>NC_090444.1:629940047-632440047 GCF_031143425.1 Pleurodeles waltl | reverse complement strand
GGCCATGTGTTCTGTCAGTAGGACACAATCAAACCTACTAAAGGTACCATGGGTTGGGTAGTAGCAGGTGAACTCCTGCTTTTTCTGGATGTGCCTCCCTCCAAACATCACAAATTCCCAATTGCATTATAAGGGCACCTATGGACTGCTTCCATGGTCTCTGACAACGGAAGTGTTCCGACAGGTCCCCTAACACCTGCCCTGACCCAGGTGTTAAACAATGGCACTAAACAGGCTTAGCGCCATTATTTTAGGCCCTCCTCCTCCCGTGCATCATTTTTGCATGGGAGGATGAATAAGGCGCAAATGCCTTAAAGTCATTTTTTGCCAGAGAATGCCTACCTTGCATCTCATTGACACAAGGTAGGTTTCCACTGTAAAAAAATGACGCAAACTCCATTACTTTGACGCTAGATGGGTCTAGCGCCAAAGTATAAATATGGAGTTAAGTTTGCGCTGGATTTGCATTAAAAAAATTGATGCAAATCTCGCGCAAACAGAGTATAAATATACCCCCAAGTGTGCCACCCAGGATGCAATTGAAATACCCTACACACATCGATCTGGAGTCAGCTGCCGGGGATATAACATCCCGTAGTGTTAAATAATAGATCTCATTGTCTGTGTTGGACCCATAGGAGTTAACAAGGGCCACTTCAACCCCATTCAACCTAAACTGCAGCAGCAGATACCACCCCTCCATGTCTGCCTCCATGTAAGTCCACACAAATGGCACCCCGGTGCAAACCAGACCAGCACCCTGCTTTAAAGCGAAGAGTAATTTGCATTGTAGACCTGCCCCCTCCATTTCTTGCTCAGTTTCTGAGCTTCAGTGTCAGTAAGGTGGTTCTCCTGTAAGCATGCCACATCAACAGTATGCCTCTTGAGGAGTAACAGCACCATCTGTCGCTTTTTGTAGGATCCAGGGGCCATATGTATGAAGGTCCGCAATTGCAAATCCCAAATAGCGATTTTTACCAAAACGCTATTTGGGATTCACAAAATGCGATGTAACAAGGCAATCGCAGATTTTTTTGTAATTACCCAAAAAAACGCAATTGCAAATAGCGAGTACCAAATAGCAGTTCGGTAAAATAGTGCATCAGTATTTGGGAATCACAAATTGCGACTTTTGTATTCTGGAGCAGCATGAGGAGATCACAGCCAGGAAGTGAGGCAGTGCATGCTGTATCCAGAAGCCACAGGGGCAGGCAGATATACCCAGCACAGCACCTGGGAGGCACTCAGGAGTGTCAGCTAGGATGAGAAAACAGAATGGCCACTGATGGGAATGGCCAGGGCACAGGAGGGAGAAAAAGAAAACTTAAATTCAGGGAGCAGGAATTGGAGGTGCTCACAGAAGAGGTGGTTGGGAACCATGATCAGTTATTTGGCACACACTCACTACATGTCCCTGAAAGTGAGAAGAGGAAATTGTAGACTCACATCCAGACTAAAATCAGCACAGTGAGTGTTGCTCAGTGTACAATTGAGGAGATTGACAAGTGCTGGTACGGCTTACGGTCACGTGCCAAGGAGATGGTAGCAAGCAGGCTGAAGGAAGCAAGTGGCATTGGCAGTGGACCATCCACACAGACACCGTCCACCCCCCTGGAGGACATGGTAGAGTCAACACTGCAGCCTGAAGCAGTAGGTGATGTCACTGACAGACACCTCAGGCATACCGGGCACCAGCAAAGGTAAGAGCAGTAATAAGTTGAATTACCATATGTGCATGTACAAATGCCCCTTAGGAAATTGCATTGTTACCAGGCACTGTGAAAAACAGTCCATGTGACATTTTCCATTTTACACAACAATGCCATATGGGAGTGGAAGTCCATACCCCAAAAGTGCACCTACTACATAAATAGCAGCAGTGTGCAAAATCAAAACAGAGAGACAAAACAACAGACAATTAGAGGATCTATGCCAGGGAAAATATTTACTAAAAATGAAACTGTGAAATGAGACTTGGAAAAAGTACACCATGACTGACATGCTGCATATTTGTGTTGCAGATGTCCCTGCACCTGATGCAGCAGAAACTGAAGCAGGGGGAAATGAGGAAAGCCAGCCACAGTCTGATACCAACATCATCGAGTCAATTACAGCAGCACCATCCAGACGCAGGGCAAGAGTGGAACCTCTCCCTGAATTTACTCGGGACTCTGATGACTTGCAAGAAGATGTACACACACCACCTTCTGAGGGTAGACGCACCCACAGACATCAGTCCCTGTTCTGGCGCCAGAATACGTCCCTTGGGAGGTGTAGTGAAGAAGTCAGACACAGCACAGAGGAAGATGGGGACCCATCTCTGTCTGGTGGTCTGGAGGCATCCATGTTAAAAGTGCAGCGCTTACAATGTAAGCAGATGAAATCAATGTGCAGCCAGTTGGTGTCTATCAATCACAACATGTGCAAGCTGCATGAAGGACAGCAAGCTACAGCAGACAACCTAAAGGAGATGACAAATGCACTGTAAAGTAGCAGGACCATGTCACCCACCATAGGCGCCATCACCAATTGATGGGTAGGTTGGATGGGTTCAGCAGATCTGCTAATTGCCTCACTAATGCAACTGCTTTGCTGTCACGACGTGCTGTGAACATGCAAGTGGAAATGGCATATTGCAGTGGGGATTTTGCACGTGGATTGGTGCAAGTCACTAATGCATTGGACACAATGCAGACAGCCGGGAGTGCTGCAAACAGCGAGCTGGCTGGTGGGGATAGTGAGGAGCTCTCTAGCCTCAGTAGTGTCACAGCCCCTGAAAAGAATCCTCGGTGTCGCAGTTCAAGACACAGTACTGCGTCAGAACCTTCAACAAGAGGTGCAGCTGAGCCCACTGAGCATCCTAGCGGAATGCGTGGATGTAAAAAGTAATGTGGACATGCTCTGGGCCTTGCATATTTTGTGTCAATGCATTGATACTATGATGTTAATAGTATGACATTGTAATTGTGTACTGATTGTGCTTTTGGACTACCTATGTCCTATGCCCAGATAATTGACCTGATGTTAAGGCAATAAATGTGATACATGTTGCAAAAAATTACACAAGATGTGATGTTGTCATTCCTTACATCAGAAATAGTTGCACATAATCTCAGCACGTCTTTGCCTGCTGTCTGCTGTTCTGGTTCGGTCTGCCGGGTGAAGGGGTGGCAAGTGGTCGCCACCCTCATCTGAGTCCATATCTGTGGATTCCACTGGTATGCCTCTTGTCATAGCGGTGTTATGCAGCATAGCACATATGCCCACAATCTTACAGGAGGTTGCTGGACTGAAGTGCGCCCCCACTTTTATGCAGGCACTGAAAGCAACTGTCCAGCAGTCCAAAGGTCCTCTCAATGACACTCCACGTCTTCCTGTGTCCGCATTGTATTGCTGTTCACTTGGCATGGCTTGATTGAGGTATGGTGTTAGAATGAAGGACCGCACTGCATATGCACTGCCTCCTACAATGACAGGAGAGTAAAATGAGTTATTTTCATCTGTGCTGTCACTTATACAATATGCTGCATTGTTCTCTGTTACATTACCAACTTGGTATCCTTCTCCCAACTCTAGAGCTAGAAGTCTTGTGTCCATTCCACTATGTCTAAAGATGTACAAATCCTGTGTGCTCCCAGGATATCTGGTCACTAAATCAGTTACGATACGGTAGGCATTGCAAATGACCTGTATGTTGATGGAATGACTATTTTTTCCATTCCTGTATATGTACTCAGTTTCAGATGGTGGACAGATTGCCACACGTGTCCCATCAATGCAGCCATTGACATGTGGAAGTTGGTCTACCTGCTAGTAATTAAATTTAGTTAGCTGCAAGTCCTGTGGGGTGTTGGGGAATTTGATGTTCAGTTAAAATTTTGATAACATTGCATTGAGGAATGCATTAAAGAAGCGTGAGAGCGCACTTTGAGACACACCTCCAGCTGCTGCTATGATCCGCTGATAGCTTCCTGAGGCTGGGAGCATAATACCTGCACATGCGTGGTATGGCATTGGTTCTGTGTATGTGTGGCTGCAGTTGCGGTTGTAAATCTGCTATTAGGTCCAGTATCATGGCAGAGTTCAACGTATACTTATCAAATATTTCCTCCTCTGTCTGATCAAAGAAAGTAATGCGTACTCTGAAAATGCGCTCCTGTCTCCTTCTCCCCCTCCTCAAACCTGCCAGGATCCTCATCTTCCTCACCATGATGTAGAGTGCAGCCATTGTTAAAAAGGGCTGATGCACTCTAGGCCTCTTATTATAGGTTGCACCTGATTACCCCCTGATTTCAGGTGGTGGGAAATTGCACGTACAAAATCCCCATTTTGCAACTATTTTCAATTTGCAAATGATTCATACATTTAGTTTGCGATTTCTTATTCGCGAGTTGCAATTTGCAATTTGCAAAATAGAGTAGCAATTTTAAGGAATCGTTATTTTAGTGATTCCTTAAAATTGCACTGTGAATGCATTTCATACATCTTAAAAGGCTATTTTGCATTTGCAAATGGTGGAATTTTATGATTTGCACCGTTTGTGAATGCAAAATTGTTTGATACATCTGGCCCCTAGTCCCTGCACATTTCACGTGAGGAGCTTATACTTGCTCTGGATCAGCATCTTGGATGACCACCAGTTGGTTAGTCTGCACACCCCCCTCGATGTCTAGATGGCTTTGAATTCTTAGAACAATACAATCAACAACCCCCGAAACACCCTTCCCCCCACCCTGGACAAGTAGCATCAAACAAAAACCTCATACATGTCCAATGTAAAGGATGTGCCAAGGACCTGCACAATTGCTTCCCAAATCACACACCAAAAAAACCCTCCCAAAACAACAAACCCCTCCCCACTGCTCAAATGTAACAATGGAGAAATATAATTGAAGGAAAAGGATGTAGCCAAAATAACACTCCCAAAGGTATAAAAATATCAAAAATCTCCACTTGCATGCTGCACCCCCCTTTCCACTCCCCTAGAGGGAGGATGCCCCCACAAATAATCACTCCATACCGGCCAAGGGGCAAGTAATCAACTTCCTCTATCATGCATCCCACATTATCCGTTCCATCTGTCCATTTTCCTCGCAATATGTTGGCCACAGGGCTCCAGCCTCTACACTCATAACCTCCCTCAGTCATACTCACAGCCCCTCATTTCCTACAATCAGGAAAGGCTTCAAAGGTAAAGAGTGCCCTCCATTGGAGCAACCCGCCCATTAGGTACCAATGTCAGGACCAATGTCACCAGTATGTGAGGGAATGTCAGAGTCCATGTCATTCTAGCAGGATGCTCCCTCCTATGTCTCTGGCTCTCTCTGTTGCTTTGACACCTCCGCGTCTATGAAACCATCTTTCTGGCTCACAATGCGGCCTGTTCTGACCTCTGCAGGCTGCAGCTCCTCCTCTATGTGGCAGACAGTGCCCCCATCGCCGACCACTGGCATGGTATAGTTCAACCTTGCTCAGGGGGTGTCTCCGGTGTGCATCCAGCATGTTCAGCCACGACCAGATATCCTCTGGGCATTCAAAAAAAGGAGGCTGCAAGGAGGACTCAAAGCTTAGCTGGATAAAGAACCACACATTTAAGACCCATAGTATGGAGGGGTTTCTTAAGTTCCACAAATATTTTATGGCATTCTTGTACTTTCTGCCTATAATCAACATAAATTGCAGTACTTCTGTTTTCAAACTGTGGAACTGGGGCATCCCTAGCTGCTTGGAGAATTGCATCTCTGTCCTTATAGTTCACCAACAGGTCACTAAGTGCCCTTGGAGAGGCACATAAGGGAGGGACTAATTCCAAAGCCCTGTGGACATGTTCAACGATAAAGGTGGTAGATAGCACCATGGGCTGCAGTTCATTCCTCACCCACTATTCCAGAAAAAGCTCCCCAGACTGACCCTCCCCTCCCTCCAGGAAACCCAGCAGGCATAGATTATTCCTCATGGAACGTCCCTCAGCGTCTTCAACCCGGATTGCGAGGCTGTCAGTGTCTGCGGTCAGACATATGACACCTGTTGCTTGAGTTGTCGCACCTCCGCCTGGAAGGATGTAACGTTAGCTTCAGCATTGTCCACTTTAACTGCAACTTTGGACAAATCCGCATAGAGCAGGTCCTTCCAGGACCCCCTAGAGCCTTGATTGGCCTCTAGGAGGGTGGCACATGATAGTTTCTCTTGGCACTCCGGCAAGCTCTCTGGTGTACCCTGAGGACCCTGTGGGTTAGTGTACTGCGTAAAGGCATTACCTTGTAACTGTCTCTGCGGCCTGTCCTTTGCCATGGCGAACAAGCTATTGTACAGAGTGCCAGCTATGGTCCTGTCTTGAAGTACAAGTGATTAAGAGGACCTCAGTACGCTCTAGGACCAAAAGTAATTGCCTAATGGAGGACGAGTTAGAGCACGCCACCAAGGCCTTTCAATGTAAAAAGAAACAGTGCTCCTGAAGCAGCTACCCTAGAGAGGTATGTGAGAAAACAGGGCTGATTGCAGAGGCCCCCTAACGTTTTGCCCCCATTTTTCACTGTTTGCTGGTGTTTTCCTGATTCTGATGGTGCCCTAGGTACTGCTAACCAGTCCCAGGGCCTGTGCTCTGTGTAAAATGAGTATGCAAATTTAGATAATTAGAATTGGCCATGTCAACCTAACTTTAAGTCCCTATTATATGGCAGGGCATGTAGGGTTAGGGACCCCAGCATAGGTAGTGTCCCCTTAGTTGCACTGCTGAGGTGTCCAGTGTCATTTTAAAGGCAGGCCTGCCTTGCTAGCTGCTTTTAAACTAAAGTTATATGCAAAATCAACTTTGGAATTAAAACTACTTCCAAAGTCTTAAACTACCTTATTTGTACATATACGTCACCCCTTAGGTGTGCCCTATGTGCCCCTAGGGTTGGATGCCATGTAACTATGAGCAGGAACCTTATAAAAATTGTTTTATAAGCCCTGGTGAGGTAAAATAGCCCAATCTGTTTTTCCCTCACTGTAGTGAATAGCCTCCATAGGCTAAAATGGGGAGACTTTATTTTAATTAACAAAGTCCCCTTAAGTGCTTGCATTTGGTATTAAATTAATTGTTATAATAAATCACACAACTTGCAATTGTTGGATTTAATATAACTAGTTCAGATAAAGAGGTTTAAAACTCTACCTGAAAGTTGCCACCTTCAGCTCTGTAGTGCCCTTCTCTGATTGGCCAGCCTCTGGCAGCATGGCCAGGCTGCCTTGATGAGGTGTGACGTGGCATTGGCTGAACACAAAGAAAGTGCCTGGGGGAGGAGATCTGCTTCAGCAGATGGTGAAGCAGGATGGGGGGAGAGCAGCCAAACTGGTCTTCAAAGTCAGGGAAGAACATTTGGAGCAGCTCAGGATCTCCCTCACATCCTGCAAACCCAGACAATTAGGCGCCCTCTTGATTAGATTAGGAGAGGGCAGGAGAGGGGTGTGTTTAGGATTTTTAGCCACACCAGTGGGTAGGCTCATCCAAATCTAACCTTTAAAAATTACTTTCAGCCATGTTGGATTTCTGAAGAAGGTTGCTCGCTGGGATTGATTTTGCCACACTTCCCAGGAAGTGGTCATCAAAGGGGGAACACACCTGTCTATGATTGGATAACCAGGGCCCCTTTGTTTGCTACCCAGGAGCAAGGATAAATATGGCAGAGCTGCACTCACACCTCAGATCCACACAAGGAACAAGACAAAGAAGAAGAACTGCCTTGCTGGACCCCTGACCTGCACCTGGACACTTTACTCTGAAGGACTGCACCAGCTGCACATTTGGGCTTCACCACTTAAATGACTTTACCTGTCTTCTACTGCTTCAAGAAGGGACTCAGTGTTTGCTACTGGCACAAAGAAACTGCCCAGAGTCCCCTGCATCAAGTCCTGCAAGCAGAGGCCAGCTGACCAGTGTCCAGTGGCTATTTGAGGATTGTGACCAGGTGCATCCTGGGAATTGTAGTTCCAATTCACAAGGAACAACTCAGAGCTTCTGGAACCTTGGATCAAGCTGTGGACACTTCAATGACCTAAAAAGGACCTCTGGGAGAAGCTCCAGAAGTTTGGAGATGTTTGGAACAACTCCATACGTTGAAGAGGTGCATTGTGGGAGTTGTAGTCCCAGACCCCAAGAGGCAAACCAGAGGCTGGTGCTGTGGACCACTTTTCTGAATCAAGAAACCCTTCTGAAATTAAGTGTGACAGTGTTTCCCGTGGGTAGTCTGAATTCTGGACTTTGTCCCTTTCCAGTGTGACCTTTTTTAACCCTTTGAGCGCTAGTTGCTTCTATGCACTAGAAAACCTTAATTCCTTAAAAAGTCATATCACTGGTTCCCCTTATCCGATTTTAATCATTTTTGTGTAATTTTAAAGATAAACATATGATCTATTTTTATAAATTGGTGTTGGATTTGTATTGTGTTGTGTGCTTTACTTATTTACTGATTTGTGATTTTTAAATGCTTTACACATGCCTCCTAAGTCAAGCTTTGTCGCTCGTTGCCAAGCTACCAAGGGTTGAGCTGGGTTTCATTTATTGAGACCTAACTGGACCTAAGTGGAGGTTAGTGGCCTATTGCTAAGTGTAGGTACTTACCTGCCCTTGCTAAAAATCCACTTTCCAATAAGGGACATCAGGATCCCATGAGAAAATACAATGCTGAAACCAGTGGGAGTAATCAGCCAGGAGTGGAGCCAGGGGATGCGATGAGCCGGTGTGCCTCAGACCAAAGACACTGGTCCTGAAGTCAAGCACCATTCAGTGCCAATTGGGGTACAGTAAAAGGATGATACTCCAGCCAGACTATGGCCTCATTACTCTGCCAAGGGGACCGGCGAACAACAGGGGTCCCAACAAGCACATGCCGATCAGGTTCTAGCGACTGCACACCTTCAACACTGTCATACAGTTTTTACCCCAAAGCTTTTGAGCCCTGGCAGGGCCTCCAGCCAACATCTGGCATTTGCACGAGTGGTCACCCTGAAGTGGCAGGTTTCTAAGGCTGATCCGGTCTGCCCCACCCCCAGTATTAAGGGGGGTAGGAGGTCATCAGAGTTCTCCTCAGCAAGTGGGGGCATCCTCTGGGGTATCAGGTAATGGTGCAGTACTTGGGACAGGCGAACCAGCCGTCACCAGTCTTGATGTTCTGCTCACTAGTTTTCAATGTCATTAAAAATTCCTCAGGGCCCAGCTCCACAGTGTTAAGTTTGGCCAGCAGGGCTGCTCTGGGCAATGCTCCAAAGATCAATGCAATCCCCAGTGTGTCCACAGGCCACTTGCCAAAAGAGATTGAGCAGGGCCTCAATGATGTCTCTGGAAGCAGGCAGAGTTCACAGTGCTGGCTCAGATCACCAAGGCCCTCCAACTCCCAGGGCTCCTTGCAGAGTAGGGCCACCAGCACCCAACTGCTAAGGTCACATCTTCCCCCAGGGCCCGGCTCAACACCACAGAGTAGAGCGGGCGCCTGAGAGCTTGTTGGCCTGCATGACGAGGAGTGCAGCGCCCACTGGGGTGCTGGACAGGGCTCCCAGGCTGCTAAGTGGCGACATGAGCGCCTCCAGCTGGCAAGCATAGTCACACCCAGTCTGGTGGTGCAGCCTTTGGATCCAATAGGGGTCACAGGACCACCAGGACCCACAACAGTCAGCAATGCTCCCCCTGGATACGGGATAAATGCCTTTTGGAAGTATGCAGCAGGTGTAGCATCTGTAGGCCGCAGTCACCCTAGGAGCGTGCTAAGACCTCACAGGGGTGTTTCGGATTGCCCTTGGGCCGGCCAGTCTCCTCTTAAATGTAGGGTGAGGAATTCTCTGCTCTCTGGTGGCAGGATGTTCGCATGCCGGTTCAGGATGGCATAGGATAATGCTGTGGGTATATAGAGCTCCCTAGAAGCGTGTTCTGTCAGCCATTGTGCCAGCCACACCTCTTTCCTCAGCATCCTTAACTTCCTAAGCAGTGAGAGTGAAAGTTAGTACCTGAACTCTAACGTAAAAGAACGGGTAATGCACCAGACACAGGTGGACTACTGAAACAGAGAATATAACAACAACGGCGGCTCACAAGATTAGTATTTTCAAAGAAAATTCAATAAATAGGCTTATAGACAGTCTAGTTAAAAAGTAATGTTAAAAAGAAAAGGTTGTTTCAGTGTCATAAGAGTATTGTACTATATATTTAATAATTAAAAATACAATTAAAGATCAGTTAGTGGTGCTCAATGCTTAGGTGGCCAGACAGTGAAAATACAACTAGTGGAAGTAGTGGATATACATTAAAAGGGCACATGATTAGTAAATTGGGTTTGTGAAGGAACAGAATCAGCACATGCTAATCGCAATAAACCTGTTTTTGATCCAATAATTAATGTTCCCAATGCCCTGAGTGTCAATGGCATTTTAATTGTGGAGAAATTATTTTGATGTCTTAAGGTCATGAGGTATTATTCACCTGAAGCACAAGAATACTTTTGAAATCAAGCATGTAGAAACAATGTACAGAAAGAGAGTGTGCCACCTAGCACACTACACAACATAACTGGGTCAAATAAGTGATTGCAACACTTCACTGAAAAAAGGAAAGATATGTGACAACATGAAGATCTGGACTGTTCACTATGGCCACCCACCTAAGGGGTCCAATCACACTGTCCCAAAGCCAATTAATATTATCGCCTTGACTGGTCAGGAACAAGAGAAAAAGGCTCTCCAGTTGTCAGTGTCTAAGCTGTAGCATCCTTTATGATCCTACCAAACCATGAATGCCACCTTGGCAAGGTGTGGTGGAAAGGTAAAAAAGGCATTTGTCCATGCTACAATTACAGATGCAGCAAAGACTAACATGTCCAGTCAGCTTGGCAATACCATCTCGCCAAAGATTTGTGGGTGGGTGCTCCAACTTTCTCATGTCCACCTTTTGTTAAAAGAGAAAATAGGACTGAGTTACCCAGGTAAAACATAGAGAAATAACACTCAAACCCATTCAGTGCTTGAAGAAACAGGAATGGATATATCTTTTTGAAACCACCTCTCGTCTCAAAAGTCAAGCGTCAAGATTATCTTCACTATCAAGGATAAAATGTGAAGTTTCCTGAAGAGGACCAAAGATGGACCACATTTGTCAGCCTCGAGCTTAAGAGAAGGTTTGACACAATGAGACATTAAGGGCCTGATTCTAACTTTGGAGGATGGTGTTAAACCGTCCCAAAAGTGGCGGATATACCACCTACCGTATTACGAGTCCATTATATCCTATGGAACTCGTAATACGGTAGGTGGTATATCCGCCACTTTTGGGACGGTTTAACACCGTCCTCCAGAGTTAGAATCAGGCCCTAAATCTCTACACAAAATTGCAAAGCAGTGTTTGACATGTCCTCCATCCATTCACATGTTTATCCATCTATGTCTCCGATTGTCAAACCCTATGTGACATCACTCCCACATGATTCTGGCAAGCAGTCACCTTGGTTTTAAATATTTCTTAAATGCGGCCCATTTGGAAGCAATACACAAGAAAACACGTGACAGAAAATAGCATAATTAATCAATACTTCATGTGCAATAGGTAGCAGTCAAGCACACTGGTAGGAGAAAGTGAATCAAAAGTGCAGTATCACCGGGGGCTTTGTTGGATATATTTAAATAATTTGTTAGTAATTAACCGAGAAAAGAAGCACAAATTTGGTGCATAGAAATGTTTGAACTAATTACCCTTGCAAATCCACCTTGGCATCCTCCCAAAATGGGCCATTCACTCTGAATTGATGGGTCTCATTTGTTCTGAAAGGGAACACAGCCAAATGCAAACACAATGCTGCTTTGTGAAATTCATCACTGAAGTGAAGCTACAGTCCCTATGGCACCAAGCTAGTATGAAATGCTCTTGGTTTTCAGTGTGAGAAGCAGTTCTGTTAGAGTCCACTTATGAGAGAAGATACAAGTTCTCTAACTTTTTCCTGGCCTTTCATGCTACTCAATAAATACATATCTGACCTAAATGAAAAGTGTTTGTCATGATCTGAGAAGAGTTCTTATTTCCTCTTTTCTGAGATCACAAATATATGTAGGGCATATTCCTTTTTTGCTAGACATAAAGTGGGTAGCTAACTAGAATGTGATCAAATATTCAGTGACAGATGGGACATAGGCCCACGCTATTAGCACACCCGTGTGTTCTTAATTGGTCTCTTAGTTTGCTCTGTGCTGAAGAGAACTGTGCATTACTTGGATGAATAACTTAAGTATGGTTGATGCTAGTTATACGCTTCAATAACACAATGACATGGTGTATTTCTGAAATTGTTTAATCTTGTGAACAGGATCCTGTTCTCATACTCTTTAATACATATTTTAGAAATCATAGGCTTTGCTTTATGTTCATGATGTTTTCTTTTGAAAAATACTTTTGTATTAAGCAAAAGTATTTTTCCTACTTCTGGGGAATCCACTGGTGGATGTAATGTCTCTCTGGTTTCCTTGCCCCTTGGCAGGATTCATCTTAATAGGCTTCTCTATAGGTAACAACCAACCTCCACAACAAGGTCAAATGTACTGTGCAGAACCTCAAGGGGCCTATTCACAAAGATAAATTTGCAGTTGAGTAAATCTATGTGTTGGTTTATTCTTACACTTTGAAGTAAATTTAATACTTTTTGTTATTCACCATTTCTGATAGTAAATTTACTACAAAGTGTGGCCTTACATGTCTCAGGGTATGGAGAAAAATTTGTGAGTGTAAGGTTAATACTAGTAATTTTTCACACTCAGGGAGAGGTCTTCTCCATCAGTGTGGGGAGCAGGGCTTGGGGATGAGATCTCTGTATGGTAAAACATAGGCAAAATGTAAAAAATGTATTAAAATGTAAAAAATAATAAACATAGTTTTATGTTAAGTATTAGTGTAAATTAAGTCTGTGTATTAATTTTAAATGTAGAACGAACTAAGAAAAAAAGCTAGACAGCACTATTACCTTAATTGTGACTTAAATATTTATTGATCTAAATATATCAAAATTATTTTTTAAATGTTGTTAAAAAACCCTACCTACAGTAAAATGTTTAAAAGGTTATGTATAGAATTAATTTAAATGTTTTAATCTATAAATTATAGTTACATTTAACTGTTTTAAATTAAAAGTTATTCAAATATTTTGTAAGGAAAAAAATTATATATTATTATTTATATATAAATGTTAGCATACAATTAAATTGAAACATAGTTTTACAAAATTCAACATAAATTGATTTTCAGTTTCATTTTTTCCTAAGGCGTTCTATTTTGAGTTCCTGTCTCCATTATTTCTCATGGGAGGGCATTGCAGAACCAGTAAAGATAGGGGAGGCTGAGGCAGAAGTCTCCTTATGTAGGTTTGTGAAAAGCATTTTGTTGTGAGTAGAAGAGTAGTGGTGCAGCAGAGAATTGGCTGTCATCGTTTACATCACAATGTTAATCTATATGTGATCATAGTGAAAACATAATGTGATAATTAATGCTAAACTAATGTATAATGGTGCACTCAAAGCCAATAATGAAATACCTTCAGTGTTTTGTTGAGGAAAATCTGTTGTTTGTAATAACCATATTAATTGAAATGTAACCATTGATTATGATTTTTAACCATCCATATGTTATTTGTGAGTGTTTACCCTTATAACACTAATTGTTTATGAAATCTGTATACTAATGTTGTTGATTAATGCTGAGAAATGTAGTTCTCCACCATATTCATTTACGTGTTTTAACAGTTTCATTTCATTTGTATTAATTGTAATGAAGCTTAAATGAAAATGTAATAGACATTATATAGTGCAGAAGTCAATATGCATAGAACAAAGTGAATTAAAATGTACAATTGAAGTATTGCTAAGTTTGATTTTACTAGGCCTGAATTTTCCTAACGTGGGAAATTGATTTCCATTCCTGCTAACGTGTCATTTAATTGTAGGTGTTTTTATGTGAACTGTTAGTTTGGGAATAGATGTGAGAGAGCGTAGCTTATATAATCTATATTAACATGAAATGTTTATGAACTAATGGATAATTCCGCATAGAAACTGTATTAATATATTTTGCCAAAACATGCGCTTGGAATGTGCCCACAGGGAGTGGCCGTCAATATATACAGGGACTAATGAAATTGACTAATAATGTTGAAATGATATGTAATGATATGATTTTACACGACTAACAATAGACATATGTAAGAGTTTTGCTAATAAATCATTAGGCCTTAGTTAGCATGAGTCGAGGCCTAGCTGCCTGACTCTCATATTAAATGTATTTTTCTAACGTGCAGTGTGCTGACTTGCTGAAGGACATGAACTCTTGTTTTCCTCTAAACTAGAAGCTGAATGTAACTGTAGTAGATCCGTTCTCATGAAATTCGACTTGCTTATAGAAACATTTTAGCTGAATGCAACACTGTAGACAAGTCGTAGGTACAAGGTCGCCTGAACTGGTACAGACAATGGAGCCACTGACCGAAGATGCACAAAGGACCACAAGACTATTAAATCATACCGGACATTCCACCCGCTAAAGACGTCAATCATAAGGACCAATAAAATATGTGAGAACTGTTATGGGGTGACAAATTCGATGACCTAATGTGAAGACAATTGGTTAAAGATAGTGGGGTGCAACCCCTTGTCCAACCAAATTTTAGGGGAATGTACAATGAAAAGGGGATAAAAACCCTTGACACCAGGAAGTAAATTAGAACGAGAGGCGAGAGAGCAGGAGAGACTAGGGAGATGCTGATGCGATTTGCTATGATCCAGACACTTTGTCACTTTGCTTAGTGACTTGCTAATTTTACTTAGAACCGTCCCTGCCCTTAGATGGCCTGTTTACACTTTACCTCCTTATGAGGGAAGCGTCCCATTTTTAGTCGAGCTGAATTCCTGATGGCGAACCAAGTGATGTCCTGAGGACGAAGACCGAACCTGAGTGCTGACCCAAACTGGAGGGTAACTATATGACAATGAAATTGTGATTGTCTGTTTGCTTTTCCTTTCTAGGTACCAACTGCTTCTTTTGACAGAGACCATAGTTAGATATTTTCCAAATTGGTGTTAATAAATTGTTTTGCATGAAGCCCAACATGCCAATGCTAATTAGAGGTTAGGAGAGGGGTTCACTAAACTGATGCAAATAGACAAATGACCAAATCTATGCTTTGTTGACTAACGTGATGATGATACTCTGCTAAAGATAACCTATGCTGACGTCGTGTTATATTCTAATGTTTGTGATTCTTGCTTTGATGAAATCTTATCAGAGTTGCCATATTGCGACTATGCTAATGTGTTTCTTGGTTTTGAGACTAATAAACTTGCTGGTAGAATTGTAATCAATAGGGAATAAACTTCACAAAATCTTATTATTCTGGTGTGGTTATTTATGACTGAAAGGTCATGGTGTTTCCTGAGTTTTATTCAATGTCATTGACTAAGGTAAATTGCATTGTTTTAATAAATATTGATGACATTATTGACGTATTGATTGACATGTTGATTAGCTATCTCGTCCTAAGGTGTCTTCAATCAGGGTCAAAAGATTAATTGGCCTAAAACGAGTCCCAAAGTGAGTAAATTAGTCATAAAGGGACGCGTTAACAGTTCTGGTAGCAGAGCGACGGTTTAGGTCCTCTGGGGCCCTAGGACGGAGGATCATTTTTTAAATTGTTTTTCGAGATAATGCAAATTGGAGGTATGAGGCGTTTCTAAATTCCCCATGACTTTCCTGGAATCTCGGAGCCTGCCTGAGTGAGTTGGGTATGTTCTCGGCGTTTTAGTATGTGTGGTGTAGAATTTGCGCTTGCTCAGCTTATGCATATTGCAGGTGTTTTGTGAAGTTTCTGTGGATTTAGGCCAGGTAATGTTGTTTTAGTAGGAGTGGGCGTACTCCGCAGTATGAGAGTAGGGAAGTCGTCGATGTTCATATGAGTGTGGCGCTTTGCGCTCAAAATTATCCACGTGGTTGTTGTTGGTGATGTATGGACCCATCGTGGTCTAAGACTCCGGAGTATATTGACAAGTGTAGGAGACACTTGGGTTTATGTTGTAATTTGTGCGGTTTATTAGGTCAATCGGGCGTGGTTGACAAGTCAAGTTTGAGTTAAATTGTGTGAATGAAACCTCCAATGGAGATTTGGCAAGTTCTAAAGTGCACTAGAACGAACCATTGAGAAGTCGAGAGTAGGATTTGCGGGTCGAATTCTGCTTGCGAGTGCGGGAGCTGAGAAAGAGAGAACAGCGGCTGAGGCTTCAAGTGAAATCTCTGTAAAGTTCTGAAGCAAATGTGTTACCCTTCCTGTAGTAAACCGGCAAATTTGAGTTTTTGTTGTGAAAGGTGCTTGCAATATATTGCATTAGTTTGTGTGTGAGGAGGACAAGCCGCAAGACTTTGTCAGCTGCAGTGTGTGTGAGTGTGACATCAGTAGTGCCGTGCTGGGATAGGTCAGTTGCCGAGAGGGGTCGCGCACGGATTGGCAGCCGTCCGTGAGAGGCATTAGGTTGAGAAAGGCGGATGAAGAGTGTTCTGGGAATTAAAGTCATTTTCTGATAAGATTCAAAACAAAATAAAAGATGCAAAAATGAAGTTTTTCAAGGCTTTAAAGAGTGCCTGGAAGGGAGATGCATATATTAGGGCGAGTGAAGGGGAGCCTACACCACCTGAGGGTACTCCAGCTTATATAGTAATGGAGGAAAAGGGAGTCGCGCCATGTCTTTGGATGAAGCAGTGGCATAAATTAACAGAGAAGGAGGGATGTTTAGCGTTTCCGGAGCATGGAACATTCAATACAAGAATTTGAGAAAACTTGAGGTGGATGTTAAGCGTACAGAAACCGCCTCCGAGACCAGCTCAGAATGAGGCATTAGCAGTCTGGGATTTAATGGCCATATGACAAAGACAGCAGAAACTTGAAAGGAGAATAAAAAGGGCAGAGAAAACTTTAGCTGAAGCTAGATGGGACAATGAGAGCAGGATGTGGAGAAGGGGAATAGTTGACAGACTTAAATTGTTTCCGGCAATAACCCAAGAAGACGAGACACAGGGAAAGAAAGCCACCTGTAAGACAGACAAGGGCTCTAGTAAGACAAAAGAAACTCGGAGGTCTTGGGTGGATGAAGACGATTCAGATGATGAAGAGTTTCTTAATCAGTTGTTACATGATCGCCCGCCACCTTATGCTATAAATGACAATGCTCCGAGCACTAGTGCGGGTCCTGAGGGTTCGACACAGAGTAAGGGAATTACAAGTGCAGTGCAGACAAGCGATACAGTTTTGATTCAAAATGGTGTCAGTGTACCCACTGCACCAGACATGCAGATACAGTTGCAACGTCCGCCACAGATACAGAGGATTTATCCAGATGTCCTAGTACTAGAGACAAATGCGAGTCTGATGGTGCCACCTGATCCGATATATACGAGATCAAAGCTAGTGCAGATTGAGCCAACTCCGCAATTGCTGCCCCAGCCGCAGCAACAACTGATTCCGGGTTACAATCCAGTGACAGGACCTCAGTTAGTACCTGCACCAGCCACGGTGAGTCAAGCTTTGGGAGTTACTGCTCCACGGGGTTTGGGACCTGGTCAGACACCAGCTGCCATATCATTACCAATTACTGTTGGCCCACCAGTACCGCTGTATGCGCAGGGTAAGCCTGTTGTGTGTGATCAGGGAATGAGGACCCAAGAGGTAATAAGAGGAGGGTTCACAGGAACTCCCCAGCCAATGACATCAAGGGAACAAGCAGCAGAAGGACTCAGGTCTGTGCTAGACCTCAGTCTGATTGGGACTCCTTTAGAGGCAATGAGACAAGCAGGGCTAAGTGTGCTAGCCCCGCGAACACTGAGTACAAATATGTCACAGTCACCATTGATGCAGTCAGCGAACATTTCGTTGCAAGGCTTCTCCGTGTAACAGTTGAATGAGTGGTTAGAAAAGACTAACGCTTCACAAATTACTACAGTGACCGCAGAGAGGTCAGAAAGGGATGAATACCTGAACTTTGTGAGACTGGATGTAGAAGCTGCAGAACTAGTGGAAGGAACAATGGGGGTGAACAGATTAGAGTCATACACAGAAGCAGAATTGAGGTATCTTTGCCCCAAAATTACAAAAGAAGTGAGTAAGGTGCATCAGAGGTTGGCAAACCTGGCGGATAAATACAACATTGATATTGAGAATACTAAACATTTGAAAAGAAGCTACAGATTAGATTTCAATTCCTAAAGATTTTGATCACATGAGGTCTGCCGGAATGAAAGCGCATCTTAAAGAAATACTGAAAAGTGCACAAATTTGGAGAGCCTTAGAGAAATGGGAAGGCAGATGGGCAAAGAAAAGAGATAAAGAGAAAGGCGATCATCCGGAACCAAAGCAGGCTAAAGCCGCTCCGGACACGGGGACAATAAAGATGTTACCAATGAGAAACAGCTGGAGGGGTTCTAGTCCATGTACCATGCTCTAGGGGAGACATCCTGTCATTCACAAATGATTATCCCAGGTTGAGGGAGAAGCCAATAGAATGGTACCAACAGATGGACAGGTTCGTGAAACTTGCGAAATGCCTCTGGGAGGATTTGAATACCCTGTTTGAGATTATAATTCCACCTGATTTATGGCTTGAGTGCAAGAGAGGTGTGGACTGGCCGACAAAAGAACCGGCAAGGGATAAGGTTGCAGGAGCACCATCTGAGGAGGTGACGAAGTATTATCATGAAGTAAATGAGTTTTTGTAGCAGAAAGTGTCGCTGAAAGTGAATGATTGGCAGAAAATAGATCGAACCTCACAGGAGGCCAAAGAGTCAATTCAGGCCTACTATGAGAGATTGTTGAAAGCATTCAAACATTACAGTAGCACTGAGACTATTGAGCCGAAAGACATGAATCATCTTGTGTTCACGTTTGTTGAAGGGTTGAGACCAGAGAATAGCCAGATGATTAAGAATCATTTCATCTGTTAGCAAGCAAAGCCGATTGATGAGGTGTTGCACTATGCGAAATACTGTAGTGACGAAATTGAGTTGAAGCAGAGAAAGTTGAAAGAGAAGGTGATGGTGATGCAGATTAAGGCAGTGCTAGCAGGGATGCAGGGAAATGGAGTGCAACAGGTTATACAGCAGCAACCGCAAGGGAATGGCATGTTTCAGACACAACCGAGAGGTTGAGGTCGAGGTTTTGTGAACCACGGTCCAGACCTGAATACTGTTGTGGTTCAAAATGATGTGCCGGGAATGAAAAAGGTGTCACCATGTCACGCGTGCGGGGCGTGTGGCATTGGAAGCGGGAATGCCCAATGGTGGTACAGGATGGTGTTGTTCAACAAAGCAATGATGTCGGTACCTTTCAAAATGTGAGGTGTCCAAAAATGAGGGGTCAAAATCAGAGGTTCCAGAATAACATGGTACAGATGCAGGGGTTACAGCCCATGCAGCAAATGCAAATGCCGCGTGTTCAACCAGCACAAATGCAGCAGGTGCAACAGCAGGATCCCATGGTACCTAGACAGCAAATGCAATTACCATTAGCTCCAATGGGACAGCAACAGGTGATGCTTCCTCAACAGGTCACAGGCCAAACGATGAGTCAAAATAACACAGTACAACAGTTCCCATTGTGTGGAGAGGATGGAATAAATGATGAATGGTCGGATGATTGCTCAGACAGTGAGGAGTGCAGACTTGCAGCGTCCCTAGGGTAGATCAGAGGGGTCCCAATGTAGAGGGGAAGGTGATGGGTCATAAGGTTTCCTTCCTAGTTGATACAGGAGCTACACACTCTACAGTCAGAAGTGCAGAGGTTCAGAAATTACCCCTTCGGGGCGTACCAT
This sequence comes from Pleurodeles waltl, assembly GCF_031143425.1. Lineage (NCBI taxonomy): Eukaryota > Metazoa > Chordata > Amphibia > Caudata > Salamandridae > Pleurodeles > Pleurodeles waltl. Next base: position 632,420,199 of record NC_090444.1, on the reverse strand, counting down.
TAGAGTGGTAGGAGTAGCGAATCAGTATCTGACAAATCCGATTACAGACCCAGTCCAAGTTGAAATTGGCAACTTCCAGGGACTGCACATATTTGTAGTCTGTGATTCTAGTCCAGTATCCCTACTGGGAAGAGACTTGCTGTGCAAAACGAGGTGTTCGATTACCTGTTCCAATGAAGGAACTGAGGTTCAGACAAACAGTGATGATGACGGGGACGACGGGCAGTTTTCAGAGTCAGAGACAGAGACCCGAAATGAAGATTACCCTCTGATAACATTATTCCCGATGCTTACAGTACTTGACTTGGCCCCCGAGTTGCAGGGAACAGTAACAGAAAAAGTGTGGGACCTGACAGGAAAAGAAGTGGGACTGATAAAAGGAGTAGAACTGGTCAAAGTATAGGTTAAGCCGAATGCAGTGTTTCCGCAGGTACCACAGTACCACATGACACAAGATGTCCTCATTCAGGTAGCACAGATAATTGCGGACTTTGTGAAGCAAGGGGTTCTGAAGGAAGTGATGAGCAGCCAGTGTAATTCAGCAATAATGGGTCTGAAAAAGCCTTGTGGGAAAGTTCGAATTGTGCAAGACTTAAGAAAAATAAACGAGATTGTGGTAAAATGTTGCCCCATAGTGCCAAATCCAGCAGTGATCATGTTTCAGGTTCCATGTGATGCAGAGTGGTTCACAGTTGTGGACCTCTCTCAAGCATTCTTTTCGGTGCCTCTTCATGAGGACAGCCAATTTATTTTCAGTTTCAAATTCCTGGACAAGGTGTACAGTTGGTGCAGAATTCCTCAAGGGTTTTCTGAGTCACCTTCCATCTTCAATCAGATATTGAAGAAGGATTTGGAGTCGTTAGAACTGCCTTTCAGTTCGACTCTGCTACAGTACATTGATGATTTGTTGATTGCGTCCAGGACAAAAGACGACAGCAGGTATGACACAATTGCCTTACTGAACCATTTGGGAAAGAACGGGCATAAAGTGTCCCCAAAGAAGCTGCAATACTGTCAGGGAGAGGTGAAGTACTTAGGTCACCTGATTGAGAAAGGGTCGAGGAAAATATCCAAAGAGAGAGTGACAGCTTACTGCAGATGAATCCCCTGACAACCAAAAGAGATGTCAGAATGTTTCTGGGAATGGTGGGTTACTGTCGTCAGTGGATTCCCAATTTCTCGATTATCTCTAAACCATTGATAAAACTGACAGGCAAGGAAGTTCAGGATGACCCGGGTAACATAATCTTGTCCGAGAAAGAGATGAAGGCATTCATGGAATTGAGGGAGTGCATGTGCAGGGCACCAGCTTTAGGTATGCCTGATTACACAAAGCCTTTTCTACTGTTTTGTCATGAACGTGATGCATGTTCTTTGTCTGTTTTCACACAGGTCCATGGAGGTGCAAACCGCCCAGTAGCATATTTTTCAGCTACTTTGGACCCAGTCGCAGCAGCCTTACCGGGTTGTTTGCGTGCAGTTGCAGCAGTTGGTCAGAGCCTCACACAGTGTGAAGGCATAGTGATGGGACATCCCTTAACAGTAATGGTTCCTCATTCGGCTGAAATTCTGTTAACCCGTACCAAGACACAGCATATGACAAATGCCACGCTGACTAGATATGAGACCGTTATACTGAGGTCTCTGAATGTTTCCCTCAAGAGATGTACTGTATTGAACCCGGCAACTTTACTTCCAATTGAAAATGTGAACATGACTGTCTTGAGGTAACAGAACTATGCACCAAACCAAGACCTGACATCAAAGATACTCAGTTAGAAGAAAATGATTACATTATGTTTGTTGATGGTTCATGCTTGAGAGACTCAGTGGGAGTACTGAGAGCTGGGTATGCCGTGTGTGCAATCACCGGTATTTTGGAAGCTTCCTGGCTCGAAAGAGTGTACTCTGCACAAGTGGCTGAATTGATTGCCCTTATTAAGGCATGCCACGCAGCTGAAAAACTGAAAGTCACTATCTATACTGACAGCAGATACGGATTTGGAATTGTACATGACTTTGGCCAGCTATGGTCACAGAGGGGTTTCATGACCTCTTCTGGTTCACCAGTGGAAAATGGCGAAAAGATTAAGGATTTGTTGCATGCCATTCAGTTACCTCTTGAAATTGCCGTGGTGAAATGCAGTGCTCATGTTAAATCACAAAATTTTGTGTCAATGGGAAACGGCTATGCAGATCAAGTCGCAAGGTTTTGCACATTGAACTGTATATCGTTCCGAGATCAGTGGGAATTGTTACCTGAAATTGAAAATGAAACATGTTTGAATTTTGCATTGAGGGTTGTTGACACATTAGATGAGCTAAAACTACTGCAGGGGCATGCTGGCAAAGAAGAAAAACGCTCCTGGCACAGAATGCACTGTGTACAAAGAGCTGATGACTTATGGGTCTCAGAGGAGGGGAAAATGGTTTTGCCAAACAGTCTTCTGTCACAGTTTGCAAGGTTCTATCATGGCCAAGCCCATATAGGGAGAGACGCCATGATCAGGTTGTTCAAAATTGATTGGTTCAATCCAAAACTCAGACAAGCTGCAGAGGTTATCTGTCACAGGTGCATCATCTGTCAACAGATGAATGCAGGAAAAGGGACGTGGTGAATATGAGGCACGCTGGGAGAGCTGGCGGTCCATTTAGCAGGATGCAGGTGGACTTCATTGAGATGCCTATGTGTAGAGGACTGAGATATGTGTTGGTGATTGTGTGTGTTTTCAGCCATAGGATTGAAGCTTACCCTACACGTAGGAATGACAGTAGCAAAGTTGCTGCTTAGAGAGTTAATACCACATTTTGGATTCCCGATCTCCTTAGAATCAGATAGGGGCAGACACTTTGAAAATGAGGTGATTAAGCAGTTGTGTGCCGCATTGAACATTGAGCAGAAGCTGCATTGTAGCTACCGCCCTGAAGCATCAGGACTAGTGGAACAGATGAATGGTACCTTGAAGTCGAGAATGGCAAAAATGTGCCCAGCTACCAATTTGAAGTGGCCAGATGCATTGCCCTTAGTACTGATGTCAATGAGAAACACACCTGACAAGAAAACTGGACTATATCCCCATGAAATTCTGATGGGTCGAGCTATGAGATTGCCCGCAGTGCCTGCAAATGCTCTTCTGAACATCACGGATGATATGGTGTTGGACTACTGCAAGGGTCTGGCTGATGTGGTCCGCTCTTTTTCTCACCAGGTGGAGGCTAACACATTGCCACAGATCAGTGATCCAGCTCACACCCTGAAACCCGGTGACTGGCTTGTTGTCAAGAAACACGTGAGGAAGTCGTGTTTGGAGCCGCGTTGGAAGGGGCCATATCAAGTAATACTGACAACCACTACTGCTGTGAAATGTGCAGGTGTTCCGAATTGGATACATGCCAGTCACACAAAGAGGGTGACGTGTCCAACTGACAAGGAACTTGAAGTGTCCAAAACAGCAGCTGCGGAAATGGAAGTCTCAGGGCCGGAGAGTACTCAAAGGGGAACTGAGACTGAAGGAGAGCCCACTGAGGACGGTTCAGTCACTCAAAGTGAGTTCCAGAGGGGTGACAGTGAGCCTATCTCAGCTGAGGTAACAGGGGAACCGACGCAAAGAGAGGTTCTCCCAGAAGCAGATGGATTCGGGTTTGAAGTTGAGCCCGTGACAGACCCTGAAGGCGAGGGGGAAGAAGCAGAGGGAGGTCAAAGTGAACTGACTCCTCCTGAGCCGGTTGCAGGTCCATCAAGAGAAAACACAATAGCACAAGAGGAGGGCGCTGTTCAACGTTCTGAAAAGTCAAGCAAGAAGAAAACGCATAAAGGAGATAACTGGCCGAAACTACAAGCTGCAGGAGAAAAGGTGGTCCCTTGTGATACAATAGAGGAAGAAGGTGATACAACCAGAAAAGAGGATCGTAGTGAAGGAGAGTTACAAAGTGAACGCAGACTGAAAAGAAAAAGAGTCGCAAACAGGAGGTACGCAGGTCCTGAATGGGCATATGCAACAACAGCTGAATGGCAACAAGAATTCTTGGCTTTCTGTTTTGATCAAGAGGTACCAGGTCAATACTACGGCACTTGAATTCAGCTCTAGAAAGAGACTGTGTTAAAATATTGAAATTAAAATTGAAAGCTGAGAAGCTGAGAAAAAAGACTGATAAACTACCGGATGTGACACTGATAACCTGAATGGACTTTGAAAACCGATTATGACGAGCTGCTAAATCTGATTTGACAAAGGGGTCCTCGAGTGAGTGAAACGCTGTAAATACTCGCAGAGAGAGAGAGATTTTTGCACAAGAAAAAAAAAAGAGCTTTTATATCTTCCTCAAGTTGATTGTTTGCTTTATATTATTTTGCTATCTGATTCTTTACAGATCATGAGTTACACTAAAAATAAGAGTAAAAAGGGTAGAATGTGTGGTTGGTTGAGCGTTAATCTAGGTATTGTGTGTGCAATAATAATTATAAGTGTGATTGTGGGAATGCCATGGATAGATAAGAATGTGACTAAAAATGCTTCAAAACCTGAGACTGCTACACTAACACCATGGGAAAAGTTTGAGCAGGATGCAAAATACTTGCATGAGGGAACTAATTCAAAAGGGGAACTATCTACTAATGTCTTTTATCGCTTGTTGAATGAGTATGTTGACACAATGGATGCAAAGAATTGTTATGTGTGCACAAAGATTCCTTCGTCATTGCAAGAAGGGGTTACTTACCATAGCTTGCCGCTAATTTATGGGATAAGTTGTAGCTTGCTACTAACAAGATTCTATGATCAAGAGCATGTGCAATTCTTCTACTCTAACTTAGATGTAGTGTTTTCTTTTGTGCCTTTGATTGAGTTTCTAAACAAATTAGCTAAAGAACACAGCATAAAATTAGTTAGGGGTTTCTTTGAGCCGACACTAACATTTGGGACAGCTGATGCGCACCGCAATAATTTAACCTGCTTACTAACGGCTGTAGAAAAGAGCTTCTTAGATCACACTGATGATAGACGAAAAGCATTAAAGGAAAGGTTAGAAAAGGGATTAGAAAAACGCATGCATGCAAATGATTATGCTTACACTGCAATAAAGACACAGGGCAAGTTAGCTATAGATGCATTACATGTAGGTAGGCTTTGTATATATAGGCCAAAATCTGGGGTGGCATGGTGAGCAAAAGAACGATGGATTAAACCCAGATCTATGACTGGGGGTGAGTGTTTGACAATGTTCAGCATTCCGTCCATCACTTGTTGTTTTTGCTTTGTCGCCCTAAGTGGGAAGGGTATGCCCAGACGTGGATCCCGTGCTTCCCATGCCACTGGATTCAAGCTAGCCTGGCTGATGAGGGGTGAAACCCCGAAACCGGTCCCAGGATGCTTGTTTCCGGTCCAGTGAGGACCTGGCTTGGCAGTTCGGTCTGGACTGTTCCCATGAGGAACAGGGTCAAGACTGATTTGCATAAGGCTGGGTCCAAACTGGGGTGGCATGGTGAGCAAAAGAACGATGGATTAAACCCAGATCTATGACTGGGGGTGAGTGTTTGACAATGTTCAGCATTCCGTCCACCACTTGTTGTTTTTGCAAAATCTGAGCATGACACTTTGTTTGTGGGAACGAGTGAGTGCAGGCATGTGTTTTTGTTTCAGAGTAAATGGACATTCATGTTAAATGGACAGGATCCAGCGGTCCCTGGGATCTATTATATATGTGGACTTAATGCTTATTACCGTCTTCCAAAGGGATAGTATGGGACATGTTATTTGGGAATAGTTTTCCCAAAGATCTACCAGATTGATGACTTAAAGCAAATTCCTAAAATGTCTGAATTACAGCATGCTAGACAAAAGCGAAAGACAGCGGCTGCTGTCGTTGGTGACATATTTGGAGCCATAATTCCTTCAGTAGGGGTTATCTTAAACTCCATAAAGATTCAAAAGTTGTCTACTATTGTGGATAACATGCTGACAAACTTCACAGGGGCTATACTCCTGATGGAGACTGAACTTGCTGCAGAAAGGGCTATGCTTGCTAACCTAACAAGAGATAGTGCAGATTTGAAGGAGTTGTAGGAACCTGGAGTTTGGGAGAAAGTTGGGAAAGGAATTACCAGAGTAGGGAATTGGTTTAGTAATATTTTGAATGGGGTTCTTGGAAAAATGTTAGGGGGTCTATTGATTGTTCTGATTTGCTTATTGGGATTGTGGGGATCATGCAAAATTAATGAAAGAATTAAACGAAATTTGACAAAACGAAATAAAAGAAATGAAGAAAATGAAAGGGAGAAAATGTTTAATGAAATTTGTGAAAGTTCACACAAAGGACAGGATGTTGAAATGCGCATTATGCGCAAAGTGAAAGGTTAAGGGAAAGGTTTGTGTGATGACAAGTGTCATCAGAGGAGGGACTGAGAGAGCATAGCTTATATAATCTATATTAACATGAAATGTTTATGAACTAATGTATAATTCCGCATTGAAACTGTATTAATATATTTTGCTAAAACATGCGCTTGAAATGTGCCCACGGGGAGTGGCCGCCAATATATACAGGAACTAATTAAATTTACTAATAATGTTGAAATGATATGTAATGATATGATTTTACACTAATAACAATAGACATATGTAAGAGTTTTGCTAATAAATCATTAGGCCTTAGTTAGCATGAGTCGAGGCCTAGCTGCCTGACTCTCATATTAAATGTATTTTTCTTACGGGCAGTGTGCTGACTTGCTGAAGGACATGAACTCTTGTTTTCCTCTAAACTAGAAGCTGAATGTAACTGTAGTAGATCCGTTCTCATGAAATTCGACTAGCTTATAGAAACATTTTAGCTGAATGCAACACTGTAGACCAGTTGTAGGTACAAGGTCGCCTGAACCGGTACAGACAATGGAGCCACTGACCGAAGATGCCCTTAGATTGCCCGTTTACACTTTACCTCCTTATGAGGGAAGCTCCCCTTTTACCGGAGCTGAATTCCTGATGGCGAACGAACTGATGTCCTGAGGACGAAGGCCGAACCTGAGTGCTGACCCAAACTGGAGGGAAACTATATGACAATGAAATTGTGATTGTCGGTTTGCTTTTCCTTTCTAGGTACCAACTGCTTCTTTTGACAGAGACCATAAGTAGATGTTTTCCAAATTGGTGTTACTAAATTGTTTTGCATGAAGCCCAACATGCCAATGCTAATTAGAGGTTAGGAGAGGGGTTCACTAAACTGACGCAAATAGACAAATTACAGAATCTATGCTTTGTTGAATAACGTGATGATGATACTCTGCTAAAGATAACCTATGCTGACGTTGTGTTATATTCTAATGTTTGTGATTCTTGCTTTGATGAAATCTTATTAGAGTTGCCATATTGAGACTATGCTAATGTGTTTCTTGGTTTTGAGACTAATAAACTTGCTAGTAGAATTGTAATCAATAGAGAATAAACTTCACAAAATCTTATTATTCTGGTGTGGTTATTTATGACTGAAAGGTCATGGTGTTTCCTGAGTTTTATTAAATGTCATTGACTAAGGTAAATTGCATTGTTTTAATAAATATTGATGACATTATTGACGTATTGATTGACATGTTGATTAGCTATCTCGTCCTAAGGTGTCTTCAATCTGGGTCAAAAGATTCATTGGCCTAAAACGAGTCCCAAAGTGAGTAAATTAGTCATAAAGGGACGCGTTAACAGTTCTGCTATTGTCTTATTTATAGAGTCTAGGAAAACAACATTGAAGAAGGTACATGGAGAGACCGAGAATGTGAAGAATGCCACTATGCATAGATGCTGCAAAGATTGTACAAGAAACCAAGGACAGCAACCTTCCCAGGACTGTCGTGGGGATGCACTGTATTGTTGCAAGTCCCACCACGAGAAGGGAGAAGATGTAACCTGAAGTGGTGTGATTGAAAGAGGTGTTTCCTAACTGAATTTGCTAGGACTTTCTCTAATCAAAAGGAGAGCAGATTGTTTCACTTGGAGAGGTACAGACCTCTTTACCTTACCCATATTCCACATGTTTTGCTGAGTGTGACCTAGGCTTGCACTTGACCATCTGAGAAGACTCTTGACTGAGCTTTTGAAATGCTGTCACCTTCCCTTTTTACGTACTATCTGCCTTCACTTGTTCGCTTCTTTTTTCCCCAGATGTCCTTTTTCCAGGTTCAAACTATATTTGCTTTTTACCTTTCATCCCCATGTCCTATAGTTGGATCTATGTTGACAATTGACAAGGTGTTTGTTGGAAATGGCCCTTTCTGCAGGGTTTCCCTTGTCATTTTGGCTTCTGACCTCCTTTCTTTGATCCTGTGCTCAATTTCATTTTTGCTAGCTTTAGGACTCTGGACACTTTACCACTGCTGACCAGTACTAAAGTGCAAGTTCTCTTTGTCTAAATTGTATTGGTAATTGGTTTACATATGATTGGCATATTTGATTTACCAGTAAGTCCCTAGTAAACTGCATTATGTACGCCCAGGACCTGTAAATCAAATGCTACCAGTTGGTCTGCAGCACTGATTGTGTACCCACATGAGAAGCCCTGTGAACATTTTTCAGACCTGCCACTTCAGTGTCTGTATGTGCAGTTTTAAACTGCCAGTTCGACCTGGCAAGTGCAGCCACTTGCCCGGCCCAAACCTTCCCTTTTAACAAACGTAAGTTACCCCTAAGGTAGGACCAAGGTAGCCCCATGGGCTGGGTGCAGTGTATTTAAAAGGTAAGATGTACTGGTGTGTTTTACATGTCCTGATAGTGAACTACTGCTAAATTCAGTTTTTGATAGCGCAAGGTCTCTATCTCTCCCATAGGTTAACACGGGGATTGACTTGAAGTATCTTTCAAGTGTAATTTCTCATTGATAGGGATATGGGGTTTGGGGTCTCTAAACTCACAATTTAAAAACCCTTCTTTTGGTGAAGTTGTTTTTTATATTGTAAGTTTGAAAATGGCACTTTTAGAAAGTGGGCATTTTCTTGCTTAACCATTCTGTGCCTTTGCCTGTCTGTGGAATACATGTCTAGGTCAGTGTAGGAAAGTAGCCTATTTCTAGCTTGTTTACCCCCACTTTTGTCCTGTTTGTCAGTGTGTTTGACTGTGTTCACTGGAATCCTGCTAACCAGGACCCCAGTGACTGTGCTCTCTCCTCTAAATTGAGTTGCTGGTAACTCTTTATCCCCACAGTTGGCATACTGGTGCCCCAAGTTAAGTCCCTATAATATGGTACCTAGGTACCCAGGGCTTTAGGGTTCCAGGGGATCCCTATAGGCTGCAGCAGTTATTCTGCTACCCATAGAGAACCCATGCAAAGAGTTCTGCAGGCCTGCCATTGCAGTCTGCGTAAACCAGGTGCACGCACCCTGTTTCACTACAGGTCACTGCACCAGGTCACTGTAAGTCACCCCTATGGTAGTCCCTCTTAGCCCAGAGGGCAGGGTGCAGGTACCTGTGTGTGAGGGCACCCCCACAAGCTCCAGCTTCAATTTACTGGACTTTGTGATTGTGGGGACGCCATTTTACGCATGTACTGGACGTAGGTGACTACCTATGTCAAGCTACATAATGGTAACTCCGAACCTTGGCATGATTGTATCAAACATGTCAGAATCATAACCGAATAGTGTTGCAAGTGTTGGAGGTATGATTCCATGTACTCTGGGGCTCCTTAGAGGACCCCCAGCAGTGCTTCCACCAGTCTTACAAGGCTTTCATAGGCAGCCCAGCTGCTGCAATCCCTCAGACAGGTTTCTGCCCTCCTGCTGCTTGATCTGATCAAGCCCAGGAAGGCAGAACACAGGATTTCCTTTGGGAGAGGAGGTAACACCCTCTCCCTTTGGAAATAGATGTGACTGGCTTGGGAGGGTTAGCCTCCTCAAGCCACTGGTTTGCTTTGAAGGGCACATCTGGTGCCCTCCATGCATAAACCAGTCCACATTTGTTCAGGGACCCCCAGTCCCTACTCCCGCATGAAACTGGACAATGGAAAGGAGAGTGACCCCTCCCCTGTCCATCACCATCCCAGGGGTGGTGCCCAGAGCTCCTCCAGAGGGTCCCTGTGTTCTGCTATCTTGATTCCAAGGTTGGCAGGGAACTTTGGGAGCATCTGAGTGACCAAGCCAGGCAGGTGACCTTAGAGGCACCCTCTGATAGGTAGTTGCCTGGTTAGGAGACCAAGCCCACTCTTTAGCCTATATAGGTTCCTCAGATTCAGCTTGCAAGACTCTAGCACAACTCCTCTGCAACCTCTGATTCAACTTCTGTGCTCAGCAACCGTGATTGGACCCTCCAGGAACCTACAAGCTGCAGATCCACGAAGAAGACTCTTCCGCAACATTGTATCTGGAATTCCTTCCAGCTTTGCAATATTTCCCTGGCTGCGCATCCTAAGAAGACTGCAACTCTTCAGACTGCACAAGAAGAAGGAATCTCCCTTGGGGTGAAGGCATCACTCCCCTGTAACTACAGGTACCTGGCTGCATCAATGACTGGCTGCGTGGATCTCCCTTCATCCTGAGTGACGTGGGACCTGCAGCACGGGTGGTGGTCTTGAGAGTCTCCCTAGGTCCTCTCTCACAACTGTCACACTTTGGTGGTGGTATCTCCTTTCCACTCCACGCAAGACAGTACCCCTGTACACTGCGTCCTTTGCAGCTGCCAAGGCTTGTTTCTTCTCTTCCAAGGGAAACTTCTGCCGACGTGCCGCGCCAGCTCCCAGCACTCCCCCCTCTAACTTCTCGACCTCTGCATGGGCAACGTCTGTGGTGCTTTGTGGGCTGCTTCAGCAACTTCTGTGTCCCTGTCCTGTGGGACACCTGTGGGTGCTACCTCTGCTCCTGTGGGCCTTCTGTGATGCAGAGAGTCCCATATGACTCCCCCTCCTGGGTAGAGTCCCTAGCAGCACCCCTTTTCCTCCAACCATGATTTTGCCTTTGCCAAGGCTGGTTGGTGGAAATCCTTTACCAACACCCATCTGCAATACAGCTTCCAGCATGCAACACCTTTGGCACACGTCAGTAACTCTTCTCCATCTTCTGTGCTGCAGTGCTGACCTGTCTTCCTTCTTCGTCGACCAACTCCAAAAGGTACCTCTGGGTAGGTAGTATTTCCTACTCCTCATTGACTCCACAGACCCTTCTGGACTTGGTCCCCTCTCTCCATAGGTCTCCATCTTTGGTTTTCCACTGCTGGCTCCTTGTAGGCTGTTCTGGGTGTCTTCTTTTTCTTCTTTTCATCCTTTGGGGTGGTTGTGGGGAAATCTAGTGTTTTACTCCTGCATTCCAGGTCGCCAGGGGGTACTGCATTACTTACTTGTGTGGTTTCTTAGTACTCCCAGCTACCCTCTGCATGATTTACTTACCTAGGTGGGGGCTCTGTGTTCGCATTCCACTTTCCTAGTATATGGTTTGGGCTCCGCCTAGGGCTACTATTGCATATTGCTATTTTACACTGTTTTCTAACATTGTTATGCCTCTTACTGTTTATTAGTGTATATATTTATATATATATATATATATATATATATATATATATATATATATATATATATATATATATATATATATATAGTATTTAGTTAACTCCTATTGGAGGGTTACCTCTCTAGTATTTTCTGATTCTGTGTTCCAAAAATAAAGTATCTTTATTTTTGTACAACAAAATGTTTTTTGTCTTGTGTGTAAGTACTGTGTGACTGTAATAGTATTGCATGAGCTTTGCATGTCTCTTAGATAAGCCTTGGCTGCTCATCCACAGCTACCTCTAGAGAGCCTGGCTTCTAGACACTGCCTACACTTCACTGAGAGGGGATACCTGGACCTGGTATAAGGTGTAAGTACCATAGGTACCCACCACACACCAGGCCAGCTTCCTACAGTCAGGATGACAGTTAGGCTGTTTGTGAATTCACAGTACACAGTCACACAAAGGGAGCTGAGGTGTACCCTGCGTAGCCTCATGGGACTTCCTGAGCTAGAGTGGTGGAAGGAGCTGACATTTGCACCTGAATAGGGCTGTGCCTGTCCTCACACAAGGCAGTTACCAACCCCCTGGAGTGTGTCTGGGGCCAGGCAGGAAAGGCAGGGTCTTGTGCACAACAAAGACTTTCCTTGTTTGCCTATCTCAAAGGCAGAAAGGAGTGTAAGTATTGGACCTTTGAGACCACAGCTTTAGAATCCTTCTGTGTGAGAAGCTGGCCTGGTTTGTAGTGGGCACCAGAGGTACTTACACCCAATACCAGGTCCAGTGATACACCTTAGTGAAATGTAGTCAGTGTCTAGCAGCTTAGACTGTCTAGAGGTAGCATTTGCAGAGCAGGCAAGGCTGAACTAGGAGACATGCAAAGCTCTTGCAGTACCACTATAGTCACACAATGCTTATACACAAGAAAGACAGTACTTAGGGCCTGATTCAGACCTTGGCGGACGGCGGAGGCCGTCCGCCAAGGTCCCGCCGACAAATTACCGCATCGCGGTCAAAAGACCGCAGCGGCCATTCAAACATTTCCGCTGGGCCGGCGGGCGCTCTCCACAAGAGCGCCCGCCGGCCCAGCGGAAATGCCCCTGCAACGAGGACGCCAGCTCAGAATTGAGCCGGCGTAGTTGCAGGGGTGCGACGGGTGCAGTTGCACCCGTCACGTATTTCAGTGTCTGCAAAGCAGACACTGAAATACTTTGTGGGGCCCTCTTACGGGGGCCCCTGCAGTGCCCATGCCATTGGCATGGGCACTGCAGGGGCCCCGCGGCACCCCCTACCGCCATCCTGTTCATGGCGGGTTTCCCACCATGAACAGGATGGCAGTAGGGGGTGTCTGAATCCCCATGGCGGCGGAGCGCACTCCGCCGCCATGGAGGATTCAATGGGGCAGCGGTAAACCGGCGGGAGACCGCCGGTTTACCCTTTCTGACCGCGGCTGAACCGCCGCGGTCAGAATGCCCTTGGGAGCACCGCCAGCCTGTTGGGGGTGCTCCCGTGGTCGGTGACCCTGGCGGTCACCGGCCGCCAGGGTCAGAATGACCCCCTTAGTGTTGCCAAAAATAAAGGTACTTTATTTTAGTGACACAACGCCAAAAATATCTTAGAGGCAATACTCCTTCTGGAGGTAAGTATTGTACACAATATATACATTAGTAACCAAAATCAGGGAAATAAACAGTCATAAAATAGTGCAAACAGTGAAAAACACAATAGGTTGCAATGTGCCTATGGGCAACACAAACCATATACTAAAATAGTGGAATGCGAATGTCAATTTCCCCCCTAGGCAAATGTAGTGTGTAGAGGGGTGCTGGGAATGTAAGAAGACACCAAAGGCAAGTAAAATACCCCACCCCAGAGCCCAGTAAAACAAGAGTAAAGTACAGCAAGTTTCCTCAGAACACACTAGAAGTCGTGGTAAAGGATTATGCAAAAAAACAAGCAAGACTGCAAGAAACCAACATTGGATTCCTGGACCTGAAGACCTGTGGAGAGAGGAAGCCAGTTCCAGAAGTCGATGAAGAGTCCAGGAAGAACAGGAGCCCCTGCTAATCCAGATGAAGATGCAAGAGTGGATTCTCCGGTTGGAAGAAAAAGTCAGAAATGCACCAAGGAAGACCGCTGCGGGTTCCTGCTTTGTGCAAGAGATGTCCCACGTCAAGTCATTGGATGTAGGCTGGTTTTTGTCCTTGGATTCTGCCAACAAGCCTTGTCTCACGCAAATGTCGTGGTTGGCGGGAAAAGGTGCTACCTGGACCCAGGAGGGACCTGGGTGTCTCAACTCAGACTGAGGAGACAGAGGGGGCTCTCAGCACTTTATAGAACCATCAGAAGACCAGGCAGCACCTACAGGAGTCCCAGGACACAGGACAAAGGAGTTGCAAAATGCTTTTGTCGCAGCACTACACAAAGGGATCCCATGCCGTCGTAGAACAACTCAGGGACCTGAGCGTCGCAGGATAGAGTGCTGGGGACCTGGGCTACGCTGTGCATGAAGGATTTCTGAAAGAAGCGCACAGAAGCCCTAGGAGCTGCAGAACACGCTGTGCACAGGAGTACTGTCTGGCTCTTACCTTACCTCCACTAAATTTGGACAGCTAGACCTTTGGACAGCCAGGATTACTTCGGTCCACCACTTGTGTTCCAGGGATCACGCTCGCCGACAGGATAGGAGTGCCGGTTGTCGTTGCAGAGAGGTGCCTGAAGCAGGAAAGTAACTCCGTCACTCCACGGGAGATTCCTTCAGTCCTTCTGGTGCAGAATGAAGACAGACAGTCCTCAGAGCGTGCACAACCTGGAAACTGTTGCAGTTGCTGGCAGGAGCTGAAGCTGTCGAGTTGCAGTAGCTTTCTTGGATACTTTGTTGCAGTTACAGTGTTCCTGGAGCAGTCTGCGGTTGATACGACAGTCAGAAGCTGAAGCAGTGAAGCAGAAGATGCAGAAGAGTCCTGGTGGAGCCTTGCAAACTGAGTCTGAAGAAACACCCACAGGAGAGACCCTAAATAGCCCTCAGAGGGGGATTGGTTACCTAACCAGGTATGGACCTATCAGGAGGGGTCTCTGATGTCACCTGCTGGCACTGGCCACTCAGATGCTCCCACAGTTCACTGACCATCCTGAAAACAAGATGGAAGAACCCAGGGACAATCTGGAGGAGCTCTGGGCACCACCCCTGGGGTGGTGATGGACAGGGGAATGGTCACTCCCCTTTACTTTGTCCAGTTTCATGCCAGAGAAGGGACCGGGGGTCTCTGAACCGGTGTAGACTGGATTATGCAAGGAGGGCACCATCTGTGCACTTCCAGAGGCTCCTCCCATGCCTGTAACACCTTCTGTTCTGCCTTCCTGGGATTGAGCTGCTCAAGCCCCAGGAGGGCAAAAGCCTGCCTGTGAGGTGGCAGCAACTGGGGCTGCAGTAAACAAAATCTCCGAAGGCTGGTTTGGCTGTACTTGGGGTCCATGGCGAAGCCCCCAGGGTGCATGGAATTTGCCCCCCAATACCAGAATCAGATTGGGGGTACAATTTCTCAATCCTAGACACCTCACATGGCCATATTCAGAGTTACGATTGTGAAGCTACATATATGTATTGGTCTATATGTAGTGCACACTTATAATGATGTGTCCCTGCACTCATAAAATGTGGGAAAATGGGCCTGGATGACGTTGGGGCACCTCTGCTAGTGCAGGGGTGCCCTCATACACAGGTACTATGCACCTAGCCTTCAGGGTCTGCAGATTAGATAAATAGGTAACTTATAAGTGACCTGGTGCAGTGAAAATAGCTGTGAAATAGTGCTTACACTAGTACACTCAGGCTGCAATGGCAGTCCTGAAGAAGTGTTTGTATGAGCTCCTTATTGGTGGCAAAAGAAATGCTACAGCCCCTAAGGATCTCCTGGAACCCCAATGCCCTGGGTTCCTAGGAACCGTTTACTAGTGACTTATAAAGGGGGGGGTCCAGTATACCAATTTGGAGTGGAATACTGGGTTACCAGTATGTAAGTACAAATTTAGAATCAGAAAGAGCATTTTGCACTGGAGTTCTGGTTAGCAGGACTCCAGTGACACAGTCAAGCATACTGACAAAACAGTAAAACATACTGACATGTAGGCCACAAAATATGAGCGCTCGGGTCCTGACTAGCAGGATCCCAGTGAAACAATAAAAACACACTGTCAAACACTGACAAATAGGCCAAAATAGGGGGTAACCATGCTAGAGAGAAGCTACTATCTCATATTCTGGACTGGGGACATTCTGCTAGGAAGATGAGCTAGTTGCTGTAGGAAGGACTGCCACTCTGCCTGTTGCTTTTCTGTGCTGGTCTACTTCCTGCTGCTTCTGTCCTGGGAGTGAAAGAAATGGACTTTGCTTTCTACATCCTGCTTCCAAAGGTTTCTCCAAGAGCTTGGACTGAGCTTGCCTCAGGGACATCAAAGACTTAATCTGCCAGCACCTGGGCTCTCTTGCTGAGAGTTCTGATTCGCCACATGGTGCCAAATCCAGGTCCTTGGCCCTTGGGAGTGAGACCTGGTGTAATGAAGAAGAAAGTAAGTACAATGATTCCAGAGCGACTTCGGAATCATCACCGTTGTCTGACTTCACGCCGCTGCCTGCACCAGAACTGTGGTCCCTGCAGAGTGCAACACTTGGGACTGACGCCGCAGGCCTGACACTTCCACAGCACCTCCAAAATTCCGCCACAGCGTGCGTCCCGAGCGCTGTGTCCCCGATGTCTGGGACACCTGACTCCGCCGCAGGATCTGTGGCATGATCACGACACCACGAAGTCGACGTCTTACATCTTGACCTGCTGGATTCATCACCCCGACGGGTCATAAGGAACCATGGATGCCGCATCACCTCCCCTGCAACCGTAAGGAACCAACGCCTCACCTCCTCTGCCTCTCAGTAAGGAACCAAAGCCTCACCTCTCGGTAGCAATATGGAACCGATGCTTCACCGGCTCCAGCGATGCCTCACCTCCCTGATTCAGTGCAATGTCTTTGGTTCCTCCTCATTTTCAAAGGTACAGTGTCTGGGGTCAGTGCGACTCTGTGACTGGCACCCATTCCCTCATGAGTGGCGTTGGGCTATTGGGAACGACTCTGTCAAGACATCGTGATAGCCCTTGTTGGAGCTATTGTGTTTCTAAGCATTTTACTGAAATGTAATAATTAAAAATGTATATCTTTGCTTATGTATACTGGATTTTTGTCGTTTTGGTCTTGTTTTACTCAGATAACTATTGTTTATTTTTCTAAATTGGTGTGGAGTACATTTTTGGTGTTTTCACTGAGTTACTCACTGTGTGTGTACAAATACTTTACACATTGCCTCTGATATAAATCTAACTTCTTGAGCCAAGCTACCAAGGGAGTGAACTGGGTTATCTTAGATGTGTGACTCCATTACCCTGACTAAAGTAAGGGTCCTTACTTAGACAGAGTGAAAACCACTGCCAACTAGAGACCCCATTTCTAACAGTGTTTAAGGAGGATTTACTTTTTGCCCTTCCATGTTTAGTTACATGATTTCGACTTCCACTACTGTGTAAGAGAAATCACCAGCATTTGTTCTTGAAGCACCAGATTCTTCTACTGATATTTTGTATTGCAATTACTGAGTGTTTGGTATTTATTATGCTGAGTAGATTAAAAACTTTCCGCCAATTCGGTTACCCAGTGGTAATATTGTTTCTCTACAGTATTTTCCTGAGATTTGTTTATGTTAACCTGAGTGTTAACTCGTAATACAACTTTTTTAACTTAATTTCCACTTTGGGTTTTAAGTGTGTAGCCAAATTGGTCATTCTATAAATGACATTTTGGTTGATGTTTTGCTTAACTGTTTAAATTAAACTCCTGCATGGGATCCAAGATTTGTCTTGAATAAGAGCATACAGTAAATGCTCAAACAGTAGTATTACTAAACATACTGAAAAACACAGTTTGTGATTAGGCCACCAAGATTTTAAGTATATGTATTATTTTACTGTTTTATCAAATCCTGTCTGTGAGATCCTCACAGCAGACATGGATCCCCAGTAATGTCATATTCTTTATCTGAAGTTACGGTGCTAGTACTTATTTCTTTAAATCAGTGGAGCTTTTCTACACTGATACTGTTCCTACTTTACCTAAAGTACCCCTTTGACCCCCGACATTCTGCATTTCTTAATTTGAGCCAGTGGGTGCCAACGGGGGGCAACCACATTTATTTTTGGGTGCAGCACTTATTTGGCCACAACAGATATTTCTTGAGAGCAAGAGAGGGAAAAACATACAAATCAGAAAGAGTGAGAGAGACAAAGATATAAAAAACAGCATAAAGGGAGAAAGCAGGAACATGCAAGGGCCAGATAAAGTTAGAGGGAGTGTCCTGTAGTAAATTAAAGAGGCCAACATTTAATTGCACCGACCATGCACTTCCGAGCAGGAGCTTTGGGCACCGGCGTTGTTTCATTTACAAATCAAGCACTGACTTTTTGTTCTTCCCCAAACAGGAAGTGATATCCAGGACAGGCAGCTTTGTCATTCCCAGGGTCCTTCTGCTCTGTGATTATTCTGACAGTATGACATCATGTTCCAGTTTTATGGCACAAAATCAAGTTTTAAATATTGTCCTGAAAAATAGCAACTTCAAAATCTCCACTACTAACACATTGTAAAATAAGTATAGACTTAGGGCCAGATTTACAAGACCCTTGTGCCACCAGAGCATCACTTTTGTGATGCTCTGGTGGTGCTGTGCTTAATGCCATCTTGTAAAAATGGGCCCCTCCGATGCAGTTTTTGGCGTCAGAGGGGTGTTCAATGGGTAGTGCTGTGGATGTTTCACCGCAACACCCATTGCTTTTGACGCTGTCCCCGATTTACAACAAGTCTGAAATTTGTGGCAGCGCCAAAAACTAACACCACCCTAGGGGTGGCGTTAGCATGGCACAACGAGGAGGAATACTTTTATTCCTCCTCGTTTTTGCTTTCTCCATGTGTGCTGCATTCTGCCATGAATTATTATTTATGTGCAGGAAGGGACACTTTCATGCATATAGACAATCAACCCCCCTCAATGCAGACAACCTTGCACTATGGTGCAAGAATGCCTGTGTTGGCAGCTAAATTTAGCGCAGGTGCAAGAGGTAATGCAGGGATGCACTGCATTTTAGCAAATACAGGGCATCCTTGCGTTTCTAAAGTGAGGCAGTGCGGTGCTGCAGCACCGCTCTGTGCCGTTTTTCAGTAAATCTGGCTCTTACTTTCCGAACTCCACACCGTGAAGATATTTAAAATTATTTAATCCTAATGATCTTTCAAATTGTTAATTCTCAGCATAGGCTATTTGAAAAATCATTTCCATAATATCCCTCTCTTGTTGTGGGCTCCAAGTCACCTAAGGCTGAGCCAAGCCCATACATCTGGCTCGAGTCAGACTCGAAAAGCCAGTGGCTCGCCCACCTCTTTATCACAGAATTTACTTCTGAGTCTCAGTGCATCACTTCTACCCTGTGACTGTTATCAGTCATCAAAAGTGTTACATAACACTTAAAAGTCACTTCACAAGATAACGACTTGAAAAACCTTGCTCATAACAACATTATTTGGCTTGGTCGGTTAGTTGTTTAGCATTCACAAGAAATTCTTTCTATGTGAATACGTCAGTGCTCTCCCACTTCATGTACGTCTGTGGGCAAGAATCTCTGTCAACAAAATTGGCCAAATAACAGTCATGCTGCTTCATTCATGAAATGTCTTCCTCGAATTTTCTATAACAAAAAATGTCTCCTATCTAGAATGCCTTTCTTCGTCATCGTGCCAGCATGACTGAGAGCAAAACTCCATTGAAGGGCAAATTAAAGTGACAGCACTCGGTGTCAAGTCGCTATTTTTTATCAAAGAAAAGTCTGTGCCTCATCATAGGCCGAAATCGTTAACCATATTTTACAACACAGATCACACTATTCAGTAATTTGCGAGGGTTTGTCTCACGGGCATCTTGATGACTTGATTGAACAGATGTTAAAAACAGGAACTTGAAAATGTCACAAATACAAACCAGCAGTGGCAGTAGGTCTGGCTTGCAATTTATGGTATATATAGCAACTGTTAGTTTTATAAAAAAAAAAGTTGACAATATATTCGTTTGGGAATATACTTCAATTGTAAAACATGCATAGATGTATTTGCAAAATTAAAATATAAATTACAAAATGAGATTGAGAGACTTAAATGGGGTTTGAATGGGATTTAAGCAAATTCAGCTGTGTGTTCTGATAGAGAATCACTTACCTATACACTTGTTTTATTTAATATTGTAAATCAATTTACTAAGTAAAGTAAAGTGAGAGTAGTGGAAAAGTATTAATATAAATGTGTTAGCTGTTTGTTAAGTGATTTTTTAAAGTAGGGTTGAAACCTTATGACTGGATGTTGATTATAGTGGAGTTTGATGTGTTAATAATTGAGGAAGAGGGTGTAAATTGTGAACTCCAATGGGGTTTAGCGGCGGGGGTAGCCGACCCGGGGGAGGTCACCTCCCCCCAGGATTATTGGGGAAATGGAGCAGTCCTACACTGCTTAGGAGGAAGTTGGGCTACTTTGGGCTCCCTACTGGGCACTAGTTATAAAACCGGCCATTTTGTGCTGCCCACCACCATTTTGGAGAGACGACACAGTAGCTGGCGGTAGGCCAAGTCACATGGGTTTTTCCTCTAGCAATTAAGGTTTGTCAGTAATCTAGCTTTGCTACCAGTTTTGATATGTAATAAGTGGGCAACGCAACTTACCGACATGTCAGAAGAAAAGGTCCGGCAGACGATGAGTCTCCTCGTGGAGGTGGCAGGCTTGATCTTTTGGTGGTGGGTACGTGCGCCAATGCACAGCCCATGAGGCGTGCAGCAATGGGATTGGCGGCAGGGGTAAATGCCTGTTTGCCGCTGTGACCCAACTCTATAACCGCTCTTCAGGTGAGCAAGAGAGGCCGCTCCTGTTCTCGGAGAGAGGCCTCGGTTGGGCAGGGCAGGCTGCGGAGCACTCGAGCTGCAGCAGGCAGCAGCAGCATGGCCGGAACAAAAGGGGAGCAATGTGGTGAGGGGGGGGGAGAACAGCACAATGTTGTTCAGAGCGCTGCTATCCCTAAGACATGGTTGATTGAGTGTGGGGTGTGAAGAGGGCGGGCCTGGTGGGAATTCCCGGGGCGCAGCGGTGAAGGGCCGAGGTAGAGGTGGGGGGTGTGGCGGAAAAGGGGTTTTGATGAGTGAGGAGAGGGAGGGGAGGAAGAGGAAAATGGATTCAGTGGTGCCGATTACAGGAGGAGCACATTTTGCTCAATCTGAGCTTATGCCACCAGAATAGTCAGGGTCAGAGGTTGCACAAAGGGATATAGGGAATGGTGAGGAGGGATGGGGAGGAAATGATGAAGGGTGAGGAGGCACTGGGAGACAAGGACTGGTTACAGCAGCCAGAGCTACAGGGCCTCCTAGTCAAGGTGCTCAGGGCAGGGTAGACAGGGGCACGGGGTCCCAGAGAGTGTAGAGGAACAGGGCCCCACATCTGCATTAGTGGCTTCATTACTGGAATGGAGCAATTAATAAGGGGAAGTGGTGAATTGGGAGAGTAAGGGAGACGAAGATCACAGAATGGAGAAGGTAGAGAGACCAGAGGAATGGAGATATAGGACCTGAGAAAAGTATATAGTAGGTATGGGTGGTCTGTCCTGGGTGTTGAAAGGTAGGGTGGGGGACGTTGCGGTAAGATGTGCAGAGGGGGAGCGGAGGCATGGGAGGAGCAGGAAGGGGAAGGGGTGGAGACCATTAGGGGCAGCCAGGTTACGGCAGGTGTGGTGCCCGGGTGTGGTTGGGACAGCAAGTGAGGGAGGTAGAGAGATGACCAGCTTTCCGGGCCTCTATTCTTTTTCGCAGGGCATCACAAGCAGCACAAGAGAAGGCTTGAAGGAGCATGGTATGGCTTGTTACCTCCGGGAGGAAGAGAAGGTCAGGCCCCAGGCAGCCGGCCAGACCAACATGTGCAGAGAATGGTGGAGCGTTAGTCTTGAGGCGCCGAGGAAAGGCAGGTGTTGGGCAACCTCTAGCATCCCAGGTCAGCCCAGGAGATTGGCTTTGGTGGTAGGGTGGAGAGAGGGCTATTTTCGGCCTCTGACCACTGGCAGCTGAGCAGTGACACCCAGGATTACGGGGACTTCAGGGCTATCAATGGTGGAGCTGAGTGGTCACACCGTCCTAGATTATGATGAAGAGAGCTTGGAGGAAGAGGAAGTGGGGTATGATGAGTGCATGCAGGACAGGGAGAAGAAGTGGTGGAGGGATGAACAGGGCTTGTAGCGGGAGGGGGGAACACATGATGCTGTTGGTCAAATGTTACAGGTTTACAGTCTGGCAGGATGGCCTACCAGGCTCCGGGATACCACTAGGAATCACGAACTGGCAAGGCAGCACTGTCAGGAGTGGCCACCGACCTTGGCGCCAGGTAAGGGTTCAAGGAGTAATGAGAAAATAATGGTATTGGTGGCAGTAGACGTCATGGAGGCGGGTGGGGTTGGTGAGACCCGTATTTGGAAAGGTAGATACATAGCAGACGTCAGGGTGGATAATGACGAGGGGACTCAGGCAGGGAAAGACAGACATACGGGCAAGGGGTCAAGGACCAGAAGGTGGACATCAAGGTGGCGAAGGGGGCAGGGCCGGAGGAAGGACTGGTGTCAGACAGTAAGTCAGATAAGCAGGACGGGTTGGAGAGTAAGAAATAAAGGTTAAAAAACTACCATACATGGGGACATAAAAGCCATTGGGAGCACACCTCATACTGGTGACAAAGGAAAACATTTGGAAATGAGGGATCTAAGGAGGCGGCAGAGCTGGCCAAAAGCTCTATGATTGAGGGACAACATGCTGAGGAAAGAGAAAGTTACTGTGAGGGAGATCCAAGTCTTGTCAGGTCACCTGAATTTTGTTTGCAAAGTGGTCAGAGCAGGGAGGACATTCTGCAGGAGGTTGGGTCTGTCCTTGGCAGGAAGACAGTTGCCTCACCACCTTGTGCGCTTGACAGCAGGGGTCAAGGAGGACTTGCGGATGTGGCAGTTCTTTTTGTAGGCTTTCAATGGGGCCCCCTTGCGACAATGGAGGGAATTGGAGTTGGGTACATACATTTTTTCAGATGCAGTGGGGATATGGGTGGGGGAGTGGTAAATTTGGCTTATACTCGCAGGGGAGGTGGTGTGCGGAGGAATAGCCACAGCAATTGAAATGGGGAAGGAGAAGCATTGCTTTTCTCAAGTTCTTCCCTTTGGTGGTAGCAGTGACACTTTGGGGTGAGGAATTAGCCCACAGGAAGGTCATTTTTAGGATTGACAATGTGGGGGTAGTGCATGTGGTCAACAGGTAATCCTCAAGGGATGTGCAGGTTGCAAAATTGCTGTTCACTTTTGTTCTGCTTTGTCTCAGACATGATATATCATTCAAGGCAAAACTTGTTCCTGGTGTGGTCAATGACATTTCAGATGGTTTGTCTCATTCACAGTGGGAGAGGTTCCTTGGACTGACCACAGACGCACAGCTCATGAAGGTACAGATGCCCCCAGAGTTGCGGACGCTAGGAGACAGAGGATGCTTCAGTTGGTTCTGAAGTCACGAGACAGACATATTCTCAAGCCTGGCAGAAATTCTTACAAAATGGTGCCTGCAGGCAATGGGACCAGAGGGAGCGGGTCGAGGACGTAGTGCAGTATATCTTGACACTGATACAGAAAGGACAATCCAGGGTGACTATAGTGGGAAAGTGGATGGAATAGCATTCATGGGGAAGCTACACTGGGGGTATGCTCCGTCGGCTGGGGAACTGGGAAAACACGTGCTGGAGGGCTGGGCACAGTAGGCAGGTAATTTGGGCTCATCCAGGAGACCAGTGACGTTGGCTCTTCTAACGGTGCTAGGGCCAGCTGTACCTGCAATTTGTTTTGATGGTAACGAGACCATGGTATTTGGTGCGTGTTCTTTGGGGCCTTCACGGTCTCTGAACACTTGGGTGGACAGGGCAAATTGGATGTGAGGTGGCAGGACATTAACGATGGGGCGGGTTCAGTATTGGTGTAGCTCAGCAGGTCAAAAATGGACCAACTGTGCCGGGGACGCAGTGTACAATTGGAGGCCTAGCCACACAGGGCCATATGTCCAATAGCGTTGGGGCGCAGGCTATGGGAGAGGGAGGGAAACCTGCAGGAGATGGTGTTTTTACACAAAGACAAAAGGCCAGTAATGGCATCACAGTTGCTGTCTGTATTACGGAAAGGAGCCTAGGCCTTGGGTTTGCCCCCTTGGGAATATGGTACACACTCATTTAGACTAGGTTTGGCGATGGAAGCGGGTAGAAGAGGTTGGGGTAGGGAGTGTTTAATAAGGGTGGGGAGATGGGCATTGAACATACGCGGGCGAGGAAGGTGGTCAGCCTTGATGGACGGGGTTGTGATTGCTGTTGTGTTTTTGTTTTTTGCAGGTTGAGTAGCTGGGTTGATGAACATGATTCTTTCCATTTGGCTGGTGGGTCACTCCTTCATAAAATGGACCAGAATAGAGGTGCAGAAGAGTACTCATGGTGCCAACCTGGGTTTAGATCCTCAGCTGTTAGTCTGCAATGGCACAGCAAGGAGGGATGCGGTGGAAGGAATTGTTGCCATGTTTAAACAAGCTGATGGTAAGGGGCCAGTGTCCAGATGTAATGCTTATTTGTTGAGGGGAGAACGTCTTAAAGGACAGATTTAAGAAAAGTGGCATTGCACCCAGTACAGCGCCACTTTTCTTGTGCCCCTTAGTGCCCCCATACTGCCACCATGTGTGCATCGTATTTAAAATACGGCACACCATGGCACACGGTAGGGGGCAATAGCATCAACATTTTTGATGCTATAACCCTGAACAGTACATAGGGGCCCATTGCAACCAATAGTGTGCTCCCTTTTAACACCTGCTCTGAGCAGGCATTAAAAGTAGCAGCAAAAAATTACACAATGGAATCGCTTAGATTCCACTGCTCCATTTTTGCGGTCCTCCTAAAGGGGGAATGCCCCCTTTGCATACATTATGCACAGCACATACATAATGTGGTGCAGAGGGTTACAATGTGGTGCAATGCATGCATTGCACCACTTTGTAAATATGGTGCAGCAATTTTTGAAGCCTAACGCCACTTTAGTGTAAACAAAATGACGCTAATGTGGCGCTAGTGCTTCTTAAATCTGGGCCTTAGTGTCTGAAAAGGATTTGCAAGTTTTTAAGAGCATGAAAAAGAATATAAAGAAGGTGCAGAAGCAATGGACGGGGTGCCACTTAGTTTGGACATCGTCTGTGGCCAGGAGAATATGGCAGGGAGCAAGACAGCTTGGGGCAATCGAAAGACCAAGGAAAAAAATAAACAAGGAGGTAAAAGGTTTCTGTGGTGCGAGAGGTATCACATATTTGGAGTTTGCAGATTTGCGGCTGGCAGACGCGCTATTTTTTAGGGGGGTGGAGTTCACCTGTCCTTTGTTGGCATGGAACACTACTTGTTGCATGTGAAGGACACTTTGTGTAGCATGTGTTGGATCAGCTAAAAAGGGGGCTAGGGTGGGGGGCAGAAATACACAGTCACAGCTTTCTAGTGGCGGGGCAGGTTAAGTTTGCGGGGTTTGAAAAATTTTAAGCTTGAAACCCGCAGCCCAGGTGGGAAAGGAGACGGTACACTGGAATACACCTGGTCTAGCCAGGTTGTTAAAATATTCGGCAGGAAGTTATGGCAGTTACAGCTGCAGAGGATTATCAGCTGGGAAGAGAGTTCTTAAACAGCAGTCACTAAAATACAAAAGGAAGAGGACAGGAGGGCAATACTAAAAGGGGGAGGAGAAGGGCAGGGTACGGGTTGGGGGCATGGTATAGTTAAATGATTTGTTTATTGGGGTTGTTAGTTTTGTGAGGCAAAGGCCAGGGAATTTTGATTATTAGGTACACCTGTTTTCAATAAAGCCTGGTGTCAGTCTCGGTTATGCTGCCTTTTCCCCAATGGAGTTTTGGGGGGTTAATCCACTGAGGGGAGCCCCCCGTATTATTGGGGAAATAGAGCAGTCCTAGACTGCTTGGGCAGCGGTTGGGCTACTTTGGGCTCCTTCCTGGGTGCCAGTTATATAACCAGCCATTTCGTGTCACCCGCCACCATTTTGCCAAGGCGACACAGTAGCTGAAGGGAAGGCCAAGTCATGAGGGTTTTTTCCCCTTCCCACTCACCGCTTGGGCTTTAGGAGGGGGGTGCAAGTTTAGGAGGACAGGGGACGCCTTCTTGTTTATAGGTGCGCAAGGGGGGGAAAATGTTGTAAGTATTTGTTGCTTGGAAGCAGGTGCATAGCAGAGGCAGGTTAAGGTAGCAGGGTTGCACAGTTTTAGGACTGAAAGTCCAGGTGGGAAAGGAGAGGGTACACTGGACTACGCCTGGTTGAGCCAGGTTGTTAAAATGCTCAGCAGGACGTTATCACAGTTACAGTTGCAGAGGTCTATCAGCTGGGAATAGAGTTCTTAAACAGAAATTACTAAAATACAAAAGGAAGAGGACAGGAGGTAAATACTAAAAGGGTGAGGGGTGAGGGGAGGGTAGGGTAGAGGTGGGGAGTGCAGCAAGTTAAATGATTTGTTTAGTGATCTTGTTAGTTCTGTGAGGCAAAGGCCAGTGAATTTTGATTGTTAGGTGCACCTATTTTCAATAAAAGGACCTTGTTCACACAGCCAGGTGTCAGTCTCGGTTATGTCCCCTTTTCTCCAAACACACACAATCTGAGGCTCATGGTGAGGATTGCATGCATTTCATTCTTCCGAGATTTTGATCTTCAAGTTTGCGATTATAAATTTTTTATGACAGCTTGTAGAACTCATGACAATTCTTATATGGGACATCACATTTATTTACTTGCTTTTAAATATTTGATTACATATGCCATAAAGAAGTAAATAGCCATATCATGCTAGATGAAACATGCGGGAGAAGAGTCAGCAGAATCATGAGAATGTTCAGATAGCAGATTGAGCACAGAACTAGGAGTGGGGTTAGAGCAGAGAAGTGTAGAGAGTGGAATTAGAATGATAGAGTGATAGACCATTGAAGTTAGAAAACAGCAGCCTTGAACCAAAGGAGTCAGCAGACCAGAATCAAAGAGGAGGCAGAAAACATGATTCAAGAGTGGAATCAGTGAAGTCAAGAGAAAGGAACCAGAAGACATGAGCCTCGAAGGTAGAAATAGGAGAGCGTGGGCAGAAGTAAGCGTGGTGAGTCTGGAGGCAGTGTAGAGACGGAAGGTGAGTATAATGAGGAGTCAATGCAGTTAGCAAAGTAGAGTCAGGAACCAATAGGGGGTTATTCCAACTTTGGAGGAGGTGGTAATCCGTCCCAAATGTGACGGATTTACCACCAGCCGTATTACGAGTTCCATAGGATATAATGGACTCGTAATACGGCTGGTGGTATATCCGTCACTTTACCGTCACTTTTGGGACGGATTACCACTTCCTCCAAAGTTGGAATAACCCCCACAATGTTTCAGTTGGAAATTGGTGGACTGTGAACTTACAGGAGCAAAGAAAGTAAAGGAAAACTAGTTAATGTACGTCAGGAGAGAGGAGCCAGAGAACTGTACTTGAGAGAGTGGAATCAGTAATTAGATGTCAAAGGAGCTTGAATCAGCAGAGTCATGTCAGGAATCGGTGGAGTCAGGAAAGAGAAGCATAAAATTAGTCAAAGAAGATGATATCACTGGATTCAAAAGAGTCATGTGCCTACGGATTTAGGATTACAGTGAGATTTAGTTGAGTTTGTTAACTTTTTAAGATTTTAAGCAGACCCATTCTGTTTTTTTGCAAACTCCCTCTTGTCTTCTTAGAGGACATTTTTGCTGCAGTAATATGTCCACTATTTTATCAGCTTTCATCTCTGTGGAAATATGGCCCCTAAAATCATTAGTTTGAGGAATGTAAGTGCAGCGCCCACAGACTGTACTGGTAAAGAATATCATAACTCATGATAAACTATAGGACGATCCTCCTCAGATGGATCCAATTGTTGACCCAAATGATAACAGCAGCAAATGACTGACCTCAAATCAACATGAACCAAATCCTTTTGTAAACCAATGATTAGTTGTTTGCACAAGACCACTAGTAAATTCCTTAACAATCATACTAGAGTTACTATAAGTAATTGTGCCCATTTTGGAGTAGGCTCCTATGACTCGTTCTTCTCCCTGTAAACATAGCAAACCCTTATCATCATCTCTGTTGGAATGCACCTTTCGATGCTCTCCCAGGGCATAATCATGGTGACATTTGGCCTCCTATCACCCATGTGTACAAGAACAAGAGGATGGAAGTGGTTAGTATACAAAAAAATATACTATGGAGAGCACCATAGACTTGAGATGTTCTTACTGAAATAAAAATATTCTCTATAAGGCACCTGCTCTTCCCTAGAGTTAGCATATGACAGTGCACACACACACACACACACAAACACACACACAGTGTAGCAGGTATACTGACTCCCCAAGCTAAGGTTACTCAATGTCCTGTCTCATCTCTTTTTAACTGGCGCCCATAACTTGGGGATGTCAGTTTCTGTGGTGTGTGCTCAACCCATAGATCTATTTATTGAAAGCTTTGTTCAAGCAATTTTTAGAAAACAGACCATTGAATAGCTTGAAGAGAGCTGTTTATTTTTCATAATATTGCCCAGCTTATACTGTTTTCTCTGAGGCCTCCCCAACCAGTTACTCTTTTGAAGACCCTTTTCCCTCTCGTCACACCATCTCTTTTACTCAGGAATGCAGCGATGACTGAAATCTCAGACTGACACCCCTGAACTTTACTAAGCTATGATCCTGCGTAATAATTACTCTGCTTCCCTGAATAGAGTGTTTCCCCTACATCAATCTAAGTAGCGCAGCTCTGTCTATGGTTGTTTTCTAGAATTTGCGCTTGTACTCAGACAGTTACTTTTCAAATGGTAGACACAACTTTCTCTTGTGGGATTTCGGCATGTGCAGACCATGGTTACAAACAGGGATTCCTTTATTCCAATCGCTCAACCATTCGAGTCATCACACATCTCTTAGAGCAGATTAAAGTGCTGATTTCTTTACTGAGCTTCATTGCCTTTTGGGGAAACCATATGTATACTCTTACAACGACAACTTCCAGAAACATACAGGGGATGACTCATGAGAGCAATATGAACTCCAGCAGCTCGGTGCTACCTGAATCAGGTATATCCTTATGACTGCTTATGTATGTCTTGTCACTGGAAAACTGGTGTCCAAACCTGGGGTGTCGGATTGGGGCTCAACAATTTTGATGGATGTACTGCTGAGTTGTTGCTTTCCACATTTCAGCAAATATCTAATCCTCTTGATAGGGTGGTTATGTAGCACAATTATTTGCTGTTCTCGCAACACAACACTGCAGGCTTTATTTTGACAAATCTACCCCTCTATACCTTAGTATGGATCTTACCATTTGTATTTGAGCCTTCCTTGACTTCTTCTATGCCTTCTTTCATGCTTTGGACTCATAGCAGAATTTATTAATTCCTGCTCCTGATTAGGTACCACCAAATCATTCTTCAAAATTCATCACTATATCACTAGCAGTGACTTCCTCTGTAGTGCTAGGGTTGCTGATGAATGGACCTTTCTCTTGGCTCACCAGGATCATCCACTAAACTGTATTTTTTCTCTCTTGGACTGATCATGTCTGATCATACCAACTTATAATTGAGCATTGACAAGCTGGCGGAGACCTGTCTTAGGATGGAACTGATATACCAATCCAATGTGCAGACCAGCAGAGTCTGTGGATACTAGTGAGGCTATATAATTTTACATCCAAGTGAACAATATCTAAGTGAA
Organism: Pleurodeles waltl; assembly: GCF_031143425.1. NCBI lineage: Eukaryota > Metazoa > Chordata > Amphibia > Caudata > Salamandridae > Pleurodeles > Pleurodeles waltl. Next base: position 632,390,799 of record NC_090444.1, on the reverse strand, counting down.
ACAATATTGACCCAAAAAATATGTTGGACCACAATATTGTCACATGAGCTATCCAACAGTCGCATGGATGACATGGACGACAAGGCAGTCACCCTTGTGCTGTCTGTCCCGGCGCAGGGTGCTATGAAACTACTCCCAGTGAAAGAAGAGCAAGTCGATGCCAAACAGAGACGCCCTCACTTCGATTGTCTCGACCCCCAAAAGTGGAGGAAAAAGGCTGTGGAAACTGCAGCCTCGACCACCGAACACTGGGAGTGTGCCCAGTGAAAGGGCAAAGCTGTTCCAAATGCGGCAAGCCCAACCACTTTGCCAAGGTTTGCCGGGGAGGGCGTCCCAGGCCAGGGGCCATTTCTTCAAGGAGGGCGGCGGTGTGGGAAGTAATGCCAGCTGAAGACATGAGGGCAGCGGCAGCAGACGCCTACCCAACCGCCATCTCCTATGAAGACAATGAGGACGAGGACATATTTATCATCTCATTTGCTGACAGACCAGACCAGAGGTGGCGACCTTCGCCCATGTGTACTATAACTGTCAACGGCACACCGGTGACCGCCCTAATCGACATGGGGACATCAGTAAATGTCATGGACATACAGTAGTACAGCCAGCTATCACCCCCATCTGAACTCAAATCGTGCCGCACCAAGATGTACACCTATGGAGGCTTAGACCCGCTACCCCTGTGAGGAGTGATCGAGGTTACCATGGGCAGCGACCGCCAATCAACAAGTGCCAAATTTCATGTGGCTGAAGGCAGGAAAGGAACTTTAGTAGGATGCCACACTGCGGAAGACCTCGAGCTAGTGTCCTTCGATTGCCAAGTCAATGACTCTCACGCTGAATCCGTGTCTTCCCAGAGCTGATCCGAGGGCTAGGAAAGTTAAAAGGAAAACAATTCCACCTGCATGTCGATCCAGCGATAAGACCCACGGCTCTAAGTCATAGGCGGTTACCCTTCCACCTGAGACCCCAGGTGGAGCGAAAACTACAGACTCTCGAGGAGCAAAAGGTCATTGAGAAGGTAACCGGTCCGACTCCCTGGGTGTCACCTTTAGTCATCGCCCCAAAGCCGAAGCAGCCTGGCACCATCTGCCTGTGTGTGGACATGTGGCTACCCAACATCGCTATTAAGCGAGAACGCCACATCACACCCACCATGGATGATATTATTGCACACCTCAATGGAGCCCAATGGTTCTCCAAGTTGGACTTAAACTCTGGTACCACCAGCTGGGGCTAACCCCAGAGAGTCGCAATATCACCACATTCTCGATCCATGTCAGACTCCGACGCTGCAAGTGACTCAGCTTCGGGGTCTCCTCAGCTGCGGAAATATTCCAGAATGCCATCCGAGAGACGTTGTCGTGGTTGGTGGGCGTCATCAATCTGAGTGGCGACATCCTCATGTTTTCCAACACCTTAAAGGAACACCACAAACACCTGCGGGACGCACTTCAGCAACTGTCAGAAGCTATACTGACCCTGCACAAAAAGGTGCCCCCTTTACTGCAACTCAATTGATTTCTTCGGCTATATCTTTTCGGGGGAGAGGCTGAAGGTCGACCCCAAGAAAGTAGGTGCCATCAGAGAGGCGTCTGTACCTTGTAAAGCCACCGATGTCAGGAGTTTCTTTGGTATGGCGACGTCCTGTGGGAGATTCATCCTCAATTTGGCCACACTGGACGATCCCCTTCGGCGTCTCACGAAAGTGAACATGCCATGGGAGTGGACCCCCGGCCGGACAAGGTGTTCCATGCAGACACTTTTGGACACGGTGACTGTGGCATACTTTCACCCCCGAAAGAGAACCCAGGTAGTGGTGGACGCCAGCCCCGTCGGACTGGGCGCAGTGCTGCTATAGGAACAGGGTCACCAGCAGTGGACTCCGGTGGCCTGCACAAGCAGGGCTGTCTCAGCAATGGAGGCCAGATATGCGCAGATTGAGTTAAAAGTGCTTGCCATCAGGGGGACCTGCCAGCATTTCCATTTGTGTGAACACGAATTTAGGATAGTCACAGACCACAAGCCACTGGTGTCCCTCTTTGCGGGGACACCGCCAGACTTGCCCCGCCGAGGATCAAAGGTAGGCAGTACTCCTCCAGCCCTACCAATTCCAGGTCATCTACCGGCCAAAGGTCAACAATCCTACAGATTACTTGTCACGTCACCCTCCTCAGCCATGTCCGCAAAAAGAAGAAGAGGAGGATGAACAGATGGAGAGCTTTGTGAGCATGATAGTGAACATGGCATGCCCCATGGCTCCGACGGTCCCAAAAAACGTTGATGCTTTCTGTGAAGAAGTCATTATCGACCGAGCCAAGGAGACTTTGGCAAACTGTAAATGGAAACATTTCCTGGACAAGACAAGAGCACTTAACTCAGAAGAGCTCAGGGCCATGCAGCAGATTTGGAATGTGAGGTCGGAGCTCTCAGTGAGTCCAGAAGGCCTCCTGCTCCCGGGGCAGCAGTTGGTGATACCCCGGCATCTGCAGAGCTGAGTGGTAATGTTGGCACATCAGGGGCACCAAGGGACTGCAAAGACCAAAGCCTGCCTATGTGACAAAGTATGGTTCCCTGGGATGGACGCCATTGTGGACGCACTAGTGAGAAGATGCCACTGTATGCCATCACTGCCTGAGACCCCACTCCTGCCGCTGTGGTAATGGAGTCACCCAACATTCGACCGTGGTCCGGGATAAGCCTGGATTTTTATATTTTTCCAGATGGCAGGTTAACAGCAGTGATGATAGACTCATGCACCAGTTTCTCTGTGGTGGAGCTAGTGGTGCTGTGCTGGAGAAGACGTTCACCCTCCTGGGTTTCCCTGACAAGAAACAAACAGACAATGGCCCTGCGTTCCACAGCCAGGAATTTCAAGACTGTCAACGTTCACTGGCCATATCACATCAGAGAATCACTCTTTGGCCCCAGGCAAACAGGGAAACGGGGATGTCAAAAGATTCATGAGGACCTTGAACCACACCCTGAGAATTGGGGTAGACGAATAAGAGGACGCTGAGTGGTGCCTATACATGTTTCTCTGTTGTTCAGGCTGCCTTCCCAATACTGCATCCCGGCGGGCACTGTATGGCAAACCACTACCCTTGACATCTCCAAGATGCAACAGAAGTGAGAACGGACGAATGCTAAGGCCAGCGAGAGGAGGAGGGCGAAGCACACTGATCTGTGTGTAGGAGAGTCCATCATTCTGAAGGATCGTCCTCCAGGGTGGAAGTTCCGGATCCCCTATAAGCCAGACATCTGGGCTCTCCTATACGTTGTTGCCCTCAGAGTGATGAGGGCTTGGTTTCTGGGTAAAGGTTATAAAATAAAGTGGTGCAGGACCCTCGTGGTTCTTGATCGGTGACCACTAACCTGCCGACTCCTTGTCTTGGGTTACAGTGTGCTGCGCGCTAGCAGCCCTAACATTGGGCGCTATAAACACTTACCTCTTCCCTCTACATATTTAAGCATTTAAGATTCCTTTTGGTGAAGTTAACCAAAGATATTCAAGGCTGTCAATCCCTGCATACACTGAGAGTGGGACTATGGAAGAGGAAGACATTTTGCGAGTAGAATCTTTTGATGAAAACAAGGCTGTGTTTGCGCTATGTAGGAGGATTCTGTCTGGTTGTAAGCGTAACTGTGTTGTTGGAGTGAATGCCCTGGAGTTTCTTGAAATCTTTTTTTTTTTTACAGCTGACGCATTTATGACAACACTTTCTAGTGAAGGAGACTTTGGGACACTCACATTGTAAAACTTCCTTCATCCTTGTCAACCACATTCAAGGGAATGCTGACGTGTGATAGGCAATTATCTGAAGCACAGCCCAGCCTAACACACTGGCCTTGAGTCTAGTAAAGTGAGGTATCCCAGAGAATAAACATATAACCTTTCTTTTACAGGTCTCCTTCCTCGCTGTTTCTTTCCCACACCCTTTCCTTTGCTTGATCACCTCAACATTCAGTGTCTTTATGATAAGCAGAATTGGGCAATCAAGAGGTGGACCCTTTTCGTACATTGCAATGATCCCAAGGGGCATTTTCAACCCATCGAGCCTTGACACATAACCATAGGAAAAGGGCCAAAAGTGAAATGAAATCATTTCAACAGCAGTGTGCTTGTGGTGCCCTTTTTAAAAAGTATGGTAATGCCAAACAATGTCATAATACTGCCGTAGGGTAAACAGGAACATGACATGGTAAGCAAATTAATAAAAAGAGATGTAAAAAGAAAATGAACATATGGTAGATAAATAAATGAAAATATTAACATAACATATAAATAGAAAATTAAAAGAAAAGGAAAATTCATAAAGACAAAGACACTACTAATATTCAATTCATAGCATACTAGCAGTTACCTTGTAACGCTGCGCTCAGACGCGGCGTCTCTTTCGGTCCTTGCGGATGGAACGCACTACCGATACTCAGAGCGCTGTTCCCCGAGTTTTTTGACTACACATTCTGGGAAGCATATATTTCGCTCCCGGTCGCGATACACTTGCCTGTAGCCTTTGTTTTCTTCTTTTTGTTGTTGGTGGGTTTGTCTGCTCTTTTTACCTGTCTCTGTCCATGTTGTGTCCATCTTGTGTATTTCGTGTTTTTTTCCCAGCATGCTCTGTTTTTCTTTTGTACTACTTTTTTTTTCCTATACTGGTCTATGGCCTCTTCCCAATTCAAGATGGTGTTCTTTCCTTTTCCTGTGATGTCACTTCCCTTTTCTCAGTATATAAGTCAGTCAGTCTTGTTCCACCTTGCGTTGCAAACACTTCCTTCTGGTTGTGCTGTTCGCTCCTGTTCTTTGTTCCTGCTTTTTGCCTTGGGAGATTTTTGCCTGTTCTTTGTTCTTGCTTTTTGCCTTTGGAGATTTTTGCCTGTTCTTTGTTCCTGCTTTTTGCCTTGGGAGATTTTTGCCTATTTTTGTTTCCTGTTGTTTAGTCCTGTTTTTTCTTGTTTTTCTTCAGGAGTTCCTGTTTGAGGATTTTTCCCCAGTGTTGGTTTTTTTCCCCTCTGGGACTCCTTCTGGAGGGTACGGTCTGCTTTGGCGTAGCCTGTCAAGCGGCACCGTGGCTACTAGAAGGGGTCGCCCTTATCTGGGAGTATCCAGAACCTGTAGAAGACTTGGTGTATTCGACAACTCAGTATCCAGAGGTGAGAAGTCCAGCGCAGTACGTAACAGATTGCAACGCCAAAACACTCCGCGTTGTGAGATCGCCATGGAAGATCCACAGGGAGAGGCGTCAGAAAATGCTCAAGCCATGTTGCAGACTGTCCAACAACAAGCCCAAGAGTTACAACAGTTACTGGCAGAGAACACTGCGCTACAACAGGTCTTGTCTTCCCGATCAATGGACATACCACCCGTATCTGCCACTACTCCTCGATATTCTGGAGATCCTCTAAAGATGAAGGAATTTTTGGACGCCCTGACGGTTTTCTTTGCCTTTCGTCCACTCCAGTTTTCTTCGGATAAAGCTAAGGTGGGCTATCTGATCAGCGCCTTGTCTGGTCCGGCACTTGCTTGGGCGACTCCTCTGGTTTCTGCAGAAGACCCAGTCCTGGCTAACTATTCCGCTTGCCTGACTCTTTTCAAAAAAATGTTTGAGAGACCTGGAGTAGAAGCAGCAGCTGAAGAAGCCTTATGTGACATTCAGCAGGGTAATCAGGATGTTCTGCAGTATATAACCCGCTTCAAACAGCTGGCAGCTGAAACCTCCTGGGTGGAACGCACCTTCATAACCCTTTTCCGCCGAGGCCTGCGTGAAGAAATTAAAGATGAGAAAGGGACTTTGTCTGTACTGTGGTAAGGCTGGCCCCCTGATCCGTAGTTGTCCGGTACATCCCTCAAGACCTGCGGGAAACGCCAGCTCCCGTCCCGTGTAAGGAGGAAGGAGACGGCAGGAGCGGAAGTACCATCAATATGTTCCTCCAAAGAAAGCATGTCCACCCTGTTTATCCTCTCAGTCAAGTTACAAAGTTCACAAGATCAAGAAGAACACCTTCTGGCTCTCCTTGATTGTGGAGCCAGTGGCTCTATCTGGATGAGACCTGGGCTACGAGTAGAGGAATTCCCCGCATTCTTAAAGAGACTCCTGAACAGGTTCACATTGTGGATGGCTCTCCGTTAACCTGAGGACCTGTGGTGGCCTCAACTCCTACTCTTTGTTTGACATTTGGGGGGCATCAAGAACATGTTGCCTTTGATCTCATAGCCTCACCAAATCACATCATGATTTTGGGAATACCCTGGTTAGCCCGACCCAACCCCTATATCAATTGGGAAACAAGAACTATATCCCTAACGTCTTCATTTTGTCAACAGAATTGTTATTCCACTACTTCTTATTGGACTCCCAAAAGGTCCTGTCAGTCAACTAAGGATAACACTAACTCTATCAATATGATCCAGGGAGTTCCAGATTGTTATCAGGAATATATCAGGATTTTTCAGAAACCTAGTAATCCTAATCCTATTTTGCCGCCTCATTGCAGTTCTGACTGTGCTATTCCTTTAATTCCTGATGAAGTCGTCCCCTTTGGTCGAATGTATTCTCTGACAGACCAAGAAAAGAAGGTGCTAAAGGAATATTTAGACGATAACTTGCACAATGGTTTGATTGCCCCTTCCACGTCTCCGGCTGGGGCTCCTCTCTACTTCGTCCCAAAGAAGACCAAGGATCTGCGTCCTTGTGTTGACTTTTGTGAACTCAACAGAATAACGATTAAGGATCGATATCGGCTGCCTTTAATCAGAGAAATATTGGATGCCATTCAAGGAGCCAAGATATTTACCAAATTAGACTTATGGGGTGCCTATCATCTATTTCGGATCAAGGAAGGAGATGAATGGAAGACAGCTTTCCGTACCCCTTTTGAGCACTATGAGTACCGTGTTATGCCTTTTGGACTGACCAACGCCCCTTCTGTTTTTCAACGATTTATGGATTTGGTGTTCTCTGATGTACTCAACCAATATGTAGTCATTTATTTGGATGATATCTTGATATATTCCCGTGATCCTGAGCAACATATAAATCATGTCCTGCAAGTCCTGGAAAGACTCAAGAAAAACCAATTGTTTTGTAAACCCGAGAAGTTTGAGTTCAATAAATCTGAAGTAAAGTATTTGGGGTTCTGTATTAATCAACACGGAATATCCATGGATCCTGACAAGGTCAGTGCCATATTAGGCTGGCCTTTTCCAACGTCCATTAAGGAAACGCAATGTTTCCTTGGGTTAACAAACTTTTATTGTCAGTTTATCAGAACTTTGCCCACCTACAAAGTTTCATAACACAAACAAGAAAGAGAACCTGAAGAAGGGTTTTGTTTGGACCAAGGATGCTGAATGCGCGTTTCAAGAATTGAAGACAGCCTTTACCCAAGCACCCGTGTTTCGTCATCCTGACGATACCAAGAAATTTATTGTTGTGACTGATGCCTTAGACAGAGCTATTGGGGCAGTTCTGCTACAAAAACAAGACAATGATGGACTGGAACATCCTATCTTTTATCTGTCTCATATCCTATCAGAGGCTGAACGCAATTATTCTGTACTGGAACGAGAACTACTCGCGCTCAAAGTAGCTTGTAAAGAATGGAGGCATTTCTTGATGGGTTCCAGAGAGCCTTTTGAAGCCAGGACTGATCATCGTAATCTCTAATGTCTTCGGAGTTTTCAGTGTTGCAATAGTTGTCAGGCTCGATGGGCTTTCTTCTTTAGCCAGTACGATTTTGTGATCACGTACATACCTTGTTCCCAGAATTCAGTGGCAGATACCTTATCCCGCAGATATCCTGACATAGCCCAGAACTCCTCTCCACCTCTTATTAAGTCTAGCAAAATCATCGGAGCTACTCAATCTTTTCAAGAACGCGTTCAATCCGAGTACCAGTTTCTGTCTGCTTCAGAATGGGATAGAGTGACTCCTTTTTTGTAGAAGGACAACTACTTCTATCATCAACATGCTCTTTTTCTACCTACCAAGAAAGTGCAGACAGAAGCTCTACAAATGTGCCATGATTCTCCTATAGCCGGTCATCGAGGTATCAGGAAGACCCAGGAGCTGCTTCAGCGATCTTTTTGGTGGCCTTTGCTTAAGACAGACACTGAAACCTATGTGTCAGCATGCCCAGTCTGTGCTCAGACTAAGACACCCCGAACTAAGGTGGCAGGTTATTAAGACCTTTACCGGTTCCTTCCGCTCCTTGGTGTACTCTATCCATGGATTTCATATGCTCTCTACCTACCTCCTCTGGCAACCAAGTAATCATGGTGACCGTAGATTCATTCACCAAGATGGCCCATTTCTCAACCTTGTAGAAACTACAGACGGCCCCAGAAATGAGTCGCATTTTTCTGCGGGACATTTTTCGCCTCCATAGTCTTCCACAAGAGGTCATTTCAGACAGAGGGCCTCAATATGTATCACGTTTCTGGAGGGCCTTTTGTGCCTTATTTAACATTGAGATTTCTTTATCTTCTGGTTTCCATCCACAAACTAATTGGCAAACTGAAAGAGTGAATCAAGAACTTCAGCAGTATCTGAGATGTTACTGCAATGCCACACAAAGCAATTGGTTGTAGTATCTTGCTCTTGCCGAGTTCTCCTATAACAACACAATACATAGTGCGACCAAGACCCCACCCTTTTATTGTACCTATGGATTTCATCCGAGGACTTTCCCTACTGTTTCCCGAACATCCTCTTCTCTGCCTGCTGTCACTTCTTTTTCACGACAGATCCGTTGAATCCAGGGCCTACTTCACACAACTCTCCTAGCTTCGAAACAAGCAATGAAACGAAAGGCGGATCGTTATCGACAGGTCGCACCTTTGTATCAAGTGGGCCACAAGGTGTGGCTTTCTTCCAGATTCCTACCTTCCCGGTTTTCCACCAATAAGTTCAAGCCACGTTTTTATGGACCTTTTCGGATTTCGCAAGTCCTGAATCCTGTAGTTGTGCGTCTCCGCTTACCTCATACCTGGAGGGTTCATCCTGTTTTCCATGTGTCCCAGTTAAAATTCTTTGTTCCTGATCCATACCATCACCAGTTCCAGCGTCCGCCTCCTCTTTCTATTAACAGATAGCCTGAGTATGAAGTCCAGGAAATCTGTGACTCCAGAATTTTTCAACGCAAACTACAGTTTTTGGTCCATTGGAAAGGATACCCTCTCAGTGACTGTTCTTGGGAGGATGCTTCCTCCGTCCATGCTCCCCATTTGGTCCGCCTGTTTTTTGACAGTCATCCTGACAAGCCTGGTGCCTTGGGGAGGGGACCTACTGTAACGCCGCGCTCAGACGCGGCGTCTCTTTCTGTTCTCGCAGATGGAGCGCACTACCGATACTCGGAGCGGCATTCCACGCGCTTTTTGACTACACATTCTGGGAAGCATATATTTCGCTCCCGGTCGCGCTACACTTACCTGTAGCCTTTTTTTTCTTCTTTTTGTTGTTGATGGGTTTGTCTGGTCTTTTTACCTGTCCCTGTCCATGTTGTGTCCATCTTGTGTTCTTCGTGGTTTTGTCCCAGCATGCTCTGTTTTTCTTTTATACTACTTTCTTTTTCCTATACTGGTCTATGGGTTCTTCCCAATTCAAGATGGTGTTCTTTCCTTTTCCGGAGATGTCACTTCCCTTTTCTCAGTATATAAGTCAGTCAGTCTTGTTCCACCTTGCGTTGCAAACACTTCCTTCTGATTGTGCTGTTTGCTCCTGTTCTTTGTTCCTGCTTTTTGCTTTGGGAGATTTTTGCCTGTTCTTTGTTCCTGCTTTTTGCCTTGGGAGATTTTTGCCTGTTCTTTGTTCCTGCTTTTTGCCTTGGGAGATTTTTGCCTATTTTTGTTTCCTGTTGTTTAGTCCTGTTTTTTCTTGTTTTTCTTCAGGAGTTCCTGTTTGAGGTTTTTTCCCCAGTGTTGGGGTTTTTTCCCCCCTGGGACTCCTCCTGGAGGGTACGGTCTGCTTTGGCGTAGCCTGTCAAGCGGCACCGTGGCTACTAGAAGGGGTTGTCCTTATCTGGGAGTATCCAGAACCTGTAGAAGACTTGGTGTATTCGACAACTCGGTATCCAGAGGTGAGAAGTCCTGCGCAGTACGTAACATACCTATGTTGTAAGTAAAGTCTGGGCCCAGTGGGCCAAAGCATGCATGAAGAATATATCCCAAGTTACATACCAAAGGCCTGACATACTTGTAATATAATATAAATGAGCAATGTGTACAACCCCAGTGGGCGTGCACAAAACCCATATACCAAAGGAATGTACAAAATGCATTCAATTGACGTGGTCATAATTTGTGCACAGACGTCTACTAAATCCATTGCTATTTTACAAACCAACTCTGTACAAAAAGGTTGGTTTACAAAATACTGAATCATAGTGGATCGCAATTCGACCTACCTCTCTAATACCCATGAGGAATGTTGCAAATTGCCACCCACTACTATTGGCATGCTGACCTACATGGTGGCCTGCTGGGGTTAGCAGACCACTATGTGTGTGATTGCATTAAATAAAACAATCTTTTTTAATGCAGGCTATTATGCCTGAAGAAAATGAAAAATGACACAAACATTTTCTAGAAGCAGGCAGCTTTGCAGTGGTCCCATGGTTTAGGATTGCAAGCTCCAGTATTTTACAAAGGGGGCATCCATGAAATGAGAACAACCTTTGCCATGCCAGGGCAAACAACATTCTCATTTGTATTTACTTACCTTCAGTCACTCAAAAAAAGGTTCAGCACTTTTCCTAATGTTACTCAGGTTGGGGAAGAAATATTAATTCTGAACCCTCCAAACATCAAAACGTTTCTTACTGTTACTTAATTTGGAGTTGGAATAGTAAATATGATCCCTCCAAGTACAATACTTTCCATAAGATTGCTCAGTTTAGACTGGGAACAGTAAATCTGACCTAACCAAAATCCAACACTTTCTATACTGAGCTCAGGCTTGTGTGGGAATAGTAAATCGGGTCCCTCAAAGGTTCAACACTTTTCTTACTGTTGCTTAATTTTGAAGACAAATTTGACTCCTCCAAAGTCTAAAAGACGGAGGCCGTGCATTGGTGTGAAACACAAAATATATCAAAAACAACTCCTGGCTCCATTAGACAAAAGGCACACATACTCCAATGATGAAAACCCAAACAAGAATTCTTTAATCAGCAGCAACCAACTTAACCTGTTTCAGTTGCAGACCTCCCTGATCACAAGATGGAAAAACGAAGTGAAAACTATAATATATGTGTTCGAGTGAACATAAACAAAGGAGTCGGATTAGAAGATCTGATATTATGGAAAATGGGGTGCCATCTTTAAGAAATTGCATTTCAAAGTAATTCATTCAACTCTCATACAGCATCAAATTATAAAGGCAACAGGTTTGACAACTGATAAGTAAGTATTGTTGATGTAAAAGAAAACAACCACGTGGATAAATCATGCTGAAAATTTCAAAACCAGTTTCCTGTTTTTTGTTTACCAGTTTATAAACTGATGTTGGCTCAGGTAATTATTGAAAATTCAGTTTAAATGATCCAATGAGAAAATTGCTTACAACATGATGGTGCATCATGCACAATGTCTTATCTATGAATTGCAAGTGAAAGAAAATTCTAATAGCAAAACAGCTTTAAAATCACACCCAAGTGGGCTTATTTTCTTCTTTAAATCATGACAAAGTTGGTGCAAGAATACAATAAACAGCTAGCCAATGTGGACCTAATTTCTCAACTCAAAACAAATAGGATCAAAATTACAAAATCAAATAATAAACGGAATGATAAACAAAGGCTCTTAGCTCAACTAACCACATGTTTTTGTTGCAGAGGTCAAAGTGCACCTGTGTAAAGAGAAACAAATGATTACGATTTAAACACCTTCTGTCCTAACTCAGAGAGAGACTGTACGAATATTAAAACAGTCATAACAATATACAAAACATGATCAACCCAAATGGAAAGCCAGTTCTTCATCCAGGTTACACCCTGCGGGGCATAGTGTATTGAAGTCAATGATACATCGAGGCTCCAATCTCCATAAAGATAAATTTCTATTGCCCCCACAAGGGTCAGATAATATCCTGTTGAACACTAGAAACAGTAGTTCTTCAAAGTGTCTGGCTATCGGATATTGAAAGCCCACATATGTTCCATAATCCATTTTTTCCCTTTATGAATATTACTGCCTGCATAATATTTATTGCAAGGGCACTTAAGGGTATACACACAATAATCTGAATCGTAGGACAGACTGCTTTGAATAACAAAGTCACAATTTATATGAGATGGGGTGAATTTCTATATAACCATGTGCCTCACATTTTTCAGAGGTGAAAAATATGGCTATGTTTTGTCCCTTCTCTATATTCTGTTCATTTAAATTTATATTCTTCCTTGGTGAACGCCTTCTAATGGAAATATTAGGATGACCAGGTAGACGTGTAGAAGCTAGTTCATCAGTGTGTAGTACATGCCAATGTTTTTGAATAATCTTCCTGATCTTCTGTGCTTTGTTACTATATGTGGTGATGAATCTGATATATTCAGCATCATTTCATTTCTTTTTGCCCTCTACTAAAATGTCTTCCCTTTTAAGTTTGTCTACTTTTTGCACTGCTTTCATCAAACTATTAGACTTGTACTTTCTTTTTTAGAATCTATCAAGAATTATTTTCTTTTCTTTCTGAAATGCCACATCACAGCTGCAATTTCTTCTTGCCCTAAGTAACTCACCACAAGGAATACTTTGAATTAAGTTCTTTGGGTGATTACTAGAAGCATGTAGTAAACTATCGCTGGCTGTTTTCTTTTGAAACAGCCCAGTCTCCAACTTAGAATTGTGAACTTCAACCACAATATCTACAATTTCCAATGAATTACTGTGAATGTGACCTGTAAAATTCAAATTGGAGTCATTACTATTTAGTTCATGAACAAAATCTAATGCAAGTTGTTTGGATCCCTTCCATTTGATTAAGATGTCATCTATATAGCACACCCAGAGCATGATCATCAAAAATATAGATGCTACTGGCAACCCTCTCCTCCCAAACCAAGTCGACACACATATAGCTTGGGGTGAAGCAGGTGTAGGTAGCAGTACCCTGGGTTTGTCAATAGTATTTTCGAACAAAAATGAAAACGGTGTTATTCAAATAGAACAAAATCATATCTAAAATCATGTCAGTTTGAAGAAGATAAGAAAGTGACCTGTCTCTTAAAAAGTGGTGGCAGGCTTGTACACCCAATTCACGAGGTATGTAAATATAAAGACTAGTAGTAGTAGTAAAAAACTTTATTCAGTTTTAGAAAAAAACATAAAAACATATAAATATAAATATAAAACAATCTGTACAATCTTCCAGAAATTAAATATAGATGTGCAAGTTAAAAGTACATAACAATACCTACCCATGACAGAAAATTAAAAATAGTTAACAGCTATTTAAAAACCTAGACTTCACCAGTATATGTTACAACTTATATATGGCTTTACAAACATGTGTAGAATCAATAAACTGGACAAAATATGTGTTGACAGTTAAAGCGAGAGAGCTTCAAATGCCGGTGGAGGTTTTATTCCTAGTGCATTTTGTTTCAGGCCCTGAACCATTTCACCAGATAAGTCAGTGTTGGTTATAAAAACCACTGTTATTTATCCAGAAGCAATATATCTAACATGCCATACCATGCATACAGTAAATATCTAGATAATCCAAAGATGAGCCATGAAGTAGTGTCACGTTTGAGAATTCTGATTGTGGGTCTCATTTGTTTTACAGCCAAAACAAAGCAAATTGGAAAAGCCATGTTTTTCTATTCATGGCATAACTAGGACAAAAATATAGAAAATGCTCTTCTGATCCAGGGCAATCATGGCAGAAGGGGGAGATATTTAGACCATTCCACCTGCAGCAAAAGCTGTTAAGTGGCACGACATCAAATCTAAATGGTAGGTATAAGGACTTAGCTTGAGGATGTTAAATCTGATTCATGAATTCCTTGCAGTATAAATTATCTTTAAAGTTTAAAAACCTACCAGTTAAATCCCTCACAGTATCCTGATTTAACCATGAACTCCCTATGTAGGACCAGTAATGTTTCTTGAGATTAACCAGTGTATCTTTCATAATACTTTGAGGGTTTGTTCACAGTTCATCCATACCCAGAGTAATTGACCATGTTTTGACATATTTCAGCCAGGGAATATTCCCCTTGCGGTCAAGTTTCATAACTTCATTCAATGATTTTCTCATAGGGAGAGGAGAACTATTATGCTAAACATGTGTCCAATGTGCTAGGAGTCTACATGCAACCACATGAACAATATTTTGAAAACCCAGACCCAAACATATCGGGGTTAAGAGCGAATTACGAGGTTGGCCCAAGATTGATCTCATAAAAACATTGTTTTCTTGAGCTTTCCAAAGTATTGTGAACCTCATATCCCTGTGCCATCGAGTGGTGCACTAACCTCCTTTGCTTGGTAAATATCAATAGTAGTGGCAGCTGGCCTATACATACATTTTTAGTCTTCTGCAGAGGGCAGAACTAACATGCTGGAGCATAAATTGTCAGTTAATAATATTTGTAGTCCACACTAATGTATTAGTGAACTTTACCCCTAAATAAACAAATTCCTTCACTTGTTCTAGGTGAATATCACCTAGCTTCACCTTAGCATTAAATGATGTATGGGGATTAAAAGCCATGATTTTCATCTTGTTGACGTTAACTTCTATACCAAATTCCTTGCGTGCGGCTGAAAATCTGTCTAACAATTTTTGAAGCCCCATTGGTGTTCTGGATACAAGAAGTGTATTATCTGCAAACAATAGTGATGTGACTTAACTACCAGCAAGCTTGAAAGGGCCTCCATTACAGTCATATAAAGTCTCAATTAATGTATAAGGTGAACAGTGTTGTGCGAAGGACACACCCTTTTCTCACCCCCTGTCCACCTCAACAAATGTAAAGATCATTTACATCCAGACTCATAAGCAGGTATCATCCTCTCAGCCGATATCTTCTATAATCCTGAGAAAGTCACCACTGTCCTTGACATAGGAGGGCAGTGCTTCTATGACATGTCTAAAAAAATAATCCACACGGCTGGATGTGTTCTCCAACAGACAGTGAATGGAAGAAGCTATGGGCATCTCTGGGGGATTGTCTCAGCGTTTATGTATTTCAAGGAGTAAGTAGACGATATTACCTATGATATTTTCCAATTCATATGATATGTGCAACAATGCAATACCCCCATGTTCAAAGTGGAAGGTGCACAAACAGTAATGTCATCTCTGACAGGAATTGTTCTCTTTTGCTCAATTTCAATTTCCTAGTGAAAAGATCAATACAGCTCTGGGTGTTATTGAAGTGGAAAGTCAGTGAGAAAGGTAACTAAGGCTAGCAACTCAATATGTCTTTTAGTCAAAGTCAAGTCAGATTAATTTAGCACATTTGTGTGCAACTCCATTACTTTGTTGAAATTTGGCTCTTGTACTGACTCCCACAGAGCCTTCATTGTTTCCTGTTTTTTTTTATACCTCTTTTGTTTAAGCATGTTCTTCCTTGTCCTCTTCCTCTTTCTCAGCCTCCTTGTGAGCAATTGAAATTCCTTTAAAAATGATTTTTTGGGTTCTGTTGTTTCTGTGCTCACTGATGTTTCACTGTCCATTGCACTATTGTGATCAGTTGATTCCGCCAATGGTTCCATACTTTTATTTGTCAACTGTGTTCCATTCAATTGTCTTTCCTGTTCCAAATTATTGCCAATTTATCATCATTCCCCAATGCATCAAACTTTCTGAAGAAAGTTAACACTGAGCCATTAAAATAATCTTTATCGTCTCAATAGAATTTTCTTTTCTTTTTCCATTTTGATTTCTCTCTCAAGTGTATCAAGTTTCACAATCAACTTTTCGATTTCTGCATTATACTCTTTTTGATCCATATTTGTTAGCAATTCAGCAGTCTTTCCATGCATACTTCACTAATATACGTACCATTATAAGTGAACATTCATGATAATTCACTGCCAATTCATCTAGGATTGCAGAATCTGAATCTTGCTACATTGAGGCTAGCAATTCCTCAACTCTCTGTTCTCCCATTGTCGATATACTTTTGTAGTGAGACAGCTTCCCACCATCTAGAAATGTCCTTGCTATATAATGTTTTCTACTTATCTCAAAGCTGTTTTTTGTTAAGGCCATGCCTTTTCCTGGAGTGATCTCATTTTCCAGTGAATCGGGTTCCAATTCTTGTACATTAAAAAGTTCATCAGTAGCCTCCCTCTGTTTGTTTGCCTTCATTACCACTATTGTACTTGAATTAACATCTGAACCTGTCAGCTTAGATGCTCTTGTTTGTAATCATTGAATGCCCGGAATTAAAGATATCTGTACAGTTTGTGCTCAACAGATTGCAGAGCTGTCAGTACAGTTTATAGTACTTAGATACCAGGCTTTGTACCCAGCACAATGCTCAAGAGAATAATGAAAGGAGGTAACACGTACCCAATTTGAGGTGGGCAGACACGTGCTCTGACTCATGTTCTGATCACTATTCACAAAAATTGGGCTTCATGGGCCACATACTCCTCCTGTGCTGCGTTCTGGCACCACAATTCAACAATTAGCTGGGGCAGGACAAAGGAAGATACATTCAAACAAGCAAGCTTCACCTCACAACGTCCTTCATCCCCTGGATGGCGGTGTGTGCATGGGTGTGAGACCCGAAATATATCAAAAACAACTTCTGACTCCGTAAGACATAAGGCATGCACATGCCAATGGCGTACATCTAAATAAGAATCTGCAATCATCAACACAAAGTGTTTCGGCGGTGGACTACCTTGACCAGGTGATGGAGAAAGAAAGTGAAAACAGACAATAAATGTGCTTGAGTGAACATAGACAAAGAGCTGCGATTAGAAGATCTAATAATATAGAAAAAGGGACGCCATCTTTAAGAAAATTAATTCCCCAAAAAATCATCCAATTTTCATACAGCAACAAATTATAAATAAATAGTTTGACAGCTGATAAGTAAGTATTGTTGATGTATAAGAAACCATCCAAGTTGATATAATTCATACTGAAACATATGTATAGTTTTCCCATTCATTTTCCCATTGGGAAATTGAACAGCAATACTGCAAAACTGTCAAACAAAATTACACCAAATTTATCAGAAAGCTAGATCTTGAGCCTGAAAGTGATTCGGTGTATATCTGCTCAGTAGTTTTTGAGCAATAAATGCTCAAATATTTTGCATATATCATGCCTCGGAGGCTCCGCAGGCTTGACAGATCTCATGCTGAGATCTGATTGGATGCCACCACATCAACAATGATGAGGCAGCAGACATCTTAGGACTATGGACTGAGTATTTAGTCCTGTGAAAAAGGTTCAAAAAAATAAAGGGGATGGGTAGGGATACATTGATCCCAAAAGCCTGCAACAAAAACATTTTTTGTACAAATTTTGTTGCAAGATTATGGAGAATCCGCTGCAAAATTGAAAAAAAGCACTACTAAAATAAACCCAGGGCCAGGCATGACGGCAATATGTTCTTTAGGGGAGGGCGGCCATAGTGAAACATCAAAGAAAGGCTAAAAAAAAAACCCAAAAAGGATGGAACATTTTAAACGACAAACAAATTTCAAAATATTGGAATCAATGAAGAAACAGAAATAAAACATTTGAACTTGCTATAAAAATTGTTTAAAAACTGTAAATATCTGTAAATAATTATTAAGCAAATGCCATATTTATCAATCTAGAAATTTATTAAAAATTGAAAAAGTTATAAAACAAAACACATGTATTGTATATTTTATTATAGAAAAATAGAACCAATATAAATGTATATTGCAAACATAAACAAATACATGTTGATAATGTTAAAAATACTATACATATAAAATGTTATGAAGAAAAGTATATGTGTTTTTAATTCCTACAAAGATTCAAACAGGTTTAATAATAATTAAAAAAATAACTTTCAGTAAAGATTATTGCAATACAGTTTTTTAATATTGAAATTAGTGTTAAAAATACTAAACAATTTGGGGTGTGGCTAGAACGCCGCTCAAGATGGTTGCTTAGTTGAGGTGCTCCATACTTCACCGGAACCTCTGGAGTCATCATGTGATTCTTCTTCAATTTTAATCAGGAACATCCTAACCCTTAGGAAATGGATACTCTGGAGAGCGGCATGACCCTCACCCGGGACCTAGTTTTGCCTAATTTCTTCAATAATGCTGACAGCGCTGCGTCAAACTATTGTAGCCATTTTAGGTATTTACTGCATCGGGTGAATCAGTCCTATCACTCATGCCTCCTGTTTTCCAATGGTGGCCCTAATAGATGATATCCCCTCTTGTTCTTGCCATTACAATTATTAAAGACTTACCTTCACTCATTTTTGCTTCCAAAAAGGTTATTTAAATGCTTCTCATAGCTGCACCAAGATGGAGGTCGATGGCTTATTGACATGCACAGTGGGGTCACATGTACATATTACTTGGAACAGGGGAGGCTGTATTGAGACTAGCATTTTCTCTCATCCTTTTACTCATGCACTTATTTGTGGTTATTTACTCTGAGGAGTTATTACTTTCAATTCATATATGGGCAGAATAAAAATAACACTGTATACCAGCAGGGTGCAGCCTATACAGATAACAGACTCCGGCTTGTATTCTGGAAAACCTTTAATGGATGGTCCAATTTCCTCTATCGGCATGGCACATTCTGTCACTTCCCTCTCTGCAACTACAGTAACTGTCCATTAAAAAAGCAGTCACCCTCCTCTACCAATAAAAGGCTAAGCACGATCCTCCTTCTCCTGAAAAATCGCCTTCCCCTATTTCTTTAGAGACTTTATTGGAGGAAATTAGAGCCCTACAATTTATAGGAGATTCCAAAATCTTGATGACAAATGATCAATGACAGAGACAAAAGTGGCCTTGGTAGAGCAGCGGGTCAATGAAACCAGTAAAGTAGCTGTTTTGGAAAAGGAGGTTCTTCAGAAACTGGTGTAATAATCAACACATTTATGGTCTTCCTGAAGCTAAAGAGGGAGCTGATTCTGTAACCTTCTTTACTGCGTTTCTGCCACAGCTAGTAGACTTCTCTCAATCCACACACTTAAACATCCAATATGCACAAAGGCTAGGTCTCTTTCCAGTCCCATCGGCTAAATCTCAAGGAGTGATTATTTTATTCCTGGAGTTCAAAGACCTTTTGAAAGTCGTAAATGCAGCTAAATCCAAAAAACAAGTTATGTGGTCGGGCAGGACGATTTTTATCTTGCAATATGTTTCCACTGCCACAGCCAACAAATAAAAAGACTTTCTCAACCTTTGTCCTGCACTACCTGCTTAAGGAGACCAATATGGCCTATTTCATACTTGCCTCTTCAAAGTTACCCATCAAAATAAAACCACTTCATTCGAAGACCCGTCTGAACTTAAAAAAATTATAAACTCTCATACAGCAGATACAATGGACACAGCTGGTCCTTCTTACTCTAATTTACTCTGTATTATCTTGTCATGTTTCTAACTTTCATTGCTTTTTAACTAGATGTTTCTCATCAGATGTTGCTTATTTGTTCATCCTCTTCTTTTTTCCTATTTTCCCTTACAGGTAATCAAGAACCTTTTTCTCATCATTTTCATACCTCTCATGTTATCTTCTGGTGTGATGTTTTTTTTTGCCCCTTGTTGGTTGTGCTGTTTACGCCTGTGTTGTCACTACCCAAGTATCTTTCTTGTCACACATTACGGTTAGTATTCTCATTCGTCAGTCCCTGGCATGTACTGTTTTATATTGATTCATTTTCTATTCTTCCCTTTTTCCTGTTCTCCCTTTTTTTCCTCTCCTTCTTCCTTCATGATTGTTATCCCTTCATATACTATGCTCCTTTACTTCTCTCAATCTTGTTTTCTATGTTTTGTAATTCACATTTTGTTATTATTGTAGACCATATAGTTATATGTGTTTTTGTTATTTATAACATTCACAGTTATGTCTTGGAATATAAAAGGTTTTGTTAACCCTCTTCAGGCATAGAATTTTATCTAATTTGTCTAAATATGATCCAGACTGAGGGCCTGATTTAGATTTTAACGAATGGGGTACTCTGTCATAACAGTGATGGATAATCCGTCCGCAAAATATAAATCCTATTATTTCCTATGATATTTATATTTCGGCAGATGGGATAGCCATCACCGTTGTGAGTGAGTCATCACTCCGCCAATATCTAAATCAGGCCCTTAATCCTCCTTCAAGAAACTCACCTCACAGCGTTAGAGGCCTTAAAACTTAAACATAGTTGGGTGGGTTCAGTTTTTGTATCACCAACGTCTAATAAGAAACATTGAGTAATTATCTTGTGTCACAAAAAGCTGAAATGTACAACTGTTACCCACCCAAGAACCAGAGATTGAAGGTAGATGGCTTATTGTTCAAATACTAATCAATCACATTCCTTTGACTGTCTTTAATGTTTATAGTCCTTCACAACCAGACTTCTTTATGTGGCCTAATGTCTCTAGGAAATGTCTCAAATAAAGAGATGATTTTTTCATCTTAAGAGAAGATTATTATCAAATTATAGATCCTTTTATTGAGTGACAATCACAGGTTAGATTTACCCCCATAAAACCTCATAAACAATTCCATTCCACTATTTCCCAAAGGCATACGATTGATTCATGGAGACTTTGTAATCCTTCTGCAAGGGAGTTCTCTTTTTATTCCCCACTCCATGGATACTTCAGTCAACTTGATCATTTTGTTGTCAGCAAACCACTGTCAAAGAACTTTATCACCTCTACCATTGAACCTATTGTGATCTCCCACCATGCTTCAGTTATTACAGATCTATATGTACTACAGCACATTCCAAATCCAACAAATGGAGGTTCAATATTTTTTTTTCTAGATCCAGCTTTCTCCTTTTCCTTAACTTCTTGCACTGATGAGTTTTTTGCGATCCATGCAGACTCTAATACATTTCCTCTTTTAGTATGGGATATATTCAAATCTGCAGCTAGAGGTCATATCATTGACTTTGTTTAAAAAAAGAAGAGACACTTTGCAAAGCATCACAAAGCATTGCTTTCTACTATAAAATGCTTAGAACACCAATTCTATTCCTCTGCCGCTGGAACTGATTTAAGGGAATTTATTGGAGCTAAATTTCATTTTAATAAAATAACTATGGATAATGCTTCATACATCTTACTTCATGGCAGTGCTCACTACTATGGCAGATATAATAAAGTAGGAAAGCTTCTTGCTAATTATTTGAAGGTCTGGAAACAATGTACTAATATCGAGTATATCGACTCCTCCACAGGAAGACGGGTGTTTAAAGGCCATGATATTTTGGTGGAATATATGAAGTTTTATCCACTCTGGAGTCTTCTGAAAACACTTCACTTATTGATGATTATTTGAAAGACTCCATTCCTCCTAACCATGTGAATATTGATTTCTCTCCTCTTGAGACAGACATATCCCTCGCAGAAATTCTCAAAACACTTCACTCTATTAAAAAATGAAAACTCCAGGACCTGATGGTTTTAAAGTGGAATTTGTTTTGTGTTTTTCTAATATTTTGCTTACTAAACTTTTACAACTTTTTAAATTCTTCCATAATAATGATATAGTTGGGGGCACTTTTCAGGAAGCAACCATTTGTCTTATTGATAAGGAAGGTCTTGATCCCATGCAGTACAAAAATGATCGACCTACATCACTTGTAAATGTAGATTATAAAAGCTTCGCTAAATTACTGTCTCTGCAATTTGAACCATTTTTACCCAAATTGAGAGGTAAGGAGCAATTCAGTTTGTTAAAGGTAGGCTTGCATCTGCTAACACTCAATTATTTTTTAATGTACTAAACAAAGCTTCTTCTTTATCGTATTCTTTGGCAGTTGTTGCAATAGATATGGAAAAGGAACTCAATAGGATTTATTGGACCTTTGTGCTTAAATCCCATACTTGGCATGGATTTGGACCACATATTATTTCACTAATTTCTTTCTAACTCTCTAAATGCCTCTGTTTTGGTAAATGGCAAAGTTTCCCAATATTTTCAATTACATCAAGAAGTTTGACAAGGTTGCCCTATATCTCCCCTCTTATTTGTTTTAGTTCTCAAACCCTTCCTCTCCCAAATTTGCAAAAACAATCTCATAACTGGTTTCAAATATGGATATGAAGACTTGAAACTCTACAGTTTTACAGATGATATTCTTCTTTTTCTTCCCAACCCTGATCATACTATTCTAGCCTTGCTTCACGAAATTTCTGAATTCTCTTTTGTGCCAGGTTATAAGATTAAAAAGAAAAAAACTGAGATGTTTCCTATTACCAAATGTTTTTAAAGCATCCATTTATTTCTACTGGTTTTCATTGGAATAACTCTAAGATTAAATATTTGAGTATTTGGTTCACCAACCCTATTAAAGAATCTGTTGCAATAAACCTGAAAGAAGGAGTAAATGGAATAGACAAACTCCTATCTTCTTGGAATCAATGGTTCCTCTCTTAGTGGGGTCATCTTAATTCCATCAAAATGATGATTACACCTATTGTGAATAATACCTTGCCCATGATCCCTCTGTATATTCTTCTTCCATTAAAAAAAAAATGGATCCTATACTTTCTAACTGTCTATGGCAGAATGAAAACTCCAGACTCTCCTTGTCACTACTCAAGAAGGCTAAGTCAGAGGGTGGTGCTAACTTTCTGGATTTTCAAAGTTATCATAAAGCTTTTTGTTTGAGACAAGCCTCTAAGTGGCTCTCCTCATTACCTTGCTCACATACCCCTTCATGGCTTGATACTGAGTATTCCTTACTTGCTCTTTTTCCCCTACAGAAGTTCTCTCTTTCACTGCAAAGAATGTTATCATATCTTCACCGATGTTTAAAGATGTTTGTTTCCTATGAAATGCTCTCATCAACAGCAACCTCTATATCAGGATTCTTTTTTACAGTCTCCTTTATGGTATAATCACCTCAGTACTATCAATAAAAAAAACGTATATTGGAAGTCTTAGATGCAAAAAAGTATAATATGGGTTTGTGATTTATTTGTTGTTGGTACAACCCTCTCCTTCACCCGGATTTCAGACATCATTTAATTGTCCATGTACATTCTTGTATACGTTTTCTCTTCTCATGAATATAATTTTAGATATTTTTCACTTGTCTTCTTTCTGGATTTTTCTAGAGTAAAATCTAAGGCAGACCGTAGTTGGGAAGGAGATTTGGGATCCGCTTGGTCCATCTCCTTCTGGAATAAAATATAGTTTAGACCTCATAAGGTTTCCGGAGTGACTACCGCTACTCAATCCTTATTTTTTATACCACAGAATTTACCACACTCCTACATCTGTAGCCAAATTCTCCAAAACTAATGATAGAACCTGCTGGTCATGCAGTCACCCTAATGGGGATCTGATGACCTGCTTTTCCAATGTCCACTGACCACTTCCTTTGGAGAGAAATCTTTCTGATATTACTAACTCAGGTATTCATAATAACAAATTGTTAGATCTCATGCTGTCTTTAGCCTTTCAACAAGTTACAATTAACTGGAAATGTTCCTCCAATATTTCGAATAAAGCTTGGTGGTATACTGTTTGTCATTATCATAGATTAGATACTGCTTTTGCACATTTGTCAATACCACATGGTAATAGAGATTTGGACTGGCTACCATTATTGAATTAAAAATGCTAAATAATTTAACAATTATAAAAATAATTCCTACTATTACTAAAAAGAATAATATGATTGTTTTAAATTATTCCATTATATATAAATATGTTGGACTTTGGGGTGTTAGATTTAATATTGACATCCAATCTTAGCCACATTACAAAAAAGTGCTGGACTTTGAATTTACTATTCTCAGTCCAAACGTAGCCACATTGGTGAAAGTCTTGAGCTTTTTTTTGGGGTGGGGGTAGATTTCCTATGCCAAACTGAGCCATAATGGGGAAAATCTTGATCTTTAGGGCGATTAAGTGTACTAGTCCCACTCCAATCTTAGCCATGCTTGAAAATCTATTGGATTTTGGCAGTTTGATTTAGTATTCTCACTCAAAACTTAGCCACTTAGCATTTTCCTATTTCCACTTCAACCTTAGTCACATTGGAAATAGAGCTGGATTTTGGGTAGGGGGAGTTAGAGTTACTATTCTCACTCCAAATGTAGCCACATTGGGAAAAAAGTTGGACTTTGGGTGGATGGGTAGAAATGTTCTATTCCCAATTCAACCTTAGCCATAGTGGAAAAGGTGTTGGACTTTGAGGGGTTGGGAGTTTTAGAGTTACTATTTGCACTGCAAACTTAGGGCCTGATTATAAGCATGGTGGTAAGACTGCCATGCCCGCTGTGGCGGTCTGACGCCGCATTCCCGGTGATCTAACCGCCAAATTACGATGCTGGCAGCCAGGATCAGGGATTCTGATGGGTTGGTGGCGGTGAAAGTCATGGTCAGCAACTTTGGTGCCGAGTTCAGTACCGTCACGCTGATCACGACTTTCCTTTCAGCCAGCATTTTCATGGCGAGTCCCTGTCTTGAAAAGGCTAGCGAAAAGGCAGGGTTGGGGCCACAGGGAGGCCCTTGAACTGCCCATGAACATGTTGTGGGCAGTGCAGGGCCCCCCCGTCAGCATACTCGGAATGTGCACTGTCTGGCATGACATTCTGAGTGTGCTGTGTGTGGCAGCATTGGCCTCGCCTCGCTTTGAGAGCAGAGGCCAATGCCATTGCACTGTTTACACCAGTCAGCCTGGCAGAAACATCATAATATAGAGGTGGGGAGGGTGCCGGCTTGGCAGTCACTTCCCCATCACCGTATTGGAGTTCTGGTGGTCCGACCACAGAACTTGTAATTCGGCACTTAGGTGGTCATTACAACCCTGGCGTTGGTGTTAAAGCGGCGGTAAGACCGCCAACAGGCCGGCGGTAAAACATTTGCAATTACGACTGTGGCAGAAACTGCCAACAAAGAGAGCCACTTTAACACTCCGACCGCCATGGCGGTACAAACAAACAGCGCGGCGGTCACCGCCAACAGACAGGCGGAAGACAAAGTACCACCCACAGTATCACAACAGGCCAATCCGCCACCTTTTCCGGGGCGGATTCACCGCGGATAAAAACACTGTGGAAACAGGATTCCGTAGGGAAAACGCTCACCTCTACACACCCCACGAGGAACTAGGACACCATGGAGCCGGAACTCCAAATTCTCCCTGCGAAAGTCTTCCTGCTCCTCTACCAGGAGCATGAACGCCGGCGGCGAAGACCACGGTGAGTACTGCACCTACGACACAGGGAGGGTGGGGGGACAAAACAGGGACACACACACGAAACACCCTCCCCCACCCTCCCCCACCCTCACCCACTACAACACCCACACTAATACATATTAATACATGATAGTCACCCCCCCAAACCCCCTGGAAGAATGCAAAGACAAAAGGAAATTAGTGGAACCATTGTAATATATTAAAGCCAAGTAGGCAAAAATATATATATATACACCATAAACAAAATCTACACCAAGCATAGTAGTCCAGGTAGTGCTCCAATTAAGTCCGTGGAACACTGGGCCCACACGGTATGGGCGAGGCCCACACAAGATCCCCGACCATGACGGAGAGAACACTGCAGTGGTATCAGAGAGCAAGAAAACAGGCACCTCAGGGGGAGGGAAAGGGGGGGCACCTCAGCCGGTTGAGTGCACAACACCAAATCCACGAGAGGGCCACATGCCCACCATTCAATCCTGGGGAGTGCAAAGCCACAGTCTCTCAAGTCTCTACAGTGGGTAGGTTGCCCACTGTTCAATCCTGGGAGTGCAAAGCCACAGTCTCTCAAGTCTCTACAGTGGGTGGGTTGCCCACTGTTCCATCCTGGGGAGTGCAGAGCCACAGTCTCTACAGTGGGTGGGTTGCCCACTGTTCAATCCTGGGGAGCGCAAAGCCACAGTCTCTCAAGTCTATACAGTGGGTGGGTTGCCCACTGTTCCATCCTGGGGAGTGCAAAGCCACAGTCTCTCAAGTCTCTACAGTGGGTGGGTTGCCCACTGTTCAATCCTGGGGAGTGCAAAGCCACAGTCTCTCAAGTCTCTACAGTGGGTGGGTTGCCTACTGTTCAATCCTGGGGAGTGCAAAGCCACAGTCTCTCAAGTGGATAACAGTCTCCACTGGTTCTGGAGGAGGCATTGTGCCCAGAGTGCTTCATCCTGCTAAGGACAGAGGTAGGCGATGTATCTCTCCACTGGTTCTGGAGGGGGCTTTGTGCCCAGAGTGCTTCATCCTGCTAAGGACAGAGGTAGTGGATGTATCTCTCCACTGGTTCTGGAGGGGGCTTTGTGCCCAGAGTGCTTCATCCTGCCCGTGACGGACTCAGTAGCATCAGTGACCTTGGCGCTCATGGGCCAGCGGTGCTTGAGGCGGCGGTGCCCTGTTCAGCGGTGCTTGGAGCGGCGGTGCCCTGTTCAGCGGTGCTTGAGGCGGCGGTGCCCTGTTCAGCGGTGCTTGAGGCGGCGGTGCCCTGTTCAGCGGTGCTTGGAGCAGTGGTGCCCTGTTCAGCGGTGCTTGGGGCGACGGTGCCATGTTCAGCGGTGCTTGAGGCGGCGGTGCCCTGTTCAGCGGTGCTTGAAGCGGCGGTGCCCTGTTCAGCGCTGCTTGGAGCGGCGGTGCCCTGTTCAGCGGTGCTTGAGGCAGCGGTGCCCTGTTCAGCTGTGCTTGGAGCGGCGGGCTCCTTTGCAGTGACTCAGCTGCTGGCGGTCCTCTCTGGCCCAGCGGGGCTTGTGCTGGCGGTCCTCTCTAGCCCAGCGGGGCTTGTGCTGGTGGTCCTCTCTGTCCCAGCGGGGCTTGTGCTGGCTGTCCTCTCTGTCCCAGCGGGGCTTGTGCTGGCGGACCTCTCTAGCCCAGCGGGGCTTGTGCTGGCGGTCCTCTCTGTCCCAGCGGGGCTTGTGCTGGCGATCCACACTGGCCCAGCGGGGATGGTGGCGGTGGCCTCCTGGGCAGCAGGGGATGATGGCGGTGGCCTCCTGGGCAGCGGGGATGACGGCTGTGGCCTCCTGGGAAGCAGGGATGATGGCTGTGGCCTCCTGGGTAGCGGGGATGACGGCTGTGGCCTCCTGGGCAGCGGGGATGATGGCGGTCTCCTCCGCCGTGCTGCTCTTCCCAGACTTTCCTGGTTTCTTGTGGCCCTTCCCCACCGGGACCCCTGGGAGCGGCTTTGGTGGCTGGAGTCTTCCCCCTCTCCCGCCTGGCACTGGCCAACCTTTTATGCTTCAATGCTTCACAGGTGGGGGACTGTCTGTGCTGTGGCTCCATGCCACACTGGCTGCCTGGTGGCCGGTGCACTCCATATTCCGGTGACTACAGGCACCACTGGTCCCGGAGATGTTGTAGCTGAGGTGCTAGTTCGGGACCTAGGAGACGGACGGGGTGGGGGAGGTGTGGGAAAGAGGTCAAGGTTGGACAGGAAAAGTTTTTTGGAGAAACTGGGACGGGTAGCTGGAGGGGGTTTGGGAGTGGAGGAAGAGGTTGTGGTTGTAGGAGGTGTTCGTTTGCTGACTTTGGGTGAAGGTGTATGCGCTGGAGGCTGTCGTGAGGTGGATGGCTGTTGGGTGGGTGTGTGCCTGTGTTCGTGTATCTTGGGAGGTGGCATCACAGACACACTGGGAGAGGACACAGGGGACGTGTAAATGGTAGTGGAGGTGGTGACTGCACGTGAGTGGGGAGGTGGTGACTGCACGTGAGCGGGGTGTGCTGGTGATGGCAGTAGTGGCTGTTGATGTAGTGCATGCAGGTGTGAGTGGAGACGAGACTGGGAGGGAGGAGGTAGACGAGGAGGAGGGGGACACAGTGGAGGCAGTGGATGTTGGTGTGTCTGCATGTGTGTGATGCTTGCGTGAGTGCCTGTGGGATGTGTGGTGCTTATGTCTGCCTGAGCTTCCCTTGTGTGTTGACGTGTGTGCATGCTGGTCTGAAGGTGTGCTTGGGATAGGCTGGGATACAGGGGATTGGGTCTTGGTGGAGGAAGTTGGAGGGGGGAGGCTAGAGACAGGGACAATGGCTGCCATCAGTGCTGTGGCCAGAGTCTGAAAAGCTCGCTGAAGGGCCGCCTGAACAGAATGAATGCCCTCCAGGAATGCATTTGTTTGTTGCAACTGATTTTTCTACACCCTGGATGGCATTCAAAATGGTAGACTGCCCAACAGTGAGGGACCTGAGGAGGTCAATGGCCTCCTCACTGAGGGCAGCAGGGGTGACTGGGGCAGGGCCTGAAGTGCCTGGGGCGAAGGTGATGCCCACCCTCCTGGGTGAGCAGGCACAGGGCAAAGGCTGAGGGGCTGCTGGGAGGGCGGTGCTGGTAGGGGGGGTGGCGGCTGTACCTGTAGATGCGGGGGGCACAGATGTTGCCACCACCACAAGGGAGCTCCCATCAGAGGACGAGTCTGTGTCGCTGGTGTCAGCTCCTGTCCCCGCTGTGGAGCTCCCCTCGCCCTCCGTCTCACTGGTGAACTTCGAGCCTGTAGTTTCGCCCTCCAGGGCCATGTGGGATGCAGCTCCCTCGTGCTCCGGTGCCAATGCTCCTCCGCCTGATGCTGCTAATGCACACAAGAACAGGGAGACCACAAAAAGGGGGTGGACAACAGAAGAAAGACATGTTGAGTGCATGCATTACCGCTACCGTTGTCGGACAGGACAGACACAGAAGCCCCCTGCACTATGCCACGCTCTTGGGCTCCACTGTTCAATTCCAGGGAAATGGGATACTGGGCTATGTACGACATCTGCACACATGGATGACACAGGGGCATGAATAGCTGTACTTGGCACTCTACAGAGGTGGGGTAGGGTGCCACATGGCCTGCCTTACGGAGGGACCTTGCCTACTAAACTCGCCCGGGCCTAACGAAACCCACAGCCCACCTCCCCCACCCAGACACCTCCACTGCGCGCTAAATCAGCAGGATAAGAGTGTACTCACCCCCTTGTGGCATCTGTGATGCCCTCAAGCGCCCATCCAACTCCGGGTACGCCACCGCCAGGATCCTGAACATCAGGCGGGTCATGGTGCGATGGGCACCCCTCCCACTTTGGGAGGACATCCCCAGCTGAGCCTCCGCCGACTTCTTGCTCCAGCGGCGAATGTCCTCCCATCTTTTCCGGCAGTGGATGCTCCATCTGTGGTAGACCCCCAGGGTCCGGACGTCCTTGGCGATGTCACGCCAAATATCTTTTTTCTGGTGGGCGCTGACCTACATGATTTGTACAGGGGAAAGAGAAACGTATTACCAACTGCACCGTTACAGTCATTGGCCCCCATCCCTACCCTTGGCATGTGGCACATGCACTCACCGTCGTTTCATGCACGCCGCACTCTACCCCCTTCCTTCTTACATCCACCCCTCTCCACACAGGCATAGTCCATACAGCATGCTCCCAGAGTACTTACCTGTTTGTCTGGAGGACCGTAGAGTAGCGTGTACTGGGGGAGGACGCCATCCACGACTTTCTCCAACTCCTCCGATGTGAAGGCAGGGGCCCTTTCCCCAGACACTCGAGCCATTGTCTCTTCCAGACCGAGGTCACAGCAGCACTTGCAGTGTAGGTCCTCTCCTGTCGAAAATGAGGTATCTAGTGATTGAACAGATAGAAAATGGCGGTCACGTCCGCGGCGGTGCGTACCGTCACCGCTGGCGTACATTGTCATTGGCTCCTGGGACCCATAGGGTCCAATGTTAACCAATGCAGCATTGCGCCGCAGTCTTTGACCGCCTACCGCGACGGTGTACAATGCCAGTGCAGTTACCTCACATCCTATTGTCCCACTTTACAGGTCAGGCAGCCGCCATTTCAGGGGCCCACATGGCTTCATTTTTAACTGCGTCACACATACCTAGGCCTAGACTCAACACACATACAGGCCACTTTTTGGGTTATGATTCGTGTTCTGTGTAAGATGTGGGTACGTACCTCTGAGTTGGTTGACTCTGTGCTCGCTGTTGTCCTTCATAGGCACCGTCCGCTGGGAAATGTGAGGAGATGGCAGCATCCTCCGGTGTACCGACCGTTGGTGGACCTGTTGACAATGGAGGAAAGACATGTGATCATCACCTACAGGCTTGACCGTGCCACAATCCAGGAACTGTGTTCCCAGCTGGAGCCAGACCTGATGTCAGCTATCCGCCATCCCACAGGAATCCCCCCTCAAGTGCAGGTGCTGTCAGTGCTCCATTTCCTTGCAAGTGGGTCATTTCAACTTAACTTAAAATCATCAGTATATATAAATATTTACAGCAAGTACACAAGTCCGTATACTGTTACATTAAATGTCCATGGACCAGTGGTCCCAAAAAGCATGGGCGAGGCCCACACATGACACCTGCCTCAAAACAGAGAGAACACTGCAGGGGCATGAGGTCGTAAAAAACACAGGCACCTCAAGGGGAAGGGGAAGGGGAAGGGGGAACCTCAGCCTGATGATGGGGAGTGCAAAGCCACAGTCTCCCAAGTGGGTAGTTTGCCCACTGCTTGGTCCTGGGGAGTGCAAAGCCACAGTCTCTCAAGTGGGTGGATTTCCCACTGCTTGGTCCTGGGGAGTGCAAAGCCACAGTCTCCAAAATGGATGCCTTTCACCACTGGTTCTGGAGGGGGCTTTGTGCCCAGAGTGCTTCATCCTGCCAAGGACTGGGTGAGTGGATGCTGTTCTCCACTGGTTCTGGAGGGGGCTTTGTCACCATAGTGCTTCATCCTGCCAAGGACTGGGTGAGTGGATGCTGTTCTCCACTGGTTCTGGAGGGGGCTTTGTGCCCAGTGTGCTTGATCCTGCCAAGGACTGGGTGAGTGGATGCTGTTCTCCACTGGTTCTGGAGGGGGCTTTGTGCCCAGAGTGCTTCATCCTGCCAAGGACTGTCTGAGTGGATGCTGTTCTTCACTGGTTCTGGAGGGGGTTTGTGCCCATTGATATAGCACCCGGGGTGTGGCAGTTCCCATTCCCTCACCTGGGTGTCTGAACCACGAGATTTCCAGGGAACAGGTAGCATGATACTCCATGGAGGCAGAGCCACACTCCACCCTGCAGCGACTTAGCCTGCCAACTGCTGGTAGTGCCAGTGCTGGTTCTGGTGCCTCATGTAGTGTGTGCAGGGTCCAGGACGTCTCCTGCAGCCTCGGACGGCTGCCCACTGGGGATGCTGCTGATGTCCGCTGTAGTGGCAGTGGCTGGGCACGTCACGGGGCAGGTGGCGGTGGCTGCGGCGGAGATGCTGCCGGTGTTGCAGGTGTCTGCACCTGTGGAGGGAGACACCAGGCCGTCTTCTGCAGTCTCGGAAGGCTGCCCACTGGGGATGATGATGATGACTGTAGTAGAGGCAGCAGACGTGCAGGTGGCGGTGCAGGTGGCGGTCATTGTGGCGGTGCCCACCGCCATACAGGTTGCTGGTCTGTCTTTCAGAAGGGGTGACACCAGTCCCTCACCCAGAGGCTCCGTGCCCTGAGCTGACTTCCCTTTGCCCATGTGTCCCTTCCCCACCTTGGAGGTCGCTGCTGGGACCTTGGCACTGTCCTCTTTGGTTCTGGAAGAGGCCTTGCTGGGTGATTGGTGTGGCTTTTCCCTTTGGCATGTGGGCCCCTTCTTTACCTTGGCAGGTGGCAGAATAGGGTGGTCTTTGGCCTCACTAGGTGGCACACTGGCAGCCCTGATGGGTGCAGCCTTCGATGTTCCCAGACTCGCAGGGACCACACTGGACGAGGATTTGGTGGCTGATGTGCTGGGCTGGGATCTGGACATCCTGGCCCTAGGGGAAGGACGGGGGGAGGTGTAGGGAAGAGCTCAATGGAAGCTAGGAAAAGTTTTTTAGACACACTGGGACTGGAAGATGGAGGGGGTTTGGGAGTGGAGGAAGAGGCAGTGATTGTAGGAGGTGTACGTCTGCTAAGTTTGGGTGAAGGTGCATGGGCTGGAGGCTGTTGTGAGGTGGATGGCTGTTGAGTGGGTATGTGCCGGTGTTTGTGTACTTTGGGAGGAGGACTTACAGACACACTGGGAGAGGACACAGGGGACGTGTGCATGGTGGTGGGGTGGTGATTGCACGTGAGCGGTGTGTGGTGATGGGCGTGCTGGTGATGGAGGTAGTGGATGAGGATGTGGTGCATGCAGGTGTGAGTGGAGACAAGACAGGGAGGGAGGTGGAAGCAGTGGATGTTGGTGTGTCTGCATGGGAATGGTGCTTGTGTGAGTGCCTGTGGGATGTGTGGTGCTTGTGTTTGCCTGAGACACTTTTGTGTGTTGATGAGTGTGCATGCTGGTCTGATGGTGTGCTTGGCATAGACTGAGGTAGAGGGTATTGGGTCGGGGTAGTGGAGGTTGGAGGGGGGAGGCTGGACACAGGGACAAAGGCTGCCATCAGTGCTGAGGCCAGAGCCTGAAATGCTCTCTGTTGGGCCGCCACGCTAGAATGAATGCCCTCCAGGTATGCATTTGTTTGTTGCAAATGCCTCTCGACACCCAGGATGGCATTCAGTATGGTTGACTGCCCAAAAGTGAGGGATCTCAGGAGGTCCAACTCCGGTGTGCTACCGCCACGATCTGGAACATCAGGGGCGTCATGGTGTGACGGGCATCCCTTCCACGTTAGGAGGCCATCCCCAGCTGGGCCTCTGCCGTCTTCTTGGTACAGCGGCGCAGGTCCTCCCATCTCTTGCGGCAGTGGGTGCTCTGTCTCTGATAGACCGTCAGGGTCTGCACTTCCTTGGTGATGGCACGCCAAATACCCTTCTTCTGGTGGGCGCTGACCTACAGGAAAGGTAAAGTAAGAATGGATTTTACTCCCCTGTCCAGTTATTCTCACTCATTGGCCCCAACTTCCCACCCATTCCCTGAAACACATACACTGACCATCCTCACATGTAGGCCACACCCCCCCTATGTATCTTCCATCCACGCCACTCAATACATTAATGTCCCATCCACCATGCACACAGTGTACTCACCTGTTTGTCTGGAGGACCGTAGAGTAGTGTGTACTGGGGGAGGACCCCATCCACCAGGTTGTCCAACTCCTCTGCGGTGAAGCCAGGGGCCCTTTCCCCAGACACTGTAGCCATTGTCGCTTCCAGACTCAGGTCACAGCAGCACTTGCAGTGTAGGTCCTCTCCTGTTGAAGGTCAGGTATGAAGTGAGTGAAGAGATAGAAAATGGCAGTCATGTCCACGGCGGTGCGTACCATCACCGCCGGCGAACATCGTCATTGGCTCCCGGAACCCACAGGGCCCAACGATAACCAATGCTGAATTGCGCAGTGGTCTTCGACCGCCTACCGCTACGCTGCACAACGCCAGCGCAGTTACCTCATTTCCCTTTGTTCCTCCTTACAGGTCAGGCAGCCGCCATTTCAGGGGGGCACATGGCAGGGCACCTAACTGCGTCACAGCACTTTTAGGCAGGAATACGGACAGATAGCACCACACACCGATTAAATCACAATAGTGCAAATCACCCTTGTGCAACCTATGTGGTATATGACCCTCTGCTCACCTTTCTCTTCCATAGGGCACATCTGCTGGGGCAGGTGCTGAGATGGCATCATCCTCCGGTGTACAAACCCCTGGTGGACCTGTCGACAATGGAAGACAGACACAGCGTTGTCACCTACAGACTTGATCGAGCCACAATCCATGAACTGTGTGCCCAGTTGGAGCCAGACCTGATGTCAGCTATCCCCCATCCCACAGGAACCCCCCTCTAGTCCTGTCAGTGCTCCATTTCCTGGCCAGTGGTTCCTTTCAAACAACAGTGGCCATGGTATCAGGGATGTCTCAGCCAATGTTCTCTAACGTGTTGACCAGAGTGATGTCTGCCCTGCTGAAACACTAGCGCAACTACATCGTTTTCCTCCAGGTGGAGGATTTGCCCACAGTGAAAGGTGACTTCTATGCCCTGGGACATATCCCCAACATCATTGGTGCCATTGATGGGACACATGTGGCATTTGTCCCACCCCGCAGGGAAGAACAGGTGTTTAGAAACCGCAAAATCTACCATTCCATGAAGGTGCAGAAGGTGTGTTTGGCAGACCAGTACATCTCCTATGTGAATGCCAAGTATCCTGGCTCAGTGCATGACGCTTACATTTTGAGGAATAGCAGCATCCCTTATGTGATGGGCCAATTCCAGAGGCACCGTGTGTGGCTAATAGGTAAGCCCAAGGTCCCCACAAAGTTTGAATATGTGTCTGGGTATGGGAGAGTCCCTAAGGGTTTGTGTATGTCTAACAGATACCCCTCGATATTTGCAGGTGACTCTGGCTACCCCAACCTGTCATGGCTACTGACCCCAGTGAGGAATCCCAGGACAAGGGCAGAGGAACGCTACAATGAGGCACATGGGCGTACAAGGAGGATTATAGAGCATACTTTCGGCCTCCTGAAGGCCAGGTTCTGTGCCTCCATCTGACAGGTGGCTCCCTATACTACTCACCGAAGAAGGTGTGCCAGATCATCGTGGCATTCTGTATGTTGCACAACCTGGCTTTGCGAAGCTAGGTGCCTTTTCTGCAGGAGGATGGGCCTGATGTTGGTCTTGTGGCAGCTGTGGAGCCTGTGGACAGAGAAGAAGAGGAGGCAGAAGAAGAAGATATTGACAACCGAAACAACATCATCATGCAATACTTCCAGTGAGACACAGGTAAGAGACTGGCACTGCTCCTCTCATATCAGACTGCTGTGGGACATTGCATGATTATGCCTTTTTACCCTTGTGTATGGACCCTGACCGTTCACTTTGGCTTTCCTTTTCACAGATCTGGGTACCACATTCTGCCTTCTGCTATGTTTACTGCTGCTCAACAGCTATCATACATTGGTATGTTCAAATGAACATTGACATTGATATTTGTCAGAGAGGTTGTAATAACACATTTGTGAAAGTACAGACTGACTCCAGATTGTTTTGTGATTCAAGGCTGTTTATTTAAGTGCTAATCAATGGAGGGTGATTTGCAATGGGCCGGGGTGATGGTGGAGGAATGTCCATGGTAGAGTCCAGTCTCTTTGTATCACAGGTGCATTACCCAAGGGGGCATAGGAAGTGGAGCAATGGCAGTTCAAGGTGGTCAGGGTGACATAGTAGGACAGAAGGGTGACAATCAGGAGAGTCTTATTTCCTGGTGGGGGTCTTGGCAATGTTCACTGTCTTGTGCCTGGATCGCATGGACCTTTTGTGGGGTGGTTCTCCTTCTGCAGGGGGTGCGGTGTTGGTTGCCTGTTGTTCCTGTGGCGGGACCTCATGTCCACTAGCATCGGCGGACGTGGAGGGCTGTTCATCGTTCGGGCTACTGTCAGGGGCCCGTTGGTGTGCCACTGTCTCCCTCATGGTGTTGGCCATGTCTGCCAGCACTCCTACAATGGTAAACAGGGTGGTGTTAATGGACTTCAACTCCTCCCTGATCCCCAGGTACTGTTCCTCCTGCAGCCGCTAGGTCTCCTGAAAGTTGGCCAGTACCATGCTCATGGTCTCCTGGGAATGGTGGTATGCTCCCATGATGTTGGAGAGTGCCCATTGGAGAGTGGGTTCCCTGGGCCTGTCCTCCCCCTGTCGTACAGCAGTCCTCCCAGCTTCCCTGTTATCCTGTGCCTCTGTCCCCTGAACCGTGTGCTCACTGCCACTGACCCCAGGTCCCTGAGCTTCCTGGATTAGTGGGTTTGCCTGGGGTCCCTGTAGTGCTGGACACACTGCTGATTGACGTGTCCTGGGGACAGCGGCATGGGCCCGCTGGGTGGGTGCTGTGGTGGTGTTTCCTGAGGGGGGAGGTTCAGTGGTGGTTTGGGACTGTGGCAGGGGAACCGACTGTCCCGATGTCCCTGATGGGCCGGGCTGGGCATCTTGATCCAGGCGTGCAGAGATGCTGTTGTCACTGTGGGCCTCTTCTGTGGGGGGACTGGATATGGCTGGCACCTCCTGTCCGGTGATGTTGGGTAGGGGTCCTGTTGGGGTGTAAATGCATAGTTATTTTATCTGTGTATGTCATCCTGTGCAATTTGTGAGTTTCCCTCTACTCCTGTGCTGGCATTATTACCTTGGCCCTTGTGTGAGTGGTGATTTTGTGGCCTGGGTGAGTCTCTCTACTGGACATGCTTTGGTGATGGGTGTCCATGCAGGTCTGTGATGGGTGTCCATGCATTCGTGTAACATGCAGGGCTTGGTATTGGGATGTGTGGGTTGTGCTAGTGGGGTATTTGTGAGGTATTGGGGGGTCATGGGTGTGAGGGTAGGGGTAGGAGTTTGTTATGGCATGCAGGTAGGGTGGGGGGGATAAAGTAGTAAAGGTTTGCCTTACCAGAGTCCACTCCTCCTGCTACTCCTGCGAGGCCCTCAGGATGCATGATCGCCAACACTTGCTCCTCCCATGTTGTTAGTTGTGGGGAAGGAGGTGGGGGTCCACCGCCGGTCCTCTGTACGGCTACCTGGTGTCTGGATACCACAGAACGCACCTTCCCCCATAGGTCATTCCACCTCTTCCTGATGTCATCCCGTGTTCTTGGATGCTGCCCCACTGAGTTGACCCTGTCGACAGTTCTCCGCCATAGTTCCATCTTCCTTGCAAGGGATGTCTGCTGCACCTGTGATCCGAATAGCTGTGGCTCTACCCGGATGATTTCCTCCACCATGACCCTGAGCTCTTCCTCAGAAAACCTGGAGTGTCTTTGAGGTGTCATAATGTGGTGTGGGTGATATGTGAGGTGATGTTTGTTGTGCTGTGTGATGTGTTATGTTGGGGTGTGTTCTTTGAGGTGCATGGACGTTGTATGAGTGATGGTGTTGTGTGCCTGTGGATGCTGGTGTTGTGTTTTCTATTCTCTCTCTCTCTGCTTCTTCCAAAAATGTCGTTGTAAGGGGTTGTGGGTAATGTGGGTGTGTGTTTTATAATGGTGTGGGTGTGGTGTGTGTATCAGGTGTGTGTATTTTGAATTGTCCAATGTGGTTGTGTTTTGTAAATATGTGTGTATTTTGAGTGCGGCGGTGTGTACCGCCAATGGTTTACTGTGGTTGAATGACCGCCGCGTTGATTCGTGGGTCGTGATACTGTGGGCGTATTCCTGTCGGCGTGACAGTGTAGGTTTTGCTATCGCCAGTTTCTCACTGACCTTTGGTGTGGCGGACTTGTGTGGGTGTCTGTAATGTGGCGGATTATGAGATGTGGGTCGTAATACCTGTAGCGGATTTCTGCCATGGCCACGGTATGTTGGGGACCGTCAGCGCACGGCAGTAAGCGGGAATTACCGCCAGGGTTGTAATGAGGGCCTAAATGTCTTAATCAAAAATAAAATATTAAACAAATATATTTAAAACATACAATATCATAAATGTAATGGATTAATATACATTAAAATATTTTGATATAAAAAAATTACAATATTTCAAAAATAATTGTATAGTTAAAAACAATTAAAAACAAATGCTTTTAAAAAGAAAGCATTACTTTAGATATAATAAAATCTAAAAATAACAACACTACACATCTATAATATATTTCATTCTATATGTAATAAAAATGAAAATTTTACAGATAGACATGAACACAATTGTAAAAAATGTATAAATATATTATTTATTAGAATTTGCAATAATACTTAATTACAATCAGTTAAACTAAATACAGCTATGTATAAGAAAAAAAACAATATTCATTTTTATTTAAAATAATTAGTAATTAAGAACATTTTACTAAATAATGTGAAAACCTATTATAATAGCAAGGAACAACCTCACTTATCAAATTATTAGTAAAATTAAAATTATACCATAAGAAATGTAATGTTTACATTTTATAAATAAATACTTTAAATTTATTTTCGAAATATTGTAAAATTACATTTTTCAAAACTAAAAATAAAATAATCTAAATAAACAAAAGTAAAATTCACCCTAACAATTAAAATGAAAAATCACTTAATTATAAAAATATACATTTTTAAAATAAAAAATAAAAATAGTGAACTTTAAAAAAATAAAAATACATCTTACAGCAATAAAAAAATAACATGAATTTTCACTTTTGAAATCACTTAGACTGTAAACTGCTACAAAGCCTATAACCTAATCCCTAAAATACTAACAAACAGAATAACATGTATTATATATATTATAAAAATAATAATTAAAAAAAATCTATATATAAAACATAGCAAAAACAATATTATGTATAACAATATTTTAAACTCAATATTCTTTAGTAATATTTGGCATTAAAAATAAGGGCCCGATTAGGAGTACAGTGATCCTGGGACCGCCATACCAACGTTGATGGGTTGACCACTGCGTCCTCGTCAGTCCGACCACCAGATTAGGATTGTGGAGGTCGGATCGCCACAAGACAGCCGACACCGCCAGCATCAGAGCTGGCGCGTCTGCTGCAATGTTGAGTGCGGCAGTCAATGTTGGCGGTGCTGGCAGTTGCACCGCAGACTGTATTTCGCCCTGCCTTTCTGCTGACATTTTCTTGGCAGGGACACTGCTATGAAAAGGTCGGTGGAAAGGAATGCTACTGGAGGAGGCCCAGGAAGAAAATGGCTGTTTCCTGGATATTGTCCTGGCCTCCCTGCCAGCATTGTCAGTGGTCAGAGTGTCTGCCATGCAAGACATGGTGCATGGCAGGCAATGCACCCAACATCCTGGCTGCGCATTTGTGTCGGCATGCTCTGACAGCCGGAGCCAATGCCAGCTACACTGACTGCACCGCCAGCCCCACAGGTATGTTGTGATGCGGCGGTTGGGAGGCCGCTGGCTTGGCAGCATCCTCCCGACTGCCCCCACGGTGGTCAGACCGTCAGACTCATAATCAGGCCCTAAGTAAAAACTAATGGCCTTAATACAAGTTTGGAGGTTCGTTGACCGCCATGGTGGTCAGGCTGCCAGATTATGAGCCATGATGGCCTATTGAGCAAAGACCGCCGCAGTCCCGTCCAGCAGTGCCAGGCAGCACAGACTGTGACGTTCATGAGATATCACAAACAGGCTGGCAGAGTCTATGCTGCCGCCGGACTCATTATGAGGTTGCACATCGCCAATGTGACAGTAGCGGTCCAACCACCACGTCCCAGCAAGCGAAAACGGGTACTATAACGGGAGACACTCACCTGCAGGCAGCCTTACATGTCCGGTGTATCATGGACCCCATCACACACGTCCTGCTGCTGATGATCCTTGAAGGTGCACAAAATGAACACCGCCGTGAGCGCATCTGACAGTAAGTACAAAATCATCTACCTGTCTCATTAACCGTACCAACAGATCGTTGCGCCGTCATCCACATGATACGGGGGGCATGCTATGGGCACCAAGTACATGTCTCATTGTGTCCAGGTCGGAATTATACACAAAGAAGGACACATTCACAGTTACAATACGCTCCCTATTGACAGGTCACTCACACTGCACCGCAACACTACACAAAAAACCACAGCCACTTTTTCCAGGCACAGGCACAGTGAAGTGTACACAACACCAACAACACACCAACATCACATATACAAATACAACTCACATTCCTCACATGCCATGGACTGTTGTCACATTCAGAAGTCATATGTATGGATATGACATGAAACACAGACAACACTCCCAGTAAACAGCCCTGCAACTGACATACACATCACACACATTGCAACACAATGGAAGAACTATGGGATGCACATTAGACAGAGAGACAAATATACAAACCTCATTATAATAGCACAATTGGGATGGGGCCAGCAGGAAGACCCGATGAAGGAGGCTGCACTGGGACACATATCACCTTGCAACTGCCCATAAAACAACTATTGCACAGGAACTGGTCCCTTTAGGTATCTTTGGGGCAAACACTACTAGACCCAAATGACATGCCTATCTGCACAATGTGGAAGTGCAAGTCAAAAAAGCACATACAACTACAATTGCATGGGATATACCGCTACGTGATTTACCTACAAGTTACACAGAGCTAAATGGACACATGCATGTCAAATGCAAACAAAGCTAGCACAATTGAACACACTCCATGCCTGCGCAAACAAAACTCAAGATGACACCTATCAGATGAATATGTAATCCATATCAGGGGGACAAGTCTAACACCATACATGCTCACCTTGGCCAACCCAAGATGAAAAACTTACCATGGCAAACAGTACACAATCCAATGACACCCCAATTTAATTTACACCTACATATCCATACAGTCAACATGTACCCTTGTCTTGGGGACACCAGCACTGCCCACAAAGTCGGATACTGCAAACCACAGCAAATTGACAAATTGATCAGTAAGCAGGCTGAAACACACACAACTGTAAGCACACGACACAAGTTACCCAGGAACAACATAAAGGTAGAAAAGGAATTGCAGAACAAATGTGTACCCAACAAAAAAACTATTTAGGTTTATTAACTTTAAAATGTCCAAGGCTGTTGGCTAGTCCATACTCAATGGGCAATGCACATCACTGTGCCCACACTTGACTCCTAATTGCCAGGGGACCATCACAGGAAGGGGCATCAAATGGGCAGGCAGGCACCTCAGGGATCATCCTTGGGGGGGGGTCAGATTTGGGAGGGCGGTTTGATCTTGGGTTTGGGGGGGGTGCTTTTTGGGAGGGGTGGGCTTCTTCTTGGGGGAGAGAGGTATGGCTGCTTGCGGGGACTTGGGAGACCTTGGAGGTGGAAGGGGGGCTGGGAGGTGGAATGTTGCCTCTTGGGTTTGGGGCAGGTGGTGGACAGAACAGGGGAAAGGTTAAGGTCAAACAAAAAAACTTTCTTAAAGACACGGGGATGGTCAGCAGAAGGGATTGAGAATTTGGAGGTCGAGGGAGTGGTTGTCTGCTGTGTAGGTGTGGATGTCATGGGTGCGTGCTTCTGGTAGGTATGCCTGTGTTTGGTTGGTGTCTATTGGGTGGGTGAGTGAGTTTGTTTGGTTGTGATGGGGGCTGGGAGGTGGAGGTGCTGGTGGATGGAGTGATGGATGTGTGTGTGTCTGTTGGGTTGTGACTGCTGGTATGCTAGATGTGGTGGATGTCTGTGTGTCTGTCTGGGTGGTGTCTGCGGGTATGGTGCTTGTGGTGGCTGTCTGCATGTCTGTTAGTGTGGTGTCTGTGGATATGCTGGGTGTGGGGGGTGCGTACGCTAGATGTTGTGTGTGAGATACTTCTCAGGAGGTCAATAGCCTCCTCATTGAGTTCAGCAAGTGTAACAGGGGCTGGGCAGAGGTGCCTGAGGCAAAGGAGATGCCCACCCTTTTGGGTGAACCGGCACGGCCAATTGGGTGGGTAGCAAGAGGGAGGGTGGTGTTAGAATGGGGGATAGTGGACAAAGATGATACAGGGGAATGCCCATATTGGTCTGCTACCACTAGGGAGTGTGCACTGGAAGAAGAATCTGATGACGAAGAGGATGTTCCAGTCTCCCCTGTGACACTCCCCTCGCCCTCCACGTCACTGGGTCCCTCTGTGTCAGCGGCGTCTTGACCTGAGGTCCTGTCACCAGATGCTTCCCCACTCGGCTGTGCCCGTGTCCTTTGCTTGCTGGTGTGGATGCTGCAAATACAAAGAGAAATAGTGTCATCACATTGCCATGATCACACTTGAACAAAAGCTCAGATTTCTAAACATCACTATGATATCAAGTAGGCCCCAGCAACAAACTCCACATAAGTGGCCCATACATGTACTCTACCTTATGAATGCATGCCATCTGAACTGTCAACAGTTGCCCACAGGAAAATCTGAATCTCAGATAACTACAATTGCATGGCTGAAGTTGTGCAATCACAATAATGGTTCAACAAGTAGAAGACCCAATTACCTTTAAAGCTTTGCCCCATGGAGCAGACCTCAGTTACCTGTTGTAATACAATAGTAGGCCAATGCCACATGCATTCCTGCAGATCCCACAAAAGGTTGTGCACATATCTATTTGAAAAATAGATAATGTCCCAACAATAAGAAATGATGCTCCAAACTCCTGCCATGGTGCTGACAAAAGCACCATAGCCTGGAGAAGGTGACATGGAAATACTCATGCCACAATGGAAGCAGTCCTACTGTGCGCACTTCACCAAGTGATATTTGTCCCAATAGAGGCATGGAGGTGGTGTTAATATTGCTCAGATAGGCCACACATGTGGCCTGGAAATGGACACGAAAGACATCATGTGCAATATTTCAGGGAGAGATGTCCCCAAAGCCCACAACACAATGAATCAGCATGCCCCAGGCGACTAATGTCTGGCACTTCTTACAATGACATACTCTGAGTGCATCAGTAGACGCCATTAGTCCACTGGATGTTGGAGAGCCCCAGAGATTTGCAAGTACTTGTAGAAGGCCGTCATCATGTTGTTGGAAGCTACATCATTGTCTCCATTATGGTCATGCAGACCCAGTTGTCTGTATGTGGATGAATGCTTGTACCCAAACATGTGATTCCTAAATAACTGCAAGTCACTCCATGTTGCTGGCCAACAGTCAGG
Organism: Pleurodeles waltl; assembly: GCF_031143425.1. Classification (NCBI taxonomy): domain Eukaryota; kingdom Metazoa; phylum Chordata; class Amphibia; order Caudata; family Salamandridae; genus Pleurodeles; species Pleurodeles waltl. The sequence goes on along the minus strand of NC_090444.1, from coordinate 632,348,215 downwards.
TCACAAACCTTACCCATTACACATGTGCAGTGCATTTTTCCATATGATGCTATATCAAGGGCATAGATTTTCACATTGTGGCTCAAAACTCTAGGCCTACCTGTCATATCCCTCATTGGTACTGCAGTTGTACATACCAAATGTCATGTTACGACACATGAGGGGATGTGTCAGCCAATAAACAATGGTGACACAGTGCAGTCTGTGGCACAACATGAGATGTACCCCCATTGTAAATGTCTCAATCCACGCACAGTTTGCCATGCACATATATGGAATACAGACATCATCCCATCAACGTAGGTAGACCATGCATGAAACAACAGTTTACAAATGTTTCTCAAAAGAAAATGGGACACATGCAGACATGTAGGCACAAACAATGTTGGAAACAGTGATAGCACATAAATCATGTCAATGGACATTACCCACTTACCAAGGGAAATCATTGATCTATAGCTGACCCAAAGAACAATGTAAGCTTTGCCACATGTATTTTGGCCATCTTTACATTACAGACTGCAGTGAGGCACCAGCACCCATCATACGCTAAAGACAACTAGACTCTGGGTGGCAGATCCCTATATTCTCATTTACCCAGATTGAGGACAATAATCCATCACTTACTTATCTTTGGCCTGCAACACTGAGGAGTAATGGCCTGTTGCATAGAAATTACACACTACAACAACAAACAGTACTTGATTGATCAATGTACCCAGCCATATGTCGTCCCTGGAGAGCAAATGGTTTGTGGAGTCTACACAGTTGTCTCCTAGGTACCTGGGCCAATAGGCAAGGCATATCAGTATGCACTGCATGACATGTCTACACAATCACTCATCTACTGTGTGACACATGGCTCATCCCTAATCATAAGGGAGAGCTGTCAGAACCTAACTCAATCACTTGGCAATGTGACAGGCAGGAATATGCCCTGTGCTCACCCCCTTGTAGCTGCTGTGCTGCCCTCAACTTCCCATCAAGCTCTGAATAGGGCACTGCCAGGATGCAGCCTATTATGGTGATCATGGTTCGACACGCACCCTGACAACGTTGGGAGGACATCCCCAGATGGACCTCAGCAATCTTCAGGGCCCAAAGTCTCAGGCCCTCCCACCTTTTCCTGCAGTGGGTATTCTGCCAGTTGTGGACCCGCACGATCTGCACCTTCCGGGCGATGGCTCTCCACAATCCCTTCTGTTTATGGGCGTTGCCATGCATGGATGCAAAAGACAAATCAAGAGATAATGATCACAATTGTAATCACAAATGGTTGTGTGACAAGCTCGAACTTTCCTATTTGTCAATACTTCCCAAGTGTGACACATACAAGCCAATAACTACAAGGACATGACTACAGACATACATTCTATCTATAGACTAAACCATTACACTGGTCATGGCCTACAATGACTAAGCAAGCTCACAGACATTAGCTAGCCCACGGTCTCACAACCTGTTGGGTGATAGGAGCCAGTATGAAACACATCACACATATCTGGCTTCCAAAGGGTAAACTCCTCAGGCATGAATGAACATACACATTCGTACTCTGTGGCTCACTGCATACAGTCCCTACAGGCAACTGCCAGGGTATAAACTCAAACATTACACATGAGTAACAATGAAGGGACAGGCATGGTGGGCACAAAAAGTGACTTCCCTGTTCATGTGTGGACATGTACAACAACAAATGCAGACTCATGCCACTTCAGGGGGTGGGGTTCTGTTGTATGTACCTATACCACAGAACACTCCTTTGGACATATGTGTCCATCCTGCAGAGATGGCATCCAACAAACAAAGACATGGTTGTACAATTTCAAGACCAAGCTACTGAGTCACATATCATGGCCTCCCAGGAATCATCACACTATCTGCATTGTGGGACTGTCATTTGACATTAAGCCTGTACAGGACAAATATGAGCTGTGGGAGAAAAGGTCTTGTTGTGAGTTAAACACACATATTGACAATGATGCTAAGTGCACCCATGCCTTAGATTAATGACTTACCTTTGTACCCATTCCTAATCTGCTCAAAGGAGGCATTCTGGGCAGGATTTGCCACCAGAGCCTCATATTTGCGTAGCAACAATGGCTCTTCCCCAGCATTGACTAGGCCCCAACCTGGAAGATACATGTGACAGGCCCTGGTCTCTGCAGGCTAAGCTGACAGAACCTACATGACCCTGCATTTCCATCACTTCCATGCATTACATTACATCATGTAGATAACATCAATTTGGCATGTGGAGTGTGTTGCAACCTGAAGGGCAGAGTGAGTAATGATATGCCTTCCACACAACAGTTTAGCAAGGATAGATGTGTTCGGAGATCTGTGGCACCATACAGATTGCTCACATTACTTTCAACTGACTCATACAACATGCATACTCAGCTCATGCTGTCATGCACATACATGTTGTCAGACATTTACAACAATCATGAGGAAAGAGATGTCACTGGATGGCATTAATGTTTCCTCACTTAGTTATGTGCATCGAACACAAGGATCAAGGAGCCAAAAATCTCACAAAACATAATGTGACAGAACTTAGCATATGGCACTGGCCACCAATACCTGCACATTGTCCACCCTCCAACGATGCCACACAGACTGCAACACCCAGCACCTAAGTAGTCTTACTGGCACACATGGCCACATCCTAGCCTGTGAGGAGTGAAAGGATGGTTACGTACAAAGAAAATTGTGCACATGAGGTACATACCTGTTCCTCTGGTGAACCATAGAGCTGCTCATGCAGGGGTAGGACCTCACTAGCCTATCTAGCTCCTATGAAGAGAAGGCAGCGGCCCAATCAACTGCTGGATGTGTCATGATAACTCCCAGTTGGTGGCACACAATGGCTTAGGTCGTGGAGGTCTTCTGGCAGCAGAGGCAGGAGTCAAGTGATTGAATCTGTAGAGCATGATGGTCACGTCCGCCACGTACGCGGTCGTCACCACTGGTGTAGATAGCCATTAGCTTGTGACCACCACTGGCAACAACGTTAGCCTATGGCTGTGTCTGCTGCGGTTGCAACCTCCTATCGCCATGACGACTTCCGCCAGCGGTCACGGGCGGTTCCTAATGTTCAGTGGAGTAGGTCAGGCAGCCACCATTTTGGCAGCTTGAAATGCTGTATTGGGTTTTATGAACTGCTTCACACCTCCGAAAATGTGTTTTTGACCACACAAGCATGCTTATCCTGTCTTGTCATGAAGGTACTACTACTCAAACACCAATGTTGCATGTTGCAGGGCACTGTTGGCATTTAACAGTGGTGCACTGTCCACCACCGCTGAAGGTTATTTTGGCGGTGTGGATATTGAGTCACGTTTCGAAGGGCAATTGCGTTGCAAATCTTTGGTCCATAAACATGTTGTGGACACATGTTTTGAAAACCATGGGGTTCACATGTGACTCGTGTTTTATTTGAAGCTGTGATGTGTATTGGTTGCCATGTCTATCCATTCAAAAATGCCTTTTCACATGATTGAATTGACATGCCTAATGTATGTTGATGTGGACACACTGAGTAATGTTAGAAATCATGTCTTGTCATACATAGGTACCCAGGGAGAGGGAGGATGCGACAACCACCTGTCTACGTCCTCTGCCAGACCTTCAGAACATGGAAGAATACCACAATATTCTACTTCACCGTCTGAATAGGCAAACAATAGTGGACTTATGTCGTCAGTTGGAGCCAGATCTGATGCTAGCTATTAGTTATCCAACCACCATACCACCCATTGTACAAGTCATGTCAGTACTGCACTTCCTGGCCACAGGGTCTTTCCAAGATACAGTGGCCCTATCAGCTGACATGTCCCAATCAACCTATGTTCAGTCTGGTGTTGAAGGATGTCCTCTCAGCAATGTCGAAACACAGGGACAGCTATACCCATTTTCCCCGACATGAGGATTTAGCCCATGTAAAGGCTGACTTTTATGGTTTCCCACACATCCCACATGTGGTGGGGGCCATCGATGGCACACAAGTTGGATAGTGCCACTGCAGGCCAATGAGCAAGTATACTGCAACAGAAAGAACTTCCATTCCATCAATGTGCAAGTTGTCTGTTTGGAGGATCTCCACATTTCACATGTCCTTGCCCGTTATCAGGGTTCAGTCCATGATTCCTTCAAAATGCAGAACATCACCATACCCCAGCTGATGTCACAACTGTAACCAGAGAGGGCCTGGCTGGTTGGTAAGTCACATCTGTTCAGAGTGTGTGTGTGTTCAATGTCGGGTGCTACAATCACGAAGTGAGTGACTCATTGTTGCACATGTGTCCCATGCCTTAACAGGAGACCCTGCATACCCAAACCGTTCTTGGATGTTGACGCCAATAAGGAATCCAACTATGCCAGAGGAAGTCCGCTTCAATGAGGCCCATTGAATAACAAGGTGGGTAGTGGAGCAGGCGTTTGGGCTCCTGAAGGCCAGATTCAGCTGTCTTGACCGGACTGGTGGAACCCTCCTCTACTCACCTGGGAAAGTGTGTCAGATCACTGTGGCATGCTGCATGCTCCACAACATTGCCCTGCAGAGGAATATCCCATACATCCCAGAGGAGGGGCAGCCTGCAGTGCCACCGGGTGAGGATCCTGAAATGCTAAGTAAGCATGACAGTGGTGAAGAGGAAGGAGCCGACTTGTGGGAAGATCTTATCAACAGCTCGTTTTCATGAGTGTAAGTATGCCATGTGATGTCATGACTGTGACTGTACAATCTCCTGTAGGTCTGAGAATGTGTGGAGTTGAGTGTTTCGGCAACAACTAGGGAGCTGATACTGTGCAAAATTCAGCCAAAGAGTACTTGATGAGTTAGCCTTTGACATATCCCCACCTTGATGATGCTTCTTTGTTTGTGACAGTCTTGTTGCAATGTTATTCCATTTCCAGATGCTTGCTATGTGATTTATGTAGGTATGTTTTCAAGACCGTACTCCTTGTTTTGTCCTTGTACAGGCACCTTCACCATCTCATCCTCATGTGAGCATTTCAGAGTTGTGACATTGGCATGTATCTGATGCTGCTCTGACATAGGAAGTGAACATGGATTGTCCCAGGTAATGTAGGTCACAGATTTGGGGTGTATGAGACTTGTGCCAAGGCAGCATGGACAGAGTTTGGGTTGAAGGTCTGAAGTGCACATTGTACATGTTTAGTGGGCTGTGTTGGGCCAAGTGCAACATATGTGCCATCATGTTGGCATGACATCTGTAGTCATCAATTGTGAGCAAGGCATTCACCCTTCACATTGGCTAAACACTCTTCTTGTAAGACCTGTATGTAGGTGTAAATGTGTTTCATCATTGTAGGCCACAGTGCCTGTGCCACAGCACTGACATATGTTTGTGTCATACCACCAAATACATGGTCATTGGATACTGATGGGCCTGTGGTCAGGGAATGTTGTTCTGCCCTCTGTCTGTACGTTGGTTTATGTGATGGTGGATTACTCTTGTGTGGTATGTGATAAGGCTCAAGCTGGTGACACCATCCATTTTTCTGTTTGCCCTTTCTACAGGACAATATCTGAAAGGCCCTTCCTTCCGTGGTCTGGGGGTCTGTACCTTGGTATGTGTACCTTGGCTCAATATGAGTCAGTCATTCTTGGCTATGACAGTCTGGACATTTCAACAGCCTATGTGCTTTACAGTGGAATAAAACATTTGGTGTGACCAGACAATTGTTGCAATGTGTTTGTGTGTGTTGGTAGTAATCCTTAGCATGACACTGTACCTGTATCATATTCCTCCTTGCATTAGTATCTTGTGTCTTCCTCATTTGCTTCACGTGGTCTTACATCTCTTCAAAGCAACATGTGGAACAGAAGCAAGCAGACAATTACTTTGTGATAGGTGAGTTTATTGGAAATTTGTGCAGAATATAAATTGGGGCATGATGGAACATAAAAGTGAAGGAGTCAGTCATGGTGGTTGAAATCATGGGAGTAAATGCCACACCAATGGAAGTTGAAAGTCTAGTGTACTCCTCCTACTGGAAACAGAACGTCATTTAAGAACTTTCAACAGAGTGAATATGTGGCACACAAAAAAGGTCGTTTTGGAAGAGGTCACTTGTTGGCAGTGGTGAGTGTCTTGCCATCTGCACCTCCTGGGTTCTTAACTGGACATCACTGCTTGCGTGGTGGGGGGATCTGCTGCTACAAACGCAGGGGTGTCTGGGGTGGGTTTACTATGAGTAAAGTTAGACTTTAGGTTTAAACTTCGACTTTTAGTGTAAACCTAGGCTTTTGGTCTAAGTTTACCTTTGTGAATTGGCCCTACGTTATGTAAAATGTGTGTGTACGTGGTGCGCTTGAGATCAGCGGTCTAGAAAATTATGTCCGACATTAATTAATTAATTGGGCATCTTATGTATGTATAATTAGTGTAAATATTTAAATTTGCATTTCAAATTATTTGTGTGATCAAAAAACTTTATTTTAAACTTCATCAAATAGATTTAAATTACACAAGTTCTGAGAGCAGGAAATACTTATGTTTACAGCTGCGGGAGGTAAGCTGAGGCTTGACTTGATGGACTTGAAGCAATTTATGAATCATTCTCTGCTGAACAGCAAGATGAATTTATCAAGAGTCTGGCGGTGGGAGTCATTGTTGTATGAAAAAACAATGGCTTGTTCTTTTGGTCTGTTAGCAACCACTATGGTTAAGGATGCAGCCCACAACACTGTTCTGAAATGTAAAGTGACAGATCTAACAATGAAGTACTTGTTACCAGTCACAGGGAAATGAATGGAAATCGTAAGGTCATTTATACAATTTGTTAAAAGTATTTGGTGTGTGCCCATAAACAAAAGATGCAGATAGCTTTTGGAGAGAAAAGGAAGAACTGTACTGAAAATGTCCTCTTTAGGATATGACCTTCTGGAAAGCTGAAGGGCTTGCTTACTAATGTTAAGAATTTAAGCGGCTACATACCAATGGTGTCTAATCGTTCTAGTTGTAACATATGTTTTTGGAGACAGGACTACATAAACTCTGAAGAACAAGCATTGGCAAAACCAAGCTCTAAAAAGTCAAGTCATCACAAGTGGTGGTCGTTTTTTTATTATTCCAGCACGACAGGCTGCCATGTAGCAATGGTAATTTAAAGGTCAGAAGAAAAAAAGAATTAAAAGCAAAGTGCTCCTCAACACAAAAAGATAGCGCAGTGCGACTGCTCTTTGCAGCTCCCGGGCCCTCTGAAGATTAGTAATTAAATAAATACAAATTTGATTATTTAAAAAGGATAGCAGTGTGGGTGATCAGGATGGGGCACATTGGGGAGCGAGTATAAAGTAGTACAAAGAGAACGCATGGGTTGGCAGAGGGAGTGGGCGAGAGTAAGCAAACATACACATGCACTCCCATGAAGTGTTTCATTCAAAAGAAACCAAGCATTGGCAAAGCCAGCAGGTCACAGCTTAAGGTGTAAACAACTGCAGCCTAAGTAATTGAAGGCTTAGAAACAAAATGAAGGCAGTGGAAATAGAGCGCCACCTCATGTTTTATACAGTCCTGTTATTTTTCTGTTAAATAAAGAATAAAGACCGACGGCCTGAGAGCAATAATGAAGTACCATGTTCTGACGCTGCTAGCATCAGGATTAGAAGCAATGCTGGTGGTCTGGCTACGAAATATGTTGTATTTTCCTTGGTGTTTTTGTTGAACAGCGTTATTTGGTCACCATTATGTTTTTTTTATATCTATGCATATATCATGTGTTTCTTTCTACTCACACCGCAACAAGTGAGGAAATTGTGATTTTGTTATGCCTTTTGGAGCTTTACAGATTCATTATATTTTAGAAAAGGTAAGGCCTTTGAAGATTATATTATTTACATTTTATCGGCCTCACGTTATAACGCTAAATGTGATGATCTCATATTCTATTAATGTATGGCAATTGGAGTAGGGCGCATGTGTCTTCTTTTCATTTGGGGCATAAAGGGTCTGTTTGCTATGCATTTTCCATGATTACCAATACTTTTTTTTCTTTAATTAAAAAAAAAAAAAAAAAAAAAAAAACTGGCGAATGGTAGCACGTCTGACACAAATATTCTATTGTTCCCACTTTACTCATCCTGTGTTCCTTCGACAGTATCCTGTCAGTAAAAGTACATGTGGCCTTGTGTACTCTAATTCAACTTGAAATTAAAAGCACACCGTTAACAGTTAACATTCCGTTAACATCCCTCTCTCAGTCTGGGATCCTCAGGCATTGAGAACACTCCATTCTCAGCCAAGGTTCCCGGCCTCGTGTTGATTGCACAAGTGAAACTGGACGCTTGAGTGTTATTTGCTTCCCTCAGCTGGACACGGTTGAAAGAACAAGAGTTCATAAAAATGCTATTTCATATAAATCAGGATTGGGTCGCTGCCTCTTACCTGCTTCTGAAGTTAGGAGCTGTGGAAGACCTGACATGGGCTACGTGAGTCTGTGAGGGCTGTCTAAAGGCAGACAGCTCGGTTCACAGCGAGCAGAGGTTTAGACACTAAGGCCCATATTTATACTTTTTTAGCGCCGCATTTGCGCTGCTTTTTTACTCAAAACGTCACAAACTTGCAAACTTTGCGCCGCTTTTGCGTAAAGAAACAACGCAAATGCCGCACAAAAATAGTATAAATATCGGCCTAAGGGGTATATTTATACCTATGTGCTGAATTAGCGTAATTTATTTTGACGCTAATTCAGTACAAACCCAACACCATATTTATATTTTGAAGCTAGACCCCTCTAGCGTCAAAATTTTGTTGTTAACGTCATTTTGGGGATGTGTGAAACCTATTTGCGTCAATGAGATGCAAGGTAGGCGTTCCCTTCCAAAAAATGACTCAAACACCCTAGCGCCGTATTTAACCACCGAGCAAGAATGACGCACGAGTGGGAAGCGGACCGAAAAAATGACGTTAACTTCGATTTGCGTCAAAATGTAATGCCTGGGTCAGGGCAGGCATTATAATGAGGCAATCACACCACTACTTAAGGAGAACACACAGAAGCAACATTACAACCCACAGAAGAAGATGGAGGTAATACTGATACAGCTTGCTAGATGGCGCAGAGGACAGCAACAACTCCTGCACACACCACCAAGACAACGCAGCCCACAAAGGCAACGCAGATGGCAGGAGAGGGTCTTCAGAACCAGGAAAACCCTCCTTGGCCTCAGGGACCTGGACATTATTAGGACCTACAGACTCCATCGGCAAGCCATACAACACCTGCTGCACCACATTGAGCCACAAATTGCAGCCAGCCTGCAGACCCTACACAACATACCACCTATGACAAAGCTGCTTGCTGTCCTGCACATGCTGGCAAGTGGTTCCTTCCAAACAGCAGGTGCACTGGTTACTGGTGTCTCACAGCTGTTGTTCTCTGCATTCCTGCCAAAGGTGTTAAATGCTATCATCTCCCTGACACCCCACCACATCAGGTTCCCCAACATCCAGCAAAAGCAGCAGGAGAACAGCCAAGGGTTCTATCAAATCCATGGCTTTCCGTATGTGTTAGGTGCAATTGACTGCACCCATGTGCAGCTTGTACCACCTGCAGCAACAGAGTACTTATACCGGAATCGCAAACACATGCATTCCATCAATGTGCAGAGAATAGTGGACCAGTGCGGAATATTCATAAACATTTTGGCCAAATATCCTGGGAGTGTCCATTACGCCTACATATTCCGGCACAGCAGGTTCAATTAACAATTCCAGGATGGACAATTTGGAAATGGCCTACTTGTTTGTAAGTCAACAAATCTAGTAACGTACACACAACACACCAACCCTGTCGGGCACACAAGACATACACCACTACAGTAACATATGGCCAGGGTAACACATATGTGCAGGTGATAACAAATATGCACCATGCTGCAGAACAGCACAATCAGTGCACAACACTAATACATACACCCGCATGTACGTAACACACCCACAGCTTGACAGTCACACCACAGGAAGGACAGGTGCAGACATGTACCCTTTGACAACAGCAGAACTACACAGACCACTACAAGTGTTCTCAGGTTGTCTACTACGTACACATCACACACACTACACTAAACAAAAATATCACAGAAATGTTAAAGGCATACACCATGCCCATGTCATGAAACTTCCAAATAGGCACAGATGCCTCAAGCCATGCAGTGCAAATCACTGCCAGAACAAATATCAAACACCACACAACTTGCGTCTATATCAACTGCATCTCATCAACACATACCTAACTTACCTATAGTGTGCAGAGACATCTGCCTGATGCATTGGCTCACACACATAGGAATACAAGATCAATACCCATCACATACCATGCCAGATGTGGCAGAAGTGGAACCAAACCTACTGTAGTGCAACCTCACATGCAACACTCACTAACTCACAACACCATCATGTCTGTACCAGATGCAATAAATGGCCTAACAGGGGGCAGAGACACAGTCAGACATTGCAGATCATGGATGTCATAGTGGGACCCAGTAGGAGAAAACAGGACATCACTGACCTAACATGCACTGTGCCAGGGATCACATTTGCTAAGTAGCCAAGCTCCATCCCATAGCCTGCACTGTGCATCTGTCAGAAGAATAAATGCACATTAATGTATCGGAAGATAGGAAAGACACTGCTAGTTATGTTGATCATCCTGTGACAATGGGATACACACCCTTGGACACCTCATGGCTGACACAAATATTAGCTGCCACTCAGGAACACCAAGGGAACAATGTAATAGCCCACAGTTCCATAGTCATGGCCTGTATTGTATGTACATTGTGGCAGATGACCATTTCATAATGACTTGAAGCCACATTGTAAATTGGCTACCCTTCCATGCTGCATGTAGCATGGAAGGGGTGTGAAATGTTTCTCGCTGCAGGTCTGTCACCACACAATACATAGCATGATGATGCAGACTCACATGTAGCTGTCCCCTAAAACCCGAGGAAGTGCCAAAAACAAATACCACCCCAGGGGTGCTGTGTGCAGGTTGCAAAAATAAAGTAGACTGTGCTATGAACTCAGATGCATATGGCACAAATGCATGCTGCACACTGCTGCACACACAGAAGGAGACAATTGACCACCCAAAAAGCATATGTACAGGGTGGTGTACCATCCTGCACAGATACATCCACCTCCACAAGTCAGCTAGCCAAGTACCCTGGTGTGGGGTAGGTAGTGTTGGTGCACGGCTGCACATGAGCAACTGGTGCAGGGAAAAAAAAGGGTTGCCAAGTAACATGTCACACATGGGGCATTGCATAGTTGAAATGTTACAGGACAGTGCAGCCAATTTTGGAGACATGTAGTGCGTTCCCTCACAAACCAATTGCAAAGGCCCTAAGTGTCACACCTCATCTGCAATGACACATGTCAAAAGGGGTGGGATGTCCAGGCTCTGTAGTGCTACCATGTTGCACCCACATCTGAGCCCATTGTGTTGTGAGGATATGTCATGTCCCCTCTAGTGACAGCACACTGATACAAAGGTGCACTACACAACCCATGGCACCTACATAATGACATCAGTGTGGAATCCAAATCATATGTTCCAGGTTGTTGAGCCAAACACAAAATTGTCATGTCTAACACCCTAGTGCTGAGGAAAGATTACACAAGGATAGGAACTCACACCAAACCACAAATCCATATGTGCCACAGCCAGCTCTTAATATCAACTGCCATGCTACATGACATACCTATTGGAAGCTCTAACAACAAAGTACTCCTTTAATCTTTTGCTGCGGATCAGGGTTATGGCATACAGCCATAGATGATGACCCCATTTCCCAACCCAAGCACATCAGCAGAATGTGCATATAATGAGGGACATCAGAGGACACGGACTATTGTGGAGAGGACATTTGGCATCCTGATGTCCAGATTCAGGTGCGTGGACATCACAGGAAGCAGCCTCCTGTATGAACCGCACATGGTGTGCAAGATAATCATGACATGTGTCACCCTGCACAACACATGTGTGGGGATGAACGTCCCCTTATATGAGCAGGTAGATGACCTGCCTGAGGAAGAGGAGGAGGATGGTGGAGAAGAAAATTAGGGGGAACAGCACAACACAGCTGCTGGGATACGCCGCAGACTGCACATTGTTGATAACTTCTTCACTCAATAATCACAGAACTCACCTTGTAGATTTTGTCAATAAACACCTCACTTATTCACACAATCGGGCTTTGGTATTTTCAATCTCTTAAACATATACTTTAGGATTATGAGTCTAACCTCAGGAGCATGTCACAAACACTAATCCAAAGAGTACTGTGACAACATCACATCTGAAGCCTAAGAGTGAACTGCTACCATCACACACATCACAATTAGCCTCATCACTTAAATGTGACAACTGAGGGACACAGTCTATGGACCACAACATATTTATTATATCTACGTTGCCAACTTGTACAACATTAGCTCATCATACACAACAACAACATGTCCAAATAGGAGGTAAACAAGGTGGCCACACGAGGCAGTGGATGTTAAAATATGGCAAGACTGTAATGTTTGAACAGACCACTAACACAACTCAGTGTGAAAGTTGCAATGGCTGCATGGAGCATGTGTGACAAGGAGGGGACATCATTGGTTACAATGCTCAACATGATTAGCCCAGGTATGACAAGCAATGGTAGAAATGGATCCTGCGCAATACATCCATGGAAATCACTCCTGCCACTGCTATGGGGCCCATTCCTGTCACAGAGTACACATGACTTCACACTTTGGACGGACATGTCTGCGGAATGCACATCATATGCAGCTAGGCCTGTAGGTCAACAACAAAATAATTTTTATTACAATGCAAAATGTTATGATTTTCAACAGTTTATTGTGTTCAATACATTATGGTGGTCATTATAACATAGGCGGTGACTGTTAAAGTGGCGGTAATTCCGCCAACAGGCTGGCAGTAATTACCACCAAATTAAGACCATGGCGGTGATAACTCCCATAGACAGGCAATGTACCACACCATCCGCCAGGGCATAAACACCACTCACCACAGCGGTAGCCATCAACAGCCAGGCAGAAGACAAGGTACCGCCCACCATATTATGACACAGCACACCGCCATGGTTTCCGGGGCAGTACCAACGCCATCAAAAGCCTGGCGGAAACACAACACAGAAGACCAAAGATTCATTATCAGACACAAAGAGAACATCAACGCCGCCATGGAACAGGAACTTCAGGTCTTCCCGATGCTTTTCTACGCCATGCTCCACCTGGAACACCAACGCTGATGAAGACGACGACGGTGAGTAGAGCTGTCTAGCACACAAGGGAGGGATGGAGGAAAAGGAGAGTGACGCATACACATACAACACACACGATTCACACACACACCATACACACAACCAGCTGCAGATGAAAAAACAATGTCATAGGACACACCTCATAATAATGCAAGGAAAACAGTAAGGCAGAATTGAAAATGTATTCGCATGCCAACAACCAACATAAGTACCGAAGTGACAAATATTATACATTAACTATTGTCCAGAAAGGGCCAATGCCCAGTCCAAAGTATAAAAGGCCCACATGGCCACAGGGCAGTGTCCAAGCTTGATCCTGACATTCTCCGTACCAAACTGTGCAGGGGCAACATGTTGAAAGTGGTCAGGCACCTCAGGGAAAAGGGGGAGGGGGCCCCCCAGCTGAAGTGGGGAACTTGCCCACTGGTTCTGGAGGGGGCTCCATGCCTGTTTCCCAATGCTGACGAGTGCAAGGTCACAGTCTCTGAGGTGGAAAACTTGCCCACTGCTTCTAGAAGCGCCCCATTCCCATTACCCAATGCTGGGGAGTTTAAGGTCACAGTCTCTGAGGTGGGGAACTCACCCACTGCTTCTGGAGGGGGCTCCATGCCCACTTCCCAATGCTAGGGGGTGTAAGGTTACAGTCTCTGAGGTAGGGAACTCGCCCACTGCTTCTGGAAGGGGCTCTATGCCCATTTCCCAATGCTGGGGAGTGCAAGGTCACAGTCTCTCAGGTGGGGAACTCGTCCACTGCTTCTGGAGGGGGCTCCTTGTAAAACAGTCCCTGGAGGGTGGCCTACATGCCCTCTGCTGGAGGTGAGGGCTGTATTGTCTCTGCTGGGGGAGGTGTCCCCTGGGCAGCCTCTGCTGGAGGTGAGGGCTTCATTTTCTCTGCTGGGGGAGGTGTCTCCTGGGTAGCCTCTGCTTGAGGTGAGGGCTGCACGCTGCATTGTCTCTGATGGGGGAGGTGTCTCCTGGGCAGCCACTGCTGGAGGTGAGGGCTGGTGTGTCTCAGCTGGAGGTGAGGGCTTCTTGCCTTTCATTGATGGTTGAGTGGGAACCATTCCTGTCATTGGTGGTTGAGTGGAAACCATTCCTCTCATTGGCGGTTGAGTGGGAACCTTTCCCTTCCTGGCTGGTGGAGTGGGATCCTTCCCTTTCCTGGCTGGTGGAGTGGGATCCTTCACTTTCCTGGCAGGTGGAGTGGGATCCTTCACTTTCTTGCCTCCATGACTAGGAGGTGCCTCGACTGTCCCTATGGACTGTTTGGATGAGGTGCTTGGCTGGGTCGTTGGGATCCTGCTCTTACTGGCAGGACGGGGGATGGAGGGGGAGGGAAGAGATCTAGTTGGGCAAGGAACAGCTTTTTAGGGATGGTGGGGCGGCATGAGGGAGGAGGAATGGGAGTGGAGGTTGAGGGAGTGGTTGTTGGAGGAGTACGTCTACTGAACTTAGGTGCAGGTGCATAGGTAGTGTGCTGATATGAGGTAGATGGCTGTTGGGTGTGTGAGTGCCTGTGTTTGTGTCCCTTAGGGGGGGCAGACAGGGTGGTCGAGGACACAGGGGAGGAGTGGATGGATGTTGTGGAGGTGTCTGCTAGTGAGGTGTGTGTGCTGCTTGGTGTGGTGATGGTGGTGCTGGGTGTTGAAGCAGTGCATGCAGGTTTGAGTGCGGATGTGACTGTGAGGGAGGAGGAGGAGGGGGAGACAGTGGAGGCAGGGGATGATGTTGTGTGTGCAACTGTCTGTTGTTTGTGTGAGCGCTTGTGCCCTGAAGTGTGCTGCCTGTATTTAACTGTGCTACTCTTGTCTGATGTTTTGTGTGCATGGTTGTCTTTATGTGTTCATGGGATGGGTTGGGGTTGAGGAGACTGGGGCTGGAAAGTGGTAGTTGGAGGGGGAACGGTAGGAACAGGGACAATGGTTGCCATCAGAGAGGAGGCCAGAGCCTGGAACACTCTCTGTTGGGCCGCCAATCCACTGTGGATGCCCTCCAGGAATACATTGCATTGCTGCATCTGGGATGCCAACCCCTGGATGGCATTCACTATGGTTGACTGCCCTACAGAGATGGTTCTCAGGAGGTCAATAGCCCCCTCACTCAGGGCAGCAGGGCTCACTGGGTCAGGGCCTGAGGTGTTTAGGGTGAAGGAGATGGCCACCGTCCTGGGTGAGCGGACATGGGCAACCCGGTGAGGGGCTACTGGGAGGGCGGTGCTGGTACAGGTGGTGATGGCTGTACCTGGAGCTGGGGTGGCCCCAGAGGTGTCCGCCACCACCAGGGAGCTCCCATCGGAAGAGGAATCAGAGTCAGTGTTGTCACCTCCTGTCTCGGCCGTGGTGGTCCCCTTGCCCTCCGTCCCACTGATCCCCTCGGCATTGGTGGACTCTGCCTCCTGGGTCCTGTGGGATGCAGCTCCCTCAGTCGCCAGTGCCGCTGCCCCTCCACCAGATGATACTAATGCACACAAGGACAGGATGACAGGAGAAAAAAAGGAGAGAGAGAAAGGGAACACTGGGTCAATTACAGCACCAACACCACAGTTGGCATACACATTACCATCACACACAGGGTTCAGAATTGAGCAATATGCATCACAATGGCAATCAATTGGCTAGGTGCCACAGCAAGATGAGGGCCAAACACCACCAACTGCAGCCCTCCTGGGACCCACTAAGCCCTGTCTCACATGGAATACTACCTAGATAGGTTTCCTGAATTTGCTGTACACCCATTACCCTTGAGCTGGGTCACTCTGCAATGTCTGACCTGGCATTAAGGGGCACCCACTGACTCACAACCACCACCCGGATCCCATGCCACTTACCAATGATTGTAGTTATGCCCACTCTACTCATCTCCTTGTGGCTGCTGTGATGCCCTCAAGCGCCTATGCAGCTCTGGCTAGGCCACCACCAGTATGCGGGCCATCAGGGGGGTCAGGTTCCAACGGGCACCCTTCCCTCGTTGGAGTCCATCCCCAGCTGGGCCTCTGCGGTCTTCCGTCCTCCCACCTTTTCCTACTGTGGGTGCTCCAACTGCTGTAGACCCCCAAGGGTCCGCACGTCCTTGGCGATGGTACGCCACAATCCCTTCTTCCGATGGGCACTGAACTGCAGAGGTAATACAGACAGAAGGACACCATTACACATACAATCCAGCCTGTCACACATATGGCCCACAAATCCCATTTCCATCTCCACTGGCACACACATTACTCGGTACCCACCATGTACACTGCCAACAGACACACCGCCCCCCAAATGACACGATGCTTGCAAACACATCTCCATGCAACCTTGCCACATGCATTGTGCCAAAGGTGTACTCACCTGTTGGCCTGGAGGCCCATACAGTAGTCCATATTGGGGGAGGACCCCATCCACCATATGCTCCAACTCCTTTCGAAGTGAAGGCAGGAGCACTTTCCCCGGTCACAAGGGCCATGGTAGGTTCCAGACACAGACCACAGCAGCACACACAGTGTAGGTGTTCAGATAATCCATAACTGCGTCATTGCTAGCGATTGCATGTACATTGCCATTCCCACTATCCCATCACATTAATGCTCTATGTACACTGAGGTGGTGGTTCCATTGTTCAAATTGTGACAGCTTAATCACTCTTGTGTCCCTTAGATACCTACCACTGCGGATGAATAGGAGGAGGAGACAAGCTCCCGTGTACAGACCACTTGTGGACGTGGCTACAATGGAGGACATAATACACACCTATAGACTGGACAGGGCCACAATCACAGAGCTTTGTGCCCAATTGCAGCCTGATCTGATATCAGCTATCCATCATCCCACTGGGATCCCCCCTTTTGTGCAAGTCTTGTCAGTGCTCCATTTCCTGGCAAATGGTTCTTTCCAAGTGACAGTGGGCTTGGCAGCAGGAATGTCACAGCCAGTGTTCTCAATCATGCTGGCAAGGGTTCTGTCTGCCTTGGTCAAACACATGTGCAGCTACATTGTTTCCCCCAGGTGGATGATTTGTCCACTGTAAAGGCAGGATTCTATGAAATGGGACATGTACCCAATTTTATTGGGGCAATTGACGGAATACATATTGGGTTTTTCCCCCCTCCAGAATGAACAGATGTTTAGGAATCAGAAGAGTTTCCACTCACTCAATGTGCAAATTGTGTGCCTGTCAGTCCAGTAATTCTCCCACATCACTTCCAAGTATCCTGGGTCGGTGCATGACGTCTTTGTTCAAAAGAATAGCAGCATCCCACAGCTGATGGTACAACTATAGAGGCACAGAATGTGGCTAATAGGTGAGCCTGAGTGCCCACCCAATGTATGTCAGTGTATGCCTTCTGGTGTTAACCCCATGCCAGTGTGTAAGGCTAATGTTTGTCCCTCAATACTTGCCAGTGAATCAGGCTACCCAAACCTATTGTGGCTCCTGACCCCTGTGAGAAATACCAGGACAGGGGCTAAGAATCGTTACAGTGATGCACATGGGCGAACCAGAAGAATTATCGAAAGGACCTTCGGCCTCCTGAAGGCCAGGTTCAGATGCCTGCATCTGACAGATGGATCCCTGTCCTACTCACCCGAAAAGGTCTGCCAGATAGTAGTGGGATGCTGCATGTTGCACAACCTGGCCCTCATACGACATGTGCCTTATCTGCAGGAGGAGGAGACTGGAAATGCCCCTGTGGCAGCAGTGGACCCTGAGGACAGTGAGGATGAGGAGGCAGAAGATGGGGATGTGGAAAATAGAACATCAGTTATACGTCAATACTTCCAATGACACACAGGTGAGACAGTGTAAATGACCATTCCTCTGACTATTGTTTTATCTGTGTGGCTGTAGCAGGATGGCATTCACTTCCTTTGTATCTCTACTTACTGTCACCTATGGCTTCTCATTTCGCAGATGTTGGTGATATAACAACAGTGTACTGTTGTGATGACTTCAGACGGATACAGGTCTTAAAATGTATGCTATCACAGTTTTCCCAGATCATTTGCACATGATGTGACTGTTTCCATAAATGCACATTTTCATCACATAAAACACTATCAGTCAAGTTGTGTTCAAGGGTGTTTATTGTAGGGCAAATAATTGATGGGAAAGTGCAATGGAACGGGGTGGTAATGGTAGAGGAAAGTCCAGGGGATGGTTCCATCCTGTTTGTAGCACAGGTCCAGTGTCCAAGGGGCCATAGGAAGGGGAGCAAAGGCAGTTCAAAGTGGACATGGTGGGAAATAAGGGGGACATTCAGGAGGGTCTTATTTCCTGATGGTGGTCTTGGTCCTGGCAAGGGTCTCTGGCTTCTGTCTGAGTCGAAGGCAATGTTTGCGGAGTGGTTCACCTTCTGCAGGGGGAGGGGTAGTGGTGGCCTGTGGGTCTAGTGGCAGGGCCTCCTGCCCACTAGCTGCAGCGGCAGTGGAGTGCTGGTCAGTAGGCTAGCTAGAGGTAGGGGCCCATTGGTGTGCTGTCCATTCCCTCATGATGTTGGCCATGTCTGCCAGCACCCCTGCTATGTAGATCATGGTGGTGTTGAGGGCCTGCAAATCCTTCCTGATCTCCTGATGGTGTTCCTCCTGCAGTCGCTTGTTCTCCTGAATGTTGGTAAGGATCTGGCTCATCTTGTCCTGGGATTGTTGGTAAGCTCCCAGGACATTAGTGTGTGCCTCTGGAGAGTCGGTTCCCTGGGCCTGTCATCCTGTCACACAGAAGTCCTCCGAGTGTCCCTGTCCCCCTGTGCCTGTGTCCCCTGAACGGTGTGCCCACTGGCACTGACACCAGGACCCTGATTGTCTTGGGTGTGAGGTGTGGACTGGAGTCCCTGTACAGATGGGCACACTGCTGATTGACGTGTCCTGAGGATAGAGGTGTGGGGATGTTGGGTGGGTGCTGTGGTGTTGGATCCTGATGGGGGAGGCTCTGTGGTGGACTGTGAGTGGGTTAGGGTGACCGACTGACCAGTGGTCCCTGATGGGCCAGGTAGTTCATCCAGATCCTGAAGTCCAGAGTTACAGTCATCACTGGGGGCATCTTCTGTTGGGGGTCTGGTTAGATGTGGCACCTCCTCTCCGCTGAGATTGGCTGGGGCACCTGTGGGGATGTAAGTGATGTATTATGCCTCATGTCTGTGACAAATTGTACATCCCTGGCTTCGTACATCGTTGTTGTTGCCCTGCCACCTTTGTTTGTGTATGGTGTTATATTGTGGGATTGTTAGTACTCCATGCTGTGAATGCTTTTGTGTTGGGTGTCAATGCAGGGCTGGGAAGGCTGTCCATGCATTGGTATGGCTTTCAGGGCTAGGCACTGGGGTTAGTCGTATGTGTAGGTGCAGTGTGTGGGATAGAGTGGAGTGATGGGAGTAAGGATGAGGGGGTGTGATGGCATGCAGGTATGGGGGGTGATAAGTAGTAAATATTGACTCACCAGTGTCCAGTCATCCAGCAACTCCAGGGAGTTCCTCAGGATGCAGTATTGCCAAGACTTGCTCCTCTCATGCTGTGAGCTGTGGGGGAGGAGGTGGGGGTCCACCGCCAGTCTTCTGTATGGCGAGCTGGTGCCTTGCTGCCACAGAATGTACCTTCCCCGTAGGTTGTCCCACCTCTTCCTGATGTCGTCTCCTGTTCTTGGATGCTGTCCCACAGCGTTCACCCTGTCCACGATTCTCTGCCATAGCTCCTTCTTCCTGGCAGTGGATATTTGCTGTACCTGTGGCTCTGCCCTGACTATTTCCTCCACCATGACCCGCAACTCCTCATCAGTGAAACGGTGGTGCCTTAGTGGGGACATGGTTGTGGTGTGGTGTGTGTTGGTGAGAGGGTGTTGAGTAATGTGGTGGGGTGTGAGGTGCATGACGGATGTGTTGTTGTTTGTTGTTTGTGTGTCTAGTTGTGTCAGTGGTCTTGGTTTGAGTCTCGTGGCAATAATTGGTGTTCATAAAGGGTTCTGGGTAATGTCGGTGTGTGTTTTATAGTGCTGTGGGTGTGGCGTGTGTATCAGTGTCCGGTGTGTGGTTTCGGTTATGGCCAATGTAGTGTTGTTTTGTATTTGGGTGTCCATTCTGAGCGCACCGGTGTGTACCGCCAATGGTTTACCGCCATTGAATGTGCTCCGTGGTGATTCATAATGTGGTGGGCGTTATTTTGTTGGCGTAACAGTATGGGTGTTAGTACCAACACTTTTTCACTGACATTTGGGCTGGCGGATGTGTATGTGGCAATATTCTGTCGGAATGGTGTGTGTGTTGTAATAATATGGCGAACAGCTATCCGCCACCGAAGCGATATGTTGGTGGCCGTCACTGCGGCAGTAAGCAGGATTTGCCGCCAATGTCATAATGAGGGCCAATATGGCTGGAATGTAGGCAGAGTGTGTTAATCACAGTATGTAACAAATATGTACATATGTGCAGTCCACACACAAGCCATCCATATACTCAATATAGAGACATTTGTCCGGTAACATTTGCCAGATTGCATTCATTAGCCATCATAAACAATGCCTGAGCTGCTCATGTCGTCTAAAATGTGATGCTCTGTAAGACAACTACACACAGCACATAAGTGAACACAAGTCACAATCACATACCATGACTCTTGCATAGTACTGACTGCCATACATATGTGGATACACTGTTGTCACACATACATACATATGCATGACGTGTATACATTTGCATGCTGTTGATTCTGTAACACACACATTGTTCAATGGACTACCACATGTGGCCACACACACAATTTACTGTAAAATCAACGCATAACGGTAGTGCATCAATATAAAAAGACGCACATAAGTGATGCGTCAGAAAAACTCATGCAAATATCAGATGCATCAAAAAAATTAACACATAAGAGAAAAAGTGACGCATGGGCACAGGAAGTGATGTAATAGAATATCCTATTTACAGGCATGGTACAGTGGGTGTACTTTCACTTACTCTTTACAGTCTGTGCCTCTTTTGACTGTGTGGTTGCGTCTTGGAGTTGGTGGTTTCTTCTTGCTCTTTTTTGTATCTTGTGGTGTCCCTCCTGTTGTGTTTTCCGTTGTATTTGATTGTTATTTGTCCCAGTGTCTGTGAATTTATGTGTCAACTGTATTTTACCTTGTACCTTTGTTGTGGGGTGTCTGTCTGGGTTAGTTGTATAGGTGGGTTAGTTGGATTAGTAATTTGTTTGGGTGTTAAGTTTCCTTCCCTTACTTCTGTTTATTTCTACCACATTTTTATTTTTCACCCTGTACCCCAGTGCAATGTCTGGCAGGGGGAGACAGACCAGAATGAGGGAGGAGGAGCTGGGAGGCTTCATGTGGCTGGTAGCCCACTACCTTCCATTGATGTTGGAAATGGGTAGCCGTGTGATCCAGGGCTACCAGGCGCAGGCAAGGCGGCTGTGGTGGGCCAAGGTGCTCCACCACCTGAAGAGGGTGTACCGTAGCTGTTGCAACGACCACCAGCTCAAGCATCGTTGGGCTGATCTAGTGGCCAGGGAGCAGGATCTTCTGGACCATCTTGGTGTGGTGATTGGTGGCCCTATTGGTGAGTCCCCCATTGGCAAACTAAATACTGTTCACTCCACTTGAATGACAGTAGCAGATGTGTTGGTGTGCTGCATGCAATGCATGTGGACAGGTTGCATGCAACCAGAATGAAGTGTCACTGTGCCAGTATAGACATGGGCTTCACATATCCTACCATTTTACCAATACAAGTCAGATGTTAGGTGTGTCATGCACATACATCAATAAGTCACACATTTCAAGGGCCATGCAACATCTGCGCCCCAGAATTGTGTAATGTATGATAAGCCAAGACTCTGCCATCATACCATAAGTAAGTGGATTGTGATAACAAAGTACGACAATCCATGTATGGTGCAACATTGTCAGATTTACACATACATCATTCCTGCCATTATGTTTACAAAGGGGGCATACCTGCCTTAGGGAGCACTGTCAATTGGGAATTTGATGCCATCAGCCAACTGTGACACATCAGTCATGGATTACTCAATGCATAAAAATTGCAGACTAAACATTTAGCCGCTTCTCCTCCACAAAGTGCCTCTGTGCGCCTTGCAGGACAAGCCAGAATACCTGAGTCAGTTGTCTTACAGGGTAGTGTCATATATCTGTCACACAACCCTCTCCCCACTTGATGGAGTTCCATCTTCTACAGCTTGCCCACAAATTGTTGCTGCAGGGTGTAGCACTACATGAGTCTCAGGCCCAGTGTAAGAGTGTAGATGTGGGGCTCTCAGTCAACTGAGTGTCAGTCTCACAGTGAGTTTGCAGTGGTGTGTCTTTTGCACTGTACACAACCTGGATAATTACCTCACTCTGAAATAGTACACACTGCTATATGTTGTCCACTAGCAGTGACAGTGATGTGATACTAACCATGGTTTTCCATCCATATATTTCAGGTGGACCTGCCCCCTACACCATAGGCGAAATGGCAAGATTTGAGGACCCAGATGTATCCAGTAAGTGTTATTTTGTCAGTCCTGTGTAGTGTTGAAGTGTTTTGTGTGAGTGAATCATGAGTGTTGCACCCAATGCTAGAAGTGATGGGCTGTAAAATGATCAGAAATCAAAGTAGACTGGATGGTGACACTGTTTCACATTTAAGTGGTTCCCCATGCACGTGGAGAGAGTCATATCTTGTGAGGCTTGTGGCGCTCAGTAGGCACAATTGTGTAAACAAGGTCATGCCAAGCCACATGTAGGCCCATATGTGAGTTAGATGTGCACCGTTGTGTAAATAATGGCACTGGAACACACTGTCATTCTCACAACACAGTGATGCACCATATTGTGTACAAATTGGTGCATCCCTGTATTGTAATCTACATGTAGGACTGGAAGGGCAATTGTTCCCCAGCATGGTGCCACTAAATTTGTACTAAATTTGTACTCCACTTACGTGAAACATATATAGAATGTAATAGGTGTGCATAAAGGTCAAGTACAATTGTGTGCTGGCATGGTTATTGGTGTGTGAGGGATGGTATTATCTGATCAGGTATTGATGGGTGTCTACACCTGGACACATGAATGTCGAAGTGTTAGAACTATGGATACCAGCTTCATTTTTGTCATCACCCTACATATTGTCCACTCCCTGACTCCATGTATGAGTGGGCATGCATTGGTGGATGACCTGGACAGCTGAGATGATGATCTGCATAGCCATACCCCCTGAGGCACAGGAGTTGGGAACAACAAATTTGTAGGTAGATGTGATGCTGACAGTGTAGATGACAGTCATTTTGATCAGGCTTGCATGTGTACCTATCAACACTCAACCCTTACGGATACCAACAGCATCACATACTATCAATACCAGATGCAAGTTTCTGGTGATGTATGTTTGAAAATTTGACACAGATGATGAGGAATAGTGGCCCTGATCAATGTGAGGTTGACACTGCCTTTGCACTGTCACACATGGCACAAAATCTATGCAGATCTAAGTTGGTTTGTTTCATTATCTTGTTGTGGGTGGCTATGGTGTCAAGGAAATGTTGCTAAGGCAGCGTTGTCGGTTCATCCATCAGGGCCATTGTATCATCCAGAATGTGAGTAGGAGTGCATGTGCAAACAGATAAAGATAGTAAGCTAATTTTCTGTACATACTACACACAATGCTGACACTGATGGTTACCTGTCTCATTTTAACAGCTGCCAACATGAATAACGACCAACTCCGTGCCTTTCAGAAGAGGGCAGTGCGTTATAGGCAGTGGCAGTGGAATCTGGGTTCAGGAGGATGGAGCGATCCACTGGTGAGTGGCGGGCATTCAGCAAAGGGGGACTCACACTACCCACACAGGCTGGACCAAGCACCACAGCTGTGCAGGGGCCCACAGCTGCCAACATAATTATTGCTCCAGCTGCTGCACCTTCTACTTTCATCCCACAGCCAATCACACCGGCTACCATGGACATGAGTGGCATCACAGATTTACAGAGGGATGTAAAAGAGGTCCTCAAAAAGTTAGACTCCATAGAAAAGGAGGTGGCAAAGAACACCAAAACCCTCAAGAACATTAAGAGGAAACTGAAAATGGGCAACATCTGAATGGCATGATGTCACTCCTCCCAAGTTCACTCCCCTCCCTCCTCCTTTTTTTGTAGTTGTTTTGTGGGCATTAGGGGGTTAGTTGTAGGTTAGAATAGGTTAGTGGGTTAGTTAGAATAAGTAGGTTTGGGGGTGGGTTTTCTACTTTTTATGTTTTATTATGTGGGCGGGTACTATGTCCGGGTGACTTGGGGGCTTTTATGTATTTATAAATAAAAAT
Organism: Pleurodeles waltl; assembly: GCF_031143425.1. Taxonomy (NCBI): domain Eukaryota; kingdom Metazoa; phylum Chordata; class Amphibia; order Caudata; family Salamandridae; genus Pleurodeles; species Pleurodeles waltl. The sequence goes on along the minus strand of NC_090444.1, from coordinate 632,323,612 downwards.
AAATTAAAAAAAATTAAAAAGCAAAAATACCCCCAAAAATGTATTTGTTTAGTTATAGTTAGTAAATGTGAAGTTTAGTGTATGTTGTCCTGCATGTGTTCTTGATATAAGGGAGGTGCGGGGGCAAATGTGTGTTGTTAAATGTGTTAGGTAAGTGTACCATAGAGTAGTTCTGGTCAATCAATCAATCAATCAATCAGGGAATTTGTAGAGCGCACTACTCACCCATGAGGGTCTCAAGGCGCTGAGGGGGGGCTGCTACTGCTCGAACAGCCAAGTCTGGAGAAGTCTCCTGAAGGTAAGGAGGTCCTTGGTCTGGCGCAGGTGGGTGGGAAGAGAGTTCCACGTCTTGGCGGTGAGGTGCGAGAATGATCTGCCACCAGTGGTTGTTCTGCAGATGCGTGGGACGGTGGCGAGGGAAAGGTCGGCGGAGCAAAGCTGTCGGGCTGGGGTGTAGAAGGAGAGCTGTCTGTTGAGGTATTCTGGTCCACTGTTGTGCAGTGCCTTGTGAGCATGGGTGAGGATTTTGAAGGTTATTCTCTTGTTGACGGAGAGCCAATGAAGGCCTCTCAGGTGGGCTGTGATGTGGCAGTGGATGTCCAGGATAAGGCGTGCAGAGGCGTTCTGGATGCGTTGCAGCCTTTTCTGGAGTTTGGCCGTGGTTCCTGCGTAGAGAGCATTGCTGTAGTCCAGTTTGCTGCTTACAAGGGCTTGGGTGACTGTTGTTCTGGTTTCAGTGGGGATCCATTTGTAGATTTTCCAAAGCATGTGGAGGGTGTTAAAGCAGGAGGAGGAGATGGCTTTGACTTGCTGGGTCATAGATAGTGAGGAGTCCAGGATGAATCCCTGGTTGTGTGCGTGCTCGGTGGGTGTCGGTGCGGTTCCCAGTGTGGCAGGCCACCAGGAGTCATCCCATGCGGAGGGGGTGGAGCCTAAGATGAGGACCTCAGTCTTGTCAGAATTCAGTTTAAGGTGGCTGTTCTTCATCCATTTGGCGATGGCCTTCATTCCTTCATGAAGGTTGGTCTTGGAGGTACCCTTGGTGAGGGAGAGGATCAGACAATGTTAGTGAGCTGAGCTATGTAGGTGTTAAAGAGGGTCGGCCTGAGGGAAGAATCCTGGGGCACACCGCTGATGATTTTGGTGGCTTCAGAGCGGAATGGAGGGATGCGGATTCTCTGAGTTCTGCTGGTGAGAAAGGAGGTGATCCAGTCCAGGGCTCTGTCAAGGATTCCTGCATTCCTGAGGCGTGTTCGTAGGGTATGGTGGCAGATGGTGGCGAATGCAGCTGAGAGGTCCAGGAGGATGAAGGCTGCGGTTTCGCTATTGTCCAGTATGGTTCTGATGTCGTCGGTGGCGGAGTTGAGGGCAGTTTCGGTGATGTGGTTGCCGCGGAATCCGGATTGGGGAGGGTCTAGAGTGCTGTTCTCCTTGAGGAAACGGGTCAGTTGTTTGTTGACAATTTTCTCTATGACTTTTGCTTGGAAGGGGAGCAGGGAGATAGACCGGAAGTTCTCGAGGTCCTTTGGGTCCGCCTTAGGTTTCTTGAGGAGGGCATTGATCTCGGCGTGTTTCCAGCTCTCCGTGAAGGTGGCGGACTCGAAGGAACTGTTGATGATCTTCCAGAGTTGGAGTGCAATGACGGAGCTTGCTTTGTTGAGGATGTGGTGAGGGCAGGGGTTGGATGGTGAGCCAGAGAGGATGGTGTTCATGATTTTGATGGTGTCGTTGTCGTAGATGTGGGTCCAGGAGAGCAGGAGGCTGGTGGTAGTGAGTCTGTGGTGTCGGTGGTTGATGGGGGGTCTGAGTGCTGAAGCTGTCATGGATGTCTGTGATCTTGTGGTGGAAGAAGGTGGCTAGGGAGTCGCAGAGGTCTTGTGATGGCGGGATGTTGTTGGTGTTGGATTGGGGGTTGGAGAGTTCCTTCATGATGTTGAAGAGCTCCTTGTGGCTGTATGCGTTGTTGTTGATGCGTTCTTCGAAGGCAGTTCTATTGGTGGTTTGAATGACTTGGTGGTGCCTGTGAATGGCGTTTTTGAAGACTGTGTTGTTGTCCAGTGTCTGATCTTGGCGCCACTTCTTTTCAAGTCTTCGGCATGTTCGTTTAGATTCTTGGAGGTCGGTGGACAGAAGGCCTTTCTTTCGGTGCGTCTGTTGGAAGGATTTTTGATCTGGGCGAGAGTGTTGGCACAGTCGTTGATCCATTGCCTGAGGTTGCGGGCAGCTGTGTCAGTGTCGGTGGTGTTGATGGGTGGGGTCCGGGAGAGGGTAGTGATTAGTTGGTCTTCGGTGACCGTGTTCCATCTGCAGTGTGGAATCCTTTGCGGGTGATGGCGTGTTGTGGGTTTTGCGAAGGAGGAGTGGATGCAGCAGTGGGCTGTCCAGTGGAGTTCCGTGGTGTGGCTGAAGGAGACGTGTTTGCTGGCGAAGAAAATGGGGTGTGTGTACTGCGGAGTGGGTGGGTGTCGTGATGAGCTGTTTGAGGCCCAGGTCAGAGAGGTTGTCGAGCAGGGTGACGGAGTTGTTATCATTGGTATTCTCGAGGTGGAAGTTTAAGTCCCCAAGGAGTATGTAGTCTGTTGATGTCAGAGCGTGCGTGCTGATGATGTCAGTGATGGAGTCGCTGAACTGCTGTCGAGGGCCCGGGGGTCTGTAAACGAGGATCCCTCAGAGGGTGGTGTTTGGGTTGGTGTGGATCTGGAAGTGCAGGTGTTCGGTGGTGCTGAGGGTGTCATCGGTGCTGGTCGTGATCCTGAGGGTGTTCTTCTGGACGATGGCGATGCCTCCTCCTGGTTTGCTGGAGCGGTCCCTGGGGGTGATCTTGTAGCTGTCCGGGATGGCTACGGCGATGTCTGGCTCAGAAGAGCGGGTCTTCCAGGTCTCGGCCAGGAAGGCGATGTCTGGGGAAGCTGAGTCGATTCGATTCCAGAGTTCGACGGCATGTTTGTTGATGGAGCGGGTGTTATGTAGAATACATCTGAGATGGTTGCGTCCTGCCTTGGTGGGTGGGTCGTTGGCGTGGAGGCTGGTGAAGGTACAGTTCCGGCAGGAGAAGGGTCCGGGGATGATCTGCGGGGTGGCTTGATGGCAGGCGGGTGAGTGGCCAGAGTTGAGGGCGTGGAGGGTGGTGGCATCGTAATGAAGGTGGGTGTGGCGGAAGTGGGGGGCGAGAGCCAGGGGTTCTGACGCTGGGTGCAGTCCAGGCGCAGAGGGGCGCAGACAGGCTTGCCTTTGTCACGCCTTCGGCACGCCAGAGGCTGCCATTAAGTGGGGAGGTTGTCGGGAGGAGAGTACAGATGAGAGCGGGGGCAAAAATGGTTCGGAAAAAGGGGGCGGGCCACAGGGGCAGCAGTGGTGGGGGGAGAGAGAGGTGGGAGAGCGAGAGTGAGAGAGAGAGTGAGGGAAAAGCGCAGAAGTAAAGCAAAAGTGAAGCAAGAGTAAAGCAAAAGCAAAGCAAAAGAATAGCAGAAGTCAAAAGGGCACAGAGGAGAGGGAACGGCTAAAAGGGGCACAGAGGGGCAGACGCAGAAGAGAGAGCACACAGAGAGAGAAGCAGGGAAAAAGTAGGAGAGAGGCAGCCTAGTAGGAAAGCAGAGCTCTCCCACTAGACACCAGGGATGAGGCGCAGGCAGAAGCCTGTGGTAGGAGGAGGGCCTTAAACTCCTGACAAGGGTCAGGAGTTCAGAGCAGCAAGGAACGAGGGCTTTACTTAGCAGGTGGAGCCACAGGAGGCAGAGCAGTTCACTGACCAGGTCAGTGGTATTGCTCGACCTACCGCACAGTCGCTGCCATTAAGTAGGGAGGGGGAGGAGAGGACAGCTGGGAGGTGGGAACGGGGCGAAAACGGCAAAAAAAAAGGGGGCGGGGCAGCAGCAGCGGGAGTACAGCGCAAAAGAGTGGAGAGGGGCTGGGCCGCAGGGGTAGCAGCAGTGGGGGAGAGAGAGAGGTGGGCCTTGGGGCAGCAGCGGCGGGGCAGAGAGAGAGGTGGGAGAGCGAGAGTGAGAGAGAGAGTGGAGGGAAAAGCGCAGAAGTAAAGCAGAATAAAGCAAAAGTAAAGCAAAAGTCAAAAGGGCACAAAGGAGAGTGAATGGCAAAAAGGGGCACAGGGGGGCAGACACGGAAGAGAGAGCACACGGCGAGGGAAGCAGGGAAAAAGGAGGCTAGAAGCAGCCTAGTAGGAAAGCAGAGCTCTCCCACTGGACACCAGGGATGAGGCGCATGTTGGAGCCTGTGGGTGGAGGAGGGCCTCAAACTCCTGACAGGGCTCAGGAGTTCAGCGGAGCGAGGAACAAGGGCTCTATTTAGCAAGTGGAGCCACGGGAGGCAGAGCAGTTCACTGACCAGGTCTGTTGTGGGTTATGTATAGTTAGGATAAGTTAGGTTAGGATAGGTGTACTCCCTTACTTTATGTGTCATATGCTACGGTCTCAGGTTCTTCCCATGGGTGTACAATGAAAATTGTGTGTTGTTCTAGGGACTCTGTCCTGCATCCAGATCCCTCCCTTGACATGTTCATCACCTCCTTATGACTGAGCTGTCACACTGGCAGCAACAACACATCTACTTATCTGTGCGTCTGCCATCCAATGTACCCACCACTCAAGGTGACTATGCTGACCATGTTACGGACAGGTAGGTGCGGCAATTCAACTGTCATTGTGTGGGTTTTGTTTCGGAATGTTGGGCACTGTAGGACATTTGACAGCCTACATTTCATTCCTATCCTGCTAAACTGACCAATAGCAACAATAGTTGAAGTTGAGTCCCTTTGTTTCACACTAATGTGTTCTACTGGTACTCCCAGCTGGCGATATTGCCCGAAAAATGCTTCACAGCCATGTCTGCAGTATGTTGTGGGTGTAGTATACATGTGTTCAACATGTGTCCCATATTCAGTGAATTACTTGTAGGGGATGACACCAACATCGAAGTACATCATGTAGGTACCATGTGCATAGATATGTGGCCACATATTCATGCACTCTTGTACTGACACTCTGTGACTTGAGACATGTTTCACACATCACAGATCATAGGCATAGTAGATGTGTCACAGCACACAGAAACATGCTGGTTGTGTAGGTGGTGTTTAATAACAAGTGTAATAGTGCAATACGTACAATGTCCAGGTCTGTGACCCCATTCATGGAACCCATCCAATTGTGACACAACACAAGTCCAGGGTTGAGGGACATGTCATGGGGCATGTTTGGGTTAAATGTCTTTTAGTGCAGGGGAACGTAAATTGCCAATTGAAAAGTTAGAGACAATTGCAGTCCATAGCAGAAAGGTCAACAGTGTGTTGAGGAAGAGTGCATATCTGCAACAGTGCTAACACTGGCATGATGTCAAGCACAGGACAAAGGATAACACTGCCCATGTGGCATGGGCTAGTGCTATCGGGAACTCCCACGGGTGAAGATGATCTGTTCCACATCTTCATCTTCTGTTGTATGTGGTGCCTCCTCTACCCTTGGTGGTGGCAGCGGGGAGGTAGAAGGGTCTATACACTCTTCAGTGGTTGCAGGTATGGAATCCCAATTCCCGGCAGCTGCCATCTGTGGCTCTACATATGGCATCACTGCAGTAAGGCGGAGCTGCTTATTTTTAAGTATAGCTGCAACATTCCTGTGGTAGGCAGCCATGTCTGCCCTGAGGGAGAACATTTCCCAGTGCATGGAGTACATTTTGTCCTCAAACACGCTGATGCCTGCTTGGGAGGGCAGTTGTTGTGGCCTCTTCCTCATGGCAGCAGCTATGTCCATCAGACACTCCTGGACACCATGCATTAGGGAGTGTGTTCATTGGTTGGCTGCAGTCTGTTCTGTTGCGGTGACCATACACGTCTGCATCTACTCAAGGCTGTCTGCCATAGTTTGCATCCCCACCCGCACTTCCTTGTCCAGCTCCCACTGGACTTCTACCACTGTCCTCTCAAAGCTGGTGCCTGGGTCCTTGGAGTCCTCTGCCGTGTGGGTGCTAGCAGATCGTACTATTGGGGTGCTAAGTTGGGCCTGTGGATGTCTGCTACTTCAATAGCCCTCCTTGCAACTGGAGATGGTGTCTACAGGTTTACGAGGACTTCTTGGAGGGTCTCTTGGCTGATAGTTGCCAGCTGGTCATCCAGGTCATCAAGGTACTCCAGGACAGGCAGATCCAAAGGAGAGCCATCATCCTCTGCAATGAGATGGTGTAAAATCAGTCAATCTGACAGTTGCCAGCAGGCCATCCAGGTCATCAGGGTACTCTAGGACAGGTAGATCCACAGGACAGCCATCATCCTCTGCAATGAGATGTTGTAAAATCAGTCAATCTGTGTTGTGGCAGTTGACAAGTCATGTCACTGACTTGATATTTGTCATATTAGGGCCATATTTATGTAAGAGTGGTGCAGGATGGTGCTGTGCAAAAATTGTCAGCGCCGCGCTGCTTCACTTTGGTAACACAAGGATGCGCCATATGTAAGTGAATACTGGGCACCCCTGTGTTGTTCCCCGCGCTAGTGCAAGAATCAGTTGCCAGCATCAACGCTGGCATCCTTGCACCATCGTGCAAGGATGTATGCGTTGAGGGGTATGACTGTTCATGTGTGTGAAGGTATCCCTTCCTGCACATTAACAATCATTAATGGCGCTTTGGCACTTCTGTGTGAGCTGTAGAATGTAGCACAGACAGAAGAACCAAATCTTCATTTACATATGATTGTGTATGTGCAGGAAGGAACACCTTCATGCTCACAAAAAAATATTTCTGGCATTTTGCTCTTCCTATGCATGCTGCAGAATGCAGCACACATTGGAAAAGCAGAAAAGGAGGAGGTATAAATGTATTCCTCCTCGTTGCACACTTCTAATGTCACCCCTGGGGCTGGCGTTAGAGTTTTGGCCCTCCCTCAAGTTGACAATATTCCATTTATCTGAGGCAGCATCAAAATTTAATGGGTATTGCTGTGGCGCGCCCACAGCAACACCCATTGCACCACATTCAACGCACAGTGATGATCAGGAAGGTTCGTATTTACAAGGTGACATTAAGCCACAAAAAGTGGCTTAAACTACCTTGTCAATACAGTGCAGTGAGGCTCCTACCTTGTTCTCACTTAGGTGTCCCATCCTTGTTTTTGAACACACCAGCAGACTCCATTATTAAAAGTGTAGATTGCACACTGTTAACTGCTTAGGTGTTTTTATATCTTTCCCTAGCTTAGCTGGATCCCACTAATTCCAGAAAATAAAAATGTACGCACTCCCTCCCGTTCTTTTAACAGTGAGGTTGAGTCCGCCCAGGTGGCATTTTCCTACCTGGGTGGGCCTAGGTTGTCAAATGATGAAGCATGACACTATATAGTGTGTGAGACCACCTAGTCCTTAAAGGAAATACCCCCCCATCACCACTTCACAGCACTTACACTTCATTCTTATACCCAGTGAGGTCAAGGAGCCCCATGAACATCTCCTTTGGGTACACCTCCTCATTATAAGTGAACCCCATACCTTTTTGTGTTTTTTGTGTTTTTTGCCCTTCTTACACTTGACATTTAAGCATATATTTCCCCCATGCAACTTACCCTGCATTTGTGGTATTTCATGGTACTCTGCGCTGTCCTGTCCTTGTATTCCTGAGACTATTTCCTCTGGGATGACTGCTGCAACCACCTCCTCCACCTTGTCCAAGTCCTCTTGCAGTGCTGGACTCCCACCTCCAGTTTGCAGTGCTGCCTTCCTATTCCATGCCATTTTTTCCTTTGTCCTACTCTTGCAGTCATGCTAGCATTTTTTGCACTCAGTCACTGTTCTCCTGACCTCTGCCACACTGTTGATCTTATCCACAATCTTCTGCCAGATTGCCTCTCTCCTTCCAATTGGCAATTTAGAGGTGATGAAGAGTTGATGTTGGTGCTCCGTCACCTCTCTCACCAGTATTTCATTCTCCTCTGTGCTCAAACGACACTTCCTCTTTTTCTTCTCCCTCCCCTGGGTCTTGTCTATGTTCCTGGTTGAATGGGGTCTCCCTGGGGTCTCTCCTGGCTTCCTAGATCCATTTTGGGGCTCCTGTTCTCTCCGTTAGCATCTGTTTTTTATGCTATTGCGGGCAAAAATGGTGCATTTCCGTTTTGCGACGTGTTTACATGTAAACCGGATTAGAGTCATTTTTACCCCGTTAACGTCATTTTGCCTTACGACAAGGCACAATGGTTAACGTGGGAAAAAAATTCTCTGAACATTTTTTAGCACCATCCAGCGTCATAGTATCAATTTGACGAACAACTGGTGCTAAAAAATGGCGCTTGTCAGTGCTAACCTTTTTGACGCCAAACTGCGTTAGAGTAGTTTTAGTGTCAAAAAGTATAAATCTGGCCCTAAGCCTCAGATTTAAGAAAAGTGGCACTTCATGTCATGAAGCGCCACTTTTCTTGTTGCCCATTGCACCCCCTAACTCCACCATCTGTGTTTACCATATTTAACATACAGTGCACCATGGAGCAGATTAGGGACAATAGTGTCATAATTTCTGATGCTATTGTTGTACTTTGCAGGATTAGCGGCAACAATTTTGTACTCCTGCAAAGTACATAGATGCCGATTAAAAATAATTGTGTGCCAAATGTCCCTAAAAGTGGCACAACAGAATCTCATAGATTCCACTGCACCATTTTTGCGGGCCCCTTAATGGGCACGCTCCCCCTTGCATACATTATGCCTGGCGCAGGCATGATGTAGTACAAGGGTTTATGAAGTGGTGCAATGCATGCATTGCACCACTTTATGAATTTGACACTGCGTTTTTGCCACACTATCGCCACATTGGCGTAAAAAAAATTATGCTAATGTACCAATAGTTGGCACTAGTCCCTTCTTAAATTTGGGCCTAAGTGGCCATTCTCTCTGCTTGTGGAGCTCAGGCGTTGCCGGGGTATATTTTAGGGGTGCATGGCCCTCAGCTATAACCAAACATTAAACCTGTGCTCTATAGGTGCATGCTTTCCCAAATGCCGGTTGCACCACTAAATATTGTCCCCCTTAGAATATCGTGGTACAAGAATATCGAGGACAGAATATTGAAAGGTAAGTATGTATAGGGGAGTATAATTTACTATTACTAACTCTAAATCTACATACCTTGAAGATATATGTATCACGTAGGTACATATATGTTAGGTAAGGTACGGAAACAATTATACATACCTCTCGGCATTTTAGAGCCGATGTGCCATCCTCAATATTATGTACTTTCGATATTCAGTTGCTTGTTGTGTGATTTTTTTTTGGGCAGGAATGTGTGGCTTTTTGTAAGGTACCTATTAAAGCACACACAATCAACTTTTCACATTCCAGCTTTAAATTCTATCAATCAAGGGTGTAAAGTTGTGAAGTAGGTTGATTCACAACTTTGTATTTTCTAAACTGTTTTAGCTTTCTTTGTGCAATGCAAAGTTTATCAAGTTGTTTAAAAAAATAATTTGACATAAAATCAGAGTCCTACTTCCAACACCACTTGTGGTAGATGTCTATTCTCCACTATCAGAATTGTTGCTCTACCTGGGGTGTTCTACATCAGGAAATCATTATACCTGGAAGGCCAAAAATGATAAATCTTGGATCACATAATTCTAGGAAATGTAATCTCATTTATGAAGTGTGGAATTTCTTAATTCCACCCAAATTCTGAGGTGAAGTTTCAGTTTAACTTGCTGCTAATTCAAAGTAACTTTGCAGAGGGCTTGGAGCATATTCATTGAGAATCTTCTGGGAAATTAGTGCAAACAATGTGTTTTAAACATGTCAGGGCTCCAACTGTGGTAAAAACTAAATAGAATTACATTTTAAATTTACAGCGGATGTTGGGAAGGTCTTACAATGAATTTCACTATACGGTTGTGACAAAAGATAGATAGTTCAATTATATTTGATCATAAGTACTAGTCAAAGTTGCATGGACCTGAAGCTCTGACATTGGCATACACCCCTCATAGTCACAGGCCGCTGTGCAAAAGGTGTTGTACAAAAGAAGTCCATCAAGACAGGCAGGCATGGTACATGATAACAGTTTGTGAGAGCCCTAGATGGGTCAAGTTTAGGCTTGTGACCTGGCTGAGGACACCAGTTCCATCTCCAGTCAAAGGAGCTGCGGGTGGGCAGGCAGCAGAACTGCCTTCAAAGTTCTGAGTAGTGCTATTACAGTTTGCATCTAGGATGATGCTCTGCAATAACATATCTGTTTGATGCTGCTTGTATGGTGCCTCCTAATTGGATGCTACTGAATTGTCCACTTCCATAATTAGGGACATTCTCCACCCTTTCACATGCACAGTAGAATCCTCAAGTATGTGGCTAATACTGCTTGGAGGAGTATGCACTTTTCAAAGTGGTGAATGTAGAAAACATGGACACCTGCTATTTCTACTCGAAATTGAAAATATTTACTTGCTAAAGTATTGTTCAGCATTACTACAGGTGCAGATAAAAGTAAAGCTTCATGTTAAGAAACAGTTAAGGGTCTGCCATATTTAAATGTAAACTAGAAAGCCAAATCACCACCTTAAGAGAACCTGGACTTTTGAGCAAGTAGGTTGTACTTTCCAGTGACTATGCAGCAAACATAGACATGGCTGATATTCATTAAAAGAGAATATGTTAGGACCTCTCACCAAGAGCATATAAGCCCTCATTACAACCCTGGCAGTCGGTGTTAAAGTGGCGGTAATATCGCCAACAGGCCGGCGAAAAAAAAAATGGAATCACGACCATGGCAGACACTGCCAACACAGACAGCCACTTTAACACTCCGACCGCCACGGCAGTAGAAACAAACACCGTAGCGGTAACCGCCAACAGAGAGGCGGGGGACAAAGTACCATCCACACTATTACAAGAGGCCTATCCGCCACCCTTTCCGGGGCGGAACCAATGCTATCAAAAGCTTGGCGGAAACAGTACACAGAAGGGAAAACACTCACCTCTTGAAACCCAACGAGGAACCAGGACGCCATGGAGCCCGAACTACAGGTGTTACCAATGCTGCTCTTCCTCCTGCTCTATCAGGAGCAGGACAGATGCCGTTGACGACCACGGTGAGTACTACACCTACAACACGGGGGAAAAGAGAGTGACACACACACACAACACACAGTACCCCCACCCTCACCCACAACACCATACACACAAATAGATGCTGCAACATTACATATACACCCCATCACCCCCTGGAAGGACGCAAGGACAAAAGGAAATGATTGTAACCAGTGTAATCATGAAAGATCTGATAGGCAAAAATCAAAATTCAGTATATACAATTATGTACACCGACTACTCAAGTCCGGATGGTGTACCAATCATTGTCCGTGGACCACTGGTCCCAAAATGCATGGGCGAAGCCCACACAAGATACCTGACTGGAAACGGGGAGAACACTGCTGGGGCATCAGATCGAAAATATACAGGCACCTCAGGGGGAGGTGGAGGGGGGGCACCTCAGCCAGATGAACGCACAACGCCACTGCTGCACGAGGGGGCTCCATGCCCGTTGCTGTATCCTGGGGAGTGCAAAGCCACAGTCTCTCAAGTCTCTCCAGTGGGTGGCTTGCCCACTGCTTTATCCTGGGGAGTGCAAAGCCACAGTCTCTCAAGTCTCTCCAGTGGGTGGTTTGTCCACTGCTTTATCCTGGGGAGTGCAAAGCCACAGTCTCACAAGTCTCTCCAGTGGGTGGTTTGCCCACTGCTTTATCCTCGGGAGTGCAAATCCACAGTCTCTCAAGTGGATGTATTTCTCCACTGGTTCTGGAGGGGCCCTGGTGCCCAGAGTGCTTCATCCTGCCAAGGACTGAGGTAGTGGATGTATCTCTCCCCCTGGTTCTGGAGGGGGCATGGTGCCCAGAGTACTCCACGTGCAGTGTGGCCGGTACAATTTCCTCACCTGGGTGTGTGTGCCACGAGATTGCCGAGGTGCAGGTAGCATGATACGGCATGGAGGCAGCAACATACCCCACACTGCTGCGGCTTCGCCTTCCACCTGCAGGTGCAAACATTGATGGAGTCATGCGTCATGGAAGCTGGCCAGGGTCCAGGAACTCTCCTCAAGCCTCGGTCGACTGACCACTGGGGATGGTTGCCATGTCAGCGGTGGTGCCACTGTCCGAGCACGTCGCTGTGCTGGTGGAGGTGCTTGCCGCGGTGTCTGTGGCGGTGGTGCTGGCGGTGGTGCATGGGTCAGCAACTGGTGAGGGACACAGCAGGACGTCTCCTGCAGCCTCGGATGGCTGCCCACTGGGGAAGAGGCTGGGGACTGTCTCTGAGGCTGTAGACGGGCCAGTGACTGTGCAGGTGGCTGTGCAGGTGGCGGGCAGGTGGAGATTGTGGTGGCGGGGCAGCTTGCGGTGTTCGCCGCCGTACAGGTTAGTGTGGTCGTGGACAGAAGGTGTGACACTGTCCCTCAGTCGGTGCCAACGTGCCCTGTCCTGACCTGCCCTTCTGCTTTTGTCCCTTCCCCACCTTTGATGGTGCCGCAATTGTCTTGCCACTATCCCCTTTTGTTTTTGCTGAGCCCTTGGTGGCTGGTAGGTGCGGCTTCTCCCTCCGGGATGTGGGCACCTTTTTCACCTTGGCAGGTGGCGGAATGTCCTTGCCCTCACTATGTGGCACACTGGCAGCCCTGATGGGTGGCCCACTCGATGACCCCGCAGTTGCTGGCACCACTGTGCCTGGGGATTTGGTGGTTGAGGTGCTGGGCTGGGACCTGGAAAGCTTGGCCCTAGGGGAAGGATGGGGGGAGGTGAAGGGAAGAGGTCAAGGGTTGCCAGGAAAAGTTTTTTAGACACACTGGGATGGGAAGATGGAGGGGGTTTGGGAGTGGAGGAAGAGGTAGTGCTTGTAGGAGGTGTACGTGTGCTGAATTTGGATGAAGGTGCATGGGCCCGGAGGCTGTTGTGAGGTGGATGGCTGTTGGGTGGGTGTGTGCCTGCGTTTGTGTACTTTGGAAGGAGGGCTCACTGACACACTGGGAGAGGACACAGGGGATGTGTGAATGGTAGTGGGGGTGGTGATTGCACGTGAGCGGTGTGTGGTGATGGGCGTGCTGGTGATGGAGGTAGTGGCTGAGGATGTAGTGCATGCAGGTGTGAGTGGAGACGGGACAGGGTGGGAGGAGGAGGACGTGGAGGAGGGGGACACAGTGGAGGCAGTAAATGTTGCTGTGTCTGCATGGGGATGGTGCTTGTATGAGTGCCTGTGGGATGTGTGGTGCTTATGTTTTCCTGAGCCACTTTTTTGTGTTGATGTGTGTGCATGCTGGTCTGAGGGTGTGCTTGGGATAGGCTGAGGTGCAGGGGATTGGGTCTGGGTGGAGGAAGTTGGAGGGGGGAGGCTAGAAACAGTGACAATGGCTGCCATCAGTGCTGAGGCCAGAGCCTGAAATGCTCTCTGTTGGGCCGCCTGCCCAGAATGAATGCCCTCAAGGTATGCATTTGTTTGTTGCAAATGCCTCTCAACACCCTGAATGGCATTCAAAATGGTAGATTGCCCAACAGTGAGGGATCTCAGGAGGTCAATAGCCTCCTCACTGAGGGCAGCAGGGCTGACTGGGGCAGGGCCTGAGGTGCCTGGGGCGAAGGAGATGTCCACCCTCCTAGGTGAGCGGACACGGGACACACGCTGAGGGGCTGCTGGGAGGACGGTGCTGGTAGGGGGGTGGCGGCTGTACCTGTTGATGCGGTGCCCACCACTGCAAGGGAGCTCCCATCAGAGGAGGAGTCGCTGTCACTGGTGTCTGCTCCTGTCCCTGCCGTGGAGCTCCCCTCGCCCTCCGTCCCACTAGTGGCTTCAGACTCTGTTGCTTCACCTCCCAGGGCCAAGTGGGTTGCAGCTCCCTCCTGCTCCGGTGCCACTGCTCCTCCGCTTGATGATGCTATTGCACACAAGAACAGGGAGACAACAAAAAGGGGGGAAAGACAGAAGAAAGACATGTTCAGTGCATGCAACACCACTACCGGTGACGGACACAACACACAGGGAGCAGCCCTCAGCACTACTCCATGCACTAATAGTTCCTAGAAAATTCACATGACCATGGGGTACGAGGCCTAAGACCAATTGCTGCACACCTGGAAGTCACAGAAGCCTGACTAGTTGTAGATGGCTCTTACCACTAGTGGGGTTGGGGTGCCACATAGCCTGCCTCACAAGGGACCTTGCCTACCAAGTTCGCCAAGGCCTAGGGGAACCCACTGCCCACCTCCCCCACCCAGGCACCTCGTAATGCGCGCAGAGTCAGCTGAATGAGAGTGTAGTCACCCTCTTGTGGCTGCTGTGATGCCCTCAAGCGCCCATCCAACTCCGGATAAGCCACCGCCATGACCCGGGACATCCGGGGGGTCATGGTGCGACGGGCACCCCTTCCACGTTGGGAGGCCATCCCCAGCTGGGCCTCCACCGCCTTCTTGCTCCAGCGGCGCAGGTCCTCCCAACTTTTACGGCAGTGGGTGCTCCGTCTGTGGTAGACCCCGAGTGTCCTGACGTCCTTGGCGATGGCACTCCAAATACCCTTCTTCTGGTGGGCGCTGACCTAAATGAATGGTACAGAGGGAATGGAAATTACTCACCCGTCCGGACTGACATACTCATTGCCCACCAGTTCCCACCCATGCCCTGACGCACATACACTCACCATCCGCACATGCAGGCCTCAGCCCCCCCCATGTATCTTCCATCCACACCACTCAAAGCAGGCATTGCCCATGCAGCATGCTCACAGTGTACTCACCTGTTTGTCTGGAGGACCGTACAGTTGCGTGTACTGGGGGAGGACCCATCCACTAGTTTCTCCTACTCCTCCGAAGTGAAGGCAGGGGCCCTTTCCCCAGACACTGTAGCCATTGTCGCTTCCAGACACAGGTCGCAGCAGCACTTGCAGTGTAGGTCCTCTCCTGTTTAAGGTCAGGTATCAAGTGAGTGAACAGACAGAAAATGGCGGTCACGTCCACGGCGGTGCGTACCGTCACCGCCAGCGTACATCGTCATTGGCTCCTGGGACCCATAGGGCCCAATGTCCACCAATGCAGAACTGCGCTGCGGTGTACAACGTCAGTGCAGTTACCTCATATCCCCTTGTCCCACCTTACAGGTCAGGCAGCCGCCATTTCAGGGGGCCACATGGGATGGATGAAAACTGCGTCACACCTATCTAGGCTGGGAATACAGACAGATACCAGCACATTGCGGATTACTAACGTTTCTGCAAATAACACATTGTGATACCTCAGTGTTGGATGACTCTCTGCTCGCTGTTCTCCTCCATAGGACACGTCTGCTAGGGCAGGTGATGAGATGACGGCATCCTCTGGTGTACAGACCCCTGGTGGACCTGTCGACAATGGAAGAGAGACACATCATAATCACGTACAGACTTGATTGTGCAACAATCCTGGAACTGTGTGCCCAGTTGGAGCCAGACCTGATGTCAGCTATCCGCCATCCCACAGGGATACCCCCTCTAGTGCAGGTCCTGTCTATACTCCATTTCCTGGCCAGTGGGTCTTTTCAAACAACAGTGGCCATGGCATCAGTCCTGACGGAGCCAATGTTCTCTAACGTGTTGTCCAGAGTGTTGTCTGCCCTGCTGAAACACATGCACAGCTACATCGTTTTCCCTCAGGTGGAGGATTTGCTCACAGTGAAAGGTGACTTTTGACTTCTATGCCCTGGGACATATCCCCAACATCATTGGTGCCATTGATGGTACACATGTGGCATTTGTTTCCCCCCCCTCCCCCAGGAATGAACAGGTATACAGAAACTGGAAAAGCTACCATTCGATGAATGTGCAGATGGTGTGTTTGGCAGACCAGTACATCTCCCATGTGAATGCCAAGTATCCTGGCTCTGTACATAACGCTTACATTTTGAGGAATAGCAGCATCCCTTATGTGATGGGGAAACTCCTGAGGCACTGTGTATGGCTAATAGGTGAGGCCAAGGTCCCAATACAGTTGACATAGGTGTCTGGGTATGGGGTTGTTCCTAAGGGTTAGTGTGTGTCTAACAGTTGTACCTCAGCATTTGCAGGTGACTGGTTACCCCAACCTGTCATGGCTACTGACCCCAGTGAGGAATCCCAGGACAAGGGCAGAGGAACGCTACAATGAGGCACATGGACGAACTAGGAGGATAATAGAATGCACCTTCGGCCTCCTGAAGGCCAGATTCAGGTGTCTCCATCCTCCTGCAGCCGCTGGGTCTCCTGAAACTTGGCCAGTACCGTGCCCATGGTCTCCTGGGAATGGTGATAAGTTCCCATGATGTTGGAGAGTGCCTCGTGGAGAGTGGGTTACTTGGCCTGTCCTCCACCTTTCGCACAGCAGCCCTCCCAGCTTCCCTGTTATCCTGTTATCCTGTGCCTCTGTCCCCTGAACTGTGTGCCCACTGCCACTGCCCCAGGTCCCTGATCGTCCTGTGTTAGTGGGGTTGCCTGGGTTCCCTGTAGTGGTGGACACACTGCTGATTGACGTGTCCTGGGGACAGAGGGATGGGCCCACTGGGTGGGTGCTGTGGTGGTGTTTCCTGAGGGGGGAGGTTCAGTGGTGGTTTGTGACTGTGTCAGGGGAACTGACTGTCCCGAGGTCCCTGATGGGCCGGGCTTGTCATCTTGATCCAGGTGTGCAGAGCTGCTGTCATCACTGTGGGTCTCTTCTGTGGGGGGACTGGATATGTCTGGCACCTCCTGTCCGGTGACGTTGGGTATGGGTCCTTTTGGGGTGTAAATGCATAGTTATTGTATCTGTGTGTGCCATCTTGTGCAATGGGTGAGTGACCCTCTAATCCTGTTCTTGCATTATTGGCTTGGTCCTTGTGTGATTGGTGATTTTGGGGCATGAGTGAGTCTCTGTACTGGACATGCTTTGGTGATGGGTCTCCATGCATTGGTGTTAGATGCAGGGCTTGGTTTTGGGATGTGTGGGTTGTGTTAGTGGGGTATCTGTGGGTTTTTGGGGTGATGGGTGTGAGGGTAAGGGTGGCGGTATGTGATGGCATGCAGGTGGGGTGTGGGGAAAAAGTAATAAAGATATGTCTTACTAGAGTCCATTCCTCCTGCTACTCCTTCGAGGCCCTCAGGATTAAGTATTGCCAAGACTTGCTCCTCCCATGTTGTTAGTTGTGGGGGAGGAGGTGTGGGTCCACCGCCAGTCCTCTGTACAGCAATCTGGTGTCTGGATACCACGGAACGCACCTTCCCCCGTAGGTCGTTCCACCTCTTCCTGATGTCATCCCGTGTTCTTGGATGCTGTCCCACTGGGTTAACCCTGTCGACAATTCTGCACCATAACTCCATCTTCCTTTCAATGGACGTCTGCTGCACCTGTGATCCGAATAGCTGTGGCTCTACCCGGACGATTTCCTCCACCATGACCCTGAGCTCCTCCTCAGAGAACCTGGGGTGTCGTTGAGGTGCCATGATGTGGTGTGGGTGATGTGTGAGGTGGTGTCTGTTGTGATGTGTGAGGGGATGTGTTGGTGTGTGTTGTTTGAGGTGTGTGGATGTTGTGTAAGTGATGGTGTTGTATGTCTGTGGATGCTCGTGTTGTTTTAGGTAGTCTCTCTCTCTGGCCTTCTTTCAAATTTTGGGCTGCAAGGGTTTGTAGGTGATGTGGGTGTGTGCTTTATATTGGAGTGGATGTGTGGGTGTGGTGTTTGTATGTGTATCAAGTGTGTGTATTTCGAATTGTCCAATGTGGTAGTGTTTTGTAAGTGTGTGTGTATTTTGAGCACAGCGGTGTGTACTGCCAATGGATTTCTGCGGTTGAAAAACCGCTGTGTTGATTCGTGGGTCGTGGTAGTGTGGGCGTATTCCTGTTGGCGTGACGATGTTGGTTTTGGTATCGCCAGTTTATCACTGACTTTTGGTGTGGCGGACTTGTGTGGGTGTCTGTATTGTGGCAGATTCCGAGCTGTGGGTCATAAGACCTGTAGCGGAATTCCGCGGCCGCAGTGGTATGTTGGCAGTCTTCTGCACGGCAGAAAGCGGGATTTACTGCCAGGGTTGTAATGAGTACCATAGTAACAAATAACAAGGGAGTGCCACTGTTAAGCAATGTGCAAAAGGAAATATGGATCAAAAACACAATGGTTAGACCATATTAGGATTTTAAGATCACTAGATAAGGTGATTTTTGGATCTTGCTAAGATACCTTCCAGAAAATAAAATGCAGAATTGTTACTTCAAATCACATTGGGCTAGGTGTATTGGCCAAAACATGATACGCTATAAGATCCACTTACAATCTCCAATCAAGCTCTCAGTTTGCTCCTTGAGGTTCTCTCTTACTTTTTCTATTCTGACCCAATGTCCCAATCTCCGCCCCTGCTGCCTCCCCCAACCTTTTCCCCACTATCCCATTCTATTTGCTGCTGCATCTATCTTACAATTCCTGTCTCACCTTCTCTCTCCCTTTCTTTTTCTATTTGCTCTCATTTCTTTCTCTCAGCCATCTCTCCTTTTCTAGAACTTCTTCTCTCTATCTTTTCTTCTATCTTCTCAATATTTGTTATTTTCTCTCTAGCCCTCTTTGCCCTGGACCATGTATGGCAAATTAATCTTTCTCTTTGATGTGCATGTCCATTAACAGCACCTGCCACCTTTCTTTGACCACCATGCGTTTCTCTGTTCCCCATCCCAGAAGCCTGTGACCATCATGGAGCTGGAGAGGTCCCCTACGATCATGTAACAAAGAAGTTATTGCAATGTGGCTATCATATCCCTGCAGCTCATTGTCAATTCTTGTTAGACAGGACATCAGGCTGCATGGATATGGTGGGTTATAACTGCTTTAGGAAAGATGACCTGTTGATGTTCACCACACTACCATCACAGTGCGGTGTACTTAAACGTCATTCAGAGAACTGAAAAAGAGAATGATTGTAGTAAAAACACTAGACATACTTTCTTTTCCAAACTCAAAGTCTGCATGTAAGGAAAAGTCTTCCCACAAGTCCTGAGTTCGATTTTTTTGTTTTGCTGTATTGCATAGCACTACTGTTACAGAGGCAAAACAAAAGTGAAAACAGACAATGCTAAAGAAGTGTGCAGTGATACACAAATGCTCGACCACCCACATTCCTACACTTCTCTCAATAGGAATAGTACCACACTTGTATGACTGAGCTATCACCAGTGAAAGAAAAGCCTCTCCAAGGCCCCTAAGTCACAGGGAAATATAATGAGTTTGCATTTTAATCAATTTTGTTGATGTAAGTAGCTGTGGTATTTAGGCTACGGCTCGTTTGGCATCAAGGAAAAGCTGCCAGACCCAGACATTTCTGAAAACGAGGTGCCTAGAGTAGTTTGGGGAGTTGTAGTTTCCATGGATACCAATACATTTTCTTACATGGAATGCCTTGAAAACTATGGCTAAATCGTGGATTTTCCTCATATGTTTGTGAAGGAATATTCTAGGATCTGTGAGGATCCATGGAATTCCTATTACCCAGCATTCCTATTCTTCTATTAAAAATGCTACCCCAAATGTTCACCAAATATTGTGTATTTCATGGGTGGGGCATGGGTGTTGCCACGTACCCACCCATAGATTTTGATGCATTCCCATATTTAGTAAAGCTAGTAAACCTATCCATGCATCAAAATGTTGCATCTTCCCCAAAGAGGCATAACGAGGAGAACTATCTTTAATTCTCCTCATTACTTAATCTTTCTATGTGTACTGCATTTCGCAGCACACATAGAAAGAGAAATATGCCTCTAAGGATTGTTTTTGTGCTAGAAGGTGCTTCTTCCTGCACAAAAAAAGGTACAGTTGTGCCCTTAACGCAGACACTCTCGCACTATGGGACAAGGGTGCCTGCATTGAAGCAAGGAAGCACACAGTGCACTAGCACTAGGAGACAGCCGAAATGCTCTCTATCTTTGTAAATATGGCACATTTCTTCTGCTTCCTTTCAGACAACACAACACAGCAAGTTGCCTTGCTGTGTTGCGTTGCATACAATGTAAGTAAATCTGCCTCAAAATTTCAGATTGGACAACCCAATGCAGTAACTAGCTAGCAGAATATCTGTACAGTTCTTTACAAGCATTTATTTTTTTTGTAAATTAGAAACAAGTTGATATCCTGCAGTGCATCATTTTGCTCTCCCAGTAACAAAGCAACTGAAATTATGTGATTCTGTAGCATTTTCTGGATAATCATGATTTTGCTGCATAATCCACCATCTGCTGTATAATCTTAACAAAAACAACTTCTATCTCTAACTCAAAGAAATCACAAATTACTAAAAACACTGCAACACATGCTGACACTCAGTGGAAGGTCACCTTTCAGTTACTGATAGCTGTATTTGGATTTGGAACTGGTACAAATGAAGTGAAACCATTGAATAACAGTGCTAATGTGTAAAAATGTAAACATATTGAAGTGAGACTATCATAAAATGTGCAGCAATCAGCCATATTATTTGTGTTTTCTTGCCACACACTTTAATGAACATTGCAGCATAATTTAGCACCCCACTGTATAATTTCAGTGGTTCTCTCTGTACCCCATCTTGATTGTCACATTGTTCAATTTACAAACCACTCTCACTTATCAGTCAAAGAACGAAAATTTAAAATCCTCTTCACTTAAAAGAATAGACAGCAATTTGTCAAAAGACTGCCGCCCGCCAAGAGGGAACCGCCAGAAGACCGTACCGCGGTCAAAAGACCGCGGCGGTCATTCTGGGTTTCCCACTGGGCTGGCGGGCGACCGCCGAAAGTCCGCTCGCCAGCCCAGCGGGAAACACCCTTCCCACGAGGAAGCCCGCTCAGAATGGAGCCGGCGGAGTGGGAAGGTGCGACGGGTGCAGTTGCACCCGTTGCGAATTTCAGTGTCTGCAAAGCAGACACTGAAATTCTTTGTGGGGCCCTCTTACGGGGGCCCCTGCAGTGCCCATGCCATTGGCATGGGCACTGCAGGGGCCCCCAGGGGCCCCACGACACCCCATACCGCCATCCTGTTCCTGGCGGGCGAACCGCCAGGAACAGGATGGCGGTATGGGGTGTCAGAATCCCCATGGCGGATTCCCATGGGCAGCGGAAAGTCGGCGGTACACCGCCGGCTTTCCGCTTCTGGCCGCGGCTGTACCGCCGCGGTCAGAATGCCCGGCGGAGCACCGCCAGCCTGTTAGCGGTGCTACCGCCAACCTCCGCCCTGGCGGTATTTACCGCCAGGGTCAGAATGACCCCCATAGTGACTTCATAAAAACCACCATTTTAGAAATGCACAATGCAATGCACAAAGATACCGATTTCCTAATAGTGATTCCTACAAGAAATCCTATTAAGGAATCCCATTGCATTTGAGTCAATGACTCGGTTTTGTATTTCCCAGATAGCGATTTCTATTTAGGGTTTGAAAAACCAAATATGACAATGGGCACAAGGGCCCCCTTGGGGCACTCAGGAAATAGGGGTGCACCTGTAGAGCACATACATGCCCAAGGGGCATGTGTGTGCTCTATTGCAATTTAAAAAAAGCACTTTGGGGTGCTTTTTTTAATTTGCACCTGGTTACCATTGACTTCAAGTCAATGGTAATTGCATCTCTTAAATGCCCAAGTCGTATTTGGGAAATGCATGTAATACTGTGCTCTGTTCTGTACCTGCTTCTTGATAGCAATTGGTTCTACAGAAAGAGGAATCCAAAGTAACAGTTCTATTCGCCCAATCAATTTTTGGGTTATGAGTTGTTAACCAGGGTACCCCGAGAATCAAACCAAAATTAGGAGTATCTATCAGATCAAAGCTAATCACCTCTGTGTGCCCATTCTGACAGACCATAACAAGTGGACTTGTTTGTTTTGTGATTAATCCAGAGGTCAATTCTGACCCATCCACTGCACATACTGCTTCTGGACAAGGCTTTAGGCACATAGGAAGTCCTAAGATTTCAGCTAACTTATTATCCACAAAATTTCCTGTCGCGCCTGAGTCCAGTGGGACAGGGAGAGAATGCCTCACTTGGGTAGTAACAATTAAAACGACCTGAATTATGAAATGTCTAGGTATGTGCGGTACCCTGAAGGCTGCAGCATTAGAGGTTTGATTAAGATGTTTTCTCGAACAAGTAACCTCTCCCCTTGTCGAGCTTAATCGTTTTCCGATTCAGTTGAGGAGGTGGAGGAAACAGCACCCTTTCGTGGAGTTTTAGGCTTTACTGGACATTCTCTGGCAAAGTGACCTGCCCTGCCACAATATAAACGTAATTGAAATTTTCTCCTTCTTTCTTTTTCCTCTGATGTGAGTGGACCTCTGAGTGTCCCTATTTGCATAGGCTCTGGTTCAGGGAGTTTATTATCTGTGTCTTTCTTCTCGTGTCTAATAAAAGTTAACCGTGATTCCAGTTTGTATTTATCTCCCTTTCTTTCTCCTAGTCTATGTTCTAATTTCACAACTAAATCTACAAAGTCTGAATAGTCTTTTGGCAAATCAACGATATGAGCCAGCGCGTCTTTTAACTCGTCTCTCAAACCTTTATAAAAAAGGGAGACACGCTTTTCTTCTGGCCACTGTGTCTCGGTGAGTAAACGATTAAAACTAGTGAGATAGGTCAATAAATCCTTGTTACCTTGTTTAAGATTTAAAAGCTCATTATCACTTGCCTGCATGAAAGTGTGTTTTGCAAAAAGGCTGGTCATGGTACGTTTAAATTGATTCCAATTATGGAGGATGGGATCATCTCTATCCACGAAAGGAATTGACCAATTGGCTGCTGTGCCACCCAAATAAGACAAGACGAATGCCACTTTCGTATCATCAGTAGGGAACTGTTGTGGCTTACAAATGAAGTGTAATTGACATTGATTGATAAAAACATGGAATTTGTTACTATCTCCATGAAAACGTTCAGGTGCTGCTAAGGGCACAACATTAGGAACATTAACAGTAACCTCAACTGGGGAAGGCAAAGTTGTATGTTTTGATGGCGCCCCTGTCTCTGAGGAGGTTTTAAACAAAGGCGTAGAAGCTGTGTTCCACTGAGATCCCCTAAATTTATACCTGCTTAAATCCTGTTTTAAAGAGGTATTCTCCATCTTTAATCTCTCTATTTCCTGCATATGTTGCAAGATGCCAGACACTGATTCATTATGAGCCAAGTCCTCATTTAGGGCCTGCGCCATATCCGTGACGACAATGCCCTCTATTTCTTCCCCGGTATTCATCGTCCACCAGAACTGAAATTTTTTAAAGGCTTGTGCTTCTGTCAAAGCCCAGCTCACCTGAGTTCTTGTTCAGTTCTGATGGAGGTTGAAGACAATCCGACCCCACCCTGAAACTGCTTGTTCCAGCACACTAGTTTTTAAAACAGTGCACTAAGAACAGAAGCTCAAGGGAAGGGGGGAAGTGGATAAAATAAAAAAAAGAGAGACAACACCGTTCTTGCGTTTCCACTGTTGAAGTGCTGCACAAATCTGCGGCCCTTTCTGACTTCTGTAGAAACTGGTGCCTAATGAAACATAAACAAAGAACAGATAAGTGCAACCTATTCCTAAATGGGTTCCTGACTATCCCTTTATTTATTAGAAATTCTCTTCTAAAAGTACCTCTTGGATCCTGGTCTCTAGTTTCCAGGTTTGGAATGTGTTACTGCTCTGGGATGTGTTTTCTATTACTGTAAAACTTTTTTCCCATATTTCCAGAATCTTTTATAAAACAAATACTGTACTTTTACATCAAAATACAGCATGTAATTTGTGCAAGTCCTTGATTTACTGTTTGCCTTGCTGTTAATGGTTTCCACTGTTCGATTCTTAAAAGTTCCATGAGAAAAAACAATGTTTGCTTCACAAAGTTCTGCAAAATATTCTTGTAACAAAGAGTTTGAATCACAATGTTCGTGGAAGGTATTTCGTTTCAAATTGTCTATACACGAATCCAGAAATTGTTGTCAAAGTTCTTTCAGGTAATAAAAGGTTTTGCACTTACTTGTTGCTGGCAAGAGATACTGATCATTCTAACCTTGTCTTCTTTCTCTTTTGCAGGTTACTCATAGGAGAGAGGCTGAAGCAAGGAGGAACCGGAAACCGGAAGAAGGAAGAGCCAGAAGCTGCGCCCATTGAAGTCAATGAAAGTCTGTAAAGAGCAGGAGTGCCAGCGCCGAGGGATCTGTTCTCAGGTAAGCGGGAGGTAGACGAGCACAAGCACTGGGTGAGGCTCGGGGGATGCCTTTTATAGACAGGGCTGGGTGTGGTTTGAAGGGCTGGGTGTGGTCCTCACATGCTGCACATGTTCTTGGAAGGTGTGCAGAGTTTCAGTTATTATGCAAATGAGTTGGATTAACACATGGCCTAGGGAGGAGTGTTTTAAAGAAGCCTTGGTAAAAGCAAGGCCCAATGTGTAAACAAAACAGCACATTAAACAACATACACAGAAGCCTAGGGGGGGGGGAAGGTGAGATAACAAGAAAGGTTTTCAATAGTAAGTTTAAAAGGGAGCTATTACAGAACCCACTAGTGCAGTGAGAGGGGACATGCTCTTTGCTGTGTACAAACCCTAACATATCCCTCCTGCAAAGAGCAGTTGAACAGGATTCGCTACTGTGGAGAAGTTTAGGTTTTTAGGCTATTTGAGCACCTCTAGCACCACTTCCAATGGGCCAGGAATGAGTAGGCACCACTTGGAGTGCAGGACTTACTTCAGGCAGGGTTCAAGCTGTTGGAGTGTCCCAGGAACATGTTGCTCAGAAAAGAGGTCAGCCAACTAGCCCCTGGAGCCCCTCTTGTAGGCCTGGGTTCAAACAGCAGGACTATCCTCTAGCAGCAAGGCAGTCTGAGAGTTCAAGGGCGGCGAGAAGCAGCCTAGCAGTCCTCTAACATACAAAGCAGGGCTCAAGCAGCAGGGACATCCTCTGAAGTGCAGGGAGAACCTTCTGAGTGTCCTCTGCAGGCCCAAGAGTGAAGTCAAGAGTGAGTCTGAAGGTCCTATTTTTATACCTAGTGTCAGTTTTGAAAGTAGAAAAAACTCCTAGAGTTTTCCTCCAAAGATGGTTTTGGAATTTCCTTCCTCCCTGCCGAGGCTCCAATGAGTTTGGGCTCACCAAAGGCTAGTGTGATGTTCTTTGTGAGTATGCTGAGGCAGATCATTGCAATGTAAATGGGGTTTTGCACATCTCTGCCCCTCCAATCCTGGCAGGATGGCCCATCCTGCCAACATCTAGTTACCTTTTGTGTCACTGACCTGGAGGAATGCACAAAGGCCACTTGCCAGTCACACCTAGACACGTGACCCAGGACACAGGCTGTAGGCCCACAATGGATAGGGCAAGGACATGCCAGCTTCCTAAAAATTGCATTTCAATAATTGTGAATTTAAAATCCAACTTTACTATTAAAGAGAATTTTAAATTATACCAACCAAAAATCATCACATATTAAATGTAATATGCTAGCCCAATATTATCCTATGGGAGAGGTAGGGTTCACAGTAGGGTAAAACAAATTTGTGAATTTTTCACTATTGGGACATGTGAACTGTAAAAGTAAATTTTATTTACTAGAATGGACCCTGCCCTAGGGGCTGTTTAGGGCCTACCTTGGGGGTGACTTATTAGCATTAAAAAGAGAGTTTTACGGCTTGCAAATATTTTTTTTCCTAGGTTAAATTGGCAGTTTAAAACTGTGCACACAGGCTGCAATGGCAGGCCTGAGGCATGTTTTAAAAGGCTAATTTGATGGGTAACACAATAAATGCTGCAGGCCCCCTTGTAGCATTCAATTTACAGGTCCTCAGTAAACATACCACTTTACTATGGACTTATAGGTACATTACATGTGTAGACCAACTTTACTATGTTCTAAGAAGTGAGCACAAGAACTTTTCTGGTTAGCCATGATAAAAATGCATAGATTCCTAGAGCCAAGAAAAACAAATTATAGTATACAGGAGGGGAGCAGGCAAAAAGTTTGGGGGAAAAACACCCTATGGCTGGACAGGTCTAACAGGCATCATCAAGGAAGGCTGAGCAAGGTGAGTCTGTAGTTCAACGTTAAAAAAAAGAGAATATGGGGGTCATTCTAACCCTGGCGGTCCAATACCGCCAGGGCTAAAATGACGGGGGCACCGCCAACAGGCTGGCGGTGCCCCGCTGGGCATTCTGACCGCGGCGGTTCAGCCACGGCCAGAAAGGGAAAACCGGCGGTCTCCCGCCGGTTTTCCGCTGCCCAATTGAATCCTCCATGGCGACGCAGCTCGCTGCGCCGCCATGGGGATTCTGACAGCCCATACCGCCGTCCTGTTCCTGGCGGTTCGCCCGCCAGGAACAGGATGGCGGTATGGGTTGTCGTGGGGCCCCTGGGGGCCCCTGCAGTGCCCATGCCAATGGCATGGGCACTGCAGGGTCCCCCGTAAGAGGGCCCCACAAAGAATTTCACTGTCTGCATTGCAGACAGTGAAATTCGCGACGGGTGCCACTGCACCCGTCGCACCTTCCCACTCCGCCGGCTCAATTCTGAGCCGGCGTCCTCGTGGGAAGGGTGTTTTGCACTGGGCTGGCGGGCGGCCTTTTGGCGGTCGCCCGCCAGCCCAGTGCAAAACCCAAAATACCCTCAGCGGTCTTTCGACCGCGGAGCGGTATTTTGGAGGGGGGAAGTCTGGCGGGCGGCCTCCGCCGCCCGCCAGACTCAGAATCACCCCCTATGTCCTTTTATCTACAGGGAAAAGTCCAGTCAAGTTCAATTCTGCTTACAAGTACTTCTGAAAGTTACAAATGCTTGTAAAAGATCAGATTTTTTTCTACCAGTCTCTAAAGCCAAATATCCAGAATTCGATCTGGACTCATAGTTGGCCTTTTCAGAAGAATGTCACTAAAATACTACAAAGTACCAACTGTCATTCTTAAGAAGCAAAGAAAAACCTTTCCGGTTTCTTGCAGAGTGAGGGTGGCATTCTATAATTCTAAGCATTCCAAAGAACGTTTTCTTCATGGAAGTCTACAGTTCGTAATATGAACAAGCACAGAAAGCTTGTTCATAATACTAATGTTCATTCTTTGTTCCCATGTCTCTCTTTGGAGATGTAAATCTGCTTCAGCTAGCCTTACTTTGTTCAGTCTTGAGGCCTAGTTGGTACAGACTTGTTGCAAAGGTAGCTTGAGGACTAGAAGTTCTGCAGCAAGGACTCAAAGGAACATAGAGATCTACCACTTCCCACTCGAGAGTTGAGTATCCTTTGTATTGTGACTGCATTGCAGCACACAGCACTGAAGCTGTAAACCAACAAAAATCAGGCAACGTGCCGAAGATCATTCTTAAAGGGGCCACACTGCACCCGGCTTCAAAGTAACAGTCTGCATAGCAGCATCACTGAAAAGGACTGCTTAGTTTGTTTTTATGCTATGGTTGATAAAGAAATTCTGCTTAATAAGATTCCTGATCCTGGTAAACACTTAACTAAGCTTTTGTGCCACAGCCCCATAGTCGTGCAATTTACTGCAAATATTGATCAGATTCAAACCATTCATGCTGCAATTTTGAAAATGTGCCTATGGGGCTACCTAGGGCCTACACTAGGGGTGCCTTACATGTATTAAAAGGGTAGGTTTGGGCCTGGTAAGTGGATACACTTGACAGGTCAAATTGACAGTTTAAAACTGAACACACAGACATTGCAGAGGCAGGTCTGAGCCATGTTTACATAGCTACTCATGTGGGTGGCACAATCAGTGCTGAAAAGATAGGGAAGACCATGCCAAGGATGCCAGGTCTAACACGTGTCCCCCCCAGCTGAAAGGGGGGAGAACTACCTAATCTCATGGGATGTCTCATCACTAAGGCAGACTAATCTGGACGTGTTCCGTTGCAGGGCGGTGTTCCACTGTAAAGTTCATCCCCTGTAGGGAAATAGACCACCTCAACAGTTTTGGTTTCTCGCCCCCTCATCTGCATTAACCATCTCAGGGGCCTGGGGTCGGTCTGAACCTAGAAGTGAGTCTCAAACAAGTAGGGTCTTGGCTTCTTCAGCGCCCAGACCACAGCAAGAGCTTCACGCTCAATTGCACTCCACCTACATTCCTGGAGAAGTAACCTCCTACTGATGAAGGCTACAGGTTGATCTAGGCCCTCTTCGTTTAGCTGTGACAACACTGCTCCTACACCATGCTCTGAAGCATCACTGTGTACAACAAATTCTTGAGAGAAGTCAGGTGCCTTCAGCACATGTGCCATGCACATGGCTGCCTTCAGGGCATCAAAAGCTGTCTGGCAACACTCAGTCCAGATTACCTTTTTGGGTTGCTTCTTGGAGGTTAACTGAGTCAAGGGAGCAACAATTGTGCCATACCTCTTGACAATCCTCCTATAGTAGCCTGTGTCACCTAAAAAGGCTCTCACCTCAGTCTTGGTCCTGGGGGGGCTCCCAAGCCAAAATAGTGTCAATCTTGGGTTGTAGGAGTGCCACTTGGCCACTCCCCACCTCGTGTCCCAAGTACACCACAGAACCATGCCCTATTTGGCACTTGCTAGCCTTAATAGTAAGGCCTGCCTTCGGCAGGGCCGCTAACACTTTAAAGAGGTGCTGCAAGTGTTCCTCCCAAGTGGAGCTGAACACAGCAATGTCAATGTCATCCAGGTAGGCTGCACTGAAATCATCCAATCCAGCCAACACCTGGGTAACCAGCCTCTGAAAGGTGGCAGGGGCATTTTTCATCCCAAAGGGCATCACCCTAAACTGGTAGTGCCCATCTGGGGTAGAGAATGCAGACCTCTCCTTGTTACCCTCAGTCAGAGCAACCTGCCAATATCTAGACATTAAGTCAAATGTGTTGAGATATTTGGCAGCCCCTAACCGATCAATGAGCTTATCCGCTCAGGGGATGGGGTGCACGTCAGTCTTCGTGACCATATTGAATCCCCGGTAGTTCACACAAAACCTGAATTCTGGAGTGGGCTCAGGAGCACCAGCTTTTGGGACTAAGACCACCGGACAGACCCAAGGGCTAATGGAAAACTCAATAACCCCAAGAGCTAACATTTTGGATACCTCATCCTTTATGTTGGCCCTAATCTTGTCAGTCACTCTGTAAACTTTATGTTTCACAGGAGGACTGTCCCAGTGTCCTCATCATGTGTACACAAATGAGTGACCCCTGGGATCAAGGAAAATAATGAGGCAAACTCTCCCACACCTGGCAACAGTCCCTCAGTTGCTCTGAGGTCAGTTGGGGGAGAGGTTCACACCCTCCACAGACCCATCATTCTCCTTAGCAGACAGGAGATCAACAAGAGGCTCACTCTCTTCCTCCACCCCATCATCTCTTGCTTTGAGCATTGTCACTTCTGTCATCTCAAAGTGAGGTTTGATGCGGTTCACATGCAGGACCCTCAAAGGGTTCCTAGAAGTCCACAAGTTCACCAGATAGGTGACATCACTCTTGTGTTCCACCACCTCAAAAGGCCCAGCCCACTTATCTTGGAGAGCCCTAGGCTCTACTGGGTCCATCACCCACACTTTCTGGCCAGGCTGAAACTCAACCCGAGAGGCATTCTGTTCATACCAGTGTTTCATATCTTCCTGACATTCTTCCAGGTTCTCTTGGGTGAGCTTCCTGAAGCGGGCTGTCTGGTTTCTAAAAGTAGCATCTAACTGAATATATCCTGGAGGGGCTTACTGGAGGCTTTCGCCAAACCTCCCATAACCAGACTCAAAGGTCCCCTGATAGAGTGGCAACACAACAACTCACAAGTGCTAAATCAAATACCCTTTTGTGGCACCTCCCTGTAGGCGAACAGAAGGCATGTCAAGAGGATGTCCCACTTACGTTTCAAGGGCTGTGACAAGCCCATGATCATGCCCTTCAAAGTTTGGTTAAATCTCTCAACCAGACTGTTTCCTTGGGGATGGCGAGGAGTGGTAAACTTGTAGGTTACCCCACACTCCTTCCATAGAGACTTCATATAAAAAAATATGAAGTTGGTACCCCTATCAGAGACCACTTCCTTGGGGAGCCCCATGCGGGTAAAATCCCCGATCAGAGCACGTCCCACCACAGGGGAGGTGATTGACCTCAAAAGAATGGCTTCTGGGTACCAGGTGGCATGGTCCACCAAGACCAGGATAAACCTGTTGCCCATGGCTGTCTTGGGATCCAAAGGCCCCACATTGTCAATCCCAACCCTTTCAAAGGTGGTGTTGACAACAGGAAAAGGTTAGAGGGGAGCCTTACATTTCCCTCCACTCTTGCCACTTCCCTGACAAGTTTGGCAAGACCTACAGTGTGCATCTGAGTGCTTTCGCATTTGGGGCCAGTAAAAGGGGGTGACAAGCCGTTCAAAGGTCTTGTCCTGCCCCAAATATCCAGCTAAAGGCACATCATGAGCCAAACCCTGTAGAAAGGCTCTGAAGCACATTGGGGTACCACCATCACACGGGCTGACCCAGACTCAGCAACCTTGGGCTCACTATATAGGAGGCCATCCTCCTAATAAATCAGATGTAAACCAGACTTCTTGCCAGATGCCTGGTCTGCAGCCTGCTACCGCAAACCCTCCAGAGTAGGGCATATCTTCTGTGTCTCACAGAATGCTTCCCTTGGGGGCCCCCTTCCTGCTGCCACTGAGTCAGCTGAGGGAACTCCCCCAGCTCAGCCACCTGTTCTTACAGTAGTCACACTGGCTCCTGTGTCTCTCAAAGCCTCCACCCTCTGCCATTGATGGCCACCCACTGCCTGAACCTTTTTGTGTTTTCAGGCAAATTGGTTCTCTGGAGCATCTCACTGCCCCCTAGTGAGACAATGGTCATCACAGCTGGCTCCCACCCACCTGAAACCAACTCATCCCCAAGCATTACACTGTCCAAACCCTATGACTGAGCACCAGTGGGTGCCGGTGTCCACTTGTGACATTTGGGATCCCCCCTCACATGACCCACCTGGTCACATGCATAACATTTGTGGGGAACCCCTCTGCAGGTTTCCCTTTCAAAAAATATGGCTTCTTCTCAACTGGGGGCTGAGAATCCTTATCCTGGGAAATAGGTTGGACCCTGGTGCTCTCCCAACTGTTCGCTTCCAGCTCAAGCTTCCTGGGGTCCATCAGCTTGCTGTCAATCAGGTGCTGGTGCAGCTCTGGAAAACAAAGACTATACAAGTGCTCCCAAGCAATTAAGTTGTAAAGCCCCTCATCCGTTGTTAGCTTACTGCCCTTCACCATCCAGTGACCTGCAGAAAGAGTCAACACATTCTAGCCAAGTTTTGGATTATTTCTTCTTGTAGGACCTAAACTTGTTCTTGTATTGCTCAGGGGTGAGATCATACCTTGTGAGTATGGCATCCTTCCTGATAGAGTAAGTGAGTCCCTGAGGATCCCCTACTGATGTCAGAGTATCGGTCCTCTCTACCTCAAAGTGCTTCCACAGACCTGCCCCCTCAATGTACATCAGGGACCATGCTCATGTGGAGAGCAGACTCATACCCCTTAAACCACAAGTAGATGTCATCCTCCCTCTTATTATCCTTCACTAGGTCTTTGGGAATGTGCACCCTCCTCTCAGGCTGCACTGTGGAACAGGTGCCACCATCTCCACTAGACTGGCACCTCTGATCTACTTCCATCAAACTGAGCTCATGAGCCAAGAGCATCTTTTTCTCCTCAATAGCCATCCTTCTCTCTTCCATCTCTCTCTCCATCTTAAGCTTCTCTAATTCAAACAGGTGAACCCTCTGCCTGTCTGTCCTGCAACTCTTCAGGAGTCAGACCCTTAGAGGACACACTGCTACCCACCGTGGAGATCCTGCCCCTAGGCAGTACACGTACCTCTATTAAGCTCTACTGTCTTGCACCTCCTCACCCTCATTCTCCTCCTCTGTTTGCCCTCCAACCTCCTTGGCTGTGACCCAGACCCTCAGTGCCTTATCCAGCTCCTCCTTCCTGGTGGAGCTCCTAATGGGACAGGCAAGATCCTGACTGAACTCTTTCAGTTGAAAAACTGTATAACTCTCCAGCTTCTCCAACTCAAAAACAGTTCCAGCTGGTGCATCTCCAGATTTAGACATCATGACAAGTGCAAAGTTCCGAGGCAGAATGAAGAGTTCGCAATGAGAAGTTCAAAAGTCAAAAAATTGAAGCAGATGAAGTCCAAGAAGATAAAATGCAAAATCACAAAAACAAGCAGTATGTGGTTACGTAATGGGCTGCACTGAAAATAGTAGTGTACACTTTTTTTTTAAATGGTAGCTGAAAAAGTACATTTTTAATTATAAAAATACACCTTCTAAAAATGGCCACATTTGTTTTAAAAATAAACAGCCTTGTTGCTATTTAATATAGGAAGCGCAAAAAAATATTGTAGTCACATTGTTGGACCTGTTGGCAGTCCGGTCACTGGGCATTATTCAGTAGTTATGGCACAAGTAAGAACGGGGTTCCTCCTAATGACTCCCATAGAGGGAATGCATAAGCCATAGTTGCCTGGAGTACTGGCCAAGGGTTTGCACAGCTCTTCAAAATGTGTAGAACGCCTTCGAGAAATGGGGAGAATTTACTCTGTAGTCCTCATAATATTGAAAATGTAAACTTTTACATCCTCGTACAAACAAGAGTTAAAAAACACTTTATTTCTGTGATCGGCAACTTTAACATTGGGATCAAACCAGAGGTATGAAGTAATGGACACCAGAGAAATTCTTTTATTTTTGTAGAACCACTTACGAAGCCACCCTCCTTATTTAGCTACTCTGCTTTCAGATTTTAAGTACTCTTCAATATCCTTCTGGACATTGTTCCAGGCTAAATTAGAGTCATCTTTATCCTTTTGCTGAGCACATTTGAATTTCTTTTGCTTGTCATAGTTTATTTTTGGGATAATGTGTAGCAACATTAAATCACAAACAAGAGTGGCCACTCCAAAGATGCATATTCCAGATAGTAGTGTACTCTTAATCACTGTGTGTCAAGTAGAAATACAAGTCCACTTCTCACTGCTGATCACCAATGTTAGAAATGGGGTCTTTAGATGGCAGTCAGGTTGCCCCCTGTTCAAGCAAGGACCCTCACTCTAGTCAGGGCAAAGGAGAAACACACCCAGTTAACCCCCGCTCACCTCCTTGGTAGCTTGGCACGAGCAGAAAGGCTTAACCCAGAGGCAATGTGTAAAGTATTTGTTCCAACACACATGGTAATACAGTGAAAACACTACAAAATGACTCAACACCAGGGTAGAAGAATAGCCAATATTTAGCTGAACAAAACAACAAAAATCCAACATATATGAGCAAAATTATGAATATTTGAAGATTAAACTTCAATATAGCACTTAGAAACACAAATCTTCGATTTGGTGATGTCAAAGCATTGTGACGGAGTCGTTCTGAACAATCAAATGCCAATGGTGCCGGTCATAGTTCACACAGACCCCTAGGTAAAATACTTTGTTAAAATGAGGAAACAAGCTGGTGCATGGAGTCAGGGATCGTGGCGTCGCTGGATCCGAGGCGGAGTCGGTTCCAGTGCTGCGGAGCGAATAAGCAGAGGTGTCACGAAAAGATGTTGGGTCCTTGCTGAGGAGTGGTGGAGGTGAGGCGGCATTGGCATCGGAAGAGTTGGATCCACGACTTAAACAGAGATGCGGACTTCGGTGAGACTCCAGTGGCATTGGGCCTGTGGGGTCATTGGACTCCAGTGAGGACCATGGAACTGGTTGTAGGTGCCGTCACGAGATTCAGCAGTGGTATCAGTCCAGAGTCATCCAAAGTCGGTTTCCTTGGATCTTCCTGATTTTCCACCAGCTCTCCTTTCAAGGGCCCAGGGACTTGATTAGGCACCACTTGGCAGGACAGGAGTCTCAGCAGACATTTCAAGTACTGGCAGAGGTAGTCTTTGATGACCCTGAGACTTCAGAACAGGGAGCAAGCTCAGTCCAAGCCCTTGGAGATTCTTCCCAAGCAGGAATATACCACAAAGTCCATTGTTTGTCCCCTTTTACAGGCAAAAGCAGCAACTGAAGGATAGCCCAACAAAGCTCTTCTCCTTGGCAGAGGTTCCTTGGGGTTCCAGAAACAAATCTAGAATAAATCTAAAGTCTGGGGTTTGGGTCCAATACTTATACCCCTTTCTGGCTTTGAAGATGTCCAACTCCAAGGAAAAGCCTGTTGTTTACAGGATCCTGCCTTGCCCAGGCCAGGCCCGAGACACACACCAGGGTGTTGCAGACTGCATTGTGTGAGGGCGAGCATCGCCCATTCAGGTGTATGTGTCCACTCCTCCCTCCACTCTAGCCCAGATGGCTCATCAGGATTTGGAGGCTACACCCTAGCTCCAATTGTGTCACTGTGTAGAGGAGATTCACCACCAGCCCAACTGTCAGTCTGACCCAGACAGGGAATCCACAATTAGGCAGAGTCACAGACGGGTTTAAGCAAGAAAATGCCCACTTTCTGAAAGTGGCATTTTCAAACTAACAATCTAAAATTCCAACTTCACTAAAAGCTGTATTTTTAAATTGTGAGTTTGGAGACCCCAAACTTCACATTTCTGTCTAGTCTCAAAGGGAAACAGCACTTCAGGGATATTTCAAGGATTGGTTAGCACGTATCTTTTCTGGTCATAATGGAAGCCCAAATAAAACTAATGACAGCATGGCAAACAGATCCAGACGATAAACATTGTAAAAGTTTAAGACTCTTTTTTGCAGCTAGACAGCAAAAAGAGCATAAAAAAGGATGTAAAAACTTTCTCCTAGGAACACTTTTGAGTAACATTAATACTTTTGGCTATTCATCATTTACAAATGCAATGTTATTCAACAGTGTTGACTTACATGTCCACCCCCCTGAATTCAGGGGATGGAGCCTAATTTATGAGTGTAAAATTGGTACTCCTAACTTTTCAACCATAGGTGCAGATCTTCAACACTAAGACAGAGATCTCCCTATGGTAAAGTATAGGGAAAAGCTTTTTATTGTAAAATTATTTTAAGTTTACTATTAGTGTAAGTTAATTTAAAATAATTATTGTAAATGCAGAACAAGAACCAGCCCCGCCACTCCAACAACCTCCTGCCCTCCATATTACAGCCCACAAATCAGCACACAGTAATTGCACAGTGGAAAACCATTGGCGGTGCGAACTGCCGTGCCCCAAATATCACCCCCACAACATTGGACAGTATGAATACCCCACATCTGACACACATACCCAAATACACACACCTACCACTATAAAACACACATCCACACAACCCACAATCCTTTCCATCTACAACCACAGACAGACAGCAAGGAGCCACAAACCCATCACATACCACTAATACACCATAGGCACATTGTGAGAAAGTAGCCTCTTTCTAGCATGGTTACCTCCACTTTTGGCCTGTTTGTGAGTGTGTGTCAGTGTGTTTTTACTGTGTCACTGGGATCCTGCTAGCTAGGACCCCAGTGCTCATAGATAAAAAAACTTGGGGGGTCATTACAACATTGGCGGTAAAAGCCGCTTACCGCCGTGCAGAAGACCGCCAATACACCGCCGCGGCCGCGGAAATCCACCACAGCTATTATGATCCACATCTCGGAATCCGCCGAAATTCAGACACCCACACAAGTCCGCCACACCAAAGGTCAGTGATAAACTGGCGAAAACAAATCCTCCACCATCACGCCAACAGAAACACGCCCATGCTATCACGACCCACGAATTCACGCGGCGGTCTTTCAACCGCGGTATTCCATTGGCGGTACACACCGCTGCGCTCAAAATACACACACATCTCCAAAACACCGCCACATTGGACAATTTGAAATACACACACCTGATACACATACAAACACCACTCCCACACAAACAACACTATATAAAACACACACCCACATCACCCACAAACCCCTACAACCAAAAATGTTGACGAAGGCCAGAGAGACTGCACAGCATAGACAACCCCACCACACAGAGGCACACAACACCATCACCCACACAACATCCACGCACAAAACACCACACACCACTACACATCACCACACTCATCACCACATACACCACCCCACACATCACCTACACCACCCCATGGCACGGCAAAGACACCCCAGGTTCTCCGAGGAGGAGCTCAGGGTCATGGGGGAGGAAATCGTCCAGGTAGAGCCACAGCTATTTGGATCACAGGTGCAGCACACCTCCATAGCTAGGAAGATGGAGCTATGGCGAAGAATAGTGGACAGGGTCAACGCAGTGGGACAACACCCAAGAAATCGGGAGGACATCAGGAAGAGGTGTAACGACCTACAGGTGAAGGTGCGTTCCGTGGTCTCAAGACACAACATCGCGGTACAGCGGACTGGCGGCGGACCCCCACCTCCGCCCCCACAACTAACAACATGGGAGGAGCAGGGCTTGACAATTATGCATCCTGAGTGCCTCGGAGGAGTCGGTGGAGGAATGGACTCTGGTAAGTCAAATCTTAACTATCATATCCCCCACCCTACCTGCATGCTATCACAGACCCCCTCACCCCCTCCCCAATCACTCCAACTCCTCACTAATGTACTAATAACACAAACCACTCATCCCAACACCAAGCCCTGCATGACACAACAAAGTATGGACACCCCTCACTAAAGCATGCCCACTGCACATACCCATAACACCCCCCCAACCATCATCACACAAGTCCCCACACAGGAATGATAACACCGGGGTACACGCTCACCCACCCATTGCACACCATGACACGCACACATGCAATAATCATGCTTTTACACCCCTGCAGGACCACTACCCAACGTCACTAGACAGGAGGGTCCAGACATCTCTACCCCACCCACAGAAGAGGCCCTCAGTGATGACAGCAGCTCTGGCCAACTGGATCCAGATGACCAGCCCGGACCATCATGGGCCTTGGGACAGTCGGTTCCCCTCGCACAGGCACAGCCCACCACAGACCGTCCACCCTCTGGTAACACCAGCACAGCACCCACCCAGCGGGCCCATACCTCCGTCCCCAGGACACGTCAATCAGCTGTGTGTCCACCACTACAGGGAACCCAGGATAACCCAGCACCCCAACAACAACAGGAACCTGGGGGGCAGTGGTAGTGGGCACACGGTCCAGGGGACGGAGGCCCAGGAACACAGGGGAACTGGGAGGGCTGCTGTGCGACAGGGGGCGGACAGGCCAAGGGAACCCACTCTCCACGAGGCCCTCTCCTCCATCATGGGAGCATACCACCACTCCCAGGAGACGATGGCTACGGTCCTGGCCAAGTTTCAGGAGACCCAGTGCATGCAGGAGGAACAGTATTTGGGGTTCAGGGAGGAACTCAGAACCATCAGCTCCGCCCTGGGCACCATCGTAGGGGTGATGAAGGAGATACTGAACACCAGGAGGGACACCGTGGCACTCCTAGGGGCCCCTGACCCTAGCATGGACGATGAACGGCCCACCACCTCCGCCGGCGCTAGTGGACAGGAGGCACCACCACAGGACCACCACACCAGCACCCCACCCCCTGCAGATGGAGAACCACCCCGCAAGCGGTCCCTGAGATCCAGGAACAAGACAGAGCATGATGTCAAGACCCCCGCCAAGAAATGAGACCACCCTGATTGTCATCCCACTGTCCCACTTTGTAACCCTGTCCAAATTTAAACTGCCCCAGCTCCACTTCCTATGCCCATATGGGCAATGCACCTGTGAGACTAATAGACTGGACTCTGCCATGGACATTCCTCCACCATCACCCTAGCCCATTTTACAACCCCCCCTCCAATATTTAGCACTTCAATAAACACCCTTGAAGCACAAAACAATCTGGAGTCAGTATGTGATTTCGAAAATGTGTATTAGCAATGACAGTGACAAAATGCGTTTTCAAATGTAATGTCAACATACCTATGTCACACATGTGCCTAACTGTGTCACTAAGGCTCTGCTAATCAGAACCTCAGTGTTTATGCTCTCTCTGCTTTTACATTTGTCACTGTAGGCCAGTTACTTCATTTACCAATTTCAATTGGCATACTGGACCCCCCTTATAGGTCCCTAGAACATGGTACCGAGGTACCCAGGGCACTGGGGTTCCAAGAGATCCATATGGGCTGCAGCATTTCTTTTGCCGCCCATAGGGAGCTCAGACAAACCCTTACGCAGGACTGCCACTGCAGCCTGCGTTAACTATTGCACAGACTATTTCACAGCCATTTTCCCTGCACTTAAGTAACTTATAAGTCACCTATATGTCTAACCTTCACTTGCTGAAGGTTAGGTGCAAAGTTACCAGGGGCCATATTTATACTTTTTGACTCAAAACTGCGCAGACGCAGTTTTGCGTAGAAAATATTACCGCCGGCTAACGCCATTACTGTGCGCCGTGCGGGCGTCAAATTTATACTTTGACGCATGGTGGCGCAAACCACAGGTGTAAGTCCTTTTTTTTACGCACACCGCAGCGTCACCTTGTAAAGGAAAACAACGTTAACGCGGCGGAAATGACTGTGAGCCCATTTACGACACCGCAAACCGGATATGCAGCGTTTTTTGATGCAACAGCATCAAAATTCCCCGCAAACACAGCCCATTTCAGCAGAGGAGAGCCAAAATGGATCCAGGATGCCTGTACAGACCTCAGGAAGATGACAACAGACCAGGAACCAGCCAGGAGGAGCCACATCAGAACCAGGACAGGGCGAAGAAGAAAAGAAAGTGTCGCTTTGGTGCAGAGGAGCAGGAAATCCTGGTAAAAGAAGTGACGGAACACCAGCACCAACTGTTTGTCACCTCAAAGTTGCCAATCAGTAGGAGAGAGGCAATATGGCAACAAATTGTTGACAAGATTAACAGTGTGTCAGAAGCACGCAGAACAGTAATCAAGTGCAAGAAACGCTGGTATGACTGCAAGCGCAGGACCAAGGAAAAGATGGCCAGGAACAGGAAGGCAGCACTGCAGACTGGAGGTGGGAGTCCAGCACACCAGGAGCCCCTGGACCACATGGAGGAGATGGTCGCAGCTGTCATCCCTGAGGAGATCGTCACAGGGATTCAATGATAGGACAGTGCAGACTACCAGGAGACAACGCACATACAGGGGTAAGTTGCATGTTGAAACTAAAATGCACTAATGTTAACTGCAACCGGGGGGGGGAATACCTAATACACAATGCATGTATGTCATCATATACATGGAGTGGCATGGGTAAAGGTGTACGGCACGGGGGCATGGCACGTTCAGAGAAAAGCTGGGGCACACCATAACACAACACCAACAACATTTCCATGGGGGTATGCTGCCATGCCAATGATGTAGCAAAGGTAAAGCCACGCCAGGAGGGAAGGGCACAATGTCAAACTGACATCCCGTCACACGTCAGCCACCATACTCCCTACATTAACTAGGGCCCAATTAACAACCTATAGCCATACCGACAACTGGAATGTAACATTGCCAACAGTTTCCACTACCACCTCCGCTCTGTGTGCTGCTCAAGTAGCCAATGGCAGTAACGTCCCCAGGGATCATACACACCTAAATTAGAGGGTTTAGGATGACAACGTTAACAATCCCCTGAAACAAGACAAATGTTCCAGTCCTGTCAAATGTGAATGCCCATAGTTGCTGCAAACATCAGCCAATGTCATCAACATCAAGTGGTGGCAAACATGCTGCTTCATTAGTGAGCAGACATAATAATGGAGTTTGTTCGTCTCATCATGTAGATCCAGGAGAGACATCCAAAGCCACTTTGCTTGAGGATTGCATTACCAGTCAACCAGCCATTGTGCCCATGACAAATTTATGACACACAGGTAAAATGTACAGAGGGGCAGGGACAGTTGTAAGCCCTCATGTTGTTACAGTTTCTTCATTTGATGTGTCCCAGCTATGATGAGTTGCACCAACCATAGAGATATGAACCCATGCCTTTGACCAGCCATCCCTAAATGAAAGGTGGAACAACAAACACCAAATACCAGTCTAAGATGTTAGCTGAGGGCAGCTTGAACTTGTTCCCTATGTCTCCAAATCCAGATCTGACATGTATCCGAAATGACGAAGGGCCACAATAATCCCTAAGATTTTTTGAATTTCTGTGATCGCTTTCCTTACACACTCACCAGACAAACATGAGACATATGTTTGGGCCACATTGCTTTCATAAATTGACGTGAAGCCTGCACTCATTTTCAGCCTCATGTAGTGTTTCAAAAGTCAGTCTAGATGTTGCGTCAACAAATGTTGGTAATGATTTGGAAATTTCTATATCTCACAGGCAAATGTGACCTATATCTATACATAATTGGCCCCTGATTTGTGTTGCTGTTTGACACAAAGGCGGCACCAACTTACATTAAGCAAAAGTATCCAG
Organism: Pleurodeles waltl; assembly: GCF_031143425.1. Classification (NCBI taxonomy): domain Eukaryota; kingdom Metazoa; phylum Chordata; class Amphibia; order Caudata; family Salamandridae; genus Pleurodeles; species Pleurodeles waltl. The sequence goes on along the minus strand of NC_090444.1, from coordinate 632,283,295 downwards.
TAAGTTTGCAGAGCACTTGCTTCCTAACAGCTAGCAATTGTGATCCTTAATATAGTACATAAATGAACCTGTATGTTTCCAAAGCATTCCACACACTCACCAACTTTGCCAGCAGATATTGTACAAATCATCTGATGTCACTACAGAGCATTTGATCGTGCACAATTACATGATTTGTAGTCATCAACAGGGCCACCAATCACAATGCCCAGGTGGTCCAGCAGATCTTGCTCCCTGGAGATGAGGTCAGCCCAGCGGTGCTTCAGCTGGTGGTCATTCCTTGGGGTCCGATAAATGCGTTGCAGGTGATGCAAAACATTTCCCCACCGGAGCCTCCGTGCCTCAGTGTGATACCCCTGTATCACCCGCCCACCTGCCTCAATCATAAGCGGGAGAAAATGGCACACCAGCTATATGAAACTACCAAGCTCCTCCTCACCCATCTTGCCAAGACGAGGCCTACCCAACATCTTAGCAGCAAAAGATAAATAGGGAATAAAGGGGAACAAAGGAGAAAAGGGGGAAAGTAGAATATGAAAAACTTAAACTAAACAACTAAAACAGCCCAACTACACCCAAACCATCACTACCCACAACTGACTCCCAAAAACAACAAAGACAATACTATACAACACAATTGTACACAATAAACACTCAGACAGGATACAACAACAATATTTTATTCACAAAATGACAAGAAATGGACCACACAGGAGACAAAAGCACAATTTAACCAGACAAAACTCTCAATACAGCCACACAGTCTAGAAGAATCACAGACTGCAAAGTGAAAGTCAACCCACTGTACATAATCTGTAAACAGGATATCCTATTACATCACTTCCTGCCTAAAATGGAGACCTTTTTTATCGTTATGCGTCAAAATATTTTGACGCATACAGTTTGGGCATCATTTCTTTCGACACACAGGAGTAGAAATTAGCCTGCATCCATATATTTGGAAATAGTCTAACACTTAACCAATTTTCTGAGGTACAGTGTGGAAGAGTCAATGGTGTTTTTAGGGCATTATGCGTCGTTTTTCGGGCATAAGCGTCATTTTTTGACGCACATGCGTCAACATTTCAGGGCATTAACTGGGTGGGGGTCATTTTACCATTTTAATGTTATGTAACATTTGTGACACAACTGAGATAGGCTGATTGCACCCACTTTGGTCTTGGCGGTGTATGGGCACATGTGAGACATCATACTACTGCGGACCATGATCCACTACTTCATTAACAGGATTTTCACTCTTGGCTGACGCACTAGATGGCCATATGTGTGGCCTACATATATGTGTTGCACAAATTGGGCATGTTTGGCGTCAGGAGAGGATAGCAATGTGACACACATAAGTACAATACCTCAATGCCTATGGCGCAATGTGTGTGCATTGGCTACTAATGTAGTTGTTGACCCAGTGTGTGTGCATCACAAGATGCATTATTGAAAATATGCTTGTATGAATGTGAAGTCAATGTGTCCAAACCTCAGATGCAAGTCAGTGTGAAAATGAGAGAGGACATGTGTTAGTTATACATGTAGCAACATCTGTTGTGTGCAATTCCAAGTTTTTGTGTAACGTAGACACCACAAATGACAAAGCATGCACCGGATAGATGGCAGATGCTTGTTCATGTCAATGGTCCAAAAGTTGCCTATCACATGTCCTGGAAATTTGGATACTGCTTCCTAGGCACTTGTTGGCGAACCCACCGTGAGTCAGGCACATGTACAGACTAAGTGGGTACCATGTTATTGACACGGAAAGCTAAAGGTGACCCACAAATGTAATATCACCCCACAGTTGTGGTCATATGACTGAGCCACAACTCTCCTGTGGCAGTGGTGGACCAGCAGACAAGCAGCACATGGGCAAATATTTCCAGTGATCAATTGCACAGAGGTGTCTTGTTCATGTGTGTGGTCCAATGTTGATCCTGTATATTTTTATGGGTCTATGTTGTCACAGTTACGTCCAGGTCTCATCATGAGTCAGTGGCGGCTATTCCTGTATCTACTGAGTATCCTTCGGAGATCAATGGAAGTAAAGCCAATGAGGACACGAGAACCTACATGGGGATGGTCCCACCCTGTCACTGCACACGTGTTATGAGTCTGTCAACAGGGCAACCTTGGTGTGCTGAGTGAGATCATATCTCAGGAGTCATGTTCCGGCAGGTGTCATTACAACATTTGTACACAGGTTGGCCTGTAAAGTTCCCACTGCATCTGGGAACATCATAGCCTCTGTGTTGATTAATCTTGCAGCTATTCAGCACGCACAGGCCATCAATATGTTGTGAGCAGTCTGATTCAGCGTGTGAACTGTCAGGGACCTAACACGTGTGAAATTTTCATGCACATTATCAGAGGTTGCTGGTTCTGCTGGAGGCACCATACCCAATCCCTGCATACTTCCCTGGTACACTGTCACTCTTTGTCGCTCATGCATACATGAGACCCAGACAAGGGATAGGCCATGATTTGGGTATTTGGAGACAAGTTCACAATTATGGTACAATAAAAAAGCAGATTATGCAATACAATGTATTTGAGTATGCATTGATGAAGCGCCTGACAAAATACTCCCGGAGGAATGTGAGGGTTGGGAAAGCAAGTATGCTACATATGTAACCACAAGGAACCTTTAGGGTAACACACAGACAGGTGCCAGTCAGGCTGACAGGATGCAGGGTCAATCAGGATCCATCAGTTTAAAAATGTACATACTCAGTGGTCTGACTAAGACTGGTCAGATGAAGAACAAGACAGTTGACATGGAAAACTGTGTTTGTCCTGTCTTTTGGAAGGTGACACATAAACCCAATGGCTGTGTTAAACTACCTATTTTTCTAGCAATGCATAACAGTGTAATCAACAAAATGGCAGCTTCTATGCTGTTCCCAGCATTTGCAAGGGCAGTGCATATTCAAAGGGGTGGTCTGCATGGAGGTGCTCACAGGTGTGTGCTGCATCAGTTTTTCACAAGTCCTGTAGGTGAGATTTGAGTTCAAATGGCCAACAGCACCTTTCACATGGGAAGCAAGCTACAGCTGATAACAGGGCTTAGAATCTACAAGCCAGTGCATTATTTGACCTGACGTCCATGCAGTCAGATGTACTATGACTATGGCATACCATACGAAAGGGTGAAGCACACTGGATTATTATTGTTAGTCTGTGTTTGTGTAGAGGAGGGAATATCTGGGTACACATATTACCATTCCAGGGACCTCTTAAGACAGGTGGGGTGAGACCATGAGCATGGGTGTGTCAGGAGTTAGGACATGGGCTGACATGTACATGGAATGTCATGTGCGCAATGCTTGTCATAGGTGTGGCACTTTTGCTGTCTATGTTCTGCTTATATGGAACTCTAGTCACAGATAGTCCTTGCAAAGATAGGTGCAGTATGACTTACTGCTGTCAAGGGTCTGGTCATACATTCCTGTTACCAATGCAATAGCACATCCATTGCCTCACGTATGAGGCATTTATTTCCCTTATTGACTGATGGTGTCTTAGTTGTGTGCCATATGCTGCGATGAACCATGTTGCCAACATGTATGTGTGAAATAGGTGTGGTCCTCTGCTATTGCCCTTCAAAGGTGAAATGTTCAGGATGTATGTCATTTACAGTGTGTGTATGTGATTGTTGTATAATACGCATCACAATTGCTTTGGAATTTTCTGTGTCCTGATCGGTATGTCAGCAATGCTCCATGAGGCTACACTCTTATTCTGATAGTTAGAGATAAAGGTGAGCAAAAATGATTAGCCAGACCATGATATGGGGATTATTATTGGTGTTTATTCACATATGTTGCGACAGGGGTGATGGTGAGTTGTTTCAAAATAAATTCTTCACAATATGTTGGCACCCACGCAATCCAGCAGCTGTGTTTTGTTGTTCCCCCTCATGTTGCAGGCCATCATCCTCCTCTTCCGGCATTTGTGGCTCTGGTTCTACTAGGGGAATGTTCCTTCGTACACAAATGTTGTGCAGGATGGCACATGTTAAAATGATCTTGCAGACCATTTCTGGTGAATATAGGAGGCTGCCACCAGTGATGTCAAGGCACCTGAATCTCGACTTGAGGATGCCAAAGGTCCTCTCGACTATGGTGCATGCCCTCCTATGTGTCTCATTGTAGGCATGCTCTGCTGCAGTGCTTGGGTTGCCAAATGGTGTCATAATCCATGGCTGGATCCCATACCCCTGATCAGCTGAAAGAGAAAATGATTGGGATTATGTTGATGTATCTTGCCCCATTCATATAACCTTGCATGGCAGTAGTTGTCTTGTGTTGTCTGTGGCTCTTTTGTGTTATTGTGTTGATTCATAGGCTTCTAGGATGAACCATCTGCATTGGATCGTTTCCTTGGCTGAACCAGTGTTTGCCTGCTGACCGGTTGTCAGCAGTATGTTTTGGGATTTGCAGTACAGTGTGAACTGCCAAGCATTGTGACTTGTGAAACAGGTGTTCCTGTGTCTTCACTGGGGGTGAGAAGATAGTTCATACACAGATTCAACTTGATAGTGGTGGTAACACGTTAGCATCTATGTACCCTGGACATCCCATACCTTTAGACATATGGAATGGATTAATTTGAACATCAGCGAGATGCTTACATTTTGCAAGGTGGCAATTAGCCAAACCTCTCCATACGTTGTGATCATTGACGTCTTGCCATTAGACTGTACACTAATTTCAGATGTGTGACATGTTCACTGCAGACCTATCAAACATGCCTAGCGGTGTCACAACCTCAGTGTGTTCCTGTCTTGTCGATGCCGTTGTGTGTGTGTTATTTGTCCTAGAGTGTTGCTGTGCAGTGTGTATATAAGTAGGTTTCTGCACTTACCAACAAGTAGTCCATTGCCATATCGTCCATCCTGGAAGTGTTGATTGATGGTACAGTGACGGAAGATGAATGAGTCATGGACACTCCCAGGATACTTTGCCACGATATTGGTGATCAATCCTTGGTGATCCACAATGGCCTGCACATTGATGGAGTGTGTGTGCTTCCTGTTGCGGTATAGGTGTTCAGTTGCAGCAGGTGGCACAAGGCGTACATGTGTGCAGTCAATGGCACCAAGGACGTGCGGGAATCCATTAATGAGGTAAAACCCCTGTTTTGTCTCCTGCTGCTTTTGCTGTGTGTTTGGGAAGCAGATGTGGCGGGTGTGAGTCAGATGATGGCATCCAGTACTTTGGGCAAGAAGGCGGAGAATGATGGCTGTGATATCCCAACAACCAGGGCGTCAGTGGTTTGAAAGGAGCCACTTGCCAACATGTGTAGTACAGCTAGCAGCTTGGTTTCTGTTGGGATGGTGCGGGGCGTCAGCAAGCTGGGTGTCAACTGTGGCTCAATGTTGCGCAGAAGCTGCTGCATGGTTTGCCAGTTCAACCTGTACCTCTGGATGATTTCATGTTCCCTGAGGCCATGAAGGGTTGTCCTGGTGCGGAATATCCTCTCCTGCCTTCTGCGTTGCCTTTGGGGTCCCTGCTGGTTTTGTGGTAGCTGCTGTTGTTGTTGCTGTGCTCTGAGTCTGCATGTACGCTGGATGAGAAGCACCTCCATGTCTCCCTTTTGCTGCTCTGCTGTTGCTTCCGTGTGTTCTGATTAAATACAGGTGTGTTTGCCCCATTTTAACGCCTGCCCTGACCCAGGCGTTAATTCTTGACAAAAATCAGGCTGTGCGTCATTTTCCAACTCCGCCTCCCGGGCGTGCGGGATTTTTGCCCGGAAGCATAAATACGACGCATGGGCGTTGAAGTCATTTTTTGGACGAGAACGCCTACCTTACATATGATTAACGATAGGCGGTTTCCCACTTCCAGAAAATGATGCACACAGTGGGATTTTGACGTCCGCGGGCTCGGCCGTCAAAGTTTAAACATGGGGCAAGGTTTGCGCCGATTGTGCGTCAAACTTTTTGATGGACATTCGGCGCAGACAGAGTATAAAAATGCCCCCAAGTGGGAGGGCACCCATGCACTAGCAAAGGTGCCCCCACATAGTTCAGGGCCATTTTCCTAGACTTTGTGATTGCAGGGACGCCATTACACGCATGCACTACATATAGGTCAATACCTATATGTAGCTTCACAATGGTAACTCTGAATATGGCCATGTAACATGTCTAAGATCATGGAACTGTCCCCCCATTCCAAATCTGGTATTGGGGAGTCAATTCCATGCATCCCACGGGCTCCACCGTGGACCCCCAGTACTGCCAAACCAGCTCTATGAGGCTTGCACTGCAGCTACAGCTGCTGCCACCTCACAGACAGGGTTCTGCCCTCCTGGGGTCTGAGCAGACCAGTCCCAGGAAGGCAGAACAAAGCATTTCCTCTGAGAGCAGGGTGTGACACCCTCTCCCTTTGGAAATAGGTGTTACAGGCTGGGGAGGGGTAGCCTCCCCCAGCCTCTAGAAATGCTTTGAAGGGCACAGATGGTGCCCTCCTTGCATAAACCAGTCTACACTGGTTCACGGACCCCTTCTCCCCTGCTCTGGTAGGAAACTGGACAAAGGAAAGGGGAGTGACCGCTCCCCTGTCCATCACCACCCTAGGGGTGGTGCCCAGGGTTCCTCCAGTGTGTCCCAGACTTCAGCCATCTTGCTTTGCAAGGTGTGGGGGCACTCTGGTGGGCTCTGAGTGGCCAGTGCCAGCAGGTGACGTCAGAGACCCCTCCTGATAGGTCCATACCTGATAAGATAGCCAATCCCCCTCTCAGGGCTATTTAGGGTCTCTCCTGTGGGTTCTCTTCAGATTCTGCTTGCAAGTTTCCTTCAGGAATCCTCTGCAACAACTTCAGACTCTTCTGGCCTCAAATCAACCGCAGCCTGCTCCAAGAGACTGTAACTGCAACAAAGTGTCTACAAGAGACACTTTTCTTCAGCAACCTCAGCTCCAAGTCAGCAACTGCAACAGTTTCCACAGTGTGCACGCTGTGAGGACTCCCTGTCTTCATCCTGCACCAGAAGGACTGAAGAAATCTCCCGTGGAGTGACAGATTCACTCCCATGTTCCAAGCAGGCACCATCCAAGATGATGACTGGTACCCAGGGACTCCTCTCACAACGATGAGCGTGCTCCTAAGGACACAGAAGAGGTGGACACCATCGACATAGACTGTCCTGAGGTCCAGCTGATGCAATTTGGAGGAGGTAACACCTTGCCTTCCCCGAGAACAATGGTACCCCTTTCTACTGTGCTTTCTTCACCTCCTGAAGCCTCTGTGCCCTCTTTGCAAAATTCCTTTGTGCACAGCCTGGCCCAGGTCCCCAACACTCCACCCTGTGACGCTCAACTCGCTGAGTTGTTCTCCGGCAGGTTGGGATCTTCTTTTGTTGTGCTGCATTTTGCACCTCCTTTGAACCCAGATACTGTGGCTTCTGGGGTGCTGGCTGGCAACCTGAGGGCCCTCTAAAGTGCTGAGAGCCCCCTCTTTCTCCTCACACAGAGTTGAGGCCCAAAGGTCCCTCCTGGGTCCATCCTGCGCCATTTTGATGAAAAATTCACTTTTGTCGTATCCAAGGCCTGTTGGAGCATTCCAACATGAAATCTCATCTGCAACAATCTTCATGCCGTGTGGCATATTTTGCATCATGCAGGAACCCGCTGACATCTTCAGAGGGTGCATTTCTGCAGTCTTTGACTAACCAGGAACTCTTCTTTTGCACCCTCTTCTGGGTTGGCAGGGGCTCCTGCCCTTCCTGGAACTTCTTTCGACTTCTGGACTTGGTCCCCTTCCTTTGCAGGTCTTCAGGTCCAATAATCCAGCAGTTGTTCTTTGCAGACTTGGTTGGCTGCTGCAAAATCCCCAAAATGAGGTGTAGTGTGTCCTAAGGAAACCTGGAGTACTTTACTCCTGCTTTTCTGGGCTCTGGGGTGGGGTAATTTACTTACTTTTACTGTATTCTTACTCTCCCAGCGATTCTGCACACGCTACAGTTGTCTAGGGGGGAATTTGTGATTCATATTACACTTTCTTAGTATATGGTTTGTGTTGCCCCTAGACCTATTTTCTCCCATTGCATTCTATAGGATTTCCTACTATTTGCATTGTTTTATGACTATTTACTTGTCTAATTTTGGTGTCTAGTGTATATATTGTGTATAATTCTTACCTCCAGAAGGGGTATTATCTCTAAGATATTTTTGGTACTGTGTCACCCAAATAAATACCTTTATTTTTGGTAAAACTGAGTATTGTCTTTACTTGTGTATAAGTACTGTGTAACTATAAGTGGCAGTGAATGAGCTTTGCATGTCTCCTAGTTCAGCCTAAGCTGCTCTGCTATAGCTGCCTCTATCAGCCTAAGCTGTTAGAACACTACTACATTTCACTAATAAGGGATAATTTGACCTGGTATAAGGTGTAAGCACCCACTACAAACCAGGCCAGCCTCCTACACACATGTACATTTCACAAGCATCACATACCGCACAACTGCACCATCAAACAATACACACATCACAACTGCACACAATCACCACAACATACCCGAACACGAAACTAAGCACACACATCAAGCCCCAAACACCCCACCCTTGCACACAACACCACCCCCAAACCACATTACTGCCACCATATCCCCTCAAAAGTACCCACGATTCACAGATGAAGAGTTGAGGGTCATGGTAATTGAAATCATCAGTGTAGAGCCACAGCTGTTGAGAGCAAACGTCCAGCAAACATCCATAGCCAGGAAATTGAGTTATGGCGGATGATAGTTGAGAGGGTCAACTCAGTGGGCACCCATCCACACACAAGGGAAGACATCAGGAAGAGGTGGAATGACCTACGGGGGAAGGTGCGTTCCATAGCTTCACAACACCAGATTGCCATCAACAAGGTTGGTGGTGGATCTCTACCTCCTCACCCAGAGTTCAAATCATGGGAGGAGAGGGTCTTGGACATCATGCATCCAGAGGGCCTGACTGAAATAACCGGTGCCTGGAATCTGGTAAGTCAACAACACTCCCCTGGCACCAACGACTCCTGTAGAGCATGCGTCTCCACATCCTATCACTCCCCAATTCTCCCCATCTGACACTTCTGCCCCCCACCCCCAATCACCTGATGCCCCTCTACTGCATGTCACACCACCCAAACTACTATCCCCACACAGTCCCACCCTAGTACATGGATAGCACTCACAAAGGCAAGCACCACAACTCCCATAATGCATTACTCCCAACACATGAAAAGATGCCATTCCCACCTCACAGTGGAACACCTGCACGTAAAAACATTTCACATGCTAAACATACTGGATGTGTCGACTGTGAACTACTAGATGGCAATGACAGCAATGCTGTCCACTATCCAATACCCTCAATGGAACATGGAAACAATGTCACAATCCATCTCCCACAAACAAAGTCTGAAGTGCTGCATCTGTCATTGCCGTCACTGGGAAGCACGTCAAGCCACTGTATGCATCAGACTATGAAACTAACAAGTACACCTCCACAATTTAACTCTCTCCATCCACAGGTACCCATGCCACTGTCATCCTGCCGAGGATGACAGAGACAGCCGACCCTCCCCAGGTTGAAGGCCACAGTGGATGTCTGGAATTTAACAACTTACCTGGCCCATCTAGGACAACTGGTCAGTCCACCACCTCGAGCCCCACCCTGCCCACATCAGAGTCCCCCACCACAGTGGCAAAAACAGCACAGCTAACCCCTCATCCCCAAACCTGTGTCCCAAGGACTGTACAATCAGCAGTGTGCCCCACAGTACAGGGACCAGAGTCAACCTTTCACATCCATGACAATAAAGGTCCTGGTGTAACTTGGAGTGGGCACACTGTGCCAGGGGCACAAGCTCAGGGGGCCGGGGGCAGTGGGAGGGCTCCTGTGGGCCAAGGGATGGGGTCCCCAAGGAAAATTACTGGCCAGGAGCCATCTCCAAAGTCCTGGGAGCATACCAGCAATTCCAGGGCAAGATGGGCCAGTTACTGTCAACCTTGCAGGAGAACCAGTGGCTGCAGAAGGAATACCACCAGGAGGCCATGCAGCAGTGGCAGGCTCACAATGCCAACATGGCCTCCATTGAAGGAGTGTTGAAGGAACTTACTACCATCCTGCATGCATCCTCCACCCACCAGCAGGCCCCTTCCACTAGCGACATACCAACTGATCCATACACATCTGCCACAGGTAGTGGAATGGAGGCCCTATCAGAGGAGCCACAGACTAACATCACCCCTCCCTCTGTAGCTGAGGAACCCCCATGCAAACAAGGTCATCCATCCAGACATCCTGCAGGACCTGATGCTAAAACCAAAACCACTGCCACGAAGTGAGCCTCTTCTGAACATTCTCCCTTGTGTGCCAATGAGCACCCTGCTGACTGTCCACTGTCATGTCTCCATTTTCCCATGGCCCCTTGGATACTGGACCTGGACCACATACAGTTTGTGGCACTACTCTGATGATGTCATCAACCATGAACCCACTCATCATCCATTGACCTTGTGAATCACAATAGACACCATTGAGCACAGCTACTGCTTACCTGACTTTATTGTATCAAGTAAGATTTACTGTTGTATAATATGTCATTACAGTTAACCAATTGACCGTTAAAAGTCTGGAAGATGGACAGAAGTGGGAGCAATGTGGAGGGAGTATGACAGTAGAACAGACATAGACCCTCATTATGACATTGGCGGTAAATGATGCTTACCACCGCGCTGACGGCACCAACTTACCGCCGTGCTGGCGAATGTATGTTCACTATATTATGACACACACATACCAATCCGACAGAATACAGCAACATACACAAATCCACTAGCCCAAAGGTCAGTGATAAAGTGGCGGTCCCAAAACCCACACCGTTACGCCAACAGGACAACGCCCATCACATTATGACCCACGAATCCCCACGGCAGACATTCATTGGCGGTAAACCATTGGCGGTACATACCGTTGTGCTCAGAATGGACCCCCACATACAAAACAACACTACATTGGACAATATTAAAAACATACACCTGACAATCATCCACACACCACACCCACACACCCACACACTATAAAACACCCACCCACATTACCCACACCCCTTATGAACACCAACTGCCACCAGGAGACTGAGAAGAAGAGTACATAGACAAGTAGACACACACAGCACTGGCACCCATACACCCCTCACGCACTTCACATCGCACACCCCACCACATTACCCAACACACAATCACCAACACACATCACACAACAGCAATGGCACCACAAAGGCACCCCCGTTTCACTGAGGAGTAGTTAAGGGTCATAGTGGAGGAAATCATCATGGTAGAGCCACAGCTCTTTGGAGCACAGGTGCTGCAGATATCAATAGGAAGGAAGATGGAGCTATGGTGGAGAATATTGGACAGGGTAAACGCCGTGGGAAAGCACCCAGGAACAAGCGACGACATCAGAAGAGGTGGAACGACCTACGGGGGAAGGTATGTTCCATTGCAGCAAGACACCAGCTCGCCATACAGAGGACTGGCGGTGGACCCCCGCCTCCTCCTCCACAACTCACAGCATGGGAGGAGCAGGTACTGGCATTACAGCATCCTGAGGGACTCGCCAGAGTTGGCAGAGGACTGGACACTGGTAAGTCAACTTATAACAATTATCACCCCCCAGACCTGCATGCCATCACACACCATCACCCTCACTCCCATCACTCCACCACATCCCAAACACTCTACCATCACATCTCACTAATCCCAATGCTAGGCCCTGCATGCTGTACCAATGCATGGAGACCCATCCCAGCCCTGCATGGACACTCATCACCAAAGGATGCACAGCATAGGGAAACTAACATAACCACAATACACCAACATTCACAAGCAAATTCTGGCAGAGGAACAACAACCATAGAGGGGAAGCTACAGAAGTACAAATGTCAGACACTTGAAGCATAATACATCATTTACATCCACACAGGTACCCCATCCAATGTCACTGGAGAGGAGGTGCCACCACTATCCAGTCCCCCAATAGAAGAGGCCCACAGTGATGACAGTAACTCTGGACATCAGGGACCACTGGACAGCCAGTCACCCAAGCCCACTCACAGACAACCACAGAGCCTCCCCCATCAGGAACCAATACCACAGCACCCACCCAGCGTACCCACACCTCTGTCCCCTGTCAATCAGCAGTGTGCCCACTTGTACAGGGACCCCAGGCCACACCTCGCCCACAAGACAATCAGGAACCTGGGGTCAGTAGCAGTGACACTGTTCAGGGGACAGAGGCACAGGCCAACAGGGACACTGGGAGGACTGCTGTGTGCCAGGGGGAGGACAGAAGCAGGGAACCAACTCTCCAGGAGGCGCTCTCCGAGATCCTGGGAGCCTACCAACATTCCCAGGACACGATGGGCCAGATCCTGGACAACGTGCATGAGAACAGGGGGCTGCAGGAGGGACAGTGTCAGGGGATCAGGGAGGACTTGCAGGCCATTAACAACACTCTGATCTCCATAGCAGGGGTGCTGGCAGACATGGCCAGCATCATGAGGGAGGCAACAGCACACCAGCGGGCCCCTGCCTCTAGCCAGTCATCTCAACAGCCCTCCACTTCCACTGCCACTAGTGGCAAGGAGGCCCCGCCAAAGGACCAACAGGCCACCAGCACCCCTCCACCTGCAGAAGGTGAACCAGCATGCAAATGTCCCCTGCGAACCAGACAGAAGCCAGAGACACTTGCCAAGACCACTGCCAGGAAATGAGACTCGCCTGATTGTCCCCCTTGTGCCCCATTCGGTCACCTTGTCCACCTTGAACTGCCATTGCTCCCCTTCCTATGTCCCCATGGGCAATACACCTGCGCTACAAACAGACTGGAACAATACCCTGGACTTTCCTCCATCATCACCCCATTCCATTGCACTTTCCCCTCTATATTTTCACACAACAGTAACACCCTTGAATACAACTTGACTACTAATATTTAATGTATTGCAAATTTGTATTGCTTGAAACAGCTACAACCATTATATGAACTATAAATAATATACATATAGAATTAATGACCTGTAGCTGGCTGTTGTGATCACACCAGGAGAATGTTGGCATATCACCAACATCTGTAATATGAGTATCAATAGGTAACAGTAAGTAGGGGAAAGAAGTGGGTAATGCCAGCATGCTCATGCCACATAGAATACACGAATAGTCATAGAAATGTGAAGTTGCACTGTCTCACCTGTGTGTCATTGGAAGAACTGACGTATCACTAATGTTTTGTTGTCCACATCCTCATCCTCTGCCTCCTCATCCTCTCTGTCTCAGGGTCCACCTCTGCCACAGGGGCATCACCAGTCTTCTCCTCCTGCAGAAAAGGTGCATGGCATTTGAGGGCCAGGTTGTGCAACATGCAGCATGCCACTTCTATCTGGCAGACCTTCTTAGATGAGTAGCACAGGGATCTAGCTGTCCGATGGAGGCACCTGAACCTGGCCTTCAGGAGGCCAAAGGTCCTTTCAATGCTCCTTCTGGTTCACCCATGTGTCTCATTATAACGTTCTTTTGCCCTTGTCCTGGCATTCCTCGGAGGGGTCAGCAGCCATGATAGGTTTGGGTAACCAGAGTCACCTGCAAATATTGAGGGACAACATTTAGCCACACACTATCCTATATGGCTAACACCATAGGCAAACACCAACATTTACTGGGTGGGAACCAAGGATCACCTATTAGTCACACCCTGTGCCTCTGTAGTTGGGACATCACATTTGAGATGCTGCTATTCCTTAGGACAAAGGCATCATGCACGACCCAGGATACTTATCATTGACGTGGGAGATGTACTGGTCCGCCAGGCACACCATCTGTACATTCATGGAGTGGAAACAATTATGATTCCTGTACACCTGTTCATTTTGCGGGGGGGGGTACAAATGTAATATGTGTTCCATCAATCGCCCCAATTATATTGGGGATATATCCCATTGCATAAAACCCAGCCTTCACAGTGGCCAAATCCTCCACCTGGGGGAAAGCAATGTAGCTGCACATGTGTCTTATCAGGGCAGACAAGACTCTTGCTAGCACGATTGAGAACATTGGCTGTGACATTCCTGCTGCCATGCCCAATGTAACTTGGAAAGAACCAGTTGCCAGGAAATGGAGCACTAATTGAACTTGCACAAGAGGGGGGATCCCAGTGGGCTGATGGATAGCTGATAATAGGTCAGGTACCAATTGGGCACACAGCTCTGTAATTGTGGCCCTGTCCTGTCTATAGGTGTGTATAATGTGCTTGCCCTCCAGTGTAGCCAAGTCCACGGGGGTATGTCTGCATATCCTATTCATTCACAGTGGTAGGTTTCTAAGGGACACAAGAGTGAGTAGGCTGTCACAATTTGAACAAAGGAGCCACAACAGCAGTCCACATCATGCAAACATGTTATGGGACATTTTAATGTATAAAGTATGTGCCTATTTATCCTGTGTCGCAGCAGTTATCGATAGGCCTGTTCACCCCCCTGAAATGGCAACCGCCTGTCCTGTGTGGAGAGACAGGTGGAAGTGAGGTAATGCCGCTGACGTTGTGCGCCGTGGCGGTAGGCGGCTGTGAACCGCCGTGCAATTCCTCATCGCTTCATATTGGGCCCTATGGGGTACAGTAGCCAAAGGGGATCTACACCGGCTGGTTACCGTATGCACCGCTGCAGACATGACCGCCATTTTCTATCTCAATCCTCACTTGTTTCCTGACCTTCCATAGGAGAGGACCTACAGTGCATGTGCTGCTATGACCTGTGTCTGGACCTACCATGGCCCGTGTGACAGGGGAAAGGGCCCCCGCCTTCACTTCTGAGGAGTTGGAGCGACTGGTGGATGGGGTCCTGCCCCAGTATGGACTGCTGTATGGGCCTCCAGACCAACAGGTGAGTACACTGTGGGTACGATGCATGTGGCATGAATACATGGAGTTGTGTGTGAAGGCATAATGTAAGGGGGGTGGGTGGATGTCCTTTTGGCAGGGGACATGTTGTGCGCTGGGCTATGTGTGTGTCAATGGTGATGCAAATGGATATGGTGGCCCATTTGGGTGACAGGCTGGACTGTTTGTCTAATGGTGTTCTCCTGTCTGTATTGCTTCTGCAGGTCAGCGCCCATCAAAAGAAGGGAATATGGTGTGCCATCGCCAAGGACGTGTCGACCTTGGGGGTCTATGGCAGGCGCAGCACCCACTGTCGGAAACGTTGGGGGACCTGAGACACTGGGCACGGAAGACGGCAGAGGCCCAGCTGGAGATGGCCTCCCAATCAGGAAGGGGTGCCCAGAGGACCCTGACCCCCCAGATGGCCCGCATACTGGCGGTGGCCTACCCTGACCTGGACAGCAGCCACAAGGGGGTGAGTACAGTGGCTATCATTACAACCTATGGCTGGTGTGGTGGTATCTGGGTGGTGTTTGTGTGTCCTTGGGTGCCCCTGGGCTAGGCCAGACATAGCAGCGTGGGTTCTCTAGAGGCTAAGGGTTTGAATGTAAAATACTGCTTACCTAGCTTGCTAGTATTCACTTTTGGGCAGGGCTGTGTGGGTCCTAGGTGTGCTGCAGTTGCACTTGCAATTTTGTTGTTGAACTGATTACAATCACTTTCATCAATTCCTGTTGTCCTTGCACTATTCTGCAGATTTTTGGGGTCAAGTGTAGGAAAGTACCATCTTGCCTGGCATGTTACCCCCATATTTCACTGTATATATGTTGTTTTAGTTGTATGTGTCACTGGGACCCTGCCAGCCAGGGCCCCAGTGCTCATAAGTGTGCCCTGTATGTGTTCCCTGTGTGATGACTAACTGTCTCACTGAGGCTCTGCTAACCAGAACCTCAGTGGTTATGCTCTCTCATTACTTTCTAAATTGTCACTAACAGGCTAGTGACCAATTTCACCAATTCACATTGGCATACTGGAACACCCTTATAATTCCCTAGTATATAGTACTGAGGTACCCAGGGTATTGGGGTTCCAGGAGATCCCTATGGGCTGCAGCATTTCTTTTGCCACCCATAGGGAGCTCTGACAATTCTTACACAGGCCTGCCACTGCAGCCTGAGTGAAATAACGTCCACGTTATTTCACAGCCATTTACCACTGCACTTAAGTAACTTATAAGTCACCTATATGTCTAACCTTTACCTGGTAAAGAATGGGTGCTAAGTTACTTAGTGTGTGGGCACCCTGGCACTAGCCAAGGTGCCCCCACATTGTTCAGGGCAAATTCCCCGGACTTTGTGAGTGCGGGGACACCATTACACGCGTGCACTGTACATAGGTCACTACCTATGTACAGCGTCACAATGGTAACTCCGAACATGGCCATGTAACATGTCTAAGATCATGGAATTGTCACCCCAATGCCATTCTGGCATTGGGGAGACAATTCCATGATCCCCCGAGTCTCTAGCACAGACCCGGGTACTGCCAAACTACCTTTCCTGGGGTTTCACTGCAGCTGCTGCTGCCAACCCCTCAGACAGGTTTCTGCCCTCCTGGGGTCCAGCCAGGCTTGGCCCAGGAAGGCAGAACAAACGACTTCCTCAGAGAGAGGGTGTTACACCCTCTCCCTTTGGAAAAAGGTGTCAGGGCTGGGGAGGAGTAGCCTCCCCCAGCCTCTGGAAATGCTTTGATGGGCACAGATGGTGCCCTTCTCTGCATAAGCCAGTCTGCACCGGTTCAGGGATCCCCCAGCCCTGCTCTGGCGCGAAACTGGACAAAGGAAAGGGGAGTGACCACTCCCCTGACCTGCACCTCCCCTGGGAGGTGCCCAGAGCTCCTCCAGTGTGCTCCAGACCTCTGCCATCTTGGAAACAGAGGTGCTGCTGGCACACTGGACTGCTCTGAGTGGCCAGTGCCAGCAGGTGACGTCAGAGACTCCTTCTGATAGGCTCTTACCTGTGTTGCTAGCCTATCCTCCTTCCTAAGTAGCCAAACCTCCTTTTCTGGCTATTTAGGGTCTCTGCTTTGGGGAATTCTTTAGATAACGAATGCAAGAGCTCATCAGAGTTCCTCTGCATCTCTCTCTTCACCTTCTGCCAAGGAATCGACTGCTGGCTGCTCTGGACGCCTGCAAAACCGCAACAAAGTAGCAAAGACGACTACTGCAACCTTGTATCGCTGATCCAGCCGCCTTCTTGACTGTTTTCCTGGTGGTGCATGCTGTGGGGGTAGTCTGCCTCCTCTCTGCACTAGAAGCTCCAAAGAAATCTCCTGTGGGTCGACGGAATCTTCCCCCTGCAACCGCAGGCACCAAAAGACTTCATCACCGGTCCTCTGGGTCCCCTCTCAACATGACGAGCGTGGTCCCTGGAACTCAGCAACTCTGTCCAAGTGACTCCCACAGTCCAGTGACTCTTCAGTCCAAGTTTGGTGGAGGTAAGTCCTTGCCTCACCACGCTAGACTGCATTGCTGGGTACCGCGTGATTTGCAGCTGCTCCGGCTCCTGTGCACTCTTCCAAGATTTCTTTTGTGCACAGCCAAGCCTGGGTCCCCGACACTCTAAACTGCAGTGCACAACCTCCTGAGTTGTCCTCCGGCGTCGTGGGACCTTCTTTTGTGACTTCAGGTGAGCTCCGGTTCACTCTTCTTTGTAGTGCCTGTTCTGGCACTTCTGCAGGTGCTGCCTTCTTCTGAGAGGGCTCCTTGTCTTGCTGGGCGCCCCCTCTGTCTCCTCACACAATTGGCGATATTCTGGTCCCTCCTGGGCCACAGCAGCATCCAAAAACCCTAACCGCAACCCTTGCAGCTAGCAAGGCTTGTTTGCGGTCTTTCTGCGTGGAAACACCTCTGCAAGCTTCTATACGACGTGGGACATCCATCCTCCAAAGGGGAAGTTCCTAGTCCTCTTTGTTCTTGCAGAATCCACAGCTTCTACCATCCAGTGGCAGCTTCTTTGCACCCTCAGCTGGCATTTCCTGGGCATCTGCCCAATCTCGACTTTGTCGCGACTCTTGGACTTGATCCCCTTGTTTCACAGGTACTCTCGTCTGGAAATCCATCGTTGTTGCATTGCTGGTGTTGGTCTTCCTTGAAGAATTCCCCTATCACGACTTCTGTGCTCTCTGGGGAACTTAGGTGCACTTTACACCTACTTTTCAGGGTCTTGGGGTGGGCTATTTTTCTAACCCTCACTGTTTTCTTTCAGTCCCAGCGACCCTCTACAAGCTCACATAGGTTTGGGGTCCATTCGTGGTTCGCATTCCACTTTTGGAGTATATGGTTTGTGTTGCCCATATACCTATGTGCTCTCATTGCAATCTATTGTGACTGTGCATTGCTTGCATTGCTTTCTATTGCTATTACTGCATAATTTTGGTATTGTTTACATATATCTTGTGCATATTTGCTATCCTCATACTGAGGGTACTCACTGAGATACTTGTGGCATATTGTCATAAAAATAAAGTACCTTTAATTTTAGTATATCTGTGTATTGTGTTTTTCTTATGAAATTGTGCATATGACACCAGTGGTATAGTGGGAGCTTTGCATGTCTCCTAGTTCAGCCTTAGCTGCTCTGCTAAGCTACCTTTTCTATCAGCCTAAGCTGCTAGACACCTCTTCTACACTAATAAGGGATAACTGGACCTGGTGCAGAGTGTAAGTACCCCTTGGTACCACTACAAACCAGGCCAGCCTCCTACATCAAGTTCTTTTTGTAATACAGCTGGTTGTGTGTATGGTTTGTGTGTGTTGGGTGTGCGTTGCGCATGTGTGTGTCACTCTCGGTTTCCTGCCACCGTCCCTTGTGTGTTAGGCAGCTGTACTCAGCGCTGTCGTCTTCGCTGGCGTTGGTGTTCCAGTTGGAGCATAATGTAGAAAATCATTGGAAAAACTTGCAGTTCGGGTTTCATGGCGGCGTGGTTCTTCCCTGTGTCTCCAATGGTGAGTCCTTTGACTTTTGTGCTCTGTTTCTGCCAGGCTTTTGATGGCGTTAGTACCGCCCCGGAAAAGGTGGTGGTTTGCAGGGTCTTAATATGGTGGGAGGAACTTTGTCTTCCACCTGGCTGTAGGCGGCTACTGCCGTGGTGACTTGTTTCCGCCCTGGCGGTCGGTGTGATACATTGGATGTCTATCGGAGATATCACCGCCATGTTCATAATTTGGCGGTAGTTATTTTATCACCCACCGCCAGGGTTGTAATGAGGGCCACAATCTGAAATCTTGTGTCAAGGGAACCAGCAGTCAAGGCAGGAACCAGAGTAGCACCACCCAACAAACCTGCAAGTAGACAAAGACAGGGACAACCATCACAAAAGAAGTCAATGTTGCACACTCACCGCACATGCAGTACATTGTCGAGCTCCCTAGTGTGAATAGGCAAGTGGAATTTGAACACATATTACCATATCCGACCCACATTTTCTGGACAAGCATTCCCAATGGTCCATCCCTCGCAGCTGATGTAACTCCACTAAAGGCAAGTTCCACTGTCAGTAAAAGTTATGTTCCATACTCATTGTGCACAGTGAGGATAGGTAGCAATACTGATAACACTTACATGTTTGGCAGACCTATTGCAGTTAACTTAGCACTACAGGGAACATACAACATGCCCAAGTCTTTGTTGGCCATGTGTGCCCCTACTCATTCCTTGGTGACTAGCCATTTCACTGGTAGTGCAATGCACAGTGCGTAGGCCTGTTGCCTGTGTGTGAGGCTGTTGTGTACGTCAACAGTGGTCATTGACCCAGTGTATCCTTTGTCTCTCTCTCCCCTTTCTTGTTTTGTCATCCTGTCCTTATGTGCATTAGCATCATCTGGCCGAGGAGCAGAGGCACTGGCGACAGAGGGAGCTGCATCCCACAGGACCCAGGAGTCCACTGACGCTGAGGCAACCAGTGGAACTGAGGGTGAGGGGAGCATCATGGCGGAGACTGGATGGGACAACACAGACTCTGATACCTCCTCCGATGAGAGGCCCCTGGTGGTGGCAGACACCTCTATGACCACCCAGCTGCAGGTACAGCCACCACACCGTACCAACACTGCCCTCCCAGCAGCCCCTCAGCGAGTTGCACGTGCCTGCTCACCCAGGATGGTGGACATCTCCTTCGCCCCAGGCACCTCAGGCCCTGCCCCAGGGAGCCCTGCTGCCCTGAGTGAGGAGGCTATTGACCTCCTGAGATCCATCTCTGTAGAGCAATCAACCATTGTGAATGCCATCCAAGGGCTGGCAGCACAGATGCAGCAATGCAATGCATTCCTGGAGGGCATTCACGGTGGATTGGTGGCGAAACAGCGATCGATTCAGGCTCTGGCCTTCTCTCTGATGGCAGCCATTGTCCCTGTTTTAACAGTCCCCCCTCCAACTTCCACTTCCCAGTCCCATTCTCCTCAACCTCAACCAATCCCAAGCACACAGACAGATGAGCATGCACACAAGACAACACACAAGAGTGGCACAGGCAAACACAAGCACCACACTTCATCCCTCAGGCACTCACACAAATACCATTCAGTTGCAGACACGGCAACATCCACTGTCTTCACTGTCTCCCCTCCTCCACTTCCTCTACCTCCCACCCAGTTATGTCCACAGTCACACCTGCATGCACTACATCAATATCCAATACCAGCATCATCACCACACCAAGCAGAACACACACCTCACTGGTAGACACCTCCACACCATCCATGTACGTGTCCCCTGTGTCCTTTCCTACTGTGTCTGTCCCCCCCATAGGACACAAATGCAAGCACTCAGACACTCAACAGCCATCCACCTCACAACAGCATACAGCCCATGCATGTGCACCCAAATCCAGCAGACGTACACAACCGACGACCACTCCCTCATCCTCCACTCCCATTACTTCTCCCTCTTCCCACCCCAACGTACCTAAA
Source organism: Pleurodeles waltl (assembly GCF_031143425.1). Classification (NCBI taxonomy): domain Eukaryota; kingdom Metazoa; phylum Chordata; class Amphibia; order Caudata; family Salamandridae; genus Pleurodeles; species Pleurodeles waltl. The sequence goes on along the minus strand of NC_090444.1, from coordinate 632,262,397 downwards.
AAGCTTTTCCTTTTCATGATTGACCTCTTCTCTACCCCTCCCCCCGTCCTGCGCATATGGGCAGGGTAGCTAGGACACAGCCCAGCACCTTAGCCAAACAGTCCATGGGGACAGTGATAGCACCACCTACTCATGGTGGTAGTGATACCAGACCAACAACACTGAAGGGGAAGGAGGCAGCACAACCTGGGAGGAAAGGGAAGAGTCTGGTACCAGGTATGAGGAAGGGGAAGGAGCCAGCACCAGCTGGGAAGAAGGGGAAGGAGCCTATACCAGCTCGGAAGAAGGGGAAGGAGCCTGCACCAGCTGGGAAGAAGGAGAAGGAGCCTGCACAACCAGGCAGAGGGGGGAAGAGCCCATCCATCCCTGCCAGGAAGGGTAAGGGATCCCCAACCCATGATCAGGAGGAGAAGAGGCACACCACGCCAGTGGAACCTGTCAGCCAAACACTGCCACCACCACCAACTGTCACAGGGACCCCACCGCCACCCATGGTTGTGCTGCCATCACAGAGTGCAGGGGCTGTCAAGTAGCCTCCCCCAATCACCACCAGCATGCAGCCATCACAGAGTGCAGAGGCTGTCTGAGAAACTCCCCAAACCACCACCAGCATGCAGCCATCCCAGAGTGCAAGGGCTGACGAGGAGCCTCCCACAACCACCACCACCGTGCAGCCATCACCGCCGGCGGACGCCATGTAGTCCACACTCCAGGGGCTACTGTGCGGGCTGCCCCCTCCAGAACCAGTGGGGTATTCACCCACTTGAGAGCCTGTGGCCTTGCACTCCCCAGGACAAAAACAATGGGCATGTTGCCCCTCCAGAACCAGTGGGGATGACACCCACCCGAGAGACTGTGGCCTTGCACTCCCCAGGACAAAGCACAGGGCATGTTGCCCCCTCCAGAACCAGTAGGGAAGACACCCACTCAAGAGACTGTAGCCTTGCACTCCCCAGGACAAAACAATGGAATGTTGCCCCCTCCAGAACCAGTGGGCTTCTTCCTGCATTCGGCTGAGGTGCCACCCCCTCCCCCGAGGTGCCTGCCTATTTGACAACTGATGCCCCTGCAGTGTTCTATCCGGATTTGGGCAGGATTCAAGTTGGGCCTTGGACTGTGCCCTGTGACCATGTGGGTCCTTTGAACTATGGACTGGGTAGTGTCCCTTTTTATACAAGTGTACATATCTGTTTCATGGTCAAATCAGATTATTAATTTTGTTGTTGAACTGATCACACTTTCATCAATTCCTGTTGTCCTTGCATTATTCTGCAGATTTTCGGGGTCAAATTATTTTTGTAATACAGCTGGTTGTGTGTATGGTTTGTGTGTGTTGAGTGTGTGTTGCGCATGTGTGTGTCACTCTCGGTTTCCTGACACCGTCCTTTGTGTGTTAGGCAGCTGTACTCAGCGCTGTTGTCTTCGCTGGCGTTGGTGTTCCAGGTGGAGCATAACGTAGAAAATCATTGGGAAAACTTGCAGTTCGGGTTTCATGGCGGCGTGGTTCTTCCCTGTGTCTCCAATGGTGAGTCCTTTGACTTTTGTGCTCTGTTTCTGCCAGGCTTTTGTTGGCGTTAGTACCGCCCCGGAAAAGGTGGTGGTTTGCAGGGTCTTAATATGGTGGGTGGAACTTTGTCTTCCACCTGGCTGTAGGCGGCTACTGCCGTGGTGACTGTTGTTCCCGCCCTGGCGGTCGGTGTGATACATTGGATGTCTATTGGAGATATCACCGCCATGTTCACAATTTGGCGGTAGTTATTTTAGCACCCACCGCCAGGGTTGTAATGAGGGCCATAATCTGAAATCTTGTGTCAAGGGAACCAGCAGTCAAGGCAGGAACCAGAGTAGCCCCACCCAACAGACCTGCAAATGGACAAAGACAGGGACAACCATCACAAAAGAAGTCAATGTTGCACACTCACCGCACATGCAGTACATTGTCGAGCTCCCTAGTGTGAATAGGCAAGTGGAATTTGAACACGTATTACCATAATAGACCCACATTTTCCGGACAAGCATTCCCAATGGTCCATCCCTCGCAGCTGATGTAACTCCACTAAAGGCAAGTTCCACTGTCAGTAAAAGTTATGTTCCATACTCATTGTGCACAGTGAGGATAGGTAGCAATACTGATAACACTTCTATGTCTGGCAGTCCTATTGCAGTTAACATAGCACTACAGGGAACATACAACATGCCCAAGTCTTTGCCGATGTGATGTTAGACAACAGAATAATAAAAATAGGTCTGACATAAGAACAGTAACACCTCCCCTGATGGTCAATATGTTTTGCCATAAACCCACACAGAGGGATAGCTGCACTTAACACCTCCACTGATGGCACACATCAGGAGGAGGAAAGTCACAAGGCAGACAGCAGTACAGTTCACATACAACACACTTAACACATACATGTAGTTCTTTGGAAGTTTTGTTGGATCAACTCTGTTCTTGTGTCAGCTACATCCTCATCATTTGCATCCTCATCACTGTCTATGTCTCCATCATCAGCCACTGGTCCAGCTGCCACCTCCTCAACATCCAGATTGTGTAGCATGCAGCAGGCAACAATGATCTGGCAGACGTTTAGTGGTCTGTAGAGTAGGGCACCTCCTGAAACATATAGACACAGGAATCTGGCCTTCACTAGGCAAAGAATCCTCTCAATGACACCTTGTCCTGTTGTGGGCCTCATTGAAACGGTCTTCCCCATCTGTGGTCGGGTACCTCACTGGTGTCAGCAGCCACGGTAGGTTAGGATAGCCAGAGTCACCTGTATGCACAAAGGTGTGACCCATCACATTACAGATAGAGACCCAGGGCAGATTGTGAAAAGGGGTGAGATAACAGATGCACACATACTATTGGATACATACCAATGAGCCAAGCCCTCTCTCTCTGTAGTTGTGCCATAATGTGTGGGACATTGCTGTCCCTCAGAAAGTAGGAGTCATGCACAGAACCAGGAAACTTGGCCGCCACCCGGGACATATACTGGTTAGCGAGACACACCACGTGGACATTGATGGAGTAAAGGTTTTTCCTGTTCCTGTACACTTGTTCATTGGCCCTGGGAAGAACCTATCGCATGAGGGATATGTGCCATATCATATAAGTCTGCTTTACAAGTGGGCAAATCCACACGTTGGGGGAACCTGATGTAGCTGTCCAGATGTTTGAGTAAAGCACACAGTACATCCTTCAACACAAGACTGAATATGGGCTGCGACACCCCTGCTGCCAAGCCCACTATAATATGGAATGAGCCTAAGGGAATGAAGTGTAGCACAGACAACAGCTGTACTGTTGGAGGGATGGCATAGGGATTAAGTAAGGCAGCCAAAGGATCCGGCTCCTACTGGGTACACAGATCCATGATGGTCTGACGGTTCATACGATATGTCTGGATGATGTTTCTCTCTTCCAGGGTGGCAAGGTCGACTAGGGGCTGGTATACCGGTGCATGTGCTTATTCTCACCATTGCACAGAATAGGAGAGAGGAAATGGCACAAGTTTATGCTGACAGTTCACATGCCAGCGAACACTATACACGTAACACACAAGATTACTGTGGACATCACGCTGAAGTACACTGAATCCATTTGGCCATGTAGCTTGACTGTGTATGCCATCACTGATGACAGTTGCAGCCCCAGACAGACAGCTTGGAACACACAAAACATTTGACACTTCCATGTAACAAGACCTTACCCCACAGGTAATAAGGTGTATGTGAAGTATGAACATATAGATGGGGTTATCCCGTCTATGAACCAGCAGGTGACTGTACATGTTGTGTCATAGTGATCAGTACATCTAACTACACTATACATGAATGTCACATGTGTGAACTATGATTTGATGTGTGAACATAGGTAATCTATGTACATGTTACTAAAAATCATCCATGACACACTTATCATTAACCTACAATACACTACCTCCATGTAGAGTGGCAGCCGCCTGTCCTGCAAGCACAGGACAGATGGAAGTGAGTTAACTCGCTGGCGTAAGTCATCATGGTGGTAGGCGGTCTCAACCGCCGTGTAACTCCTCATTAGCTAACATTGTTGCCTATGGGGGACTGGGGCCAATGAGGATCACCACCAGCGTTAACTGTCATGTATGCGGCGGCTGTGACCACCATTTTCTGTTGCATAGCTCACTTGACTCCTGTCACTTGTGCAAGCAAGACCTCCACTGTCTGAGCTGCTGTGTTCTGTCTCTGGGAGCCATTATGCCACATCCTGTAGGAGATAGGGCCCTGCCTTCACCCAGGAGGAGCTGGAGAAGCTAGTCAATGGGGTCCTACCCCTGGGGCACCAGAGCAGCAGGTGAGTCCAATGTTCCTGTCCTGTCTGATAGTGATGTGTGTGGGGTTGAAAGGCATAGAGACGATGAACACGAAGTGGATGCATGCAGATGGCAAAGGAGTTTGTGCTTTAGTATCATAAAGACACGTTTGTGTGGTCATGAGATGTGTGTCATGTGTGAAATCCACTGCTGTTGCTGTGATACCACTCTCCATGACTTTCTCCTTCTGTGTCTGTCACCCATGCAGGTCAGTTCCCATCAGGAGAAGGGGATTTGGTGTGCCATTGCCAAGCAAGTGCAGGTCCTGACCCCACTAATGGCCCTCATTTTGCCGGTGGCCTACCCTGAGGTGGATGGGTGTTTGAGAGCAGCACAGCAGTCACAAGCGGGTAAGTACACACCTCGCTAATGGTAGGTATGTATGGGTTTGGCTATGTTACTAGTGGGAAAATGTAGTATAGATCATTGGCAGTTGCGCATTGGCTATGGGTATGAGTTACCCTAGCAGGGTTTGTCATGATTATGTGTGCCAATCCCATGCAGACAGTGACTCATGAGGGGACTCACTTCCATGTATGGGTTTGTCTGTACACATTACACATCTTTTGAGTGACCAGCTCCTTCTATCAGCATCAGTAGATCTGAGGTGTCAGGGCATTGACATTAGTAATAATCTGCCATTATGACAGAGGTAATTGGTGAGTTCTCAATCAGCTCCCTCATACTGTAGGTGTAAATGGCTGCAGGGGGGCAAGATACAACTGGGCACATTGTTAATGGATTTGTTGGCATGCTACCCTGCCATGCAGGAATCTATTGAGTAAGGAGTACAGGGTATGTCTATGTAACGACCATGGGAGTGTGCCAAGTACTGTGCTACTATACATTGTATGACCCTTCATCAAGTCAAAGAGTGCCAATGTTTCCACATTAGTCCATTTTGACTGCATAGCTTTTGTTTCCCCTATGATTGCAGATGTCATTGTAAAGGCATGCAATGCCATGGCATGCCAGTAGATTATGAGGTTGTTACTCTGTGTGAATGATGGGTAGGTATTGACACATTGCACCCTTTCTTTCTCTCCAACCCTGCCTGCCTCTCCTTGTCTGTCTTTGTGTGCATCAGCCTCATCAGGTGAAGGAGAAGGGGTACCGGCAAGTGGGAAAGCTGCAGCCCACAGGACCCAGGAAGCTGAGACCAGTGGAGCCGAATTGACAAGTGGGACGGAGGGTGAGGGGAGTGCCATGGGGCAGACCAGATCTACAAAATCCTCTTCAGATTCCTCCTCCGATGGATGGTCCCTGGTTGTAGCTGACCCATCTGGGACCAGCCCACCACCATCCCTGTCCACCACTCCCCTTATGGGCACTGCCCTCCCTGTAGCTCTCCACCCAGTTTCCTGTGCCCACTTACCCAGGAGGGGGGGCGTCTCCTTCGCTGCAGGCACCTCTGCCCCTGCCCCAGTCAGCCCTGCTGCCCTCAATGAGGAAGCTATTGACCTCCTGAGGTCCATCTCTGTGGGACAGTCAATCATAGTGAATACCATCAAGGGACTGGCATCACGGATGCAGCAGATGAATGCCTACATAGAAGGACTGGCCTGCATATATCCTTTCAGGCTGTGGCCTCCTCATTGATGGCAGCCAGTGGCCTTTCCTCTTCCGTCCCCCCTCCAGCTACCTGTGCCCAAACCCACACCCCTCTCCCCACACCCATCCAGAGCACAGAGTGAGACCACCATTCATCCACCTCAACAGACACGGTTCACAAAGACAAACACAGGCACCACAAGTCCCACCACCACCATGCACACAGAGAACAGACACATGCATACACAACAACATCCACTCCCTACACAGACTCCCACACCACCTCCTCCCTCTCGTAGACACTACACCACTCAAACCTGCTATCACTCCATCAACACTCCCAGATCCAGCCACAAGTCTACTCATGCCCATCATCACCACAATAGCAGACCCCCATACATCCACCCTATACACCACATGCACACTCACCACGACTACCAACACCCCCACATGCAGCACATCTACCTTACCTGCAGACACCACCCCAACAGACACTCACAACTCTACCCTGTCATCTCCCTGCATCTCCTTCCCCTCCTCCCAGTACACCTAAACGCCCACATTCAGCCACCCAACAGACACCTAGCACACACATGGCATCCACCCACGCACCAGCACCCAAGGCACATACACTTACACACCTCTCAAGCTCTCCCTCTTCCTCCACTCCCAAATGTTTTTCCCATGACCGCCCTTCTGTCCCTAAAAAAAGATTTATTTTAAGTCTGCCCTGTTCCCTCCCACTGAACCAGTCCCTGTTTCCCCCAAGCGCCCTGATACCCTCCCCAAACCCAGTCCTTCCACCTCCCAGTCATCCCATGCCCCCCCGGTACTGGCCATGCCCCTCCCCCAGCAAAGACTTCGACCCCCACAAAAAAAAGGTCACCCCTCCCACAATCAAGGGCCCTCCCCCAAGGTCGAAGTTTAAGGGCAACCCTCCCTCCAAACCCAAACCAATGGACCCCCGCCCAAACCCAAGCCCCCACGTCGGCCACCCCCATCACCCCTGAGGCGCCTGCCTGCCCCATTGATGCCCCTGCCATGTGAAGGTCACTTTGCAGTCAGGGGTCACGTTTGGCACAGAGACATTGCCCAGTGTGCCTGGGGCACTAAGAACAATTGGACTGGCCAGTAGGCCCATATTGTACATAGTTATTTTTTGTCATCATATTCTTTAACGTTATTACATCTGCACCAAGGAACCGTTGGTGTCGAGGGTTACAAACTTATCATACCTTTCCTTCTACATGCATGTGTTGTATATGTGTGATTTGCTGCCTGTCTTCCATGTATTTTATGTGTTAGTGTAGCAGCATGAATTGTGTTGGTGAGTTGTGCTATGGACTTGTTGTGATATGTTGTGTTGTTGTTGTGTGGCATTGTGTGGTAATGGTGTGTGTGTGTTGTGATGCATCTGTGATGTACTTTGTGTGTTGGGTATATAGTTATTTTTTGTCATCATATTCTTTAGCGTTATTTACATCTGCACCAAGGAACCTTTGGTGTCGAGGGTTACAAACTTGACCTGCCTTTCCTTCCACATGTATGTGTTGTATATTTGTGATTTTCTGTCTGTCTTCCATGTATTTGATGTGTTAGTGTAGCAGCATGAGTTGTGTGGGTGAGTTGTGCTATGGACTTGTGATATGTTGTGTTGTTCTGTGGCACTGTGCGGTAGTGGTGTATGTGTTGTGATACATCTGTAATGTACTCTGTGTGTTGGGTGGACGGTGCGTGTGATCTGACACATTGTTTGGCAGTGTTATTGTTTGTATTGAATGTGTGCTGTGGTTACGTGTTGCTGCCATTATGTGTTTTCCTGTGGAGGTGTGCGGTGTGCCTCTCTGCCAATGCGTTTGTGTGGTTACAATGGTGTTGTCGTTGTGTGACTCGTTGGTGTTGTGTGTAGATGTGTTTGACAGTGGCAGTGGTGTGTGCGTGGCACATGTATGTTGGCCGTGGTGTGTGTGTTTGTGTGTTGGTGCAGGTCTATGTTTGTATGTGTGTGTGGCTGTGGCTAGCAGTTCTGGGCTTGTGTGTTGTGTATGGGTGTGTACTGATTGCCTTCCCTCCAGTGTGTGCTATGTGGGTGTACTTACGGTGACTGGCTTTGTCGCTGTTACTGTTGCTGGTTCTGGAGTTGTACGGCCAGCAGGAGCAGTGGAAAGACTTCAAGTTCGGGTTCAATGGCGGTTGCGGACGTGTCTGTGTTCCTGCAGGTGAGTGTCTCCTTTTATGTTATTCATTTCTGTGGTGAGACCGCCCCGGAGATCCTGGCAGTGTGCAACCTCGTAATATGGTCGGCAAGAACATGGTCTCCGCCGGCCTGAAGATGCCTGGCACCGGCCGCTGTGGTCCATCCGCACTGGCGATACTGACGGTGAATTGGCTGTGTTCTGTTGGGAGGAATCTGAAGAAGATTTTGTAGATCCGGTCTGCCCCGTGGCACTCCCCTCGCCCTCCGTCCCACTTGTCAATTCTCTTCTTGACCACACTACCCAGAGTTCTCTCTTCTCTTTTGCATAATTAATGTGTCACTCTATGCATGAAAGGATATTGTTTTGAGATATATATATTTTGTTTTATATATATATATATAACATTTTGATATATAAACATACATACATACACACACATCACTTTCAAATTATTATAAGTAGCAGACCTTGTTATACAGTCTTTTCAGCTCCCTAACCAGACAACACTACCTACAATGTGCCACTCTACCAAACATAAGTGTTGGAGTGCATGCTATTATTTCACATGCTGTAAGTGATGTATGCAAGGTTATAAACAGTGCATGAAAAAGGCATGAGTTATTGTTCATAATGTATTTATAATTATAAATTATCCTTAACCTTTGTTTTTTCTATTGTATGTTAATGGTTTTTATTGTTCAATACAAATGTGTTTCAAATTGTATTATGGAGTGTCACTGATTGGAGTCATGAAGTGGAGCGTAGTACAGTAGTGTAGGAGAGTGTTGTAGAGTCTAGTATCATAGAGAGGACTGTTGTATTGGAAGAAACTGGGATCAAGTAGAGTGGAGTGACATAGCGTACAGTGGAGTAAAGTTTTATGCAGTAGACTGCTGTGGTATATCATATCATGGAGTGGAGTATTGTAGAGTGGAGCGGTGTATTGTACAATGTAGTTATATGTCAAAGAATAGAGCTGAGTATTGTACAGTAGAGTGTTGCCGACTGGAGTGTCATGAACTGGAGTGTGGTGGAGTGGATTGTCATTGAGCCAGGGCTGTTGAGTGGCATATAGTATATCAGAGTACTGGAGAGAGTAGCAGCATAGACTGGAGTTCAGTGGAGTAGAGTGTTGTATAGTTCAATGTTGTCGAGTGTAGTGCTGTGCAGTAGAGTGGCAGAGAATCTTGTACAGTGTAGTGTTGTACGTTGGATTAGCATTATTTGTGAGAACAATGTGCATGGTAGAGGGGTGAGTTGTAGTTAGAGCTGTCTGGTTAGCGAACTGAAAACAGTGTGTGACAGGTTCCGCTACTCATACTAATTTGAAGGTGGTGGATAAGTTGTAAATGAAAGTTATAACTATAACTTTACAATTTTGTAAAATGTGTGTAGTTTAAACTTGGTTTGTATGAGACAAATACGTTTTCCTAACTATAACTAAGCTTTAACCTTTGCTTTTCTCATTAAATTTCAATGTTTTGTAAAAAATTTTAAATAAAAATGTGTTTCAAAATCCTAGATTCCAGTGTCGCAGGTGGGGAGGTGTTATGTGGAGTGCAGTACAGTGCAATAGAGAAGAGTGCTGTAAACTCTATTGTTATATACTGGAGTATTGTAGATTGGAATCACCTGGAGTACAGTAGAGCGTAGCAGTGTATCGTACAGTGTAGTAAAGTGTTATCTAATGTAGTGGGATGGTGTCTCATATAGTGGAGTCAAATATCGTAGACTGGAGCATCAAGTTGTACAGTGGAATGGCGTGTTGATCAGAAGAGGAGGATGTAGTAGATTGTCGTAGAGTGGAGTAGAGTGTTTTAGAGTGGAGTAAGGTGAAGTAGAGTTTTATAAAGTGGAGTATCATCAAGTGAAATATCATAGAGTACAGTGGAGGAGAGTGTCATAGAGTGGAGTGGAGTGTTATATAGTTGAGTGGTGTATCATAGTGAAAAGTTGAGTGGCGTGCTGCAGACTGCCATATAGTGTAGTACAGGGGCATAGAGTAGATGAGCATAGGGTGGAGTAGAGTGGCATAGAGTGGCATAGAGTGTAGTACAGTGTCATAGAGTGGAGTTGTATACAGTGGAGTAGAGTGTCAGACAGTGGAACTGCATAGATTGGAGTATAGTACAGTGGCACAAAGTGGTGTAAAGTGTAGTAAACTGCAGAATAGTGGAGTGGTGTACCCTGGAGTGGGGTTGTGTAGAGAGGAGTAAAGTGCCATAGACTGGAATGGTGTGTTGTAGACTATAGTGGCATGGAGTACAGTAGAGCATACAGATGAGTAAAGTGTCATAAATTAGAGTACTGTGTCGTAAAGTAGAGTGTGGTGGTGTGTCATACAGTATTGGACAGAGATGTAGACTAACATGGAGTGGCATATAGGCATATAGGCCCTCATTACAACCCTGCCGGACGGTGGTAAAGCAGCGGTAATACCACCAACAGGCCGGCGAGAAAGAAAAATGGAATCACAACCATGGCGGAAACCTGCCTACATAGAGAGCCACTTTAACACTCCGACTGCCACGGCGGTAGAAACAAACACCGCGGCGGTAACTGCCAACAGACAGGTGGAGGACAAAGTACCGCCCACTGTAATACAAGAGGCCTATCCTCCAACACTATCAAAAGCACGGCAGAAACAGTACACAGAAGGGAAACCACTCACCTCTTGACACCCAACGAGGAACCAGGAAGAGATGGAGCCCGAGTTACACGTACTGCCCATGCTGGCCTTCCTCCTGCTGTATCAGGAGCAGGACAGACGCCGTCGACGACCACAGTGAGTACTGCTCCTACAACACAGGGGAGGGGGGAGGGAAAAGAGAGTGACACACACACGCAACACACAATACCCCCACCCCTACCCTCACCCACAACACCATACACACAAATACATTCAGCAACATTACAATTACACCCCCCACCCCCTGGAAGAACGCTAGGACAAAATTAAATGATTGTAACAATTGTAATCATGAAAAATCAGATAGTGAAAGTTCAAAAATCAGTATATACAAATATGTACACGAACTACACAAGTCCGGATGGTGTACCAATCATTGTCCGTGGACCAGTGGTCCTAAAATGCATGGGTGAAGCCCACACAAGATACCTGACTCGAAACGGAGAGAACACTGCATGGGCATCAGATCAAAAATTAACATGCACCTCAGGGGGGAGGGGAGGGGGGCACCTCAGCCGTATGAACGCATGACGCCACTGCTCCTCGAGGGGGCTCCATGCCCATTGCTGTATCCTGGGGAGTGCAAAGCCACAGTCTCTCAAGTCTTTTCAGTGAGTGGTTTGCCCACTGCTTTATCCTGGGGAGTGCAAAGCCACAGTCTCTCAGTCCTTCCAGTGGGTGGTTTGCCCACTGCTGTATCCTGGGGAATGCAAAGCCACAATCTCTCAAGTCCTTCCAGTGGGTAGTTTGCCCAATGCTGTATCCTAGGGAGTGCAAAGCCACAGTCTCTCAAGTCTTTCCAGTGGGTGGTTTGCCCACTGCTTTATTCTGGGGAGTTCAAATCCACAGTCTCTCAAGTGGATAACAGTCTCCACTGGTTCTGGAGGGGGCATTGTGCCCAGAGTGCTTCATCCTGCCAAGGATTGTGGTAGTAGAGTCTTTTCTCCACTGGTTCTGGAGGGGGCCTTCTGCCCAGAGTGCTTCATCCTGCCAAGGACTGAGGTAGTGGATGCTTTTCTCCACTGGTTCTGGAGGGGGCCGTGTGCCCAGAGTGCTTCATCCTGCCAAGGACTGCGGTAGTGGATGCTTTTCTCCACTGGTTCTGGAGGGGGCCTAGTGCCAGAGTGCTTCATCCTGCCAAGGACTGAGGTAGTGGATGCTTTTCTCCACTCATTCTGGAGGGGGGCTTGTGCCCAGAGTGCTTTATCCTGCCAAGGACTGAGGTAGTGGATGTGATTCTCAACTGGTTCTGGAGGGGGCCTTGTGCTCAGAGTGCTTCATCCTGCTAAGGACTGAGGTAGTGGATGCTTTTGTCCACTGCTTCTGGAGGGGGCCTTGTGCCCAGAGTGATTCATCCTGCCAAGGACTGAGGTAGCGGATGCTTTTCTCCACTGGTTCTGGAGGGGGCCTTGTGCCCAGAGTGCTTCATCCTGCCAAGTACTGTGTTAGTGGATTATTTTCTCCACTGGGTCTGGAGGGGGCCTTGTGCCCAGAGTGCTTCATCCTGCCAAGGACTGAGGTAGTGGATGTTTTTCTCCACTGGTTCTGGAGAGGGCATTGTGCCCAGAGGGCTTCATCCTGCCAAGGACTGAGGTAGTGGATGTGATTCTCCACCGGTTCTGGAGGGGGCCTTGTACCCAGAGTGCTCCATATGCAGTGTGGCAGGTCCCATTCCCTCACCTGGGTGTGTGTGCCACGAGATTGCCTAGGAACAGGTAGCATGATATGCCATGGAGGTAGGGACATACCCCACCCTGCTGCAGCTTCGCCTTCCACCTGCAGGTGCAAACAGTGATGAGAGTCATGCCTCATGGAAGCTGGGCAGGGTCCAGGAAGTCTCCTCCAGCCTCGGACAGCTGCCCACTGGGGATGGTAGCCATGTCAGTTGTGGTGCCACTGTCCGATCACGTTGCGGGGGTGGTGGCGGTGCTTGCGGCGGTGTCTGTGGCAGCGGTGCTGACGGTGGAGCATGTGTCAGCACCTGTTGAGGGACACAGCAGGACGTCTCCTGCAGCCTCGGATGGCTTCCCACTGGGGAAGATGCTGGGGACTGTTGCTAAGGCTGTAGACGTGCAGGTGGCGGTGCAGGTGGCTCTGCAGGTGGCAGTGCTGGTGGCGGTGCAGGTGGCAGTGCTGGTGGCGGTGCAGGAGGCGGTGCTGGTGGCGGTGCAGGTTGTGGTGTTCGCCACCGTACAGGTTGGTGTAGTCGTTGACAGAAGGGGTGACACTAGTCCCTCAGTCGATGCCACCGTACCCTGTCCTGACCAGGCCTTCTGCTTTTGTCCCTTCCCCACCTTTGATGGTGCCGCAGGTGTCTTGCTACTGTTCCCTTTTGCTTTGGTGGAGCCCTTGGTGGCTGGTAGGTGCGGCTTCTCCCTCCGGGATGTGGGCACCTTCTTCACCTTTGCAGGTGGCGGAATGTCCTTGCCCTCGCAAGGTGGCACACTGGCAGCCCTGATGGGTGGCACACTGGATGACCCCCCAGTTGCCTGGGGATCTGGTGGCTGAGGTGCTGGGCTGGGACCTGGAAATCCTGTCCCTAGGGGAAGGATGGGGGGGGAGGTGTAGGGAATAGGTCAATGTTAGCCAGGAAAAGCTTCTTAGACACACTGGGACGGGAAGATGGAGAGGGTTTGGGAGTGGAGGAAGAGGTAATGGTTGTAGGAGGTGTACATTTGCTGAATTTGGGTGAAGGTGCATGGGCCGGAGGCTGTTGTGAGGTGGATGGCTGTTGGGTGGGTATGTGCCTGCGTTTGTGTACTTTGGGAGGAGGGCTTACAGACACACTGGGAGAGGACACTGGGGATGTGTGCATGGTAGTGGGGGTGGTGATTGCACGTGAGCGGTGTGTGGTGATGGGCATGCTGGTGATGGAGGTAGTGGCTGAGGATGTAGTGCATGCAGGTGTGAGTGGAGACGAGACAGGGAGGGTGGAGAAGGATGTGGAGGAGGGGGACACAGTGGAGGCAGTGGATGTTGCTGTGTCTACATGGGGATGGTGCTTGTATGAGTGCTTGTGGGATGTGTGGTGCTTATGTTTGCCATGTCCACTCTTGTGTGTTGATGAGTGTGCATGCTGGTCTGATGGTGTGCTTGGGATAGGCTGAGGTACAGGGGATTGGGTCAGGTAGAGGAAGTTGGAGGGGGGAGGCTGGAAACAGGGACAATGGCTGCCATCAGTACTGAGGCCATAGCACAACCAGAGCCAGAGCCTGAAATGCTCTCTGTTGGGCCGCCTGCCCAGAATGAATGCCCTCCAGGTATGCATATGTTTGGTGCAAATGCCTCTCGACATCCTGGATCCATTCAAAATGGTAGATTGCCCAATAGTGAGGGATCTCAGGAGGTCAATAGCCTCCTCACTGAGGGCAGTAGGGCTGACTGGGGCAGGGCCTGAGGTGCCTCAGGTGAAGGAGATGCCCACCCTCCTGGGTAAGCGGGCACAGGACACACGCTGAGGGGCTGCTGGGAGGGCAATGCTAGTAGGGGGGGTGGCGACTGTACCTGTTGATGCAGTGGACACAGAGGTGCCCACCACCACAAGGGAGCTCCCATCAGAGGAGGAGTTGCTGTCGCTGGTGTATGCTCCTGTACCCGTCGTGGAGCTCCCCTCGCCCTCCGTCCCACTGGCGGCTTCAGACTCCGTTGCTTCACCCTCCAGGGCCAAGTGGGTTGCAGCTCCCTCCTGCTCCAGTGCCACTGCTCCTCTGCCCGATGATGCTATTGCACGCAAGAACAGGGAGACAAAACAAAAAGGGGGGGAAGACAGAAGAAACACATATTCAGTGCATGCAACACCACTACCGTTGGCGGACACAACACACAGGGAGCAGCCCTATGCACTAAGCCATGCACTAACAGTGCCTAGCAAATTCACATGCCCATGGGGGACGAGGCCTAAGCCCGATTGCTGCATACCTGGAAGTCACAGGAGCCTGACTAGGTGGAGATGGCTATTACCAGTAGTGGGGTTGGGGTGCCACAGAGCCTACCTAACAAGGGACCTAGCCTACCAAGTTTGCCCAGGCCTAGGGGAACCCACAGCCCACTTCGACCACCCAGACACCTCGTAAAGCACGCAGAGTCAGCTGAATTAGAGTGTACTCACCCCCTTGTGGCTGCTGTGATGCCCTCAAGCGCCCATCCAACTCCGGATAGGCCACTGCCAGGATCCGGTACATCAAGGGGGTCATGGTGCGACGGGCACCCCTTCCACGTTGGGGGGCCTTCCCCAGCTGGGCCTCTGATGTCTTCTTCCTCCAGCGGCACAGGTCCTCCCATCTTTTCTGGCAGTGGGTGCTCCGTCTATGGTAGACCCCCAGGGTCCGGACGTCCTTGGCGATGGCTCACCAATATCCTTCTTCTGGTGGGCGCTGATCTAGAGGAAAAGTGAAGTAACAATGGATTTTACTCCCCCGTCTGGTTCTTCTTACTCATTGGCACAACTTCCCACCCTGGCCCAGAAAAACATACACTGACCATCCTCACATGCTGGCCTCTGCCCATCCCCCCTGTATCTTCCATCCACCCTACTCCATACAGTCATGTCCCATCCATCATGCTCACAGTGTACTCACCTGTTTGTCTGGAGGACCGTATAGTTGCGTGTACTGGGGGAGGACCCCATCCACCGGTTTCTCCAACTCCTCCAAAGTGAAGGCAGGTGCCCTTTCCCCAGACACTGTAGCCATCGTCGCTTCCAGACACAGGTCACAGCAGCACTTGCAGTGTAGGTCCTCTCCTGTTGAAGGTCAGGTATCAAGTGAGTGAACAGTAAGAAAATGGCGGCCACATCCGCGGCGGCGCGTACCGTCCCAGCCAGCGTACATCGTCATTGGCTCTTGGGACCCATAGGGCCCAATGTTAACCAATGCTGAATTGCACCGAGGTCTTCGACCGCCCACCGCAACGGTGTACAGCGCCGGCACAGTTACCTCATTTCCCCTTGTCCCACCTTACAGGTCAGGCAGCCGCCATTTCAGGGGGCCACATTGGATGGAAAAAAACTGCGTCACACCTATCTAGGCCTGGAATACAGACAGATAGCGGCACTTTGCGATTTCTCTACGTTTTAGCAAATAACACATTGTGATACCTCAGTGTTCGATGACCCTCTACTCGCTGTTCTCCTCCATAAGGCACGTCTGCTGGGGCAGGTGATGAGATGGCGGCATCCTCCGGTGTACAGACCGCTGGTGGATCTGTCAACAATGGAAGAGAGACACATCATTATCACATACAGACTTGATCATGCAACAGTCCTGGAACTGTGTGCCCAGTTGGAGCCAGACCTGATTTCAGATATTCGCCATCCCACAGGAATCCCCCCTCTTGTGCATGTTCTGTCTGTACTCCATTTCCTGGCCAGTGGGTCTTTTCAAACAACAGTGGCCATGGCATCAGGGATGTCCCAGCCAATGTTCTCTAACGTGTTGTCCAGAGTGTTATCTGCCCTGCTGAAACACATGCGCAGCTACATTGTTTTCCCTCAGGTGGAGGATTTGCCTACAGTGAAAGGTGACTTGTATGCCCTGGGACATATCCCCAACATCATTGGTGCCATTGATGGTACACATGTGGCATTTATCCCCCCCGCAGGAATGAACAGGTGTACAGAAACCGGAAAAGCTACCATTCGATGAATGTGCAGATGGTGTGTTTGGCAAACCAGTACATCTCCCATGTGAATGCCAAGAATCCTGGCTCTGTGCATGATGCTTACATTTTGAGTAATAGCAGCATCCCTTATGTGGCAACTCCTGAGGCACCGTGTGTGGCTAATAGGTGAGCCCAAGGTCCCAACACATAGGTGTCTGGGTATGGGGATGTCCCTGAGGGTTAGTGTCTGTCTAACAGTTGTCCCTCGACATTTACAGGTGACTCTGGTTACTCCAACCTGTCATGGCTACTGACCCCAGTGAGGAATCCCAGGACAAGGGCAGAGGAACGCTACAATGAGGCACATGGGCGAACTATAGAACGCACCTTCGGCCTCCTGAAGGCCAGATTCTGGTGCCTCCATCTTACAGGTGGCTCCCTATACTACTCACCGAAGAAGGTGTGCCAGATAATCGTGGCCTGCTGTATGCTGCACAACCTGGCTTTGCGATGCCAGGTGCCTTTTCTGCAGGAGGATGGGCCAGATGGTGGTCTTGTGGCAGCTGTGGAGCCTGTGGACAGTGAAGAAGAGGAGGCAGAAGAAGAAGATGTTGACAACCGAAACAACATCATCATGCTGTAGTGTGGTTAGTTTTACGTACCCTTTGCGCATTAGCTTTAGGCTTTAGGCCTTTGTGCACTTTGCCCTGGATGTATTTTATTAATTTGCTTGCAGCTTAGAGCCTCTGTGCACTTTGCTCTAAATGCTTTTTATTAGGCTTCGTACTGTTATTTTTCAAATAGCCAGTTCTACGGTCTTTTTTTTTATTCATATCACACTGTTTAGCCTACTTCAGCACTGGAGTTCTCCATAACACATTCCTGTTCACTCTGTGCTTCAGTCAAGGATACAGTCTGGTACATTGCCGATAGACGTGGTAGGAGTTTAGTCTTTGGCATTTCTGCGTAGGAACATTTTGTGATCACGCTGACATGTTAGTTATAAAAACACTTCCTTGTCCCAATACACGTAAGAGGGAGATTCCGACCAGGGAACCACAACTAGACGCTGACTGCCTCGTTGCAGATGCTGAACCAAGATCACAGGCCTTTGCTCAGGTATGAGGGCTGATGTCTCCCCAAGGATTCAGAAAGGAAAGTTAGAAGCTTAACATGCTGTGCTCGAAATAGACCAAGCAGAGGGAGAGTAGAAACTATTAGACACCATGATAGCTTTGTTCTGATGTTTTACTCTCCTGGTGACTATTTCAATCCTACTGTGTTGTATGGTTCTGGTTATTGCGGCTTATGCCGTATTATCTAAAATGCAGTCGTTTTATTAAAACATTATATAAAACTTATACTGCCTTTGTCATTTGTATATGAGATCATACTGTAAATGAGGGAGTTGGTTTGGATCTGAGTGACCACGACTTCCCTGAGAAGTTCCAAAAATGTCATGCGCTCGGCTGCCCAATCATCTCTTCCCCTTGGGAGAAATGAGGCACTGCTAGTTAGCCGGAGCAAAAACCGGATTTAGGGTGACAGAATTCCTTACACGTGGGTCCGACTCAGTCCCCCACACCGTGATCGATCCTGCTGCCTAGAAATCCAGTAGCCTCATTTAGGATAATGAGAGCCCACGCGATATGGCGCCGCCAACGATTGGTCTGGCTCTTATTTATAGGTCCGGCTGACTCTCTCAGTCTCATATATATATTGACTCCTCGGTTCCATAAGCAGAGACGTCCGTGGGGCTGAGGGTTTCCGCCACCACAGGATAGGTACATTCTATTACTTAGTGGTTGGTTGTTCAAGCTTGAACTTTAAAAGGAAAACCCAATATTGGTGTGCCTTCTCTGACCTAGTGCTGTTTTTTTTACAAATGGCGAATCCTATTGTAGTGAATATAGCAATCAATATGCGACAACCGCTCACAGGACATCTGGTGGCACATGGCCTGACGGTCCAGGGGGGTCCGGTCACTTTTGTGGTGGACGCCCATGCAGCCTATAGAACAGAACTTTTTTATTCTTGGGTCGTATTTCCAGCAGTTGATGGGGGTACAAACACTTTTCACGAATACACTGTTGCGAATGTCCCTGGACAGTACAGGGCATATGCATACTTAGAGATACCTTTATCTTATCAAGAACACCATAATTGGCTTGATGGCGCCCTCCCACACACAGTAGCACAGGTAAGGTTAGGTCCACTGAGTAATGATGGTCCGACCTGGCCTTTATTGGCTACTTACACACCATATCCTGCGGTTGCTAACTTGGCAGTGGCTGACGTTCGTCGTTTATATATAGACTTGGCAACTACATACAGAAGACTGGTTCAGTTTGTAATGCAGGCATTAAATGCTAATGCAGCACGTGCTGCTCCGGCGCACCCACAGGCGGTGGTTCCGGGTATCAATCCGGCCACTGTACACTCAGTTATGGGTAAAGTACCGGTTAAACATGAGGAAACTCCATTTTGGCTGGCGCAAAAAATTAATACGCTGGAAGCAGTATTTCCCCATACGGGACCTCAGGATAAACATAGAATATTGGCGATGTGTTTGCCGTATGGGATGGTTCCTCCGTGGACCTTTGTAATACCTGGGGCACGGTGTTTGCCGCGCTCTACACTACGGCACACGGTACACCGACATTAGCTAATTTACTGGAAGTGCTTAAACAAATTCAAGATGAATATGGGGCTGCCCCTGCCTTAGATTTGGGCATGCAGTTAATGGGCAATTTTGCCGCAGTTTCTTCTATTATTTTGAGTAATCTCAAGGGAGAGGCAGTAGCGCTAGCAGTGCGAATGCGTCTTCGGGACGTTCCGCAGATTAATCAAGAGCGGGAACTCCCGAGAATAATTGCAGAAACATATTCTAGTATTGGTCGTGATAGCCTAGGGGCTAGACCGCAAAAACCCCAATTACAGGGTAAAAATAATAAAGACAATGCTAAACAACAGCAACCTGAGGGTACTAAAAAGCGCTGGGAAAAGAAAAAGCAAACACCTAAGAAAGATGGGGGACAGTCTCTGCAACCGGAGACCCCGCAGAATAGGTATAATCTTAGGAATAGGGATAATTTGAAGATGCCTGAAAGATATCAATATACTGATACACGCCAATCTTGTTCCTTTCAGGACTCCTCAGAGAAGAGAAGTGAGAGAGGTGGGCGGTCAGAGCGGAGAACAGAGTACGTGAAACCAAGACAGGATTCACAACGCTCAACTGAGGTTTCTATTAAACAAGAAGAGAAACCGCTGCAACAAAAACAGCAATTTAAAAAGAAGAAAGTGGCAGCAGTCTCAGTTAGACATGCCGCTCAAGAAGAGAGGTCTCTTGACGAACAAGACATGGGCGTTGGCACTGTTAGACAGCACGGCAGAGGTCACAATAGTTCCCCGGAGTCTTCTAGAGCATCTGGAGGTGAAAGCAACTGATGAATTCATACAAGTCGAAACGGCGGATATGCGAGTCTCTGATCCTAATAGAGTATATCAAGTGACTCTGCAATTAGAAGGGGACATTGACCACATTATACACGCCATCTTTTGGGACCATGTGGTAAAATCATATGATGTTCTGCTGGCCGAACAAGATTGGCCGCCTGACTTTGTTCGCGACTGTCCAGTGGGGGAAGAGGTTATTGCACCTTCCTTCTCACCACTTGTTCCGAGAGAACTAGCGGAGTCCTATAATAAATTATGGGCTCTTGCACAGGCCCCCGCTCTATATAGAAATAATGTGGGGTGGGATAGACAATCACCTTATCATGTAATTCCAATAAAGGGCGAACCTCAGCCGCAGCCGCAGTATCCTATCAAATTTGAAGCAAGGGCATCGGTTAGGAATATTCTTACACAATTGGAGTACCAGGGTGTAATTGAGCCCTGTGTCTCGCAGATGAATAATCCCTTATTTCCGGTTGCTAAACCAGACCATTCATATAGGATAGTGGTGGATTACAGACATTTAAATGGTCATACACGCACATATGCAATACAGAATTCACATAGCGCAGCGCTTATGAATAATATAGTGCGTAAAAAATACAAAACAACGTTAGATATCTCCAATGGATTTTTCTGACAAAATATAGTTCCCGAAAGTCGGGACTATACCAGTTTCAGTGCGTTTGGCTCTCAGAAAAAGTTTTGTCGTTTGCCTCAGGGGTATAAGAATAGCCCAGGACTGTTTTCGGCTCGTGTAACTGAAATTCTGCACGAGTTGTATCCTGCAGCGTTATCATATGTTGATGACATATATCTGACAGACGATGAGATTCTGCAACATCTAAGGTGTGTATCGCGCATTGTTGTGGGGTTTGCTGAAATTGGCTATAAGTTTAATTTTAAGAAATCGAAGATTGCCTTCCTCAGTGTCATTTTCTTGGGATATGAGTTGTCGAGTGAGGGCAAGAGCTTGGCGCCACATTTTTGGGACAAATGTGCTCAATTGCAGCCTCCTAATACGGTTAGGAAGCTCCAATCATTGTTGGGGTTTCTGAATTTTTGCAGAACTTACATTCCTGAATATGCTATGCGTATAAAACCCTTATACGAGTTGATTCGCCCGAATTTTTCGAGTAGATTTTGGACGATTGAGCATACACATATCCTACGAGATTTGCAGACTGATCTCTTAGCAGTTAAACACTTACACACACAGGACAATAAGACACATTTAGTCATCAGGGTGATACCTGGGGCTGTTGGGTTTACATATGTCACCTTTAATGAGGGTGAGACAGTCCCGATTGCATACAAGTCCCACTTGTATTCTGCTGCAGAACAACGATTTGCGCAAACTGAGAAAATACTCACTGCCGTACAGATGGCTGTGATTAAAGAAAGACCTCTTGCCCAGGGCCAACGCATTATTGATGTTTCCCCGATTCCGGCCTTAGAGGCTGTTACAAAAGCGAGTGTCCCTAATTCGAAAGCTTTACACCCGCGATGGATACAATGGGCTACGTCTTTGACAGCCACTGATGTAGATGACATATTTGACCCTAAACTGCAGACTCAAGAATTTCTTCAATATGAAATGGAGTACCCAGTTCCTGCTGGCACATTGCCTATTGACCAATATCAGGTGGTTATGTATACCGATGGCTCTGCGCAACCAGCGGTTGGGACTAAACAACAGTATTCTGCTGCATGTGCGGTGGTGAGCCGCACTATGGAGGGGGAAGTGTTCTGCCCCCGACATACTTATACTAAAACCTTGGGAGATTGCACGGCACAGCTGGCTGAGCTCAAAGCTCTATTGTTAGCGTTGGAGCACGCGGATCCGGCGATTTTAACCTTGCTGGTCTGTGACTCCTACTACTGTGTTCAGTCTTTCAATGAATATCTACACTATTGGAAGTTGAATGGGTTCAGAGATTCTAAGGGCAACACCATTAAACACAAATTGTTGTGGGGTAAGGTTGCGGATCTGAAAGAGACGCTTCCTAAGGTCCATGTTGTGCATACACTTGGACACCAGCGCGTTGGGATACACGTTGCTGGGAATACTTTGATGAAGCCGCGAAGTCGGCAGTGGCTGTTGCCACTGTGGCCGCAGTGACTCGTTTGAGTTCCAAACCAGACACAGAGATTTCGGCTGCCATAAAAGCTACCGCTGATGGCACGCCATTTCCTAAAGGATTTCCTTCTAAGTATCGTTACTGCTTGAGTAGTGTGTTCAATGCTGTTGTTAATATTCCAGGCATTGGTGTACGTGATTTACCAAATAAAATTGAGAGATCTCGATTAATTTCTGCAGCACATGAGGGGGCGGCATCTGCACATGCTGGTGTGGCTGCCACTATTTCACTTTTACAGGCTCGTTACTGGTGGCCTGGTCTCTATAAAGAGACAAAGCAATATGTCCTTTGTTGTGATGTTTGTCAACAAATTAAAGCTTCATCGGCTAGACGCCCGCAGCAGACGCCCCTTCTAATTTCAAACAAACCTTTACAGTGTGTGTACTTGGATCATTGTGGTCCGTTGACCCCAGACAGTGCATACAAATATATCTTGGTTGTTGTAGATTCGTGCTCCAGATTTGTGTGGGTCTGGCCACAACGCTCGGCTGACGCTCTGACTGTTATTAAAGATTTGCGCATCTTTGTCGATACATTTGCAGTTGCGGCTTTTCATTCGGACCAGGGCCCTGCTTTTGCATCTAAGGCATTCAGGGACACCATGGCTTCGTTGGGGGTCCAACTCCAATTCTCGTCTCCATTTCATCCAGAGGGAAATTCTGTCGTGGAGCGTTTAAATCGTGATTTAAAGCAATCCTTAACGGCCAGGGTTATAGGTACGGGTCGTAGTTGGCTAGCCCACCTGTATGGAGTACAAAGAGCACTTAATAACTTGCCTAGAAGGTCACTGGGGGGTCGTACTTCATATGAGTGCCTGTTGGGAACACGAATGTATGTTCCTGATCTAGATGGTCCTGGTGTGGAGGCGGCAGATACGCCCTTTGACATAAATGATTGTGTCACTGTTTTGCAGGATTTACAACAATTCTGTGAAGATAACTCTTCTGCAAGTGCTGCCTCCTCAGGAATTAAGGATGAGCCAGTAACTCCTACTGGTTGGATACCCAGGATTGGGGATCTAGTGCGTGAAAAGGTCGCAGTAAAGAAAGAATTTGGTCCTTCTTATCGAGCACCTGTCCCTGTGTTAGGGGTTAGCGGCACGAGAACTGTGATTTTGCCGCCGCTGCAAGGGGCCAAAGGAAATCGCTTTGTTTCCATTGATAATGTCAAGTTACACCATGTGGCCGATTCTGCACAGCAGACCAAGAGGGACACCCAGTAGTTCCGGAATCCCTCTCACTACTGGGGAAGAAGTCCCGCTGCAGGTGATTTACACCGACGCTGTTTCCTCTCCGAGTTTGGGGAGGATGGAAGATGATCTTGCGATTGTTCCACAGACAACGATTAATTTGGAATCTTTTGATCAAGTTGCTTTACGTTCTACTGATGTTTCTGAACATGTGGTTTATTGTGTGCCAAGGCGGGAGCCTCCATCTGCTTCTTTGTTCACAGTTGCACCTTTTGCAAGAACTGCCTCTGGCTGCTTCAACAACACTGATGATGCAGTGTCCGGCTCCTCGTCCTCGATGTCTTCAGTCCGAGGTCCACGTAAGCTGCTGTGTTGGCTTAAACGCACATATTTTGTTTTTCCTTGGAACTATTTGTGGCTTTTTATGGCTGTTATGACTCTTTTTTTGTGGTTGGGATTTGTGGTTACTTTTTTTCTAGTAATACATGGTCATTTTCTTCCTGAACGATCTGACATTGAGCACGTGGAGACTGTGTTAAAACCACATTTTTCGTCTCATATGGTTCGAAGAGACTTGTCCAATGTAAACATTTCTGCAATACCGATTCCAGATGGGATTGTGTGGGATAAAGTAATGTTTGATATACATGGTCCCACTGAATTGATTCAAATACCGTATGTCCTCAAGTTATCACTGAATGATATTGTTATACCAGGCATTGTTTTTGATGATTGGGATGTGAAGACAGTAGATTCTATGCTGACAGACTTGCAATATTATACTGTCTATGACGATGAAGATGTTTACCTATTTAGAGATAATCATGGTGACATGTTTTGCTACAACTATTATGGACACCACTTTATTCATAAAGCAAGTCGACCTAAGTCCATTTTTGATTATGTGCAATGGGAAAATTGCCCAACTCCTCCACAGGGGAGTTCAAAAACGTATTATGATAAATTTGCATACTTTTCTGGCAATAATCAACAAAATGCTAAGTCTTACTATTTTAAAGTTACTCCGTATGCTAATAAGCAAATGTTATTGATCGATACTAAATTACTATATTCAAATTTGTTTGTGTCTAAACTTTCGGTTGAGGGGTATGAATATTGGTTTAAGACTGTTGATTTGAAAAGTGTCTGGGGAACGAAAAATTGGCAAATGCAGGGCAGGGACACATTATTTAGAGCATGTATTCTCCCTGTGCAGATGATTTTCCTCAATGATACGGTACAACAGACTAGCTGTTTGGGCTTGGCAACGATTAGTGAGTTAAATTTGCCTAGTATACCTGTCCCTTCCAAATTGAACAATTGGCAGCGATATGTTAATGCTACGTTTAGTGAGTTTACACACTGGGTCCAGAATGGTACGCTTAACACTTCATTGGTACATCCGGGCGGGTGGTTATTATGGCCTGTAGACACTATTAAGTGTCATCAACAGGACTAGTAGGGCAGTCTCTCGTTACATTTCACCAGAACATGCTGATATCATAACTACATACAGCGTGGGAAAGCTTTGTCAGCAATGGTTAAAGTCGTCCACGTTGGATGCAGTTAAATCACATCTCACGTTACTGTCTAATGATACTGACTTACAAGATTTTTTGTCAGGACCTAAGGTACCACGGAAGAAACTATTTTTATACGAAGTATATAATGAGATCTGGAAGCTTTCACAGCAGGAGGCAGCGGCCCGGTTGAGGCAAATTGATCCGGAAAACCTGATGCAGGCTTTGTCTGCTGTAGATAATGGCATGCATACCCTTTCTGACCGTGTTTACACAATTGACAGCATCGTTTCCTCTGCTATAGACATTATTAAATCAGATATGTCTTCTTTATGTCATGGGCAGAGTCAGACGCGGTCCATCATGCAGCTGGGTTGGACTCTTCAGACCTTGAAGGCAGGTCGCGTTCCGTGGCAGCACATTCGTGCCAGAGATATCTTTGTCTCCTTTAATTTAACTCGTCAACAACAGCTGATGGCTAAAAAGGAAGCAACGTATGTCATGTTGAATATTGAAAAATTGGAAAAACTGCCTTTCACGGTTGCGGAGATTCCGTCAGCTGAGTGGTTGATTCATGGGGTAATTAATCTGCCTATCTCCACTCTGCAATTTACTTCTTGTTTGAAGCACATTCCGGTGGGTAGATACGAACGGTTCGGAGACAGTTACATACACGAGGTGTGGGAGCTTCCCTTTCTGTACAGATGTATTAATGGTTTGAGGGAGGTTTTTCTTAGCGGTAGTGAATGCGAAACTTCTGTCAGCCATTCCATGGTTTGTAAACAGCTGTCCTTGCACGGAGCGTGTAACGCTTCGATTGCTAACTTAGCTTGTTATCTGAAGGGAGTTCCAGTCCCGGTTATTAAAAACACTTTCCAGGTGCTTTCTAACGGCAGTTACATTGTTCTTAACAGCGAACGCTGTTGTGGCATGCGTGCCGGTATAGTTTACGTTGTCGTTGTCTCCAAGGCCGTTACGTGCTGCGGGAATGTGTTGTTTCCCCCCACTCAAATTAGGGAGGTAGCGGACATCTGGCCTCATATTGCTACTTCCAAGGTTAATTTCGACAAGTTGAGTCGACTGAAGGCTTTATTGTTTCAAAAGCATGTGGCCCTTACATCTGCTAGCGAGACCTACGCACTACAGGTGGCAAGGTCATCAGCGGAAATACAGTCCCTTTTGAATACTAACTTTCCGAGTCACTTTGGTGAACTTGTGGGACGTATATTTAATGCATCCAGCACTGCTGGAATTGCAAATTTTTTCAAAGCCGTTGGTGTTGGTTTTGCTCACACCTTCTCTTCCATATTCGGTTTAATACCTTCGGCTATACACCCTATTTTCGGAAGCATTTTTGGGGGTTTCCCGATTACTTTGGCTTTATTGGCTGGAGTCTTGCTATTGCTGCTGTTCTTCCGCAATGGCTGTCCCGCCACAACGAGATCCTATATTGCTGCTCCCGTCAGCGCAACTGTGTCGTGAACGCATGATGCAGCATTTTGGAGCGACACTCCTGGGACATTTGGGGCCGTATTTATACTCTGGTTGCGCCGAATTTGCGTCGTTTTTTTCGACGCAAATTCGACGCTAAACTAACGCCAACTAACGCCATATTTATACTATGGCGTTAGACGGTTCGGGCGCCAAAGTGCCCGGAGTGTGCGTCATTTTTTAGCGTGAACCCCTTCCTTGCGTTAATGATATGCAAGGGAGGCGTTCCCGTCTTAAAAAATGACTCCCAGGCCTTTACGTGGTATTTATACTCCCGGGCAAAAGAGACGCCCGGGAGTGGGCGTGGCTAAAAACGGCGCATTTGCGCCGCTTTTTAACGCCTGGGTCAGGCATGGCGTTAAGGGACAAGTGGGCTCAAAATGAGCCCAGAGTGCCCTCCCCTGCCCCCAGGGACCCCCCCTGCCACCCTTGCCCACCCCAGGAGGACACCCAAGGCTGGAGGGACCCACCCCAGGGACATTCAGGTAAGTTCAGGTAAGTATTTTTTTTTTTTTTTTATAATTTTTTTTGGCATAGGGGGGCCTGATTTGTGCCCCCCTACATGCCACTATGCCCAATGACCATGCCCAGGGGACAGAAGTCCCCTGGGCATGGCCATTGGGCAAGGGGGCATGACTCCTATCTTTACAATGATAGGAGTCATGTTGATGGGGGATGGGCGTCGAAAAAAAATGGCGCAAGTCGGGTTAAGACGATTTTTTAGCGTCAACCGGACTTGCGCCATTTTAAGACGCCCTAACGTCATTTTTTCCCAACGCCGGAGCTGCCTGGTCTACGTGGTTTTTTTCCACGCACACCAGGCAGCGCCGGTCTGATTGCGCCGTCTAACGCCATTCCATAAATACGGCGCCCGCATGGCGCTTCAGAATGGCGTTAGACGGCGCAAAATTTTTTGACGCTAAACTGCGTTAGCGCAGTTTAGCATCAAAAAGTATAAATATGGGCCTTGGAGTGTGACTGGTGTCTGTCATTCCAACCAGTTTTGGATTGTGTGCAACCCGTGTTTCGGTGCCTTTGGTGCTCGTTTGAACATGCACTGACTTTCTGTCTCTCACTGCAGCGCACTCCAGTGGTCGAAACTGATCTGTTGATGTTCCCGATTAGGGCTCATTCCCAGACTTGTGCACTACGGTTGCGTTTGCTTCATGAGGCAGTTTATGAGATTCCCTTCCTGGAGGAAGATGGTATTGTCTCATTCATAGGCCCTGCACGAGGTGCTGCCCTGAATGGTTTTGGGGCTTTGGAACACACCTGCTCCATGGTACTTTGTAGCGTGGATCTTCCGATATTGACATATATCGAAGTGGAGAAGCTGCTGCTTTCTTTTGCTTCTGTCTGACAATTGGATTTTTTTATTTTATTTTTTCCCTCGAAAATTGACATTATATTGTATTTGGCTTTATCGTCACATGGTTCCCAAATTTATGACTTTGTTGTCCTCTGACCTTGTCGAAATATATATATTTTTAGGTGTTGTTTATATCTGGGGCATACTTTTATAATATTGGAACCACCTGCTACCGACAAGGGGAGGGTGTAGTGTGGTTAGTTTTATGTATCCTTTGCGCATTAGCTTCAGGCTTTAGGCCTTTGTGCACTTTGCCCTGGATGTATTTTATTCATTTGCTTGCAGCTTAGAGCCTCTGTGCACTTTGCTCTAAATGCTTTTTTTTAGGCTTCGTACTGTTATTTTTCAAATAGCCAGTTCTACGGTCTTGTTTTTTATTCATATCACACTGTTTAGCCTACTTCAGCACTGGAGTTCTCCATAACACATTCCTGTTCACTCTGTGCTTCAGTCAAGGATACAGTCTGGTACATTGCCGATAGACGTGGTAGGAGTTTAGTCTTTGGCATTTCTGCGTAGGGACATTTTGTGATCACGCTGACATGTTAGTTATAAAAACACTTCCTTGTCCCAATACACGCAAGAGGGAGATTCCGACCAGGGAACCACAACTAGACGCTGACTGCCTCGTTGCAGATGCTGAACCAAGATCACAGGCCTTTGCTCAGGTATGAGGGCTGATGTCTCCCCAGGGATTCAGAAAGGCAAGTTAGAAGCTTAACATGCTGTGCTCGAAATAGACCAAGCAGAGGGAGAGTAGAAACTATTAGACACCATGATAGCTTTGTTCTTATGTTTTACTCTCCTGGTGACTATTTCAATCCTACTGTGTTGTATGGTTCTGCACGCGCCTTATTATCTAAAATGCAGTTGTTTTATTAAAACATTATATAAAACTTATACTGCCTTTGTCATTTGTATATGAGATCATACTGTAAATGAGAGAGTTGGTTTGGATCTGAGTGACCACGACTTCCCTGAGAAGTTCCAAAGATGTCATGCGCTCGGCTGCCCAATCATCTCTTCCCCTTGGGAGAAATGAGGCACTGCTAGTTAGCCGGAGCAAAAAACGGATTTAGGGTGACAGAGTTCCTTACACGTGGGTCTGACTCAGTCCCCCACACCGTGATCGATCCTGTTGCCTAGAAATCCAGTAGTCTCATTTAGGATAATGAGAGCCCACGCGACAATGCAATACTTCGAGTGAGACACAGGTAAGAAGATGTAACTGCTTCCCACATCTCATACTATTGTTGGAGCTAGCATAAGTCTGTCATTTTCACTCAGTGTATGGACCCTGACGTTTTACTTTGCCTTTCCATTTCACAGATCTGGGCCCCACTTTGTGCCCTCTGCTATGTTTACTACTGGCCTACAGCTGTGTTACATTGGTATGTGAACAAGTACATTGACATTGCTATATTCCTGAGGTTTTGCAATTACACATTAGTGAAAGCACAGACAGACTCCAGATTGTTTTGTGATTCGAGTGTGTTTATTTCTGTGCAAATAAGTGGAGGGGTGTGTGAAATGGGCTGGGGTGATGGTGGAGGAATGTCCATGGCAGAGTCCAGCCTATTAGTATCACAGGTGCATTGTCCAAGGTGGCATAGGAAGTGGAGTAATGGCAGTTCGAGGTGGACAGGGTAACATAGTGGGATAGAAGGGTGACATTCAGGGGGGTCTTATTTCCTGGCGGGAGTCTTGGCAATGTTCTCTGTCTTGTTCCGTGATCTCATGGACCGTTTGCGGGGTGGTTCTCCTTCATAGAGTGCAAAAGCATACAGTGGAATAATATATAGTGGAATGTAGAAGAACTGAGTGGCATAGAGTTGAATAGCATAGAGTGGAGTGGTGTGTAGTGGAGTGGCGTACAGTGGAGTAGTGTACAGTGGATTAGTGAAGAGTGTGGTGGCATACAGTGAAGTGGCATAGCGTAGCATTGAGGACACTTATAAATTGGAGTGGTATCATATAGTAGAGTGGAGTGCTGTGTCATACAGGATTGGAAACTGTTGTAGAGTGGAGTAGAGCATTGTACAATTTATTGTATAGGTATAGAATTGAGTGCAAAATTGGACACTGGAGTGTTTGCGGATAGAGTGGCGCAGATTCCACTAGAGTAGCATAGAGTGTAGTAGGGTTTGTGGAGTTATATAGAGGGGAGGGGAGTACACTGGAGCAGTGTAAAGTGAAATGTGTACAGTGGAGTGGCATACAGTGGAATAATCTAGAGTACAGTAGCATAGACCGGAGTGGCGTACAGTGGAGGAGTGTAGAATGTAATAGCGCATACTGTACTAGCATACATTAGAGTGGCATAAAGTGTAATAGCATATAAAGTAGTAGCATACAGTAGACTGGCACACAGTGAAGTGGTTTAAACTGGAGTCATGTATCGTGGGGTGGCATAGAGTATATCATACAGTGGAGTGGGTTTCAGTGGAGTGGGATAGATTGGAATACCATGCAGTAGAGGGACAAAGATGGAAGTTGCGTATAGTGTAATAGCATAGGATGGAGTGACAACTAGTGGATTAGGGTACAGTGGAGTACAGTGGAGTGGTGTAGAGTAGAAAAGCATAGAGTGGAAAAGTGTGGAATAGTGTGGAATAGAATAATGTAGAGTGGAGTGGCCTACAGTGGAGTGATGTAGACTGGAGTAGTGTACTGTGAAGTGGGGTAGAGTTAAGTAGCATATAGTGGAGTAGTGTAGAGTGGAGTGGCATCCGATGGATCAGCATTGCATGGAGTGACATAGAGTGGTGTACACTGGAGAGGTGTAGTGTGAAGTAGAATATAGTAGACTGGCATACAGTGGAATAGCGTAGAGTGGAGTGGTGTAGAGTAAAGGGGCATAGAGTAGACTGGAATAGCATATAGTGGAGCTTCAAACAGTGTAGTGGCATACAGTGAAGTGGTGTACACTGGAGTGGCATACACTGGAATGGGATAGAGTGTAATAATATACAGTGGTGTGGTATACAGTGAGTGGCATTCAATGTATTTGTGTAGAATAGAGTGGGTTAGATTGGAGTGGCATACACTGGAGTGGCATGGAGTGGAGTACCATAGAGTAGAGTGGCATAGAGTGGAATAGCATAGAGTGGACTGGTATACAGTGGAATGCCATAGAGTGGAATAACATATATTGGAGAACCATGTAGCAGAATGAACACAGTGGAGTGGTGTACACTGAAGAGACATAGAGTGGAGTTGCATACAGTGTAATAGCATATGGTTGATTGGCGTAGAGTGTAGTAGCATAGAAGAAAGTAGCTTCCAGCAGAGTGCTGTACATTGGAGTGCAGTAGAGTGCAATAGCGTATAGTTGAGTAGCATATAGTAGAGTGGCATATAATGGAGTGGTGTAGACGGGAGTGGCATGCAGTGGCATGGGGTAGAGTGTAACTGCATACAGTGCAATGGCATACATTGGAGTGGGTGCCCAATCGAACAGCGTAGAATGAAGTGGCATAGGATATAGTGCCATACACTGGAATGGCACAGAGTTGAGCAGAGTATGTTGAAGTGCCATACAGTAGAGTAGCATACAGTAGAGTGTTGTAGAGTGGAGGTGCATACAATGGAATAGAGTAGAGTGAAGGGGCATAGAGTGGAATAGCGTATAATGGAGTAGCGTCCAGTGGAGTTGTATACAGTGGAGTAACGTAGACTAGTGTGGCCTACAGTGGCGTTGAGTACAGTGTAATAGTGTAGAGTGGAGTGGCATAGAGTGGAGACTCGTACAATGGAGAAGCATAGAGTAGAGTGGAGCAGAGTGGAATAGCACATAGTGGAGTGGCTACAGTAGCAAGGCATACAGATGTTTGTGCAATTTACTATCAATGTAGATTATGGTGTGCAGAGTAACACAAAAAATGTAATTGTGCTGCCTTGCATTTCTCCAGATTTACCAATCAACGCAGGGCCAAGCATTGTGTCCTTGCGTTCCTTTGTAAATCTGACTTAAGTATTACATTGCCCATGCAACACCATAAGTGATGCAAGGGTACATCAATCCAATAATACAGCTAGGCCTTAGTTATATTTTGGGCCAAGGTATACTGTGATCACTTTGCAGGATACTGCAGTACATGGAAATGATGAGTCAGTATATAATTGAGTAATGGCTGTTTTTGAGAATGAAAAGGCAGCCATATTGTTTTTAGTACACTTTGGCTGTGTTCAGTGTTAGAGCCTTGCATACAGGTACGTAGTAGGTTTCTATCTATTACCACTTTATTAAGGTGAATCTAGGTAGAGAAATGTATCTTTTTTTATACATTTTTAAATAAGTTTACCTCCGTGTACTGTGGTAGTTTCAAAACAATTTAGTGAAATTCCGCTAAAGTATTGAAGTGACAGATGTCATTGACTTTAATGTAAAAAATAAGCCCAAAAACATCATCTCTGCACCATAATGTATAATCCTGCCAAATTTCATGTAAAGCTATTCTGCCCTTTTTGCGCTATGTCAAACACAATAGTCTTTGGAGAATGCATGGTGAAAAAATGCATTTTGGAACTTTAATCTTTGCACCCCCTTAACAATCAACACAAAAATGTACATCATCTCAAAATGTAGAAAAAGCAATAGGCTTGCAAAGTTTTGTGGTAATTCTTCAAACATGTGGAAAGTTATTAGGGCGGTAATATCAGAGGAATTACTATCTTTGGGAATACTATCTATAACTACAGAGAGGCAATCACATTTAATGTGATTTCTTTCTTTTTATCTTTTGTATTTGTTATGTATTTGTTTATTAGTTTACATAATCATGTGACCATAAATGTGTCTTTTAGTTGTTCATGTAGTAATTCAGAAACTTTGCATATGCAAATTAGTTTACTTGCTATTTATAGTTTGTGCTATATATGAAGCCCAAAGTGAATGAAAGTCAATCGTTGTTATAAAATGTGAGATTATTATAATTTCTCCTAATGGACAATTGCCAAGTCCTCCATGTAGTAGTTTGTGTAGCTCACTGCTAGGACACTTTTCCATTTTGTTGCACAGAAGTACATAAGGAAGGTGGGTTTTGTTTGGCTTGTTAGGCAGTACTCTACATATGAAGGCAAAGTGAATAAAAAGCAATCATTATTATTGTTATAAAAATGAAGGTGATTATATATATGTGTATATATATTTAGAAAATCAAAGGTTACAGGCAGTTTATAGTTAGGTTGACCGTTTTACTCACACCAAACCATTCAGCAGTTATAGTTATATTATGTAAAGCAACTATAACGTGTGGCCTAAAGTTACTGTACGGCATGAGTCATAGTTTGTTCGGATAAGTATAACTATAAGAACTACTATAACTGCTGAATTTCTATGGATAAAACATCAACCTAACTATAACGTCCCTGTAACCTTAGGTTCTCTGTCAGAATTTCTAAGTTCTTTTAACATAAAGTTATATATAATTACCGTGCATTAATATAACCACTGCTGCGCATGGTCTTTGTCCGTGTACGGTGGAGTTTGGCCGCAGCCAACCCTTCCGCATGCACCAAACCCCAAGCTGCAGGTGCCCTTTGGCTGTGCACAGCAGGAGTTTCGTCTGTGAATAGGTGTTTTTTTTTAAATTCGCTTTGGATCAGCAGATCCATTACGGACTTACACAAGAGGTCGCGCTGAGCCCTGCAGTTGATCTGCGGACTGGTGAATCAGCCGAAAAACAAAATTGGACATCTTTTTGCCCATAAGCTTTCCTGAAGAACACCTCCATGTGTCCTATGGGGTCAGGATGCCCCTATCCTGACCCCTTATGTGTTTTCCCCCTGTTATCCCTTCCCTAGAAAGAAATCGGTGGCCTGTCAGGTTGCGGCCAGCCAATCAGAGCCTTGCTTTTCCCTAGGAACTGCATATCCCCCACGATTGGATCCGTGAAGTATCTACGTCCTTAGGTATATCCATTTCTTTTTCCTTCAATAACTCCAAAACTACTGAATACCTTTACACCAAATCACAAAAGGGCTCTTTTTGGACCAAGAGCTAGCTTTCTGCTAATTTGGTGTAATTCCGTTCAGCAGTTCGGGCTGTAGTTGCGTTAAAAATCCATATAGGAAATTGCATGGGGAAACACATTTTGCCCCCCCCCCTTTTCTCAGCCCCTGCTTTGCAGAACACCCTGAAACTTTCCGGACAGCAGCTAAAGTGAGCAGGCCACTACTTTTGAAAGGTGTGTGAAGATTCGTCAAATGGTACCAAAGTTATTGGAAAAATAAAAAATGCATTGTTTATGGAAATTAGGTCCTAACTATAACTATATAACTAGTGGCTATTGCCAGTAATTTATATATCTATATATCTATATATCTATATAGTTTTATACATCTACATCTATATAGATCTATATCTATATAAATCTATCTATCTATCTATCTATCTATCTATCTATCTATCTATCTATCTATCTATCTATATAGATATACCCACTTGGGATAAAACGAAAATGTGCAGGACTACCTTTACTAGGATGCACTTTGCAACTCACTTCAGGGGCCCACGGTTGCAGAACTGGTATTTACCTGTGTGATCAGGTGCCTGCAATTAAATCTGCTGATCAACCATGCACTTGGCCTGTGAACAAAGACGGAAATGTATGAAATGCCTAAGACTTGGCTAAATGGAAATGCTAAAGAATTCTCTTTATGTTATTGGCTTTGCTGGATTCCACAATAAATAACCTGTTTGAGAGTGCGCTTTTGTCTGAGGCAGCTTTCTTTGCATATATATATATAAATATAAACATAAGATATATATATATATATATGTATGTCTCAAGATGAATTGTAGAAAACGGCACTCCCAACAATTGCTGAATAATGACAAGATTTATTTACAAAGCCATTCTACAAGGCTTGTCAAGCCTGGACGCGTTTCGACCATAATGGTCTTTGTCAACAGCCAAAGTCATTATGAGAATCTCCCCTCCCCTTAACCTTTATAACCTAGTGCATTAACATAAAAGAAATACTATGAAAATTTCATGAAACCTATTTGCATTTGTGAACACACATAACTAACAATGTTACTTCCCCAAATGGTTAATCACCGATATGCCTACAGTATTAAATTGTCATTGTATACCAACACATGGGCCACTTAATAATCCTTATCAGCATTAATATCATCAAGCAATTATTCATCCATTACCCTACTAAACATGAAATTGTATATCATACTTCTATAATTCTAATCAATGGGCCCAAAAAAAGAGAGAAAATATATATTTTTAAATGACACTCATCCCTAGTTATTTCCTACATCAAATTATAATATGTTTCATGCAAATTCATGATGGATATCAGCCAATGTGAACAAAAAGTTCCTCATCCTTATTAAGACCCCAAGGATGACGACTATTAAGGCGAATGATATATTCAGATTCTAGTTACCTGAGTCTTTTTTCTCTGTCCACACCTCGTGGTGTGGGAAGAACCCTATATATTCCAAAAAGTTACATACTATCGCTCAAACCTACATGATTTGCATTACAGGCGTGGACTACAGGATAAGCGGGATCATTATTCTTAATAGCCCGCCAATGTTCTAGAATCAGTTTTTTTAAGGGAAAAATGGTACTCCCTACATATTGTAATCCACATGGGCACAGAATAACCTAAATCGCAAAATCAGAATTGCAACTAAGGAATTTCATAATCTTCTCTGTTTTTCCAGTTGGTAAAACATAGTCCTTGCGATTTATGCTATTTTTACAGGCCTTACATTTTGTGCATCTATAGAAACCTTGTTGTTTGTCCAGGAAGGTCTCCCTATTTCGCTTGGAGTAGCTATGTACTAACATGTCCCGCAAGGAGCCACTTCTTCTGTATGTCACAATGGGCTGGGGGCTTACTAACTGGCCAACCACCTTATCAGCTCTGATTAGATGCCAATATTTAATCAGAATTTTTCTTACTGCGAGGGATTCAACATTGAATGTTGTTATAAAACGTAGAGTATTGGTGTTATCGCCCCTGTCTCTCGGATGAAGGAGACTATCTCACTGGGACATTGCTACTTGCTGGCGTGCCTTGGATAAAACTCTTTTAGGATAGCCCCGCGATCTGAATCTGTGAATCATCTTCCCTTGTTCATTCATGAAACCCTAAGCTGTACTACAGTTCCCTTTAGCTCTAAGAAGTTCACCATAAGGTATACTCCATTTTAAGTTTGGCAGGTGATGACTCGACGCATGTAAAATACTGTTACCAGATGTGCTTTTTCTAAACAACTTTGTCTGTAGAGTACCATCCTCCACCCGAGCTTCTACATCAAGAAAATCAATACTTTGTTTATCTATCTTATGTATAAATTTCAAGTTCAAATCATTTGAGGGTAACCAGTTCAGAAAATCATGCAATAATGGTTCTGGACCATCCCAAATTAGAAAAATATCATCTATGTATCTGGTCCAAAAAATAATATGCTCAGACCATTTTTCGTTCTCATCAACCCAGACAAGCTGAGTCTCCCAACATCCCATATAAAGGCAGGCATAACTGGGGACAAAGCAGCTTCCCATCGAGGTCCCAGACATCTGTCTAAACCAATCACCTTCAAACAGAAAAAAAATATTTTCCAGACAAAACTGTAATAGCCTCAAAAGTAATTCAGAATGCTCATACAGCCTGATGGGTTTATCCCTGAAAAAATGCTTACAGGCATGAATACCTAAATCATGTGGGATACAAGTATAAAGTGCTACTACATCAATTGTCACCATAACATAATTTGATTTCCATTGAATATGTTGGATTTTACTCAAATAATCTGATGCATCTCTACAATACGAGGCCAACCCCGATACATATGGGCCGAGGAAATGGTCTAGATATATTGATGCATTTTCCAGAAGGCTGCTTCCCGCTGATACAATGGGTCTCCCAGGAGGATTCAGTGGATCTTTGTGAATCTTTGGCAACAGATAAAAGCAAGGTGCTAATGGTTTTTGTATCATGAGAAATTTAACCTCGTCATCAGAAAGGAGATCATAATCCCAACTTTCTCTAAGCAAGTCATGAAATGATGTTATAGATGACCGATACGCTGTTATAGTGGATCTCTCATAAATTTTTTAATATAACAGTTGTTTCTGTGCTTCCTTATGGTATTTTTGTGTATCCCATAAAACTACATTGCCACCCTTATCAGCTGGTTTGATTATAAATGACATTGCCTGTTTCAAAGAAAATAAGGCTGCCCGTGGACCCGGTGTCACATTATTTGCAAATGAGTTCGGAGTGTTCTTGCACAGTGAGAGTAACTCAAAATTAACAGCATCATGAAAGCATCAATGTTATAATGTGGGGTGGTGAGATTATACCTCGACTTGGGTCTATAATTACTCTCATTCATATCACCAGTCCACAAACCCAATTCATGTCAAATTTGCTTATGCGTCTCCCACAATTTTTCTCCAGTTTCTAATTTTCTCAATGTAACTAGGCCATCAATATCTCCTAAGGTTAACTCAGATGCTTGGTCAACAATTCCACCAGGTATTTTTCTTTCCTGCGAAGGCAATCGATCTTGTTGTTGAGCAAAGATTTTCATTAGCTTCAATTTTCTAACAAATTGGAAAACATCAATACGAGTCTGGGTATAATCAAAATTTGCTGTGGGGCAGAAAAAAAGTCCCAATTCTAGAGCTGCTTGTTCATCCTGAGATAACGTATGGGATGATATGTTAATTACGGTTAGTTTGTTCTCATCATCACTTCTTTTTCCTGTTCTGTCAAAGATTCATGCCTCCAAATTTCTTGCTTTCTTGCTGCCATTCTGCCCCTCCTGATCCTTTTCCTTCTACACCTGCTGCACCGTCTCCTTTGCTCTTGGGTGGTTTCCTTTGTGGTCTCTGATTTAACTGCAAAAAACGGTATTCTTCCAAAGTTGTAAACGGTTGTCCAATTGGGATACTTGTTCCCGGTGACTCTTCAATGTCAGAGACGTTCTCCATACTTGATTCTGAGGAGGAAACTTCCTGTCACCTCAGGGCCTCATTCTGACAAAAATCTCTTCTCGTCTGATCAAACCTTCTGCCAAACGTAAGAATGCGTCCCATTGCATAATCATTCTTATCGCGCAGAAACTTGCTTCTTTTCCTTGACTTAATGTCATCCTCATATTTCTTAAGGCGCTCTTCCATATCCCTGTAAAAATATTTTATTTCATCTTGCGCCTC
The DNA here is from genome assembly GCF_031143425.1 of Pleurodeles waltl. NCBI lineage: Eukaryota > Metazoa > Chordata > Amphibia > Caudata > Salamandridae > Pleurodeles > Pleurodeles waltl. The sequence continues at coordinate 632,224,641 of NC_090444.1, read as the reverse complement.
ATGGTTCTCCAAAAGTGCCCTTAATTTCCCAATTTCTTCACTGGTTTGCGTTAATTCTAATGCTGCGTATTTTGACAACATTTCCAACATCCTTCTGCAAGTCTCTGCCATTATGGATATATATATATATACATATATATATATATATATATATACATATATATATATATATATATATATACACACACACACCAGTGGCAGTCACCACTGTTGGTAAGATGGTGAGAATCGGGGTGGTCCCTCAAGCAGTGCCCGAGAAAAGGAGAAGGGGTCCCAAAAAAAAGTTCCCCACACAATTTTCCATAGGACAGTTAAACTCTTCTACAGCCAAAATGGCTGAACGGAACTACACCAAATTTGTCAAAAAGCTAGATCTTGGTCCAGAAAGCATGTGACTTGCCACAGAGGATCCACAAAATTGAGCGATCTCAAGATAATATCTTGATTGACTGCATCACATCAACAAAGATGTGGCAGCAGCCATTTTAGGACTTGGGAACTCAGTCACCTGCTCTGCAGAAAAACTAAAAAAACATAATGGGGAGGCATGGGAGGGATACGCAGGCCCCTTATGCCTGGTTGTGGGGAATGGGGGTTCAAAAGGGACCACCTTTGTGCCAAAAATGTAAGATTCGCAGTGCCTATAGAAACAAAAGTGCTGTCACTCGGGCTTTTTAGAAGGAAGCCCCTAGGGTGGGTCAGGACCTAGGGGGTCAGTGATTTTAGTTTCATTAGGGAGAGAATCATGCATCCTCTGTCCCTAGCCTTCTTCATGCCACAGGTACCTCATGCCCTGGCACATTGGTGTTCCATACCCAGGAGTTTGCAGGCAGGGAATATAACACTTTATTCCCTGCCCACACTCTCCCAGACAGGGAACACAACTTTGCTTCGACTGGAACTGGAGCAGAGAAAAAGGCTGCTCTCATCCAGGAGGGAACAAAGTTAAAGAGCTGGCTCCCGCCAGCACCACAATGGGTGCTGACCGTGGAGTCAGCTGGTACTGCAGGAGCATTGGGGTGCCCTCCATGTCTCCCTATTGTTAAGGCTCATCCCATGGTCCCCACCATTTGGTTATGTTGTTAGTGGCCTGAGTGGGCACCAGGGCACTAACTTTAAAAATAATAAAAATGACTCATTTATTATTCAGTGCTCCATGCAAGGAAAGCCCTATAATGCCCTAGTGCTTTTGTAAAATATATTTTTCTCTGATGGTGGCCCTCGAAGGGGCAAGGGCACCACCAGCCATTTTTTATTTTATAGGGGGCTGCAGGGAGCGTAGAACCCCCCCAATCAATATTTAAAAAAATAAAACATAGTAAGTTGCTTGAATTCATGACTCTAGGAGAACTTACCATATTTAATAAAGCACTCTGAGATAGAGCCTTATGCTTTTCAGCTTGAGTACAGGGACTTCTTGTGGTGGATTCTAGAGTTGTATTTTGTGGCTACAGTCCAACGAAAAGTTGACTTATTTTAGTAAGGCTTTTTAAAAAAAATAATTGTGACAATCACTTTTATTAAGCATCACAATGAATGAATTTATAAAACAATACCTTTGTTTATAGGTATTATGACTTTTTGACAAATATATAAATTGCTACATATATGTTGCTGTGCTGACCCCTTGATAATTCCAATAGACCAGCTTTTTATGTTTTGGTGTCCTGCCCCTTTTACAAAGTCAAAATGTCTCTGCTACTTTAAATGATACTCTTTTTAGATCTGCCTTACTTTAAATGAGGTCTCACGTAAAATGTTTCTGTCGCATTAACTTAACATGAAAAGAAGATTTTGAAAAAAACATTTTGCAAATATATATACAAGAGCTGAAAAAACATAGATAAGAATTTATGAAAGCATTACACTAATTAGTTTTGCAATGTTGAGATGCTCCATGATAAGTGCAAACGTACTTGTGCAGGGCAAAGGTTGGAGTATAAAATATAACCAAAAGAACATGAAACCACAATGTTATTTAGTCTATGTGTACGCCTAGTCCAAATGCGTAATTCATAACGTCTCTACTGTTGTTACATTTCCAATTTATTTCCAAGGATTGTGTCAGGCCAACTTAAGTCCCTTAGATACAAGCAGAAAATATATAGACCCATTGACAAAGTCAGTAGGTCTCCTCTTCTTTAAAGGATACCCCTTTTAGATTTGTCTTACTTTAAATTACATCCTTTACATTGTTCAATCATGTCAGGAGTGTGCTCCTGTGGGGGATTGGGTGCCAGTAAGAGGGTGGCCTCACCATGCACTTCAAATTACCATCTATATTAAATTTCTCTATAACATTGTTGATAACATGACTGCAACATCTCAAATGACATAACTGATGATGACAACGCTGTGCATGGCTGGAGTTATAGTTACTTTAGAGCCAAAGTTATATTTACATGAGATAACCACAACTGGTGAACTTCAGTGGTTTTGGTTGTTTAAAACTGTATCTTTTAACTGAATCTGTCACCTAATTATAACATCCCTTAAACCATTAGTTTTGTCAGTGAATATATGTGTATTTGTTTGTGTATAAAGTAATTTAAACCAGCCCCTCATCACACTACTGTCTTTTTTAGAAATTATTTTTCTCCTCATATCTTTCTGAAACACTCACTCTCCATGTCCCGCACCCCATCACTATCCTCTTCAACATTTTCTTTTCACTTTCCCTTGCAGGTATGTCCTTGTGTCTCCTTCATTTCACCAAGCCCCCCACACACAGCACACCCACTCACCTATATACACTGCATTAGCTTTACATTTCACACTGTCAAATTGTATCTCCCTTATACACTTTAGAATACAATCACAAATGCAGCTGGCACACCTGACCATTACTCTGTGTGTTCTGTAGAGAGGACAAATATTGGCTGTTCCTGTATTCCCAAGCCATTATGACACACTGACAGGCACTGTGAGAAATTCACACTGTGTTAGACCTGTACTCCACAGTTCTCAATCATGGCCCATTCACAACTTGAACTCACACTGCTACATAGGAATGACCCTTTTCACACTACGCACTATAATTAAGCAGTATGGTGCATGTACAACTAGAGAAACACACCGTACTGAAAAAGCAAGTAATCCTATGGACTTCAAGAGTGAATAAAGTGTGAAATGTGAATAGGAACAACATCGCTCTTTCTTGGCTGAGACAGCAGTGTCTGTGTTTGCTGGCTGAGGCTGTCATTGATGGGGAGTTGCAGTCAGGGAGCCAGGACATGTACAGGTGAGGTACTGACCCTACAGGAGCCCTCAACCACCCCCCAGGAATCCATGTTGTTCTGGATCTTGAGGGTTTGGGCATATTGAGCATATGTGTGTTTTCAATTGATTTGTTCAGGTATTCACAGAGTAGTTATGAGAGGATGTTATTCATTAGACGTTTTCTTGGATTCATGACTGAAGTATTTTGGCCAAGGCTTGGAGAGCACCCAGCGAAACCTACAAACCTTAGACATTTTTGAAAATTAGAGTCCCAGGAGAATCCAGGGTGATGTGACCTTCATAAATCAAGGCAGCTTTTATTTACCCAGCATGCCTTACAAGTATCAAACTATGGGTAAATAATGTGACAGAAATCTCCATAACTTCCATAAAATGGAAAAATCCCTTCTTTCCAGCATTCCAACAGTTCTGCTGGTGTGGACCATACCCCACATGTGGGTGTGGGCCTGTAGTACAGAACAGGAATAAGCCAGATTGTTGAACATTTGAAGATCATGTTGATTGTATATTGACTTCACTCTGTCATAGTTTTGGCCAGTTTCTATCTCTTTCAATAGTCCCACCCGCACTTATGAAGTATTGATGTTATCAATATAAGTGTGTGGATGCTGGGTGATGACAGTTTTGTTGTTCCCCACAATTTGTGGAACTCTCTGTCACTAAATTGTTGAAGAATTCTGTTTTTAAACCCTTGATGATGTTTGCAGGTCATTCTCTGTAAGAAAAAATTTACAGCGTCCATTCAAATCACACCTCCCAGAATTCCATTGGGTGTCAAATTTTCTGGAATATCGGAGGTTGGTAAGTTTCTCTGCTGTATAGCCCTCATTTAGTTTCCATTTTAGATTTCCCTTTTAGGTTGCCATCCTTTTCTAATGGTAACGCACTGACGACAGTCAAACCGCCATCCGCGAGTCTGGTGGTCTAGTGACCGCCAGACTCGTAATGAGACACCTGGCGGCAGTAAGACCGCAAACAGGCCGGCGGGAAAAAAAATGGAATTATGACCGCGGCGTCATCCGCCACTTCACCATTCCGACCACCATGGCGGTGAAGACCGCTGGGCTGGAGATTGCGGTCTCCAGCCCGGCGGTCGTCACTAGACCGCCGACGGTATCAGGACCCCGCATATCGCCATGGATCTCGGGTGGTTGGGAACCGCCATGAGATCCATGGCGGTAGGCACTATCAGTGCCAGGGAACTCCTTCCCTGGCACTGATAGGGGTCTCCGCCACCCCCACTACCCCCCACGAATCCTCCCCCCACAGTCCCCACACACCCACTACCCCCCAAAGGTGCCACAACCCCCCTCCCCTCCCCACCCGATCCGAACATGCACATATACACACCCCTACACGCACACACCCCCAACATGCACATATACACACCCCTACACGCACACATACACCCCGACATCACATACCCGCACACATACAAACAGACATGCACACTGTCCGACCCGCACACATTTCCCATACACACAACACCCCCGCACGCATACACTAACTCACTCACCCCCTCTACACTCTCACATGCACACCCCCATGCACGCACACAACACACAATACCCCTCCACCCCCTTCCCTAACGGACGATCAACTTACCTTGTCCGTTGATCCTCCGGGAGGGGACGGGATCCATGGGGGCAGCTGCGCCACCAGAACACCGTCACCGGAACACCGCCACACCGAATCATGGGACGTGATTCAGTTGGCGGTGTTCTGTTGACGTGGCAGTCGAGGTTGAGCAATCTCCACTTTCCCGCCGTCCGGCAGTATGCTGCTGGCGGCTTTCCATACGAAAAAGGACGGCGGGCTGCCAGCTGTCATAATACACGGCACGGAAGACCGCCACCACTGGCGGTCTTCAGCATGGCGGTACCTCGGCGGTCTTGCGAAAAGACCGCTGAGGTCGTAATGACCCCCTAAGTCTCTATTAAGATCTTGTTGGCCTAATACACGTTCCTACTAGATTTGTAGGAGCCATATAACATGGTGCCATCAACGTTTTAGGTCAGGGATTGAGTAGTTTTCTTGCATGTGCCCAAGGCTCCTTTTTCACCTCTACAAGAAGACATCAGTGGTGAAAAGGATTTATCCTCCTCAGCCCAACAGGAGCACCTATTTATGTCTGTAGGTTATCCATGCTTGAACATTTACAAGAATTCCCCCACAATACCATTTCCTTTTTTTTATTACATGTGCTAGAATATGGAGCAACCAATTAATATTTCTGTTATTTGCATACAGGCTTTTACTAATCTTGCGCAAGGGCTCGCTAATAGTGGAGGAGATGTTACCTTCGTGGTTGAGGCACATGAAGCTTATAGATGTGAAGTTTTTTATTGCTAGGTTAATTTTCCTTTTGTCAATGCCAACATCCACATTTCACATATGCACCACATATCCAGTTCCAGAAGCCTATAGATTTGTTTTGGACAGATAGTGGTGGTTACTGACTCTTGGCTGTGCCCTGGGTACTGCCTCTCAGTCCCAGGGCCCGTTCTCTGTGTAAAGTGGAAATGCAAATTAGGCTAGTTATAATTGGCAGTATCAACCTACCTACAAGTCCCTAGTATATGGTAGGGGATTTAGGTTTAGGGACCACAGCATAGGTAGTGCACCCATAGGTGCACTGCTTAAGTGCCCAGTGCCATTTTAAAGGCAGGCCTGCCTTGCTGGCTGCTCTTAATCTAAAGTTATATGCAAATTTGACTTTCGAATTAAAAGTACTTCAAAAGTTTTAAAATACCTTATTTTTACATGTCACCCCTAAGATGTGCCCTATGTGCACCTAGGTTTGGGTGCCAGGTAACTATAAGCAGGGACCTTATAAATATTGTTTTATAAGCCCTGGTGAGGTAAAACAGCCAAATGTGTGTTTCCCTCATTGTAGTGAATGGCCTCTGTAGGCTAACATGGGGAGACGTTATTTTAATTAGGAAAGTCCCCATAATAAACAGATATCTTGAGTTTGGTATCAAATAAATTGCTATAATAAATCCAGAATGCTTGATCCCAGTCCAGGGAGGACCTGGCCTGGCAGTTTGGGCTGGACTGTTCCCATGAGGAACAGGGTCAAGACTGGGGTGGCATGGTGAGCAAAAGATCAATGGTTTAAGCCCAGATCTGTGACTAGGGGTGAGTGTTTGCATTGTTCAGCACTCCGTCCATCATCCTTTTGTTTTGCTAAAGTTGCCCTAAGTGGGAGGGGTATTCCCAGGCGTGGGTCCTGTGTTCACTGCGTAAGTGGATTCAAGCTAGCCTGGCTGGTGAAGAGAGATATCCTGTAACCAGTCCCAGGATGCTTGATTCCAGTCTAGGGAAGACCTGGCCTGGTTGTTCAGGCTGGACTGTTCCTATGTAGAACAGGGTCAAGACTGATTTGCATATGGCTGGGTCCAAGCTATGGTGGCATGGTGAGCAAAAGAACAATGGATTAATCCCAGACCTGTGACTGGGTGTTTGCATTGTTCAGCACTCTGTCCATCATCCTTTTGTGTTGCTAAAGTTGCCCTAAGTGGGAGGGGGCTGCCCAGACGTTCCACCATTGAAATGGGCCCACAGGTCCCCTAACGCCTGCCATGACCCAGGCGTTAAATAATAGCGCTAAGCATGCTTAGTGCCATTATTTAGGCCCGCCTCCCTCCCATGCACCATTTTTGCATGGGAGGGTAAATAAGGCACTAGGGCTTTAGAGTTATTTTTGGGCAGGAGTGCCTAACCGGCATCTCATTGACGCAAGGTAGGTTCACGCATCCCAAAAATGAATTTAACTCCAATATTTTGGCGCTAGACATGCCTAGCGTCAAAATATAAATATGGAGTTAAGTTTGCACTGAATTAGCGTAAACAAATTACGCTAATTCAGCGCAAACAGAATATAAATATGCCCGTTTGTCTCCTTAGTTAAGCCTTGCTGCTCATTGCCAAGCTCCCAAGGGTTGAGCTGGGGATAAATTATTGAGACCTAACTGAACCTAGTGGGGAGTTAGTGCCCTATTGCTAAGTGTAGGTACTTACCTGCCCTTACCAATAATTCACTTTACAACAGTTATGAATATCTAGAAATAGTATTAACATATTAGAAACATCAAAATTGGTTCCAAGGTCTCCTCCCACATACACCTTGCCTTGTAAGACTGGGCCCTCTCAGTGTTGAGGGGGCAAACTAGACAACATTAGCAGGCTATACACCACATCAGGCAGGAAAATTAAATCGAGCTGACATGCTTGCTCTTCTAAACCACCTTGTTAGACCATATAGACATCAAATGCAGTTTGGTATGCATACAATAACGATTGCCCCAGCAAGAGCTCTTCAAGCAGGGCAGTCACAGTTTGATTTGCCTGCTATTAGTTCAGTCACTATTAATGCCATTATGTGTAAATTCCCAAACAGGAAGAAATTAAGTTTTGAATTGCATAAAAAACAAATCAGCTTGAAGCAGTGTTTCCCCATATGGGACCCCAAGATGAATTTAGAATTCTCACTATGGGGGTTATTCTAACTTTGGAGGAGTGTTAATCCGTCCCAAAAGTGACGGTAAAGTGACGGATATACCACCAGCCGTATTACGAGTTCCATAGGATATAATGGACTCGTAATACGGCTGGTGGTAAATCCGTCACTTTCCCGTCACTTTTGGGACGGATTAACACCTCCTCCAAAGTTAGAATAACCCCCTATGTGACTTCCACTTGGCATGGTTCTTCCGGTTGAAGGCTTTGCAGCATTGGGCACTGTCTTTGCTGCCATATTTACCATTACACATGGTACCCCATCTATTGCTGTTTTGCCTGAAGTGCTTAAGTAAATTTGGAATGAACATGAGGCAGCCCCTACCCTGGATTTGGGGATGAAACTAATTGACAACTTTGCCACAGTGTCCTCAGTTATTTTAAGTAATATTAAGGGGGGAAGCTTCTTTGGTGATACGCCTACCTCTCGCATTGGTTTCCACACGAAACCAGGAGCACAAGATAACTAAAATTATTTCTGAGACCTATACATCTCTTTTAAAAATTCTGGGATAAAAATAACAAAAAAAGATAAGACTGAAGCATGGATTGGATCTTCGCAACTTCTGAAAAACATCATAATTTACATCACTGCAAAACTAATAAACAGCCTGCTAGATATCAATATTCTGATATACATCCTTCTCATTCCGTTCAGGACTCTTCAGATAAAGGGCCAGAAAGGGGGAGATGGGGTGACAGGAGACATGAAGACCATATGGAACCATGAATGGTCTCACATCGCACGTCTGATTCATCATTAAGAAGGAAGAAAAACTTCTGGAACAAAAACCCCAATTTAAAAAGAAGGAAGTAACAGCAATTTTTACTAACTATGCTACAAATACTCAGAGCTCTTCTTCTGAATAGGGTGTGGGCTAAAACACAGCTCAGTATTGCAGGACATGATATTTTGCCAGACTCCTCAAGAGTTTCTGGTAGAGACACCGACTAATGACTATATTCAAGTTGAAACTCCAGATCAGCGGCAAAACCCCTCCTGACTTTATGATTTGGACTTCCAAATTGTTCTACTAAAGTAATATTCTGGCAGAAACTGATATCTGCATATGATATTTTCTTAGCTGAGGTGGATTGGCCTCCTGACTTTGTTAGAAAAGTCCTACAGGGGAAGGAAGTAATATTGTCCAGATTCAACCCATAAACCACCACTCCGTATCTTGTTCCTGAGGAACTTAAAGAAGCATATGCTGTAGAATGAGCTCTTGCACAAGCCCCAGCATTGCATTATAGCACAATCAAGCAGGCTGGGATAAAGATTCACCTTATCTTATTTTATTTATACGGTCCAGCCCCCAAGGCCAACCACAATACCCTATTAAACATGCCCTATTTGGGAGATTTTATAACAATTAGAATATCAAGGTATTGAGCTTTGTATCGCCCCTATGAATAATCCATAATTTCCATTAGCTAAACTAGATAATTTCTATTGGACAGTCTTAGACTATAGACATTGAACAGTCATATATGGACATTTGCTATACAAAATTCACACAGCACAGCTTTCATGACCAATATTGTTCGTAAAAATACAAAACTATATAGGACATTCCAAATGTTTTTTTTCTGTCAAATATAGCACCTGAAAGCTGGTACTTGATGGTGTTTACCACTTTAGGGACCCAGAGAAGATTCAGGAGGCTCCCCAAGAGGTATAAGAACAGTCTAAGTATGTTTGCTGCCCGAGTAATGTCAATTTTACAAGAAATTAACTCTGATGCATTATCTAACATTGATGACATTTACTTCACAGATAATGATTGAAATACACATTTGGCCAGAGTGAATCATATAATTCTAGTATTCGCTGACCATGGCTATAAATTAAACTTCCCAAAATCTTAAATTGCTTTCCTCAGTGCTCTGTTCTTAGAATATGATTTGTCAAATGAAGGCAGAACCCTTGCACAACATCTCTTATGCCCTCTTACAGTCATCCGATTTAAAAAAATATATATATATCTTTATTGCATTTTCAGTATAGACTGCCATCACATCACATCAATGAGCAGGTCCATAGAGCAGGTGTAACAATTATACATAGCAAGTCTGGTTTCAAAAAAAGAAATGACTAGAAGGATAAGATCATCTAAAGCGGAGTGTGGTATTGTATTACTTGAATGAATTCTTGAAATTGTAGAACATTCCTATTCCCTCCCTCGCCCTTGCCATCTGTTTGTCATTTTTAGGATGTTCATGTATGCTCATGAGGGGGTGTGGAGCACTGTTTCGAAGTAGTGTGATGAACCAGAAGCCAGCCTCAATCGTTATTGGGATATACCTGAGTACCAATGTCAAGTCAGGGAAACCAATGCTCCTCGGCGTGGGTCTGGGGACAGCGATATGGAGTGGTGGTTTATGGGCTGAATCTGGACGGCGGGGGTCTCCTAACATTGTGTTTGTTAGATTCAGGGCCTGTATGTCCTATTAACGCTTGCTGTTATCTTCTTCACCTCTCACCTGAAATGCCTCTAACAGGGCATCCCATTGTAGCGAGATCGGTCTTTTACGTAACCCTCTGTATTCTTCGCAACGGAGTGCTGCACTTGCTGCTAGTTCCCAGTGCACTACTTCTTCATGCCATCGGAGTATTGGGGGAAATCGGGGGGATTTACAGTGTGTGGTCAGTAATCATTTTGCTAAAAGGGGGGACAAGTCTATAAATGGTGAAGTTACTTTGGAGCTGTGAGGTCAGGGAAATACGCCTAATATGCATTGTTCGGATGTACACCAATGAGTTATGCCCAATAGCTCATTTAGTGCTGCCCCAATGTTCGTCCAGTAATTGGTAAGCAGCGGGTATGCTCAAATCATGTGTACAAGATCAGCTTCTATAGCGTGACATCAGGGGCAGTACATTGAGACCATGGGAAACATCGTGTTGAGTCTATGTGGTGTTAGGCACGCACGATGGAATATTGGGAATTTAATGAATTTAAATTGGGAGTTACAGAAAATCTTCTTGGGATAACGTAGAAGAAAACTACATTCTTTACCAGTGAGCTCCCTATTAAGGCCCATCTCCCATTTCAATTTGAGGGGCTCTATCTAGGGACGTGCTTCGAATCCTCGATATATCCAACGGATTAGGGGCCGTATTTATAGGCTCCTAGTACCACAGCAGTGTCACTTTTAGTGACGCTCCGGTGGCGCTAAGCACAGCCCGTATTTAGAAGGTGGCATTAAGCCAATTTTTGTGGCTTAATGCCACCTTGTAAATACAGCCCCTTCCCACACAGCACTGTGTGTGAAAGGGGCGTGCAATGGGTGTTGCTGTAGGCGTGCCACAGCAACACCCATTGCATTTTGACTTTGCCTCAGATTTATGAAATCTCATAAACCTGAGGCAGCACCAAAATCTAACATCACCCCCAGGGGTAGCTTAGCAGGGCGCAACAAGGAGGAATACTTTGATTCCTCTTTGTTTTTTTTGCTTTTTCCATGCTTGCTGCATTCTGCCGCATGCATTGAAAAAGCAAAATGACAGGAATGATTGTTTATGTGAGGGAAGGTGTCCCTTCCTGCACATAAACAATAATTTGAAAAGAACGGCTTGGCACTTCTGTGTGTGCTGCATTGTGCAGCACACACAGAAGTGCCAAAGCGCCATTAGTGATTGTTTATGTGCAGGAAAGGGACACCTTCCCGCACATAAACAATCACAGCCCTCAACACAGACATCCTTGCAAGATGGTGCAAGGATGCCTGCGTTTGCGCTGGCAGCTAAATTTTGCAACAGCGAAGGGGGAAACATAGGGGTATGCAGTATTCCCTTAAATACAGTGCGTTCCTGCGTTTCTAAAGTGACACAGCGCGGCGCTGCCAATTTTGATGCAGCATTGTGCTGCGCCACTTTTCATTAAATCTGGCCCTAGGTGCCTACCGTGGCCCATGGTGTGGAGAGCCTGTAGGAATTAATGTGTTGCTGGCTCTATCCCATCGGGTGCCCAGTACTTATGAACGTAGCCCACTATACTGCAGTGAGTTAGGAACAGAGTTTCCAGCAATCCATGGGTCTGCACAAAGTCAGAGTGGGGCATAAGCCATCCCAAAATAAATCTCCTAGGGAAGTATCCATTCCTGTTTCCATGGATAGAGCATATGGGCCCCAAGGATGTGGGAAGTCTGCACAGTGGTACATTTGGGGAGTAGGGAATTGGGGAGACAGTATATCTCAAAGCCATTTTCCAATAGGCTAGAGCCATGAGCAGCAACATATTAGGTCTGGTGATGAGGGCAGGGGGACCAGGGCATAGCAGTCTGTGCCGTCACCCCCGGCAGAGCATTTCGGCGGTGTAGACCATTTTCCTCAAGTTACGTCCAGCTAGCCAGAATGAAAGCCACTGCAACACTGCAACTGCCTAGCAATGCAATAGGCCTTAATGTCTGGGGTGCTCATGCCCTCATCATCTGAAGGTAATTTCAGTTTTTTTAGACTAGCTCTGCGGCATCCACTGCCCCAGATCAGATCTACTAACAGTGAGTCAAGTGCCTGGAATATTCGAACTGGATCTAACATCGGGAGATTTGCAAAGTAATACAGTAAACAGGGTAATACTAGTAGTTAAGCCAATGCTGATCGGCCAGCCACAGATAGGGGCAGTGTGGAGTGATCAAATATTTTTTATTGCCCTCATAAAATTACCCTCCAGTATATCTGGCTGTTTGCGACATATGTGGGTACCAAGAGATCAAAATGAGAATGATGCTACTTTGATGTTTAATATCCCAAACTGGACTCCGGTCCCCATTTAGGTATCACTAAAGGAAAATGCATAGGACTTAACAGCTTTGATCCGGAGACCAGACAGCTCACCGAATCTGGACAGTACATCAGCTGCAACATCCAGGTTGCCCCATAGATCTCAGTAATTCAGGACCATATTGTCTGCATAGAGCGATATTGAGTGGACCGTACAGCCTATCGTGATGCCCCATCTGTCAGATTCTGAACGAATATGGTGCACTAGTGGTTCTAGTGCTAGTACAAATAAGAGGTAAGATAACGGGCATTCCTGTCTGGTCCCCCGTGATATATGGTAAGGGGTCACGATATATTGTCCTGTCCGTGCTCTTGCCATAGGTTTGGTGTATAATAATCACACCCAGCGAGTATATTCAGTGGGAATTTCAAAGGCAGCAATTGCCTCTAGCATGAAGTCCCTGCTTATAGTATTGAGTGCCTCTCCGCTGTGGAGGGATAGGCATCCTGTATATGGGTAGTGTTCTTAGGCAGCGTCCATTATATGGAATAGATGGGAATGCCCAAGAATAAAGCCACTTTGCTCCGTATGCAGTGATGAGGGAGTAAAGAAAGTGGCCTAGATGCCAGAATCTTACTGAGGATTTTATACTCTGTATTTAGTATTGACAGGGGCCTATAAAATAACAGGTATGTGAGGGTTTGAGGAGTGAGGCTACCAGTGCTTCCCGAGTCAATGGGGGAAGTGAACCTGTTTCTAGAGAGGCATTGTATAGTTTCTTGAGATGCAAAACCAGCCCCGTAGTGTAGGTAGAATACATTTTATTGGAAACCTGTCTGACCCAGACATTTTTTATGTACTTGGGCTTTAATGGCTTTATGGATTCCATCCACCGAGATAGGGGCCCTGAGAGTTTCTTTTTCAGTTGTTGATAGTTTGGGCAACATGTCCTGGTTTAAGAACGTTGATAGAATTGCACAGCTGGGGGGTGGGACTATGTAGAAGGCTGCACAGTAGTCTCGGAATGCTGTATTGATTTCAGTTTGTGTCGCTACTGTGTTAGAGGAAGGGGTTTGTACAGAGAGAATGAATGTTGGTAGTTGCTCCAGTTTTATCAGTCTAGCTAGTAGTGTTCCTGCTTTGTCTGCTTCTGTATGTATTTTTATGTGTAGGCCCTGCGATCTATGACTCTGAGGCATTCTAAGATTTCAGCATAAGTTATGTGAGTTAATTGCAGTTGTGATGCTGCACACTCAAACAGGCCCAAGCTGTTCTGCACTTGTGTGAGTTCGCTTAGAATCTCTGCTGGTGTGCCCACCAGTGTATTGATAGATGACCCACATATCACTACTTTGAAGGCCTCCCATTCGATCAATGATGAAGAGGCCATGCCTGTGTTTTCCTGGAAATATGTGTCAATAGTTGTAGCTATTTTATCTTGGAATGCTGCATCTTCTAGGAGAGTGGGCTCAAGACACCAAGTTGGTATTGGGGTGCATGTTTGGCCCCATCCATTGTAATTTCCAGGGTGTTGTGGTCTGATAGTGTTTTACCCAGGAATGTTCCATGGGTAATCTGTGGTTGTAAGTAAGATGCACAAAGAAACCATCTAGATGGGAGTGGAGAGCATGCAGGGGCGAATAGAATGAGTATTCCCTTAAGCCGATGTTACGGCTAAGCCAGCCGTTAGCCAGCTTTCAATTTGTCACCCGCTGTTGGAACACTTTAGCCTGTCATGTTGGAGCGGCTGTTGGTATTTTGGGATGTGAACGGTCAAGGTGAACATCAAGTACTGCATTACAGTCTCCTCCCAAGACCCATGGGAGATGAGCCAATCCGATAGCAACATATTAAGGTGGGAGAAATACAGATCTTGGTCATAATTCGGGGCATAAAGGCATTCAAGGACTATGGGCATCCCATCTAGGTTACCCCGTTAAAAGCATATAGACACCCTGTGTGTCGATTTTGGATTCAAGGAATTGTAGGGGGACCCCTGCATGCAGCCATATTGCAGCCCCGGGCATAGGTAGAGTAGGAAGTGGAATAGAGCTGACGTCTCCTCCATTTGCATAGCTTTTGGGCCTCTGCATCATTAAGGTGTGTCTACTAGAGATATGTGATGTATATTCAGCGCCTGTGTAATTGTACTAATACCCTGTACCTTTTGTGTAAAAAGCCCAGTCCCCAAGCATTTCAGGTGAATATCTTGTAAGAGTTAGGTGTTGTGACTGTTACAATGATATCGCAGCTCTTGAAATGTATTGTCCACCTTTTGACGTAGCGTACCACATGTGATAATTATTAATGACAGAGGAAAAATAATGAACAACTTCCCAAAATACTCAGTCCAACAAAAAACATTTGTTCAACCAATTAACCATCTAGAACACAACATTAAATGCAGAAATAACAAAGAGCCTTTGCCTGTGGGGTGCATTGTCCAAAACCCTAGGCAGTCAGTACTGGATTAATACCACAAATGTAGCCAGTGCCGAGCCCGGACCATGGGCCCCATAGTGACAGTGTGGTGTAACAGCAAATACTCATAAATGGGTGGATGGTGCTAGGCATTTGGGTCCCTGTATGATTCTCACCAGGCCGGGGGGGCTCCCCCCACTGGCCACCCAGACCAACATCAGGCATACTTCAGGGGAATGGTTGTGATCATACATTGTTGGCATCATTAGAGGATCTGTAAACCCTATTTGTGTCATAATCTTCAGTCCTGTAGGAAAAGCCTGTGACTCAGAGGGGACGCATACTTACAACCCTCACTCCATCAGGCCGTTAGCTGTTTGTGGCGTTGTCACCAGAAATAGTACCACAGTGCCATCCATGTCATGTCTGAGGCACTGCCTTGGGATGAGCTGGAGTGACGGTCAGGATCCTGCAATGCTGTGGCTGAGAGTAGAGACGTGTGCTGGCTCTCCAGGGTTTGGCACTCTCTGGCAGCCCTGCCTTTACGTTGCCTTCAGGGCCATCACTGTGGCTTCGAAGGTGATGAGTGTGGTTAATTATTCCTGCGGTAGTCAGGGAGATGAAGGTCTAGCCACTCTTGGGCCACTTAAGAAGAATCAAAGAATTGTGAGCGCTGTGCTGTTCATGAATGATCTTTAGCTTGGCCTGGAAGATTAATGCATAGGAAAGTCCAATAAAATGCATGGAGCATTTTACTGCCTGAAACAAAAATCTTTGCCCCTGAACAGCCAATGTGAAATCAGGGAATAACAAAACTCTTGTTCCCTCGTCATTGGTGCATTGTTCCGGGCAGCCTGCAACATTTTGTCTTGGTCTCAAAAATGAAGTATCCACGCCACTATGGGCCTCAGGGGTGCACCTGGGATAGATTTCCTAGTTGGTACTAGGTGTGCCCTCTCCATCGTGAAAAGTTCAGACAAGCTTGACGGGGCCACTGCCAATCTGAACCAAGTCTCTAGGAATTGGATGGCATGTAGGCCTTCCATGCCCTCTGGCATACCCACAATGTGCATATTATTCCTGCGTGCTCTCCTCTCCGCATCGTCTGGACAGGCCTGGAGCATCTCCACTTGTCTGCTCAATTGTGCTACTAATGTGGCCTGTTCCATCTGTTCAGGCATCAATGTGGATAGTGTGTTCCATGTTCCCCTTACTGCTTGCAATGATCACCTATTGGTGGCAGGTGGGAATAGTGGCTTCTGCCCTTTATGCCTCAGGCGGTGGTGAGTCACGCATGTTGTGCATATTGCTCCAGGCCGTGCCCCGAGGCCACGAGAGGCCGCAGCCCATACTTCTCCAGCAGCTTGAGTGCATGGAGCGTCATAACACCACTCATGGGGTTCTCATCTTTGTTCAGGCTCAGCTGGAGTCCTCAAGCCCTGGCCACGCTCTGCCCGCCCACTTGACAGTAGGGTGAAGCTCGCAAGGGGGAATCACTCCAGTGAGGAGGGCCCAGGCAGCAGACCCCCGGCTGCAGCCCACAGCAAAGCGGCTGGCCAGCAAGGTCACCCAATAGGACCAATTCACAGGTCGCTGCCACATGTCAGAGTCTTGCAGCCCAGCCAGTTCTGGGAGCTCTGGGATTATGCATCAGCCATCTTGGGTAGTTGGACATGCCCTCCTCTTACAACCACCAAACATCTTAAAAAAGCTACAGTCACTTTTAGGCTTTCCAAACTTTGGTAAAACATACATACCAGACTAGGTACAAAAGGTTAAACCATCATAAGATTTAATTTGTCCTGATTTTTCCAGTAAACATTGGACTATTGAATGTACGCTCATACTCAGAACATTACAAACAGGCAAGTTTGCATCTAAACTGTTACATACTCATGTTAACACTACTAATTCAGTGTTCTGCATAACTGCGGGTTCTACTGGTTACACATACTTCACCTTGAAGGTGAAACTGTACCAATTACATATAAATTGCATTTGTATTCCAATGCAAAAATTCTGACTGCAGTTCAAACAGCTGTCCTCAAGTAAAGTCCATTGGCTTAGGGGAAATACATAATTTTGGTATCTACTATTCCAGCCTTAGAGGATGTCACTAAGGTAACCCCCAACTAATGCAAAAGCCTTAAATCAGTGGGCCACTTCCTTAACAGCTACTGGTGTGAATTATGTTTCTGACCATACATTGAGGACACAGGAATTTCTCTAGAATGAACAAGAATACTCCATGTCTCATGAAAGTCTCCCACCAGATCAGTATGCTTACATAATTTATACTGATGGTTTAGCCCAGTCAGCATTTGTACCAAGCATAAGTACTTGGCAGCATGTTTTTGCAGTAAAGGGTGTCATGAAACATGGTGAATTTCGGGGCCCAAAAACATATAAAACATATACAGAAACATTAGGTGACTGTATCGCTCAGCTGGCACTTATATCGTGCCATCCCTTTTGCTGCATCCAGTCCTTTAATGATAATTTACATTATTGGCACTTGAGTGGATTCAGAGATGGTGTAGTTAATGGTATCAAGCATAAATTGCTTAAAGGAAAAGTGGGAGATCTAAAAGACGATTTGCATGGGCACACGTCATTCACACAATGAGTCATCAACCTGTTGGTGTACATGTTGTAGGGAATTCATTGGCTGGTGGACAGGCAAAAGCAGCTGTTTGTAGTGTATTAGTAGCTGCGAATACTTGCGCACATTTTTAAAAATATTTTTTTATTGCAGATAGGAACATAATACAAACAAACCGTGATAGAAAAACAAGCAAAGAAAAAAAGAAAAATCAGGAAAACAGTTAGGCCAAAGAATATTAATAAAAATCCTAATTACATTGTCAATAAGGGATACATTACAAACACAACGCTGTGGCAATCACTAATGATCTTGATTGAAACTATAGTAAAGTGTGATCAGAATGAAAGGCCACAAGGGCGCAAAGGATTGGACTATACGATTCTTGTCTGTATGAGAAGCTGAATTGTGACAAGGTAGATATAAGGTATGATATAAATGAGTGGGAATCTCCAGATGCTCCAGCTATTTAAGTTGTATTGCTCATCGGAAAAAACACGGGCACACAGTACCCCACACTTGTTGTACTTTATTAAATGGCAAATCGCCCAATCATCTTTCTGAGTACAATGATTATTGGCAGTGTAACCCATCAAGGCAGCTGAAGGTAATTTTTAGCTTCAATATTAAGGGTGTAGGTATCCCAGGACCCCTCTCCTGTTTGCAAGAGGTCCTTAGCTCTCATTGTATGAAGTGAATTAACTTCAACTAGAGTTCAGAGCAAAAGGGCTTGAAGCCGTCTCATATTGGGTACTGACAAAACCTTTCAGGCCATGGCTATTGAGTGTTTGAAGAGGACAAATGCTAGGTCTATAAACTGGTGTAAATGTTTAGATCCTTTGACCTTTGGTCATAGCCCTAATAGGCAAGACTCTTGGGTGGGCGATAGCGGATATTCAGGCAATTCGGCTGTGATCACTGTGATCTCAGCCCACATCACCTGTAACAGTGGACAGTCCCTTACCATATGATAGAACCCAACATTGGGCTGTCTATGGAAAGGTAAGTATGATTTACGAAGTTAAATTGGGTATATCTGAAGCCAGGTTTACGAGACACCACCCTGATTTGTTGGATCGCTTGTGTCCATGTGACAGCTGTGAGTGGGCTAGGTAGTACTTTGTCCCATCAGGATTTTGCATGATCCAGCTCGATGGATGAGGCAGCCATTAAGGAGGAATATAATACGGACATAGCATGCTGTGCACCTCCGCATGTAGGGAATGTATGTAGGGCGGGTGTCAGTGCAGGTTCGGTGTTCCCTACCTCCCTCATTACATGCAATTGCCTCTGGATGGAATAATTAGAGAAGAAATGATCCGGTCCAATGTTATAGTTACTTTTAATAACTTGGAATGATAATAATGAGCCATCATGGTATAGGTAACCCATGTAAGTAAGTCCCACCTCACGCCAGGGTGTGATATCATGCTGAATGTTTAAGTGATAAATGCTCAATAATTGTTCTAGAGGGATGAGAGGCGAATACGGAGTTGGGAGGCTCTTTCTATGTATATAACGCCGGTAGCAGTGTTGTCCTGTGTACATCAGACTCGGTTCATGCGGAGGGCGGTGTTCACCATCAGCCAGCCATGTGAATATGGGGGTGCCACCCAGTACATTTCGGATTGCAGTTTGTTCTGGGCCAGCGGTCCTCGTCAGCCATTGCATTGGCCATTGAAGATGTGCTGCGGCGTAATTTAATTCATAATGGGAAACTCCCAAACCTTCTTCTATTAATGGACGTTGTATTGTTGTTAGGGCTACTTGTCAGCGACCTGACCCCCATATCAGTTCTAGTAGTATTCCATTAAGGGTGTGAAAGAAGGATCTGGGGAGCACTAATGGGAGTGCAGATGAAAGATATAATAGTCTTGGGCTGATTAAAATTTTTACAATCGCAGACGGTGGAGGGAATTACAAAAGGGACGGGATTCACGTATGGATCTAATTGCACATCCTAAATTGCCTTCCCGTAGAGCACCCTCAGTGTGGTAAACATATATGCCAAGGTATTTAAATGTGTCATAGCACCATTTGAGACAAAACCCGGGTACTACCTCTCTATACTGGTCGGGTGTGGGGGTTAATGGAAATATGCAGGACTTATTCCAGTTGACCTGCAGGCCATATATGGAACTGAAGTCGTCTAGTTGTGTCATTAGAGCTGGAAGTGAAGACTCCACATCACGCAAAAACACCAAGGCATCATCGGAGTACAATGACACCACATGGTATGTCGATAGATGTTCTCCTCTTGGTGGCTCAATTGTGAGGCAAGGGTTTCCATGGCAATGGCAAATAAGAGAGGTGACAATGGGCACCCCTGGTGAGTGCCACGTTGGACGGGAATGCTGTCTGAAATCAAGTGTCCCGTTTTAACCCGAGCAGTAGGATTAGCGTACAAAGTGCATATCCATTTCAAGAAACCAAGACCGAAGACCATGTGTTCTAATTGATCTAATAGATAGTTCCAGCTTAAGGTTTCAAATGCTTTTCTATATCAAGGGGCACTGTAACTCTGCCCTGTGCCCCATGGATCAAGTGCAGCAAGCGTCGGATATTGAGGAAGGTGTTTTGTCACAGTATAAAACCTGATTGGTCAGGAAGTATGAAAGTGTTAATGAAAGGGAGTAATCTATTGGCCAGGATTTTTTCTAGGACCGTACAGTCCAGGTTCAATAAAGATAATGGACAATAACAACGCACATCCGGTGGGTCATGACCTTGTTTGTGGAGGACCTTTATTATGGCTTCCCACATCAATGCTGGCAGGTTGGTATTTGAATGTGCTTCCTGGTATACTTCTAACAGAAGAGGGGATAAAGTTGCTGTAAATGTGGCGTAGCATTTGATGGGCAGACTATCGGAGCCTGGTGCTTTATTACTGGCAATTGGTGCCAGGTCTAATTTGACTTCTTCTTATTGTATTGGGGTGTCGAACTTATCGCGCTGAAGTGGAGATAAGCGAGTGAGTGATAAGTTGTGTAAAAAAGTAGATGCATCGTCTGTGATAAGATTGGAATCAGCTGCATACAGCGTACGGTAATAATTGTAAAATTCAGAGTTTGTGTCTTTTTGTGTGTTAAGCAGCTGACCATCATCGCCTCGTATGGCGCTTGTCGGTTTATTCCGGTAGTTTTCCCTAATAAGCCAAGCTAGCAATCTACCCGCCCTGTCACCATCCGCATGGAGCATGGAGAGGCATCACCAGTGATCATGGTGGGTGAGGCGCTCATCTGCTTCCTTATACTGTTTCCGCACAGTTCTAAGATGTGAGATGCCCTCCAGGTCGCTAACAGCTTCTTTATCTGGCAAACTTAATTGTCTTTCTAATCTTGTTAATGCTGTGGTGAGGGTGCGGCGAACAACCGATATAGCAGAAAGGCAGTTACCTCTCACTACGACTTTATGAGCATCCCACTATGCTGCTCTGGTGGAAGTAGAGCCCTTATTGTGTTCAAAGTATGTAGTGATGCATTGTAAGAGACGGTCTCTGAATGGGGGATTGTGTAGGGCATCAGTTTGTAATTGCCATGTGGGGATGCTCAGAATAGGTCTTCCCCATAGGAGTTCTGCTTGGAGTGGGCAGTGATTTGATAAGGAGTGGGTTAGGTGAGTCATCTGTGTGATGAGGGTAACCAGTGTCCCCATGCCAAGTAGCAGATCCAGTCGCGCGTGGAGATTAAGAACTGGGGAGTAAAAGGAGTACTCCCTATCAGTTGGATGCTTCATGTACCATACGTCGCATAAGTGTCTCCGCTCAAGCCATGCCTAAAAGTGTCTTGATGTTAACGCAGGGAGCAATATGTAGTGGTGGCACAGAGTGGTTTGAGTCAATATCAGCCACGCAATTGAAGTCACCCTCCCAGAGGCAAGGTGTTTGAGGTTCTGTAAATATTGCTGGAGTGAGGATATCAAATAATTCAGACTGGTTAGTATTCGGGGCACATATACCCACCAGAGTGAGAGGTGAGCCATCTAGGTGGCCTTCTATGATGACATAAAGGCCCACTGCATCAATGATGTGTGTGGTTACCACATAGGTTACCACATAGGGCACTGCAGGGGGTATCCATATTAACATCCCCCAAGCAAACCCTGACAAAGTAGTGCCATAAGTTTGACCCCTCCATTTCATGCATAACTTGTATAGTTCAGGTTGTGTAAGACTTGTCTCTTGTATTAGAATGAAGTGCACATGTAGATGTTTAAGGTAGGAATGTACCCGATATCGCTTAGTGGGCGTAGCTATGCAACGAACATTCCAGGTGATGACATTACATTTTGGTGTCCGTGTATTGTGGATGTCTGCCATGGTGTCTGTATAATATAAAGCAGAGATTGGCAGTTACCCCAGTGACATGTTCAAATAGTGGATTAAACAGTGTGTCCTCTAATCTACATAGGCTGAAGCAACCCCCAATGCATTTGCAGTGACCGAGTACGTGAGTGAGTACGGTGGCTTTTCAAAAAACATAATAATAACAATTCAAGAAAGAAAGAAAATATATAACCCCTTACAGGTCAGGTGACAAAGGCATCCCAAGCCATAATTCCCCATTTATGAACCAACATAATTGCAACCATATAAAAGAGCAATATGCGTTCCCTTTTAAATTTCAGAGGGCATGGGAAGTGGCAGTTCAGCAAGGTCATACTTCCGGCCTGTTGTAGGGAGTGTTCCATCTAGTTAATGAAGGCGATAGGGGGATTAAAGTTACTTAGATTTGATCCAGTTGTATCCCACTAGTGGGTTGGCAGCATTATGCAGAGAACCGTAAATTTGTCATCATTATAGATTTTCAGGGGATCCTGGGGTTACTGCAAGCCCTTGAATGAATAATGCTGTTGATAGATCAGATTTGCCTGCGTCTGAGATGGAGTCAGAAGTATGGGCATGAAGGAGGGGGGGATGAAAGAGTTAGAGATGACCTGCGAGGCCTCAAGCACCGTTCTAGCCTGTCCGTCAGTCACCTGGTCATGAGTGGGCCAGATTTTGGCAGATGTGCACCTACGATGACTTTGACGTGGGACCAAATAGTCCCCCAAGGAGATATTTTCAGTCATCTTGAGTGACAACCATTTGGCATGGAGCCAGATCCAAACATCTTCTGGTGAGGAAAACATGAGTAGCATCACCTGCTCTAACCTTTAGTTTTGCCGGGAATAGTAGGGCATATTTGATATTTAGGTCACACAATTTTTGCTTCACCTTAAAGTAGGAGTTATGAAGCTGTTGTACTTCTGCCATGAAGTCAGGGTATGCCGGGATCAAAGCATTGTTATATTTTACAGGGCCATGTGCTCGGAATGTTTGGAATATCAGGTCTCGATTGCGTAAATTGAGGAGTCTGGCAATGATGGGTCTCGGCACAACTCCAGGCTGTGGTTGTCTGCCAGGTATTCAATGTGCCCTCTCTATGGAGAAGAACTTGGGAATCTTTCCATCTAACACTGAGTCAACCAGCCAATTTTCCACAAACAGTTTTGTGTTAGGGCCGTCGGCTTTCTCAGGAAACCCCATCAGGTGAATATTGTTGCACCTGGACCTGCCTTCGGCATCTTCCACACAAAGGTGCAGGGAGGCAAGCTCCTCACCGAGCATCTTCACCTGTGTCTGTAATCCCTGCACAGTGGGGCATAGCATGTCATCCACAAGTTCTGTTAATTTACGGTGGTCAACACGTAGTAGATTGACCTTAAGTGATATTGGGGGTCATTCCAACCCTGGCGGTAAAATCCGCCAGGGCCGGGCACCGCGGATGCACCGCCAACAGGCTGGCGGTGCATCCCTGGGCATCAGAAACAGGAAACCGGCGGTGTACTGCCGGTTTCCCGCTGCCCTGGGGAATCCTCCACGGCGGCGCAGCTTGCTGCGCCGCCATGGGGATTCCGACCCCTTACCACCATCCTGTTCCTTGCGGTTTTGGCCGCCAGGAACAGGATGGCGGTAAGGGGTGTCGTGGGGCCCCTGGGGGCCCCTGCAGTGCCCATGCCAATGGCATGGGTACTGCAGGGGCCCCCGTAACAGGGCCCCACCAAGATTTTCAGTGTCTGCCATGCAGACACTGAAAATCGCGACGGGTGCGACTGCACCCGTCGCACCCTTTCCACTCCGCCGGCTCCATTCGGAGCCGGCATCCTCGTGGAAGGGGGTTTCCCGCTGGGCGGGCGGCCTTCTGGCGGTCACCCGCCCGCCCAGCGGGAAACTCAGAATAACCGCGGCGGTCTTCTGACCGCGCAGCGGTATTCTGGCTGCTCCCGCCGGCCCTGCGGTTACTGCGGCCGGCGGGAGTCAGAATGACCCCCATAGTGTCCATTCTGGCTTCAAGTGAGGTTTTAGTATCAAGGATAACCTGTGGTATTTTGTCAAATTGTGCAGAATGTGTTTTGAGGGTGTTTTTTATATGTTGCAGGGCCTCCGTTGCCAAGTCCTGGGAGGAGGTCATGCCTGCCACTGTCGATTTTGGTTTCACCATAATCATTGATACATCTGGAGTTCACGACTGCGGTTAGCAGGTATAGAAGTGTGGTGCTGCACAGAGGAAATAGAGAGGGTGGCCAGGATTCTGGGGGTCCTAACGTGTAGCAACTGTGCAAAAGTGTGGAGCGACACTATTGCATTCTATTTTGTCTTCTATAAATGTAGGTGGGTGATTCACATATTGAGGTTGTTGCTGTTATCCTGCTTGTCCTCTACAATATAACTCCACAACGTCCTAGGCCAGAAGCAGGGGGCTCGGGCCCTAGCAGTCAGGCAGAGTGGGGCTGGAAAAAGCCCACAGACTGGCACCCACTGTGTTGTCACCTCAGTGGGTGCCTCGCACCCGGTCACCAGCGAAGATCCAGATGAGCAAGCTGCATCCTGTATGTGCCATGGGTGGAGGGCCAAGAAGGAAGTGCCCCACTGCAGAGGAAAACTGACGGTCTCCGGCACCAGCAGTCGGACGGGAGATACCCGCCCGGTCCGAGTCCATGTGCCAGTGAGTGAGAAGGGGAGGAGTGCCGCAGATGCACACTCACCACACTCTCCAGTCAGTGACGAGAGTCCGGTGCTGCAAGCATCCTATGATGCAGGAAGACTTCAGTTTGAGCTGTGAGCCCCTCCAATTTATGCCACCCGTGAGACAGCAAGCGGGTGGTGGTCGGGAAGGATCATGGAGGCAGGGATCACTTTCTTCTATGGGCCGCTGGTGGTCGCCTGCACGGAATACATCTGCCTGCCACGGTCCCTGCTGACGGAGGAGGTAAGGACCGAGGTGAAGGCTTGGTATGATTTATGCTCACAGACGCCCTCTGAATCAGTTGCGCTGGATCATAGCGTGTCAGGTTGTGTCCATCCACCCTAGGCCGATTGCAGGCCCTCCCCACCAGGTACCCTATAACATTTTTGGTCCCACAGTAACTTTGCAAATCCATTATGTTTTTAAGATTGCTATGGATGATATAATAATTCCAGGATCCTCTTCTAATGAATGGGATGTTGCAACTGTTTCTAACAAGCTATCTGAATTTGAATTATCTACATTATCCAAAGATGTAGTCTGTCAAATATGGCGAAATGTTTTGTTACCATCATTATGCACATCACTATTTATAAAGAGCTAGTACTCCATGTGCTGTTTTCAACTATACACAACGAAAACATTGCTTGACACCACCTGTGGATAGTTCCTAAACATATTTAAAGAAGTTTGCATATTTCTCTGGTCATTTCTCCACTGACCCAGTTTCTTTTTATTATTAACTTACTCCTTCCCCCGACAAAAAGTATGTTAATCCAAACAAAGTTGATTTATTCAGATTCCTTCATTTCCCAGTTTGGGGTACACAACACTGGCAGGTCCAGGGCATTGATGCTCTATTTAGGGCGTGTACTATTCCACAACAAATGATTCTTTTAAACACAACAGTACAACAGACTATTGGGCATATTTACAAGAAAGTGGTGCATCGTAGATGATGCTCCACTTTTCTTGCGCCTCCCCCACCAGCACTTAATGACACCATGGTTGCGCCGTATTTACAATACGGCACACCATGGTGGTTATTAGCACAATAACATCAAAATGTTGAGGCTAGTGAAGCAAAATACAGAGAGGCCCATAGGATATAATGGGTGTGTCATTTTAATGCCTGTTCTCTGCAGTCATTAAATGTTGAAAAACTATTTTGGGATTCTGTAATCTATTACCAATCCACAAAATAGGTTTACGAGTCGGTATTAGGAAGGGTCGTCTCAAGGATGTCCCTTCCTAATAGCGAGTTGAAGGATATGTTGATATGTTTTGAGACAGGGAATGGGATCACAAAACATTTGCAGTTACTACCAACTTCAAGTTGGTGGTAACCCATATGCCAACGGGAATGGGTCCCCATGGGACCCCTTCTCTTTAAGAGAAGGCTTAAAAAATGAAAAGAAAACCTTTCAGTTTTCTTTTTGTAATGCATCCCATTTACCTTTAAGGAAAACAGGCTGCATTACAAAAAATGCTTTATTTAAATAGATATGACAGACTTGGCGGTCTGCTGACCCCAGCAGGCCACCATTCCTGTGATTGTAGTCAATCCCAGTGGGTTACAATTTGTGACCTGTCTCATGAATATTGATGAAGCTGGTCCATTTGTGACCCACTGAGAACTGCTTCGGGTGTTATTTGAAGGGAGTTCCAATAGCCTTTATTAGGTCAATATTTCAGTTAATTTCTCATGAAAGTTACTTCATTCTAAACAGTGAGGGTTGCTGTGGAATAAAACCTGGTGTCCCATATGTTGTCACTGTTTCCAAGGTCATGACCTACTGTACGAATATATTGTATCCTCATACCCACAAGACTGGGGAAGTTACCTCGTGGCCTACAGTTCCTATTTCTAAAAGTAACTTTGATAAGCTAAGGAAACTGAAAGGGCTGTTGTTTCAAAAGAACAAAGCACTAACATCTGCCCAAGAAACTTTTGATCTCCAAGTTGCCCGATCTTCCTCAGAAGTGCAACCCCTTTTGGGCACTAATTTGCCACATCATCATCAGTGAACTTGTGCACCTCATTTTTGATGCTTCTAACTTTTTAAAAACTGATTAAGTATGGACTTGTGTCTATGTATCAGATTATGCTTAGAGTGATATCGCCTTTTATACACTCTTTATTTTTAAGCATATTTGGAGGCTTTCCGCCAGTGCCATTCTCGTTTTGGTCCTACTTTTGTTGCTCCGCAATGGATGTTCTACAACAAGTCCTAATGGTAATGGAATTGCCACATGTCCTTTTGTGCCATAAACATATGGTACAGTATTTTGAATTGTCTTTCTACTGGAACTGAATGGCAACTGTTTTTTTGTCTTCTGGCCTGGGTGGTTTCAGAGTGTACGGCCTGTGTTTATATGCCTTTGGTGCCCTTTGGAGTGTGCACTAGGTGTGTGCCTTGATACACAATTGTGACAGTCTACGGACATGGATCTACTCATGTGTCCATTGCAGATTCACCAACAGTGTTGTCCTATGTAGTTGCCTTTACTGCAAGAGGTTTATTAAGAACTGCTTTCTGCTCCAGAGTTTCTGGCGTCTGGCTCCTAGTCTGAGGTTACACTTCTGGCGCAGGGACTTTGTCATCTGCCGATTGGATTGG
Source organism: Pleurodeles waltl (assembly GCF_031143425.1). NCBI lineage: Eukaryota > Metazoa > Chordata > Amphibia > Caudata > Salamandridae > Pleurodeles > Pleurodeles waltl. The sequence continues at coordinate 632,197,502 of NC_090444.1, read as the reverse complement.
TACTGACCATGTTTGGTCTTTGGCACTTCTTCTTTAGACTTCTATGGATCTGTCATCTCCTGATCTATCCTTGACCCAAATGACTTTCTGGGCAAGATGGGTTTTTCAGAGCTACCGCCTTGCAATCCAGACGGCTCCTAGACCTTTTAATTTGGCTCCTTGCTTTTAAATTTGCTGTATTCATTTTTAGTAGTTTGTGTGGTTTTTATTGGGCATTTCTAATGGCTTTCAGGTTTGCTTATGTTGTTAAGGTTTTTATTGTATATTGCAAGGCCTTTTAAATAATTTTAGAACTACTAACTTTTAATGAGTAAGTCTTTATTCCGACCAAGCATAGGGTGTTTTAAGGCCAGCATTTAGTCTCCATTTTAAATTTCCCTTTTAGGTTGCCATCTTTTTCTAATGGTGACTTTTTATATATTTTTCCACTAATGCATTATTGTGCTGCAAATGCATTTATTCTTGGTAAGCTTTGTCATCCTGTAGTCTGCACATTTAGTTCCAGGGTTGTACACTTAAATTGCGATGCCACTATTTTCCTTTCTTTTTGTGCTTTTTAGGAGACATCTAGTTTTAGCTAGACAAACCAAAGAAGTTGTTTTACGCCTCTGCCACAGTATGATAAGGACAGTGTTTTATTATATAAGTAGCATTGTGCTGAACTGACTGAGAGGAACACTTCTTGCTGGGAGTATCATTGAACCACTGTTAATTGTGACTGAGATGCAGCCTTTCTGACCCCAACCTTCATCCTGCAAAGGAAGGTACCCGCACACTTATCGGCTTCCAGACACCAAGGACCAAGGCATGGTCAGATTATTCAAATAGATGTGGCAATGTATACTACTGCTATGCTCTCTTTAGTATAGTACTACTAACAGATATGAGTTAAGTAATGTTAGCAGCAATTACCACGATTGAATTGTTTGTATTGTTCTCTATTCTAATAATGCTCATTACAGTAGTATGTCTCATCTGCTTGTTAATTGTGCCTCATGTTTTCTTTGCAAGAATATGATCATTTCAGTAAATGTGTAGGAAATGCATTTTTGTATCTTTCTTGTGTATGCCTTGGTCATGCAAGAGTAACAAAATGAAAGGGTTAGATCTGTGGTCATGCTCAAGGGTACAAGAAACATCTATTACCCTGGTACGGTTAGGGTTAAGATGTGGCACTGTGAGCTAGCCAACACAAAACAACATTTACTGATGATATATGTAGACTAAGGGCCTGATTTAGAATTAGGTGGACAGGTTATTCCATCACAACAGTGGCGGATATCTCATCTTCTGAATTTAAATCCCTTTATGTCCTGTGTCAATTCCATTTCAACGGACGGGATATCCATCACCTTTGTGATGGAGTAACCCATCCACCGAGTTCTAAATCAGGCCTGAAGTCTCTATGTTGTGAAGTTCTTGTTGGTTTAATACACAGTCCTACATGATTTATAAAAACTGTGCTAGCCAACCCAGGCCAATACATTGCATCCCAATAATGAACCCAATTCCAAGCTTTTTTTTTGTGCTTTACACTGTCATGTTCTTGGACTATTCCTATTCCACGAAAGAGGCCTAAAGTATTGGAATTTAAAATGGTAGGACATTTGATATCCTCTACTGAATTGCATTGTTTTCACTTTCTACTGTAAGCCAGTATTCACCAGGAAATCATTTTTGTTTTATTTGCTCAGAATCACCTGGCTTTATCGGTAATCCAGAAGTTGGAATGGTGAAATTGTCCATATACCTATGCTCAGACTCTTGGGTTTATTTCAAAACTACAAGGCTTTCATTCACTCTCCGTTTATGTTCATTAGCTTTATCACTATCAAGTGACGAATGATCATTACTAAAAAAAAACTGTAAATCTTGGCTCCGCTTTTGGCTTTGGATATTGTAAGCTTTAGAAGAAACTACAAAAACTACATATCTCAGAGAAAGAAAGAGATATAAAGAGAGTGATGATGTAAAGGTATCCTATTTTTGAGCATCTACCTTTGTACAAAAAGTTACAAGTAAAAGCTTTGTTACTCACTTCTCTTTTTTCTCCCCTTGTATTTTCTATTTTCTTGTTTCAATGATTAGATTCTTGGGGAAAGACTAAAGTAATACCCCGTAACACAACATTTAAAGAATGTATAAAGCACAAAAATGGAAGTGTTGTCTTTTTTATCAGGCAAAGTGATACTTCAAGTGGCATAAATCTTTAAGCTAGGGCATGGATACTTAGCTCTTTCCTCTCACAGTCCCTCTTTCTCTCTCCTTCTCTATCCATTAGATATGTTCTGAGAGACAGGAGCTGTGTGTCTGTGATACTATCCAGACTTTTTCCTAAGCTAAAATATCCAAAGAGCTTGTGGTTCCTTGCTGCGGAATTAACATTGTGTTTGAAGTTTTTCTTATACCCTGAAAAACACATAACAGAAACCGTTTGGATTCTTGTAAGCCCAAGAAAATAATCCAAACAACGTCTAGATCCTTGATGGTCACAGATTTGAATGTCTGTACTCAAAAAAGAGCAAAACCTTTTTTAATATTTTTATAGGTTATGGAAAAAACTAAGATTGTCTGGCTACTTGTTGAGACACAGAGAGACTGCACCTTTATTTCACAATGTTACTTAAGAACAGAAACATATTGTGAAATGAAGGAGTTCTGTGAAATGAACCACGAAGGAGGAATCAGAAGAGGCGGTATAAGGGATATTACTATTTGTTCCTTACAATCCCCACCTCCTAGTTTGTTTCATTAGTTGGTGAAGGAGAAAAGTTTGAGGGAAAGAGGATGAATAGGTGCTTGTATGTTTCTTACACCCTTCCCACGATGTCCTTCCTGCCCCTCCTACAGAGAAAATGAATTGGGCTGGTGAATGTGGTTAGTGAAGAACTGAAGGAAGTAATGATTGAAAATATCTTCTTATGTAACCTCACTAACTCAAACTTGGCAGACTTTGGGAGGGTCAAGGGAATCCCTCATGGTCTTTCCATGTGTGTGTGTGTGTGTGTGTGTGTGTGTGTTGTGACATCACATGTGATGCCTCATTCATGTCAATAATGTGGCCCGAAAGAGAACACCAACCTGCTTCAATTAGGATTTGTCTGTGCACAAAAGGGATTGGGCACTGGCAAACTCCTTCCCAGCACTGCCACCACCAGCAGGAGATTGCTCCTCATCTAGACAGGAATTGAAAAAGAATGGGTACCAATTATTTTTAAAATGACATATATATACAAGACGTAACGTTGCCCCAGGAGATGCACTTTTATCATGTATGTAAATATCAATAGGGGAGTCAAGTATAAAGACACTGCCAATTACAAACTAAGACATGCCACATACAACTTAAGACATACTGCATCACACAACTTGGTTGTTGTTTTTAAATATGCCTCTGATGTTGCTGAGTTTTCAAGCTGCCATATTTGGTTCCCAATAGTTCAGCACTATTCAGGTGCATCAGAACCCTAACACTACTACATAGCACTAGATATCATTTTTTCACTATAAAGCCTCATTAATTAATATTAGTTCTTATGTAGGGTGACCATCTTGTGTGGTGCTATAACATATAGCATTTTAATATTTCACATCAAAAAGCATAGACATTTTCCAGAGGATGTGCTATAATATTTACCTGATATTTATATTATCTGTATTTTTTTTATACATATTTTTATCTGCCTTCCACAAAAATCTTTTTTGTCTCAGCTATATTTTTATTCTCTATAAATGATTAATATTATTAGCTTATAGATAATCCCTATTATAATAAAAGGGTACTTTAGAGGAAGAAGGCCTAGATGTGTCAAGTTTTCCAATATTGATTATCAAATTGCGATTTCATATGAATCACAATTAAGTAATCGCTATTGGAATGCATGAAACTCCAGGAGTTTCATTAAGCGATTTGCAAGGACTCGCAAATGGACCTATCTCATTAATATTCATCAGGTAGGTCGCAATTTGCGACCCATTGAGAATGGCTACAATTACAGGGATGGTGGCCTGCCAGGCTCAACAGACCACCATGTCTGTGATTGCTTTTCGCAAAAAAGCAATCTTTTTTAAATGCAGCCTGTTTTCATTAAAGGAAAACGGGATGCATTTAAAAATGAAAAATGTTTTCTTTTCATTTTTTAAGAGTAGGCAATGGTCCGTGGGACCACGGCCTGGTCTTAAAAAATGTTTTCGGATGCATGCACAAAGGAGATGGGGTCCCTTGGGAACCCTTTCCCTCTTTTCAAATGGGTTACTACCAATTTGAAATTGGTGGTAAATGCAATTGTTTTGCGACCGCATTCATGGTCACAAAACAATCATACATACCTCTGCAATTCGGTGTTAGGAAGGGACGCCCTTGACACGCCCCTTCCTAATACCAAGTCGTTATGTAGACGTAAATCCAATTTGCGATTCGGTAACAAGTTACCAAATCGCAAATTGGATTTGATACATACCAAAATGCAGTTTTTGCAATTGTAAACAGCCCGTTGGGCCAATTGCGATCGCAAAACTGTTTGATACATTTGGCCTGAAGTGTAGACAACCACAATTGGTAACAGAGAAAATATATGAACCATCAGCATTTAGCTTTCAAATTTTTTTTTTTTTTTCTTATATCACATTAAAATGTAAAGAAATTAAGCTGAAACAGGGACTGCCATAATGCGTTGTGAGGGTCTTTTTTTGTTCACACTTCCCCAAATGCCTTCTCTTTTTATCCCAATTACTCTTATGAATTTTTATTCAGGTCTTTTGCCACAGCCATTCTGCCCACATATACAACACATTCAGTAGGAGTAATAATTGGATATAAGTCAATAAGGTAATTTTATTTGTCAACCAATTGTCAAAAGGCTGCCACACCCCTGCCTTTTTCACATTTGACCATTTTACATCTAGAGCAGATGGAGTCCAGTTATTCTACATACAGTGTCGGCTTAATTGATTTTCCACATGCCAGCAACACTAAAACCAGTTTTCTTTGAGTTTGTAACAACTGCTCTTTGCTGTCCTCTTTTACAAACCTCCCGAAGATAATAAGAATATGGCTTACCTCTATTGCACAGTTGTGGTTATTATTTTACCTACACTTTGCCAAAATGGTTGTATCTTGAAACAATTTACTATCATGGGGAGTTTGTCTGCTCCTTGAATACCACATTTATAACACAACCTTTAAAGAAGTCCAATATACCAATTCAAGAATGAAGAAATTATTGCTCCTGAGACGAGCAAACTTAACCATAGTATAAAGAGTGTTCAAAGATACTTGCCATATGTTTTCTAGATCCCTTGTAGGCACAATATTCTCCAACACACAATATGAAGACTTATGACCTCTATCTTCTGCTTCAAATACCTTCCAGTACCATAATGCAACTTTTCTTCTTATTTGGTTCTATACTATGTAAATCCAGACCAATTTACCTCGACTGAATCCACATGGTCAATTGATAATATTCATATCTTGATAGGGTGCCACACATTTTCTATTTCAGACAACCTCAAGGGAACATATTGTTTTCTTCAATTCAATTATGTGTCCATTTGTATTGATTCTTATTGCCCTTTATGTTCGGCTCAGCTTATCTCTCAAGTACCCTGGCATGATTGGCCTATCCCATGTTGGGCCTAACTTACTAAAGCATGGAATCTGAAACACAATCCTGATGTCATATCAATGTCTGGCTGTTGATTGTAAAGTTGTATCTTCATGATAATTTTTATATGAAAAATAAATTATTCCCTTGCATAGTGCCTTTCACCATTGCTTGAACAATGCACTCAATTGTAGATTGATCTGGCCTAAAAATCATTATTCTTCATTTTTTAATTTGTAATATCCAGCTGCATAGTTGGCATTGCCAGTCTTTCTTATTTAATTTCCTATGCAATTTCTTCCACGAAAGTTTGACCCTGTACATGTATAAAGCTTCTGATCTCCCCTTGTATCTTCACCATTAAATTCTTATTACAACTCAGGGGAGGTATTGTTGAAAAAAAAGGCCAACCTGGCAGAAGTATAATTTTAACCAGATTTGCCTTACCATACACCCTTATTGGTAGATTCTGCCACTTCTTCAACAACTTGTCTCCTAACACTAAATTTTTGAAATGTAATCCCACTATCTTATTCAGATTGTGTACCACTTTAATCCCCAAATATTTCAATTTGCCCTTTATTAATTTTCCTTTCAAATTAGAATTCCAAACGAAGATTTCTGTCACAAGATAACCAGGTAGTTGCCCAAAAGTCTGACTTTTTCAATTCTGCTGTTTACACTATCAAGTCATCTGCATATAAAGTGACCTTTTTCTTATACCCATTACAAGAACAAAGGGGCATATTTACAAGAAAGTGTCACCTTGGTCCTGATGCACCACTTTCCTTGCGTCACCCCTGCCCCACCTAATGACACCATGGTTGCACCGTATCTACAATACGGTGCACCATGGCGGTCGTTAGGACAATAGCGTCAATTTTTTTTATTTTATTGTGGTGCTTTGCTGCACTAGTATCAAAAGTGTTAACAAGAGTGCAGCACAGCACAGCGAGGCCCATTGATTAAAATGGGTGCGTCATTTTAATACCTGCTCTGAGTAGGCATTAAAAATGACTGAACAAATGGCACAGTGAAGTGTTGTAAATTTCACTGCGCCATTTTTTGGGCCTCCCTGCGTCTGAATGCCCCCGCTTGTTTACATTATGCCTGGTACAAGCATAATCGTTTTCCCGGCACTTTAGTCCCAGCAGGAGTAATCCTCCAGGGCAGTGCTGCTTGCAGCGCTGCCCAGGGGATTACAAGTCTCCCTCCCGCCAGCCTTTTCATGGCGGTTTGCACCGCCATGAAAAGGCTGGCGGAAAGGGGAGTCGCGGGCCCCTGGCATGGGGACAGTGAAAAGCGTGACGGGTGCAACACCGCCGGCTCCATTTGGAGCCGGTTCCTGTGTTGCGGCCGAGATCCCCGCTGGGCGGAAACCAGGTTTCCGCCAGGCGGCCCAGCGGGAATCTCCTGATGTCCGCGGCTGCATTGGCGCCCGCCCGGCAGTCTGACCTTGGCGGGAGGCGTAATGAGGGCCATAGTCTTGTACTTGCAAAGTTTTGCCTTTCAAGCTGCAGCTAGCATATATTCCTTCATCCCATTTGATGAAAAATGTACTGGGATTGTTCCTGTTTTTTTCCCATAAGGGTTTTCCTTAAAATGATATCAGTGACCTCTCGGAATATCTGTTATGAAGTCAATCAAGATGTCCGACAGAGCAGTTGCTTTCTTTAGCAAGTCCACCACAGAAGGTTTTAAGTCACCAGCCTCAGCCACTTCTGCATTGTCTAGTTTTTTTGTTAGTACATTGTTGAAAAATGGGTTATTGGTAAGGGCAGGTAAGTGCCTTCACTTAACAATAGGCTACTAACCTCCACGTAGGTCCAGTTAGGTCTAAAAAAATGAAACCCAGCCCAACCCTTGGTAGCTTGGCAATGAGCGTTTAGGTTTAACTTAGGAGACAAAACATAAAGCATTCAATATCACAAAGCAGTAATTAAACAACACACGGGAAACAGTTTAAAAATCCAAAACCAATTCACAAAAAATAGGAAATATTTTTAGCTTTAAAATGACACCAAAACAAATAGAATCGGATAAAGGGAACTGGAGAGATGAATTTTTAAAGCATTGATGCTTTCTTGCACTTAGAAACAAATAGCGCCAATTTGGTAATCTGATCGCACCTCGACCAAGGCAAAGTCAAAGTTTAACACCGACTGCAATGGAGCCCTGCTCAGCTACAGCCTGCGGAGGCCTTGTCAAAAGTTTACTTTAGGACGTCTTTCTGGAGGTTTTCTTCAGCGGGACCAAGTTGCCAGTCCAAGCGTCGCAGGAGCCCTCGGGGGAGATTTTTACCTGTGGATTTAGTTGTTTTTTCGAGATCAAAATCCTTTGACCAGGCCAAACCTGAATCTTGATCCAACGTCCCTTCTTCCGACACACTGACTGGGAAGTCCCGGTCAACTTCCTACATTCAGACTTAGTAACTTTTTCTGAGATTTTCTTCACCGGGATGAACCTACAAGTCGGGCGGAGTAGCGGGTGAGGCAAGCTAGCTAGAGTTGCCGCAGCAGGTTGGTCCCTTTTTGGAGCTTTTTTCCAAAAGTTCTCCAAACTTCTGGATCTTCTTCCAGATGTTCCTTTGAAGTTCTTTTGAGGTCCACAGCTCACCCCAAGGTTCCAGAAGCTCTGAGATGCTCCTTTAGGGGTGCAGACTACAACTCCAAGAATGCACCTGACGCAAACTCCTTTTTGGCTACTGGACAGTGGTCAGCTGGTCTGTTTCTTCAGGAGTTGGTGCAGGGTACTCTGGTTAGTAAGCTTTCACCTGTAGCAAACAGGGAGTCCCTTTTTGAACCAGTTGAAGCCAGGCAAAGTCCTTCTTGTGGTAAAGCCCAAGTGTGCAGCTCACGCAGTCCTCCAGAGTGCAGTGTCCAGGTGCAGGTCAGGGGTCCAGGAGGGCAGTCCTTCTTCTCCTGTAGTTCTCCCTGGTAGGGATCTGAGGTGTAGAGGAAGGTCTTACAGTTTTATCCTTGCTCCTGCGTGAAAAACAGGGGGTCCTGCTTCTCCATTCAGGTGCAGGGTCTTCCCCTGTGATGACCACTTCCTGGGAAGTGTGGCAAAAATCTATCCAAGGGAGCAACATTCTTCAAAAATCCATCATGGCTAAAAATGATTTTTGGAGGTTACATCTGGCTGAGCCCACCCACTGGTGTGGCTAAAAATCCCAAACACACCCCTCTCCTACCCTAATCAAGGGAGCACCTAATTGTCTGTGTTTGCAGGATGTGAGGGAGGTGCTGGGTTGCTCCAAATGTCCTTCCCTGCCTTTGAAGACCAGTTTGGAAGCCCTCCCCCCTTCCTGCTTTCTGATCTACTTTGGGAAAATCTCCTCCCCCAGGCACATCTCTTTGTGTTGAGCCAGGCCACTTCACACCTCATCAAGGCCAGGCTGCCAGAGGATGGCCAATCAGAGCAAAGCAGCAAAAGCACTGCAGGGCTGAAGATGGCAACTTTTTAGGTAAAGTTTAAAACTCTTTACCTGAACAAGTTATATTAAATCCAACAATTGTAAATTGTGGGGTTTATTATAACAATTATTTTGATACCAAACTTGTAGTATCTGTCACTTAGGGGGACTTTATAAATGAAAATAAAGTCTCCCCATTCTAGCATATGGAGGCCATTCACTACAATGAGGGAACAATGGATTTGGATGTTTTACCTCACCGGGGCTTATAAAACTATTTTTATAAGGTCCCTGCTTATAGTTACATGGCATCCAACCCTAGGGGCACATAGGGCACACCTTAGGGGTGACTCATATGTAAAAATAAGGTAGTTTAAGACTTTGGAAGTACTTTTAATTCTAAAGTCGAATTCACCTAATTTGCATATCCACTTTACACAGATCACTGGCCCTCGGACAACTAAGCAGTACCTAGGGTCAGTAACCACCAGTATCTGTCCAAAACGTTTGGGGGTGACCAGGTCAAAAAAGGAGGACTTTCCTACATACATCTAGCATTATTCTATAAACTTTCCAACTAATCATACATTTCTTTGTCTCTTTGCTTCAACTTCTTTATCTCTTCCATTCTGGCCTCTAGATCCTCCTCTCCAAGTGATTCAGATCTATTCTCTTCGCCTATATTAAGGACACTCATATTATTTGCCTCCTCCTCCCCCATATTAAATTATGGAGGACATCCCCTTTTATGTTCTGTGGAGCACAAATGGTCTCTGTGCATTTTTGTACTTCTGCCATATTAAATCCAACTGTGTTGAGAACCAGGTTTCCTGGGCCTGGCTGAATTTAAAAACAAGCTCTTATTGAGGGCATACTTTTGACCTTTGAGAACTGAGAAAATGTTTTTGTTCACATAGCAGCTCTCTCTTAGGTCATATGAACACATACTTCTCTTTTAATTTATCCTCCAGGAAGAAGAGCACAGGAGCATGTGATGATGTACACTATGGGCCTGATTCTAACTTTGGAGGGCGGTGTTAAACCGTCCCAAAAGTGGCGGATATACCACCTACCGTATTACGAGTCCATTATATCCTATGGAACTCGTAATACGGTAGGTGGTATATCCGCCACTTTTGGGACGGTTTAACACCGTCCTCCAAAGTTAGAATCAGGCCCTATATTTCTCATCCTACAGTTTGTGAAAGTTCTATGGAAGTATTTGAAGCCTTTGTGCACAAACATGTCATCTTCAACAGAATATTCATATACTCCACATGTACCACATTTGTAATGCTCTTTCACCCTTGGCACATAGCCTAAGCACATTTTGATTCTCTTGATGAATGTCTGCATTTACCAAATGATCCTGAAGATTTCTGTTTCACCTTAAGGCACACAGAGGTCACTCTATTTTTGTCATTCTGACATACCACCTAGAATGCGTGATATTTTTTATTTTAAAGTGTCTTGGACCTTAGTGTGGCGACACATACAACTTCTTTGCCTTTATTTTTTGTTTAATCATAGACAGTCTGATATAAAATCATGCTCATTTGTAGCCTCTTTTGAAACTAAAACATTAATGCTCCCCTTCAAAATTAAGACCTAACTGATCATTCTCTTTGGGTTAAAAAAAATAGGGAAGATCAGGCTTACCTCACAAGATAAACTGTGACAAGGTAACTTTAAATAGGCAATTGCCATGTCACAATAAGTATAAAGAATCTGATTGAATGGCTTCTTGAATTCATCACTGTACGAGGGGGACTTCAAACACAATAGTGCACAGGGTCCCAGGAGGTGGTCCTGCCGATTATCCTCACTTGACTTTGGCCTTGCACTATAAACTGTGTCTTGCTGCCCTGCAGTGTGGGTTTCTTTGATTCATTGTTTTCTGAGAGGGACTTCAAACACTATGGTGCACAGGGCCCCAAGAGCCAATTACCTTCACCTGACTTTTGGCCTTGTGCTATAAGGTCTATCTTGCTTTCCCACAGAATGAGTTTCTTGGATTCATTACTGTACAAGGGGGACTTTAAACACCACTGTGCACAGGGCCCCAGGAGAAGGTCCTGCCAATTCTTATCACCTGAATTTGGCCTTGTGCTAAAAAGCCCATCTTGCGGACCCCCAGTGTGGATTTCTTGGATGCATCACTGTACAAGTTGGATTTCAAACACCATAGTGCACAGGGTCAATCAATCAATCATTTAATTTGTAAAGCGTGCTACATACCCGTGAGGGTTTCAAGGCGCTTGGGGGGGGTGCTGCTACTGCTTGAAGAGCCAAGTCTTGAGTCATTTTCTGAAGGAAAGAAGATCCTGGGTCTGTCGTAGATCCGGTGGGAGGGTGTTCCAGGTCTTGGCGGTGAGGTACGAGAATGATCTGCCGTCGGAAGATTTGCATCGGATGCGGGGGATGGAGGTGAGGGCGAGGTTAGCGGAGCGGAGATGCCGGGTGGGGGTGCAGAAGCTGAGTCTGTTGTTCAGGTATGATGGTCCGGTGTTGTGGAGTGTCTTGTGCGCGTGGGTGAGGAGCTTGAAGGTGATCCTCTTGTTGACGGGGAGCCAGTGAAGGTCTCTTAGGTGGGGGGTGATGTGGCAGTGGCGAGGGATGTTGAGGATGAGTCGGGCGGAGTCGTTTTGGATGCGTTGGAGGAGTTTGGATGAGATACCGTTGTAGAGGGCGTTGCCGTAGTCGAGTCTGCTGCTGACGAGGGCCTGGGTTACTGTTTTTCTTGTTTCTGTTGGGATCCATTTGTAAATTCTGCGAAGCATGCGGAGGGTGTTGTAGCAGGAGGAGGAGATGGCGCTGACCTGCTTTGACATGGAGAATGAGGAGTCGAGGGTGAAGCCGAGGTTTCGTGCGCTGTCGGTGGGCGTCGGAGGGGGTGCACCCAAGGATGAGGACCTCTGTTTTGTCCGAGTTCAGTTTTAGCCGGCTGTCTCTCATCCAGTTGACAATGGCTTTTAGTCCCTCGTGGAGGTTAATTTTGGCAGTGTGCGGGTCCTTGGTGAGGGAGAGGATGAGTTGGGTGTCATCGGCTTAGGAGATGATGTTGAGGTTGTGCTGACGGGCCACTTGTGCGAGGGGGGCGATGTAGATGTTGAACAGCATCGGGCTGAGGGATGAGCCCTGGGGTACGCCGCAGATGATGTTGAAGGCTTTGGATTGGTGCAGGGGGCGGGGGACTCTTTGGGTTCTGCCGGCGAGGAAGGATGCGGTCCATTCGAGGGCCTGGTCCTGGATTCCTGCTGCGTGGAGGCAGGACTTTAGGGTGTGGTGACATACGGTGTCAAAGGCGGCTGATAAGTCTAGGAGGATGAGGGCTGATGTTTCTCCATTGTCGAGTTGGCTTCTGATGCCGTCTGTGGCGGCAAGGAGGGCGGTTTCGGTGTTGTGGTTGCGTCTGAAGCTGGACTGGGAGGGGTCGAGGATGTTGTTGTCTTCGAGGTACCGAGTGAGCTGAGTGTTGGCGATTTTCTCGATGACCTTCACTGGGAACGGGAGCAGAGAGATGGGCCGGAAGTTTTTTAGGTCCTTGGGGTCCGCCTTTGGTTTCTTGAGAAGGGCGTTGATTTCGGCGTGTTTCCAGCTGTCCGGGATTCTTGCAGTTTCAAAGGAGATGTTTATGGCTTTCCGTAGGTGTGGGGAGATGACCGTGTCTGCTTTGTTGAAGATGTGGTGTGGGCAGGGGTCTGATGGTGATCTGGAGCAAATGGAGTTCATGGTCTTGCGGATTTCGTCATCGCTGATGTTGGTCCAGAAGGTCAGTCGGCTGGAGCGGGTGGAGTTTGTGGTGGGTGGGGTAGGAGCGTCTGGAGTGTGAGGGGAGTTGAAGCTGTTGTGGATGTCCGTGATTTTTCGGTGGAAGACGGTTGCTAGGGCGTCGCATAGTTCTTGGGAGGGGGTAAAATGTAAATTAGCACTTGTATAGCGCACTACTCACCCGTTAGGGTCTCAAGGCGCTGTACTCATACCGCTATGGAACCCCTTCTGGCTTTTCCCTGTGAGGCGCCCACTCCTGAGCACCCCCAGGGTGAAGCCAGGCATCCAAGCGCTGTTGGGGCCGTTGTGGAGATTAAGCAAGCTATTGCCCAGAGTTGCAGAGTGGGACCCATGAATTAGATTAGGCACCGAGGCGAGAATTATCTGGTCAAGGGGAATTGAGCCCAAGACCTGCCGAAGCGGGACTTGAACCCTGGTCTTGAGCCAGAGCTCTGCTTCAGGGTCTGCCGCTCTAACCATTGAGCCACACTTCTCCAGGTGATGTAGTTGACGGTGCGTTTGGGTTGGAGAGTTCTTTTACAATGCTGAAAAGTTCTGGGCGTTGTTTTCTAGGCGGGTTTTGAAGGAGGATCTTTTTGCTAGCCTGATGAGTTGGTGGTGTTTGGGTGTGGCATCCTTGTGGGCCGTGTGGTTGTCTGGAGTGCGTTCGAGTAGCCATATTTGCTTGAGTTTTCGGCAGTGGCGTTTGGAGGCTTGGAGGTCGTCGGTGAACCAGGTGGCTTTTTTGTTGATGTGGTTGTTGGCGGGTTTTCTGAGTGGAGCAAGGCGGTCGGCGCAGTCGGTGATCCATAGCTTGAGGTTGTGTGCCGCGATGTCAGGGTCGGTGGGGTTGATTGGCGGTTTCTGGGCTAGGCGTTGATTGGTTGAAGTTCGGTGACTTTGCCCAATCGGCGGCGTGTTGGTTGTTCGGTGAGGTGGTGTTCTGTCTGTTTCTTGAAGGTGAAGTGGATGCAGTGGTGGTCGGTCCAGTAGAATTCGGTGGTATGGTTGAAGGTGACGTGGTTGCTTTTGGAGAAGATGGGGTCAAGCGTGTGACAGGCTGTGTGGGTGGGTGTGTTGACGAGCTGTGTGAAGCCGAGGTTGGCGAGGTTTTCGGTCAGGGTGGTTGAGTTGGTGTCATTGTTGTTTTCGAGGTGAAAGTTCAGGTCCCCGAGGAGGATGTAGTCTGTGGAGGCGAGTGCGTGGGTACTGGCCAGGTTGGCGATGGCGTTGCTGAAGGGTGTCCTGGGTCCTGGGGGTCTACAGATGAGTGTTCCTCTGAGCGTGGTGTTGGGGTCAGTGCGGATTTGGAAGTGAAGGAGTTCGGCGGCACTGAAGGAGTCGTCCGGGGAGGTTTTGACTTCATGGCTTTGTGGACAATGGCTATGGCTCCTCCGGTTCTGTTGGTGCGGTCTCGGAGAGCGACTTTGTATCCGTTCGGGATGGCTTTGGCGATGTCGGGTGCTGAGGAGTCATTCCACCAGGTTTCGGTTAGGAAGGCCACGTCCGGGGAGGTGGAATCGAGCAGGTCCCAGACTTCGATGGCGTGCTTGCGTGCTGAGCGGGTGTTGAGGAGTATGCAATTGAGGTGGTTGGTCTTCATCCTTGGAGGTATGTGGGCTCTGTTGCAGGTGAAGCTGCAGTTGTGGCAGGAGAAGGGACCGTGCGTGCTCTTTGGAGAGGCCTCGAAGCAGGTGGTGTCTCTGCTGGTGTTGAGTGCGCAGAGGGTGTCGGCGTTCTAGCAGATGCTGGCGGGGTGGCTGTTGCCGGGGCCAGGGGTTCTTGTGCTGGGCACGGTCCAGGCGCGGACGGGCACAGACGGGCTTGCCTTTGGCGCACCAGCGGCGCGCCCGCTGCGCAGCCACACCGCGGCTGCCATAAGAGGAGGGGAGAGTGGCAGTGGCATCTGGGAGGCGGGAGGGCCTGGCGAATGAGAGGGCTGGGGGGAGGGGCCGCAGGGACGCAGCGGTGGGAAAAAGAAAGGCAACAAGGAAAACGGTGAGAAGAAGGAGGGGGGAGGCGGGAGGGGCCGCAGGGGATGCAGCGGCTGGAAAAAAAAGGCAACAAGGAAACGGGAAGGAGGTGGCGCGGAAGGCGGAGCGGGGAGCGACCTGCCTGCAGAAGCAGGGTCAAAGGTTGCTCATTGCTACCGCGCCACGGCTGCCATAAGAGGAGTAGGGTGGGAGTGGCAACTGGGAGGCGGGAGGCGGGAGGGCCTGGCGAATGAGAGGGCTGGGGGAGGGGACGCAGGGGATGCAGTGGCGGGGAAAAAAAGGACGAAGGAAAACGGTGAGAAGAAGGAGAGGGGAGGTGGGAGGGGCCGCAGGGGATGCAGCAGCAGGAAAACAAAGGCAACAAGGAAACGGGAAGGAGGTGGCATGGAAGGCGGGGCGGGGATCGACCTGCCTGCAGAAGCAGGGTCAAAGGTTGCTCCCTGCTACCGTGCCGCGCCTACATAAGAGGAGGGGAGGGTGGGAGTGGCAGCTGGGAGGCGGGAGGGCCTGGCGAATGAGAGGGCTGGGGGAGGGGCCGCAGGGGACGCAGCGGCGGGAAAATGAAGGCAACAAGGAAACGGGAAGGAGGTGGCGCGGAAGGCAGAGCAGGGAGCGACATGCCTGCAGAAGCAGGGTCAAAGGTTGCTCCCTGCTACTGCGCCGTGGCTGCCATAAGAGGAGGGGAGGGTGGGAGTGGCAGCTGGGAGGCAGGAGGGCCTGGCAAATGAGAGGGCTAGGGGGAGGGGCCGCAGGGGACGCAGCGGTGGGAAAACGAAGGCAACAAGGAAACGGGAAGGAGGTTGCGCGGAAGGCGGAGCGGGGAGCGACCTGCCTGCAGAAGCAGGGTCAAAGGCTGCTCCTTGCTACTGCGCCATGGCTGCCATAAGAGGAGGGGAGGGCGGGAGTGGCAGCTGGGAGGGCCTGGCCAATGAGAGGGCTGGGGGAGGGGCAGCAGGGGATGCAGCGGCAGGAAAAAGAAAGGCAGCAAGTAAAACGGTGAGAAGAAGTAGGGGGGAGGCGGGAGGGGCCGCAGAAGACTCGGTGGCGGGAAAAAGAAAGGCAACAAGGAAAATGGTGAGAAGAAGGGGGGAGGCGGGAGGGGCCACAGGGGATGCAGCGGTGGGAAAACGAAGGCAACAAGGAAACAGGAAGGAGGTGGCGCGGAAGACAGAGTGGGGAGCGACCTGCCTGCAGAAGCAGGGTCAAAGGTTGCTCCCTGCTACTGCGCTGCGGCTTCCATAAGAGGAGGGGAGGGTGGGAGTGGCAGCTGGGAGGCGGGAGGGCTTGGCGCATGAGAGGGCTGGGGGAGGGGCTGCAGGGGACGCAGCAGCGGGAAAAAGAAAGGCAACAAGGAAAACAGTGAGAAGAAGGAGGGGGGAGGCGGGAGGGGCCGCAGGGGACGCAGCGGCGGGAAAACGAAGGCAACAAGGATACAGGAAGGAGGTGGCGCGGAAGGCGGAGTGGGGAGCGACCTGCCTGCAGAATCAGGGTCGAAGGTTGCAGGAGGTCTTGCCAAAAATCCTTCCCTGACTTTGGCCTTGCGCTATAAAGAGCTTCTTGCTGTCACTCAGCCTAGGATGCACCTAGGCTTGTGCCCAGGTGAAGACCGTGCCAAGAGCAGGCCCTTCTGTGCACGTCTGCAATGGGACAAGGCTGAGCCCCATGCAATGCTTTCCTAGGTGAATTAACAACTAGACAAAGAAAAGAAAATAACACCACGAATATTGCCGATTCTGAAATAATAAAATCAATAAAATATTGAAATCAGGCAGAATAAAATGTTACTATGGTAAGGGGCACAAGCAGAGGGCCTAGATGCTAAAATAACATGCACAGAGACCACTAAAATGTCCATACAACAATATATAATCCGTTTTTTACAAACCTGGAGACATTTTTGATGACTTTTTGGCTAGATGTCCTTTCCCAATCAAGCAACTAGGTGATAAAATGCACACGCTTTTATCTCAATGCCAGTCTAGGTTTTGTACTTCGCACATAACCAGCCAGCCTGACCCTCCTCCCATCACAGTTTGTCCCACACCCAAAAGTGGTCCACCTTGCCAGTGCCAGCTAGTCAACACTCTCTACCTCTGGCACAGTTTAACCCTCAGATTTGCTCTGATCAGAGCTTACAGTTGCCATCTGGTAATCCAACTGTCCCCGTAGCAGGGGTTTTCACTGGCACTAAAGATAATCATGGGTGCAGCTGTTAGCGCGTTGGACCTTGAGAAGTAAACTTACAAGGAGACGCGAATAGGTCGATTAACCTTTTGACTCGCATTTAAGATGTTCTCACCATAGATCCAGTACATGCAGATCAATAATCAATAACCAATCAGTAACATCAATAATCAATGATAATTAATAGCATTAGTAATCAATTGGAGTCAGTAATTATCACACACCATGACTTTTCAGTCATGAAGAACCAAACTTTTTAGTAAAAGTGAAAATATTTATTTCCCTATATTAATAATGCTAATGTCATGTAACATAATCTCAAAATCAAATGATAAACATACAGAAACATCACTGGCTGCCCAAAGCTGCGAAAGAAATGTAATCTAATCAAAGCTTGAACAATTACACATTATAAGGTTACGGTGCAAATCAATAATAAGAACAATTGCGCAAATTACATCACATCCATTTAGATTCAGCAAAGGAAGGACATCTACTATTACTCTCTACAGTGAATTTTCATTAGTGAGGATCCTTATCTACCACCAGATTAGCATTCACATGTTGGGCTTCATGCAAAGAATTTTAGCCAACACAAATTTAGAAAAAATCTAACTATGGCTCTATCAAAATAGTGTGGTTGGTACTTAGAAAGAAAAAGCAAATAGGCATAACAAACACATGCGTAACAGTATACCTCTCCTCAATTGGATCGGCAAGCTAAGATAGTCTTCGTCATCAGGAGATCAGTTTGGTCAGCAAGGCATCAGTATTCAGCATTAAAGGTCAGAAAACAAAAAGTCTTTAAGCATTAAAGTAAAGCATATTTCTTGTCAAAACGTTTAGTAAAGTAATGGCCTTTCGGCCTGATAGAAAATGGGCAAATGCGCTGTCTTCAGCAGTGCAGTAAGTTAGATTTCCTAAAATTACTTCCCAAGTCCCTGTTAGTCAAGGGATCATATGTTCACACTTTGTCCAATAAAACTAAAATGTCAAATCTATAATTTCTACTAGTACTCGGTTCACATTTCGCTGATTGGCTGTAATGTCCTCATCGTCTGGCTCGTCAGGTAACATTATTGTTACAGCTTATACTCCAGTCAGTGCCTCTATTGTTCTCCTCCTGAGAAAGTCAGTCTTACACACATTACACTTATACTGTTACATTTTACAAAAACATCATCTTCTAGCAAGCTGTTCTCATGAGAAAGACTTTTAGCTATGAGCACATTTGGTCAGCACAGTGGAAAATTACAATTTAATTCTCTGAGCAGTCATTTTATAAATCGGCTCAGAAATACTGCTTGACATGAGGCTGTGCAACTAGGCCAAAACTTCCACTAAGTTAAGGGCTACAAATAATAAAGCTAATACATAACACATAACCCTTGATATGTCATATTACTACATTAATCAAACAAAAGCTCCATATTTCATATTAATAAGCCATTAATAGGTGCACTTCGTGAACATTGGCGGCCACTAATGTGGACAAATTTTCAAATGCGTGCATTATTTTTCTCTATAGCAATACATTATTAATTATTATTTTTATTACTCCTGCCTTAGCAATCCCTCCTCTGACGACCAAATGTGTCATCACACTAAACTATCACTCACAAATTTTTGCATCAGCTAAAATTCTGTCATTTCTATCCCTTCAAATCTTTTTTTCCTTTTCAAATTTTCCCTAAACATTCTTTCCCTTTCCCTTTCTTCCCTCCTCTTATTATTCTTTGACCTTTTCAATTGTATTCTGTTATGCAATTTACATATTCCCCATATTCAAATTAGGCAAACCATGATAATGAACATCCCCTGTATAATTTTCATTAAGATCCCTTTCCCAATGTTGCTGAGCCAAATTCCCACTGAAGCAAAAACTTTAGCAACTTTCTCCCAAACACCTGGTTCTTTCAATTCATCATCATTAGATTTTATTGCGAGACTAATTAAAATAATTGCAAAAAGAGAATACAAAATAGAAAATACAAGTATAAAATACGGACTACATAAAAAGAACAGTTCTTGGCTGGAACAAGAAATATGTCTGCGCATTACAGTGAGAGTTCAATTTTCCTTAGAGGTACATAGAGTACTTCCCGAATTTGGCCAGAACAGCCGGTTCCTTTAAATAAAAAACACAGCAATCTAGCCTCTGTGCAGGATCTGATGCCATGATGAAGAAGCAGAGGTTTTAATAAAATGTGTTGTACATTCAGTAGTGCTGGGCAGCAGCACAATAAGTTAATGAAAGTCTTGGATTTATAGTCACAAAGCCTGCACCCTGTTCTACTGGAGACGGATTTCCATTTTGGGTTAAACGCCTTTATTCTTAGGATAAGAAGCCTTGCAAACACCATTTGGGATATGCATTCCTTCCTAATGGTGCAAGTGAGATATGGCTGTGGTGCCAAATTTGGTGTGATGTTTATATAAGATTGTGGTAGTGCATCCAGCGTAGAGGGGCTGTTCAGTGTTTTAAGTCGTCTGCTCTAGAAAGCTAGTTTGATCAATGCTGCTTGATCAATTTGAAGCTTGGTTATAGCTGTTGAGAGATATTGTGAACAATGGTTTGTTTTTGTTTTGAAGATATAGCGCAAGACTGATTTCAAAGTAATCGGGGGACCATAACTATCCTGTGATAGTATTTCTAAAAGTCCCCCATTAGCACAAATTGTTGACTTTCCAGGCAAAATTCGAGCCTGATCAAGTGGCTTCTAATGTATTGTGGCAATTTGAAAACTTTTTTATATATTTTTACCTGGAGCTTACCTAGCAGAGCTGTGAATTTTCCAGGGAAGGCTTCATTGCCATACTTCAATGCTGATAAAAAGGTAGTTTTGGTAATTTTGAGTATTAGTTTTGATGAGAGGTTTTCTATTAATTAAGTTATATAGATAACATATTAAAGTTGCTATGAAGTAAGCCCTTGATTTAAGGTGAAGGAGTTGGGCCGTGGATGTTCCTTTGGCTGATAGTCGTGTACCTAGGTAGTTATAAGTGTCCAAAGTGCTAATGGTAAGAGTTAAGAGGCCCCAGCTTCCATCGTAATTGCTGATGTTTCTTTGACCCACCAAATATTACAGCCTTTGTTTTAGTTACATTTGCTTTTATTTTATTTGTCGTATTATACCTATGCAGAGCAGTTAGAGCTTTTTGTAGGCCAATTTTGGAGTGGCCCAGCTGAACTATGTCGTTAGCATAGTGGAGCAGGGCGATTTTTATTTTTCCAATTTTTGGTGGTATCAGATTTGCTTGCGTAAGCGCATGTGACTTGTCAGCTGTATATAGATTGAATAGAGTCGGTGCTAAAACACATCCTTGCTTTAATCCATTGGTGGTGGGGATCTCCTTTCGTCAGCTTGACTCGTACCCGGGGGATGTGTACAATAGCAATATGGCCCTTAATAGCTTATTTGGGATTCCCCCATTTCTTAGCTTGTTCCATAGGGGATGTCTATCTATGTCATCAAATGCTGCTGAGTAATCCACAAAGCAGGCAAAGAGTGGTAGTGATTTTTTGGCAATGGCCTCTTGGGCTAGATAAGACAGGGCTATACTGTTGTCAGTGGTTGCACAGTTTGCCGTAAAACCGGTTTGATTTAAGGGGA
This sequence comes from Pleurodeles waltl, assembly GCF_031143425.1. NCBI lineage: Eukaryota > Metazoa > Chordata > Amphibia > Caudata > Salamandridae > Pleurodeles > Pleurodeles waltl. The sequence continues at coordinate 632,176,918 of NC_090444.1, read as the reverse complement.
TAATTTCCTTTGCCTCTGCCCAGGATTGTAGTTCTACTAGGAGGGCTGAGGCAAAGCCTTTCGCCTCAAGTGCAATTAACCAGTAATTAGCTGGATCCTGCCTGTCCCCTTTTTTATAAATTGGGTGAAGTATAGAACTTCTCCAGCTCATTGGAACAGCCTGTGAATCGAGGAAGGAGCAATGCAGTGCGGAGGGCACTGGTATCTAGAGCTGTTGAACTTCTTTATAGATGTTTGCAGGGATTCAGTTTGGACCCGGAGCCCCAAATGGTTTCATTTTCCGCAGAATTGTGGTGAGCTCCTTTGAGGAGGGGTCTGGGCTTGTCGTCGGTTCAAGGTCGTATATTTCTGGATTTTCCTTTGCTTGTTCCCCGGGGAGTGCTTTAACTGCATATAATTTTTTTACGTGTTTTATCCATGTTGCCTCATTTATCACATTACTTCACAGGTCTCTCTGGCCCATTTCGTTTTTAATATATCTCCATAAATCACTGTGATTGTGCTTTCTCATCAGGGGGTAATTATAGATTGATTCCTTTTCCTGCTTATGTTGCTTTACTTGTGTTTGTAATTTTAATGCTAGCTCTTTTTTTATTAAAAGGTCCCTAGTTTTTGCTAAAGTTCTTCTCAGTCTGCCAAGCTTCCACTTACTTGCCCTAATGGGGTGACATGGGAGAGTCTTTGCAGAAAGGCATTGGTTGGAATTGGTTGCTCCAGCTTGGGCTAGAAGACTGTTGGTAATATCTGACCACTTGGCTCAAAGTTCTTCTCCAGCAATTTAGAGTAGAGTTCCGCTGTTTGAGTTGGACCAAGAGGTATATGCTTGTATTGCGATGGGACCCCATTTTATGCGCCTAACTGTTTGTTTGTCCTTGCCCCCCTGCGAGTACCCTATCAATTCGTATCCTGCCATTCGCCTTTGGTTCAGCTCGAAGAATGTTATGATTGGGAGGTGGTCACTGACATTTAAGTATGGGATTTTAAAGGATGTCAGATGGCTGATGACTTCCTCAGTGGCAAAGATGTAATCTAGGATGCTTTTGTCCTGATAGGCTTTGAGAAACAGTTGTGCAGAGGGGTTTGATTGTTGAGAATGCTGGATAGAATTAAGTCCATGCTTTCGCAAAAAGTTTTGAAGTTGTTGAGTAACCAAGCATGTCGGGTGGTCTTGATCTACAGTTTTACCTAAGAATCTGAGGTTGAAGTCCCCTCAGATTATGATGTTATAACCTGTATGATCACAGAATACTTTGTCCAGGATGTTGATGTGTTGGGCCATATTTTCTGTTCTTGCTTGGCCAAAAATATTAAAATATAGGTTGACTAAAAGAGTTTTTGATATGCGGTTGTTTGGAATGGATTGTTTGGAATGGAAATCTTGATCCTTATTATTTGTAGCAGGTGGCTGTATGCATGAACAGTGCTGATCTTAAAGTCTAAGTCAACGTTTACCTAAATCGATAGGCCGCCGGAGGGTCTCCCAAAAATGTTTCTTTTTATTGCCGGTTGATGAACTTCATGGTAGCCTGGGATAGCCAATGGAAGAGTTAGCCAGGTTTATTTCAGGCATAATATATCTGCCTTTTTTTAACAGTGGTTGCGCTATATCAAAGTTTAAGAGTCTTTTCAAGCCTGCGACGTTCCAGGATATCACTGTCAAATTTTGGTGCTTGGACACAGATTGGTTGTTGTTATTGTTAGGCATATTGCAGAGTTGATCTAATGGGGGTTATGGTGCTGATATTTGTTCTGTTTAAACTTTCTTGATCAGGGGTCACTTTCCTGGTGTAGTTTGAAGGGTTTGCATAATGGCAAAATATGAAGAGTTTAGAAAACTGTTCCTCTTGCTTAAGGTGTTGTGACCCCTTTAGGATACTACGCCTGCTATTTTTTTAGACTTGGTTTAATTGAGTGTTTTTAGGGGATAGGGATATTTATAGTATCCTATCGGCCCCACCTTGATACCCCATTTGTTTTTCAAAACCGTTTCCAACAACGTTGGGGATTTTAGCGTCATAATGGTGGATTTGCGATAGTCACTGTGCTCCGTTAAGACTTTAAATGCTATTCTCTCAATGTCCTCCGATTCTATGTTGATTGGCTCTGGACTTGCCTTTAGCAGCTTTAATAGATTTGATCGATTCAGAGTGTCATGATTGCCTTCGGACCTGTATTGAGGTGTGAAGACTAGTTTAACAGGATGTGCGCCGTTCTTGTGTTCTATTGCTTCCTGGAAAGCTTCCTGTGTATCTTTTGACACTCTTTGTTTATTCCCTCTTGTACTATCCGTTTGCTGTACTTCCAGTGATTGAGTCGGTGGCTCTAGATTTTCCAGAGTGGGATGCAAGGGGTCAGCACCTTCCCCTTCTGTGGTCCCCAGCATAGATTCGGGTGTTACTTCTGTTGACAGTACTGTTAAGGAGCCCCGGATCCTATTTGAAGTTATACTTGTTGTGCCAAGAAGATATGCTTTAACCTGTGATTGCTTCCATTCGCAAGCAGCTGGGGGAGAGGCTATGTTATCATGAGACTCTTTAGCTTTTGTGCTTGCGCTGTCATTATTGGGGGCTTCATCCTGGGCCTCTCTTGAATTTTGTTGTCTGTCTTCCCATATTTGAAAATGGGATATGTATTTTGCGCAATTGAAGTTGTCACCATATGTTCCATTCTTTGCGCTATCTGTAATGTCTGTTTTTCCTTTTTTTTTTTTTTTGCCTTTTCCTTGCTCCTTTTGAGAGTTTTATTAGGTGAGCTGCTGGGCCTCTATTATTTATCGAATCATTTGGTATTGTTTTCTTTGCTTCATTTAATTAGCCCATTAAGATAAGATAGATTGGGGTTCAAAATTATTCTCAGGCTCATTAGGCACCTGTTCACTACCATATGGAGTGGTAGCCAGATTATCCTGCTCAAGCGACAGGGCTGGAGGCGCGCAAAGGTCTTTGTAGTTCTGTTCAGCCAGTGGAGCGTGTCTTGTTTGCACAGAATCTGAATTTGAGGCCCTTGTAGGGTTTAAGGTATTAAGAGCTGCCTTTCATTTGGTGATCATCGACTTCAGAACTTCGGGTAGAGAAGATAATTTATCCACTATTTGATTGCCGGCACATGCTGTTGCTTTGGTGTTAGTGCATGTACCTTTTTGTTTCAAAAGTGTGAGCTTCATTTCTATTCTGTTAATGGCATTAACTAGTGCATATATCAGATCCAGTTGTTTTTCTAGTTTATCTGATTGCCAGGTAGGTGCACATATTGCTGCATTCAGTGTAGAGTTGATTGATGCCAATTCAATTCTTTCAAATCAGCACTTTCATAAGTCAGATTAGTAAGTATGCTTCTAATGTCTTTACTATTCTCAGGAATGAATGAACAACAATGCCTAGAATTAAGCATTCTACAAACTTCGCCATCCTTTGCTAAAAAGAATGTCTAAAGCAAGGCGATTTAGAAGAGTCATTGCTCTTTCAGCAGCTAATTCAGTATCTATCAGGAGTAGGGCTCCTGAAGAGTTTGTCAGCATGTTATCCACAATAGTAGGCAACGTTCCAATCTTTATCGAATTCAGAACAACTCCCACTGAAGGAATTATTGATCTAAATATATCTCCCACTATACCAGAAGGAGACTCTCGCCTCTGTCTCGTATGATGTAATTCAGTCAATTTTGGAAACTTCTTCAAGTCATCCATTTGAAAAATCTTTGGGAAAACTATTCTCAAATAACAGGTCATATACCATCCTCTTGGAAGACAGTAATAAGCATTAGGACTACAGATGTAATATATCCCAGGAATCGCTGGATCCTGTCCATTCAACATAAATGTACATTTAGTCTGAAACAAAAACACAGGTCTACATTCACTCATTCCCACAAATAAAGTGTCAGTACGCGACTTGGGCCTATCTATACAAAGTTTCCCTAAGTGTTGCGCATCCAGCGCTAATTTCCCTTGTGTTTTAATTGCAATATAAGTATATCATTCTTGTAAGTCCTTATCTCTAAGCCTTTTTCTAACTTCTCCTTCAATGCCTTTCTCCTGTCATTTGTGTGATCTAAGAAGCTCTTCTCTAAAGGTGTAAGCAAGCATACCAAGTTGTTGCGGTATGCATAAGCCATGCCAAATGTTAATGTAGGGTCAAAGAAACCTCTAACTAATGCTATGTCATTATCCTTAACTACTCTACTCAAATATTTCATTATAGGGACAAACGAAAACACCACATCGTGGTTAGAGCAGAAGTACTGGATATACTCCTGGTCATAGAATCTTGTTATTAACAGACTACAACTTATCCCATAAGTGAGAGGCAAACTGTGATAAGTAACTCCTTCTTCGACTGATGAAGGAATCTACGTACACACAGAACACTTCTTTGCATCCATTGTCTCAACATACTCACTCAGCAAGCAATAGAAGACATTAGAAGAAAGTTCCCCTTGGGCATTAGTACCCTCATGCAAATACTTCTCATCTAACCTAAACTTCTATATTGCTGTTAGTGCAGCAGTTGTTTCAAAAGCAGAAGTATGGTTGGCTTTGCTCTTATCAAGAACAGTCATTCCCACAATCAATACCACAAACAATATCCCACATACAATCGCCAAACCAATACTCATATATTTACAGCACCTATTTTTCCTACCCTGCTGGCTAATGTTACTCATGATCTGTAAAGAATCAGAAAGCAGAAGAGAAAGTTAGAAGAACTGCAACAAAAATCAGAAACAAAACAAAACTCTTCTTTCAGCCGTTATTTACAGCTCAGTCTTTCCTCCAGGATCCCTTGTCAAAAAATTGGTAAGCATCTTCTCAAAAGTCAGGTTTAAAAAAAAGAAGGTAAAATCAGGTTATCAAACTCTATTCTGGTTACTTTCAACAGTCTTTTTCTCAAACATTTTCTCAGATTATTTCAACAGTTCAGTATCAGCTTTCTTCAAGTGCCTAAATATTGACCTGGAATGTCTCTGCCATTCACTTGTAGCTGCATACGCCCATTCAGGACCTGCGTATCTTCGACTTGCTATTCTATTTCTTTTCAACTTTCGATCACCATTCAATTCTCCTTTACTTAGATCTTCTTTCCTTGTTGTATCTACTTCTTTTTCGATTGTTGTTTCAACACCTACTTCCTTTCTCTTTGCTTGTGACTCCGGACACTTATCTCCTTTCAGTGGACCCTTTTGTCAATGTTCTTTTCAGTGTTGAACTTGAAACATCTCCTTGTGCTAGGGTGTCTTCTCTTGACAGACCTGCAACTGGTTCAGAAGGAGTCAGATCACAATGACTTTGATCCACCTCAACTCCTTCCCCCTCGGGGTCTGGCAATTGCTCTATTTGTCTCTCAAAATTGTCTGCTTCTGGAAAATCTCTCCTTTGACTAGGCTCTCCTGCTGCCTCAATTGAGATAGGCTCACCGTCACCCTCCTGGAGGTCTTCTCCTTTGTCTCTCACAGGAGTGACTGAACCGTCCTCAACGGGCTCAGATCTGGTCTCAGTCCCCCTTTGTTCTCCTTCCAGCCATGAGACTGGTCTGCTGTTGTTGGTACCTTCAACAACTCTGCTTCTTCATCAGTCAGGAATATCACTTTATTCGTGTGACTGGCATGGATCCAGTTTGGAACTCCAGCGCACTTCACAGCTGTGGTAGTTGTCACAACTACCTGGAAAGGACCTTTCCAATGAGGCTCCAAACTACATTTTCCTCACGTGTTTTCGGACCTCAACCCAGTCACCGGCCTTCATATTGTGCTCTAGGTCATGGAACGGTGGCAGTGCGGTGGCTTCCACCTGCTGAGAGAAAGAGCAAACCACATCAGCCAGATCTTTGCAGTAGTTCAACACCATATCATATGTAATGTTGACAAGTGCATTTGCAGACACCGCTGTCAACCTCATGGCTCGGCCCATAAGGATCTCATACGGTGACAATCCTGTCTTCCTGTCGGTGTGTTATTCATTGTCATCAGAACTAAAGGCAGTGCGTCAGGCCATTTCATATTTGTGGACGCACACATCTTTGCAACTCTTGACTTCCTGGTACCATTCATCTGTTCCATTAGTCTTGATGCCATAGGGCGGTAACTACAATGCATCTTATGCTCAATGTTCAATGCTGCACACAGTAATTTAATTACTTCATTGTTGAAGTGACTTTCGCTATCTGATTCTAAAGAGATCGGAAACCAAAAACGTGGTATCAGATCCCTAAGTAGTAGTTTCACTACTGTGAGACTGTCATTTCTCCGAGTAGGGTATGCTTCAATCCAGTGACTAAAGATGCACACAATCACCAACACATATCTCAAACCTCCACACACAGACATCTCAATAAAAATCCATCTGCATTCTGCTGAATGGACATCCTGCTCTTCCAATGTGGCTCAAATTAACCACTGTCCCTTTGCTTGTGTTCATTTGTTGGCAAACGGCGCAGCAATGGCAAACTGCTTCAGCAACCCATCTAAACTATGTATTGAACCAATCGTGCTTGAACAAACGAATCATGGCATCCCTCCCAACATGTGCTTGACCATGATAATACCTAGCCACTTGACACCACAGACTATTAGGCAAGACCAATTGACCCTCTTCTGAAACCCACAATTCATCTTGTCGCTGTACACATTTCATTTTGCTCCATGAACGTTTTCCTCCCTGTCAACATTACTCTGCAACATTTTCAATTCCCCCAATGTGTCTATTACTTTCAGTGCAGAACTTGGACATGTTTTATCTTCTTCAGGTAACAGTTCCCACTTATCGTTGAACGATATACAGTTCAATGCGCAAAACCTTGCGACTTGATCCACATATCCATTTCCCATTGACACAAGGTCTTGTGACTTTCAATGTGCACTGTATTTCACCATGGCAATCTTTTCAGGCATTCGGATAGCATGAAACAATCCTTTAATTTTCTCACAATTTTTCACTGGTGAACCAGAAGAGGTCATGAATCCTCTCTGTGACCATAATAGGCCAAAATCATGTACTATTCCAAATCCATTCTGACTATCCATATAGATGGTAACTTTTAGCTGAGCAGTAACATGGCACACTCCAGTAAGGGCTACCAATTCCGCTACTTGTGCAGAATACACACCCCGAAGCCAAGTAGCTTCTAAAGTACCAGTAATTATGCACACGGCATATCCTGCTCTCAGTGCCCCTGTACTGTCTCTTAGGCAAGAACCATCAGCAAAGATAATTTGGTCATTCTCTTCCATTCGGGTATCTCTAATGTCAGGTCTCGGTTTTGTGCACAAATCAGTTACTTCAAGACAATCATGCTCAATGTCTTCCAATTTTTTAATCTCAACATTTTCATTTGGAAGTATGGTTGCTGGGTTCAGCACTGCACATCTTTTCAATGACACATTTGGTGACCCTAGAATACTCGTTTCATATCTGGTCAACCTTGCACCTGTCAAATATTGGGTTTTCGTCTTTGTAAGTAGGATCTCAATGGAGTGAGGGACCATTATAGTCAAGGGATATCCCCTCACAATGCCTTCACACTGTGTAAGGCTTTGTCCAACCGCTGCAACTGCATGCAAACAACGTGGTAAGGCTGCTGCGACTGGGTCCAAAGTAGCTGAAAAATATGCTACTGGGCGGTTTACACCTCTATGGACCTGCATCGAGACAGACAAAGAACATGCATCACGCTCATGACAGAACACTGTGAAAGGTTTCGTGTAGTCAGGCATACCTAAAGCCGGAGCTTTGCACAGACTCTCTCTTAATTCAGTAAACGCATTCATTCCAGCCTGGTCTAACACTATGGGATCAGTGACTTATTCTTGAGTCAGCTTCTGCAATGGTCTCGAAATGACTGAAAAATAGGGAATCCATTGACGGAAGTAGCCGACTTTCCCTAAAACAGCCTGACATCTCTCTGAGTGGTCGGGGGATTCATCTGCGATATGGTTGTAACCCTTTCTCTGGATAACTTTCTCAACCCCTTCGTAATCTGATGGCCCAAGTATTTCAGTTCTTTCTGACAGTATTGCAATTTAAGTGGAGAGACTTTATGGCCATTCTTTCCCAAGTGGTTCAGCAAGGCAATTGTGTCATACTGGCACTTGTCCCTTGTTTTGGACGCAATAAGCAAGTCATCAATGTACTGTACAAAGGTCGATTGGAAAGGCAATTTCAAAGACTCCAAATTATTTTTCAAGATCTGATTGAATATTGAAGGTCACTCTGAAAACCCTTGAGGAGTTCGACACCAACAGTAAACTCAGTCCAAAAATTTGAAACAAAAGAGCAATTGGCTGTCCTAAAAAAAGAAAGCTTGCAACAAGTCAATGACAGTGAACCACTCAGCATCACATGGAATCTGAAACATTATCACAGCTGGATTTGGCACCATGGGACAACATTTGACCACAATGTCATTTACTTTTCTCAGATCCCGGACAATTCGAACTTTCCCACAGGGGTTTTTCAAACTCATTATCGGTGAATTACATGGACTCCGCAATACTTCCTTCAAAATCCCTTGTTCTACAAAGTCTGCAATTAGTATGGCGACCTTCACAAGGACGTCTTGTGGCATGTGCTACTGGGGAATTTGAGGAAAAAAGCATTCAGCTTTATGGTAACTTTAAGTGGCTCAACTCTCTTTATCAGACCTATCTCTTTTCATGTCAGATCCTACACCTTCTCCTTAATTGTTCCCTGTAAATGAGGATGAAGCTCCTTCAGTGTGAACACTGGGAAAAATTCCATCAGAGGCAAAGACCTAGGATCACCCTAGCCTCAGAATTCCCCAAGATGTACTTCCAGCTCCTCATTCTTGTTCTGTCCACACTGTGCCTTAGTGTTTAAGGATATTATGTAATGGGACTCTCCTCTCCTCAACATCAATTCTCTGTTACCCCCTCATTTCATGGGAGGTATCCTATCAATAATGAAAAAACTACTTTTGGATATATCCCTGCTGTGTTCTGGATTGAAGTGTTATCGCTCTAATGTGTTTCAGTATACACTTCCTGGTGACATGTATAGTGCTGCCAATATACCATATTTTACATGGGCATTCCAAAACATACATCATGAAATTACTAGAGCATGTAAGGTGTATCATGATATTTGTCATGGTGTCAGTGAAAGTTGATTTGTATTGTGTCCTGGCATTACTACTCATGCAATCTTCGCAGCCACCACACAGGAAAAAGCCATTTTTCAATGTGTTACTCTTCTCTTGGCTTATATCACTTTTGCTCACTTTATCTTTCAAAGTTTGTCCTTTTCTAAAGGTGATGGTGGGGAAATCATTAAGAACTTCACCCAGTAGTGCTTCACTTCTTACAATGGGCCAATGTGCCACTAGAATCTTTCTGATCTCCTGAGCCTTATTAGAGAAATTAGTAATAAACCCACATTTTGTATCTCCTTCCTTCTCACCTTGTGGGATTCAACAGTTCTTCCCTTTTTCTCAATTCTGCCCTATGTCTGGCTGCCTTGACAATACCCACTTTATAGCCTCTCTCAATAGATATTTTTTTCATAACCATACATTCTGCCTGGAAACCTAAATCCGTGCTGCAATTTCTTCTTGCTCGTATGAATTCCCATACGGGATGCTCTCAATCAATTTCCTAGGGTGACTACTCCTAGCATACAGCAATGTATTGGCTGATGTAGGTTTCCTGTACAAACTGGTAGTTACTTCTTTAGATTGTACTTCAACCACAACATCCAGAAATTCAACCTTATCAGGGCTAATATGTGCTGTTAACTAAATATTGCATACATTATCATTCAGTTCTGGCACAAATTGTTTGGCATCCAGTACTGTACCTTGCCAGATCACAAAGATGTCATCAATATATCTCAACCACAGCACCACCTTATCTTCAAATTCCTGTATCCTCTTTGATATTTGCTCCTCCCACCATCCCATAAACATACAGGCAAAGCTAGGAGCAAAAAAAGTTCCCATCCCCATGCCTTGCTTCTGATGGAAAAGGTTATCATACAACATGAAAAAATAGTTTTGAGACTATATTCCACCATCTGAACAATCATTTCTGTATGGAAAAATGTTGAAAGTGGACAGGCTCTACAAAAAGTGTTTAACAGCATTAATGCCCTCCTTATACCTGATGCTGGTATATACACTTGTTACATCTAGTGTAATCAATAGGTAATCATCTTCCTTTATAATACCATTAATCCTGTTAAAAAAATCCCTACTGTCCTGCACATAGGAGGGAAGAGTTTGTACAAAAGGTCTTAAAAAGTAATCTACATAACGTGATGTGTTTTCCAACAAAGACTTAATAGATGATACTACAGGTCTTCCCGTTAGCTTTTTGGGGCCTTTATGAATTTTGGATAAAAGGTAAAGTATAGGGATCCTTGGATACTCACAATAAATAAATTTATATTCATCCCATTCTAACAGGCCCCTATCTTTCCATTCCCCCAAAATGTTATGGTACATACTGTTGGACCTTGGTACTTCACTGTATTCCGCTGGTTCGTAGCAATCTCTATCATTCAGTTGACGATAACCCTCCTCCAAATACATCTTTCTGGAAAGAATGATCACATTGCCACCTTTGTCAGACTGTCTTATCACAATACCTCTGTCTTTTTGTAACCTATTAACAGCTTCTTATTCAATTTTATATAAATTGTCATTACACCAACGATTTTTTCAAGCTAGCTTCTTAAAGTCTTGCATTACCAAGGTTTCAAATGTACAATGGCATCATAATTCATTTTGGGATTAAAGATGGATTTAACCTTGTAGCCACCAGGGCAGTTGTGGTCTAAATCTATACCCAGATCATCCAAATTCAAAAAGTGGTTACCTGTATACTCTTCTTCAGTGTCTAGTTCCTCAAGCAGGACAGAGTATCTATGTCCCCTACAGTTAGATTACAGGTATTTCTCTTGTTCATCCTTTCAGAGAAGGCATTTCCCTTTACGGCATGCCACTTTCTCAGTTTCAGTTTCCTAGTGAATTGGAACAGATCTATCGTACTTGAGGCATAATTGAAGATATTCACAGGACAGAAAGTTAGTCTCAACTTTAACCCCTTGATTTCTGTCTCATTCAGGGTTCTATCCATTAAATTTACAACATTGACACTGTTATCCATCATATTTGTACCTTCTGACCCCTTGTCATCATTCCCACAGGGCTTTGTTTTCTTCTTGAATTGTCCTTTCTTTGTATTCCTCTTCTTCCACTTCTTCCTTCGCCTCTTGATCTGCCCTTTCCTCTTCCTTGATCTTTTAACCAGTTTTGTTGGTTCCTTTCCTTCCCCATTAACCTGAATTCCTTCCATAAATTTGTTGGCTTATTTGTTGCTCCTGCTGTAGCTCCTGCTATATCTTCCAGTGAGATGTCACTTTCACTATGTTGACTATTGCCACTCTCCTCAGGAATACAGAGGTCTGCATCTCTCATCTTGCTCCATCATATTTACGACTGAAGGTAATCACTCTACCCACCTTATATTCTCTTTGATCTCTAAGAAATGTTCTCTGCTTTTTATCTGTATTTCTGTTTCCACTTTGGCGATTCTCTAACCAATCTCCTGAAATAACTTTTCCGAGATTTGTTTATTTTCAGATGCCTTTAGATCTGATTTTAATCTTCTAATTTCCTCTACCAAAGCTTCTTGAGCTCTCCAAGCATATTTGATTAAAGATGTGCATTATTTCCATAGAACAGTCAGTACTGTTTACTACCCATTCCTGTAGCAGTTCTGGTAAGGGCCTTTCATACAAGGGAGCAGTCACAATGCATAAACCTCTATGGATCCTGCCTTTGCTGTATACTTTTCCAGAGTAACAGCTTCCCACCATTTCATGATTTCCTGTTTCATTAGTCTCTCCAGTTTGTAATATTTTTGTTTATTGGTCATGTTCTTCATACCAATTTTCCCCAATTCTCCCTGTGAATTATTGGAGGAAAGAAATTACCTCCGCTGTCTTCCTCCTCTCTGTGTCATCCATGGAGCCAGTCCAATTTCTTATCCGTTAACAAATATTGATGTACTAAGAACTATTACCATAATCCTCTGCTGAGCTGTCCCCAGAGTGACCGCTCGATCACAAGTGTTCCATCTGCTGTCAAGATAACATTTCTGTCCTCTCATTTGGTGACTGCATGCACCCTAATGCTGATACAACACATACAAACCAGTGGACCTAGTATTTAGTATCTAAAAGCCACTGGTAAGACCTATAGTAACACCAATTAAGTCTTTGTTGGAAAACACATCACATTAAAAAGAGCAAAACCGCCATGAATGATTGTTTATGTTCAGGAAATAAACAATCAATCCCCTCATCGCAGACACCCTTGCACTATGGTGTAAGGGTGCCTGCGTTGGCAGCTCAATTTAGCACTGGCACAGGGGGAAACGCAGGGATGCGCTGAATTCTTGTAAATACAGCGCATCCTTGCATTTCAAAACTGGTGCAGCACTGCAGATTTTGTTGCAGCACCACGCTGCACCAGTTTGGTGTAAATCTGGTCCAAAGCCTTTACTGTGTGGAGGTGACACCCGTCCTCCCCCAGGCAGGTACCCTGCACCAACAGTCAGCTTCAAATGATTTACCGCCTTTGAAATCTGCCCTCCGCCTCTGCTGCTAGCAGCAGATGGCCACTCAATGGTTTTACCTCCACTTTGGGCAGGAAAACAGGTGGGAAAACTAGCAAGGACAGGAGGAGAGGCCACCCCAAGCCTGCACCACCCCTCAGATGTGTGACCACTCCATTTCATTTTCCCCTATCTTGTATGACAGGGAAATAGCCAACCAGGGTAAGGAATGTGACCCCTCCCCACAGGAAGTGGTCACTTAGTGGCTGTAGCCACTCTAAGATAGGTGGCCCATTGGCCAGTACCAGGTACTCCCCTAATGCCCCCTAAATGCAGTATTTAGGGGGCATCCCTAGATTATCAGATCAGATTCGATGGACACAAGAAAACCAGGAACAGAGAAGACCCAAGGCAAGGGACCTGAAGCCCTGCTGCTCAAAGAAAAAGGTGCCAAACCCTTCCTGCTGCTCCAAGGACTCAACAATCGCCACTGAGGTGTCGCCTGGAGACTTGAAGGGCTCTACACAACCCCAGAGCACCTCCAGCTTTCTGAAAATCACCAGGAACCTCCCTCTGAGTGAAGGCATCAATCCCTGCACACCACAGGCACGAAACCAGTGAAGTCCAATTCATTGACCAGCCGCTGACCAACAAACCAGACCCAGCAGCCCAACCAAAATCCACACGACAGACCCAACATATGAAGCCTACCAGTGTACCAAGTTTGGTGGGACTTGGACTTTCAGGGCCTGAGAAGGACCATTGCCCTGGGTACTGGACCCCCAATGTCGGACACCTAGAAGCAAAGTCCGCTCTGGAGGCTAGAAGCAAGTACCAGTCGAGAGACTTCAGGACACCCAAGATCCAACCCCCAGAGCAGCACTGCTGACCTACAAAAAACCCTCCAAGTGACCTGATTCTGGCTCCAAGAACTCCAAGATACACAACTCCTGGCTGACACCACTGCGCAGCCTCTGGCCTCCCTGCCCCCTGCATTGACAAACCAGCTGTGCTCTAGGGGTCCCCAACCCCTTACAGTGCCCACCCTCAAGGGTACCCACCCAGAATTAACTTTTTCATCTGTGTAGTGTGTTTCCAAGTGGTGTGGTCTCTCCTCTTTGTTGTGCACCAGCTCCATGAGTTTTAGCTGCTGCTCCCTCTTGAACTGGGAACTGCCCAAACATCTTCAGCTGGCCCACAGGACATCTCGACAACCTCAACCTAAAAGTAGAAGGTGACACTTATAAGAGCATTGCCTGATTTTATATGCATTTTTAAAGATTTCCCCGTTCATTCTTATGGTGCGTAATTACGCACAAAAACTGAACATTTTCTAAACTTTGAAAAATCATAACTAAAATAGTACTTACTGTAAATTGATGATCTTGGTATTAACAATTTAATAAAAATCTGAAGTATTTTCGTAAATTGCTCTTGAGATATTCTTCAGAGTGTGTGTCCACATTTATTGATACTGTGAGTACAACAAATGCTTAGCACATCTCCAAGATAAGCCTAACTGCTCGCCCACACTACCACAAAACCAGAGGAATAGGTGGTCTGATTTTTACCTCTAGATACTAAAGTGGGGTTGCTCGGACTCTCTGCACAGTGCATGTCAATTTCCTACACTGTATAGAGAGCCAGTCTCCTACATTTGGTAGATCAGCTGTGGGATATAAGACTTTGAATTTGGTGATATCACTTTGTCTCTTAGGGCTCACACAAAAAACTCAAAAAATTGTCTCTAGCCTAGTTGTATTTTGCAATTGGACTAATTTTCAGAATTTTAAAGCTAGGACCCTGGTAAGGTCCCTAAAATAGTGATTAGAATTAAAAGCCTTTACTATAGTTAGGCCTTAGAAAAGTTTGCAAAAGTTTTTTCACAAGTAAAAAATTTCCCAACTTTGGTGAGAAAAATGTCTGATGCTGGGTACCAGACTCAGGAACTCGACCTGACCCCTTTGACAGGATTGAAATACCCCAGAATAAGGTCTCTCTGCAAAGGACACACCAAATTCTCACTGATTCTCATGCTACCACAGAAACTCTTAGGAGGCTTGTGGCAGAGTATGGGACTACACATCCAGTGGATGAGGGTGAAACCTCAGTCAAAGAGAAAAAGACAACTCAGAAGAAACTGAGGACGAGGATGAAGGATCCTCTGTCTCAGAAGTAGGATCCCCCTCAGAGGAGGATGTGACTCTGGCTAGGTTGACTAAAAGGCTGGCTTTAGAAGTTCAACTTTTGGAAATAGAGATGAAAAGAAGAGAGTTGGGTCTAGTGTAGGGGGCAGACCCTCTATGCAGTGTGCAAAACTAGTCTCACTATGCAGGGCGTCCAGGCAACAACACGTTGGTTTATAGAGGTAAAAACTAGACCACCTAATTCTCTAATGTTAATGGTAGTTTGGTCGAACTCTTAGGCTAATGTTAGAGAAGTGCAAAACATTTGTTGTACTCACAGTATCAATAAATGAATACACATATTTGAAAGAATAACTCAAGATCAATTTACAAAAATACTTCAGATTGTTATATACATTTTAAGATCAAGATCATCACAATTGGGTCAGTACTTTTTAAGTTATGAATTTTTGAAGTTTTAAGAAAAATAATCTTTTTGAGCGTAATTACGCACTATAGAAATCAATGGAGAAAATACTTTAAAACTGCATATAAAATCAGAAAGTGCGTTTACCAATGTCTCCTTTTGCAGATATGTCGAGGTCATCAGTAGGCACTAAGGGCCAGCTGCAGAAGTTTAGGCGGCTCCTGGTTTAAGTGGGAACAACTGCAGAATGTCTTTGGAGCTCATGCCAGGCCATTGTGGGTGACCACATGGAAAAGCGCTGCATAGCTGAAGTTAACTGCAAGTCTGGTGGGGCCCCTCGGAGTGTCGAGGTTGCAAGGGATGGGGGAGCCTTAGGTCACAGCTGGATCTTCGGTGCAGGGCACAGGACTGCTGGGTGCAGAATGAATCGGTGAGCCAGGAGCTGTGTGCAAAGCAGGAGGTAGGTCTCTTTGAGGGTCGCTTGGAGGTCAGCAGGAGCACGTTGGAGGGAGGTCCAGGTCATTCCTAAAGTTCCTTGACTGTGGTTTCCTATGGACCTTTTTCAGTCCAAAATGGACTGTCCTTCTGGGTGCTTGATGTGAGGTGACCAGTACCTAGGGCTATTGTACAGTCTGGCCACTGGACAGTGCAGTGCCACCAAACATGGCACACTGAAAGGGTTTGTCCTCACAGTCTGACGGGAATCCTGTTCCTTGGTCAGTAGCCGGTCAATGAAGTGACCTCCAGTTGGTGTTTGGTTCATTGATGTCATAGAGTGATGCCTTCACTCTGGAGGGAGATCTTTGTCAATTTGTGAAGAGTGAAGTTCCTCTGACAGTATGTAGAGTCCTTCTAATGCCCAAAGACCCCCTCAGCGACGATTGTCGAGTCCTGGGTGCAGCAGGCAGGGTTTGGCTCCTTTTCTTGGTACAGTAGGATTTTAGTTCTCGAGTCTTGGGTCTTTGTTGCTGGTCTTCTTTTCTCCTTGGAATCTGATTTTTTTGGTCTAGGGATGCCCACTCAATACTGTATTTAGTGGGTGTTTTATGGAGTACCTAGTAGTGACCAATAGATAGTTTACCTTGGGGAGGCTACATCCACTAAGTGACCACTTCCTGTCAGCAGAGGCCACTTTCCTGCACCTGATTAGCTATTTTCCTTCCGTGCAAGATGAAGGAAAATGAAATGGCGGGATCACCTTGCATGCAACACCTTGGAGGAGGTGCAAGTCAGAACTGACCACTCCTCCGATCCTTTGTCTGGGTTCCCGCCGTTGCTCCCACCAAAAGTGGGGGTTTGCAACATGGGCAGCTATCTGCTGCTAGCAGCAGGCCTGGGTGTTGCGTTCCAAGGGTGGCAAGCCCTTTGAAGCTCACTAGCAGGGCAGTGCACATTCTTGAGGGAGGGGTTGTTAGCACCCCTTCCCAGGAAGGGCTTTGTTTTGAGTCCCAGAGAGCAGGATCTCTCACCCCAGGGGCTCAGAAATTTGTCTGGTGGTGGCAGGCTGGTTGTGACCAGCCAGCAACCATGCTAGGGTAGTTAGCTTTTGCAGGGGACACCTCTAAGGTGGCCCTTGGGTACATATTTTAATACATCTAGTACTGGAAGCCAGTTTGGATTCATCATTCTGAGATGTTTGATTCCAAACAACCTAGGGTTCAAGGTATCCATGATGTAGCTGTGAAACTTGTATTGACCAGTGTCCAGCATATGTACTAAAATGACTGCCCTGTTTACTTACTATGTCCCAGGTTTGGCAAGGACGCAGTAAGGGCATACTGCTCATGCACCTATGCTTATACATACCATATAGTGCAAATATAGTAAGCACTAACAGGAATAAAGAATACAAGTTTCAATCAAATATCAATAATTAAATTCAACTCAGGTGAGGTATTGAGCGTTTCTATATTCTTTTATTTCAGATGAGAAAGAAGCAGCCAACACGTGTTTGGTCTAGGTCGTCTTTCTCAAGGCTGAATGGGGAGAAGAAAACAACCTCCCAAAAGGCTGTAGCAATAGATAAAGCGATCGTGTCCTAAAAAGAGAAAAACCCCACAAAAAAGGCCACAATAAGCCATGAGGTCCTGTACTGTAATGGTAGAAAGAACACGCTCAGAAGCCAGGAGGCCGTAGTTTGAGCGTTGCATCATGATCAAGTTACAGTACAAAGCAAGGTGTCACTGAGGCACAAACGGGGCCATGATATGTCCCCAAGCACTGTGTGTGTGGGCCGCAATCGGCAAAGAAAGTAGCAAGTGCTACTGCCTTAGTGCTGGAAGGCCTGCCAGAGGGGTGACTTACCTATAGTTTGTACAGGGTGGAGTGGACAGGGCACACAGGCTGTGTACCATGTCGAGTTTGTCTTTTAGGATTGCATCAGAACACTCTGCCTGCAATGGCATGGCTGGGTGCTTCTGGATGCATGACTCTAGAGGGTGGCACAATCTGTGCTGCCTCCCTCAGGGGCCTACCCCTAGTACCCCATGCCCTGGGTACTTAATTACCATTTACCAGGGACTTATAGTGGCAGCTAAAGGTGCTTCCCAATTGTGTCAATGCTTCACCGCAGTGTTAAGGAACGAGATCTGGCCCAGGGAACCGCGTTAGCAGGGGCCCTGGGCACTAACAACTTTGAGACTACATCAAATACCCAGCAAAAAGTGGGGGCTAACCATGACAAATGAGACCTTTTCTGACATCTTGAGTCCATCTCTGGTGGCAGCATACAAGTAACTAGGAAGAAAGGAAAATCTTTTAACCTAAAACTCCCCAAAGGAGTTGTCCCCCTTTCACAGAAGGTGATGATATCATCAAATGGTTTCCTCCTATGAAAGAGTCTACCTAGCCAGGGAAGTACATAGGAAACATTGGACTCCCTATTGTGGGAACTGTTCTCAGGTAACTGCAGGGATAGACTCCTGACATTGAATGAGTCAGATTCTAAGTTCTTTTACCTCATAAAGGGTACCCTGATTGAAGGCTTTGGACTTACAACTGAAGAATACAGAATATAATTCAGGGAGACTCGAAAAACCCAGAGTCAGTCCTCTGTAGAATTTGTGGATTTTTCAGTAACAATGCTTGGTGGCTGGTTAGAAGGTAACAAGGTACAACATTTTGATGGGTTTTATAATTTAATCGTGAAAGAGCATCTTTTAAGTAACTGTTACAATGAGAAACTACATCAGTTCCTGGTAGACTAGGTCCACTTTCTCCTCTAGAGTTAGGGAAGAAGGCAGACCACTGGGTCAAAATAAGGGTGGCCAAAACAATCATTGGTGAAGGAGACCAAAAGAAAGAGGCCAAAAAGCCTCCCTGATGGTAAGTATTGGAACCAAGACAAAGAGTCTTCATCAGGCCCCCAGAAACCTGCACAGATGGGTGGGCCCCGAGACTCCTCACAGTTTAAGGGAGGGTACAAAGGTAGAAATTTTGATCCTAACAAAGCTTGGTGCCATGATTGCAAAAACAAAGGGCACCATACTGGAGACCCTAGCTGTAAAAACAAAAAGATTGCCTCTGGTCCCCCTGTAGTTGCAAATCTCCCAAACGGGATCACAGTTGTGGCCCGGCCTGACCATATCAGTGAACCCAAGGGGCAGCATTAGTCACAGAGGGAGTTGTAGACTTATTCTGTGCTGGCTGGCCAACTAACATCAAAAAATTCAGGCAGCACATTTCAATTAATGGGACTAAGGTAGAAGTCAGGTCAGAACCCCTCTTCCCAGGAAGAGGACTTGTTAGCCCCAGAGAAGACTGAGCTTGCAGTGCTTGGGCTTTACCACCCAGAGTTCTTGGGATCTTTGAGACTCACTACGGAGGATCCCAGGTGGGACACAAAACCTGTCCCACTCTTCAAAGCAAGCTGCACAGGAAGAAAATGCTAGTGTCAGTGGTACCCACAGGGTCTATGGGGAGGATGGACTCCTGTACACTGAGGCCAGAGTCCTCATGCCTGGTGCAACCAGGAGGGTGGGAGTGCCCCAACAGTACAAAGAGTTTCTTCTCTCTCTAGCCCATGGCATTCCCCTAGTTGGGCATCTTGGCCAAAATAAAACTTGGAGCAGGCTAGTTAATCACTTTTACTGGCCTTGGATGTCCTAGAAGGTGAAGGACTTTTGTCAGTCATGTGTCACCTGCCAAACCAGTGGCAAAGCAGGAGGCCATCTGAAGTCCCGCTTAATCCCACTACCTGTGGTTGGGGTGCCCTTTGAAATGGAAGGGTTTGATATTGTTGCCCCCCCTTGACCCTCTCACAGCTTCAGGATATATCCTGGTGATAGTGGATCATGCCACCAGATATCCTGAAGCCATTCCTCTTAGGACCATCACTACCCCTGCCAAGGCCCTGCAGGGTATTTTTTACCTAGGGTTGGCTTTCCTAAAGAAGTAGTATCAGACAGAGGTTCAAATCTTGTCTGCATACTTAAAACACATGTGACAGGAATGTGGAGTGACTTATAAGTTCACTACCCCATACCATTCACAAACCAATGGGCTGGTTGAAAGATTTAACCAGACCCTAAAAGGCATGATTGGAGGACTCCCTGAAAAAGGAGATGGAATGTCCTACTTCCATGTCTGCTTTTTGCCTACAGGGGCCCATTGAGTATTGTAAGGGAAGGCTGGGAGATGCCTCTCAAAGAACCTAAACAAGACATTGTGGACTATGTACTTGGTCTTCGTTCCAAGATGGCTGAGTATATGGAAAAAGCAAGCAAACACCTCCAGGCCAACCAGAAGCTCCAGAAGCACTGGTATGACTAACAAGCTGCTATGTTGGAGTTCCAAGCAGGGCAGAAAGTTTGGATGTTGGAACCTGTGTCTCCTATAGTGGAGAAGTGTGGCTCAATGGTTAGAGCAGCAGACCCTGAAGCAGAGATCTGGCTCAAGACCAGGGTTCAAGTCCCGCTTCGGCAGGTCTTGGGCTCAATTCCCCTTGACCAGATAATTCTTGCCTCGGTGCCTAATCTAATTCATGGGTCCCACTCTGCAACTCTGGGCAATAGCTTGCTTAATCTCCACAACGGCCCCAACAGCGCTTGGATGCCTGGCTTCACCCTGGGGGTGCTCAGGAGTGGGCGCCTCACAGGGAAAAGCCAGAGGGGTTCCATAGCGGTATGAGTACAGCGCCTTGAGACCCTAACGGGTGAGTAGTGCGCTATACAAGTGCTAATTTACATTTACATTTACATAGCTCTCCAAGACAAGTGGTCTGGGCACTACCCCATACTTGAAAGAAATGGGTAAGTAACCTATTTGGTTGACCATGTTAATTGCAAAAATTCTAAAATATAATACGTCAACAGCCTAAAGCCCTATTTTGATAGAGCTGATGTGACCATGCTCATGGTTTCAGATGAGGGTCAGGAGAAAGAGAGTGGATTTCTTCCTGATCTCTCCAGCAACCCAAAAGATGGTTCTGTGGATGGAATGGTCTTGTCAGACACCCTCACAGGAGAACAGCAGGCTCATTGCAGGCAAGTCCTCCACCAGGATGCTGAGCTATATTTGTAAGTGCATAATTACGCACAAAAACTGAACATTTTGTAAACTTTGAAAAATCATAACTACAAAAGTACTTACTATAAATTGATAATCTTAGCCTCAAAAAGTTAATAAAAATCTGAAGTATTTTTGTAAATTGATTTTAAGTTTTTCTTCTGAGTGTGTGTCCATATTAATTTAAACTGTGAGTACAACAAATGCTTAGCACATCTCCAAGATAATTCTAACTGCTTGACCACACTATCACAAAAACAAACTGTTATGTGGTCTGCTTTTTACCTCTAGATACCAAAGTGGGGTTGTTCGGACTCTCTGCACAGTGCACGTCGTTTTTGTACACTATACAGAGAGGCAGCCTCCTACAGAGAGTAAGTGAATGAGTCTCTCAGTGGGTCTGTGAACAGGTGCATAGGGTCTGAGTGGGTCTGTGAGTGAGAGCATAAATGTCTGCGTGGGTGCATGAGTGTCTCAGTGGGTCTGTGAGTTAGTGCATGAGTCTCTGAGTGGGTTTGTGACTGAGTTCGCAAGTCTCTGACTGGGGCTAACAGTGAGTGCCTGAGTCTCTGAGTGGGTTGGTGAGTTAGTGTGTGAGACTCTGAGTGTGTCTGTGAACAGGTGCATAGGGTCTGAGTGGGTTTCTGAGCAGGTACATGAGGGACTGAGTAGGTCTGTGAGTGGGTACATGAGTGTCTAAGTGGGTCTATGAGTGGGTGCCTGAGCCTCTGAGTGGGTCTGTGAGTGAGCGCGTGAGTCTGAGTTGGTCTGTGAGTGGGTGTGTCAGTGTCTGAGTGGGTCTGTAAACGGGTGCATGAGTGTCTGTGGGGGTCTGTGAGTGGGTGTGTGAGGGTCTTAGTAGGTCTGTGAGTTGGTGTGTGAGTGTCTGAGTGGGTCTGTGAATGGGTGTGTGAGTGTCTGAATGGGTCATAAAGTGAGTGCACAACTCTCTGAGTGAGTCTGAGAATGAGAGCATGAGCATGAGTGTCTGGCTGCTACTATGAGCGAATGAAATCGTTTATGAGTAACTCTCTAAATGTTTTTTGTTGTCACCGATATACATGAATTTGTTGCAACGTTACAGGTGGGCCACGCTGAGCATCGTGACGTACTCATGAATATTGCGCAGCATGATTTTTTTTTTTTTAAGGGCATGTTTAGACCATCCACCACCCCCGGATTACAGCACTGGGGTTAGGGTAGCTCCACCCGACCCCTTATACTATTTATCAGATTTGTTTTGAGCCCCAGGGAAAGTGTCTCGTAACATAAAATCGCGACTGCACACTTTTTAGGAAATTTTGTGAAGGTCCATCAAACGGTGCCGAAGATATAGGCAACTCAAAATATGGCTTTTTTATGGAAACATTGTCCTAACTATAATTACCTACTGGTGACCGCCAGTGGGCCAGTAGGTAATATATGTATATATGCCCACTGGGTAGTGTGTATGTATATATCTATATATATATATATATATATATATATATATATATATATATATATCACCCAGTGGTGGTCCCCACTGGGTAGTCATAGTTTCATAGGAAGAAAAGCGTTTTTTATGTTGCTAATCATTTTGGCCCTGTTTGATGAATCTCCACAAGACTTTCGAAAAATATGGTACTGTTTGACCAATTTATGCCTGGAAAGTTTTGGGGTGATCCATCACGTGGGGGCCAAGATAGAAGGGAGGTCCCAAAATGCAAAATCCCTATGCATTTTCTATAGACTTCTTTAAAAAGGACTACAGCAGAAACTGCTGAACATAATTACACCAAATGCGACAGGATGCTAGATCCGCAGATTGTGCTTTTTGTCATTTGGTATCAATCTGTTAAGTAGTTTATGAGAAATTAAGTGTCAAACGGTTGGTTCCACAAGAGGATCAAGAGACTCTTGTGGGAGAACCAGTAAAAAAATTGGCCATTTTGATTTGGCCCATGGACCTATATTTCCCTTGGTGCAATTTGCTCCAAGACTCCCCAGGGTGTGAGTGCTGGCAGCAACATTAAAAAAAAAATTCTGGCAGCTAATACAGGACTTGGGGACTTTTTCCTCTGTCCTGAAGTTTGATCAAAATAAACATAGACGGAGGAATGGTAGGGATACCCTGCCCCCCCAAGGCCTATGGGGAACCCTGAAGGGACCTCTCTGGCCTAACGTTGAAAAAAACAGCATTCCTGTAGGATCATAAAAAGAAAATTGAAAGCCTAGGCCTGCATTGGTAAAGTGAGGGGAGTGGACACACGCCTTCCCTCCTCGAGCTATTGTAGTCCTTCTGGAGCCCACCCCCCTGGTGCTGTAATGTGCCTTGAAAGGCCACAGGGGCCTCATCCCCATGGCAAAATGTATTTAATTAAAGGGGAGAGGAGCCACTGGCTCACCCTCTCTGAGCTATTACAGGCCCCAGGGAGCCCACCCCAGGGCCCACACTTTAAAACAAGAGGAGGGGGCCACACAACCCTCCTCCCTGAGCCTTTAAAACACCCTGGAGACCCCATCTCCAGGACCACTACTTTAAAAAAAAGGTAGGGGGCACTCCCAAAGCTTTAAAAAGGCTCCCATCAGTTAAGAGTAGACTTGATATCTGTTTCCCTGCCTGCACTGATGCGGGCAGAGAAACAGATCAAGATATTGTTCCCACCCAGAGGGAGCAGGCATAAATAGCTGCTCCCTCTGGGTGGGAGCAATGCTGGCTCCTGCAGCATGTGAGGAGCCGGCTGGATGCACAGCATCTCTAGGGTTCCTTCCACAGCTCACAAAGTGGTGCATGGTGGGTGCTCTGTGTGGGCACCATGGCACCCATCTATATTAAACTTAGATCCAGGGAATGGGGTCTGCAGCTTCTCAGGAGATGCGTGTGAGATCGCAAACTCATCCATTTAGTTTTATAGTGTTGTATACAGAGCTTCTTCATTAGTTGTATGTATATTTAATGTAAATAGTGAATAAGGGTGTGATTGATTTATGTATATTATATTTATTTTCATACTTTTATAATCATTAACTCTCGGGAGAGGCTCACAAAAGTCAGACACACAATCCAATGTGTACAGTCCGTGGGAGTAGAACTTTCTGTTTTACTCTTGCTGACAGCTCGCAAGACTGTATTTTGAAAATTAACTTCATTATAGTATCTAATAGTAACACTGATACAAGTCTGATACAAGTGGTTAGCGGAAACAGATATAAAGTAACTGTACATGATAACTTTTCAAACCTATGATAACCCTTAGTTTTTACAATCCTGTGAGCCTCTGGCGAGCCTCTCACAAGAGGTCTGTGACATCGCAAACACATGGCATATAAGAGATTTGATTGGCTGATATTAATGGTTTACATTACTGCAAGTACAATGCTCTCTGCATAACCTGAAAATATTGTGCCTCCAGATGCATAATCTTGGGAGGAAGTCTGCCTGTTTGAATAGGTCTTCTACAGTTGACTTTATGTGACAACGAATTTTGACTCTGAAATGAGCAGAAATGCTCAACACCACTGTCTCCAAATGGACAGATGCACATGAAAACTGTAGAGATCTTCCCCTATTTTAACTTTCCTTAATATCTTCTTGATGAAAGTCTGGTTTGTCTGCTAATACCGCTCCTTTATATGATGGGTATAGGTAGTAGTCTGTGGAGAGAAATTGGCATCTTGGTGAAAACTCCTTCTAATATGATTGTGTGTTGCAGTGTGTGAAGAGAGGGTGGTCTGTCCAAGAAGCCCTCTATCCAATAATATGCAGTATTAAAACTGATGGTAGAATAAGTGATAATATTTGCCGCTTGGATAAGAACTGTGGATGAGAAGTGTGTGTAGTAGGGTGTGATGACAAACTACTCTATCTACTGACACCTCTTTTTTTGCATTGAGGATGTGTGAAGTAGAGTATAGAACTGCACTGGCCTCTACTGAAACCTCTCCTCAGGGTGAACACTGTAGTAAGGCGTACATTATACATACACAGTAATCTCTTATGGGAGAGTCCTACATAGAATGATTAATATGTATAATAGAGTGTATTGGACAACTGAGACCTTCACACAGACATCCCTGTTGGATAACACATGTTGCTACTAGCATATAGAGATGGACTGTTCTTTGCTGAACAATTTCAAAAGACTAACATGTGTATGTAGTATGTCCTGGGCAAAACCTATGCTCTTCAAGAATACCTACTATATGTATTAGTATGGCATACAAAAACACACAGCTATGCTCACTCACCTCTTCTCAACATGATGATTATTTGCAGTACACACTATAGAAAAAAGTTAAAGTTTTAGTAGAAAGTGTCACTGCATACATACAATTCTGCAGTACTATCATGAATGTATGTAGTAAAGTATGAGGAGGTAGTGACATCTCCACTACTGCCTCTCCCCAGTGTAATACTTGTAGATAATAGAGTTTAGTTAGCAACTTCCTTCTCTGCTGAAAACTGTCTGTTCATTTTTGGATGTACATAGAAGGATGTAGATAAATATAATCCTCACTCTTCCAATCTGTCCCAGGAATAACAGACATATGTAGTAGATTGTAGAGAAAAACTGGTTTCAGAGAGACCTCCTTCAAATGTGATGGGTGCATGTACTAGTGTATGAAGAGGGAGTAGACTCCACTAAGCTTCTCCCCAGACTCAAAAGATTTATATTGCAATAGCTTTGAGAGTGACAGTAGAATATGAGTTAATAATGTCATTTGGGATGTGAAGTGTTTGGATAAGAAGTGTATGTAGTAGAGTATTATAAAATAGTGCATTTTATACTTACACCATTGTTTGTTCATACATGAAGTAGTGAAGTGTGCATTAAGACTGGCTTCTCTGCTGAGACTTCTTCTCAGGGTGTTGATGGTTTGTAGTAGATTGTCTGGAAAGAGACTGACCTTTTCTTTGACATTTGGTATCCTGATATAAAAAAGGGAACATATTAACTTATTTTTTTACCCTGCATGTCTTACTGGTATGTATGTCCATTCATATGTACATAGAATTTTGCAAATATTATTTTTTTCTACAACTTTGGTTCTGAAAATATGAGATAGGAACTTGGCGGTTTCCAAGGTAACCTTTCCTTTACTGTAAGACATGTGTCATTACATTCAGTCCAGCCTCATGAAGTTTTAAGGTAGACAGTGTAGTGACAGGAGCTGATTGACTGTCCATGAAGAAAAATAAAGGCAACAGCAGTGTATGATTTCCTGTAAATTGATATCTGACCAGCTTTAAAGTTGGTGATATTAGTATTGATGTTATTGCTATCTGTTCTACTTCTTTGTAGCATGAAAATAAGATGTTTTGAACTCTGTCTCTTAACTAATGTAGAAGGCAGTTCTGATCTGCAGTCTGGACAGCTGTACAGCTTTGACAAAAACATTTCAAATGCTACTGATCTGTAATCTGGTACCATAAGGTACAGAAATCGCTCTGAATCAATGTCTGTTCTGCCTGAATAGAAACAATTAACACACTTGTGGATGCCACTAATAGCTTTTTCTAAAGAAGTCATTAATTGAAATTCCCTCATTTTCTAACACATTTAGCACTACCTTTACAAATTCCTGGGAATCCTTTTGCAAATGTAAAGTGAACCGTGAGCCACATTACAGTGGTCAACAATATCACGTATAAATGCAATTGAAGAACATACATGTTTTTCAGTGTATAGTAAACTGAGCATAGTTGTGGAATCTTGACTTAAAGTTTGATTTGTTTTGTTAAATGGTTTTAACCACTGGTTGTAGGTGGAGAAGAACATTAGCTACTACATTAGAGTAGCATGAAGGACCTGAAGTGTTTGAAAATGGAAAACCTATTACATTATTGACTTCATTCGTTTTTACCTTTTTGGAAGTCTTTATAGATTCTTCACTTAGTTTTAAAACCTTTGAAAACTCTGCAACCTCAGCAGTTTTTTCCTTCCTATTACTTGGATATTTCTCAACAATGGTATATATGCTTAGATGAGGAGCATGCAACTATCTCAAATGATTGTACTTTATCACACATGATGAGTCAGCATTGACTTTGTTCTCCTTTAACTGAATTAGGTGTAATCCTGACAAAGACATAGGGCCTGATTACAACTTTGGAGGAGGTGTTAATCCGTCCCAAATGTGACAGATATAATACCAGCCGTATTACGAGTTCCATAGGATATAATGGACTTGTAATACGGCTGGTGGTATATCCGTCACTTTACTGTCACTTTTGGGACGGATTAACACCTCCTCCAAAGTTGTAATCAGGCCCATAATCCATGATAAATCAACATATGTCATGCCTTCTTTGACGATGGTCAGACCTATATTTACCATTGTTGTATCCAAACTTAATACTTGAGATTTGTGAACGGT
The DNA here is from genome assembly GCF_031143425.1 of Pleurodeles waltl. Lineage (NCBI taxonomy): Eukaryota > Metazoa > Chordata > Amphibia > Caudata > Salamandridae > Pleurodeles > Pleurodeles waltl. The sequence goes on along the minus strand of NC_090444.1, from coordinate 632,149,933 downwards.
AACAGCAACGGAAACTGTTGTCTTCTCACACAGAGGTCTTTTACCAACAGAAATCTAGCAGTGCACCTTCCAATGTTTCCCTCTCTTCAACATGATCAACTGTAATCAAAATATATTTGTACTCTGCTCTAATGGGTTATGTAATGAAGCCTACCACATTCTCCATTGCACCATTCAATGATCCCTCCTGGACGCTGAGATTTGGTTGCAAAATTATTCTTCAATTTGTATGCAGGTTTAGAGACTTTTCTAAATCAGCAGTATAGGAAACTGTTTCCTCAAGTGATTTCAGTTTCTTTACCACTGATTAACATGGGGTAAGTTGAAACCTTTATATTCCATTTTATCTTTACTATTAAGACTCACAATCTCTTATTTTTCCAAATGAAGCGTTTCTAAATTAAATTTTGCAATTTTGTCTCATGTTGGCATGAGGTACTCAATCTGTTTGTGACTTTTCAAAAGATCTTACATTACAGAAGGTGGTGAGTCATTGTGTGAGAACAGACAGCTAACCATGCGAGAAGTAAGAGCTTTCTTTGTTTTTTTCCTAACAATTAGGCCTGGGGATAATTTGTAGAATTTCACATGGTGGAATTACACAGCGGTGCATAAAAACTCAGTGAGATTTTGTGGAGTTCCACAACAGGTTGGAATTTGGGCACATGGCTCTGCTAGCGCTGGTCTGTAGCTCCAGGAGATTGTTCCTCACTGTAAAATCAGTACAAATGGCACCATGTGGCGTGCGAGAATCCACTGCTTCTTCTTGACGCCCGAGTAAATTTTCTGCTCAAGCGGCAGCTTTCTCAACGTGAATGATAGTGACCTACCATGACAGCATGCATTGAGAAATCTCACAGAAGACATTCTAGCATGTGAAAATCACTCTGTGGGACTCAAATTCTCACTCGCTAACCTAATGATGGTGAGCCACACAAGAGAAATAATCTGCTACATGGAGGTTGGAGGAGTTTTGCCAGAACTCCGTGCTCCAAGCGGAATGGTGAGTGAGCAAAACTCTGCGAACTCTGCTGGCGGAGCAGAATTTTTCACCCACCCCATTTCATACCTTTTACCAGATTGCTGCACTCAACGTCTGTAGCCTGCCTCATATTTTGAATGTAACCATATTTTTACATTTCTAATAATTCATAAGGACTACTTAACATCTTCATGAAGCAGTTTCTTAAAAACTGATTTATCTTTGATAGTTTTCAACTATAGATGGTCCACAAAAACTATGGCATGCTTACCACCAAAGATAATATCATAGTCAGTTCTGAGGACCCCTTGCATCCTCAGATGAATGCAAGCTAGTATTAGGTTTGATACCAAGCTAAGCTTACCAACAATAAGAACTTTCCATTTTTTCAGAACCCTCAAGACTTCATGACAAGCATCACCAGATAACTTCAAGTACTCTACCTTGTTGTTATGTTCCACAGGCAACATAAGTAGTTTATGTATTGTGATTCCTTTAATGTTGTAAGCAGCTAATTCAGGAGGAACAGTCATACCAGATGACACATCATAAATAGTCTTCCTGTGAACCAATGCCATCACCACTTTAATTAGAAATTGTTTCTTGTACCTGTCTGACGACTAAACATAGAGATGGTTAGGCTTGAATGTGGTATATTAACGTTCAGATTTATCATGCAAGAGTCCATGCTCCTCAGATTTACTTATTTGTTCACAAATTACTATCTGTTCATCATTCAATTTTCTACTTCATTCATGGCTATAGATGCCTCATTTTCAATGATAGGCTGGCCACGATGATCTTGAGTATTAGGGCCTGAGCTCTGGCTGTCTTGTGAACTGCCCTTTACAGGCCTATAGCAATTGCTTCCTCTTGTTGAATTTCACCTGATACATGATACATGGGAAACACTTCACATTGAATACTATCTTTGACTGCATTGAAAGTGTCCTTTTAACAGTCAGAGTCACCTAGCAATTCAGTCTCTGAAACCCCAGGAATTAAAAAGTTTTTAAAGAGCCAAGTAAATAAATTCTCTTTTCTCACCTGTTTGGCAGCTCAGTTTACAATGATTATTGAGACGTGGCTTTGAATGTCTCCATCCATTATAGCCAGTCACCCCAAACTTTCATTGTTCAATGTTTTCATTCCTGTTATTTCTGTAAATATAGTACTGCAGTATTTCATACAGACGAAGGTTTTCCAGATGGACACTCAGATTAGGGTAATAAGTGTCCATCATAATGGTTTTAGGTAGGTCTGTGTTCTCTGAATCAAACTGAGCAAGATACTCAATTTCAGGAAATGGTTTCAGCACACATTTTTGTGTTGATGCTAAACCTAAACTTGCCCAAATTATTGATTTGGACTTCCTGTAAAGCGACAGGAACTGAGCTTGTCACAGGCTTTACAAGGTCCAGTCTCCCTGTGGAAGCATCCTAAAACTGATATTGTAAAGCTTTTTAATTAAAGTATTCTCTGCCACCATCTCTTCCCACACATCTTTCATTTCTGTCTTTTTTGACTTTGTTACATATGAAGTGACATATCGAGCAACATCAATAGAATTGTCTGCTACAAAGTGTATGTCAATATTGGCATTCCACATGGACACGACTACATGATTGTGAACATTGATATGTTTTGAATCCTCACTTCTTTTTAGGTTGTATGTGTTTTAGGTGATTTTCCGGTAACACTGTGCTGATTGCAGAAATAAAACTGTTCACTCTTCCTTTGGAGGTTACAGGTCCATGGAATCCACAATGACACTTAGGACCAGTTTTACAAGGCCCTAGCACCTTGGCGCTAACCATTTCTCCATATTTACACTTTTATGCCCCCTTGTAAATATGGGCCACTTTGACGCAGTTTTCTGAATCAGAGGGACATGCAATAGGTGTTGCAGTGGGCATTCCACTGCAACACCCATTGCCTTTGACACTGCCCCAGATTTACAAGAAAATGTAAATCTGATGCAGCGCCAAAATCTACTGTCACCCTAAGGGTGGCGTTAGCATGGCACAACAAGGAGGAATACTTTTATTCCTCCTCGTTTTTTGCTCTACCTTTGTGTGCTACATTCTGCAACACACATAGAAGGAGCAAAATGCCATGGATGACTGTTTATGTGCAGGGAGGGACACCTTCCTGCACATAAACAATCACACCCCTCAATGCTGTATTATTGTAAATGCAGCATATCCCTGCATTTCAAAACTGGCGCAGCACAACGCTGCAAATTTTGGCACAGTAGCGCGCTGTGCCAGTTTTGTGTAAATCTGATCCTTAGTGTAGTATTTCCCTTCTGCTCTGGATATCTGTCAACAATATTTGCTGCTTTTATGGGGCTGGAACTGCAAGACTTGTTGCCAAAAATTCTGCTCTGAGGCTCTTCTGGAATGTCACAAGTTATATACTGCTGAATGAATGATAACACTGAGTCATCAGTATCTGGCAAGTTATGATATTCATCCCATTTCTCTCTAGTACATCATCTTATCATGCACTTTTTTCACAGAATCCCTGTCAGAGGTATATTATTAAACTACGTTCCTGTTCTCATAACATAACCTGCTGAAAAAGACAGCACTGACAGATCATTTTCAAACAAAAGGTGGAAAATGTATGGTAATATTTGGTCTAAACTGGGGATCTTCATAATATAATCTTCTTGATCTATATTCTGATGCAGGGATCTGTACTGAATGTTTATCCTAATGTCCACCTTCTCCTTTTTTTAGCAAAATTGTAAAACATTGTGCTTCTAAGCTCTTTTACACACACTTACTGTTCTCCTTTTGTTTGCTTCATTTGTTACAGTTCTAAAGGATCACTTTCCATGTTGCATGAATGTAGAAAATAAATGCTGTAATGCTCAAAGATTTCTCCTGCTTTACCTAAGTGAACTTTTTCAAACTGAGCAGAAGCAGCTGAGGTGGAACTTTAAGTTGTGGGACAGGTAACATGTCCATCTACATCATAAAGTAGTATACTATTTGGATGTAGGGAATAGTTTAGAACACAAAGATGCCAAGAAAATGTAATTTACCTTAATTGTAGTATCAATCTACTAATACTGTAATAATTACATTATGAATTCAGAAATCTTTCCATTATATCATACTCAAATCTGAAATCTGTACAAATTATCAAATACAAATGAGTTCCAAAACAAAGTTTATATTCCTGTTTTAAAAATTATGATCATATCTTGAGCCCAATCTAGTGTTTTGAGGCAAGTGTTTTCTGAGAAAATGTATCATCTAGCAATCACTGACCCTTACACATAATGAATTCCTTAAGAATCTATCCTGTCAATGCCAGAAAAACAGTCCTGCAAATGCCAACACGTTTTGTGGTTGTTCTTTCACTTCTTCAGGGCTGTAGAAAAAATAATCATGATTTACAAAATTTACAATGCACACAAGTACATCTAATATTCATACAACATATGAATACAGTATTCAACACTTAAGATCATCAAAAGTTACAATAGCACCTCCAATTCAGCACATGAAGATCTCAACTTCAATCATAACTACAGTATTAACACACACTTTAAGAAATCCAATATCACATCAAGCCTATATGTTCAGAATAGGAGAAAAACAATACAGAAAAAACAGATGAAATATATTAAAATTGCAATCCATGGTGTCTCAATAGTCATAGGAAAATAATTACCCTGCAGCAAATATAAGTTCAGGAGTTTTGGTATCACATATCAAGATGTCCTTAAGATCAGACAGTCCAACCATTATTCATTGAATAAAATCCAAAATCACCACTAAATTCTATACAAACTTTGTTGCAAAAGTATACACAATTACTCTTACCATACAATGAACACTTTTCATCGACCAGGCAAAAAAGAGATAATTTGAACTTAACAGGTCCCAATCCTCTACAAAATACACACAAACCAACTGAAGACAGGTAGTGATCTAGCTAGTTCCTATGACCTGTGGATAAAAGATGGAAAAAAAGAAGTCTAACCCAATATGCAACTAATGAATTGCCAATGAGAAAAGAAACCACATAGAAATTTGGCATGCTGCCCAATTTTACCCAATCTTAATATGTGTTCCCCACCACTCTCAAAGTAAGATCAGAATATTTCATTCTGCATTTAATGTTAGTAACATCATTTAGTTCCTAATATTAAGACCACCACATATTCCTACTCAAAAGCAATTTATCAAACAAAATATGAATGATTCATTGCAGGGCCAAATCCTTCACATTAACTTCAACATATTTAAATATTAGGTTCAATACCAAACTGACCACATAAATTTTGTCAGTAGATTCTAATTGTAGTGAAATACAATCACCACACATATTTATCTTAATAAATATAAAGTATACAGAGAAAAGTTTCAATTATCCTGTTAAATCCATGGATTACAACATTAAACTGATAGATTTGCAAAACTCTAGCATCACAAATTAAAAATTAAAAGGAAAAACAAGAAAAGCACTTAACATCTCATAATCCAACAGAAATCACACAAAACAGCACATACCTCTGATGAAAGAAGTCTGGTTATCTCATCATTGCATATGGAGATGTAAAATATGAATCCTTGCAATGGGATCTTGCGCTTAATATACTCAGACCTCTAATTGGCATCTGATGAAATTTCCTGCCAGCGGTCAACCATTTTTTCAAAAACCATCCAGTCTTCGTGCAATAACCATCTTCAAACCCTTGATTGGCTGACACAGTCATATTCGTAAAAACTATCAGCATCAATATTAGAAGTTCTGACCACAGAAAGGTAGTTATAAAATAACATTATCAAAACATATGTATGACCATAAGTACCAATATGACAGCATAAAATAAAAATGAAAATACAATAAAAGGGATTTTCTGTTTACATGACCATGACAACTTTGAACATTATGGCCCTCATCACAACCCTGGCGGTCGGTGTTAAAGCAGCGGTAATACCGCCAACAGGCCGGAGGTGAAAAAAAAAAGGGAATCATGACCATGGTGGAAACCGGCAACACACGGCAGCCACTTTAACACTCTGACCACCACGGTGGTAGACACAAACAGCATAGCGGTAACCGCCAACAGACAGGCGGAAGACAATGTACTGCCAACTATATTACAAGGCACCAATCTGCCAGCTTTTTCGGGGCGGTACCAACGCCATCAAAAGCACGGTGGAAACAGTCTTTGGAACGGAAACCTCTCACCTCTCGACACCCAATGAGGAACCAGGACTCCATGGAGCCCGAGTTACAGGGGCTACCAATGCTGGTTTACCTCCTCTTTTACCAGGAACATCAAAGACGCCGGTGACGACCACAGTGAGTACTGCACCTAACACACAGGGGAGGAAGGGAGGAAAAAGAGAGTGACACACAGACGCAACATGCAACACCACCACCCCCACCCTCACCCACAACACCATGCACACAAATACATGCATCAACATTACATTTACACCCCGTAACCCTCTGGAAGAAAGCAAGAACAAAATGAAATGATTGTAACAAGTGTAATCATCGAAAATCCAGATAGGGAAACAGGTCTGTAACAGATCATTATATACAAATATGTACAGCAACTACACAAGTCCGGTTAGTGTTCCATTCATTGTCCGTGGACCAGTGGTCCCAAAATGCATGGGCGAAGCCCACACATGATACCTGCCTCAAAACAGAGAGAACACTGCTGGGGCATCAGGTGGAAAAAGAACAGGCACCTCAGAGGGAAGGAGAGGGGGGCATCTCAGCCGGATGATGGGACGACGCCACTGCTCCACGAGGAGCCTCCATGCCACTGTTTGCTCTTGGGAGTGCAAAGCCACAGTCTCACAAGTCTCTCAAGTGGGTGGTTTGCCCACCGATGGGTCCTGGGGAGTGCAAAGCCAGTCTCCCAAGTCTCTCAAGTGGGTGGTTTGCCCACTGATTGGTCCTGCGGAGTGCAAAGTCACAGTCTCCCAAGTCTCTCAAGTGGGTGGTTTGCCCACTGATTGGTCCTGGGGAGTGCAAGGCCACATTCTCTCCAGTGGATGCTGTTCTCCACTGGTTCTGAAGGGGGCTTGGTGCCCAGAGTGCTTCATCCTGCCAAGGACTGGGGTAGTGGATGCTGTTCTGACCTGGTTCTGGAGGGGGCTTGGTGCCCAGAGTGCTTCATCCTGCTAAGGACTGGGGTAGTGGATGCTGTTTTCCACTGGTTCTGGAGGGGGCTTGGTGCCCAGAGTGCTTCATCCTGCTAAGGACTGGGGTAGTGGATGTATCTCTCCACTGGCTCTGGAGGGGGCTTGGTGCCCAAAGTGCTTCATCCTGCCAAGGACTGGGGTAGGGGATGCTGTTCTCCACTGGTTCTGGAGGGGGTTGGTGCCCAGAGTGCTTCATCCTGCCAAGGACTGGGGTAGTGGATGCTGTTCTCCACTGGTTCGGGAGGGGGCGTGGTGCCCAGAGTACTGCACATGGTGTGTGGCAGCTCCCATTCCCGCACCTGGGTGTCAGAGCCACGAGATGTCCTGGGAACAGGTAGCACGATACTCCATGGAGGCAGAGACACACTCCACCCTGCGGCGACTCAGCCTGCCAACTGCTGGTGCTGCCAGTGCTGGTTGTGGTGCCTCATGTACTCTGTGCAGTGTCCTGGACGTCTCCTGCAGCCTTGGATGACTGCCCACTGTGGATGATGTTCATGTCGGCTGTGGTGGCACTGTCGGAGTACATAGCGGGGCAGGTGGCGGTGGTTGCGGCAGTGTCAGAGGCGGAGATGCTGGCAGTGGTGCATGTGCCAGCACCTGTGGAGGGAGACACCAGGACGTCTCCTGCAGCGTCGGACGGCTGCCCACTGGGGAGGATGCTGGGGACTGTAGCAGAGGCAGCAGACGTGCAGGTGGGCATGCAGGTGGCGGTGCAGGTGGTGGTGGTTGCAGCGGTAGCCACCGCCATACAGGTTGCTGTTCTGTCTTGCAGAAGGGGTGTCACCAGTCCCTCACCCTGAGGCTCCGTGCCATGAGCTGACTTTCCTTTAGCCTTGTGTCCCTTACCCACCTTGGAAGTCGCTGCTGGGACCTTGGCATTGTCTTCTTTTGTCTTGGAGGAGGCCTTGCTGGGTGGTTGGTGCGGCTTTTCCCTACGACATGTTGTCCCCTTCTTCACCTTGGCAGGTGGCAGAATAGGGTGATACTTGGCTTCACTAGGTGGCACACTGGCAGCCCTGATGGGTGCGGCCCGCAATGTTACTGGACTTGCAGGGACCACAGTGCTCGAGGATTTTGTGGCTGAGGTGCTGGGCTGGGATCTGGACATCCTGGCCACAGGGGAAGGACGGGGGGGGAGGAGGTGTAGGGAAGAGGTCAAAGTTAGCAAGGAAACGTTTTTTGGACACACTGGGACAGGAAGATGGAGGGGGTTTGGGAGTGGAGGAAGAGGTAGTGGTTGTAGGTGGTGTACATTTGCTGAGTTTGGGTGAGGGTGCATGGGCTGGAGACTGTTGTGAGATGGATGGCTGTTGAGTGGGTGTGTGCCGGCGTTTGTGTACTTTGGGAGGAGGGCTCACAGATACACTTGGAGAGGACACAGGGGACGTGTGCATGGTAGTGGGGGTGGTGATTGCACATGAGCGGTGTGTGGTGATGGGCATGCTGGGGATGGAGGTAGTGGCTGAGGATGTAGTGCATGCAGGTGTGAGTGGAGATGAGACTGGGAGGGAGGAGGAGGACTTGGAGGAGGGGGTCACAGTGGAGGCAGTGGACGTTGCTGTGTCTGCATGAGGATGGTGCTTGTGTGAGTGCCCGCGGGATGTGTGGTGCTTATGTTTGCCTGAGCCACTTTTGTGTGTTGATGTGTGTGCATGCTGGTCTAATGATGTGCTTGGGATAGGCTTAGGTAGAGGGGATTGGGTCTGGGTAGTGGAAGTTGGAGGTGGAGGCTGGACACATGGACAATGGCTGCCATCAGTGCTAAGGCCAGAGCCTGAAATGCTCTCTGTTGGGCTGCTACGTCAGAATGAATGCCCCCCAGGTATGCATTTGTTTGCTGCAAATGCCTCTCGACACCCTGGATGGCATTCAAAATGGTTGATTGCCCAACAGTGAGGGATCTCAGGAGGTCAATAGCCTCCTCACTGAGGGCAGCAGGGCTGAATGGGGCAGGGCCTGAGGTGCCTGGGTGAAGGAGATGCCCACCCTCCTGGGTAAGCTGGCATGGGAAACACACTGAGGTGCTGCTGGGAGGGCGGTGCTGCTGGGGGGGTGGCAGCTGTATCTGTTGATGCGGTGGGCACAGAGGTGCCTGCCACTGCAAGAGAGCTCCCATCAGAGGAGGAGTCACTGGTGTCTCCTCCTGTCCCCGTCGTGGAGCTCTGAGGTACTGGGTTTTTCAGAACCGGTACTGATCCGGTAACCCAGCGGTGCCAGGGTACACCCAAAGACCTCGGGTACTTTCCTGATTCAGACTACAGAAACTCAGAGTCTTCTAGGTGAAGTCAAAGATCGAATTTATTGGCTGCAACCAATTGACAAGTGTCCTAGAAGTACAACAGCACGATTTGTATGTTCTCAGGAGACTGTGTTTCAATGCAAAGTCAGGTTTCCTTATATACAGTTTTTTAAGCTTCAGGCAAACATTCTTGACATTTTGGTTGGTCATTCACATGTTTTCACTACAAAGGAAAAAACAGTGTCATGATGAAACCTTATATTTCATGTCATCCAACCCATAATAAATTACCCGGCAAGGCCTAGTATTTTACATCAGATAAGTGTGGACCCCTAATAAAAACGGGCACCTCCCCCTCGTAAAGTAAGAAGAAGAAAAGAGCAGGTGCAGGTGTGAGCAAGTTAGGCAGGGTGTGTGAGCGATAATAAGGGTTTTATGGCCTGGTGTGCCTTGATGCTATCTGATTCGGCCACTGGGAGAGGGACTGACCAAACAGGTTTGACCTGAGGCAATGGTTCCAGCTTGCCCAGGTCAGAGAAAAGTCAATCAAGGTGTACGTGTCCTTGGAATCAAATGTGACTGTATTATAAGCCTATGTGAGGGCAACTTTTAAAAATGGCTGCCGTGTATTAAATGGGAACTTACGAGTGCAGGACGAAAATGGCGATTTCGAGGTGAAAACGCTGCTGGAATTGAGCGAAAATGCTCATGCTTAGTGTACTAGTCATTATCGGTCTTTTGATACTAAAATCGTACTGCTGTGGCAAAGTAAATTACATGGGTCCAGAATTTTTAGAACCACAAACCCTCCTTTTGCCCTTACATAGGCAATAAACCTATTCTCATGCTAATCTGAGTCCAGGTCTATGTTTATAAGGCCATGGAGATGTTGCTGGAGCAAAATTCTAGTACTTGGTAACTCTCTCTGGACAGGTCTCCTCGAACATGAAGTAGCACAAAAGGCCACATATGGCAGGACAAAATAAGGAATACCTCTATCTGTAGTAGGTGGCATAAGATCACACACCCAACAATTAGTGATGTTCACTACTAAGTAGTGTTGATGCAGAAGCTGTACAAAAGAATTGCTTACAAATTCTGATCTTCTAACCTGCTCATGTTCAGGAAAAGGGTGAAAAGAGTGCAAAGAAACAATAGTAGGAAAAGACATAGGTTGGGAAGTGGGTGCAGAAGTCAATTGAGTAGAGAAAAACAATCCCACCCATAAATGACAACGTCATGTTTAAAAGACACTAGAAAACACGTTATTAAGAACATATAGACAACGGGAGAAAGTAGTGACCACTATTTACAAATGAAATAATAATTTTTCACAACCCTAACCAAAAAGCAAATCCTAAAATTAACATTTTTAGGGCTCCTCTGCATTTCAGTAATTTTTGTATGTTCAGGTGGAACAGTGGTGACTCTCATCAATGCTCTAAGGTGAAAAGGGGGTACTCTTTCCACAGAAAATGGACTTTATTCTGCTTTTACTAAACAGAATAGTACTTTAAAACAATGCCAGCAAAACAATCAGTCTCCTAACACCTAGTCTATACAATCACACGGAAACCTCTTGTGAAACCAACTATGCCCAGAGTCCGTTCAAAAAGCCTCTCTGGCAGGCTTCTATTGTCCATCAAATTTTCTTTTGTTGTTTTCTTTCGCATGGACCTCTCAATTAAGGCCTCTTCGTGAGAAAAGTACTGCTTTAGTTGGAGTGCCCTCCTGGCAAACACCCACAGCTCACTCGAAAGTCTCAATGTCTTAAAGCAATGCACCAGTGTCTCTCCTCTGTGGCAGATACTACAAACAATGTGCTCTTCATTGATCAAGGGCACAAATCATCTCGTGCAGACCCAAGCACCATTAATTGGGAAATAGCTCAAGCTCAGCAGCACTTTCAGACTCCAACACTCATTATTTAGTGTCAGAGGACGCTCAAGCTGCTCTTTCATGGGCACCAAAATATAGTGCCTTTTTCCAAACTTGAAATCTCCGGTGCACTGCTCTTCTTCCGTTGGAGCAAAGAAAAGGGTGTGTGTGGCCAAAACTCAGGCCAAGGGGCTCAAGGGATTGCACACTGTCAGAGGTTACCAGCACATGACAGGTAGAGAAATGAAACCTCAAAACAGCTCTGCCATCAACAACAGGAATCCTTCTCTTTAGCTCTTTTACACTGAAACTTTGGTTTTGTGATGTCCAACGCCGTCTGATGGAGCAAGTACGATATCATGCGCTGGCGATCGCTGTCCAGCTTTGCTACTTCCTGGGTGCTGAGACTGTAGGGCCAAGACGTCCGTCTTTCATCTGTAGCTGTCACTGATGGGAATTAGGCTTAAATCAATGTCCTGCAGGTTATTATGACTTGATACCCGCAGAATCTAGTGACGTAGGAAGTGTGCCACAGCTGTTAGTTTCCTTCAATTTAGTACAAAAACAGTTCATGGTTTTTAACAAGGGGACTGCAAGCAGGTGGTCTGCAATCTTCAAAGGAGTAGCCATACACCATGGGCATAAAATACAAAGACAAAGGCAGAAGGGCAAAACAGGGTCTCTAGCATCTTTAATTGGGTTCTCTCCATTATTCTCTGCCATCTATAGCTACATGAGAATTCTATCTGAATGGATTTCCTCACACAGTGGCATTGTCTAATGGGGTAAACACATATTTGCCTCAATGATTAAGTCTAGGTGTTCCTCCTTACCTTAGAACATCTCAATAGAGAAATCACATGATACCGATTATCAGGGACATGTAGAAACCTTCCTTTAAAAACTGTGCATCAGGTGCACTATGCAATACACAGGCTAATAGTCAAATGTGCAAACAAAAAGACAAGAACTAGAGGGTCCTGATATTTGCATGATTAGGACACATCTGATCCCACAAAAAATTAAAGTAGCAGGAACAGAAGGGAACCGAAAACCAAATTAAAATAGACATTGAAAATTCGTCATGTTCAAAAAGGTAAACATAAGATATCTCCTATTGAGATGGAAAACTTGTCTTACTATAATATTGAGTCAGTTAACCAGTCTATCGCTACCCTGACAGTCAGGCTGGAAAACATTGAAGCAGGCAAATTCTTGAAAACCAGTCTGGTCATACCAAAGGGAATTATACATAACATGGGGGTCCCTGGTACATCACTGCAGTCTGGAAATGTGAACCTGAACAATACATCAATAATAATAAAAGGGCTGACTGGTGAAAGGAATTCGAAAAAGAGAAATGGGACTAGGACACAGTTAAAATCTCAATAACTAAGCATGGTGCGACATTGGTCAGGGGAAGTAACCAAAGAAAAAATCTATAGAAAGAACAAAAAAAAATATTTGGGTAATAGTCAGGCATGTGACACAACACCAAGAGTACGGGTGATACACAAAGGCCAAAGTTACACAAATTTTAACTCTACCGTTGGCGACTACACCATATACGGTACTCCTAGCTAATGTTTCAGTTCCTTCTTCAGGAAAAAATGAAAACCTGGTTTTCTTTTAAGGAACGAAAGCCATATGCTACTTAGGAAACAGAACATCATTGACTAATGTAATATAGAAATTAGGCCACCTTGAGTCACAGATCTATAATTTCATCCTTAGGTCCAATCAAGGATACATAAATGTAGGGCTGTCTGTTCCTTTAAGGGAAGGGGCAGTAACGTGACTAACTGCAGGTGACACACTTTGATCCTGTATATCTCTTTTTATTTTCCTTCAATACCATTATAGCCAAATAGACATTCACTGGTGAAGTGTTGTCTTTTATGTTCACAGCATGAAATATCATTATCTGTGGAATTTAGTAACCAGAACAAGTTCAACCAACTGTTGCGTAGCGATGGGCATCGTCATGACCATCCCCTCACAACACAGGGGAGCTTGTAATAGTATCAAAAGCAGCAACAAACATGCAAAAAACAAATAAAAAATAATAAAAACGCACAAAACGTCAAGCCATCAGATATACTTGCTGTGTCTCAAGCACAAAAAGCATAGACAAAACAATAGCATGTGTGAATAAGCGGTGACACACAACACCATGTCATGTACTTTATGCACTGTAAACCTGCAGCCCAAAACCCAATATTTGGGCCTGTTTAATTTGTCAGGTTTAAAATCCTTACCCTCCTTTTGACAGTAGATCACCAGGCAATGGAAATCTGCTGTCAAATATAACTTTACTGTTTCTCTTCTAACATACAGGACCAGCAAGAACAATTCATGATAGGACCAAATACATGAAAATAAATTTCCATTACTTAACTGTTACCCTCTTGTCAGTTACTTCGCAACATCAAGCCACCTTAGTTTTACCTTTCTAAAAGTAAAAATTGTTACACTGACACTCCATATTAATTTGGCACCTACAATTTCCACTGTGAAAAATAAGTCTTAATTGGCAAATCGTTCTCATTAAGGCATGTAGCCTTCAAAATTTTTTAAAAAAAGGCTGCATCTTATTTTCTGTCTAAGACTTAATGCAACACTTCGTTTTCTGTCAAATAAAAGCAACTAGCAGGCATCATTTTATTTTTTTAGAGCGGAGACGCAAATGTATCAGTTCTGCAGAGCATTTAACATGATGTTGGGACTTTCGAAGAAACCCCTTTTTTTATATTTTCCCTTTGGAATTAAGTTTTTTAATTGTATTGATGTTCTTCTGGAGAAACCAGAAATCCCACTTTTAGAGGCCTGGTAGGGTCATTCTGCATTTCACAGAGACAAGGCCCTAATTTAAAAGGTCACAAGTGTCAACATGACAGCCTCCTCCATTGTTTATGGGAAAACTAAAGATAGCATCTCAGCAGCATGACTTGAGCCAGCCTCTGTAGCTCTCCTAGCTTCTGTCACTCTGAATCTGTCAAAGACAGTAGGCCTTTCTATTTTCCTTCTAACCTGCAATAATTCACTCTATTTAAAAAAAAAAACAAATTCCTTTTTAGGCGCTAAAAAAATTATCTCTATTTCCAGATTATTAAACTACATTTACTGTGAATAATTCACAAACCTTAATAACACACATACCAGTTGTTAGAATAAATGCTTGTTGCAATCCCATGCAATGGTACATATTTCATCAACCTCGAATGAATGAACGTCTCAGTAGGCCCAGCTGAAGTTAGAACCTTCAACCTTGATATTAAAACAAGCCTTTGTACTGGCACATTGACTCATTGAATCATAAGAAGGCACAACCTGCAAATATATATCAAACCTAAATGTATGCATTTACTGAAGCCTGAGACATTTTAAAAAGTACTCTGAATGAAAGAAAATGCAGTTTAAACAGTGCTTTTGCCCAAAATCGACTTTGATATTTTAGGCATTAAAAAATCAATATCCTACAATTTTCTTGCATAATATGCATTACCAGAATGTCTATTACACAATCCATGAGTCAGCCATTGAAAATATTAACTTATACTTTAGAAATGAGCTTGTTTGCTCCTGCGCCAAGGGAAAATTGCACATACAAATGTCATTTTAGCGGTGCAACATAACTTAAATTAAATTTTAATGTTAGGAGGTCATAGTATAGGTATTAAGCTTTATAAATATTAAAAAACGATTTTGAAAGGCAGTTATTTTTTAAATAATTTTTCCATAATTAATAATTTTCTTTAAAAAAAAAAATAAGAACCCAATTATTCTTTTTTCTGTGATAATTCCACATATAAAAGCAAGCTGCATCCCTTGCCTATTATTTGGGATACATTAACTCACAAGCCTAACTTGAAATGCGTCACATTTTTGCGCCACTTTCATTTAAAAGGAAGGTTATGCTAAATTCCACCCATGTTTAACTGGGAAAGTGCTGGCTGAATTGAAAATAGATAATTTCGTTTTTTTTGGGGGGGGGCACTATTTATATCTATTGAATGTGTTTTCTAATTTATTAAGCATTTAACGGCAGTTTTGTATATGTGCACAATTGCTCATTCTATAAATTAAAGAGCAACATATAGCTATGTTAGCACATCACATGGTTCATTTCTGGATTTTTTTCTAAGTTTCTACTTAATATTAATTAACCAACATTTTACTTAACAAACTGAAAACATCAAGAAGACCCACAAACACACATTGAGCTCATTTCAGATATAAACAGAAAACACTCAGGACACACAATACAGCGCGCTTTAGCCATTTTTCATAAATAGCGCCGTCGCAATTTACTTACAGAACCGTTTGCAGATCCTAGTTGTAAGTCATATTTACAAGAAAAAAAAAAAAACTTTTCTCAATTATTTCCGAGAATAGCGGACCCATACTTTATTAAACGTGGTGGGGCCCACTCCGTGCTTCACATATAGTTCATAGGTTGGAGTTCCAATCGGAGGATCCGGACATGAGTCCTCCAACCGGGAGTCCCTTTTACAACCAAGACAAAACAAATTTCCAAGTCTGCTAAGACCAGGCATCTTCGCTCACTAGTCTAGCTTCAAACTTCAAAGGATTATCGTTTACGATAGTCTCGTGAATACACGAGTCCTTCGGCTTTGGTACTTGCAAGTTCCAAATCAAAGTGATCCCAAAGGGATACCAAACCAAATGTCCAATTAAGGACCAAACCAAGTGTCCAACTAAGGACCAAACCAAGTGTCCAACTAAGGACTGGGAGACGCTCCACTTATACTTAACTGAAAATATCAATGACGTCACCAGAAGACTCGTCTTATCGTTTCGCTCTACCAAAAATCAAGGGTCCAAATCAGGGCGATAGCCAGGGCAGCAGTCCTTCATAGCCGTCGGGAAGCGGGGAACCTTGCAACAAAGACTTTCGGACCACGTCGACATGCAGAGGTCGATGAAGTGGCGGCCTTCCTCCAGAATTTTCACACGAAGCTCCCCACGGACCTCAGGCTTGGACCGGTACCGCTGGTATCGCCCCACGTTGGGCGCCAACTGAGGTACTGGGTTTTTCAGAACCGGTACTGATCCGGTAACCCAGCGGTGCCAGGGTACACCCAAAGACCTCGGGTACTTTCCTGATTCAGACTACAGAAACTCAAAGTCTTCTAGGTGAAGTCAAAGATCGAATTTATTGGCTGCAACCAATTGACAAGTGTCCTAGAAGTACAACAGCACGATTTGTATGTTCTCAGGAGACTGTGTTTCAATGCAAAGTCAGGTTTCCTTATATACAGTTTTTTAAGCTTCAGGCAAACATTCTTGACATTTTGGTTGGTCATTCACATGTTTTCACTACAAAGGAAAAAACAGTGTCATGGTGAAACCTTATATTTCATGTCATCCAACCCATAATAAATTACCCGGCAAGGCCTAGTATTTTACATCAGATAAGTGTGGACCCCTAATAAAAACGGGCACCTCCCCCTCGTAAAGTAAGAAGAAGAAAAGAGCAGGTGCAGGTGTGAGCAAGTTAGGCAGGGTGTGTGAGCGATAATAAGGGTTTTATGGCCTGGTGTGCCTTGATGCTATCTGATTCGGCCACTGGGAGAGGGACTGACCAAACAGGTTTGGCCTGAGGCAATGGTTCCAGCTTGCCCAGGTCAGAGAAAAGTCAATCAAGGTGTACGTGTCCTTGGAATCAAATCTGACTGTATTATAAGCCTATGTGAGGGCAACTTTTAAAAATGGCTGCCGTGTATAAAATGGGTGCCATGAGTGCAGGACGAAAATGGCGATTTCGAGGTGAAAACGCTGCTGGAATTGAGCGAAAATGCTCATGCTTAGTGTACTAGTCATTATCGGTCTTTTGATACTAAAATCGTACTGCTGTGGCAAAGTAAATTACATGGGTCCAGAATTTTTAGAACCACAGCTCCCCTCGCCCTTCGTCCCACTGGTGCCTTCAGACTCCGTACATTCACCCCCCTGGGCCATGTGTGTTGCAGCTCCCTCCTGCTCCGGTGACAATGCTCCTCCGCCAGATGATGCTAATGCACACAAGGACAGGGTGACAAAACAAAAAGGGGGGGAAAGACAGAAGAGACACATGGTCAATGCCTGCAACAACACCACTGTTGGCGGACACAACACACAGGGAGCAGCCCTATGCACGAGGCCATGCACTAACAGTTTAGGGTAAAATCAGATGCCCATGGGAGACTGTGCTTAGACCCATTTGATGCACACCTGGAACCCACAGGAGCCTGACTAGGTGTAGAGGGCCACTACCACATTTGGGGTTGGACTGTCACTGAGCCTGCCAAACAATGGATCTATCCTGGCACTTTTGCCCTGGCCTAGGGGAACCCACAGCCCACTTCCCACACCCAGAAACTTCTTAAACATGCAGAGTCAGCTGCATGAGACTGTACTCACCCCCTTGTGGCTGCTGTGATGCCCTCAAGCGCCCATCCAACTCCTGAGATGCCACCGCCAAGATCCGGTACATCAGGGGGGTCATGGTGCGATGGGCACCCCTTCCACGTTGGGAGGCCATCCCCAGCTGGGCCTCTGCCATCTTCCTGGTCCAGCGGCGCAGGTCCTCCCATCTTTTGTGGCAGTGGGTGCTCCGTGTGTGGTAGACCGCCAGGTTCCGCACTTCCTTGGCGATGGCACACCAAATACTCTTCTTCTGGTGGGCGCTGACCTAGAGGAAAAGTAAAGTAAGAATGAATTTTACTCCCCCGTCCGGTTCATCTTACTCATTGGCCACAACCTCCCACCCTGGCCCAAATACTCATACACTGACCATCCTCACATGCGGGTCTCTGCCCCCCCACCTGTATCTTCCATCGATGCCACTCCATCCATTCATGTCCCATCCATTATGCTCACAGTGTACTCACCTGTTTGTCTGGTGGATCGTAGAGTAGCGTGTACTGGGGGAGGACCCCAGCCCCCAGGTTGTCCAACTCCTCTGCGGTAAAGGCAGGGGCTCTTTCCCCAGACACTGTAGCATTGTTGCTTCCAGACTCAGGTCACAGCAGCACTTGCAGTGTAGGTCCTCTCCTGTTGAAGGTCAGGTATCAAGTGATTGAACAGTTATAAAATGGCGGTCACGTCCACGGCGGTGCTTACCATCACCCCCGGCGTACATCGTCATTGGCTCCTGGAACCCATAGGGCCCAATGATATCCAATGCTGAATTGCACCGTGGTCTATGTCCTCCTACTGCGACGCTGCTCAACGCCAGCGCAGCTACCACATTTCCCCTTGTCCCTCCTTACAGGTCAGGCACCCGCCATTTCAGGGGGCCACATGGCAGGGCAACTAACTGCGTCACAGCACTTTTGGGCAGGAATACGGACATACAGCACAAAACGAATATGTGACAGAACAACTAGGTCCTAAACAACTATAGCTTAAACCACTACTGCTAAACAACTAAAAAGTCTCTACAACTAAGTACTGAACAACTACTGTCTAAACAACAATTGTGCCTGAATAACAATTGCCTGAGCAACTAATATATATATATTCTAAATAAAAAAACAAAAAGAAAACCTTACCTTAAAATGAGTTGTTCAGGTTATGTACCGCCAATGGATTACCACGGTTGAATGACCGCCGCGTTGATTTGTGGGTCATGATACTGTGGGCGTAGTTCTGTTGGCGTGACGGTGTAGGTTTTGCTATCACCAGTTTATCACTGACCTTTGGTGTGGGGGACTTGTGTGGGTGTCTGTATTGTGGCGGATTACAAGATGTGGGTCGTAATACCTGTCGCGGATTTCTACGGCGGCCACGGTATCTCGACGGCCATCAGCACGGGGGTAAGCGGGATTTACCGCCAGGGTTGTAATGATGGCCTATGTTTTTTCACAATTGGATACAACTATGTGTATCCATTGGACTACCCTACAAGTAGCATCCAAGGTCAGAAAACAATATTGATCAAAGTGTCCAAAATTGCTTCACTGAAACTAATGAGAATAAAAAGCAACAAGAATTTTTGTATTCGCATGACCATAGCACTTACTAACCCTACGTTTTTTACATGAGATGCAACTGAATAAATCCATACAGCTACCACATACTTAGCCTCCAAGTATACATCATGCATTAAAATGATAACCCATCACTAAAGATATTGCTAATGCATGGTGAACTATCTCATCAAGTACTAAAGGTGCAACCGTAACCCAATAGTTCAAATACACATATGTGATTCGGAAAAACTGAACAGTAGAGGAGTGTAACAACGTGAGTTAATAACATCTAAATCTAATAAGCTGAACCAAAAGAAAACTATAAGAACAGTCCAAATTGATTTTATGTTTGCGTGACCATAGCAATTTTGAACCCTGCAATTCTCACAATTGAATTTAACAAGATGTATCTATTGAATTACTCCACAAGTAACCTCCACTGCCTACCAATAATATATCATAACGTCCAAAATTGGTTCTCTGGATCAAAAGGAAGTAGATGAGCAACAAAACACACATAAGCATAACAGTTTTGAAGCCTGCACTTCACACAATTGGATATAAAATAATTTATCCACCTAATTACCACACAGGTCGCCTCTAATGTCTATCCACAACTTGAGTTGTAGTGATAACCCATCCCTGGAAATATTAATGAATCATGGTGGACTGTCTAATGAAATCTAAGGTGCAACACTAACCCAAACTGCATAAAGATATGTATGATTACAAGAACGCATCAACGTGGGTCTACATATTCCCTTAATCAAGACAGATTCACACCCTACATTCCTTACAAGTAAAATCATTGAAGTGTATCTACTTGGCTACCATACAGATCTCCTTCAAGATCCATCAAAATCATGAGTTGTAGTGAAGACCAATTCTAGAGTACTTCCTAAATCAGGGTCAAACTTCTGATCAAATGTACAGTGACACGAATAAATCTAACCAGTATAAAAGCACCTATAAAAATGATCAATCAATATCTATGACACTGAGTACCCCAGTTGTACATTCCTTTATGCTAAAGAGTGGTGTACAGTTCTTGATCAAAATTCACACCAAACTGAACAGTTTGCAGCTTATAAATCCACCACGTTTCTTTACATTGCATCCTCTGTTCAAAATCACCCTATCTCTGGTGTTTGGGTACATGTTCTATGCCTAATAGTGATATTCGACTAATATACTCCTGTTGATGTTTGACCATAAAATGCAAAGCCAGTCATACTTTCTATCGCCATTTTGTATGGCATTGAGGTGTTCTTTCGATTTGAGGCCTTAGGGCATAATGTGCTATATGAACAATAAATACAAATACAATGTAAACATAGAAACTAGTATTACACAATTGGTAAAATCCATGATCCTGAAGGTTCTATTATTACAGTTATAGTTAGTAAACGTAACAGTATTGTCATTTATACATTTACAACATACACAATTGTGACATTTATAGCATCCAACTGGTTTGCTACCTAATCATGTATGGGTTGTACTGTGAATACATGAACAAATCGGACAGTTGCACTCAGACTTAAGATACTTTTCAATGCATTTACTCTTTTAAACATTAGAGATTGATATATGTGATGATACCACTCAAATATTTGTCAATTTTCAATATACCTTTTGGTTCTTTGCACAACATTTAGTGATAAATCATACCTGCCCCATCTTCCACTGAGTCATCTTATAACTCTTACTGCTTTTATCCTGTAACACAGTTGACATAGTTATCTTACTAGCACTATCCAGGGCTGTATTGAGTGCCTTAGTTGGATAGACACATTCCCTAAACCTAACAAAATAGTTTCAAGGGTTTGTTTTTTATAAAACCTTTTTGTTAAAGCATTTTATGGTTTTTATTTATGCAGCTCAATATGCAGTCCACAAATATAACATACAGTTAATGGTGTTTTTAAACGATACACTCCTGTAAATAGCATAGAATAAAATGCAAAGGTGTACAGAACAGTACATAATAGAAATACACAGACTACAGCATCAGATTGGAGTGCATAGGACTGCTAGAGTAATAAAAAGATAGACCAAATCTCAACTTCAAACTAAATAGCTAACCCATATCTATGCAATAAACAAAGATAGCTAGTACAATATTAGAACTCAAAAGTACATGTTACCGGAAGTGGAGGGTTTTGCATCGTCACTCAAAATGAATGTGCCAATCAGGAAAACTAAGGGGCGTATTTATAGGCCCCCAGCGCCACAGCAGCGTCACTTTTTGTGACGCTCCTGTGGCGCTAAGCACCTCGCTGTATTTACGAGGTGAATTAAGCCACGTTTTGTGGCTTAACTTCACCTTGTAAATACAGACCCTTCCTACCCAGCACTGTGCATGGAAGGGGTGTGCAATGGGTGTTGCTGTGGGTGTGCCACAGCAACACCCTTTGCATTTTGAAGCTGCCTCAGATTTATGAAATTTTGTAAACCTGAGGCAGCAAAAAGGCGTTCGCAGGGTGCAACGAGGAGAAATAAGTTTATTCCTGCACGTTTTTTGCTTTTTATATGCATCCTGCATTCTGCAGCATGCATAGAAAGAGCAAAATGACAGAAATGATTGTTTATGTGGAGGAAGGTGTTCCTTCCTGCACATAAACAATCATTTGAAAATGACGCTTTGGCACTTCTGCGTGTGCTGCATTGTGCAGCACACACATAAGTGCCAAAGCACCATTAGTGATTGTTTATGTGCAGGAAGGGACTCCTTCCTGCACATAAGCAATCACACCCCTCAAGGCAGGCATCCTTGCACGATGGTGCAAGGATGCCTGCGTTGGCACTGGCAGCTGAATTTAGCGCCAGTGCAGGGGACAACACAGGGGTGCGCCGTATTCACTCAAATACAGTGCATCTCTGTTTTTCTAAAGGGACACAGCGCAGCGTTGCTAATTTCGGAGTAGCACTGCCCTGCACCACTTTTCTATAAATCTGGACCTCAGAACCACAGTTGAGCATGAGGCATAGTGAAATCAAGAAGGGAGGTTAGCATCCTTCAGGGAAGACTGTAAATAAGTCAGCAAAGTATCACAGCAGGGCCAGATAGGGTACTTATGTAGACCGCTAATATCCTACCAGGGTAGGGCAGTACTTTCAGCCTGAGCCCAGGCATCAGTGGGGTGGGCCCAGGTGGAGAGTTGAAGAGGAGTGGGTGATATCCATCTGTGAGTAAACAATCCTTTAGCTTACAAACAGCCAGATCCAAGGACTGTGCTGTTACTTCATTCTTTTTTGTACTTCAGAACATACTCAGTGGGCATACCTCCTGTGTGCAGTGAGTGGATCCCAGGTGAGTTGTGATGCCCAGCCATTATTGGGAGAGTGTGAGGCACATCCAAAACATATGCAAGAAATCAGCATCTGGCAAGAAGAAGCAAGGGCAAACAACGTTTGTAAAGTGAAAGTACTAGTTGATTTTGTCTGTAGTGAGATAGGCCCTCTGTAATACATGGTATTGAAATCATTTAAATTGAGCGTTACAAAACACTAAGGCTGGGTAGGCCAGGATGCCCTGCCATTCTTTATCTGAACAGGGGTGACACAGTGCAGCATGTGCACATAACGAAATAGCAAACCATTTTGTTAGGTAGCAGCCTGTCCCCATGACAGGCAAATATTGAATCACTAGGTGCATTTTGGGTTCCTGTTGAATTGTGGCCCACTACTCACTCATTGCTCGGGTAAGGGAAGTGTTTAGTAGAAATTTACACAGATGAAGCTCAGCGGCACGAAGAAAAATTATGTCCTGATGAAGATCACCAAGACTATGGAGTTCTACTTTATGCCAAGGGCCCAGCCCTACAAGGGAAGTGAAGTCATGCCTCTCAAAGTACCAAGCAGCAGGAGTGCCAGCGCATATGTCATCACTGGGCGAATAAGGAAAAGGATTTCCCTAAAGGGCTTTGTACACCTGAAAAGCCCATTTTGCATTTCTTAACTGCTCAAAATAGCATTCAGAAAGTTAAGAAATGCTACATGGCTTTGTACATCTGGCCCTATGATCCATGTTACTGGCAAACCTTGGGTGCTACTTGTGGGGTAGTCCAATGGATACATGTTGTTGTATCCAACTGTAAGAAAACATAGGGTTGGAAACTGTCCTGTTCACGTAAACAGAAAATTACTTTTATTGCATTTTTATTTTTATTTTATGCTGTCATCTTGGTTCTTATGCTCATACATATGTTTTAATAATTTTATTCTATAATTACTTCTGTGGTCTGTACTTCTAACATTTGATGCAGATAGGTTCTATGAATATGACTGTGTCAGCCAACCAAGAGATTGAAGATGGTTATCACACGAAGATTCAATAGTTTTTGAGAAATGGTTGACAGCTGGCAGAAAATAACAGTAGATGCCAGTTAGAGGTCTGAGTATATTAAGCACAGGATCCCATTGCGGTGGTTTGATCTTTTATGTCTCCATATGAAATGATTGGATAATGTCACTTCTTTCAGCAGAAATATGTACTGTTGTGTGTAACTTCGATTGGATGAGGTAGTGTTAGGTGCTTTTCTTGTTTTTCCTCTAGTTTTTAATTTATGATGCTAGTGGTTTGTGTACAGGACGCTTGAAGCTTTTCTCTGTTTACTTAATATTTCTAATAATAAATATATGTGGTAGGTGTGTTTTCACTCCAATTAGAATTTTTCCACAACTGTTTTGAACCCAGTATTTAAATATGTTGAAGTTTGTGTGAAGGATTTTTCTATGCAATTAATCACTCACATTCTGTTTGAGAAATTGCTTTTCAGTTGGAATTTGTGATGGAACTAAATTATGTCACTAACACTGAATGGAAACTGAAATATTCTGATTTTACTTCAAGGTGCTTGGCTTATATGTGTTTTTTGACTCATTTACAATCTATTATCTGAATATTGGGTTAGACATCTTATTCTCCATCTTTTATCTACAGGTCATGGTACCCAGCTTGACAACTACCTGTCTTCAGTTAGTCCATATATATTTATAAGGACTGAGACCACTTAAGTGCAAATTATCTATTTTTTTCTATTGGATGTTAAGTTTTTATTGTTTTGTAAGACAAATTGTGTATACTTTTGCCACAAATTTTGTCTAGAATTTGGAGGTGATCTAGGATCCTATTAAATGAATAATGGATGAACCATCTAATGTAGGAACATCTTGTACTGTGAAACGAAAACTCCTGCTGTGCTACTTGCCCGTGGGTATATATTTTCCTGTGAGTATTGAGACACCATTAATGACAACTTTAGTATATTTTGCCTGTTTATTTCCATGTTGTTTTTCTCCTATCATGAATATATAAGCATAATAAGATATTGGATTTCTTTAACTGATTGTTAATTTTGTAGTTATGAGTGAAGTTGAGTTAATGTGCTGCTTTTGGAGTGCTACTGTACAATTTGATGAAGTGTGGAATACTATTTTTATGTGTTGTATGAATAATGGATTTACTTGTGTGGATTATAAATTTCATTAATCATGATTCAGTCATTTAGACAAAAAATATTTATTTTGGCAAGAGATATCAGCCATAAAAGCACAATTAAATAACATTATAAAGGCAAATAAATACAATAAATAAAAACATGATTATTGTTCATGCAGCCATAGAAAAGCAGAAGAACAACCGCAAAACTTGTGTTGGCGTTTGCAGGACTGTTTTTCTGGCTTTGGCAGGATTGATTCGCCAGCAATACTTTAGCCTTACGAATTGGTGATTGCTGGATTATACATTCTCTCAGAAGACACTTGTCTCAAAAGGCTAGCTTGGACTTGAGATAGGAAGGTGATTTTTACAACATGAATATGAGCTTTGTTTTGTTACTTATTCGCATTTGATGATTTTTATGGATTTCAAATTCAAATGTGGTA
The DNA here is from genome assembly GCF_031143425.1 of Pleurodeles waltl. NCBI lineage: Eukaryota > Metazoa > Chordata > Amphibia > Caudata > Salamandridae > Pleurodeles > Pleurodeles waltl. The sequence continues at coordinate 632,124,781 of NC_090444.1, read as the reverse complement.
TAATGTAAAGATTTCAGACTTTCATAATGTAATGATTACAGTATTAGTACATTGATGTAACCACAGTCATGGTAAATTGAATTTTTCTTGGCATCTTTGTATTCTAACCCACTCCCAACATCCAAACGGTACAAAAGTTGTATACCAGAGGAGTAAATGGTAGTGTGGGTGGAGTGCGCAGGGCCCATCAGTTCTGTTTATCCCCCTAAATGTCTTTTTGATGGATTGTTCCTCTACATCAACATCTTTGTATAACACATTTTCTAGTTTAAGATATTAAAAAGCTTTCTTAAGCCTATCATTGCTTAGGAATTCCTTCCAAAATGTTTACCTTTAGTAGGCACTCCATTTACTAGAACCACTAGTGGATCTTCTTCTAAATGTACACCTATAGTTTCAATATTCTTCTTCATATTCAAAGTAAAATACACAACTTTACCTTCTAGACCTTTTAATATTTTAGAAGGAGGTATTTTTGGTCTTCATTCCAACAATTTCTTGGAAGGGGGCAGTGTCTCTATGAGAATAGTCTCATAGACATTCAGGTTTTGGAGCTCAGGATGAACTGGGAAAACTTCAAATTTATCATGAACCTCTAGCAGGTAATTTATTATCATTCACTTTGTCTGTACAATATTTACAGACAATCTGGCATATGCATAAGTCATACCGATCTTCAGCTATTAAGTGAAGTACAAGTTTAAACCACTGTAGTAGATCACTAGCTTCTGTTTGTTCACAAATATCATTTTTTTGGTTTGTGATTGGTAGTGGGTTGGCCTACAACAAACACAGACTTTGTCAAGACTTTCTGCAGTTGTTGTTGCAAATGCATCAGTTTTGTTTTTAACATTTTCTAAAATTTTGTTTGTATTAGAAATTTCAATGTTGGTCTCCACAACCATCTCATTCTCTCCAGTTGGCCTTTCAGGGCCAAAGAATGTCATCTGAATACCATCTATGACAGAACTCGCTTCAGAATAAATCCCTCTTAATAAAATTTTGTTTTTGGAGCTGTAGAGCTGGCCTTTTGACAAAATGTAATTTTTTTTACTTGATTAGTACTTTAGTGTGGTGCGCAAACAGCATTTGGATGTGATGGAAAGTACTGTCACAAATGTGAAATGATAAGCAAGACAATGAATGTCCTTGAAGGTTTGTCAGTCCCCTAACTCAACAAGGATCAAGGCAATGCGGTAGTTTGATGATTTGTTTCGAAGTTCCTATGTTTTATTCATTTATGAAGAGTTTAAGGTTGTCAATAGACTGTTTTCTTATGTTGAATACTCTTCTACACTTCCACTCAAAAACTGGTTGCCAAGGATGTTGACCTATTACTTCGTTGGGTATTTCTTCTTCTACATTTCTAGGCACTCATTTATTTTCGCAATTGGTTTATCTTCATTCATTCATATACAGAAGCATCTCTATCAATTGCAAACACTAACTAATTTTCTTGCAAATAGTTTTCCTCATTATAAAATGTCTCACTACTGGAAGTGTGTTTCCACTCTCTTTGAAAATAATGCAAACGTTTGTTTTACTAATTTGCACCTTGTTACAACATTTTTTAAGTGAATTGGACAGTTTATCTAAACATCAATTTCTCTTCAGAATAAGAATAAACACCTTTTTCTTCAACCCAAATGCCTTATCTACTAGATACTGAACAAACTCTGCTTTTGCAGTGCTTTTCTGCTTTTCACTGTCTCCATGCTCCTCATATTATTTGGCACTACTCTTCTACTGAAGAACTTCTGTTGAAGTTGAATTTCTGCCTCTTAGATCTGTCTGGCGGGTCTGTTCTTTTTCTGGCATTATTATTTTTTTATTTTAACTTTAGGATTTTTTCTTAGATGTTGACAGATCATAATTGCTACTTATACTTGCAGAAGAAAGATTACATGATATCATTATTTTTATAATAAAAGTCTGGGTGCTCTTACTTGATTTCTTTTTCTTTAGTTTACTTTATTCGGTGCAAAAAGACCATAAAAGACATAAAATAAATAAATAACATACAGAATTTCACAGTCATAAAAAAAATTTCTAAAAACATTGTTAATACATTTTCCGAACACCAAAAGCAGCATGTATAAAATTTAGCACAGCCTGGATTATGTCCATATTTCCCAAATCATGTAAGTGGGAGTAAGCAAGTTGGCTAGTTCTAATACTGTTAGACTGAAATAGCGGACGTAAAAACCTTTTTCTTGGAATAGTATATAAAGTGCAGAAAAGCATAAAGTGTAATGTACTTTGAGATGTCTTTCCATCGCAGCAACAGGGTGGAAGGATCTTAAACCAGGTTCCAGCAACTGGGAATGCTACCAGATAATGTAAGGTGTTTAGACGTAGTCTTGTGAGTAAAAACCTTTGTCGCTCATGATTAATGATGGTCAAGTACAACTTTGGTTGAGGTTGTTGTGTCTCTAAGCTTGTCCGTTGGTTCTTTAAACTAGAGGCTGGGTCCATATCCTGATTTTTCTGCCAGAATATGTCTTTGACCTTCTTAATGTCCTGTCTTGTTAAGGTATTTGGTTTAAGGAAAAAATCTCCTAATCCTAATGATAGGAGAGAAAGATAAACATATCTAAGCCAGGGTATATCTAGAAATCATGACAGAAGAAGACAGTCCTGTATCACCTTTCTACATAGAAGCGTTTCAGGCTTAGTCCAGATTTTTATCCACAATATAAGAGGTTGAAGTTTTATATAGCTAGATATGTATCTTAGACCTACTTCTTTGTGACAGAACTTTATTGGTGTAGATTGGTGACTGATAGTAGCCTTCTTAGAAATTTGTTTTCTATAATCTGGAGCCCTGTACATTCTGCAAGCCCCCAGACCCCAGCTCCAAATGTCACGACGGAAAGGCATTTAGAAGTGAAGACAGTCATCATTTCCTTAACAGGTTTATGTCGTAGTCTTCTTGCAAATCTAAAAACAGCTTCAATGGTTTTTTGGAACTGTATTGAGCGTGTATTAACTAAAAACTTCCAGTTGAAATCTACATTAATAGGGACCCCCAGATACGTAAAATGTGGGACCTTAAGTATCTCATGCCCATTTAAAGTAAATTTTTTCGTTTTTGCTAATTTAGGACCGCACTTCATAACAAATGACTTGGTTCTATTAGCTTTAAGACCAAGGTTCCTCATAAAGGTATTAAAAGTATTCAATAAAATCTGGAGGCCATTTGCTGTCCTTGAAATTAATACTGCATCATCTGCATATAAAAGTACAGGGATTGGGGAGTTATTAATAACTGCGGAGTCTTTTCCTAAATCGCAAAGAAATTTCTCCAATCTATTTATATATAAGAGAAAGAGGAAAGGGGCAAGAACACAACCCTGTCTGACCCCTTTTTTTGAGGGGAATTTCTCTGTCAGGCCTCCCTCCCGAGATTAACGGACCCAAGCCTCTGTGCAGGCATGAAGTTTACTGAGTAATATAAATATGTGTTTATCCACGCCCATACCCAGCATTACCTTCCACAATTTCTCCCTGCTGACTGTATCAAAGGCACAGGAGAGATCCATAAATGCTAAGTGTATACAGCCCCTTTTGGCTTTAGTATATTTCTGGACTATAAGTGTCAAATTGAGGGTTTGTTCGACTGTGCCCACTCCTGGGCGAAAGCCAAATTGTACCTCTGAGAGGGAGTGAGTATCAGTCACCCATTCTTCTAGCTTATTTAAAATTACCCGGCCCAAAATTTTGACTGAACTGTCCAGCAAGGAGATTGGGCGATAGCACAGAGGGTCTGCCCTATCTTCCTTCTTGAAAATCGGGACGATGATCGCTTCTTTCCAAGAGTCTACTAAAGGGCCTACCACAGCCGATTTCATGACATTGGTTAGCAATGGGCCCCAGAAGTCTGGAAGTGCTTTATATAAGTCAGCAGGAATTCTGTCTGGACCCGGGGCTTTCTCAGATGGACTATCTTGGATTGCCTGTTTAACATCATCTACACTTATAGTGTTACTAAAAGCCAAACTTAGCTGATCATTTCCTGCAGGTTTTAAACAATATGTATGTCTCTATAGCGAAAGTTTTTTTAAAATAGTCCACCCAGGTCTTGGCTGGAATGACAGTGTCCATGGGCGTCTCATAGTTATCGCTAAATAATGAAGAGTTAACCACACGCCAGAATGCAGTTGTATCTTTGAGTTTGCTTGCAGCCATCAGTTCCTCCCACGCAGATTCACTTAGATCAACTTTCCTTTCCTTTTGGCAAGAACTTCTTTATAGTTTTTCCTGGCAATCTTGATTGCTTGTAGATCTTTGGGAGATGCATTGATTTCAATCTTATTTTTACCATCTTTTCCTTCCTGTGGCTGTGTTCCATGTGTGGAGAATTGCTTGTAGTAGCTCTTTTTTTGCCCTTTTGTTGGCATCGTTATTCAACTCCAAGCCCTAAACAAAAATAAAAGACACATATTAATTTCTGTTTCTCGCAGAGTTATCACTAAACAAATAATATTCTTACATGATTTAGGCCCATATTTATTTAAAATGGTGCACAACTGCGCAAATGCAGTTGTGCGTCATATTATTAAGCATGAGTTAATGCCATTCCATAGCACCAGCCGTGCACCATATTTAATTAATGATGCACTATGGCACTAAGGAATGGCTGGCATAAAAAAAAAAGACGTTAGTGGGGGATAGCTTTAGGGGGAATGGCGCTAGTGGGTCGAAAATGACGTTAGGCTAGTTAGTGGCAAACATTCTGCCGATAAGCAGCTTAGCACCATTTTTTGATGCACAAGCAGCCAAAAAATGACTCCTGTCTATGTTTAGACAGGAGTCATTCCCACCACCAAGAGGCAAGCCCAAAATGCCCAGTGCCAGAAAAAGGACCCGATATAAGGAGTCCCCAATGGCACAACACACACATACACGTACCTGTAACTCACCCGGGATGGGCTCCCTCTACCTATAGTGTCCCTGTGGTATGGGTGGTGGTGTTGCTGGGGCTTGGGGTGGGCTTCTTTGTGTCCATTTCATGGTGTTTAGCCATGGAAATGGGCCTACCTGTACCAAAACACCTGGTCTTACCCATCCTTGAAATTATGGCACTAAGCGGGCTTAGCACTAATATTTAGGCCCTCCTCCTCCTTGCATGTCGTTTCTGTGCCGGGAGGGAAATATGGCGCTAGGGGGTTAGCGTTGTGTTTAGGACGGGACGCCTACCTTGCATCTCATTGACACAAGTTGGTTTCGTGCATCCCAAACATGGTGCTAACTCCAATATTTTCAAGCTAGATGGGTCTAGAGTCAAAATTTTAATATGGAGTTAGGTTAGCTCCTAAGGCACCTAAGGCGATGCTAACCATCCATAAATATGGGACTTAGTTTACTAAGAACACCCTTTTTAGTTACACCTTTACACAGACTGAAGGGTAAGTAAGAGAAATGCTAGGCCCTGTTATATCACATTTTAGGAGGATACAGATTTTGTATGGCACAGTTTGATAAAAGAGTGGCTCCATTTACTATAACTGTATATGGATGAATGCTCTTTTTAGAGCAACATATTCTCTCGGGAGAGACCTCTTTCCAAGGTGGAGACTGGCTGGACAAGGCTTTACCAAGAAAGCCATCCCTCTCTAAATATGTTATCTCTGTGTGAATAGGATAGTTGGTATACTACAGTAAGAGAACCATCTCTAATGATTTCTTCAAGCAGAATAAACAGTCTCTGTAGAAGGATTAAGAGAAAAACTAGGACCTGTCCTACTAGATTTCAACATGCTTTGTGTAGAAGACCTTAGCAAACTATTACCTGCTTTATTATATGGGTTTACAAACAACAAGCACCCTGCTGATGATGTGAACAGAATGTGTAGAAGTTGTCAGAGAAACACTAATTGACTATGGCAAAGTTGGATGTAACAGTAAACCTTTCTAATACAATTCTTTGCAGAGTGGATGGTTCACTTTTATCACAACATTCCCTCTCTACTAATAGCAGGGACAATCATGTTTTGATTTCGGGCCTTTGAACTCTCTGATTTTGAAACTGACTGCTGTCCACCATCTGTGCAACACCACCACCTTGCACCAAATTATTTACATTATTAAAGGGGCACTCATGTTTCCAATGTCCAACGTTGCTGCACACATGGCAAGGAAGCATTTTCTTCATGTTTTGAACATCAGCCACATTTACGTTCAGATCTACTCAGATTCCACAACCTCTGCCTCTATACTGAGGCACCATATTTCCTTGCTGCTGTGTTTCCTGCATTCCTCCTGCGTCATCACTCCCTGGTTACCTTGCATGCCTGCTGCTTGGACAGACTTGATATGCATCACCATTGCCTTTTCCTTCAGCCTTTTCTGCTTCAAATCAATCTCATCACTACAGTATTTTGCGTATTGCAAAACTTCAACAATTGGCTTTCCTTACCAACAAATCAAATGATTCTTAATCATATTACTAATTTCAGGCTTCAATCCTTTAATGAACTATAACACAAAATGAATCATATCTCTCGGCTCAATAATCTCTGTGTCACTGTATTGTCTGAATGCTTAGAGCAGTCTTTGATAATAAGCTTGAACATACTCCTTCGTTTTCTGAGATGTCCTGCCAATTCTTTGCCAATCAATATCTTTAGGGGAAACTCTAGTTTTCAAAAACTCAATCACCTTGTAGAAGTTTTTCATCACCTCTTCAGACGGTGCACCTGTTCCTGCATCTCTTAGCGGTTTACACGTTGGCCAATCTATACTCTGCTTACGCTCAACCCACAAATCTGCTGGAGCCACAGTTTCAAAGAAAATGTTCAGATCTTCCCACAAACACTTCGCAAGCTTAACAAACCTCTCTGTTTGCTGGTACAATTCCACTCATTTCTCCCTTAACTTTGGGTAATCATTCGTAAATGACAGTATGTAACTTCTGCTCCAAGGAACATGAACAAAATTCTCTCTAGGAATTTCTCTCAATGGCATCATTTTAACAGCTCCCTCAGCCTGCTGTACATCATTTGAAGATGGATTCAGCTTTTTTATTCTGATCTCTTTTCTTTGCCCATCTGTCTTCCCATGTATGTAATTGTAGGAAAGTCCTCCTTTTTGCCCTGGTCACAGGTACTGGTGATTACTGACTCTTGGCTGTGCCCTAGTTACTGCTTACCAGTCCGAGGGCCAGTGCTCTGTGGAAAGTGGATATGCAAATTAGGCTAATTATCATTGGCAAAATTAACCTACCTATAAGTCCCTAGTATATGGTAGGGCATGTAGGTTTTGGGACCCCAGCATAGGTAGTGCCCCCATAGGTGCACTTCTGAGGTACCCAGTGTCATTTTAAAGGCAGGCCTGCCTTGCTGGCTGCTTTTAAATTAAAGTTACATGCAAATTCGACTTTGAAATTAAAAGTAGTTCCAAAGTCTTAAACTACCTTATTTTTACATATAAGTCACCCCTAAGGAGTGCCCTATGTGCCCCTAGGGCTATGTGCCATGTAACTATGAGCAGGGACCTTATAAAAATTGTTTTATAAGCCCAGTGAGGTAAAACAGCCAAATTCGTTTTTCCCTCATTGTAGTGAATGGCCTTCATAGGCTAGAATGGGGAGACTTTTTTTTTATTTTAAAAGTCCCCTTAAGTAACAGATACCACAAGTTTGGTATCAAATGAATTGTTATAATAAATCTCACAACTTCCAGTTGGATTTAATATAACTTGTTCAGGTAAGGAGTTTTAAAGTTTACCTGAAAAGTTGCCAACTTCAGTCCTGCGGTGTTTTTGCTGCTTAGCTCTGATTGGCCAGCCTCTGGCAACCTGGCCAGGCTGCCTGGATGAGGTGTGAAGTAGCCTGGCTCAACACAAAGAGATGTGTCTGGGGGAGGAGATCTCCCCTCAGCAGATGGGGAAGCAGGAAGGGGGTAGGGCTGCCAAACCGATCTTCAAAGGCTGGGAAGGAGATTTAGAGCAACCCAGCAACATCCTCACATCCTGCAAACCCAGACAATTAGGTGACCCCTTGATTAGATTAGGAAAGGGCAGGAGAGGGGTGTGTTTAGGATTTTTAGCCACACCACTGTGCGGGCTCAGCCAGATATAAACTCAAAAAATCACTTTCAGCCATGAAGGATTTTTGAGGAATGTTTCTCCCTGGGATTGATTTTTGCCACACTTCCCAGGAAGTGGTCATCACAGGGGAAGGACCATGCCCCTGATTGGAGAACCAGGACCCTCCTGTTTTTTACCCAGGAGCAAAGATAAAACTGGCTGACCTGCACCCACACCTCAGATCCCTATCGGATTCCAACAAGGAAGAACTACAGAAGAAGAAGGACTGACCTGCTGGACCCCTGACCTGCACCTGAACACTGCACTCTGGAGGACTGCACCAGCTGCACACTTGGGCTTCAACACAAGAAGACCCTTAAAGGAACATCTAGAAGAAGATCCAGAAGTTTGAAGAAGTTTGGAGAAATTTTGGAAAAAAGCTCCATAAAGGGACCGACTTGCCGCAGCAACTCTAGCCGGCTTGCCCCAACCGCGACCCAGCCTGACTTGTAGGTTCGTGCTGGTGAAGAAAATCTACGAAAAAGTGACTAAGTCCAGATGTAGGAAGTTGACCGGGACCTCCCGAAGAGGGCTCCAAGGACGTCAGAGCAAGATCCAGGTTTGCCCTGGTCGAAGGATTTTCACCTCGAAAAAATGACTAAGTCCGAAGGTAAACATCTTGTTATGTGTGTGTATTCTTAGCGCGTTCCTGCGAACGCAAGCGTCTGAACATTCGGGAGTTGGCAGTTGAACCTGTGCTCTCCGGAGTGGCTGGATGCTAGGTCGCGCTGGTAATAAAGCTGTCTTTCAAGCTTGTTTATGCTGTGGACTTTATAGCTTTCATTCACCACAGTTTGGCGACAAGAGTTTTGCGCGACCTAGGTCAGCCCTGGATTCTATTTCTGCTGTTCTTTTGTTCCGGTTGTTGGTAGCGGCTGGTCGTGAGGATCCTGTTTTGCCTGGCGGCGGCTTTCAGCAGCGGTGTCTCAAAGAAGCAGCTTGAAGGTGCGAGAACACGGATTTGGGGTCATTTTGGCCATACTTTCGTCTGTTTCTTCTTGCTGGCTACTGTGGAAGGGGCTGATTACTGCGCTCCTACGGCATTTCTTATTTATGGGCCGGCAAGTGTGTCAGCGTCTCCTAGGCAACCAGGAGCGCTTCGCACATCGGCCGGCAGCCTGTCAGAGTGTTGGTGTCTCCGTGGCAAATTTAGACACTCTGCATTTTGGCCGGTAATGTGACAGCATTCTAGCGACGTGAAATCTTAGACGCTCTTTACTTTGTTGAGCCTTAGCGTCTACTTGGCAACAAACAGGGAAATCCTTTGATTTATTCAGGAACACAGGTTGAAGGAAAGGAGCTTGCACTACAGGGACCCATGGCTACCCAGGCAAATATTTCTCCGCCACCATTATTCCTTCCACTTCCAGGGGTTCCAACTCTTCCTTGGGAAGATTGGATAGAAATGTTGGAGAATTATATTGTAGCGTTGGATGGACAAGGTTTTTCTTCTCTAAGGAAGAAAGCTATTCTTTTAAGTACTTTGGGGTGTGAGGGTCAAAGGATTTTCAAATATCTTCCTCCTTCCATGGGGCCAAATGGACAGCCTATGGATGATGTTTTTAAAGAGGCCATTAAACGGTTGGAGAATAGGTTTGCTAAGGAAACCAATTTGGTACTAGTTAGGTATAAATTCTATACGCAACCCCAGGATTTTCATGAGTCTATTGACGATTTTGTGTCCAGGCTGAGGGAATTATCAGTCAAATGTAGGTTTGGTACTATGACAGATGAACTGATACGTGATCAACTTATCGTTCAGTGCCGTGATAAAAGGATTCAGGAGAGGTTGTGGGCGGCAAAGGATCCCACCTTGCAAGAAGCGATTGACCTTGCGAAAGTTATTGAAGAATCGAGGCGTTGTATAAAAGAAATAGAAAGGAAAGAGAAAACTGGAGAAGTTATGGTTTTATCAAGCGAGTCTACTGGATCTCAACAGGAACTTGGAACTGTACCAAAGAAAGTGGGGGGTACTAAAAGCAAAGGAAAGGAGTGTTTTCGGTGTGGCAGTACTTTACACTTGGGGGATTCCAAGAAATGTTTTGCTATCAATAAGGAATGTCGCAAATGTGGTCGCAGGGGGCATTATGCTCGTGTGTGCAGGGAAGGTAACCGATTTGTTAAGGAGTTGAAACCGAGCATAAATATTGTGGAAGACTGTTGTGAATCAACTTGTGAGGACAGGATATTAGCAATTGAGGATGGAAGGATTCCGAGTGTGTGTGTGAGTGACCGTAGATGCTCTAGACCAATGGCTCAATTCTATATTGGGGATATTCAAGTGAATCTCATGGTGGATTCTGGTTCTTTGTACACCATAATCCCTGAGAGTCTCTTTAAATGTTGGTGGGCGAAGGAAGAATTGTTGCCAAAAGATATATCCCCTGGTGGGTATCAAGGTGTGGAAATTCAACTGCTGGGATATATGTTAAAAGAAATTCAATTCAAGGATAGAAAGGTTATTGGGAAAATCTATGTGGCAGTTGAAGGTCCACCCATCCTAGGTTGGATGCATCAATTTGATCTCAACATAGTTATCAGTCCCAGGACATCCAATCAGGTTTTGTTGATAGATAACATGCAGTTGGATGATATATTAAAGGGGGCTGGTAATGTTTTTAAGAAAGAGTTGGGATGTTTAAAAGGTTATGTACATAAGATTATCTTGAAGGATGATGCTTACCCTACACAACACAAGGTTCGTAAAATACCATTTGTTGTCAGGGATGAAGTCAAGAAAGTAATAAGCAACATGTTGAAAGAAGGTATCATCGAACCTGTGGAGGTTTCTCCATGGGTTTCTCCAGTTGTTATTACACGGAAGTCAGATGGCAATGTGAGGTTGTGTGTGGATTTGAGGTCTGTCAACCAGAATGTTGTGGTGGATGTCTATCCTTTGCCAAATATTAATGAGCTGTTAACCTCAGTTAAGGATGGTAAGTTTTTCTCAAAATTAGATTTGAGAAGTGCCTATCATCAGATTAGGCTTCATTCTGAATCCAAACATATTACGGCGTTTATCACTCCAGAAGGTACTTTTCAATTTACCCGCATGCCTTTTGGTTTGGCATCTGCGGCAAGTGTGTTTCAGCGAATGATGGCTAAATTGTTTGGGGATGTTAAAGGAGTATTATTTTTCCAGGACGATGTGCTAGTGATGGGGGAAACAGTTGGTGAACACAACATTACACTCCGAAAAGTTCTTAAGATTATTGATGAGGCTGGTCTGAGCTTGAATAAAGAGAAGTGCACCTTTCTGGTAGAAGAAATTGACTACCTAGGGTACTCGATTTCGAATGGGAGTATCAAGCCAAAGAAAAGCTTATTAGAAGCTATTAAGTTGGCACCAGCTCTGACTGATAAGGAACAGTTGAGGTCCTTTTTGGGTCTTGTGGAATATTACTCTAAATTTGTAGATAAGTTTGCAAGCAAAACTGAGGATCTTCGGAAATTGTTGAGGAAGGGAAGTAAGTTTTGTTGGTCGGATGAGCAGGCGTTGTGTTTTAATGGGATCAAAGAAGAAATTTGTGGAGCTGGTATCTTAACAGCTTTTGATATTAATATGCGCTCTATTTTGACTGTGGATGCCAGTAGCACAGGGTTGGGAGCGGTGTTGTCACAAATGCATGGTAAGGGTGAAAAAACGGTGGCGTTTGCGTCTCGAACTTTGACCATGACAGAACGTAACTATTCTGTTATTGAACGTGAGGCCTTGGCGGCTGTCTCGGGAACAGAGTACTTTAGAACATATTTGTGGGGATTGGAGTTTACTCTAAGGAGTGATCACAAACCACTGTTAAGGATACTGTCTGCTGGTGGTGTGGGAAAGGGGTCAGCGAGGTTGGCCAGACTTTCTGCTAGATTACAAGAATATTTGTATCGTGTGGAGTATGTTCAAGGTTGGAAAAATGTTCAGGCGGATTGCCTGTCTAGGTTGTCTATTGATTGGGAGGGAGTTGATTCTCAATCGATAAGGTGTTGTGATACTGATGATGCTGTGGCCTCCATTGGTGATGTGGTAGAGTGGGGTTTAGGTACATTCACATTGGAAGAATGGAAACATGAGATGGCTATGGATGATTGTCTGAAATGTGTTTTTAAGTTAGTTTCTTTAGGGGTTAGAAGAGGGAGTTCTCTTCCACTGTCTGTGAGGCCATTTTTGGATGTGTTGGATGAATTGTCGTTTTGTGGGGAGAGTGTATTGATGCGGGGTGAGCGTTTTATTCCACCAATTGGGTTGAGGTTTAAATTATTTTCTCTGGCTCATGAGGGTCACTTGGGTCAGGGAATGACAAGTAGGAGGTTGAAGGAGTTTTTTTGGTGGCCAGGCTTAGATGGTCAGGTTAAGTGTTGGGTGGAGCAGTGTAGGCTGTGTAAGGAGAGTGAAAAAAGGTTGAAAGTCGGTGTGGGCAGGGTGGAAGAGCATATTGAGGATCCAGGGAAACCTTGGCACACAATTTGTTTGGATTTTATCGGTCCACTATTGGAACTTCCGCTTCAAATGCGTTTCGCAGTGGTGGTGATAGATGTGCACTCAAGATGGTTAGTGGTGAGATTTGTACGTGATATCACCACGACCACAACCATAAAGGTTTTGGAGGATATTTTTATGGAGGAAGGTATTCCCACGGTTCTTATTACAGACAATGGCACTCAATTGACTTCAAATGAGATGTGTTTATTTTTGAAGAATTGTGGAGTGCGTCATACCAGGACGTCCCTATATTATCCACAGGGTAATGGAATAGTTGAAAGAATCAACAGGTTAATCAAGGGTACTATACAACTAGCTCTGGCTAATCATTGTTGTGTGCGGAAAATGATAATTGATGTTGTACGAGCTTATCGTTCCACGATTCATAATGCTACTGGTAGCTCTCCTTTTCGAGTGATGAGGGGACGATCGGTGGGGACTAAATTGATTCCTTCTTGGCTTCAAGAGTGGGTTGCATCTGGTGGATGCAAGACTTCTGTACCCTCTCAGCACAAGCATGGATTGAGGGTTGGAGATTGGGTCAAAATCAAGTCTGGTAGACTGAAGGGGGGTGTTTCTAAATTTAGGGGGCCGTTTTGTGTGAGGAAGGTGGGAAAATTTCATGTTGAGTTCGAAGGAGGAGAGAAGTGGAATGTGAGGAATGTAGCCTTGTACCAGAGGGGTGGTGAGTGTGATTTAAGTCGGGGGGAGGAAGAATGTTCTAGCTCTTTCTTCTGGGGAGGAGAGGAAGTGTCTACTTCTGGTGTAAGGCATGGTTCTGGTCATGAAACTGAGGGGTGTGAGTCACAAGGTACCAGTGCAAATCAAGAGGGGAAGAATCAAACAAATGTTGCTGTTCGTGAACAACCGATGAGGACTCGGAAATGTCCTAATTATTTGAAGGATTATATAATGATGTAACAACTGGTTTGCCATAGATGTTCTCTGTTTTTCTTATGTGTTCTCTTTTTATAATTACAATATAAGTTTTCTTAGCATCCTTTATTAGTTATTTAATGTGAAGGGAAGAGGATAATGTTATGTGTGTGTATTCTTAGCGCGTTCCTGCGAACGCAAGCGTCTGAACATTCAGGAGTTGGCAGTTGAACCTGTGCTCTCCGGAGTGGCTGGACGCTAGGTCGCGCTGGTAATAAAGCTGTCTTGTTTATGCTGTGGACTTTATAGCTTTCATTCACCACACATCTCCACCGAGGGCTCCCGCGACACGTATCTGAGGGAGAGTTCCAGGAGGTTGGATTGGACTGGCGGCTTGGTCCCGCTGAAGAAAATCTTCAGAAAAACGACTAAGTCCTAAGGTAAACTTTTGACGGAGGCCTCCTGCAGGCTGTAGCCGAGCCGGGCTCCATCACGGCCGGCCTTAAACTTTGACTTTGCCCCGGTCGAGGTGCGACCAGATGACCAGATTGGTGTTTTTTGTTTCTATGCTCTAGAAGGTATTAATTCTTTAAATTCATATCTCCGGTTCTCCTTATCCGTTTTTATTCATTTAGGTGTCATTTTAAAGCAACATATATTTCCTATTTTTAGAAATTGATTTTGGTTTTTTTAAACAGTTTCTTGTGTTTTATTTATTTATTGTTTTGTGATATTTGAATGCTTTACACTTTGTCTCCTAAGTAAAGTCTTGCCAAGCTACCAAGGGTTGAGCTAGGTTTAATTTACTGAGACCTAACTGGACCGAAGTGGAGGTTAGTGGCCTATTGCTAAGTTTAGGTACTTACCTACCCTTACCAATAACCCATTTTCCAACACTAATGCTCCCCATGTTTGAATGCTTTGAATCAACTCCTTAATAAGAATTTTCCTTCCAGGTTACCTCATGCTTGCAATGTTCCACAGATCAAATTTTAATCTGTAACTCTTCTTCAACTGTTTGGATTTATTCATTTTGATTTCATATTTCTCAGCCAAATTAGTTAACTTCTCATAAACCTGACCTGCTCGAAAAGTAACATCCTTGCACCTGAAGCAATTAATTTTCATTGTAAGAATCTAATCTATTTAATACAAGTGTTTCCTCAATCATCTCATTTAATTCCAATTGGCCATGTTCAATGTCTTTTCGCCCTCTGGCATATTTCCTGGAATGGATGCTCCACTCAAATTATCTAACCATGTAGTCAATTCTTGGGCTGTCAATCCTTGTAGACTAATGTGATCACCATTGTTTTGGGGCACAAACTGTGGTACATTGCATGGGGCTCTCATAACCTGCTCTTGAGTCATCACAGTTGATCCCACAGAGCATGGGTGACATGTGACATGAATTAGTGGATCAACTCCATTATGTGTCTGGTTTGGACTAAAGATTTCATAGGGGTCATGGCTGGCACAGTAGTGCTCAGTCTCTCCATTTCTGCATTAGTTCCAAAAGGTGAATGTATTGCTGATACTGAATTTGAAATCTGGGGACCACTCTTGTTATTACCCTGGGCATACAACAGGACTACTGGGCCTATGGTTATGGGAACTGTTAATGCTTCTGGTCCTGACAAATTCGACTGACTTTGGGGGAACATTAATCCTTTACTTTGGCCAGTTAATATTGAACCAAAAGCTTGGTTTAACTGATTTGGGGCAATATTAGGTCTCATCACTGGAAATACATTGGTATGATCTGTCTCTGGTTCATGACTTGTGCAGGTGTCTCTACATTAGGTGTGGACTAAAACTGAGTCATTCCTACATTCTGAATTAGCCATGACATAGCTGGAATATTCTGAACTGTATTAACATTTGGAAGTGTTGGATAAATTGCTGGCACCTGTACAACATTTGCAGTAGGCACATTTGGAATTATCTGAAACCGGGTTTGTGCAACTGGAGCTGTGGCAACATTCTGGACTACATTCTGATTTACTGATTCCACTGCCTTATATTGTGGGGGACGATTGTGCAACAATTGAGTTACAAACTCATCCTCTGAAACACTCTTAACATCTGCTACCTTTTTATTTTCACCCAATTTCTGTTCTGTATCTTCCTCAAATTTCTTTTTAGCTTTAGGCTTAACACTTCCCTCGCCTTTCTGTGTAATTGCTGGAAATAACTGCATGTGATGTATCTGCTCTCCACATTCTCTGCTCTGCATCCCATTTAGCTTCTGCTAGGGTCTTCTCTGCTTTGCTCATTCTCCTTTTGAATTTCTGAGCCTCTTTCTGTCTCACAACTAAATCCCAAATAGAAAGTGCTTCAAATTGTGCAGGTCTAAGAAGGGAATTTGATTCATACATCACCCTTCTCAGATTCTCCAAAATTCCCAAATTAAAAGATCTGTAACATGGAAAAGCTAAGGTGCTTCCCTTCTCAGTTATTTCGCACCCTTGATTTACCCGACAACACGCTGTTTCTCCTCTCTCCTCCATTACCTCAAATGCTGGTGTACCTTCAGTTGGAGTAGGCTCTCCCTCCCTAACTGGAGTAAAAACATCTCCTCTCAATGCGCTCCTTAAAACTTTGAAAAACTTAATATTTATAGAAATTAAATTCCCAAACATAAAATCTATGAAACCAGGAAATAATTTTCAATCTCACAATTCTTTTCATGAGCTGTTCCCAACCTAAAGCAGCTTAGTCTTGTCCATCAATACGAGCGCAGCTTTTCTCACCAACCGACCTATCCCACCGCGGACCAAATGATGTCACACTCACTACATTCAGCAGCTGCGACTCTCTTCAGAGCATTCCCATACACCTCTCATACAAAACCTAAATGCAGATATTGCGAGCACAAAAAACAAACCTGTCTGCTCACTACAGGTTAGACTCAAATGGTTTGAAAGGTGTACAGAGCTTTGACTGTGGCATTTCGCACAAACAGCTACTCTTTTGGCTGTGGCTCTCTCACAAACACAAGTAAGATTTGACCCGCAAACCTCACTCCGATTGGTACAGATTCTTCCTGTGCACTCAGGATTCACTCAAGATGCACCTGAGACCAACGAACAACACACACACTCATGGGAAATACCACTGGTATTGTCGACAGCACTCAAACAACCAACATCTTACCTGCAGACATTAAATTAGCCAAGTGTCTCCATACACTTGTACAATGCTCCAGAGTCTTAGGCCTCACAGGACCCATTAACAACAACAACAACCATGTGGGTAGTTTTTTTGCACAAAATGCAACATTCACTTGGAGTATGCCAACTTCCTACTCTCTTACTTGAAATACGCAAACTCCCCACTCAATGACCTCAGAGTATGCAAACTTCCTTCTTCACTTCATACATCACACTTCATCTCAATTTGCCAAAACTTCACAAGTGCAAACCCTACTCAAAATACATACCATACACTTGTAACACAACACTGGGATTTCATCAACCTTTACACTACACCAAGAACAACTCTCAATGTGGGCAAATTGTGACTATCCTCCTCACAAGACAATACCGTCCTCTGCTGCCAAACTGTTAACGCTCAATGGTCTGGGAGCAATTTACTCCGCAATTCTGGTTAAACAACCACAAGTGCTCAGGTAAGACACCATCACCAATCTCACATTCTGAGGATGATTGAATCTTTGGACTTGGTGAAGAGTAGTCAGAATCATTCAATCACAAATCAATGACGTTATATCATAGACGATTCTAGACACCATAATCAATTTAGCATTAAATCAAACTCAAAACCAATTGAAATTTCAAAGCTTTATTACAATCTCAAAATCAATGTTAGATATGTGGTGCGCAAAACTAAATTATAAACATACATGGACACCATAGGCTGACCAAAGTGTCTCAAAAGACTTAGCCTAATAAACATCAATACTGTGAGACACTCCAAAAGAATAATGTAGATTAGGAACAATATGATATGCACATTGCTGTTAGAATTCAAAACAGATGATGGTGACATCAGTAAATCATTAAGATACAATTTAACATTCAATTTCAGTTTTCAAATTTCAGAGCTGGGCCATTCCTATCACTGACACGAATTTGGACTTGCATGTATGGGAACGGGCTAACACATGTGGACAAAAGCAAAATAACGAAAGACAAAAATAATTTGCATCTAACTAAGATAACTCACTAAAAAAGACACTGGTGTAAGTAACTAACTAAGAAGGAAACAAGAAACCATGAATGTTATACATCTCATGGGACGGCAGACAGGAGCAGTTCGTCAGGCCGAACGGTCACTTTCTGCCAGTGCCAGTTGACAGCAGCATCAGGACAGTGCAGAACACAGGCTGCACGCAGGACAGAATCAGCAGTTCAGAATTAGGTGGCCTTATTAGTACTGAACCACATAACAGAATATGACAGTTACGACTAGGGTGAGAAAACTAATCAGGAGACTAAGAGTAGAGAATGTGACAGCAGACTTAAAACAAAAGAGGACAGAGTTCTGGACAGTTTCGAGACCAGCATAGCCTGACTGAAAACTCAACGTTTCTCACTAATTAATATAACCATAATCCTTTTGATTGGTTCTTCAAATGGTCACACTCTGGGCGTCAGTTTCAGCATCCAATGGCTAACAGTGTTGCCAGCAAGTTTGCAACTTTTTAGAATCTTCTCAGCAAAAGTGCATTGTCATTGGATAATGTCACACTTTTCTAACTAAATATTACATTTTCTAAGTATTTGTTACTTGAGATCCTTTCTCACAGCACACAATTAACTAAGTTAATTAATTTCACCTGAGAGCTACACATTTCCTGTCCTGTTGGATAGCTAGAACAAATAAAGCAACAATGTTATTCTTAAAACATGTTTCTCGCCTATAATACATTAGGACACTGAACTTCACATTAACAGCCTAGGAAAAAGAATTCAGGTCTAAGGGGACATAAGAAACAAGTGATTTTCCATTATTGCTGCAAAATGGATCTCTTCAGGCTTAGTGAAGTTAAGAAGCCTTAATACACATTAATACATTGAATACATTAACAAACCTATTGGGCATCTTACAATTCATAAATGCAAAGCAAATTATTTATTTGCAAACGTTATTCATGCCATGTTAGAACAAATTTAAACGTGCATTTATTTTTATGCACACGTGTAACTCATAATAATAAAATTAATTTAATTCAATATACGTACGACTAATTCATATTAATTTTAGTACTTCAATAATTAATCTACATTTAAAAAAACTAATTTTTAAGGTTAACTCATTTTAGTACTCTCATTTAATATGAATGCAATACTCTAGTGTTAAAACGTGGTTGACAATATGAATAGTGGCCACATGGTTCACCATATTTTAAACATGCACATTTTACAATTCATGTTACTTTCTCTGTTAGGCTTTTAAATGCAGGTTAATTCATCACTAGCTTCTAATTTATATGTCACTAATCTATTAATAAAATGTGATCTCTCTCAATTTCATACTACTGTAAAACAGCAGCCTGTCTATTAACACTTTAGCAGAGAGCTACAGCTGTGTGTAGAAAATTTAGAGAAATTCTTGCAGCTGTATTATGTGCTTTACAAAGAGCAAGCTCTTTGCTGATGTCTCTAAACAGACTAAAGGGTATGTGTAAAAGGTCTCAGAAAAACAATAGGCCCTGTGCTATCACATTTAACAGCGTGCTAATTGAGTATGATAAACTTGTGTAAAAGTAAACATTTCTAATGCTGTTCTTTATAGAGTGAATGGTCACTTCTATTACAACATTCCCTCTCTACTAATACTTCTGCACATGGTATAGGATGGGTGTAAAAGGGTTTAGTGAACATGTTACGCCCTACAAAGACATTTTCTCTGAGTGAACACAGTGTACAAATGTGTTTACAGACAGAAAGCTTTCTACTAATACCTATGAACAGAGTAAAGAGTTAGTATACAAGTTTAGAGAAACATTAGGCTAACTGCTAGCACATTTAAACAGGGTGCATATTGTGTGTAGAGTTCCATGAACAAGTAACTCCTCATATAAGTCCATTCAGAGTAAATATTTCAGTTTTAGAATAACACAACACCTCTGCTGACACCACTCTATATCTTAAACGGTGGGTGTGAAAGGCTTAGTAATGAAGCCATCTGTCTCCACAGATCTTTTCTCAGAGTGAACAGGGTGTTTGACTCAGTTTACAAACAGCAATCTCCCAAATGATAACTTTGAAAAGGATAAAGGATCTGTGGAGAAAGCTTCTTAGTTGCACTGTACCTTGTATTGTCACATTTTAAGAGGATGCAGATTCTGAATGTTAGAATTTGATGAAAGAGAGGCTCCTTTTGTTAGAAGTGTATACAGGGTAAATGCTTCCTTTGTATGACAACATAGCTTGTCTGGTGAGACCTCTCTTCAGGGTGATGGCTGAGTGTGAAAGGTTTTACATCACTCTGTAAAGATGTTTTTTCTCTGAGCGAATAGGGTGCTTCATTCACTACAGTAAGACTACCCTCTCTAGTGGGTACCCTGAGCAGGGCAAAAAGTCTATGTAAAATATTAGGAGAAACAATAGGCCCTGTACCAGTATATTTTAACATGCTATACATTCTGTACAATGCAGTTTGATAAAACAGTGATCCTATCTCCTACTGCCCAGTTACAGCAGTCTCTAGAGTGACACCTCATCAGAGAGCTAAGCATTAGTGTGAAAAAGAATGTAGAGAAATAGTAGCTCCTTTGTCACATGGGCTTACAAAGAGCAAGCTTTGTAATGACATCTCCGAACACAGTTAGGGATCAGTGTACAAAATTTTAGAGAAATACTAGGCCCTGTGCTACCACACTTTAACTGAGTTCAGATTAAGGTCCTCATTACGACCCTGGCGGTCAGCGGTAATTTGGGGAAAGGTACTGCCAACAGGCTAGCGGTACCTTTTCCCAAATTATGACATTGGTGGTTTGGCTTAAGCCAAACCGCCAATGTACCACTCCGTCTACCAGGGTGGTAATGCCCGCTGGGCTGGAGACTTCGATCTCCAGCCAGACGGCCGTCACAATCCCACCCTCGGGATTATGACCCCACCTACTGCCATGTTTTTCGTGGCAAGCATACCGCCACGAAAACCATGGCGGTAGGCACTATCAGTGCCAGGGAACTCCTTCCCTGGCACTGAAAAGTGTCTCCCCTGACCCCTTCCCCTCCCCAGAATCCTTCCCCCCTCCCCCCTCTCCTGCGCCTCCCGTACATTTACACACCCACACGCGCACATACACACTCATACACACATGCATACCCACATCCAACCACGCATGCACACATCATACATACCAACACACTGCAACACACACCAACATACATTGTCGCACACATGCATTCACAACACACAACATACATGTACACTCACATTCAGTCATTCACGCACTCATTTAAAGTGACTCACACCCGCATGCATGCATACAAAAATTTATCATAACAATTTATATTTTGATATGCCAGGTGTTTATAGGTGAGATGGAATGCACATCACTACAGAAGGAAACAGGATCTTCCTTATTAACATCAGGGAATGCATCCAATTCTACATGTAATTGCACACTACACACTATAACCACAAAGGCTCTTGTCAGAGCCAGCTACTACATTAGTTGATTGTCTTCTGTTACAAAACCCTTAGTTGGGACATTGACACCCACAAGGCTCTCGCAAGAGTGAGTGCACCCAAACAGCTGCCTCCACCTGTTTGGTTGTCCAACTCCCATGAGAGTCTTGCAAGCTTTTTCATCTAACCTTTCTCATGGATGACAGCTGTGCATAGTAGGCTTTCGGGAGGCACCTGCCTTTATGCTGAGCCCACTCTCTTGGATGACAGGTGTAAGGAATAGGGTGTGGGTGAGACTAGTCTCTCTTGTGAGACTTCTCCTCAGGGTAACAGGTGTACGTACTAGATTGTTGGGACTGCCTTTCCTCTCTGTTAAGACCTCTAACCATGGAGAGCTGTGTGTGTAGTAAGGTATAGAGAGACTTGACTCTCTACTGAAACATCTTTCTGGAATAACAGGTATGCATATAAGGGTGTGGGCAGTGACTGAACTCCACACTGAGACCTCTCTCTTGGATGACAAAAGTGCATAGTAGGGCTTGTGGAGGGACTGGCCCTTCTGTTGAGAATTCTCTCTTGGATGATGGGTGTACACAGTATGGTGTAGGGAGTAACTGGGCCCTCTGTGGAGACCTCTGTCTTGGATGGTGGGTGTGCATATTGGGGTGTGTTCCAGGACTTACCTCTTTGCTCAGACCTCTCCCCAGGATGACAGATGTGAAAGTAGGATATGGAGAGAGACTGGTCTCCTTACTGAGAACTCCATCATGGAAGATGGGTTTGGACTGATAGCTCTCCCCAATGTGACAGGTAGACATAGTAATGTATAGACAGGAACTACTCTCTCCCTCCAGAGTAACTGGTGTGGGTGTAATAGAGTGTAAGAAGAGGTTTCCTTCTTCACTCAGACTTCTTCATAAGGTGACATGCATGTGTAGTACATTGTGTCAAAGAACTGCATCTTTGCTGACGTCTTTCCCCAAGCTCATATTCATGAGTAGTAGAGTGTGGGAAGAGACAGACCTACTCTCTAACTCCTCTCCCCAGGGTGATAGGTGCACATAGTAGGGTGTTCAGAGGGAATGGTATCTGCTCTGAGCCCTGCACCCAGGATGACATCCATACACAGTAGGGTGTGGTGAAAGAGTATGGGCCTGATTTCGAACTCTGCCGAATTCTAAACCAGGCTCAATGTTTTCTACTTAGCCCTCTCCCCAGAATAACAGGTGTATGTAGTAGAGTGTATATAGGGACTGACCTCGCAGGTGAGACCTCTCACCAGAGTGATGTCCATACATACTAACATGTGGAGAGAGATTGACCTCTCTGCTGACGTCTCCCCAGGGCAACAAGTGCAATAGTGTGGGACGGGAGTGGCCTTTCTACTGTAATCTCTCTCCAAGATAATGGGTGCGCATAGTACGTGTAAGGAAACACTGTCCTATCCACTAAGACCTCTCTCCATAAGGACAGATGAGCTTTGTAGGGTATGGGGCGGGACAAGCCTCTTCGCTGACACATTTCCTCAGTGTGACAAGTGCGTGCAGTAGGTTGTGAAGAGACTGGCTCCTCCACTGAGACCTTCCACCAGGGTGATGGTCATGTATAGTAGATTGTGATGAAACACTACCTCCTCTTTGAAAACTCTACCTAAGGTGCCAAATGTGCATAATGGGGTGTGAGGAGATGTTTCCCTCTCCGTTGAGACCTCATCCCAGCAACTGTGCATATAAGAACATGCAGTAGGAGAGATCTTTCTACTGACACCTCCCCCCAGCTGTGCATTGTAGGGTGTGAAAAGGCACTGTCCTATCCACTGAGACTTCTCTCTACAGTGACAGATGTGTATTGTAGGGTGTGGTGATGGCAGTGCCTAATTTGAGCCTGTGGTTTCTGGTGCGGGGCACCAGCACTCCGTTTTGTGGGCCAGCAATTCATTTTCTTCATCAGGCATTTACTGCAAGCAAAAGACACATATGGGAAAGACAGAGAAAAGAAAAATTGAAAAACAGAAAGTTGCAAGAATGAACTGAAGGGGCAGGGAGTGTCTTTAAATGGATTACAGAGGCCCAAGATGTCTTTAGGATTATGTTGCCTTGGTATTCTGTGCTCACACTTTTACATGCAGCAGCCATATGTTTCAAAGGACAGCTTTGGGCACTGGCATGTTTTTGTTTACAAATTAAGCACTGAGCAGTGACAAGCCATTACACTGACACATTTCCCCAGAGTGACACGCTTGCACAGTAGAGTGTGGAAAGAGACTGACTCCTTCACTAAGACCTTTCACCAGTAAGACAGTCATGTTAGGTAGAGTGTAGGGAAACACTATTTCTTATGTGCAAACTCTGTCTAAGGTAACAAATGTGCACCACTACTGAGATCTGTCCTCAACAACTCTGTATATGAGGGCATACAGTAGGAGAGATCTCTCTACTGACACCTCCCCCCAGGGTAACAGCTGTGCAAAGAAGGGCATGATAAGACACTCTCCTCTCCACTAACACCTCTCTCAAAGGCGAGAGATGTCCATGGTAGGTTGTAGTAAGGAAGAACACCCAGGGTCACAAGTGTAGGCAAGAGGGTGTAAGGAGAGACTGGCCTCTCTGTTGAACTGTCTCCTCATCAGTGGTCATCAATGGTGTAATTTTAAGATGTCATCACTATGATTATAAATGATGTCATAGAGCATGTCATGAGTCATGTAGTATGTGAGGTCATAAACAGTGCATGCCAGGAGCGCAAGTCATAGTTAGCTCTGCTAACTAAAATTGGTGATTTTCTGTGTTTATTTTAGTTCAGAACATTAATGCTCTCACTGACATATTCACCTAACCATATTGTTACTTTAACCTTTGTTATTTTCAGTGAATTTCTAAGTTTAAAAAAAACTAAAACAGATCTTTTTATCACACTGAAATATAATGTTAGGAAAAGTAATATTTTATTACCATACATTAAGCCAACTCACCGCTGTGCACAGCCAGGCTATGTGCCCAACCTACCTGGAGCCAGCACCATTGCTCACTACTAACATGGAAAGGGTGGGGTAAAACAGGCAGAGCTTGTAGGTAATTTGGTGCCTCAAGTAAAAGTGAGAACTGTGTTCTCTGCTCTCAGGCCAGGAGACAACAAGAAAGAACCCACTTGTCTTGGACAGTCACTACAGAAGAGATTGTGCTCCAATAAAGCAACAATGCATTCACCTCCATTAAGGATTTCAGATTGTTTTCAATGTGCAATTGCTGAGAAAACACACTGTCCATCAGCCTAGATAATGGCGGGAATGCAGTTGCATACTACTAATGTAGAAGGGTCGGAACCAAACTGGTGGAGTTTGTAGGTGATTTGACACTGTGTTTTTCTTAAAGGTGAGGGATGCTTTGTGGCCCCCCTCCCCAAGTCTTTAAAAAGGCCCTGCAGACCCCTTCCCCTGTGGATATGTTTATTTTTAAAAGGGATGGGGGCCAGTAGGCCCTCCTCTCTGTGCCTATTTTGGCCCAAGGGACCCCATCTCCTGTGGCCTGAGTATAATTTAGATGCGTACCATGCACCACGTTGTAGGCTGCGGGGGAGCCTTAGCCGACTCCCTGCATGCTGCAGGAGCCGGCATTGCTCTAGCCGCAGGTAGCAGCTATTTCAAATTAATAGGCAAGGAAAATATTGTCACAGTGTACAACCAAGTTGCAGCAGGCCATATAAGGAAAGGAATCCTGTTTTAGACAATTTAGTGTCACTTCGACAGTGCTTCACACCTGGATGTGGAAAGGCGGGGAAGTCAAAGTGGAGCCTGAAACGAAGCAAAGTGGATGCATTGTCCATCTTTTTGTACTGTCTCTGTTTTTGTGCTGATGGAGTGCAGGTCAGTATTTCATGATTCCTTGTTATTCCACATCAAGTGGCTAATCATTTTTGACACAGTTGTCTTTCTCAAACCGGTGCCTGTCATGTTCTAGGCACTACATACAATAATGTGAGTTAGCACCAAATGATCACTATTCCTTGTAAATTACGTGTGTTACCTAAACTTGAAGTAAAAGTCCCCAGAACAAATGTAATAGTATTCAAGAACATGTTGCAGATAGACATTTGGTGACTTGAATGACCAAGTACTTGAAAATTCCAGGGCAGACTATGAAACACCAAGTATAAAGAACTCCTCGGCAGCCAACATGTGTTTCGTCCTTACAGCCTTTACTAAATCTGATGGAATTAGCAGATTGTAGGCCAAATTTTCAAAAGTCCAACGGATACCAATTTTCATACAGGAAATTGAATCAAATATCCTCAGGTGGCAAATAAGCCAGGAAGCAACTGTATGTTGTGACCAAAACAAGTCAAAGTCGAAAGAGGAGAAAGCTGCGGGTGAGGGGTTCACAAATCTGAGGCAATAGTAAAGCCAATTGAAGGAGTCAGTGGTAGGCAATCGAAGTTTAAAGGACCCCTAATTTCAGGAATGTTTTATTATGAAAGTGTATGGCTCAGCGTGGTTGATAACACCATGTCGAGACATACATTTTTAAAATTGCACAGATATGGTGCTATTTTCCTTTTTTGCTGCCACGTGCCAATGCACACACTCTCGGGCCATTGCAATGGTGTGTTTGTTGTATAAGGAATAGTTTTGCACGGGAAGCTTCCCAATACAAAAACTATGATTCAGCACTTTTCTTGATCTGTGTGTGTGCTGTAGCACACATTCAAACTAAGAAAAATGAGGAGAAATTAAAGCATTTGTCCACGTTACGCCGGCCTCACGGAGATGTACGATTTTGGCACATATCCCTATGTACGACTGTGACGGCACACAAATCTCTGTTCTTACACTCTGCATGCCTCATAGATCAGGAGCAGTGAAATCCCAGTACAGGTTTTGGTGATTCCCATTGGACCTGTCTCCATTAAAGCAAGTGACAGTCTCAGTTTACAGAGAGGTAGAACCCACATGGTCCTATAAAGGTGACAGACAGGAAAGTCTTAAACTTAAAGATTCTATTTTTATAAATTTTAGTAATACAGGAATCAATTTAGCATGGTCAAATCAATTTGTCAATAGATTAGAGTGCAAAGCTCAGTTAAAGTACACAATCAATTAAAAATGTAGAGCCAGATTTAGATTTCGCAGACGGGTTGCCAAATCACAACACTGATGGATATCCCGTCTGCAGAAATATAAATCCCATTATTTTCTATGGGATTTTTATTTCAGAAGATGGGATATCCGTCACTGTTGTGACAGAGTAACCTGTCTGCCAAAATGTAAATCAGGCCCTTAGCAAAGTTCTGATTATCAAAATACAGAGTACAAGATAGGGAAACAATCCACGTAGATTTGCCTTGTAAGGAAAGTTGGAAAGGGCCTCCTGCTGCATCACAAAAGCACAGTCTTTTATAGGGTTCTGAGCAATTGATTTAATACATTTACTACAATTGTGCATGGTTCACATTGCCTAACCAACCAAAACTAAACAAAGAGAAACATGTGAAACTGAATACTTTCAACAAAACTCTCATAATTCTACAACATACAGATTCTCACAACCACTACCTGTACGTGGAACAAAATGGTTACATTGTATGTGATTTTCTCTGAATTAGTTACTTTTATTCAGAACTGCTTGTGAGGGTCTCTGACTTTCTTTGTTGAACACACTTCATTTTTATTCTAGGGATACATGAAAATATGAGTCTATTCACGTGGTATAGTGAAACGTCCAAGGCGAAATTAAGTCTGAGGCATGAATTCTCTAAATTAGCCAGATTTCGAGTTTTGATTAGTGCCAAATATACATTTCCAGAAAACAGGTATATCAACTGTAGCTAGAGTGTTGCGTCAGAACCCACAAGTGATTGCATGGGAATGCCAATGTAGCACTCATGGAAACCATGAACGCCTAGTAACGTAAAATGGCTCATAGTTCAACTTTGCAGCACTTTTAAACACTATCTAATGCAAATCCTGATTTGCATTGTATAGTAAATCGCTGCATAGCACTTTGTGACGTGTTTGTGTTACAAAAACACGGCATAGAGAGATAGTAAAATCTGGCCCGGTTTCTCAGCAGTTGTCTTGCACGTGTTTCCTCTTAGCATGTACTATGCTAAATTTGCTCATCTTTTACTACCTCTTGTGTAGGGGCATTCTTAGTCTGACATGTTACACCTTCATTAATGATGGCTTATTCTGTCTGGTCTCCCTCTCGATAAATCATGCTCTTCCCTGAAACTGGGCCAATTTGGCACCAAAAGTACCTGTTTTTCTGATTCCACTTGCTATTTACAGCTTGAAGTTTGTTTCTCAGGGGGATTAAATATGGCATTTGTATCCCACCAGACCTTGGCTGGGCTGCCTCCTTTTCCGTCGCTACAAGGTGAACTATCCATGGTTGTCAATCATTAGCCCCTTAATCTGCGTAATCACTGACCAATGGAATGCACACTTCCACAGAAGGCTCTGGGAGCTCGGCATGTTCGCCCCCGCGGCCCTCCATTTGTAAACCACAAACAGTTTTTTTCATGACAGAGCAAACAATATCCGAGACACAGGACATACCATCTGACGAACCTTTGGAGTCAGCAAAGACACTAATACTGCAGAATGAACCGGACAGGGCAAATAATTGAATTTAGGACACATTTCAAAAAGATTCCAAACAATTCCATCAGGGTTAGAAAGATACTCCTTGCTTCCTTAGAAAAGCTTTACAAAGTATGGCAAAATATGTTTCCAAATGGGATTTTAGGAACGTTTACTGTTTTTGCTATTTCTTGTATCTCCCAGACACATTCAATAACATATGTTAAGTCCATAAGAGGCAGGCCACGGATGATATCATATCAAAGGAAAACGGGCTCCATACCTTGCTGCATTTTTAGTGATGTGTAGATTTCTGAGCCCCTAGTGTTCAGAAATAGAATACATCCTGTTACATTAACCGGTGGTTGTGCGGCAGGTATCAAGAAAGTGACAGGGGTGTCTTCTATCTATGTTCACTACACACATATTATGTTGAGACTTTGTGTGGTAGGCACGATTAACTGCTATCAACCTTAACTAAAACGTAACCATTTTTTTTCTAGTGAATTTTTTTATTTTTTGAGGTTCTGAACCTAGTCCTGTGGTGATATCAATCTCTGACTTTAATAGCATCTAGGGGTGTTGCTTGGGGCATCAAGATAGCAGCAGCACCTTAAGAGTGCTCCGGACCCCTCCATCATCTGTCGCCATCCACTCCGTACCAGAACTGTTTCCCTAGGCTGGATCGCCGGCGCCCGGGGTTCCGGACCTCCATCATCCTATTGACGGGCGCTCGATAAGCTGCACGGAGTCGCCTTGGTGCGTTGGTGGGCTGCTAGCCGAACGCGTAGCCAATGCGCACCTTGGAAGCTCCCCCTTGCCTCCCCGCGGCGGCCCCGGGCGGTAGAGAGGGGCACCCAGGAGATGGGTGCCCGACGCAATTGACGTGACGATCGGCTTGCCGCTGAGGCTGGGCCCGCGGTGCAGCCTGGGGCCGGGTCACCAACCGGCTGCAGATATTGCGTTGGGCCTTGACGGATCCCACATGGATTATCCCTGTGGAAGGGCGGGGGCACTTGAGGAGTGGCTGACACAGGATGACGAAACACGCCAGGGAGAAGACCGGCAGTGGCCTGGTGGGGCGCGACTGCTGGGAGAGATGGTGGTGGGCCACGGATCGGCGTCTGAGGGGGCAGGGCTCCCAGGGCCCTGACGGCGGCTGCCCTGGATGCTGGCGTGGGACTGGGTTGGAAAAAGGCCCGTGCAGGAAGCGTGTTCTGCGCTGGAGACCCCGCAGCTGCCTGGCTACAAGTGAGACTATACCAGGCCCCGCCTCCCCTGTGCCTGACCCTGCTGGGTGTGCCCTGAATCTGAGGGTCCGCCACCCAGTGGGGCTTGGGGACGGCCACCTTGGGCCCCTGGGGTATGCCCAGACCTGCAGAGGAGAGATCTGCCATGCTAAAGAAGGGCCGATCTGACTGGGGAATACGGTGAAGCTAGATCACGGGCCGCCGGTATAGACTCGGGGGGACCGCCTCCCTTGTGGCTGGACTTCACAGGGCCAGAGTGGATGGGCTACGTGTACAGTACACATCACTACACCTGTGAGACTGGCCTATGGGGCTATGGGGAAAGACAGACAGGCCAAACCCTTCTCATCCGAAACCCGCATTGACAAGTTCACCACCTCAGCTGGAACAGGTGAGAGCGGAGGTGTGGGGGCTCCCTCTCTGGCTGACCAGACCGAGGGGGACACAGATAAGATTCTACGTGCCATACAGTCCTCCCAGGCTGTGGTGGAGAATAAAATTGGAGAGGTCAGAGTCGACATGGCGCTGCTGCGTCAAGATCTTCAGAACGCCTTGGGTGAATCACTGAGGCAGAAACCTGTGTGTTGACTGTGGAATATGAGGTTCGGGATCTTAAAAAGAAGGTTTTCTTGCCTTCTCACCCGCACACATGAATTGCAACAACGACCAAAGGAGGCAGAAAATCACTCACGCCGGAATAACCTGCGCTTTGTGGGATCCCCGGAGACCATTGAAGGTTCCGACCCCTGAGAGCTTGAACAGAAGTGGATCAAAACATGGGTGCCCGTGGACAAGTTGTCTGCCTGGTTTGCCGTTGAGCGTGCTCACAGAGCTCTTACTGTAAAGCCCCCTCCTGGGATGGCGCCTAGGGCGTTGATTGCCTGAAGCCTTAACTTTAGAGATCAAAACTTGAGGATCCTGATCTTCCCAGACTACTCCCGAGAGGTCCAGGCGAAGCGGCGCACCTATGAACAGGTTAAACAGAAACTGCGAGCACTCAATGTGAAGTACATTCTCCTCTTTGTGGCCCGCCTCAAAGTTCTACATGCCGGCAGGGCACATTTCTTTGACACCCCAGAGGCGGCCTGGGAGTGGGCAACAGAGCAGTGGGCGCTTTGGGATGACGCCGGAGGACCCCTCTCAACCTGAGGGAGCACCAGGTGCGATGCCTGGGGGAGCCGCTGGGGGCCCTGCCCGCCCCAGATGCCCATGGGCTGGTTCCCATCAATGGAGGCGTAGGTCCCGGAGGGCCTCCCGGATGGGTGGCACGGGGACCTCCTCGCTGTCGCCGCCTCGAAGGAGAGAGAACTCCCGGGACTCAACATCGCCGGGGCACTCTGCCCCGGAAGAAGGGGAGAGTCTGAGCCAGACCCCGCTCATTTGGGGCGACGATCAGCTTGACATGGCTGACTAATGGAACGTAGCTGAAATCCGATGCAATGGAGGGGTCCACCACTCCACACCACTATAGGAGTTACCTTATCTTTTCATTAATGTGTTGGAGTCATTTGCTGCGACAGATGCTTCTTCAGTTGGGGAGGGGAAGTAAAGGGAGGGGGGAGTTGGGAGGTACTTATCATTGTACAAGCGTATTAGTGTGTTGTTTGTTTCTAGTTTTCAGCTCTTGGAGGCCTCATGTCAGGGACACACACAAAACACACAGACACCAGGCGGCTGCAGGACTCACTGCCCACTGCTCAGTGCCCGTTCCTGGGTTTTTGACCCTTCAATGATCCAAAAGACAATGGAGGATGCCCCATCTCAAAACATCACATGGCACACACGACAATAGTCTCCTGGAACGTTAATGGTCTCCTTGACCAGGTTAAGCAGACGGGAGTGCTGCACTACGCGCAGCGCCTCGGACCCTCCATTCTCCTCCTACGGAGACACACTTATTGGGGTCCACATGCCCTTTCTTGACACACTATGGCTTTGACTGGGCTTACCACTCTGGGTACATGCAGGGGGGCAGGGAGTTGCAATGCTACTCCACCGGGGCTACACCTTGGCGGTTCAACAGACCTAGGAGGACATGCAGGAAAGGTACGTGGCCCTGACGGGAAGACTGGATAAACGCAATATCAACCTACTTAGCATATATGCCCCCCGCTGGGCTTGAGGGGTTCTTTGACACTTTTACCACTCTCCTCGCACAAATGCCTATGGGACTCACGGCCGTAGGTGGGAACACGAACGTGGTATTGGACCTGATGATGGACGTTATGGGCCCTTTGTCTGACGCTTGCGAGCTCTGACCCAATGGATGCTGAACACGGGACTAGCTGATATCTGGTGGGTGTGGCATCCCCGACACCGACAATGCACACACAGTTCAGCAGCACACCATACCCAGGCCCATATAGATATGATCATCACAAGGGCCACTGACCTTTCCCCAGTCCCCCAGGTCCAGATACATCTGTGGAGCGTCTCCAACCACGCATCAATCTCGATGGTTATTGGCCATTCGGAGCAACACCGGAGACCTGTGTGGTGTCTAAATGCCTGGTTTCTCCAGGACGAGACTTACTCCACGGACCTCCATAAAGAGATTAACCTTTACTTTTGTGTAAATGCTGGCTCGGACCAATCCCGTCTCAGTCTTTGGGTAGCGAGTGAGGCCACAGTCCGCAGTTATGCGAAAAGTCTCCTACGACGTAAGGAGAAAGAGACACAAGCCTGTCTCACCTGTCTCACGTCCCTCGAGGCTCAGGCACTCCGTCTGAGTCCCGGGGGGGAGGATCGCGGGCGGGCCTTGGAGCTGGTGAGACAAGATATTTGAGCCCACTCTCTGGAAGAGGCAAAACAGATCTGGCGGGCAACACAGGCCACTGGCTCCCTAAAGGGGCGAGTGATCTCCGAGATTCTGGATGAGTCTGGGCAGATACGCACGACTCCGCAGGACATAGCAGAGACCTTCGCCCACTATTACGCTGCACTATACAAGGTGGTGCCTAGACCTCTTGTTGAACAACAGATGCCGCTCCTGAATGAGATAAGCATGCCAACCCTCTCGGCTTCACTTAGCAGAGGCTTTGATGACCCCATAACTTTGGAAGAAATAGGGGAGGCCATTGCGAACCTTCGCTCCGGGAAGACCCCGGCCCGATGTCTATCCGGCAGAATACTACTCCAGGTTCTGTGTCCTCCTGGTGCCCTACCTTCATGGCCTATATGCGGAGGCCCTGGAGGGGGGCGCCTTTCCTGTTGAACTGGACCAGGCCACCATTGTGGTGTTGCCTAAATCTAAACCACCATCCAGACACAGTATGGACTATCGGCCGATATCATTAATCAACACTGAGCTCAAGATTTACGCCGATGTACTAGCCGGTCATCTATGGCCGGTGCTGCAACACCTGATCCACTCGGATCAATGTGGCTTTATGCCTGCCCGCAGCACAAGACACTGTCTACAGAGGCTTCATGTTGCCTTAGCTCATAGACACACGCTGCGCGCCCACGTGGCGCTCCTCCTATTGATCTTGAAAAGGCACTTGTTATGATGGACTGGAATTATCTGGATCTAGTCCTCCAACGGGCGGGTTTGGGATCCCCTTTTCGGTGTATGGTCCATCTATTATACCAAGCACCATTGGCCCATGTCCTCGTAAAAAGAAGGCTATCGGAGGTCACACAGATCGAGAGGGGTACCAGACAGGGGTGCCCCCTGTCCCACCACTTCTTCGCCCTTGCCATCGAACCCCTTGCTCAGATGATCCACCGGGACGCCTTCTTGGAGGGGCGGCAGTGGGAGATGGGAGAGGAAGACCGCATCACCTTATATGCAGACGACGTATTACTCTACCTGTCACACCCGGAAGTAGGCAGCCTTCAGTGCCTCCAACTGCTACATATCTTTGGTGAGGCATCTTGCCTCAAAATAAATGCTAGGAAGTCTCTGCTGGTACCACTATCTTAATCTCGGGCACTGGTTGACTGGCAGACGACCATTCCTATCCGAGATTAAACTTCACGTATCTCAGTATTAAAATCGCACTTGATCCCGACATGACCTGGGCCCTTAATCTCAACCCGCTTTTGTGGAAAAATGAAAGCGGACCTCAGGAGATGGCAGAATCTTCCGCTTAATGTGCTGGGACGTATAGCGTTGTACAAAATGCTGATCCTACCCTGTTTCCTATATATTCTCCAGAACCTCACCATCCGGATACCCCGGCACTGGTTTCTGGAGATGGATGCAGTAGCCAGCTCCTTTGTGTGGCAGGGGGACCGGAGCCCCCACTCTTGGGACTCATGTCAGCGTGGAGTGTTTGACTGTGGTCTGGCCATGTCAAACCTATACCTTTATTACCTGGCAGTACAGTTACTCACTATTAATGAATTGCTTAATGGGGGGTGGGGCGACCCAGCCTATCGATTGGAACTGTCAATGCTGGGACTCCCACGACTCATGGATCTGTTGTATGGTTCTCCTATCCCCAGGTATACGCCCGAAATCACCAGCCAGGTTCTATATGGGTGGCGTGCAGTCCAAAAGGTGACGGGGTGGTGAAGCCGGATTACCCGACACACCCTGCTCCGGCAGGGAGCATGGCTGCATGAGGTTTCTTCTCTTGAGGGCTTTAGACTTTGGGACAACATAGGCATCTCAGTGGTAGGAAATATCTGGGAGGGTACACACATGGGGGGTCATTCCTACCCCGGCGGGCGCCAAAAGGCCACCCGCCCGCCCAGCGGGAAAGCCCCAGCAACGATGAAGCCAGCTCCGAATAGAGCCGGCAGATTGTTGCTGGTGTGCGACGGGTGCAGTTGCACCCGTTGCGATTTTCAGTGTCTGCTTTGCAGACACTGAAAATCTTAATGGGGCCCTGTTAGGGGGCCCCTGCAGTGCCCATGCCAGAGGCATGGGCACTGCAGGGGCCCCCAGGGGCCCCACGACACCCGTTCCCGCCATCCTGTTTCTGGCGGTGAAAACCGGCAGAAACAGGATGGCGGGAAGGATGTCGGAATCCCCATGGCGGCGCTGCTTGCAGCGCTGCCGTGGAGGATTCCCTGGGGCAGGGGAAAACCTGCGGTAAACCGCCGGTTTCCCTTTTCTGACCGCGGCTTTACCGCCGCGGTCAGAATTGCCCCTGAAGCACCGCCAGCCTGTTGGCGGTGCTTCCTCCGTCCCCTGCCCTGGCGGTCCATGACCGCCAGGGTAGGAATGACCCCCATGATGTCCTTCCAGTGACTCCAGGAGACATATACCCTGAATCAGACACAATTTCATAAATTCCTGCAGCTCCGACATGCAGTCCACACCCACATTAGAAATGGTACCCAGATCCCTGACTTTACCCCTATGGAGGCAAAGACACTGATGGGAGCCTTGGGTGGGGGAGGTGCATTGCAGATCTTCCGCTCTCTGGTGTTGAATGCTTCTCCGCCAATCCAGACCTTGCGGGCAAGCTGGGAGGAATGGATTGGCCCCCGGGAGGAGGAGGAATGGCGGGATGCTCTGATGGCGCCACGTACTCTTGCAATATCCGCAAGGCTCTGGATGGTCCAGATGTAATTTTTGCATTGTGCTTATCTGATGTCCGTGCCAGACTCAGGCGAAACCCCCGGTGTGGTAGATGCTCTCACTCACCGGCAGACTTCTTCCATATAGTGTGGTCATGCCCCAGGATCCAACGATTCTGGACAGATGTCCTTGATGAATTGTCCACTCTACTGAATCTTAACCTGGCAACCTCTCCTAAGGTGGCTATGCTGGGGGTGATGGAGGGTGTGGGTAATACCCTTGTGGCTCACACACTAGTGGGCACGGCTCTACTTATTGCCAAAAGGGACATTGCTAGATGCTGGGCGCCCCCCCTCGCTACAGCAGTGGAGAAATGGGATGGATTGGTGCGCTCAAGTGGAACGCTCAGTCTACCAGGCAAGGGGATGTGAGAATAAATATCATAAGATTTGGGATGTTTGGTTGGGAACCGCTCACCCCTGAACATGTAAACGGACCTGATTGTCGAATGTTCCTGCTTGATCAAAAGTCTGTATATGAATATCTAATTGCACTGACGATGTGTGTCCTTCTTTGCGACCAGTCACTATGTATACAAAGCAATACAAATTTGGTTATAAAAATAAAAATAACATCTAATGTTCATTCTGTGAGAAAAAGACCTTTTTTGTCCTGGTTAGCCCCCACTTTTTGCCTGATATTTGATGTAGTCTCAAAATTGTTTGTGCCCTGGGCCCCTGCTAACCAAGTTACCTGGGCCAGATCTCTTTCCCAAAATTGTTGTGATGCATTGGCACAGTTGGCAACACTTTTAGCTGCCACTATAGGTCCTTAGTAAATTGTGCTTAGGAACCTAGGACATGGGGTACTAAGGATAGGCCCCTAAGGGCAGCAGACCCTCAAGGGCCATGCTCCCAGATACATCCAGCACTGCCATTGCAAGCAGAGTGTCCTGGTGCAATCCTAAAAAGCAAACTCGACGTGACACACAGCCTGTGTGCCCTGTCCAGTATACACTGCATGCAATATAGATAAGTCACCCCTCTGGCAGGTCTTCCGGCCTAAGGCAGGGTGCATTATACTGAATGTGTGGGCATAGATGCATGAACAATTTGTCCCTACTGTGTCCTTGCCAACCCTGGGTCATGGTAAGTGAACAGAGCAGCCATTTTAAACATGTGCTGGACACTGGTCAATATGAGTTTCACAGCCACATGATGACTGCCCTGAACCCTAGGTTGTTTGGAATCAGAATGATAAATCCAATCTGGTACCAGCACTGGATGTATCCCAACATGTACCCAGGGGTCATCTTAAAGGTGCCCCCTGCAAAAGCAAACTACCCTGGCATGGCTGTTGGACTGTCACAACCAGCCTGCCACCACCAGACAAGATTCTGGAACCCTGGGGTGAGAGATCCTGCTCTCTGTATCCCAGAACAAAGCCCTTCCTGCGTGGAAGAGTAAACACTCGTCCCTCAGGAATGTTCACTGCCCTACTAGCGAGTTTCAAAGGGCTTACCGCCCTTGACACTCAACCCGCTAGCCGGCTGTTAGCAGCAGATGGCCACCCCTGTTGCAATCCCCCACTTTTGGCAGGAGCAATGGTGGGAAAGCCACACAAAGGACAGGAGGATGGGACAGCCCCAGCTTGCCCCACCCTTCAAGCGTTGCATGCGAGGTGTTCCCTCCATTTCATTTTCCTCCTTCTTGCATGGAAGGAAAATAGCCAATGAGGTGTACGGAAGAGTCCTCTGCCTTCAGAAAGTGTAGATGACCCATTGGTCACTGCTAGGTACTCCCCTAAATGCCTCTAAACCAGATAATCAGATTCCAAGGACAAAAGAAGACCAGCAACAAAGAAGACCCAAGGCTCAAGAACTGAAGTCCTGCTGCACCAAGAAAAGGTGCCAAACCCTGTCTTCTGCACCCAGGACTTGACAATTGCCACTGAGGGATTGCTTTGATGTTGGATGGACTCTACAAACACCCAGAGGACCTCCACAGTTCAGAAATCACCAAAGACCTCCCTCCAGAGTGAAGGCATCACTCTCCTGCAACCAAAGACCAAAACGCAGTGAAGGCCACTTCACTGGCTGGCTGCT
Source organism: Pleurodeles waltl (assembly GCF_031143425.1). Taxonomy (NCBI): domain Eukaryota; kingdom Metazoa; phylum Chordata; class Amphibia; order Caudata; family Salamandridae; genus Pleurodeles; species Pleurodeles waltl. The sequence goes on along the minus strand of NC_090444.1, from coordinate 632,088,334 downwards.
GATTCAGGAACAGGATGCCGCAGCCAGACCAAACTCCACTCAGTGAACGTGAGAACAAACCCTGCAAGTGTGCCAAGTTTGGTGTCACTGCGCCCTCTAGTGACCAAACCGTGTAATAGCCCCAGATACAGGTCACCCAACATCATATGCCCAGAAGAACTGTCCATTCTGGATTGTAAAAGAACCGGGAGGAAGCCTTAGTCAAGAGACTTCAGAAACCACACGGACTTCCCACCAGAGTGTCCCTGCTGACCTGCAAATAACCCTTAAAAAGACCTACCTCCTGCTTCCAAGGCCACCTTTGTGCACAACTTCTCGCTCACCGATTTGCTCTGCACCGGGCCACCCTGTGCCCTGCACCGGAGACCCATTGCCTGATTTTATGTGCATTTTAAAGTATTTCTCCATTGGGTCCTATGGTGCTTGCGTAATTACACACAAAGAGACTATTTTTATTCAACTTTAAAAATTCATAACCTAAAAAGTACTAACCCGACTTTGACAAACTAGTTCTTAAAAATCTGAAGTATTTTTTTAAATTGGTCTTGGGTGATTCTTTTGAGTGTGTGTCTTGCTTTATTGATACTATGAATACAACACATGCTTTGCACTTCTCCAAGATTAGCCTAGCTGCTCAACCAAGCTACCATAAAAAAGGGAGCATTAGGTGGTCTACTTTTTACCTCTGTAAACCACCATGTGGTTGCCTGTACCCCCTACACAGTGTTGCTAGTTTTGCACACTGCATAGAGGGCCAGCCTCCTTCTCCTTGGTAGGGATGAACATGAAAAGCCCCATTTAATCATGAATAAACATCTGTGAACTGCATTCAGGTGCCTTCTCATCCTCCTCTCAGGAACTTGACCTAATATCACTCTTCATGAGCTAAAACCTTACCCAAGATGTTAGGGACAAATGCCATACTCCGGAAAGTTTGTATTGACGCTGGTTCATGATTGTCCCCATACTGTTTGTTGATTTGTTGAAAATGTAAATGACAAGGTAATAAAGGCTTGATAAGCATTAGAGGGTACTAAGGGATGGGAGATAAGGGGCATTTGGCACATCCACCTTGCCTTAGGAGAAGGGATTTCTATGCCAGGATTGGGGTTGGGCCCAAAAGTGGTGTATGTTATTCACTCCACATCCTTGGCCCATGGTGAAACAGTATCTTTGTTAGCTCTCCTCCATTGCTCAAGGTTGCACATTATCGGTTAGTGCCCCATAGCCCATAAACATGGTGTATTTGTGGTAGACCTTTGGTATGCAAAATGGTATGAGTCAAAAGGTACTGTGGCAAGCCAACAGCTTCCCAAGCATCTCATCTGCAGTTGTCAAAAGGAAATCAGGGCAGCTGGTAAATATGATAAAACCACCTGACCCACAACTTTGTTAGATGACATTTGCTGAGTATCCTAACTCTGAGACCATGCATTTTCTCTCTACGCTTCCTTGTCTTGTCTCCATAGTTGCTTATTGATCTACCTTTGAAGGGAGTTTTTTGTGCATCTGTGGTTTCTTGTTAGGGGTGTATTGTGTGCACCTGTTTTCAACGAGTAGTTTCACTTTGATGCATCAGTTTTATGCTATTTGTGGCTGTGCTACTTTGTGCTAAATCATTGTGCCACATTAGTAGGTTCCCTCTTGCCTGAAACAAAGTCGCTTTTGCATGGTTGCTACCAGGTCCTGCCCACTTTGCATGCTTAATTGTGTTCTTGGCACTTGGACAACACATTGCCAATTGATAGATGCAATATTGGAAAATTTAATGGCAATGTTTTCCATCGCCTTCAGGGTTCATCTTAAAGCCTGTGTGGTGGAGTTGTGTTGCACCATGTAAGTGTAGAGCTCATGTTATCACACAAGACATATCCACACAATACACGCCACACAACAGACACATACACACATATAGAGAAAGAGGCTTTTGAACAGTCCCTTTCAGTCAATGACTACTGTGTTTCATTTGGCTTTAGGCACTGGCTCAACCAGGAAGGTATAGAAACTTTATATTACAATTGAAAGGAGTGATACAAAGAACTCCTATATTAGTTAACCTCTTAGCTGCTGGGCCTCTATCCCCCGCCCCCAAGGTGAGCTCTTTTTTTTTGCTATTTGGGGTAGTTCACGCTCAGGGCTCCATAACCTTTTTTCTACATAAAGTATCCACACCAAATTTGTGTCCCTTTTTCCAGCATCCTGGGAATTCTAAAAGTACCAAGGGTCTGTGGATTGCCATGGAGGAGAGAGAGAAAATAGGCAAAAATAGCTACATTTTAGTTTTTTGGGAAAAAATAGGAAACAATGCTCTGGATAAAAATGTCAGTTTTTTTTAAATGGCATCAATGAATGGTTTGCTGTGCTAAAGTCACCATCTCCCCCTCCCCGCCCTCGCTGCTTCTAGGGATTCTAGGAATCGAGGCCCTCTGGGACCTGATCTGCTAGAGTGTCTCTCTGCCATTTTTCAGCCTTTACTCTTTGCCTTTTTTTCAGCCTTTACTCTTTGCCTTTTTTCAGCCTTTACTCTTTTGCCTCTTTCTCTAACTTTTTCTAATCTCTGGCCTTTTTGCCCTCTTTAATTTTTGTGCCTTTTTTCCCGCTCCTTTTCCCGCTCCCCCGCCCCCCGCCCCCCACACCCCCATTCGCCCGATCCTCCCGCCTCCCAGCTGCTCCTCCCTCCCCCTCCCTTCTTAACGGCAGGTGCTGCACACTAGGGTGAGTGTCTCCTGACCTATTTTGGCCAGGTAATACACTCCCCGCGCGCACAGCACCACCAAGCTGTGCCCGTGTCTCCCCCTCCCCGCCCTCGCTGCTTCTAGGGATCGATGCCCTCCGGGACCCGATCCGCTAGAGTGTCTCTCTGCCATTTTTCAGCCTTTACTCTTTGCCTTTTTTTCAGCCTTTACTCTTTGCCTTTTTTCAGCCTTTACTCTTTTGCCTCTTTCTCTAACTTTTTCTAATCTCCGGCCTTTTTGCCCTCTTTAATTTTTGTGCCTTTTTTCCCCGCTCCTTTTCCCGCTCCATCTGCCCCCCTCCCCCGCATCCCCATTCACCCGCTCCTCCCGCCTCCCAGCTGCTCCCCCCTCTCTTCTTAATGACGCGCCAAAACCCCTGGACCTCGCAACAGCCACATCTCCAGCCTCCGCTACGACGCCAACACCCTCCACGCACTCAATACCGGCTGAGACACCACCTGTTTCCAGGCCACTCCGAAGAGCACACACAGGCCTTTCTCCTGCCACAACTGCAGCTTCACCTGCACCAGAGCCCACAAACCTCCAAGGACCAAGACCAACCACCTCTGCTGCATACTCCTCAACACCTGCTCCGCACTCAAGCACGCCATCGAGCTCTGGGACCTGCTCGACTCCACCACCCCGGACGTGGCCTTCCTAACTGAAACCTGGTGGAATGACTCCTCAGCACCTGACATCACCATAGCCATTCCTGAGGGGTACAAGGTCTCTCACAGAAACCGCACCAACAGAACCAGAGGAGGCATAGCCATCATCCACAAAGCCACCCTCGAAGTGAAGACCCGCATGGACGACTCCCTCAGCTCTGCCGAACTCCTGCACTTTCAAGTCCACACGACCCCAACACCACCCTCAGAGGACCGCTGATCTACTGAACTCCGGGACCCGGGCACCGTTCAGCAACGCCATCGCCGACCTTGCCAGCACCCACGCACTCGCCTCCATGGACTACAGCCTCCTCGGGGACCTGAACTTTCACCTCGAAAACAACAACTATATCAACTCCACCACCCTGACCGCCAACCTCACCAACCTCAGCTTCAGACAGCTTGTCAACGCACCCACCCACTCAGCCGGTCACACTCTAGACCCCATCTTCTCCACAAGCGACCACGTCACCTTCAATCACACCACCAAACTCTACTGGACCAACCACCACTGCATCCACTGCTTCAAGAAACAAACCGAACACCACTTCACCGAGCAACCACCCCGCCGACGCTGGGGCAAAGTCACCGAAGATCAACTAACCAATGCCCTAGCCCAGAAACCACCCACCAACCCCACCGACCACAACCTCAAGCTGTGGATCAATGACTGCGCCAACTGCCTTGAACCACTCAAGAACCCCTCCAACAACCAAATCAACAAAAAAGCCCCCTGGTTCACCAACGACCTCAAAGCCTCCAAACGCAATTGCTGTAAACTCAAGCAAAAATGGCTCCTCGATCGCACACCAAACAACCACACAGCACTCAAGGACGCCACACGGAGCCACCACCAACTCATAAGGCTAGCAAAAAGATCCTCCTTCAAAACTCGACTAGAAAACAACGCTCACGACATTGTAAAGGAGCTCTCCAGCCCAAGCGCCACCGTCAACCATATCACCCCCTCCCAAGAACTATGCGACGCCCTAGCCACCACCTTCCACCGAAAAATCACAGACATCCACGACAGCTTCAACACCCATCACACCTCGGACACACCTACCCCGCCCTCCACGAACTCCACCCGCTCCAGCCGCCTGACCTCCTGGACCAGCATCAACAATGACAGAACTCACAAGACCATGAATTCCATCCACTCCGGATCACCATCAGACCCCTGCCCACACCACATATTCAAAAAAAGCAGACGCAGCCATTGCACCACACCTACGGAAGGTCATCAACATCTCCTTCGAAACAGCAAGATTCCCAGAAAGTTGGAAACACGCCAAAATCAACGCTCTACTCAAAAAACCAAAGGCGGACCCCAAAGACCTGAAGAACTTCCGGCCCGTCTCCATGCTGCCATTCCCGGAGGAGGTCATTGAGAAAATCGTCAACGCACAGCTCACCCGGTACCTCGAAGACAACAACATCCTCGACCCCTCCCAGTCCGGCTTCAGGGGAAACCACAGCACCGAGACCGCCCTCCTCGCCACCACAGGCAACATCAGAAACCATCTCGACAATGGAGAAACATCAGCCCTCATCCTCCTAGACCTGTCGGCTGCCTTCAACACTGTCTGCCACCACACCCTGAAAATCCGCCTCCTCAAAGCAGGGATCCAAGACCAGGCCCTCGACTGGACCACATCCTTCCTCTCCGGTAGAACCCAGAGAGTCCGCCTCCCCCGTTCCAATCCAAAGGCTCCAACATCATCTGCGGTGTACCCCAGGGCTCATCCCTCAGCCCGACGCTGTTCAACATCTACATGGCCCCCCTTGCACAAGTGGCCCGTCAACACAACCTCAACATCATCTCCTACGCCGACGACACCCAACTCATCCTCTCCCTCACCAAGGACACACACACCGCCAAAACCAACCTCCACGAGGGCTTGAAAGCCGTTGCCGACTGGATGAGAAGCAGCCGGCTGAAACTAAACTCAGACAAAACAGAGGTTCTCATCCTTGGGCCCACCCCCTCCTCTTGGGATAACTCATGCTGGCCAGCCTAGCTGGGTACCCCAAGTACACCAACCGACCACGCACGAAACCTCGGCTTCGTCCTCGACTCATCCCTCTCCATGTCAAAACAAGTCAACACCGTCTCCTCTTTCTGCTACAACACCCTCTGCATACTTCGCAGAATCTACAAATGGATCCCAACCAAAACAAGAAAAACAGTTACTCAGGCCCTCGTCAGCAGCAGGCTCGACTACGGCAACGTACTCTACACAGGCATCCTGTCCAAGCACCTGCAATGCCTCCAACGCATCCAAAACGCCTCCGCCCGACTCATCCTCAACATCCCTTGCCACAGCCACATCACCCCCCACCTAAGAGACCTTCACTGGCTCCCCGTCGACAAGAGGATCACCTTCAAGCTCCTCACCCACGCACACAAAGCACTTCACAACACCGGACCAACCTACCTGAACAGCAGAGTCAGCTTCTACACTCCCACCCATCAACTCTGCCAACCTCGCCCTCGCCTCCATCCCCTGCATCCTGCGCAGCTCCTCCAGCGGCAGATCTTTCTCTTACCTCGCCGCCAATACCTGGAACACCCTCCCGTCTGACCTAAGACAGACCCAGGACTTGCTCACCTTCAGAAGACACCTCAAGACCTGGCTCTTCGAGCAGTAGCAGCCCCCCCCCCCCGGCGCCTTGAAACCCTCATGGGTAAGTAGTGTGCTTTAGAAATAGATAGATTGATTGACTGATTGATCTTAGCAGCTTTCAGGAACATACAGAGCTGAATTTTAAAAAAAAGTTTTTTACCAAAACTTTGGAATTTTTCAAAACGGCGTCCATTCTTCCTATTTTTGGTGCTCTAAACCTACTTTTAGATTGAGATGGAAAACCATGTGAAACCCATGGGTGTCCACATAAGCTATACCTTTCTGAAAAGTAGACAACTTTTCTAATTCAGCAAGGGGTCATTTGTGTGGATCACTTAAGAGTTTCTCAAAGAAACTAACTGCTGAATTAAAAAACACTGAAAATGAGCAGGAAAAAAGTACATTTCTTACAATGTTTTCATCAGTAACTTTTTGTCACAATGGCCGATTTATAAAAGCGATATGTCATTTCGCCCTCTAGGCCATTCTGATTGTTGGGATATAGGGGCATATTTAGAAGCCCCAACTACTGCCTTGCGCCAACCTAGCATAATTCTTTTTATGCTAAGGGGGCTTTGAAGAGGCCATTTCACTGTGCCATATTTACAAAGTGGTGCAATGCATGCATTGTGCCACTTTGTAACCCTTTGCGCCACATTATGACTGTGCCAGGCATAATGTATGCAAGGGGGTGTTCCCCAGCAGGGAGGCCCGAAAAAATGGCACAGTGAAATTTACAAGATTTCCCTGCACCATTTTTTCTGTAATTTTTAATGCCAAGGCAGGCATTAAAGTGACATTCCTGTATTGGCCTACGGCCTCCCTGTGCAGCAACGCACCACAAGAGTGCCAAAAAGTTTGACGCTGTTGTGGTAACGACTTCCATGGTGTGCTGTATTGTAAATAGGCGCAACCATGGTGTTGTTAGGTGTGCGCAAGAAAAGTGGCGCATCTGGACTGATGTGCCACTTTCTTGTAAATATGCTTCATAGTATTTGTAGATTCTCCAAGAACCCAAGATACTGAGCGCACCATAGAATGTTTTTTGATTGTGTACTGAGTATAGACCAACTCTTATGGGGAAATAAGTGTAGTGAAAAATGGGTTTCAAGGAAACCTATCTATTTTTTAAATGGGCACAAGATATGGAGTATAGAAGCAGTGGATATTTTTACATCCTCAAGTGGTGGGTACCCATACTAGCATGTGATTATGATATTATTTTCCAAAATGTCTTCTTTCTTACACATTGTCTTACATTTGGAAGGCACAAATGCAGCGAAATTCAATTGGTAAGAACAAATATCCTACTATTCTTTGCTTCCACATGTCTTCTGATAAAAATGGAACCTCACTTTTGTGGGTAGGCATCATGCCTGTGAGAGGAAATGGCCTCAAATTAAACACGGCTACATCATTTATTTCCACTCAAAACTTATCTTTTCTTGCGGAGTAGGTAGCTGTGGATTCTGGGCCCTAGATCAAATGACACCTAGGGAAACCTAGCAAACCGGTTTATTTTTTAAAACTAAAGAGCTAGGGGAATCTAGGATGAGGTGACTTGGGTATCTCTCACCAGGTTGTTTTACCCAGAATCCCTTGCAAAGTTCAAACTGTGACTATTTGACTAAAACAAAACACATTTTTCTCACATATCTGTGATGGAAACTTCTGGAATCTGCTGGGAGCCACAAACTTCCGTCCTTCCAGCCAGTATTCCCCTAAGTAAAAAAAAAATGGTACTTTACTTGTATGGGTAGGTTGTGCACCCACAATAGGAAATGTCCAAAGCGCAACATGGATACATCACATTTTTCCGCTCAAAACTGACCCATTTTCTGTCAAGTGGTTAGCTGTGGATGTGGGCCCTTGCTCAGCTGGAACCTATGGAAACCTAGACAACCTGTAAATTGCTGAAAACTAGACACCTCGGGGAATCCAGGATATGGTGACGTGCCTGGGTATCAGCAGGCTGATTTACCCAAAATCCCTTGCAAACCTTAAACTTTGACTAAAGTAACACATTATCCTCACATTTCTGTGTTGAAAAGTTCTGGAATATTTGGGAAGCCACAAACATCCTTACAGCCAGCTTTCCCCTAATTATTCTGATAAAAATGTTACCTCAATTGTGTGGTTAGGGTAGGCCTAGTTCCTGCAACATGAAATGGTTCAAAATGCAACTAGGATACATTACATTTTTACACTTAGAACTGGCCTTTTTTGCAAAGTGGGTAGCTGTGGGTTTTGAGCCCTAAATCAGGAGGCACCTAGAGAAACCCAGCACACCTGCATATTTGTGAAAACTAGGTGGCTAGGGGAGCTTAGGATATTATTTATCATGTGGATCCAAGCAGGAATTTTTACCCACAAAGCCCTACAAACCTCAACTTTGCCTGAAATTACAAATTTCCTTTACATTTCTATGATGGATTATTTTGGATCTGCAGGAATCCATGCAATTCCTACCACCCAGCATTATCCCACGTGTGTCGATTTAAATGTTGCCCTACTTGTGTGGCAAGACCTAGTGCCCACAATAGGAACATACCAAACCAAGGTCAATAGGAACCTGGGACTTCTACTTATTGATTAATAAATATGTTAATTAAGTTATATTTATTTATTTTAGCTGTATTTTAAGTGTGGTCTGCTAGGTTTGTGGAGGTATAGTATATATTTTTATTTCATAATATAATTAATTATTAAACTTTGTAATAATCATGTAAATTGTTTATTTATATATATATATATATATATGATTTTCCTATTAAGGATTTTATATTTCTGGTAAACTAACGGATATTAAAATATGATATGTGTTTGAAGTGAAGTACATTTTCTATTCCTGCACAGACTGGAGTGGGAGTAGTAAATATTTCCCGTCCGAAGTCCACACTTTCCCTATTGTTGCATTGACCGAAGTGGTAATAGTAAATTTAGGGGCATATTTATACTTGTTTTGCACTGAATTTGCGTCATTTTTTTAATGCAAATTCAGTGCAAAACTAATTCCATATTTATACTTTGGTGCTAGACCTGTCTAGCACCAAATTTATGGAGTTAAAGTCATTTTTTGAACATGGAAACCTACCATGCGTTAATGAGATGCAAGGTAGGCGTTCCTGTGCAAAAAATTACTCTATGGCCTTAGCACCATATTTATCCCCGCGCTAAAATCAGGCACAGGGGGGAAGAGGGGTCAAATAATGGTGCAAAGCTAGCTTCCCCCTATTATTTAACGCCTGGGTCAGGGCTGGCGTTAGTGGAACTGTGGGCCTCTTTCCATGGTGGAACACCATGTAATAAGCCCACAGGTGCCCTCCCAAAGCCCCAGGGACACCCCCACCCACACCAGAGGGAGAGCAGAGGATGGGGGACCCCATCCCAGGTAAGTATAGGTAAGTACAGGTAAGTATTTGTTTTTAAAGTGCTATTGAGTGCCCTGAAATGGGACCCCCTATATGGCACTGCATGCAATGGCCATGTCCGGGGGACCCTGGTCCCCTGTGCTGGCCATTGGGGTGGTGGGTATGACTCCTGTCTTTTCTAAGACAGAAGTCATGTGGTATGGATGGTTTTGCGTCAGAAAATGACTCTAGGCAGGTTAGAGTCTTTTTTTTAATTTTAACCTGCCTAACGTTTTTTTTTGGTGCAAAACCCCTTCTTCCATACCGTCAGCCCCACCTGACTAACGTCATTTCTTTTATGCTAGCCTACCCTTTGTACCAGCTTGCATCATTCTATAAATATGGTGCCTGGCTGGTGCACAGAAATGATGCAAGCCGGTGCTAAACTTTTTGGTGCAAAACTGAGTTAGTGCAGTTTTGCACCAAAAATATAAATAAGGGCCTTAACGCCTTCAAATTCCAACCCTTCCCCCACTGTTGCATGGACTGGAATGGGAATAGTAAATGTAACCCCTTTGAACTCAAATGCTTTCACTACTGTTGCATAAACTAGAGTGGGAATAATACATTTAACCCCTGTGATGTCCAACCCTTTCCCTGCTGTTGCATAGCCTGGAGTGGGAATATAGAATTTAACCCCTCAAAAGTCCAACACTTTCTCTACTGTTGTACAGACTCGAGTCGGAACAGTAAAGTTAACCCCTCCAAAATCCAACGTTTTCCCTGCTGTTGCACAGACTGAAGATGGAATAGTTAATTTTACCTCTTGAAGTCCAACATTTTCCCTACTGTTGCACAGGCTAGAGTGGGAATTGTACATTTTAACCCTTCTTAGTCCAGCTTTTTCCCTACTGTACAGCAGACTAGAGTGGGAATAATGGTTTTAAGCCCTCCAAACTCCAACACTTTTCCTACCATTAGACAGACTCAGGGAGGAATAGTAGTTCTACCCCTGCAAATTCCTATGCTTTCTCTACTGTTGCACAGACTGGAGTGGAAAAAGTATATTCAACCCTTCCAAAGTCCAACGTTTTCTCTACTGTTGAACAGACTGGAGTAGAAATAGTATATTCAACCCTTCCAAAGTCCAACGTTTTCTAAACTGTTGCACAGACTGGAGTAGAAATAGTATATTTAACCCTTCCAAAGTCCAACGTTTTCTATACTGTTGCACAGATTGAAGTGGGAATGGTAATTATTACCCCGCCAAAGTCGAACACTTTTTCTACTGTTGCACAGACTGGAGTGGGTATAGTAAATTTTACTCCTCTGAAGTCCAACAATTTCCCACTGTTGCACAGACTGGAATGGGAATAGCGTATCTTTTTACTTTCTGATTTAAAAGGTTATGATTAATATTGTTGAAATACATATTTTTATTATTTGTTTGTTTAATTTTATATTTTAGTGTACATATGGATTTTTAAAAAGTGTGTAATATTTTTAATAAACGTTTTTTAATTTTATGGTTTTTATATTTAATTCATTTGATAATTTATTTTAATATTTTGTACTTGTGGTAAATTAAAAATATAATTCAAAAAAATGTATATAATTGTACTATAAATTAAAATACATATTTTTAGTAATAGTGTTACATTATATATGTATATATAAACAAGTATATATATATGTGTATGATTGTATATCAGTATATATATATATATATATATATATATATATATATAAATATATATATATTTAAATATTAACTAAAAGTATTTAATTTAAATTATATTTATGTTATATGTTATATTTAGGATCAACTATTTTAAACTACATTTCTATTGAAAATCAATATTTTTAAATATTTTTAAAGCTATTAGTGTAAACAATATTTTATTCCAATATATTTGTACTTACCACCATAAGTATACATGGACAATATTTTCGTAATCAATATTTTGACTCAATATTTTTGTGTCTCAATATTTGTTGTTCCAATATTTTGTGAGATATCCACAGATATACTTTCCTTTTCTATAAATATGTGATAGACGAAACTACTTTTGGGCCAAACGAATTTGATTATTTTTCAACAGAGGCTCTTCATGGATCAATGCATTTCTTGTTGTTTAAATCTGTTTATTGCTGCTTTTTTTGTTATGAATATTACATACAAAGTTAGATGCAACATTCATGTCAATCAAAGGAATTGTTTACCCATACAGAAATTTACCATACAGTGCTGGTCGAATACAAGATAAGGTGAGCTATGGAATCTGTAGCGACATATAACGGCATCCTGCTGCATTCGTAGAGCTTTCACTACTTTGATAACAACTTTTAGGAGTAAGAGAGTATATTTATGATATACATTTAGCAGTACAGCAATACTTAAAATAGAAGCCGGTGTAGGTATGCATGTATATCATCCATTCTTAGCAACAGTGCACAGTATACTATGTGTATAACTGATAGGTTTCAAACGGGCTATCTAAAATCGGGAAAGGAAGGAAAACATTAACTACAATGATGAACCTCACTTCGCTGCATTTCACCCATCGTCGTTAAATTATGATTATGTTTATATCAGTATATTACCTCATAGCAGGGACCATGTAAGGTGTAAGGTATGTGGTTTCTACTGTGTGTAGGATAATAATGTCAAGGAAAAAAAAATGCACAGGCTAGGATCCCCCGCAAATTGCGACAGCAGACGGTGGCTGGGAGTCATGTGTTGTGTATGCTTCAATCCAAGTATGGATCAATGCTTTTCTTTAAACATAGGAAAGGATTTGTACCAAAATATGTGTGATACTTTTTTTGCAGTTGTTTCACAAATTTTTTTCTCCATTTTTTTCTTTGGGCAAAAAATGTTTGTGAAATATGGTTCGGGGCAAAATCTGTTTGCCTAACTATTTAAGTAATACAATTGCTGCAATTGATCAATTGTTCTAATTAAGGATTATTTCTATATCTGGAACATCAATAATTATGTTTTCGATATGCAAACATCGCTGACACAAGTGAACCAAAATGGAAATTGTCCAGAACAATGGGGAGATTTGTTTTCCTGAAGTTTGTAAATGTTGCTTGTTGTAATCATCTTTTGTCACACCTACATACTATTAGTTTGTATTAGTTTCTACTTGACAGTTTGGTGTCTGATAAGAGACACATTTTTCATCTTCCACCTCAAATAAAAGCTCTTCACTGTAATTGTTAACAGGGTAAATACAAATCCAACACTGCATGTATGATGATCAATTGTTTTACAAAAAAATTGAAGTGACATTCTTTATGCTTCATTATAATTCTCCAGACAAACACACTTTCTGAATATGGTGGATGGGATAGAGACTACACATTAAATTCTTGGCTTCGCAGCACTATGTCAGACATTGACTATTTTCTACTTCAAGGATAACTTTTACCTGACGTAACAAGATGCAACTCATTGGCGGCTGGCCTGTCTGACAACAAAATCGTTCAACTAGACCTTGACCTGGGAATTCTAGCACTTCCACCACGTAGTTGGAGAATGAAAGCCATTTTAGCAGCCATTTACTCAACAACCAAAGAGGTTCCTGGCCTGCCATCACCTCTCACACCCCGACTTACAGGACCAAGCCCAGTATTATTGCAGGGTTCCCACATGGTGGCAGGTATGGACTCAATTAATAAAAATCTCATTGTGCCTCTACCAAAAACTAATGAAGTACAAGCTCAGGTACACGCCCAATACAGCCCACACTCAACTCCAATTAGTGGCATTTAACAAATCCCACCAGTACTAAGTTTAGGCTCGATGGTGGGCAGCAGTCATAATCAACAACAGGAACATCAGGGAGAGGCAGACAATTCCTAGCTACACTTAATTTAATTTTCAAACAATGCCAACTTGCTTAAGGTAATGGAAGTTAAAACAATAAACCAGGATCATACCACCAACATTTGACATCAACCAGTAACTGCCTTGCCAATCACTGTCGTACAAGGAGCTCAAGTAGGTCTCCCTACATCACTGACTACACTGCCTCATAAGGTCTATAAAGAGCCAGACTTAGCTCAAATACCCCCCCCCCATGTTCAATTAAACGTAAGTAGGGGAATGCAAAATCCAAAAGACCAACACCAATTTGGGTCTATCAGAGAAAACTTAAAAAGAGTTTATCAAAAATGCATAGCCCTTTATTAGGCAACATACAAACATCAATCCAAGTGCTAAACAAGCAGTCAGGCAAGTTGGATGTCCAAATTGATCTTTTCATATTGTGGACATAAGCTCAAGCCTCGAAAAATTTACAGATTTAAAAACACAGGTCAAAAACAGCAGCTCCCCTGTTCAATTTTCCTGCACATGTGGCCCGATCATCGATAAACTAAAGTAAGTACTCTACCGGCAATCTTGGCAAGTATCATTGACCAAAGAAAACCATCCACATTAAACAAAGTTATCAGCGGTAATAAAACTCAATTGTGGGCCACACAAATTCAAATGCCAATGGCTAGCCAACAACTTTCATCAGAAATCAACTTACCTCACACAGCAATCCAACAAAACTCCAATGACATAACTCAGACTGAAACTGAGTTACTGAGGAGCACTGTTGACTATAGTGCTCTCAGCAGCAAACTAAGCACAAGAGGAATAAACCCCTGCAACTGACTATTGAAGCGCTTAAAGGAATTTACCCAATTTTTGCAGTAAAGGACAAAAGGAAAATATTTCCTATTGTCCTTAGTTAAGCAGAACCACACACGAGCATTGAATCAGCTGAAGACTATGCAATAACTCAACTGCACAAAGAGGCTAAACCACATATACCATCTCCAAAAGAGGATGCATCTTCTCAAGCAGCTATGGTCCCCCATAACGAAATCCGGAGTGCACTTGATAATCAAAGTCTACACCTCTCAAGTGAGCTACAGAGCCTCAAGCAAACCACTTGGACAAACAGGATGAAAGTTCTAGAAATTCCCAGAAATCATTACGAGATATTCTGGACAAAAAATTGGAAAAAGACCAGGTAGCCAAGGACACCTTGGTGGTAACCAGCACGCAAGAATAGAAACAAGACACAGTGGTCTTGCACAACGAGAAGCACCTCTGGTGAATCAAGCAATCAGGCAACCACATTTAGCGTCTCTTACCTGAAAATTTACAACCATTGGCACCAATCAGGTCACCCACAATGCACTGCAAAAGAGAAAGTGGAAAGCCCTCCAAATTGAAGTAAAAGCGAACAAAGGTCCTGTGTCAAGAATAAAGAGGGTAGAATAATATTGAACCTGAGAACACCAGGAGTAAGAGCATGACTAATAAAATTGATACACAGCATTAAGCGATCATGCATACCAGCAAATCACTTTCAGTATGACTGTCCCTAAACGTGTCCAAGCACCAATCGACGCCGAACTCCTTAAAACCACTAATTTAAGAAGACTGAGGTGAACCAGCAACTCAATAGTTGGTCTGTCAAGTTAGACCAAGAACCTGTGAAAAGAAACTTGTCCATCAGCAGCCAGCCACAATGAATGCTTGAACATCTTCGTATCGACGATTGGCAACCTTGCAGGTGCACTATGAATCTCTCCCAAAAATCTATAACCCTAAAGAAGGAGCTCAAAGAAGCAATCAGAGAATCAAAGAAAGCAAACACCCAACCAACATCATAAGACAATAAAAAGCTTAGGAAACAATACAAAAAACAGGACTTGGATGACCGTATGATCCCGAACCAGTCTTTCTGGGTGAAACTCATTTATATCTCAAAGCAAGCAAATTCTAGCTCCCTTTTGGAGACTGAGAATGCCCTAGTAAGACCTCCTAAGCTAATAAACAATTCAAATGCATCAGACGAATCCTAGGTCATGTACTTAACTACCATATTTAATAATAATCCACCCCAAGGGCTCCTGAGGACACCAGAACAACAAAGCTCTGTAACTAAAGATAGCCTACAAATCAGTAATTGCTGAAGACAGATAACGGAATTAACTGCCTGTCCAGGAAAACGGAATCCCATAGTGAAAAAATACTGGATCAGTAGTCCACAGGTCATCTGTTCCATGGTTCTTGATTGCAGCAAAGCCCCCTATCCTCCCAAAGAGTTGAGAAGGATAATAACAGCAGGGCGGAGTGATGGATCTTCCCCAGGACCTTTTCAAGACAGATTCTCAATATTGGGCAAATGTGCTATCCCATTTACATAGAGAAGGCAAACTCACTGACACCATACCTAAGAGTTGGAGAGGATCAATAATACACCCAATTTTCAAAGGCAGAGACCGACTAGTCCCAGCAAACTACAGGCTCATAGCATTAATAGATGCTGAAGCCAAGCACTATGCCTCTCTACTCTTACAAGAATTGATTGAGTGGTTGAATGCAAACAACTTAGTGCCAGTCAACCAAACAGGTTTCAGAAGGGGATTTGGCATGGTTATGAATATCGTAGCACTAACTGTATTAGCAGACAAGTGTAAACGACTATTAAAAATCTGTACCTCTGTTTTATGGACTTCAAATCTGCATTTGATTCTGTTTATCGAGGGATTCTGTGGCACAAGCTACAGGCAATGAGCATCCCAGCCACCTTTCTGCGTGCCATTGAAGCCCTGTATGCAAACACTTGTATTTAGGTAAGGCTGGACAATGGTTCAATGTTATCAAGAAACATTCCTACAGAACTGGATTGAAACAGGGGTGTGTGCTGGCTCCACATCTTTTTAATCTGTTCATGGCTGACCTATTTAGCAGGTTAGACAGTGCAAACTTGCATGCCTTGAGCTTTGGCCCCTTAAAATGATCTTATCTTGCTTATGGAGACAACCATGTATTTTTGAGCCTTACCAAAATCTGCAGACAAAGATCAATCCACGAACTAAACAAGTACGCCAAACTAAACAAACTGGAAATAAATAACAACAAAACACAAGTTATAACGATCAGAAATGGAGCCACACAGCCTACCAAAATTTGATTGGACGGGCTTTTAGAGTAAGTGAGCGTATACAAATATTTGGGTGTTTACCTGAATATCAAAGAAATTTTCACTGAGTATAAAAATTAAATTAGTAAGAAAGAAAAGACGCTAATCCACGCATTTTCTATTCCCTGCAAAAGGCTGTATGGCTCCTCTTTTAAGCCTTTATTGTTAATAATATCAGCTGCACTTCTTCCAACAATAGCATATGCAAGTGTCTCCCTAAATGGGAAGAGTGCACTGCTTTTGGATAAACTGCATATCAACGCTTATAAGACTGTATTCGGTTTCCCAAAAATGCCTCATTGACACAAAGCCGCTTGGAATTTGGCCTTACAATTCAGGTGCTAGGAAGAAAGTACACCACAATAAAAACTTGTTATGAAACCATAACAGTGCAGGGCAATTAGTTAAATAGCGCGTCATGGTCCGCCTTGGTTAACGAACCTTCCTCTAGCTATCATAAATATCTTTTCTCTACAATAAAACAAATTATCATAGTAGACCTTTGGGAAAAGAACCTGCCCTTCTCAAACCTTAAGCAAGTGGTCAAAAGAGCGGCAAAACTTAATTCCGTCATCGATGAGCAAAATACCTTCAGCAATCAATCACGGGCCTGGATGGTTATTAACAATTATGACAGGATGAAGCTAGCTCTATATTTAACCCAGACATTTTCGATCCATATCAAGCAAAGGCTGATGGTATTACGCTTTGGTTACCTTCACACTCTCGCAGAGCAACCGCCCTGGAAATACAAAGGTCTTACAACATGTAGTTTATGTGGCTGGGAAAAAGATTATTTTTATACACCTAATCTGCATTTGCCCTCTGCTAATACAAGACCGGTCACCTTACTTAACAAAGGCTTTTTGGCCACAGGCCACAGGGCCACAAGTTGGCAATAATCAGCAGCCTTAATGTGGATGACACTCAACTCTACTGCAAACCGATCAAATTCTTTTTGATACACAAGCAGACAGTGAAAACCAAGCACGAATAACTGAAACCATAATGAGGCTCTTGAACAGTTTACATGGTGGGTTTGGACATTGGAATAAGCTTAGCCACAGCTGAAAAGGCCGAGAATAATGAGAAGGTATAATAAAAACTGAAAACAAACTGCTGGAATAGTTATCATGATAGTCCTTAGCACCATGGTCTATTAAATGTCCCCTTATAGTGGTGATAATAATAAGCAAGAAAATTATGAAGGATCATTTGACTGGAGAATAGTTTGATTTTATTGGTCGATTTCAGTTTTTTATGATGAATCAGTATTTAGGATTTTATAGAATACACTGATTTTGTAATATTGTTCCGGTTTTAAATAACTAAACAACAAAGACCTTAATGCTGGTGATTTGGAGTTCATTTGAGTGTGTTGGCGCAGGACTCTACAGAGAATATCATCGCCATGTATTCTGGTTCCCTCCTTGGCATGGAGAAATCACACTGGCAGACCCTTCTGGGTAAGGCATCCTGACTAAAGGACTGGTCACCCTTGCTCCATGACCATGACTGAGTCCATAGGGAGTCAAGACTGAAATTCCTTTACTTCATGGTCCTTAATTACAGGTACCCGACACCCCAGACGCTGAGACGTGCATGATTACTACCTCATGGTCATTTCTCAATTTGTATCATATGCTCTGGTCCTGCCTAGTCTTTCGTTCATACTGGTTAGCAATTTGGTCGCACATGCATCTCAACAGCTTTGCGACTATAACTCCCTCCGCACAGCTAGCTTTGGTGCATATGACAGGACAAATATTCCATACCTAGACATTCACACAAGCAGATGGTTAGCCACCTTGTTGGCAGTGGCTAAGTTATTTATACTTCGCCATTGGAGTCATCCTACTTCCCATACATGCATGAGCATCTCATTGAATTACGTAGAGTATGCCTCCATAAATGCACCACCCACAAGATTAATGACAAACATGAGGTGTTCAAAAGTGTTTGGGGTACCTTTATTGCCTCAGAAGGGAGTGCCTCTTTGTGATACTTTTTGCCCCCAGACACTGGGGTCTCTCACTCAGGCACAAAGAACACGACTCATGCACTTTGATGTTTCCCCACCCTAACCTACTCTACATTTCAATTTCGATTTCAGTTTCCATTCTGTAGCTCCTAAAAGTAGGGATACCTACAGCTTCCAGTGAATACAAACTCTCTTTGGCCGAGTCCCGTCCCAATTTTCTCAATTTACTAGTACAAGGTAGCACTAACTACTGCATCGGTGCTCCAGAGCGCTAAAAGATATAACTGCCTCTAATCATCACCCACCTCCATGCTGTACTTATTATATCATATTCAGGCTAGGCCTAGGGAATTGGGTGTGTAATGAGGGAGGAGTGATTGAAGTTAAAAAGTGAATGACCTCTGAGTAGACTGAGAAGCTACCTGAGGAATTATATAGGGCAAATGATCTAACTCCCATCTTAGATTTGGTATCAGATGAGTTGGATTGTATTACTGTTTCTTCTTCCTTTTTTACTTTCATAGATCCTCAAATATACATAAATGTATGCTCTAAACATGTCCACCTACCAGCCCATTGGATGAACAAATTATATGATTCAGACAAGGTTTGACTTTTTGACTAATAACTATAGTGATTACAATAAGAAGTGTTTGTCCATATGTACCCCCGTTAGATCACTGCATTCACATATCCCTATTTTGACATACTGCAGTGCTGTGTCATTATTATCTTGATGTCTTGAAAATACTGAACATGTGTATGCTATCCTCCTTCCTCCTAGGTGTTTTCATTCCCCCTCTTTACTCCACCCTAGCCCTAGCGACAAGAAATCTGTTTTGTTTTTTCCTTGTCATATTCTCTCAGATCTCACAAAGTTTTGAAATTATTCTTCCTTTACCTACATGTTGCTACATTATGTTGCCTTCGAATTTCAATAAAGAAGATGGTATCAGTAAGGAAGGCTGTGTTATTTTACTTAATTCAAAGATTGAATGACAAAGAGATAACTTAAAGTTGTACCACCTAGTGTAATAGTATTAGTAGTACCACGCATCTCAAATAGTAGAAACAAGCAAATATACTATTTAATGTCTATGGCCCTCATTACGAGTTTGGCGGGCTCAGGCCTGCCAGGTTGGCGGCGGCGGTCATACCACTGACAGCCCGGCAGTGAAGACTTCCAAATTATGGCCATGGGGGTGTTCCCAATAGAACACAGCCAAACTACCCCCTGTACCATCAGTGCGGTCAGGCCGCTGCAGAGGGCAGCAGGCACCTTCAGACAGGCAGTGACCATTTCTCACCAGACATATTACGAGGCTGCACACCGCCAGGGATTCCGCTGGGGTCGTACTGCCACGAAAACCCTGGCAGAAACCAACTCTATAAAAGGAAACAGTCACCTTCAGGAACACAGTCCTGCCCGGAGCTGCCACGGAGCCTGAACTCGAAGTCATCCCATTGCTCCTGCTCGCGCAATGACTCCGGATCCAGCGACGGCGATGAAGACACCAACTGTAAGTACACACACCTAGCACACATTGGAGGGAAAGGTATTAGTAAACCCACAACACACACATCCGGAACAGCCTGCGACGGACACAGACACAAATGTACCCACACACCCATTCAAACACAC
This sequence comes from Pleurodeles waltl, assembly GCF_031143425.1. Classification (NCBI taxonomy): domain Eukaryota; kingdom Metazoa; phylum Chordata; class Amphibia; order Caudata; family Salamandridae; genus Pleurodeles; species Pleurodeles waltl. Next base: position 632,068,333 of record NC_090444.1, on the reverse strand, counting down.
ACAGACACCTACATACACACATACACACACACAAACACACACACACACAACTACACACATGCACACCCAAACTACACACACCATGGCCAACACACACAAGCGCCATACACACACCAACTCACACACAGAACCATCACTGTCTAACAGAATCATACACAACTTCACGACTCACGCAGCGACATCACAACTGCAACTACACAAACAGTTCGCCATGCACTCTCACTGCACAATACATAACAACACCACTATACCATGCAACAGTCTCACACTGCCATACAACAAACCATATGACCCACCACTCACACTCCACACATAAGTCATAGAACATAGCCAACATCACACACATGGACGCTCACACAACAGCTAGACAAGGGTTCAGAACACCACCATCACACATGCCAACACAAACAATACACAAGTTGGCTACACACATGCATGTACCAAACACAAACATATCCTACAGATAAAAACACGGCAATTACAGCAGGACCAATGGCAGGGCCACACACACACATGCAATCCAGTTACACCAGGTAGCACAACCAACACACACATCTCACACACACAAACCAAAGCCCACAAACATAAAACAGCCATGTAGAAAGAAAGGCAGAAGAAGTATGTTACCATCGATACCAAGAGCAGGTTGGACCAAATGTATTAAAATATCAAAATATTAAAAATCAACTATATACAAATAGAAGGCTGTTGGCCAGTCCATAATCATTGGTGCCCAAGGCACAAATGGCACCTTACTGTGCCCCAACTTGACTCCTGACTGCAAAATGACCTGCACAGGTTAGGGGCATCAAGGGGGCAGACAGATATCGCAGGGATTAAGGGGGGTGTGGGGTTTGGGCTTGGGAGTGGGGACCTTGGGCTTGGGAGGGGGGTTCCTTGGGTTTGGGCTTGGTAGGGGGAGTCCTTGGGCCTGGGCTTGGGAGGGGCAGATCTCTTGGCAGGGTGAGGGGCAGGGGCAAAAGCGGGGGAGCTGGGGAGGACTTGGAGGTGGAAGGGCTGGACTTGGGCAGGGACATAGAATGTAGAGGGGTAGGGAACAGGTAAAATCTCTGAGAGGAAATGCTTTTTAGACACAGGGGTGGTCATGGCAAAAGGGTTTGGGAGTGGAGGGAGAGGGAGTGGTTGTCAGATGTGTAGGAGTGGATGTCTTGAGTACAGATGCATGCGTAAAAATGCTTGTGGGTGCGGGGTGTCAGTTGGGTTGGTGAGTGTGGGTGTTTAGGTGTTTTAGGAGGAGGTGGGGAGGAGGTGTTGGGAGATGCCGTGGTGGACGGGTGAGTGTCTGTTGGGGTGCTGTCTGCAGGTATGGTACTTTTGCTGCATGTGGGTGTGTCGTTGGTTGTGGTGGGTGCGGAAGTGGTGACTGGGGTGGATGTCTGTGTGTCTGATATTATGCTGGCTGTGGGTAAGATGGGACTGGTGGTTGGATCCGTGCAAGATGGTGTGGTGGTTGCAGGTGTGTCTGGTGTAGTGTCTGTGGGGGAGGGAGTGGCAGGAGACTCAGTGCAGGGAGTGGATGTTGGTGTGTCTGTGGGTGGGTGTTGCTTGTGTGCATGACGGTGGTGGGTCTAGTGGTGCTTGTGTTTGTCTGAGCTACCCTGGTCTGTTGAGGTGGATGCATGTCTGTGTGTATGTGTGTGTTGGATGGGTATGGGGAGAAGGGTCTGGGATTGGGAAGAGGTAGTTGGAGAGGGGACAGGAGACAAAGGGTCACTGGCTGCCGTCAGAGAGAAGGCCAGAGATTAAAGGATCTCTGGAGGCCAGCCATGGCACTGTGAATGCTCTCCAGGAACGCATTGCTCTGTTGGACCTGAGCTGCCAATCCCTGGATGGCATTCACAATGTTCGACTGACCCACAGAGATGGACCTCAGGAGATCAATAGCCTCCTCACTGAGGGCAGAAGGACTTACTGTGGCAGGGGCAGTGGTGCCTGTGGTGAAGGAGACGCCCACCCTTCTGGGTGAGTGGGCAACTGGGTGGGGAGCAACAGGGACAGCGGAGGTAGTAAGGGGGGGTGGCAGACATTGATGGAGATGGCGTGGTCCCCAATGGGTCTGCCACCGTCAGAGAGTGGCCACTGGAGGAGGATTGAGAGGATGAGTTTTTCAATCCGGTCTCCCCGTGGCATTCCCCTTGTCCTCTGTCCCACTGGGTTCCTCTGTGTCGCTAGTGACAGATTCTTGGGTCTGGTGGGCTGCTGCTTCCCCACTCACCTGTGACCCTTCTCCTTCCCCAGATGATGCTGATGCAGAGAGAGCGAGAGAGACAGGAGGCATAATGGTTAGCACATACCTACCATTGACATAGGCAGACATGTACATCTGTCACAATACATATCATGCGTAGGACAGCTCATTTGCCCCTACACATTACCTACATCATGTCATTACATGTCACTACTACCCACACCTGTCTGCCAACCCTCACACCTAGAGCTATACCTAAGTAGAAGTGCACTACTAGACTCATCCCCGTGATGCCAACCTAAGCCCTTTAGCTGGCATTGGTTGCCCTGGATGCAGAAGCAACAGTATGCCTGAATACACATCTTACCTCTCCGTACCCCTTTCACCCATTGGATATGCATCTGACAAGAAAACACATTTGGCTTCTGTAGGCACAACACCTGATAAGTCTGTGTCCTCTGTAACATGTCCATTACAGTGACGACAACTCTACTCAAAGACCACACAGCACCCACCTGTCATTTTACCTGGCTGCCGACTCAGTATACTGTTGCCACTATGGAGGAGCACACAAATTTAGCCTATACTAGTCAGACAGACAAACAGTTCACACCTGATGTGTACAATGTGAATCTGTGGTATAGGCATGTTAGTAGTCAAACCCCATCACAGACCCAGAGCAGGTGACACAAAGCACAGACATCACTACCCAGCATACTGCTTAGTGCATCTACACTGGCCCATGTACCACATGTAAAGCATCCAAACACATCCACTGAGTGCACTGTCACAAAAGATAAACATCAGGAACAATCACACCACTACATGGACCACTTCCAATGCCACCGCACATGCAGGTACACCAGCTGAACTATGCACCAGGACTACTCCAGCCTCACACACAATATTCCACAAATGGCAAGTGCTGTCACTGAGGCCAAACAAGACACATCTCAGAGGGTATATGTATACGCATGCATTAGGCTCTCTTGGACAAACACCACTGCCAGTACACCAAATGTACATCCCACTACCACATTAGCAGCCTGAAGTAACTGAATAAAAATATTCCTTCACATTAACACGCCATGTGTTGTGCAGTACCCAAACCACTCCTAATCTGCCACTCCCTAATAGCCATGGCAAGCTGTAATAGTCACAGGCCATCAGCTGTGCCCCCAACTATCCATGACCACATGATGTAGGTTGTCAGTCAGCAGTGCAGCATGGGACTTGCTAGGACGCGCTAAACAGGACCAGAGGGACTCCACATCTCAGCCTGCTTTGTGGCCCCAGGAAGTGGCCATCTTGTGCATCACCTGCTCCCACTTGCCAGGTCCAACGAGTGCTAAAAAGCATGAGGGGGCATACTGCAGCGTGGGACGCGCTAACCAGGACCAGAGAACTCCATATCCCAGACTGCTTTATGGCCCCAGGAGGCGCCAATCTTGTGCATCACCTGCTCCCACTTCCCAGATCCAACGAGCGCTATAAAGCACGAGGAGGCATACCGCATCGCGTGACGTGCTAACCAGGACCAGAGGGACTCCATATCCCAGACTGGTTTGTGGCCCCAGGAGGTGGCCATCTTGGGTATCACCTGCTCCCACTTACCAAATCCAACAAGCGCTATAAAGCATGAGGGGGCATACCGCAGCGCGGGACACAATAACCAGGACCAGAGGGACTCCTAATCCCAGACTGCTTTGTGGCCCTAGGAGGCCGCCATCTTGTGCATCACCTGCTCCCACTTGCCAGATCCAACGAGCGCTATAAAGCGCAAGGAGGCATACCGCAGCGTGTGACGCGCTAACCAGGACCAGAGGGACCTCATATCCAAGACTGGTTAGTGGCCCCAGGAGGTGGCCATCTTGGGTATCACCTGCTCCCACTTACCAGATCCAACAAGCGCTATAAAGCGCGAGGGGCATACCGCAGTGCGGGACGTACTAACCAGGACCAGAGGGACTCCAAATCCCAGACTGCCTTGTGGCCCAGGAGGCGGCCATCTTGTGCATCACCTGCTCCCACTTGCCAGATCCAAAGAGTGCTATAAAGTGTGAGGGGGCATACCGCAGTGCGGGACATGCCCGGGCAAAGCCCGGCCAAGTGCTGGCCTGTCTGCGCTCATCCGCGTCCGACTGAGGCCAGGCATGGCCACCCCCCTGAGTCTGGCTTTCTTTTTCTGCAACCCCAAATAGTTTTGTCCCCCTCTGGCCATCCCCCTAACACCATCCCAAGCCCCTTGACCCCGTCCCAATACATTGCCATAGATATGGGCAAAAGAAAAGCAACCAAGGACGGGGCTGTGGTTGGGGGGAAACAACATAAGAAAAATTACAAAAAGTCGGGCTGCAACAAATTGTTTGACCACATTGATGATCTCCTAGTTGGTTGCGGGGAAATATTAGTTCTACCATCTGGTGCAGACCAACCATTGAGTCCCAAATCGTGCCCCACAACCCAACCAGCGACCAGCAAGCAGGAAAGCATATCTAATATGTTTAGCAAAGCCAGGGTAAGTATGAAGTCCAAGATCAGCACACCGCCCCATAACCCCGCAGACCCAGTTCCTAGCTCTGGCTCCCCTCATGACTCAGCAATAGTGCCTCCTTCCTCACACATCTCCTGTACCAATCGCTTTCTTCTGTTATCACGTCCCTCAGACCCACCTACAACTCAGGATCTCACAGCTCCACCTACCCAGGGTAGGGCAGGCTGTTTCCCTAATTACCAGCCATCCCCTCCAAATGACGACTTGGTAGGTTGCATACAAACACTCAGAGCAGAAATAGCAGCCCTTAGGTGTATGATAGGCATCCTGGCGGTTGCAGTGGGGCGTCTTATGGAAGAGAGAGGGAGAATAGCTAGGGAAAGTGTCGTCACACCAGTTCCGACCAACATCGTAGCTCTGGCAACATCTGTTTCCACCATGCTCCATCATACAAAACACCATGGATGTCACCTTGGCAGTACACATGTTCCCAAGACCACCACTCTTCCTCCTCTGAAAATCTTTCTGACCAACGTGCCCAGATCTAACTCCCGGGGGGAGGGAAGGGGAAGACTGCTTGATTAACAAAGTCACTTACTGGATTTGACACAGTAGAGGATGTCTCTCAGTAATTAGGAATGATATTCTTAGGGCCAGACGGCACAGGTCTCTGAGCACTCTGACTACATTGAGCTTCTCCTAGACAACAGGCAGCAAACCTATGACTTAGTAGCCCTGGACCAAAGAACTGACCCCCCGGTCAGGTCCACTATACAGCTAAAACTCGAGTCACCCATCGTATTTTGTGTGCTACCCTCCCAAGTGGTTTTAGATGATGCCACAGTCTGTTCCAAGATAGATTGACCAATACAGCCCGAGGCGCAGTCTTCCTATGATAGACCTGATAACAGCACAAGCTCTGATAATTGCCTCCGCATCATCAGCCACCCAGCGGACATCTCCGATCAGAGAATTAGGATGGGCCCCCCCATTCTCCCAATATTGTTGCACCAGCCACCCTAGATCTCCAGGGAAAACCGCTCCCATCGCTCAACCCCATGATCCCCAGTTGGAAAGTAAAGATTGTCTCCTGGAATGTGGCACGTATCAAATCCAAAGTCCTGTTGCCTCATTGGAACATCTTTATCGACCACCATGACATATATATCTTTCAGGAGACCTGGCTAATCGAATCTTCCCACAAACCTGGCTATGCAACCTACCACATACCCGCTGTTCCCAGCAAGGCAGGCCGTCCATTGGGGGGCCTCCTAATATGGGTGAAAATCATACTACAGTGCGTAGTGAAACTGATACCCACTGATAGCCCTGATATTCTTGGTATCATTCTCAAGGGAACAGGGTCCACTGTCACCGACATTTTCAACATCTATGCCAGGGAGACAAGGGGGCCCAACCACTCTGTCACCTTGCAGTCTCTAGAGACCCAATTGAGTGAAAGACCCTCCAAACATGCCCGCATTGTAGCGGGAGACTTCAATACCACCTTTGAACCCCTCGGTCTGGACCACATGGGTGATTTCAGGGAAGAAGATAATATATGGCACATACCTAGGCTGGAGCTTCCCCTCATCAAGAAGTGGCGCTCGGCTGCCCTGCAACTACATGCCCTGACCCTCAGCCAAGGCCTGAGGGTTGTAAATGGAAGAACCAAATCTGACAATCATGCCGCCCACATTTCACTGGCACACAGGGGAAGAGCAGCATCGATTATATACTGATGGACCTTAGATGCTGGCACTTGGTAGATGACATGGTAGTTGGGACCCAATTAGACAGTGACCACAATCCACTCTGTCTTACTTTAGAGCCACCGTGGGGTAGGCTCCCATTGCAACAACCACTGCCAAAGTAGCCAAGGTGGTCCAGGCTGAGAACAGCAGACGACGACTTAGATGGAGTAAGGTAATCCTGCAAGACAACATTCTCTCTTCCATCAATTTAGACCTGACACATTGTGTAGCATTGATATCCACGATGGAAGAAGATGTGGGAAACAGTTCCTCTCTAATCGAAGTACACACCGAGTTTTTCCAAATACTGGAACGGCTACTATGTTTGCCAGTTGCCCACAACACTGGCAGTGCTCCTCACTTTGAGGGTGATAACTGTTACAATCGAGACTGCCGGATGGCATGAACAAATTTAATCAGTGCAATCAAACAAAAGGATATTGCCCGAGTTAGGACTCTGCGGAATCAGTACAAGCAGACGCAGAACAAGGCCATGAAGGACTGGGATGAGGAAAGATGGAGACTCTTGATGGTTGCATGTGAACGCAGGGATTCAAGATCCTTTTGGCTTACAGTAAGCAAAATAAATCAAAATGGGTCCCCTGCAATTGGCAACAATATCCTGCCCTCAGACTGGTTCCACCACTTCAACTCTCTCTATAATGTCGAATGCCAAGTCTCAACCATCTCTGTCCTTCCACTTCCATCACAGCGAATACCACCCACTGGATGGTTTGTTCAACTTGTGAAATATCTGAGATGCAATTAACAATACACGGGCATTTTATACTCTGTTTTTTTATGCAAATCCAGTGCAAACTTAACTCCATATTTATACTTTGGCGCTAGACCCGTCTAGCTTCAAAGTTATGGAGTTTGTGTCCTTTTTTGGACGTGGAAACTTACCTTGCGTTAATGAGATGCAAGGTTAATGAGATGCAAGGTAGGCATTCCCGTGCAAAAAATGACTTTAAGGCATTTGTGCCTTATTTATCCTCCCGTGCAAAAATGACGCACAGGAGGAGGAGGGCCTTAAATAATGGCACTAAGCCTGGTTAGCATCATTATTTAACGCCTGGGTCAGGGCAGGAGTTAGGGGACCTGTGGGGTCATTTCCATGGTCTCTGACCATGGAAGCATTCCACAGGTGCCCTTCCCCGCCCCCAGGGACACCCTCACCCACCCCTGAAGGAAACACCCATGGATGGGGGGGACCCAACTACGGTAAGTCCAGATAAGTATTTTCTTTTTTTTGTAAATGTCATTGGGGGGCCTAACTTGGGCCCCCCTACATGGCACTGTGCCCAATGACCATGCCCAGGGGACATTAGTCCCCTGGGCATAGCCATTGGGCAGGGGGCATGACTCCTGTCTTTGCTAAGACAGGAGCTATTTCCGTGGGGGTTGTGCGTCAAAAAATGACGCTCGTCAGGTTAGAGTCATTTTTTTGACGCTACCATGACTTACACCATCCTTTGCACACAACCCCCATTATTCCCTACGCCTCAGCTGCCCAGTTAGCATAATTTATTTTGGTGCTAACTAGGCCGCAGCGTCGGCTAGCATCATTCCTTAACTATGACCCCCGGCTGGCACATAGGAATGGCGGTAGCCAGCGTTAATCTTTTTGACGCATTGCGTCAACAAGTATAAATATGGGCCATAGTTCGACTGAAAGCTGTTGGCACCAATGGCATTCCTGGTGACCTTTTTCTTCACAACACCGATAAATCGGCTGAGTACATCCTTCTCTTATCCAACACATTTGTTAGGGGAGCCCACATTTCTGAGTCCTGGAGAAGTGCTGAGGTAATACCCATTTACAAGAAAGGCCATAGGTCCCTACCCGCCAACTATAAGCCCATAAGCCTCATCGATAAAGCGCAAAAGGTATTTTGCCGTGCCCTACTATCGAAAATCCAAGATTGGATTTCTGAGAATGACATCCTATCACCATTCCGGCTGGCTTCAGGTCTAAAACAAGCACCATAGATCAGGTATTTAGGTTTCTGCTTTTGTGTTGGAAGGTTGTAGTGATAGGGAAGGGGAGTCTCTACATAGCCTTCATAGACCTTAAATCCACATTCAATCTGGTCCCTCGAGCTAAACTTTGGGAGGTCCTCAACAAGATGGGTATGCCCCCAGGGCTCCTGACCACAACAATTCGAGTACATGAGGCCAACCTTGCAAAAACACCCTGGGGGAACCAGGGCGAACTCACCAATCCGATCAAAGTAGTCAGGAGCATCCAGCAGGGCTGTATACTAGCTCCAACTTTCTTCTCCCTCTATTTGAATCATGTCATCCAACACCTCACCTTGAGCCCTCTGAAGCATCAGCCTTAGGCAACAAAAAGATTGCAACACTTTTATTCGCAGATGACACCCTGTTGGTATCCGAAACACTGATGGACCGTCAATCCTCACTGAATCGATTTGACAATTTATGCTACAAGTGAGGCTTAGAAATAAACACCTCTAAAAACAAGTTCATGATCATTAACCCTCACATTACATATAGGTGGAACCTTTCCCTAGGTGGGTCTAAATTAGAACAAGTTAACACCTTCGAATACCTGGGAATTAAACTATCTGACTCAATGTCCTGAAAAGCCCATATCAACTCTGCATCATTAAAATGTAGCCAGCTAGTGGACGTCCTTCTAAGGGAGCATCATGCATCAACTACACGACCAATAGCTGCTGCTCTCCAGATTTATAATATGAAGTCTGTTAGCACATCACTTTACGGGGCCGAACTGTGGGGTTTTGTGGATGCAAAGGAGCTTACCCGTACTGAGAATATGTTTATGAGAAAGCTCACCTTCCTGCCCCGAGCACCCCATTACTTCCTTTGCACTTGGATCTGGCCTGCAAACTACTAGCTGCCATAGTCGGTCTCAGACTGCTGTTGTTTTTTAGGAGAATCATGGCAACTCCTGAACTTTACTCCCATGCCACCGCGTTTAGGGAAGTTTGTTCCTTGGACACCTCCAATAAGATCCGGTGGATCCATTCAGTTAAGACAGCATTAATTGCCATTGGGATGGGAGACTCATGGAACTCTTCATACACAGGGCCACCTCCGACCAAAGAACGAGTGAAGTCCTGCTACTGGCAGTGGGTAACCCAGTTTATATCTCACTTGCTCGCTCTCATTAGGGCAACTAATTATCGAGTTTCTGGACTTCAAGTCTACCTGGTTGCTAGAACCTTACCTGGACAGCATTCTTGATCCAACCGATAGGAAGCTCTATATGCAATTCAGATTCGGTTCCCTCCCTCTCAAAACCTTTACCAGAAGATGACAGAATAAGGTCCCTAGTAACAAGTTATGCCCCTGCTGCAACCTGCACCAGGAGTCAACTGCTCATGTCCTCTTTGCATGCCTATTCTGCGCTCCTCTACAAAGTCCCGCCAACCTGCAAACTGCTTGGGACCCGAGATCACGCTGCAGCTATGAGAATTTTAAAATCAGACTCCAGTCTGCCCATTGCCATTGCAGTTGCCAAATTTCTCGGAGGAATGTGGCGCATCAGAAGGAAATTGACTAAGACTGCCTAACCCTGTGTCTCGACAGTCTTAAATGTTCATTTCTGCACCATTACTGTATCCCAGAACTGTGTTTTGCCACACTCCTCTTTTATTGTACTGCATTTTGTGCATTATCATGTTTTATTTATTATTAGCCAAGTTTAATTTTATGAATTTTAAGTTATTATTTATTGTGGTGAAATGGGACTTTTAAGGCACTGGATGCCAAACAAGTTTATCATGATGATGATGATGTGCTACATTCCATTTGTTGACAAATAATCAATCTCCCAGGGCACTTACCACCTCCAGTATCAATCCATAGGTTGTAGGCCCACATCCCTACAAGTATGGCTCCTAGGAATTCATCACCTTTGCAATCAAACGTCATCAATTTGACATGTTAAAGTATCCCAGGTTGTCTACCTACACATACCCTACAGAAGATCGCCTATTTATTTGCCTAGCCTGCTACCAGGCCACTACTCAAGTCCCATTAAAGCCAGTCTTATGGTGGAGCTGTAATGGCAGCCCAACAATGTGTCAACATCGTTACCAGTACATGATTTATATTGTCTCAGTGACATCAGGAGAGAGACTCAGTCGCATATACAGGATAGGATACACAGATGGGAGTGGACTGACACATCAGAGCCATTAATGCAGTTGTATGGAACTGCTCATACACAATGCTTAGGGTGATACTAACACTAACACTCACATCCATTGTAAAGCTGGATGGAGCCACACATAAGCCTCTGACATAAGTCTATCTTCACATTACTGACATGGGGAGCTATGGAAATCGGAGATGTACATCCACTGACAGTACAGCATGGAGACACATCTACAACATATTCTCAGTCAGGGTGCCTAGTACCCATTACCAATTAATGATACACATGTAGCATTAACTTCAATGTCACTTTGTATTGCAAACAGGCACTAAATCCCATTTAAGGCCAGCCAAGTCCCAGGATGCAGTCTTAACTAACCCCTGTGTGCCTGGTGTGCTGCCCTCAAACACCCACCCACCTCAGGGCGGTGTGGCCATATAGGTATTTAGCAGGACTACATACGTGCTCAGTGCAGGACAGCTCAATGAACCACATATGGAATCCTACACATGTGATGTTAGTCAGATACTATTGATCAGGGGCAGCAATGTGCAGCAAGGATGGAGTCCATGTCGATTCAGCATAGCCAATATTGCATGTGTTAGTAGTGTGCAGCATGTCTACAGTGTTAGATGTGTGTGATAATGTTATGTCCTGCTGACATTAGTGGAGTGCATTTCACATTGTACATTCTCTCCTCTCTATCCTAGATATCTTTTCATGGGGATGTTGAGACATGCACCAGTGTACTGTCTGCTAGTGGACCTTGCAACCCTGAAGGAGAGGCACATCATTCAGACCTATTGTCTGAATCGGAGACCATCATAGATCTATGTACGCAGATCGAGCCAGATCCATTGCCTGCCATATGTAATCCCTATGCCATCCCTCCCACAGTTCACGTTCTGTCAGTGCTGCACTTTCTTGCCACAGGCTCCTTTCTGATTACAGTGGGCTTGGCAGCAGGGATATCACAGCCCATGTTCAGTCTTGTGCTGAAGGATGTACTGTGTGCTTTATTGAAACCCATGGACATCTACATCAGGTTCCCCCACCAAGGGGATTTGGACTATGTGAAGGCAGACATCTATGATGTGGGACATGTCCCTCATGTGATTGGGGACATATGCTTTGGTCCCTCCCAGTGCCAATGAATAGGTGTATAGGAACAGAAAAGAAACTACTACTCCATCAATGTTCAGGAGGTGTGTGTTGTAGACCAATACATCACACAAGTGAAAGCCATGTTTCCTGGATCTGAGCATGACTCATACGTTCTGAGTAACAGCAATGTCCCTCACATGATGGTACGACTACAGAGAGCGAGGGCTTGGCTGTCTGTAAACATTTGGATGTGTGTCTGTGCCTCCGTAATGGCACCTGTCATCACATTATTCCCTGCGGCTGTACCTGTATTGTAACAGGTCCTAACTCAAATAGTTTGTGTGGGTGACAGCTTCCACTTTGTTTATGAGAGGTACAGAATTCTAAATATGTAAAGGGTGTATGCCTCTTGCAGGCAACAGGATGCGTATATGGTGGATTTGAACAAGCATGTTCTGAATTTAAATGAATTGAATAAACAAAATAAGCCCTGAAATAGTCCTATTCTTGAGGACGAAATGCGTTGGCTGATGTTTCTTTTGATCGTGCCTAAGAATCACAGAATAAAGTGAAGACAATAATGTGACGACATTTAGTAATTGGACTTTATTTTATATATACAAAAGTGGTGCACTGCTGAAGCATCTATTATCACGGGTCCTACCTCTGTGTGACTCTGGCTATCCTAACCTTCCCTTGCTTTTAACTCTTGTGAGGTACCCTGCCACTGAAGGGGAACTCCGTTTGAATGAAGCCCACGGCAGGACGAGGCGTGTAATTGAAAGGACATTTGGCATCCTGGAGGCCAGATTCAGATGCCTGCATGTCTCTGGAGGTGCCCTCCTCTACAGTCCCCAAAAGGTATGCCAGATCATAGTTGCCTGCTGCATGCTCCACAATATGTCCCTAAGATGTCAGATACCCTTACTTGCTGAAGATGAGGAGGCAGCTGGACGAGTGGCTGGTGATGCAGAAGTGGAAAGTGATGAGGAGGCTGATGAGGAAGGTGTAGCTCAGTCCAGGGCAAAGCTCATCAATCAGTTCTTCCATTAACCTACAGGTATGCTGTGTGTGTATTTGCATGTGTACTATCTCACTCAACATAGTTTGAGGTCAATGGTCTTCCTGATTAGGATTATCAGTGGTGTTGTGAAGTATACCTATCCCTATGTGTGTGTTGGGGGAGGTGACTGAATGCATGTAAGGTGCTGTCAGAAAATGTATAATCTCTACCATGTGTACTCTCTGCAGATTGCAAGATTCACATCTTCTATGGATGGGCCTCTATTGTGCTATGTGTCCTGCATTCTCCTGTTCTCATGTCTTATCTGTTGTGCCCTGTTTAGATGGCTATCTACACTGGATACAACAACTGTGAACTGCATATGTGCTTTGTGTGGTACCAATCCTGATGGTAGTCTCTGTCATGTTATTTTTGCAGGTTGGATAATTGGAAATCCTCTGGTGTGTGGATGTACTAGTGATTTCCTTACACCTACCCTGGGATATATATGTTGTACTGTGTCCCCTGCAGAGGGTGCCTCTCTCTGCAGTCCTTTACACTATCTGTTGTATTAGAGGGCCATACCCACATAATATTTACAGACCAAACATATGTATGTGTACAAATAAAGACAAAAGCAGCAGCTGTGATCTTTAGTGTTTACTGTGCACACAGTGGCAAACAGGTGCTGAGTGGGGTCATGGTAGATAGCATCCTAAGAGTAGGTGGCACAGTTGTAGATGGCACAGGTCCAGTGTCCATAGGCCATTAGGAAGTGGAGTAACGTCAGTAAACAGTCAAAAGGGTGTCTCAGTGGCACACAAGAGAGAGTAATCAGGAGAGGGATACTTTCTGGCAGTGGCTTTGGCCTTGGCATCTGCTCCAGCCAGATATCTGAATGGACATCCACATTTGTAGGGTGGTTCCTCAGTTACAGAGGGAGGTGTTCCTGAGGCCTATGGTTCCCCTGCAGAGCCTTCAGTCTACTAACAGCCGCAGATGTAGAAGGCTCATATGTGATGTGGCCAGTGGAAGGGGAGCATGCAGGAGAAGGGCATTAGGTGATTTGGTGGGAGGTATTAGGGGATGGGGTATATTGGGGAGTGTTTAGGTGGTGAGGATGCATGCTGGACAGCTTGAAGTAGTGCCAGGGGAGTGGTAGTTACTCACCAGAGTCAAGTCCTCCGGGTATTCCAGTCAGGCCCTCAGGATGCAGTATGTCCATGACCTTCTCCTCCCACAATGTGAGCTCTGGGGGAGGAGATGGGGACCTACCGCCAGTCTTGTGTACAGCTATCTGGTGTTCTGTGGAAATGGACCACACCTTACCCCTGAGGTCATTCCACCTCTTCCTGATGTCCTCCCTTGTGCGTGGATGGTTGCCCACTGAGATGACTCTGTCGACTTTTCTCTGCCATAACAAAATTTTCCTGGCTATATAGGTTTGCTGTACCTGTGCTCCTAAGACTTGTGGCTCTATCCTGATGTTTTCGTTGACCATGACCCTCAACTCATCGTCACTAAAGCATGGGTGCTTCTGATGTGAGATGGTGGTTGTGTTGTAGGCAGGTGTTGTGTGTGTAGGTTGCAGTGTAAGGTGCTTGGTGGTAGATGGTGGTGTTTGTCTGTAGTTGTGATGTGTGGATAGGTGAGTGTGAAGTGTAAATGTGCCTATGGTGTATGAGTGTTGAGTAAAGAGATTGTGGCTTCTCCGTGTATGTGGTGGTCATTTTTGTTCATAAAGGATCGTGGGTTGTGTGGGGTTGTGTTATATAGTGCATTGAGTAGGTTTGCCTGGTGTGTGGATGTGTGTCAGGTGTGGGGCATTTGAACTGGGCACTGTGGTGTCCTGTTCTGACAGGAGTGAGTTCTGTGCACAGCGGTTCAGACCACCAATTTTTTTCTGTCTTGGAACAACCGCTATAGTGATTTGCGGGTCGTAATCTGGTGGGTGGAATGTTGTTGGAGTGGCAGGGCTGTTGGTGGAACTGCCTCATTCCCGCCCTCCTATGTCCTGGCTGTGTCAGATTTGTGGCTGTTGTTTTTAGGTCTTCATAGTGTGACTCTTAATACGGCGATTGGATTACCTCCAACATGGTGGTCTTTTGGCGCCAGCCACCATAACAATTTTGCAAAAAGACCGCCAAAGTCGGAATGAGGCCCTATATGTTTGTGGTACACCAGGACCAGTCATTAATTGGGTGAATGAATTTAATTAAGCCCTCAGGATTTTTTTAACGGTCATACTGATGTCATCATAGTTGGTTAGTTGAATGTCAGAATGTCAATCATAATTTCCACTGATATTAATGACAAAGAGCATGACTATTTTGCTTCTAGAATAGAAAGTTTACTAGCTACATATCTTAAGTTAGGATATAAAAGTGTAAATCATGGATTGTTTCCTTTTTGTGTTTACCTGAAAACCATTATGTTTAGTGAACATACATTCCCTTGATGTAAAATTCAAGCTAGAAATAAGTAAGGGTGGGTAATATAGGATGAATGGGACTCTGAAGGTATGTAAAAATGTAGTGATCAAATGGACACCCGCAGTTATTGTATGCACTCATCAGCACAAGTGATTCGACATAAACGGACCGCATGCCTAAAACAATTGCATGCTGATAATGCAGTGCAAATGATATAGTAGTTCGAAATACCCTCCACTGGTGCCACTGATACTAGGAAAACCGGAAATTAAGGGGGTGGTGGGTTTACTAGCTGGTTAGAAGTGGCACATTGGGGATCTTGCTAAACTCAGAAATTAACATGAATTTGGGTAATTCTGTCGTGACTACCCTGGTTAGCCTTCATTTTTTCCCGCTGTTCACTCAGAGGCTCCACCTGCTTTTAGCAGATATATTCTCAAGTAAAAGACAAGAAATCCACAGTTACCACAAATGTTGCAATTCCGATGGGCTGCTAATTTCTGTTATTGGCCAACTCCAAAGTAAAAGCCATGAGGGTATAAGTGTTTTCAGCATTTATGAGTGACCTTGCCCTCAGATGAGTCACAATTTCACAACCAGCAATCCTTCAGCCTGGGATTAATTGCTGTGAGAAAACGGAATTATTGTTAAAGGGAATCCTGGATATGATAGTTTGCTTAAAATATGTGAGCAAATGCAGTCACAGGTGCAAATTAATTTAAAATGTATGGAATGAATATAGAACTATATAAAGAAACTCATATACGAATAGGGAGGACTGCCTGTCATATACCATCAATGTAGCTATAAAAAGGTGAGTGCTGCAGAATTTTGGAATAATGTTGTAAGAACTACTGGATCAATTAGGCACACACAGGCAATTAGGCACACACTTTTGACACCTATTAAGATTACATGCTGACCTTTTCCTATTACAAAACGTTATAAGAAGAATACGTCTAGGGCTCTATAACCTATACTGTTTTAATATCGGGAGTAGCATTATTCCTACTAAAGCAGATGCAAGTGAGGCCTTTATATAGTGCAGATCCGAAAATGAAAAACTTCAATGTGCTCTCAGATTTGATACTCAATAGAAATGAGTTATGTTAAGTATAGTGATTTACCTGGTATCACATCAGTTTGGTCAAGAGGAATAGCTGGGGTATGAACGGAGGTTTCCTGCTAACATATTTTGCATTTCATCCACTCAATGAATCCCACATGGTCTCTCCCTTTACTATCAACGTTTAATGACTGTTAGATCCCTTAGGAAGATTCTTAATCTTCTTCCTGTCTCATCCAGAAGAATTCTGGTCCAGGCATTAGTTCTTTCCCGCCTGGACTATGGGAACTCTCGCTATCTTAGTTCCCCAGAATATGTAGTAAGGAAACTGCAGATTGTGCAGAATACGGCAGCTAGACTCCTTACGAACTGTCCCAGACATCTATCTGCCAAGCCGGCTCTTGCAGCTCTCCATTGGCTGCCGATCAAACAGCGCATACATTTTAAATCTATGTGTATCACTCATAGAGCCCTACATAACAGAGGTCCACATTTCTTCAGGAAACAAATCTCCATCGACGCTCCTTCGAGACATCTGAGATCATCCTCTACCCGACAGATTCATATACCCCGTGTCTATAGATCATGGGGAGGAAACTCTTTTATTATCAAGGCTGCCCGTTTCCTGAATGTCCTACCTTCTGAGCTCTGCCATGAACCTTCTGAATCTCTTTTTAGGAAGAGTTTGAAAACCATTCTCTTTAATCGTGAGCCTGTTTCCCTCCTGCTCCTTTCAAGAATTTTCCTGTACCTTCAGCGCTGGGATGCCCTAGGGTAGCTACGCGCTTTATAAATGCATAAAAACTAAAGTAAACTTATTCAATTATTTCATGAAGCTATGTTCACCCCAATATTACTGGGATGAAACCAAGTAGCCCCTCCTTTGTTTCAAAAAGTAAAGTGTCATTTTCTCAGAAAAGGAGACCTGGCTTTCATCTCCCCTCCAGTACGATATGCTCTGATAGACAGCAAGTGTTAGGAGTCTGTCAAATCTGTCAAATAATCTGTTATCTGCAGGTGCTAATGGTGCACACTTCTGCCCCGGTATCCCACATCACTGTGCACACTCAAGGATTGGTGTGTTACAATAATATGCTTATGATAACATGTGAATTAAGGTGAAGGTTAAGAAGGCCGCAATCATATTTCATCACACGTCTTCTATTCCCTACCTAATGTGTCAATAATTACTTCCACTGGCTTAAATGACTGTGATTGTTCCCTAAACCTAAATGATGCCAATGCATGATTATTATCCCTGCATATCTCATTCTGACATGGGTCATTAGTCAGAACTCAACACTTTAGAATCTCCCCCTCAGCAACTAGTCCAGGTGTCAAAAACCACCCCGACAACAGTGCCTTATAAACATTTACTGCTATTGGTATATTATGGAACGTTGAGGGCAGTTACTGCTCGGCCCCTGCTGTGCTGAAAATGCGCAAACAATGCTTCTTTGCAGATGCACACGCAAGTTACTGAAGCTAATACTACTTTTATTTCTTCCTTCCAAGGCTGACCTCTGCAAGGTCATCTTCCCCTACAGCCATGAAGTGTAAAGATTTTCTTTTCTGCGGTGTTTGAACTGTACCACACACATGGAGTTTCTAAACTGAAAACACGACGACGGGCACACATTGATTAGCATTACCATTCAAACAGCCGTTTTTTCTAGGCCCAATGCATATCAACACATTCTCTAATGTTAAATCCAGTCATGATTTCATGCATTCTGATCTGTGTTGCAGTTAACAAGCATTATTAACATTGAAGAGTCCAGCACACAGGACAATCTTAAAGTAGTACATTATGCTCGATAAAAAAACAAGTATCACATCTTAATTCAAAATAAATGTATGTCAACGTCTTTCTGGAAAAAAGTACAGAGTTAAGCACAAGGGAAGGCAGATTACTGTTTTTATGTTACTATTGCTGTCTCCCCCCAAATTAACCAACAGAAAAGAGGGAGAATGCCAGCACCTCAATGACTGCAATTACATTGATTAGCACAACAAAGATAGTGGAGGTTGACTGAGGTTGCTTTGCAGTTACAGGTCTTCAGAGAGAAACATAAAAACAGCAGCTCAGCTGCTGACAGACATGTGCAGAGCAAAAAAAAAACCTTATGTTTAGATATCAACTAGCATGCCTTTAGCAGGTTTTGTCTTTCAAAACTGTGTTGGGGGAGGGAAAACGCTTCCATATCCAATATGCTATTTGCAGATGACCTATTACTATTTAGTAACACCAGAATAGGCATGCAAAACTGCTAAATGCATTAGAAGAATAATCAGGATCTAACGAATTAGAAAATAGTCATAAAAAATCTAAAATGATTACCCTAAACCACGGGCCGACTAGCCAACGTAAATGGCACTTGAATGGGAAGACCCTAGAGGAAGTAAGTTCATATAGATACTTAGGAGTTGTGGTTGATGCCAGAGGTAATTACGTGCTACAAAAAGAAGCAATAAAAATCAAGACGCAGGCCCTTACTTACGCCTTTTGTAAGCTGTCAAACTCAATTTGTGGTCATGCTCTGAACCCACTAACAACTGAAATGAGAGCGAAACTACTTCCAACTCTCACCTATGGGACCGAAATAATGAGGGGGATGGAAGTAGGTCTCTTGGATAAGCTGCATGGCACTAGCGCCATAAGCTTAAAGAATTTGAATGTATTTAGTGTATTTTCGTTGTTTTAAATCTATTGCCTGGTGAAACGTTTATGACTTAGTTGCCGAAATAAAGTTTGAAATTAAAACAGCAGTACCACAAGTTTAGGGAATACACACTGAGCTTGTGCTGTCTGTTATATCATAGAAATCATCTATATGTGACAGTTCATGTATTATACTAATCAGAGTACAAATGGTTGATCGAACAGTGATGCACAGAGAAGTCATTTTAAATGTGCATTTGTTGAGACTGATGTTAGAAACCCTCATAGTATCAAGGGTTAATTAAATGTTTGAAAGATTTAATTCATATTATGCTGTCATTTAAACTTTAGACTAATGGTGTGTATTGAAATGATATTGAATTTGTAATGATTACTGATTTAAATACATGTGCAAAAATAGAGAAATGCAGTTCTGTGTTATAGTGACTGAAATGTATTAACAGAGTCAATTCTTTTAAAGTTATTTTAACATGAGTATTAATGAAGAAATATTAATGTTGAATTTATAAGTTTGTAGATTAAAATGTGTTTATCAGAACACACACATTAATGTGCTGTTTTAAATCACTTGCATTAGCCTAAGTGAGCCCTGCTAGGCCTGGTTTTTGTGACTGTGCAGAGAAGGCTGATTCGTTTTCATAACATGAACTTTCTTTCAGATTTCGTTCCCATGAGAAACTAGCTTTGGTAATAGATCCTTATTGTTTTACACATAGAGAGTTATACAATTCGACATTAAGGGCCTGATTCTAACTTTGGAGGATGGTGTTAAACCGTCCCAAAAGTGGCGGATATACCACCTACCGTATTACGAGTCCATTATATCCTATGGAACTCGTAATACGGTAGGTGGTATATCCGCCACTTTTGGGACGGTTTAACACCGTCCTCCAGAGTTAGAATCAGGCCCTAAATGTGGAACATTCTGGACTGTGCACTAGTAAATTAAACATATGTTTCAATCTCATGTGGAGCCACATGGATCGATTTCTATTGGATGATGGCTCTTCAACTTCAAATTGAATGTTGTCCTGAATGAATAAGATTGTCATATGAACTTTGATAAGTCGTAGACCAGTTGGACTTTGGTCAGAAATTAATGCAGATTTCCTATTGAACAGAACCCTTGCTGATGAAGAACCCTGAATGCTGAGACCTTTGGAAAGGTATTTTCTTCTCTGCTTTGCCCCTTTAAAATGCCTTAAAGTTTTTTCATAATCATTGCAGAAGACTCTTGACCAAGCTTCTGATATGCTGACACTTTCCATATATCCCCATCTTTTGCCCCCCCTTAGTTAGTACCCTGTTGCCCGAGATTACCTTTTTCCAAATTCTTTTTGCCCTTTTGTCCTTTTTGCCTGCATGTGTTCTTCCCCTCACATGTTATTTTCCGATGCAGCTAAACGTAGGGTTACCCTGTGTCCAGCTAAATTGATCTTAGCTGATTTGAATTGCATAGATGCTTATCAAAGCTGAGCAACATTTATTTTCAGTGTCTCAGGTTCTCTAGTTCATGTTTTGCATTATTTTTGTAGAATACTTAGGCCCACATTTTAACTTTTGCGGTAAATGCCGCCTACCGCTGCGGCGACGGACGGCAAAAGACTGTCGCAGCGGCTAACATCCGTCCCCCATAATATGCCCACAGCTGGATTTCCGCCACAAGAAGGGCAGAAATCCGGCTGTGGCCATGCTGGTGGACAGTGTTAAGGTGGCGCTGCTACCACCAGCAGCACCATGCGAGTATACCGCCACCAGCCGAAAAATCCGGCCTGGCGGTGTTGTGCTTGCGGGAGCTGCTGGCAGAATTAACAGCGCCCCATCCTGTCCCGTGCCAGAAGGCCCCCTGGATTCAGGTAAGTCGGGTTTCTGACAGGGGATGGGGTTGGGGGTGTTGTGTGGGGGTGTGTGCATGAATGTGTGAGTGTGTGCGTACATGCACATGAGTGTGTAGTGTTGCTTGTGTGTGTGTGTGTGTGCATGCGTGTGACCGTGTATGAATGCAAATGTGAATGCATGTAACTTAGGATGTGTGTACGGATGTGTGCGTGAATGAATGGATGCATGCGTGTATAAATGCGTGTATGCCTGTGTGAGTGAGTGTGTGAAAGCGTGGTGTGTGCCTGCGAGGGTGAGTGTATGGGGGGTTGATTGGAAGGGAGAAACGTGGATGGAGGGGGGTTGGGGGTTTTATGGGGAGGTGTGGGGGGATGGGCTTCCTACCAGTGACAGGTAAATAAATTCTCTGTCACTGGTAGGGCCTACCACCATGGTTTTCATGGCATTTTGAACACCACAAAACCATGGCGGTAGGCAGGGCCATAATGCCGCTGGCGGGACAGTAGCGGCCGCTGGGTTGGAGTTTGTTATCTCCAGCCCGGCAGCTGCTACCGCCATGGAGGTTGGTGTGGTACATTGGCGGGTTGGTTTCAGCCAACCTGCCAATGTCATAATGTACTGCCAGTCTGCCACATTTCCACCGACCTCCGGGGTCATAATGACCGCCTTAGTCTTAATAATACTAGTTTGTCTGCATTTGTTTCATCGCCTTGGGCAACCCGTGGTGATTCTGTATCTTCACAATTTTGTTTTGCAGATTGTCTACATGACACTAATCTTGAGTTTGTAAGAAATCCCTTAACTTCATTCCTGACTTGAGTTTTCCTTGTTAGGCCACATTGACCATACTGTGTAACTTAATTGGTCTATGTTGAAATTGTGTTGTATGATTCTACCACATTCTATGCCGGGTCCAAAGATCTGTCAACCTTAGATGAGCATTGATTCCTGCAAAGGATGAAGATGCTCTAGCAGATCTGGTAGCAGAGGAATGGTTTGTCCCAGAAGGGGAGAGAACCATTCAAGTGTAGTGTTATGGACATGGGATTGGTCCCATGCGACTGCCCAGTCCAAAAATTGCCTACCCCAAATTCTGTCCCATGGTCCATTACGAAGACTGATGAGGCTTCAGCGGCATGCCTACAACAGATGGATGTGTGAGTATTAATAGGGTTTTGTTCTTGCATTGCTTTTGGTTTGAAGATTGCGGTAAAGTGTAATGTTGTGAATTGTTTTGCAGAGTCATCGTACTCATTTCATTGTGGTGCTTATTTCTAGAAAATGTTTGTGGTTGTTGTTGCTGTAGTTGATATGTCCATTGTGGCGTAAGATCCCAGAATAATTCTCAAGTGTAGAAGACATTTGGATAAATTATTGTCTGCAGTGAGGTACTTGTCACTGACAGTGCCAATAGTTTTCCTTGAGTGAGTTTGAGTTTTGGTTGGTATTAAGTGAATGCTGAGGGCCCATGGAAGATCTGTATCAACTGGAGTGAGAATTCACAGCAAGACTACCCTATAGTGGGCTGACAGGTTGTTGGTTTTTGCTTGAAATGCTTAGCAATAGAGGTGTGTGTGAGAAATTGTGTAAAAAACAAGTGCGAAGTGACTGCAGTGGAGCAAGTCAACCCAATCTCCTTCTCCTGCTTCAACACCCTCCGCATGCTCTGAAAGATCTACAAATGGATACTCACCAAAACCAGAAGAACAGTCACTCAAGCCCTCCTAAGCAGCAAGCTGGACTACGGCAATGCCCTCTACGCAGGTACCACAGGCAAACTCCAGGAGAGGCTGCAACGCATTCAGAACGCCTCCGCACGCCTCGTTCTGGACATCCCCTGCCACTGCCACATCACAGACCACCTGAAATACCTGCACTGGCTCCAAGTCAACAAGAGAATAGCCTTCAAACTCCTCACCCACGCTCACAAAGCACTGCACAACACCAGACCAGAATACCTCAACAGACGACTCTCCTTCTGCAACCTGACAAGGCATCTCCGCTCTGCCGACCTCACCCTCACAACCGTCCCACGCGTCCACAGAACTATAACCGGTGGTAGATCATTCTTGCACCTCGCTGCCAAAATGTGAAACACTCTTCCTACCTACCTGCACCAGACCAAAGACCTTCTTACCTTCAGGAAACTTCTCAAGACCTAGCTGTTCGAGCAGTAGCAGCACCCCACCACCTTCTCCTCCCTCCCCTCCTCAACGTCTTGAGACCCTCACGCGTGAGTAGTGCGCTTTGCCAATCCCGGATTGATTGATTGATTGATTGAAAGAATTCAATGTGACGTCATTGTGTGCAGTGTTGGTATAGCTAGGTTGGTGTAAAGCCATGCTGGTATTGGTGGACAGAGCTGCACTGCTATTGGCTGAGAACATTGTGAGGAAAGAATTTTTGGGATTGAAATGACTTCTTGATTCAGTCAAAAGCAATTGTGATGAATTGAATTTGATTAAAAATTAAATTCCTCAAGGTTTTAAAGAGTGTACTAAGCGTAGATTTTTTTATTTCAGTTAGAGAGGC
The DNA here is from genome assembly GCF_031143425.1 of Pleurodeles waltl. Classification (NCBI taxonomy): domain Eukaryota; kingdom Metazoa; phylum Chordata; class Amphibia; order Caudata; family Salamandridae; genus Pleurodeles; species Pleurodeles waltl. Next base: position 632,045,067 of record NC_090444.1, on the reverse strand, counting down.
CCACCCGAAGGAACTCTAAGTCAATATGTATAATCTGTGAAAGGACTTCATGCATGTCTGTGGCTTGAACAATGATGCAAAATTACTGAGAAAGAAGGAGCTTTAGTTTTTCCCCGTTATGGAACCTTTAATTGGAGAATTTTAGACAATCTGAGGTGAGTGCTTCATGAGATGAAACCCCCCCCCAAAACCAGCACAGTTTGAAATTCTAATGTGAACCAGACAATGTAGACACCCTATGTAAACCCACCTGTGCAAAATTGTATTCCGACTCACCCTGTGCCAATGTTTACTCTAGTTCAGTCAATGCCAAATGTTACCCCAAGTCAAAAAGGACACAGTTTTGGTACTGTCTTAGCAAAGCAGAGTGTTGGAATTACAATTCCCCAGAATCAGACAAATCATATAGGTCCAGATGCAATAACAGTTCCTGTGACTATAGGTCCCTTTGCCCCTTTGTATGCTCCAGGAACATCTTGAAGCAATGCCCACTCCTTAAATCTTCAGACAGTTCCTTATACACCAGTTACATCTGCCGGGACATCACCAATTGTTATGTAGAGATCAGTATATTCTAGCAATTCAGAGATGGAGAGAACAGCTTCCCTTGTTAGATCATTAACCCCTACACAAATTGCAAATCCAATCCCAATGACAAGTCAGACAGGATTTGCTGCTGATGTGAAGTTTCCTCAGGGAACCCCACCTTATTTTGTGCCCATACCGAATGTAAATTGCAGCACTCCACAAGGAGGTGTACCCTTTAAAACACCAGAGAACATGTTAAACTTTAGTACCCAGAGTGAGCAAAATGTAGGCCCAGTAAGAGCAGAAGTACCACAGATAAATAATAACAATTTGCAAATGTTCACTGCACAAAACTGACTGATTGGGTAAATAACTTTTGCCCTGAAGGTGCGATAGTGTAACAAATTGAAATGCAATACCAGAAGAGACATCATTGAGAGATAGATTAGTGAATTTGCCCAGATTACAATTAGAATTTAATTAAATGTTTTTAGAAATGCTAGATACAGCCCAATTGAAAGCTTGCGCAGAAGACGAACTGCAGTTTGTGTGCAAATACATTACTCAACATGCAGGACAGGTTTATGAAAGATTAGCTGAAGAAGCAGAAACATATGATGTGGATTTGAGGAAATCAAAACCCCTAAAGAGAAATTACAGATAGTGTTTAGCACAAAGGATATAATCAACATGAGTTCTACTGGAATGAAAACACACATTAAAGAATCAACCACATACATTCAGAAATAGGGAGCTTTAAATACGCGGGAAGGCAGATGGGTGAAGAAAGCAACTCAGAAGAAAGAGAAAACAAATGTGTCTCCAGCAAGAACATATGAAGCTGAGGACAATGTAAAAGAGTTGCCCATGAGAGAAATACCTGGTGAAGGTTATGTTCATGCACCCTGGAGTAGGAGTGATATTTTGTCATTTACAAATGATTACCTGAGACTCAGCTAGAAACCAGTAGAGTGGTACAAACAGACAGAGAGATATGTGATTCTGAACCTCACAGAGATCCAGTTACGGGTGTACCATCTGAAAAGGTGATGAAAAACTATTTCAAGGTGATTGAATTTCTGAAAAACAAAGTGTCACCAAAACATATTGATTGTCAGAGAATTGACAGGAATGCTCAGGCATCAAAGGAGTTAATTCATGCTTACTATGAAAGCCTATTGCAAGCTTTCAAACAGCATAGTGGTACAGAAACAAAATAAGCTAAATATATAGGTCATTTTGAGTTTAGATTTGTGCAGGGTTTGAAGCCACACAAAAGTGAAATGATTCAGCAGGAACTGATTTGTTGGAAGAATAAACTGATTGATGAAATCCTGCGGTACACCAAGTATTGTAGTAATGAATTGGAATTGGAGCAGAAAAAGTTGAAAGAGAAGGTTATGGTAATGCAATTGAAGGCTGCACAGAAAGTTATTCAGAGCCCAAAGATGATGATGAACACAGGTAGAATGTAAGGAGTGCCACAACAGATGACAAATGTTGTTCACTCTAGAAGTAGAGGACGTGGTGTTCATTTAGATCAACGTAGAAGTGTAGTTGATGTTGAGATTTTGAAGATAACTAATCCATGTCATGTGTGCAGAAATTGTGGACATTGGTGAAGGGAGTGTCCTTTTAATCATATGAATAACCAAGTACAGAATACTGGAGTTGCTCAAGTACAAGCCAATAATCAGGTTCAAGTCCAAAAAGTTCCAAGACCGAGAATGCAAAATGTGAATGTTCCCCCAGGACAGCAAATGCAGGTACCACAAGACCCAAGGAAACAACAGCAAGTGGTTGTTCCCCAACTGAGATTAAGCATCACAGTTTCCCTGATGGACCTGAGTGATGAAGAATTTTCACAAATTCTCCAAGTTGATAGCTCAGATGATGAGGATTGCATGTTAGCTGCCCCCTTAGATGTAGATAAATGTGGTCCTTATTTAAATGCCAATGTTATGGGTCATGAAGTGTCATTCTTGGTTGAAATTGGAGCTACACGTTCCACTGTCAGAGCAGCAAATTTCCCCTTCCAGGAAAGAGAATCCAGGTTCTGGGAGTCGAAAAAAAGCAGTTAACCAACCCTGTAACAGAACATATCCCTGTAAAAATAGGTTCATTTGAAGATGAGCATCAATTTGTGGTCTGTGATTCAAGTCTTGTAAGTTTACTTGGATACAACCTACTGTGTAAGCTACAATATTCTATTAGCTGTAGACCCAAAGGATGGAAATCCAAAAAATGAGGAAAATGTGCATTGTAAGTTTGTGAAGCAGTACTCAAGTGTCACATTGTACCCAATGTTGATTTGAAATGATATCCTCGAAGACTTAAAAGGCACAGGGACACCTGAGGTTTGGGATTTTTCACGAAAGGAAATAGGACTCATCAAAGGAGTTGATCCTACGTAAATAGCAGTGAAGCCAAATGCAATGTATCCAAAAACAACCCCATATAACATGACACCCAAGACAATTGCGGGAATAACTCCCCTGATTAATAGTTTAATTGAACAAGGTATTTTGCAAGGGATTTGGGGAATTCCATTTAACCCTCCCATTCTAGGACTGCGGATGCCCAATGGAACGTACCTTATAGTCCAGGACCTGAGAAAAGTGGACGAGATTGTCTTTCCATGTCGTTGCGTGGTACTGAATCCTGCAGTGATTTTCTTTCACAATCCATTTGAAGCAGAATGGTCTACAGTACAGTGATCGATTTATGCCAGGCATTCTTTTCCATACCATTGCAGGAGGAAAGTCAATTTCTCTTTGCATTCAAATTCAGAAGTTGTGTTTTGGCATGGTACCGAACTCCTCAAAGGTATACAGAGTCACAATCTATTTTCAACCAGATCTTGAAAAAGAATCTGGAGTCCCTCAAGATGCCCTATCTTTCAGTCTTAGTTAGGTGTGGTAAAAATTGGAGTAATTTAGTAATACAGCGTTACTCTTGTAAAGCAGAATTACTAATTAATTCTGCCGCTCCGCTCTGCCTGAGGAATTAATCAGCAGTGCACTCCCAACTCCTGTGTTCCAATGCGACCTGAAGGGAGAACAAGAAACAGTGAGAAGGGACTTGACTAAAGTACAACAGGAAACACCAAAGAGGGATTCTTGTCTCCAGGAGATGCAAGTGCCGACAGGGAGGAAGGACAAGAGAAGGGGGCGTGTCCTGAAAGGGAAAATGCCATGGAGAGAGTGACTGCTGGCAATGAACGTCGGCACCCACGAGGCATACATAGGAGAACATGACAAGAGGAGACAGGGGGTGCATTTTTCTCCTTTGGGGCAAAGTTTGTTTCATACTTGAGAGCAAAAGTCCTTCATAACCGCCAGTAAGTAATTAAACTTGATGTGGTTTAAGGGATTGATATGGGGAAGTAGTAGTGTTTTTTTAAGTCCGAAAGTTAGAAATTAAGACAGTGGGCCTGATTCTAACTTTGGAGGACGGTGTTAAACCGTCCCAAAAGTGGCGGATATACCACCTACCGTATTACGAGTCCATTATATCCTATGGAACTCGTAATACGGTAGGTGGTATATCCGCCACTTTTGGGACGGTTTAACACCGTCCTCCAAAGTTAGAATCAGGCCCAGTGTGTCCTTGAGGCTGTGGAGAGTCAGGTGAGCGCATGCCCATCCCTAAAAAGAGGTTTATAATGGCCGCAAGCACTTTTGCTTTCTGAGTGATTCCAGAGTATAAGCGACAGAAGAGTTTGTGTGCTCAGACCTGCAGCTTTAGCATTGTGTTTCTGAGTGTTAAGACTACAACTCATTCGCTTGTGGAAAACCTCATGGAACAGAATGTTATTTTGGAGACTGAGGCACAGAGAGGACAGTTATGACTTGCATTGATTTGCATCTGTTTGCTATTTTTGGCATGTTTCAGGATGTAAAATTGCATTTGATGTAATCTCCTGATGATTTCTGTCTTTTTTCCATCTTTACATGTGACCCGCACCTGTAGAACTGTGTAGTTATATTGTGGAGCTGTGGTCTGTTTCCATTCAGCAGCAGTGAGGAAGTGCCCACAATCGATACTTTACACATGCAGTGCATCTACAAAGCACTTCCATTTTTACAGTGTGTCTCCACTGACTCCAAAACAGCATCAGAGGGCTGTGTGTCTGTGCAGGAGGCAGCCAGCACTGGCCTTAATTTTAATCTGCAGTCTGCTGCTCACCTTGCTGGGGTGTGCTTCCCTCTCCCCTTTGTTGCTGTAATTTATTGTTCCACCGCCGCTGGTCTGAACCCTCCTGATGTTTGGTGGCAGTGTCCTGTATACCTTAGCCATCATTGTCCCATGTTAGCCACATGTGTTTCCTATCCGTGGGAGTAAAGAGTAAACTTCAATGTTTTAAAATGTTCAGTACTACCTCCATTGTTAATTACCTGAGCTTTGAGCAGATTGCTTGCCTAGAAGATGCCTAGAAACCATAACACCCTCTGAGTAAACCTTGTCATGGGGTCAGGAGAAACTCGTAGTAGCACAGGCACAACACAGGGAGACTAGTGGAGTGGAGTTTGGGGAATTTTATTTTCAACTCAGCTTTTTTAAATAGTAAGCTGACTTTCAAGCGTCACCTTTGTTTCTTTTGTCCAATGCACTGTAAACTAGGACTTACAGTGTTACGTTCTGGTGAGAAGAACTCTGTGGAATCTCGCAGAGTTATTCTGCAACTCCGCGGAATTCCGTTGCGTACAACTCAGTGAGTTCTGCCCACCTTTAGTGTTAATGCAGTACATAGATGACTTCCATGTTGCATCCAACACCCAAGAAGCATGCAGGATAGACACAAAGAGCCAGGGGCCAGATGTAGGAAACTGTTTGCGACTCGCAAACGGCAAAATTTGCCTTTTGCGAGTCGCAAAACGCAGTTTCCTATGCAGAAATGCATTTTGCGAGTCGGAACCGACTCGCAAAATGCATTTCCGACTCGCAAATAGGAAGGGGTGTTCCCTTCCTATTTGCGACTCGCAGTGGGATGCAATACCGTACGCGGTCGCAAATGGCATCGCAGTTACCATCCACTTCAAGTGGATGGTAACCCACTCGCAAATTGGAAGGGGTCCCCATGGGACCCCTTCCAGTTTGTGACTGGACCCAAAAATATTTTTTCAGGGCAGGGAGTGGTCCAAAGGACCACTCCCTGCCCTGAAAAAATACCGAAACTAAAGGTTTCGTTTTTTTTTTAAGTGCAGCTCGTTTTCCTGTAAGGAAAACGGGCTACACTTCAAAAAAAAAAAAATGCTTTATTAGCAAGCAGTCACGAACATGGAGGTCTGCTGACGACAGCAGGCCTCCATGTTTGCGAGTGCCTCTACTCGCTATGGGGCCGCAATTTGCGACCCACCTCATGAATATTCATGAGGTGGGTCATTGCGACCCCATAGCGAGTCGCAGTCGGTGTCTGAGACACCGTACTGCATTGCAAATTGCGACTTGCAATTTGCGAGTCGGATGGACTCGCAAATTGCAAGTCGCAATTTGCAAACTTGCTACATCTGGCCCCAGATGTATCAAAGGAGTTTGCATTCACAAACGGTGCAAATCGCAAAATTCCACCATTTGTGAATGCAAAATCGCATTTCATGATTTATGAAAGGAGTTCGCAGTGCAATTTTAAGGAATCGCAAAAATAGCGATTCCTTAAAATTGCGACTCCGGTTAGGGAATCACAGTTTGTGATACCCTAAATAGGTTATCACAAATAGGAAATCACATGTATAATGCATTTCCTAAATGCAAATTTGGCATTTAGGAAATGCAATTACCACAAACACAAGTTTGGTGGTAAGCATGTGCAATTTTAAAAAATGCATTACAAATGCATTTTTAAAAATGACATGTTGCGTACACGCTTTCATGTCCCCAAATATTTTTTTGGGGTGCATCAAAGGGGGCCTTAGGCCCCCAGCACTGTGGGGTTTGCATTACCTAATTTGCGAATTCCTAACAGGTATTCACAAACTAGATATTTGCATTACCTAATTTGCGACTTCCTAACAGGAAATTAGGTATTGCAAAACCATTCGGACCTATGGGCTTACAGGCCCATTGGGATGAATGGAGTCCCATTCCCTAATTGCGATTCAGTAATAGCAATTGCGACTTTTAAGAATCGCTATTACTGAACCGCCATTTTCATACATCCCATTTTGCATTTCTTAAATAGCGATTTCTTAAAAATCGCTATTTAGGAAATGCAAACCGGGATGATGATACACCAGGCCCAAAGTGCCCCAAATCTAGTTAATGCCATTGCAGATAAAAATTCCCTGTACAATGCTGAGAAATATTTACACACGGGTAGTTCTAGAGGGGATTTATCCTCAAATGTGTGTTAGAAATTACTCTCTGATTAAATAGATACCATGGAAGTTAGAGGTTGTTATGTGCGCACACAGTTACCTTCAACAGTGAGTGAGGGAATCACATATAACAGTTTACCCCTAATCTATGGAATTTCCTGTAACCTGTTGTTAACACTGTTGTATCAGCAGGAGCATTATCAATACTTCTATTCAAATTATGACCTAGTGTTTTCAGTTGTCCCTATCATGAAACATTTGAGTAACATTGCAAAGATGAAAAACCTTGATGCAGTGGGAGATTTCTTTGAGCCTAAATTGATTTTTGGTACAGTCTACACCCAAAAGAATAAATTGACCTGCATTCTTAGCCCAGTAGAGAAGATGTTTATTGGACAACCTGAGGAGAACAGAAGAGCTATGAAGACTAAAAGAGAAAAGGTAATAGTTTTACAAAATAGGGGAAAAGATGAGGCTCACACAGCAGCTGGGAATCAAGGATTCCTGGCCTTAGATTGGCAACATATAGGGAAATTATGTGAATATATACGTAGAGCAAAGATTGACACACTTTTTTAGGGATTAGTAAATGTAGACATGTGTTTTTCTTGAAGAGTGATTGAGTTTTCATGTTGGATGGACAAGACCCTGCCATACAAGGTGTTTCTTTCATATGTGGGAAAAATTCCTAATACAATCTGCCGGCTGGTATGGTACATGTTACCTGGGAGTAGTGTTTCCACATAGATATCATGTGGACCATTTTAATAATCCAATCTGGGATGAGAAATTAAACACCAGAGTCAAGAGAGGAGTTAGTGCTTCAGCGATTGAAGGAGATATGGTTTGTGCCATAATTCCATCTGTAGGTGTGATCTTGATGGATCTCAAGATTAGAAAGTTGTCAACAATTGTAAATAGGTTATCTACAGATATTGCACGTGCCATATTGTTAATGGAAACAGAAATAGTTGTTGTGAGATACATAGTTATGCAAAATCACCTTGCATTAGACATTCAGCTTGCAAAGGAAGACAAATGCATTGTAAACATGACTGTCTTGAAACAGGACCTGAAAGAGTTAACCACAACAAGTGCATGGGAAGCAATAGATAGTGTTTTTTCAGCTATTGCAAAATGGTTTGAAAATCTAGGGAGAGGAATTGTGGGGACCATTTTTAGACCTCTATTGTGTCCCCTAGTTGCAATTGGCCTTTACAAATTAGTCAAAAGGCTGAAGAAGAAAAGAGCAAAGAATAGACAGAGAAAAGAGGAGATTGAAATGGAGACTAGGAGCAGCATATATTATCGTGAAATAAAGCAGAAGGCTTCAGAAGACCTTCCCTGAACAAGCCTCTGAAATGTTGAGCTGTCTCATTGAAATGTGATTTAGAGTATTTTGTGATGGCTTGATTCGCCATCAAAGGGGGGGACTGATGTAATCAAAAATGTAGTGCTGTGCCTCATGTCACAGAAATCTTCTATATGTGACAGTTTATGTGTTATGTTCATCAAAGTACTAATGGTTTATTGTAGGCTGATGCACAGAGAATTCACTTTCAATATGCATTTGTTTAGACTAATGTTATAAACCCTGGTGGTATCAAGGGCTAATTGAATGTTTCAAAGATGTATTTGATATTATGCTGCAATTTAGACTTTAGACTAATGGTGTGTATTGAAGTGATATTGAATTTCTAATGATTAATGATTTAAATACATGTGCAAATATAGAGAAATGCAGTTATGTGTTTTAGTGACTGAAATGTATTAACAAAGTCAATTCTTTTAAAGTTATTTTAACGTGAGCATTAACAAAGAATTAATGCTGAATTTATAAGTTTGCATTTTAAAATGTGTTATTAGAAAGTATTAATTAATGTGCTGTTTTAACTTGCATTAGCCTAACTGAGGCCTGCTAGGCCTGTATTTTGTGACTGTGCAGAGAATGCTGATTCATTTTCATAACTTGAACTTTCTTTCAGACTTCGTTGCCATGAGAATACTAGCTTTGGTAATAGATCCATATTGTTTTATACATAGAGAGTTATACAATTTGACCCTGGATGTGGAATATCCTCTACTGTGGACTAGTAAATGAAACATTTGTTTCAATCTCGTGAGGCGTCACATGGATGGATGACATTCCCATGACAGACCTGGAATATAAGGTGACTGTTTCAACTTGGAGCTGTGTGATCTATTACTATTCGATGATGCCCTTTCAACGTCAAATAAAATGTTGTCCTGCATAAATCAGATTGTAGTATAGAACTTTGAATTGTTGTGGACTTTGGTCAGAAGCTTATCCAGGTTTCATATTGAGCAGAACCCTTGCTGATGAAGATCCCTGAATGCTGAGCCCCTTGGAGAGGTATTTTTCTCTCTGTTTTGCTTTTTTGAAATGCCTTGCTGAGATGCAGAGATTTTTCCTTATCTTTGCAGAAGAGTGAGCTTCTGACATGCCGCCGCTTTCCCTTTACACCTATATTTTGCCCACCTTGGTTAGTACCCTGTTGCCCGATATTACCTTTTTCCAAATTCTTTTGACCCCTTTTGTCCTTTTTCCTGCATGTGTTCTTCCCACACATATTATTCCATGATACCGCTAATAGTAGGGTTACCCTTTTTCCCAGCTAAATTGAATGTAGATGATTTGAATTGCACGGATGCTTGTCCAAGCTGAGTAACATTTACTGTATCTCAGATTCTTTTGATAATGTGTTTCATTATTCTTGTAGAACGCTTAGTTTTATTAATGCTAGTTTGTCTGCATTTGTATCCTCGCCTTGGGCAACCCTTTGTGATTATGTACCTCTATCTTTTTGATTTGTAAATTGTCTACATGACACTAAGCTTGAGTTTGTAAGAAATCCCATAACTTTATTCCTGACTGGAGTTTTTCTTGGATGACCACATTGGTCATACTGTGTAACTTAAACAGTATGCATTGAAATTGTGTTGTATGGTTCTTCTACATGCTATCCATGGTGCAAAGATCCATCGACCTAAATTGAGCATTGATTCATGTGAAGGATAAAAATGCTCTAGCAGGGCATAGAATACAAAGAGACAGGCTACAGAAACACGTAACACTAATATTGTGGGGAGATTTGTGCATGCCTGTGCTTGCATGCATTGCCACATTTAAAACAAACATGTTAGTTTTGTTAATACTTGGCACTTTGTTTGAGGTCCCTACATGTTACCATTTCTGTCCTGAACAGTCCTGATGCCTGAGGGGAGGGGTGTTGCTGTGCTTCTGTTCCCTGTGGCGTTTGGCAATCACCTTCACCCCTTCACATGAAAGACCTGTAGTAAAGCTGGGCCCCTTGTGAGCACAGCGGAAAGCTTGACCTGCATCGGCCATAGAGATTGATTTATCCCTGGCACCCATCTGCAATACAGTGGTAAGATGGCACGTGGGTGCTTGGGGATCCCAGAGGAGAGTCACATCTGGCGAAGTGGGCCTTGTACTGACAGTGGGGGTGCTACTGCTCATGTACCTGGCCCTCGAGGATTATGATCTCAGGCGCACTGTGCCCCCTAGATGCAGCATTGATATACATTGGGCCTCCAGCATGCCCTCCTGATACTGGGACCCCCTTTGAATCACAACACAACTTGCAATTCAGGGGGCACTGGTGCAGTGGTGTCCTGGGGCCTTGGTGACTGTTGCGAACTACTGCCACACCCATTGGTTGCGCACCTCACCAGGAATACATGGCCAGGGCACCCCTTGGTGACATAGGCTGCTGCTACATGCAACTCTAGACATACAGGTGTAATAGGCCTGGATTGAGTGACTGCAGCAGTCTGGGTGGTGCTTGTCTCAATCTGCAAAGCAGATAAAACCGAGCCAAAGCTGCAATTTGAGCAATGGAAAGTCCCCCGGCTGCACAAGGGTGCAGCAGCGCCCAATGTGGGATCTGACAATGCCAGACCAGAGATGGGTGGTGAATCACTCGTGATCTTGACAGCAATGTGGCTTAGTCTCACCAAAATAAGTGGAATAGTTCATGCACTCACGATCCGAATGGATAGGATGTTGGATCGCATTGACACACAAGCAGAGCACCTGGCCGAGGTAGAGAGGCAGGTGTTGGAGGCTGAGGGGAAGCAGGTCATGACAGCGGGGGAACAAAAACAATTCAAAGAGGATGTGTCGGCACTGCAGACCAAAGGAGAGGACCTAGAAGCCCGCTCTTGGTGAAATTATCTTTGCATCATTGGCCTAGCAGAATCAACGAATGTTGGAAACATGGAGACCTTTATTGATCAACTGCTTTTTAACTATTTGACTGAGAAACCCTTTCTGACATGTTCGTAGTCAAGCATGCACACTGGTCACTGGCCCTGTGCCAGGTAACAGAGGTTTTGTCCCGCCTTACCAAAGCACTCAATTATTAGGACCGGTAAGTGGCGCTACAACAATCCTGGGAACTGCAAACCCTTCACTATGAGGGCACAGAAATCTCACTTTTCCCAGACTTTACACCACATGTGCAGGAGGCACAAAAACAGTTTTTCCCTGCCAAACAAAGGTTACAAAGACTGAAACTCAAATATGCCATTCTGTATTTGGGCCAATTATGTGTGACAGTTGATGGGAAAACCAAGATCTTCAGCGATCCTAAAATGCTGCAGCAGTTCCTCGAACAATGGGAGTCAGTGAGCAGGAAGCGGTGATGGCCAGGAGTGGAGGAAGGCAAGATTGCAGCTTCCCAGGATTCAGAGGGATTGGACTAATGCTGATGCACCCACTGCCTCAACTACATTACTGTCTGCTAAGTCTTATTTTTCACAATGTTATCATTGAAATTGCTGCTGTTTACTATGTTGATATGTTAAATGAATGCAGGGTGTTATGTAACTGTCCTGGTGAGCAAGCTCAACGTATGCCAAGTGCAATAGTAGACTGCAGAGGCACCTCATGGTTGGGTGTGTTAGACCCCCTTTAGGCCGAGTGGGGGTGCCACGGAAGAGGCCAAGACATTGGTGACACAAGCTTTGTGTGGGGATGCTTGTGAATGGATGGGATGTGAAGTCACACATTAGGATCTTTTTGCCATACGTTCGGCATGTTGTCTGCCCTTGATGTAGCCCTCCTGCAATAACTGTTCCAGGGGTGCTAGATGGGCAAAATCTGTCTCCATGTGTACCACACTTTTTCATTCTGGGTTACTTGTTTGGGGAATAGAGTGGATTCGGGGTGGGAGCTCCTTGGCTGTACCAGCTGTTGGCGGACATGGCATGGATGGGGGAGGTTACAGGTATATTCAATAGTCCACGTGCTAGAGGCAGGGACAGATACAGGTCAATGTTATTCAGCAAGGCTTAGGTGAACTCATGGCGAACAGTGGATATGCCTGAACATATGGGGGACACTATGGTTGCTGTAGGGTGCCCGACACTGCAAAACCTGCTTACTTGTAATGTTAGGGGACTAAATGGTCACTGGAAAATCTACAAAGTAGTATTGTACTTGCAGCAACATCAGACATAAGTTGCCATACTGCAGGAAACTCATCTGGCCCCAGGTAGTGGGCTACTCACACAGAGCATTTTAGGGAACTTGCCATGCTGCGGATTCATCACACATGTGAGAGGGGTGTTGGTTTGGGTCTATTTTGGGTGTGGAATCAAGTTACAGAATGTTCACATGAACACTGGGGGTACACTACATGCTAAGCTGGCCCATTATAGAGATCTGTCTCAGATATGGGCGGGGACTTTAATTGCGTCCTCTCATCAGAGGTAGATCGCTCCAGGTTTCCGCCTTGGTGGCCCTTGCTTCGCCCCTTGCTATAGCAGCAGTGGCAGATGTTGGTGGACTGGTTGACGTCTAGTGCTATCTTTCTCAGCAGGACGGGAATACACCCATTACTCCCTGGTCTATGGCATCCATATCTATATTGACTATGGCTTATATAGTGTAGGTTGTTGTCCAGGGTCCGGGGGTATGACCATCTGCCTCATACGTATTTGGATCATTTCCTGGTATGATTAGTCCTAGAGCTTGATGGCCCGCGTTGTCCTGGTGTTTCCCCCAGTACTGCAGATGAATGCTGTTTTCCATGGGGAGCTACCCAAGGCAATTGATGAATACTTCTGCTCCAATCTGGGCTCAATGGAGAAATACATTTTCGACTATCTGGGAAACCTTTAAGGCTTATATTTACTGAGCTGGCATCTCGAAACACGCTGGAGTACTGCGCTCGGTTAGGGACCACCTGGCCTAGCTGGGGGTCGAACTAGCTGAGCTGGAACGTATTCACAGGGAAAAAGTGGAGCATAACTTGCTGGGGGAGATCAGAGCCAGACACGATTAATACAAAGAGCTTGCACACAACAAAGACATGCATCTGAGCAGGTAGACGATGGCCAGAATCCATGGCGAGGGTAAGGGTCTGAGTCCCACCTTGGCAGCCCTCATATGACCTAACTGCGAAGACAGTGAAATACTAACTATCATAGATGAGCAGGGTGCACCCCTTCAAGGAGCCACCGCTACTACTCTGATCTCTGTACTTCCTAAATTCCATGTGATGAACATGCTACATCGGACTATCTAACACACATAACCATGAAGTTGCTGGCAGATGTGTATAGAGAATGGCTCATAGCCCCACTCGCCTTCCCTGAAATCATTGCCACACTAAATGACATGCCGAACAGAAAGGCTCCAGGCATGGATGGTCCAACAGTGGCCTTCTGCAAGGCGTACCAAGACTAACTAGTACCCCAGCTTGTTAGCCTTTTCGAAGATATGGTCCAAAATGGGCGAATGCCTCCCACCATAATAGAGGCACTGCTAGTCACTTTGTGTAATATGTTAATCCGGGTACAGACCGTTGTCACTGTTAAACACAGATACAAAGATCTTTGAGAAGGTATTAGCTAACTGTTTGGCACAACTATTCCCTAACTTCATTTGCCCTGAGCAATCTTCTGTACCTTGCAAGCACTGAAGGTGCACTTGGCGTGGGCCGGCAAGGAACCGCATGTATCTTGGGACACACTCATCCTACCATATGAGATGGGGGGACTTAAGGGTCCAGACCTTGAAGCCTATTACAGAGCGAAACAGTACATGTTTGCCCATTACTTGCTTCATGGGCCAGCCGATTTGCCACATCACTGGCTGGAGCAAGATGTGGCGCTACCTATGTTGTTGCCCCAAATTCTATGTGATAGGCAAAAATGCCATTTCCATATAGTAGCCCTTTTAGGCACTATGCAATATCTCTGGAAGAGGTTGATGGACTTACAAGCTAAGATCCTACTCTCCCATGACTCTCCCCTGGAGTGGAGAATGGCATTCAAATTGGGGAGAGAAAGGGTGGCTGCAGTAGTATACCATACATGGGTAACTTCTTTGAAAATGGGGTCCTTTGTGACTGTTCACAGGTCAGCATGCAATGCAACACACCAACTATGTTCACACAATTTCATTATTATTGTCCGCCTTGTATGCTGCGAGCCCTACTAGATGGTACCAAGTCAGAACAGCTGGAGCTATCAGCTATCACATACCTATTGCAAGCAAAGACCCCGCTGCGGGCCATTGCGACATTATATGCTTCCTCACAGGAGGCCCGACGGCCTGTTATCGCAAAAGCACATCAAGACCGGCAGGTAGACTTCGACATAGACATCAGTGACAAACATTGGACCTACTGCTGTTCTGCGGTCTATACCGTGATACTGAATGGCTGACACTGTCTCTTACAGTTCAAGGACCTCAATTGTGTGTACTACCACCCTGCTGGACTATTCTGCTATAACCTACACGAAGATTCCAGCTGTCTGTTCTGCGGAAGGGAAGATGCAAGCTTTGCGTATATAGCGTGGCACTGCCCTAGCGTGCAGGACTTCTGGCTCGTGATATTTCAAGTCTTGGAGGAGATCCCAGGGGAGGCTGTGGCTCTCACACTGCTGGTTTCCCTACTGGGTATGACAGAGATGGGCCAATTGCTTGCAGGTGACTAGGACCTAGCCCTTTTAATGGCACTGCAAAGGATAGCGAGGCGATGGATGAAAGGCCCAATGCCCACTGTGAAGGAGTGGTGCACTGAAATTACATATTTTAACACCCAATCAGATGTCTACCACGAACTTGTGCCAACATGTAATCGTCTGAGAGATATGGGGCCCATATTGGGCATACTTGGTATGTGTGAGACATGATGAGAATGCGATAAGGACATGGAAGGTGTTGTGCAATAGTCTGTATGACAGTCCCTCCTCCCTTCAGTCTCCATGAGCGACTGCATTGGACACAGGTATAGCGGTGACAGCAATGTCCATAATTGTTGTTGCCTGCATATTACTGCTCTGTATCTTTGAAGATTACAACTAGGCCGCTGTGGACTCATATTGGCCTAAGTCTGCACTAAGTACCCTGTCTGTACTGCAAGTGATGTGCAACATTGCCTGATTGTTAGGCAAAATGAAAATAAAGTTTTTAAATAAGGGACTCATTGAGCATGAAGGCAATCTTCACCAGTATTCTTTGCTCTACAGAGATGGGGTATTTTTTTATTCTAGTGGGAAGATAGTTGCGTTGAGGATAAGCAGAACAAGGTTTCCGTGAGTGCAATAGCATCAAGTTCAAAGTACTGAATGATGAAAGATATGGGCAAAAAAACACAGGCCTACTGTTCGGTTAGACAGTTTGATGTTATGTGTAGGACATGGGTCGCTGGGTTGAAAGGAGGTGAGTCTTATATGGTTTGTTGGACTTTTTAGTTTATGCAGGGTCATCCCCAATCTTTTTGCCTCCTGCCTCCTATTTTTTCTGACCTGTTGCTGTTGGCTTTTGAACTCTGAGCACTTTACCACTGCTAACCAGTTTTAAAGAGCATATACTCTCTGTGTAAATTGTATTGTTTATTGGTTTATCCATGATTGACATATTTGGTTTACTAGTAAGTCCCTAGTAAAGTGCACTAGACGTGCCAGGGCCTGTAAATCAAATGCTACTAGTGGGCCTGCAGTACTGGTTGTGCCACTCACATAAGTAGCTCTGTAATTATGTCTCAGACCTGCCACTGCAGTGTCTGTGTGTGCAGTATTAACCGTAAATTCGACTTGGCAAGTGTACCCACTTGCCAGGCCTAATTCTCCCTTTTCTTACATGTAAGGCACCTCTAAGGTAGGCCCTAGGTAGCCCCAAGGGCAGGGTGCAGTGTATGGTTAAGGTAGGACATATAGGAATGTGTTTTATATGTCCTGACAGTGAAATATTGCTAAATTTGTTTTTCACTGTTGCAAGGCCTGTCCCTCTCATAGGTTAACATGGGGGCTACCTTTAAATCTGATTAAAGTGTAGATTCCCTTTGGGAGCGGATGGACATGTGGAGTTTGGGGTCTCTGAGCTCACAATTTAAATATACATCATTTAGTAAAGTTGATTTTAAGATTGTGTGTTTGAAAATGCCCCTTTTGGAAAGTAAGCATTTTCTTGCTTATACCATTTCTGTGACTCTGCCTGTTTGTGGATTCCCTGTCTGGGTCAGTTTGACAGTTGGGCTGGTTGCACCTCACATTAGACAGTGACACAAAGGGAGCTGGGGTGTAGTCTGAATTTCCTGATGAGGGAGGGGAGAATTGGTCACTTACACCTGAAAGGGCTGTGCCTATCCTCACACAATGCCGTCTCCAACACCCTGGTGAGTGTCTGGGGCCTGGCCTGGGAAAGGAAGGATTTCACATTCAAAAGAGACTTTACTTTGAAGTAGGCCTACTTCAAAGGATAAATTGGGTATAAGAAGGGCACCTAAAACCACAGACTTTATAACACTTCTGGAAACAAGAGGAACCTCTGCCTGGAGAAGAGCTGAAGAGCTGAGGACGAAGAGCTGCCCTGCCTGTGACTGTGCTTTGTGGAGCTATCCTGCAGTTGCTGCTTCTGCCAGAGTAAGAGGGCAAAGACTAAACTTTGTGTGCTTTCCATCTTGCGTAGAAATCTCCAAGGGCTTGATTTAGAGCTTCCTTAAGTCTCAGGGACAGCAAAGACTTATTTCTGCCAGCATCTGGAGTCTCTGGAGAGACTCCTGCTCTGACAAGTGGTGCCCTATCCAGTCCCTGGGCCCTTGAAAGGAAATCTGGTGGAAATCCAAGGAAAACGACTTTGGATGTCTTCGGACCGACGCCACTACTGAATCCAGTGACGCCACCTGCAACCGACTCCATGATCTTCGCTGGAACACGACGACCTTCGCAGGCCCGACGCCATTGCAGCCCCGCTGAACTCTGCGACTCCGTGGAAGTCGGCGCACCACGTCGTGACCGACACAGCTCGAATTGCGCAGATTCAACATTTTGCACAGGCGCCGGGATCACCGACTTTGCGCATCGACTTGTTTTCACTCTTCACCAAAGGTACTGTACTTGGGGGTCTACATGACTCTGTGTCCGGCACCGCTGGTGTCGGCTTGTTGGGAACGACTCCGTCACGATGCCGTGTTAACACCTCATCGAAGCATTTTGTGTTTCTAAGCGCTATTTTTTAGTTTAATCTTTAAAAATTCATAACTTGACTTGAGTATGTCGGATTTTTATTGTTTTGGTCTTGTTTTGTTTAGATAAATATGTCCTAGTTTTCTAAACTGGTGTTGTGTCATTTTGCAGTGTTTTCATTAAGTTACTGTGTGTGTTGGTACAAATAATTTACACGTAGCACTCTGAAGTTAAGCCTACTGCTCTGACAAGCTACCAAGGGGGTAATCAGGGGTTGGCTGAGGGTGATTCTCTTTTACCCTGACTAGAGTGAGGGTCCTTGCCTGAACAGGGGGTAACCGGACTGTCAACCAAAGACCCCATTTCTAACATGGTTGCTTTCACGTACTGAGCTTTGACTGTAGGCCATCTAGGTCTGGAGACTGTAGTAATAAATTGTGCTGTGGGAAACTTTGATCCAGGTATTTGAGTGTGAGGGCTATGTTCAATTAAATGCATGGGGAGGAATGTTCTTAAGCATTAGGGTTTGTGTAAATGTATGTTAGGCAGAGGGGTCTCTGAGAAGAAAGGTCTTGTGTGTGTGTGTGAGAGAGAGAGAGAGAAGTAGGGCAGATTTTCAGATGTCGTATCATCTCCTGCAGGCTGTCCAGCTTTGGTTTAATGTCAAGAAGTTCATGTTCGAAATGTGGATTATGGATGTGTACTCTGGTGAATAGTAAGTAGCTGAAATGAAGTGTTAGGTGTGTAATCGCACCTTTTGTGTGATTCATACTTCTGGGTGGTTAACTCCTTCAACCAATAGTCAGTTTATGTTCTGTTGTTTTTGGTTGTGTAGCTGGACTGAACCTCGAAATTGGTTAACAGAAGGGGCCTGTATCGACGCTTGGTGGTGGTAGTCACCCTTAAAGCTATGGATTTGGTCCTTGGCAGTATTTCAGTCTGCCTGTGTAGGAGAATCTTTATTACTATGTACAGTTCAAGCTACTTTGAATTGTGCTGGCATCATGACCTCTGATTTCATTCTTTAGGGGTGTCTGAGTAATAATGGGGAGAAGTGGAATAGAGTGAACTAATTTAAGCACTAAAATATGGGAGTGAAATGCTTTGCCTGTCTTGACAAGGATGCTGCAAAATACAGCGTCAGTATAACGCACTATGTCACAATGAGCACTTACCATGCTCGCTGTGAGCAAAAACTATGTCCTACTGCAGTCTTAGAGTGCTTGAGTCCTACAAGTTCTCCCAATGAAATGGTCTACTGTGGGACCCAGATCATGAATTTGTGGAATAGGTGGGTAACTGTAAGTTTATTGCTAACTCTCTGTTACAATTTTAAACACAAATGGATCTGATTGGACCCTTCTTGCCTTTTTGTTGACAACTTACCTTTGTGTCTATGTCTGTGAATGATTTCATAAATCAGAATTCTGCTTCTATTCTCTCACAACAGTCAGGCTATCAGCAGCACCAGGGAATCCTTCCCTAATTTTTCTGAACTGTGCTGTCTGCAGCTCACACGCAGCCTCATAGATGTACTTAGTTAGTTAAAGTGCTGTAAACATTGCGACTTTCTTTAAAAACAGGCTTATGGCCCTTGTCGGGGTCTGTGGGCAGGAGTAAAAGTAATCATGATACACGGATCTCGCTGTGGTTGGACAATTTGAAAAGCTGGTGGTTTCATGTGAAATAACAATTTATAATTGAATGCAAAGCACGACAAATACAGTTCTTCTGAATACGCAAAACAGTAGTATGTAATCAATCAAAGAATAAAATCAACATTCATGCTGCACTTAAAACATATTAGGAAGTTGACATGAGCTATATAACAGAAAAAGGAAGTGTCCCGAAAGAGCAGAACTTCTTCTTGGACGCCTTTTTCAGTATATTTTCTCTTCATTTTGTAATATGTTAAGATAAGCACAATGGTGCATGAGATATCAATTTAATAAGTTACCTTTACACTTTTGTATGATTATTAATGCTAAAGGCTCAGGAAAAGATAATGTTACCATTTTGTCTGGACTATTGCAAGTTTCAAAAGCAATCTTTTTCTTTTAAAACGTGCTCGACAGCTGATTATCCATTAACCATTGTGCTAACTAAGTGACCAAATGTCCACAAGTCCTGATCTACACTTTGATAAGCCAGGCCTTGCGATATGTCAAACAAATGACTGTAAACATGTGTAGAACATGCCGTCCTCCATCCTTTGAAATGAAGACTTTTATTGCTCTGACAAGACAAGATGTGGGAGTTAATGATGGGGAGAGTGGAAATAAAACACCCAACATGTTAAGTGATGCTGGGAGAACAAATCAGGATTGAACAGTCAGCCTGGTGACAAGGGGCCAGTGGGCAGCTATTAGTTTGCTGGCGTTTCTGAAGGTGTACATCGATTGGATCAGCAAGTTCAAATTTACAGATGAGGTTGGTTCCAGGGTTCTGGTGCAATGACTGTGAGCCTGCAGTGACTCCTTGGTTTGTGTATATGGAGTGCATAACTGTTAAAGGTGTCATACCAAACGGTGAAAAAAACGATAAATTGGGTGCAAAAAGTTTTTGCACATGATTTTACACTTAGGGGCATATTTATGAGCTCCTAGCACCGCCGTAGTGTCACTTTTTGTGACCCTTTGGTGGTGCAATGCCTTATGCCGTATTTACAAGGTGGCGTTAAGCCACTTTTTGTGGCTTAACGCTACCTTGTAAATACGACCCCTTCACACACAGCCCTTTGTGTGGAAGGGGCGTACAATGGGTGTTCCTGTGGGTGTTCCAGAGCAACACCCATTGCATTTTTACTCTGCCTCAGATTTCCGAGTTTTCGTAAACCTAACGCAGCGCCAAAATCTAATGCCAACCCAGGGGTGGCATTAGCAAGGCGCAATGAGAAGGAATACTTTTATTCCTTCTTCTTTTTAGCTTTTTCTATGTGTGCTGCAGAATGAACAATCATTTCAAAATGACGGTTTGGCACTTCTGCAGCACACACAGAAGTGCCAAATTGCCATAAGTGATTGTTTATGTGCAGGAAGGGACACTTTCCCACACATAAACAATCACACACCTCAACACAGACATCCTTGCACGATGGTGCAAGTATGCTTGCATTGGCACTAGGCAGCACAATTTAGAGTCAGTACAGGAGACAACACAAGGGTGCGCAGTATTCAATTAAATACAGCGCATCCCTGCTTTGTGAAGATGACAGAGCACGGCACTGCCAATTTTGGCGCAGTGTCACGCTCCACCATTTTCCTGTAAATATGAGCACTAGTGCCAATAACAATATTAGCACGACTAGTCCTCACTCTAGAATTTTACGTTTGCTATATTCTCCATATCTTGCCTGGCAAAATGTGGCAATAGGGATAATGTATTATGCAAAAACCTGTGTAAAAACTGTTGCAAGGCCTATTTTTGTTTGTTAGTCCCCTTTCAAAATAAAAAAAGATGTGATCAGGAAGAACACCGACTCAATACAGTGTGCAAAGTGGGAGAAATTGAGCCCACCACTAGTGACACTCAGAACAAGGACTGTGTGATGTTGGTTGATGTTAACCGCCTTGGTGGAGCAAATTGGGAGGTTTTGTACCGGACAATATGGGGAGATTTGTCAAAGACCTTATGCCATATGCAAATTAAAAATATGCAGTGCATTGTTTACAAAAATATGACAACAGTGTATACTAGAAGAAATATGTTTAAAAAAAAAACATGTCTAGCAACATAAGAGAAACCTTCAACGGTGCTGTGATAAATAAAACAATTTATCTAGTCAACCCAGTAGAAAATAAAGCATCCAATCAACTACAAGGCAACACCAACTCTGGGCTGTTGTTGCACACAATGACCAACTTTAGATGCATAGTTGAATTTTCATTGCCATCGTCCCTCAATCTTAAACTAAGACATAGATGCAAGGTTTGCAACACCTCACATTAAGTAAATTGGTCCGGATGTGTGTCAGTATGTTGACTCACACTACTTTGGCTATTCATTATTTCGACTGGGGAGACTTCTTATTCTAACTCCAGTTCTAGCCAATTCGGACAAAACAGTGATGCCGTATTGATGGTCAAATTAAAACAATGGTCAAACTGAGGTAAACTTCAGGACGAAGTAAAGTAATTGATGTGTTGGAGTTCGACATAATGGGGTGCATCACCTTTCTATTCTCAATACCAACCCAGAACTGGTAATTAACATTCAACTTGGCTGACATGGGGTGTTTTGCATTTCAGAGAACCACTTACCTTATCTGTAGGCTCATGTTTCGGCACTCATAGTCTTCCATATCTACCTTTCATGTGTTGCTTTGAAATGCATTATGTTTTACCTTCTGGTGGGGGTATTTTTTTCTACCACCATTTGTCCAAAGATGCACCTGGAAACAACAAGCTGTCAGTCTCTTGTCAATACATAGGAGATCATACTACCCAGGATGGATATACTACGATTTTTCTTCTTGATCCAAAAGAACACAAAAATCCTTTAGTAGAACAAAACTTACTAGTTCATGTTCCGATAATCGGAAATGTTACCTACACATACTTCGTCATGGATCAAAAAAGGAACCGCATGATCATATCAATTGGTATTAACCTCAATGTATTCTCAGCATTGTTTGATACCCATGAACCCCTAACAGGCTCTACTATAGCAAAATACATTAATATGGATACCATGCCTCCACACAACTTGTTGGCCCTCCTCCACTAACCGTCTTCCCACTATTTTCCAGTGGCCTACAGGAAAATAAACCAGGCAGCATAATTCCAGCATAAATTAAGGTAGTTGAAAGCACAGTTTTGAACAGAGCTACTCATATACTGATATAGACCGAAATACTGTCAAACACCAAACCCATAACTTTTCTAGTAGCCATCATCACCCCGCAATATAAAAATAACAGCACACAAACCTGCTCGCCACAAAAGGATTCAACCACCCATACATGTGATTCACATTATAAATCCTATTACTCAGCCCATATTTCATTAAAGCCACTTACTACTGAGCAGAGTCCAGGTTCTCTATCTATTCCACACAGGCATGTGATTCACATGAGAAATCCAATTACTCATCGCACATTTCATTACAGCCACTTACTACTGATGACCAGAGCACAGATTCTTTATCTATTCCCCAAAATGAATTGCTTGACATTAAAATGAAGTTGCAACACGTGGTATGGATGATACAAAATGTGCAACCCACAGTCTCTATCTCTCTCACAAGAACCCTGCTCCTAGGCAATATTCTAACCCTCGTGGTACACTCACTCAACACACCTGTTCCTGAAAAGGCCAACATGCGTTCCTCACCAGTCGCAGCAGCTGCCAGGAAGGGATGGGGGGGTGGCAACAGGGGCACTAACGGGAGCAGGAGGTGCTCGGGCAGTTAAAAAAATAAAGAAATAGACTTACCTGCATCTCCGAGATCAGCCGCCTCGTCTCATGTGTTTCCCTCCCCAACCAATCACGATGCTTCCCTCATGCTGGTACACAGCATGAAAGTAATGCTGCAATTGGCCTGAGGGGCACTGCACTTGGTCTCCACCCAGCTGTAAAATACAGCTTGGTGGAGAGTTTCTAAGTGCGCATGTCAGCTTGGCCAGCATTAGGCGGCCGGCCAAACTGACATGCGCACTTGGAAGCGCAAATATCACTCCTCCTTCACTTGACGTGGAGGAGGCTGGCCCCACCTCGCCCTACGAAGGTGGAAAAAAGAAGGGATAATAAAATGCTTTTATTATCCCTTTATTTTTCTGCTTTTCGTCATTGAGGCGATGCTCCTCCACCATATCGGAGAGGCCACCCCTGTTCCACACACGCTAATACACACTACACACTTGAACACCCTACACACTTGAAACCCATAACATACTGTTTAATTGTTAGAAGTCCTAAGCAAAAACCAACATCAGTCTATACCAGCAACCTCAAAAAATAACCTTCTCGTAACTCGGTGATCCTTCTACACATCACATCAAAACAACTCTTCTAAAGTGTAAATCTATGGGCCCTAGTGGATCTTCCATATCTGCCCTCTTCTCAGACTGTCATCTTCATGCTTATGCACTTGTGGAAAATGAGTTATGTTAATCCACAACATCGCTATCTTATACTAGAATACAATATTTTTAGAAGTGGGGTCTCTGGTTGGCAGTCAGTTTGCACTCTGTTCAAGCAGAGACCCTCACTTTAGTCAGGGCAAGGGAGATAGACACCTTAGATAATCCCAGCCCACCCCCTTGGTAGCTTGGCGCAAGCAGTCAGGCTTTTCTCAGAGGCAATGTGTAAAGTATTTGTACAATCACACACAGTAACAGAGTGAAAACCCCACAAAAGGACTCAACACCAGATCAGGAAAATAACCAATATTTATCTGAGTAAAATGACAAAAATCCAACATACAAAGTTGTGAATTTTTTAAGATTAAATTTCAATATAGCACCCAGAAACACAAATGCTTAAATTTGGTGATATTAAGGCATTGTGGCGAAGTTCTTCCTAACAATCTGATGCCAATGGCACCGGTCACAGAGTCACAGTGCCCCCAGATACAGTACCTTGTGAAAATGAGGAAACAAGCCGGTGCATGGAGCCAGGGATTGGGGCATCGCTGGATCGCTGTGGCATCGTTTTCAGGGATGTGGAGCAGAGGAGTGGAGGCATCGGTGCCAGGTGTCGGGTCTTTACTGGGGAGCTGTGGAGATGAGGCGGGGTCAGTGCCAAGCATCGGTTCCTCACACTTCCGGTGTAGTCAGGTGCCATGGACGTCAGTGACACAGGTCTTTGGGATTCACAGAGTCATGGAGTTCAGCGAGGCTGCGGTGGCATCAGGCCTATGGGGTCGGTCAGGGTCATCGCACTCTAGAGGGGAACATGGCTTCAGTTACAGGTGGCGGCGCAGGATCCGGCAGCGGCGTCTGTCCGGGCGTCATCCGAAGCACGTGCACTGGTTTTTCTTCAGCTTCTCCTTTCAAGGGCCCAGGCACTGAATTAGGCACCACTTGGAAGGGTAGGAGTCTCAGCAAGACAGTCCGGGTGCTGGCAGAGGAAGTCTTTGATGGCCCTGAGACTTCAGAACAGGGGGGCAGGCTCAGTCCAAGCCCTTGGAGAAACTTCACAAGCAGGATACACATCAAAGTACAGTATTTGCCCCCTCCAAGGCAGAAGCAGCAACTGCAGGCCAATCCAGAAAAGCACACACAGCAAAGAGGCAGTACTTTTCCTCCAGCTCTTCAGCTCTCCTCCTTGGCAGAGGTTCATCTTGATCCAGAAGTGCTCTAAAAGACTGGGGTTATGCGTCCACTACTTATACCCTGTTCTGCCTTTGAAGTAGGCAAACTTCAAAGGAAAGTCTATGTTGTTCACAAGATCCTGCTGTGCCTAGGCCTGGCCGCAGACACACACCAGGGACTTGGAGACTGCATTGTGTGAGGACAGGCACAGCCCTTTCAGGTGTAAGTGTCAGCTCCTCCCTCCCCACTCTAGCCCAGGAGAATCAACAGGAAATGCAGGCTACATCTCAGACTTAATAGTAAATCAAATATGCCAATCATGGAAAAGCCAATTATAAATATAGTTTACACAGAGAGCACATGACCTTTGGCACTGGTCAGCAGTGGTAAAGTGCCCAGAGTGCCATAAACCAGCAAAAACATGGTCCAGCACACAGTCAAAACAGAGGAAGCAGAAGGGGAGGCTACGCCAAGGATGCCAGGTCTAACAATTATCCTCTGCCTGGCGGTAAAAACAGCTTAACGATACCCACATGTTACTACTCAAGTTATTTATATTGGACAATCTACTATAAAATTACATCTGCCCAATTTATATCCAGTTCTTCACCCTGGAGCTGATGTTCATGGACAAACACCAAATACAAATCTCTGCAATTCTCTAACATTCTATAACTCGCTTGATCACACTACTTTTTAATTAATTTCAAAATCCTAGTCTCAGTGGCCCCGCTGCATGCTGAACCAGGTATGAAAATGATCAAATCTAGAGGCTTCAGCCACTTTGACAAAATGTACTGATAAAACAAATAGGTCTGTCTTTATTGTGCTTACATATCCAACTACAGAAATGCAGAGAAGTGTGCACCAGCTCTGTGGGGCATGTCTCTGTACAACCTGCATCTTTACATGCCTCTTAGGTCTGTTCCCTCTCCTCTATTGCCCATGCTTGTTACTTTTTTATTATGTAGATTACCAGCATTGAAAAAATAAACACATTTCGAGCTTATTGATAACGTGCAACTTGTTGTGCCAGAGGGGTGGTCCAAATAAAAAGAGCATCCCTTTTTTGTAGGAATAAATAAAATATGAATAAAGATAAAATATAGCTATTTGTCGTACATTGTTTTACATTTATTTCATTACAGATGCCGCTTTCTAAGAATCTCACACACTTTATTTAAAAGAAAAATATTGCATGAATGCCACTAATGTAATACGGTTCTTAGGAAAATATATATTAATTGAAAATAGCAAGTAGGCTGAGCAGAGATCCACTGTTTAAAGAAGTTCCTCTTGGATAAAACCTTTAGATGATGTGGTGCAGAGAACAAACCTTTTATTGCAATATATCCATTAAACAAGATTTTAGTAGCCAGGAACAATTAACGACCAAAAACAGTTAAAGACTTTTCATTCCAAAGTTTTGAAGTATGGACGTCGGTGTTCCAATGAAACATCCATGCATAAACATCTGTAATCAGAATCATATGCCACAGGCACGGTGTTTGTCAAAACTCAAGTACACTATCAATTGCAAGACCTTCTCTTAGAAAAGATGCGCAGCATAGTTTCACTAAAAAGCTAAGTTATTTAGAGAGAGCTGAAGTCTACTGCAATCAGCATATGAATGTCTTCATTTATTTGAAGGGGTAGCACAATTTTGAGGGAGAATACCTTTTTTTTAAATTGTTTATTTATGCATAAAAATAAACTCATAAAACTATGTACTACATTATAGCATATTACCTTGGGGGGGGGGGGGGAATATCAGTCTAATCGCACAGTGTAAGCCAATAATAATTTAAAGCCTCCAGGTCCGAGTCCAAACATTTTGCTGTAGCTGAGCGTGCATGAAGAGATAAGACATCAGTGATTTTAGATTAGGGTGACCCAACCAAAACGACTTCCACCAGCAGACCGATACAGCAGTGCCCACCCCTACAGAGTCAGTGCAGTACATTGCAACACATTAACCAACAACAGTACACTGTAAGCATAGTAAGCATCGACAGACCAGAAGACATCGCTACTGATGACCACCATTCATCAGGCCAAAGGGGGCTTGGCGTCCGGGGAGGCATCACAGCAGCATCCCAGAACAACACAGGAACCGGGGGGCGGGAGTGAGGGGGCTTACTCATGGCGACTCCCCTCCCGCAGTAAGACTGGAAGTACACCCTCCCATGATCACCAAAACACATATCCATACCTCAAGAACCGCCAAACCCAGAACTCCAAGGGCTCAACCACGACCAGGGCTCAATGAGCAGACACATCTGTCAAAGGACCCTCCCCCTCAGAGGGACAATATCTTCATTAGAAAATCCTATACAATTTATTTTGAAGTGTAATCTATGTTTAATATAATCACAAAGACACAACCTCAAATAATAGGTACGAAAATCTATTTTAGATATATGAGAAGTTGCCCCAATAAAAGGTAAGCCCTTGCAAAATTTTGATTATGCAAACTTAATCTTGTGCAAACCACGATTTTTAGAGTAATGCTACCACGCATGATTTCTAGTTTTGTTTATGCCATTATGTTAACCATATAATGCAGTACTTGGTTCAAGCAAAAACACAGGCCCTCATTCTGACCCTGGCGGTTTGAAACCGCCAGGGCGGAGTGCAACAGAAGCACCGCCAACAGGCTGGCGGTGCTTCCAGGGCTATTCTGACCGCGGCGGTAAAGCCGCGGTCAGAAAAGGGGAAACAGCGGTTTCCCGCCGGTTTTCCCCTGGCCCAGGGAATCCTCCATGGCGGCGCTGCTTGCAGTGCCGCCATGGGGATTCCGACCCCCTTCCCGCCAGCCTGTTTCTGGTGGTTTTCACCGCCAGAACCAGGATGGCGGGAACGGGTGTCGTGGGGCCCCTGGGGGCCCCTGCACTGCCCATGCCACTGGCATGGGCAGTGCAGGGGCCCCCTAACAGGGCCCCACAAAGATTTTCACTGTCTGCTTAGCAGACAGTGAAAATCGCGACGGGTGCCACTGCACCCGTCGCACCCCTGCAACTCCACCGGCTCCATTCGGAGCTGGCTTCATGGTTGCAGGGGCTTTCCCGCTGGGCCGGCGGGCGCTCTTTTGGCGGGCGCCCGCCGGGCCAGCGGGAAAGTTGGAATGGCCGCCGCGTGCGGTCATTCGGCGGTGACCGCATGGCGTGCGGCGACCGCAGCCGGCCGCGGTCAGAATGACCGCCACAGTCTTGCAAGAACTATGAAATCAAACATTTGCCACATCATTGTTTGTCTTGTTTGGTCTCGCAGTACCTGTATTATTTTAGTGAAAAGCTTTTTTGTGTGAAGCTTATTCCTGTTGGCAGCGTACAGAGCCTTTTAGCACAATAATTCCAGTTCATATTTTTATTCCAGTGGATGTGATACTGTGGCTAATCCTGATAAAGTAGTAATTTTCTGTTCCGGTTCTCCAGACTCCTTTTAGTGTTTATTGACTGACTGTATATTTTAGATTTGAATACCGGAGGGAACGCATCATTCATCTTATTTCTCCATCATTAATTTAGTTCAGTAGGAGGAAAATAAAGTAAGTTAATAGTTCTTTGTGAAATATTTCTGTTTGATGGGGTTATGTTCGAGGGAGGCTTCGGGGACTTACCAGTTCTTTTTTTATCTCTTTTTGGTTTCATTTTTTATTTGTAGTTGTAGAGGCTGGGGATGGGATGTAGGTGCATAACAGATCCATGTGGGAGCAAGTGACAAAGGGATCTGGTGTACTGAAATGGAAATTAGCATTTTGTTGTCCTCTATCGAGGTGGTGAAGGTCTGGGGTTATATTTCTTTATTTTCGCTGTTTTTGTACAGATTAACCAATATGTTCCTGACAGTGTTTTACTGTTTGAGTCCTGGTGTATCAATCTGCACTAAGGCACTATGGCCCATATTTATACTTTTTTAGCGCCCCATTTGCGCAGTTTTATGACGCACAATCGGTGCAAACTTACAAAATACAATTGTATTTTGTAAGTTTGCACTGATTGTGCGTCAAAAAATGACGTAAATGCTGCGCTAAAAAAGTATAAATATGGGCCGGTGTTTTTCTCAATTTTAATAACATTTTTACATTCTCACTGCTGCTGTGCTTGACATAACAGTGGCCTGTTAGCAAGCCTATATCTCATGCAACTTTGGAGTATATTTGTGCTATTATTGCCCTTCATGTGTTTGTAGGAGATTGGGCAATGACACTGCAGGGCCTATAGCAATTTGCCCTTTGTGCTCAATGCTTTCTACCTTTCTACTTCCTCGCTACTTCTATGACACAATGGCCCTCATTCTGACCTTGGCGGGCGGCGGAGGCCGCCCGCCAAAGTCCCGCCGTCAGGTTACCGTTCCGCGGTCGAAAGACCGCGGCGGTAATTCTGACTTTCCCGCTGGGCTGGCGGGCGGTCGCCTTCAGACCGCCAGCCAGCCCAGCGGGAAAGAGGCTTCCACGATGAAGCCGGCTCGGAATCGAGCCGGCGGAGTGGAAGCTGTGCGACGGGTGCAGTTGCACCCGTCGCGTATTTCACTGTCTGCGCAGCAGACAGTGAAATACATGTAGGGGCCCTCTTACGGGGGCCCCTGCAATGCCCATGCCAGTGGCATGGGCACTGCAGGGGCCCCCAGGGGCCCCGCGACCCCCCCTACCGCCATCCGGATCTCGGCGGTCCGACCGCCGGGATCTGGACGGCGGTAGGGGGGGTCGGAATCCCCGCGGCGGTGCAGCAAGCTGCGCCGCCGCGGAGGATTCAATGGGGCGGCGGTACACTGGCGGGACCCCGCCAGTGGTGCCGGTCCGACCGCGGCTTTACCGCCGCGGTCGGAATCCCCATTGGAGCACCGCCGGCCTGTCGGCGGTGCTCCCGCGGTCCTCCGCCCTGGCGGTCAAAGACCGCCAGGGTCAGAATGACCACCAATATGTTACAATGTAAAAACCTTGTTTTTCTCTCCACAATATCATGATACCAAATATAGAAATATGTATATATATATTTATATATATATACATATACACACACACACACATATATATATATATATATACCTATCTTAAATAATAACATATTATAATACCTAAAATACTTTCAAGCAAGAAATACATATATAATAAATAGTATACAACTTTACATTTTTTATTTACAAAAATACCAAATATTAATAAGAAATAACATCAAAATGTAAAATTCAAAACACTAATGTAAAAAACAAAAACTATTAATAAAAACCGATATAAATGCAATGAAAAGGGAAGAATATTTGAAATGCTATATGCAAAGTAATACAAATAAAAATAGACTTCAAACAAATAAACTCTATTAAAATAACAATTAAAGCAAAAACATTAATACAACAAAATTAACATCCAAAATAAACAAAACATGTTACATTTTGAACAATATAATTAACCTAAACCCAAATAAGAGTAGGGAGATTAACTCTCTTTCAAATGATAACATTTATTATTTCTACACCACCCTGCATTACAGAAAGAAGTGTGTTTGAGTTTGGAGGGTCACATTTACTATTTCAACTCTAAACTAAGGAACAGTACCGTAAATGTTGGACTTGGAGGGGGTAATACTTATTATTTCCACTCCATCCTAAGCAAGAGTAGGGGAAGAGTTTGGACATGAAGATATGAAAGTTAATATTTATCACTCTGACCAAAGCATCAGTAAGGAAAGTGTTGGACTTCACAGAGGTCAGATTTTCTATTCCTACTCCGAACAAAGCAATGGTAAGGAAAGTGTTGGACTTTAGGATTGTAAAACTTACTATTACTTTTCCCACATCAACACAAGAAACGCGAAAGTACTGAACTTTGGAGGAGTCAGATTTACTAGTCTCACCCTAACCCAGGCAACAACAGAGAAAACAATGGACTTTTGAGAGGTCAGATTTACTAATCCTACTCCAGCTTGAGAAACAGTAGAGAGAGTATTTACAATATATATAATAATAATTATGAAATATATGTAAAGTCACAACATTGAAAACGAATATCAAAACAGAAAAAAAAGTATTTGAAATGTAATTTCTTTATTGTGAAATGTCTATAAACAACCAAAACCTATACTAAATTACGTAGACAATATTTAAAAAATTTACTTTAAAAAAAACAACAATGTAAACATTATTTACAGCCTAAAAAACAATATAACACAATAAAGACACTTACAATCACTACTTCCCTCCAATCCCATACCTGACAACAAATGTGAAACAATACAAAAAATAAAATAAATCACAACAAACAAAATAATAAATCTTTTTTTAGAAAGACACACTAAAAAAAGGAAATACATTAATCTATTTAATAATTTGCACAATTGACAATGTAACTATCCAATAAACCACAATTCAAAAAAGAAAAAAGAAACAATTAATGTAATTAGTTAACGTATTCACATAACTAATAACCAACTGAAACCAATTACACTAATGCTAATGACAGAAATTAAATAAGTTAGTTATTACATAATTTACACAATTATTAATCCAATTAATCAATTACAAATTGCAAAAATTCAAACATTTATCTAAGTATATTCCCCCCTACATTCCTACAGACCCAGCAACACATCAATAATGAAAAAAATAAAATAAACTCAAATCACTAAAAAAATATTAAAACAATAACTCCACTAGTAACAAAAATTACAAACAACTAAAATTGACATTATAATAGCTTACAATACACACAATCATGAAACATTAAAAAATATTCCAAAATCAATTTTATATACAGCTATATTTTAAAAAACATTAAACACATAAAAATGACATTCTTGTCTGCAATATTCTGCATCACGATTTTCTTGTGACCACAATATTTTTTCACAATATTTGTGAATGACGATATTTGTGAGGCAATATTAATATTGTGCACCTCCTTGCTATGTGTTCATTTGCCATTTTTTCAACCTCTATATAAGCATTTGTGTGTATTTATGTTTGTGTGTGTGATGGTTGGTAAACACTTATTTTTCTTCCATGCTTTGAAGACTTTTGCTGAGGGCATTATGGGTTTTAGAACTCTAAATAGTGCTCTGCTAGGAGTCCCGGGGGGCACAGATATATATAGCCAGTTTTACTCATATTTGTTGTTTACATTTTCTGCTATTATGTTTGGTGTCCCATGGTGGGCTGTAGACCACATATATTAACCTTTTCAATGCGGGCGTCGGCCACTGACTGACGCCCGACTACCTCCCCGGTGTGGGTCACGACCAGTGGCCGACACCAGGGAGGGGGATTAATAAATCCTCGGGTGCGTCGCACCCGAGGATTTCTTTTTTTTTTTTTTAATCCCAGGGAGACACAGAAGCTTCTG
The DNA here is from genome assembly GCF_031143425.1 of Pleurodeles waltl. Lineage (NCBI taxonomy): Eukaryota > Metazoa > Chordata > Amphibia > Caudata > Salamandridae > Pleurodeles > Pleurodeles waltl. The sequence goes on along the minus strand of NC_090444.1, from coordinate 632,013,170 downwards.
TGTCTCCTCACCACCCCCCACCCGCCCCTTTGTGACGTCAGCACAGCTGCCATCGAGGGCCAGGAAACACTTTCAGGAAGGCCTCGTAAGAAAGGTGAGAGTCTCCCCTTTCTTACGAGGCCTTCTGAAACTTTTTCCTGGCCCGCCAGGGATTTCACTTGGGGGGGGTCAGCACCCTCGGAAAACGGGCAAACCCCCCCCCCCCGGGCAATTTTTTTTTTTATTCAAAAAAAATTAAGTAAAATAAAATAAATGGACAGGTGGTCGTCCGTGGGCAGGGCGACTCCCTGTGGGGGCAAATTGGTTTTTTGTTGTTGTAGGGTTTCCCTGGGGGCCATTTTGGCCCCCAAGGAAACCATACAACAACAAAAGAAAATAGATCTATATATAGATATATAGATCTATATATGTAGATATATCTATGTACATGGATATATCTATAGATAGATCTATAGATATATATATAGATCTATCTATAGATATATATATATATAGATATATTTATATCACTTTTGTCAATATGTGTGTGGTTTCCCTGGGGGCTGCGATCAGCCCCCAGGAAAACCAGACCCACATATAAAAGTGATATATATATCTATATATATATCTATATATATATATATATATATATATATATATATATATATATATATATATTTATTTATATATATATATATATATATATATATATATATATATATATATATATATATATATATATATATATATATATAAATAGATTTGCCACCAGTTGTCTTGCAGTTGCAGCTTGCGTCTTCAAAGCAATGCACATGCTTCAACTGACGCATTTCACCTGTAGCTTTTAGGCAGCAATAAAAAAGTCAAGTAAGTATTGTGAATATGTTTCTGCTACGAAAGGATCAGACTTTTGTCTAGTGGCAGTTTTAGTGCCATAAAGAAGCGCAGAAGGTTTATATGCCTACTGCAAAGAGCAAATCTGTATTTTATGTCAATAGCTGAGTACATTATTAAAGTCAGCCATTACCTGCGCTATAATACAAATGAAATGTATGTGCGGGGCGGCTATGGAGAGATGAAGGGCACTTTTGCTGGGTGGTAATGAGGGAATCCGAGGAGGAGGGAGTGGGAGCACCAATAATGATTGTTGGACTGGGCGCAGGAGGTGCTAAAGACTGTGATGAATGGTATGTGACAAGGTGTTTTTTGAGTGTCTTGAAAGAACGTGCTGATTGATGGAAGAAGCGCAGGTAAGGTGGCCTCTACTGTTGCACGTATCTCACACACACCATCGATTTTGTGACTGTCTATGTAGGCTAGTGTTTTAGAGCAACAGTTTAGCCAATAGCAGAGATGGCATCTTGATGGATGACTGCTGCCTGCACTCTGGTTATAGAGGGCAGCTCTGACATAGGATCAGAGACTGAGACATCAGATACTGAGACAGCATCTGAGGGATAGGACAATGGCGCTGACTCTGGGAGTGATTTTTCAGTTGGAGGAGTCCCATTCGATAACTCCTCTTCCAGTACATTATGAGGGAGGTGATGAGGACAGTCCTGCTGTCCCTTCGCAAGCAGTCTGTGCAACTGGGTAATAGTGGGTTAGCCCAACCCAGAGAGCAGGTGAATGCGGCGGCAAGCAGAGAGACAGAGAGAGTGCTCTCTTGGGAGCTCCCCAATTTAGTTCAGCCCCAAATTCCACCGCCCAAATCGTATGGTGGAGACATCAAAATTATCTATCGCCAAACAAACGGGTTTTGTAAGGCAGGCACCTGTGTTTTTGGTCCTGGGTTCGGCGGCCATATAGAGAAACACACTAAACCCAAACATTTCTGGAAACTAGAAATTCGGGGGAGTCCACAGAGGTGTGACTTGTGTGTAGTCCCCAAAGTTTTCTTACCCAGAATACCCTGCAAAGCTGAAATGTTGAATAAAAACTCTATTTTTCTCACATTTCTGTCACACAAACTACAGGAATATGCTGGGATCCACAAAATTCCTACCACTCAGTGATTCCTCACCTGTCCTGATAAAAACACTACCCCACTTGAGTGCCTACACCATAGTGCCTGCGTCAGGAATGGATCACCACGGGGTCAACAGCTGCCTCATGTAAGGACCAACATTGACCGTTGTGTGATCTATTCCTGTCGCGGGCACCAGGCCTACCCACACAAGTAAGGTACCATTTTTATCGGGAGACTTGGGGGAATGCTAGGTGGATAGAAATTTGTGGCTCCTCTCAGATTCCAGAACTTTCTGTCACCGAAATGAAAGGAAAAAGTGTTTTTTTGGCCAAATTATGATGTTTGCAAAGGATTCTGGGTAACAGAACCTGGTCAGAGCCCCACAAGTCACCCCATCTTGGATTCCCCTGGGTTTCTAGTTTTCACAAATGTGCTGGTTTGCTAGGTTTCCCCAGGTGCTGGCTGAGCTGGAGGCCAAAATCCACAGGTAGGCACTGTTTTCTATGAAATAATGTGATGTGTCCACATTGTGTTTTGGGGCATTTCCTGTCACGGGCGCTAGGCCTACCCACACACGTGAGGTATAATTTTTATCGGGAGACTTGGGGGACTGCTGGGTGGAAGGAAATTTGTGGCTCCTCTTAGATTCCAGAACTTTCTGTCACCGAAATGTGAGGAAAACTTGTTATTTTAGCCACATTTTGAGGTTTGCAAAGGATTCTGGGTAACAGAACCTGGTCAGAGCCCCACAAGTCACCTCATATTGGATTCCGCTAGGTCTCTAGTTTTCAAAAATGCACAGGTTTGGTAGGTTTCCCTATGTGCCAGCTGAGCTAGAGGCCAAAATCTACAGGTAGGCACTTTGCAAAAAACAGCTCTGTTTTCTGTCAAAAAATGGGATGTGTCCACGTTGTGTTTTGGGGCATTTCCTGTCGCGGGCGCTAGGCCTACCCACGCAAGTGAGGTATCACTTTTATCGGGAGATTTGGGGTAACATAGAATAGCAAAACAAGTGTTATTGCCCCTTATCTTTCTCTACATTTTTTCCTTCTAAATATAAGAGGGTGTGTAAAAAAGACGTCTATTTGAGAAATGCCCTGCAATTCACATTCTAGTATGGGCACCCCGGAATTCAGAGATGTGCAAATAACCACTGCTCCTCAAAACCTTATCTTGAGCCCATTTTGGAAATGCAAAGGTTTTCTTGATACCTATTTTTCACTCTTCATATTTCAGCAAATGAATTGCTGTATACCCAGTATAGAATGAAAACCAACTGCAGGGTGCAGCTCATTTATTAGCTCTGGGTAGCTAGGGTTCTTGATGAACCTACAAGCCCTTTATATCTCCGCAACCAGAAGAGTCCAGCAGACATAACGGTATATTGCTTTAAAAAATCTGACATCGCAGGAAAAAATTACAGAGTAAAACATAAAGAAAATGGCTGTTGTTTTCAGCTCAATATCAATATTTTTTTATTTCAGCTGTTATTTTCTGTAGAAAAACCTTGTAGGATCTACACAAATGAGCCCTTGCTGAATTCAGAATTTTGTCTAGTTTTCAGAAATGTTTAGCTTTCCGGGATCCAGCATTGGTTTCACACCCATTCCTGTCACTAACTGGAAGGAGGCTGAAAGCACCAAAAATAATAAAAATGGGGTATGTCCCAGTACAATGCCAAATTTGTGTTGAAAAATGTGGTTTCCTGATTCAAGTCTGCCCGTTCCTGAAAGGGAGGAAGATGGTGATTTCAGCACCAGAAACCCTTTGTTGATGGCATTTTTAGGGAAAAAACCACAAGCCTTCTTCGGCAGCCCTTTTTCCCCATTTTTTGGGAAAAAACAAAATGTTCACTGTATTTTGGCTAATTTCTTGGTCTCCTCCAGGGGAAACCACAAACTCTGGGTACCATTAGAATCCCTAGGATGATGGAAAAAAAGGACGCAAATTTGGCGTGGATAGCTTATGTGGACAAAAAGTTATGAAGGCCTAAGCGTGTACTACCCCAAATAGCCAAAAAAGGGCTCAGCACTGGGGGGGAAACGGCCCAGCAGCTAAGGGGTTAATAACTATTGTAATGAAATGTTGCCAGTTGCTCAGTAAACAAGATTCTCTATTTCAGGTCAATGTAGCCCTGGCTGCCCTGTTAATTGCTATCTATTTAGCCCCCCCCTAGTGTTCCTGACTGCTCCTCAAATTATATTGCAGATTTTATTGCTTTGTATTTCAGACTTTTTTCTGCTATTGTGGTCAGGCCTGGTGGTAGTTTTTAGGACAGTGATTTTACTTTTAATTTAATCAAGTTTTACTGGTTTCCTTGATTTTCTTCTAGGGATCCATAGGGCCGTTACAAGCCCACATATTGTAGTGCTGGTTTTACTTATTTCATTTGACTACATTTTCTGCTACTGTATTAGTGCCCTGTTGTTAGTTTGTCAGCCTTTCATTGTATAATGTTAATTAATTTTAATTTCCCAGATATGTTTCTTATTTCCATGAATGCTGGTTAACGGCCATGTGGGGTTACTATTATTTCCAAAGCTGTTTGGGATCATTTTGTTTTATAAAATCTACAGGCTTCTTGGCTGCTTCTACTTGTGGCTGTGCTCCAGGAAGGGTCTATACTTGGTCAGAGTAAACAAATTTAAATCTGATTGTGCTTGCTTAAACACTTCATCGTTCATTTATTACATGGCTACCTAATTTTTCTCTCCTTGTTGTAGGCATCAGTGTCTATAGTGGTGGTAGGTTAGACACAATGTTTACAAACAATAAAGGCAGTGTTTACGATGCCAACTTTCCCTGAAGGAATGTAAAAAATTATTACACATTGTATCATTGTCTGAATCGTATTATGTTGTGTATTTCATTCACAACAATGGGAATGTTTGACAGGCTGTCTCCTTTTTTTCTTGAATTTTTTTAATACAGACCTCCCTGCTCACCAAGAAGAATTCAAGATGGTCAACAAGAAGCCATTTCCTGCCTAGAAACAGCATATTAGAAGTCTTATACTTCTACAAAATGCACCGGAGATTCAGAGTCTGCTATCAAAGCTTCTACCTTTATTCAACAAGGTGTAAAATACAGTGTATCTAGAGCACTCTCTTCTGGGAAGCAAGGTGTTAGAAGTGGTTCTGGACCCAATATAAGTCCACCAAAAACTTTGGCCCATCAGAGAGAAAACCACCTTCCTCTTCGTGATGTGGTGTTCAGTGTCATGGCTGAGAGCAAGCCAGATTTGTCTCAGCAAACAAAACAGGAAGAAGAATCTGTCACACTGGAGGTAGAATCACATCTTGAGGTTTGTTTCTTCATCATCTTATTTTTCTGCTTTCCCTCACCCAAATAAAATAAGGGCAAGTCCCTCAGCTTCCCCAGTATGACACTGACCAGGAGTTGACTCCTGAGAAGTTTCCATGGAAGTTCAGAAAGAAAACAGAAGCTTTCAGAAACAAAAAGCACAGTTAAAGTCATCACAGTACGAGCTTCTGCAATACAGACACCTGCCTCCATCTTATTGAAATCAAAATAGTTACATCCTCCACTTTAGTCTTAACCTGCCCTAGATTCAAAAGTTCTAAATCATCCACAAGTTTTGGATTTTGTACTGTGAGAAAGAACCCATTTCTAATTTTAGATTTCTTCACTGATAGAAAGAATGAGAAACCCACTGTAAATGTCAAAATGTGCAACACTGAAGTAGTTTGTGGGATGATGAGTGGCCATCTTGGCACCTGACGTCCATTAGACCATTTGAGAACCAAAAACACAATCAAAGAAGCAGAATACCAAAGAAAGGTGTTTGTTCCAGAGCCCAAATTAGCCAAAAGGGGATGACGATGATGGTAATGAGGATAGTGGAGGATGACAAGGCCACCAAGTCCAATTTTCAAGGCATCACTTCGTCCCACTCATAACTTGCATTCAGCATAGCTAATTCAAGGAAAAGAGTAACACACTAAGCCCAAAGTGCCCAGGCCCCGCACCTTCACTTGAAGTAATTTCTGGTGGGACTGTCACAAAAAAACCTAAAGCTGCTCTCTTCAACAAGAAAACAACATACCACCAAAACCACAGACCAGCCATTCATACAATATCAAGATAAGGGAATTGTTGCCAGATGACTTTGCCCAGTAGGAGAAGAGGAATTCCTGGAATTTGTGGTGACAGTTTCTCAAAAAAGAAAGTACAAAGTCAGACTTACTTTAACAAGTTTCTATGCCACCGCAATACTAGCACATAACTTTCAAGAAGAATAGCAAGAAAGTGTCGTCCACCCGTGCATTCATCTGCATTCAACAGTTGCAGTATTTTCCACAAAGAAAGTTTACACACCTGCCAACATCATGGAGACATTAAATGCCAGAGTTCACAAATGGCTTAAACCCAAAGATCTCAGGATTGTACCACTGACAATGGCAGTCACATTGTACCTACCATCTTAGGTGTGGGAGCTACTTTCCAATGTTCTGTTTGGACATTTAATTAACCTAATTGCACTGGAATTCCTGAAAAAGGAAAATGTTGACCATGACATAGTGGTCATCTATAATAGGTCTTGCATACACACTAGCCATTTGTTAAAAGCCTAAAGTTAAATGTTCCCGTACTTTAGTGATTTATTTTAAAGCCTCGAAACAGCTCATGGCCTCATACTCTAGATGTTTGCTTACAGACAAGAAGCAGTTGAGGGTCCTTGTACATAACCTCATACAAGGGTTATCAACCCATTGGAGCTCCTCTTTCTGCATGCTAGAGGCTTGTTTGAGCAGTGGAAATCTATGGATCGATGTGATGCAAAGAAGTAGTAGATGTTGCCTTACAAATCAGTTAGACGTCATTTACATTAGCACCCCCTGCCTTATTGCTTTTACCAGCTTTCATCAAAATCAGTCACGCAATCCTGCTGACAACCCTCAGTAAAAGTATAAAAATTGAAAAAACAGTTTTTAGCTCATTCTTACATACAGGCACCAATCTGGATAAATGACACAACTCACATGCCCCCTCTCCCAAGTCACATGCTTGGCCTCTCATGTCTCTGACCTGTCAACAATGATAGTCATCTGACATATAAAGTGATTAGGTGTCCTGTTACAAACCAAAAGGCTCTACATAGCTCTACATAGCACATCAATATGAATTTGACACACAGTTTTAATAACAAATGCTGTCTCTAAAAATGCCCCACAAAACTATAAATCTTGTAGGTATAATTTAATCTTGAGTGTCCGCCACCTGCCACACACTGATTATCACAAAACGAATACTTTCTTTTCATTAAGGACTACCACACCCTCACATAAGATCAGAGTTTGAGAACATGCAGCTTGAAGGGTTTCCTCCAATCATTATCCACAAAAGCCTTGGTATTACACATCAATCCTTAATTCAACTTCAAACCACAACGCCCTTCTCATGACGGAGTACCGTGGAAAAACTACAGTGCTGCTGCATTAAAGGGTAGAATGTAGTGAGCACCAGGTTAAACTAGACTTTGATGCCAAAGACATCATCGGAGGCACGCATGCTAAATCTAGCCGTTCGGCATGGTGTTCTACCCTGTATTGTAGTGCAAAAAATGTCTACCTGAATTTGTACTCACGATAGACCCAGCAATACAAATTGTTATGTGTAAACAACAGCACAGAGTTTCGACAACTAAGGGCCAGATTTATAAAGGCTCTAGCTCCTCCTTGTGCCACCTTAGCATATTTTTTTTTTACGCTAATGTGGCTCAAGGAGGCAGTTTTCACCGTGCCATATTGGCAAAGTGGCGCAATGTATGCATTGCGCCACTTTGTGACCCCTTGTGCCAAATTATGCCTGCGTCAGGCATAATGTATGCAAGGGGGGCATTTCGGAGTTAGGAGGCCTGCAAAAAAGGCACAGTGAAATCGACAAGATTTCACCGCGCCATTTTTGCCACCATTTTTAACTCCTGCTCAGAGCAGGTGATAAAATGAAGCACCTACTGAAATCAATGGGCCTCCTTGCATTTTGCCACACTAGCATCAACATTTTTGATGTTAGTGTAGCAAAGTGCCACAATAACCTCAAAAATTGTGACGCTATTGTTCTAATGACCGCTATGGTGCACCGTATTTATAATACGGCGCACACATGATGTCATTAGGTGTGGCAAGAGCAATGCAAGAAAAGTTGCGCATCAGTACTGATGTGCCACTTTCTTGTAAATCTGGCCCTAAGATTTGTGTTTTAAAGTAATGTATATATCTTACACGTATGTAGATGCCCATCTTACATGTATGTTTCTCAGACTTGACCTCTTTAACTTGGTGTTAGGATATGGGTCCAAGCTGATCACTGTAATATAGTAGATTTATTTTTGCATTGACTTTCCCAAAGCACCTCCCATTGCATACATTAAAAGTGCGATGGCTTAAAGGGTTTGGGTTTTTCAAATGAAAGTTGATCCCTCACTGCTGCAAGTGTCACTTTGTGTCATATGAGCGCCACGCAAACCTTTAATAAATTAGTGCCTGTTGGAAATTGAGTCTTTGGTTGGCTGTCAGTTTACCCCCTGATTGGAGTTGCGTCGATCTTTTCCCCACATGGCATTCTGTGAGTGGATTTCTTACTCTTGGGCTGCCAGCTTCTCCTTTCAGGGTCCCTTTGTATCACTGTCTAGTGAGAGGTGCAACAAGCCCAACTGTCAAACTGACCTAGACAGGGAATCCACAAGCAGGCAGAGTCACAGAAATGGTTTAAGCAAGAAAATGCTCACTTTCTAAAAGTGGCATTTTCAAACGCACAAGCTTAAAATCAACTTTACTAAAATATGTATTTTTAAATTGTGAGCTCAGAGACTCCAAATTCCACATGTACATCCGCTCCCAAAGGGAATCTCCACTTTAATCATATTTAAAGGTAGCTCCCATGTTAGCCTATGTGAGGGACAGGCCATGCAACAGTGAAAAAAACGAATTTAGCAATATTTCACTGTCAGGACATATAAAACACATTACTATATTTCCTACCTTAACCATACACTGCACCCTGTCCTTGGGGCTTACATGTAAGAGAAGGGAAGGCTTAGGCCTGGCAAGTGGGTACACTTGCCAAGTCGAATTTACAGTTAAGCTGCACACACAGACAGTGCAGTGGCAGGTCTGAGACATGATTACAGAGCTACTTCGGTGGGTGGCACAACCAGTGCTGCAGGCCCTCTAGTAGCATTTGATTTACAGGCCCTGGGCACCTTTAGAGCACTGTACTAGGGACTTACTAGTAAATCAAATATGCCAATCATGGATGAAACAATTACATATACATTTTGTATAGGAGCAATTGCACTTTAGCACTGGTTAGCAGTGGCAAAGTGCCCAGAGTAACACAAACAGCAAAAACAGAGTCCAGCACGCATCAACACCCTGGGAAACAGAGGCAAAAAGTTAAGGGAAACCATGCCAAGGATGAAAAGTCTAACAGCGCCTCACGGGGCAAAAGACCTCGTATGTGAGATAAAGCCATAATTCATAGTCGCCTATGATTTATGGCTTCTGGCAGTCCTCAGAACACCCGTCTTGACACCACATAGAAATCAGTACTCTAACGCGACACATAAAAGGTAACAGGAATTGGACCACATCCCCCCAATCCCTACCTAACAAGATTTTTGTGTGAGCTAAGAAAACCATGACAAACTAAAAATCCTCACCAACCTGACAAACGAAATATGTCAGGATGCACCTGCTTATCCAAGAACTTTTTGGCTGGACTTAAATCTCCGCTACAAAAAAGAAAGAGCTTTAAAGGAGGCCTGAACCAGCTATCCTTCACAACTCCGAAATTTCCTATATCTTGGAATATGAGTACAAATCAAAATCTCAAACTTTTCTGAATTCTTCTGCTGAGAACTGCAGCCACATATACTGTCTAAAATGTACATGTTGGTTGTGTGGTGCTTTGATGTGTTCATCTGATGCAAATACCATCATCACCAACATGTGTGCAAATGTTCATGAATACTTTTCATGAACCCAAGTTAGCTGCCAAGTTTCACCTCTTGATTCTGTATCAACCCCTAGTACACACTGCTGTTTCAAAATGTCCACAAAAAAATTGGACACGCATGAGTCAACACCCAAGCACATGTGCACCCTCTTTTGTATAGCATCCAGTAGGGTGTTGGAGCTAAGTTTGCTCTCCTCAAATCCCCACAAGGAATTTCAATAAAATAAAATATTATTACTGACTATTTTCCAGATTTGAGAGGGCCTAGCGTCAATAGAACGCCACATTAGCATCCGTTTTTTTTTATGCTACTGTGATGTTGGAAGGCCAAAAACACTGCCTCACGTTTACAATGCTTGCATTGCGCCACTGTGTAACCCCTTGCGCCACATTATGCCTGCGCCAGGCATAATGCAAGAGGGGGGTTCCAGCACTAGAGGGGTGAGAAAAATTGTTGCAAAGAAATCTAAGAGATTTATTTGCATCATTTTTATCTGCATTTTTAATGCCTGCTAAAAGCAGGCATTAAGGGGAGGCTCCCATTGTTTTCAATGGGCCTCTGGGTGATTTGCAGGATTAGAGTGAGCAATTTTGAAGCTAATCCTGTAAAGCGCCTGAATAGCGAATAAAATGATGACACTAGTACCCTTGACTACCGCCTTGGTGTGCCATATTTTGACAGTATCTAAGGAGAGTCAACTGTGGGTCAGGGGCTGGAATTTAAGGTCAGGCATGTGTTTGGGCTTGGGGAGAAATTGGGTTGGTGGGTAAGAGGGGGTAACAACTGTTCAAGCAACAGACACAATCCCCAGCTGGGTGAACCACAAAACTCACTAAATTAACCTGTGGTTAACCCTCTGTTACCATGACCCAAAAGCAGTCAGGCTTAACTTAGAGACAATGTGTAAAGTATATATGAAGCACACAATCAGTAATAAAGGGAAAACACAGCATAAGACAAATCCCACACTAATTTTGAAAGATTGAGTAAAATGTAATACGTTATTTGACACCAAAATCAGCAGAATTATGAATTTTTATTTTTTAAGTAAAAACTAGCACCTAAAAGATCAAAGTGCCAACTGTGGACATCTGCATGCTTGAGACTGGGTCAAAAAATGTGGCTGACTGCGATTGAGTTCAGGTCGGATACAAGAAGTGGATTGAGTCCAGTAGGCGTTTACCTTCGGACTTAGAAGAATTTTCCCCAAAAATATTTTCAGAAGGTAAAATTCAGCAGGGCAAGGCAGCAGGCAGAGTCCGAGGAAGGCGCATTGTCTTCGGAGAGCAGCTGGATGAAGTAGCGCTGAAGATTACTATGCTCGGACTTCATCACTTTTTTTAAAGATAAAAATCTCCAACAGAATGAGGCAGGAAGCTCTAGCCAATGAGAGTTCCAGGAGGCTGGATACCCCTTTGACGAAGGACCTCTGAACTGGGATGTGAATAAAAATGTAGCACAACCTGCCACAAAGTCAGGCCCACTGGTGATACACCTTGGGTAGATAGATGAGCAGGTTGGCCCCGGTCTTCTCTAGGTTCTCAGAGCAGTTTTTAGCCTAAAATGTTCCAAGTCCCAAATTTTAGATTTTGGCCATCTTTTGCCCAACCACCATGGGTTCAGGACTAGAGGGGCATCACTTGAAGGGGTTATGACTCAATCAGGCTGGGTCCGGGTGCCAGTTGAAGATGGTAGGAGCCTGTTATGTCCCTGTGGCTCTTGACAGGAGGCCAGCAAACTAGTCCTGGGAGTCATTATGGTAGAGCTGGGTTCAGGTGAAGAAGCAGCGCTTAAACAGCAGGGCAGGCCTCTGAAGGTTCAAGGCAGGTTACAGGCAGCAAAGCAGTCCTTCCAGGTGCAGCAAAGCTGTCTTCGTGCGTACACAGCAGGCCACAGCAGCAGGCTGCCCTCTGGCAGCTCCTAAGCAGGTCCAGAAAGTGAACTGAAGAGTGGGTCTGAGGGTCATATTTTTATACCTTGTACCTTCTTTGAAGCAGGAGAGGTTTATTGAGGTTGATTCATAAAGTGCTTCAAATTTCCTGACTCACCTGCCCTGGCTCCAAGATGGCAATTTCATAGATACCAAACATGAAATGCTGATCTGTTCCCAATCAAAAGCTATCACTTATTAAATGTAATAAGGTAACCCAATGTTATCCTGTGGGACAGGTAGGCCACACATTAGTGAAAACAAATTTAGAGGTGTTTCACTACTAGGACATGTAAAACCCAAAACCTCTTAACTACGATGCACCCTTCCCTATGGGTTACCTACGGCCTTCCTTTGAGGTGGCATATGCAATAAAAGGGGAGTTTAAGGCTTGGCAGGGGGGTTATATTGCCAAGTCAAATTGGCAGTATAAAATTGCATTCAGGCAGCAATGGCAGACCTGGGACATGTTTTAAGGGGCCACTCAAGTGGGTGGTACAATATGTGCCACGGCCTCACTAGTAACATTTACAGGCCAAGGGTATATGTTATACCACTCTACAAGGGACTTATAAGTAGGCCTGTGCGGGGAGCTCTGCTCCACTGGCGGAGCTACCGGAGTTGGAGTTATCCAAAAACCTCTGCTAGCACCCCCAGTAGAGCGGAGCTCACCCGGTGCGTGCTGCAGCCCAGTACGGGAGGCACAGCGCAAGTGCAGATAGTCTGTGCTTGCGCTGTGCAGCCCATAATTGGCGAGCACAGGAGGCAGCCGCTGAAGAAGAGAAGACTCATTGCTGTCGGAGGACAAGGAGAGGAGGACCCCAGGGAAGTCCCAGGTAAATCCTTGTCTCTTTCTTTTGTTCTTGTTGTTTGTGCACGCTGGTGCACAAACTAGGACTGAAATGGCAGCTTTATCTGCCTATGGCCCTGGCGAAAGCTGCAGTTTCAGGCCTCTTGTGCACCGGCCTGCCCCATGTGCAGTGCAGCTTTCACTGCCTATGGCCTTGGCCTGAATTCAGGCCAGGGTCATAGGCACTGAAAGAAAAACTGCCATTTCAGGCCTCTTGTGTACCAGCCTACCCCATGTGCACTGCACACAGGGCAGGCCAGTGCACAAGAGACCTGAAACAGCAGCTTTCAGTGCCTACGGCCCTCCTGAATGCACCCGATCTTGGAAGTGCTAAGCAGGGTCTGGCCTGGCTGACCATGCCTGACCCTGCATAGCACTTCTGAGATGGGTGCATTTAGGAGGACTCCGTAGCTCACAGAACTCCACCTCTGTGGAATTCCACAGAGTTGTTTTTCAACTGAGCAGAAGTCCATGGGGCCGGACTCCGCTTACTCCGCCCAGACCTACTTATAAGTAAATTAACTATGCCAATCAGGTGTAAGCCAGTCTCACTATGGCCCTGATTTATACTTTTTGACGTAAACCTGCGTTAGCGCAGGTTTGCATCAAAACATTTACTGCTGGCTAGCACCATTCCTGGACGCCAGCCGGGTGTCATATTTACGGAATGGCACTAGCCGGCGGTAAGGCCTGGTTAGTGTCCAAATAAATTACGCTAACCGGGCGTGGGAGAAGTAGGGGAAACAGGAGGTTGTGCGTCGAAGAATGGAGCTAGTCAGGTTAGAGTCAGAAAAATGACTCTTACCTGACTAGCGTCATTATTTGACACACAACCCCCATGGACATGACTCCTGTCTTAGTAAAGACAGGAGTCATGCTCCTCTGCCCAGTGGCCATGCCCAGGGGACGTATGTCCCATGGGCATGGCCATTGGGCACAGTGCCTTGTAGGGGGGGCCAAGTTAGACCCCCCATGGCAATTAAAAAAAAAAAAACTTACCTGGACTTACCTGGGATGGGTCCCCCCATCCTTAGGTGTCCTCCAGGTGTGGGTAGGGGTGGGTGGGGGTGTCCCTGGGGGCAGGGAAGGGCACCGAAGGGCTGCTTCCATGGTCTCCGAAATGAGCCTACAGGTCCCCTAACACCTGCCCTTGCCCAGGTGTTAGAAAATGGCGCTAAGCAAGCTTAGAGCCATTATTTAAAGCCCTCCTTCTCTTATGTGCGATTTTTGCACAGGAGGATAAATAAAGCTCTAAGGCCTTAAAGACATTTTTTGCCCGGGAACACCTACTTTGCATCTCATTGACTCTCATTGACGCAAGATAGGTTTCCAGGGTAAAAAAATGACGTTAACTCCAATATTTTGACGCTAGACAGGTCTGGCGTCAAGATATAAATATGAAGTTACGTTTCGTCAGATTTGCATCAAAATAAATTACACAAATCTGCTGCAAACAGAGTATAAATATGCCCCTATGTTTGTCCCATATCTGGTTGACAGTGGTAAAGTGCGCCTAAGGCCAACAAAATTTAATTGAGCAAAAAATGGAAGGTAAAGGTAGAACGTTTGGGACTGACCCTGCAAAGAGGGATAGGTCAAAGAAGCTTCCATGGTATTTCTGAATGATCTGGTCCCAGAGAAAAATGGGCAAGCCAACATTCTGATTTCACGTAGGCAATGCACTGAAACACATTTATAGGAAAAATACTGATCACAGATTTTTTTTTCAACTCACATATCAAGGGTAGCACCAACCATAGGTTAAATTATATTTTAATAACTTCGGCACAAACAAAGGTTGCTACTTAAGATGTTCGAATACAAGAGTGGTACACCATTTTCTGGCCTCATGTAAAGCCAAGCCCCAAAAGATTCCCAAAGCAAAGCAATTTTTGCTGTTCCAGTTCATTTTGCGTGGGAGAGCTCTTTCAGCACAAATTTCCCGTCAGCGAACTCAAATGAGATGTTGTAATGTATTGACTCAAAGCAATGTTTGAATGACTTGACCCCTGTCGGCCAAAAGTTTACCTGGAGAATGATTGACTTTTCCCCCATCTTGTTTGCTTGATGGATCCCAGCTCAGATACCTGCCCAGAAAGATTTGTACTTTTCATCACCACTCCTCAGCAGAGGAATAAGGCTGTCCAGCATGGGTCCTCGAAAGAGAGCAACATTTCTTCTTCTTCTTTTCCTTCATTCAGGTGAGTTATTTGTTTACAACTTTAAAAAAATCGAAAATGCCTTTAGATTTCACAATTTGCTTTTGTTGGCTCAAAATAAGTAAAATGAGAGATAGTTTGAATCCAAAGCAAAGGTAGCAGGATTAAATGCAATATATGAAGTCTGGTCAAAAATATTTATTAAATGGAATTTGCCAAATGTTTGCATATGATGTATTGTACTCACTGCTGCTTATACTCCAAACCTATTATTAATCGAGGGAGTCTGTACCATACCTTTACACCAAAGGCTCACTGATTCATATCAGACGATCAACACAATAGTTGAGAAATTACAGCTAGGTCAAGGTAATTTATTACTAATACATTGAGGGCGGGGTTTTCAATAACCAATTTAATTTGAACACGATGTTTTTTTACTGCTAGATCATTTTATCGACTGCATTTCTGGTGGATAAATGTGTTGAGATGTAACCTTGTTTCCGTGCCGAGGTTCACATTCAAATTGACACTTTACGCTGCTGGTGAAATTCCAGATTGTAACCGGTGCACAGCATCCTTGGCACAGCCACCCCAGGATAATAACTTAAAATAACTTTACTTGCACGGACACTCAAAAGCAACGTAAAAGTGTCTTTAATTTAACCCCAAAGTCATGTGGCTACCTACATTGACGCGTTTCGACTAAAACGCCCTGATAACGAAAGAACACCATCTTTGTTTCAAACTTATATATACCCATCAGGCAAGTGCTTGAAAAGTGTGCCTAGAGAATGAAGACATAATCAATTCAACAATGTTACTCGCAAATGGAATGTAAAGTTCAAGTCGGCTAAAAATTAGAAAAGGGGATGATGATTTAGGAATGTAACAGTTTTTACACTGATCAATTTCAATAAGATCAAATCTGACATTAATTCATGTGAATTAATATCACAATTAGAAAATAACCACAAATCACATCATAAATTAATTTATTACATACATTTTTTCTGTCACCTCTTTTTTGCTACTTGGCTTCTACCAGTCTTTTTTTGTTAGTCTCTCTTTTCTTGATATCAGTTTATGTGGGCTGTCTCTGCACCAACTATACACACACACACACACACACCCACCCACGCATGCGCACACATACATGTGCGCACATGCTCACTAACACACACACCCTCTTCCTCTGTGTATTCTGGAGAGGGGTTACCAATGATACAAGGCTTCATATATCTAGAAGAAAAGGCATAGATTATTCCAGTAGCAGTCACTCTTCATTCGCCAGCCTGGCATACCCCATTCAGGCAGAGAAGGCGTTAAAAATGCTGCTTAAAATGTCTCAAAGAAGTCTTTTAGATTTCATTGTGCCATTTTTTTCAGCCCCCCCTCCCTAATGGGGGAACACCCCCCTTGCAAACATTATGCCTGGTGCAGGCTAATGTGGCACAAGGAGTTACAAAGTGACGCAATAAATGTGGCACTAGAGCTTCTTAAATCTGGGCCTAAGAGACCTTTTGAACAAAACATATGTGAAAAAGAAAATAAATGAAAAGTCCGTTAGGGAATGTCTTTGGGAGTCTTCCAAACAAATTTCAGACTGCACAAACATGTTTATTGCTTGTATATGAGGCCTGTTGTGGAACTTCGCCTCATGTTCTCCTTCGAGCTAAAATATTCTTACTGCACCGACACTGTTGCACAGCAGCAGTAAAGTGTCCACAATCACAACCATAGTATTTATAGGGAAGTAAACATTTACCATTCTTAACTCGTATATATGGAATTAAGTCTAGTAAATGTATACTTACCTACGTATGCTTGCCTTTACAGTATTCTGATATTTTACCACAATATTGGAAGATTTATATACTATTAGTAACGTGGCACACAGTCTTATCCTGCAATTTTTGCCAGTGCATTGACTCTAGATAGCAGTATGAGGGGCACACTCATTGAAAACCATAGTGACCAGGCTGGGCCCATACTTAGCTTCCCTCACTAGACATTGTAAAAGCAGTGCTGATACCTGACAACTATGTTCTGCAGACCTAATTGATGTTCAGATTCTGGAAAAGTAAATAGTGGGAATCCGTAAGGAAATTATTTAGTTGTATTAAGTGATGTTAATATGATCAAGTCTCACAATGTGTATTGTATAGAAATGTATTTTGGGAATAATGAACGTTTTGGTCACAATTATCATGAAATACTTTACACACACAAGCTACATAACAGAGGAATCGCCATGTGATAATGCATTTGAGAACATTCATTAATTCGATTACGACATGCTAATTTTACATGACGGAGTTTAGACAGCTAACTCTGTTTCCGAGTTAAAAACATAAAACAAACGTTTTTTATCGCATTGGCTAAGTAATGTCAGTGGCCTGGGGTCAATAACAGCTGTAAATTACCCTTTCTGTAGTTTTGGATCCAAGCCACAAACAAGGATCCATAATGGGGGGGTAATTAACACCCTTTTCTACACGTGAGGGCAATAAGGCTAATCGCACGACCACACCGAATACACTCAAAATAGGGAATGAGTACGTGAGTGTGATTGAGACTGAAAGTGATTGAGTGCTTTTACATGTCACTGACATACATTATATGGAGTTTTGCTAGGACTTCATATGATTGTTAATAAAATCAGTATGTGCCTGTACGTGCTTCAAATTGTATAATCGGTTTTAAAGTGTTTTTAAAGCCAATATGCAAACACATTAATAAATGAAGTGAAAATAAAACACATTTTCAGTAGATTAGAGATATATATCTGATGTTGTTATTGTGCAACTAATTTGTGCAAAAATAATCTGTCGCATGTTCACTGCAATACAATAATGAGTGTGAGAGGAAGTATGTTAATTGTGGCAAACCAAGCTGCATTTGATGTGCGGTCTAATGCATGATGCCCTAAAAGGGTAAAGGCAACACACCAGTCTACCAATATTAACCTACTGTGAATGAATGTATTACACCCTTTGTAAAAATTTAGCAGTGGGCCTTTCTTGAGACAGGATGCAGAGTCATACTTATTAGACCTGACATCTTTGGTGTGGTCTTCCCCCAAACACTTTGCCTTCACCCCTCTTGTCTTCTGAATTAATTATTTCTTGACATTAAGACTCTGTGCACTTTACCACTGGTAACCAGTGGTAAAGTGTTTGCACGCTTTTCCTAAAACATGATAAAATTGGCCTGCATGTGAGTGGCACATTTAATTTACTTATAAGTACTTAGTATATGGTACTACATGGTATCCAGGGTCTGTAAATTAAATGTGACTAGTGGGCCTATAGCACTCATTGTGCCACCCACTGAAACAGCACTCTAAAACTTGTCTCAGGCCTGCCACGGTAGCCAGTAGTGCAGTTTTAAACTGCCATTTTGACCTAGCAAAATCAACCTTTTTCCAGATGTAATCCTTCCTTTTTAGGGTCGAGCCTGCGTTGCATGCGCTCGCGCATGCGTATCGCAGCGAGACTCTTTTGTATTTAGAAAAGGGCTCGGAGCCCTGTCAACTTCACATCAGTGTTTTTTATTGGTTTGTGGGCTTCCCTAATAAAATCTGCTTGCTTTCATTAGTCGAAGGCACGCATATGGCATGCCTTTTCCGGTGGCTAGCCCTCCTCAAGCGCAGCGACCGAGTACAGAAAACATGCGAGGCTCGCTGTTTTCCATCGGGCTCGTGGACTTTTTTTTTTCTCTAATTTACGAGCGCGATCTCTCTTGGCAGAAGTCAAGCGCTTTACATACTTGATTTAACTTTTTCGGGTTATGTACATAAGTGCACTTTTGCCCGATAGGTGAAAAGTCGGTTTAAGAGTTTACAACGCGATTAGCTCTAACATGAGCAAACGCGAGACCCTTTGCATTGTAAATGCTTGTTAATACATATGTCACCGCTAAGGTAGGCCCTAAAAGCCCAAAAGACAGTGACCACCAGAAGAGAATCCAAGGGCTAGTTGGCTGGCCTCCTGTGTGAGCTACGGGAACATTACAAGCTCAACTGACTTTGAACCCTACTCCTGGCCTCTGCTGGAGTGAGTCTTAACCACCCAAGTGGTGCCCTCCAGGCCCTGGACCCTTGGATGTGGTGTTAGCGGGCTGCTCCTGTCTCGTGTAATTGACCTGTACTCCATTGCAACACCAACTATCTTACCAGGGTAGAGCTGCTGAGGTTTTGCAGGGAGAGAGGGCTGAATGTGGGAAAAAAGGCCACTAAGATGGGCTTTCAGATAGTCTTTAGAACCTTTAAGGAAGTATGGAGGATGAAGGCCACCCAAAGGTGCTTGAGGAGGATGCCACTGAGGATAATGAGGTGAGCTTAGAGGGGGATGGGAAAGAAGGAGATGCCCTGAACACAGGCCCTCGACTGCAGCATCTGGAGGAGGAGGAGAACAACTTGCACACAGTAGTGCATTTCCCCTCCCAGGCAGCAAGCAGTGTCTCTTCTCATAGCCCGTCCCCTGAGAACTTAAAGGGCAGGAAGGCTGTGAGGGAACTCAAGATGGAAATGGCCAAATTGATACTAGAGGCTGTCAAGGAGTAGGCAGGTAACAAGAGGGCCTTGGGGAGAGGCTGACCGGGGAGAAGAAGGCTGAAAGGAGAAACATATCTTGCTGGCTCATGAACTGAATCTCAGGGGGCTGGACCTAAAGACCAAGCAGCATACAGAGCCCAGCAATAATAGTGACAGCAAGAGTTCAGTATCAAGTGGAGGCCAAAGGGTCCACAATCTCCAAGTCCTGGTGCCTAGCTAGGTGGTGTTGAATTACATTGATAAATGATTTTCAGTAGCCGTACGTATGCACAGGGCAACAAAATAGGATTGGGGGGGCTTTGGAAACACATGTCTACAGTGGGGATACATATCCTGCTTATAGTAGAGATAGGGGACCAGATAAAGTATGTTCCCATGAAAGCCAATCTTAACACCAAATTTGGGCCCACCTTAGAGAAGTACAGCATGAGATTTAGGGACAGCCAGAAGCTGCAGAACCAGACTTTGGTGGATTGTCTTGATTGCACCGGTGAGGCATTGAGTGGTTTGGTGAGGGGCAGTATAGTGAGTCATTTTACTGGACGGTATGATTTGATTTTGAGAGAGCACATGCTCAGTACTTGCTTTACAGAGTTGCACCAAAACCTAGTTGACAGCAAGCTCACTTCACCTAGAGAGACCTGCGGCCCTCTTGGTGAGCCCCAGGGTGTCCAAAAAGGTTTTTGGAGAGGACACCAGTGCAATGGATAGGAACCCCACCAGATGAAGGGAGGGGGCAAAAATATAAACAAAGAGTTCTCCCAAGGTCTGAAAACAGTTCTAAGGGGAAGTATTCCCAGTCCCAATCTGAGCAAAAGAAGAATGAGTTCCTGAAAAAAGTCCTCTGGGAAGTTTCCCCCCCAAATGTTATGAGTGCTACAAGTATGGGCACTACAAAAGGGATGTCAAATACCCCAGGACAGCGCAGCCTCCCACTGGTGAACAGACACTGGATTGACAGTGTAGTACTTTGGAAGGAGGTTGTCCTAGTTAGCATGGGGGTTGTGCAGAAGTCACGAGTGATTGTGGATGACAAGAAGACAGTGCTAAAAGCCAAAATGCCTACCAATACTTCCAAGTATGGGTAATGGGTCACCATCAATGGGCAGCAGCTGGAGGCTCTAAGAGACACAGGAGCCAGTAAGACTACTGAAAAGTTTCATTTGGTATCCTCAGAGCAGGTAACCCCTAATGTTTTCTACCAGGTTGCAGTAGCAGACCACCATGAGAGCCATTATCCAGTGGCCCTGGTTTCCTTTGAATGGGGGGGGTCAGGTTCCTTGAGGGTAGCTGTAAGTCCAGCTTTGCCTGTGGACTGTCTGCTTGGAAATGACCTGGAGCACACCATCTGGAAGAAGGTGGAGCTCTGTCCCCCCCCAGAGATGTTAGATTTGCCTGAGTGGATATGCCTGACCCAAGGACCTTGGCAACCGGAGATGGGAATTAAAAGGGCTTGAAACCTGGAAAAATGGCCATGGTATATGCTGAAGAGAGGAAGGGCAGGGACAAGGGAAATCTACCCCTAAAACTCCCACGTCCGGGAGGAGGCTGAGACGGAGGGCACTGCCCCAGATTTTACAACGGAGGACATTGCTACCCTGAGGAACTGCTTGAGCTGGCTGATTGGCAAGTTGAGGGAAGACCAACCAGGGAGGCATTCTGCAAAGCTCAGAAGGAGTGCCTTACTCTTGAGGTCACAAGGTGACAGACAGAGGCCGAGGCAGCTGCTGACACCTCTGGAGATCACCTGATCTGCTGTTAGAATGCCCTCTTGTATAGTGAGCCTAAGGTTCCTGAGCCTGTGGCAACTCATGTGTTGGGGGGTCCCAGTACTACAGAGCCTTCCTACTAGATCTGGCTAATGGCGTACCCATGGCAGGAACTCTGGGGCAAAACCAGACCTTTGCCAGGCTTATCACCCTCTTTTACTGGCTGTGGATGAGAGTGACCTTAGGTGCATTCTACAGATCCCGTTCTACATGCCAGGCCAGTGGGAAGTCAGGAGGGAAGTGGAAGGCTCCCCTGATTCCTCAACCTCTCTTTGTTGCCCCCATTGAAAGGCTGGAAATCATTACTTTTGGGTCTCTAGACCCCAAGTCTGGCCTAGGCAACAATTTCATCCTGGTCTTGGTGGACAATGCCACTAAGTACCCAGAGGCCATAATTCTGAGGATGCACTGCAGTGGCCAGGGCCCTGATGGAGATTTGTTTATCTGTGTAGGAATCCCCAAAGAAGTGCTTTCCAACAGGAACATCGACTTCATGTCGGCCTACATGACGTCTATGTTGGGTAAGTGTGGAGAACTTTACAAATTCTTCACACCCTGTCACCCCCAAAACAATGGACTGGTTGAATGGTTCCTCAAGGCCCTCAAGGGCAGGATTATGGGTCTGTCAGAGCCCATGGGGTGGAAGTGGAAGGTCCCCTTGCCACACCTTTGCTTTGCTCACAGAGAAGTGCCACAGAATGGAGTTGGGTTCAGTCCCTTTGAGCTCCTGAATGGCCACCTTGTGAGAGGCCAGGTAAGCCTTGTGAAGGAAGGGTGGAAGCATGCTCCCAAATACACCCCCTGGTTGTGCTCAGCTACATGTTGGCTCTAAGGACTCAGATGAAGCACACCAGGAAGAAGGTTTCTGAGAACCTGGAAGCCAGCCAGGAGTTTTTGACACTGTAGGATGACGCGATGGGCACTCTGGTTGATCTTCAGGCTGGCCAGAAAGTGTGGGTAATGGAGACAGTAGAGCTCTGGGCCCTCTAAGACTGCTGCCCTGGGCTTTATGAGGTGAAGTAGTGCAAGGGGGGTCATCTATTTGGTAGCCCTCATGACCTCCAGGCACCCCGTAAGGGTCCTACATATAAATTGCCTCAGGCCCTACATGAGAAATCTGAGGTTACGATGCTCCTGGTGACAAATGATGGAGTGGAGGAGGTGAGTGAATATCTCCCCAACCTCCTCTCTTCCAAGGACCAGGATAGGTCAGTGGAAGATGTCAATCTTTCACCTACACTGACTCCCGAACAACAGAGGGACAGTTGCCACTTGCTTGGGAAGCTTGCCTCCCTGTTCTAATTCATCCCGGGGCTCACTCATCTGTGTACTCATGACATTGATAAAGGGGTCAGTATGCCTGTGAAAAATAAAATGTAAAGGCTGTCTGACAAGTTGAGATCCAGCATCAAGGAGGAGGTATCAAAGATGCATAAACTAGGGTAATTGAGTCCAGCCCAGTGGTGCTGGTACATAAAGACGCCCCTCTGGGCACCACCCCAGAACTCTGGCTCTGTGTAGATTAAGGGAGACTCTACATAGTCACAAAGATTGATGCACACCCCATCCCTCAAGCTGATGAGGTCAGTGATAGGTTAGGAGCTGCCACATTCCTGGGTACCTTTAATTGGATATCTGGGTACTGGCAGACTGCCCTAACTGATGGGGGAAAGGGAGGGTTTGTATTATCCACCCCAGAGGGCCACTTCCACTTTAGTGGAGTGCCCTTTGGGTTAAAGAATGCCCCTGCCGCCGTCCAGAGATTGGTTAACAGTGTCCTTGCTGGGATGGAGGTTACCTGGATGACATTGGATTCTTCAGCTCCAGGTCAGGGGACCACCTGTTCCACTCCCAAGAGGTGATACAGGCCCTGCAACAAGCAGACCTGACTATCAAGGCCAGCAAGTGAAAGATAGGGCAGGGATCTGTGGTATACTTGGGACACCAAATGGGTAGGGGCAAGGTGCAGTCCCTCCAAGCTAAGATCCAGGCTATCCTGGCTTGGGAACTCCCAATACTCAGACTGAAGTGAGGGCCTTCCTAAGTCTCAATGGCTATTACAGGAGGTTTTACAAGGGATATGGCACCATTGTTGCCTCCTTCACTGAGCGGACTTCTAAAAAGCAGCCCAAGAAGGTGACCTAGACAGAGGCCTGTCAGAAAGCCTTTGACACCTCGCAGAAGACGTGTACAGCACCAGCACTCAAGGCCCCTGACTTCTACAAGGAAGTTATTGTCCAGAAAGATGCCTCAGAGCATGGAATTTGGGCTATGCTTTCATAGCTAAAAAAAGAGGGCCTAGACCAACCTGTAGCCTTCGTTAAAAGGAGACTACTTCCTAGGGAACAAAGGATAAATGCAATCAAAATGGAAACTTTTGCAGTGATCTGGGCACCGAAGAAGTTGAGAGCATACTTGTTTGAGGCTCGCTTTTAGGTTCTGACAGACCACAGACCCCTCAAATGTTAATTGCAGAAGAGGGATGAGAATCCCAAACTGTTTCGGTGGCCATCTCTCTACAGGGAATGGACTATATGGTGGAACACCATCCAAGGAATGACCACTCCATTGCTGATGGTCTTTCCAGCTTATTTTGTCTAATTGGTGAAAATTCCCCTGTGAGTGGGTAGTTCTCCCTACTTTCAGCTGGGGGGCAAGACATATGTTAGACTGGACATCATTGGTATGGACTTCCCCCCCCAAACTTTTGCCTTCATCCCTCATGTTTCCTGAATTCATTTTTGTTGCCATTAGGACTCTGTGCACTTTACCATTGCTAATCAGTGCTAAATTACATGTGCTTTCTCCCTAAAACATGGCATAATTGGCCTACACCTGATTGGCATCTTTAAGTTACTTATAAGGTCCTGGTATATGGTACTACATGGTACCCAGGGCCTCTAAATTAAATGCTGCTAATGAGCCTGAAGCACTCATTGTGCTACTCACTAAATAGGCACTCTACAACCTGCAGGCTGTAGTGCAGTTGTAAACTGCCATTTCGACCTGAAAAGCTAAATCATTTCCCAGGCCTAAACCTTCTTTTTTAAACATATGCCACCCCTAAGATAAGCCCTGAAAAGTGAATTTAAAAAGTAGTTGACACAAATTAAACAACCCAACTCAATTGCCTCAATCTAAGAACGCTCCAGTCATTCTAAGGAGAAAATAATCTTTTTGCTTTAAAGAACTCTCATCCACCTGTATACCCCTTTCTGGCATGCTTCATCATAGAGTTCCTTCCCTTTCTGTTGTGGAATGGGGCATGCAACAGCCTGTGAGATGCACTGGAACACTTTGCTGGAAAAGGAATGGGGTAGAGATTAGGGGGTAGGGTTACTCTTTAAAAATACCAGTCTGGTAGCCCTAACATTTTAATCTGGGTACCAGCCTGTATGATTAAAAAAGAGAAACGTTAGGAAGTCCCATGGCCTACTTCCTCTTAGGGTCAACATTTTTCTGCTACTTATGGTGCCAAATGCTTGTGGCTTTCATCAGGACCAATTGTACTTCCACAATCCACATCTATTTCATAATGCTGACTTAACTAGTGAATTTCTCATACATACATCAAGTACATCTAAATCTCTTACTTGCTGCCCATAAATGGGAATATATTAAGGCACCTAATAGTGCTCCATAGAGATACAGAGGAGAGGTGTGCCTGTTGTCACACAGACTCCAAGGTCCCACCTGGCCTTGTGACCTAAAATACCTCCATCCTTGCCTGCATCTCAAGTTCGGCTCTATAGTTTGTGTAAAGTTTTGTGTCAGAGGAGGCTTAGCCCGTGCTCTACAGCACCTCTTCACTCCCTGTGACGGGCTAGAGCCTGCGCGCCCGCACATGGATATCACTTGTGCTGACTCTGTCCCTGTTGCTCCGACGCTTCCTGGTCATGCTGCCAGTGATTGGTCGATCGTTCCGAAGCGGCGGGACGCCAGCCGGTCAAATGTACCATTGTCAGCACATTCAGCGTTCAGAGGAGGGAAGGAGAGAGACGAGGAGCAGAGCTCGACTGTGAACCAGCACCGAAGGTACTGTTCGGGTATCGGAAGAGAAACTGGGAGGCGATTCTGAGAAGACCCTATTCCAGGCGACCGGAAGGACGAAATGCAGCATCCCGCCACGCTCCAGGAGAAGCGTGGCCATTCAGGTGCGTGGGACTACGTCCCTGAGTGACTGTACATAAGAGAGAGAAAGGAGTGGAGTGAAAAGGGTAACACAGGGATAAGGAGAGGGGGAGAAAATAGACAATCACCGAGGAAATGGAAAGGCACGAGCACTAGGGAAACAGGAAGGGAAAAGAGGGAAAACAAATGAGGAGCAGGGAGACACACGAAAACTTACCGACAGGCACCATGGACCACCATTACCTTTAAAGGGCCAGCCGAAACCCAAACACAGAAACGGCTGAATTCTAAAGGAAAAACAGAAAGACAAGAAAGATTAGGAATCAGAATAGTACGAAAACAGAAGAAGTACGGGCTAACATGAGATAAAGAGAGTAACGTAATATTGTCAAGAACAGAAATACAGGAATCATAACGACATTGTATAAGAAAAGAGATATCATTAAAAGATCACTGACAGCTATTATTCTTTTCTCTCCACATGCGCTTCCCGGGGGAAAGACCTGTGAACACAAGAGAGAGAGAGAGAGAGAGTAAGGAACGGACCTCAAGAACATTCCACCAATTAAAGCCCAGCTTTGCAAAGACTGAATCAGACCTACCTGTATTCCACCATATACCATATCCTCAATAAAAATCCTTCGTTTTTAAACCTATAACGCAGTCTGGAGTGGTTCCTCCACACCCACACAGTTACACTCCCCTTAATCTGTTTATGAGTCTTTAAAAAGTAGGACATGTTGGTTTAATTTTAACTTGACCTGGTAGTGAAAAGCTCCTAAATTTGTTTTCCACTATGTGAGGCCTATCTTTCCCATTGGATAATAATATGTATCTCATTACATTTAGGAAGTGCTGATTTGTAATTGGGAGCAGGTAGAAATGTCATGTATTAGACTCAAATGAATTTTAATTGAAATTCCTCTTCAATGGTAAAATCAGATTTTAAGACACAATTCTGAAAATGCCATTTTTAGAAATTTGCCATTTTCCTGCCCTAACCATTTGGGCTTTCTGCCAGTGTACTGGGTAACGTGACTGTGAATGGCTCTGCAGTTGGGCTTGTGTATTCCTCTAAGGCAGTGAGACAAAAGGAGTCTAGGTGGTGGCAGGATTCGACATCCAGTTAGAATGGCCGTGGGCAGAGATATTCCCTGCCCCACTTGCACTTCAAAGGGGTAGCCTTAAGCACACACATAGGAACCTGATACTGTTCTTTTGTCACCTCAGACAGACTTCTTTGAGCCTCGGCAGGGGAAGGACAGAACTTTCCAGAACCATATGTGGGGGTAGCATAGGGAATCCCCCCACTTCAAAGGCTGGCACATGTCGTAAATATAGGATCCTGTACAGTCCTGGATCTATCGGAGACTTCAAAAGGACTACCTGGACCCACAGAGGACTGTCCTGCTACTTTCAGAGTACTGCTTCACTGCTTGAAGAAGAACTTGAACCGGGAACCACTAGAAGGCACTAGAAGGGACTTCAAAGGTTAGTTGGCTGGCCTCCTATGTGAGGTACAGGAACATCACAACCTCCAGAGAACTTGAACCTTCCAGCTAGCCTCTGTTGAAGTGAGTCTTAACCTGAGTGTTGCCCCCAGATCCTTAACACTTGGAGGAGGCATTTGAGGTGCTGTTCCTGTCTAACCCTAAAAGTTGGGATTTGTTAATAAAAACTGCCTTGAGAAACTCAGAAGACAGGGACATGCTTGCCAGTCAATCCGTCTAAGGTATAGTGCTAGTTGGCCTCACTTTGCGGTAGCTCTTGATACATTCTTCTCTATAGCAGCAAATGCTATTCAGTGAGACCTCTTTGAGACAATATCTGGTCTTGTGGAACACCCTTTAGCTACAGGTTGCTACTTCGTCCTCGCTGAAGGTTTCCAACTTCCAAATAGATGTTTCATTCCAAAGGATAAAATCTTCACTGGGCTTAAGGGCAACTGACTCATCATCGATGACGAGGAACACTGTGAGCTTTTTGCCACCATCTTCGTCGGCTTCACCAAGACCTCATCCACTGGTTCTCCAAAGAGCCTTCAAAGAGGCATTTAAGACAGAGGAACTCCGTGCAGACATGCACTCCACAACAATTATCTTGGTCCCTAAGCCCGACACGCCCAGAGATCGGTGCAAATCTTATTGCCCCATCTCACTGTTAAACGTGGACATTAAAATCCTGGTCAAACTACTACCCAATAGACTTTAAAAGGTCATAACTACTCTGGTGCATTTAGACCAGAATGGGTTTTTCCCTGGTTGCTCAACAGCATTAAAAACGTCAACGGCTCCATAACAATTTGGCACTGGTGGAATATTCCTACAGTGGCTGAGCAATAGTATCATTGGATGCGATTAAGGCCTTTGATTCAGTAGAGTGGCCATTCCTATTCGGGGTCCTGGGAAGATGGGCTTTAGCCCCAAATTTAGGAGATGTGTCAGCTTACTTTATGATAGGCCCAGTGTGAAAGTGAGGTTTAATGGTTGCACTTCCTGGGAGTTCACGCTGAATGTGGGGCACGAGCAAGGCTGCCATCTGTCGTCAATGTTGTTTGCACTGGTGATAAAGGGGCATACAAGAATGCGCAGATCTGTGGATGGCCAGGTGGCTCAGGTAGTCAGGAACTAATTTCCTTACACGCGAACGATATTCCGCTATACTTGACCCACATACCCTTATCAATTCGATACCTGAAGAATATCTTTCTGGATGCCCAACACACAGTGATTGTGATATGCTCAGTTGAGGACTGCCCTACGGCTCGGTATCCAATGTGGAAATGCAGGAAGACTCCACCAGAGATGAGATTGATGCCGGAAAAATTGACATCCCTGACATATGGTACACTGATAAGAAACACACAATCTCCCCAAATGACCTGTATGAAAGATGGACAAGAGTCTGTGGTAAACGTAGGATGATTGGAGATAGGCACTTATGTTTCCAGTGGAGGTGGCCATGCTTGTGTCTTTCAGACTCATTCAGTTTAAAATTCACATCGGATCTTCTACACCCACGCCTTACTCCATAGGTTGGGTAGGGTGTCCAGTGCTGAGTGGCTACGGGGCTGTGGACATGAGGGTACGTTCTATCACACACTCTGCAGTTGCCTTTCTGGTGGGCAGTGAGGCAGACGCTAGAAGGTGCCACTGGGATTTCCCTGTAGCCTCAATCAGGTATAGCACTGCTGGGTATCTCGGGGCAAATGGACCACAGGAGATATCATAAACTATTGGTTAACTGAGGCTGTATGGCAGCCAAACAAGATATTGCTAGAAAATGGGGATCTGCAACGATTCCTCGAAACCAAGAATGGTTAGATGGTAAGGACCAATGTCGAATCCTGGAGAGAGAAATATATTGGGTTAGAGGCTGTGAACAAAAATATGAGAAGATATGGGGCGGCTGGGATGCAGAGGTCGGGTAGTATGGACACTCACAGTGGAGTGCATATTCCGTTGGGTTGAACATATATAGTAGGGAATGCACACTTCAGGCTGGACCTGATGGCTGCTTGAAGCACGTTTGAAGATATAAAATGGTGACAAACTCAATTGAACCCTATGTATATAATGTGCAACTTAAGATAATGTACTGAGGGAGGAAACAGATATGTTACCTGATTTGTCATGTTGTTTGTTTGTTCTACACAAACTAATAAACTATCTTTAAAAAAAGCACTGCAATGGATTACTAGAAAGATACAACAGAGCAGTAAAATTGTTTTTGTATGATGGAAAAGATTGGAGCATAGCAATAAGTTAGTCAGGTTTGGGCTTATCACACTACATCCAGTCTGACATCAGGAGCAGAGTAGGGAGTTTTGGGTGAAGTTAAAATAGAGGTTGATGCTAACAGATGTGAGGATAGACCAACATATAGAAAAAAACGGAGGAAAAAATGATTGGTACGAGGTCCCGAGCTCTGAAGGGGACATTTGGTTGGGGTGAAGATAATGCATAACCTCAAAAAAGGGGTGTGTAAGTTTTGCAGATCACTACACATATTAAAAGTGGACAAAAATAAAGTACAATTATCTGAATGTTTGGAAGTGGGTGCAGGCAGTGGGTTTTCCATGATGTGTCCTGGAATTAAATGAACTGGGTTCAGCATGGGATAAAGACTTAAATATAAATTATATCAGTGTGGAGAAGACCTGTTTGTGAGGCCTAAAAAATATTGTGCTGATACAATATTATGTTACAGGGTAACTGTGAGTAGTTGTCTTATGTTTTTGTCTTGGAGTAGGTATTGTGGCACAATGCTGTGACACAGTGAATATGTGGATGTATGGCTTTATGGTGCATTGTGTTTAGGGTGCATATGTTTTACTGTTGTCCTCTGTTATATGAAAAAGGATTAATGTGTAGTATGGGTATAGTTAGACTTTTAATAGTGAGATCCTGACATGAGGATTACATTGTACATGTGTTGGTTATTCTACATTATGTCATATATAAATATGTGAGATGAAGATTCCAGAATCCAGTCTTCATGTCAGTTGCTGGAAGATTCCCTGTATTTTTGGATGCTCTATCCTGCTCTCAATAAACATTTTGTATCTGCAAGTGTGCTTTGTTTCAGTGTGGTAACCTGTTCTGCATCTGTTAAAATCTCAAACAATGAGGAAGGACTAGGATAGGAAATTGCACTGTCCAAAATACGACAGACACTGGTCGGAGAACATAATCTTTATTTACTACATTGCATAACTGAACCATCCATTGTCACATGACCATAAAATATCAGGAAGCTTGAACTGGACAAATGGGTGCAAGGAAAGTCTCTCAGAGTGCAGTGGAGGTAGCTAGCTTGCTTCATGCTCAGTTCTTCTTTGGCTCTCACCATACCCTTGCTTCCTGTTTGTGCATCCAGGAAGGAGTCCATGAAAAGTGTCAGCTGACTCAGTTGAGCACATCTAAGGTGTTGAGTTGACCAGCTGAAGTTACCTTCACACTATAAAACCAAAAGGGTTTGGTTTATCATGGTGATAGGTCTCTCAAGAAGACAAATATGTTGATGAGGGTACAGATTTTAAGAAAGTGGTCCTGATTTAGGATTAGGACAAGTCGAATATGAGGGAAAAAGAGAAAGGAACCACCAAGTGATGAGATGAATTGTTCAGGTACAAAATCATTAAAAGCAGCTGCTTCTTCAGTAATTTCTTCAATGTCTAACAGCTCCTTGGAAGATGACTGCTTACATGAATCTCATCATACCCTATGAAAGTGTGACACATCATTAGTGATGGTGTGTTCATTCTCAAGAATGTTAACATAAACTCTTTGATGTCCAGTACCACATATTACGAAGGATGAAAAAAGGATCATGATGGCAAGAACATTTTGAACAGGCCAAAATCTAACCTCCTTGAAAGTCTCTAGAGGCTTGCATGCCTTTTATGGTTGATGTTGTCCTTCATCATACTTTTCTTACAACAATTATTCTGCCTCACTCCCTCCCAGTCAGTTTCTGTCAAATGTGGCTTGAGCAATTTGACTTCTTAACATGCAAACCGAAAACAATTTAGTGCAAGACTTTCCAGTTGTTGTTTGTGAGGTATTCCAAAAGCCTTTTAGAGTCTAAAATAGCGCATCCAAGATGTAGGAATTACTGATCTTAGCAAATTGCATCCCTACATTGTTTTCTTACAATTGACTTAGAACTTTGTGGCTAATGACTGACAAAGACTCTATGAGCCAGCTCTACAGCTTGCATTCTCAAGGGATGAGAAAGTATGAAACCTGAGAATCGGGCACTATCTGTGTGGCTTTAGTACACCTTTCACAAGCTGACATGCATTAGATTTATGTAGGCTACTGCATCAAGGAACTGACTGGATCTTTTTAATATCTCACCACCATTGGGAGTTGATCACTTTGGCCTGTGCTCAAAGTGTGCAGTTTTCCCGAGAGGCCTTGACGATGTCAAATTTATCTAGGGCCACAGGGGGAGTCTGGTATAAAACACACTTGATGTGCTCCCTTCCACAATTGACTGGTATCACAGTTGGTCGAGTGGAAATGTGAGAAAAAGGCAGCAGGAACCTGATCCTTTCCAGGTTTGCTGACTCTGTAGATGAGCAGTCTCAACTTAACCTCTGGAATCATGAAGGAACTTAGGCCTTTCAATTATGAAAAATGGACAACAGTGATTGATGATAAGTCACTGCTGTAGCATACTTAACAGACAAACAAATGAAAATGTTCACATGCCAAGTTCGTTCTCTGCTTGGGAGTATTTCTCTTTTGGGCTTATCAGGTTGTGGCTAGCAAATGCCGTAACTCAGAGGTGCTTCCTAATCAGGGCCAGGATAGGAAGACCTATTGGACAAGCATCAAAATTATTTTAGTGTGTAGGGCATGATCAAGGTAAGTCAAGACATCTGCTTTGACAATGTGAAACCCGATTGTTGAAAAGCAGACTAACACTACTGGGGCCTACTATAATGATGATCTTCCTTTGGGAGATAATGTAGTGTTGCTCTTATCAAGCAAAGTCCTGAATGTGCCCAGCTTAGTAGCTACCCATGCCCAGAAATGTCCTTGGAGTTGGCATATTATCAGGAATTGGCCTCAGTGTGAAGGCTTCAACCTTGACAGGATTGGGCCTATGTCATCTTCAGAGAAAATGTGGGGCATATTTACACAGAAGTGGCGCAGCGCGGTGCTGCGCCAAAATTGGCAGCCCCAGGCCGCGTCACTTCTGAAACGTAGGAATGTGCCGTATTTACACAAAATCCCCTTAGCGTGGGGGCTAAACTTAGCTGCCAGTGCCAACGCAGGCATCCTTGCACTATGGTGCAAGGTTGTCTGCACTGAAGGGAATGATTGTTTATGTATAGGAAGGTGTCCCTTCCTGCACATAATCAATCTACAATGGTGATTTGGCACTTTTATGTGTGCTACTGAATGCACACACAGAAAAAGCAAGAAAAAGGAGAAATAAAAGTATTTCTTCTCGTGCCATGTTTACGCCACCCCTGGGGTGCAATGGGTGTTGCTGTGGGTGTTCCACAGCAACACTAATTGTATTTTGATGCTGCCCCAGATTTAAATCATAAATCTGTGGCAGCACCAAAATCTAATGCCGCCCCAGGGGTGGCATTAGCATGACGCAACGAGGAGAAATGCTGTCATTTCTCCTTGTTTTTTGCTCTTTCTATGTGTGCTGCATTCTGCAGCACACATAGAAAGAACAAATCACCATTGAAGATGGTTTATGTGCAGGAAGGCACACCTTCCTGCACATAAACTATAATTCATGGTGTTTTGCTATCACTTTCTAGGGTTCAGGCTAGAGTTTACTATGAGGGAGGCCTGCCCTTGGGCTGTGAAATTTCCTGTGCCTATTTTGAGGGTTTTAGCAGCTTCTTAGAATGGGTGCTAGGGACCCACCACCTGGTTGGGGGGTGTATTCATTACCTAGACAACTTCTTATTCATTACCATACCAGGCTTCTCTGAATGTGCAAACTTGCGGGGGCAGTTCGTGGTGCTGTCAGAGGAGCTGAGGGTCCCCCTGGCCCCTTGGTCTTTCTTGGGCTTTGGATTAGGCACCATGGAGTGTGTGTGCAGGCTTCCAGAAAATAAGATAGAGGACATGAAACAGATTATTATGACACTACTCGGGAGGAAGAAAGTCACACTGGGAGAGATGCAACAGTTATTAAGCTAACTCAACTTTGCCAACCAAGAGATCCCAAAACAGAGACCATTCGCAGCTGGCATGGTTAACCAAAGGTTTGTCAAGGAGACAGCACAGGGTCAGGCAAACACAGGGGGTGAATGAGGTTTTCTGTCAATGGGCAGCTTTCCTGGCCGATGTTAATGAGACATTGATTTGGGGGGAACCCTGGGTGTCAGCTAGGGGACTGGAGCTCTTCACCGATGAAGCCGGGGCAAGGGATTTAAGGCCATTTTGGGATCAGCATGGGATGTGGCCAGGTGGCCAGCATGATAGCATGAGAAAGGGATCACCAAAAAGTTGACAGTACTGGAGCTCTTCCCCATCATAGTCCCTTTCATTATATGGGAGGAGCAGCTCGCCAACAAGCATATAGTTCTGTGTGTGGACAACCACAGGGTGGTACAAGCCTTAAATTCAGGGACAGCACACTGTTCAATAGTGGTGCGCATGTTGTGACATCTGGTAGGCTGTCAGCTCAGGACGAACATTGCGATCAGGGCCAGGCACATCCTTGGCAGCGAAAATGTGGTAGCTGTCACCTTGTCTCATTTTCTAAGGCAGAAATTCAGGGAGCTGGCCCCTCACGCAGACCCAGTCATGACAGCTGTGACATGAGACCTCTGGATGCTGGTAGACTCGACCTGTCCATGCTTTTGGAGAATGCCCTAGCATAACTACAAAATATTGTGAGTGCTGGGAGATGTTTCAGGAAATAAGAGAGAGGTGGAGACTTTTATACAGAGGGCCTTCTCAAGGTGAAGAACGTAGGGCCAGATGTAGCAAAAATAAAAATTGCGACTCGCATTTTGCGAGTTGATGCGACTCGCAAAATGCGAGTCGCAAATTGGAATGCCAGAAAAAAAAGCGATCCGATTTTGCGACTCGCAGCCGGACTCGCAACGCTGTGTGCGAGTCCGCAGTTTGCGAGGTCGCTGTTTGCGAGTGTGCAAAAACGAACTCGCAATTAGCGAGTGGGTGTCGCAAATTGCGAATACCTTCAAAATTGCTTGCAGATGCAGCAGAACACTCCAGAAAGCATACCAGAACATCCTGGAAACACTTCCTGGCACATGATGATGACATCACAGCCAGGAAGTTAACAAATACACCTGGGAGGAGGGCTCAACAGTGAGCAGTGTCTCTGCCACTCACAGTAGGGTGCTGAGGAGTGGTAGGCACAGCACCATGGACGCAGCAGGGACCAGCCAGGCTGGCAGGAGGGGCAGGAGAACACAGATAACAGCCAGGACAGATTCATGTGGCACATGGCGTTAATGTGCCACATGACTGGTTGGCATTTTCCTGCCCATGGACAATTTCAACTTGTATATAGTTTCTTCATGACATTAATAAAACAGTTATTTTTGTTCCACTTAACAAATGGTTAATAGGTGAGTATGGTGGGAGTTGACACGTACCGTCCAGAATATTGCGTTGCAATGTGGTCCCGTCTCAGTCTGCCTTGATTAGCTAGACTCCTATCCCCATGATGGCGATGTGGTTGTTCTTGCTCTTCATCATCAGGATCTGGGTCTGCAGGGGTGAGAGGTAGCCCACGTCGGGTGGCTATGTTGTGGAGGATGGCGCTTGCGACCACAATTTTGAAAGCGGTAATGGGGGTGTATTGGAGGGCGCCTCCGCTGCGGTGGAGGCATCGGAATCTTGCCTTCAGGAGTCCGAAGGTGCGCTCTATGAGGTTCCTGGTCCTCTTATGCGCACTGTTGTATTGCCTCTCTGAATCATTGCTGGGTGTTAAAACTGGAGTCATGATCCATGGCCTTAGAGCATATGCACTGTCACCTGTTGGGCACAAAA
Organism: Pleurodeles waltl; assembly: GCF_031143425.1. Taxonomy (NCBI): domain Eukaryota; kingdom Metazoa; phylum Chordata; class Amphibia; order Caudata; family Salamandridae; genus Pleurodeles; species Pleurodeles waltl. The sequence continues at coordinate 631,978,338 of NC_090444.1, read as the reverse complement.
GTACACTGTTAGTAAGTCCAGATAGTCGTGCACAGTGACCTGTGTGTATGTCTGCAAGGTGTATGCAGCTCTACCTAGGAGGTATCCGTCTCCAAACTCCCCACGTTCCAGGCGTTGATGTATCCCACTATGTCTAAAAATGTATGAGTCATGGGTACTGCCTGGAAACTTAGCTACGATGTCCGTGATGACGTAATGGGCATCACACACAACCTGTATGTTGAGTGAGTGGGTACACTTTCTGTTGCGGAAAATATGTTCCAGATTAGCGGGGGGCATATTTGAATGTGTGTCCCATCTACACATCCAATGACATGGGGGAAGTGGGCAATGCGGTAAAAGTCCAGCTTCGTGCTGTTAATTTCTGCCTCATTCCTTGGTAAGTATATGAACTGAGACCTGTGCGCTACTAAGGCATCTAGGAATGCCCTGAGGAACCTTGACACTGCACTTTGGGATACCCCACCTGCCACGGCAATGACCCCCTGATAGCTCCCTGAGGCCAAGAGGTGCAGTGCGCATAGTACTTGCACATGCGTAGGGATGGCGCAGCCACGCAGAGTCTTGTGTTCTAGCTGTGGTTTTAGTAAATCTATTAATTCTAGAATGGCAGTGCTGCTAAGGCGGTATTTATCATAGATCTCCTCTTCAGTTTGCTGGAAAAGGGTCTGCCTTGTTCTATATATCTTCTCCTGTCTGTGGCTCCTCCTCCTCCTCTGCTGGGCTGCGTAGACTCTCCTCCTCACTGCTATCAGGTATATGTCCGCCATCTTGAGTGACCCAGATGCCTTCTGGGTCTCCTTTTATACTTTGGTAATGGTTACCACCTGCTCTGAGTTAGTGGTAAATGCGACTTGCAAACTGGGCTTTTTGCGACTAGTCGCAATTTGCGAGTTGCAATTGCATAAGGTTTGCGACTCGCAAATTGCGACTTGCAATTTGCGGGTCGCAAAATGGGGTCGCAACGGATGCGACTCGCAAACAGGTCCCATCGCTTTTTGCGAGTCGGAAATGGGCTTTTTGCATCCCATTTCCGATTTTGCACTGTCGCAAATTGCGAATCGGCCCGTTTGCGAGTCGCAAACGTTTGCTACATCTGGCCCAAAGTCTTGGGCATGGACATTAGTGCAATGTCCTATTATGCAAAACTGACGGGTAGCTGGGATCCAGGCAACACCGTCTACTACTGAGCAGCCATGAAGAGATGGGGACACCTTCAACCTAGGCAGCGAGATAGGGGGTGCCCCATAGGTTTCAACACCTTTACAGACATTACCTTAGATAACTTCACAACATTTCCAGGAAGGCCCCCAAAGCATTACTCTTCAAGGCAGCCTTTTTGCTGGCATTTTTCAGGGCCTGCACAGTCAGTGAATTAGTAGCTCCCGCCAGATTCAAGCCAGGGACATCGTTCCTGAGTGGGAGGGATCTGCACATCGAGGATAAATCCATGATGATTCACCTACGTCGATCAAAGACAGATTAAAAAGTCAAAGGCAAGCTCAAATGCCTGTACTGCTTGCAAGACAGTGAATGCTGCCTGGTTTGCTGCTTGTGCAAATACCTGCAGGGTAGTGCTCCAGTGGACCAATCCCTCTTTTGGCTTGAGAATGGTTTATACCTCAGCTGCTTCCAATCTACCACAGTCCTTAGCATGGCCATTTGGACCGCAGGCCTCCCACCAAAAGAGTTTGGGCCACACTCCTTTTGCATAAGCACCCCAACAATGGCGGAAGCCAGCAGCCGCAATGCAGATCAAATTAAGAAGATTGGTCGCTGAGTCTCAGGGGCTTACCGGGTTTACATTCGGCCTGATCTACGATGGATTGTTTGTTTTCCTCATGACAGGCCCCAAGGGACAAGCATGCAGGGTGTGGATCCTGTGCCATTCTTTTGTCACAAGTGGTGGAGCTGCCTGAGGTAGTGAAACCAAAGGCAGCATGACTGAGAGAGCACAGAGGGACAGCAGGGGGAGTGCAATAGCCAAAGGAGGTTCAAGTGAGTGACCTTGAGATGCCTCATGGCAGGGCCAAAGGGAGCAGGCTAATTAACAGCAAGTGGTCAGAAGTGGGCCACCATTGCACTTGCAGCCCATGTTAGGCACAGGGACCGCCCATTGCAGTCGCAGCAAGGTGTAGGCTAGAAGCCGCAGGAAATGCTAGATCCTAGCAACAAATAGGGCTATTCGCTCTAGGTGCTGTCAGGAAGTGCTGGGTAAAAATGAACTGATGGAACTGGATCCATAAACAGTGAGGGACGGAACACTGGATTGTATTGAGGGTTATGATTTGAACAGTTATGTTTGACCGTTTTGTGTGAATAAAACTGTGGCCTTTTTTGCCACCAGTAATAACTCATGTGTTGTCATAAGGGAAGGATGAGTGCATGAAAGCGGCCTGGGGAATGCACAGGGACTCGCCCATCTGGGAGACGTTATCTTGTGGGCCAGGAAGGCCCAGCCGGACCAGTGAGGGGCCCTCAACAAACCCCTAACGGGGGACGGAATTCAGGAAGTGGAAAAAGGCAGCAGCCCGCAAAAATACGTGGGCTGGATTGGCCAGCATTTATCAAAGGGACCGATCAGCGGACACCCCGATAGGTGATGCCAGGTTTAAATGGCCAAAGGGTCCCAAAGGGGGTCTCATGTCTTCGCCGTTGGCCCACCCACTCACACCGGAAACATGGGCATCACAGCAGCGAGTAAAGAGTAGGCTCAGGCGGAGACAGCACAGAGGGATATCAGGAGGAGCACAATAGCCAAAGGATGAGCCACTCAAGTGAGAGCCCTTGGGATGCATCATGGCAGGGTCACAGGGAAGCAGGCCAATGGTCAGAAAGTAGTCAGCAGTGGGCGGAAACGGCAATTGTAGCCCGGGTTAGGCACAGGGGCAGCCCACAACAGTAGGGAGCAAGGTGTAGCCTAGAATCTGCAGGAACTGCAAGATCCTTGCCTTAAACAAGGCTATTCACTCTACGCTGTCAGGAAGTGCTGGGTGAAAATGAACAGACAGAACTGGATCCACAAACAGTGAGTTCCAGAACATTGGACTATGTTGGGGGTTATGATTTGAACAGTTATGTTTGACCGTTATGTGTGAATAAAACTGCAGCCATTTTCGCACCCTAGATGACTTATGTGTTGTTATAAGGGAAGGATGGGTGCATGCAAGTGGCTTGGGGAGTGCACAGGTACTCACTCGTCTAGGAGGGTTTAAACATCCTTCAGCTCCACCACCAGATCACGCTCCTGTAACCCAGTACAGCTCAGGAGGTGGGACCCAGCGGTTCACCGGTGCTCCACGATCCCAGCACACTGCATAACTCCCCACCATAAACACTGTCAGGAACATAATGTAAACACAAATAAGCCTCACTCCCCCCTGCCTTGCGTTCTTGACACCCCCTTACGTCACGCAATCACAGTTTATCACATGTGAAGCACACACATATGGATTTTGTAAGGCACATGTAAAACACAGTTGAATACTATATAACTCAACTAGAAAGGTCTCACTTCTTTCACAGGAAATTAGTAGACTGCAACCATTTATGAAGATAACCAGCATAGGAACCGGGTGTGTTGTCTGTCGTTCAACCCACTCAACGACCGTTACTTACACATAAAGTAACTCGCAGGGGTTGTAGCATCCTCGAGTGCAGAACTATACAGTTTAATTCTTCTCAGTACAATAATACAACCCCTGGCAAGCACAGCGCTAATTTCTCCCACTGTCTTCCATAGAACGATCCTATCTCATCACAGATTATGAGAATGAAAGCTTCTAATGTGACCTATAAAGAAGCGCTAACTATGCAACAATGTCCATAAGTTTTGATCTGTAGAATGTAGGCCCAGATTTATGAAGCTCTAGTGCCACATTAGTGTCATTTTTTCACAGTAATGTGGCGTTAGGCTTCAAAAATTGCTGTGCCATATTTACAGAGTGGCGCAATGCATGCATTGCGCCACATTATGCATGCGCCAAGCATAAGGTATGCAAAGGGGGCATTTCCTCATTAGGGGGAACTCAACAATGGTGCAGTGAAATCTAAGAAATTCCAGTGCGTCATATTTTGCAGCTACTTTTAATGCCTGATGTTAGAAATGGGGTTGGCAGTCAGGTTACCCCCTGTTCAAGCAAGGACCCTCAATCTAGACAGGGTAAAAGAGAATCACCCTCAGCTAACCCCTGCTTACCCCCTTGGTAGTTTGGCAGAGCAGTAGGCTTAACTTCAGAGTGCTAGTTGTAAAGTATTTGTACCAACACACACAGTAACGTAATGGAAACACTACAAAATGACACAACACCAGTTTAGAAACATAGGAAATATTTATCTAAACAAAACAAGACCAAAACGACAAAAATCCAACATACACAAGTCAAGTTATACATTTTTAAAGATTAAACTCAAAAATAGCACTTAGAAACAAAAATGCTTCGATGAGGTGTTAACAAGGCTTCGTGATGGAGTCGTTCCCAACAAGCCGACACCAGCAGCACCGGACACGGAGTCGCGTAGACCCCCAAGTACAGTACCTTTGGTGAAGAGTGAAAAACAAGCCGATGAGCGAAGTCGGGGATCGCGACGTCAGTGCGAAATGTTGAATCTGCGCACTTCGAGTGGCGTCGGTCACGACGTGGTGCAGCGACTTCCACGGAGTCGTGGAATTCAGCTTCGCTGCAGCGGCGTCGGGCCTGCGAAGATCATCGTGTTCCAGCGAAGGTCACGGCGTCAGGTGCAGGCGGCGTCACCGGATTCAGCAGCGGCATCGGTCCGGAGTCGTCCGAAGTCGATTTCCTTGGATTTCCACCAGCTTTCCTTTTAAGGGCCCAGGGACTGGATAGGGCACCACTTGTCAGAGCAGGTGTCTCTCCTGAGACTCCAGGAGCTGGCAGAGAGAAGTCTTTGCTGTCCCTGAGACTTCAAACAACTAGAGGCAAGCTCTAAATCAAGCCCTTGGAGATTTCTTCACAAGATGGAAGGCACACAAAGTCCAGTCTTTGCCCTCTTACTCTGGCAGAAGCAGCAACTGCAGGATAGATCCACAAAGCACAGTCACAGGCGGGGCAGCACTTCTCCTCAGCTCTTCAGCTTTTCTCCAGGCAGAGGTTCCTTCTTGTTTCCAGAAGTGTTCTAAAGTCTGTGGTTTTGGGTGCCCTTCTTATACCCAGTTTCTCCTTTGAAGTAGGCCTCCTTCAAAGTAAAGTCTCTTTGGAATGTGAAATCCTGCCTTGCCCAGGCCAGGCCCCAGACACTAACCAGGGGGTTGGAGACTGCATTGTGTGAGGGCAGGCACAGACCTTTCAGGTGCGAGTGACCACTCCTCCCCTCCCTCCTAGCACAGATGGCTCATCAGGATATGCGGGCTACACCCCAGCTCCCTTTGTGTCACTGTCTAGTGTGAGGTGCAACCAGCCCAACTGTCAAACTGACCCAGACAGGGAATCCACAAACAGGCAGAGTCACAGAAATGGTATAAGCAAGAAAATGCTCACTTTCTAAAAGTGGCATTTTCAAACGCACAATCTTAAAATCAACTTTACTAAAAGATGTATTTTTAAATTGTGAGGTCAGAGACCCCAAACTCCACATGTCCATCCGCTCCCAAAGGGAATCTCCACTTTAATCAGATTTAAAGGTAGCCCCCATGTTAACCTATGAGAGGGACAGGCCTTGCAACAGTGAAAAACGAATTTAGCAATATTTCACTGTCAGGACATATAAAACACATTACTATATGTCCTACCTTAACCAAACACTGCACCCTGCCCTTTGGGCTACCTAGGGCCTACCTTAGGGGTGTTTGACATGTAAGAAAAGGGAAGGTTTAGGCCTGGCAAGTGGGTACACTTGCCAAGTCGAATTTACAGGTAAAACTGCACACACAGACACTGCAATGGCAGGTCTGAGTCACGATTATAGAGCTACTTATGTGGGTGGCACAACCAGTGCTGCAGGCCCACTAGTAGCATTTGATTTACAGGCCCTGGCACCTCTAGTGCACTTTACTAGGGACTTACTGGTAAATCAAATATGCCAATCATGGATAAACCAATCACATATACATTTTGTAAAGGAGCACTTGCACTTTAGCACTGGTTAGCAGTGGTAAAGTGCCCAGAGTAATAAAAACAGCAAAATCAGAGTCCAGCACACATCAACAACGGACCACTGCCTGCTCTTAAAAAATTAAAAGGAAACTTTTCATTTTTAAACATATCCCATTTTCCTTTAAGGAAAACGGTCTGCATTAAAAAAAAAAAGATTGCTTTGTTGAAAAGCAATCACAGACATGGTGGTCTGCTGAGCCCAGCAGGCCACCATCCCTGTGATTGTACCCATTTGCAATGGCTCGCAAATTGCGACCTACCTCATGAATATTGATGAGGTAGGTTCATTTGCGAGCCCTTGCGAATCGCAGTATGAAGCTCCTGGAGTTTCATACATTCCATTAGCGATTACTTAATTGCGATTCACTAAAAATCGCAATTAGGCATTCGCTATTGTAAAGATTGATATATCTGGCCCCAAGTGTCTACCCGAGAATGTGAAAAGTCCTGTATGCCACAGCTCCTCTTCACAGTTTCTTCCTTATCAGTTACTTTGCATGCTGCACTGAAAAACTGACAACTTTTGGGACAGTCCCAATATTGCATGTAAAATGAAATGTCAGCTTACAATTACATTGGATCTTGGATTTGGTGACCGGGAACAATACTGACTTTATATCCTACATTTAATTTGACCTGGCCAAATCAAATCCGAGCCCTACTACATATTGATTTGTGTGCCTTTTAAGACAGAGATTATTGCGTGCCTTATCTAAGTGTTGTGGTCTTATTAGATGCATATTTGTAGCTGAGATCTCTTCACATTTTGCGACACCTTTCTGCAGACGATCCATTGACGATATTGCTGAAATGCATTGATGGAGCGCAATTTTCAATAACTTCTAACTATGGTATAGACGTTAAACAGGTTGTACCACTGGTTATATGAATTGTCGGTTGTTACCTGAAAGTGTATTCTGGAAGCTAACATCAGAAAATCAATTTAACTTCATAAAAATGTAGCAACATTTACTGACTTTATTCATCTAGTAAATCAGTCAATCAAGTAGACATAAAGAGCACTATGATTAATTAATCCTTTTTTATATGTCAGATAAAGAACAATGAAAATCATAATACCATACAAAATGCAAAACAGAATATAGATCATTTCCATAAAGAAACTTCCATAGTCTAAAATAAGCATCTGAAAGTGGTAAAGGGGAAATCTTAAGCAAAAGGTGTCCGCCTGACATGACCCAAGTTAAGGTTCAGATTAAGGGGGAAACGTTCAAAAGTCTAACTCTCAAAGAGAAGCCTTTGATTGGGGCAAACTTTATTATGATAGCCACCAATGCACACTTGTACGCAGAGCCAGTCCTTGATCATATAGCGCTGTGGACGGAGAGAAATTTGGCGCCTTCCCTGTAGCTGGTGAATAAATAAGGTAGCAGCGGCTCCATTTTGTGTTTACAAGTCATTCACACATTAAAGCAGTAACTGGCCTCTGATCACCAACTTCTCACACCTCCCCCAAATAGGGTGTAAAATGTAACCTGCAGCAAGTAAAAACAAGCATGTGCAATGCAGAGAGTTTCGCATTTGCTTGAGGTAGAGCTATTTAGCCTTGTAAATTCTTAACCGGACTTTTCTTGCCACACAAACTAAAATAAAAAGTAAAACAGTTGACATAAGCGAACCGATTCGAAGCTACGCCGTGAGCGCGAAGAGAGAGACAAAAGGAAAAAGAACGTTGCTCACGGTCAAAGTTATCAACATAAGAGTAATTATCCATGTAACATGGTCGATGGCCTAGGCGGTAACAAAACCGCCCTAAGGAGGGACAAACGTAAGGCAGTTACCAACAAAACAAAGGATTTTTTAAACAAGCCCACGTACGAGAGATGGTGGGCGTGCGGTGGGCGTCATACAACACGTCGGAAAAGCATGACTTACACGCAGCTATGCTCGACCTAAAAAAAAAAAAAGGACTAAACACAGTTCAGTCTGAATCATTGGAGCCAAGTAAGGGGGACCCTGCTGTCTGCAGGACCTTAATTCAGACAGCTCTATGTGTTCCTCTGAAAATTGGCGCCCTGTGCATGGGCCCAGCTTGCCCATGCCAAATGCCAGTCCTGCTTGTAAGGCAGCTTGACTTGTAGGTCAGCATGATGTAGTAGTGCTAGAAGCTTTTTAGACCCAAGCTTCTAATTTATTGAGGACTCTTCTGACCATCTTGAACTTGCGCTCCAATAGAGCATCCTGGTTAGTCCAAATAGACATGTTTGTTTCATACCATTTACAGAACACATAGGGGAACTGTGCACTGTCTCAAACCCCACCTTGTAGTCTTCTAATAGAGGTTAAAGTAGAAACATGCCAGTCAATACTCTGGAGGATATTTGGAAACATTATCCCTATTTTTACATTTCCCATACAAATTAAGATAAATATTTTCTTCCACAAAGTGCGACAAGTTTATTTTTATTTTAATGTAACATGTATCAGCTTGTATCACTGTTTTGTATTTTTGTTTCATTGGTTTAATTAAATACTTCTCGTTGGTCTATAAGATCTTTATTTCTTAAGTGCAGTTTTGTTTGTTACATATAACATCTTATACATTTTTTCTGCGGCCTAGGCTCCAAAGGTAAGTGAAAGATCCTTATGTGAGACAGCCCGACTTGCTGTTTCCCCACTTTTCACATTTCACAGATGAGCAATTAAAAAGTTGACTGTTTTATCTGAAGGTCAGTAATGCATGACCGTAGACCACTGTTAGATTTTAGGTCTGGTTTCACAACTGTCTAGAAGACCTTTTTATACTAGTTCTTTAAAATATGCATAGAGTGGGCTTTAGCTCCACTAAGAGGAGTATTTGCCTCTCCTCCCATGCTGTTGGCTGTTTGGTGTATCATTCTGCCTTCTAACAAATGCTTCTACTTGACACGTAAATTACAATTTTTCAATCTAAAAGGGGCACTCAGTCATCAAAGTGTTTGCCACATCCATTTTTCGTACATGTGTTCTATATAGTAAGCAATGTTTTTTGCTACTCTGTCCCTAGCACTGGCAAAGCAAAAAGGTCTGGCTTTAATATGCTAAACAGCAGTTGCACATGTAACACATGTACTCAGCATTTCAGAATGGATATCTGTTTATGCAAGTACCTTCAAGCCAGACCTATTGGCTTTTGCCAAACTTGCTCAATTGGTCATGGGAAAAAAACGTGCACTCTGGTGGCTGAGTAAATGCTTTATGGGATGAAGTCAAACAGTCTATTTCTCTCTGGGTTATAGTTCCATGTGGATGGGGTGTGGTGTAATCTGTGGTATAATATTTGGTGGGAATATCGTACAATCATGCCTGCTAGGGCAAGTGCCTATGATCTATGTTTCCATTTGTTATTTGTTAAATTCTTTAACATTGTGTAGCTATTTGCTGTCATGTATCTCTCTTTCCTGCCCTACGCTGCTCCGCCTGTTCAAGTGCAGTCGAATTGAATGGGAGGAATGTCACAGTGTGTGGGGACTGGCAGGTATACCATTAAGCAGTGCAGGCTGAGCATGGCGAGGCCTGTCCCAGTGGGGTGCAATACCATATAGCGGCAGCCTTACTCCTTGAGTAAAGAAAATAGATGTTTGTGCTTAGACTTGTATGGACTCAAAGGGACAAACGTTGACTGATATTAATGTTTCTGCAACAGAAATGTGGGGAAATTATGTTTAAAACATTTTCCAGTGAGTGTGGCCCGTAGGCAAAGCTGACAATTTCGTGTCTTTCTAAAGTGCCTAGGTCCTTCAACTCGCACAATATTGGGACAATTCTAATTATACACATCCTTTACAGCAATAGAAGCCAAAACATAAACAACGTTGCATACAAAATGTCTTGTGAGGCTTGTATCGTTGGTACCCTGGCCTTCCGACACTGGGCATTCCACCTGCACTTAGATTACAATACATTTGATAAAAGTCTGTGTTCTTCCTCTTTGAATCACCACACTGTAAACCAATTATTCTTAATTGGCTATATTCATATACGAGGATGTATTTTCGGCATGCACATTTAGCACCACATTTGGTGAACATAAGGAGAAAATAAATTTCCAAGAAATCTGTAGAACTGCAAGGTTTCTTTTAGAAGTACTGGCTTTTTAATTATTAGGTCTGTCCCAGAGACTGTCATGCAGAGATTGGCATGCAGCCACTCTCCTGAGTCTCTTCAGGTCCAGGGACGCCATCCTCCCGGGGCTTGTCTTTTAGAAAGAGGACAGTCATGAACAGGCTGGCGAGTCCATCCTTCAAGGCAGATTTTTTTTATAAGGGTAGTGGTGCACTGCCTCTTTCCCTTAGCCTTGAAGAGGCCCTAGGAACCACATCTCCCGTGGCCATTTTCAAATATATGGGCGTGGGCCCTGCAGCCCCCCCCACAACACTAAAATAAATGCTTGGTGGAGCCTCTGCCTATTCTAGGGACATTGCCAAGTTAAAAAGAAATGTAAATAAGCCCTTACAGGACATTCACTTTTAAAAAAAATATATTATTTCCAGTCCCTGTAGAAGGCTTGTGAAGGGGTGCCATACACCCACACACCTTTGTATGAAATTGTGGGCCACGGCGATGGGGTCTCTAGAGCTGAAATTGGCTCAGGGAGGGGACCCACACAAGCCCCCTACCCTCATTACAATAAATATTGACAACTGGAAGTGTTAATTAGGGGATCATAGTAGTAAGATGAGGTTTGGCATGAATAAAGAAGAGATGGAGGAGGGAAGAGTTTGTAGAAAGGGAATAGCGAGATCATTGTAGTAAAATGAGGTTTGGGATAAGTCAAAGGAGAGATACATGAGGGAGAATTTAGCAGGGTTGTTTGGGAGTTCATAGTAGTAAACTGAGGTTTGGGGTGAGCCAGGAGGGTAGAGGGAACAGTGTAGGAAGATTTATTTTGGAAAACATAGTAGTAGAATTGGTTTGGGATGAATCAGAGAGTAGAGATAGAGGATAGATTGATAGAGGTATAGGGTGATGATGAGACTGAGTGAAGCTTTCGAGAGAGGGTTTTGTTTTGTTCTCTTGTACAGTGAGGGCTACTGTAATAGATATATAGATATATGATTACATAGTAAGGGAATATATGTGTAAGGAATATAAGGTACTGAGATTTAACTTTGTATCCTATAAACACAGAGTTTCAAGTGTTGCAGTATTTGAAGTTAATTTGTGTACTTTTATAACATTATTTTAACTTTCCTCAACATTTCATTTCAATAGAGAAATGCTTGTAGATCAATAGTTAGGATAATATTTACCTTCCTCTTCATCCTATGGAGCTTTTGGAATGCTTAATGTCCAATATGGAAGTTGCTCAACGAGATGGTTTAATTTCCAACAATCTTACATTAGACCACAGAGCACACACACAACTTTATTATTATAAAAAACACACATTTATTTGATTTTTCCTCTTCCGAATCGATGGAAGCTACCCTCCAGACCAGCGCGGAAGGAGTTGTCTGATACTGTTTCACCAGCACGTGCCCTGTGACTCCCATGGGTACCCTGTTGTGTATTTTTCTGAACACAACCCTGGCTGAGACCTGGAAAAGCAGAAGACATTGGAAGAAAAATAAAAGCACTCGACTGGTTGTCGCTCATCCAATGTTTCTACTATGAACCCTACTGTAAGCAAGGAAATGGCCCTCGAGAGCAGTCAACGGGAGCAGTGAACTTTCCCGTCTCTAGATCCCTGTGCCACTGCACCTGCTGCAATAATGTTGGAACCCCACGTCACAGCAGTTGTTGGAAAGATTCATTGAAGGATGTGATAGTTTGGTCAGATTGTTTCAGGTCTATTTGTAACCATTGTTACTGGAATTAACAGGGTCGTGAAAATGTTGCTCTTGCTATATGAAATGGGTTCACACCGATGAAACATTTGAAAACCCTAAAAAGCAAGTTCACCCGAGAACCTTATGTCATCTTGTTGTTAATAGTGTAGTGCAATATGAAAGCAAATTACACACAAGGTGTCCTCTGGTGCTACAAAGCAGTTTACAGCTTAACTCTGTAATATAAAATAAACACAAATACTTATTAAATAACTTCACCCATACGAAGTCCCCCCGCCCTCATGGACAGCTCAAGACAACTGACTCAGCGCCAAGAAGCATTCCCCACACCACCTTTTGCAATTTAGAAATATGCATTAAAAATCCACCACTTAGACTTTCCGAGGAGTGTACAATATATATATATATATATATATATATATATATATATATATATATATATATATATATATATATATATATATATATATATATTTTAACTTTATTTATTGCTTTTATAATAACAACACAAAAACTGCACTATTCATATGATACATAGTAGCATCTCAGCATTCCAGACCAAATTGACCACTGCATGTGCCACCCTACCATTCTTCACTAAGCCTCTGAGTCAGAGTCCCCTGACAGACCAGCGATGGCCTGTTACGCTTCGTGTCTAGGCCAGAGGGGGCATGAGTGGGATGTGGAAGGTGGCATGTGAAAGCAGCAGACCTCAGTGTTTCGAGTGGCCATAGAGAACACCTTCTGCTGCCAGTTCAATGCCAACCATGCAAAGGAACTCTAGCCACATCCAGACTACAAGCAGCCTGTCCTCTCGGCGCGATGCCTCCAAACACTGCGCAGGGTGCCCCACTCCACATAAAAAATGGCAGCGAGCTCCAACTGTCTGTTTTCTAACTTGCATTGTAGCACTTGTTGCATACTACACTGATGATAAAGTATGGTCCAGAAAAAGGGTGATTTTAAGAACTATGTGGAAACTCCTTGTTATTCCCAGGCTCAGACTGAGTCCTGGAAACTTTATTTTTGATAAAAGACCATTAAAATGGACTTGTAAGTTTTAATGGCAACTACCTATTACACCCACATCCAAGCACTTCTGCAAGTACCAAGCTGCACTGGCACTGCCTGAGGGACCAAACTGAAATCAGGTAGTAACACTGGAGAAAAACAGAGGCAGCTGTAGGTGCAATCACCCTGGCACAGGCACTACTGCCATCAACAGGGTGCGCTCACAGTGCTAGAGGAGGGTAAGTGAAACAAGATGGAGCCTCACCGCCTCCCCTGCAGCTCCCCCATGGCCCCGGTGACCCACTTGTTGTTCTGGTGGCTTTGGGCTCCTGGCTGCCTCTCTCTTCTCTGTGTGATGTCTACTGCAACATTTTCAGTCATGTTGGGCACAGCCAATCAGTGGTACATTTTCGTTCATGTTGTGGACAGCCAATCAGAGCACTTGCTCCAAGGGTGTCTCACTATCTAGGGAGCAAGATGGCCCAAGGAAAAAAAAACTCCTTGGCAAAATCACAAGGCTCTATTATTTTAAGTTGAGCTTGCAAGAGTTGGAAAGAGTCCCTTGAACTCAACTGTCCAGATCTAATAATAATGTTGTACTTTAATTTCTTAGAAACTACTGAATGTATCACAAACAGCATGATTTCTGGGCCATTGCTTCCAGTCAAATTTGATGGAAATCTTTTCAGCCATTTTCAAAACTCCCCATTGAAATAGCATAGGAATTTTGCATTTTGGGACAACCCTTTTTCTTGGCTCCGAATTGATAAATCACCCTAAAGCTTACCACAAAGAGGCCATGCAAAAAAGAGCACCTTTTTAGAAAATTCCATGAAGATACACTAAACTGCACCAAAGTTATTCGCCAACCAAAAAAGCCCCTTTCCACAGAGCCTGTCCCGTCTCTGGAGTTCGTAAGGCTCACCGCAACACTGTTGCTACTCCCTGATGCTGAATGAGCTTCTGCTCCCACCTGCCTGGTAGGCTCACCATTATTCTAGCACCACACACACAAACACATGCAAATTGGGGGTTGGTGGTTGACTGGGTCGTGAGCCCTGCTCAAGCAGCAACCACAATCCTTGTCAGGGTGAGGCACAAGCCAACCCCAAATTAACCTTTGCTAAACCCTCTGCTAGCTTACACAGAGCAGTCAGAGCAGTGTGAAAGTATTTGTGAAACACTTCACACAGTAGCACAGCACAAACACAGCACAAAAAGGATCCCACATCAGCTTAGAAAGATAGAGTAGAATTCAATAACTGAAACAAGACCAAAGCAACAAAAATCCAATCAGTACAACCACAGGTATGAAACTTTAAAGATTGAAGTGTAAAATAGAGCCAAAAAGCACAAAGCGCCAACCGTGGCAACCTGGTCGCACTGGACTGGGTCAAAGTCACACTTTCAGGCTGACTTCAATTGAGTGCAGGTTGGCTACAGTCATCAGGTTGGGCCTGCTGAAGTTTACATTCTCAAATCTATGCCAAGAGTCTTGGTCATGATGGAGGGAGCCATGTGGAGCAGGGAGAGCATTGTGGGTGGCTGCTAGAGTAGCATGAAGAACAGGCCAGGCGTTGTGTGGAGCTTTGCATTGGGAATACCACCGCTAGCAGTCAATGCTGTATTGTGAAGAGCTGTCTGCTGGAGCTACAGTGTTGAATTGCGGTATGAGTGATGAGGTCTCACTGTGAACAGGCCCGTTTGCAGTCACAAAGAGCCCAAAAACTTGAATACAGCTCCCTGAGCCGCACCAATGGACCAGGATCTGAGGGGCACCACTTGGGGGTCAGGAACTTAATTCAGTTGGGTCCAGGTGATGGTTCAGGATTTTGCGGAGCCTTTGATGTCCCTGAGGCTCAGATCAGGAGGCCAGCAGGGTAGCCCTTGGAGTTACTCTGGTGTCTGGGGTTCAAAGGAGAAGTTTCAATTTGGGCTCTCCTCTCACCCCGGCAAGAGGGCAGCAGGCAGCAGGTCGCAGGTCAACACAGCAGGGCAACAGTTCCTTCAGAGTAGCAATCCAGCAGAGTACAGTCCTTTCAACAGCACAGCAATCCTTCTTTCTCTGTTTCAATGCACCAGGGGTCTTCGTCACAGCCTCGTTTCACGAGGACCCCTGGTGGGTTGAAAAGCATAGCCGAATAAATTATTGCAAGATGCTGACAAGTTGTGTGCGTTTTTTTTCCCTTTTGGATTATAATGCTGAAGAATTTGGATTGCGATTATTTAAACAGGATCTGCACCTGTTTTTCCAGCACCAGCCCCGATTGGTAGACAAGGCCGGTGAAATTGCGGAACTGTTTGGCTATATATATGTATAAATACACGTCCAAAGTGCGCTTCCCCAGCTTGCATCTGAACGCAGGTGGTGTAAGAAAAGGCACTAACCGCCATTGCCTATTAGACAGCAAACACCCCAAACACCCCTCTTCACTTCAAAAGAGAGCCTGCACTCTGGACCGATACTGTTCCATTTCTTTAATAGCATCAAACTGCAAGAAAAATTCCAAATGGCACTGCTTGTTCATTCACTTATTTCAGCAGCTCTGATATCGAGACTCGCCTCAGCTGATCTGACTGCCTTTTTCAATCTAACCAGTTGCCATTTTACTCTCTCATTATACTTCGGTCAGTGGAAATAAACAACAAACTTTAGAATTTGCACCAGTTCACTGCATCTTTTTACTTTTGCTTTCCATATCATTGATGTCACTTGCGCTTTATATTTCTCAATTTTCTTTGATAAAAACTCTAATAGATACATGTCCTTTAACACTGCACAAGATCAATCACTATATAAATATCTTGTCCATTACTGCAGCAAACCCTCATATTTATTATTTTCTTACTTCCAGCTAACTCCGCCCGTGCCGTAACAGTCATCCTTATCCAGATTTAATAATTCGATGTATAATCTGATGTACCCTCGTGTAGAATAAATATTTGAAAGATAGGAGCCCCTGCGTGTCTGGGGTGGGAGCCTGTTTTTGGAAGGAGATTAAGGTTCTGTGGTGTTAAATAGAGATATACTGTACATATATACACATATATATATGTGTATGTATATACATATATGTTAGACTTGGCATCCTTGGTGTGGTCTCCCCTAACTTTTTGTCTCTTTTTCCCAGGTTGTTTATCTGTGCTGGACTCTGTTTTTGCTGTTTTATTACCCTGGGCACTTTACCACTACTATCCAGTGCTAAATTGCAAGTGCTCCTATGTAAAATATATGTGTAATTGACTTTCCATGATTGGCATATTTAATTTACTAGTAAGTCCCTAGTACAGTGCACTAGAGGTGCCCAGGGCCTGTAAATCAAATGCTACTAGTGGGCCTACAGCGCTGGTTGTGCCACCCACATCAGTAGCCCTGTAAGCATGGCTCAGACCTGCCACTGCAGTGTCTGTGTGTGCAGATTCAAACTGCCAATTCGACTTGGTGAGTGTACCCTCTTGCCAGTCCTAAACCTTCCCTTTTTATACATGTGAGGCACCCCTAAGGCAGGCCATAGATAACCCCAGGGGCAGGGTACAGTGTATGTAAAAGGTGGGACATGTGCTTATGTGTTATACATGTCCTGACAGTGAAATACTGCCAAATTCGTTTTTCACTGTTGCAAGGCCTATCTCTCTCATAGGTTAACATGAGAATTGCCTTTAAATATGATTAAAGCATAGATTCCCTTTGGGAGCAGATAGACATATGGAGTTTAGGATCTTTGAACTCACAATTTAAGAATACATCTTTTAGTAAAGTTGGTTTTTAGATTGTGTTTTTGAAAATGCCACTTTTAGAAAGTAGGCATTTTATTGCCTAAACCATACTGTGACTGTGTGTGTTTTGTGGATTCCCTGTCTAGGTCAGTTTGACAGTTGGGCTGCTTGCACCTCTCTCTAGACAGTGACGCAAAGGGGGCTGGGGTGTAGCCCGCATATTCTGATGAGCCATCTGTGCTAGAGGTAAAGAGAGGAGTGGGCATTCACACCTCGCTGGGCTGTGCCTGACCTCTCACAATGCAGTCTCCAACCTCCTGGTGTGCGGCTGGGGCCTGGCCTAGACAAGAAAGGATTTCACAGACACTTGAGACTTTACTTTGAAGTGGGCCTACTTCAAAGGCAGTAAGGAGAGGTATAAGAAGAGCACACCAAACCCCAGACTTTAGATTACTTCAAGGATTCAAGAGGAACCTCTGCCTGTAGAAGAGCTGAAGAGTTTAGGTGAAGTGCTGCCCTGTCTGTGACCGTGCTTTGTGGAGCTATCCTGCAGTTGCTGCTTCTGCTGGTGCAAGTGGACAGAGACTGGACTTTGTTGTATTCCTGCTTGAGAAGTGACTCCAAGGGCTTGGAGTAGAGCTTGCCTCCTGTTTTGAAGCCTCAGGGACAGCAAAGGCTTCATCAACCAGACCTGAGTCTCTTTGCTGTGGACTCTAGCGTGCCAGAGGGTGCTATTTCAGTTCCTGAACACCTGGAAGTGAACTCCTGGAGAAAAACCAGTCTACCGATGTCAGACGACGGTGTGCGACTTTGCCAAGGACGCCGCTTCCCGGAACCACGACACCCCTTGCCCTGAGGCTGTGCACCTCGCTGAGTGTGAATCGATGACCCTGTGAGCTGACGTCGCTACCCCGGAACCACGACGCCGCCTGCCCCGAGGCACTCATAGAAGTCCGATGACCCTGTAGGTCTCACGTCGCTGCAACCGCTGATCCTGCCTGACTTCGCTGACACCTTAGAGTCGTAAGTCTGAGGTCAGCGACAATCTGAGGCCCTGTGATGTCATCAAGGCTCGGTGAGGTCGCCCCGAAGCATCGTAACTCTGCAGGACTTCGCATCTGCTGGAACCAAGGGACAGACTCCAGATCGGATCTAGCGAAGCTGCTCTCCCCGACTCAGTGCACCGGCCTGTTTTCTACTTGTTCTAAAGGTACTGTACCTGGGGGTCAACCGACTCCGTGAAAGACGCCATTACGACGCCATGTTTTACCAACTTGCAGTGTTTTCACTTCAGATCACTGTTTTCTTGCTTGTAAGTGCTAAATTCGTATTTTTAACTGTATATTGTGGATTTTTATCGTATTTGGTCTTGTTGATTTAGATAAAATATTTAGTATTTTTCTAAACCCGTGTTGTGTCATTTTGTAGTGGTTCACTGTATTACTGTGTGCGTTGGTACACATTCTTAACACACTGTCTTTGAAGTTAAGCGTACCTGCTTGAGCCAAGCTACCAAGAGGGTGAGCAGGGGTTAAGTGAGTGTGATTCTCCTTTACCCTTACTAGAGTGAGGGTCCTTGCTTGGACAGTTGGTAACCTGACTGCCAACCAAAGACCCCATTTCTAACAATATGTATGTATATATATATATATATATATATATATATATATATATATATATATATATATATATATATATATATAGAGAGAGAGAGAGAGAGAGAGAGAGAGAAGGAGAGAGAGAGAGAGAGAGAGAGAGAGTAGGTCAAATATTTCATTGATAACTGATTTTTTGTTTTCTGCATAACTTTCACAACATTAAACAAATCAGCATAGAATAAAAAGCCTTCCACTTTGTGTTTGGAGTGAAAAAGTTCCATGCAGATCTGTCAAGTGGGGGCAAAAAAAGGTGGTTTAAAATAGTGGCATTTCCAATTTTAATTGCTATATCAAATTTCACTTTCTGATATAGAAAAAATGTCTGAATGGAATTATTAGAAGCTTAGCAGGAAGGTAGACCTTCACTCATGGAAGTTCCTTTGATTGATTTAGGGTATAAACATTTTTGGATGGGATTGAAAGGATTAAACTAGAGAGCTGATTGGACCTTTAATTCACAGAGTTCCAGGAATAATGTTTATATGGAACTTCACGTATCCAAAGTAAGAACATTTTCAAATCTGATTGGCTCAGGAAGCTTTTTCTCTATTTGTCCATTTCGGGTCTGAGAACACATACTAGGGACCATAAATGAATAGTGATCTGATTAGCTGGCTGCAACTAGGAAAACATGTTTATTGCTGGGACTCTGTCCCTCTGTCCTGGCAAAAAAATGAAAGAGAACATGTGGGGGAAGAGTAAGTACATCTTAACCACCAGAGCATATTTGCGGTTCTCAGAAGGTCAGCATATGTGATGAAATAATTGAAAAAAATGCAGATTTTACCATGAGTTTTGAGAATGTTGTGCAGCCCCAAGACCCACATATGCTGAGTGGGGGGTGGGAGGATGAAGAAGTGCAAACATTATGGGCATGAGCAGGGACTGCAGACGCCCACAGGCTTCGTGGGAATATGGTGGTCATTTCTCCTGATCTGTGAATCTGAAACTGACCTGTGAAGTTTAGTGGTCATTTGCTATGAGCCTTTGTAGGAAAGTACCATCTTTCTTGGCATGCTACCCCCAATTTCTGCTTGTTTGTCAGTATGTTTTGCCTGTCTCACTGGGATCCTGCTAGCCAGGACCCCAGTGCTAATAGTTTGTGGCCTATGTGTGTGTTGTCAGTATGCTTAACTGTGTCACTGAAGTTCTGCTAACCAGAACTCCAGTGCTTATGCTCCCCCTGCTTACCAAATTTGTCACTATAGCTTAGTGACTCCATATTCCAATTATGATTAGCACACTAGCCCCCCCTTATAAGTCTCTCGTATATGGTACCTGTGTACACAGGGCATTGGGGTTCCAGGAGATCCTTATGGGCTGCAGCATTTCTTTTACCACCCATAAGGAGCTCAGACAAACCTTTCTTCAGGACTGCCAGTGCAGTCTGAGTGAAATAGTGCCCACACTATTTCACAGCCATGTTCACTGCACTTAAGTAACTTATAAGTCACCTATATGTCTAACCTTCATCCACTGAAGGCTAGATGCAAAATTACTATGTGTGAGTGCACCCTTGCTCTAGTAAAGGTGCCCCCACATTGTCCAGTGCCAATTTCCCGGACTTTGTGAGTGCAAGAATACCATTACACGTGTGCACTACATATATGTCAATACATATATGTAGCTTCACAATGGTAACTCTGAAAATGGATATGTGAGGTGTCTAAGATCATGGAATTGCCCCCCCTTTCCAAATCTGGTATTGGGGGGACAATCCCATGCACCCTGGGGGCTCCACCATGAACCCCCAGTACTGCCAAACCAGCTCTCTGAGGTTTCCACTGCAGCCCCAGCTGCCACCTCACAGACAGGTTTCTGCCCTCCTGGGGACCGAGCAGCTCAATTCGAGGAAGGGAGAACAATGCATTTCCTTTGGGCGGACGGTGTTACACCCTCTCCCTTTGGAAATAGGTGTTACAGGCTTGGGAGGGGTAGCCTCCCAGAGCCTCTGGAAATGCTTTGAAGGGCACAGATGGGGCCCTCCTTGCATAAGCCAGTCTACACTGGTGCTCTGGCATGAAACTGGAAAAAGGAAAGGGGAGTGGCCACTTCCCCTGCCCATCACCACCCCAGTGGTGGTGTCCAGAGCTCCTCCAGTGTGTCCCTGGCATTAGCCATCTTGGATTCCAAGGTGTGGGGACAGTGCCAGCAGATGACATCAGAGACCCCTCCTGATAGGTTTATACCTGGGTAGGTAGCCAATCCCCCTCTCAGGAGTATTTAGGGTCTCTCCTCTGGGTGGTTCCTTAGATTCAGCTTGCAAGACTCCACCAGGAATTCTCTGCATCCTCTGCTTCAGCTTCTGACCATCGGATCAACAGCAGACTGCTCCAGGAACCGCTGTAACTGCAACAAAGTATTCAGAACGACTCCTGTGAACTGCAACTTCAGCTCCAGCCAGAATTTTGCAGCAGTTTCCAAGGTGTGTATGCTCTGAGGACTGCCTGTCTTCATCCTGAACCAGAAGAACCAAAGGAATCTCCTGTGAAGTGACGGAGTCACTTCCCTGCTTCTGCAGGCACCCTTCTGCGACAACAACCGGTACTCTGGGACTTCTCTCCTGACGACAAGCATGCTCTCTGGAAAACAGGTGGTGGACCGACATGACCCAGTCTGTCCTAAGGTCCAGCTGTCCCAATTTGGTGAAGATAAGAGCTTGCCTCCCCGTGCTGCGACAGTACCCCTGTGCACAGTGTGTTCTCCAGCTCCTGGGCTTTTGTGCACTTCTTCCAAGAATCCTTCATGCACAGTGTAGCCCAGGTCCCCAGAACTCCATCCCGTGACGCACAACTCACTGAGTTGTTCTCCAGCGGCGTGTGACCTTCCTTTGTAGTGCTGCAATGACCGCACTTTGCATCTTCTTTGTCCCTGTGCTCTGGGACCCCCGCGGGTACTGCCTGGTCTTCTGAGGGCTCTCTGAAGTGTCTCCTCAGTCCGAGTTGAGACCCTCAGGTCCCTCCTGGGTCCAGGCAGCTCCTTTTTGATGCAAACTGCGTACTTGCTTGAACCAAGGCTTGTTAGACAAATCCAGCAATGCAAACTGCCTGCATTCAACAACTCGACAAGGGACTTCACCTGCACCAAGCAGGAACCCGCAGCCATCTTCTTTGGTGCTCTTCTGTACTTTTCTTCTTACCGGAGAATCCACTTTTGTACCATCTTCTAGGATGGCAGGGGCTCCTGTCCTTCCTGGACACTTCTTTGACTTGTGGACTTGGTCTCCTCTCTCCAAAGGTCTTCAGGTCCAGGAATCCATTGTTTGTTGATTGCAGTCTTGCTTGGTTCTTGCAAAATCTCTTATCACGACTTGTAGTGTGTCCTGAGGTAACTTTCAGTACATTACTCCTGCTTTCCTGGGCTCTGGGGTGGGGTACTTTACTTACTTTTGGTGTTTTCCTACACTCCCAGCACCCCTCTACACACTACACTTGCCTGGGGGGAATTTGTGATTCGCATCCCACTATTTTAGTATATGGTTTGTGTTGCCCCCTAGGCCCCATTGCAATCTATTGTATTTTCTACTGTTTGCACTTTTCTACAACTGTTTACTTACCTGATTTTGGTTAGTACTGTATATATTGTGTATAATACTTACCTCCAGAAGGAGTTTTGCCTCTAAGATATTTTTGGCCTTGTGTCACTAAAATAAAGTACCTTTATTTTTGGTAACACTGAGTATTGTCTTTTATTGTGTATAAGTACTGTGTAACTATAGTGGCATTGCAGGAGCTGTGCATGTCTCCTAGTTCAGCCTAAACTGCTCTGCTACAGCTACCTCTAGACAGCCTAAGCTGCTAGAACACTGCCTACATTTCACTAATAAGGGAAAACTGGACCTGGCATAAAATGTAAGTACCTTAGGTACCCACTACAAACCAGGCCAGCCTCCATGAACCCCACAACATGGTCTGTAAACCATGCTTGGCAGAACCTATGACCAGGCAAAGTGAGGTTTGTCCACCTACAACAAGCTGGGCAGAGGACCTTGCCTACTGCCAGATGATGGCTGCCAACATTCCTGCTGATTCCAGAAATGCTGTCAGCATTATAGAGAATGAAAAACCTTTGACTATTCCTTTTACCGTTGACCTACAGCTGATCTACATTTAACATGATATTCTTGCATTGGTCTTAAGTTGCTGTCTCTCAAATGACGTGCAGATTATTGAAAGAGCATCAAAGTTATTACTGAATAAAACTTTATTGCCCCTTTCATTTTTGATCCTTTTGACAAACATGCTCAACAATTTATATATATACGGAAAACTAAATCTACTAAATGTCTACCAAATTTTGTACCATTCTATCAAATGGTGCCAAATGTGAATTGGATCTACAAAAAACCTGATGTACATGCACTCCCAACTGACTGCTATATTTCATCCAGTTTCATCAAACATCACACAAGGTATTACTGAATGAAATTATGTATTGCTCTGCCTTTTTCTTTGGCCCCTCCTGGTGGATTTGCACAAAACCTGACATACCAGTAGAAAAATAATCCTTTTAAATTTCTGGTAAACTTTGTGCAGGTTCATCACACAGTAAAAAACTTATTAGTAAATTAACACTTTTGCTCCCTGCATTTTTTAAACTGGCCTCTTCCTCATTAGATTTGAGAAAAGGTGAAGACATCAAGAGTAAGCCAAGCATTCTATGGGTCTGTTGAATTTCATGCATATTTGTCAAGGATGCTAAAGATAAGGCGAAAAACAAAACGCCCTTTCATTTTTCCAGATAATCGCAAAGCTTTTACCCTTTCATGGCCACTCAGCATTGTTTTCTAATGAAAATATCTCAAAAACTACTGAATGTATTTAAGACAAATCATTAAAAGTATGGTTTCTGAAAACATTTTGGCATTCTTAAAAAATTGACAAATTTGCCATAAATCCATTCCACATTTTCTGCTGTATATGTGAGCAAAATGTCTTATAGGAGTAAAATTATTAAACATAACTTTTTGACCTCCTCCTTACCTTTTTTCTCTGTACCAAACTGCACAAAAAATGGCATGCTCGATATTAGCTACAAACTATTGCTTAGTGCCGGATTTTGTGCAGATCAGTCCATGTGAACCACAGTTATCCAAAAATGACTTTTCAATGGCAAGTCGGTCAGACCCATAACTGCACACAGGTGACCACCAATGTCTAATATACATATATTGTAGAGCCAGCAATAGTGACACTAGTTATAGTTAAATCTTAGTTTCCAGTGAAAAGGCAATTTTGTATTTGTTTATAACGTAGGCACTCTTTGATGTATCTGAACAAAACTATCTGCAAAACTAATCAGGTTTAGGTTCTGATTTTAAGTGCCTTTGCAGACCTGTCTAGGAAGGAGGAAAAGGGAGTGTGTAAAAAAGAGCATTGAGAAACTGCTCTCTGCTACAAAAATGCTAAACAGAATTACAGCATGAAATAAGAATAGTACTCAGAGGCATGCCTTTGCTTGGTTCGGCGTAAATCCATTTAGTGGTTTTTGAGAAATCAATGTCACAAAAATGGGTTGAGTAAACCTTATGCCGGGCCTAAGCCTTAATTTGTAATACATATAAGTGGTATTAGGGCAGGCTCTAAACATCAAATATGGCAGGGTACAGTTTATTTAACAAGCGGGACATATGTTTTTAAGTTTTACATGTTCTGGTTGTGAAAAATTCCTAAATGTTGTTTTCTTTACTATAAGGCTATCTCTCCCATTGGATAACATTGGGTTACCTTTTTATAGTTACATTTAATAAGTGTTAGCTTTTGATTGGAAACAGATAGGAAGGCCAAGTTTTGACTCAAATGAATTGGCATTTTAAATGCTCTTTAATGGAATGGTAAAATCAGGGTTTAAGTCACAATTATGAAAATGCCTTTTTTAGAAGTTTGATATTTTCATGTCCTACTCATTTTGTGCCTATTGCCTGGGTCCTGGATCACATGACTGTGAATAGCTTGGCAGCTGGTCTTTTTATAATCCTTTCAGACAGTGAGACAAATGAGCAGTGCCAGGATGAATGGAGCAGAGCTCTTTTCTGACCCACTTACATTTCAAAGGGCTGCCACCAGCACACACAAAATGGGACCTGACACCAGTGTCTTGTCACCCCAGACTACTTGGACCCTTGGTAAAGGAAGGCAAGAACTTTCCAGAACCAAATGGAGAGTAACCTACACAAATCCCAACTTCAAAGGCTGGCACCAGATATAAATATTGGGCCTCGAGAGACACTCTTCATTAGACTCTTGAACTTTTTGACCACAGAAAAAGCACTGCCTTATTCCCCAGAGGAATGCCCTGTTGCTTGAGGCCTGCCTCCTTGCTTTTCAGAGGACTGCCCCCTGCTGCTATCATAGGCCTGCCCTGCTGCTTAATGCTCGCCTTGATCTCCAGGGGACTAGTCTGCTGCTTGAGGCCTATCATACTCTGTGAGAAGGAAGCCTAGACCTACCCCTTCACCCCAGACTAATCTGAGTGAATCCAAGGGTCAGCTGGCTGACCTCCTTTTCTAAGCTTCAGGAACAAAGCAAGCTCCAGAGCACTCCCTGCAATTACCCAGCTGCCCTGCTGCACTAGATCTGCTAGACCTGCAGCTAAACCTGCCTGAGCCCTGCTGGCCTCTGTTAGAGTGAGGCTCTGATCTCCAAGAGGTACCCCCCCAGATTTTGGTCCCTTGACTGGCATCGTAGTACACTCCTTCGCAAAGAAATGTGAAATCCTGAGGTGTTGGGTCACGCCCGAATGGTCCTGTTCGCATCAAGACTCTGACGCTTGTGACGACCGTTAACATGAAGCTCAGGTGACACTGACTCTTAGCTCTACAATGACCGCCAATGATGACCGGCATTGCTTTCAAGCAATGACAGACCCCAGTGACTGCCAATGCGAAGCTCCACAACGCCCGTATGTGATGCCTCATTGGGTCTTCATGCTACAACGATGATATCCACGGTAGCAGGACTGCTCTTTTGCTGACAACCATCCGTAAGGCTCTCCCTGCTCCTTGTAACCTCTTCCCCTAACAAACTAATATGGTCCCTGTATCTGGCCTACCATTCATTGCAGTATGCCTGAACTTGGACTTTCCCTAAGTCTAACACAACCAGATGACCGTGAGAGGCCCTTTGTGTTTTTAGGTGCTATACTTACCTAAACTTTGAAATCGCATTTCTCTGTTTCTACTGATTGGATTTTTGTCATTCTGGTATCATTCTATTTATTATAATTTACTCTATTGTGTTCAAATTTTTCTTGTGTTGTGTTTTTACTTTATTACTGTTTTGTGCTGCATAAATACTTTACAGATTGAAGTTAAGCCTGACTGCTTTTCTGGCAAGCTACCAGAGTTGATTTAACACAGGTTAATTTAGCGACGTTTGTGGTTCACCCTGACAAGATTCGTGGTTGTTGCTTAAGAATGTTTTCCACCTTCTTCAACCAATAACCACATTTCTTAAATTTTGCCTTGATGCTCTTTATATTTTGAAAATTGTGTACATCAATCACGGGGAGGCACAGAAAATTCGGAAGGAGTCAAAAAGTGTGGATTTGTTGATAAACATAATGCTGCGTAATGAATATGTATGAAATTTAAAAGGCCAGTAGCAAGGTAACTCTAGTGCAGCTGGTTTCCAGTTTCAAGGAGATCTAACGAGAGGGAAAAATTGAAGTGAGTAGTAGTTAAAAAACCTTTGGTTTGCTAATAACTTTGGTCTCTTTTAATAGATATGAATAATATTTGGCAGATGCTTGGTATGATTAACCTACATCTGATATTTTGAGTTTCAGGTAGATCCTTCAAGGTGGTGTGGTTCAGAGGGAGCAAAAAGTGATGTTTCCACATACGTTTCGCTTCATTTGACAAATGCGATAAAAATTCATCAGGAATTTACATGTTTGGTTTCATCCCATGTTTCATGTACATCTGGTAGAGGGGTGGTGAGGGAAGCTAAAGGGTTATGGTCAATAAACCTTTGCTTTGCCAATACGTTGAGCACCATCTGATGTATTTCCATGAAAACTGAGATGCCACGATTGGGTTTATATAGCAGTGTTAACCCCAGTTCTCATATCAGCCATGCGCAGCTAGTCCTGTGTGTATGTCAGTCTTTTTGGGGTGGGCAACTTCCACTGCACAAGGCTGTGTGTAGTGCGGTTAGCTTTTAACCCTTCCACCAACATCCAACCTCCATTGTCCATGGCCTTCTGCAGTGTGCAACTGAGGAGCGACAAATTAAGGGCCTCATTTATGAAGCCCTTGCACCCCCAGAGTGTCCCTTTTAACGACGGTCCATGGTGCAATGCCCTGCGGCATGTTTACAAAGTGGCGTTAAGCCACTTTTTGTGGCTTAACGGCACCTTGTAAATATGGCCCCTTTACATGCATCACTTAGCACACAACACCCATTGCATTTTGATGCTGCTCCAGATTTACAAGAAATCGTAAGCCTAAGGCAATGCCAAAAACGAATACTACCCCAGGGGTGGCGTTAGCATGGCACTACAAGGAGGAATGCTTTAATTTCTCTTAGTTTTTGCTTTTTCTATGTGTGCTGCAATCATTAAATAATCATGATTTGCTACTTCTGTGTGTGCTGAATTCTGCAGCACACATAGAAGTAACAAATCAACATTATTGATTGTTTATGTGCAGTATTGTGTCCCGTCCTGCACATAAACAATCATTCCCTGCAACACAAGCACCTTTGCACCATGGTGCAAGGGTGCCTGCATTGGTACTTGGAAGCTAAATTTAGCGCCAGTGCTAGGGAAAACACAGGGGTGCACTGTATTGCTGTAAATATGGCACTTCCCTGCATTTCTGAAGTGACCTAGCACGGCGTTGCCAAATTTGGCACAGCACTGCACCACTTTGTGGTAAATGAGGCCCAGAGTTTTTTTATTTTTTTAATCTGGATCTGAGGATCCTGACGAATTTGTGAACCCTTTGACACTTCGGAGGAACAAGGGTTGCGGTGATCCAGTAAAGATCCATAATCCACAAATCCTAGGACGAAATTAATTTTTGAATGTCAGGAGGGTTCTTTTTGGGCCTGCCCACATGAGGCTGGTAGTCAAGTTATACTCATCCAGTCCCCTTATACCATTTTATTTTTCTCACCATGATACTCGTTGCACTGTGATGGAGAATGACAGACAGACAATCACAGCACGTGGATTGGGATTTTTGGAATATATAACGGATGACGTAAAGCAAAGCTTCATCATCTAATAGTGTACCTTTTTTTTTCAAAAGCGGTTGGAGAATTCTCGACAGAGTGCTCACAAATTAGCAGTCAAGCTATCTCTTTAACTTAATCAACCTCAACATCTTTTTGCCAAAGTAATTTCCTAAAAATTACACTGCAACCGAAGGCCATGTGCAGCTCATGCTGGCTGCTCACAAAGGTTTGGGCAAAGCACCAAGCCAAAAGCCAGGTCCATGCAAAAAATGTGCAACAGAGGTGGGACAGGCTGCTGAGGTTTGTGCTTAAAGCCCTGCAGTTAGTCCCTTTTTCCAAGTTAGTCCCTTTTTCCAAGTTAGTCCCTTTTTCCACACAGTGAATCCTGTGTGCAGAAGTGTTGCATCAGCTGCAGAATATTGGTTGTACAGCCCAACCATAGAACAAGCCATGCATTCAACTCCCACAGTGCACCACAGAAGGTTTCAGAGATGATTTAAGGCATGGGCAAAACGGGTTCTGCCCAGGGCCCCAGTCTTTGAGGGGCCCCCTGATAGATCCCACTCTGTTCCTCACACAGTCCTGCTCCGATTACCTCAATGATTTTAAAACGCAGGCTGTTTTCAATGCTACTTTCCTGTATGACAATGTGTGGGAGTCTAATTCAGATTTATTGCCTAGAGATGTGTTTATGTTTTTGCAACACAGTGCAACATCCATACAAATGGCAGTAGGTCACAGAGTTTATTTACAATAATATTAGTGAGCTGCAACTATAGCACAATATTGAAAACACACATCATTATCCCTGAATATTAGAGTGAAGCACATTTAGAATTTGGACCAGTCTGACTGTGCAGTGCCAGTGGCCTGGCCTTAGAGGGCATGCGAACTCTGAAATTGGATCATATTTCATACAGGGCCCCCCATATTATGTTTGGCTCAGGACCCCCAAAATCTTTAGGACGTCTCTGTAAGGCTTTTGTTACAACATCTAATGTATGTATCAATGAAAACCTTTAAAATTCACTTAAAAAGTACAGCGAAATAAAACAGAAAAAACACGGAAATATAAGGTACAGCCATAATCCGTGACGAGGACGTAAAAATCTGTACTCTACCCACAGTTGTGTCATTAACAATATTAGTGGCAGAGTAATATGTCATATCAATAGTGAATCATTTTAGTCGTTTGTGAAGTCATCTGTTTCCCTAAGGGTGAGGCATTTTGTGTGCCAGTTATTTCATGATGGCAGATGTTCCAGCTTCGATTTTCGGAACTAGCCCTAACAGGTGAGTATTAGGGTTTTCTGATTTTATCTCTTATCTCATAACTGCAACATGAACGTGATTTTCAAAGAACATATAGAAATAGAGCAATTCACAAGGCATTGCATACACATTTGTACATTGGGCAGTGCATCCAATCTTTTCAATTAAATAGTAACGCGACGCCTAGTTGGGGAACCTAGGCAAAGTCACAGTGGGCAGATACTGAAAAAAAGCTGGTATTAAATATATTGCAATAAATCAACTCATCCATCTGTAAAATATCTCCCAAAGAAAATGTGTGAACTGACAAGGAATGTCAGACTGTTCTCTGATCTTTGGGGGAGTGGGATGCCATTTCGTTAACAGTGTTTATCCCTGCGTAATGTTTTTTGTTAATTTCTCGTGTGGCGTTACATCAAGGCTTCTATGCATTGTAAAAGGCCGATTGAGGAAGTAACTGTTGAGGTGTAACTTTTTATTTGTATTTTGCCACAGTCACATGCGCCTTAATCGACGACTACGTAAAAACAGAAGGGGCGTGGCTATTCAGCCTGAATAAATACTTTTACACGACAACCAGTGATGAAGAATGCGCAGGGAAATGTGATGGAGAAACACGATTTATTTGCAGGTACTGTGATTCCCTTTTGCATTGCTTCATCATGTTATCATGCGTAGAATAGCTGCATCAATTTCCTTTAGTGATTAGCTGGTGGCCCAGTTCCTGGGATAGCCACACGGACTAAGTATTTACCTAAAATTAATTTGTTAGAGTTTATTTACATATTTGTCTATCGTTCTGAAAAATCGACTACATTCTACTTTGCTGTGCATCAGTGAGCTCAAATCCGCCACTTAACTCAGTACTTGTGATCTAGCCACATTTTCACATATGAAATATCAGCATAAGTAGAAGACAAAGTGCTTGACTCTTTTCAGAATGAGCTTTCGCGGGGGCGTGTTCTGGCCACTGTACAGCATGACCGCCTGATTTCGGAGCTCCGTGCGCTGAAGCGAGACAGAGGTCGCGGAGGGGACCCCAGCTACCAGAGGGGCTACCTCCGGGGCTTCTTCTTTGCCCTTTGCAGATGGCGGAATCCGACAGGGTCGGTGCTCCCTGCCCAGTGCCGGCAGGACCGCAGGGAAGTCGCGCCTTGCACCGGCGCCAACGGCCACGGCTCGACTTGTGGCTGAGAGCCCAGGGACCACGCGGTGAGGCCGGCAGCCGGTGGGATTGTCCCCAGGCACAGAGTAAACTTTGGGATCCGTCCGAGTCGCAGGTTTTTTGGCAGGTCGGTGCAACGAGTATGGCAAGCGGGCCTCCCTGGCCTACTTCCTGGTGGCGGGAGAGCCACGCAGGATCACAGCACGTCGGGACCTGGCCCGGAGCGTCTGAGGGACCACTGTGGAGCACCACGGGGCCAAGCAGCACAGCACCTGACCGTGTGGGTTGCTCTGGGGCCCGCTGCTTGGTTGGACCTCGTATACCCTGCAATATGACGCCCTACCCGCCCCTAGATCCCTTGGGGGGTCGGAGAGCCGGTGGCTGGTGAGCTGCATACATTTAATGCTCGCGCCCTGTACTGGGGCGAACACTGTCCTATAGTACACAACGCTGATGTGTCACAGAGACAACCACTCCCATACGCCCCACCGCCCGCAGAGGGATCCAGGGAGAGGAGAGGCTCTCCCCTAACAGAGGGGTTGACCCCTACACTGAAGACTCAGAAGGGCCCGGAACCAGACCCCATGTTGGAGACAAACCTCCTTGTGGCCCAGGAGAACTTAGCTCAGCACAGCAACGGAATACCTTCAACCTGGGACAACAGCGACTGCCCTCAGTGAGGTGAGGCTGAGGCTGCGATACAGCAGGTTAAACCGCATCCCTGCATCACTCTGGTCGCCACCCAGGCACACCTTGGGGACTGCTGTAGTCAGCTCATCTTAGCATACGGGCTGTCCCGGTGCGCCTCACCTCTCTTGCCCATGGCCAGGACTGCAGACTCTTATTACGCCAGGGCCCCCCTTCGACAGGCCACAGCAAGATAGGGCAGAAATACCCCTAACGCCTAATCATCCCACATCCAAAACGGGACGCCAAGTTTTTCGTCTCTTATAGTTCTGGGAATCTTGCCACTTCTTCATTCTGGCTGCCTTCTCTAACAAGAGCTGGCTCCACTCCACTGGACACCCACCAGCGGTCTTTGCGTAGGGGGCCCTAGTCGTCACTGGGAAGGTAATCCAGCTCACCGGTCTGCGGTATAGTGTCATCGCTGGGAGTGCCCGGTTTGACTCTTCCAGGGCCTCTTATCCTCAGAGGCGATGCCCAGTGGGAAACACTCAGGCAAACATTCCCGTCAACTGCTCTTCTCAGAGGCCATAGCGGAACCGAAAAACATGGCTACGCAGCCGGCCCTCCCCAGCCCTGTGGCCTTGCCAGCTGACCCTCGAGCGGCAGATGCCACAGACCGCATACCGCAGGAGATTACAGCGGTAGGGCGGTGCCTAGAGGCTATGGACATAAAGATTTCAGACCTTTCCAGGCCTCTGTCTCCATTTCGGACGGACATAGCCTGTTTCCATGAGAAGGTAACGGATCTTGATCAACGCCTTACCACTGTAGAAGAACAGGTTATGATGGTACTGGAACATGACGCAGAGTTGTGGACCCTACGAGCAATGATCACGGACCTTGAAGACAGGAGCCAGAGAGACAACGTTCATTTCTTTCGCATACCAGAGTATAAAGAATGCACCGATATCAAAGCCTGCCGTAAAAGCTTGCTCCCCGAGATTACTGGCCTGACCTTTTCACCACCGCTCGAGTTCCAGAGAGTGCACAGGATCGGCCCTCTTCATAAAGCGACCTCTGGGCGGCCTCTTCCTGTCATCGCGTGCTTCCTCCGCCATGAGCAAGCTCGCTTGGTTCTCTTGGCGACTCGGTCTCAGGGTCCATTCTCATTGGAGGGACATGAGGTCAGAGTGGCAGCGGACTTCTCCAGGATAACAAATGAGAGGCGGAAGGCGTTCCTGGCCCTCAAACCGCAACTCCGGAAGCTGGACATCAAATTTGGCCTCTTCGAACCAACTTGTATGTGAATCACATACAACAGTAAATTGAGGGACTTCACTGAACCTACGGACCTTGGCTCGTTTTTGGACGACCTCACTCAACCCTCCATGGACTATGACCTGACATCCTTGAATCCGGACTCACCTGGCACGGGGACACTCCCTCAGCTTCTCCTGTCTTTTCCCAACATCATGCCGCTTCACAGAAGAGGGGCAGGAATTATGACCGCCCGCCTAAATTGCAGTTTGGACGTGACCATGCTTTACAAGCAGTGATCGCACATACCCAGGACCAGGGCAGAGACAAGTCTCGTTCTCCTCTGAAGTCATCACCTACAGACCACACATAATGCTGCTTTGTGTCCCCCCCCCCCAGAACATTTGTATGCCTTAAATAGCAGCGGGACCCTCCACATCGGACAGCTAAGTGCTATATCTACCTGCCTCCTCTATCTCTCGCCTATCTGTTATGGGGAGGGTGGGGGGATTAATGTGTCAGCATTTTAGTGTTACAGTGTTACAGCTTTGTCCTAGTGTTGTTACTGGGGTTCTCTACGTTTATGCACAGGTATATCCCACTGTCGACCCCGTAGGACATATGTCACCTGCGGAAATCTCGCTGCGACGGGGACCCCTGAACGGAGATATGCTCATCTGCTCAGTCTGCTCAGTCGGTCTGATTCTTGACACCCTCCTGTGCTCTTGGTTTTGGTTCATCTGGATTACTTGTCCCCCCCTGCGCATTGCCGGTGCTGTGTTTGGTCCTGTTCCCGTCTTCTGACTTCTCTCGGAGCAGGGGACCCTTTTCATCCCGGTTTGAAGCCCTGTTATGGGTCATCCCTTTCTACCTTCTTGATCTAGTTCTTTTTCACATTGGGTTCTTCGTCCTATCCTTCTCCCCCCCACCCATAATCCTGTCGCTTGACGCTACACATTACTAGATGTCTATAGAAGGTCATTATGTCTCACATTTCTCTTCTTCCTCTCCTCATTTTTGTGCTCACTCGGCGTGTGGACCATGCCGGTCCTGACCCGCAGTTCAACAGAGCTATCAGTGGTGAGGAATTTCCTTACCTATCACAGACCTCGGTCTGTGTTCCTTTTCCTCCTTTTTCCCTTCTTCCAGGGACACAAGTTTCGGGCTCTCTTTTCTACCAGCTATACCCCTCGATCTGTTCTCTCCTCCTTATATATACTGTCCCACCTTCAGTGTTTCCACCTTAGGACTTGCTCTCCCTCCTCTTTCCCCTCACTTCCTACTTGCCTGATCTTCTCCTATGCTCCGGACAGGAGCCCCCTATAGCCTCCCCCTCCCTTCCTTGACTGCCCTTTATTAGCGTACCCATATTTGGAGTCTCAACCCCCCGCAATAACCTTTCACTCAGTATACTCCTCATTGGAGATCTTGAGTCGTCTTACTCCCAGATCACTGCTATCTCCTAATGTGTTCCATGGCTCCACTGATGGTCCTTTCCTGGAACGCTCCTAGCATGACGCATCTCATTAAACAGCAAAACGTTTTATCTTACCTACGGTCCAAAAAAACAGACATTGCCCTCTTGCAGGATACCCACCTATCCCCATCAGAATCGGAGAAGCTGCGCAGGGATTGGGTGGGCAAGGTGCTTTACAGCGGGGCACTGTCAGTACAAGATGGGGTGCAGGGCTCGGGACAGAAATGTGGAGTTGCGATTCTCATCCACCGATCCTCACAGTTTAGGCTTCTTAAGACATGGTGTGACACAGAGGGACGCTATGTCCTTGCCAAGCTGGTATTGGGCCCCTCCACAGTGTGAGTAGGACCTGTATACGCTCCCACAGGTTCGAAACGTTCTTTTTTCCTCTCTCTTAACAGACTGTTGACGGAGATAGGAGCTTCTCAGTATCTTCTGGGAGGGAACTGGAACCTAGCGCCAGATGCTATCCTAGATAGATCGAACGGTTA
Source organism: Pleurodeles waltl (assembly GCF_031143425.1). NCBI lineage: Eukaryota > Metazoa > Chordata > Amphibia > Caudata > Salamandridae > Pleurodeles > Pleurodeles waltl. The sequence continues at coordinate 631,944,579 of NC_090444.1, read as the reverse complement.
TGACACGGGCAACAATGCAGACAGGACCCTCTTGGGGGACGTCCTATCAGACCACGGTTTGCTGGACCACTGGCGTCTTTTCCACCCCATCGACCGTGACTACACCTTTGTTTCCCCAGTACATGGGACCCAATTCAGACTGGACTACTTTCTGGTCTCTCATCGGTTCTTTCAAGCTATTACAGAATCTGCGATACTACTGGCTGCCTTGTCGGATCACTCTCCGGTGATATTGTCCTTAGGGCTAGGCCTAGGGCAGGTTTCTCCCAGTCGTAAGCCGTGGTACCTCAACACATCCCTCTACTGCACCCCAAAGGGGAAAGAGCAGCTTATATCCCCTGTCCCCGATTATCTCCATGATAACAAGGGCTACGTTTCCTCACCCCAGTTACTGTGGGCTGGGGCAAAGGTGACGATTAGGGGACAACTTATGAGAGATGCTGCCCTTGCCAATGCCCAGAGGTGTGAACAGCAGAGAGCTCTGGAAGACTGTATTCTTCAAACTACACATGAATACACTTGGGCCCCCTCCGCAAGCCAAGATGGAACTCAACACCCTTTTTACATCACACGCATATTATGCCCTACAGAGACTGAAAGGTCGCCACTATGAGCATGGAGAGAAAGCAGGCCGACTGCTAGCCACCCAACTCCGTCAACGTGAGGCGACATTGGTCATACCGGCCCTCCACAGCACCCACGGATCACTTATTACCCAACCCCAGGAAATTGCTGATGAGTTTGCCCACTTCTACTAGACCCTCTATGCTCCGGAAATGGAGGAAGACCAGGTCAGGTTGTCCACCATTCTAGAGAAGGCGAATCTGCCTCGCCTCTCGGAGGAGGGCAGGGCTCTTTTAGAAGAAGACAGCAGCAGAGAGGAGATCCGACATGCTATTGCTAACCTACCATATCATAAAGCACCCGGTGAGGATGGGTACCCAACGGAATTCTATAAATGAATGGGGGAGGATACAGTGGAAGCCTTGTATGAGGCTTTTCACGGGGCTGCCCAAACTGGCTCTCTACATCCACTTTCCAACAAAGCCTCTATAGTAGTCTTGACCAAACCGGGTAAGGACCCCCTTCTGTGTAGTAGCTACCGTCCTATATCCCTCCTCAATGGCGATGTTAAAATCCTGGTGGAGATACTCACGGCTCGCCTTAAAAAGGTCATACCCTCTCTGGTCCATCACACACAGGTTGGCTTTGTACCCGGCCGCTCTTACAGGAACCACCTACGCACACTACTGCATGCTCTATGGGCAGTGTGTGACTCGCGGGATGAGGCTCTTGCCCTTTCCCTGGGTGCCGAGAAGGCATTTGATCGCATAGGGTGGTGGTACCTCTTCGAAATGCTAGAACGGTGTGGCCTCGGGACTAGCTTCATCAATATGGTGCGTTTACTATATGACTCCCCGACCGCACAGGTCAACTGCGGTGGGCTCCTCTCTGGCACATTTTCAGTGCATAGGGGGACTCGCCAGGGCTGCCCCCTGTCGCCCTTGCTGTTTCTCTTGGCTGTCGAACCCCTGGCGGTCACAATATGCGGCTCCAGTACCATCTCTGGGATACCCCTCCCCGGTGGTTGTTCTACTGTATATTTATATTCTGATGATATTCTGCTCACCCTCACCGATCTATCCAACTCCCTACCAGCTCTTCATGCCGTACTCTCCTAATTTGAGCTCCTTTCAGGATATCGAATCAATTGGGATAAGAGCGAGGCATTACCGCTATCCCCAGTAACGGTGAGCGCATCAGTTCGGGGCCTCTAGGTAAAATGGAAACAGTCTTGTCTTCAATATCTTGGTATATACATCAGTAGAGGACTGGAGAAAATGGAGGCAGATAACTTGGACCTGATGTTAACCAGTATGAAACACGACTTTGACAAATGGGCACACCTGCGCCTCTCCATGTGGGGCAGAGTTCAGGCGGTACGCATGGTGACCTTTGCAGATCCCTCTGCCCATTCTCCGAGAGACAGGCCATCGCATTTGAGCCTTTGTCTGGGCATCAATACGTCTGCTATTACCCAGGGCAGCATTACTCGCCAGACGTGAGTATGGAGGGCTGGGTCTTCCCTCCATGGAACAATACACACTGGCGCTACACCTCTCGCAATTAGCCTACCTACTACAGGGAGTGAGGGACCCACCCCTTTTTGTGACGGCAAAAAGGACTCTTTCTCACTCTCCGTCGGGGCTACAGATACTCTATAGTGCTACTTCCTTGCGCACCACCAACCCCATGATCAGAGCCATGAGACACTCATGGCGACAAGCCCATTGATTGCTCAAAATTGACCCCCAGATCCACGACAGAGCACCGTTATGGGGCAATAGGGGATTGTTCATAGGGAAAAATGCCATCTTCTGGTAGCAGTGGCGCTCAAAGGGCCTTCAGCGACTTGACCAACTTCTGAATAGGGGCACCTTGAAATCCTTCACAGAACTAAGGGAGGATTTCGATCTCCCGGTGCACAATCTATGGCGCTTCATCCAGCTTAAACATTGTCTAGAGGAGCGATTGGGGAAACCCAACTGGAGCCTCACCAATCCCCGATACTCCACTACCTGGAAACCTGGGGATCCCTTTGCGTTGAAATTTCCGGACTACATACTAAGCTGAATCGCCACCTCGTCTCCCTCCCACTTTTGCTCTCCATCAGAGCCAAGTGGCAGGCACGTCTCCAGACTGAATATGAATTGGAGGACTGGGCAGACATGATTGCGGCCAGGGACCGAGGAGCTCGAGAGGCCAGCCTAAAATTCAGTCTCTTCAAGATGTTGCACGAATGGTACTGGACCCCCTAAAAGTTGTGTTCGTTGGTGTTATTACCCCACGCCTCATGTTGGAGATGCCCTCACGACCGCTGTGATCTGTCCCACATCTTACATAATTGCCAAGGTATACAATCGTTTTGGCGAAAGGTGGGGTGCCCCCTCAGGGAGATAATACTACTGCTGCCCTCTGTCACCCCTTCTCTATTGTTATTGGATGATACCAGTGAAGTAGGCTGCCTATCCCGACCACAGCAGCGCTTACTACACACAGCGCTCGCTGCGGCCAAGGTGTGTATCCTCAGGCACTGGCACGCAGCACTGTCCCTCCTCATGGGGAATGGGTCACTGCTCTGTATCAGGCGGCCACTCATGAGAGGCTCATTTATGGCCTCCAGGATAAGTTGGATGTCTTCCTTCAAACGTGGACCCCCTATCTATCCGTGACGGAGGGTTGACATACATCTGTAAGCATCTCGATCAGCACTAATGGACATTGGTAGATTCGCTGGGGACCTACATATTCACATGCTAGTGTGCTGCCCTCTCTTCCCACACGGTTCTAGCTGCGCTCTGCCCAGTGTTTCCACCTGGGCTGGGCTGTGGTTTGCTATGGGTAGGATGTCCTTACCTGCTCATCCCCCCTCTTGCCCCGATCGCCTCCGATGCCTCCCCTTTCCATTGACTCAGCTACCTCTCCATACCCACTCCCCCCAGGTCCCACCTCCCCTTACCCCCCTACTGTACTTACCATCCTCTTCCCCCCTCTGTCACTGTTGCTATCGCTAACTTTCAGCCTACTTCTTACCCTCTTCCCTCTATCCCTTCCTTTACTCCTCTTCTCTCTTCTCACTTACTTCCTCTTTTCTCATGAATACTGTCTTATTTTTACACCTCTCTCCCTATTTGCAGTCCTCACACCTTATATTCCAGAGCTAATATCTGCTCTGAAACACGACATATCAGTTGTTAGATATGTCTCGTACTCCAAGTTCAGCACCTAACCCGCCCCCTGTTAGTCGGTATTGTTAATATTGATGGGGAGGGCCCGCTTAGTGCATTAAGTCGTCTTTGGCATCTTCGCACCCTCCCTTGTGTTATTATATGGGCGACCAGCTATGTTATCTCCCCTCCTACCTTCTTCTTCCCCCATTCTTCCAGCATTTCTATATATTCTTTTCTCCCCGGTCTGTACGCCATATACCCGCTCTTGCTATTCTGATCCGACCACTATCTCTGTCTTTTGGTTCCCACGGCCTACAGGAACTGTTCATCCCTTTCTAAGGGCCTCCCTGCTATCAACCTCCTCGTACTACTTCCCTCGCTCCTACTCGCGGTGGCGGCTGCTGCAGTGTGGGGACGTGAAGGAGAACTGATAGACGGGGATATGCCCGGAATACTAGTCCTTTCTGTACACTACCTCTGGGATACAGACGGAGCCATAAACGCAACCCCACAATCTTATCAGAATGCCTGTGTTACTTTGTCAGTTACATTGCAATTATGACAATTGTTTTCGAAGTCATGTTCGACATTTGTACGCATCAGCTCTCCTGCTACCCTTGCACGATTGAAGACTCCTCCATGTATGTATATGTTGGGCCTTAATGAGAGATAGGTACCTATTTCATGTTGATCAGGATTAATGTACCATGTCAATGCTTTTGATTTTGAATTTTGATCTTGAGTTTTAAATAAAGAATTACAACACAGAATGAGCTTTTGCTTTGGAATGGTACCAACCGGTAATGAAGCACTCATCTTGTTTACTGATGAAGTGCAATAATTATACTGTCACAGTCTCCGAGCTGTACAGCACTGTCTACAGTGCCAAGCTCTACTCTTAGGTTAGCCATGCTTAACTTTTCACACTCTTGAAAACGGTCCATTAGCTTATAAGTTGTGATTTTCTACTTCTTATCAAAAGACCAAAGATTCAGGTTTAAAGTTTATTTTGGTTTGACTTTACCAAATTAAGCTTGATAAACATAACTTTAAACAATCAACTATATAAATACACATAAAACATGGTTAATCAGAGAAAAATAAAGAAAAAACAAAGAAATAAAACTCACTTTGTCTATGTACATTCTTTTTTATCCTTTCATCAACTCTTCTTAAAAACTTCCCAGTATTAACACATAGGGAGGTATCTGTGCATTAGATAAAATACGACTTCTTTTGTTCTTTGAACCTGTAGTTATTATAAGGAGGTTATAACGTTCTACATCCTTCATATGAACATCACATAATAAAATCACGAGTCAGACACTGGTCCATGGCTTGACATAACATATATATTTGTGGGGGCTACGACTCTTTCTTCCATGTACTTTTTATTTTAAGCTGGCCTAGCCTTAGTTTCGGCATCTATCTCCTGATTTCTTGGGATTAAATAATGATCAATGTCCTATTTCTAGTTTGGAAGACTGGGTACTCCATCACAAACGTTATAGAGTACCTTGCCTGCCAAGCTCTCAGTCTGCTCACACTATCGAGAGTCGACCAGACCATCAGCTTTCCATTGGCAGTGCCCCTATTACCTCTGTTAATGGAAAGTTTACTCAAGTGTCAGAGTAAGGTCATCATACAACCTGCCCTACTAAGGGCTGATGGTCTGATGTCCTTTTTTCCTGGTCATCACCACCTTGCAAAATCTATGAAGTGAAGGTCAGAAAAATTAAACTAGTGATACTCCCAAATCCAGGGAGAAACTCCCTGGGTGTTGGGGTCATAACTTATCTGTTTTTCAAAAAGACAAACCCCTTCTTTGGGAGTTTGTTTTTGAATACCAAAACATTTGATGGATGGCCTTCAAAACCAACAACGACCGTCCACCAGACCTTTGTTACTTTCACAGACACCAACACAAGGGTGTGCCCACAGGTTGTATAGAGATCACCGCTGGGCAGGATGTGATCTCTAAATATGGCAGTCTTCAGAGCATCAGGATGGTACATGTTATGTCTTGTACCACCCTGACAGAGAGAGTAAAGATGCCAATGGTCTAAATCAGGCCTCATGTATTGCTGAGATTGTCTTGACATGTTGTCATTGGTTAGATGGCCATATTTTTTACATCATCAGCTGGCTAGTCAGTCTCCTTCAAAGCTTTTCTGCCGTGCTTTATGCTAGAATTTTCCCTTCCAGGTTAGATGACTTGGAGCAGCTGATCCTTCTTCCAGACTCAGCTTTATTCTTAAAAATATACTTTTGAAGTTGGAATTCCACGACATTCTGTCAAGTGACCAAATATTTGATGATGATATACGTCATAGTGCGTTTTATTGCTAAGTAAATTCCCTGCCTTCGTGTTAATACTATTGCATAGTATTTAAATACATTTAGGCCCTCATTCTGACCTTGGCGGGCGGCGGAGGCCGCCCGCCAAAGTCCTGCCGTCAGGTTACCGTTCCGCGGTCGAAAGACCGCGGCGGTAATTCTGACTTTCCCGCTGGGCTGGCGGGCGGTCGCCTTCAGACCGCCAGCCAGCCCAGCGGGAAAGAGGCTTCCACGATGAAGCCGGCTCGGAATCGAGCCGGCGGAGTGGAAGCTGTGCGACGGGTGCAGTTGCACCCGTCGCGTATTTCACTGTCTGCACAGCAGACAGTGAAATACATGTAGGGGCCCTCTTACGGGGGCCCCTGCAATGCCCATGCCAGTGGCATGGGCACTGCAGGGGCCCCCAGGGGCCCCGCGACCCCCCCTACCGCCATCCGGATCTCGGCGGTCCGACCGCCGGGATCTGGATGGCGGTAGGGGGGGTCGGAATCCCCGCGGCGGTGCAGCAAGCTGCGCCGCCGCGGAGGATTCAATGGGGCGGCGGTACACTGGCGGGACCCCGCCAGTGGTGCCGGTCCGACCGCGGCTTTACCGCCGCGGTCGGAATCCCCATTGGAGCACCGCCGGCCTGTCGGCGGTGCTCCCGCGGTCCTCCGCCCTGGCGGTCAAAGACCGCCAGGGTCAGAATGACCACCTAAGTGTCTAATGGGAAAGCAAATCCGGGTGGGGCTTGAGCTAATCTCAACCAGTTCTTCCAGATCGACAGTTCTACTTATTGTATTTTATATAGCTCTTGCTAAACTAACACTAGTCCCATGAAGTAGCAGGCTAACTGTCTGGACCTCAGATGTTTCCTTCAACTTTTCAATTGATTTATGCCACATACACGTGCCTACTTTCTTTAGCGCCCCTGCTGCCCTCTGGTGTGACCTATAGCCACAAATAGCATGATGAATAAAAGACAAGATTACTTCTAAGTACCAATATCTGAAAACGGACTCTAACAGAGGTCTATCCAAACCCCAGGCAAACAGCTGTGGATTTTAATTGTTTTTTCCTAAACACAAATACTCAGGTGTTTCCTATATTATTTTTTAGATAACTTAATTTGCGATATTGGCTACATTTATCTAAAGCATGTTGAAGGCCAATAGGGGTAAGGTCAAACAGAACAGAGTCATCAGCATTAAACTTTGAATCACCTCCAGGTACTGTTCAAGTGGAAATCAACCTGCTCATTCTGGGGCTTTTGGATCAATGGATATATAAACTGTAAAGAAGTGCTGCTCCAAAATGAATCCCTGCCGTAGACCATTTAGGATCTTTTTCTTTTGTGATAGTGCTTCATTCTCCCCATGTAGTATATATACCCATGAGTCAGTGTGGAATTTGACATTCACATTAAACAATGCTATGAGCCTCAATGAGGTGCCCAACTTAGTATCCCTACTTGGTTCTGGCATTAAGACAATGTTGGCCTCGACCATCATTTGGGTAACCTTCTTCTTCGGTATAAACATATTAAAGATATTTCTCAGATGTGGTGCCAGGGTGTTTGCAAATATTTTACCCCATTGAGCCCTCTGGCCCAAGGCTTTCATGCTTTTTAATAGATTTGAGAGTAGTCGCACCTCAAAATGTGTGATGGGTGCTTCAAAGTATCTCTTTACCTTTGAAACATGCATGGGAGTGATATGGATAGTAAGTATTTAGATTGATCATGGTCCAATCTGGTGTGTACAGAACCACATAATAATTTTGAAAAAGCTCTCTACTTTTTATCCTCAGAGATGAAGTACCACCCTGTGGGGTGTAGCACAATCCCTATATGCCGACTTTCAAATTTCTGTCTCAACTCTTTCTGATTATAAGATATTTTCTTGAAACAGTGAAGAGTTAATTCAAAGTTTATCCTTCCCTGATGGCAGCACTAGCATTCAATTTGCCCATTAGTGCATGACTTGCCTTAGAATAGAATGACTGGGGGCTGCTTTGTGTTCTCATTTGGCTTTTATGAGTTCCTCTTTTAAGAGGTACTTAGCTTCTTTTAGGTGGCCATTGCCCTGATGCATTTGCTCCATAAGACGATTTAAAGGTGCCTCAGGTGCACACATGGTCCACTTCATCAAACATGTTCAATTGAAAATACTCAGTGATGTGGGCTAGAAAGTAATACCTGATGCCTCCATAATAAAGGATACAACAACTGCTGGCCCGGAGGCGTGGGCTGGTGGTTCCAAGTAAGGAATAGCTCAATTAGTGTGTGTGATCTAAGAGAACTATTGGGTATATATTGGTGTCATTTATTAGGGCATTAAAGTTTTGCTTACCAGCGTGTAGTCAATATTTGAGTATATCCTACGGACATGTGAAATAAATATATAGTATTTTAGTGTTGTTTCTGGGGTCCCACAGGCCTAATGTTTGTAACATCTTCAAAGCGCCCTTGAGAAGGCATCTGAGTAAGTCACATTTACACCCATTCTGTCTGGCTGCATCCCAAAGTCAAATCCTCTCAGTATTATTAGAATTCCTGTTGCAAAATCAGCTAATGTGCTAAGGAAGTTTTAATCTCCTCTCTCAGTTCTGTCTTGTGAAGCTGGAGGCTACTGAGAATGTCCTCCATTTTTCTATTGGTGCATTTGACAGTGTTTCACAGAAGCTTGTCGGGGGATCATTAGGGAGACGGCCAGAGGTCGTGAAAAAACTGGTGGCCTTAGTTTGTTTCTACGGCAGTATTAATCCACTGCAGCGTTTAGGGTCACTTCGCTGAAAAGGTGCTCCCCAGTTTACAGAGCTGGTGCTTCCCTTTTAACATGGAGCACTTGTAATTTGTGTAGCAGATTGTATCTTCCTTGCTTCAATCAAGGCTTTGTTGGTTGTGGTGTCTCATGATGTGACTTAGTTAGATGGGAGCTCCTGCAGCCAATAACCTTTAAATCTCTTAACATACATGAATGGCTTATGAGCTGGAGTGGGGCTTCTATGCAGCAGGAGGCTGAATGTCAACAAAGGCTTCTGAGATTTTTATCAAAATATTAAGGTAAGGCTCTAGAGGGTTTCCAAACCCCAAACAAAGTAGGCAGTTAGGCTCCACCCCACGTTAGAAAGTTCTGTGCCAAACTAATACACCACAAAGCTGGCTCAGACACTGCAGTTACTGTAGAGCACTGTTAGTGAGGTGGCTGTGTCTCAAGTATCCAGGGGCAAAAAGAACATATGATGGACGGAATGCTGAACAATGCAAACATTCATCCCAAGTCACGAAGATCTGGGATGAATCCATCATTTTTTGGCCACCACACAACCTCAGTTTGGACCTAGCCATATGCAAATCAGTCTTGACCCTGTTCCCCATGGGAACAGCCAGCCTGAACTGCCAACCCAGACCCTCCCTGGACCAGAAAAAGGAATCCTGGGACCGGGTGAAGACTGATTTGCATATGGTTGGATCCAAACAGGGGTGGCGCTGTGGGCAAAACAAATATGGATTAAACACAGATCTTTGTGAAGAATAATAAGCAAAATGTTTACAGTTGGTTTAAACAGGAGAGGAGTTAGGAATTTTGAAATACAATAATATTAAAAAGTCCATTATGACCAATTGGTTTTAAAAATCAATGTTCGTATATGCACATTACAAAATCTACCACAAGAGACCCCAGTTCCTGATTCGGGAACAGGTTACTTTCTTCAGATAGAAATGCTACTTCGCTTCCATAGTGACAAATGGAATTTGGGAGCTGTTCATTGTCGGTACAAACATTTACTTTTATTCACTACGGGTTTAATTTAAAAAAGTGTATTTCAGTTCAAAATAACCTTACCAACATAAATCATAAACATTGCATAAAATACCACCTTCACACGTGTTCAAATAGTATAATTATATCATATAAAACATAATCAGTGAAACAAACACAGTGTATATTTATAAATTAATCTCCTGTAATGGTTTTAGTCTTAAAATCTGTTTTTAAAAATCTAGAACTGCTAAGGTGTTTGTGGTGGATTCTTCAAGAGTAGCTGCATAAATGTTGATCTACACTTATAATAAGCCAATGTCAGTAACACTGTCTTTTGATATTTCCTCTTTGGGACATAATGAAATCTATAAAAAATGAAAAAGAAAAAGTGCAAACACACCTGAAATAAAATTAAATCGTAATGGCAAAGTATACCCAGTTACTCCACTCGTTCAACCTTGCTTAACATTTAGGCTTTAGACCACATATCAGCCATAAAAGCAAGTTTATTTGGGGGGCAAGGAGGTGGTTAGAGACCCACTATGAATTCTGATTCAGTCCTGTACGAGTTTTATTAAGAATAGGAGCCCTTACATCTAATTTATATAACTCACTTTCTACATCCCCTCACAGAATGGCAGTTTACAGAATGGTAATATTTGTTCCTGATGCATAAATATGTATGTATACAAACATACTCAACACAGGGCAGCAAGCAAAGTTGCTATGCTGCGTTGCATGAAAGGGCGAGAGCAGAAATGCTCCATATTTACAAAGATATGGAGCATTTCTATTGTCTCCTTGTACTAGCACACTGTGTACAGGATTATTTTTGTTAAGAAAGGGACTCCATTCTGCACAAAAGCAATCCTTAAAGGCATTTTCTTCTTTCTATGTGTGATGCTTCATGCATAGAAAGAGTCTGTAACGGGTAGAAATAAAGATATTTTTTCTACTTACATCTCAGTGGGGGTGTTGCAGCATTTTGTGGCAATTCCAGGTTTTACAAGTTTCAGCAAACCTGGGAATGTGCCAGAATTCTTGGATGAATGTATAGGAATGCCCATCCTCCATGCATGGAACGCTTCCCAGAAGCAGTGTAACATACCCAGTGCAAGGAGCTGCGTTGTGTTATCCTTTCTTTACAATGCTGCACAAGGCAGCACAAATTACTTACATGGCTTAGTAAATCCCAGTTAAGGACTTGTGTTGCCTTGCATTGACTTGTGTCAGCTAAGGATAACTAAGTCCTTAGTAAATCTGGGCCCTAATTTTTTCAAACGTTTTCCCTAATACATTCCAGCTATGGAATAGCATTGGTTATTTTTGGGAAACATCACTTACAACACCACGCATATGCCTTTTCTATGCATGCGTTTAGCATGCGTGCCTTTACCACGCATGTGTGTAGTTTTTAGGACAGGACGGGTAGGTTTCAGGGTTCAGTGCAGAGATGTGGGGGTCGGGGTAGTTTTTAGGACAGAGCGGGGTAGGTTTTAGGGTACAGGGTGAGTGAGGGTAGTTTTTAGGACTGGGCATGGTAGGTTTTAGTGTTCAGGGCGGGGGGTCGCTGTAGTTTTTAGGATAGGAAGGGGTAGGTTTTAGGGTTCTCTAGTTTTTAGGACAGGGCAGAGTATGCTTTAGGTTTCAGGGCAGGAATGGGGTGGGGGGGTCAGGGTAGTTTTTAGGACAAGGTGGGGTTGGATTTAGGGTTCAGGTGGGGCATGGGGTCGGGGTTGTTTTTAGGACAGGGCGGGGTAGGTTTTAGGGTTCAGGGCAGGGGTTGGAGTAGTTTTTAGGATAGTGTGTGGGAGGTTTTAGGGTACAGGTTGGGGATAGGGTAGTTTGTTTTTTAGGACGGGGGGTAAGCTTTAGGGTTCAGGGTGGGACAGGGGTTTGGAACAGTTTTTAGGACAGGGAGGGGTAGGTTTCAGTGTTCATGGCCGGGCTGGGTGCTTGGAGTCAGGACAGGGTAGGTTTTAGGGTTTGGTGCGGTGGGTCGAGCAGTTTTTAGGACAAGGTGGGGTAGGTTTTAGTGTTCAGGGTGGGGGCGGGGCAGTAGGTGTAGTTTTTAGGACAGGGCATGATTACTTTTACAACTCAGGGCGGGGGGTTTAGGGCTCAGGGCAGGGGGTGGAAGGGGCAGTTTTAAGGGTTTGGCCAGGGTGGAGTATGGTATCAGGTGTAAGGGGGCAGGGCAGGGGAGAATTGAGCTGCATTATAGATGAGGCAGACCAAATATCTGCCTCTGAAACATATTTTTTCCGATACCCCCAAATACTTGCTGTATTCATGACTCTCTTCACATCTGTGGTCGATTGATCTTAAATAAAAAGGGACTATGCATACCTCAAGCTTTAGCAAAACTCAAGCTACCACCATTAGCCTTAGCCACATTTCCTACATTTGTAAGCTAGCAAAGGACCCCAGTCAAGCTTAGAATCAAAAACTGTACCCATATAAGGTTAGCTTTTAATCATTTTCAAGAAAGTGCCATTTATATTAGCACTTTTTTGTTTTCATGTATTTTAATCTCATACACATATTCCTGGACGTGGCTACAGTGGGATTATTGCCCAAGTTGTTCTATGTAACAAACGTTTTTCATCACTAATATGTAAGGTCCTAGAAATCAATACAGCTTCATCCCATTACAACAAACGTGAACATAACATAACCTAGGAGCTACAGGGGAAAAAGTAAGCTTTTCTGCACAGCAAAGTTCTTAACTCTGGCACATGAAGTGCAGGGATTTTAGCTGCAGCCAGCCAGGCCATAATTGTTATACCTCAGACCATACATGTTTGGTCATACAAATAGGTGATGTAAATACACACTAAAGCGAACATGTGGCTTTTAAAATGAACTTCACTGGTGCCCTTCCTACAGCAGTATACTGTGGCCTTAATGGAGGTTTGAATCAGGCAATTTGTTGTAGCCATTTTTACCTGAAGTTTTAGGGACACAGCACAAGTACTGTGCCAGTGTCACACTGATTGGTCAAAATAAAAGCAAGACATTACATAAAAAATCAATACCTAGGTAGACCATGCAGGAAATGTGACACTTCTATATATGCCATTCAGTGTAATGTGGTTAGAGCACCAGTTGCCTGCACCTGTTACCAACCATTGTTTAGTTACATACTGCAGTCTCATTCCTTTAATGAAGATTGCTTCTGAAAGGAAAATAAGAAAACTGGGATGTTATTGAGTTCAAAAAGAATGTGAAGGCACTCCACTACCAGTATATTTTTGGTGAAATTGACAAAATAAGGGTGCGCTTCAATGCACATTCCTTTTACCTCAGTTTCTGGGTGTGTTTTGGTTTTGGATAAAATGATTTGCGGGTAGTGAGAGGCAGAAGAGCTGAGCATTTTGCAGTCTATCACAGAAAAATGTTAATTATTTCTGCTCACAGGTTTCTTGACAATGTATGCAAGAGTTATTTTTAGCATTGGCACTAGGCTATTGATAACATTTTGCCACCAAATTATTGACATTCATATAGATCGAACTATAGAATGCCGTGCCAAAATTAGAAATTGTTCTTTGCTGTTAGAGATCTATGAGTTATTGTTCATTGGAATTTGTATAGAGCAGAATCTGAACTAAGAATTGCATCATATTGAATTTCCAGTATGATTTAGGTATTGGTTGTTTTTGGCATGAAGTTGAGCTCGTAGGGGGCGATTCACTAAGGGCCTGATTCACAAAGCTAAACTTACACTTTTGTGTAAGATTACGCGTCTTTGGTATTCACAAGCTATGAGATAATAGTAATTTACCCCTGGGGAGACTCTGCAGTCGGGCCAAGAACTCGTCACCTAAAAAGACAGGGCTGACTGGTGCGAGATGGCCAATAAGTGACTATCCTGTCACAAACATCTCTCACAGATGGGGCTTGCAAGCTCTGGTTGAATCACCGAGCCACCACATGGGATAAGCTACATGATTGAACCTGTGCTGTGTGATGTTCTGCTGATGCAGTTGGGGGATGCCGTACAGTAGAATCTACTTTAAAATTGGTGCGGTGGCCTGGCCACCCACATGAGGATCCTGCTGATGACTAGAATATATTACAGTGGAGAAATGCAGTGTAGCAAGCATCAAAGCATTCAATTATAGAGGAAAAATAAGGTTGGCAGACCCAAACCAACAAAATAGATAGGCACATCTGGTTGACAAGAGGGTGAGGCAGATGCCAGAGTGCTGCCTGGGAATTCATTGGAGGCGGCACTGCTTAAAAGATGCCTATTTCAGCTATATTTGATGTCCTTGTGGCAATCGAAGACCCTCGCTTACCAGTGGAGACACGCATCAATGAACATGACTCTGGTTTGGGTGATCCTAGGTGAAATATCAAACAGAGTTGCTGAGGTGCAGACCACCAGTTTGAAGGATGCTGGTAACACAGGCTGGGTGGTGGCCCAACATGGTAAATGCAGGTCAACGGAGTGCCAAATTGAGGATACTGAAAGCAGGTCAAGTCAAAAGAATACAAGGTTGATGAGTCTGCTGGAAAAGCTGAAAGTTAATAGCATGAAACTATTTGTGAAGTTCTGGGTACTAGACAGTCGGAGGCCAAGCAGCTTCACCTCCCGGTTTTCTTCCAGAATGGCACACATAATCCTAGTCCTGTCACTCATCATCCGAGATCAGAGGCTCATGCAGTGAGAACGGTGGGTTTTTTCCAATACAAGAAAGCAGGTATATTCCTGTTTCCAGATTAAGCCAGACTCGTGCAACAGCAGTAACACAGTTGAAGCAGAGAAGAAGAAGCTTGACTAAAACAAATGCGGTAATCCTGCTTTGAAGCAGATTTCTGAAGACATATTTCGGAGAATAAACACATGCAGTATAATTCACTCAGAAGTGGCACAGAATGTGGAAAATGCATGCAGAAATTGACGTGGGAAGAAACACTCTTTCCTGGCTGCAATTCCCCATTCCACAGGGGCAATCTCGCAATAGTGGGTTAATACCAATTGCGGGAATTATGAAACTCACATCAGTGGCGGCTGGCAGCTTTAGGAGGAAGGGGGGCGGGCAGGAAGCACACACACACACACACACTCATTCTTTCACACACAGACACACATGCACATTCATTAACAACACTCATAACATTCAAACATACACGCACGCACCATTCATTTTAAAGGTTCACACACTCATTCTTTCACGCACACACGTACACACATCCATTAACAACACTCATAACATTCAAACATGCACGCACGCACCAAACGTTCATTTTAAAATATCACACATACACACACTCATTCTTTCACACATGCACACACATCCATTAACACTCATAACATTCAAACATGCATGCGCGCACCAAAATTTAATTTTAAAAGATCACACACACTCATTCTTTCACCCACACATGCATGCACTTACCGTAAGCCTCGAGGTCCCAGCCTCATCACAGAGTGGGATGGGGTCAGTGAGACTGCTGACCCCACCCACTCTGTGACGAAGTGTCACTGATTGACACTCGCCCTGGGTGCTTCCGGGCTTAAACCTGAAGCGCCCAGGTGGAAGTCAATGGGTAACGCTTTCCTCGTCATCCAGGGGAGGGCCTCGAGGCACCTTTGCTGAGCCGAGGAGGTCACGCCTATAGGAGCTGTGACCTCCTCAACCCAGCAAAGTTCAGCTCAGGCAGCCAAGAGTCTGCTCAAATCATGCATGTCTCACCCCTGGCTGTCTGAGCTGAAAATGAAGAGTGTCTTTCAGGCTGACCTTTGTTCAGCCTGACAGACACTCTTCATGAGGGGCAAAAGGTGGGGGGGGCGTGGCCCCTCCACCCTAAAGGACGGGCTGCGCCTGACTCACATGCGGTATTGCCACATAGGCTAACAAAAGTCATAGTGACCGCCACTGTGGCATCGGGATTTACCAGCTGTGTAGGATAACAACAAAAAATGTGTGCGTAGTGATGAGGCCAGGGAGCCTCTGCACTGCCCAAGACAGCAAAAAAGAATACATCATGTCCCAGGCTTCTTGATGTTTGTTCTGTTATTGTGCTCTCCCTATAAAGTAATCACTAATCTTTCGCATGACCCGCCCAGAATATCTTGTTCAGTGTCAATCTTCTCGATCATATGAGAGTTATTTGGAGTAATTTTTTTAAACAGGGCCGTAGCTATTAGGAGTCCACCGAGTACAGTGGGACCGGGGCTTAGTAGTGTTAGGGGCACAGTGCAGTCCAATTATGGCTTTATTTTATTATCTAACCAACGGCCAGGTGGCCTATTTTCTTTCTTTGCACCAGGGACCATGAAACTCTTGTGACGCCAGTTCACTTAAGTTACCTTTTCAGGATACACAGTATATAAACACAAGTGTTTTTTACATCCTTAACCCTGGTTCGGGAAACTCCCGTTTTTTTTTCTGACGTGCAACATCTAAATGACACCAGAGGGCGCCAAACACCTGTTTAAGGAATTTGTTGCTAGCTTTTAACAAACTGAACTCGTTGAAGTCACACACACAATACTGTATGCTTTGTTACTGAAAACAAGGAACAGGACATAGCAACAGTCGTTCAGATACTTCATTTTTACTGAAAATGTTGTTCACACTGATTATTTTTATCATTATGTACATTGTTACAGTTCACTACCATCCTTCATTCAATACGCTCATTAACTTTTAACCCGCTAGCTGCTGAGGCTTCTACCCAGGGCCGAGATCTCGTTTTTTTCGTTTTTAGGGGCACTTAACAAGTTAACCGGGCCAAATTGTTTCAGTTTTCCCCGTATGCTGGGGATTCCAAAGCCACATCTGTGGATTTCTCTGTAGGAAACCGAGAAATTAGCTAAAATATAGCAACATTTGTTTTTGTACAAAAATGGGCAAACGTGCTGTTTTTTTCTCTTTTAGTACCAACAAAAGGTTTGCTTGCTATTATCACCATCTTCCCAGCATTAGGTACAAGTATTTTTTGTAGTTTCTACCATTTGTAGTTTGTAGTGGCAACCAGTGTGAAACCCACCGGTGATAAATAGACAAAACTGTGAATTCAAAAAAAAGATAATTGATATAGATCATGGTATATATAGATCAGAGGTCATGGCTTTCTCCAAAAGCTAAGACTTCAGATCAAAAATCCAGAAAATAAGCAAGAAAACTAGTAATTGGTAACTATGTATTTGTCAACTTACAAAATTAATATACTGTTACACCCAGCAGACTGTTCTATCTGCAGGTATATACAGTGTTTGGTTGTTCAAAAACAGGTGTTACCCACAACCAACACCTGAGCTGTATTTTATAAAGATATTTATTTGTGTACTGACCATGCAGCAACTTGTGTGGTAAAATATAATGAATGAAAATGGGTATGAAGGAAACGTAAGTATTTTGTAAATTTGCCTTAGATACTGATTTTAGGAATAGTGGTTATTTGTAAAAGTCTGAATTTGAGTTCACCAACACTGTCATGGGATTCAAAGGGCATTTATGTTCTACCTTGTACAATCAATTACATTTGGAAGCCAAAACATGGAGAGATATTCAATTGATAATAACAAATGTTCTACTATTCTGCATTCCCAGACCTCTCTCAATAAAAATGGTACTCCGAGTGTGTGGCTTGGCTGGAGCTCATGACACAATAGACTCCAAAATATAATGTGGAAACCTTTTCACTATTAACTTTTTTTGGCAATATGGGTAGCTCTGCTATTTGGGCCGAAGCTCGTTCGCCACTCAGAGAAACCTACCATACCTAGACATTTGTGAAAACTAGACACCCAGGAGAGTCCATGATGATGTGACATATTGTGATCCCAGTATACTTTCTTAGTCAGGATGCACTGCAAACCTCAAACTTTGGCTAAAAGGATGCATCTTGCTTACATTTCTGTGAGGGATAGCTCCAGAATCTGTGTGTCTGAACAGAAATAATATTAACCAGCATTCCCACACTTCTCCCAGTAAAACACTTGGGTAGCTGGGCATACTGACCTTCAAGAAGGAGTAATTTCAAGATCCCATAAATCTTTTCACAAATTCCTATTGTGGATTTGCTAACCTCCAAGCTTTATAGTGGAGTCCTCATAAGTGCATCCATGCAGGCTGTACACTTAACTGGTCAAGCTCTCTTCCAACATTTACACCATGATGCTGTAAGGACCCCTGTTGGTTACCATGTACTGGCTAAGCAGCTGCTGTCCTTTGTATACGATCAACGACTCATCAGAATGATAGCCCTATCCTCTCTCATTTTCCACCAATTCTGTTATTCTTCATAGGACTATTGGACACCCAATGAGATACTTCTGGCAACTACAATAGATCCTGAAACAATCAATCATTTACAGACCTTACCAGTGCAATATCAAGATTTTTCTGACGTATTTGCGAAATCTACAGAAATCTCTTTACCTCCACATAGAGACTTTGTGCTGTTCCCATAGAACTTGGGCAGTGGTTCTTTTCAGTAGAATATACTCTGTCAAAGAGTCAGAAAAAGAAGTTCTCAAGCTACATCTGGAAGCCGTCTATGGAATGAATTATTTACCCGATCTTCTTCTCCCACAGACACTTCTCTGTTCTTTGTTCCAAAGAAATCAAACAAATTAAGACCCTGCATAGACTTTAGAGGACTTAATAACATAACCATCAAAGATAGGTATCCTTTTCCTCTAATGTTTGACTCTGACAGGGCTGCTACGATTTTTACTAAGTTAGATATTCGTGGGGCATATCATGTCTTGTGTATCAAGAGGGAGGTGAGTGGAAGACAGCTTTTTGGTTCGCTTAGGCCACTTTGAACATTATGTAAGTGTTTTATGGATCATTTTTTCTCTGACATGCTAAATCTATTTGTTGTAGTCTATTTTGATGACATCTTGATATTTTCCAAAGATCCCCTTTTACACCACAGACATGTGAGGCAAGTGTTACATAGACTACATCAATATCCATTACATTGTAAACTGTAAAAGTGAGAATTCGATCAACGTGAAGTGGAGTTCTTAGGTTTCCGTTCAAATGGCACAAGTGTTTCTATGGATCAGAACTCTCTGCTATTCCCCATTGGCCTAATGCTAAGGAGACTCAGAGATTCCTTGGGTTTGCTAATTTTTATTGGCAATTTATTGGAGGATTTGTCAACTCTCTAGTGATATCATCCAAATCCTAAAGAAAGGCCTGCTTCAACAAGGATTTCAATGGGATGCTTGAGTCGAAGAAACAAAACAATTTATTGTTGTCAGGCGGTAGGAGCCACACTCTTACAGTCTCAAGAAGATGTAGGAATAAAACATCCAATTTTATCTCTGTTTCACATACTGTCTGACAATGAGAGAAACTACACAGGTCTAGGAAGGGAGCTTGCGGCAACAAAGATGACCTGTTCTGAAAAGAGATATTTTTGATTTGAGCCTGTGAACCTTTCAAAACTCATACTGACCATCATAATCTTCAATGTCCCTGAAATCTGCGATGTAGAAATAATTGTCAGGCTCTTTGAGCTTCATTAATCAGTATGACTTCTTTATTACCCATATTCCAGGCACTAAGAACACTCTTGCTGATGCCCTTTCACACAGATATCCAGAGTGCCCAAGGATCTTTGGTCAAATGTTCTCTCTCCGCCCAATGAATAATTGGAGTTACCCGATCCTTTCTCAAGAAGGTACAAGCTGACTATGCCAACGTCACAAAAAAAATGAATGGCAAGCTCTGCAAAACAAATACATAAACATAGAGACTTGGTGTAAAAAGAGAAGTAATTATTTATCCCATCCAAAGCACTGAGGCTGGAAGTTTTCAAGATGTATTGTGACTCTCCAGTTGCTGGCCACAGGCATTTTAAGGCTACCCAAGAATTCATACTCTATTCCTTTTGATGACCTTCTATTCAAGAGGACCCGGATCTTTATTTCACTTTCTGCCCTATTTGTGCCCAAAACAAAACTTCTCACTTACAACCCTTTGGGCTTCATTTTCTACTTCCTTTACTACCTTGACCCTGGCATTCCATCTTTACTGATTTGTTATGGCATCACCTCCCTCTAAGGGTAATCGCATCAATATGGTCACAACTGACTCCTTTTCCAAAATGGAACATTTTACTGACTTGAAGAAGTTACCCTCTGCAAAAGACATGGAACAGATCTTTTTCAGAGAGATGTTTTGTCTGCATTGGCTTCCCCAAGTTATTGTGTCTGATCAAGATCCTCAGTTTGTGTACCCGTTGTGGAAAGCATTTTGTAAATCCCTTTAAATCGAGGTCGCCTTGTCCTCTGGTTTCCATCCTCTGATCAATGGTTAGACAGAACAGCTCAACCAAAATTTGGAGCAGTATCTTCACTGCTTTTGTAGTAGTAGAAATATTTATTCAGTCAAATATATGAGCATAGAACACAGATAAAAGCAAATGATAAAACAATAAATATACATACAATTAGTTAAAAACACAACTTCTCAGTTTACAGTATTCACAGTTAAAATCCAAGTCGTACAGGACGAAAATTATAATTTTTAACAACAAAGCTAGTTACATTAACTTGGTCTAAGTTAATTAATCATTTGTCAGGTAGGACTGGACATTATGCAGCAAATTCACCAAGCGTGCATTAAGTATCATGAAACTGACTACAAAAGCCATTCCATGTTATCTGATCTAAAAATACAAGTGGCCTCAACAGGCCGGGAAACAGATAATAAATACCCTGCAAGTTGGAATAATCCACCTCCTCATGCTTTTCATATAGGCTGGACAAAAAAACAAGAAATGCTCCAGGGTTTTGTAGGAGCTATCACACACAGGACATGCTGATGTTGTGGCACTCAGCTTCCATTTTGCTTTTAACCCATTTGCCAGGATAATCCCATATCTGAAGTTTAGGAACAAAGTCCTAGCGTGAGCAGGTTTAATATGATCTATAAAAGATTTATAGAATAAGATACTTTTAATATCAAGAAAGTAGTTATTTCATGAACCATATGTTGTTGAAAATAGCCAATTAGCAGTGATATATTCCCTGTATCTTGCCTTCAGAGTAGCTAATGGCCCTCCATCTGTATTTTCTGGGTGCCTCCAAACTTTGTCTAAACCAAATTTAAACAACCAGCTCTCAACATACTTCAACCATGGGCTCAGACTCACTTTATCCAAGACTATGACCTCGGCTGCAGCCTGTTTGATGGGAATCTGGACTTTCCCCATCCTAATTCTAACCAAGTAGATTAGGGGCTTTAATGCAACAGTATGCATTACATTTTTTAATCCTAAATCTAGGGGCCTGGGAATGAGTGGGGCACTCTGAAGAATGGATAGTATCGCTCTCGGGAATTTATTTTCAATTTTTTCCAGCCCTTTTATTGGGTTAGTCCCCCAAAATTCTACTCCAGGAAGGGCTACTCCAAGACTTCTAGCGTGATGTACTTCTAGTGCTAGAGCTATGGGTCGATAAAAAAAGTGATTCAATTTCTTCAAAATTTGCGGGAATCACCATTACATTCTTGCATCATGTTTACCATCCCATTCATATATGATGTAAACAGTGTGTGGGCTAGCACACAACACTGGTGAACCCTGCGAGAAACATCAATACTAACTGTCAGATTCCCATCTTTTCCCCATCTTACTTTGGCATAATTCCCACTATGCAGGCAAATTACTAAATCTAACAGCCCCCTGGCATACTCATGCTATTTAGTGCCGACCACAACTTACCTCAGAGGATCAAATCAAGGCAGATTTGAGGTCTACAAACACAATATATAAGTGCCCCTTGCTGGTTTGAACCCATTTCCAGATGATTAGTAAAAAACGAAACACCTGATCAATTGTACTTGTATGAGCTCTGAGCCTGCTAGTAGATAAGATCTGTTTCCCCTCCTTCCACTCCTCTATTTTCCACAGCACCTGTCTACTGAAAACCACCTGGGCTGAATCAATTAAACTAATGGGCCTGTAGTTGTCCGGGTCCCCTTTAATCCCTTCCTTATATATGGGGATAGCTTCAGCCCCTCTCCATGTCTCTGGGTTTATTAGCCCCTCTGGCTATAGAGTTTGCTAGCCTATTTAAGATTAAGCCCCAGATAAAGGTTCTGAGCTATATAAATCACCTGGAATCCTGTCCTCCAGACCTGGAGCTTTCCCCTTTTTCATGCTGGAAATTGCTTGGAGAGTTTCCTCCTTTGTGAATGTGACTGGGTACACACTATCCTTGTCCTGGACTAGTGCCACCTCACCGCCCCTCTTTTCATGTGTTGCGCTCTCTGTTTGGCTACAGTACAATATGGTGAAGTGACTCACCCAGATGTCTGGCGTAACATAAAAATCATCTTCTGTTACTGCATGAGAAACACTCTTTGCAAGCAGATGACAAATGTCCGACTGCCTTTTAATGAGGCTACCCTGGCTAATTTCCGCCAGTATCTCTCCTCCAAGAGACTCTTGGCAGTTAACTGTGTTTTTCTATACATTTTCCTGGTTTCTATTATTATTGGTTGACACCCTCCTTTTACAGCCTCTACCAGGTTGGCTTTCATCCATTTATAATCCTCATTAAACCACTCTGCCACCTTACTGCTAGCAAACTTGTTATTGGAAGATTGGTAAAAGATAGTTTCTGATTATGTTAACCAGATCAGTAAACATTTTCATGACTGCTGCTTCATGTAACACCGGATTCTCGAGGTGAGAGATAGTTTTTGTGACTGCAGAATATGATTGTGCTAAGAGATCCTTTTTCATTTCGATCTGGGGCCATGTTACCCACTGCCGTCATTCAATGTAATGATTGGCATATCTATTTTGCATAAATCCAGATCGCTACATAAAAAGGTTGGATTTTTTACTTCCAGAATTAAAGCATTGTGATCGCTATCATTCCTGTCCTTTACCTCCATGTCAAGCAAGTTAGACATAAATCGAAATCAATTAAAATATTATCAATCCTAATTGTGGAGTCTGTGGGTTATTACAACTTTGGAGGAGTGTTAATCCGTCCCAAAAGTGACGGTAAAGTGACGGATATACCACCAGCCGTATTACGAGTTCCATAGGATATAATGGACTCGTAATACGGCTGGTGGTATATCCGTAACTTTACCGTCACTTTTGGGACGGATTAACACCTCCTCCAAAGTTGTAATAACCCCCTTAGTCCTTTTGTATGTATAATTTGCCCCTCTATCTGATTGTATACGCCCATTGCATGCTCTTAGCCCATTCCCTAGGCTGATTGAGGCTAACTGCAGCGCAGCCTTAGTACTTCTCTTTAATGTTGGAATCAATAGATTGTGAATGCCCCTCTCCTTATCTTCTTTCAGCATAAACTCTATGGGTCCAAAGGTCATGTTCATATCACCCGCTAGAAATCTGACAACAAAGTCATAATTTCTGATTGATAATTGGGTTAGCAGGGCGTTTGTAAATATTGATCACATGTATTTCAGAGTGCCCCATTTGTAGCAGTGATATCTGCCCCCATAATATACCTGGAAGTAAAGATTAATCTTTTAAGCCTACAAGCGAGCGTAGCCTTAACCCATATTATTAAGCCACTCGATTGACGACCCACAGCCGACGGTGTAGCTTTGACACTAAAACTCATGGAACCTGACTTGTGAATGGGTGTAGTGGCCCAAGTCTCCTGTAAAACACCTATATGGAATCTCTCCATAAGTGTTCCCCAATCTAGGTCTAAAATGTTAGAGTTTATTCCCACTAAGTTACATGAGATCATTCTGAATTGTGAAGATCCATCCATAGCTTGTACCCGGGAGAAAGGTTGCTTTCCCTCCCCACTCTTTTCCATACCTTCCTTTTGCCTAGGAGAGGTTTGGGTCTCTTCGACCTGTTTCTTAGGGGAGATAAACAGTATATTTTTCAACAGAGGAGCGGACACCCTAGAGCCCATGCCACTACGGATGTATGATGAAATGGCTAACAGACCCCTCTTGGTCATTGTACGTTCCGTCCTGAGTCCATCAACCTCATTAAGGTCACCCCGTCTCAATTGCTGTGTGAAGAAAAGTGAGGGTAATAGATTGATCCTCACTAGGTGACAAGATACTAATGGTGTTGCTAGTTTCAACAGAGGGAGGATTGTATTTGAACTAGATATAGGAACCCCTAGGTGGGTAGGTACGCAAGTCCAGGTTTACAAGACCAAATGGATACTTTTCTGTAGTCAAATGTATAGCTATATAGTCGAACTGTAAGTTCTGCGCTATACAGTGCTTTACCTTTATTAGATCAGCCCTAACCACTGAGTAGCAGTGTCTATAGCTCCTCACCCAGTGAATGACCTTGTTCTTGAGGGACTCAGGGGCATATTTAAGAGCCACTAGCACCACTGGAGCTTCACTTTTCGTGACACTCCGGTGGCGCTATGCCCTGCACCATATTTACAAGGTGGCGTTAAGCCACTTTTTGTGGCTTAACGCCACCTTGTAAATACGGCCCCTTCACATGCAGCACTTTGCGTGGAAGGGGAGTGCAATGGGTGTTGCTGTGGCCATGCCACAGCAACACCCATTGAATTTTGATGCTGTCCCAGATGTATGAGTATTTTGTAAACCTGAGGCAGCACCAAAATCTAAAGCCACCCCACGGGTGGCGTTAGCATGGTGCAACAAGGAGAAATACTTTTATTTCTCCTCATTTTTTGCTCTTTCTATGCAGCACACATAGAAAGAGCAAATCACCATTTAAAACTGTTTTTGTGTAGAAAGGTGTCCCATCCTGCACAAAACAATCTCCACCTCAACGCAGCCATCCTTGCACCTTGGTGCCAGGGTGGCTGCGTTGGCACTCGGCTGCAAATTTAGTGCCAGCGCAGGGGACAACACTGGGGTGCGCCGTATTCCATTAAAAACAGCATCACGCTCCATAATTTTCTGTTAAATATGGGCCTCAATGTTTTCTTTTATACCTGTGGGTAATTTAGGAACATTAACCATGTACACCGTTTTTGTTGGGATCGTATTAGAGAAACCTTTAGGTGAAAAGCCTCCACAACTGTTAGTTGGCTCTGTAGCCCTGCATTCAATCAATCAATCAATCAAGGATTTATAGAGCGCACTAATCACCCGTTAGGGTCTCAAGGCGCTGGGGGGGGGAGCTACTGGTCGTAGAGCCATGTCTTGAGGTGTTTCCTGAATGTCAAGAGGTCTTGGGTCTGGCGGAGGTTGAGCAGTAGGGATTTCCAGGTCTTGGTGGCTAGGTGAGAGAAGGATCTTCCTCCGGCGGTGGTGCGGCGGATGCGGGGGATGGAGGCGAGGACGAGGCTGGCGGAGCGAAGATTGCGGGGGTGGGTGTGGAAGGTGAGTCTGTCGTTGAGGTAGGCTGGGCCTGTGTTTTGGAGGGTCTTGTGTGCGTGGATGAGGAGTTTGAAGGTGATCCTCTTTGACACTGGTAGCCAGTGAAGGTCTCTGAGGTGGGGGAAATGTGGTCACGGCATGGGATGTCCAGAATGAGGCGGGCGGATGCGTTCTGGATTCTTTGCAGTTTTGTTAGGAGTTTGGTTGTTATTCCTGCATATAGGACATTTCCGTAGTCCAATCAGCTGCTGACCAGGGAGTGGGTGACAGTTTTCCTGGTTTCGACGGGAATCCACTTGAAGATTTTGCAGAGCATGCGGAGAGTGTTGTAGCAGGAAGAGGAGATGTCATTGACCTGCTGAGTCATGCTGAGTGTGGAGTCCAAGATGAAGCCTAGGTTGCGCGCGTGGGTGGTGGGTGAGGGCGCTGTTCCTAGGGAGGTGGGCCACCAGGAGTCATTCCAAGTTGAGGGGTTGGTGCCAAAGATGAGGATTTCTGTCTTGTCTGTGTTTAATTTGAGGTGGCTTGATTCCATCCAGCTGGCGATGGCGTGAAGTCCATTGTGGAGGTTGTTCTTTGCAGTTGTAGGGTCTTTCGTGAGGGAGAGGATGAGCTGAGTGTCGTCTGCATAGGAAACTATGTTGATGTGGTGGGTTTGTGCGATGTTGGCGAGGGGGGCCATGTAAACGTTGAAGAGCGTGGGGCTGAGCAAAGATCCTTGGGGAACTCCACAGATTATTCTGGAAGCTTCTGACAGGAACGGTGGGAGGCGGACTCTCTGAGTTCTGCCTGAGAGAAATGACGAGATCCAGTTGAGTGCCTTGTCGCGGATTCCAGCATTGTGTAGGCGTGTGCGGAGAGTGTGATGACATACCATGTCAAAAGCTGCGGAGAGGTCCAAGAGGATGAGTGCTGCTGTTTCTCCTTCGTCGAGCATGGTCCTAATGTCGTCTGTGGCAGCAATGAGTGCAGTCTCAGTGCTGTGGTTTCTGCCGAATCCGGATTGGGAGGTGTCGAGTACCTTGCTGTCTTCCAGGAACCGGGATAGTTGGCTGTTTACAATTTTTTGGATGACCTTGGCTGGGAAGGGGAGGAGGGAGATCGGCCGGTAGTTCTTGGGGTGGTCTGGGTCTGCCTTTGGTTTCTTCAGCAGGGCATTGATTTCTGCGTGCTTCCATCATTCTGGGAAGGTGGCTGACTCGAAGGAGCTGCTGATGGTTTTGCAGAGGTGGGGGCGATGATGATGTTTGCCTTATTGAAGATATGGTGTGGGCAGAGGTCCGATGGTGATCTGGAGTGGATGGAGGCCACGGTGGTGGCGGTGTCCTCTATGTTGATGGGGGCCAGGTGTGGATGAGGTGGGTGTTGCTTGGAGCGTTGGGTTCTTGGGTGTTTGTAGTCAGCTGGTGGGTCTGGGGTTTGAAGCTATTGTGGATTTCTTCTATCTTTCGATGGAAGTGGGTTGCCAGTGAGTTACAGAACTCCTGTGATGGCAGGGGTTCGTTGGAGCAGGTCCTGGGGTGGAGAGCTCATTGACGATGCCGAAGAGCTCTTTACTGTTGTGACCTTTGGCGTTGATGCGGTTTTTGAAGTGGGTCCTTTTGGTGGTGCGGATCAGTTGGTGATATTTGCGTAGGGCATCCTTGAAAGCAATGTGGTTGGAGTTGGTAGGGTCAAGGTGCCAGGTTTTTTCCATTCTGCGACATAGCCATTTGGATTCCTGTAGTTCTGGGGTGAACCAGCTGGCCTTGAATCACTATCACCTTGGGAGTTAGGGGGCTGCAGGATTCGACTACCCAAACTAACTTCAGTAATTTTTAACTCTAGGTTATCATCCGATATGTGCTTACTATTTCTTTGCTGGGCGTTGTGAGGCCATCGGCTACCACTGGCTCCCCTGGGTTTATCCCATTTTGCATAAGATTCATGCACTCTATCACACATGGCGTTGTGTTTCTTTTCCTGCTGTCATCTGCCTTGCCAATTCTGTCTATCCGTGATGCCTGCTGGTGTGTGCCTGTGTGTACTCTCATTTGGTTTAAGCCCCATCTGATAATTACCTTTACCAAGACCTGCTGTGGTAGCCATTCCCAGTTTCTCCACAGTATCCTGTAGGAATACTTGTGAAGACAAGCTATTAATTTCTCCCCGAAGTTGATGAATAAGGGGCTCTCAGTTCTACAATAGAATCAACTTCTCTCGCTGCACATAAATCATTAGTCCCCTGACTCCCCCTATCCTTGTTATATAATTTAACCACCTCACTAGCCTCGCTATCGAGCGGGCTGTAACGGTTAGTACATGGCACCTTACAAGCAATAATATTTAATCCTTCCTGATTTGTTAACTCCTGACCCTCCACAATACCAATGCCCGGGGTAGGTTAAGCTCGGCAGGAGAGTCACTCTCACCACTCACTATAGCCTGCTTGGTTCTTGTCACACATTGTATCTTTAGTTTATTAACTTCATGCCCCTTTATGAATATGTCCACAATTTTAAGAAAAATTGGTTTCACAGTTCGGCTTCTTCCGTTTACCGAAAATAGTCTCAACTTCTACTATGAGATTGTCAATCTCCTCGATCACACAGTTCCCTGCTGCATGTTTGGGGGTCCTTTTGCTTTTCCCAATACCATGTGGTTAGCGCCGAGCTTTCCTCTCCACCATGGATACTCCGAAGTGATCAAGAATAGGGACAAAGTTCAGGGATCAGTAAGCAGACTAATACCACACTGCATGACCCTGCAACTAGAGCGCTCAATCTCTTGCTCTAACTTAGTCCCAGGGATCTTTAATCACAAGGACAGAGGAATGTGCTTTCCATTGTAACCTTCAAATGAAAGAGCAAGGGAGAGTGGCCCTACTCTGCCCCTTCCTGGGGCTGATGGGTGCAGGACAGGCCTGCCATTGGCTTTAGTTTTGCCAAGGCACGGTCCAGGTGAGTTCCACGCTGCAGGCGTCGAAGTGCTCATTTATAGCGCCACAAACCAGGCCAGGTGCGAGCGTTGCAGTGCTCCTCCTTCACAATGTAGAATGCTGGATCTAGTAGGCCCTAGGCTGCAGTGCTGACAGGTCCCTCGCTGCCGGCCATTGAAGCACTCTTTTAAGGCACCACAAATCAGGCGAGGTGCGGGTGTTTCAGGGCTCCTCTGAAGCCCTGTAGAATGCTGGCTCTAGTAGTACCTAGGGTGCAGTGCTGACAGGTCCTACTTTTGTAATTCAACAAAGAGTGATTGTTTTTATTTTTTACCTCTCGCTGAATTTTCCTCTAATAATTTTTTCCTAGATGCCACTAAATCGTTTCCAATTTTTGCCTTTGGGGGGTTGCATCCTACAGCCTTTCCTTCAGGCCTTTTAGGTCCTGTCCTTGTTCCTTCTGCTATTGGTTTCCTCTGGCAGTTACAGGATTTCAGTTGTGGAAGTGACCTTAACCTCCATAATTCCAAGATTGGAATGAAATCTTCCGCTGGCAGTCGCTGGATTCCATCTCTTGGATATAAGTTTGGGGATAAGCTGTGGCTCTCCTCAAAGTTTTTACCTGCCCATCTCTCACTTAATAAATTCAAGCCTCGGTTCTATGTCCCCTTTAAGAATGTCCATGTTATCAATCCTGTAGCTTTTAGGGTCCAGCTGCCATTGCACTGAAAAATACACCCTGCCTTTCATCCTTCCTACTTGAAACCCTACAAGGGAATCCTTAACATTGCCTTTTTTTCTATGCCTTCTCCTGTTTTGGTAAATAATGTTCCTGAGTTTAAGGTCCAGGAGATCTATGACTCTAATTTTTTTTGGGAAGAAACTGCAATTCTTGACTCATTGGAAAGGGTACCTTCTTAGGGAAAGGTCTTGGGCAGGTGCTTCCTCTGTTCATGCTCCTAGTCTGGTTCAGTGCTTTTTCTCCCTTTTCCCAGTATATCTGGGGAGAACGCATACTGTTGCATTTCTGCCTTTTCCAATCCCAATTAAAAAAACATTCAACTAAAAATAAAGAACCTAAAAATCCATGCCATGTAAGTGAAAGTGCAAATCTCGGTATGAAAAGTTAGTAATAAAACAAAAACCCCACCATCACCACGCATTGGGAAGGGTCTTCAATGTTATGCTTAGGGAAATGTATGAAATGTGAAAAATAAAACAGTGTGATGAATTGTAGGGAGTCTATGGGCCCTCTGTGTCAAGCCTGTGAGTGAAAGTGGTTCGATACAGGTTCGGAGTGGATTGTGCAGAAAGGTTTTAAACTAGACTTCTTAGAAATGTTGCCACAAGAAAATATTTCCAGTGAGGGAAACCTTAATTGTCATGCCTGAAAAACAAGCCATAAAACTGGATATGGTGATCAGGTGGTCATACTGCATCTTCTAAGTTTAAGTTAAAAAATCCCAGAAAGGCAAATTTGAACATGCTGAGTTTGCTGCTTTTCCCTGGAGGGGGTTTACATATAGCTGCAGTCCTCAGGTAAAAGTTTTTAACAAAGTAACACGTTTTTATACAAATTCTGGTAAATTACAGAAAATTACTCAAATCTTTAAGACAGGCTTCCCAGATTACAGTTTACTAGATTCTGTTGGAGGAATGTCCCCACAATGCATCTTCCATGTCCAGAGAAAATGCCTGGTACTAACTGGTCGATTCAAATTTTACAAGGCATGCAAATGTGCCTTCCAGCCTCAGAAGAAATGTTCCACATAGGCAAAAAGCATTGCTGCTACCCATTTTAGCCATTTGATAATGTAGGTGACGTACCATCAGTCTTCGGGCAACATGATAGAAGCAGAAGTGCATGAAAGGCTGAAGACCACTCTCGATTATACATAGTATGGATTCCGAAATTTCTCAGTGACACAGGCTGATAAGGATCCTCTCATCTTCAAATCCAGGCAGATTTTCTCTTTGGAGTGACTCAAGAAAGGTGTTTAAGAAGGGTGCTTTTAATGGTAAACCATTAGTGATGAGGACTAGAGAATGTTCCTAACATTCTTGGACCTCCCTGTCTAAATGATTTCAGCTAATGTGATGCACTACTTGTCCTGAGTATCTACAGAGTCTGTAAAATGGAGAATTCTGCCCTCACCACGTTGCAGCCCTAGCCTTGGTACTTAATTTCTTTCCAGTGGTACAGTGGCATTTCATTTTCAAAGCCTCAAAAAATGATAAACCTACCTACCTTGAAGATGTTGTAATATGCAGTAATGGGGTAAATCAAAAACATTGTGGTCCAAATTTACAAACACTTTGGGCCTCATTCCAACCTGGAACCGCCAGATGGCCGCCCTGCGGTCAAAAGACCGCGGAGGCCATTCTGGCTTTCCCGCTGGGCCGGCGGGCGCCCGCCAAAGGAGCGCCCGCCGGCCCAGCGGGAAAGGCCCTGCAACGAGGAAGCCGGCTCCGAAAGGAGCCGGCGGAGTTGCAGGGGTGCGACGGGTGCAGTGGCACCCGTCGCGATTTTCACTGTCTGCAAAGCAGACAGTGAAAATCTTTATGGGGCCCTGTTAGGGGGCCCCTGCACTGCCCATGCCAGTGGCATGGGCAGTGCAGGGGCCCCCAGGGGCCCCACGACACCCGTTCCCGCCATCCTGTTTCTGGCGGTGAAAACCGCCAGAAACAGGCTGGCGGGAAGGGGGTCGGAATCCCCATGGCGGCGCTGCAAGCAGCGCCGCCATGGAGGATTCCCTGGGCCAGGGGAAAACCGGTGGGAAACCGCCGGTTCCCCTTTTCTGACCGCGGCTTTACCGCCGCGGTCAGAATGGCCCTGGAAGCACCGCCAGCCTGTTGGCGGTGCTTCCGTGGTTCCCGGCCCTGGCGGTCATGGACCGCCAGGGTCGGAATGACCCCCTTTGTGTCAGGTTTGCGTTGATTTTTTAACACGAACCATGAAGGGGCATTCCCATTTGGGTTTTTTTACACAGACACAACCACCTATCTACAATGAGGTGTAAATAGGGATTTCAAAAACTTGCTCCTCCTTGAGACAGGCGTAACAAGGAAAAATGTTTTAATTTCCCTATTTGCATGTGTGCAGCATTCTACAGCACACATACAAAGTGCGAAACACCTTAAAGCACAGATTTGACTGGAAAGGATCCCTACCTGCACAAAAAAAACTATGCTTACCACAGCACAGAAACCCTTGCATTATGACTCAAGGGTAGGTGCATTGCAGTGTGGCAGCTAAAAGTGTCCCAGGGCAGGCATAGGGAATAGAATGCATCATCTTAGCAGAGATGTAGCTGTTTTGCTTTCTACCTTTCACTCAACGCAGTGCAGCAACTTTGCTTACTATGCTGTGTTGCGTTATTTTTTTTAGTAAATAGGGGCCTTTGTGTTTCACTTAAGCTATGATCTCTGCACTATGTGCTATTGAAGACAAATAATTCATTCAAGAAAGAATGGCTGATACACAAGGCAGTGCAGAAATACATTTTAAAAAGACTCTGAGTTCTTCACGAAGGATGCGGTAATCTCACACGGAGAAAGGAGCAGTAAAAAGCCTTCATGGAAAAGGTTTTATATATTAAACTGAAGATGTTCATGGAGGACACAAAAACTGAGAAATTTGTTACATTTATCAGCGAAAACAAAAACCATTTGGAGAATATTACTTGACGCCTGAAATAACATAATATTTGATGATGGTACTCTGTTAGCCATCTAAGTGACCAATATTGCCAGAAAATTAGCTGGATTAGATTGGATAAAGGCACTGCACGGTGATTAGCTGATTTTAGGAACTTTTTTTCTATGTATCTTAGATTGAACTTTATTGCTTACATTGTATTTACTCTGTTATATACTTTCTTATGTACTTATCCACCAGATACGCTTTCAATAATATTGTGAAATTATTATACTGTAGAATGAATTCCGTCATTTTATCGTGCAGATGAGACAAGATAACGCAGAAAGCCTAAACAAAACAAGAATGAAATGGTCTATCTTTTTTTTATCCAGGTCATTTTTGTACAGCAGTAAAGACCAACAATGTGTTACATCAGCAGATAATCAAAGGACTGCAACAGTTTACAGAAGAACAGATGCAGTTCTTCATGAGAAAAAAGGTGAGTAACATATTCAAATTACCAGTAACATTCCTTCACACTACCACACTACAGAATGAGTTGCAAAAAGCTTGGGATTCTTCTAAACTCTCAATAGCTTCTTGAATTACTGTTGATTTAATATAATTAAGCGTACAACTGATTTGGTATAAACCATTAATAAATGTGTGAAAAAGACAAAAGGACTGATTTACATATTGGCACGCAGGATACTCCATCAAAACAGTAACGGATATCCCGCCCACCAATATCTAAATCCCATAGGATTTAATGGAATTTATAGACATTGGTGGATGGGATATCGGTCTCCGTTGCGTTACCTATCCACCAAAATCTAAATCAGGACCAAAATCCTTATTTATACCTTGTTGAAATTATATTTAGATTTGCATATTTTTATGCTGTAGATAAATACCCTTCCCCCAATTTACCACTTAGCACATTAACGGTGATATTTATATTTATTTTGACCCGTGATACAAAAATCAGGTGCCAGAGAACGAATTAACTTTTGTAACATCCAAAACTTCATTGCATGCAATTAGCTTTCATCCGTTTCTACAAAAATCATTTTGTCTTTGAATCCTGCAAGCTATAAAGCAGGTTATGGTTTATTTTGAAAATTCAACCCATCCGTAGTTCCCCGAAAAAATATGCCCGTTGTAGAAATGAATAATTGCAGTTTCCCTGAATGTAAGCAATTATTTTCGATTGAAAGACACTGTGGCCTGTTTGAAATGCCTGCAAGCAGTGTAGCTGAAGGAATTAAGAAATAAAGGCATCATTTAGAATTTAATGGACTAGGATTGATGTCATATTTCTTTTTACACTTGCATCCTGCCAAACCTGTGGTACCTTATCTCATTTATGCTAGTGGTTGAAGTTCCAGGTTTTCAATGGGCAAGCCTCATCTGCTCTGCCATTAGAACCCCTTGACATGGTGACCCATCTGCCACAGGGTCATTGTGACACAGTGCTGGTAGCCATAGACAATTTAGGGCAAGACTCTCAGGACTAATTTTCTCTGGCTCTACCCAGTGAGAGACGGTAGACACGGGCAAGGAAATGAAACTTTGGCCCCAACGTGCAGGGAGGAAGTTGCTCACACATCTTGGCCATTTTTTCACTTCTATCGACTTTGTTTGTAAAAAAAAAACAAAAAAAAAAAAGCTGAGTTGGACAAAAGAGCAGGGCAGCCAGCTAGACATTTAACTTTTATGGAAATACATCAGCCCTTTTGGTGGAGGCACTTTCCACAAAGAGAGCTCCAGCAGTAAGACAGGAATCTTTAATTGTAGTTGGTGGTCCAATTATAGTGTAGAGTCCAGGATCTACTGCTGCCAGGCAAGCTGGCGAGCCATTCACTCAGTCCTAAAAGGGGGCAACAGTCATGCAAGTTGCATGAAACGTCTGAAAACTAGGAGCATCAGGGCAGAATCCAGAATGTATGCTTCGATTGAAAGTGTTATTTCTCATCTAACTGTATACATTCCTTGTTTGAAATATACTTTTACCACACAATGCCTCCATATAGCATTCATTTTTCTGACAGTATTTGCACAAGGAAAACAGGAGGCATTCATGGCTTTACTCAGACACAAATTTCCATTAAAGGTTGAAATGGTGAAACCTACTACGTTTTCCAAATTAGTTCCCAAAGGCGATATCACGGTTTATTTCATGCCAGCACTTATGCTAATCAGAGGCCTTTGAGGGGTTTGGGGCAAACAAATAGGTGTGGTACCCTGACCCAAAGATCTTGCTTTCAACCCACTTTCCAAGTTTGACCAAACTGTGTGACTACAGGCAATTACTTTTCTCCTCTGTGCCTCCTTATCTCTGATCATCTCATTTGAGAGCATCTTGACATAATTCTGTTCGGTAAGTGCTGCACAAAAAACCTCCCTTGTGCAAGGTTTAATAGACAACAATTTTCCTCTATCTATTACAACAAATGATTATATCTCGGAGGCACAGGGCAAGTGGCTTGCTTCTTGAGATATTAATGCAATTGGCAGGACAAAATGGCGTGGTTCACTAATTCTAATAAATGCCACTCAGTGCAGTGATATAATTTTAAGTGAAACAAACTAAAATATACTTTATCAGTTTGTACCTCAGCTATAAATAAACTGGCCGGCAGTGACAGGATGGGAGGTCCAAGGTTAGCTAAGAACTATTTGCCTCAATCTTTGCTGTACTGCTGTACCAGAGAGGGTGCACTTGGAGTTGGGGTGGAGGAAATTATAGGACTTGGTCATCACAGCCTTACTACCACTACTTTGTTAGAGAAGCAGGATACCCTTGGGTGTTGGGCATGCGGTATATGATCTCAAAGCTTGTGCGGACCCTTCACCCACACCCAATCAGCTGTGAGTGTGGCTTGTCAGCTTGGGCAAAGCATGGGCTAAGATTAGAGTGATGTGAAACATGCAGTGCCCGCCAACAGATTTGCCCATAGTGCATGGTGCATGGCCTCTTCAATAGGCATGGCCTGGGGAAAATCCCCCCACCTGTCCCCAACCCTCTGATGATGCCATCAATACTGAAGCAAATCCCTATAATTACATCATTCTTGAAACCCCTCACTTTAAATTTATTAAGATGCTTTTGGCAATTTATTTGAAATGATGACGCAATATTCAATGCGGAAATAGAAGAATATTTATCCATATACAAAGTCAGTAGAATTTACATGTAATCCAGCCTAAAACGACATGTACTGACTTGTGCAACATTTTGTACTAGTTGTGAAACTGAGACTATGGAGTGTACCTTCGTGGAAAATTCCTTGGTAAAAACACGATGTCTGATTGCTAATGTTTTGCACAAATTTGCTCAGAACAAAATTTGTGGCATAAATCGACACAGGACGTATGCATTGTGCGGGGAGGCAGGAACGGCTCATTGTGAATGCACCAACAGCCACATATTGATCTTGTGACTCATTTATGGTGGCCTGTTTGTAACAACAGCTGGCCGTGGGGGGGGGGGGGGAGAGGGGAGAGGTTGTGGGGCATTTTTTTATTAGCCCCACACTTTTTCAAGCCTACCCAGGTATTGGTGATAAGGTAGCCCACACGGCCACAACACAATGCATGACATTCCTGACCTGACTCCCCAAACACTTCTTATATGCCGTGACATCTTAAGGATTTCGGGGGCCGTGGGCCATATGTATTTCGGGGGCGCCTATTTGGCAGAGCCTTGAAGTTATGATCCAGTTCAACTCTTTCGTGGCCTCTTTGGCCAGGTCAGTGACAGTGCACAGTCAGACTGGTCCTCATTCTAAATGTGTTCACATCTCCTATTCAGGAATGGTGACTGTGGCCCTTATTTATACTTTTTTAGCGCCGCATTTGCGCTGCTTTTTCACGCAGAAGCGGTGCAAACTTACAAAATACAACTGTATTTTGTAAGTTTGCGCCGCGTTTGCGTAAAAAAATGACGCAAACGTGACGCTAACAAAGTATAAATAAGGGTGTGTTTTCAATATTGTAACACAGCAGCAGCTCGCTTATATTACTGCCAATAATCTCTGTGCCACTCTCCAGTTGCTCATTTATGGGATTCTGTTTTGATCTAAAATAAACTTTTTTTGTGGATGGTGCATCAAACACAACATTTCTCTGGAAATGTCTGTGATAGCCTCTCACCCATGCCCACGTTAAAAATAAACGAAAGGAAAACGATATTGAAAAACATACGTTTGAGAATTATTCAGTCATCAGAGCAAGACTCTCTGCAGAACAGAGCTGACTCTATTAGGGGACCGACCGAGCCTCAGGATTTCCTGACATACCACAGCATTTATGTTTTTTTCACTTTTAAGGAAGATGAAATACATACAACTGAGCTCCCCCCACGGAAAATGTTAAAGCTTCTAGAAGCAATACAGGGTTCACTACTAACCCTTATGTGGCTGTGAATACCCTTGTGTTTGTTTAAAGGGAGCACTTATGGATCTTAGCCACAGTGGTGTGCAGTTACAGCGCGTTCGTTTTGTAAATAAGGAATACACTGCCTTCACATCAGGCCACACTCGAATCCTACCCCTTTTTACATATATGCAGAATAGGCAGTGTCAATAAATCTGGGGGGTGTACCCACATTTTGCTTTTGCCACACGTTTTATCATGCTAAATTGCAATGTTCCTTAGTGAACCGTTTTCCTTGTAGTGGGCCCACCCATTAGCCAACATGGAAAGGAAATAAACACACAAATAACCTTGGAATTGCAAAAGCGTCGGGCAAAGAGCTCACAGTTCATTTGATCTCGCCAGACTTCCTGTCAGACTATTGACTCTGAAGGCCCAATCTCCCTGGCCATTAGCTAGATAAATTCAGACTGCTTGGCCTGGTTTATCCTTTTGGAATTGTGTGTCTTGGCATTAAGGACTGCAAAAATATCTTGTTTGCACAATCGATCTTCATGCGACCTGATCCGCTTTGAAACGTTATTCAATCAATTGATTCCATTATTAGCCGGGTGTCTTTTTTGTGGCGCAGTAAGAGGCATGTCTAGTGCTCAATATTTTCCCCTATTTTACATTTCTGTCTACAACGTGTCCTCGTCAATAGCCTCCTCGTTTTCTAGTTGCGTTTTTTAATCTTTAATTCAAAAATATTCTTTGACTGAAAATTACTCAAAGTGGCAAAGCAGGCCAAGGGAAAAGCGTACCTGGACCCGTATTACAGATAAGGGCCACTGTCCTTGGTTGCACCACGGCCTACCTTTAAACCGGTGCGCCGGTGCAAACAGAAAAAGTGCGCCCTATTTATAATTAATGCACTGCCCTTAGAGGGGAAAAAGATCCGCTAACAGGCAGGTGGAGTGAGTGACTGCACCTGTCTGCACGGAGGTGTCTGAGGGTTTCATGGGACTCCCTACTTCCCTCCAGAGGGCTCATTTAAGGAGGCGCACTGAGAGTGCCCCACCTTTTTGTGGCGCATTGTGAGTTCACCTCCTAAGAAGCCGTTTGCCTCAGTGCCCGCATCCATTTTATGGCGCGAACGCAGTGGCAAAGGGATTTCCTCATTTGCATGGGGTCACACTCACAAACAAATGAGGGAAGTCCCTCTGAAAAAACGGCTGGTGGGACATGTGCACCACTGCTATCAGTGTTAAAGAAGTGGCTGCAGATGCATCTGTGGTCCCCACTGTAATACCATAGTGCCACTGGGGTTCAAAAGTGGGCACACACACCTATTGCTCTCATGGGGCACTATGAGTAATATGACCTCTCAAGTCTCCTTTGCCCTCAGTTTCTGTCTATACTTAAATTCCTCAAAAACTCCTAATTCTCAAAACCTGCTTCCTAGATGCATAGAACAAATGGGTGTACCTTCAGTATTAGTATAGATATTCATACCGACAGAGATTGAGAGATCTCTTGGGTGCTTGTTCTATGTGCTTGTTTTAAATGCGTAAGAAGTGTCTATTCTAGGCCTGAGACATGACCAGATATTAAGACTGCTCTCTAACTTTACAATAAGGTGCAGCTGTAAACTTGCTTTTAGCTCTTTGAATTCCAACCATACTTCACTCACATAGGTGAATGCATCACTTTTCGTTTCTTCATAAACCTCCAGCATAATTGTAATCCAAAGGTAAAATTTCCATGTCATTCAGTTCATTTGTGCTCAACAATGCTCACGCCACTTAGAGGCTTGGGTCCTTATATAGAGTTTGGCAAACACAGCGCATCTCCCAAAAATTGGCAGATATTCTGGCCATCGTATTTAGTTTCTATAGGGCCTCTATGCGTTCTAAACAGGACAGACGGGATACCCTCTAAATTCTAAATAAGGATCATGGTCCCCTCTTTAGGGACAAAAGTAATCTGAATGATGCATGGGTATTGTCTAGTTGAATGTGAAGATAGCAAGATGATAATCTTTCATTAACTCACCCTTTAACAAATTGAAATTAACAGCAGTTTTTAGGTACAACACATGAGGACTCTACAGGCCTCAGATATAGCTTGGCGGGCAGCCTGTCATTCACCAAGATAGCCGAGACCATTATCTCCGCCATCCTGAGGATCTACTGCCATTTGTATTTTTCTTCGGGTGCTGGCATTATTATATTTTTACATATGTCCAAAATGTATATGACTATTGCTCTTGTACACCAAAGTGTTGTTAACAATATGATGCTCAATATGGTGCATATCTAATATCACATTGCTAGTGGCATCCTAATCAGCCTAACCAGCCCCCCAACATTGATGCTCAAATATGCCAGCACTGGTCACTGTTCGTGCTACTATAGACCACTGTTATGTATTACATCAGGGGCCTCATCTGGGTGCCGTGCTGCTTTTGCAGGTGCCAGAGTACATGGAGGTTACTTATTTTGCAGAGCTTATTGATCTCATATTTTCAGGTGTCATACTGTAGAGTTATTCATCTGTTTGAATATTCCCTGATGGTAGTTACCACATATGGCAGGGATTTGATGCACACATTTCCCAGCGCCGCCATGTAAAGAACACATCACATGCCACGTTTTCACATACCCTCCATTAGTAAAACATATTTTATTATTCCATTTTCATTGTTATAGTATATGTTAACCACCATGCACTATTCTATGTGCAAATCATCTGGAGCATTTTGTGCAAAATACAGACAAAGTGTAGTTATATATGACAATAGAACTTTACATAGAGGCTGGTGTGAATGTGCCCTGCCCTGAGTGTCCCAAGCATGGTTCCCTCCCGTGAATGCCTGACCGCATGCATCTGATATCCTGGCTTTAGCTTCACACTAATCAAGCGGGTGTGCAGCAGTCTAGGCCTGTCCTTGGAAATGAGCTGAAGGGGTGTACCAAGTGTGCCCTCATTATACAGACAGTGGAGTTCTGCCACTGGACATGGGTTTAACTTATGGAGAAGTGACGGCAGAACACTGTGTTTATAATGCATGTTTATTTATGTGACCTTCAAGATGCATGCATTGTATGTATGGGTGAACTAGAGTAATGAAGGCCCGTGAGATGAATTTTAGATTCCCCTAGTCTGGCTTTGCACACATGATGGAGGTGAGGTTGTTTTTCTATATGGTAGAAGTGAATGGATGATATTACCGAAGTTGGGTGGAGGTAACCTAGATCAGTGGTTCCCAACCTGTGGTCCGGGGACCACACGGGGTCCACAAAGCCTCCTCAGGTGGTCCGTGACTGCTGAGAAAATGAAACAATATTAACAGATTAGGTCCCCAGCTTTAAGAAATGACTCAGTGGGGGTACCCTGTTCCAGTAATGATTCAGTGGGGTCCCTGGGTTCCAGACTTGATAAAGTGTGGGTCCACAGAAGTCAAAAGTTTGGTAACCACTGACCTAGATAGTCAAGTGGGAGACGGGAGACAAGG
This sequence comes from Pleurodeles waltl, assembly GCF_031143425.1. NCBI lineage: Eukaryota > Metazoa > Chordata > Amphibia > Caudata > Salamandridae > Pleurodeles > Pleurodeles waltl. The sequence goes on along the minus strand of NC_090444.1, from coordinate 631,905,036 downwards.
CTTGTTTAGGTATTCAATTAGGCCTTTTGTTGAGAGGAGGGGTTGCCAATTGGTTTGCCTGGATCATTGACAATTAGTAGATGGTGGGTGTGGAGGGTAAAACTGCAGTCTGTGTTGTTGAAGGTGAAAGGAGACCCTATGTTGAGTCCAGCCTTTTCTCTTTCACCTGGTCACACTTCAATGTGGGTCATGACAGCATGGGGCAGAAGTGTATGCCTTTTTGTGCCTTCGTTGAGACTGGAGCCTACCCTCCTATGAGGAGAAACTCTCCACAAAGGTTTTGACTGGAGATCTGCCTTAAGAGCATGCTTGAAAGAAGAACTAACTCAAACCAGTTCTGAAATGCAGGCAATTAATCCATGTCTTGTGCCTGCTTTGGCTGTATATAAGTGGGACCTACTGAACCACTTGTTCCAGTTCAAGTTCTTTTTGACCAAGAAAGGGAGTGCTCTGCAGAGTACTCAGAGATCTGCTATACAACCAGAGCTGATGTGTGCCTGACAGCCAGTTTATCAGAGGTTAGGGAACATCAACTGATATCTTTCCCTTGATGAAAGAGCTGATCACCTGTCCTTAGTGTCTAGAAGCTAAGGGGAGTAGCCTTTCAACTCTGCAAGGGGAGTGACTGTGAAGAAGGACCGATCTGCTATGTGGCCCTGGTGTGGTGGGTCTGCAAGAGCAAAGAACTAGGGAGAGGAATCTGTGTCCCTCAGTGTTGGCGAAATGGAGACTCATCTGTGATTTCCAGTCTGAATTGTGAAGATGTTGTGTGGCCTAACTGCTGTGCCTGAAGTTGGCAGTGACGGCATGGCCTGAGTCACTGTGTATGATTGAGTGACACATGGCCTGATCAGCAGTGTTATGTGATCAAGTGTGACATGGCTTGAACTGCGGTGCCAAGTGAATGAGTACAGTGTGAACTGAGATAAGTGTGTCAAGTGATCAAGTGCAATGCAACTAGCGCCACTACGAACAAAAGAAAGAATGGCATAAATAGAGCTGCTGTGCCAAGAAGTACTTAACCACTGCATGACCTGAGCTGTGGATGTTCCATCCACCCTGTGAGATTCACGTGTTGCCAAGGACCCAGCCAACCTTTAATTGCAACTTCTGAACCTGCACTGCCCGGTGGGCCTGCAAGGTGCACCACTAGGACCGCAGAGACGCAGCATCTTCTGAGAAGTTTTAGATCAACTGAACAGCTGGAGTTGCAACCGTGCCCCATAAGTGTGGGAACTGGCAAAGACAACAGGAATCAGGGCAGACACCAGAACTCTGACAAATGGGCAACTTTGTATCTGTTCTTGGGTGAGGAACTGTACAAAAACGGAAACATGCACACTACTAAAAGTATTGGGGTTAAAACTGCACCAGAGCTAACTCTTGCTATGATATGCCCAGGGGGAACTTCTGGAGAATCTGGGGCCTGAGTGGGAAAAGCAGTGAACACGCTCCACCTTCAGGACACTAAGGGCTATATTTACAAGAAAGTGGCGCATCATAGATGATGTGCCACTTTTCTTGTGCCCCCTACCGGTACCTAACCACACCATGGTTGAGCCGTATTTACAATACCATGGTGGTCTTTAGAACAATAGCATCAAAATTATTTCCAGCCTCCCTGAGCCGGAATGCCTCCCTTGCATACATTATGCCTGACGCAGGCATAATGTGGCGCAAGGGGTTGCAAAGAGACAATGCAAGCATTGCTCCACTTTGTAAATATGGCGTAGCAGAAAAGCCACCTTAGCATCAAAAAAGGATGCTATGACGGCGCTAAGGTGGTGCAAGGGGCTTGTAAATATCCCTCTACGTTGCATACTGACTATATTTGTATGTGGTATTTAGACCTAGTGTATAATAAACATACTCTTCATTTTAAAAGTCAAGTACTTTGCTGGACAATACTTTCTTATATGAATGTGTAAATGCTGAGTGCTATGCTCATGCACCTCCACATTACCTCCCTCAGAAGCCTGTGACTGCTCACCATCACCACAAATGAGAGTGAAGTGCTGAAGGGGTTGTACCTCAGCCAGTTGTCAGAGCAAATGTAGGACAGATCCTAGAATATGAGTCAACCAACCTCATCCCCCATGGATGAGTCCAAATAGGCCCTCCCTGCTTGCTTTGAAGCCCCCCAAATGGGGTCTGTCAGAGGGCAGTGTACAAAGGTGCTTGGCAGTGAACTTTCACACTGTCCTGGTTATAAATTACAGAGTGTCTTGTGCATTTCGGAAATTTGTCCAACACAGAACCCTCTCAGATCAGCACAATGCATGTGGTTCAGCCTCTAACATTCAAAGGCACAATACTAGTGGTGCAGCTCTCCTGTTCACTGAACGAATTTTCTGCTGCATCTGTGTAATGTTGCCTTTTCACATGTTCAGTAAATCAGCTTTTCTCTGCCATCACAGGCAACCTAATCACAGTGATGAAGGGAAGCCAGAAACATCAGAACACTTTGGCCCAGATTTAAGAGGGCCTAACGCCACCTCACTTTATAAGTCTGGTGCGGCGACTTTGGTCTCGTTGGGCCACATTAGCAAAAAAACTATAATGCTAATGTGGTCCGACGAGACCAAAGTCACCGCACCAGACTTATAAAGTGGCACAATGCATGCATTGCGCCATTTTGTAACCCTTTGTAATGTATGCAAAGGGGGTGTTCCGGCGCAAAGGGGCCCACAAAAATATCTACAAAGCAGGCGTTAAAAAGGACGTTCCCATAGAAATCAATGGGCCTCCTTGCACATTGCTCCATTAGCGTCACAATTTTTGACGCTAGTGGAGGAAAACGCCACAATAGCGTCAAATTTTGCCACTATTGGTCTTAATACCCTCATGGTGCACCATATTATAAATATGACGCACAGATGGTGGCATTAGGGGGGCGTACGACAAGTGGCGCTGCATCCAATGCAGCGCCACTTTTCTTAAATCTGGCTGTTTGTTTTTCAATTAGGAGCCCATTACTAATTGGAGCAGTGCACATGCTACACAGACAGTCCCACCTGCACCACTGAAAAAGTAGCTCTTGCGCAATACAGTATACCACTGCATTCATACACCTGGAACTGCAGGAGGAAGCTCCGGAGAAGTGGGATTGCACGGCCGATTCTAGAATTTTTTAGACTGGGGCAGAAAAGGAATGTATGCATCCCATTTAATTTGCTTATGACATGATACCAGAGGTAGGCACATCGCAGGAAAGGTCATCAACGGCCTGTTAATGCCCTGGCACTGTTGAAACGTCTTTCCAAGAGGCAACTTTCCTGGTGTTGAAATCAGTACAGTGGTTACAAACATAAAAAGTGTCCCAATAAAATATGTGCATATATTTTAAGCTCTCTCAAGCTGTTCACATTAGTCAGAGTGGGTAAAAACGCTAGAGCCCGATCTCTCCTTGTCTGATGTGATAGAATCAGGCAAGTTAATGTACAAACGATACAGTGGGTTTGACACAAAAATAAAGTGCCAGAAGAGGTTACTGCAGAGCTGTGTCTGCAAAGCAGATACGAACTGCACTCCTTGGCATAGCAGAGTACTGTTCTATGTGCACAACAGAAATGTTGCACTATAGGGCTGTGCACAGCGAAATGCAGTGCTTCCCTTAGGACTGCGTGTGTACAAACTACAGCAATTCTGTATTGACCTAGTGTCAAAGAGCAGTGGATGGGTCTACTATGACCATTTTTATTATAGCAGGAGCGTCCGACACAAGGGACTGTATGCTTAGATGTGGCTAAGGTGACAGAATTATAGAAATTGCACACTGATCTACTATGACAACAACTTAACATTGCACTTATTTGCAATTTGACTTACAAGGCAATAGAATATCCCACCAAGACCAGACTCATGTGATTTCAGAGTCATTTATTGAATTAACATGTGCTAAGATTTATGTTTAATAGTTCAAAAACAGGCTACAAAATAAGTTTTGCATATACTTATGGGTGTAGAGTTTTCTGCCCTGACTGTGGAGTCTCCACACACATAAGTAAAGGTTTTAGTGGATACACATGGGAGAAGGGGTGATTTCTGCTTTAGGGCACTGGGGCTGTGTTCCTCTGAAATTTCTGCATCTTCACTGCACAAAATAGTAAACACATTGATTCATTTACACATATGATCCCAGAACGTATCTCTAAATAAATTGATCTATTTAAATCTGGGCTGCCTGTCCCAAACTGCCTGCCCCATCTCACTGTGAACAAGCAGTCAGAAGCCAGCCAGTGAATCAACCTTCTGCAATATGACACATGACATGGGGCTTACCTTTCTAAAGCGTTTAGTGCCATGGGAGTTTGGGGTGATATCCACTGTAGGCCAGTGATGCTGTCAATGTCACAGTTTTGGGTGTTGCAGGCTGCATCCCTGCATGTGGCCAGATGTTATTACCTGCTCTGAGTAAGCATGTGCAGAATTTGGTGTGCATACATGATGCTTATTAATGTCCTGATTTATTAAGAATGAACAGTGGAGTGGTGTAGGAAAGTGTCCCTTTTTGACATAATCACCCACACTTTCCTGGTATTTGATGCAATTGTGACTGAAAGTGCACTGGATTCCTGCTAACCAGGTCCCCAGTGCCATTTCTCTTTCCCTAAAACTGTGCAAACATTACCCAGTTGGCAATACCTTTGGCATCCCTGTAAGTCCCTAGCAAAAGATACCCCTGGTGCCTAGGGCATGGGTACCAAAGAGGGTTCCCAAGGACTGCAGCATGTATTCTGCCACCCTCAGGTACCCATCACACTGCGTGTTTTGGTATAGCTGAAAGCGAAAACACAATGTGAAAATAGCCTGTGTACCATGTCCCCTGCATGAAATATTTGAGTAACCACTACAGCAGGCCTTACAGCCCTGAGGCAGGGTGCATTATATTACATGTAAGGAATTATCTGCAAGAGCAGATAGGCCTCACTATGTCTTTGTCGATTCTCAGACATAGTGAGTGGATAGGGAAGCGATTTTAAGTACATGTGCAATGCGAGTTCCCCGGTACATGATGCCTTCACTGAAAATAGGGATGTCTGATATCAAGCATCTCATATTAATAAACCCTCACTGATGCCAGTGATGGATTTAATAATTCAGGCACTCTAAGGGCATCCTAGAGGTGACCCTGAAAAACCTAACATTTACCTGTGAGTTGGCTATCTAGTTTTAATTGGCCTGCCACCACCAGACATATTTCTGCCCCCCAGGGGTGAGAGCCTTTTCTCTCTGACAGACAGAAAAAAAGCCTGCTCTGGCAGGGGGGTTCCCAGGGGACCTGAGAATCTGCATTCCAAGGCAGGGGGCTTCAAAAAAGCCTACTACCCTTGGTATGTATATCTGGCTTCCCTCAAAGGAGAGGATGCCGACCCCCCTGCACAGGTAACAGTTGGAACCTGGACAGGTGGGAAAATTAGTAATCAGAGAGACGTACCCACTTCTCAGGTCAGACCCACCTCTAAGGTGAGCTGCCTGATGTGGACACAGCTTATGAAAGTCTGCCATCTTAGTGATGGCAGAACTAGGAACTCTAGGAAAGGGTTATGCCCACTTCCCAAGGGGCATAGTGACCCCATGGGTAAGTAGCCCATTGGCTCCTACTCTACACTCCCATAATGCCTTTAAAGTCTATATTTAGGGTAGGCACTTGCACCAGGAAATGAGATTCCTGTTGACCTACGAATAAGAAGGACACTCAAGAGCTGCAAAAGAAAAGACTGTGGAAGAAGCACCTGATTTTGCCCCATCCCTGCCCGTTTGTCTGCTGTTCCCACCGATTTGCACCAAACCCGACTTATCCTGCAAGCTGCTGTGCCTCCAAAAGCCTGGAAGGACTGTCTGTCTTTAACAAAGAACCGGAAACTCATGTGGAGCAGCGGAGTTGCTTCCCTGCTTCTTCTAGGCACCCCTAAAGACCTGAGAGGACTCTGGACTGCAACAATCCCACACTGAAAAGCACCACTGCACCCGTGCCGCCTGTCCCAAGCTGAAATGGGTCAAGGGTGTCAACATGGTCTCCAGGCCCTCCAAAGGCAGAGCCAACCTTGTACTTGACCATTGTGGCATCCCTGATGCCAACTGCAGTCTCTGCCCCCAGGCCACCTCAACTGTGAGTACTTCTGGTGAAGAAAACCCAATGCATCAAGAAAACCTCTGCACCCGTCACCCCTGGCCCAAGGAGAAGCAGACCTTAAGGTGTCCCCACATCCCTGAGCATCTCAAGACTTCAGCCCACCTGTTGATTCTCCTTGACTGGACTCCCAGTCCTGACCTGCAGCCTCTTTTCAACCAGACCAATCCTCATTAATTAACACTGGGCACCTGAAACTGTACTGCACCTCTGCACTCAGCTGCTCCAGTGCCACCTGCTGTAACCTGTTGGTGTGGCCTTGGATCTTGCCTCATACTCACCTAAAATTCAGGAGATTGGTCCCGTAAGTCGCTGTACTATACTTGAATGCAGTACATGTTTTTTCTCCATAGGATAACATTGCCCCTTCTGAAAAATGTAGTGTGTCGAATTTTAAAACCTGAAAGTAGTTTTCTTGCAAAACATACTTACCTGAACATATTGATTCTGGTGCCTAAATATGTATAAATATACTTGTTATTTTGGAAATTGGTGTGGATCCCTTTATTGAGTCGTGTGTCTCTTTTATTGACTGTGTGTGTATTTGCAGATGTCTAACATTCCTCTGATAAGCCTAAAGCTGCTGGACCACACTGCCCCCTAAGAGAACACCTTGAGATTGCTAGAGCAAGCCCCTGTCCCTTGATAAGGGAACCGCTGAGCTCTTTGCATGGTGCAAATGGTTCTAGCATTTTTCATCCCCACTCTGCACATTTTGATTTTAGACAGTTAAAAAACTGTTGCATGCTTGATGTTTGTTGTTGCGTAATTCTGAGGATCTGGCTTTGTCATATAGCATTAAAACCAACATGGAAACGGGTCCCATATTCATGCCCTTAACTTTAATGCCTAAAAAACTGATAGATTTCTGAGCAACAAATGTTAAAAACGTTAAGGGAATGCATGTCAGCAATTTAGTTTCTGTTGCTACTTCACATGTTTGACTTAATCTTGCATTTTCTAAGAGGGTTAACTATGTTTCTGTGTTTTTTTTCATGCATCTTATTACTCTGGTATAGTGCACACTTTCAGCTGAGTTGCACCTGGTGTTTATGGCAGGCAGCGATTGAGAGCTCTGGGGCTAAGGTGGAGGGCAGTGTTAGCTTCTAACAGAGCCTGTCAGTGGGTGGGTTTCTCTGAGCAGCACAGAGAGCAATGGTAATGTATTCCAGTCGCAATTGAAATTCTGTGTAAATGTGTGTGAAGGTGGTACACAGCCGGCAAAATATTGACAATGCTAATGTAAAAGAAAATAAAGTGCTTTCATTTGAGTGACTGCAGTGTCTGTTTGGGAGTGGTGAAGTGATAGAAATGTGGGGTAGTGCATTCAGGAGAGAGTGAAAATAGTGTGCTGAAGAGGAAAGAGGTGACGTTTACAATATGCAAATGAATGAGATATAGAGCAAAATAATACACGTCTAACATAAACTGTACTTAACTGAGGACCAATACTTCTGCCACAGACCTTAATAATATTTAATTCACAATCCCATAGTTTCAGAATGGAAGTATTTTCAATATTAATTATGTACAACAAAACCATTGCTGTTACTCTTTATCTTGAACAGCTAACAACCGTTGACAAAGCCAATAGTCCTGGCAGGTTTTAGGTGTATGTCAGTTGTGGTTATATATCTGGATACAATAAAATAAAGCTCAGAGAGAAACCAAATATCAGTCCAGTGACACACTATGGGAATCAAAGAAATGTACATGTTTAAACCACAACCCTTCGACAGGCCTACTCTTTTTTCATCCCACTTAAAGCCCTGTCTGCACATATTTCTATGTGAATGCAGTCAGCAGTTGTGGGTGCTTCCCCAAGCCTCGTAAGAGAAATATTTATTGAATTTTGCTTTAAAACGCATAATTTACCACAATTTTTTTTAAAAAATTCTCAGTGGGAGGACCCCCTTAGAACCCCATGTTTGCCGATCAAGCTTGCTTGCTATATAAAAATCCTACCCAACTTTTATGCCCCACCACGTTTAAATGTCATGAGCTGCCCCTGTGTGGGAAAGACACAGGGGAGTGAGCCAGAAAAGGGGCAGACCTACACCTAAAGGGGATTGTATTAGGAAGGATTATCAATGGGTTTAGGAAGAGCCAAGGAGGAATTCAGGGAGGGACGTCATTTACTCATAAAGGAGTAAGCCAATTGTTTTAGTCTGAGGGTAGAGACATGTAAGTTACACTTTTGTAGTAGATTTACATTCAGAGGTAGTGAGTACCAGAAGTATTAAAATTACTCCAAAGTGTAAAGTTACTCAAAAGTCAAGTTACCTTTGTGAGTTAGCCCTTCAGTGTTTTGAATGACAATCTCATATTGATACACATGTTCCCCATGCACAATTTAAAAAGTGGAAATCAGAAACGAACTTTGCTTTTGGTACTTAAACAATTGGTGTTACAATCAGCAAACTCAATGGCAATACTTTCTAGATCTCGAAAGGACAAAACATAGGCGACATGCTGGTTAACAAAGCTGCCTGCATCAGGCACTCGGCCAACTGAGCTACTCAGCTGCCTCTAGTGACCTGAGTCTTCTGTATCTGCCTTCTAAGAAAATTTTTGCTTGCAACTTTTAGTGCGCTGAATTCATGCACTAGTACAATAATACTGTAAAATAGTGCCTGATGTTTTCTGTCTTACAAACCTTCCAGGTAACAGTGCATTATCTGCTGTTTGCTGTGGCAATCCAGATAAACTGCTGCTTTATTTCTTTATCCGTTCATTTGGCACCTGTGACCAGAGGAGGATACCACGCACCCGCTGCCATTGTTTACACTAATAAATGCCCCCTATAATAACCTGAAGCTTAGCAGCCAGAACCTGTTGAGCCCTCCTTGTGTGGATGACAGGCAATAGAGCAAAGAGCACAGGCCATACAGAGCCGGCTTCCTCCAATCCCGCACAGTTGCTTGTGAAGTCCTCCCTCACTGGATCCTATCAGCTCAACTACTTTGTGCATGCCTCACTGCACCTTGTACAGATTCATGAAAAACAGTACTATGCAGATTCTGATGTTCCCTGTGCAGGTGAATGTCAAGTAGTACTGCAGAGGTCACAGGCTTCATAAGAGTGACATGATGCCATGGTGCATGCCCTGTACAGCCGGTTTCACTAGATCTGCAAGTATGCATATAGCATCAGCACTTAGGGCCAGATTTATTGAAAAGTGTTGCAGTGCGGTGCTGTGCCAAAATTGGCAGCTCCGTGTTGCGTTACTTTAGAAATGCAGGGATGCGCTGTATTTAACTGAATATGGCGCACCCCTGCGATTCCACCTGCGCTAAATTTAGCTGCCAACGCAGGCATCCTTGCACCATCGTGCAAGGATGTCTGCGTTGTGGGATAGATTGTTTATGTGCAGGAAGGTGTTCCATCCTGCACATAAACAATCACTAATGGTGCTTTGGCACTTCTGTGTGTGCTGTACAATGCAGCACACACAGAAGTGCCAAAGTGTCATGTTCAAATGATTGTTTATGTGCAGGAAGGGACACCTTCCCGCACATAAACAATCATTTCTGGCATTTTGCTCTTTCTATGCGTGCTGCACAATGCAGCAAGCATAGAAAAAGCAAAAAATGAGGAGGAATAAAAGTATTCTTCCTTGGTGAGCCCTGCTTATATTTTGGCGCTGCCTCAGGATTCATAAATCTGAGGCAGCGTCAAAATGCAATGCGTGTTGCTGTGGCATGCCCACAGCAATACCCATTTCATGGCCCTTCCACGCGCAGTGCTGCGTGGGAAGGGGCCATATTTACAAGGTGGTGTTAAGCCACCAAAAGTGGCTTAACGCCACCCTGTAAGTACATAGCAGTGGAAAGCGCCACAGGAACGTCACAAAAAGTGATGCCCCATGGTGCTAGGGGCCTATAAATATGGCCCTTAATTTGTAACAGTGTTTGCCGCTCCTCCACTCCAACACTTATTTATGGCAGTCGACCACATAGTGGTGCTGTCAGTCTATTTTTCCTAAATCACTTGAGAAAAGAGCCTGATTCACAACTAGGGACGGAATCTCCAAAATGCAGTTCTCAGTGTGGAGGTTCTGCCCCAAGGGACTCCACAGTTGTAATTTTACTACACGTAAATACCTTTGCGAATCAGGCCCAAACTGTTTAATAATGCAAGATACTATTAAAAATATAATAATGCCAGGATGCTCAGGATATTTTTACAGTATTGTGCCACATAGTAAAGTCCAAAGTGTAGCATTAGTAGAACTGTTGTGGCTTCCTGAGAAATATCTTGGAGCCTGACACTTATTATTTTACCAATTAAGCAATGCATTGCAGATTCTGACAGCACAGTACAGACGTCAGCTACTGCTCCTCTAAAGTACACCCATTATTAAGCTTATCAACCATAAGCGTGTTCATATGAACCTATTTTAAAATAGCAGGCAATGAAACAAAGGGCACAGGCCTAACGAAGCGAGTCTCCCAAGGTAGAGAACATGAGCATGGGTACAGGGCGGGCTTCATGGGACCTTTTGCATGTTTGCATGGCTGCCAGTACAGTCCAAGCTTTACTGCTGTCTAGGACATGTACATACTGGACACTACTCTGGTGACCTTGCTGGTTTAGTTCACACATCAAATAGCACTATGCCGGCCTTCTTGAACCTCGCACAGCAGACAGTATTGTGCATGCTTCATTGACCTCCTAACAGACAGGACAGGACTATGTAGCCCTCGCTGGCCCTCCTGTGGCAGACTGACCCTCTGTATGCTGCTGTACTGTTCAGGCCCGACTGGTCTTTTTTAGGAGACAGTACTGCGCAGAACTGGCTGGCCTCTCTGGAACTCGCTCAGCAGACAGTACTGTGCTTGCTTCGCTGGCTGCAGTAGTGTGCAGGTTGCAGGCCTCAGTACTCCTTTAAGACAGGCCTTACTGATGGTGCTGTGCAGGCCTGGAGAGCAGGCTTCACTGTGCCCTGCATGGCTTGCTCTCAAACACGGCAGTTCGTGAAAGAGTGGGGACACCTAGGCCTCACGGGGCCAGCTCTGACCTTACAGTTTTGTTGGAAGGCTTTGTTTAACTGCTTGCGCTACCCAATCATTGTCCCTCTAACCCGTTGAGAACAATACTGCAAATATTTGGTTATCCACTGGTTTCCGTCTGACAGTGGTCGATAAAGGTAAGTGAATAATGGCCAGGGAGGTTTGCCTACTTAAAATAGACAATGCACCTTCTTTTTTAATGTTCAAGCTTCAGATTAAGAAAAAAATAATTGTCAGCGATGTGCCACAGCCTACTTGGAGAAGGAATGGAGACTTTGCTGCAAGGCCCAAGAGAAGTGACCCACTTCACTCTCTTTCCCATTGGTGGACACTGGACTTTGGACAAGGGCTGTGAAGAGTAGGGCAGTCAATTGTACACATTTCCATTTTTAGTTCAAATTATTAGTTCACAAGACAATATGCACGTGCAGAGCTAACAGAAAACATTTATTTAGGGGATTATGGGTGGCATTCCACTTTTGGGGAGTTTATTCCACACTGTGCTCATCTAACTTACACTCCTATTCTTTTTATAATCAGAAAAAAAGTCTCAATATATATTGAGTTTCTCAAGTGTAAGCATGTTGCCATGAAAAAATAATACAGTTATAAATGGTGGAGTATATTGGGCCCGATACAGAGGCTCAGCTAGAACATGACTGGCCCAAGATCAATTATTTTGGTTAGGAAAGCCGAGATTGCAATATAAAACTGTTTCCCTATTTGCAACAATAAATCTGCAAACCAGCCTAAAAGAATACAATAATGTAAAAATTGTTAATCCCAATGAAAGACGTTCCTGCTCAATGTTTTTAAAGCTTGCTTTGCACATTTATTTAATGCCTTGGTCGGACCAGGCGTTAGGTGACCTGTGGACCTATTTCCATGGGTAAACACTATGGAATGGGTCCACAGGTGCCCTTCTCAAGCACCAGGAACACCCACACCCACACCAGGGGGACACCGGAGGATGGGGGACCCCATTCCAGGTAAGTAGGGTAAGTAGATATAAGTATTGTTTTTATTTTAAATTAAAGTGCCATCGGGGGCCCAACTTGGGGCCCCCTGCATGACACAGGGTGCAATGGCCATGCCCATGGGACACTGGTCCCCTGTGCTGGTCATTGGGTATGGTGGGCATGACTCCTGTCTTTTCCAAGACAGGAGTCATGTGGTATGGATAGTGTTGCATCAGAAAATGAGACCAGGCTGGATAGAGGCATTTATTTTTGCCTCTAACCAGCCTAACGTCATTTTTTGGTGCAAAATTCCCTTCTCCCATACCGCCGCCCCCACCCGGCTAACGTCATTTTTTTACACTAGCCCACCCTTTGCACCAGCTTGTGCCATTCCATAAATATGACGCCCGGCTGGTGCTCAGGAATGGCGCAAGCCGTTGCTAAACTATTTGATGCAAAACTGTGTTAGTTCAGTTTTGCAACAAAAACTATAAATGTGCCCCTACGTTCACACTGTTGGAACACTCAGGCCCAAATTTATACCTCTGTTGCACCAAATTTGCGTCATTTTTCTCAATGCAAATTTGGTGCAAACTTAACTCCATTTTATATTTTGACGTTAAACACATCTAATGTCAAAATATAGGAGTTTGCACCATTTTTTGGATGTGTGCACCTACTCTGTGTCAATGAGATGCAAGGTAGGTGTTCCCATCTGAAAAATTTAGCTATCCCCATAGCCCCATTTGTATCCCCCTGGGTGGGATGAGGGGCTAAATAATGGTGCTAAGCTTGCTTTGCATCATTATTTAACGCCTGGATCAGACCAGGAGTTAGGGACCTGTGGACCCATTTGCATGGTTAAACACCATGGAATGGATCTACAGGTTCTCTCCCCAAACCCCAGGAAAAAAAACCACCAGAGGGACACCGGAGGATGGGGGACCCCATCCCAGGTAAGTTCAGGTAAGTATTTTATAATTATTATTTTTTTCCCATCAGGGGCTGTTAGAAATAGGGTCTTTGGTTGACAGTCAGGTTACCCCCTGTTCAAGCAAGGACCCTCACTCTAGTCAGGGTAAAAGAAAATCACCCTCAGCTAACCCCTGCTTACCCCCTTGGTAGCTTGGCAGAGCAGTAGGCTTAACCTCAGAGTGCTAGGTGTAAAGTATTTGTACCAACACACACAGTAACTTAATGAAAAACACTACAAAATGACACAACACCAGTTTAGAAAAATAGGAAATATTTATCCAAACAAAACAAGACCAAAACGACAAAAATCCAACATACACAAGTCAAGTTATGAATTTGTAGAGATTAAACTAAAAAAATAGCGCTTAGAAACAAAAATGCTTCAATGAGATGTTAACACGGCGTCGTGACGGAGTCGTTCCCAACAAGCCGACACCAGCGGCGCCGGACACGGAGTCGTGTAGACCCCCAAGTACAGTACCTTTGGTGAAGAGTGAAAACAAGCCGATGTACGAAGTCGGGGATCGCGGCGTCTGTGCGAAACGTTGAATCCGTGCACTTCGAGCGGCGTCGGTCACGACGTGGTGCAGCGACTTCCACGGAGTCGCGGACTTCAGCGGGGCTGCAGCGGCGTCGGGCCTGCAAAGAGCATTGCGTTCCAGCGAAGGTCACGGCGTCGGGTGCAGGCGGCGTCACCGGATTCAGCAGCGGCGTCGGTCCGGAGTCGTCCGAAGTCGATTTCCTTGGATTTCCACCAGCTTTCCTTTCAAGGGCCCAGGGACTGGATAGGGCACCACTTGTCAGAGCAGGAGTCTCTCCAGAGACTCCAGGTGCTGGCAGAGAGAAGTCTTTGCTGTCCCTGAGACTTCAAACAACAGGAGGCAAGTTCTAAATCAAGCCCTTAGAGATTTCTTCACAAGATGGAAGGCACACAAAGTCCAGTCTTTGCCCTCTTACTCTGGCAGAAGCAGCACTGCAGGAAAGCTCCACAAAGCACAGTCACAGGCAGGGCAACACTTCTTCCTCAGCTATCAGCTCTTCTCTTCTCTTGGTTCCAGAAGTGTTTCTAAAGTCTGTAGATTTGGGTGCCCTTCTTATACCCATTTTAGTCTTTGAAGTCACCTTTCTTCAAAGGGGACTCACACCTACTTGTGAAATCCTGCCTTGCCCAGGCAAGGCCTCAGACACACACCAGGGGGTTGGAGTCGGCATTGTCAAAGACAGGCACAGTCCTTTCAGATGAGAGTGACCACTCCACCCCTCCCTCCTAGCAGAGATGGCTAATCAGGAAATGCAGGTTACACCCCAGCTCCCTTTGTGTCACTGTCTAGTGCGAGGTGAAAAACAACCCAACTGTCAAACTGACCCAGACAGGGAATCCACAAACAAGGCAGAGTCACAGAATGGTTTAAGCAAGAAAATGCTCACTTTCTAAAAGTGGCATTTTCAAACGCACAATCTTAAAATCAACTTTACTAAAAGATGTATTTTTAAATTGTGAGTTCAGGGACCCCAAACTCCACATGTCCATCTACTCTCTAGGGGAATCTACACTTTAATCATATTTAAAGGTAGTCCCCATATTATCCTATGAGGGAGACAGGCCTTGCAACAGTGAAAAACTAAGTCGGCAGTATTTCACTGTCAGGACATATAAACCACATTACTATGGGCCTGATTCTAACTTTGGAGGACGGTGTTAAACCGTCCCAAAAGTGGCGGATATACCACCTACCGTATTACGAGTCCATTATATCCTATGGAACTCGTAATACGGTAGGTGGTATATCCGCCACTTTTGGGACGGTTTAACACCGTCCTCCAAAGTTAGAATCAGGCCCTATATGTCCTACCTTATCCATACACTGCACCCTGCCCTTGGGGCTACCTAGGGCCTACCTTAGGGGTGCCTTACATGTAAGAAAAGGGAAGGTTTAGGCCTGGCAAGTGGGTACGCTTGCCAAGTCGAATTTACAGTGTAAAAATACACACACAGACACTGCAGTGGCAGGTCCGAGACATGATTACAGGGTTACTTGTGTGGGTGGCACAACCAGTGCTGCAGGCCCACTACTAACATTTGATTTACAGGCCCTGGCACCTCTAGTGCACTTTACTAGGGACTTAACAGTAAAACAAATATGCCAATCATGGAGAACCAATTACATACAATTTTACACAGAAAGCATATGCACTTTAGCACTGGTTAGCAGTGGTAAAGTGCTCAGAGTTCAAAAGCCAACAGCAACAGGTCAGAAAAAATAGGAGGCAGGAGGCAAAAAGATTGGGGGTGACCCTGCATAAGCAAAAAAGTCCAACAGGGGCCCTAACTTGGGGCCCTCTGCATGGCACAGGGTGCAATGGCCATGCCCAAGGGACACTTGTCCCCTGTGCTGGTCATTGGGGTCGTGGGCATGACTCCTGTCTTTCCTAAGACAGGAGTCATATTTTGGTGGTTGTGCACCAGGATATGGCGCTAGTCTGGTTAGAAGCATTTTATTTGCCTGTAACAGGCTAGCATAATTTTCTGATGCACAAATCCCTCCTTCCCTTACGGCCACGCACCCCCCCCCCACCGGTTGGCATCTTCTTCTAAGACGCTAGCCCAAGTTTAGCACCGGTTTGCGCCATTCAATAAATACGGCGCCCGGATGGTGTTGTTAAATGACACCACCCGACACTAAACATTTTGCCACAAAACTGCGTTAACACAGTTTTGCGGCAAAAAGTATAAATATGGGCCTCAGAGCATCATAGTCTCAGCTACCCACCTCTGGCATCAGCCCTCTCCTTCAGCCATAAAAAACAGACTATTAGGCTTCCTGCACCAGCTACCGGCAGAACACAGGAAAAACACCCCATATGCAGAACAAACCCACAGAAAATGGCTCTGTTTTCTGCTTTAGCCCCTCTTCTATGGATCGAAGAGTGCTGAAACATGGCTATGGCACCAATGGGAGGAGGCCCTGTTCCTTGGGCCTCGTAGCATTGGACCATGGTTGAGACAGCCTGGCATGGGACTCTCTTCTGCTGGGTTTCACAGCCCTGGACCTGTGATTGCGAGGCCCATGGGAGGGCTTTGCACCCTTTCCTTGAAAACACTTCTCTGGAGTCAACATGGTGGTAGGCTGGTCTGGGACCCTGAGCAGCTGCCCACATTGTACGACTTGTGCCAGTCCTGCTTCAGTGAGGTGGGTATGGGAGTTTGTAGAGACTAATCAAAATAGTCGCTTTTCCTTGTAGGCCCAAAATTGCTAGGGCAATCAATATGGTAAGGTCAGCACAGGGTAGTTCCTTAGAAAGTCCAGGAAGCAGCGAACACTATTAATTAGATATGAGAGCTTTTTGTTTCTCGACCTGAATGATGATGTTATTGCTTATGAATTCATCAAAATGCATGACTAACAGAATTTTACTCTTCCAGTTTATCTTGCAGAATGTAAGCGGGGCAATGGAGTTGAATACAGAGGAACACAATCCAAAACTGCGAAAGGAGTAACATGCCAGCAGTGGTCCAGCACAAAGCCTCATATGCCCAAGTATGGCCTATTTGCATCTCCCAGATTCATAAATAACTGATGTCAGATGTGTAACACTGAAGCAAACTTTTGTCCCACATCAATGTACAATATAAGTATTGAGCTCAATCTTTTCAAACGGTTTACTCTCCAAAAGAAAACTTTAAAGCACATAACGTCAACGAAAGTGTAGTTATCCTCTGTAAATTGAAATGATGCATTGAACATAACATGCTACAATTTTATTTTTTAAGTTGCTTAAAAGGATTTCCAATAAAAGGACTTGGGCTGAAAAATAGGTTTCAGTGAAATGCAAGTACCCAAGAGGAAATCTTCATTCCTTCTACAAAGTGTATGTAGGTTAGGGTCAAATACAGTAAATTACATTATTATTTATTGTCCTTGAGTCCAAGTTTTGAGCACACCAATGGAAAAATACTCTACCGCTTTGTAAAGTGTTCAGTTGTGTTATCCTCAACACTGAATCAGTTCTTGTAGATCAAAGGTATCAACGCTGGTCCTGAGGGTCAGGTTCATGCACATTTTTAGGATGTCTACACCAGACAAAAAGTGAATCAGAGACGTGGATTATAATTAGGGCATTACATTCTGATTCCTGCACAAAAATAAGTTTGCAAACCCAAGATGTGTGTTCATTATCACACTCGCTTTTTTACCCTGATAGATATCACCAGTGTGAAAAACACAGACTCCGTTTGTATTGTGTTATTCCTGGGCCAAAACTCAGAACAGCATACATGTACTGTATACAGTGAAAGCACACCCGTTGTGCCAAAATAGAGTGCCTATACTGGAAATGAATCTGCCACTTCTGAGCAAATTGTGACACTGCTGTTGTAGAGAGAAGATAGAAAAGCCTATCAAGTTTTTAAAGATATTGTTTTCTTGTGCAGGGATTGTTCTTCAAACATCTGTATTAAACAATTCTAATTTAATACAGAAGATCTTCCTCTGGTGGTGGGGGGCCTCATCAATTTTTTAGCCAGGCACATATCTTTGGTTCTACATTGCTTCACAATTGCCTTTTCTATGTTTTCACATAGGAGTGATCTTCTGATCTTAAAAATGTATGCCACCAGTGCTCCGGTTTGTGGCTAATCTGTTTCAAGTTCAGCTAGTTCCATATTATAGAATTTGAAACCCTCTTTGGATTTATCAATTTTAACTGGGCTCAGCATGTCGAGAGTGGAGGATGTGGTAAGATAGAGGTTGTCTAGAGGGGCCTCTGGGTCTGCGAAGACTGATGGGTTGTGTCTTACAGCACTGATCGTTGTGTGAAACTGTTCATAGTTGATATCCCTCTAGTACTTGACTGGGATGCACAGTGCCATGGTTTTGCTGGTGGGGGTAGTGCTGTAACTCAGGTTAGGGAGGTAGAAAGAGATGAAGGAATGGTCAACCAGGTCTGTGGTTATACCTGTGTGTTGCATGTCTCTAGTTTGTGCGTGAGAACTAAGACAAATGGGGTGTCCAACTGTGAGAGATGAGTTGCTCACCATTTGGGTTAAGACTTCACCTCTTTGTATTCAATGAAGTTCACTTCTGGCAGGCTCCGCATAACAACCGTTAATTTAAAGTCACCCATTATAACACTTTTATTGGCCTCGTTCTGGAGTTGGAGTGTCACTTTGAAGAAATTATTCAGAAAATCTAGCTTGTATCCTTGAGGGTGATTTACTAGTACAGCAATGAATGAACTCACTGAGGTTGACAATCAAACACATACCAAAGATTGGTAAACTGTAACGAGCAATTCTGGGTAATTTGGGCCGCTGAGTGAACTATGGTAATAAAGAACCATTATTAAGGCACACATTTTAAACAATCCAGAGGAGCCATGGCTCAACTAAATGACAATAGCGAAGGCCAACCAGTAGTTTTATTCTGAAAGAGAAGTCAAAGAAAATCATGCTTTACTATCTGGGCATTAAAGAAAATTAAGCCCTATTTGCTTGGACATGACTTAATTTTCCAGATTGACCACAGACATTTAGGTGGCTCATGCAGATGGGAATAGAAAGTCTCAAGCTGATGGTGCTTTATTCAAGGATTATGTTTTAGAGTCCAACACACCTGAGAGGGAGCATGGCAATGGAAATAGACTTTTAGCATTTTTCTGCCAATGAAGACATAAGCAAATAATGGAGGCACGTGTAAGGAAACCATGTAGGTCTCGTCAACGCCCACACATTTTGCCTTTTATGTGGATCGTATGTGAAATCCATTGTGCTTTGAGATCTACATAATTGCTACAACCCTCATATTTCTTCAGTTTCAAGGGATGAAAACATATTTTCATGCTCATAAGACATTGTTAACATGAGAATGGCAGACCGCAGGTTAAGCTTACTCCCATGTACATAAGTATGTTATGTTTGTGCATTCTGCAGACATACACAATGGCAGCTACCGTCCACGATCTCCTGGACAGCACTGTTTTACCTTGCATTCCTCATTGTGCCACTGTGAAACTTAACCGTTTTGGGTTAAATGCTTGAATTCATAACTTCTAATCCTTATACTTATTTAAAGAATACTCAATTTGCATAACATCTCATAAATTTGAAATCCATTTTTTTGTTATTATATGTTTTTAGGCAGTGCTTAATTTGTAACTAAAAAGGTGCCGTGCCCAAAGCCCTCCTCTTAAACACCCGGCTGCTGCAAGTAAATGTGTTAACATGGAATTCTGAGGCAGCGTAATCCTGAAGCCATCTCGGGCCTCTTCAATCCATATAAAGCCACACCCTGCCCATTCAGCTCACTCTTGCAGCTTTCTACTTTCTCCCTTTGTGACGCTTTTTCGTTTTTCTCTTCCTCCGTCTTTCCCATATGTGTCTTTTGCTCACAGCAAATGCTTGAGGCAGAAGAATAAGTCCCGGCCCTCAAAAATAAGTGCCAGTGCTCAGCACCGGAAACAACAATCACAAATTAAGCACTGTTTTTAGGTCGAGATGTAATAATCTTTTTTGCAGTTGCAAACACTACGATTCTGACAATCTGAGTGTTTTCAGCATCAAAACAGGTATTTAATGTGTATGAAACACATTTTAGGAGACTGTAAACTTTTATCAACTCCTAAAATGGGTATTAGAATAGTTACCAATCCTCAATTTAGAAGGTGCTAATTGTCGGCTATGTCCAAATTACAAATCTTGATTCTATATATCAATGGTTTGCAGATGGACTTCTGGTCCCAAAACAATTAAACGTTGGGGAGGAAACCTTTTCACAAAAGGGAAAGGGTCCCCTTTGGACCTATTCCTCTTTGTGAATTGTGATCAAAGTTTCGGGGGGAGTAGGAGTAGTCCAGGAGACCACTGCCATGCTGTGCTGGAACTACGGTGAGGGAGATGCTTCAGCAGCTCCAAAATAACCTTGCATGACTTCAAAAGGAAAATGATCAAAAAAGTGGTCTTTCAATTTTGTTTTGCTCATAAAGCTTTTGCTGTGCATTCAAAGACATAGGTCAAAAGCCAGAAAATGTCTCCTGGCAAATGGCATCTTGTACTTTTTTAACCTGGAACCCTGGTGTTCACTCTTCCCTCCAGTTACTGCAAAGAGAGTGAACTTTGCAACCAAGGGACAATTCCCCTGGGTACAGAAAGCGTGAAAGGACAATGCTGCTTTCTGTGAAATGTTTCCTAACATACAACACTGAAATATGGGTAAATGAACTTTACAAATATTTCAAAACGTAGCAGCAGGTAAAGAGCAATTAACACATTCTGTTTGTAATTCTGCACTGTGACAGGTACAAATATATTAATAGGCTCAAAGCAACCAAGACACTTTACTTGTATGATACATTAGCACTGAAACCAACATTCCACAGGTTATTCTATGCGTGCCTTTTAGGTTTAGCAGTAGCGCTTCACACCTGATGCAAATAATGGCAATTTAAAGAGGACATTTCAGTGGAAATGGTGCTCTCTGTACATGCCAGTACACTTCCAACCAATGTGTTACTCACATAATTGAAACATTGTACTGCAAAATGTGCCACTGAACCCAGTGCTTAATTTGTGCTTGTTGTTTCCAGTGCGGACCACCGGCACTTAATCTTGAGGACCAGCACTTATTTTTCTGCTTCAAGTATTTACCGGGAGCAAAAGACACATATGGGAAACACAGAGAAAGAGATAAAAGAAAAAGCGTCACATTGGGAGAAAGCAGAAAGCTGCAAGAGTCTGCTGAATTGGCAGGGAGTGGCTTTAAAAGGATTGAAAAGACCTGAGATGGCTTCAGGATTAGGCTGCCTCAGTATTCTGTGCTCGTACAGTTAATTGCAGCAGCCACATGTTTAAGAGGAGGGCTTGGGGCACAGGCACCTTTTCATTTACAAATTAAGCACTGACTGAACCTATACTGCAAGCCCCCCGCCCCCACCTCCTGCTGAATGGGAGTGGCTCACTTGCAGCACCTGACCTTTATATAGTACTTTTATTTTTCACAAAACCTGCAGGTTTGGTGATATAACATTGATAGCAGCACCCGCACTCTGTAAAATGTTGCAGAACTACTGCAACTGCCAATCCTCAAAGAAACCCTAAAATAAGAAAACCTTTTTTAACAGTCTTGGTTCTTTCAAGTATATTGGGTTGTTTTTATGAAGAAATATTTCTTTATTTAAATGCAATCACATACAGGGTGATTTGCTGACCCCTGCAAGCCACCATCCCTGTGATTGTATCCAATCATAGTGAATCATAATGAAAATGAATTAGGTAGGTCAGATTATTACCCAATCTGAATGGAATTTTACAAACTGACCTATTAGTATATAGGTCTGTTTGCAATATTTATTACTGTTCACAAAAAACTGGATGCAAATTTCAGCCAGTTTTAACAACCAGCATAATGATATTTCTGATCCTTCCTATGTAAAACTACTTAGCAATATGAATTTATAGACCAAAAAATCTCATTATCTGGTTGTTATTGAAGATTATGCTTTTATTTTTCACCTATTTGTCAGAAAATAGCTTGACGGAGTATTATCCACTCCTTCTCATTTTTGTGGCTGTATGTAATTGGTTTTGATATTTCATTGTTTCTTTATAAACCATAACTATAAAGTGTTATTTGTTTTGCTACATCCTTGCAGAGCAGCGGTTCCCCCATTAGGGTGGAGGAGTGCTGCCCACCACTGCTGCCAGCCCAGCAAACATGAAAAATAAAATGGTAATAAATGCTTTTATTACCATTTTATTTTTCTGTGCAGCAGATCAGCCTCAGCCAAATGTTAGGGCGGGGCCATTGTTGTTGACTGGCAGCAGTGGAGGTTGAGTGGTGCACACACCAGTTTAAAGTGTGCATGTCTCTTTGGTCTGCTGTAATACGGGAGCCAGCCTGAAATGTGCACTTAAAGCCTTTCCAGTCGAGCTGTCTTAAGCAGCTGGGTGGAAAGCAGGCACAGGCCTCCAGTGGCTGTAGGAGTGCTAAGCCAGCCGGCTCTAATCAATGCAAGTGCTTCTCTCATGTTAGTTAACAGCATGAGAGCAGTGCCTGGATTGGTTAAGGGAGTTGGCTCTGAGACCCCTTGTTGCCTTTTTGCCACAGACTGTAGGATGAGATAAGAATAGATAAGCATGTTTTTTATTTAATTTTATTTTATTTGTACACACTGTCAAGCAGTAGGAGAAACCCACACTGCCTTCAGCTTCAACTCCAGAGTTCGTAATCATGGCCCAGTGTAGACACTGTTTATAACAGACCACGATTGAGGGCTTTGCTGGCGTAGACACTGTTTATAACAGACCACGATTGAGGGCTTTGCTGGCTTCTAAGAATTACTGAAAATTAGTTGATATATTTGCCTGATCGCCCCACCACTTTCAAATACAAGCAGCCACTGCTGATCCTTTCACACCCTTGACACTTGTCTGAGAAAGAATTCATTTTAGCCCACACTGCCAAAAGCCAGCTTGAAATGACATTTGCAAAATGTTTGGTTTGCCTTTTTTACTCTTCCTGGCTTGGTGGCGATGAGAGCAATGCCCTTACCATAATCCTATCAGGTGACATCCCATTCACCCTGCAATGTAGGTTTCTAACAAGTACATTATAAATTTATGATGCCATTAGAAAGGAAACAGAACACAAGTAATATCCTAAGTGCACTTTTGCAACGTACTACTAAAAATAGTCTTTGTTCGCAAAGAAAAGTAGTATTTTTGGTCATTGAGCACTGTTTCAAAATATAATTTGAATCAGTGATGGGGAGTTGGCGCTAGCATCATTTGGATCCATTACTTTGATACAAATTGTTACAATTAATCCAACATGTCTGTGTGTTCTTATAACACATGCTTTTCCATCACATTACATTTTTAATCCAATTTTGTTAATTTAACTTATTTAATCAAATTATTTATGAAATACCTAATTACAAACAAATGTCTACAAATATATACCTAAAACTCACACCCTTGTGAATGTTCTATCCTCTAAAGAATATAAAGAGCTAACACCGAGCCTGTCATATACAAAGATTGTTTTGTTTTAAACATTTTTCAACAAACCAATTTGTTTTGACAATAGGACAAAGAAATAGATAACACACAAGTAGACATTTCATACATGGAATAGGAGCTTTGGGGGGACTCTTCTTCATACAGCATGGACAATTCCATGTCCTTAAGAGAGAGGTGCTGAACGTACTGCCAAAATATTTCAGTCACTACTGGGACGCATGTCAATGGCAAAGACCAACAATGCCCTTTACTAAAGCAGAAATAACAATGGGCCAGATGTAGCAAAACGGCAATTTGCGACTTGCAAATTGCGAGTCCCTGCGACTCGCAATTTGCAAGTCGCAAATTGCTATGCAGTACGGTGTCTCAGACACCGACTGCGACTCGCTATGGGGTCGCAATGACCCACCTCATGAATATTCATGAGGTGGGTCGCAAATTGCTGCCCCATAGCGAGTATAGGCACTCGCTAACATGGAGGCCTGCTGTCGTCAGCAGACCTCCATGTTCGTGACTGCTTGATCAATAAAGCAGTTTTTTTTTTTTTAAGTGTAGCCCGTTTTCCTGACAGGAAAACGAGCTGCACTTAAAAAAAAACCGAAACCTTTAGTTTCGGTATTTTTTCAGGGCAGGGAGTGGTCCCTTGGACCACTCCCTGCCCTGAAAAAATATTTGTGGGTCCAGTCACAAACTGGAAGGGGTCCCATGGGGACCCCTTCCAATTTGCGAGTGGGTTACCATCCACTTGAAGTGGATGGTAACTGCGATGCCTGTATTGCATCCCACTGCGAGTCGCAAATAGGAAGGGAACACCCCTTCCTATTTGCAAGTCGGAAATGCATTTTGCGAGTCGGTTCCGACTCGCAAAATGCATTTCTGCATAGGAAACTGCGTTTTGCGAGTCGCAAACGGCAAATTTTGCCGTTTGCGAGTCGCAAACAGTTTCCTACATCTGGCCCAATATGAATGACAACTATTGGTATGCATCCTGGCCCATGTATGGCTGAATCAGGTAGAACCACTTTTTAAGTAAAAGGAGTCTGGGGTATTTACAATTTAATATATTTAAATTTGGTACTCATGGCAGCATTGGTAAAGTAACAGGTTGTTATCATCCAAATCAAAATAATGGAAGACAATGGAATGTGTGTACATCCAAACATGGAAGTAGTCTAAATACAATTCCATAATGTCTTTGATATGACAACAGAATAAGCAAAATAGTGAACTAATTGAGAAATGTTCCAAGTTACCAGATGCATAAGGGTGGCTGTAAAAATAAGCCCTCGATGATTGAGACATAATAGAAATCTTTTTGAGAGTTGTCATATTCAATGGTCCTGATTATGAGTGAGTTGGTGAATCCTTACAAACTTTAACAGGGGAAAAGTGCACAGTATTCACAGTACCATCTGGATTTTGGTGCATTAAGCACCAAAACCTGCATGTTATTCCTCAAAAACGTAGAATAGACATTTATTGCACCCAATAAATAACGTAGTCTGGGGTTTCATTATTTAACAAGTGCAATAATTAGCGTCTTGATTCTGACAAACTTGGAACCTGGACCATAGTCTTTATAAACATAATGAGAGAGAAAAAGTCAGAAATGCCAAGCTTTTCAAGCAGTAGCAATAACATATGCAAGTGTGAGCTTTTCTGGCATAGAATCACAAAACAACAATATGAACTAGGGACTAAAATGGACAGTCATCCTGGAATGATCACCGCTTTTGGGCTCACGGTGGCCGAGAAGTATGAGAATGCTGGGTGAAATGACAGTCTATCCTCAAGGCTGGAAAATACAGCTAGACAAACCCTACAGTGCTACGATGTCATCCTAGTGTAAATACAGCACTATACAATACTCTTCTAATATAACATAACATTATGTGCATTAGAAGAGGTTCTTTGAGCAAGACAAATTTAGCAAGCGTGGTCAAATCTAATAGGTTTATGAATGTATGTATTTGCATTGCGTTATAAAACACAAACTCGTGTTAAAGTCAGTGGAGTAACGAAACTGGAGCCCCCCCCCCCCCCGCAAGGACATTTAGAGCCCCCCATGGACTCACTCAGGCCAGGTGATGTGCTGAGGGGGCCCCATGGAGCTCTGCCCCCACCGCACCACGGGGGCTGAGGGGACCTTTGTTACATGAGTGGTTAAGGTCTCTAAATAAAGCACTAGTTAACTAGCGGAGGGATGTCCTTACAGTCATACTATACAAAGAAGTTACGACTACATATTCCTCTATGAAATTGATTATTATGATTTGTTATAGTCTCATAATTGAATAATTCTTTTTGAAAATAAAATCGATTGACTAGTATTCATCTAAAAAACGATATGACACCCCCCAGCTAGATGCTTTTCACTTTTTCAAAGTAAACTATCATTAACTCTAAGTCTCTTTTTGGTTATATTAGTAAGAGAAAAACATATTTATTTTTGAACAACTAAGCTCGATTGGGTCAAAAAGTTTATTGAAAAAAAACAAAGCTGGTTTGAGACCTTCAGCCGCATCAGATCTTACCTGAATTTTGTAATGGCTTTGACTCTCACAGCGCAGACCACCAATCCGAAGAATGTTACCAGCACTACTAGTTCTTCTAACAAAGATAGAGACGAGTGAAAACTGTAGGGGAGAGTGGCAGACCTGCAACATATGTACCTGACTTCAAAGTGACCATGGTTTAGGGTGAACTGAAGAGGACGGTGTTGCTCACACTCATTGTAGTCAAACCCAAGGAATAATCTGTATATCTAGAAAATATACTCATAAGGTAGACGAGGTGTCATCTTGAGAAATAATTGAAACCAATGTCCAGGTTATTCCCCACAGTAGAAAATCATAGCGTTTCCCGAGCCCAGCTATGCTTACTAACCTTACTAACTAGAACTTACTAAGCAAGGCGTTGTTTCCAAAGAGTCAGAAGAAACTCCTTAAGAGGTTGAAGACTTTCTTATCAGTAATTTGAAATCCACTCACAATTACAATCGCCGCACTGAGAGGATTTTGTGCACGAATTGCAATTCACAAGGCCTAACGTGATGTGTGATAACAGCATAAGTGCAGGGACCCTTATAGCCCGGGCAGGCCCAACCTTTGAGCACATCTCATGATTGTAAATATGCAATATTTCTGTGCATGTGAGTACACAAAAACTCCCAAATCAACAAAAAAATAATCATATTTTCTAACTGCTGTCCACGAGCCTGTGTTTTAGTGGGTACACAACAATTAAATGTAATCACAGCGGGGCCCTTCGCACAGGGAAGGCTCGCAGGTTCAAGTTGAAAAGTATACTGCTCTGTGTCTCAAACACGATTTTTAATACTAAAGTGTTAATCATCTGAAAATGTGCGCAATGCCTCTGCCTGGTAGAATCTAGCCAAAAGAAACTCATGTATGCACAAAGCATTTGTTAAATTGTTGGTACTGAGTATAAAAGAATCAAAGCCTTTCATAAAAAACAGATGGTTCCAAGTTGGGCTCCGGCAAAGCTTGCTACTCCCGAATAGCGCTTCAACGCCTCGTCAAGGGCAGCAAGTACTACATAAATACAATTACAATTGAAGGTTATTAATTATTCTCGTGTTAAAGTAACACAATACTTTTTTATGACTG
Organism: Pleurodeles waltl; assembly: GCF_031143425.1. NCBI lineage: Eukaryota > Metazoa > Chordata > Amphibia > Caudata > Salamandridae > Pleurodeles > Pleurodeles waltl. Next base: position 631,878,313 of record NC_090444.1, on the reverse strand, counting down.
TACCTTAAATCATTATGTCAAAGCTAAGCAATTCACAAAGTATCAGATTTTATAACTATTAGATTCAATATTTCATTCTCCAGGGCTATTGCTTTCAAAATGATACTACTGTGAAGCATTTCATTTAGAAGTAAACACAGGCTAAATCACAGTAAGGAACTGTTACTATGGAAACATGATTTTGAGATTTCGCCTACAGGCAGCTTTAGCTGCTTGTTGTTGAACATCGTGGGCCGTATTAATAGGCCCCTAGGACCACAGGGGCGTCACCTTTAGTGACGCTCCTGTGGCGCTAAGCACTGCACCGTATTTACAAGGTGGCATTAAGCCACCTTGTAAATACGGCCCCTTCCCACACAGCACTGTGCATGGAAGGGGCGTGCAATGGGCGTTACTGTGGGCGTGCCACAGCAACACCCATTGTATTTTGACGCTGCCTCAGATTTATGAAATCTCGTAAACCTGAGGCAGCGCCAAAATCTAATGCCACCCCCAGGGGTGGCGTTAGCAGAGTGCAACGAGGAGGAATACTTTTATTCCTCCTCGTTTATTCTTTTTTCTATGTGTGCTGCATTCTGCCGCACGCATAGAAAAAGCAAAATGACAGAAATGATTGTTTATGTGCTGAAAGGTGTCCCTTCCTGTACTTAAACAATCATTTGAAAATGACACTTTGGTATTTCTGTGTGTGCTGCACTGTGCAGCACACACAAAAGTGCCAAAGCTCCATTAGTGATTGTTTATGTGCAGGAAGGGACACCGAACTGCACATAAAGAATCACACCCCTCAGCACAGACTGCGTTTGGCGATGGCAGCTAAATTTTGCACCAGCGCAGGAAGAAACGCAGGGGTGCGCCGTATTCCCTTAAATACAGCGCATCCCTGCATTTCTAAAGGGACGCAGCGTGGCGCTGCCAATGTTGGCGTAGCACCGCGCTGCACCACTTTTCTTTAAATCTGGCTCCTATTGTCTACATTACAGTGTATATTATATTGCCTTACAGTGGACTTTTGGTCAGCCAGTTGCTTATCGGTAGTTGGCTTTCTTGTTAATCTCATTTGCCTGTTTCTTATTTGGTGGCTTTGCTTCCTCTTCTTGCATTCGTTTCCTTCCTTAGCATAGACTTCTATCCTTCTATGGCTCCAAGCCAGGAACTACTTTTTAGAATTTGCTTCAGGGAAATTCCTCTGGTGTACCGTGCCAAAAACGTACAGCGAGTTTAGAGCCCTTCCATTATTTACCATTGGTTGGCTTTCTTGTCATTTTTATTTGCTTGCTTTTTATTCAATAGCCTTCTTCCCCTTCTTTGTTTTTGTCCCTCGCCTTGAGTATGGCCTCTTTGCTGTCTTTTTTACTGGATTACTTGTAACTTTCCACAGCTCAGATTTAGTGAACTACTTTATTATTTTTCTTTCGCCATTTAATAAGAGTGCATGAGCTATCTTGCTCACTCCCTTGTACGCTGGAAATCCCTCAAATACCCCCTCCCCACATGCACTCCATGTTGCTCTCTCCTCCCCTGACTTGCTTGCTCCCTCATGTGCTGCTTATTACTTGTAAAAACATGTGCTCCATGTTGTTCTCTTTACTCCTCATGCTGACTTTTTTAAACCTTTTTTAAAATGTATTTACACCAGCCCACTTCCTGTTGCTTCCTTCCTCAGCCGCTCCTCCATTGCGTGACCACCCCTCGCAGTCCAACAAAACTAACATATTTCATGTTTACAGTTTTTGGAGCGCCCATCATTTCTATTTGATGCCTGGATGCTCCTCTTTTAGTAAACAGCTTTCGGACAATAAAGTTCACTGTTCTAAGTAGCGTCTACAATCTTGGATTGGTAAATAAAACGAAATACAATGGCGCCTGCATCATTACATAGGCACACAAATGTGAGATGACAAATGTGCCTCCATACATCATCGCACATGTGTGCACCTACAGAATGACGCACCAGGAGCATCATGATGCAAATGTGGCCATGCGTGTGTTGAGTCTTCTTTCTTTTCTGGTCTTTTTGGTCATTGCTGCACAGCACAGCAAAAGCATTGGCAAAGCAATAGTTTGAAATGGTGAGACCTATTTAACTTTGCCAATGCTTATTTAATTTGATTTCAGCCCTCCATTAGAGGGTATGTGCTCCCCCCCTCCACCCCTTGTGCTGCTTCCCCTTTCTCATTGCAGCTTCCCACACCCCTTCCAGGCCCCTCTACGTCCTACTCTGTTTTTTAAATAACCTATTTACACCTCCACTCACCTCACCACCATTACTTGTTGGAGGAGGTTATTTGCTCCCAACACGCCCTTGCTCTTCCATTGCTTCTCCAACCTTTCTTTTTTAATTTAATTGTTTCTTGTTTACTTTTTAGGAAGGTCTAGCAGCTGCAATTTAATAACAGGCTGCCCCTTTCTTCAAATGCGCTTTTGTACAACGTTTGTGTTTTAAGTTACTGCTCCAGCAGTTTCATTTCCTCTTGCAAAAACAGATACAGCAATCTTATCTTGTGTAGTTATGTGTGCAAAAATAGGTCATGAAAAGGGATAATAGATTTCAATGGAAAATGCAGTCCAAAATTGGTGACCTCAGTAGAGGGACAGGATTTACAATTAACTTTTAATTTATTTTCACTACAAAGCGCTACCATTAGCAAATGTTATAAAGAAGGTGCCGTGCACAAAAAAGTCGCTGTTGATAATATAGTCAATGTTTTTAAGATACCTTGGGTAATCTTTCTCCTCTAATTGTCACTCTAAGATGGTGTCTGTCACCGTGCATATTTTGCCCCATGAAAGTTTACCTCGCCCATCGATTGACTGAATGACCAGGAGCATGGATGCCACTTGGTCAACCACCAGCTGGCCATTCTTTCTTCCCTTTCCCTGTGGAAAATCAAAATCACTGGCTAATGCAATTTTGTGGAATGGCTTTGAGGAAGCAGAGAATTCAAGAAGATATTATTGGGGAGGCAAGAGCTGTAGTTGGACAAACAGATTGAGGAGGCAGGGGAAATCAGCTGTCAGTGTTAGCTGCCCACACCATAGTTTTTACTGCAGCCACACCATATCCATCTGATGCTGTGGAAGCGCAGATGTAGTTTGTTCTGAAAAGCAAATGTGAATAAAGGGTGGCAACGTGGTAAGCAGTTAAATCCATTTTGTATTTGTTTGGGTGTTCCAAGACAATTTGTGGGCACTGCAAAATCCTTAGGTGCCCTGTACAGAGAGGGGCATTTTACATCTTTTTTTTGTAACCTTTTCCTTCACAGAGCGTCTGCAGTATTAAGTCTGAAGACTAAGATATCTGTGGGCAACATAGACACGGGAAGAGCTGAGTATGCTCTTCAAGCACCACAGAATTAGCTGTTCTGTCATGAAACAGTTCACTTCTTTCTTGTATGTAAAGGTGACCCAGATCCACCTTCTAGTACAGTGCTCAATGGCAACAAATTGAATGGTCAAAGATGGTGGTGGAGCTAACTATGCCATGGCTGCTCAGCACTGTAAGATGTTCAAGGGCTGCACCTCTGAGCTGTGAAGCATCTTCAAGGCCAACCAACAGCAGGGTGATGGAATGGAATATTATAAATGTTTAAGAGGTCTTGGTATGCTTAGAATGATACATCTTCAATCTGATAAGATTCATACTTGGTTAGTACCTCTGTCAACCATATACGCTTTTGCTAGCATTACTAATATGGTGCAGTGGTAGGACTCTTTTATCTGTCAGGTGTAAACAAATACAAGTAATGTTTCTCTTTGATATATTTTTATTTGCCCTGATCCATACAAATGCATAAAATAGATTCTGTTTTGAGCAAAGACTGCTGTGAAACATACTGGTTGACAACGGCTGTGTGACTGTTTTGGATTTGCCCTTTACTGTATTCTAGAAGTTGTATGCACCTCTTCTTAAGTCCTACCTACAGACAGCTTTAGTGATCTGGCGGGAGCTGTTTCTATTACGCACCGTACAACACAGCACACAAAAAACAGGCACTTTCAGCCATTGGCTATCATGGTTCAGCAGGCTCTAGGCACTGATAATCTATCAATGAGTTTGTATTAGCCAATGACATTTCGCATATGTAAATGTAAAAAAAAATGCATCTCCTCATTCAGGTACACAAAAGCTACTTTGCTGCCCCCTTAACCTCCCCGCTCATCAGTTACTCTTTGATGCTCCCCCACCCATCCACCTCTTCGGCCCCCTTAACGGTCCACTCTACTTTTTATAGGGACCAGCAGCTGCAAAATGCTACTGAGTACTTACTTCTGCTTTCATACATCTGCCCTCCTTTTATTTTATTTTATTTTAGTTTCATGTTTGAATGGTAAAATAAAAGAAGCCAAAATAAACATCAGAACTTTATGATGTACGTGTGTGCATGCTTTGCGACGCACACTTTTGCATGTGTCACAATGTATGCCCATGGCAAGCCTCTTGGAATGTTTTTTTTTATATCATTCCAAGTGGTCACATGCATGTACATGCATTGCAATGTATGTGAACATTTGTACTGTGCACATAAAAATGCCAGTGCAAAATGCATTGGTAAAGCCAAATAGTCAGCATTCTCCTTTTCAAGGCGAGATCTCTTGGCTTTGCCAATACCTGTTTCCTTTCTATTTTTTACTTCCTGTGGGTTTTCTGCCACAGGATCTTTTGTGTTTTATTTGAAAGTAATACTCTTCTCACACACCAGCAGGGGGCACACTACTGCACACTAAGGGGCATACAAATGTGCGTCAAAATTTTTGACGAACATTCGGCGCAAACCTTGACCCATATTTATACTTTGAAGCCCGACCCTGCGGACGTCAAAATCCCACCATGTGCATCATTTTTTGGAAGGGGGAACCTGCCTTGGGTTAATTATATGCAAGGTAGGCGTTCCCTTCCAAAAAAATGACTTTAAGGCCTGTGCGTCTTATTTATACTCTGGCGTCATTTTGACGCACAGGAGGGGGTGGGCCTTAAAAAACGGTGCCCAGCCTGAAGGGTGCCGTTTTTTGATGCCTGGGTCAGGGCAGGCGTTAAGGGACCTGTGGGCTCAGAAGGAGCCCAGAGGTGCCCTCCCCTTCCCCCAGGGACACCCCCTGCCAGCCTTGGCCACCCCAGGAGGACACCCAAGGATGGAGGGACCCATCCCAGGGAAGGAAATGTAAGTTCTGGTAAGTATTTTTTTTATTTTATTTAAGTGGCATGGGGGGCCTGATTTGGGCCCCCCTGCATGCCACTATGCCCAATGACCATGCCCAGGGGACATAAGTCCCCTGGGCATGGCCATTGGGCAAGGGGGCATGACTCCTGTCTTTGCTATGATAGGAGTCATGTCAATGGAGGTTGGGCGTAAAAAAAAATGGCGCAAGTCTGGTGTGAGGCCTGATTTTTGCTCAGACCTGACTTGCACCATTTTTTGACGCACAACCCCCATTTTCCCATACGCCGGCGCTGCCAGGTGTGAGTCATTTTTTTAGACGTGTACCAGTCCGCAGCGCCGGCTAACGTCATTCCATAAATAAGGCGCCCGCATGGTGCGTTGGAATGGCGTTAGCCGGCGGTAAAATATTTGACGCACAACTGCATTGGCGCAGATGTGCGTCAAAAAGTATAAATATGGCCATAAGTGAAGTCCTTCACTGAGGCCTGTCCTTGAGACTCCCAATGTTTTATGGTTAATGTAGTCCGTGAGTTACCACTTCAGTGTCACTTGAAAATGTAGGCTTCATTTGAACGTTTTGAACTCTCCTACGTTCATTAGCAGAGCATTGCCCTCACAGAAAGTGCTGATTTTACTGCGTGTGAACAATATGAGCAGCAACAACATTTTCTTTCATCTGTGTGATTTCAGAGCCAAAGGCGTTAAACCACACAGCTTCTGAATTGGCACACATCAATGTGAAAGTAAAGAAAAAAGGTACTGTAATGTGATCAGAGCTGACGGAATTCTAGCGCTGTTGTTTCTCCATTTGGGGCAGACAACGATGGCCAAGTAATGATGCCTGGGGGGGGGCTATGCAAACAACAATGGGCTGGCAACAGTGGAGCAGACAACTGCGCAGGAGTGGGAGTACAAATAGGGGCAGCAACAACGATGGAGGAACAAACAACAACAACAGAGCAAGGAACAACAATGGGGCAAGCAGTACCAACAGGCGAATAAGAAATTATGACGGGCAGGGGAAGCAACAAGAAAAAAAGTGCCTCAATCCAAGCGTGAGCATTAGAAGGACAAGCATCGGGCACAGGAAGCAGTACTTGGACCATGCCCCAAGGGGAGGGACAAACAAACAAAGAGGAAGTGAAGTTGGTATGCTCTATCAAAGGATAAGCAGGAACTGAGAGTGATGAAGAAGGCAACTAATAGTAAGCTATGGATGGGCTCTAAGCTCCTTGTAAGCTAACAAAATGTGCATGTACTGTCTCCGGTGAGACCTTAAAAGTGGTGCTGCTGTTCAAATCACTGGGGAAAAACTTCTGGAACAATACATTGATTTATTGAGCCCAGTTCTCCAAAAAAAATACATTCAAAGAGCAAAAAGAAAGCAGAAGAGAGTTTCCCAAATAGTGCAAAGTCTGAAGAAAAAAATTAACTTGATGGTTGTGGAAGTAAACTTGCATTGTTGGAAAGCATTGAGGTCATAGGATGGAAGTAATTTCATTACTGAAATGCCTTAGTCGTACTCATACTGTCCAGAGGAAAAAGCCTTAGTTTGAGCATTAAAACGAATGCAAAAGCGTTTCTTGTAAACATATAAAGGAAGGGACATGCTGTAATGACAATGAGGCAGACAGAGGCTATCATTACTGGTGTGCAAGTGAGTGAATGGCTAGGAACTGCATAGATGCAGCAGTATTTTAATAGGTGGGAAAATTGTCTAACTGAAAAGTTCTATATTAAAATAGGCAGTGGCGGCTGCCAACTACGGAGAGTGGTGGGGGTGGGCCAATGGGTGGTGGGTGCATGCACAGGTAAGGCTCAACATTTCATTAACTAAATTGCTGAGTGCCGACATGCATTACATAATTGTTTTAAAGTTAAAATGTTTAACTTAACAATGGTAATGCATGTTATCAATTTAGTGGACATCATACATGCAGACATAAAATACATAAAAAAAGGAAATAAAATTGTCATTTATCTTGCTGCATGTCCTCGCTCTGATCCCAGTGTTGTTCTCTCCTCCAGACACTGGCCCAGCCAACTCCCCTAACCAATCCTAGCACTGCTCTCATGCTGTTAATCCGCATTAGAGAAGCGCCACGATTGGATAGAGCAGGCTCCCTCTGTGCTCGCAAGTGCACTGGAAGCCTGTGCTTGCTCTCAACACAACTGTCTAAGATAGCTGTGTTGAGAGATTTAAAGTGTGCATGTCTGAATGGCCGTCACAGGACAGAGAGCCAAAGAGATGTGCACTTTAAACTTAAGTGCCCAGCCTACCACTCCTCCCTGCTGCTGCCAAGGACATAACCGTTACGTCCTTGACCTGGCTCATTGGGGAAGCGCTAGCACTCCCCCCATGAGCCTCGCCCCCACCACCCAGGGCAGGGATAGAAAGTAAATTGTTTCCCCTTCCACACCCAGCCCCCCAGTGACGCCTGATGACGTCAGCACGCAATCGCCCAGCTTCCAGCGTGATCGGAAAAGAAATGCAAACCATTTCTCTTCCGACCGGGAGGTGGGGGTACACAGAGGCATCAAAGGAAAGGCCTTGCCTTTCCTTTCATGTCTCTGTGAGCATTTCTGCAGCTGCAGAAATGCCCACTAGACACCAGGGATCTTTGTTTATTTTAGAAATTGGCATAAGGTTCGTTCCCCAATTTTTTTAAGGCCTTTTCTGCCTCCCCTGGGGGAAGATCGGCCCATTGTAATTGGGACGATCTGTGGGGGCAGATACCCATAGATACCAGGGATCATTTTTTTTATTTTTTAGATGTGGGGAGCAAACTTTAGGTAAGGGTCGCTCCCCCGGGGGGTAAAATCTTTTTAGGCCATTTCTGCCCCCCTTGGGGGCAAATCGGGCAATTATTTTTAGGCCAATCTGCCGCCAAGGAAGGCAGAAACCACTAGACACCAGGGATTTTCTTTTTTTAATGACAATTTCACTAAAGGGGAGTGACCCTTTAGGCAAGGGTCGTTCCCTGGGGCAAATTTACTTTAGGCCATTTCTGCCCCCCTTGGGGGCAGATCGGCCTATTTTAATTAGGCCTATCTGCTCCAAAGGGGGGCAGAAACCACTAGGTACCAGGGATTTTGTTTTTGATTTTTTACAGATGAGGAGCGACCCCTTAGGCAAGGGTCGCTCCCCTGGGGGCCAATTACATTTTAGGCCACTTCTGCCCCCCTTGGGGGCAGATGGGCCTTTTTTTCATAGGCCAATCAGCCCCAAAGGGGGGCAGAAACTACTAGACACCAGGGATTTTTTGTTTTTGCACCAACTTCACCGAAGGGGAGCGAACCATTAGGCAGGGGTCACTTCCCTGGGGAAGTGTGGCAGAAACCACTAGGCACCAGGGATTTTTACTTTTACAGATTGGGAGCGACCCCATAAGCAAGGGTCACTCCCTTGGAGGGCAAATTTATTTCCGACCATCTATTAGGCCCATCTGTCCCCACGGGGGCAGAACCCACTTAAGCACCAGGGATTGGTGTGTGTATGTGTGTGTTTTTTGTTTGGGAGGGCAGCCCCTTGGGCAAGGGTCACTCCCCATGGGGGCACATTACTGTTGGCCATTTCTGCCCCACCACCCGGGGGGCAGATCGTCCAACGTTTTTGTAAGGCCGATCTGCTCCCAAGTGGGGCAGAAAGCGCAACAGAGACCAGGGAAGATTTTTTTTCAAAAAAGGAGGGTGGGGGTATGCCCATACCCCCACCCCAAATAAATGGGGGCAAAAGTTGTTCTGCCCACCAGTGGGCAGATGGGGCAATTGCCCCGATCCACTCCCCGGGTGGGCAAAAAGACTACTACATGCCAGAGAATTGAAAAAAATAAAACATAGAGGGGGTGGTTGCTACCAACCAGAATGAGCATGGCTCTCCCCCCACCCCAACTGAAGGGATTAACAGCCCTTCAGCGCTCCCCCCGCACACTAAAACATCTTATCCCCAGGCAAGCAGAGGACATTTGATTTTTTTGGGTTTTGGTTTTACGTTTGGGCCATGAGACCTTGTCTAACTCTCAAAATCGTCCCACTTAGAATGGTGAGGGTTGCACTTTTTGGAATTTGGGACGCTGCCATGTAGAAAAATCTACAGGACCTAGAAACATCTGAAAATGAAACATCTGGGTGAGTGCAGGGTGGTGTGTTTCACATGCACCCAGCACCATTTTCTTACCCAGAATGCCCTGCAAACCTTCAACTTTTTCTTCAAATCACACATTTGTTTTCCATATTTTTGTGATGGAACCCTCCGGAATCTGCAGGAATCCCCAAAGTTCCTACCACCCAGCATTTTCGCATCTATACTGATAAAAGTTCTGCCCAACTTGTAAGCCTAAAAATATTTTTTTTCAAACTGCACTTTTAGACCCACTTTGGTTCCCCCTCATTTTCAACATGTTTTTGGCTTTTCCCTGTCACAAGCACTTGGCCCACCTACACAAGTGAGCTTTCATTTTTACCGGGAGACAGAGGGGAGTAGGAAATTTGTGCGGGTGCAGTGATTCCACACTGAAATGTGGAGAAAATTTGATTTTTTTAGCTACATTTGAGGTTTGCTGAGGATTCTGGGTATGACAACACTAGGAGATCCATGCAAGTCACATCTCCCTGGACTCCCTCCAGTATCTAGTTTTCAGAAGTGATGGGTTTTGTAGGTTTCCCTAGATGGCTGCTGAGCCCAGAACCAAAAACGCAGGTGCCCCCCTCAAAAACAGGTAGTTTTGAATTTGATAATTTTGATGTGTCCACATAGTGTTTTGGGGCATTTCCTGTCATGGGCCTTAGGCCTACCCACACAAGTGAGGTGCCATTTTTATCAGGAGACCTGGGGGAACGCTGGGTAGAATGAAGTTTGTGGCTCCCTTCAGATTCCAGAACTTGCAAGCACCGAAATGTGAGGTAAAATAATTTGTTTGCCAAATTATGAGGTTTGCAAAGGAATCTGGGTATCAGACCCTGGACAAAGCACCACAAGTCACCCCATCCTATGTTCCCCTAGGTGTCTAGTTTGCAAAAATGTACAGGTTCTCTAGGTTTCCCTAGGTGTCGGCAAAGCTAGCGGCCAAAATCCACAGCTAGGCACTTTGCATAAAACAGGTCAGTTTCCTTTGGGAAAATGTGATGTGTCCACGTTGTGTTTTGGGGCATTTTCTGTTGCAGGCACTAGGCCTACCCACACAAGTGAGGTACAATTTTTCTTAGGAGACTTAGGGGAATGCTGGGTAGAAGGGAATTTGTGGCTCCTCTCACATTCCAGAACTTTCTACCACCAGAATTTGAGGAAAAAGTGGGGCTTTTTGGGCACATTTTGAGGTTTGCAAAGGATTCTGGGTAACAGAACCTGGTGAGAGCCCCACAAGTCACCCCGTCCTGGATTCCCCTAGGTATTTAGTTTCAAAATGCACAGTTTGGTAGGTTTCCCTAGGTGCCGGCTGAGCTAGAGGCCAAAATCCACAGAAGGCACTTTCCAAAAAACACGTCAGGTTTAATTGTAAAAATGTGATGTGTCCATGTTGCGTTTCCTGTCATGGGCATTAGGCCTACCCAAGCAAGTGAGGTACCATTTGAGAAATGCCCTGTAATTCACATGCTAATATGGGGACCCCAGAATTCAGAGATGTGCAAATAACCACTGCTTCTCAACACCTTATCTTGTGCCCATTTCAGAAATATAAAGGTTTCCTTGATACCTATTGTTCACTCTTAATATTTCACTAAATTAATTGCTGTATACCCGGTGTACAATGAAAACCCATTGGAAGGTGCAGCTCATTTATTGGCTCTGGGTACCTAGGAGTCTTGATGAACCCACAAGCCCTATATATCCCCACAAACAGAAGAGTCCAGCAGACATAACAGTATATTGATTTTGAAAATATGACATGGCATTAAAAAGTTACAGAGTAAAACGTGGAGAGAAATGGCTGTTTTTTCACCTCAATTTCAATATTTTTTATTTTAGCTGTTATTTTCTGTAGGGAAACCTTGTAGGATCTGCACAAATTACCCCTTCTGAAATCAGAATTGTGTCTACTTTTCAGAAATGTTTAGCTTTCTGGGATCCAGCATTGGCTTCATCCCCATTTCTGTCACTAACTGGAAGGAGGGTAAAAGCACAAAAAATAGTAAAAATGGGATATGTCCCAGTAAAATGACAAAATTGTGTTGAAAATTTGGTTTTCTGACTTAAGGCTACCTGTTCCTAAAAGCTGGGAAGATGGTGATTTTAGCACCACAAACCCTTTCTTGATGCCATGTCAGGGGGAAAAGCACAATCCTTCTTCTGCAGCCCTTTTCCCCCTTTAAAAAAAAAAAAGAAAAACGACATTTTTGCTGTATTTTGGCTAATTTCTTGGTCTCCTCTAGGGGAACCCAGAAGCTCTGGATACCTCTAGAGTCCCTAGGATGTTGGGAAAAAAGACACAAATTTGGCATGGGTAGCTTATGTGGACAAAGAGTTATGTGGGTCTAAGCGTGAACTGCCCCAAACAGCCCAAAAAAGGCCTGGCACCTGAGGGGGAAAAAGCCTGGCAGCGAAGGGGCTAAAAAATCTCTAATAAATAAACAGACTGACCAAGACGACCACGCCAATCAAATCAGTCTGTTTCATGCTGGCTGCTGCAACACATCAGTAGACTCAGTGCCTGTGCTTGATATTCATAGTACTGTAAAATATGGCATGTTCCATTGGATGCAGCAAATCCACCACTGGGGTGAATAAGCAGCAGTCAGAATCACCCCTGCCACACTACGAGATGGCAGCCCTAATTCTACAAGCAGTAATCCCTCTAAGGGCAAGTTTGCGACATCCACTGGATTTTACATTACCACCCATCACTAAATCAGGCACTTTGTCTGTAAGTCAGCTTTTACTCTGTGTTGTATGTGTCCCAGGCTTTTTTTGGATTTTGTTCCTAGTTCATCACCTGTCACTGCAAAGCACTTCTAATATTGGCTTTCACCCACCTTTGAGTGAAGAAGACTTTTCCTATGTTAATTGGAGCCTTTTTAGGAACACTTGCCTAGAGCCACACCTCAAGTTGAATTTGCTGGTCTCCTTTGCTGCATTTCACTGCCACATCTTTCGTCTCCCTTGCTCTTACAGGCTGCATAGATTTAAATCTTCAGATTTGTCTTAATATAATTTCTGATGTGGACCTTACACTACGTTTGCATCTCTCCTCTGTATTCTCTAATAAGTATTTGTGTTTTTCGGAGTTGAGACCTACTGGGCTGGGAACTGTAATTGTGAAGCGTCTTCTCCAATCATGATGTGCCTGCCTTGATTGCCGGTGAAGCTCTCTTCAAGCATCCCAACATTCTCAAGTCACTGCCTTCTATCCCTGCTTGTAAACCACTTATACTGCAGAAAACAATGTGACTAGATGGATGTAACTGTTTATATTAGACTATCTGCATTTGTCAAGACACACATACCTGGTATTTATACCTATGACTTACAGATGTTCATGCTGCTTGGTGTTCTACTGCAGTACAGAGTTGCTTGTATCAACCCACAAGAAATATACAATGAACTATAGAATGGAGAATCTAAACTACCTTTATATTGTCAAGGAAATTACAAGTAATTATGCAGTTAATAGTAGTAAATCTATTCTTATATATAAATACTTAACTTGATGACATAGCAGTAGTCAATATTCTGGATTCAATATTTTAGCTATTTGAGAATACCAACTCTGTGTCTACCTACATATTCTTACCTTGCAGATATAGTGGTAGTAAATATTTTAGATTAAATATTTTTGTAGGTTGATATACAAATTCAACATTTTGATGTGCCTCCGTGTTTTTTACTATTTCACCTTCACCTCCTTGGCTTACGTATAACTATATTTTTGTTTTTCATAGCATTACTCCAGAGAAATTTCCTAATGCTGGTCTAGAGTCAAACTTCTGCCGAAACCCTGACTCCGATGCGAAAGGGCCTTGGTGCTACACCACTGATCCCACTCTCAGATTCGACTACTGCAATATTCAAGATTGTGAAGGTAACATGAGAAAGAAATTACAGAACTGACATTTACTCCCCTAATTGTAAACCACACATAAGGTACACATTGTGTGTTGCCAATGCAGTGAATATGTTATTCGACTTACATTATTAGGTGCATTCCTAATGTAAATAGCCTCACCAATTACATTACGATATTCATTGTAACTTCTTTAATGTAGAACTATATCCAAAAAGAGCTCTAGAAAAGTTTGTTGCTTTGGTATCCCGGTAGAAAAATATTACCACTTATTAAATAATGGGTGGTCTGCCCTAGGTGGATTAAAAGGATACATTGTTTACCTGTAATCCTAGTTCTCTTCCAGGGAATCCTCATCAAAGTCTTAAGCACTTTTAGTCCCCCCCATGCGCGGGGCCCGTCCCGTGCATGAGCGGGACTATTCAGTTCTTATGACTATTGATGATGATCCCCTGGAAGTGAAGCATAACTTGCTTACCTGTAATCCTAGTTCTCTTCCAGGGGAATCAAAGTCATAAGCACTGAATAGTCCTGTCCATGCGCAGGGACCCGGTCCCTATTCAGTGGTTATAACTATTGATGAGGATCCTCTGAAAGAGAACCTTGTTTCCAAGGAAAATGGATGGTTTGTGTTCCCACTGGGAATTAAAAGCCAGCAACACACAGACTTCTGCTCACCATTGGCAGACTTATGAAATAGGTGGGGCTTTTCCAGAGGGGGGCATAACTAAGACATATGATTTCCAGCCCCATCCTCCTTTCATGCTGTGATCCAGTTCAGGATTGCCATACTGCATGGAAGGGGAAAACTCAGGAAGAATAAAATCACCATTCTGATTGGTGTTTGACAGGCCTCTTCCTTGGTGTGAGGAGTGGGGAGGTACTAGAGACTCAGCGCATCCCTGGAAAAGAGGCCTAATGTTCCCCTTGCCCACGGGACAGATCAGTCAACACCTGACCACCCTTTCTTGAGTTGTGACAACCCGCCTGGCACTTCACTGAAGCACTGGGTGTGACTTAAGTAGATATGGAGAAAAATGGGAACGAGTCCCTTGGCTTGTGTTGCCACCTGCACAGACAGACAGGAAAACCTTTCGTAATCCTTCTCCACCAGGTAATACTGACTCTGGCAAGCACAGTACATCATGCAGGGCAGGAAGACACTTGAGAACATTATATTGGACTAAATAGCTGCAAGAGAGAGCAATAATGCAGTAGCTTTGAAAGTGTAACAGACTATTAAGGTGGTGTACCACAGTTGTAATAGAGATAGATTTCTTGTCTTGACAGCATTTTGTGAAAGTCAAGATTTCAGGGTCATCTTTGCAGGTACATTCGATGTACACACCAAGCAAATCGCACAGTAGATTGTGCTCCTCTGCTAATCTTTGGAATTAACCTCTTATCAGTCTCAAGAACGGCAAATTAATTGACAGTTTGAGCAGCCATTTTCAGCAGCAGGAAGCCTTTCCCGCTGCTGCAAAATGCCATTCAGAGCAGCCAATGGACTGGCACCAATTGAAAGCAATTGACTGTGACCATCATTGAGCATCTTAACCCCCCAGCAAAGTTTAGTGCTACACCTCTTAACCTATTCACCCCCCCACATGCATTGCTCCTGCCTTGCAGTGAGATTCCCAGCTTGGCCTGCTGGTGTGTACCACCCTCCACCAAGATCCACTCCTCGCTCCTGATGTAAACACCTTGGACTCAGCATCTTCACTGAGGCCCTCCTTATCATTTCTTACCAGGTGATCCGGGGAGTACGACAGGCATTGTTGATCTTTGATGATTACCAGCTCCTGGATGTTGAATTCACTGAACATTCTGAAGCAGAAAATCTTCTGAGGACCTGATTCACAAAAGTGAACTTCCACTTTTGTCTAAGTTTACTACTATCAGGTATTCTCAAACTAATTGCAGAGTTTTACGGCTCCACACTCTGTATACTTATGTGTGCGGAGTTCTCCATCCAAATTGTAGATCCTACAAGTGGTGGAAACTCAGACTACATAAGTATAGGGAGTGCAGAGTCTTACAACTCTGCATGTAGTTTGTGAATACCTAAAAGTAGTAAACTTACAAAAAAAGTGTACGTTTACCTTCGTGAATCAGGTCCACAAAGAGGTGGCATGCTATGTTTATTCTTTTCAGCTCAGAAATCAGTTGAAATTGAGGCACTTCAGGTGACTTCAAGAACGCCAATTTTTTCTAAATTCTTATGAGTATAAGGGCGTAATTAAAAAGATCATCAGTCACACCCTGTACAATGGTTACTTTTTTTAACTTAGTCAAAAGCTTTCAGAAAGGTATGTATGTATATGATATTTCTAGAGTGTGAACCTAGCCAAAAGGCATTCTTCCCCCCCCCCCCGCCCCTCAGCTCTGTGGAGCAGAACATTGAATAATCTGATAATACTTCACCTGCTAATATTGTATACTCTAAAAGACAACATTATTCGTCATGGGCGCCATATTTGAAAGATCGCCATTGATACTGAAGGGAAATGTCTCTTCTTTGGAACGAATTCGCTTTTTTCATTGTACTAAATTCGAAGAATAGTAAAATAGAGAGTTCCTTCCATGTAGAATCGCAATTCTGTGTCACAAAACTGTCTTTTCTGTTTTTAATTGGAAAATCATTTCATGGCCGCTAGTAAACAGAACTACACTTTGCAGGGAGTTGACTGAAGTATGTGATAAGGAAAGGCACTTTTCGTGGAACTGTCATCTAGGTACATCTAGTTACACTGACATTTTAACAAAAATAAAAGAAATCCGAATGCTGTTATATAGAAAAAATGTTTGTTAAAAAACAGTGCACATTCAGTGGGACCTGCTCAAAATATTATTCAGGGAGGGTGGAGCCAAGCTGTGATTGACACTAGCGGCTCTCTAGAGCAGCCCCTGGCCCTCAAGGTGGTTATGCCACCCCCAAATGAAAGTGGAACCTGGTAATCTTCTCCCTTTCCCCTGGGACATTTCACCTAACGATCCCTCCCTAACTGCATGTGTATCCATAATTGACTTTCGACCACGCCCTATCTCCGCTGAGTAAAAACACTATGGGCCAGATGTAGGTAGCCGTTTGCATGGTGCAAACTGCGAAAATTGCAGTTTGCGGCATGCAAACGGCCAAACGCGATGCACATTCACAAATTGCGAGTCGGTACCGACTCGCAATTTGTGAATGCGACTCGCAAATAGGAAGGGGTGTCCCCTTCCTATTTGCGACTCGCATCGCAATGCAGAATTGCTTTGTGACCGCGAATGCGGTCGCAAAGCAACCCGCAGTTACCACCATTGTCACACTGGTGGTAACTCATTCGCAAAAGGGAAGGGGTCCCCTTGGGACCCCTTCCCCTTTGTGAATGTTGCCCAGATTATTTTTTCAGAGCAGGCAGTGGTCCAATGGACCACTGCCTACACTGAAAAAACGAAACCAAATGGTTTCGGTATTTTTTTCATTTTGCAACTCGTTTTCCTTTAAGGAAAACGGGCTGCAAAATGAAAAAAAAAACTGCTTTATTGAAAAAGCAGTCACAGACATGGAGGTCTGCTGACTTCAGCAGGCCACCATCCCCGCGAGTGCCTAGACTCGCTATAGGGTCGCAAAATGCGACCCACCTCATTAATATTAATGAGGTGGGTCTTTGCGACCCCATAGCGAGTCGCAGACGGTGTCTGAGACACCGTTCTGCATCCTGAATTGCGACTCGCAAATTGCGAGTCTCTCTGACTCTCAATTTGCGAGTCGCAATTCATGTATTTCGTACATCTGGCCCTATGCCTCAACATCGTACCGTGCACCTAACCCTTTGGTCTCTCATTATGACTAATTACATCAATCACATCTTTTTAGAAATGCCACCAAACAGGGCGAACGAGAAATCTCATAAAGATTTGAAAGAGTGGAGAGTATATTTGTTTAAAACAAAAGGCAATGTGTGTCCTTTTGTTTTATGCAAAGAAAGTAGAGTGTGAGACAAATAGATGTTAGTATAGTCTTAATCTCTGAGGTCAGAAATTGATGGACTGCAGAAAAAACAGTTTTCATCACAAGAAAGACATTGTTCAGAAGATAATAGATCATTGGTGATATTGGTTAATAGATATTGCAACGTTTGAAAGCAATTAATGGGATTGCTTATAGCAATAGCTTTTGATGGAATAAGATAATAAACCCAGGCACATTTTCATATATATAAAATAGTCATATGTTCAGTCACGATCGTTAAACATTGGTGAAGGTCTCTCAATAGTTCTCTTGAAAGAAGCAGTATAAAATGCTGCAATTAAATTAAGAGGCTTTGAAGCAAAGAGAGAACGATCTGTGGACTTTGTCCACATTTCCTGAAATTTGTGAAAATATTGGGCTGAAAGTTGAGATTATGTGATGGGAGTATATGTCAGTCAGTGGAATCCGTTATTTAGCATTGGTAGTAAACTTATCACTCTATGCTAAATGAGGCATGTTAAGTGTTTGTCTTTTTCTTCATTTTCAAAAGACTTTAAAAAACATTACCCTATTTAAATACATATTTAAGATACACACCACAGGACAAAAGGTTAGTTGCAAATAATATTTTCAGCAGTCATCTTAAGCACTCATCTTAAGTTGCCCGAATGCGTATCTCCAGGAGAGCCTCTCAGCTGAATTTACTGGTGTCTCTGAGCCTGGAAGTATTGTGACCGTACACTCCAGACTCAATATTTCCAAACAGAGAGAGATCGGGCCCGCACTTCCTAGTGGAGCTCCGAGGGCTGTGGGCATCTGCAGGGCCTGCCCCTTACTGGCTTCTTTGCTACTGCATGGGGGAGCAGAAAAAGCGGGATGATACTGTCTGGAGTCATTAACTATGTTTCTGGTATTTCCCCATAGAGTTAAAGGGAAACTTGTAATGAGGCCTGAGTGCTAATGGCAGCCCCAAATGATTGGGGCAGGGGAGAAAACAAGTTTCAAAGAGAACGGCTTATATAAGCATCCGGAAATGAAAAGAAGAGACCATGAAAATACCACCGTTACTCATTGAGATCATTCAAAATCCCATGCACACAAATATAAATTGCATTATTCTTCATATAAAACGTAATCACGGGTTGGAAAGCATTTGATGGGCTGTAGCACTGGTATTTCCGCGGTGTAATGTTATTTGTTACACTTACAGTAAATTCATGTCATTAACTATGTTGTTGTACAATAAGCCTTTGTGACTGTGTTCATTCTGCCCTTATGTGTATTCTTTTTGTCTTCCTATCTTGCAGAGGATTGTATGCACTGCAGTGGAGAAAACTATAAAGGATCTGTATCAAAAACAGAGTCTGGCTATGAATGCCAGAACTGGGACTCACAAACACCTCATAGTCATGGATACAAACCTGAAATGTAAGTGACGACAAGAACAATCCACGTTAATCAGAGCAAGTAATTAACAAAACGAACAAATATAGAATTTCTCCTTTTACCAGACTCCACAAAACCTTTTCATATCTCGTTATCAAAAACAAGCCAGTGTCCTTGAAGCAGTTTTTTCATATTGCAAGAACCCACTTGTATGTGTTAGCTGCCTTTACGTGTATGCCTCCCAACACTTTATTTTTTTAATGGACTTTTGTTACTTTCATTATATGACTGTGTGCATAGGGGGGCTGCTCAAAGGTCTTGATGAATGTTTTCTGCCCTTAGCAATAAGAGAGCAGGCCTTTAATGGCTCTTACAGGCTATTCGAACAGTCCGCCCTACTCTGTTGGGTAAGTAACTCTGGTGCCACATGTACGAACTATTTTGCACATCGCAAACAGCGAATTTGGCTGTTTGCGACGTGCAAAATGCAGTTCCCGATGCACAAACCCAGTTTTGCGATTCAGTAAACTTTTTATCAAATCGCAAAACGGGATTGCGACTCGCAATTAGGAAGGAGTGTTCCCTTCCTAATTGCGACTTGCAGTCCCATGTTTGATTGTTTTGTGACCGCGAATGCGGTCGCAAAACAATCGCAGTTAGCACCAGTGTCACACTGGTGGTATACACATTCGCAAATGTGACCCCTTCCCCTTTGTGAATGTCACTGAAAACATTTTTCCTACGGACCACTGCCTGCTCTGAAAAAATGAAACAAAAACGTTTCATTTTTTGTTTTTGTAATGCACTTCGTTTTCCTTTAAGGAAAATGGGCAGCATTACAAAAAAAAAAAACTGCTTTATTTAAAAGCAGTCACAGATATGGTGGTCTGCTGTCTCCAGCAGGCCACCATCCCTGTGAGGGCCGCCATTCCTAAGGGGGTCGCAAATTGCGACCTACCTCATGAATAATCATGAGGTGGGCGTTTGCGACCCCGTTGCAAGTCGCAAAGAGTGTCAAGGACACTATCCTACATACGGTTTTGCGACTGGCAAATTGCGAGTCGCTCTAACTCGCAATTTGGGAGTTGCAAATAAAAAGATTGATACATGTAGCCCTCTAATCCTATCCTATGAGCATATGTGAGGCAGCATAATATTTTGGTGTTTTTTGTTTTGTGTTCAAGATTGACCTCTACTGGTTACTTTACGTAGTGCACATAGACTGACTGACTTTTTACACCACCATACTGTAGTTTAATTTGTGCATTTGTTAACATTTTCTACCAAAGCTCTTATCTCCTAATGCCCTTACCTGATTTTTGTCACCTGCTCTTGATTTTAATCATTGTTTTTTTTCTTCTTTTTGCTAAATTAGTTTGAGAATTGTATTCATTGGTTTTCTGACTTTCAATGATTTAATGTTTTTGATATTGCTTAAGTACTTTTGTTCATTTATCTGAGAAAACGCCAGATGCTTTCTGACAGAGCAAGTCCTGGTTTTGGTACTGAAAATCTTTTACCCGATAAGGAATTGAATGATTAACTTTGTAGAAGTAGATATTTTGTTTTCTCTTCAGTACAGTTTTTGTTTGCTTAACCCTACAACCTATCTTAAAGGGAAAATATGTATAGGATAATGTGAAAGTACACAAGATAAACCCCACTCCTCAGTACTACAAAAACCAACACTCACTTTTCCACAATTCTGTTTTGTCGAGCCGGCCAAAAATTAGTCACATGATCAAAAATCTTTGATTCAAAAAGATGTTTTTTTATCCTTTGGTATGCTCGGTAGGAGTTTCACAGAGACGTTACGCAATTCAAAGGACAAAGAGGGCATGCCATTCATGGGACCTCAAAGTGCAGAGCATGAGTGGTTCAGCCGAGAAATCTGGTCTGAAGGAAATTACTGAGTTTCAGCGAGATTCTACTTAATCCAACATTTTGCTTTTTGACTTTAGAATATAGATGACAAGTTGCAAAGAAGGTGACTTGGAAAAAAAGCAGCTGGGAATAGGTGTTTAGGAGTTCTCTGAGTAACTCTGCAGTCAAGGAGGTGCCAAATGTGGGTAGCCACGTGTACACAGTATACCTAGAACACAGGAGCGGCTGCTGTCGGGGCAAAGTGGCAGGGCAAGGGCACAAAATAAAAAGACAAGAAAAATAGAAATTATAAAAAAAACTTACCTGACGCCCATCGAATCGCAGCTCTTCTGGCTCGAAGGCATGTTGGCAATAGAGAGCAATGACAGAATTGGCCTGAGCACCCTGGCTTTTCACTCCCAGGCAGACTGGGAGCCTCTGCCTGCTGTCTCCAACCCCGCAACCCAGCTCAGATTGGAGAGAGCTCAGTGTGCATGTGGGTATGGCCATCCTGAGACTGCCGGCTGAACCTACATGCGCACTAAAGGGAGTGCACACCACTCCCCCTTCCTGCCTGTCATCCCCCATGGCCCGCCCCCTTGAAAAATAAAGTGATAATAAACATGGTTTGTTATCGTTTTATTTATCAAGTTTTGCAACTGCTGCTGCTGGCAGGGGGTAACGCTCCTCCGCCATAGTGGAGGAGCTGCTGCTGTTGGAACCTGAGGTGAGCTCTCTTGTGCCTCTCCAAGACCACTTCCACTGCAAGCAAATATTTGAAGCTTTCTATCCGATCCCAAACATGACTGTTTAGTGGTTGCTTGCAAGCCCTTGATCTTCATTAGAGAAGGAAGCAGAGGTTCATGGGGCCTCACTAAGAAACCAGTAAAGAAACCAAATTTGCAAGACAGTGAAATTATATTTGCTGGAGCAGAAGTAGAGCCTTTCATTTCCAATGGAGGAGCGCACCCAAAAAGCACTTGCTCCCTTCCATTAACTTACTTGACAGTTTTGCCTACTTCCACCATGTATGCCATATTAGCCATGTGAAGAATGTGAATCCTATTTTGAGGAATATGCACAATGTAAGGATTCCCTTTCTACTCTTCAATAGGAACCTCAGGACTTCAAGCTCAGGTAGCTTACAGCAAATGGTGTCTTCCTACTATGAATGTGCTGTTTGGCACTGTCTGAGCCTTGGAGGAGTGTGTACCTGATCCCTTGTAATTGACTCTGGCTAGAAATGAAGTTAGGAGCTGTGTTGCATTCTAGCATTTTACCCATCCTAATAGTTTCAACTGCATATCTCATTTTGCATTTGAATAGTCTGTGTACATTTTGCAGTAAAGTCATTTTGCATCAGTTATTTGTGCATATCCATGCCTATCTGTGTATCTCTTGTGTGAGAGTTATATGTTACCATGGCATGGCTATCCATCGCAAGATGGTGGATGTGGTCTAAATTCACTCAAACCGGGCGACCCATCATCCGACAACATTAACCACCATCTTCATCTTTCTAAATCGACTGAGGAGGAATGTGAGGGAGGTTGAGTGGCATTTACTGAGCATTTACTTAAACTGCCTAGACACTGAGAGGTGGTGAGGCGCTCAGTGAGCGTCAGCAGCCACGAGGCCCATGAGCCAGCTATTGAGCACAAAAGAGTGGGCCCTGCAGGAATGTGGCATTCGCGATTGCTGCCACATAGCTCATAAACCATGCTGCTGACATCAGGAAGTGGCACAGTGCCCCTCGCTTGCCCGCTGCTGCGAGATCCACGGCTGCCGGATAGGCCCTGTGGTGCCTGTGGAGGCAGTCCGCATTGTTCATCGGCGCACCCCATTTATATAGAACACTGCTTCCTGGGGGCCTTTTTCTTCTCCCTCCTGACACCCTCTGATTGAGGATGGGATGGACGACCTGTTCGGCCACGCTGAGGAGACTGCGGGGCCTGCTGCATACTGGACATGACTGGGAACGGTCTGCGGAGCATGTGGAGCATGCGAAGCAGCGACAGAAGAGGGGGCATTGTGCTGCTGGGGTCTGCAGCTGAGGGGGCGGGCGTGGTGCATGCTTTCCCCCCCAGAGACTATGTGCCTTTTTTCCTCTATGAGAGGCCTTGCCAGGAGGGAGTCAGCGCTCCCACTTCATGAAAAGAGGCCTTTGAGAACACACCAGTTGGTCCAGCAGGCGTGGCCAAATCAAGACTGCTCACACTCCCTCATTAGACAGTGACGAAGCCTGAGGGGAGAGGTGGGTACGGGAGTAGGGAGCACATTGGAGTACCCTGATGGATTTGACTCTGACAAAGGCCCTCATACAGCACTCTCGGAGGCTAAATTGTCCTTGACCGAAACATCTGCTAACATCGCACTTGACCTGTGACTAAGGACATGCTGGATCTGCTGATGCCATCCTATGACACCAAAGTTGTCGTCTTCATGAGCACAGGCAAGTGAAAGGTATCAATCCAGCAGAACCACAATCCTATCTGGTGGGCTGCGTTTCTCTCACCAGGGAAAGACCCCAACCAAGCTTTGCCAGCTGTAAGATCCTCAGCAGCCTGGGCTGCATGTGCTGCCCTTGTACGCAGCCCTGCATTGGGAACCAAGGCCTCGGCGGGTTAATAGAAAGCGGACGCCATTGGCATTGCTGCAATTTTGCTCTTGTGAATTGTCTGCCCTGCTCCTCTGTGAACTTAGTTGGGCCACTGTGGGGAAGGCGATGCTCACTGGCCAAGTATGGGGCAGGGTGGGACAGGGAGCTCCCAGGTAGTGGGGCACTGGGAGGCTAGGACCATCAACCCGGTTGACCTGGTGGTCTCTTAGGAGGGACCCTTAGCAGCGCTGGTGGACGGTAAATTGGACAAAATCCTTGCCATCATCGCTGAAACTAGACAAGATTTTCAAGGCAGAGTGGATGTGGTGGAATTAGGCCTGCTATGTGATGACCATATGAAACTTGATACCCGAGTCACACAAGCTGAAAACTTGCTGGACAATCCCCTCCCATGTTATCTGATCTAGAAACATGGGTTAGAGCCTCACATCTAAAGTCCACAAACTTGAGAGGAGAGCAGAAGACTCTAAGGAACGATCGTGCTGCAGCAATCTCCGTATCGTTGGCTTTCGTAAGGGTGTGGAGGGCTTGAACCCGATGGCGTTCTTTGAAATGTGGCTGGCAAGTACCTTGGTGTCTGCAGAACTGTCACTTTATTACCTGGTGGAATTAGGCAATTGAGTACCGGTGAGACATCTGCTGCCAGTGGCACCTCCCAGGCTGGTTATGTTCAGAGTGTTGAACTACAGGGATTAAGAAGCCATCGTACATGCAGCACACACTGCAGAGCCAATCATGCCCGAAAATGCAAGTTTTTCTTATTCCGTACTGCACTCTAGCTGTGCAGTGCTGCTAAGCCTCATTCCTGGGGGTGAAGAAGCAACTAAGATTGGTAGGCATGACTTATTTGTTGCTATTCCAGGGCCAGCTAAAAGTCATACTAAACAGATCTAGCCACTTCATCACTGAGCCAGTGGATGCCTGGGATTGAGTGGAGCAGCAGCGGTACGACTCCTCAGCACCGAACAGACAGATGACATGAACACAGATAGATGCAGCTCGGCTGGGTTGTAGGTGCCGGCATCGTGGGAGTGGGGATATGAGTGTCAGCGGCACCCCCACCCCAGCCCAGGCCCGAGAGGAGCAGATGCAGGCACTGTTGATAGCTACCAATTTATGGGTGGAGAGGTAATCCCTGCTCTTCCCAAACACTAGATGATACGCTCTCTGAGGCAGGCTCAGGCACCACAGCAGGGACCACTAGATTGGTGATTCTGCCAGAGGTCATACCACAGACTGCGGACAATATAGTTTGAACTCACCAAAGGTAAAGCGGAGGATAATCTGTGGGGTCACCCACTGGTCCCGGAGAGGGGTGTGCAAGTACATGCGCCTGTGCACCTTGCTGTTGATGGAGGACATGTCCCGCTGCCCGTCCCTCCTTATGACTGCTCACTGCCTAGGCAAGATTTGGCTGAACACTGGGGGTCATATTAACAAGCCCCTATGGCCATTAGAGCATCAATGTTTTTGATGGCCCGGTGGTGCAGTGTGCTGGCCATTTTTTCCTAAGTGACGCAAAGCCACCTTGCGTGACTTTTCATGGCCTTGTAAATATGTTCCCCTTTTCACGCATTACTCTGCATGGAAGGGGCAATTCCTGGGTTTTGCTGTGGGTGTTCCCACGCAACACCTATGGAATCTGATGCATTTCCATATTTACACGGATGGGAATGCATCATATTCCTATGCCACCCCAGGGTGGCTTAAAAGTGGTGCAACAAAGAGAAATATCTTTATTTCTCCATGTTTTTGATCTCTTTCTATGTGTGCTGTGTTCTGCAGCACTCATAGAAGGAAGGAGGTCTTCCTTCCTGCACATAAATAATCATCCCTGCAATGCAGGAGGGTGCCTGCATTGGTGTGAGGCTGCCAACTGTGAGTCAGCACTAATGAAAGTACAAGGATGTGCCATAATGCTGTAAATACGATGCATCCCTGAACTCTCCTAATGGTGCAGTTTGGCTCTGCAAGATGGCTTGCGGCGTTGGGTGGCATCATTATTTTGTAAATATGCCCCTGGGTTTGGTAATACTCTCCCAGATAACGCTTGGTTCTGACTCTATGATTACTACGAAATGGGTCTTAGGTAATTCCTCTCTTCTTGTTCTCTAGTTTGTAGCCTGATGTTTTTGACTATGTGTTAGTAGGCCATGATAGGTTGCTATTTCCCCTTGAGGGATGGTCTTTATACTCATACAAACCTTGGAGATCTCTACCGATGGGACACTTTGTTACTTGCTTGGGCAGTTGGAGGTTGCTCAGCCGCCCTGGTTTGGGAGTTCTGCTTTTTTCTTATTCACACAGCCATGCAGCATGACTTCAGGGGCCCGCAACCTGCCTCACCCCTGTGCTAGCAACCTGGGAGAGCATATCTCTGTAACCCCCGATCACCCCCCCTTTTAGAGAGGTCACTATGACTAGGTTACGCTACATAATAGGGAACGTCAGGGTCATGAGGACAGCGCATATAAGATATGCAGTACAGAAGTACATTAAGAGGCGAGATGCCACATTGCGTTTCTTCAGTAAACCGACAGATCTAAAGGGGAAGACGAACACCTACTAAAGTGCTGGTGTACGCAAAGCGACAATACCACATACTCAGGCTTTGCTAGAGTGGACCTTATTTGGGTTAGGCCCTCAGTTCCCTTCTGATGCGTGGCTACTGAGATAGACCCCAAAGTGCATTATGTATTAGTGGTGGGGCAACTGGATGGTCGACCCCTCCTGTTGGGAAGCATGTACACACCCAATTTGGTGCAGCAATCATTCCTGGCATGCCTCTCCATCACTTTGATGAGATGGGCCCATATACCTTGGATTATTGGCAGAGACGTTAATTTCATCTTATACCCACAACTGGATCACTCACATCCTTCCCTACCGACCTCTCCTGTAGTGGCCGATGCCACTTGCCTATCCCAATGGCTCACACATTGGTCCCTGTTGGATAGCTGGTGCTTCATGAACCCAAATGCTAGGGAATACTCCTATTACTCACCACCATACAATCTGCATGTGCGCCTAGATTGCATCCTATGTCATCATGCCACTCAACTGCGTGTTGTTAGTGCTGAATATCTGGGAAAGGCATTGTCAGACAGAAGTCACTCCAATTACACCTGACGTGGGAGGCACCATGCCACCAGTCCCTTTGTGGTGCTTGCAGCATGCCATGTTAAAAAATAAGGTGCTTAGGGATACAACAAGTACTGCTGTATCCAAATAGCTTGCAGAGAACTGGATCATTGCTAGCTCTCAGCTGGTGGAATGGGGAACCATTGCATACACACAGTGATGGGTGCGAGGGCTGATGTGCACCAGGAACTGGTTGGGGTGGAGGTTTCTCTGGTGGGACTTGAAGTGGTGGTGTGGGCCGCTCCCATTTGGAGACCAGCACTAATGGCAGCAAAGAAGCACCATGGTCCCCTGCTTAAACAGCTGATATGCATGGACTACAGAGTGTATGAGGCCAAATCTGGCTGGCTGTTGCCATGGCAACTGAAAAAGGCCGTACCAACCGCCGATTACTATGTTGAGAGTGACCCTGACATACCTAGCCATCAAACAGATTGACATACGTGAAGCATTTATGGCTCATTATCGTGCCCCTTATCAGCCCCCAAGCGGAACGTCAAACCCAGATTCATGAGTTCCTCGGAAAGGTTACATTTTCTGTTATTGAAACACCATTTGGAGAGGAGCTAAAAAAAAACATCACAGAACAGGAAATTCAGGGAGCTATTAGGGCATCAACCACAAGCAAGATTGGATGGACTAGATTACGCTTCATAATAGGGAATATCCAGATTTTGTGCCAAATTCTATAAAATGTACGAAGGCCTTTTTATCCCCAAATTGCTAGAGTTATACAAGGCTGCTCTGGCAAGGGACAGCTTATGCTTCGTGAGACACTCCTGCTTCCACGCTCGAAACCAGGAAGAGTCCCCATGGAGATGATGTTGTATCATCCCCTGTCCATGCTCAGGACAGATTATAAAATACTAACCAAGATCATTGCTTTGTAATTGCTGGAGCATCTCCCCCGCCTGGGTCACCCAGACCAAAACGGCATTATACCAGGCAGGTCCACTATCCTTAATTTACGAAAGCTCCATAGAGTGCTCAAGTTGACTCCCGCCCACTGGCCTAATGCAACTTGTGTGGTTTTGGACCTAGAAAAAGCGTTAGACTCCGTTGATTGGGGATATATGTTTTGGACATTAACATCCACAGGCATGGATGGGAGACTGCAGGGACTCATTAAGCTCTTCAATTCAGAACCCATGGCCCAGGTAAAAAGTGGGGCATAGCTTGGAGGGGGTGATGCAAGTTATCTGCCTATACGTGGATGACATTCTGATATATATCCTCGACATACATGAGGACATCACAGAGATAACAGACATCTAGTCAGAGTTCCGAGATGGCTCGAGGCTGGAATGAATTGGTCCAAAACTTTCCTATTCCTGATATATCCAGAGTGCCCACTGCAACAACTTATGGTGGACACGCACCTGCTCCGTTGGGACTTACACACCTTCAGGTACTTGGATATTAACATATATCATGGCTCCTGGGATCCCTGTCCCTATTTGGCATTCTGGAGCACACTCCCGTTCTTAGTGCAAGGCAGAGTGTCTCTGTCAAAAATGTTGATACTTCCTCACCTGTTGTACAATTTTCATAACCTCCTGGTGAGCATACCTTGTAGTACCTTCTGCACGCTACATGCTATGACGGGGGGCTTTCTTTGGAATAAAAGTAGGCACTAAGTAGCACTGTATAAGATGCAGCTGCCTGTAGAGAGAGGAGGCTTAGGGGCCCCTATCTTTGAACATAATTATCTGGTGCCACAAATAAAAAGGCCTGATCGTTGGCTGGTGGGTGGCTTGTTGAGGAACTAGGTATGCCCTCCACAGACCGAGTGCAGCCAATGGTGCATGAAGCCTTTCTACCACATGGGGTGATGCCCCAGGGTCCCACTGGCCTGCTGTGGGTGGCACATGACAGCTTCAACGGTTTAGGGATTTGATCAGGAGAGAGGTGTTAACAGTGTGGAAGGCAGCCAGTGTGGGAAATCTGAGTGATTAGTTCCGAGCAACTGCAGACTGTCAATGATCTTCCAGTGGGCCACTTCCTAGCTTACATTTGGTTGGTGGTTGAGCTGGGTCGTCTGTAGCAAATCACTGACACTGAGCACTCACTGGTGCACAACTTGCATTTTATAGAAGAAGGTTGCTGCTTGATAACGTGGCTCACACAAACCTGTCACACACACTACACAACCCTTATTGTCGCTGTGTAGGTTCTGGGAGAGGGACATAGGCTGTAACTTGACTCAGAAGCAATGGAATAGGATGCTCCTTCTCCCGTAATGATACATTTCAATATATCCAACACAGCGTTCTACACAGGACTTAGCTTACCCTGCTGATACTCCACAAGATATTTGGAGCTCCCTCACACTGTCCACGGTGTCAAGAACATGACACTGACATGACATGTATGTTCTGAGATAATGAACACATTAGTTGACATAATAGTCAGGACCCGACCTTACCACCATGGGGCGTGGCGTCTTGGGACCGTTCAAGCTCAGGAATTCAGAGAGCATCGAGAATTGCTTCATAGATCTGGCAATGTTGATGGCTAGTAGGCTGATCTCTATGCACTGAAAGGCTGGGACATTGGTGCATGGCGATACTCAAATGGGGCAGAGCTGAGGTGGGAGCATGAAGGAGGTCTGTGCAAGACGCCCATTGCAACTGACTGGGAAAGGTTTTTGGGGAACTTCCAGGCGACCCAGGAGGCAGGAGTGAGGCATTTACTCAGCTGATAAAGTTTGCTTCCCAGTTCTTGTAATTGCCCTGAAGAAGAGAGATGCAGAGTACAGCAGTAACGGTGAGTGGAATCACACTTCTCAGGGAGTGAGAGAGGCATGAAATGAGAGAAAATGCCTTTCCTCTCATGTCTCTCTCAGCATTTCTACTGCCGCATCAGCAGAAATGCCCACTAGACACCAGGGAAATTGTTTTTTTGTATTTTTTTTTATGCATTAGGGCCGCTCCCCGGGGTGCAATTATTTTTACGCCCATTTCTGCCCCCCTAGGAGCAGATCTGCCTAACATAATTAGAGCGATTTGCCCCCGGGGGCAGAATTCCCTAGACACCAGGGATCTTTTTTTTTTGTTTGATTTTTTTTTTTAATATGTGGGGAGCGACCTCTTAGGCAAGGTCACTTCCCTGGGGGCAAAATGAACTGTAGGCCATTTCTGCCCCCTTTAGGGGCAGATCAGCCTATTTTTATTAGACCAATCTGTCCCAAAGGGGGTCTGAAACCCCAAATAAATAGGCTAAAGTTGCTCTGCCCACCGGTGGGCAGATGGGGCAATTACCCCCGATCCACTCCCCGGGGGAAGAAAGCCTACTAGATGCCAGGGTATTAAAAAAAAAAAAAAAGAAAACAGTTAGGTGGTGGCTACCAACCAGAATGGGCATGGGTATGCCCCCACCATAACTGAAGGGGGTAACAGTCTTTCATCTCTCCCCCGCATACTAAAACATCTTATCCCATGGCAAGCAAGAGGACATTTGATTATTTTGGTTTTTTGGTTTTACATTTGAGCCTTGAGAGCTTGTCTAACTCTCAAAATCGTCCTACTTTAGAATGGTGAGAGCTGCACTTTTTGGACTTTGGGATGCTGCCATGTAGAAAAATCCACAAGACCTAGACACATCTGAAAACTAAACATCTCAGTGAGCCCAGGGTGGTGTGCTTCACATGCATCCTGCACCATTTTCTTACCCACAATGCCCTGCAAACCTCCAACTTTGCTGGAAATCACACATTTTCCCCAAATGTTTGTGATGGAACCTCTCGGAATCTGCAGGAATCCACAAAATTCTTACCACCCAGCATTGTTGCATCTATACCGATAAAACTTCTTCCCCACTTGTTAGTCGATTTTTTTTTTTTCAAACTGTCTGTTTGGACCCGCTTTGGTTCCCCCTCAATTTCGACGTGTTTTGGCTCTTCCCTGTCACAGGCACTTGACCCACCTACACAAGTGAGGTATCATTTTTACCGGGAGACTGAGAGAATTGTTGGGTGGTAGGAAATCTGTCCCGGTGTGGTAATACCACACAGAAATGTGGGGAAAATGTGATTTTTTTAAGGTTTGCTGAGGATTCTGGGTAGGAAAACATTGGGGGATGCACGCAAGTCACATCTCCCTGGATTCCCTCTGATGTCTAGTTTTCAGAAATGTTTGGCTTTGGTAGGTTTCTCTATATGGCTGCTGAGCCCAGGACCAAACACGCAGGTGCCCCCGCAGAAACAGGTAGTTTAGAATTTGATCATTTTGATGTGTCCACACAGTGTTTTGGGGCATTTCTTTTCAAGGGTGCTAGGCCTACCCACACAAGTGAGGGACCATTTTTATCGGGAGACTTGGGGGAACGCTGGGTGGAAGGAAATTTGTGGCTCCTCTCAGATTCCAGAACTTTCTGTCACCAAAATGTGAGGAAAAAGTGTTTGTTTGGCCACATTTTGAGGTTTGCAAAGGATTCTGGGTAACAGAACCTGGCCAGAGCCCCGCAAGTCACCCCATCTTGGATTCCCCTATGTGTCTAGTTTTAAAGAATTCACAGGTTGAAAGGCTTCCCTACGTGCCGGCTGAGCTAGAGGCCAAAATCCACAGCTAGGCACTTTGCAAAAAACAGCTCTGTATTCTTTGGGAAAATGTGATGTGTCCACGTTGTGTTTTGGGGCATTTCCTGTCACGGGCACTATGTCTACCCACACAAGTGAGGTACCATTTTTATCGGGAGACTTGGGGGAACATTGGGTGGAAGGAAATTTGTGGCTCCTCTCAGATTCCAGAACTTTCTGTCACCAAAATATGAGGAAAAGGTGTTTTTAGCCAAATGTTGAGGTTTGCAAAGGATTCTGGGTAACAGAACCTGGTGAGAGCCCCACAGTACACCCCATCTTGGATTCCCCTAGGTGTCTAGTTTTCACAAATGCACAGGTTTGGTATTTTTTTCCTAGGTGCCAGCTGAGCTAGAGATCAAAATCCACAGCTAGGCACTTTCCAAAAAACACATCAGTTTTCAATGTAAAAATGTGATGTGCCAAGTTGCGTTTCCTGTCGCAGGCATTAGGCCTACCCATGCAAGTGAAGTACCATTTTTATAGGGAGACGTGGGGAACACAGAATAGCAGAACAAGTGTTATTGCCCCTTGTCTTTTTCTACATTTTATCCTTCCAAATGGAAGACGGTGTGTGAAAAAGACAACTATTTGAGAAATACCCTGTAATTCACATGCTAGTATGGGGACCCCGGAATTCAGAGATGGGCAAATAACCACTGCTTCTCAACACCTTATCTTGTGCCCATTTTGGAAATGCAAAGGTTTCCTTGATACCTATTTTCCACTCTTTATATTTCACCAAATGAACTGCTATATACCGGGTATACAAGGAAAACCCATTACAAGGAAAAGGTGTTTTTAGCCAAATGTTGAGGTTTGCAAAGGATTCTGGGTAACATAACCTGGTGAGAGCCCCACAGTACACCCCATCTTGGATTCCCCTAAGTGTCTAGTTTTCACAAATGCACAGGTTTGGTATTTTTTTCCTAGGTGCCAGCTGAGCTAGAGATCAAAATCCACAGCTAGGCACTTTCCAAAAAACACATCAGTTTTCAATGTAAAAATGTGATGTGCCAAGTTGCGTTTCCTGTCGCAGGCATTAGGCCTACCCATGCAAGTGAATTATCATTTTTATAGGGAGACGTGGGGAACACAGAATAGCAGAACAAGTGTTATTGCCCCTTGTCTTTTTCTACATTTTTTCCTTCCAAATGGAAGACGGTGTGTGAAAAAGACAACTATTTGAGAAATACCCTGTAATTCACATGCTAGTATGGGGACCCCGGAATTCAGAGATGTGCAAATAGCCACTGCTTCTCAACACCTTATCTTGTGCCCATTTTGGAAATGCAAAGGTTTCCTTGATACCTATTTTCCACTCTTTATATTTCACCAAATGAACTGCTATATACCGGGTATACAAGGAAAACCCATTACAAGGTGCAGCTCCTTTATTAGCTCTGGGAACCTAGGGTTCTTGATAAACCTACAAGCCATATAAATCTCCACAACCAGAAGAGCCGAGCAGACATAACAGTATATTGCTTTCACAAATCTGACATCAAAGGAAAAAGTTACAGAGTTAAATGTGGAGAATAACGGCTGTTTTTTTCAGCTCAATTTCAATATTTTTTAATTTAGCTGTTATTTTCTGTAGAAAAAGCTTGTAGGAACTACACAAATGACCTCTTGCTGAATTCTGAATTTTGTTTACTTTTAAGAAATGTTTAGCTCTCCAGGATCTAGGATTGGCTTCATACCCATTTCTGTCACTAACTGGAAGGAGGCTAAAAGCACAAAAAATAATAAAAATGGGGTATGTCCCAGTCAAATGCCAAAATTCTGTTGAAAAATTTGGTTTTCTGATTCAGGTCTGCCAGTTCCTGAAAACTGGGAAGATGGTGATTTTAGCACTGCAAACCTTTTGTTGATGCCATTTTTGGGGAAAAAAATCACAAGCCTTCTTCTGCAGCCCTTTTTCCCATTTTTTTTAAAAAAAGCAAAATTGCCACTGTATTTTGGCTAATTTCTTGGTCTTCTTCAGGGGAACCCATAAACTCTGGGTACCTCTAGAATTCCTAGGATGTTGGAAAAAAAGAACGCAAATTTGGTGTGGGTAGCTTATGTGGACAAAAAGTTATGAGGGCCTAAGCGCGAACTGCCCCAAGTAGCTTTCTAGGTAAGGGTCTTGAAAAATCGACATCATTGCACGTCCAGTACAGCATAGACTGTCACAGCCTAATAAAGACCTTCGAATAAGGTTTTAATCCCCACGAAAGCACTGAAAGAGTGACACTGCTGGTTGTCATTGTTAGCTTCTACATAATGAACATAGGTGACTTGTGCATTGGGATCGTCCGTGATACCTTCACAGACCTCTTTTCTTGACACCTTCTGCACTCTTATGGGCATCTATAAGACAGTTCTGAACGCCTTCACCTTTGTTGGCTGGGCAACAGACAGTATGTTCAGATGATCAAATCCAGATCGCCCATACACTGTCATGTACATGCCTCAGGGATCCTTTCTGGTCCCCAGGATATTTCAGTCCATTGTTTATTTTCTTCCTAAGACAATAGAGTCAGGGAACAGCCCTACGTAGAAAAGGACAGTCCAGCCTGAACTCCAAGACACTTTCCTTAGAGAGTGTATGTCTGGTACCTGTGTGTAATGACACAAGTGAGCACCGCCGCAAAACTGGAAATAGACCCAGCGGAATTATTAGGGGCCAAGGCTGATTTTAGCATTCCAGACATTAATTTTTGTTCTTCTGCCCACCAATAGCATTAGTTGATGCACCACTGATGATGTAGTTGCAATACCCCAAACATAGTTTTTAAAGGTTATTCTTTACATTGCATGATCAGAGGCAGGGAAGGATGAGTAGTTGGGAGCTAAAATGGTGACTCAGAGAGTTTTGGAGTGCCTATTTAAAACTCATTAATGGACGTCAGTGCTTAATTTGTAAAAAAATAAAATAAGTGCCAAGGCCCTTGTCAGGGGGCACCACAGCTTGCACCTCATATTGTCATTGTCAGCGCTGCCAATGGCACTACCTACACAACTCCTACCCATCACACTGCTACAAGTGTCACAATTCATACTGTTTGAGGCCGCAAAAGCTATACGAATGGGTGGGGTGGCAGGTATTAGTTGTTTACAATGTATATTGAACTAGTAACAACTGTTGTTCTGCTAATCTTTACATTTCAAAAAACAGCGCCGCCATGAGGCAGCTGTGAAATGTCGGTGCCAGCAATTAAGTGCCGGTGCTGAGCACTAGAAACCACAAACTCAAATTAAGCGCTGATGCAATTCACTACCACCAATGGTGCTCTACGCTCATTAGAAAAAGCTAGACATTTTAAATATGTACCAAACATTTCATTTTTTTCTTTGAAATTCTTTAATAAGTTTAATAGTTGCTGACTGCTGGCCGAACATCCATGCAGGACAGCATTCTGCTTCGTCTTGTGGAAGCTTTTTGAAGTCACCACATTTAGATTTGGAAATAATTGCCTGTGCCACTGAATAAATGCATGCTAGAAAAAAGCAACAGCTATGATTTGTTCTAGCAGTAGGTACCTGCATTGCTTTTTACAAAAAAATAAAATTTAACACCACTTTTTCCATTCATGTGATAGTATCCTGTGATATTTGATTTGCTATTATTCAGCTTTCGTTTACTATAACACAAATTGGCAACTGACTAACACACAATTATACAGTAGCATGTTTACCATGCTTATAAACCATTGAAATTATTGGTTAACATATCTTTCAGGGAACACGGTGCCAGATGTACGAAAAGACTGGTGGCAAAAAAGGTTGTAAATTGGGCATCTACTTTTTGTGACCAGTGTTTAATTTTGTGACGTGACCCATGTATCAATAGGATGCATCGCAAAATCTTCAGTCGCAGGGTGTCGTAGAATGCCCTGCACAGCAGACTGCTATTTAAGACGCCCTGTGATTGACTATGAACAGAGGAATTGTTGCCGAGATGAAACAACACAC
This sequence comes from Pleurodeles waltl, assembly GCF_031143425.1. Taxonomy (NCBI): domain Eukaryota; kingdom Metazoa; phylum Chordata; class Amphibia; order Caudata; family Salamandridae; genus Pleurodeles; species Pleurodeles waltl. The sequence continues at coordinate 631,843,650 of NC_090444.1, read as the reverse complement.
CAATATCCCCGTATTTGCATTCCCAAGGGGAACTTTTTTCTTTAAAGCAACTGTGTTCCTTAAAGAAACTGATGCTGCTGTACAAAGGTTCCCATTTGGGAAGCCATTGGAGGGTCGCACTGCAAGAGAGAGAGCAGGCACCTGTCCCACTTCCTACTCCCCCGCGGCTGTGAGATAAACATGCACTCATGTTTCATGTGCTTGTATTTGATCTACATTTGAAAATGTCTACTGTTGTTGCCCTTGCGGTGGCTGTTCTATTTATGAAGTGTTCATCTTCTCTCTGGTAAATGCTTGTAAAGAAGGCCTGCACATTTGCTGCACCTTGGATCACTGTTCAGTATGGGAAAATCGCTTAAACTGCAACTGCCCGTGCAGCCATTTTTTAAATACATTTCCTGGGTTATATTGTCTCTTTTTCTTTTCAAGCCCTTCCTAATTGCAATATGGTATGGGTTTGCAAACCCATTTTGCGAATTGAAATCCTTCCGACTAGCAAAATGGGTTTAACACATACCAAAAAAACATTTTTCGTTGCAGATAGCGTTAATTTTGCGAAGTGCAGGTCTTGAAACCTAAAAATAGCTTTTCACATCTGGGACATTCTTTTATAACCTACGCTCCCTTTAGGATTTTGGTACAATTTTAATGGGAAAATGGCCTTAGGGGTGGAGCCATTCTAACTCGGACAGAACTGAAAATTTAATTTAAAAAGTGCCTTTCTTAAAGGCGCTGTATTAAAAGATGCATTGCACTTTTGTCAAATACATGTGCTGTCAGCCTTCGCTTTTAAATCATGCCATTATTATGGATAGCATGGTAAAATAGTAAATTAAAAGTAAATCTTACCCTTAACTTTTAGCCAGGATCTTATTCTTCTTTTATACATTTTGATCAAATTGTAGTTTACCGGAAAAGGATCTGAAGAAGAACTACTGCCGAAATCCTGATGGCGAACCTCGTCCCTGGTGTTTTACTACTAACCCAAACAAACGCTGGGAACACTGCAGTATTCCTCGATGTGGTAAGTCACTTCAGGGACGTCACATCCGCATAATGGATTTGTCCGCAGAAATATCCAGAGTTTGTCCACTTGATTGACTCAGGAGGTATTTCTTTTGACTCATGGAACGCAAAACTGCCTTACTTGTTTCATGAGGCTTTTTTTAAAATTCTGTTTTATTCAAGTTTTCGTGCAAGAAACCAATATATAACCATTTAGGAATATCCTCATCCCCTTTCTCCATCCTCTTATGGTGGTACTTCATCTGGCTGTTCAGCGTGGGTCCAAAGACTGCTTTCCTGGTACAGGACAACTGTATGATAAATAATTACATTTCAATACAATACCGAATGTAGGACTCAAAATCATGCATGGATCACTTCCATCATCCTACTGTACTTTCTCCCGTCTCCTTCACTCTCCCCATATTTGAGTGAATTTTTTGGGACATCCACACATTATTTAAATCTGTTTTTCTGCTCTCAAGCACCATTCACTCTAGTCTCCCACTGCTTGCAGCATTGGGGCTGATGTGGAACCCCATTTCTGCATAATATCATGCTGTGTGATCACCAGAGACACATTGCAAAAGAGGAGTGTATATGTATTCAATGTTTGATCCTCCAGATACCCTGCTTCAACACCCTTGTGTTTAATGCCATGGGTTCCTCCACGACTAAGGATATCCCGCTTTTAACTGCCTCCCAACATTGGTAGATCTGTGAACATTCCCATATCATCTGAATGAGTGTACTTCTCTGCGAGCACCCTCTAATGCATCTATCTAATCTTATCCTACCCATGGCAAACAATCTAGATCTGGTGAGGTATGCTCAGTGCACGATTTTGAGCTGGATCAGCCTAAAGCCTGCCCTGATGGCCACCTCCCCTGGGTAACGACATGCCACTCTCCAGTCCAGTCCTCCAATTTACCAAGATATTCCTCCAGTTTTTCCAGTAGCACAGTCAGAGGTAGAGAACTTTTGACCAGAAGAGTGCTGTAGATAACGAGATGGTGTGGCAATGGAGTGGGGCACCCAGGACCACATACTCTAAAGGACTCTCGTCCAATATCTTTTCCTTCGTGCCAATACAGCCCCATAGTAGGTGTCTGACCCGGAGACACCATAGATATTGACACCCAGCCAGGTCCTAATGAGTCTGGAGTTCTTCAAAAGTCATCATTCCTTAGGTCATCCAGACATCTCCCAGTTGGAAGATGCCAATCACATTCCACTTCTTGTTACCTTCTACCCTTTACATGTGTGCCTTCCACTGTGGTGTCTCCAGTGTCAACATTGTCCATTTGGTGGCCTTCCTCCAAGAAGCTATAACTATCACTGTGGTGGTAGGTAATTCTTTTGGCCTCTTTTTCCCATGTATCCTTCTGATATATTCCTGCAGGTCTGGGGCTCTCCTGGCCTCCCTTACAAAAAGGTTCTGTCTGGTCTGCAAATGACCATTCATTAAGTACCAACAACTGTGTTGGCCAGTAGTACAAACAGAGATTTGGTAAAGCAATACCCCCTCTGAGGCAGGTCTGGTGAGCTTTTCCAGAGCTATGCATAGCATACCCTGTTTCAAGGCAGGCAGCTGATTTTGGAGGACACTGACTTGAAAACACCTCAGAAATCTTGAACCAGGAGTTCTGTAGGGCATACATCATTTTATAAAATGATGCCCTGCCAAGCAAAGACAGGGGCAGACATAGGCACTGGTTCACATCCCTCCTGAATTTCTACCAGGGGCCTGTCCAGACTGTGTTCATGAAAGTGGCCCCACTCCTCTGTGATGTAGACACTGAGCTATCGAAACACTGTGTCTTCCTGTGAAATGTAGCACTGCCAGTGCACCCTGGCCTGCCAACCCACCAGTGGGTATAGGCAAGGCTTGGACCAACAGATGGGAAGTTGGGGGTGTTACCTGAACACCGTGAACATCTCCAGTATTCTATCAATGGAGTTCTCCAGCTCTGCCAGACATAAAGCTACTGGACCTGTAGTGCATAAAGTCCCAATGGTCCAGAGCTATCACTTGATGAAGTAACTGCAGTGGCCAGGAGGTTTCCTCACAAATTTAGGAGGGAGATTGGGCGATATGCGGAACACTGATTAAGTGGTTTCCCCTGCTTATGGATGACAACGATTATCAACTAGTGCAGGTCCCAAGGCAGTTCCTCGGACTGTTTGAACTCATAAGGCATAACTCGGATCAGTTACACTACCTGACTTTTAATACATTAAAACAGTTCCAGAGGAAAGTCGTTGGGTCCAGTTGCCCTGCCATTATTTCTGATGCTGTTTCAACCTCCCACCACTCAGGCGTGCAGATCTTCTACACTCATCCCTTTCCTCCTCCCTCCGTGCAAGGTATACGAACAGCTACACAGCCTTATCCCAAACTCACATAATTTATGTTGATTGGACTTAAATAATGCTCTGCTTTTCTGGTGCATTAGGCATTAGTAGCCCTGCTGCAGGATCTCTATTTGAGCTGCCAAAGCTGAATCTGGGTTTGCCACATACTGCTCTTCCCCTGCTACCTGCTATTCCATCACCCGGTATTTCCTGTCTCGCTTTCTTTCCACTTCCTGGCTTCAGCATGCATGGTCAATGGGCTCCTTAAACAGTTTTGAATGCCTCCCACACTATGATCTCCAACTCCACAGAATCCTATTCTACTGGAGGTATGACTTCCTGGTCTTCTGGATGAAGTGTCTAGTTTCCCAATAGTCCTGACTCAGGGATCAATTTTCTAACGTAGTGAGGGTTGAGGAGACTGCTGTGTCATTTCCGAGGAGAGCAGAGAATAGTCTGAAAATCTTCTTGGCAAAAAATGGCCATTGTGGCACCTCCCCAGCTGGCTCATCAGGATCAGAAAATAATTCAGTCTGAAGAGGGATGCTAGCTTCTGTGTCATGTAGGAGTACTGTCTGTTGTTCGGGTGGGTAGCTTGCTGTGGATCAACGAGAACCATGGCCTCAAAAAATTTACTTAGTCTTGCATCTACTTTGGGTGGAGTGTCTCCCCTGGTTATTCTATCTAGATCCCTTTGTAGAGTTAGGTTGAGGTCTCCCCCGACCGCCAGGAGCAACTCCAAATCCATTCACCCTTAACCGTCAGCCCTGCAGACTGCAGTCCCGGGAGGTGGGAGGGAATACCAAGATGCCACCCATAACTCTTCCCCTTGCCAGGTTCCTCTGACTGCTGCCCAGCAGCCCTGGGGGTCAACCCACATTCCTAGCACTTGGAATCGGAGGGATTTGCAGCCCATGATGCACATTTAACCACGTAGCCATGGAAATGCCTGCGTGTACAAGCACTGCATGGCAAGAAATTCTCAACTGATACCCTGCAAGTGGGTTTCTTGTAGTAGAATTAGGTCAGTACCTGATGGGCAATGCATTTCTACACCACTCCCCTCTTCACTTTATTCCCCCACCCATTGATGTTCCAGGACACGATGGTCAGTAAGGTCTCTAAATTCCTATGCAGTTTGGTGGGTGCATAAGTGGGTCCATTGTTTGTCCCAAACCTGGGTGCCGACCAGGAAATGTTTTGAATTCCACATTAGTGAACCACCCTCAATCCCCCCACTTCTTTTCCACCCTCTCTGTCACCCCATGTGGCAGGTCTCTAACTACCCACCTCCGCAAAGCTCAAAGTGCCTGTCTCCCCCCCTTAAACATATTAAACATAACCCAAAGGAAACTTGGAATGTTTTGTTGACGTGTAGGGGAGGCGTCCTCCAGGTGGGCTCTTTCATCTAATGGGGGCAGAGCCCCTATCACCTTCATTTTGATCCCTATTGGCTCCATAACGAGTTCTTTGTGATTAGCCAGTGATGACTAGACTAGTTCATCTGCTGTCATCGGAGTGGGGGCAGCATCTTCTGGCTCTTCCCCAGAGGCTGTGTTGCTGCCATTTGATTCCATTGAACCTTCTTTGAGGGAACTCTATTATCAATTACCCAGTGGCTGCGATAGTGGGCTTCTTGCACCACTGGGGCATTCTGTGCGTTTGCCTGGTTTTTAGTGGGTGTTGATTCCTTTCTCCACTTGGTCCAGCATGATGGTTTCCTGAGCCACCAGTTGGCCCCAGGCACCCCGTCCCTGGACACCGGCATTGGATATCCCGGTGTTTCTGCCCATTCCCAGACTACTCCCACTGTCAAAATGAGCCACAATTTCTCTGGTGTAGATATCTGTAGTTTTACTGGACACAGCAAGCTATACTTAAGGACGAGAATACAAAGGTGGTGTTTCACAGGTTTTAATGTTTCATGCTGCCGCTAAATTGTTAGTATAGTCTGGGTAGATAGTCACCGGGTTACCCTCAATAATCCAGGGTTCATGGGATCAGACCTCCTGTAGGATCTGGTATTGGTCTCAAAAGTTCAGCAATCTGGCTATGATTGGACATTGAGGCTCTCCCTGAATTGGTAGGTGTCCCAGGGTTCTATGAGTATACTGCAATGTGAAGAGCACTGATGTCTGTCTGACAAGTAACTTGAAGAGGAGCCATTGTTCCACAAACGGTTCAGCGCTTGGATGTTCTGCATTTTCGGGGACACCAATGATACACACATTATTACTTGTAGAGCAGCCCTGTTGTATTGTTCTGATGTTGTCTTTTGTCATTGTGTTATTCCTCTGTTTTGTTTTGTTTTTACTCTCTTGTGCTGTATTTTTGCCTTGCATTTTTGTGTTATGTTGAGGTGTCCTACTGTGTTGTTTTGTATGTGTATTATATTGTTGTGCTACATTGATTTGCTTGGGTTGTTGAATGATTTGTGTAATCCTGCTGTGTTATTCTGCTGCTTAAATTGGCATGTAGTCTTGTGTTGTTATGTTTTGGATTGTGCTGTCCTTTTGGAATGCTATAATGTTGTCTTATTTTTTAGCTCATTGATTGAGAGTAACTCAACTCATTATCATTATCAGTTTTATTTGATAATCCAAGACAGTCATACAAGCACATAAATAAATTCACTCATCAATAACACAGTAACCAAAAAAAATAAAATGGATACATTTACAATGACATATAGCTGATTTAAAAATAAAAAAAACACATTATTCTGTGGCATTCCTTCTCATTAAATAACAGTTGCAGAAATCGGAGAGGCACTCTACACTGACTAAATGTATACTCCCTTAAAAGTGGTATCAAAAATTGAGCTCTAAAAACACCATAACATTTGCAGGGCAATATAAAGTACAGAATCTTTTGGACAGAAACACCACCTTATGGACACACATTTTTAGCCTCACTCCCAAATTCCCCCAATGGAAAACACAAAAGATTGCTAATTGTGCTAGCTCTAAGTCCCAATAGCTAGGCCCTCTTCCAGCTTCTGCCGACTAAAGTCAAATAGTTTTTCACATCAACATTAGATTTGAGAATTACATATTGTTGCACCAATGACTTTCTTAACTCCATGCTTTCCCTTAACTGACATCTGCGCTCCAAAACTATCTGCTTAACAGCCATCTTGTCCTTCTTTTTACATATGGGCATTGTTAGAAATTGGCTCTCTGGTTGGCAGAGGTGTGCACCCTGTCCGAATGGACACCACAATCTTAGTCAGGGTAAGTCAGATACACTCCATAAATTAACCTGTGCTCATCCTCTGGTAGCATAGCACAGAGCAGGTAGGCTTAACTTAAAAGGTAATGTGTAAACTGTTTGTGCAACACTTCAAATAGATACCAGTGAAAATACCACACAAAGAGACCCACACCTCGTTAGAAAAATAGGTCTTAATGTTATGAGTACAACAAGACCAAAACTGCAAAAGTCCAATAAGTAGAAGTCGAGATATGAGTTTTTTAAAGATAAAATGCAATATAGTGCTTAAAAGCATAAAACGTCATCAGGAAATAGCTGATCATGCTAGACGGGGGTGAATCCATAAGTTCAGGCCAACTGCAAAAGAGCACAGGTCGGATACAGTCCCAGGTAAGTCCAGCTGAAGTTTTCCCTTCTCAGAGTTGCGTCAAGGGTCATGTTCATGGTGAAAAAGTTTACTGGGAGCAAGGAGCGCGTCGCTAGTGGTTGTCCACAGATGCGAAGAGTTGGCCAGAAAGTATGGATGAGCAGAGTGGAGCCCCGCTGTTGCATGCAGTGATGCTTGCTGTGCAATGAGACAAATGTTTGGCAGCTCGTGCTGATTCTTTGTGCCTGCCACACGGTTCCAGTGTCAGCGGGCACAGTTGAGGTTGTGAATAACCAACAAGCTGGATTTCAGGACCTGCAAAACCACTTTTAAGAGCTAAGAACTAGAGAGGCGCCCGTTGAGGGTGAGGGTCTGGATAAAGACGGGTCCAGGAACTGTCGCAGGAACATTGGAAGTCTTTTGTGTCCCTGAGCCTTTAGAAAATAGGAGGAGCCAGCAAGCTCTTTGAGTCACTTTGGTTCTGGGATGGAGAGATGCAGGTCCAGTCCTTCTCACTCCTAGGCAGGAGGGCAGCAGGTGGAGAGTCAGCTCAGCAAAGCAGGAGTCCAGCAAAGTGGCAGTCCTTGTAGCAGCACGCAGTCCTTCTTCCTGGCAGAGTAGCCGCAGGCCCAGAAGTGTACTGACTTTGTGGTGTCAGAGGTCAAGTACTTACACCCAGTTGTGCCTTTAAAGTGGGGGAGACTTCAAATTAAGGGTCTTTGAAGTTCACAGAGGCCCTTACTGCCATGGCTCCAGACTCATTACAGCTCTTTGTGAGTGGCACGACACTGCCCTTTCAGGTGTCAGTCATTCCCACCTTTCCTGCCCAGGTTGGCCCATCAGGATGTTGATGGCCTATCAGCCACACCTAAGCTCCCTTAGTGTGTGTCTATCTAGAGGAAATGCACAGTCCCAGCTGTCGCCTTTCTAAATGTGGCATTTTCAGAACTACAATTCAAAATCCAATTTCACCATACGTTGTGATTTTAAATTGTGAGTTCAGTGACACCAAACTTGACAAACCTGTTTCTTTCAGATTGGTCATTACACTAATCAGATGGGATAAAGTCATGCGGCCATTAGATAATGGCATCACTAAATAAAATGCCTCCACCCATCCTTGTCCTGTATATAAACTAGTCAAACCAGACAACAGTTGTCCAGTACTTGGTAGGTGGGAGGGAGAGCGAGGGAGTAGGTCTAGAAGTAATGCCATTATCGGTAAGTAATGGACGCATTACCTTCCGTCCCTCCCTCGTCTTCCTTCTTAACCAATGAGATATAACAAATAAAATAGAAACGGACAGCTGAGTTGTAAACAACTCTTTATCTCATACACCAGCAAGACCAGAGAACGTATCTATCTACTCAAAGTGGCTGTCAAGGGCTTCTCCCCCTTCTTTGCAGGACCACAATTCACAAAAAATATGTCCCCTTTCGGAAACAACTTCACCATATTCAAGTACCACATAAATTGTGGTCTCATGTCCAAACAATTAAGTTTACACTCCTCATCTGAAGAAGGCTTGGACAAAATTCAGGCAAAATCAACTCCTGACTGACATGAAAGGCCAAATTAAACTTAGGCACAAATGATGGGACCAGACCCAGAACAACCCTATCCTGAAACACCTTACAATGAGGATATTTACAAGATAAAGCCCCCAACTCCTCCAAGCACCTAGCCGAAGTGATATCCACCAGAAAGCAAGTTTAAAAAGTCAATAGCTTGAAACTAACCTGATCAAGAGGCTCAAATGGAGGACGAGTCAAGGTCTCTAACAGCAACTGAAAATTCCAACTAGGAAAAGAACACACCGTTCTAGGAAACAAGTTCACCAGCCCTTTGAGAAACCTAGTCAACAGCCCTTCCTCATATTTCAGATTTTGTGTAGAGCCATGAAATGGCTGAATCATTGTCTATTGAACCCTCAAAGTAGCGACTGGAAGACCCATGTTAGCCCCATCTTGCAAGTAGTGAAAAATCAGAAAAATACTGGCTAAAGTAGAATCCACTGCTTCCCCGAATACCAGACCAAAAATGCCTTCTAATGCTTGACATAAGAATGCAGCATAGATGACCACCTTGAAGCTTCTAAAGTCACTGCCAACTTCTCAGGGACCCCTAAACCAGCTAAACCTCTCAGTTCAACCTCCATGTCGTCAAGAGCAACTTCCTCAATGATCCCAGAGGAAGAGGTGGAAAGAACAGAGGAGACCGAACAACTGGAAGAGACCATTCCTGGCAGTACCTCAACAACTTCAGGAGAGGGAACCAATTCACTAAGGGCCACTGCGGAGCAATCAAAGTCACCTAAGCAGTCTCTTTTCTGACCCACACCAGAAATGCCCTGATCAACAGGAATGGTGGAAAAGTATGTATCAGATACTGAGGCCAACGACAAGTCAACCCATCCATTGCTCAAGCCTGAGGACACCTTCATCTTGGCATCAAACATCTGTACCTTGGCATTCTCTGGAGAAGCAAACAGGTCTAACAGTGGCACACCCCACCTCTGAACAATCATATCGATCAGGCAAGGGTGCAGGGAGAAATCCTTGGAGGACACAATTTCCCTGCATAAAAGATCCGCCCAGACATTCTCCTTCCCACCGAATGTACAGTGCACTCAGAGACAGAACATACTCCTAGCCCAGATGAATATCTTCTGTGCAACCACGTTCAGGGACTTGGACCTGGTACCACCCTGCCTGTTGACGTAAGACTTCACACCAGATTGTCTGTCTAATCCAGCACCATCTTCCCCTTGAGGCTCACCTGAAAATGAACCAGAGCCAACAGAACAGTCTTTAACTCCCTCCAGTTCGAAGACTTTCAAGAGCTATGAAGGGCCCAGAAACCCAGGACCTGCTCCGACTCTAACAAGCCCCCTTCCCGGAGAGGCTGGTGTCCTTTGTCAAGATGATCTCACCCCAGCCACTACAACAGATCCCTGTAGACCTGTGCAACATTCTGGATGCGGACCTGAAGGTCGTGAGCCTCTGGCGGCCACAGGGAGAGAAACCAGCTGACCAGTTTGTGCAGGTGAAACCTGGCCCAAGGAACCAGAAATACAGTTGATGCTAAGCGACCATGAACCTGCAACCACTCTACGGTCTGAGGTGCTTCCTGATCCACCAAAACCCACACCTGATGCTGCAAGCTGACCAACTCCCTTTCCGAAAGAATTACTAGGCCCCTGCGAGTCTGAAAATGTGCTCTGATGAACACCATGTCCTGTGACAGAACCAAAGAAGACTTTTCCCAATTTATCAAAACTCCATGCCCCTGAAGGGTCTGCATCACCCTTTCCACATGAACCACCAACTGGGACTCTTTGGGGGATTGTACCAACAGCACATCTAAATAAGGATGAAGAATAGCCCCTCTTCATGAAGAATAGCCATCAGAGGAGCCAGAACCCGGAATAAATACTCTGGTTGATGACTTGAGTCCAAAAGGAAGAACACAAAACTGGAAATGATCATCCCGTATCGCAAACGGTGGAAACCGTTGAGAAGGAACTGCAACAGAGACGTGCAGATAGGCATCCTGGAGATCCAATGAAGGCAAAATCTCCTGGACCTTTCAGAGGAATAATTGCTCGAATTCACAACATTAAAAAATTAATAGATATTTTCCATAAATTGGCCAACTTGAGATCCAGGACTATCCGAAACACCACTGACACCTTCCGAACAAGAAACAAGATGGAATAGGCCCCTTCCCCTTGTACTGCAACTGGTATTTCCCTGTTTCCATCCAGAAGGGCCATCCTTTCCCATTGATCTGACACATCCTGCCACCAGACTGACAGAAAATGCAGAATCCTGCTTCCTGCCAGCAAAGCCCCCCTCCTGAGAGTAAATGTCAAGTTCCCTTCTTTGAGGCCCCTTTCTGAGCTGGAACATTGCGTTTAGGAGAATAACCGGGTGCGAAGTCTCCTCCTCCGAAAAGAAGAGTGACGGGTCTCATGCTTCGGGGATGATGTACAGGCTTTCTTCCACCCCTCCCCAGCTGAAGAACCACCCCCCCCCCTTATAGGGCAAGGCTTGCTTCATTTCCTTAAATGCCTCGGAGATCATGGCAGGTAATTGTTCCCCTAAGAGTGAATGACCCTCAAATAGAATTTTCATCAAGGTAGCTTTCTCCCCTGTTTCATGCTTCTATTGCCTCAGCCAAAGAGCTCTCCTGGCCGCAATCAAAGCACCAGTGGACATTGCCGAAGAGCGTATAATGTATGATGGAATGACTGCAAGCAACCTTGCTTGCTGCTCCATAGCAGATCAGAGCACTTCGTACTCTCCTGAACAGCCACAGCCAGCTTATCAAAGTCCTTTACCAAGGATTTTGCTGACTATGCTGAGAAAAGACTAGCTTTCAAAGCCAAATTCTCAACGCTTTTCGCCCTCTTAATACCAGAGTCCACCTTTCTATCTATGGCATTAGTGGGAGTACAGTCCTCTGGATTAATAGCCATCTTGCCAATCAGGGTAGCCATAATAGAGTTCATATGAACTGAATGAGGAAGAGCATCCTCCTACTCTAAAGGGTACAATTTCTGTAGATGGTGAGGGATCTGAACCTTATCTGCATCCTCTCATTCCCTCATTCCCATATCCCTAACAGGACCTTGAAAGAGCATGGCAAACCTAGAGGTCTAACCTATTGGGGGAAACAGAACAACCCCTTCTGCTGCCTGAAAGGATGGAAACCCCAGGTTTTCTCTCACATGGGCCAGAATATCTCGCATTTTCTCTCAGGAAACATACTTCCCGCCAGAAGTAGATGGCGCCTCCAAATCCGCAGCCGAAGAGTCATTGACAGTCACCACAGTCTTAGTCTTGGCCGTTCTAACAAGCTTTGCAAGCTGACCCTGAAGGTATCACGCCACCGTCATGTCTTGCACTGCCTCCATAGACATGAGAGGCACATCACCCCTCCTGGACTCTGAGCATCACAAGCCCTTTTGTGGTGGAGAGGAACATCCTCCTCCCAGGAAGTAGTCAACAGTATGTGCTCCCATTTATTAGTTCACTTTCCTCTATGATCACCACATGAATGCCACAAAACCAACCAGGGCTCCTTAAATGAAGGGAGAAAACCCCCAGCATAAAACAATGAGGGAATGCCTCCAGAACAAACATATGGGCCAGTCACAGTCCCCCATGATTCCCTGCAAAATAGAAAGAAAAACCGGTGCAAACCCTTTCCTACTGCCTTTTTAAAATCAGCTCCAATATGGGGCGTGCATCACTAAGGCGCTCCTTCCTTATTCACACTGAAAAGCAGGAAATGCTGCCAAACCTGGAAACCGCAGCCCTCAGCTCCACTAATGGCAGGGATCCAAACAACGAAGTTCTCCAGGCCCACCGTGAAGGGAGAAATAAGGTACATCTCCGGGGAGGCAAAGTAAAAGAGGATCAGGAGGGGGGCATTGTTATTTAGAGAAGGGGGGGGTCTATTTGAGGCAAGGGAGCCTCATAGGTTTTCGAAGGAATGCGAGAGAGGGATGGGAGGTAATCCCAATGTTATCCTAAGGGAGGGATAGGCATTGCAGTAGTGAAAAACAAATGTAGGAGTTTTTCACTTTCTGGACATGTGAAACTAAAAAGTACATGTCCTGCCTTTTAAATACTTTGCACCCTGCCCTGTCGATTACATGGGGCCTACCTTAGGGGTGACTTATATGTATAAAGGTGGAAGGTTTAGGCCTGGCAAGAGGTTTATCTTGCCAGGTCAAAATGGCAGTGTAAAATTGAAAACAGAGGCTCTGCAAAGGAAGGCCTGAGACATGGCTAAGGGGCTACTTCAGTGGGTTGCCCAATCAGTGCTGTAGGCCCACTAGTAGCATATTATTTACAGGCCCCAGGCTCATGTAGTAAACTTTACTGAGAACTTATAAGTAAATTAAATATGGCAATTGGGTATTAGCCAGTGTTATCATGTTTTAAGGGAGAAAGCACAAGCACTTTAGCACTGGTATTCAGGGGTAAAGTGCACAGAATACCAACGCAAGCAACAACAAGGTCAGATGGAGGGAGGCAGGCAGGCCAAAAGCTGGGGGAAGATCATCCTAAGGCAGTCAGGTCTAACAGACATTGGTTGTGTGAAGAGAACAAATCTACCCAATCCCCCAAAACTTTGTTTAACGTGGGCAAGACATGGTATTTTTAGACAGTGATCACACTGTAAACAGTTTCTTATCATTGCCTGCTTATAAGTAGCCTGGGGATTATTCCAGACTGATACCCATAACATAAGGGGACCCAGTTTGAGAAGATTCTCCAGATACGCCAGGCAAGTTCTTCATGGCAAAAATAGTGCAAAGTTAAATGAGAAAATGAAAGAAGATGCATGCAAAAGCACTTTTCCTCCACCTGAAGTACCTAACATTCAGTGTAGCTCTAAATACCATTCCCAAAGCTAGCAGTCAGCACAGATTGCTTTCAAAAGAGCAAGGAGGGGCTTATTGCCCACATCTTGGCTCACATTAAAAATCGAACTCACTATTTGGGTAAACTTTGAGCTGCAATACGAAATATTGCTATCCCAATACAAACTGGGCTCAAATACAACCACCAAATGTAGGAAACTAGACCCACTGACTAATGTATTGTCATTGATAAAAAAGGGTGCGGAGTTTAGTGCATTTTGGACCGCACACCATGGTTTGTGACATGGAAAAATGTGTTGATAGATCCAAGTCTGAAATAACTGTGCAAAAGCTCTAAACATACAACATAGAGAATTTGGAGTGCGAGCAAATACAGCATCATCTGCATGCAGAAGCAAAGGCGTAGGGACAGAATTAACTAATGAGACATCCTGTGTGACTAATTTCAGATGTTCATTAAGTTTAATAATAAATAAAAATGAACAGAAGAGAGCAAGGACACACCCTTGCAGTATTCCTTGATGCTGTTTAACAGGATCTGAGGGTTTAAATAATAAATGCTAGGTACAATGGCCATCACTTTGCTGCAGTATACCTGCCTATAAGCAAGTGCAAATGTAGGCACTGCTCTATAGTACCTAGCCTTTCCTTAGAGACGTATTGACAAGAGTTCAAACAGTTATTTTCCTGTTCCCAGACGCTAATCCAGTTAAAGATGACCTATGATCTTAACTGAAGAATCAATTAATAAGATTGGCCTGTAGCATTTGGCATCAGTGTGACTACCTTTCTTAAATATTGCCACAATATTTAAGCTTGACCAAGAGAAAGTTCAGTTCAGTAGATAGCACTGAGTACATTAGTCACCACCAATAATGTCCGCAAGTCATCCTTTCGTTTAAAAATATCCATGCGGACCCCATCGGGTCCCATGGATTTGTAAGCAGAACTTTCATGTAGGATGGAAATGATTTTGTCTATGTCAAATTGTATCATCTTAGCCGAGCCTTGATATTTAGATAAATCTATAATAAAGTCACCATCTGTGCTCGGGCAATAGATGCTACAAAAACAATCAACCCACTAATCTCCTGGAATATTACTGCTCATGTTAGTAACCGATGTCTTATTCACTCATAAAAGATTAACTGTCCTCCTGAACAGTTTGGTATTTTTCAATGTTGCTGAAGCAGTCGAACACTCCCTGTTATTTGTGCAAATTTCCATCTTCCATAATGCTAATGTCTTTTTATAAGCTGCCCGGGCTGCAGAAACCCCCTCAGAGTTTCTGGGTAAGGAGGATAAAGCCTTACACAGATCTCTGTTGGCATGAGAGCAGGTGCTGTCAAAGCAACTTAGAGCTAAGGAAGCCGACCTGAAAGCTGGTTAAAGCAATGAGTTTTTAATAACAGCACACAGTTCAGAGAAACTTAAACCTAAATTCCCTTTGTATATCATGTATACCAATTACTCGAATTAACTTTAACTGAAGAATGTAAATAATGACTTAGAGTGGGTAAGTGCCATGTTGGCATAAACCTATTATATTGAGGTTGCGAATGAACAAATAGTTTCTGGGTAGCTCACAAAATTCAGCAGAAAAACAAATATGACTGACAGAGGGTTATGATCACCATAATTGACATGCAGAGGCTCACTCTTTATTCACCAAGTACTAATACAAACCCCTGGAAAAAAACTATCAAGTCAATTATGGAAGCGCAACCTCACCCATAAAGAGTAGAAATTCTTAGCTCACTGCTAGAATCATACTGTTAACTAGATTGCAAGCTAGACTATATTTTTCCAATTTTATGCCTCTGGAATCAGAAGAAACCGTATTGAAAAAAATAGTAGATGATTTACATTGATAGGCCAAATCAATAGTACAAAAAATTAATGTAACATTTGAATCACCACAAAGAATACATTTGCACTCTGTCGTATTCGAGCTATGAGACGTCAGTAAATTAGCACTTATATTAAACAGAGATATACAATTATTATTATTAGAACTGGTAAAATCATTACTGTAAAAATTGATTATATAAAATAGAAATTTTTGTTGTATGGCCACCAGAAGTACTTGAAGTTCAGAGCTGTCAAAATTCAGTAAGGTACTCCTTACTTCTAGGCCAGGAGTTAGCTAAATAGATAACCCGCCCTTCAGTTGCTCTGAACATAATGAGCTGGTTGGTACAGAGTGATATATGAAGCCTTTGCATGCAAGGGGAAGATTTGCCCATGTTTCCTGCAAAATTAAAGATGCCAAATTCTCAATCAGGTATATCCGTTCTGGCTTTGTCAATTTATTGCTCAGCTCAGATATATTACAGGATAAAATACTAATGGGTGAATGGTGAAGCACTACCCTAGACTTGGATTCCACCACAGGATTGAATACCTTCCTGTTCTCTAGTTTGTCATACTACACAGTATATCTGAAATTCTTTCTTCTCCTGATAAATTGTCCAGAGCCACAAATCTGTTAAAGAGTGGCAAAATAGAAGAAACTAGTTGTGATACAGTAGAAATAGGCACATGAACATAATTGTTGCCTAAGTTAAAATTTTGGGAATGTGCAACATAAAACGATTTATAAAAATATTCTATGGGTAAGGGAACAATTTGTGAATGACTAGAAACTGAGAAATGTGGGAGAGCAAAAAGTTGTCATACTAGGGGTGGGCTATAAATTCTGCTCCACCAGCAGAATTCGCAGAGTTTTGGCCACTCCGCGTTACGCATGTAACACAGAGTTAGGGGAAAATTCTGCCGACTGCCGCGTGGTGGAGATTTTTCTTGCACATGGCTCACCAAGTGTAAGATGGCGAGCACAAGCAAAACTTGGCGTCTACTGGCGTGACTTTCAGACAATAGAAGGGCACCCCAGGAGATTTTCCCAATGCAGGCAGACACAGGTGGTCGTGACAGTTCACATTGGAAAAGCTGCCGCTTGAGTAGAAGGTCTACTTGAGTGGCAGCAAAACCAACTCGAGCAGCAGCACCCTCTGGCATGCCACGTGGTGCCGTTCACACTGATTTTTTTGCTCCCAGCGCTAAAAATCAGCACAACCTGGGGATTTCTGCCCAATCACGGAACTCCGTGGATTCTTGCAGAGAGTTTGTGTAACTCAGTGGAATTCCACAGACTGAAACTTCATGAGTTCTGCCCACCCCTATATCATATCAGACAAGGAGTTCTGAAATTTCCTTTAACAACAACACAGTCTCTACTTAAGTAATTCAGAGAGGGGCCAACTCATCCAATCCTTCTAGCCATATTAATACAACTGCTGTTTGTTGTACTGTAACCCTTATGTCTGCATAGCCAGTGCAACAACATATGGGTCAGTTGTTCATTTGGCTCTTCCTGGACCAGTCTGAGCTTGGGGATGTTAGCTAATACCAGCCATACAGACAGGCAGACACAGACAGTGGTAGGATCAGGGTTTCTAGCTATCAAGCAAAAGTTCCCTACGTAAAACCAGGCAATGATGAAGAACCAATTTGCGTAATACTTGAGAAAATAGAGTTGTTCCCTGTACTATCTTAAGACAGAGCAGGGGCCTTTGTAACTGGTAGTGTCACTGGAGGTATACTTGAGGAAATGGGATTACTAATAACAGCTGGTTGCTGGCCCAAGATTGAGCTAATGGGTGGTGGGGGGACTTCCTGCATAAAGAAGAACATTCTGCTACAGTGTTAATCGGAAGTGCCACAATTTGGGAGTCTATACAGTCCAAATGATAAAAAATAGGTGCTCCCTTTGTCACACTACCTCTGCTGTGCTTACGCTCCTTACTTAATTTTGACCAGCAGTTTGTTTGGTGACAAAATTGCTTTGGGAATAGGTATCAGAGACCCCAGGTTTGTCTCAACGTAGGAGCACAGGAGTTAACACCTTCCATGACAACACATGGAATCGTAGGCTCAAAATGACAATTTACAATAGTGAGGCCTGCTCCTTCAGTCAACCGCGTTCTCTCAGTCAGTATGATTTATTTTGTAATTACCCCACCACTCATTCCAGAATGGAATCAATAGTAGTTCCTTTATATGTGGGGATAGGATTACCTACAGCTGTCCTTTTGCTCATATTGATCAACAGTTTGTTCCAGTAGAGTCACAAATGAAAGTTGGGAGGCCCAGCCCAGTCTCCTCCTGGCTCCGATGGGCATATGTGAGCCCACTCATTGCCCAAACCCTCCCAAGCGTTCAAATGACCAGCATCCCCTCCTTGCCGTCTGTTACCTTCCCCTTCTCCCATAAATTATGAAGATGAAGACTTTATTGCAAGTTAAAAATGGCCGTAGTTTATTACAGCTGTAGTATGTCCTCTATATAAATATTAATCACACGATTCGATTAAATGTATAAAGAAACGAGGAATTTATTCCATATCCAAGCGATAAGGTAAAACACCGAGCCCAGAAACAGAAAGACCTTTGTTGGCTCCAAGGATTCCAGGTATCTCGCACCAAGAATTCTCAGAACCCCTGGTGACTCTCTTCCTTCCCATAATAACCATGGAATGCAATACCACATCGTATATTACATCACCTTCCCGCCATAACCAACAAAACCAACAAAATTAAAACAAATAATATGCAAAAAATACAATAAAATTGCTAAGACTTATAAACTATTTCTCAATACTAATACAATTCATAATCTTTAAACTTGGCTGGTAGTCTTACAGTTCTTGCACTTCCAGATTTGATCTTGTTTCGTTCAGTCAAATTATGTTCTTCCTGTTGTTGATCATCCAGGACTACAGAATCATTGTAGTTGACATCACTATCTGAATGTTGTTGAATATCCAAACACATTTTATCTCTAGAAACAGAAGCATTCCTTGAAAACATCTCACATTGTTCAGAACTTTTTTTACCTGAGTAACATCAGTGGTCAACATAGAATAATCTGTGTCCTTGTGAGTACATGTTTTAAAGTATATATCCACTTGACCATCTGTAATAGGAATAACTCTATTTCTATTCCACCATCCTTTCACTTGAATTAAAACAGCAGACTTACTAGTTCTGATCACTTGGACAGGACAAGTAAATCTAGATTCCCCCTTCATCACTCTATTAGGCTTCTTGATCAAAACCCAATCATTGATTTTGATATCTTGAACACCTTTTTTATCAAAGTACTGCTTCTGTCCTGTCTATGCGATACAACATCTCTAACATCTGAGTAAATAGGTGTCCGATTCTTTGTGATTGAAGAGGAAGACTCTAACCACCTAGGCACAAGCTTGGTCCTGACATCCCTACCACGTAAACTATTAAACGGAGAGATCCCAGTAGTGGAATGAGGAGTCGTCAAGTAGGCCCACAACTTCTCTTCCAGACATTTCTGCACATCCAAACTGGCTGAAAGAGCAGTTTGAACACCTTCTTCAATGAAACGGTTTGCTCTTTCAACAAGTCCATTGGAAGATGGACTATATAAGGCTACTTTAAAATGTTTGATATCCAATTTCACTAAAAATTCATTCATTTCTCTTGACACAAAATGCATTCTGTTATCGGTGACAATACATTGAGTCCCCTCAAGGCGGAAATCCTTCCTTAAAAACTCAATTGCAGACTTGGAGTTAGATGCGTCTACAAAATCATTTAGGAAAGTAATCCACTAACACAATTATAAATCTTTGATGTCTAGGTAGCAAGTCAAACTCTCCCATGAAATCCATAGCCACCTTAACCCAGGAACCTTCCGGAAGGGGTACCGGAAAAAGGGGCTTATCACATGTTTTCCAGTGTTTATCAGACACAATACACTGTGGACAATTCTGGACCTGTGACGAAATACATTTATCGATTCCTGGCCACCAAAAATATTGTTTTAGTTTTTTGCAGGTAGCAGATATACCTAAATGACCAGTATGTGCCATTATCATGATTATTCTCGTAAACTAGTTGGTGGAACAAACAGTCATTCTCTAAGGCATATTTGATTCTCACATGACAATTCTGCTGACACTTGTGCAAAACATCTCAATTCTTGTGACAACAGTTTCTCAGAGGGACAACCTGCTTTTAGAAAATGGAAACCTTTCTGTTGTGTTTCATCTTGCTGTGTAGCTAAAAGCCATTCATCTTCCGTGATCACACCTTCACAAACAGAAACAGCATCAATGGCCGCAACTACACAATCTTCTACACAATTTTCCAGATCACTTGTTTTAGATAATGCCAAGTGGGACAAGCAATCTGCACGATAGGTCTTACCTCCCTGCACATATTTGTTTGTAAGATTATACTCTTGCAGTTTTGATAATTAGCTAACTAATCATGAAGAAGCTTTACCTAGACCGTTACCACTTAACAGAAAAACAAGTGGTTTTGATAAGTAAACAATTGGACTACAGTACCCCACACATAAGTTTTACATTTTTCCACCGCCCATGCACAAGCCAAAGCTTCCCTTTCAATAGTATTATAGTTCATTTTAGTTTGTGAGAGTGCTCTAGAGGCAAAGGCTACAGTTCTTTCCACGCCATCTACCCACAGACCAAAAACTGCTCCCAAGCCTTTTAAGCTAGCATCCACAGAAATGAATGATTTCCCCGAAGGATCATATGATTGTGGTGCAGGAGCTTTGATAACTAAGCTTTTTATATCTTCAAATATTTGATTAATTTCATCTGACCATATAAATTTAGTACCTTTCTTTAAAAGTGAGCTTAAAGGTTGCACCTGAAGAGCATAACCAGGTACAAAACAGGCATAGTATTCGCATAAACGTAAGAAAGATCTTAAGGTATCTTTGTCAGTGGGAGGAGAAGCTCTTCTAATCGCCTCTACATTACATTCTTTGGGTCTTATACCAGAACTAGAAATGTTCTGTCCAAGATATTCAACCTGTTGTACCAAAAAATTGCATTTGTCAATTTTCACCGTCATTCCCCTTTTTTCTAAAGTATTGAAAACTCTTCACAACACAATCATATGTTCCTCCTTGGTTTTGGTGTGCACCAAAATATCATCCTGAAATGCTTGGACATGAGATTCATGTTTAAATAAGTTATCCATCAACTTTTGAAATACACTTGCAGCTGATGCAAGACCAAATGGAAGCTTCAAGTATTTATATGCACCATAGGGTGTTACAAAAGTTGTTAAGGATTGTGATTTCTGCTGAAGAGCAATTTGGTTATAGGCTGCATGTAGATCAATGGTAAAAAAATACTTAGAATCCCCAATATTAGCCACCATTTCCTGTATACGGAGTGAAGGATGACAGTCTACTAAAATATTCTGATTGAGTGATCTTAGGTCAACACATAATCTCAAATCACCAGATCGTTTCTTGGTAATCACAATCGGAGAAACCCATTCTGAAGAGTCCGTACTAGTAATCACACCCTCAGAAACAAGTCTCTTTAACACATTTTTTAAATCATCCCTAACTCTCATGAGAACCTGTTTCACTTTATGAATTACAGGTTTGAAATTCTCTTTTATTTTTATTTCGTGTTCAAAACCTCTTACAGTGCCAATGGTGTTAGAGAATACTTTTGGAAAAGTTTGTTTCATCAATTGTGTAATGTCACCAGCACTCTGTAAATGTAAAATAGGTACTTCCCCCAAAGCTATAGGTTCCGTGTGACCTGGACGTATATAAATTCCTAATTTAGCTAAATCTTTCCATCCAACAATATTGCGTCCCTTCACAGTTACATAGACCTTAGTATAAATCTGTCTACCAAGACATTGGAGATGTGATGGAAAATAGCCAAATAAATCCATATCCTGTTCCCCAAATGCTTTGGGATTTATGTCCGCTGGAATCAGTTGAGTACTTTATGGCCATAAAGCAAAAAATTTGGAATCTGCTATTAAAGTGACTGGGGCACCTGAATCTGCCATGACCAGAATGTCTTTACGATCAATTGCTGCTTTGCAAAATGGTCCTTTAATTCTCCCATCACTGTGATTACTTTCTGTATCATCACCTAAAGTTAAAAGTACATTGGAGAACTTCTGAGTGCACTCTTGAAGACCATAAGACTATTCCATTAGATTGACAGTGTGAATCTTGACTTTATTGGATGAACTCTTGCCTCCTCTACAAACTGCATGAAAATGACCAACTTTCTTGCATTGAATACACGTTTTCCCAATTGCTGGACACATCAAGTAATTACCTATGTGATATTTTGAACAGCATCTGTTAAAAAATGTCTGTGCTCCTCCTCTTGATACTGGTTTCGGTCTACTAAATGCACAAATTTGAGGTTCCTCATTAATGTAGTTGACTGGAGTTGAACTTGTTGAGAAAGTGCCCTGATCATTGTTGTGATTTGCCATAACCTGCGTGGCTAAAATGGACCTTTCAATACTCTTGGCAATATCAATAGTTTCTAACTGTGTGGCATTTCTACAGGCTTTTCTTGCACCTTTTTCGAGTAACAGTTGAACACGAACTGATCCCTGATGTATATGTCTACATTATTCTCAAATTCACATTTTCAAGCTAAAACTCTCAAGGTCGCAATAAAATCCTCTACTGATTCATCACTTGCCTGTTTGCATTTTTAAAAATTTTACCTTTCAAGTAGTACGCTAGTGTCTACAGTATATTGCTTAAACATACGTTCTTTTGCCTCAATAAAAATATTCCAGGATGCATTTTCTACACTAGGCTCAGGGACCACCGGTAAATTATCAAACACTTTTTGACCAGCTACTCCCAAGTGATTAAATAACATTGCCTTTTTCCTGGAAGGTGGAAAACTTTTTGCGTCAATAGCATTGATATCGTTTTCAAAAATACGAAGCCAGTCTCTCCACTTAATATCTGGTTTTCCAGGTTTTTGTAAAAATGGAGGCGGTTGCACCACTCCTTGTAAGTATGCCATCTTAAAAAATAAATGCCCCCAAAAAAAAACACTTACATCGAGCAAGACACTTTTGTACTAAGAAGAGTGACAAAATTACTTCTAAAATGACCACTAGGTGACGACAGGGTGCGTCGGTAGGTTGCTTTCCTTATTCTAGGTGTAAAACAGATGATTCCATTACAATTGGTTGCCATATGATGGCTGCCGTATGACGACAACAACGTAAGTACGTTAATCACTCAAGAAATCATGAAAGAGGCACCAGCGCCCGACTAGTGAAAAGGAAATCCTAGCGCGCGTGAAGAACAGCCATTGAAAAAGTAAGTTCACAGTCAGCCATACAGTGAAATATTGCTTTGTGATAGTCGGGTTGCACTCCAGCTATAATCCACTGGAATGACAAAAACAGAAGCTAAAGAATGTAGCTTCAAAACAATTCTGGTACGCGTGAAGAATTGCCGTCAAGCAGTAAATGAGAAAGCCAGGGTACACAGCAGCAGTTAGCACAAACAAATAGGGGAAAAACTCACCACTGCTGGCGGGAGTCTGTAGTCGGAAGTTGATAATTTCCCACTCAGCATTAAAGTCTTTGGTAAGAAAGCCCAACGGTCAAACGAAATCTCGTTGGTGAGCTCGCCGAACCTAACAAACAGTACCCCACTCCTGGTACCAAAATGTAATATGTCCTCGATATATAAGTATTAATCACACCATCCGATGAAATGTATAAAGGAACGAGGACTTTATTCCGCATCCAAGTGATAAGGTAAAACACTGAGCCCACAAACAGAAAGACCTCCGTTGGCTCCGAGGATTCCAGGTTTCTTGCACCAAGAATTCTCAGAACCCCCGGTGACTCTCTTCATTCCCATAGTAATACCCCATAATATATTACAACAGCTTTGCATTATATGTTCATAAAAAGCATTGCAACATGTTGTTTACATATGCTCCATGTCAACACATTTGCCTGACTATCCTGAAGACCTTGGGTTCCTGTTTCGTTATGTTGTCAGAAGCCTTTTTGCACAGCCTTTTTGTGTACTGACCCACTGGGTTTTCAGCGCATGCTGGTGGCTCGGCTTCCCTTGCTAGCAAGTCTCTGTGGGTGCCCCCTGGCCTCGTCTGGGCTGCAAGTGCTGTGTCTGCCCGCTGCTGCCCCCTTTCTCTGGTAATTGCCTGCAACCCATGCCCCTGTCTTTAGGCATTCCAAGGACACTTTCAGAGTGACATTTCTTCTTAGGCTATTGTGGTTTTATGGTCTGTCTGTGCATCCCTTCTGTCTGCTCAAGAAACCCACTCACATCCGGATGAGGCTGCGATGTCCGCTGCTGTGGTGTAGGTGTGTGGGGCGATGGTCTGGGTCAATAATGTGATGAAGGGGGCATCCTGCCCTCCTTATGAACCTGGAGCCAACCCAGTCTTCTTCTCCTTATTGGTGGCTTTGAATAATGCCAACCAATAACCGGTGCTCCTTTTCTTGGGATTTTGCACCTCCCGCTACACTGGCCCCACCCTCAGGAGGCATTTGCCACAGGGCCCGCTGTGGTGTGGCTTTGCCTTCCCGACCCGCATACTGTCATTGCCCTGGCCGTGCCCAGCTGCATCCATTGAATGTCCTACGTGGTGGGAAAGAATTACTTGCTATAAGCACATCGGCTGCAGTACTTCTCTCACTCCTGGCCCTCCTAGAAGATCTGGTTTGGGGGCTTTGAAGTCCTGTGCCCTGCCATCAAACTTGACTTCCTGTATCTCGTGAGAGAACAACACACTATTTACACTGGAGCTGCAGAGCTCCTTGCCCTCCTGGAACAGCTGTGAGCTTTGAAGTCCTGTGGCCTGCCAGCAAGCCTGGTGGTATGCAACTCATCCAAACATCTTTGTAGACCCCATTGGGTGAGACTGAACAGAATTAACTGCAGATAGTAAAAAACAGAGTGGAGATAACCCTATCTTCGGTGAAAGATCGGAGGTGTGGCTGACACTTTTGGGGGTCATGTAGACATAGAGAATACAAAAGTGGAGTGAGGAGGCACCCCTGTTTTGCGGTACTTTGATATTCTGTTTCTAAGAACAGTCCTTGTGTACTCCCATCAGCCCTTTGCAACAAGTGAAGTAATGGAGTGCTAATGTTAATTTCAGGGGGCCTTGGGGGATCGCTAAGTTTGCTAGCTTTCGCCTGTGGGGGTGTGTCTTACAACTTATTTATAAGCTGTGAATAGCTCTATAAAGGCAGCATATTTCTGTTATTTCCTTATTCCCGCATACCTTTCCAGGCTGGACAGGACCACTATTATATAACGTACTGTCTACCAGTTGGCTCTAAACTCTGACTGCTCACATGGAAAAATTGAATGTTCAGTAGCCCACGTCTAGAATTGTTGAAAAATGCTTTTATTGAATATCTTTCCCACCACATCGAGAAATCCATTTGGTGGTAACTCGTAAGAGCATTTATAGCCCTGCTTTTATATATGGAGAGAACATTGCCAATGCATGAGTTAGTACTAATACCTATTGATTAGCAATGCCAAAGTGTGGGGGCAGCGGGGCAAGAAAATGGTCTCACTGATGGGGGTCCTTTTTCATCACTGGTATGGGAATCTGGACAGGTGCCACTGTGACTTTGCATATGAAAATAGCAATTTACTTTCCTGTCTGTGTTGTGAAGGCAGAGTAATTGGATACACCTTCGTTATCATGGACAT
Source organism: Pleurodeles waltl (assembly GCF_031143425.1). Taxonomy (NCBI): domain Eukaryota; kingdom Metazoa; phylum Chordata; class Amphibia; order Caudata; family Salamandridae; genus Pleurodeles; species Pleurodeles waltl. Next base: position 631,818,744 of record NC_090444.1, on the reverse strand, counting down.
AATGGGACAATATTAAATATGTGTTTGGGAGATACTCTGCTTACCTTGCTTGTAGCACAATGCTTGGAAAGATAAATGATCCATTTTTCTGGAGGGATTGCTATTATATGGTTTTTAACTTCGACTCACATTTCAGGGTACTAACCACCAAAACTACCTACATCATTGTCAGTGAGACCTTATGCAAGTAATAACTGCTTCCTTTTCATTGCTTCATTGTGCCTAGATCACCTCTTTCTCAAGCGACTGATTAACTTAGCTCTGCTTTTACCATATATCATGAACTGGTTGCGTATTAATCTCTGCTGTCAGGTTGTGATTACCCCAACTTTAAACTGGTTGTCTTGCACTTTGTGCCTAGTGGGGTAAAAGCTTTGTTGTTGTATCGTTTTCATAAAGTTATCATGAAGTTATCCATTCACATTTCAAATGTTAGAATTGTGTCATCCGCATTATTGTCCAGTAGGAAAAATACTTCAGTTCAGCATTTTGTGGAAAGATTTTTTTGAGGTTCCATTGAATCGGTTGACAGGGTTCAATTCTTGAACATCAACAATGCCTGCACCCAGATTCCAACTTAGTTCAAGGTCAGTCTGAGTCTTAAAAAGGAGTGGCTAGTGTTTTCTTGGCTAACGGCCGTACAAATCATTTGGACATTTTTGAAGCATAGCAGGAAACTCACAATGGTATCCTCAGGGAAGTGGCTGTACTGGTGGCAACATGCCCATCGGGACTTCGGCAGACAAGCTTTTCTGTCTGCTGAAGTCATAATCAACCCCAAACTTTTATATATTTATTGATAGCAATACCTCTAAGATGGAAAGGTTAGCAGCCCTAGTGGCCAGTACAGAGTTACTGGCTAGCACCCCAGCCTGGCTAACTTCTTAATGGGACTACCTAACTGAGTACTGTAAGGTATCAAATTATTCATGGCATTAAACCCACCCTGATGCCCAGGTCAACTTTATTGGTACCCTGGATTGCCAAATGCCACACATTGCAGGAAATCTGTCACCAGAGGGAAGGGACCTAGTAGCCAATTGACTAGTGACCACATGGTCCCCCTCAGGGGACTTTCCTGGGATAAATATGGTGCCCCTGGCACCCTGAACTTTAGATCGGAACTTGAACAAGGACAGAAGAAGGACTGCCTGCTGCCCCCATGACTGCACAAAGAGAGGCTGCAACCTTCTTGTTGACTGCACCCGCTGCACACTGGGCTAATGAAGATAGGACTGTGCTTGTGGCTCCAAAGTGAGGAAAAGTCATCCCTCAGCCCCAGAATAAAGCAGTGGCTCCAAAGATAATTTGGCTAATCCTCTGGAACTAGTTACAGGGACAAACGAGATGAAGAAGCCCAAACTAGCAAGGTGGCCACATCTGTAAACTCACTGCTTATTGCTGCTGGGGACCCCAAGAGACAGGTCCTTAACAGTGCCAAAACTTGCACCGGAGCCAGCTGGACCCAGGAGTGTTGTCATAGCCCAGAATGGTCACCCAAGAGGGACACTAGCTTCCACTAAAGGATTTCGCTCAAACTGCTGTGCATGGAGATAGGTAGCCCAACAGCAGCTGGCATTCTACTGTCTCGAAGAGGACTTTGTGGGACCGTGATCTCTATAGACAAAGTCCCCCTCACATCACCTGTGGACTGAGGAATCACCACGAAGGCACCCCTGTTAACTGTACTGCAGCCAGAGCATCTTTGAGTATCTTTTCATCCTGCATGCCCAACATTAGGACCACTCCATTAAAGTCTACAGCAGTCGTGCTGTAAAGTTTGGAACTAAGCTGGAAAAAGCTGTAATGGCCAGGTAACTGTCCACATTTACCTCATTGGCCCCATAGAATTTCATCCTGTTGGATTTGGTCGCCCCAGCCGGGCCTGAGTAGTCAAACCAACTTTTACAAACTTTAAAAAGTTTCCAAACTTTTTGTTGGCCAATGTTTGTATGCAGTTGAAATGAAAAGTTGGAAAATCTTTGACAATTCATATCTCTGTAACCCTCTGGTGGATTTTTCTCATCCTGGACTCTAAAGCTGCATAAAAATAGAGTCTGTTCTTATAAACTGGTGTCATGTTTCATTTGTGTTGTGTGGCTTCCTCATTTTGTTGTTTGGTACTGTTAAATGCTTTACACTAAGTTCCTTTGTGCAAACCTTGCTGCTCGAAAGCCATAGCTACCCACCAGGAATGAGCTTAAGGTTGTTCAAACGAGCCTGAGTGGACCCAAGACAGTTTCTGTGAGTGCATTCCAGGGTAAGGCTTTCCAGTCATACCACATAATGCACCTAAATGCTCACAAGAGTCACGTTGGTTGGGGACCTCGCAAAATCCAATCTGAGACACTGTTGGACCTGGCCCTCTTTGCAGGGTTGTCTCCAACCTTTTGCCTTCTTCCTCCTATTTTTTTACCTGTTTTTGTTGGCTTTAGGAATCTGGGCACTTTAACATTGTTAACCAGTGCTAAAGTGCATATGCTCTCTGTCTAAAAATACTGGTGATTGGTTTATCCACGATTGGCATATTTGATTTACTACTATGTGAGCCCAGGGCCTATAAATCAAATGCTACTAGTGGGCATACACCATTGATTGTGCCACCCACATGGGTAGCCCCCCATCTCAGACCTACCACTGCAGTGTCTCTGTGTGCAGTTTTAAACTGCCGTTTCGACCTGTTAAATGCACAAACGTGCCAGGCCCAAAACATACCTTTTACTACGTGCAAGTCACCCCTAAAGTAGGCCTAAAATAGGCACAAGGCAGCTCCATGGACTGGGTGCATTATATTTAAAAGGTAATACATGTACTGGTGTGTTTTACAAGTGAAATACTGCTAAATTCATTTTTCACTACTAGAAATGACTATTTCTCCCATAAGGTAACATTGAGATTGCCTTGAAATACCTTTTGAGTGTAATTTCCCATTGGGAGCAGATACACATGTGGAGTTTGAGGTCTCTGAACTCACAATTTAAAAATACATCTTTTGGTGAAGTTAGCTTTTAACTTGTAAGTTTGAAAATGCCACATTTAGAAAGTGGGCATTTTCTTGCTTAACCATTCTGTGCCTCTGCCTGTCTGTGGAATATACGTCTGGGTCAGGATGACAGTTGGGCTGAATTTACTCTAAACAGTCACACAAAGAGAGCCAATGTGTGCCCTGCATATCCTGATTGGTCTTACTGAGCTAGAATGGTGGTAGAAGCTGACACTTGCACCTGACTAGGGCTGTGCCTGTCCTTACACAAAGCAGTCTCCAACCCCTTGGAGTGTGTCTGGGGCCAGCAAAAGGCAGGATCTTATACGTACTGAACCTCTTACCCCACAAAGTTAGAATCCTTCTGGACTGAGGACATTCTGCCAGGAAGAAGAGCTGGATGCGGTAGGAGGGACTGCCACTCTGCCTGTTGGTTTGCTGTGCTGATCTGCTGCTTCCTGCTTCTGTCCTGGGAGTGAAAGGGCTGACCTTTGCTTTCCACTATTGCTTCCAATGGTTCTCCAAGGGCTTGGACTGAGCTTGCCTCCTGTTAAAAAGTCTCAAGGACATCAAAGACTTCATCTGCCAGCACCTGGGTTCATTTGACGAGAGTCCTGACTTGCCAAGTAGTGCCAAATCCAGTGCATGGGCCCTTGGGAGTGAGATTTGGTGCAACCAAGAAGAAACCAAGCACATCGACTACAGAGAGACTTCGGAACCAGCACCACTGCCTGCCTCCACACTGCTGCCTGCACTGAAGATGTGGTCCCCACTAAGTGCAACGACTGTGACCCATGCCGCAGGCCCAGTGCTGCAGAGTGCCTTAGAAGTCCCACCACAGTGTGAGCCCCAAGTGCTGTGTCACCGACGCCTGAGGCACCCGATTCTGACCCCGCCGCCTCACCTGTGGCCCCATGGTACCATGGTATGATTGTGACACAGCAAAGTTGATGCCTCATATATTGACCTGCTGGCTTCATCCACCCTACCTTGTCATAAAAAACCAATGCCTCACAGCCAACGCTGCATCACCTCCTCTGCAACAATAAGGAACCGACGCCTCACCTCCCCTACCTAGCAGTAAGGAACCAATGCCTCACCTCCTCTGTAGCAGTAAGGAACTGACGCCAGTCTGGCTCCAGCGATGCCTCACCTCCCTGACTCCAAGTAACATCTTTGTTTCCTCGTATTCCAAGGTACGGTATCCAGGTCTGTGCGACTCCATGACCGGCCAGCACTCTCTTGTGAGTGGCGTTGGACTGTTGGGAACGACTCCGTCAAGACTTCTTGATAGCTCTAGTTGGAGCTATTGTGTTTCTAAGAAGTTTACTAAGATTTAATGTTTGAAAATTTGTATCTTTAATGGTGTATGTTGGATTTTGGTCATTTTGGTCTTGTTTTACTCAGATAAATATTGGCTATTTTTCTAAACAGGTGTGGAGTACTTTTTGGTGTTTTTGCTGTGCTACTGTATGGGTGTACAAATACTTTACACATTGCTTCAGAGATAAGCCTGACTGCTCATGCCAAGCTGTCAAGGGGGCGATTAGGGGATTTGCAGAAAATAAAAATACAATATCTCCGTGTGCTTGATGTGCAGAGCCTCTAGTGACTTGCCATTTTTTATCTGAAGTTTTCTCTTTTCGAATGTCTCTTGCAAACAAATTCTAGCTGCCTCTGAGTTGGATAGAAAAACTGCATTTTGATACATTGACCTTAGCCCAGCTGCATTCTAAAAGAGAATCACTAAAATTTGGTAAACTAGAGGGGTGCCTCTTACAGGGATGCAATCCTATGTTGCATGCTATGAAGCCCTAACCATGTTGGTAGCTTGTCTATATTTGAATCCCCGGATGGAAATCCTGAAGGCAGTGATAGATGTATCACTCTGTCACCAGAGTCTGATTGGATCACAATGGAACGTGTCTCCATGATTAGGTCCTCTGATATTACAAAATTCCCTGGGCACTGTGAGCCCCATGACCCTGAAGTTACTACAGTGATTGTGGAGGTGTCCGCATGTGAAGACACAGCAATTGCAATAATATCAATTCCTGTGATAGAAATTGTCATACTTAAGTACTTCATTATTGTAACAGCAACAAAACCTGACCAAGGTCCTGATTATGGATGTAAGGGTTCTTCATGAAAATCTTTATTTGATTGTGAATACAATCATAAAAGAGCATACAAAAACATAGATACATTCATATATCACATTTAAGAAAATTTGAAAGAATAAAAACAACAGCATTAAGACAGCAAATAAAGCTCTGAAGCCAACAAAATGAGTCCAGCTTGGAGCGCCTTGATGTTACAGCAGCATGCAAGAAACCTAAGACAGCAGAAATAATGTGTAGAGCTTTCAAAAGTGGAAGAAGGAATCACTTCCTGGGGACACTAAAATATTCACACAGCAATATGAAAATGTAGGGTATCCTGTGAAGACACATTGTCGCAGCCACAGGGTCCTAAGGTGCCTGGACATGACCAGCCTCTAGGGGAAGCTAAGAGGTAATGTAACAAATTAAATCTAAATTGAGCCACCACAAATCTGTCCCTTTCATTGGATAACTGGGAAAGGTATGGCTCCATACCCTGGGCAGATACCCAACTTCAAATTCCCTGTGCAACTGATTACCCCAGATCAACCTCCTTCCACCGAGCAACCTGACCAGCAGGTTGGGGGCACAAAAAACCCCTAGAGTAACTAGAACAGATTTTGATTCAGAAACAGCAGACTGTCGTCTGTGGTTACACCTCGGGATGGTGGTGGGGCTTGTAACAGTGTCCTCATGAAGCACAACCACACCATAAACCTGTATATTTCCAGTCGTCATTGTACACAGATCAAGAGATGTAATTGGCATCTCCACAAGGTTAATTGCATCCCTAGTCATAGACATATCACTCAGCAAGTTCTGTCTCTTTTGATACAACACTCACTGCCCGTGAAAGAAAGCCCTCGATAGTCACTCCCAAGGGGCAGACTAAGGGGACTGTGAATAGAGGCGCCCGCCTTTCTCTTGCCCATCTAGAAAAAATTTGGGACAGAAAGATCAGGACATTGCCAGAGTCATTTTACATTAGCAAGATTGCGACTATTCCTCCATAAAGAGGTTGTTGCATTTGTCCAACAAGCTAGAGATAGATATCCAATAAGCTGCTTATGCTCCTGAGTTGGGAAACACCACTCCTCTTTGAGACGAGACAACCAAACAGTCAAGATAGAATGGCTTCAGGAAGAGTCAAAAGCCTCCCCTCTACTCCAAGAGAAAATGTCTGAAACAATTAAATGAGTCTTGAAAGGGTTGCAACCACCATTGCAGCAGGTAATGGCATCCAAGTACCCGGGTAAGAGCACCAGATCACATTGAACCAATGATTCCTACAATATCATGCTAACGGCTAAATAGGGGTGGCCCCGGCCCAGTTCTTCCTGGGGCTGATGGGTGCAGGACATGCCTGCCCTTGGCCCAGTCTTTGCCCAGGTGTGGCTCACGCTGCGGGGAAGCAGGGAGCGCATTTCAACATGTGGCTGGCTCTGCCCCCTTACAGCTGCACTTTGCAGACACACCTCCTGGCGTGCTTGGTGCTGGGAAATGGAGTCCCCTAAAGCAAGTGAGGACCCTAGGGCACTGGTCACCTCTAAAATTGTTGGTTAATGTCCCGCACTGAGGGAAAGCAGGGAGCGCTTTCCAGCGCGTTGATGGCCCCACCCCTTTACAGCTGCACTCTGGAGACACACCTCCTGGCACGTTTTGTGGTGGGAAATGGAGTCCCCTAAAACAAGTGAGGGCTCAGGGGCACTGGTCAGCCCTGAAACCATTGGTTTATGTCCTAAGTTTAGAGTTTATTTAACACACGTTATAAATAACAATACCACAGAGTGCAATATTTATTGGGTGCAATAAATAACACCTATCGCGAGTTTTTGAGGAATAAAGTGCGGATTTTGTTGGTTAATGCACCAAAATCCGCACAGTACAATAAATATCGTACAATTATCAGTTGTGTTAAATGCATCCAACCTCGCAATTCTGGCCCGTGCGTAACCAGAGATTTATGCACAGGTCGGAATTTACCAGCCCACTCTCAATCAGGGCCCAAATCTCAGCCCTGGCATTGGTGTAAGGGTATTTTTTTAGGGTGGATACCAGTTTCAGGTTGCTGGAGGTCTAGTATTTCAAGTGTCTCTGATTTTCAAAGAGGTTCAGGGCTTGTGATCTTTTGAGTGGAAACCAGTTCTTGCTGAAGAGATGCACAAACTCTATTGTCGATAAATAGCAGGGGACCATTTTAGGAGACAAAAAGGTGCAGAAAATTTCAGATTTTCAAATGGCCTTTTAGGTATGAGCTACAAGCATTTCATAAACTCTGGTGTTTGCTTGGTGATACAATTCTGAAGCAGAAGGATTTAATCTTAGAAGGAATGTTACATTTGAGATTGGTTTTTCAAGTATGATGTAGTCTGGAAAATGTATTTAAGCTGAAGATTGCTGGAATATTGTATCTTCAAATAAGTCATTTTCTATTGATGCTCACAATTCGATTTTTTGTGCTTCTTAATCTTCCTTCTTTTTGAAGGCCCTTACTTTGCTCCAAGATTTCAGGTGGCTTCTTTTGCGCTTTTTCGTTTGAAGATTAGATAAAAGGACACTCACCAGCATGATCCGGGGGAGGAGGGATGGATCAATATTGCTTAGAACCATCCGTAACTACATTCTGACTCTTTTTTCCCAAAAGGTTGTTTACTGTGACTTTTGGAAATGGTTAACCTGCCTGAGAAGCCAGGTGTATTCTAACACTATTATAATACTATAGGCCTCCTTTACGAGGCCTTTGCAAGTCACTTTTAGCCATGCTCCGGTGGCGAAATGCTCTGCGCCATATTACAAGGTGGCGTTAAGCCACTTGTTGTGGCTTAACGCTGCTTTGTGAATACAGCTCCTTTACATGCATCACTTAGCGTGAAAGGAGCTTGCAATGGGTGTTCCAGTGGGCGTCCACCACAACACCCATAGCATTTTGACGCTGCCCTAGATTTACCATAAATCGGAAACCTGAGGCAGTGCCAAAAACTAACGCCACTGCAGGGGTGGGGTTAGCATGGAGCAACAAGAAGAAATACTTTTATTTCACCTCATGCTTGCTTTTTCTCTGTGTACTGCATTCTGCAGCACACATAGAAAGAGCAAAACAACATGAACGATTGTTTATGTGCAGGAAGATGTTCCCTCCTGCACATAAACAATCATAAAATAATTAAGATTTGCTACTAAATAACAAATCGCCATTATTGATTGTTTCTGTGAGGGAAGGGACGCCTTCCTGCACATAAACAATCATTCCCTCAAAGCAGGCACCCTTGCACTACCTTGCATGGGTGTCTGCGTTGGTGCTAGGCAGCTAAATTTAGCGCCAGCACTAGGGAGAACACGGGGTTGTGCCGTATTGTCTTAAATATGGCTCATCCCTGTGTTTCTGCAGTGAGACAGCATGGGGCTGCCAAATTTTGCACAGCGCTGAGCCACTTTCTAGTAAATTAGGCCGTATGTTTGTTCGGGGTGGCACAGAAGAAAGAGTGAGAAGAGAGGCCAGGAGTGATCACCCTGACTCATGTAAGCAACACTTCGGTATCTGCACTATATTGTGGGAGGACTGTTGCAGATGTTGCACTGTGATCTGGATGTTTTGTCAGGGTCTCCAGGAAAGAGAATAGTACTCCAGGGATGTGATCCAGTTGAGCATTGACTCTAAGAGCTTCAGAGTGGAACTTAGAAATCTCAAGAGAGCCTGTAGCATTTCTGAGAGATGACTTTAGTCATTGTGGAGGGTGGGGGAACCTTCTAGAGGTAAATCAGGGATGACTGAGAGTTCAAAGATTAAAGTCAGTTTGTTGCAAAGAGTACTGTTAAAAAAAATCAAAAGTTCCTTTGGTAACTGGATTGGTGGGTGAGGAGGGAAATTGATCAAACTTTCCCCAGTGCCTGGGAGCATAAACTCTTCTGTAGGAAATTTGGGGCATGGGGATCTGGCAGGATCACATTGCACACTCAAGATGATATTTGCCTGTGACTGTGCTTCTTTGGTTTCTGCTCCAGTGTAAACAGTATTAAAGACGGAATGGGGATAAGCTGATAAAAATTGGGCTTTCTTGGCAACCTTTGGAAAAAAAATGAAATTGGGAGGAGATAATCATGGAGCCCTATGTGCAATGACTTCCTCCAGTGAGCCTTCTTTTTAGTGGATGGCCCTAAGCCTCTGCATAAAGTTCTTCCAGAACAGTTGTCCAATTGTCATTATTGATTCTTAGTCAATACAGTATGTATAGAGTGAACATTTCTGTCTTTTTGGGGGCACCTGTAAGTCAAATAGGACAATAGAAATCAACTGAGGGATATTAGTTGCACAGAAGAGGACTAAAATTAGTTTGTCATCTGGCCTTTTCAAGACTCCAGCATATGGAAATGAAGTTAATAACGCTAAAAAGTGAAGAACTGTTTGCCCAACTCACCACCCTCTCCATTTATCACCAATCTGCAGCACCAACGCTGCCACATGCTTACCCCAGGGCCACCAGTCCTGAGGGAGAGCCCTCTTACTTCTTACTTCAATTTAAACGGGGGTGCCCCGTCCCCTGCCAAGTGGGGGGTCATGGAAAGCTGCCACTGACCCCTTCTGCTTAACTTTTATCAAACAGTGGGTGCAGATGCAAGCCCCTGATGCATAACAATAGTTTTTGTTCAGGGTGTGCTATCCTTTGTGATATCCTCAATGCAAGGCATGACGAGCACCCCAGAGCTGCCTCCAATACCTACATTAGGCCCATAAATGGGAATCATGTGCAAGTCTGAAAAGGATGATGGCACTGTTTGCCTCACAACCACCTGGGCTCCCTAACTGAGGGGCATAGCTCATTGCAGCATGGATATCTCTGCAAGGCTGCCTCTGTGGGTGTGGCACACTGATTGTGACGAAGGAGGAGTATTGATACAATATATCATACACAGCATCCCAACAGCATTCCATTGTCAGTCAATAGGTCTCTGTAAATATCATAAAAATAAGTACATTTTGCTTCATGCTGAGCCTTAAAACACCATGGCGCCTCCTCTGATTGCCCCTTCAGAAAACCCTGTCATCAAAAGCAGGATGCACGAATAAAATAATCTTCTAATTTACTGAGCTTCTACAGCACATGGGATTCACAATTTGTGAGCTGAGAAACTTCTCTGACACTTTATCTGTCCTACAGTCAGCAGCAAGGATGAGGGAGCACGTCAGGAGACATCAGGTGGTAGGTCAGCCTGACAATTACTGCAGAATCCAGGCCAGTTTTGTGCAGGAGTAGGCTGAACAGAGAGTCAGGGCCCTAGGGGAGGAAGAATCTGCCTGTGGGGTTTCATGACATACTTCATGAACTATTCACCCAAGTGATGGTTTCTTCTTGTCTTTTTTCATTGTAAGAGAAAATAGGGGCTTACCCCATAGTCACAAGGCCACCCTGCACTTCAGTTTATCCATGAATGATGTCAAGAGTCTTCTTAAAAGTGGCACAAGTAGGAAGAAAAACACTACGGCGAAAACACTTCCTTTGTCAAGGATCACAGGCAACAACCTGGGCTTTTCAACTGGGTGATGATGTGGGTCTCTTGCTCCCTCTGCCACTGAAACCAACCTGCACCTGTCTGAAGAGTCCCAATCAGGGAGAAACCAGTCTTGGGTTGCTTGTGTTCCAGTTTAAAGAGGACGTGGCTCGGCAGTTTGAGCTGGACTCTTTCTATTTGAGCAGGGTCAAGACTGGTTTGCACATGTCTGGGTCCACACTGAAGTGACATTGTGGACATAAGAGTGACGGGTTGAAGTACTACCCCAAGCGATTGCCAGTGGTTAGACTTATTGCAAGTAGCCTCCCATCACCTTTTGTGTGCTTGATGTAAAACCTTAAGTGGCAAAGGATATGCCCAGATGTGGGTCCCTTGCTCACTGTACCACTGGAACCAAGCTGCATCCGAATGAAGATCCCAATCCGGGTGAAACTGGTCTTGGTCTGCTTGGGTTCTGGTTCAAGGAGGACCTGGCTTGGCAGTATGGGCTGGAATGGTCCTACTGGGGCAGGGTCAAGACTAATTTGCACATGGCTGGGTCCAAACTGAGGTGCAATGGTGGACAAAAGAAAGAAGGATTGGAGTGCTACTCCATGTGATTGCCAGTTGGTAGAATTATTGCAAGCAGCCTCCCATCACCTTTTGGGTGTTTGATGTAATGCCCTAGATAATTAAGTGTATGCCTAGATGTGAGTTCCTTGCTTACTGTGCCACTGGAACCAAGCTGCACCCAACTTAACTTGGGTTGATTGTGTTCCGGTTTAGGGAGGGCCTGGATTGGCAGATCAGGCTGGACTGTTCCTATTGGAACAGGGTCAAGACTGATTTGCATATGGCTGGGACCTTACTAAGGTGATATTGCTGGCCAAAGAATGATGGATCGGAGTGCTATTTTGAGCAATTGCCAGATGCTAGAATTCTTCCAAGCTGCCTCCCATCACCTTTTGTGTGATAAATGCTGTTACCCACTGCGCAAGAGCACCAACTCTTGCAGTTGTCTGACCCATTGTCCCATGATGTATGCTGGGATGAATGCAAGCAAAATGTAAACATACCAGTGGAAGACGAGGGCTGACCCCAAGCCCCCGTTTGTATCTATGTATGTATTTTTACTTATAAATTGTTTTACCTAAATGGTGTCAGTGAGTAGCAAATGCTGTCCCTAGTCTAGACCTAAAAGGAGGCCTTAAAATTTAATCTCAACATACCAGAGGTTGCTTCTAAAGGTAAGAGCAATACTCCAGGTGAGGCATTACACACTTGTTACAACAATTCAGATGAAACCTTAAAGCTGTTACTTTATCCTTTGCAGTGCGTATGTTACAAGAATATCTTGGCTAAAACACAGGGTGGTAAAGATATAGGGCCTGATTAAGAGTTTGACAGACATGATACTTTGCCATTAACATGAAGGAGAACCCTGTCCACCAAACCTTCAGTATGCCTGTTGTATTTTGATTCAGGCAGACCTCCAGTTTCCCGACAGTGGTGCCCTGCTGGCAATACCATTGGAAAACTTACTCCAACGGCCAAATGGACTAAAGGCATCAGACCATCCACCCTCTTTAGAGTGGATAGTCTGATATCCTTTACTTATGTCTGTCGCCACCCAGTGAAACCTGGTGGTCATGAACAGGAAAAAAACTATTGACCCCCCCACCTTGGAAGAAAAACAAAAGGAAGCAAATTAGTATATGGTTCCAAAACATCAGCGGCAAACAAACTGAAATTGACAAAATTGAGCTTTGCACTGGGACTCCAAGAAAGGCCTCACATTTACAAAACAAAATTAAATAAAAAAAATTATGGAAAAATGTACCTGCCTGCTCTGTCCCAACGTCATTATCCTACTTCTGACATCAGGTTTTATGCCTTTTACTGTGCTGTAGTTAATTTTCTCTCAGCAGTCAAATAACTCAGTTGTTTTCTTTGCACATTACGTGGTTATCATATACATAGGAAACATAAAAATATATGTGGATCTATTAGATATGCAATTTTGCCTAATTCTGAATGAAATACAACTTAACCTGAACAGCAACGCTTCACGAATGTATTTAACCTGTTTCTTTGCACTGCTTTTCTCTCCGTTAGCCACTAAACCTCAACCTGAGACTCCAGGCCTTCAATGCCTCACAGGGAATGGACAATCATATGTAGGCAGTATAGCTGTGACCGTCTCTGGAAAAGCATGCCAAGCGTGGAGCGCTCAAAGCCCGCACGTGCATAGTCGGACACCTGAAAACTATCCCTGCAAGTAAGAAACGCAATCTCCCTTTTTCATGTTAACTAAGATTGTGTTTAGTCTTGAATAAAACGCATTTCAAGTCTGATATGGAACACTGAACTTTCTCGGCCATAACCACCATGCAGAAAATTAATTGTGGGAACACTTCATACACTATTTGTCTCAATGCTTAAATGTGCTTAACCAATGAGATTTTCAAATCATATAGAAATCTGATCATATTGGCAAATCAACACGTGAATTGTACAGCTCATTAATTGGTAATGGGTACATCAAATATTTTACTTTATTTTATTAATCGTGACATGGTGATTTAAAGGCTTTACATGACAAAAAGTGAAAATAACAGCAGAAAGAAAAAATATATAAAAGGAAGCATGTGTGCAGTCACGGGACTCTTTTAAAAAGCTATTATACTATTAGTACCATCCAAATGCCTGGCGAAAAGTTGAGAGGGCGGGTAAAACCAACAGAAGTCAGTTGATAGTAACTACTATGCCAGCTAATTGTGCATACAAATAGGGGACGCCAGTGCCAATTGGTCTGTTTCAGCATTGTCCGTCATAATGCAATAATGGGTGTGGTTAAAGTAGCAGTGATTGGAAAGTGCAGCACAGCATACAGTGGGCCACTGTGCAGCTGATCGCTCTCACAGATAGTGGGCACCAGTGCCATTGGTCTAGTTCGGCATTGTCCATGGCAGTGCAACACCGCGTGTCGTTAAAGTGACAGTGCTTAGAAAGTGCAGCAAAGCTTGCACAATGGCCACTGTTGTACCTCTTAGTTCAGTCGTAAAGTTCACCCATGTTACATTACAGCAGTTATTCATTTTCCTGCAGAGACCTTAAAATGATACAGGAAGTTAAAGAGGCGGTGCGTGGACTGTGCAGCAAGACGTACGTAATTGCCACTGCTAAAGCTCTTGGACCGATGGCGTGCGATCAAATGACATTACGGTGTTTGTTCGTTTGCCCTCAGGATGATATTATTTTACAACACGTTGTCTAGATCACTCTGTGGAGTAAACATGCTGAACACTTAAGATTACATTTTTGTCCCCTCGTTCTCAATATTTTTATCGACTACGATATTCCATCGGGCTTTTGGGGTTCATCTTGATTTTTATTGAAGGCAGTTGTAGGCGCAGAAGCCCTCCTCACACTCGTTTTACACCCATCTTTAAGCAGTTTCTCCGCAGTAGTGATGAGCTTTACCAGGCAGATTATTACCTGGGCGTTCAAGCCTTGGAGGCAGAAAAGAAGGATATGACGTCATGTCCTTATTCCATACGTGTTAAAGATGTTACGTAGGAGCTTTTGCATTCAGATTGCAAGACAGGGCATCTGAACAATATGTGCAAGAGAGTTTCTTCTGGCCCCAGGCACAGGCTGCATAGCATCGAGCTAGGTTTTGGAGCCCATGCAGGTGATAACGCGTCCCGCCCTAGGTAATTTACTTACTCTGGGACTCGTTTTAGGCCAATGAATCTTTTGACCCTGATTGGAGACACCTTAAGACGAGAAAACTAATCAGCATATCAATCGATAGGTCAATAACCTCATTAGTATTCACAAGAACAAATTAATTAAATTAGTTAATGACATTAATAAGAATCCAAACTCACCATGACCTTTCAGTCACAAATAACCACACAAAATTTAGTAATAGTTATGATATTTATTCCCTATTAGTTACACTCTACTAGCAAGTTTATTAGTCTCAAAACCAGGAAACACATCAATAATGCCACAATATGGCAACTTGAGTAAGACTTAAGCAAAGCAAAGATTATAAACATCAGGACAAAACACAGTGTTAACATGTATCTATTTAGCAGAGTATCCTTAGTACAATATTCAACGAAGCAAAGATGCTGTCATTTGTTTATTTGCAATTGTTTAATGGACTCTTTAACTAACCTCGAATTAGCATCAGCATGTTGGGCTTAATGCAAAACAATTTAATAACACAAATTTGCAAAACATCTAACTATGGTCTCTGTCAAAAGCAGTTGGTACCTAGAAAGGAAAGGCAAACAGACAATTACAATTTCATTATCATATAGTTACCCTCCGTAATGGGTCAACATACAGAGTCAATCTTCGTTCTCAGGACAGTAGTCGATCCCCCATCAGCCAGGACAGAACAGCAAAGTCTCAGCAAACAGGGCAGAAAGTTCTTCCCTCTTAAGGAGGTAAAGTAAATGTCAGGTAAAGAGGATGGTTCAAAGTAAGAAAAAGGTCTCTCCAGGTAATGATAAGGTAATGGCTGCAAGGAACAGCAAAAGATGGCAAAAGAGTGGACGATTTCTCCTTGTGACATGTCATTATATTAAATCCATCGAACAAACCCTTAATTTCCAATTGGGCAAAGTCTGGTGCACCACTATCTCTGTCCAATAGTTGAGTGGTCACCTTATTAGAATTTTCACCTAATACAGTTCCCATGCAGTTCATTGGCTCCTGTGATTTACGTCTTCATCGGGTGGCAGGTAAGAAAAGTAACACGCACGGCTTCAGTTAGTAGCTCCATTGTCTCTACCAGTTCAGGCGACCTTGCACCTGTTGCGAATTACACTGTTGCATTCAGAATGTCCCCATGAGCAAGTCGGGTCCCATGAGAAAGAATTTACTACGGTTACACACATCTCTAGCTTCTGGAACAGTACAGCTTTATGTCCTTCAGGAAGACAGCACATTGCACGTTAGAAAAACACATTTAATATGAGACCAGGCAGCTAGGCCCAGACTCTCGCTAACTAAAGCCTAATGATTTATTCAACAAAACCTCAACATATAACTCCTAATGCTAAAATAGAATCATACATTAGTACATTAATAATTCGTCATTAGTCAAATTCATTTAATCAACGTATACATTGGTTGCCACTCCCTGTAGGCACATTTGAAATACGTACATTAGAAACATTTAATGTGTTTTCTATGCGGCTTCATTGTTCCTTAATTTGCAAGCAGTCCGTGTTAATTTTGATTATAAAAGCTACACTCCAACAATCCCTCCTCTGATGACTTTTGTCATCACACAAATCCTTCCTTTAACTACTTTTTCACTTCTTTATCTCTTTCATCTCAGTTTCTTCCTTTTGTTTAGCCTTTTCATATTTTGCTCTGAACATTTTCTCCCTTTTCTTTTCTTCCCTCCTCGCTTTATGTTTTGCCAATTTCGCTTTAATCCTTTTGCTAATTTTGCATGATAACCATAGTCCAAATAAGCAAGCCAGAATAATCACTATTCCCTGTATTAATTTTCCCAATATCCCATGCCAAATACTACTAAACCAACTTCCCACATTAGCAAGTCCCTTTCCAACCTTTTCCCAAACTCCTGGTTCCTTCAATTCCTTCAAATCTGCACTATCTCTTGTTAGGTTAGTAAGCATACTTCCAATCTCATTACTATTGTCAGGTATGTAGGCACAACAATGAGGCTCATTAAGCATTTTACAGACCCCGCCACTCTTCGCTAAAAGAATGTCTAAAGCAAGCCTGTTCTGAAGAGTCATACCCTTCTCCGCAGCCAGTTCAGTATCCATCAGGAGTATGGCCCCTGTGAAGTTTGGCAACATGTTATCCACAATAGTAGACAACTTTTGAATCTTTACGGAGTTTAAGACAACCCCTACTGAAGGAATTATCGCTCCAAATATGTCTCCTACTACACCAGCAGCAGTTTCTCTCTTTTGTGTAGCACAAAGTAATTCAGTCACTTTCGGGAATTTCTTTAAATCTTCCAGCTGGTAAATCTTTGGGAAAACTATCCCCAAGTAACATGTCCCATACCATCCCTTTGGAAGACGGTAATAAGCATTAAGTCCACAAATATAGTAAACCCCTAGGATTGCTTGATCCATTCCATTTAGCATAAAGGTACATTTATTCTGAAACAAAAACACATGCTTACACTCACTCGTTCCCACAAACACATTGTCATAATATGACTTCGGCCGCGTAATGCAAAGCCTACCTACATGTTTCGCATCTAAAGCTAGCTTCCCTTGTTCCCTAATCCCATTGTAATTACCATTATTAAGAAATGATCGTTGCTGCAAGCCTTTTTCTAATTTCCCTTTAAAACCCTCCTTCTATCTTCAGTGTGATGTAGAAAGCTTTTCTCTACGGGTGTAAGCAAGCATGTCAAATTATTGCGGTGTGCATATGACGTACTGATTGCTACTCTAGGTTCAAAGAACCCTTTAATCAATTTTATGGCATAATATTTAGCTGCACTATTCAGATCTCCTACGATAGGCACATAAGAGAATACAAGGTCATAGTTAGAGTAAAAATATTGCACTTCTTCTTGGTTATAGAAACGCGTTAGTAGCAGACTACAACTAATCCCATAAATTAGTGGCAAGCTGTGATATGGAACTCCCTCTTGGACTGAGAGAGGAATTTGTGTACACAGATAACAAGCCTTTGCATCCATAGTGTCAACATACTCACTCAGGAAGTGATAGAAAACATTAGTAGACAGTTCCCCTTTTGCATTAGTTACGTCATGCAGATACTTTGTATCTTGCTCAAACTTCTCCCAAGGTGTTAGTGTAGCGGTCTCAGAAACTGTAGCATTGTTAGCTTCATTCTCATCCACCAGTCGCATCTCCACAAACAAAGCTATAATGAAGATTACCCACACAACACCCGAAGCTACACCCAAATATTTACAACGCCTACTCCCCTCACTATCATCTCCCGTACTAGGCATGATCTGTAAAGAATCAGAAAGTGAAGTACTACAAATATAAACAACAATCAACAGAGGATGGCTAAAAGCTTTTTTTCTCATTATTATTATTATTATTATTTTTTACAGCAAGGCTAAGCAAGGTCCCTTTTAGCAAGTATCTACAGCTTCTTCATTCGCTCCCAGGGTCCTTTGTTCATCCGGTTAGCAGCTTGTCACAGTCAGTTTTCAAAAGTAACTTCAGGTTAATAGCGAAACATCCGGTAATTTATTAGTCTCTGTTTTCAAGTTTCTTTAATTCAATTTCAGCTTAACACACTCTCTTTATCCCGTGGCTGAACTGAGGTACCATAGTACTGACCTGGAACTTCTTGATCAAAGCAAAATGCTAGGAACTCTTGTTGCCACTCTGCTGAAGTTGCATATGCCCATTCAGGACCTGCGTATCTTCTGTTTGCTATTCTCTTTCTTTTCAACTTGTGGTCCCCTTGTAATTCTCCTTTGCTCAGGTCTTCTTTCCTTGTCGTGTCTACTTCCTCCTCAATTGTTTCATCAATGACCACTTTTCCTTTTACTACTTGCGACTCTGTCCACTTATCTCCTTTAAGTGTCCCTGTATCGTTCGGCCTTTCTGGTTGCTGTTCAATGCCCTCCTCTTGTGCTATGGTGTTTTCTCTTGCTGGACCTGCAAGAGGCTTACGAGGAGTCTGGATACTCAGACTTCCTTCTGTCTCAACTACTTCGCCTTCTGGATCTGTCAAGGGTTTGACTTCAAACCTGTATCTGTCTGCTTCTGGGAGAACCTCTCTTAGGGTCGGTTCTCCTGGTGCCTCAGTTGAGGTGGGCCCACCGTCACCCCTCTGGATCTCGTTTACTGTTTGAGTGACCAGGCCATCCTCAACAGACTCTCCTCCAGTCTCAGTTCCCCTTCGATTACTCTCCGGCCCTGAGACTTCCTTTTCTGTAGCTGTTATTTTCGATAATTCAATTTCCTCATCAGTTGGAAACGTCACCTTCTTTGTGTGTCTGGCATGGATCCAATTTGGAATTCCGGCACACTTCACACAGCAGTGGCAATTGTTAGTATCACTTGATACGGCCCCTTCGAACGTGGCTCCAAACACGACTTCCTCACATGTTTCTTGACAACAACCCAGTCACCCGCTTTCAGGTTGTGACCTGGATCATTTATCGGTGGCAGTGTGGTTGCTTCCGCCTGGTGAGAGAAAGAGCAGACCACGTCAGCCAGACCCTTGCAGTAGTCCAACACCATATCATCTGTGATATTCACAAGAGCATTCGCAGGTACTGGGGGAATCGCATAGCTCGGCCCATGAGAAGTTCATGAGGAGACAGTCCTGTTTTCTTGTTGGGTGTGTTTCTCATTGACATCGACACTAAGGGCAATGCATCCGGCCATTTCAAATTTGTAGCTGCACACATTTTTGCCATTCTAGATTTCAGAGTACCATTCATTTGTTCCACTAGTCCTGATGCTTCAGGGTGGTAACTGCAATGCAACTTCTGTTCAATGTTCAGCGCAGCACACAAGAGCTTAACCACCTCATTGTTGAAGTGACTTCCTCTATCTGATTCTAAAGAGATCAGAAACCCGAAACGTGGTATCAATTCCCTAAGCAGCAACTTCGCTACTGTGAGACTGTCATTACTACGTGTAGGGTAAGCTTCAATCCAGTGACTAAAAATGCACACAATCACCAACACGTATCTCACACCTCCACACAAAGGCATTTCGATAAAATCCAATTGCATCCTGCTAAATGGACCTCCAGCTCTCCCAATGTGGCTCAAATTCATCACTGTCCCTTTCCCCGCATTCATCTGCTGACAGATGATGCACTGGTGACAGATCACTTCTGCGGCTTGTCTGAATTTTGGATTGAACCAATCAATTTTGAACAATCTGATCATGGCGTCTCTCCCAATATGTGCTTGCCCATGGTAAAACCTTGCAAACTGAGACAAAAGACTGTTTGGCAAAACCATTTTTCCCTCATGTGAAACCCACAAATCATCTGGTCTTTGTACACACTGCATTTTGAGCCAAGAGAGTTTCTCCTCCCTGCTGGCATGACCCTGTAACAATTTTAATTCTTCTATTGTGTCAACCACCCTCAAAGCATTACCTGTGTATGTTTCATTTTCTGTTTCAGGTAACAATTCCCACTGATCCTTGAATGATATACAATTCAATGCGCAAAACCTTGCGACTGCATATCCGTTTCTCATTGACACAAAATCTTGCAATTTCACATGAGCATTGCATTTCACCACGGCAATTTCAAGTGGTAACTGAATCGCGTACAACAATTCCTTAATTCTTTCGCCATTTTTCACAGGAGAGCCAGAAGAGGTCATGAAACCCCTCTGGGACCATAGCTTGCCAAAATCATGAACAATCCCAAATCCATATCTGCTATCAGTATAGATGGTCACTTTCAATTTGTCAGCGGCATGGCATGCCCCAGTAATAGCAATTAATTCATCCACTTGGGCAGAATATACCCTTTAAAGCCAAGATGCTTCTAGAATACCAGTGATTGTACACACAGCATATCTGGCTCTCAGTACTCCTACTGAGTCTCTCAGACATGAGCCATCAACGAAGATAATGTAGTAATTTTCTTCCAATTGAGTCTCCTTAATGTCAGGTCTCGGTTTGGTGCACAGTTCTGTTACCTCAAGACAATCATGCTCTACCTCTTCAGCATCATCAACATCTGTATTTTCATTGGGAAGCAGAGTTGCCAGGTTTAATACAGTACAACGTTTTAGTGACACATTTGGTGACCCCAATATAATTGTCTCGTACTTGGTCAGTCTAGCATTTGTCATGTGCTGGGTCTTAGTTCGGGTCAATAGTATTTCAACTGAATGTGGGACCATTACTGTTAAGGGATGTCCCATCACTATGCCTTCGCACTGAGTGAGGCTTTGACCAACTGCTGCAACTGCACGAAGACAACCCGGTAAGGCTGCTGCGACTGGGTCCAAAGTAGCTGAAAAATATGCTACTGGTCTGTTTGCACCTCCATGGACCTGGGTCAGGACAGACAAAGAACAAGCTTCACGTTCATGACAAAACAGGACAAAAGGCTTTGTGTAATCAGGCATACCCAGGGAGCCCTGCACATACACTCCTTCAGCTCAAGGAACGCCCTTATCTCTTTCTCGGACATACTTAGGGTATCTGGGCCATCCTTAACCTCCTTTGCTGTCAGTCTCACCAAGGGCTTGGAGATAATGGAGAAATTCAGGATCCACTGATGACCTTAGCCCACCATTCCCAGAAACATCCTGACATCTCTCCTGGATGTTGGGGGATTCATCTGTAATATGGCAGTCACTCTTTCCTTAGATATTTTCCTCTACCCTTTCTCAAGCAAATGGCCTAAATATTTCACCTCTTTCTGACAGTATTGCATCTTCTTTAGGGACACCTTGTGCCCATTCGTTCCCAAGTGATTCAATAGGGCAATAGTATTGTACTTACACTCATCTCTGGTTTTAGAGGCAATCAACAAATCATCAATGGACTGTACTAGAGTCAAATGGAAAGGCAGTTCCAATGACTCCAAATCTTTTTTCAGAATTTGGTTGAAGATAGATGGTGACTCAGAAAACCCCTGAGGTATTCGACACCAACTGTAAACCTTGTCCAGGAATTTTAAACTGAAGAGAAATTGGCTGTCCTCATGAAGAGGCACAGAAAAGAACACTTGGGACAAGTCAATGACTGAGAACCATTCTGCGTAGCATGGAACTTGAAACATGATCACAGCTGGATTTGGCACTATCGGGCAGCACTTTACCACTATCTCATTGATCTTTCTCAAGTCTTGAACAATTCGGACTTTCCCACAGGGCTTTCATAGACCCATTATAGGTGAATTACATGGGCTGCTCGTTACTTCCTTCAAGACCCCCTGTTTCACGAAGTCTGCAATTATCTGCGTCACCTGTATGAGGACATCCTGTGCCATGTGGTACTGTAGTACCTGGGGAAACACAGCATTTGGTTTCACATCGACTTTGACTGGTTCTACTCCTCTTATCAGTCCCACTTCCTTTCCTGTCAAGTCCCACACCTTCTCTGTGACTGTCCCCTGCAGGTCTGCGGGCAAATCAGTCATTGTGAACATCGGGAAGAAGCTTATCAAGGGGTACTCCATCTGTAGTCTCTGTTTCTGGCTCTGAGATCTGACCATCATCCCCCTCGTCATCACTGTTTGTCTGCACCTCGATTCCCTTATTCGAACAGGTGATAGAACACCTCGTCTTACACAGCAAGAACCAGATGTAGGAAGCATTTTGCCTGGTGCAAACTGCGAAAATTGCCGTTTGCGCCATGCAAAATGCTAATCGCGATGCTCATTCACAATTTGCGAGTCGGTACCGACTCGCAAATTGTGAATGCGACTCGCAAATAGGAAGGGGTGCCCCCTTCCTATTTGCGACTCGCATCGCAATGCTAAATTGCTTTGTGACCGCGAATGCGGTCGCAAAGCAATTCGCAGTTACCACCAGTGTCATACTAGTGCTAACCCATCCGCAAAAGTGAAGACCCCTTCCCCTTTGTGAATGTTGCCCAAAATGTTTTTTCCACTGCCTACTCTGAAAAAACGAAACCAAATGGTTTTGTTATTTTTTTTATTTTGCA
The DNA here is from genome assembly GCF_031143425.1 of Pleurodeles waltl. Taxonomy (NCBI): domain Eukaryota; kingdom Metazoa; phylum Chordata; class Amphibia; order Caudata; family Salamandridae; genus Pleurodeles; species Pleurodeles waltl. The sequence goes on along the minus strand of NC_090444.1, from coordinate 631,796,515 downwards.
ACTCATTTTCCTTTAAGGAAAACTGTCTGCAAAATAAATAAAAAAACTGCTTCATTTAAAAAGCAGTCACAGACATGGAGGTCTGCTGTCTTCAGCAGGCCACCATCCCTTTGAGTGCAGGGACTCGCTATGGGGTTGCAAAATGCGACCCACCTCATTACTATTAATGAGGTGGGTTTTTGCGACCCCATAGCGAATTGCAGACGGTGTCAATTTTGCGAATCGGAAATTGTGAGTCGCACCAACTCGCAAATTCTGATTCGCAAAATCGGAACTTGCTACATCTGGCCCTAAGTCTCTTCCCAGTAGGGACACGGGACTTGAATCACAGACTCCAAACCTGTGCAATCCCTGAAAGGTGCCAATTTCGACTTGAACCGGATATGTGATTGGGTTGGTCAGGAGCTGGTTTGCCACTCCCACTACTCTTATTGTGCATCCTGAAAGGGGCAATTTCGAACCTCTGCACTCCTGACTGTAGAGCGTGTGGCTCCTGTGTCAACCAAAAATGAGACCTTGTGACCCATCACCTTCCCTTGCACATAGGGTTCCCTCTGATCTACTTCTAGGGACGCTGCAAGCCTGCACTCCTCACTATCTGAACTATCATCCAACCATTCATCGTTTATTCCATTCTCACCACGCAATGGGAACTGTTGTACTGTGTTATTTTGACCCATTCCTTGACTTGTGACCTGTTGAGGAAGCATCACCTGTTGCTGTCCCATCGGCACTAAGGGCAACTGCATTTGCTGTCTAGGTACCACTGGAATCTTCTGTTGCACTTGCTGCATCTGCACTGATTGCAAACGTGGCATCTGCACTTGTTGCACGGGTTGGAGACCTTGCATTTGAACCATGTTATTCTGACAATTTGGATTAGGACCCCTCATTCTTGGTCCTTCAACATCTTGAAATGCACTGACATCATTGCTATGTTGAACCGGACCCCACTGCACCATCATCGGGAACTCCCGCTTCCAATGTCCCACGCCCCGCACCGATGACCTGGTAACACCTTCTTCATTCCTTGCACTTCATTTTGTACCACAACGGTATTCAAATCTGGACCAAGGTGGACCAAACCTCCTCGACCTCTGCCTCTCGTTTGCATCTGAAACATTCTGTTTCCCTGCGGCTGTTGCACCTTCTGTTGTACTCCGTTTCCCTGCATCCCTGCTTGCGCTGCCTTAATTTGCATCACCATCATTTTCTCCTTCAACTTTCTCTGCTTCAATACGATTTCATCACTACAGTATTTTGCATACTGCAATACCTCATCAATCGGCTTCGCTTGCCAGCAAATTAAATGATGTTTAATCATCTGGCTAATTTCTGGTCTCAACCCTTCAACGAACCTGAGCACAAGCTGATTCATGTCTTTCGGCTCTATAACCACAGTACCACTGTAATGCTTGACTGCTTTTAACAACCTCTCATAGTAAGCATGTATCGACTCTTTGCCTTCTTGTGCCGTTCAATCAATCTTTTGCCAATCAATATTCTGCGCCGACACTTTCTGCTTCAAAAACTCTATTACCTTATAGTAATGCTTCATTACCTCCGGAGAGGGTGCTCCGGTAACCCTATCCCTTGCCGGTTCTGCAGTCGGCCAGTCAACACTTCTCTTGCACTCAAGCCACAAATCGGCAAGAACTATGATCTCAAACAATGTATTCAAGGCTTCCCAAAGGCACTTTGCAAGCTTCACAAATCTGTCTGTCTGCTGGTACCACTCTATCGGCTTTTCCCTCAGCCTGGGGAACCCCTCCAGCCGTCTCTCTCATGGGTAGCATTTTTATTGTACCGGTATCTGGTGCTGGTTTTGCCTGCTGCTGCTCCAAGCAGTCACTTTTCCTTTTATCTCTCTTCTTTGCCCATCTGCCTTCCCACTTCTCTAAGGCTCCCCAAACCTGCACGCTCTGCAAAATTTCTTTAAGGTGTGCTTTCATCCCAGTAGACCTCATGTGATCGAAATCTTTGGGTTCGAAGTCCAATCTGTAACTCCTATTTAGATGCTTAGTATTGTCTAAGTCTATGCCATATTTGTCTGCTAGGGTTGCTAACCTTTGATGCACCTTGCTCACTTCTTTAGTTATTTTTGGACACAGATACCTCAATTCTGCTTCAGTGTATGGCTCTAGCCTATTCACTCCCATGCTCCCTTCAACTAATTCAGCTGCTTCCACGCCCAACCTCACAAAATTAAGGTATTCCTCTCTCTCTGACCGCTCTGCTGTTGCAGGAGTAGTCTGTGGTGAACTCAGCTTGTCTCTCCATTAATTCAGTTGCTGTGCAGTCAGACCTTGCAACAAAATAGTTCCAGCCTGCATCATAGGTGTTTGCGACATGTTCGTACTGGGTATCTGTGGAGTTAGTAGTCCCAACCCAGCCTGTCTCATTGTCTCTAGAGGAACCCCAATCGGACGGAAATCCAACAAGGGCCTGGATCTCTCTGCTATCTGTTCTCCCGGTGTCATCCCTTGGGAACTTCCTGTGAACCCTCCTCTTAGCACCTCTTGAGTCATTACCCCTTGGTCACATACACTAGGCTTTGCCTGTGCTTACAAAGGTACGGGCGGACCAACTGAAATCGACAAAGATATAGCAGCTGGTGCCTGCCTGTCTCCCAGACCCTAGGGAGCATTAGCTCCCACCGTCTGATTCATTACGGGTGCTGTGACTGACTGCGGTCCAGTGACCGAAGTGTAATTCGGAACCATCTGTTGCTGCGGCTGAGGCAGCAGAAGTGGAGTTGGCTCCATCTGTACCAACTTTGATCTTGTATATGCTTGGTCTGGCGTGGTACATATACTGACACTATTCTGCACTGGAGCTGGTGTCGTGACTGCATTTACCTGAGCTGTGTGCGCTGTTCCCTGATTCTGTGTAAAATTTACAGAACCTGCACTAGTACTTGGTCTGTTGTCATTCATGGCATATGGCGGTGGATGATCCTGTAACAACTGATTGAGGAACTCATCATCATCTGAGTCATCTACATCTGCCCAAGACCTGTTATTCTCTTTTCCTCTACTAGAACCCTTGTCGGTTTTACAAGTGGCCTTTCTTCCTTGTGCGTCGGCTTCTTGAGTAATTGCCGGAAACATCCTGACTCCATCTATTATTTCTGTTCTCTACATCCTGGTCTTGCTATCCCACCTGGCCTCCGCTAGCGTCTTTTCTGCTTTTTTCATTCTCCTCTAAAACTTTTGCTGCCTTTGTCGTATGGCCATTAATTCCCAGATTGCTAACTCCTCAAACTGTGCTGGCCTTGGAGGCGGCTTCTGCTCATTTACCGCCTTCCACAAATTCTCTAGGACCCCTATGTTGAATGTCCCATTCTCTGGAAACGCCAAACACCCATCTTTCCCTGTTAATTTGCACCACTGCTTTAGCCAAAGACATGGCGCGACTCCCTTCTCCTCCATTACGGCATAAGCCGGAGTATCCTCTGGCAGTGTAGGCTCCCCAACACTCGTGGTAATGTACACATCTCCCCTCAAAGCGCTCTTTAAAGCCTTGAAGAACTTCATTTTTGCATCTTTTATTTCATTCATAACTGAATCAGGAAGTGACTTTAATTCCCAGAACACCCTTAACCTGCCTTCCCAACCACTGCCTCTCACAGACGGCTGCCAATCTGTGCGCGACCCTTCTCACTAACTGACCTATCCCAGCGCGGCTTCCATGAGGTCACACTCACACACACTGCGGCTGACAAAGTCCTGCGGCTTGCCTTCCTCACTCTCTATTCACACAACCTAATGCAACATATAGCGAGCACTTTAACAACAAAACTCAAATTTGCTGGTTTACTACAGGAAGGGTAACACAATCGCTTCAGAACTTTACAGAGATTTCACTTGATGCCTCGGCCGCTACTCTCTCCTTCTCAGAGCCCGCACTCGCAAGCAAAATTTGACCCGCAAATTTCACTCTCGACTTGTCAATGGCTCGTCCTAGTGCACTTTAGAACTTCCCAAATCTCCGTTGAAGGTTTTCACTCACACACTATGACTCAAACTCGACTCGTCAATCACGCCAGATTGACCTATTAAACCGCGCAAATTACAACATAAACCAAGTGTCTCATACACTTATCAATATACTCCGGAGTCTTGGACCACACAGGGTCCGTACATCACCAACAACCACGTGGACAATTTTTTAGCACAAAGCGCCACACTGACATGAAGTTCGCCGACCTCCCTACTCTCATAATGTGGAGTACACACACTCCTACTAAAACATCACCTGGCCGAAAAATTCTCACAAACCTCACAATTCAACTGCGGTATGCATAAGCTGTGCAAGTGCAAGTCCTACTTCACTCGCACCATCACTAGAACGCCGAGAACATACCCAACTTACTTCGGCAAGCTCCGGGGTCCCGGGAGAGTCATTTGGGGCTTAGGGGAACATCATCTCTCCAATTTGCATCATTTCAAAAACAATCCTAAACAATGGACCCTCGTCTTAGGGCCCCAAAGGGCCAAAAATTGTCCTCTGCTACCAGAACTGATAACACGTCCCACCCTAGGTAATTTACTCACTCTGGAACTCGTTTTAGGCCAATGAATCTTTTGACCCTGATTTTGACCCTTAAGACAAGATAACTAATCAGCATATCCATCGATAGGTCAATAACCTCATTAGTATTCACAATAACGAATTAATTAAATTAGTTAATGACATTAATAAGAATCCAAACTCACCATGACCTTTCAGTCACGAATAACCACACAAAATTTAGTAATAGTTATGATATTTATTCCCTATTAGTTACACTCTACTAGCAAGTTTATTAGTCTCAAAACCAGAAAACACATCAATAATGTCACAATATGGCAACTTGAGTAAGACTTAAGCAAAGCAAAGATTATAAACATCAGGACAAAACACGGCGTTAACATGTATCTATTTAGCAGAGTATCCTTAGTACAATATTCAATAAAGCAAAGATTCTGTCATTTGTTTATTTGCAATTGTTCCATGGCCTCCTTAACTAACCTCGAATTAGCATCAGCATGTTGGGCTTCATGCAAAACAATTTAATAACACAAATTTGGAAAACATCTAACTTTGGTCTCTGTCAGAAGCAGTTGGTACCTAGAAAGGAAAGGCAAACAGACAATTACAATTTCATTATCATACAGTTACCCTCCGTAATGGGTCAACATACAGAGTCAGTCTTCGTCCTCGAACAGTAGTCGATCCGCCATCAGCCAGGACAGAACAGAAAAGTCTCAGCAAACATTGCAGAAAGTTCTTTCCTCTTAAGGAGGTGAAGTAAATCTCAGGTAAAGAGGATGGTTCAAAGTAAGAAAAAGGTTCTCCAGGTAATGATAAGGTAATGGCTGCAAGGAACGGCAAAGGATGGCAAAAGAGTGGACGATTTCTCTTTGTGACATGTCGTTATATTAAATCCATCGAACAAACCCTTAGTTTCCAATTGGGCAAAGTCTGGCACACCACTATCTCTGTCCAATCGTTGAGTGGTCACCTTACAAGAATTTTCACCTAAGACAGTTCCCATGCAGTTCATTGGCTCCTGTGATTTACGTCTTCATCGGGTGAGATAGCAGGTAAGAAAAGTTACACGCACGGCTTCAGTTAGTAGCTCCATTGTCTCTACCAGTTCAGGCGACCTTCCAACTGTTGTGAATTACACTGTTGCATTCAGCAAGAATGTCTCCTTGAGCAAGTCGGGTCCCATGAGAAAGAATTTACTACGGTTACACACATCTCTAGCTTCTGGAAAAGTACAGCTATATGTCCTTCAGGAAGACAGCACATTGCATGTTAGAAAAACACATTTAATATGAGACCAGGCAGCTAGGCCCAGACTCTCGCTAACTAAAGCCTAATGATTTATTCAACAAAACCTCAACATATAACTCTTAATGCTAAAACAGAATCATACATTAGTACATTAATAATTCGTCATTAGTCAAATTCATTTAGTCAACGTATGCATTGGTGGCCACTCCCCGTGGGCACATTTCAAATACGTACATTAGAAACATTGAATGCGTTTTCTATGCAGCTTCATTGTTCCTTAATTTGCAAGCAGCTCATGTTAATTTTGATTATAAAAGCTACACTCCAACACAGGCGGTGTGTCGCTTGTTGGTGATAGGCCGGCCTTAGTGCTAAAAACCTAAATTTATGTAAGCCTTTGATTGTTTGAAACAGGTATCTCTGTGGACCGGAGAATTTGTGTGAATTTATACATGACCACGAGTGCTTACGCATTTTGGCGCATTCCTTGTCTTTCGCCCAGGGCAGTCATTTTATTTGTTTGTTCACTGCAAGTTTAAAAGCATTGTGGTGTATATTTGCTTTCCAGAGATAATATGCATCCAGCATCTCTAAAGCCTCACTTCTGGAGTGGGCCCAACGATTTGCTTTGCTACTGTCTTGAATCTTTTTCCAAATAAGTGATCTTGGTCTGTCCGGCGTGCACTTTCTTGATGATGGCATGTACGTAAGAAGGACGCCATCCTAAATTAGCCCTTGATCCTGCAGACCAAACTCTTACTGAATCTTTGCTGGAGAAGTATTCTGCACAAGATGGAACATGGTACGCAAACCTTGCACTGAGAGTTGCTCAAAAATAAATTTAGGGCCTGACTTATGAAAACTTAGCCCTGCTTTTGCGTCATTTAATGACCCAAAAGCGGCGCAAACATACAAAAGATAATTAGATTTTGTACGTTTTCACTGCTTTTACATCAAAAAATTATGCAAAGGCGGCACTAACTTTTCATAAATCAGGCCCTTAGCTTCCCAGAGAAGGCTACTGACCCATAAGCTAACATTGAGATCAGCTTTGCTTTGATTGCCGCCAAGATTGGTTTCTAAGTTGGCATGGGAATTTTATTATGTATTTTTTTAAAGCGGGGAAGCCAGGCAGGGTTTTAGTGTATTTAGGGAGAGATTAGAGCAATAGGATTTTGAAGCCGGGTCCCTAAATATTTTTAGCTGGAACTCTTTTCCACTAAGTTGCCTCCTAAATACCATTTCTTTTCTTCTTGGGAGCTCCTCCAAAGGTTAATATTCCTGCTTTTTTCAAGATTCTCTGTCACCCATTTTTTGCACAGAATAGAGCCAGTGCATTGAGCAAATTTTGTAAACCAATTGGGGTTAAGTTCTTAAGAACTGTATCATCGGCATATTGTAGTGACATCAGCTATTGCCCCAATTTTGGGGGATGTGAATGTGACACATCCAACGTTTTGCTCAGATCAGAAATAAAGAGGTTGAACAATCCCTGTTTAAGACCTCGCCCAGTTCCTGTTGCTGAGGATAGGCCTTTGCGTTTGCCCAGGTTTCAGAATACAAGAGCTGTACTACTCGTAGAAGTTTGGCCAGTATGTTATATGATGACATTTTCTGCCAAAGCAAGTTTCTATCCTGGTGGTCGAAGGTTTTTGAGAAATCTATAAAGCTTGTGTAGAATGGTTCCTTTTGCTGAGTATTTTTCTCTGTCAACATGGAAAGAGCCATGAGATTTGTCAGTCATACTTGACTTGGGCCAAAAGCCTATTTGATTTCGTGAAATCAGACATGCGTCTTTCGCCCAGCATTCCAGCTTTTGTAGCAAAATGTCGTCAAAAATCTGTGAGTCGGTGTCTGTTAACGCACTCATTCAATAGCTGTCTAGGTCAGAGAAGTGGCTTTTTTGTAGATAGGGTGGAGAATAGATTCACACCAAAACTCTGGTACCCCAGGCTGTGCTTGTAAATCAATGCTGACACTCCATTTGGGCTCACTGCCCATTAGCTTTGATGTTCTTTATTTGTGCTTCAATTGTGTTTTGGAAAGGAAAAGAGTTGGCTAGTTGCTCTTATCATCTGTTTGCATACTGTTAGTTCTCCTGAGTGATACAAGGATCCAATATTGGTAAGCCAGGCTTTTTGCGGGACCTGGTTGTCAGCTGAAGAAGTGGGGCCATGCTCTAGCTGGTTAATCAGGGCCCACACAAGTTTGTTCTTTGATTTGCAAGCTTGTCAGACTTCAATCTAGTTGTTCTTTCTCTTTGCACACTTTGGGGGTCATTCTGACCCTGGCGGTCAGTGTTAAAGCGGCGGCCAACCCGCCAACAGGCTGGCGGTCAAAAAAATTGAATTCTGACCCTGGCGGGAACCGCCAACACAGGCCGCCACATTAACACTTCGACCGCCACGGCGGGACAAACAAACAGCGCGGCGGTCACCGCCAACAGGCAGGCAGCAGACAATGTACCGCCCACCCTATCACGACTCACCAATCCGCCACCTTTTCCGGGGCGGGAGCCCCGCCGATAAAAACACGGCGGAAACAGACATTTCCAATGGAAAACGCTTACCTCGACACACTCCACGCGGAATCGGGACAGCATGGAACCGGAACTCCACATCCTCCCAGCCATTGCCTTCCTGCTCTTCTTCCAGGATCACGAACCTCGCCGCAGATGACAACGGTGAGTACTGCACCTACGACACAGGGGAGGGGGGAGGAGGAAAGGTTACGGGCACACACATACGCGACACACCCACCCCCACCCTCACCGAAATACCTACACACCAATGCAGATTAAAAAGTCAGAGTGACACCCCCAGACCCCCCCCCCAAAAAGAGCAAAGACAAAAGCCAATGATTGTAAAAGTAGAAAAATATTATTGCAACAATAAAGTATAGCGATCTGAGCAATATATAAAGAATCATTACACATCTAGAACTATATCCATACAAGTAGCAAAAGTCCGGCACAGTTTTTCAAAGTCCAAATGTCCGTGGGCCAATGTGCAGCAACACATGGGCAAAGCCCACACACGAGATCGAGTCCATTGGAGAGAACACTGCTGGGGCATCACAAAAAGAAAAAACAGGCACCTCAGGGGGAAGGGAAGGGGGGGCACCTCAGCCACATGAGTCCACGACGCCAGATCCACGAAGGGCCTCCATGTCCACTGTGCCATCCTGGGGAGTGCAAAGCCACAGTCTCACAAGTCTCTACAGTGGGTGGCCTGCCCACTGTGCCATCCTGGGGAGTGCAAAGCCACAGTCTCACAAGTCTCTACAGTGGGTGGCCTGCCCACTGTGCCATCCTGGGGAGTGCAAAGCCACAGTCTCTCAAGTGGATGACAGACTCCACTGGTACTGGAGGCGTCTTGGTGGCCAGAGTGTATCGTGCAGCCCTGCCCAACACTGATACGGGCCGCCCCTTCTGCCAATGGGCCAGCGGTGCTTGAGACGGCGGTGCCCAGCGGAGCGGTGCTTGAGATGAAGGGCCCAGCGGAGCGGTGCTTGACAGGAAGGGCCCAGCGGAGCGGTGCTTGAGACGGCGGTGCCCAGCGGAGCGGTGCTTGACAGGAAGGGCCCAGTGGAGCGGTGCTTGACAGGAAGGGCCCAGCGGAGCGGTGCTTGAAAGGAAGGGCCCAGCGGAGCGGTGCTTGAAAGGAAGGGCCCAGCGGAGCGCTGCTTGACAGGAAGGGCCCAGCGGAGCGGTGCTTGACAGGAAGGGCCCAGCGGAGCGGTGCTTGAGACGGCGGTGCCCAGCGGAGCGCTGCTTGACAGGAAGGGCCCAGCGGAGCGGTGCTTGAGATGAAGGGCCCAGCAGAGCGGTGCTTGACAGGCCGGCCCCTGTTCAGCGGTACTTGTATTGGCGGGGCCCTGTTCAGCGGTGCTCCTCACGGCGGGGCCCTGTTCAGTGGTGCTTGTCTTGGCGGGGCCCTGTTCAGCGGTGTTTGACTGGCGGGGCCCTGTTCAGCGGTGCTTGTCTTGGCGGGGCCCTGTTCAGTGGTGCTTGATTGGCGGGCCCTGTTCAGCGGTGCTTGACTGGCGGGGCCCTGTTCAGCGGTGCTTGTCTTGGCGGGGCCCTGTTCAGCGGTGCTTGACTGGCGGGGCCCTGTTCAGCGGTGCTTGTCTTGGCGGGGCCCTGTTCAGCGGTGCTTGACTGGCGGGGCCCTGTTCAGCGGTGCTTGACTGGCGGGGCCCTGTTCAGCGGTGCTTGTCTTGGCGGGGCCCTGTTCAGCGGTGCTCCTCACGGCGGGGCCCTGTTCAGCGGTGCTTGTCACGGTGGGGCCCTGTTCAGCGGTGCTTGACTGGCAGGGCCCTGTTCAGCGGTGCTTGTCTTGGCGGGGCCCTGTTCAGCGGTGCTTGTCTTGGCGGGGCCCTGTTCAGCGGTGCTCCTCACGTCGGGGCCCTGTTCAGCGGTGCTCTTCACGGCGGGGCCCTGTTCAGCAGTGCTTGTCTTGTGTTTCCAGTGAACCACACCTGGCCAATACTTGCCTCTCAGTCTGCATCGTACCTTTCCGTTGCGGGGCCCTCCTGTGATGGAGTCCTGGGGCCCTGGGTCTCCTCCGATACCCCCGGAATGGGGCTGGTGGGGCCCTCATGGCCAGTTCGGCTGCTCCCTGCCTTTTGCTCTTTGCTGCCCTTGCCCTCCTTGGCAGACTGTCCGTGGCCCTTGGCTCCCTTACCCGATGTGGCAGGTGACGGTGCAAGGCTACCCTCCTTGGGGGCAGGCGTATCAAGCCTGTCGCGCCTGCCCTTGAGTTTTTTGCTCCTCTTCCCAGGGGGGGGGGCTGGCTGTGCCTTTGCTGCTGGACGATGTCCCAGACCAAGGAAAGGGCGGACTCCAAAAACCAGTCACGACGTGCTTGGGAGTTGCTGGGCTGGTGGTGGCTGAGGTGTTTGTGGAACTCTTACGGGATGGAGGGGGTGGGTCAGGTGAGGAAAAGAGGTCCAGTTTCGAGAGGAAATTTTTTGGGGGAGCCATGGGAAGGGTAGCTGGAGTGGGTATGGGAGTGGAGGAAGAGGATGTGGTTGTAGGAGAGTCAAGTGTGCTGTCTTTGGGTGCAGGTGCTTGGGCTGGAGGCTGTCGTGAGGTGGATGGCTGTTGTTTGGGTGCCTGCCTGCATTTGTGTGGTTGGGAAGCGGGGGTGACAGACACACTGGGAGAGGACACAGGGGACGTGTACATGGCAGTGGGGGTGGTGACTGCACGTGTGCGGAGTGGTCTGGAGGGTGTGCTGGTGATGGGTGTAATGGCTGATGGTGGTGTGCTTGCAGGTGTGAGTGGAGACGTCACAGGGAGGGAGGAGGGAGACGAGGAGGTGGGGGACACAGAGGAGGTAGTGACTGTTGGCATGTCTGCATCTGGATGTTGCTTGGGTGAATGCTTGTGTGTTCTGTGGTGCTTATGTCTGGATGAGCTTCCCTTGGGTGTTGATGTGTGTGCAGGCTGGTCTTATGGTGTGGCTGGGATAGGCAGAGGAACAGGGGAGTGGGACTGGGTGGAGGGAGTTAGAAGAGGGAGGCTGGAGACAGGGACAATTGCTGCCGTCAGTGCTGAGGCCAGAGCGTTGAACGATCTCTGCTGGGCAGCCTGACCCGAATGAAGGCCCTCCAGGTATGCATTGCTTTGATGCACCTCCCTCTCCACACCCTGGATGGCATTCAAAAGGGTAGACTGCCCAACAATGATGGTCCTCAGGAGGTCAATGACCTCCTCACTGAGGGCAGCAGGGGTGACTGGGGCAGGGCCTGAGGTGCCTGGGGCGAAGGAGATGGCCGCCTTCCTGGCCGTGCGGGCACGGGCCGAAGGCCGAGGGGCTGCTGGGAGGGCGGAGCTGGTGCGCTGGGTGGCGGCTGTACCTGTAGGATCGGTGGGCACGGATGTTGCTGTCGCGTGGGCTCTCATTATTCTAAATGAGACTACTGGATTTCTAGGCAGCAGGATCGATAACGGTGTGGGGGACTGAGTCTGACCCACGTGTAAGGAACTCTGTCACCCTAAATCCGGTTGTTGCTCCGGCTAACTAGCAGTGCCTCATTTCTCCCACGGGGAAGAAATGATTGGGCAGCCGAGCGCATGACATCTTAGGAACTTCTCAGGGAAGTCGTGGTCACTCAGATCCAAACCAACTCTCTCATTCACAATATGGTCTCATATACAAATGACAAAGACAGTATAAGTTTTATATAATGTTTTAATAAAACAACTGTATTTTAGATATTAAGGCGTGAGCCGCAATAACCAGAACAATACAACATAGTAGGATTGATATAGTAACCAGGAGAGTAAAACATAGAAATAAAGCTATCATAATTCCTAACCGTTTCTACTCTCCCTCTGCTTGTTCTATTTAGAGCACAGCATGTTAAGCTTTCAGCTTGCCTTTCTGTATCACTAGGGAGACGGACACACTCATACCTGAGCAAAGGCCTGTGATCTGGTTCAGCATCTGCAACGAGGCAGTCAGCGTCTAGTTGTGGTTCCCTGGTCGGAATCTCCCTCTTGATGTATTGGGACAAGGAAGTGATTTTATAACTAACATGTCATCGTGATCACAAAATGTTCCTACGCACGAATGGCAAGTCTAGACTCCTACCACGTCTATCGGCAATGTACCAGACTGTATCCTTGACTAAAGCACAGAGTGAATATGTTATGAAGAACTCCAGTGCTGAAGTAGGCAAAACAGTGTGATATGAATAAAAAACAACACCGTAGAACTGGCTATTCTGTAAAATAACAGTACGAAGCCTAATAGAAAGCATTTAGAGCAAAGTGCACAGAGGCTCTAAGCTGTTAGCAAATGAATAAAATATATTTAGGGCAAAGTGCACAGAGGCCTAAGGCCTGAAGCTAATGCGCAAAATATACGTAAAACTGACCACACTACATTGCCACCACCGCAAGGGAGCTCCCATCCGAGGACGTGTCGGTGTCACTGACGTCTGCACGGGTCCCCGTGGTGGAGCCCCCCTCGCCCTCCGTCTCACTGGTCATGTCGGAGTCCATTGCATGGCCCTCCGGGGCCATGTGAGATGCAGCTCCCTCTTGCGACGATGCCACTTCTCCTCCGCCTGATGATGCTAATGCACACATTCACAGAATAAAAAAGAAAATGGGGGGGGGTGGAAAACATAAAGACAAGTTGAGTGCATGCATTGGGGACACCGTTGGCGGAGAGGACAGACACAGAAGCCCCCTGCACTACGCTGCGCACTTGGGGTACACTACTCGTTCACTGGGACATGCCCTACAAGCCTATGGGCGACAACTGCCCACACAGAATACACAGGTCCATGAATCGCGTTACTAGGCACCCTACAGAGGTGGGGGGTGGGGGCACAGGACCATACCTCACGGACAGGCCTATCCTACAGAAATCGCCCTGGCCTAGGGATACCCACAGCCCTCCTCCCCCACCCAGGCACCTCCACTGCGCGCAAAATAGCTGAATGTGCTGGTACTCACCCCCTTGTGTCTGCTGTGATGTCCTCAAGCGCCCATCTAAAACGGGGTAGGCCACCGCCAGGATCCGGGACATCAGGGGGGTCAAGGTACGACTGGCACCCCTCCTAGGTTGGGAGGCCATCCCCAGCAGAGCCTCGGCGGTCTTCCTGCTCCCGCGGCAGATGTCCTCCCACCTCTTGCGGCAGTGGGTGCCCCGTCTGTTGTGGACCCCCAGGGCCCGGACGTCCTTGGCGATGGCACGCCAAATGTCGATCTTCTGATGGGCGCTGACCTATGTGACATGTACAGGGGGGGAAGAGAAACATCATCACTTTTCTGCATGCTCGATGTGAGTGGCCCTCCCTCCCCAACCTTGCTATGTGGCACATGGTCTCATCTGTCGTGCCATGCATTCGTCATTCGCTGCCCTCCCCTCCATCGTACATCCTCCCCACTCATCACAGGCATAGCCCACTATGCATTGCCCCCCGTGTACTCACCTGTTGGTCTGGAGGCCCGTAGAGTAGCGCATACTGGGGGAGGACCCCGTCCACGAGCTTCTCCAACTCTTCTGAAGTGAAGGCGGGGGCCCTTTCCCCAGTCGCAGCAGCCATTGTCACTTCCAGACCGAGGTCACAGCAGCACTTGCAGTATAGGTCCTCTCCTGTGGATGCTCAGGTCTCGGGTGATTTAGCATAGAGAACATGGCGGTTACGGCCACGGCGGTGCGTACTGCGGCGGTGCGTACCGCGGCGGTGCGTACCGCGACCACCGGCGCTCACCGCCATTGGCTCCTGAAACCCATAGGGTTCAATGTTGTCCAATGCGGCTTTGCGCCGCGGACTGCGACCGCCTACCGCCACGGTGTGCCACGCCTGCGCAATGACCTCACTTCACATTGTCACACTTCACAGGCCAGGCAGCCGCCATTTCAAGGGCCCACATGGCTTAATTCCTACTGCGTCACACATGGCTAGGCCTTGCACCGACAATCATACTAGCCATTCAATCCAGAGAGATTCGTGTACTGTGCATGCTGTGGGCACTTACCTGTGGGTTGCTTGACTCTGTGCTCCATGTTGTCCTTCCTAGGCATCGTTCGCTGGGACTTGCGAGGAGACGGAGGAATGTTCCCGTGTACAGACCGCTGGTGGACCTGTCGACAATGGAAGAACGACACGTCATACTCACCTACAGACTCAACCGTGCCACTATACAGGAACTGTGTGCCCAGCTGGAGCCAGACCTGATGTCACCCATCCGCCAACCCACAGGGATTCCGCTCCTAGTGCAGGTGCTGTCAGTACTGCATTTTTTTGCCAGTGGATCATTTCAGACTACAGTGGCCATTTCATCTGGGATGTCTCAGCCTATGTTTTCAAAGGTGTTGTCCAGAGTGTTGTCTGCCCTGATGAAATACATGCGGAGCTACATCATATTCCCTGAGGTGGGTGACTTGCCTACAGTGAAGGGTGATTTCTATGCCCTTGGACACATTCCCAATATCATTCGTGCCATTGATGGTACCCATGTGGCTTTGGTCCCCCCAAAAGACAATGAACAGGTGTACAGGAACCGAAAAAATTATCATTCGATGAATGTCCAGGTGGTCTGTTTGGCTGACCAGTACATCTCCCATTCAAATGCCAAGTTCCCAGGGTCAGTGCATGACGCGTACGTCATGCGAAATAGCAGCATACCTTATGTGATGGAACAGCTACAGAGACAGCGTGTGTGGCTAATTGGTGACTCTGGTTACCCCAACCTGCCTTGGCTATTGACCCCAGTGAGGAATCCCAGGACCAGGGCAGAGGAACGGTACAATGAGGCCCATGGGCGTACTAGGAGGGTGATCGAGCGGACCTTCGGCCTCCTGAAGGCCAGGTTTAGGTGCCTGCATATGACTGGTGGATCCCTAATGTACTCACCAAAGAAGGTGTGTCATATCATCATGGCCTGCTGCATGCTTCACAACCTGGCTTTGCGACGCCAGGTGCCTTTCCTGCAGGAGGATGGTCCAGATGGTGGTGTTGAGGCCGCTGTGGAGCCTGCGGAGAGTGAAGAGGAGGAAGACGAAGAGGACGACACAGACAACAGGGACAGAGTGATAATGTAGTATTTCCAGTGACACACAGGTAAGAATCTACTCCTGCATTGTATTATATCTGTGACAGTACTGGCTCTCTACTGTCTGACCTTTCACCCCAATGTATGGTAACTTAGTTGTGTATTTCTCCTCCTATTTCAGTGATCTGGTCCCCACGGTGTGCCCTTCTGGTTTATTTCCCCATAGACTACCACTGTGTGACACTGGTATGTTGTCATCACAATGTAATTGGAAATTTTTGGTTGGTCATATCGAAAAAATTTGGATTAGAATAAATAGATAGCAGACTCCTGATGGTTTTTGTGCAATAATTGTGTTTATTGAAGTTGAAAAATAGGTGTATAGTTCAAAAAGGGTGATGGTGGAGGCATATCCATGGCAGAGTCCAGACTCTCGTTCGTACAGGTGCATTGTCCATATGCCTGTGGTAGGTGGAGCAGGGGCAGTTCAAGGTTGGACAGGGTGAACAAGTGGGACAGTGGGATGACATCCGGGGGGATCCGTGCATGGCGGGGGTCTTGACATCCTACTCTGTCTTCTTCCTAGATCTCAGGCCTTTCTTGCGGGGTGGTTCTTGTTCTGCAGGGGGTGGGGTCCGGGTGGGCCGTTGCTGTTGTGTCGGGGCATCCTGACCACTAGCGCCGGCGGAGGTGGTGGGCTGTTCTTCCTCCATGCTAGTGGCAGGGGCCCTTTGGGGGGCCACAAGGTCACGCAAAGTGGTGACAATCTGGTTGAGTGCCACCACCATTGTACCCATTGCGGAACTGATGCTGCGCAGTTCTTCCCGGAACCCCATAAACTGTTGCTCTTGCAGAAGCTGGATCTCCTGGAACCTGGCCAGGAGCGTCGCCATCGTCTCTTGGGAGTGGTGGTACGCTCCCATGATGGTGGTGAGGGCCTCTTGGACAGTGGGTTCCCTAACCCTGTCCTCCCTCTGTCGCACAGCAGCCCTCCCAGTGCCCCTTTGTTCCTGGGCCTCTGTCCCCTGGACGGTGTGGCCACTACCACTACCCCCAGGTCCCTGTTGTTGTTGGGGTGGTGGGTTACCCTGGGTGCCCTGTACTGGTAGACACACCGCTGCTTGACCTGTCCTGGAGACAGAGGTATGGGCCCGCTGGGTGGGTGCTGTGCTGGTGTTTCCAGAGGGGGGGTAGGTCTGCTGTGGCCTGTGGCTGCCTGAAGGTAATAGACTGTCCAGAGGTCCCCGATGGGCCGGGCTGGTCATCAGGTTCCGGGTCGACAGAGCTGCTGTCATCACTGGGGGCCTGTTCTGGGGGTGGGATGGACAATTCTGGACCCTCCTGGCCGGTGTGTTGGCGTTCAGGCCCTGCAGGGGTAAAAGAGTATGGTTATTGCCTCTGTGTGTGCCATGGCGTGCGATTTGTGGGTGCCCTGGTCCCCCAGTGCTGGCATTCCCTTGTGGGAGGAGTTGTGAGGGTGGTTTGTGGGGGGGGGGGGTGGGTATGTGCAGTGGTCATGCTTAGGTGATGGGTGTCCATGGTTTGTGTTGGCATTCAGGGGTTGGTGTTGGGTTGGGTGGGTTGTGCTGGTGAGACATTGGCAGGGAGGATGTGTGCTGGGTGGTTGGGGGTGAGGGTGGGGGTGTGGATTGGCATGCTGGTGGTTGGGGGGGATGAAGTAGTTGAGATTAGACTTACCAGAGTCCATTCCTCCGCCTACTCCAGCGAGGCCCTCAGGATAGAGGATGTTAAAGACCTCTTGCTCCCATGCTGTGAATTCGGGTGGAGTGGGGGGGGTCCGCCGCCAGTCTTCTGCACAGCGATGTTGTGTCTTGACACCATCGACCGCACCTTCCCCGTAGGTCGTTCCAGCGCTTTCGGATGTCTTCCCGATTTCTGGGATGCTGTCCCACAGCGTTGACCCTGTCGACGATCCTTTGCCATATCTCCGCCGTCCTGGCTATTGTGGTGTGCTGCACCTGTGTGCCGAAGAGCTGGGGCTCTACCCTAATTATTTCCTCCACCATGACCCTGAGTTCTTGGTCCGAGAACCTGGGGTGTCTTTGGGGTGCCATGGGGTGGTGTGGATGAGGTGTGGGGTGGTGTTTGTGGTGCTGAGCGTGGTGGTGTTTGGTGTTTTGTGCGTAGATGTGGTGTGGGTGATGATGTTGGGTTCCTGTGTGTGTTGTGGTTTGCGTTCCCTGTGCTCTCTCTCTGTGTATTGCGCCTTGTCTCTGAATTTCGATTTGTGGGGGTTTGTGGGTGATGTGGGTGTGTATTTTATATTGTATTGGGTGTGTGGGAGTGTTGTTTGTATGTGTATCAGGTGTGTGTATTTTGAATTGTCCAATGTGGTTATGTTTTGTAAGGGTGTGTGTATTTTGACCGCGGCGGTGTGTACCGCCAATGGAATACCGCGGTTGAAAGACCGCCGCGTGGATTCGTGGGTCGGAATGGCATGGGCGTATTTCTGTTGGCGTGACGGTGGAGGTTTGGTCATCGCCATTTTTTCGCTCACCTTTGGTGTGGCGGACGATTGTGGATGTCGGGTTTTTGGAGGTTTTCAAGTAGCAGGTCAGAATGACCGTGGCGGTTTACCGCGGCGGTGTTATGGCGGTCTTCTGACCGGCGGTAAGCGCCTTTTACCGCCGAGGTCAGAATGACCCCCTTTGTCTCCCAAATAGCTTTCTGTATTCTTTCCTTAGCTCTATAAATGCAAGCCAGATACAGATGCTTGTGCATGATGCTTTGACTTCACTGCTTTAAATGCACAACTCTGATATTTAAGTGTGCTGTTGTACCATTTGTTTTTGGCCAGAAGCTGCCACACAAGAAGATGATTTCTTGCCCTCCATCTTTAGGATACGCCTCTACTTAGACATGATTAGAGCACCCCTCTCCATAATCAAGGCCACCTTTCAAAAGGTAGCTTTCTCAATGCACCCAAAGTCAGAGAAATTCTCCAGATACTGATCTCAGATCATATAATCAAGGCCAACTACCAGCTAATAATACATTCAACCTTAATCTGAAAGAAAACTGAGGAAGTATCTGATGTGAAACTATAAAATTAAATCAATGACGAATTCCTTTTTAATGACTGCTAGTCAGGCGTCCCATTGGACGCCTGACTAGCAGCAATAAAGCAGCAATAAAGTTGGAGTTCCATTCTGTTTTTGTTACGTCAGCAGTTTTTATACCTTTCAATCAACAGACCTACTGAAATCCAGAAAGTTGATTTTTTAACTTTATGTTACTATGTTTCTCCTCATTGCACCCCACCAAAGTAGAGCACATTCAGAGGGATTCCACAAGATATGAGCAGTTATCTGTGGCCTGGAGAGTACACCATCCTCTTACCTTTCGCATCTTGCTGTCTCCCTAGTCAACTTTGACTCAAAAATAAGCTGATGGCATCCACCCTTATTTAAAAATCTTTTCAAATTTAGGTGAAGACCTCGGTTTCCAGACCCGATCATGAGGATGACACAAACTGCTTGGTATCAGATTTGATTCCTGCAAAAATAAAATCACACCATCATGGAAGGACAGTGCAACACATGGAGCAAAAACATTGCCAAATTGGAAAAGGAGAGAAGATCAGGAACAAACCTTCTGAAATTATGCACTAGGGCTACCGTACAACACTGTGGTTTCATTCAGCCTTTACTCCTCCATTTTAGAAAGAGCTGAAAAACATTTGATCATTTATCACCTAAACTACCAGTGATAACTTGTGTGTAGTCAGGATCCACTTCCGGCCTTCGAGATGGTTTTGTCAACAATTTGGAAACCAAAAAGCAGGAGCTGCCCTGTTGTACATCCTAGCTATGTACTGTCACTCTGCTATGGACATAAAATAAACACCAGATACATACATCATTATACATCTCAATGTGCACAAAACACCAACTGTGGATATCTGGTCGTGCCAGGACAAAATCAAAAGTTTAATCTGACCATGATGGACTACTAGGGGCACTGGGACCCAGTTAGTCCCACCAAATGGGAGTACCTTAGATCCTAGCTGTAGGGCATTGTAAGGTCCCACAGCGAAGATGCGTATCACAGCCAATGTGATGAGTTAGGTGCAAGGTGTGGTGAGGCTGCAATGTGAGGTCCTGTGTCATTATTGAGGCCCCTGTGGCCAAGGTTTAGCAATTCAACATCTGACGTTGAGGATGCATTGTGCAGTCGAGGTGATGCATCAGTTCAGAGGAGCTGTGAGGCTTCGGTGCAGGAACCTGAATCGATATTGAGGCTACTGTCAATGAGAGACTTACAATTCAAGGGCCTGTGTCGGGAAAACATTGCACAGGCGGCGGTTCCAATACAGGCTGCAAGGTCGATGTGGAGGTCAATGCGTTGAGGGAATCCTTGCAGTGGAGGGGATGCGTTGGTTCTGTTCGGGATTGCACATGCAGCAGAGATGTGTCAGTTCTGATGGGTCCACAGATGGGCTGACAGAGCTCTTTTAGGCCCACTTCCAAGTATCCAGGACTGGGCAACACCAGTTGGCAGGGTAAAACTCACAGATGGCAAAGTGCAGGTGCTGGGGTCGACACTGTTGTAGCTTTCCATCCCTGAGGCTGTAGTCAGGAAGCCAGCCAACTAGCCTATGGAGTCACTCTGGGATCCTTCTTCCTGGCAGATTATCCACAGGTTCAGAGGTGTTCTGAAGACTTGGTGTTTGGGGCCCAGTATTTATACCTGGGCCTTCCTTTGTAGTGGGTGAAGCTTCTATAGGATTTCTCTTGAAGTGCACAGGCTCCCTGCCACCACTGCCCTGGCTAACTACAAGGGGTATGGAGCTCTTTGTGTTGAGGCAGGACACAGCCTATTCAAGCATAAGTAGGGCTGTGCCCAGCTCCCTTCTCCCATCCTGCCAGTGAGGTCCTATCCAAGCACCACTAAGCTCTCTATTGTGTGTGGTTGTCTAGGAGGAATACATAAAGCCGAACTGTCAGCTACACCAAGTCATGTGACCCAGAAACAGGCTACAGGCACTGAATTAGATCGCTAAGGCAGGAAAATGCCAACTTTCTAAAAAGTGACATTTTCAAAATGTTATAACTGACTTTACCACAAGCGAGGATTATTCATTATTATTCCAAAGAAACCAAGCATTAAAATGGATACCTGTTCTCATTTGGACGTTACAGATTAGTAAATGTAATAAGGCAACTCCAATGGCGTCCTATTGGAGAAGTAAGCCTTGTAGAAGTAAAACAAATGTAAGAGTCTGTCACTACCAGGACATGTAATACTTCAAATTACATGCTTTACTTTTTAAATGCACTGTACCCTGCTCTCTGGGCTGTCCAAGGCCTACCTTAGGGGTGACTTATATATTTTTTAAACGGAAGTTCGGCCTGGCTAAAGAGTTACTTTGCCAGGTCGAAACAGCAGTATAAAACTGCACACACAGGAATGTTCAAGGATCACAGGTGCTTCAATGGAAGAAAGTATGGGGTGGGGGAGTTGTGAAGTAAGTTATGCAGTGTTTGTTCTGTGTTTGTTGTTGTCTGTTATTGTTTTAGCTATACATATGGTACAACTGACCTTAGGAGGGCTGCAAATCCCCTGGTAGCCAATGACTTGATTCCTATAACTGAACTCCTAGGCGGCTGTGGAGAAGACTTCCTATGCCTGTCGGCTTCACTTGTGTCTCCTCCTCTAAATGTCATATATGGTCTTATCTTGTAATGTTTAAGTTCTCCTAGACCGCATGAAACAGACTGAAGTCCTCCATTATGTCAAACACACTCACCCCTCTATTCTACCGCACAAGAAACACACCTTTTTGGGACAAAATGCCCTTTTCTGCAATGCTTTAGCTATGATAGGGCATTTCACTAGGAGTACACAAGATGCTCTAGAGGTTCCGTCATAGTCCGCCACAACACATTCCCATTCCCAGTTACATAGGTAACATCAGATCCACAGGGTAGAATTATTGGGGTCTAGGGTATCTTGGCCGGAATACATAATTTTCTGTGTATATACATACCTCTGCAGCTTTTGGTCCCCTTCCTCGAAGCGGTCAGAATGGCCCTCCTGAACATTCCAATAGGAACTACCATCATTGGTGGGGACTTTAACACCTCTCCAGACCCGGTCACAGATTTGAGGACACCTCCTCGGATATAGAAACCTAAACATATGAGCAACTGAATGGTCTCCCTGGGGCTGTGTGACGCATGGACACTCTGGCATTCCTAACACAAGGAGTATATCCAAACCTGTGCAGTGCATAAAGCCTTCTCTTGAATAAACATGTTACTTGTCCCACCGAACTCTGCACTCTAGATCTCATACGTGAACATCCTTCCCAGACATATTTCAGGTCATGCCCCACTGACCATTATGGTCAGGATGACGGATATGGCCTGATGTCCCATGTGGCACCTAAATGCATGGTATCTTAAGGATGACCAATGCACTGCCTTTTTATACACAGAACTCACCTCTTTTCTTTAGCTCAATCAGGACACAGTGGATTCCACAGGCTTATGGTGGGCTACTAGTAAAGCTACTATTTAGAGGCATGGCTAAACAATATGTATGCCATATGGAGCAAGATAAACTATATAAGATCAAAGAGCAGGAATCCCAGATTAGAAACCTAGAACAAAGGCACCTGGATCCTGATCAGGATACCCATTACCAACATCTAACAATGGCCAGAACCGAACTTCTTCAATTGGCCCTGGGTAAAGCCCAACAATCCTGGAGGACATTGGTTCATAATGTTTATGAATATGGCGATAAAAGAGGGAAATTGCTTTATTGGTTGGGCACCAGAGACATACATTCAGGGAGGCTCATTGAGTTTATGACTATTCTGGCCAAATAAAGGATACTTCTTGGGAAATAGTAGAAACTTTTGCAGGATTTTACCATCGCCTGTACACCTTGTATCTACACCCCAAAACTGACAACCCTACACACATACTAATAGACATTACCATGCGGTCACTGTCACCATCCTTTAAAGTGACTCTTGACTCCTCTAAAAGCTTAGAAGAAATGGACACAGCAATACAAGATATGAATGCTGGTAAGACACTAAGCTCAGATGGCTCCCCCCTCAAATACTACTGCACATTCCATAACACTCTCACCCACCCATCTCCTGAATCTCTATTCTGAAGCAATTGAGTAGGGGGGGCCTTTTCCCCAGAATTGGATACTGCAACTCTTGTGGTTATTCCTCAGTATGATCTACCTGCCATCTGATGTGAGTTGTATAGACCTATATCCCTCATCAACACAGTGATCAAAATATTTGCTAAAATCCTGGCGAACAGGCTTCACTGTGTTCTCCTGGTTCTAATCCATCTGGACCAATGAGATTTTATGCCTGGCCGTAGCATCTGAAACTGTATTCAACACCTTCAAGTTGTGCTTGCCAGGCTACAGGAGCCCAGAGACCTGTGAGCCCTATACTGTTGGATTTTGAAAAAGCATTTGATTCAATTGGATGGTCCTTTCTACATATGGTCCTGTAGGTTATGGGTTTTGGTCCCTAATTCCTAAATACAATCAGCTCCTTTACTCAGAATCGTCAGTGCGAGTGTTAATAGAGTATTATCAGACACCTTTCCTATTTGTAGGGAAACCTGATAGTGATGCCCCTTACCCCACTCCTTTTTGCTCTGGCCATTAAACCCCTTCTATGCACAATAACTGGCTAGAAATAGGAGAAAGAGCCAGAAGAGAGGATAGCTCCCTATGCAGTTTACGTTCTCCTATTCCGGGAGCTCATTCACCTGTTGGGGCCCATATGCATGCGGATATTAACAATATACAAAGAAGCTTCAGGCCTCAAACTCAATCCGGACTAATCTCTAGTGGTCCCCTGTAGAGGCAACAATAGCACTAAATCCTGGCAGACAAATATTTCAATAAGGAGGATCAGTGCTGAAACCTGCTTTTACATAGAATCTAAATCACTCTACCCTTGTGACTAAGATGAACATGACCTCAACAGGTGGACACAACTCCCACTCAATGTGCTAGGCAGAGTGACCCTTTTCAAAATGATTGTGATTCCATGTTTGCTCTATTCCTTCCAGAACTTTCCATTATTAATCTACAAGAGCTGGTACAAGGATTTTAAGGCCTTAATTCACTCCTACCTATGGGGTGTCCTTCCTGCATAATGATAGACAAATGCTCACAATTGGTTTATGATGGATTTATGGAGATGGCAGATCTCCAACTGTATTACAGAGCGACTCAACTCCTGGTGATCAACGACTGGCTGAGTGGGGGGTGGAGTAACCCAGCCTACCAAGCAGAACTTGCTCTTAGGACTGAAGACTGACTGTTCAGACTCTCTTATGGCAGGGTCTCTACCAGCACCAGACAGCCCAACCTGAAGGCTTTTGTAAATAGGATCGAATCTGGATTACTACAATAGGAGATGTATGTATTGAAGGCATATTGCATACCTTCCAGGCTCTGCAGGCCCAGTATAGCTTAACACAGACCTTATTCCATAAATACCACCAGCTCAGACATGCTCTCTTTACACATAAGGAAGAATGGCTAATATACTTGAGTTTAATTTGTTGGAGGCTAAATTCATGATGGGACACCTGGGCAGGGGAGGTATTTCCCAACTATATCATTCTCTTAACATCAATGTGCCAGACAAGTTCCTGGCACTTAAACAGAGTTAGAAGAAATGGGTTGGACCACTTGATGATGTCGACTGGTGTGAGGCCCATATGGCACCCAGGGAACTGGCCTTATCCTCCTGATTCTGATTGAAACAATTATACTATCTCTACGCCACCTACCATCACCTTGCTGCTTGTGGAATGCTGGGAAACTTTCGAACCAGACTTGCTATTGCTGTGACTGCCCAAATGCAGATGTTTCCACATTACTTGGAAATGCCTTGGAATCACTAGATATTAGGAACGCATTGGAGATACCCTAAATCCAGTATTGGGATATAATGTTGACCTGTTGGCTAATGTGTCCCTTCAGGGCATCGTGAGGTAGGTGGGGGAAATTAAGGGTGATCAAGCTCTGGTGGGGATGGCTCTCTTTATAGGCAAGAGAGCCCAGGACAGGAGAAGATCAGAGTCCCACTCTTTGAACACATGGTGGGAGCAGATGAACTGGTGTGCACAGCAGGAAGAGACCATCTACAGAGTGAGGGGCAGCCCCGCTAAACACAGGTACTCTGCTGGTCTAGGGGTAAAGTAGGGGAGAGGTTGACACCCTCTACTGACTAATTTTGCTCTTGGTCAGAGTGGAGGTCGGGGAGAGGCTTGCTGTCCTCTTCCATCTCATCATCTTCACCAGGAGCATGTTGACTTCAGACCTCTCAAAGTGAGATTTGAGATGGCTTATGTGTAGCACCCCTATGGTGTTTCTAGGGGTCTTGAGATCCACCAGGTAGGTGAATTCCCCTTGTGCTCCTTCAACTCATATGGGCCTGTACAGCAATCCGGGGGAGTTCTGTGGTCCACAAACTCCATACCCATACCTTCTGGCCAAGTTGAAACTCCATTAGAGAGGCCTTCTGGTAATACCAGAGTTTCACTGGCTTCAATATTGTTTTTAGCCTTTTTCCAGAAGTGATCCATCTGGTTGTGTAGTGCCAGCATGTAGCTGACCACATCCTGAGGAGGTTTCCTGGGAGCTAGCTCCCACTCCTGTCTTACAAGGCTGAGACGTCCCCTAACAAGGTGGCTGGACAGAGAGGAGTTCAGAGAGGCTAAATCTAACACCCTTCTGTGGAATCTTCCTGTAGGCACACAAAAGGCATGTCAAAGTGGACGTCCCGCTTACGCCTCATGGGCTTATGTAGGCCCATTATAATATCTTTGGGGGTCCTAGTGAATCTTTACACAAACCTGTTTGTTTGGGGGTGAACTGGTGTGGAGAGCTTGTAAATAACTCCACACTTATCCCACATGGACTTCATGTATGCTGAATTGAAGTAAGTTATTCTGCCAGACACTTTCTCTTGGGGAATCCCACTTGGGTAAAAGTCACTATAAAGGCACTGGCCACCGCTGATTCAGTCACCGATCTCAGAGGAATAGCCTCTGGGTAGCGAGTGGCGTGGTCCATCAAGACCAGGATGAACCTGTTGCGTAAAGCTGTCTTGGGGTAAAAGGACCAACAATGTAGATGCCCACCGTCTCAAAAGGAGTCCCAATGACAGGTAATGGGGTCAGGAAAGTCCTGAGCTTTTTCCATGACTTACCACTAGCCTTGCTGGTGGAACAGGACCTACAGAATGCATCTGAGGCTGTCTCCATCTGGGGCCAATAGAAGTAGGCAACAAGCCTAGAGAAGGTCTTACCTTACCCCAGATGCCCTGCAGCGGTGTAGCATAAGCCAAACCCAGTAGGAATAGCCTGTAGAATAGGAGAACTACCAGCACACAGACTGGCCCAAGTCCAGAAACCTTAAGCTCACCGTATAAGAGGTCATTCTCCCTTATAGATATGGTGATCTAGAAAAGAATCAACTGCTGTCTTGGTCTCAGTTTCCTGCCTCAATCCCTTTAAATTGCAGGACTCTTTCTGCACCTTGCAGACTTCCTGCCTGGTGGGCCCACCCTTAATTTGCCATCCATCAAGCTCAGGCAGGTCACCCAGGATGAGAATGCCCTCATCGGGGGCTCCAGAGCATCCTCCTCATGCATCAACCTGGACCGCGGGAATGTTAGAGGCTGGTTTCCCATGCCCCCTGCCCTTTCTCTTCTTGACAGCTGTCTTGGCCTTTGTTCCAGGCTCCAGGCACCTTACCTTCCCAGACAACCAGAGAGCTCGTCATGCTGTCAGAGTCACCAGATTCTCGGCGTCTGTGCACGTTCCCAACATGTCCATCACAAGACAGCTCCAATACTCTGATTAGAATGTCACAGAGTCTAAGAGAGTCCAAGTGGGGAAAAGTGGATTAGGTAGGAAACAGCTGGGAAGGAGACCTGTAGGAAGCAAAAAAATTAAAACACACAACATCAAGATTATATCATATTAATCATTATTAGGCTATGACTCTAAGCATTGTCATACTGGAAACATGGATAACTTAAGCATGGACTTAAATAACTAGGCCTCAGGATGTCTGGATACCTGTGAGGTAATTTAGAAAGATTAATACAACTTTCCAATGAACCACTCAATGAAATGTTACACATCGACTAGAAACATCAGATCTTTCTAGAATTACGCTTTCAAATTCAAGCATAGACTTTTGCATGAGGACCAGGAAATAATCTGAATGATTTCTATAACACCATATGAATTGTACTTGAGGGACTGATTATGCACATACAATATAAAATCTAGAATTCTAACCCTTTAGTTTTTCTATGCACATGCAATATAACATCTAGAATTCTAACCCTTTAGTTTTTCTTAAAATGCAGGAACATGAATTTCACACATTGCAGATTTCCACAAAGGTTTGTAAAAGCCATGAAATGATTGTGCACAATGAATAACATGAGTTAGACATGAGAAATGAATCGCGCGTCTTGCCGATTCGAAGGCCACCAAATAAATGTCATGAAGTGGTAGAGCACAATGAACATCGTGATTTAAACACAAGAAATTAATCGCACGTCTTGCTGATTCGAATACCACCAAGTGAATGCCATGAAATGGTAGCATACAATGAATAACATGAAATAAGCACAGGAAATGAATCGCGCGTCATGCCGATTCAAATGCTACCTTGTAAATGCCATAAAATGGTAGCGCACAATGAATATCAAGATTTGTGCGCGAGTAAGGAATCGCACGTCTTGCCGATTTGAGTGTCAGCATGTAAATGCCATAAAACATCAAGCGCACATTCACACGCACAAGAGCAAAATTGTTTTATCATGCTAATTAGGCCCAAGAACTCGAGAACGGGATCAGGGGCCCAGCCCGACCTCCGTCTTACCGCCCTGATCAAGAATCACCGACAAAGTGAAAGGGCAAGGCCTGGAAGATCACAGTAGGCCTCCGGAACAGGAGCTCAGGAAGTTGCTGCTGCTCTGCACCGGGACCTCTGAATAGTGAGCACGTGGAGCTGGGTTGGCTCCCTTATATAGAGCCTTGGCCCAGCCCACAAACCACACCCAGGCATGCTGCAGGGAAAGCTTCTAGAAGGCCCTGGAAAGGGACCACACCCTGACACTCTCTGAAAGCCTGCAGCAGTACATTGCAAATGAACAATATTTATAAGCACCTTGAACATAAGTCTTCAGGATTAAACTCTGCAATGCAAAAGGCTAAACAACAGCATGTCAGCACAATGCATAAATTACGTTATCTTGAAAGTGCTAGGTTTTTGCATTCTAGTCGCCCGTAGAGCGCACACTGCCCTGATGTTGACACATGCAGACCTTTTCAGGCAATGGCAACATCTCCAAGCATGACATGAGAGCTCCCTCCTGCCTGATAGTGTGCTCTAGGTCATTTCCCAACAGACAATCCATAGGCATGGCAAGGCTCACAGATACTTTTAGAGAACCTGATGACCCCCCCAAAGGAAACGAGAGCCACCAGTAGATTGTCACATTTGTCTGTGACTCTGACTTGGTGGAATTTGTAAGGGACATCTTGCTCTGAGGACACCAGCTGGCATCTTACAGTAATCATGCTGGCTTCCGTGCCCTCAGAGCCTCCTCCTGTTGTCCATTGATGGTGACCCACAGCCTATACTTCTGCAAGCGTATGGGCTTTCGGCCCCATCTTCTTATCCCCAAAGATACTAGATAACCCCTGCCTGCCCCTGAAAGCTAATTGAGACCAACTCCTTCATAAGCTCTACACTTGCCAACCCAGGTCTCTGCCCACTGGTGAGGGGTTGTGCCTTCTTGGAACAGGCTGTTTTGATGGAAGCACCGCCAACAGGCTGGCGGTGCTTCACATGGGACGCCGCAGTCGCACCGCCGGGACCGACAGTTTCCCGCCACATTGGTCCCGGCAATTGTAATCCCCCAGGGCAGCACTGCTTGCTGCGCTGCCCAGGGGATTACGAGTCCCCCTCCCACCAGCCTTTTCATGGCAGTATGAACCGCCATTAAAAGGCTGGCGGAAAGGGGAGTTGCGGGGCCCCCTGCCACGGCCCCATGGAGCTTTTCACTGTCTGCATAGTAGACAGTGAAAAGCATGACGGGTGCAATGCACCCATCACACCGCCGCAACACTGCAGGCTCCATTTGGAGCCGGCTCCCGTGTTACGGCCGAGATCCCTAGGTTTCCGCCCACCAGCCCAGCGGGGATCTCCAAATAGCCACCGCGAGAGTGCGGCTGCATTGGCGGCCGTGCGGCGGTTTCAACTTGGCGAGCGGCGCTTGCTGATAATAGGGCTTTGTTTTAAGCTGCAAAAAAAAAAATGAGCAGCAGAAAACCGCTCTGTAATGGGCCATCACTAACATGTTTTGTCATATATATCTAAGCTGGTAGTATGTGTCAAAACGGAAGGGACTCCAAATACTCTTCAAACCCCCACCCTCACTTCTAATCATCACTCTGTGGATACATTTTGTACATTAGTAAGGCCTGCCTGACCAGAATAGTATGTTTGACATCATCTACTTGATTGCATTCTTAAAACAGTAACAGAACTTAACTTCAATGTTTAAATACGTCTACACATATTTAAACATAGCCACTTTAATAGAACAATTGTGAAAAATTCAGAGGGGGCCCCATTGATTTTCGTTTACAGTGAGAGGGCTCAGCATTAAAAAGTTTAAATACCAAAGATCTATGGGCTCCCAATGTTAAGTGGATTCTGCATAAAGTAAATTGATGTGTTTTGCCATATTACCCCAAACTGTACTTAGATTCCATAATGTTCCAATTTCACACTGCACACTTACTATGCATTACATATTGACTGGCCTAAACCATCAGCCAAACTTGCTCCCTCACAATCATACTCATTAATGGTCAACTACAACCCCTCCATATATGTCACACTATTCTACTTACCCAGTGGCGAGGTTAAAAAATCCTCATTCTTGGCCTTCTTAAAAATGTTGGATTTGTAGTCCACAAGGAAGCCTAACCATTAATGGATGGTAAAATCAGCCACACCATGCCATGCCATGCGATGATACACTGAGTTCCAACTCAGGGGATGAGTCCTCCCCCTCCTTAAAGGCTACATTTCATGACTGATTTCCATGTCCTGCTCATTCATATCATCCTCATCATCTCGCTCCTCTGCTGCTGTTGTCAGCTGGTGGACCTCTGTCCAGGCCATTAGAGCTTTCTGAGGCACCAGCGTGTTGGTGCCCTTCTTCATTTGTAGTCCCCTTTCCCTACAGAACTGTTTGAGCTCAATCACCAAGTTGTTCAGCTCAAACTCCATTACTGCAGTTATGATTTCAGACAATCGAATGGAAAGAAGAGTAGATTTTGAAAAACAAAAAAAGCCAATTAAGGAGAATTAAAAAACATCTAAATGGTCTCAGATGATTTATATCAGATGGTAGTGTAATACATAATTACTGTATGTCACGGCACAAACACAAGTCCAAATCCTCATGGCTAAACACCAGTGTAATAAATTGGGTTCATGGTGCAGAGAGGTGAAACCCTGTTCAAGCAGGAACCACAATCCTTGTCAGGATGAAGTAACAGCAAACACTAAATTAACCTGTGCTCAACCCTAGGGCTGCTTGATACAGAGCAGTAAGGCTTCACTCAAAGGCAATGTGTAAAGTATGTATGCAAGCAGTAAAACAGTGGACAAACTCAAAACAAACGTATTCCATACTAGATTAGAAAAATAGAGGGTTTTTTTCATAAATAAAATCGGGCCAAAATGACAAAAATCCACCAGTAGACCCAGAGACATGCATATTTTACAGACTTTAGTAAAAATATCACCAAAAAGAACGAAGCTTCAACTGTGGATATCTGGCTGTGCCGGACCAGGGACAAGTCACAAGTTCAGGCTGGGTACGATGGAGCATCCGGCTACAGGGACCCAGTTGGGCCCTGTGAACGACAGTACCTTTAACCCTGTTTGTGGAGCATTGTGAGGTCCCACACTGAGCATGTGTCGGACAGCCAAGGTGATGTACCGGTTCCAAGGTGCGGTGAGGTTGCAATGCCGTCATCTAGAGATTTCCGATGCGATGGCTTGTGTCGAGAAATCTCCGCACAAGCCGCCGTCCTGATGTGGGCTGCGAGGTTGATGCACTGAGGGAACCCAGAGGCGATACATCAGTTCTCATCGGGATTGTGCTGAGAAGATGCATCCGTTTTGCTGGGCCCACAGATGGGCTGGCAGGGCACCTATAGGCCCACTTCTAAAGGTCCAGGACTGCACCACTTGTCAGGGTAGGACTCACAGATATCCATGTGCTGGGTTAAAGTTTGTTGGAGCCTTCTGTCCTTGATGCAGGTCCAGTCCTTCTCACCTAGGTGTGCGGGCAGCAGGCCAGCAGAGCAGGGTAGCAGTCCTTCAGAGCAGCCATTCAGCAAGGTGGCAGTACTTTCACTAGCACAACAGTGCTCCTTTCTGGTCGAGTGTTGATAGGCCCAGAGGTGTACTGAAGAGTTAGTGTATGGATCCAATATTTATACCTGAGCCTTCCTTTGAAGTGCGAGAAGCTTCTAGAGGTCTCCCCTTAAAGTGCACAGGCCTCCTGTCTCCCCTGCTCTAGCTCCAGGCTAACTACATAGGGTATGCAGCCCATTATAAGGACATAGGACACAGCCTATGCAAGTGTAAGTATGGCTAGTGATGGTCCATCCAGACACACTTAATCTCTGTATTGTATGTGGCTATCTAGGAGGAATACACAAAGCCCAACTGTCAGCTATACCTAGTCATGTGACCCAGAGACAGGTTAGAGGCACTAGATGGCTAAGGCAGAAAAATTACCACTTTCTAAATGTGGGATTTTGAAAATTGTGATTTAAAATTCAACTTAACCGTGAGAGGATTTTAGATGACAATTTCAAAGATACCAAACATGCACTGTTTACCTGTTCCTATTTGGAAGTTACAGCATGTTAATGTAATAAGGTAACTCCAATGTAATTCTCTGAGGGAGTCAGCCCTTGCAGTAGTGAAATCAAATTTGAGTATTTCGCTACCAGGACATGTAAAACTTAAAAGTGCATGTCCTACTTTTTAAATACACTGCATCCTGCCCAAGGGCTGTCCAGGGTGTAGCTTAGGGGTGACATATGTATTAAAAAGGAAGGTCTGGCCTGGAAAAAGGTTCACTTTGCCAGCTCAAATTGGCAGTTTTAAACTGCACACACAGGCTGCAATTGCCTGCCTGAGGCATGTTTAAAGGGCTACTTAAGTGGTTAGCACAATAAGTGCTACAGACTCACTTGTAAGGTTCAACTCACATGCTCTGGGTACATGTAGTAACACTTTACTAGAGACTTATGAATAAATTAAATATGAAAATTGGGGATAACCCAGTAATTCCATTTTTTAAGGAGTGAGCACATGCACTTTAGCACTGATTGGCAGTGGTAAAGTGCACAGAGTTCTAAAGCCAGCAAAAACAGGATCAGCACAAATGGAGGAGGAAGTCTAAAAGTTTGGAGGAAGACAAAGGTTTACAGGTCTAACAAATTGCATGTGGCATTGGCTGCATTATAATAGCCTGAAATTCATTTTTTAGGTCTGGAATTCTGCCATCAACACAGGATTTCTGAGAATGTGCATGTCAAGACCAAACCCTTCTTCTCGTCCTGGAGGATGACTTAGCAACTTGCAATTGATTATGGGTTAAAGATCAACCAGGCTAAGAAGAAAAGAGGATTAGGTGGGAGACGGAGAGACATACTCCTACAGGCTGGTATTCGGACAACTCAAAGGATTTTGGTGGCAAAGAACAAAATTGCTAAGGGGACAACAACATGTAACATACATTAGACAAAAGAGTAACAAGGTGTGGAATTTACCTGGTTTCACGGAGGGGACACTGTAACTAGTCTTGTTGTACCACAGAAGAACTTGCACAAGAGCTGAAGATGGAAACCTACCCCGCACGGGAGACAGGAGCTCTAAACAAGGAGACTAACTGACAAAAAAGAGAACAAGAGGATCAAGGAGAACTGATAAGGAAAAAAACAACAAAGGTGAAGGGCCGAACAAGAAAAGTGCGGACTGTAGCAAAAATTTAAGAGTCACAACAACCTATGTTGCTGGATAATGGCCTTTTTTAACAGAAGTTTGTAAATACTTTGCCATTGGGACCAAATAATTCTATGAGGTAGTACATTTTATGGTGGTCGATGGGGCCTACCTTATGCGTGGGTTAGACTACATATCCTTGGAAGAATGGAGGGATAACCCAGAGTTTACTGATGTGAACAAACATTAAGAGGAACCCCTTGCTCCAGGACACAAGACCTAGTTTTAACACATCAATTGCACGTTTATTAGGAGCTAGTGCTCTTGATTTGATGAATGAGAAATGTTACTAAATTTCAGAAACTCTTCCTAGAAAAACAGCTCTTCCAACTGTATACCGGAAGGCTGAATATTTCCATCTACCTTGTTTTGCCCACAGAGCTCCAATATGATGATGCCAAACTGAATACTCAATATCAAAGGCATTTCTGGTCAAGTAGGATCCTGCAACAAACCCTATAAGATGACAAAGCTTCAATTATTACTTAGTGCCTGATTTAGAGTATGGTGGCGGGGTTACTCTGTCAAAACGGTGACAGATATCCTGTCTGCTGAAATATAAATCCCATTGTTTCCTATGGGACTTATATTTCAGCGGACAGGTGTAACACCTCCGCCAAACTCTAAATCAGGCCCTTCATTTTTTGGTCAGTTTTGTGAGGTCTCGAGGCAGTTTTTCCCAGTGAAACATGAACAAATTTACTTTATAAGGAAATCTTTCAAAGTGTTAATCAAATTATGTTCTTAAAGCTTTGTAGAAAGTCTTCACACTTCTTTACTAGGCCATAATTATTTTGTCTGTGTAATATATCTATAGTTTCAGGTGATTTTTAACTTCAAGTTGCACATTTGGTGGACTACCTCAGTCAATAAAGATATCAAGAATCAGTTAATTGAGATAGACTGAGGGTGATGGTCACCCACACCAGTAAAGACAGTCTGGAACTCTGAAACCAACGGTAAATCTATTGCATGAATCAGGGTGGACTCAAACAGAGAGTTTGTGCTATGAATTGTATATATGCAGTGATGGAGAATCTGTTTTATATCCTATTGAGTGAAGTGGGGCAATGTGAAAGATAAAGGCTCTTGATGTATTTGGAAGCTCTTTTAACCATATTACCATTAAGGTATCCTGCAAATATAGTGGCAAGACCTAGAAATTTGTCATCATTCAATTTTAATTCCTCTGGAGTTGCTTTTAATTCTCAGGAGTTGCACATTAATGTTGAAGGAATGTACCTGCCATAGACTTTTACTTATTGACTTTCCAACTGAATGATGAAGCTCAACTACTAGAGCTGCATCATTTGAAGTAGTCACTGTCTTCGCCTCTAGGGAGCAGAAGAACAAAATCATAGGCCCCCCACTCGGCTCTCTCTGGGATTTCTTTAAGATTGTGAATACAATACTGTTAGACTTGGCATCATTGGCATGGTCTCCCCTAACTTTTTGCCTCTACTTCCCAGGTTGTTTCTGTGTGCTGGATTCTGTTTTTGCTGTTTTGTTTGCTCTGTGCACTTTAGCACTGCTGACCAGTGCTAATGTGTAAGTGTTCCCTGTATAAATTGTATGTATACATTGGCTTATATATGATTGACATATTTGATTTACTAGTAAGTCCCTAGTAAAGTGCACTTGAGGTGCCCAGGGCCTGTAAATCAAATGCTACTAGTGGGCTTGCAGCACTGGTTGTGCCACCCACATTAGTAATCCTGTAAACATGGCTCAGACTTGCCACAGCAGTGTCTGCAAATGCAGTTTTAAACTGCCAATTTGACTTGGCAAGTGTACTCACTTGCCAGGCCTAAACCTTCCCTTTTTATACATGTAAGGCGCCCCTAAGGTAGGCCCTAGGTAGCCCCATGGGCTGGGTGCAGTTAATCTTAAAGGTGTGACATTTACTTATGTGTTTTACATGACCTCACAGTGAAATCCCGCCAAATTCGTTTTCCACTGTCGCAAGGCCTATTTCCCTTCATAGGTTAACACAGGGCTGCTATTAAATATTCATAAAGCGCAGATACCCTTTGGGAGCAGATAGACATATAGAGTTTGGGGTCCCTGAACTCACTATTTAAAAATACATCTTTTAGTGAAGTTGTTTTTTAGATTGTGTGTTTGAAAGTGCCACTTGTAGAAAGTAGGCATTTTCTTGCTTAAACCATTCTGTGACTCTGCTTGTTTGTGGATTCCCTATCTGGGTAAGTTTGATAGCTGGGCTGTTTGCACCTCTCCTCTAGACAGTGACACAATGGGAGCTGAGGTGTAGCCTGTATATCCTGATCGGCCATCTGGGCTGAGGGGAGGAGTTGTGACTTACACCTGAAAGGGCTGTGCCTGCCCTCACACAATGCAGTCTCCAACCGCCTGGTGTGTGTCTCGGGCCTGGCCTGGCCAAGGCAGGATCTTGAAAACAACAGAGACTTCTCTTTGATGTAGGCCTACTTCAAAGGCAGAAAGAGGTAGAAGAAGAGCACCCAAAACCCCTGAAAATCAGATTACTTCTGGCACCAAGAGGAACCTCTGCCAAGGAGAAGAGCTGGAGAAGTTGGAGGAGGAGTACTGCCCTTTGCCTGTGACTGTGATTTGCTGGGTTGGCCTGCAGTAGCTGCTTCTGCATGAGAGAGGACAAAGACTGACTTTGGTGTAACTTCCCACTTGTGAAGAATCTCCAAGGGCTTGAACTGAGCTTGCCTCCTTTTGTTGAAGTCTCAGAAACATCAAAGACTTCTCTCTGCCAGAATGTGGGCTTTCTGCTGAGAGTCCTGCCTGCCAAGTGGTGCCCTAACCTGTCTCTGGGCCCTTGAGAGGTACAGCTGGTGGAAAAGGACAGAAATCCACGCAAAGACCGCCGTACGGGGAAACGTTTGATGCACCACCCGCCTCGCGGCTGAATAACAACATGCCGCCGGCCTCGTGGCTACATTGACGCTCCACCTGCATTGCGGCTGGAAGATCAATGCAATGCGGCTGGGGAAACAACGTGCAACACCCGCAGCAGCTGGTGTTAACGACGCAAGCCCCCACGCAGCTCAGTTCTGGACACCTTGTAACCGGATTTCAACACAACATCGCGAGGCATTAAAAATCAACGCAAGGCCTGCCTGAACCCGAGGTGCTCATCTGGATCGATGCATCGCTCTCTTGAGGGAGAGAAAAAACGATGCACGTCAACCCGACTGAAGAAGGAACGACACACGTTTTCGCTTGCAGGTGAGAAATCAACACTTCACTGGCCTTTTTCTACGCACACTCCCCTGTGCAGCTTTATTTTGATGCTACCCAGGTACTTTTGTATGCTTACAACGTTCTCACTGTTTTCTAAAGGATTTAAGACTCTTTTGCTTTTTAAATTCATAACTTGAGTTGTGTATGTTGGATTTTTGTCATTTTGGTCTTATTTGTTTAGATAAATATTATCTATTTTTCCAATCCTGTGTTGTGTCCTTTTGTAGTGTTTTCACTGAGTTACTGTGTGTGTTGGTACAAATACTTTATACCTTGCTTCTGAAGTTAAGCCTGCCCGCTCATGCTAAACTACCAAGGGGGTGAGTGGGGGTTAGCTGAGGGTGATTCTCCTTTACCCTGACTAGAGTGAGGGTCCTTGCTTGGACAGGGGGTAACCTGACTGGCAACCAGAGTACCCATTTCTAACAAATGCCACACTATTTATGAATGAGAGTGCCATTATTCCAAGTCTCTTGTAACATTATAATTTCACACTTGTTTAAAAAGGCTACAAAAGTGTCAGCAATTTGCTTAACATATCTATGTCCCCAGTGAAATTCAATAAGATTATGGAAATTCTAGATGTATGTGTTCTTGTTTCCTTGGACTTGTGTCATCAACATACTGAAGTTGATTTTTCAAGAATCTTTCATGGGTGCTGCATAATGTAATGATGATGGATGATGGATGGATGATGCAGTCAAAAAGTTTGGCTCAAGCCTGCAGATTCTATGGATGCAACAGTGTGTTGATAATTACCCCTGGGATGGCACCTGTGCTGCCATAACTGTATTATTGACGCTTCCATGTGCTCTGCTAGAATTCTTGGGGCTAAAGCCTGGGACTTTGGCCCTCATTACGACTTTGGCGGTCTTACTAAAAGACCGCCGAAGCTGCGGGCGCCACTATACCGGCAGTACATGTGGCTCCCTATTATGACTTTTCCACTGGGCTAGCAGACGGAAACAGTGTTTCCGTCCGCTGACCCAGTGGAAAAGTCACATCAACATTGCAGCCGGCTCAAAATAGAGCAGGCGGCAATGTTGATGTGCAGTGGCTGCAGCTGCACCCATCACGCATTTCATTGCCTGAAATTCGGGCAGTGAAATGCATGATGGGGCTTTGCCTGGGGGGCCCTACACTGCCCATGCCAAGTGCAGGGGCAGTGCAGGGGCCCCCAGGGGCACCCCGAGTCCCCCTTACCACCAGCCTTTCCATGGCGGTGTTTACCGCCATGGACAGGCTGGCAGTTCGGGACTCATAATCCCCAGGGTGGCGGTTTGGGACTCATAATCTCCAGGACAGCGGTGCTTGCACCACTGACCTGGGGATTATGACCGCCTGGCGGTCAAGTGGAGGGGCCGGCGGTATGGCCCTGGCTAATGCGCCACGGGCATAATACACTGCCGGTACACCGCCAGCCTGTTGGCGGTGTTACCACCAGTGTACCGCCAGCCGGCAGGGCCGTAATGAGGCCCTATGTGTCTTGTCTTGAGACTAGAACGTGCTGCACATTCTCCATATGCCAGCCTCATAGTTGGGAGAAAGAAGCCGACCCTGCATCCTGGTGATGTTTCCTGTTTAAAATATTTTATTATGTTTTAGTTGAATATGAAAAGACATGAGATAAAAGAGCTCTGAAAGAGGTACATACAATTTTTACAAAAATATTATAACTAAAATTTATAAAACTATAAACTGTTGGTTTGTTTCATAATAAAAGTCTGCAAAGTGCCTAACTTTATTATTTATAATAATACTGTGTGAAAATGGAGAGAAATAAAAAAGAAAGTAAATCAAATCATCATTAAATATACATTTTGTTAGAGCAACTAAAATTAACCGTTATCCCTGTAACTAATCAACATCTTATCATTAATACTTGTTTAGAGATGTAAAGTAATATATAATCATCAATTGGCTTCCAAAAAAATGATATTTAGGATTATTGTGAATGATACCTGATAGAGGCAAATTGGCATATTTTCTGGTAAAAATTATCCAGGACCACCAGGCATGAATTGATAATGATGAGGCATTTTTCTAATTGGTGGTAATTAATTTTAAAACTGCAGTAAATTAAAAGTCTAGAAGTTTGCTATTGATAACAAATAATTTGGTAGTACCTAAAATGTATTTACAAAGTACTAAATTAAATAAGAGGTTATCTGTAATGTTCAACATTTTTGTTATGACCTTCCATACCTCTTTCCAAAACTCATCAACAATTTTACATTAATAAAGCATATGTCTTAATGAGCTTGTAGTCAAAGTTCAATTCCAGCAATTAGGAGAGTTTAAAAGTTTTGCATTAAATAGTCTTAAAGGAGTCCATAAGACAGTGAATAATATGGAAACATTAGTTTGGTAAAGAGAAACAGGTAGCCATCCAGATATACTATTCAACCAAACTATTCTCCTTCTTCTTGATTTAATGATAAACCAAGTTCCATGTTCCAAAAAGAAGATACATATTGATACTATACCCTTTATTGTTATTCAATTTGTTTTTATAAAATAATGATATAGCATGAGATGACAAAGCAATTGTTTGAATATATAGTTC
This sequence comes from Pleurodeles waltl, assembly GCF_031143425.1. Taxonomy (NCBI): domain Eukaryota; kingdom Metazoa; phylum Chordata; class Amphibia; order Caudata; family Salamandridae; genus Pleurodeles; species Pleurodeles waltl. The sequence continues at coordinate 631,758,272 of NC_090444.1, read as the reverse complement.
TAAATTTGGGGTGGAATTTAGAGGAAAGAAATTTGGAAAGGAATCAAGGATTGAATTACACAAAAGTTTGTATTTCTAAGTATCTGATGGTTGTAAACTGAAGACCTTATTACGAGGCTGGTGGTTATAGGACTGCCAGCCTTGGGGTGGCAGTCGGGCCGCCGCAACTGTGGCGGTCTGACTACCACATTACAATCCTGGCAAGCGGACCTGCCAGGAGACCGCTGTTCCCACCAAGAACATTGTTCCTGATGGGGTGACAGTGGTCGGAGTTGTAACCAGCCAGGGCGGCACTGAACTCAGCACGGCCTGGCTGATACATAACCCCAGTTTCCGCCAGACTTAAAGGCGCAGAGGCCAATATCCTAGCACTATTCCCACGGGTCAGCCGGGTGGGAATATGTATCGCCATGCTTCTGCCAGTCAGCCCGGAGGGAACATTGTAATACGTTTGGGAGGATGCCACCGGTGGCGTCCTCCCTGCGGCTTTGGTGATCTGCTTTAAGTTTAAGGACCGCCAAAGTCATAATGAGGCCCTTAATCTTTGTATTAATTTATTGAAAGATAAAAGTACATCTTATAGTAAATATCTTTTAAATAAAAAATACCAGTTTTAATTCAGGATTGCCAGCATTTTGTGTGACAAGCTCATTTTAACCCAGGATTATACCATAACGACAACTTTGAGGTAAGTGAAATAGGGAACTGGAAAATAGAGTAAGGGCCAAATGTACGAAACACTTATTTAGCATTTCCTAAATAGCGAATCCTTAGAAATTGCTATTTAGGGAATCCAAAATGGTATGTACAAAAATAGAGATTTCCTAATAGCAATTCCTACAGTGTAGGAATCATTATTAGGAAATCGCCTAAAGGCCCACAGATACGAATGGTTTAACATTTCCTAATTTGCAATTTCCTAATAGGAATCGCAAATGAGGAAATGCTAAAGCAAGGGTGACATACAGCCTAAGTCCCCCCTTGTTGCACACTGAAAAAAGTGGTGCACATATAAAGCACACACATGCCCTAGGGACATGTGTGTGCTTTATTGTACTTTAAAAAAGCCTTTTCAGAAGTTTTTTTTTAATTGCACATTATTACCATCGACTTGAAGTTGATGGTAATTGCATTTACTAAATGCTCCTTTTGCATTTAGGAAATGGTTTGTACAGTTGCCAAGAAATCACAAACAGGAAATCCCCGGGAATAGCAAAATGTGACTTCCACATGGTAGAAATCACATTTTGTTATTCCCTGAAGGCCTTTATACATAGGAAAATACTGTTTTGCATTTCTTAACAGGCTGAAATTGTGATTCATCCAGTTTAGAAATGCAAAAGACCTTTGTACATCTGGCCCTAAATCTTGTAATATTAATTTTGTAGAATTCAATATTTCTGATCTTTTTAGCAATGCAGTAGAGTTAGCCATAGTGAGCAATGCAGTTAGGGAAAATGGTGATACCAAACTTTGTTCAATACGGAGCCATGAAGGTAGATTATCAAGCTGTGTATGATGAAACTATAGAGAACTTTGTTTTAATATAATCGCTTTGTGGTAATTAAAAAAATCTGGTAAACCAAAATCATCATTGGCATTAGCCATTTATAATTGCTTATAACTTAAACGAGTAACTTTGTTATTCCAAATACATTTAGAAAGACATTTGTCTATATTATTGTAAAACTTAGGAGGAGGTTCAATAGGTCTCATAGAAAAGAGGTAGAATATTTTAGTTTCAAGCAATAACCATTTTGATAGCATGTACTTTAACCCACCATGATAGATGTAGGGTGCACCATTTTTTAAGTTTGTCTTTAATATGAGCAAGAATGTAGTTGCCATTTAATGTTATTGATTGTTTTATGGAGTGAGAAAATTTGATGCCTAGATATTTAACTCAAACTTTTTGCGAGATTATTTCTTTGTTTGGGAGCATATCAGGAGTACAATGAACGTTTAAAGGGAAAAAATCTGTTTTATTAGTATATAAAGAATATCCTGAAATCTGAGAATAAGTGTGAATTAGATTTGGTAGCGGAGGAATGGAACATTCAGGTTTAGCATTATATAGGAGTACATCATCAGCAAAAGCTGAGGTTTTGATAGGGACATTATTTATAGCAAGACCTTCAATGTCTATACAATTTCTGATGGCAATTAATAAAGGCTCAATAGCAAGAAGAAAAAGTAAATGTCATAATGGGCAACCTTGCCTGGTACCTCGAAAAAGGAGAAAAGTATCAGAAATGTGACCATTAATGGACAATTTATCTGATGAACTAGAAGAGAGAGCTGATATCATACTGATAAATGAACTGCCAAAATTAAATGCAGTTGAGGTACAGAAAAGATATTGCCAATAGACTTTATCAAAAGACTTTTCAACATCTAATGCCAAGACACCTTCTGGTATTGCTAATGATGGCCCAGTTTCAATGGGGTGGAATAATATTCTTACATTATTTACTGAGTGTCTATTTTTCATAAAACCATATTGGTCAAAATGCATGATAGAATCAAGCATAGAGGCTAACCTAATTGCAAGAATCCTTGCATAACGTTTGGAATCTTGCTCAATTAAGGAAATGGGACAGTAATTTGAAACTACATTGGGATCTTTGTTAGGATTGAGGAGAAGTATACTCAAGACTTCAGTAAAAGACCCAGTAGCTGTTCCTGTACTACTAAAGTGAGTAAATAGCTTGAGAAAAAGAGGTTCAAGATGCAGAGAAAATTCTTTATAAAATTTAGAAGGGATATTGTCTTGGCCTGGGGATTTAAGTAATTTATGGAATCTAACTGCTGATTGTACTTCTTCTAAAGTTATCGGTAAATCCAATTTATTTCTCACTGATTAAAAGATGTTTGATAGACCACACCTGTCTAAATAATTATTGATGTGTAACGTATCAATAGAAGGAGATTTGTTATAAAAAGTTGAATTCATAAATATATTTACTTTTTCTTTGTGAGATACAGCAATTTGACCATTAGAATTATAAATAGCATTAATCAGATTTTTATCTTTCTTAATATGAAGATAATTTGCTAAAATTCTTCCAGATTGATTAGTATTGAAACAAAATTTTGCTTTGCTATTAGAAATGTATATTGTTTTTTCATTAAGGACATTACTGGTATTCATGTGCCATCGACTTTGAGATTGCTAAAAGGAGCTTGGTCATAAAACACATGAAATGAGCGGATGATGAGAAATATCAATGTTTTGGAAAATGGGATCAAACTTTGAATTAATTAATTGACTATTCTGGAATTAAATCTATTCTGGAGTGGGAATTATGAGGAAAAGAAAAAAAGTTAATTGCTTTTCTGTTGGATGGTGCAAACACCAAATATCTATTCACTTGGTAGTTCTAAAAAGGGATTTAAGTGTAAAGTAAGCTTTTGGAAGACGATATTTGGTTTGGGAAGTTCTATCCAATAATGAATCACATATAAGGTTAAAGTCACCTCCAATAATAACTGGAACATTACCCAATTTTAATACTTCAGTTGTAAAAAGAGACCAAAAAATTAGGGTCATCATTAGTGGAATTATACAGATTAATTAGATGTGAATTGGTATTATCAATTTTGACTTTAACTATCAGGAAACAGCCATCTGAGTCAGAGTATTTGTCTAGTATTTGAAGATGTAATTTTTTTGCAAAAATAATAGCAATTCCATTTTTCTTATTAAGTGCTGGAGAGGAAATAATATTACCAACCCATTTTTTCCTCATGCAGGATAAAACTGTTTCATCTAAATGAGTCTCTGGAAGTAAACATATGTCCGCCTTATGTCTAGCCAAATAATCTAAAACCTTTGTTCGTTTGACAGGGTCATGAACTTTTAATATTAAAATAAATAATTTGAATATCTTTGACATTATTCATTATTATAAAAGAATGAAACAATGAACAGGACAGAATTTTATAAAGTGAAAGAATAAAATGTAGCTCCAACTCTAGGTAAAAGGGAGAAAAGGAAAGACAGACAAACATCAAAAAGACAACATATAAATATAAATGTTACTCTTGCATTGCAAACACGCATGACATGAATGACCTAACCATGAGAGCTCGTTTAAAGAAATTCTGCTAATTAGGCTAGTTATAAAGACATTTTAATGTGTCTTTTTCAAGTAGTAACCTCATTCGCTTCCATGGAGAGTTGTGAATGTTGGTCTAGAAAGAGGTGAAGATCATCAGGACGCTGAAAGGACTTCGAGACACCATCTTTCCAAATTTGCATAGTAAAGCCCATATTTTAAACCATAACTTCTTAGCCTGGGCCAAGGATAAGTGAACACTTTGTGTATCTTAACAGTCTCCATGGAAAAGTCTTGATTGATGAAAATGTTATTCCCTTCAACCAATAAAGACGGAATCTCTCTTGCTGCCTTCCTTATCATGACAAAGTGAAGACAACGCAAAACTTTAAATATTATTTGACAAGGTTTGTTTTGGCTTGGAGTACGACTTGAAGGTATTCTATGTGCCTTGTCAATTTCAAATGTTTCTGGAAATTTTAAGCGTAAAAGACCAGGAAATACGTTTTCTAAATACAGCCTGCAGTAATCCCTTCCACATCTTCAGGTATATTGAAGGCAAAAGTTGTATTGTCAATTGCAATTTTATAAATCAGGTAATAGGCTACTATTGTAGTGCAATAGGCATGAAAGTATACATTTTGGCTTTATTACCTTTACTTTTTATTGCATTATCAGATACCTTCATAGAAAGAGTAGCCATGTCCTTGCGTAGATTTTTAATTTCAGATGCAATATCATCTATATTAGCGTGAACTGCTTGTATTTCGTTAAGGAATGTGGACAAAGAAGGTTCATTAGAATCCACTATTTTTGACTTTAGTGGTGGGGAGATGTAGTTTGTTTACGTATAATATTCATTACATGAATGGTCATTTCTTTCTGTAGCCATGAAAAAATTATATATGACCGGTTCAACCACAATTGAAGAATTAGGCAAGTGTGAATAAATGAATAAGCAATATAAATCTGTGCAGCAGCTAAAACCAGCTGTAGGTGTGGTCTAGGCCTGAGCCTTGCCCTTTCCTCAGAATGACTCCACCCTCCTGACAGGAACCTCAGCAGTACCTGTTGTGAGACACCGGTGAGGGGTCGATAGGAGCAGCTCTTTGTAACTGCAAACAGGTGCCTGAGCAGCTACATGGATGGATAGCGCTAGTCATGCCAAGTTATCTCCTCATAAAATAAGCGGTAAAACTAGCCTTCATACACAAAATAATTGTTGCTGTAGGACCGGCGGTGATTCAGCAGGATGTGGACATCTTGATTTGTGCGCTCACGCAACCATCTGGTTGATGTTTTGATGGGTCTAGCTGGCAGGAAAGCTATTATTGATTGTATGCAGCCATGCCTCTAGAATTGGTTGCAACACCACTCTGACCCCTCCCTTGTCTAGAAGGGGATAAGAATTCCTGCATTCACTGTAGCCTGTGGTGACATCACTTATGAAGATAGAGGTTGCACAGGAGCAAGGGCCATCCTTCGCATGGCAAACTCTTTATTCTTGAATTAAAGGTGTACCTCCATACATGTATATGTCGTAATAAGTGTGATCCATTTAACTTATAAACTCTGAGGCAGAGAGCAGACCTGTATGCGATATCCACTAGAATGCATAATTCAAACTAGTTACCGAAAGCTTCTAACCAAATGTTTCTCTATTTCAGGAGCCTGGACAAGAATTATTGTAGGAACCCAGATGGGGAGACAAGGCCCTGGTGTTACACAACTGACCCGGCTACAAGATGGGAGTACTGCAAGATCCCTAGTTGTGAGGAGTCGCCACCGACAGAAGGTAAATGAAAGTTCTACAGTGATTCACTGCAGCACTCAATATGTAATCACATACTGGTGAAGGGTTGACAGGCGAGGTGTGTGCTACGCCCTTGTGTGCCCCACATATGTAAATATGGCAACAGTGGTACATGATGGCACTTAATGTTTGGGATATTTTCCTTTTGTTTTCATACTGGTTTTATTTTATTAATATTGTTCAAAAATAAGACTTTAAATATAGGGGAGGGAGAGGTGCAAAGAGTTGTGGTGTCACCCCTCCTATATTATTAGTGTAAAACATGGAAGGAAAAAAGGGTGCTAAAAGATACAGACATGGATCTCTAGCAACATGGTGCTGATGGACATCGAAGGGACCTGGTGATGAAGAGATAACAGTGTGATAGAAACACAGTTTATTAGAATATGGAGCTCTTTAAGTGAGACATTTTTGCCTCACAACCTAATTTTTAGTACCATTTTCTTATGATTGCTTCATACCTACATTTTCTGATCAAATACTGTGAAAAAAGTGAAATCAATTTTGCTAGTGATATATATTTTTTACCATATGCAGTCATGATAAGAATGAACAAATGTGATTTCTTATGTAGCACTCAGTCAATCAACAGCATCATGACGTAGAACTGAAAAAGGGAGGCCAGAAAGAGTGGCGAAAAGGGAGGCCAAGAGGTAAGAATAATTCCTACCCCTAAATTAACAGAACAGTCGGTTTTAAGAGGTTTATGAAACCGAGCATTAGAATTTGACAAAGAAAGAGTGGTAAACCATTCAAATCATAGAGAGACCAAAAAGAGAGGAATCTTCCCTGAAGGCCTTCACATGGATGCCCTCTAGAGGATGGAGAAATCACTGTAGCAGCAATCTTCACTGTAAAAGAGTACACAATCAGCAATTTATTTCTCACAAGCCTTCACAGGAGACAGGTCTCCACAGGTGGCATGCAGTGTTTACAGGTAAGATTTTAGACAATGTCTATTGCCCAGAAAATGTAAAATACCCTCAGCACATTTGGAAACAAGCATTGTTAAAGCCATAAGTCTGGTCTACTTTAAAAAATGGTTTGCAGTGACCATATGTTAGTCCAACCCTTCACCTGCTGAGCTATGTTATCAGCTATTGCTTATCAGAGAGTAGTGTGACTGAAGTTATAGATGAAGTATGATATTTGATTGAGGGCACAGGAAATGTCATGAACCTACGATGGGGGTCTTCGGGCCCAGCACTCTGTAGAAGGCTGTGGGACAATTGTTGTGCTGCGTGATTGCTGGCAATGATCAGATCAAGGCATTATGGACAATTTTACTAATGAGAAAGGTTTGAAAGATGGAGAGCAGAGGCACAATGAAACTTGAGGGCCCCCCTCTGCAAAGTACATAGAGGGGGCTCCAGCCCACCATCTATAGTTTTGCTGAGGGGCGTCCTTGAAGTTCAGGGGCCCTCCACACCATTGGGGCTGCAGGGGCATTTGTTACATCACTGATGGAGACCTCCAATGTTCAGCAGTGGTATTGAGGTCTACACAGTGTGCAAAACAATGGCATCCAAGGTATGGATATGAGATGAGATTTAATTGGTTGAATGCTTTTATGTCGAAAGATCTGGAGCAAGTCTCAAGGGAAAAGGGAACAGGTGAAGTTTTCTGGGCAAGGGCCACCACATCAATTAAGATTGAATCAATAGATGCCTTGTTGTAAAGCTACGCAGACAGGAACAAGGCTAAGGGCCTCATTACGAGTTTGGTGGTCCGTGGACCGCCATGTTGGCAGTGGCGGTCCGACTGGCAAAACTCTGGGTGTCTGACCGCTGTATTATGGGGTTTTGTTATAGGACCACCAAAAGACCACCAACAGTCTGCTGGTCCCGCCATACTGACTGGCAGTTAGTATGGCGGGGACCGTGGCGGTTCTTGACTGCGGCAGTCAATTTAGAGTACCCGGCATCAGGACTGCCACGGCTATTACGACCTGCCGGACCGCCAAGTTTTCATTGAATATTCCACTGCCATGGAAAGCTTGGTGGTCCGGCAAATAAGGGGCTCAAAACAGGGGAGGGCCCAGGGTTCACTGCTGCATGGAGGAGGAGGCGGCGGCCCATGTGGGCTCCCCAAATATTTGGGATTCAGAGGCACACTGTGTCCCATGCAAGGCATGGGAAACAGGCTGCTCATCGTGCTGACAGGTAGGAGATCATGACTGACAGTAGGGGTTTATTGTACTGCCCCATGCCTCTGCCCACTAGTCACTCCAGCCCGTGTGAGACTCTTATACGGCAGACTGTGGGACTGTTGGCCAGGTGCCATTCGAAGGACCGCCACCATGGTGGTCCGACGGTCAGACCGCAAATTTGTAATAAGGTCCTAAGTTATTTTTAAAAAGTATTCACAGAAGTCTTTATAATTCCTTTTGAAGTGCTGCAATTAGGGAAAAAGGTAGGTAATTTACAGTCAGCAAGAACCAAAGCAGACATAGTACCAGACCAGTTATGAAAAAAAAGGACAAGGGTGACGAATTCCAGGGCCTTTCCTGCCTCCCCCTTTCCCATATCTCATAATCTCTCCATTGGGAGTTGTATCGAAAAGACATGAAATTATTCAGATTATTCCTTCATCTTTTGTGGTCAGAAGGTAGTTCAGTTAACAATTATATTGACCAAAGCGATCAATTTTGTCTTATTTTAATATAACTGCTGCCTTTGCAGTGGTATGCGAGTGCGGAGAGGGAGTTGAAATGTAGAATACCAACAGAAAGTCACCCTTTGGCACCCGCATTTGCCATATATGAAACATTCGAAAAACAACAAGGTGATGGATGGAATGCTTGAATTATGCTCAGCCTCTGGTGATCAACCAGGCCGCATTTCAGTCCATCACTTTTCAAACCTAATACACAATAGACGTGAGTGCTAGTAGGACTAATTACCTTTTTGACAACAGGGTTAGGCAAGTGGAAGACAAGAGAATAAGTCTGTGGATATGTGTCCAATCTATTATGAATAGGGCAGGGAAACATGCTGAAGGCAATGTCATGGTCAGCAATTGAGACTGGATGACGAGATGGTATGGTCTACGGGGCATGCACTGAGAACAATTGTTCTTGTGATTTAGGAGTTATGGATTTGACAGATAAGTCCTGATGCAATTCTGATTCAGGTGGGAGAGAATGATCTGATGCATTTTCCGTTTTAGAGTTCTTAAAAATGATTGAAAAGGGTTTGAAGTCAGTGTAGGACAAGTGGGATCAAACTGATAAATCTTGGACATGATTGTTCCCCAGTAAAGTGTGAGAGAGCTCTGAGATCTGGCAGCAAGGAAGGAGATGAAGAGGGAGGTGTTGGGTTTCCATAGGGCAAGGAATATTAGGGTTGTACAAAATATGGACATAGTGTACAGATGTCAAGTGCTAATGTGATGTGGTAAACCAATCATTATTTGGGAACAGGATGTAACTGGGTAAAGATAATAGTGGTGCTGGAAGATTGGTGGGGCAGGTAATGAGGTTAAAAAGGTGACAGAAAAACACTTCAAGGAAAGGTTTTTCTATTAAGGAAAGAGAGAACCCAGACTAAGCCCACTGGGCTAGCCGTGAAATTTAATAGCAAAACCTGGAGTTCAGAAAGCATATCAAAGTGTGAAGTAGGAAGCAGCTTTTGTCCTAGTGAGTGAAGGCTAGCCAAGAAGTCATGGAGTAAAACATAAATAAGAAAACAATGAACACTGGAGGGATGCTCAGAAAGAGTGTATATTCACAGTAGAAGTTTCAAGTTAAGAACTGAGGGTTGTTTGAGCCCTAGACGATGGCCATTGTTTATTGGAGGGGGATGAGACAGGTTTTGATAATAGAACACTTTAGAATGCGCAACAAGGCTAAAGCATGTTGTCCATGTGAACCCTCCATGTTTCCAATAATAGAGAACGTGCCTGTGGCTTTTCATTCCCCAATAACACTAATTGCAATCTCCACCTTTGTCTTGTACGAAAACCCAGTGTCACATTCAATCATTACAAATGTAGGCACCATTTCCACTTACAAAGCTCACAAATCTTCGAAATGAGCACACTATACTGAAGAACATAATTAGCTAAAGTAAAGGAACTTTCAAAGTTTCAATTTATTTCAGTATAACCGGGATATTTGCAAAGGTAAGGTACGCTTGTAAGTTACACGTAACTTTATTCTTAAACTTTTGATTTTGTATCGTTTTTGTCTATTGTTCTACATTTAAAATACATATATAAAAATCATGTACAAAATTTAACAAAAATGTTTTTCTAACTTTTTTCAAGTGTAATAACATTTTTAACTTCATACAAGTAAAATCCTTCGCAAGTGTCTGTTTTTGTCATAACGTGGACCTTACCAACAATCATACTTTATGATTATATCAACATATCAGGCTTATACCTCCTGCTGTATTTTGAGCCATAACTAAGCATATCATTCATCTCTGCTTATACCTTTAGCTGTTTTTCTCATATTACTTGTTTAGCTTGGTCAAAGGAGTTCCATTAACTAAGATTGACTAAGAGTTCCAATCCTCCCACCTGATCTGAACTGGTTATTATTAAAAACTGCTGTGAGAAAGAAGAAAAGGGAAAAAAGGAGAAAGGGGAGTAGACACAGAACTCACTGGTCAGCATGAGCTGGTTCATTCACATGGTTTTTACGGACACAGGGTCTTTACTCAGAGGCTGCACGCGAGGAGACAGGGAGCATAAAGTTTACTAGAGACATTGGTAAATACTAGGACAGTTTAACTAAATAAGAATTTATATCACTTATCCTACTTCATGGCAGATAATCTTTAATAAACCCTTGCACCATCCGGGAATAGGTGGAGAACCCCAAGAAGGAGCTGCAAGGTAGAAACTTGTTGGAACAGAATTATACACAGAGATACACAAAAATAGAGAGACAGGCAAAGTCTCCAACTAAAGGGGCCTAGGAAACCAAAGGGAGGAAAATACCAAAGTCGAGGGAACAGTGAGCTGGGTGACACACTAGTTGGCAAACAGCGAAGCCATAAAACTACATGAACCATTCCCAGGCACCTTGCTAGCAGGAGGAAAGGTTCAACTACTTCCACAGAAATTTTCAATCCAGACGTTGATGCCTAACCTGGACATAAGTCACACCCTGCTGGTTAGAGGTCTACTGTTTTTCCATTACTCAATCCTCCACAGACGGCAATGGAAGTTCTGAGCAGTCTTTTTCTTCTCCTCTCCTGCTTTGTTTCCAACCTGGGTCCTTACACTAATCATATCAAGTAAAGCTGCATTCCGTATTTTTTTGCGCCAAATTCCTTCTGATATCAAGTGATTGTCAAGGTGACTCCAAAAGTGTTAACTAAATATATTCTTGCAATTATGATAGTTCATTCATTATTCATAACATATTTATCTCTTTTGAATAAGTGAAGCTATCAACAAAAATTCTTCCAATGAGCCCACATTGAATGTTTTGTTTAATAAACTCACTTCATTTTGCCAATGCATTCATTTTTGTAATAGTCCTTTCATTACCTTGGAGCGCCATAACTTTATTCCTAATTATTGACATGAATTTACTGCATGGTAGGTTTTTACATCCTGGCAGTAAAAAAAGATGTAATTGATTTCCTGATGAAGTCCCTTTAACAGTTTATGTCAGAATAGCATGAAAACCCGTCATCTGACATAATTAAAGTGTCATAACTAGGGTTCACAAAAATATCCTCCTTGGGTGTAGATTTTCTATTATTAACTCAGTTTGAGTTGTATTTTTGCAGGCGATATTTAGGATCTATTATGTATGTCAGATGATGTTATCTATACTTATATCCTGGTATGACACCATTTTTCGTGCTAAGTTAGTAAACCAGCCTAAACCTTTCTACTCTTATTCTGTTAGATCTAAATAGTGTTTCTGAACAAAAATGTCCTCAATGTTCAATAATAGGGCATCTAAAAAACATCATATTATGATGGGGATTCCCTGTTCAAATGGAACCAAATAGAGCCAAACCCAAAAGGATGAAAAATGATCCTCATTCACCAACAGAACCATCTCCCAACCTCATACTGGATAAAATAACTCAGTTAGAATTTTATAATCTTTCATCAATTCAACCAAAATGAAAATGCAACAAATTGATCATAGATGAACGGATAAGGAAAGGAGGCTTTACCAAATAATTGAAGTGCAGGACTTGTCACCTAAACTTGACCAGTAGGAAATTGAGTTTTTTTTGTTTAAAAGCAATGCAAGAGACCTTATTAAGAGGAACAGATGTAATAATCTGAAGCTCAGTGGTTTAAATGAAGTAGTTAAAGGAGAAGAGGTATTCAATTTTTTTAAAGTAAAACCTAACCTAAATGAACTGTTAACTCCAGTGGATCTGAAATTCACAGAGAACACATTGTCTAGGTAGAAAACCTGTTTCTTCCAGTAAACAAGATAAATGTAGAGGAACACTAATGTTGCCTTTAAAAAGTACTTTCTACTGAAGATTGTTAAGACTGCAAAAGCAAACAAACAAATGACTTGATCTAGTCATTATCTTTATATCTCCCATGATCTCACGAAAGCTGCAAGTGCCAGAAAGATGTAGTTCCTTGCTGTGAGGCCAACTATGAAAACACTTACTATAAGATACGGTCCCAATCATCCTTGTGTTTATAAAATTACACATGTTAATCCTTGTATATTGAAGATACTAATAATTGTGAACGATATTAACGAAAATGTAGAGTGGAGGAAAGGAATACTACAAAGCCTGAGGCCACTTCAGAGTATTCCCTTTATTGTTCTGATGCTTAATCCAGCTGAGTTACACCTTTATGTTGTCAACTTGGTCTTTTTTGTCCTCAGTGTTAGCATTAAAACCTAGGTTCTATCCCCCTAATTGCTACCTTTTCTTCTTTCTTCATTTACCTTTCTGTATCCCTCACTTACCTAGTATTGGGGCATCTCTACCAAGAGATGCAACATATAATGCCTTAATATTTCTTACACTTTTATTGTTATACCGTACTCATACTTCACTGGTAAAGCATTATTTTTCTCAAAATGGCTATGTTTATATTTAGCTTTTTATAATGCTCAATATAGTCTCTTGCAATTTGAGGGAATGACGCAGGAGGTCAATTTAATTCATTTTAACAATTTAAAAGATTATGCTGTGTTTCATCAAGATTCTGAATCCTTACTACTTAAAATAAACAATGGGATGTCCACATCCAGAAAGTGATATCCATCTTTACACGAAATGAAAGAAGTTCCACATATTTAATCCATGTCCCTTTTTACATCCAAATGAAATATGGGGTTCAACACAGTATTACCATCATACTGTGGATGCTGTACTAGCACAGTCTTTAGGCTGTTAGTATCCCAGTTATCAAGCTGTGCTTGTGAAAGGTTTGTTCATCTAGTGACGTTCTTCATTTTTATAGGGTTGATAACGTAGACTTCCAGGAACCAATAAAAAGAAGGAGATTCCTTCCGAAGGGGGCTGGCCTGTGTGTCTTTCTTTTCTTTCCTCATCCTATCCCTTAAAATGCTATGCAACGGTGATAGGCTCCCAGGATCCACAGTCCTAACTCCACTTGCCTCTAAACAAGAGAGGTACCAGTGAAGTGCCAGTTAGGTGGTATGACTGCCTTGTGGTCTTTTGCCTTCTGCACAACGTTGTGGATGAATGCTTCTCCCATTTCCCTGGAATACTTTCTGTGATTGATTTGAACAAAGATGGAACCATGACTCCACTCTTTGATCAGCTTTTGATTGGTTTAAATGGAAAAGAAGGTGTTCTTCACCCAGCCTCCTTTACAGGAAAGCTCTGCCTCTCTGCCTACCTTTTTAACTATGATGGGGGTCAGCAGCTTCAAGTCTTGAGGACACAATGTGAATACCTTTTGTCCTTTCTTGAAGGCAGAGGAGGCTACCTTCACAATCTTTCACTGTCATCATACCATCCACGGGAGCTACCAAAGAGTAGATGGATGCAGAGATATATTCTTTGTCATACTCACTGGTACCATTTAGCAACAGGGTCCTTATTCATACTTTAATGTAATGTGATTAATTACATTCTAGTCAATGGGGTGAGCATTCTGGTGTGGTATAACTACTTGGAATACTGTGGTTCTTGTATTGTGTCTCCATTGACTTTTGCTTTCCTTGACAGCCACTTCATTGTATGATTATGGAGCTTTTTTCCACCACATCTGAGGTGGTTAAACACCATAGAACAAATCCATCAGAACAGGGATATCCAATCCTAGTACCACTGGTTCTTGAGAATGAGGTCACAAACTCACTGTCAAAGTAAAGCTTCATTCAGTAAGTTTTGATGCCCCGGTGGATGCAAGTGAATGGGGCATGTCTTACCAGGAGGCTATGGTGACAAGGTGAGGAGTAATAAATATCTGTAGGCAGTCACTATCCACCCACCTTCTTGTGGTTTTCTCATTGATTTTGTTTTAAATGAACCTTATTGAAATGTAAATGGCAATGACAACAATAAAAAGGATACAAATAATTTGAGTTCTGGAAGGTAATGAAATGATGGTAGTTATATTTGTGGCGCAGCCACTCACCTGAAAACCAGGCTGTCTGCAGGGGCGATGACGGTTCTCCCAACCTCCAGAGGCACCTCTTGGTGCTGCTGATGGCACCAGGAGCCCCGGCAGGTGCCTCAAAAGGGGAATGGGATTTGGAAAAAGAGAGAAAGAAACACTGCACTCCTTCACCAGGTGCAGCCGGATTTGGTTATTCAGGTTATGGAGGACTGTCAGTGGAGCCACTGGAAGCTGCCTTTCTGTGATGAATTACGGTATTGGTGAAGCTATGTGCAATTAAGAGACTGTTTCACAACATTCAATAAAGCATGCACTGATCTCATAAAATAGCATTCAAAAAGGCATGCACTGATCTTATTAATTTTGTCTAATTTGGTTATCACAGCACATTCACCTGGTAATATCAGCAACTTGGCCCTCTCTTTCTTCTCACGGATTGATATATACAAAAGGTGACGAAATATGAATGTTTCTAATCAAATTAGGAAGTTATGCAAGTCTCTCTCATAGATCTGCACTTTCACATTAGGTTTTCTATGGTAAAACTACAACATAAAATGAGTTACAATACCAAAAACGAGAAAACTCACATGTACAGTATTCATAGCACTGAATTGCATAATCACTATTAACATAAAATGAATTGAAATACCAAAAGCAAATAAATTCACACATAAAGTAATCCTAGCACTGAATTGTGTAATCACTATTAGTACAAAAAATAAAGAAGTGGAGGACAGTGAAGTTCTGTCACAGTTCTCAGTTACAAAATTAAAGTTGTCAAGGCCCATGTGCTAAATCTGTTATTCAACCCTCATCAAGGCCCCCACTCATAAATCATGTCTGTGTCCTTAGAAGAGGCCTTTCAAAGTTTCAAAAAGGCCAGAGTGCAATCAGTCTCAGTTTTCAGGATATTTGCTGCCAGCGGAGTCAAGAGGGCAGCGGGTGGAGCCTTGAGGGAATTCTAGAGTGCAGAGGGCTTTCCTTGCCTGACAGGAAGAAAACCAAGCAGAGCCATGTGTACAGCAAGAGTATTTATAGCCAGCATGGCTCATGCTTTTGAAAACATGAAGCTGCTCCCTGGAGACCTTGGGGGCGTTGTGGTTGCCTGGCAGCCAATAAACAAGTGAACCTGACACATTTAGAAGCACCAGGACTTGATACAGTCACATGTGCTCAACAAGCATTGGTGAAAACAACTATATAGTGCAACAAGCATTGGTAACATCAAGTACATATCAAACATGCTAAAAGCAACCCAGTGGTGCTACACATACATGATTAAAATAACACCCATGAGGATGTTGACAAACTAGGCAGAGTTGTTAGGTCCTGACAGCTATAACAGAATCATGATCTCTTCCAGTGAGGGAAAGAATGGTTGGGCAGGACAGGTGGTAGCAGAATAGCCTGCAAGGGTAGAATCAGAGGGAAAGAGGAGGAGGCAAGCTGGCAGGGCTAGGGGACTATGTCAGAGAAGAGAGAAAATGAAAAAGAGGGGAAGTCCCCTATGCAGGGCCTCAGCAGGAAGGCAAGATGTTATGTAACACAAACAGATGATGGAAGGAATGCTGAAAATTTTCAGACACTTGACCCCAGTCACAGATCTGGGTTAAATCAATCTTTCTTTCACTCACCCCAGTTTGGACCCAGTCATATGCAAATCAGTCTTGACCCTGCTCCCCATGGGTCAGGGCTGGACTGTTTCCATATGGAGCAGGGTCAAGACTGATTTGCATACAGCTGTGTCCAAACTGGAGTGGCATGGTGAGCAAAAGAACAATGGATTTAACCCAGATCTGTGACTGGGGTGAGTGTTTGAAAGGTTTCAGCACTTCGTTCATCATCTTCTTGTGTTGCTATATTTGCCCTAAGTGGCCAGGCTATGCCCAGATGTGGGTCCCTTGCTCAAAGTGCCACTGCACTCAAGCTAGCCTGGTTGATTAGGGGTGAGACCCTGAAACCAGTCCCACAATGCTTCTTTTGGGTCCAGGAAGGACCTGGTCTGGCAGTTCGGGCTGGACTGTTTCCACAGGGAGCAGGGTCAAGACTGATTTGCATATGGTTGGGTCCAAACCGGGTTGGCATGGTGAGCTAAAGAACAATGGATTTAACCAAGATCTGTGGCTGGGGGTGAGTGTTTGAAAAGTTGCAGCACTCCGTTCATCATCTTGTTGTGTCGCTATGTTTTCCCTAAGCAGCCAGGGTACGCTCAGGCTTGGGTCCCTTGCTCACTGTGCCACTGGATTCAAGCTAGTCTGGCTGATGAGGGGTGATACCCTGTAACTAGTCCCAGGATGTTTGTTTCCGGTACAGGGAGGACCTGGCCTGGCAGTTCTGTCTGGACTGTTCGAATAGGGAGCAAGGTCAAGACTGATTTGCATATTGCTGGGTCCAAACTGGGGTGGCATGGTGAGCAAAAGAGCAATGGATTTATCCCAGATCTGTGAATGGGGGTGAGTGTTTGAAAAGTTTCAGCACTCCGTTCATTACCTTGTTGTGTTGCTATGCTTGACCTAAGTGGCCGGGGTATGCCCAGACGTGGGTCCCTTGCTCACTGTGCCACTGGATTCAAGCTAGCCTGCTTGATGAGGGGTGATACTCCGAAACTGGTCCCAGAAGGCTTGTTTCCAGTCCAGGGAGGACATGGCTAGCAGTTGGAGCTGGATTGTTTCTATAACGAGCAGGGTCAAGATTGATTTGCAGATGGCTGTGTCAAAACTGGGTTGGCATGGTGAGCAAAAGAACAATGGATTTACCCAGATCTGTGACTGGGGGTGAGTGTGTGAAAAGTTTCAGCACTCCGTCCATCGTCTTCTATTGCTATGTTTGCCCTAAGCTGCCAGGGTATGCCCAGACTTGGGTCCCTTGCTCATTGTGCCACTGCATTCAAGCTAGTCTGGCTGATGAGGGGTGATATCCCGAAACCAGTCCCAGGATGCTTGTTTTCGGTCCAGGGAGGATCTGGCCTGTCAGTTCGGGCTGGACTGTTCCCATAAGGAGCAGGGTCAAGACTGATTTGCATATGGATGGATCCAAACTGGTGTGGCATGATGAGCAAAACAACATGGGATTTAACTCATAACTGTGACTGGGGGTGAGTTTTTGAAACGTTAAAGCACTACGTCCATCATCTTGTTGTGTTGCTCTACTTGCCCTAAGTGGCCAGGGTATGCCCAGACGTGGGTCCCTTGCTCAATGTGCCCCTGGATTCAAGCTAGCCTGGCTGAGAAGGGGTGATACCTCAAAAACAGTCCTAGGATTCTTGTTTCTGGTTCAAGGGTAACCTGGCTTGGGAGTTCAGGCGTGACTGTTCCCGTAAGGAGCAGGGTCAAGACTGACTTGCATATGGCTGTCTCCTACCTGGGGTGGCATGGTGAGCAAAAGAACGATGGATTTAACCCAGATTTGTGACAGGGGGTGAATGTTTGAAATGTTTCAGCACTCGGTCTATCATCTTGTTGTGTTGGTAAGACATTATGCAGTCATAGTGAATGTGGCATGACATATTCAGTGGGTAAAGTAAGGGTCTGAGTCTCAAGGCTGCAGAGTGGGCCCCAGCAGAAACCTATTACATTTCATTGGTGTGTAAGATGCCCATTGGCGCTGGGGAGCAATGGCATATTCTGGGAAGAGCATCACCTGGTTGTTATCAAGTCACAGCAGGGACAGTTTACTAACCTCTTTCAACACCTTGTCCTGGTCCCTGTAATTAAATATTCTAGCTATTAGCAGTCAGTGTGTGGATCCCAGAAGCATCCTCTGCACAGGGACTCTTTACGCACATTCTCTGGAGAAAAAGGGAGAGAGTTTGTCCATTGGCATAAAACTTTTTATCCAGGTTTCTTGGAAGGATACTGCATTTTTGTCCCTCCGCTCCTTCTGCCAGTCCCAGTAAACAGATATTGTTTCTGCGGGATAGCCCTTCTGCATCCTCCATGTGCTCCTCAAGGTGGTCCACTCAGCGATGCATGTCCATGACCAGTCATTGTACGTCCAGTGACTCCGGCTGAAGGAGGACCATGTCACAGAGGGACATCCATGGTCATGTAAGTGGTGTAGCAGGCATGAGGTTCACCTAAACAAGGTTTCAGGGCTGTTGTGATGACAACAGGCCTGCATGCACTCATAGGGCCCCTTGTGTGCGGCTCGCACCCTGGGGGCTGCATAGGTCCATTGAAAGGGGCCTCTATCTGCTGCAGGGTATCCCCAGACCTTCACAAGGGGCCTTGGATAGGCCTAGCTGGGCCCTGATGGTAGCAAGGTCCAATGGGCATGCACCACTGCACCCACTGATGGTTGGCCCATAGGCTAAAATGTGCCTGTTCAGCCCTCTGGTGGGTGTGGAGGAGTTATGGACTGCCCCTCAGCTTGAGGCAACCTCACTGGCATGCAGATCAGGTAGTGTGATGAAACCATTTTAGTTTCCCCATGGGACACAGGAGTCAGTTTAGCCTTTGGCTTGCAGGCCTGTGCCCCCGCCATCTAGTGACATACTACCTAGCTTGCTCTGTTTTATTTCATTTATTCTATTATTTCTTTTAGCTTTAGCCCTGTGCTTACATTTTATAAGAAATGTTTTGATTTTCATTTTCAGTGCCATTCTGAGAGGGCATCATTATTGGCATCACTATCAGTGATACACATAGATATGGTCTTCATGTCCCTTTCCCACTTACACGTCTGATAGGAACATCATGCACACTTGTTAGGGATTGGTTATGCAATTGCCGACCACAAGTCTGACACATTATCAGTTGTTTAGAAACATACTTGTGTCAGGGATCTTACATGATCTGTCTGAATACACCTCACACGGACAAGGTCATTAGATGGGTTCCTTCCAGATGCCATCTATGCTGCACGTCACCTTGCTGCAGAACTCAGCCTTTGTTTCACAATGGAGTCTACCCTAGAGACCTCATTCCAAGTTAACAAGGGTTGGGGGTCTCTTCTCATGGACATGGTACTGGTAGGTTAGGTTTATTATACCTAGCTCTCAATAGGGTAGTGAATTAGTCTTTTTTTGGTTAGGGACTATGGGGCATATTTATACTCCGTTTGCGCCGGAATTGCGTCGTTTTTTTTGACGCAATTCCGACGCAAAACTAACTCCATATTTATACTTTGGCGTTAGACGCGTCTAGCGCCAAAGTCCATGGAGTTTGCGTCACTTTTTAGCGTGGACACCTACTTTGCGTTAATGAGATGCAAGGTAGGCGTTCACGTCTAAAAAATTTACTCCGAGGCATGTGCGCCGTATTTACACTCCCGGGCAAAATTCACGCCCGGGAGTGGGCGGGTCAAAAAAAATGACGTACGGCCGCTTTTGCGCCGTTTTTTAGCGCCTGGAAAAGGCAGGCGTTAAGGGACCTGTGGGCTCTGAAGGAGCCCAGAGGTGCCCTCCCATGCCCCCAGGGACACCCCCTGTCACCCTTGCCCACCCCAGGAGGACACCCAAGGCTGGAGGGACCCATCCCAGGGACATTAAGGTAAGTTCAGGTAAGTCATTTTTTTTTTTTTTTTTGGTGGCATAGGGGTCCTGATTTGTGCCCCCCTACATGCCACTATGCCCAATGACCATGCCCAGGGGACAGAAGTCCCCTGGGCATGGCCATTGGGCAAGGGGGCATGACTCCTGTCTTTGCTAAGACAGGAGTCATTTCTATGGGGGTTGGGAGTCGGAAAAAATGGTGCAAATCGGCTTGAGGTGAAAAATTTGCCTCAACCTGACTTGCCCCATTTTTTGACGCCCAAGCCCCATATCCCCCTACGCCGGCGCTGCCTGGTGTACGTCGTTTTTTTCCACGCACACCAGGCAGCGCCGGCGGCTAACGCCGGCTAACGTCATTGATTAAATACGGCGCCCGCATGGCGCTTCAGAATGGCGTTAGCCGGCGCTAATTTTTTTGACGCAAAACTGCGTTAGCGCAGTTTTGCGTCAAAAAGTATAAATATGGCCCCTTATATCTCATGTTTATTGTAAGATGGGAGTTTTATATTCACAATTCTCATCTTCACAATTCTGCTTCTTTTACTGTTCATTATCCTACTCATTGTAGCACTCACATTTTATTGTAGATTGCAGTCTTTTCAATAAATATATTGAAAACTATCCTGCATATTCTTCATTGCCTTTGTGTGTATGAGGCTTATTGCTAACGAGAGAAAAGGGTAATTTCGATTCCACCACGACAGCCGCTGAAAGGAGTGGTCCGACCACCCTATTATGACCGTGGCAGAGCCTCCACGGTCCGACTGCTGGCACTGCCAAATTACCACCAGCTGAAAGCCTGGGGGTGCCAATAGTCTCAATCCACCAGGGCAGTGCTGTAAGCAGTCCTCCCTCTGGATTATGAGTCCTCTTTCTGCCAGCCTTTGCATGGTGGTCCCACCACTATGCAAAGGCTGGTGGAGAGGGGGTGCTGGGGGCCCCATGGGGGTCCCAGCACTGCCCATGCACTTTGCATGGGCAGTGCAGGGGCCTCCATGGACAGCCCCTTTGCACTTTTCACTGCCCAATTTATGGCCATATAACTGACGCCAACCAGGATGGTGTCCAAAGGCTATTGTTTGTTTCTTTGTGGGTGTATGCAGGCAGTGTGTCTGTAGTCCCTGCAGTTCCACCATCTGGAGGTGGGATCCCTGGATGATAGGGAGTAGTCACTGACCAGCTTTATTGGAGGTAGAAGCTCTATAGTATGGAGGTACCAATTTTACGATGCTACGTATAGTTGGATTATAACATTTGTAACTACAATGGCCAAGCACAGGTCTTCCTCAAACAGCTGCATTATTATTTTATCTCTTATGCTTTGCTCTCCTGCAGTGTTAGTTTTCAGTTGTTTATCAGCCAGGGCCTTCAGAGTGTAAAATAAGTGTGGTTGGGTTTCATGAGGTTTCTGTGTTATTCACCTAAAGTGTTGAAGTTCATTCAATTGTACACTGCCCGCTAGATGTCAGAGTATGATGTACTACAGTTATGGCTAGCTGCATGGTAGACTATCTGCATATCCCCTTTTAGCAATGGGGCCATATAATGGCTCCATCTTTCTAGGGGCCAAGTAACATCTGTTGGCACTTTCCCTAACATTTTAAAAATACTCCCATTGGTTGTATGTTTGAAAAAAAAGGAAAATACATCTGGATTCAAAAGTGTTATACTTTCAGTCAATTGAGTCAGGGGTTTCTGGACCTGACCCTGTCATCTGTGCATGCTGTACGTGTTGTCATTCCACCAGCCTTTGCATTAGGGCTTCAGTACTTAATTTGAGCTTGTAGTGGCCGGTGGGACCAACTGGCATTAATTTTTGGGGATGGCACTAATTTTTCCTCATTGGATATTCTTCAAGAGCAAGAAAGGGGAAAGTGCACAAAGGGGAAAAAGGGAGAAAGAGAAAGGAGGAAAACAGTAATTAAGGAAGAAAGCAGGCACCAAGTGTGAGATAAAGTGGCAAGAGATGTCAGGTAGTTGATTGAAGAGGCATTATGTTAATGCTAGACTACCCATCCTTGATATTTGGTGCACTGGCATTTAATAGCGCTGGCTGTGGGATTTTGAGAAGGGCTTTGTTCACTAGCACACATTATTTTACAAATTAAGCACTGGAGGGCTTCTATAGTGGTTTTTGCAGTTCCCCACTCCTAGCACCACTGTAATTTGATGCAGCCTCACTCTGCAAATGATATCCATGTTTTCAATATTTTTCCACAAAATAAAAGAAACTTCTCTTTTTATTTAGTCAGTTTCCCTTCTTATATCTGATCAATACATGTTTATGAGTACAACAGATTACCGACAGTGTACTGTAGATAAAGATAACGTTCTGATCCTTGCAGTGGAGCAAGCTTTGAAGTGGTATAACCCTGTTCTCAAGCTTTTGGTGATGCATGTGCACTGTTTGATTATTTAGTGACATTCCTTTGAATGGTATTTATGGCCAGATCTGAGGGCCTGTATATAAAAATAAGTACCATCATCACATAGCTGGTCTTTCTGCTTCTCTTTTTTCCTTACTCCCAACCACCACAGTGCTATAAGAAGGTCTTAGTGGTGCGAAAACGGGGAACACTTACTACTAAAAGGGAGGGTTTTTGGGAGGGGAAATGCAGGGTTATGGGGGTGTGAAGGAGGAGTTTAAGTGGGACATGTACCCACCCTCAAAAGAATAGGCCCATTGCTATTCACAAACTGCACTTACCAGGCTGAGTAGGCTGAGTAAGTCCAGCACCACACATGGCCAACAATTAGTACTGAGGCACCAGTCCATTGAAAATAATAATAATTCATTTATTTTTACTTTGTAAAAGTATTTTTTTAAATTAAATTTTATATATTTGTGTATAAATGAAAAATATGTTTAAAAAAAACAAAATAATTTTTTTTAAAAATATATTATTTTATTTTAAAACATATAATAACCTTTTAAAAATAAATGTAACTATAATGTTTTTAGCAAATGAATTAATGTAAACTAATTCTATACATAACGCTTAATGCTTTTTAATAAATAATAAATAAATATAAACATTTTATTTAAAAATATTTACAATTTAAATTAATATGTATATATATTTTAAAATATATTATTTTATTGTTTTTCATTACCAACAAGTACAATGCAATTAGTTGAACAGTAACAATGCAGCCATCCTCAACTGTGTGTCATAAGTTATTGATCCTTTTCCACGTAACGGCATTCTTTGGTTATTAGATGCATTAGTGTTATATCCCTTCAATTCCCCCTGCTATACCAATGAGGAGCAATGCATTATCTTTTATAGGGGCTCAATCCATTGAGTCTGAGGATACATTTAGTGTTCCCTCTCCCATTTCTTCAAATTTAGCAAGGAGCTCCTCCCACCTTTGTAGATCTTCCGCATGTTTATCATCCCTTCTACACTGACGGAGTCATATCTCTTTCGCCATGGGTCATTCACTTACATCCCGCATCCACTCCTCCACACTGGGCCCTTCCCATCCCACCCACGTAATTGCAACCCTTGGCTTTGCCAGTAAAAGTGTTAATTGCTTGAATTTCCATTCCATTTTACTGCCTTTGCACCTCTTAAGATCACCCAGGAGGCAGGTTAATGCAGTTCATTCTAGGGCTTTGCCCCCAACCCTTGCTAATCGCTGTAGCACCTAAATTAATATATTTAAATTAATTAATTTGTAATTTAAAATTAAAAAGTAGTGTTACTAGTGTGTTATTTCTATTTGTTCTACATTTAAAATAATACAGTACATTAATTTACAATAATATTGAACATAAAATTATTAAGTTTAAAACTTTTAACTTTTCCCAGCACATTACCATAGCCCTAATGGTGGAGGTCTCCATATGAAAAGTTACAAGTAGTAAAGTTGCAGTCACGAATTAGGCTCACCCTTAGTTTTAATGGTGAACAGTCAAAACTAGTAAATTTACTACAAAGTGTAAGAGTAAAGTTACAATTGTAGATTTACTCATGTGTAAGTTTACTTTTGTAATTGGCACCCTCAGGCCCTGATTTATACTTTTTGGTGCAAAACTGCAGTAATGCAGTTTTGCACCAAAAAGTTTAGCACCGGCTTGCACCATTTCTGTGCACCAGCCAGGCACCATACTTATAGAATGGTGCAAGCCGGGGCAAAGGATGCAAAGGGTAGGCTAGTGCAAAAAAAATGACGTTAGTCAGGTGGGGCTGACAGTATGGAAGAAGGGGGGTTTTGCACCAAACAATGGTGTTAGACAGGTTAGAGTAAAGCAAAAATGACTCTAATCTGCCTAAAGTCATTTTGTGAGGCAAAACCATCCATACCACATGATTCTTGTCTTATAAAAGACAGGAGTCATGCCCACCACCTCAATGGCCATTACAGGGGACCAGGTTTCCCTAGGTATGGCCATTGCACCCAGTGCCATGTAGGGGGGCCCAATTCAGGCCCCCCAATGGCACTTAAAAAAAAACAATACTTACATATACTTACCTCTACTTACCTGGGATGTAGTCCCCCATCCTCCGCTGTTCCTCTAGTGTGGGTGGAGGTGTCCCTGGGGAGGTGTTCCAACATGGAAATAGGCCCACAGGTCCCCTAACGCCTGCCCTGACCCAGGCGTTAAAAAATGGTGCAAAGCAAACTTTGACCCCACCTACCTCCAGTGCATGATTTTTGCACACGGGGATAATTATGGCGATAAGGCCGTAGAGTCATTTTTTGCACGGGAACGCCTACTTTGCATCTCATTGACGCAAAGTAGGTTTCCATGTCCAAAAAATGACTTTAACTCCACACATTTGGCGCTAGACGGGTCTAGCACCAAAGTATAAATATGGAGTTAGTTTTGCACCGAATTTGCGTCAAGAAAATTACGCAAATTTGGCGCAAAACAACTATAAATATGCCCCTAAATGTTTTTGTTTTTTTATTCATGGTATATTGGATCCTAAAAGCTATGAATGTTCGTTTAACCTTACCTGAATTTCTTATAATTTTACTTTCACAGTCAATGCACTAAAATCAAACAAAGGCTCAATTTATAGAATTGATGAATCTCCTATGATTACTTGGCTGGATTAGACTTTAATTTGGATGGAAAATGTTAAATAGAATTTTTAACTTCACTTTTCTGAAGATATATCTTTTTCCAACAATTTGGATTTGTCAGAGTTTTTATTGTTTCACATGCATCATGAAATGGGATTCTGGTACCAAATTGAAGGACTATCTATAGACCACTGTTCTGTGCTTTGTGAGATTATGAAGTTTAAGATTTAATTGAATAATATTCTAGCTCATAAGATCTGTAACACTTTGTTTAGAGTTAATGCTAAATATATTGGTAGACAGACAATGATTGGGAAATATACAATATATTAATTGAAACATTATTGATGAAAATAGCTTGGTTTTGGTTTTTGAAAGAGCTGAGTCAAAATCCTTTGATGTTTCCTAAAAACACTATATGAAGAGTCTAGCGCCTTTCAAGAAGTCAGGAGAAGGCTTTCAATTATGTTGTAAACTGACTTGACATTGATCCAAATGCCAACGCATTGCAGAGGGTAGATCTCTTTAGAAAGTTCAAAAACCTGTTTCATCCCTGTAGAAATCTAATGTTTTGGGTCATGATGGATCAGCCATAGGTTTTTTGGCTTAAATAGTTGCTCCAAAACATTTGTCACTTTTCAAATATTTCTGCATCTATTTCTGAAGCAAGGTGTATCTTTTTAGAATCCCTGATCACTTTAGTTCCCGGCAAGATAAGGATCATGCATTCTGTAAAACATACATTACTATTTCACTAATTAATAGTGATTGCATAGGCTTTGCTAAAATACTGACAACCAAATTGTCATCCTTATTAAACAAAGGTACATTGGCTTTAGACAATTCTGAAATATTTTAAAAGCTGCTGCTGTATATTTACCTATAATAGCTCTTTTTATTGATGTTGGAAAGACAATGGAAATATTCGATTGGCCTTTTATGTATAAATCTATTTCTTGGTATGGTTTTGGACCAAAAGCTCTAAGACAAGCATTATTCTATACACCAATACACAGATAGGTGTTTTTACTAGTGTCTATTTTTCGCTGTATGTTGATGTATAGCATGGAACACAAGGCAAGAATGTTTCCTACACCTTTTATTAATCATTTTTTACTTCGGTGCCATCTTTAGAAAGACTAAGGTGTAACCTGAATAGAGTAAAAGAATGAAATGAATAATAAGACTGCTAACATTTCGCCTTATGACCCCTCTGCTCTCTTGTTGTTAAAGTACCTGAAAACCCATCAATCTATTATGAAAAATGTGTTAATTTCTGGCATGTGCAGAAATGTCACAAGCAACCATCGGCTCAGATCAATATCACAATCAGTATAATGTTTGTTGTCAAATTTAAATATGAATTGCAATTTGCTTGTTGGTATGCCTGAGATATTTTATTTTCATTTCAGTTGCAATGATTCCCCAATTTATACCAGCCTCTCCTGAATGTTATGATGGTACTGGCGCATCTTATCGTGGGATGGTTGCTACAACAGTCTCAGGAAAAAAATGCCAGGATTGGATGTCAGATACTCCACATAGCCATTTGAAGAAACCAAACTCTTTTCCTAATGCGTAAGTTTTGTTTAACAGACGTAATAACAATTTTACAATGCTGATAAAAAAATGATGAAGCTTCCTGCAGCACTGGAATGGAAGGGTAGATTTACAGAAGTTTCATGCAAAACAGTGCATCAAGGGAACTTGCTGCAGTGTGTTGCATGATACTGATGAAGCTAAATGCTCTATATCTTCTAAGATATGGTGACTTCTGCTCCCTCCTTGGACTGGCACACTGTGTGCTGCCTAGCACCAATGCAGGCTCCCTTACACCATGGTGCAAGGCTGTCAACGTTACAGGCAGGATTGTTTTTGTGCAGGGAGGGATACCTTCCTGCATGAACAGCAATCCTAAGAGGTAATTTCCTCATTCTAGATGTGATGAAAACTGCATCACACATAGAAAGGGGAAGTAAGGAGGAGAAATACGAATATTTCTACTCGTAATGTCATCCCTGGAAGCTGCACCATTTTGATGCAAATCCCAGACTTGCTAATTTTAATAATTATAGGACTGCATCAAATTCACTCGGTGGATGCATGGGAATGCCCATGCTCCCTCCATGGAACATCTACCATTACAAAACATGATGCAATGTTGCACATGCCGCTATATTGCATTATATTGTTTTTACAAAGTCACACAAGACGGTGCAAATCACCTATTGTGTGGCTTAATAAATATCTTTTAAGGACTTGGATTGCCTTGGATCTCCTAGTGTGTTGCAAAGACAATGCAAGTTCTTAGTAAATTTGGGCTGAAATACTTAACCCTCTTGATCAAAACACCACTCTTTATTCACCAGCCCTACCCCCTTCTCTCAACGTTAGGCAAGGATTCAAAATGATAGATGGTCTGGTCACAAGCATCACAAGAATTATCAAAGCAAAACAATTGCACTTGTGTTAGATTTCCAAATACCACAAATGCAAGCCTGTCTCCCTTTTACTTCTGCTGATTCTTCATTGGGCAGACAATGTTCAGGAGGAAGTATTATTCAAATGTGCATTAGCACAAGTAATTTTTTTCAGTGCTTGAAAAATATGGTTCCCATGTAGGTAATACCTTTTGTCAGCTTCCTCATAAACTGTGGGGGCGCTTGTGCATTTTTCACACATAAGGTGCAAATCAGAAAGAGATTGTGAAGTTGTAATCCTATAAAACTACTTCGTATAATCATATGCCTTTGTGAATGGGTGTATGTCAAAATATTGTTAGAAAAAATATTGTCTCACAGATTTTGTCCTAAATATAATTTACAAGATATCATCCCATTGAGTGTAGGTTTGCCAACATTAACTACGGTAGGGCAATAGTTTGTTAAATAATTTAGAACACAATATTACCATCAGACAATAGAATAGTTTGGTTATGATATTCCAGTACCACACCTTGGGTATTGGACCCAAAACAACTAAAATTCAGGGAATATTTCAGGGCCAGTGTACTAAATCACATACTCATAAATGCCTATGTGAATTAGCCTTGTGAATTGTATGCTTACTTCAGCCATTTTAGGTGAAAACTGTGTGTAAACATGTCTGTGGATGTTTGTGAATTCCAAATGACAATATTAATCTGATAGTAGCAGTGTTCCCAGCCCTAACTACAATTTGCAGCAAATCTAAGGATGGTAGCATGCTCCAATCTCTTTACATTAGCTCTCTTCTGTGATTCATGCATCCTGATACACATACAGGAAAATACAAATCACACATTTAAAACATCACAAGAAAATAAAGCACTTAAGCTGGATATATAGATCATCCTGCATAAAGTGGCTAGTCTATTGCATACCATAACAATGCAAACGTATTTCCTATAATGAAGGCACTCTGTATAAATTTTCCCAAAAACACTGGGCTCTGTTCCTGAAACAGTTTTTGAGCCATTCATTTACATTTCTCCTCTACAATGAGGATTCTGCTTTGGCTTTAGATGTTGTGCTAAGCAACAGATCTTTGCAATTTTGTTCCACTCTTGATAGAATGAGTCATTGCACAGCCAAACGTTCACAGTGATAATTATTTCTCCTACTAGTTTGAGCGTTAGTACATGCTTAATTTTCAGTATTATCTGGCAAGCCCATGAAATGATGGAGTGTAGAACAATATGCAGATTCCATCACCAACTTTTTTAAAACTTTGGGATGGAGTATATGCTACAGGGAGTGTCCAATCTCCAAACCTCGCTAAGGGCCTGATTTAGATATTGGCAGATGAGTTACTCTGTCACAACGGTGACGTATATCCTGTCAGCCGCGAAATCTAAATTCCATAGAATAAAATGGGATATAGATTTTGGCATACGGGCTATGCGTCACAGGTGTGATGGAGTAACTCGCCCGCCAAAATCTAAATCAGGTCCTTAGACATTGATACCCATGGCTTGATCATTGTAATATTACAGTGGGTCCTGTCTGGTTAGTTTCATACAGTTTCATACAATCAAAATGTCTGTGAAACAGGTGGAGTTTAAGGGCCTTATTATGAGGCTGGCGGTCCAAGGACCGTCAGCCTTGCATTGATGGCTGCACCGCCACAACTGTGGTGGTCCGACCACCTCATAACAACCCTGGTGGGTGGGCCCACCAGGATGACCGCTGTGTCTGCCGGGAATGTGCTTACCAAAGGGTCGACAGTGGCTGGAGTTGTAACCAGCTACGGCGGCACTGAACTGAGAACTGCCTGGCTGATTACAACCCCACTTTCCACCAGACTTTCCATGGCTGAAACTTTGC
This sequence comes from Pleurodeles waltl, assembly GCF_031143425.1. NCBI lineage: Eukaryota > Metazoa > Chordata > Amphibia > Caudata > Salamandridae > Pleurodeles > Pleurodeles waltl. The sequence continues at coordinate 631,729,025 of NC_090444.1, read as the reverse complement.
CATGGAAAGACTGACAGAAAGCCAGTGCAGGGGGCCACAGGGGTGCCCCTGCATTGCCTATGCCAGGGCCCCCTCTCCCAGCTCCATCAGAATGCACACTGTCTGATGGAGGTCTACGATAGTGGCCTTGTCTCCCTTAAGGGAGCCTAGACCAATATCATAATACTGTTCTTTCCAGGCAGCCCAGCGGGATCGGGTATTACAATGTTCCCACCGATCAGCCTTGTGGGAACATTGTAACATGCTCGGGGAGACGTCACCAACATGGTAGTTGCATCCTCCCTGCGAGTTTGGTGATCCCGCAGTGGGACTGTCATGATTCAGTTTGGAAAATACAAGTGCCTGAACTAAAGTCTTTAAATCCTGATCCAGAAAATACCACAAAACATTTTGGGTTGGTAGCGTGCACTATTCACCATAAGACAGGTGTGTTTTTGTAGGTTAAGATTTGTTGAGGATGCTAGCCAAGGTCATGGCATTGTCCACAATAGCCAGTTTACAATCCAGGAGAGTAAAAGACTCAAACCATGATTATGCATGGTGATTTAGACTGTTTAATTGAGATTAAGGGAAAATTAGTTTTTGAGGTTTTGAGATTTAGGTGATGATTCATCATTCGTCTTTGGGTGTTTTTTAAGGTAATAGAGAGAAGAAAAATTTAATTTTGTGACGAGATCTTCAGATACATCTGGGAGTCATCTGCATCTCAATGATGCAGAATCCCAGCATTTCTAAGGAAGGTCCCTAGTTTTTCCAGATAAAATTTCAACAATCAGCACAGGCTAAAGCTTCAAGGAATCTCTTGTTGCAGACAGGAATTGCTGAATATATAGCCAATTTCTGACTACTTGAGTTTAGTTTGATAAGCAGAAAGAACACCAGTTGAACACCACACCTTCAATGCCTATTCGTTCATTAAAGAATGATTAAATTCATGAAGATTCAGCCGTATTTATAAAACAATGATTTTCCTTCAAAAGAGTTATCTCCACTTTCGAATCTACACTGACAACAAAATGCACCAATATTTTCGAACATCATAGGGGCCAGTGAAGGAAGATAATATTTTTCATGGAAAAAAGAAATAAAAAGTCATTTTCCGAAGTTCACTAATTGCCTAACCCTAAGGCTTCTGAATCTCTTCAACGCAGAGACTCAGATATAGATATCGGTAAATAATAAGTACAACAGAGATCAAGTGATGGACATGACATTGCCACTCAGGCGCAAGGCGCGGATTAGGGTCAGGGTGGTGAGGGTGGTCAGACACAATGGGGCCATTGGGTAGGGTGAGGCAGGTGGGAGGGTAGAATGGGGGGCAAGAAGAGACAATAAGAAATGCAAAAATATAACTTCATAGATTAAGGGGCATATTTACAAGACTCTTGTGCCCCTTAGCGCCACCCTAGCATCATTGTTTTTATGTTACGGTGGCCCTAAACAGGCCCTAACCCTACATAATATTTACAAAGTGGCACAATGCTAGCATTGCCCCATTTTGTATACCATTGCGCCACATTACACCTGTGCCAGGTATAATGTATGCTGGGGTGGCGTTGCCCCGCAGTGAGGCCCAAAGAAAATGGCGTAGTGAAATTTACAAGATTTCACTGTGCCATTCTGCGAGGGCAGGTGTTAAAGTGATGCTAGGCTATTTTCTATGGGACTCCCTGAGCTTTGCTGGACTAGCTTCAAACTTTTTGGTGCTAGTCCAGCAAAGCACCACAGTAGCGTCAAGCATTTTCATGCAATTTTGCTAACGTACACCATGGTGCGCTGTATTTTAAATACAGTGCTACCATGTTGTCATTAGGTGGGCGCAGGGTGACGCGAGGAAACTGGCGCATTGGAGCCAATGCACCAGTTCCTAGTAAATATGCCCCTTAGATTATCAAGAATAGATTAGTGCAATGCTAGGATGCCCTGTTAGCAAATTAGCAATGGGATAAGGGAGTGTTTCAAACTGATTGCTTTCATTTTGGATTCTTCAATAATTTTGCATGGCTAGATCAATAATGTTAATGCTCAAAGAGCATGATCCTTTTATAAACACTCCTCAAAAACAGAGGGTTGTCAAACTTTAATTATCATTTGCAGAGCCCACATTTTTTGGTGTGCTTCTGAGACATATAGAGACCCTGCAATCCTCTTTTGCATGGGACTACGTGCTGGTGTAACTTCTGTAGTAAAGGATCATCAAGGACATTAAATTACAGCTTTATTTACACTAAACAAGAAGTCGGGCTGAATATAACCACACTTTCTGCAGAAAGCCAGTGCTGGGGGTCACAGGAGGGCCCATGCACTGGACATGGCCATGGCATGAGCAGGGCACCCCCCACCAACCCAGCAGACAGTGCACATTCCGAGGGTGCTGGTCAGCTCCCCAATGTGCTATAGTCCTATATCGTAACACTGTTCCCGCCAGACTGACAGCAGAACGCTCTGTTACAATGTTCACACTAGTCAGCCCGGCAGGAACATTGTAGTAGGGTGAGGGGGGTGCCACCAGTATGATGGTGCCATCCTCCCTGCAGCATTTGCAGTCGGCTGGTCTGACTGCCAATGCTGTATTGAGGCCTTTAATGGGCCACATAAGGCAGAGCAATCAAGATATATGCCAATATTTATTGTTCAGTAAGAGTTCTACAGTGTCCGTCTGGAGTAGTCCCTTGCCTTTTCCACAGTGTCAAAGATAATTATAAACTACCTTCTTGTCAGTTTTTCCAACCACACAGCAGTGTCACTGATGCTAACTACTTGGGTCTCAAAAATGGTAGGCCCAGTCTCAAGAGTGGTATTTTTTTTAGATAGAATTATTTTGATAAAGAAGAGTTGATGGATAAAATTAAATAATTTATTTGAGGAGTTTTGATGAAATCCAAGGCTCTATCAACTGCAGCAGGCAAGAAATAAGCAAGAATAAGTGTTAGTGTGTCAGGAACCTAGACTTACTAGCGGCTACCCTCCACCTTAGGGAGTACTACTTCTCAAAGGAGGTTATCGATTCATGAACTTTTAGTCAGCAAAGCTATAAGTGTGTGGAAAATACAGGAAGTAATCTTTCATGGTATTTGAAGACATACTCTAATGAGAGCCTGATTACCACACTCAGAGATCATAATAACAACCATGTAATAACAAGCAGGATAGAATTGTTAAAGATTTTCTAGCACACTTTGAGTGCTTGTATCAAGTCACCTCACAAACACCCATTGATACACTAAACAAGTATTTTGATACCAAAGCGATACTATAGATTTCAAGTAACTGTTAAGAAACTGTGTCATCGTTTTACCAAATGCAAAGTTCTTAACGTGATTAATGGCCTGCCTAATTACAAGGCTTGTGGATAGGATGGATTTCTATTTGGATGGAGTACAACAGACTTCATTTTTGTAAAATTGCATCTTACCCACTTGGTTAACTCTTCATACACCGGTGGTGGGACCTTGTCATACTTTCAAACATTTAAGTGTTTTAAAACACAATGAACTATCAATAGAATATTCTTCCTACACATCATTAAGTATTCATAAAGTAGACTAAAAAATATTGCCCAAAGAAAGTAGTCACCTGTGCAGGGCACCTGATCCATAAGGTCCATAATGGATTTATTAAGCCTCAGCAACTAGGAGCATACACATTATTTGATTGAGGCCTTGGACACTTTTACCACTCAATATATTCTGGCCGGTGTAATTTTATTTGACACTGAAAATGCTTTAGAACTTTTAAGCTGTTAATTTTTGCAACCCTTTACCACTTCAGATTTCCTGTCCGGCTCACTAGATTAATAGCCTGTCAGGGCTCCACAGTCACTGTGATCACAAGGTATACTGTCTCTCAGTGTGTTAACATCACAAGAGGTGCCTAACAAGGGTGCTTCATATCACAGTATAATGCACTTCTTTTATTAAACTCTTAGCAATTTTGATCTGAAATGCAAATCTCATTAATCCTCCAATAGTGGGAAAGTCTAAACTCAACTATGTGTGAATCACCAATATTTCTCCAATATTTAATTCACCCTTGATTTATTTGGAGTGTCACAGAATTGGACAGTTATAGGTTAAGCACTTAATATACTAAAATACTTATTTTTAATGCTTCTCTGAATGTTCTCCTATATGCATGAGGGGAAGGTTTTGATATTTCCCCATGAGCTATCAGGAATAATGAGCTCTGAAGATACATCACAGCTAGTTAGACTAAGTTCCCCCTCATTGCTTAACAAGTTGAGATCATTATGTTTGCTCTGGAAGGCCTTACTATGGCCACTATTTTGTGATATTAATATTGGCACTCATGCCATTAGAAAAAGTAGAAAGTATATTTTCTGAATGTATATGGCTCTGGAAGAACCATAATCCATGCTCCCAATCTCAATATTTGGAATATTTCTGAGGAAAATAATTTTCATTCATATTACATTGGCTTAATAGCTATGCATTTCTTTCAGTTTTGTGCTGTCTATATTTTTCCAGTATTTTTATTCCATGATACAAACAGAAGAAACTCAGGACCTGTCATTTTGCCTGCATATTCACGCCACTCCTAAGTCAGCATATTTTAGGACCTTGACCAACACTAATTCAAAATCAAGAGTTTTTTCCTGAATGTACTTTATCCCTGCAATTAACTTGAGTCCTTGCTTAACAGGACCCCTTCTGAGACCTGGACTAAAAAAAACCTAAAGAAAGAGCCTGCTCTCTGCAGAAAGGGGATTCTGTAGGAGATTTTAGTTATATGTGAGGGAGCACCTCAAATCTGGAATGAGCAAGATGGGAAAGGACGTGAAGACTGTGATCTGAATGATTGACAAGAATTGCGTAATGTGTATAAAAGACAAAATTAGGGAGGCGTCACATATACAATATAATAAAAAATGGTAAGATATTAGGAAAGTGCTAAACAAAATTACACTATTACCATAAATAACGGTTTCTTTTATCCATGGAAAGTGATCTGTCTGTAATGAAAAGGAGATCCCTCTAAGGCAAGGAGCAGTTACTTTTGCAAAGTCTTGGAAGATACTCAGCGGCACATATGGAAGAAGAGCACTATGTGATTCTCTTTGTAGGAGTTACCAAGCCTCAGAACTCACAAGCACCATTTGGTAATAATACCTATGGTTTAAACAAAGACACAAAGACAAAAAGAAATGGAGCAAGAGGAATAGAATTTAGAACCAGGTCTCAGGAAAGACAGGACTGAAGAAAAAAAGAGCAGACAGACCAATCTAACTTTTTAATTGTGAAAATATAACAGATGCTGAAAACTAGCAAACGCAAATGTAAGGATCAACGATTGATAGTTTGCAACAAATGTCTCAGCATATTAGGGTACTATACTTAGCTTCCTGTGAAAGTCTGCCACACTTTCCTTGGTGGTCTTTCACAGGGCTCTGTCCCCTAATGACGATGTTGTACCTAACACTGTAAGGGAGTCAGAAGAAGCACCACCATCCTTGCAAAAGTTAGCACCAAACCATGTTGGACTCAGCAATGGAAATGGAATCACCTCTACCAACATGATGTCTGCCATGGAGCCAAATCAAAATAGGGAGGTTCCAGTGCTAGAGCTGCAGAGGGAAGTTTAATCTTGTTTTGGCAGAGACGCTGTTACTGTCTTCTATTATATCATATAGCCTATGTATAGTTTTGTTTTTCTGTTTTAAGTTCACCAAAGGTAGTTGAGTTCGTATCGGACATTGGTATGAAAGTGTATAAATGTCAATTAGTCAAAAGTGGTAGAAGCTTGCTGAGACGTGTTCTAATTATATGTCATCCTCTTCATTAAAGTCCAAACATTTTTTCATATTACTCACAAAGGCAGTTTACATTTACAGGGGGCTGGAGAAGAATTATTGCAGGAATCCAGATGGCGATAGTAGTCCCTGGTGTTACACCATGGATCCAAGTGTGAGATGGGAATACTGCAATCTACAGAAATGCCAAGGAACAGTGGTTATTGAACAGAGACCAATAAAGACGACCCGGACACCATCGAACAAGCCAGGTGAGCAATAAAGGTGTAGAAGATTTTATTATAATGGTTGCCTGATGGCTCTAAATTTTTATCTTGAGTTGATGTGCAATTATTTGAGAAGTTGATAAAGTGGTCCAAACTGGATATTACACTCTGGACTGAGGCGTTGCAATCCTCCTCCTGGAGTTTGGAGGGGGACATTGATATTGTTTACCAGGCATTTGAGGAATGGGTAGAATTATCGTGAGATGTACACATCCCTAGAAGAATCCAGAAGTTCTCCCAAACTAGCTCCAGTATCATAGGTTCACACCAGAAATCAGGGAGTTGAAGAATGCGTGTAAGAGAGAGGAAAGAAAAGGCCATTTATAAAAAGGCATTGAAAAAATATCGACACACGATCATGAAAGCAAGGCTAGTGGACTTTGTTCATAGGATTTCTTAGTCCTCCCAAGCTTTCAAGAAAAATGTATACAATTGTGAACTCCTTCCTGAAACCAAAAGTTGCAGGAGCTGGACCTCCTCCATCTAAGGAGAGCTGCAATGAGTTGCCCAACTTCTTTCTCTGTAAGATTAGGTCCATTCATGATTCTTTGGCATGGGATACAAACCCCTATCTTATGAGAATGAGGGCTTATTGGATAAGAATGTTTCTCCAATTCTTTCAGTCCTGCCTTAACTTTGCTGTAATACCATTTGGGAAGCAGCAAAAACTTTTAAGTCCAGCTCCCCTCTGGACCTAATGCCTATATATAGCTTGATGAAAGAAAGAGACACTCTATTACCACCCCTTACCAGTATGTCTAATCTATCATTGGACAGTGGGCAAATCCCTGATTCTTTGAAACATGCTATAATTAGTCCACTGCCGGTTAATTGATACTTAACCAACTTTTCGGAGACCCATAATCTCTTGCATCAGGCGCAGATCAGATTTAGACCCAGATACAGCACTGAGATGGCTCTTTTACTGGCTATGGAAGATTTGAAGAAATCTCTTGATGAAGAAAGGTCAGCTGTGCTCATTCTCCTTGATCTGAGCCCAGCTTTTGCCACTGTTTCCCACTCCATGCTTTATCAAAGATTGGAGAGTTTAGGGATTACGGGAAAAGTATTAAAATGGCTGACCTCATTTCTTGACAACAGAAGCTCCCAGGTCGGGAAAGGTTCCTGTTTGTAGAGGATCCATCAGCTTAAATGTGGTGTACCTCAGGGATCATCCTTGAGCTCCACTCTTTAGCATATATGTATGGGCCCTAGCAGATGTTATCTGCTCATTTGGTATCACTATGGTGTCCTATACAGACGACACAGAGATTGTCGTTCCCTGGCACCAAATATCAATCAGACTGTGGTGAATTTATCTAGTTTCCTTGAACAAGTCAACAAATGGATGGGCTGTAGTTGCCTCAAACTAAATGGTGACAAGACTGAGGTTATGGTGGTCGGGGACAACCCATCCCTTAAGCACCATCTTATATGGTCTTAATGCCTGGGGGAGTACCCGTCTCCTACACCAGAAGTCAAGAGCTTGGGATTTCTTTTGGATAAAGATCTCACCATAGCTTCCAAGGCCAGGAAATTTGCTGGGACTTGTTTTGCCCTGTTAAGAGGCCTAAGTAAGATGCTTAAATGGCTCCCTGCTGAAACTCAAAGAGCAGTTGTACAAAATCTCTTACTCTCACAGTTGAATTATGGTAATTCGCTTTACCTTGGCAGCCCAGTCTATGTCCTTAAGAGACTACATACCGTTCAAAATGCAGCAGCGTGTGTTTTGCTGAACCTTCCAGAATGGCAGTCTGCCTGCCGGGCCTTGGCCAGTCTTCACTGGCTTCCAGTAAGCAAAAGAATTGACTTTAAGGCTTTCTGCATTGCACACACAATAAGGTATGCTCAGGGACCTCATATCCTGAGTCATATAATCGTTACTAGGAATGCACAAGATCTGAGATCAAACAACCGCTTTTTTCTGACCATTCCTAGAATTAAAATGGCCAGAAGTAAAGGGCGATCATTTGCCTACCAGGTGTTTAGGCTTTGAAACTCCCTCCCCATTCATCTTAGGGCCACCAGTAAACTGCCCAGTTCTAGAAAGCACCTAAAAACCCATTTATTTGCATAATTAATGCAGTACTGCACTTCTTATGATTTCTGTCAGCGCTGGGAAGCCCGAGTCTGGGTAGCCATGCACTCTACAAGAATATAATAATAATAATAATAACCATTCAGCTAATCAATCAGCTCCCCTATCCGGCAAAAGTCATTGTGAAGGCCGTCAACAGACAACTAACCCGCTTCCTAGAGGAGAACCTCACCCTGGACCCTTCCCAATACGGATTCCGCAGCAACCCCTGCACCAAAACCACCCTCATCGCTGCCACTGACGACATCAGAACCATACTGGAAAGCGGTGAAACCACGGCCCTCATCCTCCTGGACCTCTCAGCCGCGTTCGGAAACCGTCTGCCACCAAACCCTATGCTCATGCCTCAGTAATGCTGGAATCCGCTGCAGAGCCCTGGACTGGGTCACCTCCTTTCTCACCGGCATAACCCAGAGAGTCCGCCTCCCCTCATTCCGCTCGGAGGCCACTGAAATAATCTGCGGCGTACCCCAGAGTTCGTCCCTCAGCCCGACCCTCTTCAACGTCTACATGGCCTCGCTCGCTAAACCTCGCCCGATCACACAACCTCAACATCATCTCATACGCTGATGATACCCAGCTGATCCTCTCCCTCTCCAAGGACTCCGCCAAGACCTACCTCCACGAAGGAATGAAGGCCATCGCCGAATGGATGAAGAGCAGCTGCCTCAAACTCAATTCCAACAAGACGGAAGTCCTCATCTTCGGCTCCACCCCCTGTGCATGGGATGACTCCTGATGGCCTGCCACTCTCGGAACTGCTCCGACTCCCACCGACCACGCATGCAACCTAGGATTCATCTTGGACCCCTCACTATCCATGACCCAGCAAGTCAATGCCATCTCCTCCTCCTGCTTCAACACCCTCAGCATGCTCCGAAAGATCTACAAATGGATACCCACCAAAACCAAAAGAACAGTCACCCAAGCCCTCATAAGCAGCAAACTGGACTGTGGCAATGCCCTCTACGCAGGAACAATGGCCAATCTCCAGACGAGGCTGCAACACATCCAGAACGCCTCCGCATGCATCATCCTGGACATCCCCCGCCACTGTCACATCACAGACCACCTGAAAAACCTGCACTGGCTCCCAGTCAACAAGAGAATCACCTTCAAACTCCTCACCCATGCTCACAAAGCACTGCACAGCACTGGACCAGAATACCTCAACAGACGACTCTCCTTCTACACCCTGACCCGGCATCTCCGCTCCGCCGACCTCGCCCTCACAACCGTCCCACACGTCCGCAGAACTACAGCTGTCAGTAGATCATTCTCGCACCTTGTTGCCAAAATGTGGAACACTCTTCCCACCCACCTGTGCCAGACCAAAGACCTCCTTACCTTCAGGAAACTTCTCAAGACCTGGCTGTTCGAGAGTAGCAGTAGCAGCACCTCCTGCCGCCCCCCTTCTCTCCCCTCCGCTCCTCAGTGTCTTGAGACCCTCACGGGTGAGTAGTGTACTTTACAAATACCTGATTGATTGATCATGAGTGCTCTTTAAATATCCCAAAATTTTAGCTACATCAGTACTAACGGGTCAACAATTCGTCTCCGATAGGCTCAACTGTTTTTAGAAGTTGAAAGCAAACAAACATTGGCAACACCAATAGGCCTGGCTTACAACTGGAAGTGCCTGGATGCTTGCATTCATACAGTCACTAATCCATCGGTCCTAGCCCCACACACCATCCATATACTTAATTACTCATCCTGGCTCTCATGCATCTATTCATCCACTTTTTGACACATGCCTGCATTTACCCACTCTTCCATTCGAATTGCAACACAAATACAGACTCATAAATCAATAAAAAGGCACTTTCAGTTATCAGCCAGACTTATATGTTTTAATGCTAGTTTGTGAGGGGTTTGAGAGTGGTTTCAGTATATGTGAGTGGTAGCCCGTGAGGGATACAACAGTGCTGTCCATAGCGTCTGACACCTAGTCTGTGAGGGTTGTGAGAGTGCTTCCAATAATGCACACATATCAGCCACAAAGTTCACTATTATCTGAATCATTTTTCAAAAGGACTTCATCCTACTTATAAGTCAGTCGGTATTAATCAATATCATATATTGTTGCACTTGCACTGTAACTGAAAGCAACTAGTAAGCGATTCCAACTCTCCAAAGAGTAGAAGAAGAAGGCATGGAATAAGAACAACAGGGAATTAAAATGAGAGAGACCAGTGGACCCTGCAGCTGGTACATTGCAGGCACCACTGGTTAAACCCACTGGGCCAAGACTCTGACACCCACGTCTACTCAGACAATCTGCTTGAGAATCACCAAAATAACGATAACCATGGGCACTATTAAGGATGAGGCAACTTAGAGGCATACTCTGATGTAGATCTAGTGGTATAATAAGAGGACAAGGCACTTTGGAACCTCCATGCAAGGGTTTTAAATGCCAACAGTTAAAGATTTTGAATTTCACTAGTAGGAGAGTAAGTAGACTTCACAAAATGCAAGGTAGTGTACCAGGCTGTGTGTCGTAACCCCAACAAGGAGGGATACAATGGATACAATTTTGTATCAAATGACATATCAGCCTTGCCAGGGGCAGGAGCATCACTCTGTAGGGCATTAAAGAAAGACTCTAGTACACAAAGGTGCAAATTGCACCTTTTTGTTTTTTGTTTAGTAGCATGGATCTGTTTGGGAGGTCTGTGAACCTACTGGCCTACTCTGCTGGCTACCCTACAGTCTTCCTCGGCTGAGCCATCTGAGTCATCATCTTCATATACTGAGTACTGGGGTACACCTTTTGTATTTGCAATGTTGTGCGACCTTGCTCAACTGGATAAACTTTACATGAGGCCTCTGGAATACACTGCAGAGCCTTTACACTCTTCTGCCGACATCTAAATCTTACTTTTAGTAGGCCAGATGTTATATCAATGACTCAGACTGGTATGTCTGTGTGCACTGTTTTATCTCTTTTCACTTGTACTATGGCCACTGAGGTATGCTGTGAGGAAGGAGAGATTGTGCTCTGTCACCAGATTTTTTTTTATAACAACAAGATTGAATATGCTATGTTTGTACATTGGTTGTGTGCTACATGTTTAATTTGAATTTGGAAAACATGACGTACCCGTATGGCAACCATTGCCAAGATCTCCTCTGGGAAATCAACTATTTAGTCTACAATGCCTGGACATGTATGAGATGTACATACTTTCTGGATAGCATTACACAGTGTATGTTACGTTACAACGTGCATTGCAGACAACCTGTGTTAGGGACATTGGGAAACTGTGCTATCTGGTGCTTTGTGTTCTGCTGTTCTTGGGTGACATTTAGAACATTTATGTGGGTGTTAATTCTACTTAACATAGCATTCAGAAAGTTACATAATATCCTAGACAAGTTTCTTTAGGACATCCCACCTACTGCAATTTCAATGCATGATGCAAGAAGATGTAGTGAGCGTAGGACCTTCACACTGGTTGATGGCCGGCTGGCTGCAATTACTGTGACTGGCAACAGTGGTTGTTTTTACATTGCATCACCTTCACACATATGGCCCTTTGCCACCAACTTGTCTTTTTTCCCATTCACATTCCCAATTGTTGCTTTCAATGATGGCATCACTTTCCAAAACCTTCTAAAACCTTGAATTATCCACAAAAGTACCCTTTGCTGAATTCAATCTTTTGTCTAGTTTTGAGAAATGTATAGCTTATGGGGTTTATCTATGTTTTTGGAAGTAGAAACTGCGAAAATAAAAATCACTGACCACCACATAGGAAGGTGCAAAAAGCAGTGATGAAAAAAATGTTTTTCCTTTATACATGTTTCTGAAAGCTAGGAGGAGGTTGATGGTAGCACTGCAAACTGCTTTTTGATGCCATGTTTAGAAACAAACACACACATGCTTTCTTACTCAGCACTGTTTTCCGATTTTTCAAAAACACATTTTGTCATATCCTTTTCCCATTTTTTTCCATTGCAAATCAAATACCTGGATACGTTTACAACTCCTAAAATATGGGGAAAAGGCACTTTTATTACATAAGCCTGTATCTGTGTCTTGAGAACTGTCCCCTTTGGTTTTTAATTAATATCTGGATCACTTAAAGTTAGCCTGGGAAGCCCTATCTTAAGTTATGGTCTGGAAGTAGTTTAGAGGATTGGTTTCCAGAATAATTGTAAAGGAGCTGCAACAGTGAAATAGTACCAACGTTTTACAGTGGTAAATTTATTTCACTGGAATTCTATTAGAAAGTGCTGCCTTTGGCTGCAAACTAGCAGCATCTGTATGTACAGGAAGCTGCAAAACTCAACCGTAACAGAACACACAGAAAGTCAATAACATAGTAACAGCTCCACATCAAAACACCAAGAAAACAAAGCAATGCAAACCAGCAATATTATACAATAACAACATATGAAAAACACAATATAACCAACAAAACACCACACCCACCACCACTACAGAACGTGGCACAGCCAAGCAATAGACAATCAATTACAATGCAACAGAATAACAATAATGCATTACCATGAGTAACATGACAATACAATAACATAACTTAAAAGCACAGCAGCACACCACAACATAGCCATATACAACAACACAACCAAAACACAATCATAATTCATAAAACAAGATACCACATCATAGTAACATATAACCCAAAAAATCAATGCAGCAGAAATAAATCATAAAACACCATTATAATATCGTAATGATATTGTATCTCGTATATTTTGTTGTGGTGACTTCTTGTTGTGTTGCCTTATTATTTTGCTTTAATGTTGATATATGTATCTGTGTATTGAGGTTTTGTGTTCTTGTGCTATGGTACATTGTATTTTACTAGTGTATCATGTTGTATTGTTGTTGTGTTCCGTTGAAGTTTTATGCTATTGGTGTGTTACATGTGTTATGTCATGTTGTGATTTGTTGTTGTTTTGCTGTGTTGTTTTTACAAGTTGTTCTCTCATGTTGTGTTGCTGTATTGGCATGTTGTTTGATGTGATGGTGTTATGTCATTATGTTGTTGCGTTGTTCTGTGTGGCATTGCCGTTGCTTTATTGTGGTGTTGTTTTAGGTGGTGATGGGTTTTATTTTTGTGATAATGTGCCTGTGTTGTAGGTATGGTACCTAATCTCTCATCAAATACTGAACTATTTACTGAAGAACCATATAATTACCCCCAACAAATGTTTTGTTATCTGGTCCTATTGCTTTGGAATTGTTGTCCACTTTTTTGGCCCTTTTCAAAAATCATCAGGCTTTTAAGAATACCTTAAAAATGTGGAATTGTTAAATATTTTTTAATGCTCGTGAGCCATTCCTCACTCTCTACTACCCGGTTATTAATGCAGATGTCAAAACATTTTTGGTCTGCGATAATACATATTGTTGATGGCAGTACTGCAGTACAAGGTGTAAATGATGTTAACCCCATCATTAAAAGAAATGTGTGGCTTTGGCAACTTGTCACAAAAGAATTTGTGCATATGTAAGCATATATACTTCAGATGATGTATAGCAGCAACATAACACCAGTCCTTCAACAACACAGTTCCACATTACAAATACAGATCACCACAATGCCAGAGTGGCAGTGCAACACAGAATTCAACACACCAATATAAAGAAACAGCAATGCACAAGCAAACAGCAAAACCAAAATGCAGCACAACAAAAATAAACAACAGAACAGTGCAATAACATTTTATGTTATGTAGATTAGTGGAGTGTACTATCACCTGGAAGGGTATTCTGACGCTGTACAAGTGTGCCTAGCCAAACCTAGGGACTATTGAGACTATTCAAAATGCCAGGTCCTCAACTTCTTGCAGAAGTCAAGAAGTAAGGAGGAGGTTCTTATGTCTAGTGGCAGCTCCTTCCACATGCTAGGAGCAATGTAGCAGAAGGCTCAACTGCCAGATCTGGCCTTCCATTTGCATAGAACATATGCAAGTAGGAGTACAGACAAACGGAGGTGACTGGAATGTTTGTGAAAGCAGATGCATGTGTTGAGTTATGCTGGGCCAGTGTTATGTATTGCCTTGAAAGTGTGAGTGAAGAATTTGAATTGTGTTCATTTGTGCATGGGAGCCAGTGGAGCTCCTTCAGGTCTGGTGTGATGTGAGTGCTCACGGGTTCTGAAGGGTCTGCAGCCTTCTAGTTAGTGCTTTTCTGATCCCAACATAGAGGGGGTTCCCATAGTCCAGCTTGCTTGTGACGAGGGCGTGAATGACAGCTTTTCAGGTGCTGATTTGGAGCCATTGGAAAATCTTCTTCATCATCTTCAAGGTTTGGAAACATGAGGCAGTGATGGCGCTGACTTAAGCCTTCATGTTGAGTTTGCTGTTGATGATGATCCTGAGGTTCTTGGCATGGGTGGTGAGGGTGAGTGTCGGTCACTTCTCTGTTAGCCTCCAAGTGGAGCCCATAGTGAAGTGCTCTTCCCAAAGATGACAATTTCAATCTTGTTGGTGTTCAGCTTCAAACAGTTGGTCTTCATCCAGTGAGCGATTTATTCATGCAGACATTGAATTTGAGTCGGGTACTGGGTGATTTGTCTGTGAGGGACAGAATGAAATGCAATAACAAATTAAGCAACACAATAACAACATAAGAACACAACGGAAAAGGACTACACATTACACCAGGACAACAACACAACAACTATAATAACAGCAACATACCATAACAGAAAAACAGAACATTAGCCAAATATGAAACAACACAAACAAGATAATAATATACTAGCATAGACAATACAACACAACAAGACAGTAATAAAAACAAGACCCGAATACAAAAAACTACAGCACAATAGTACAATAATGCAACTGAGTTAACTTTTTGTGCTGTGCTGTCACTACTTGCTTGTTGTGTTTTATTGCTTGTGCAGTTATTGCTTTGTGGTTGTGAAAGTGTTGTGTTATGGTATGTTATGTCTATTGTTGTGTTTTATTTCGTTAACATTGCATTGTGTTGTTTTCAAGTACATTGCACTATGATGCATTGTTCAGTTGTCTTTTTTGTGCTGTTTTATTTTAGATTGTGCTAATATGTTGTGTTTTTGTTCTTTCTTCCTGTGGTGCTTTGTAGTTTTTGGTTAGGTTTGTGCTGTGGTTATTTTGATGTCTTGTGGTGTATTGGAGATGTGCTTTTTTGCACTGTTGTGTCATTTTAGTGTTACACTATGGTATTATTGTGCATTGTGTTATTGTTGTACTGTTGGTTTGTTGTCTTTGTGTTTTTCTTTTTCTTGTGTGAGTGTGTTGTGTATAGTGTTTTTGTTGTGTATTGTTATTGTATTGTAATGGTGTTCTTTTGTGTTATTAAACTTTAAATATAAAGCAGCACATTGGAGTAAAGTTCAGCAACAAAAAACAATTGCCTCTTCCAAATATAATAGCACACCAAGACTACAACTCAGACCATACATCACAGTAGCACAACCCACTCTCTTTTTATGCGATCTAACCCCTAGTCCAACATACTGCATGAAAACGTTACAAATAACCCTAATATTCATACATGTTTACATTAAGTGTTCTTTTGGACATGTATAATTAAAATTAAAGCGAAACAGAGCAATAGTGCTTATCAATTTGTATATTAAGTACATATCTAAAATAGACAGTATAAATGACCCCAACAGTATGCTAATTATGCAGTTACAAATCATCGAAGAGTTCACTAACTTTTTAGAAGTGCAAGGCCATAAGCAAAGTACCTTCATAAGGTTACCAAGTCCGTAAGTGATTTGCTGCATTTTTGGGGGGAATCTTGAAGGTATTGTTTTGCTTACTATGTATGATACATCCTTCCTTGCATTCCCCGGACATTTTTGAGGCTTCTCCCTCTTTCAACTTCTTGTCTAAATATTTATGTTTTATTCCTTCTCCCTGAATGTGTTTTCAGGTATTATTAGCTCCCCTCCATCTCATTCTTACCAACATGCTTTTTCATGAGGATACCTACTAACTTCTGTCTCACAATATACATTTTTTTTGGTTTTCTCTCTCTCACCACATTCTCTTTTCCATGCATCATTTTCTTGAAATGACCCATAACAACTCTGCCTCTATTCACTAATGTTTTGTTTAGCTGGGTAGATGCTTCAACGAGAAAAGACACAGGCTTACTCAGGAAAAAACACAGCCTTTAGGTCCGCAGGTTACGTCTTTATATGAAATGGAGTTATGCATGATTTTCAAGACAGCTATTGAGACATGGGTTACTCACGTGTGATCAGGAAGCAGACAGGCACCTGCTGTGTGTTGTTGATTGCCACTCCTTTTTCAGAAGTGTATATTGCAATATTGTGGTTTAAATGTCGACTGCAAAAATATTGTAGCTCTATTTTGAAAACAACCATAACATCAAGGTAAGTATGTACAGGGAAAAACAGATTTACTGTTTCTTAACACCAAATCTGCCTACCTTGGCTATATGTTGGTAAAGGAGATCGTGGATAGGATCATTTCCCACTTCAGTATCTAAAGCACGGTCCAATGGTATAACACCAAAATCTCTTACATATTATAATGTCATTATCTCTCAAGGAGTGAAAAGTCGAATTCTTAGGACCAAGAAACCTTGAGGCCCATGGCATATTAAGAGATGATATCTGAAGGCCAGTACTGAGAGTGGAATTTTGAGGTATCCTATTTGATCACCTCCAGGTTGAATTACTTTATTCCAGGGAGGGGCATTGGAAGGGCGGCTTCTTCTGCAATACATTATGCACCAGCAGTTTGCTTGGGTGCATTCCTGCAGAAAGAGTATTGAAGTATTAGACATTCACCTTTGTGGCTGGTGAAAGTGGGGTTTGAAATAGTTTATTTTGTCAGAGTCTATCAGCCCGATTAGCAAACTGCATCTTGTAGGAAAAGAAGTAGTACTGTAGTAGTACTACTCATGCTCTACAAAATGCAGTTCAAAAACTTATGGCCGCAGACCTCCACTTCTCTTATTTTCTCTGTGAAGAGAGCTCCACCACAACTTAATAGTACGTGTAAGATGCACTGGGGAAATGATGAGATAATAAGGAATAATTAGTCATAAATGGGTGGATTTAAGGAAAATTAAATAAGGTACTTGAGAGGAGCTTGTTAATAGAAATCACAGACCCACACAAAAGTAAGACAATTGCAATTCACAAAATACATTTCTAGAGTCACTACATCCCTAAAAGTGTAAAAACAACCTTAGAATGTTGGTGTAAGTCAAGCACCACACATGACTGATCAATGGTACTGCAATATAATGCCACACACTTCCATAGAACCACTGATGGCCGGTATTTAAATAGCACCCCATAGTGATAATGTGTATAAAAGTATAAAGTATTTAGATTCATTAAATAGAGAATGTTTAACCAAGTTTACTAAAAATTAAATAAAACTAAAAATGTTAGTAAAAGCTGGTCACATTTTTACATCGTTTTCAATAAATAATACTTATAAATTAAATTAAATGTTCCCACAGGGAGTTCTCCACCCTGGTGGGGGAGACAATCATTATCAGGTGAAACATTACTATTAGTAACATTTTACTTGTACATTTTGATATAGGAGGCCTCACCCTCTCATGTAAATAGGTGTACACATGTAAATCTACAGCTTAGTGTAAATCTCCACTCAGAAATGGGTAATGGCAAAAAAGTTCAGAGTTACACCCAAGTATTGGAGTAAAACTACACGTGTAAATATACACATATATATTTACCTTTGTGAATCGTCCCCTATGTTTTTATAGAACTGCAAGACAGTTTGACCTATAGGACTTACGTTGAGATAAATATTAAGAAAGGAAGTCATGTAAACTGAAATGTGTCCTTGGACATCTTCCCTTGTGTTGACTCTTGTGTACCAACGTTTTCCCTCTTAGTGATTTTCTATATCTTCTTTTCTTCGCATGTAATGAAGCATCTACACCCTCGCCTGCAAATGACGGTTCTGGCCAAGGTATGAAAGATAATTGGTTTAATTGTTCTGTGAATATCTTTTAAATGCCTTTCAAATAGCATTTTATTGTTCGCATATGCAGCGTGAGCATTCTACTAAATCCATCTTGCAAATGTCTCAAGAAACATGATGTGGAAACTTCTGACATGGCCATCACTTCGGGGGGGGGCATCAAGGGTAGAGAAAATAACAGTTCCCTTTACCCAGTTGTGGATTTTTAGTTATTATCAGCGTTAAGCTTTTTAGAATATTGCTTTGTTTGATAATGTCAGGTGGGGGTATTACCACATCATTCACTGCATGGTCCTTTTATGTACATATTATCTCAGAGAAAACGCACACGGGCTGATCCCCTTTGTAATATTCGTATATAGAACGGCAGAGTTTTAATTCTACTCAGTGCCACCGACAGATCACATTTCGAAACTGAACGTTTCCTTTTACAGATCTTTTTAAACTATTATAATTTTGCATGTTTTACCTTTCAGATTGTAAGGTCGGTAAAGGTGAAACATATCGAGGTCGAATATCAACAACTACAGGACGCCACACTTGCCAAGCATGGAGTTCTCAGTACCCCCAGGTCCATTCCAGTTTTACTCCACAATCCCATCCAGAAGCAGGCCTTGAAGGAAATGTAAGAACCCCCTAGCGCCATTTTGCAACAGTTCGCTGCATTCTGGTTATTGAACATAGCACTTAATATAAAAAAATGAGGGCAGGGTCCAAATGTTTGCATACTTTCCAGCCACTGGCGCTGCCGAAAGCGGTGGTTGCCCAATAAGAAAGTGGATTGATTGTGACTTCTCCTTTTTCTTCCTCCACCCAAAAATTCTAATCTTGTTACCTTAGTCTTACAAGTTATTTTCACCACTACTTTCTCCCCTTTTCGGTTTTCCTATATTCCTATTAGTTATTCTCCCTTCCTTTTCAGCCTTTGTCCTTCTTGTTCTGGTACAGACTCTGACGATGAAAAATAAGCATCAGTCCTCAAAAGTGAATGTTGCTATCCAACACTTCCTACCGCTGGCACAAGTTAAGCACTTTGGACCTGATTAGGAGTTTGGCGGACAGTTTTCACCGTCTGCCGAACTTCTGACGTGTAGGTTGCTGCTACACTGGCTACCTTCCCCCTGGACCCATTAAGAGATTCCTAATAGGTCAGTGGGTGGAATCCTGAGTTTCTGCCCGCTGACCTAGTGGACAACAGCCTACAGCATTGTCTCTGCCTCGTAATCGACCCGGCGGAAATGCTGTAGAGCGCTGAGTGCACCAGCACCCTCGCAAAGTTCACTGCCTGCAAAGCAGACAGTGAACATTGCGAGGGTCCTGGCCAGGGAGGACCCTGCACTGCTCATACCCATGGGGCCCCCTGCACCTGTTCTTTCCCAGCATTTTCATAGCAGTTGTATCGCCATGAAACTGCTGGCGCAGAAGCGAGTCGTAATCCCTAGGGCAGCCCTGCTTGCAGCGCTGCCCTGGCAGAATAGGACCGCCACCACATCCCGGCGGAGATTGATGGCCCCTGGTTGTCTAACCCCCAAGGTTGAAAGATGGCTCTTGGACCGCCACATTGGCGGCCGTCTAGCTGCCATCCACGAACCTGGGGGTCTTGTGACTGCTAGGTTTGTAATGAGGCCCTATGATATTGTAGCTGTTGTCCAAACTAGTTCATATGCACTCCATCAAACCCTTTACTTCCCATAGTTATCACAAACTTGTCCAGTGCTTTTAATTTACTTGCAATTAGAACAAGAAGTTTTTTTTACATTAACAAACACCCAGCTGGTTGAAAAATGGCCATTAATAGCTGTGTTGAGACTGGAGTTAAATCCCAAATCCGCTGTGGCCAGCCTACAGGAGAAGTCTTCAGGGGCATGCCAGTTTATCAAGCTCCTATGACAAACAGCAAGTTATACTTGGAAAGGCTGGCAGAAAGTCAGTTCCAGTGGGCTACTGGGGGGCCCTACACTGCACATACCCATGCATGGGCTTTGCAGGAGCACCCTGACATTGCGCATTCTGATGGTGCTGGAGTGCTACGGTATTGGGCTCTGTTCCTTTAAGGGAGCTGAGACTAATATTGTAGCATTGTTCCCGCCGGTCAGCCCAGCGGGAATGCATGTTACAATGTTGCTGTCAGTCAGCCCGGCGGGAACATTATAATACGCTTGGGGGAACACCACCTGTCCACCTGTATGTCAGTGGCATCCTCCCCGCGGGTTTGGCGGTTGGCTCCCCTGACCACCAAACTTGCAATGAGGCCCTAAGATCGGTTCCATTGTCTCTTTGGGAAAAAGTGTTCAGATTGCTTTGCTTTTCTTTTCTATTTTTCACTTTTCTGCATTTTTTGGTTATAGCTACTGTATTTTTATTTAAAAAAATAGTCTCAACTTCTAAGTAAATTTTCACCTGGTGGTACTGAATTTCATTTGTTATTGCTTCACTTCCTCACATCTTTGATTAAACCCTGAGATCAGCTGTGGCTACTAAATGTGATACAACATAAACCATTGACTGGCTCTTGGTTGTCTTGTGCGTGTCTCCTTGACCATGTCTTTGCGTGAGCTTTGCCAGAGTAAGTCTCAATCTTTTCCCAATCATTATAATCACCTTGACAAGTTATTTCTTAGGGTATTATTGGGACAGGGGAATTGCGAGACATGGTAAAACTCAAACCTAGGGGAATATCCCTTGTGCCTGAGCCCAATCAAGTTAAATACCAGCATTATTTATGTTGCTAAGGTCTTATGTAAGCTCCATGTTAAAGCAGTGTTTGTGTAGAAACAGATGCCCACGTGAATGAGTTTTCTTCGGTTTGTTATGTTTTAGGGTCACATGATTGTTACTGCAAAAGAAAACTTAGTGAAGTGTGCCTTCTCTCAAATTGCCAAATGCCAAAGAAAGAAATTGGTGAAAAATATATAGAAAATGTTAAACACAAAGGTTATCTACATCTATATATAATAATGGAATAAGTCCGAATGATCGGTGTTGGTGGGAAAACTCAGATGAGAAGCATCTTGATAGTGCTTCAGGGGAAAGCAGGTTTTGATAAACTGCAATTTTCTAAAACAATGATTTATGAGTCAGAAATAAAGGAATCAGCTAAAATAAAATATAAGTATTAAAATGCAATTATATTTTTTCTAAAATTGAATAATAAGTTTACATTGATAATTGATATTTGGGATCATTAACTCAGGTATTAATGTATGGAATTTATTGTAGTATTGCAGAAACCCTGATGGAGATATAAATGGGCCCTGGTGCTACATAACAACACCCGGAGATAAGAAATGGGACTACTGTGATATTCCAAAATGTGGTAAGTGTGATTTTTAGATTCCATCCCCAGCCCTGGCGCTCCATTTTCTGAGGTCTTAGAAGGAATGCAATGCTTTTTCACTTTCCATTTGTTAACTCTTAACAATTAGAAGAATGTATTATTTTGCAGTGAGGGACCATAGAAATCCATACACACCAAACACCTACTTGCACTCAATTGGGTCTAATCGTCTATGGAAATTCATGCCGATCTAAACCACTAATGTTTTTCTAGCTATCTAATCTTAATACACACTGTAAATTTAAGTATTTGGTCATTGGCTAAATGAGCTGAATACTTATTTTTTTACTCTAATTGAATAGGAGAAAATTGAGTGGAGTTTAATGCTAATATAAATTATGTGCAATCACAGGTATTGTGGTGTAGTCAACCGCAGTGTGATTTTTTAAATTCATTCAAGGTACACATTTCGCTGGATGTAAATAACAGAAACAAGATACATGATGTAAAAAAACAAACAAACTAAGGTGACCAATAGCTCCATGTACCGGATGCAGCAGCACTGTTTTACAGTTGTGATTGCTGGGAGTTGTTCACCAAGTGACAATGATGATAATTCATCATGGCGGTCAGAAAACAGAAAGATATATGTGAATCATCATTCGGGTCTGTGTTGCACTCCAAAGGATGTGTATTTTTCTGAGAGTATGGTTGGCACAAGGTAGAGTTCATTTTATTATTTTTAGTGCAACAGAGTTCAGCAAGCAAAGTTGCTGCTCTGAATTGTACTGGGTGAGAGAGAATCGCAGAACCATTTCTATGAAGGTATGGTGCTGCTGCTCTCTTCTCCAGTGCTGGTGCACAAACGAGCTGCCTAGCACCACACATACACATTTGTGTCATAGTACAAAAGCATGTGTGATGTTTGGCTTAGGTTTTATACTGGAAGGACACCCTTCCATGCTTAGACTAACTTTAAAACTTTTCACAGTTGGATGTTTGCTGTACAATGCAGCATCCATGCAATTTGAATTTGTGAAACATTTTGAGAAATGAAAACATGTTGACACCTGCATTGCATTCCTTCTAAGACCTGCCACTTAGTGATCATGTGAATGTGCTGGAAGACTCAGTAAACCTTGGATGTGGCTACAGTATGATCCGGTTTGCATGCAGTGAAACACTGTTTGTTAGGGTTGCACTGTAGTAACCTTTTGACTGCCGCACAGTCCCACTGAATCACTACTGAAAGCTGGGGACTATGCCTAAAGGAATTTATGCGATAATACATAAACAAATTTACATCAAACAAGTATACAAATTATGAAATATTTATTTTGATCCCAAACACCACATATGCAAAAATCGAAATTTAAATTTTAACGGGAAGGTTGAAGTTTTTCAAAATGTAGTTTTACTTCTAAAAGATAATGTGCTATGATATGGTAGACTCCCAAATTGTTACTTTGTTTGTTTTGCTCCTAGAATATGCTCTGTTTTTGTGTTGTGCAAACCAGTGCTTCAATTTAGGCCACCAATGGCCTACAGAAATCTTTGGTTGTTGTACTTGAACTGCTCCCACAAATCAAAATACCATCTTAATGTTCAGACTCGAATTTCTAGTTCCTTCACATTTACGGAGCAGGCTAAAATGTTCAATTTTTCTTTTCATACATGTATACTTTATTGAACAGTGGGGCCCTCCTTTTTGAAGCATTCTGCATATCACTTTAATAATTATAAATAATGATGATAAAACCTGCTTTACGTAATTCTTAATGCTACTTTACTTCAGTGTCTAAGCTGTGTGGAGAACAGATACTATTAGTTTAATAGCCTTGTCAGACAACATAAAGAATTTCCTTTACCCCAATTTCCCCTATTTCTTTTCTGAATCTCAGGCTGTGGTCTGAGGTCAGCTGACCAGGTCCCAGTCATATTCTCTACACAATAAATGTGCTTTCCTTCCAGCACAGCCCTTCTAAACGGCAACTTGTCGGGACAATATGTTATGTCAGAATAAAGCTAAAACAAATATATGTTGGAAATTAAAAAATTTCAAACTATAAGGCAACTGTGGGAATACAGATCTACCCTAGTCCATTTGCATATGTACTGAATAATTTGTCTGAAGAGTAGGATATACATTTTAGTCTCTCCCGTGATCTGTGTGTGAATTACAGAAAGCAGACAAACCAGAACCTGTGAATTTGCTCTCTCCTAAAAATATATTTCACAGTTCTCATGCATGGACCGGCCTTGAATTGTTTTTTTTAAATTTGGAAGTGAACACTCCGATCAGAAACCAGAGTTCAGTTATCTCAATCTGTTAAAAAGTTATGAGTTTATTACAGTATTCTTTATATCACTAAGGATGCATGAAGGGTTAACCACTTCTCTGGGATGAAGAGAGAAACTAATTCAATTCTACTGATCAATTTTCCAGTGTCTATCAGTGTCTATCCGCTGCTCACAACTTCAGTGGCTCATATACAACATGGTGGGGCAAGGAGGTTTTCTGGGCCTTGTCTTAACTTTTATTGAGGGTTAAGAAATTGTTACTACTCTTCTGTTTGGCATCCGTGTTACTTGAGACTCATTCTCCATGGTCTGTGTGTGTGGACCATGCTTTTTTCTGTCACAGCCACGCCACTCTTTTCTTGTCACATACAGACTATGATGAATTACTTTTTTAAAGAACGAAACTGGTTGGATAACAAATGAGTCCATTTACACGGATGATTGACCCACCAAGGGAGACATCATCCATCACTAATCACAGTACATATGATACAAGGCTTCTTAAAAAAATGCAAATCTCAAAGAGCTGTGATCACATCACAAAACTGGGAAAGGAAGAGGGAAGAAGGGAAGACTTATTGGGAAATGTTGCCCTGTTGTGAGGGACATAGTCTTCCTAAATTGACTGGGCTTACTGAAACCTATCTCAAAGATACCTGGATAAATAACACAGAAACCTACCTTCATGTGAATTTTTCCCGTTCACTCTCTTATGGAAAGTGTCACTTTTGAGAGAAAAACATTTAAACTTTGGTGGTAAAAATGAAAAGTGTCACTTTTGAGAGAAAAATCTAACTTTGAAATAATTATACTAAAGTAGATACTCTTTTTGAAGTGTGCCTTTATAAATTGTACCAACACAATTTTGGAATATAATTTACCTATTAACCCCCAGCCAACCTATGCTTATTATCATATATTAGTCTATTCAGAATCACACAAATTGTATCAAATAACTCTTTAGTATAGCATAAAACACAGAAAATATAGCAAAGAAGCATTATTTCTATTAAAATTACAAGAACAGCCCAGACTGTACATTCTCAAAGTGCCATATATTAGATCTAACATTATAATTTTCACACAATATTGAGTTTTCAAACTACCCTCTGTCCAGCTGACTGTAACCACGCTGTCTGATTGTTCAAAAAACAAACTAAAACAAAAGTGGTTTTATCCTGCCCTAAGATGTCATAATGTGGGAAATTAAACAGAAAATGTACTTCATCATCCACTATTGGGTGGATAAAAGCAGCAATATTGCAATCCCTGCCCCACCTAAATGTAAGTTTTTGAAGAGTAGGGCACACAGTCCAAAGGGGATGTACAATGATCTTTTTATACCAGACACGCTTCTCATCCAAGGGCACAAACAAATATGCTGTAATAAAACTGACAAAATAGAATTTACAGTATCACTCTCAACTTTATCAGAACATTTTTGGTTAATATCATAGTAGGTCATGAGCAGCTGGAATCTTCTCAATATACCCTCCATATTCAGCTATGAATAAGGTGGTAAGCATATTAATTGTGTGATACACCCATGGAAGTAACTGGGCATTGTCATATTTCAAATGATCAAGTAAAGTATCTTGAAACACCTCAGCATCGGTGTTGGCCCACAATCTAACCTGCAAAACTGTGGCTTTAATAGCTACCATGTGCATGCAAGCCTTTACACTTACCTTTTTTTTGTCATTTCATTGGAGAGGACTGGTGAGCCTAAGTAATATCCTTATAATGTGTCTTGAGCACAAGACAAGGTTTTATTAACTAGAGGCCACTGTAGTTGTGCTCCATAGAGTGCTCAAGGTGTTAATTCCATTCTATAAAATTCAAATATTGTGAACAATGGTCAGTTCTCCAATTTAGTGTTCAGGATTATCATAACTAAATCACAGTTTTTCAAGCTAACTCTAACTTTTTATTTACTTGTCTAGAAAAGAAATCTTTACAACAAAAAAGAAACACCCAGTAGTTAAAACTCTCTATCAACCCCCGTTTATCAGCATTTAACAAAAATTTGTATTTTGCTGATGCTTTCTTCCTACTACAATTGCTTTGTATTTTGAACCACTATTTCTGAAGCATGCGAAAAAGATTGTGAAATTCATTCTCCATGCAGGTGACAAAACTAGAGGTACACTAATATGATAAACATAATATGGGCACCTCATTAACAACTCGCAGTCATAACATAAGTAGTCATTCAAGTCATGAATAAATATATTGAACAACAATATCTGTCTGGAGGCATATATATCTGGGAAAGATTCAGTTTTTCACAATGGCACCAGGGCCCTTTTTGTTGATTGGAGCATTCATTTTTCAGAGATCAACTTTTTATTAATGAATTCCTTAATAGTGTTGTAATTTTGCTCTATCTATGTTATCCGGAGGCCAAGAATAGCCAAAAAGGCTTCGTTCTTCAGGGTGACACACTTCATGATAAAGCAAAAGAACTAACATCCATGCCTACTCAACCCAATTTGGCTATAAAACCTGCCTAGCATTTCCTACTGATGTGATTAGCAGACAGATGAGACTGTACTCCCAGCTACAACGTTTCTGAACAGTTTACTCAGGCCTTCAAGGAGTGAAATTGATCTATACGTACAAGGTATCATATGGTTGGCTTCCCTTATTATTTTAATTATTATTATTATTATTATTATTATTATTATTATTATTATTATTATTATTATTATTATTATTATTATTATTATTATAGCTATAGGTAGCATGGCAGCAAGCTGCTATGAGGGAAAGGTTGTGACTTTTTTAAAGATTTTGTTGAATAAAGGCAGTGCGTCCAAATTCCAACTTCATACTGGAAAATGGCTATAGGGACCAAATGCGAGCATGGCACTTTCCTCGCTTTTTCCACATGATGTACTCATGTGGAATTTTGACATAGTACAGAATGTATCAGTGCATTTTGTGATTAGGATTATTCCTTAAAATCTATAATTGCTGTAGAATTGCAGGAATACTCACATTAAAGGGGAGAACATACTCCAAACATGGGAATAATCTTATTGGGGTGGGCTTCTTACTTTTTTTCGAGGGTGCTTTTTTCAATTGGGTCCCACATATAAAATAAAATAGGCTTGTGAAAAGCAAGATACAAGTAGTTGCTTCCCATATAAGTCTCTTAGAAAAGAAAAAAAATGAATAAATATGAAGTTATAGATACAAGATTGGTCTCTGATGCATTTATTGAGTAATCATCTAATGTTGGTCATTTGTATATACTGAGCCAGTAAACAAAAGTGAATTTTATTTGATTACAAAACATTAAAGTTTTGATTTTAATAATATGCCTCCAGAGCATGTTTCAAAGCAGTGGTTCCCAACCTTTTGACTTTTGTGGACCCCCACTTAATCATTACTGGAGCCCGGGGACCCCCCCTGAGTAATTACTGGAACCTGGTGACCCCTGCCTAAACATTGTTGATGATTTGAAATGCAAAACAGTACACACATAATACAGAAACAAGCATTCATCAAACACATACACAAATGAAAACTCATTTAGTTTGCAAACAAATCTAAATCAAAAAATTAAAAATGAAATTACAGTAGGAAGGTTGGAGCTTTTCTAAGTTCAATGGAACCCACACATTGTTCATACTATATTCTGTTTGATGCACCTGCACTGCTCTCATGAATCAATCTAAGGATACTAATTTAATTGTTAGCCTCCAATTTCAAATTCTTTGACATTTACCATATGCTTTACAATTTTAAATTGTACATTTAGTCACTTTATTTATATTTACTTTAGAAATCTGTTAATAATACTTAATTTTCTAAGCAGTCGCGGACCCCCTGAAGAGGCTTCGCGGACCCCCGGGGGTCCCCAGACTACAGTTTGGGAACCACTGTTTCAAAGTATACATGCTTTCTTCTGAGCATTAGAATATCTCTGTAAATATTTCCTTGTATGCACAAACTTAGGGCTTATGATTAAACTTTATCCCCTGTACCTGCTTATTGTACTCCATTGTAAATGTGAAAGTTTTCAATTTGCTTCACAATGTGTACCTACAGTGGAAATTGGTGGAGTTTACTGTTTAAAGTCATTTGAAAAGAATGTAGTATGGAATATTGAGGAGGGAATATCGAGGTCCCACAAAATCATGACCAGAATATCTGGGACCAAAATACGTGGAAGATAATTGCACAGAGGGAGGTATAGATGTACTGTTCGTAACTGCACATCTACGTACCTTGAAGCCATGTATCGCATACAAACCTGTCAATATTTTGTTCTTCAATATTCTGGTCACTATGGGTCAGATGTACATAGCAGTTTTGCCAGTCGCAAATGATCCATCTGGACATTTGCGACCCGCAAAAGGCTTCTGGCCATGTACCATCCCTATTTTGCGAGTTGGTAACTTGGTACCAACTCACAAACTAGAGAATGCGAGTAGCTATTAGGATAGGGCGTGCCAAGGGCCATGTAAAGATGTTTTATGACCGGGAATGGGATCCCCAAAGGACCCCTTCCTCTTTGCGAATGGGGAGACAAACATCTTTGAAGAGCAGGCAGTGTTGCCACAGACCACTGCCTACTCTTCAAAAATGAAATTAAAACTTTTCAGTTTTCTTTTTGCAATGCATCCCCTTAAGGAAAATGGGCTGCATTACAAAAAAAGACTGTTTTGTTTAAAAGCAATCACATACATAGTGGTCTGCTGCCCCCAGCAGACTACCAACCCTGTAATTGTGGTAATTCCCAAATGGGTCGCACATTGCAACCTGTGTCATGAATATTAATGAGACAGGTCTATTGTGACCCATTTGGGAATTACAAACAGTGTCAGACACACTGTACTACATCTCAGTTTGCGATTTCCTAATACTGAATCACAATGATTTGCTATTGAGGAATCACAAACCACTTTTTACATACATCAGGCCCAAAATTCTGTGACCTTTATATTTTGTCCTTGAATCTCTGAAACTACACCATTTATTAATGATAAATTCATTTACAACTCAACAGCAGCTGAATCATAGTTCACTATTTCATGATAGGCACCGACTCTGAGTAGGCAAAAACGATGTATGAAATTAGGTGAAAACAAAACATAACATGCTCATATATTTTGGTACAAATATTGTCCAGGAATTTGAATTACGAACACAATTTTTGACCACTATTAACCTTTTTTTCCTTTAAACCAATTCTGGCCTATTTCAAGTTTAAATGATCTGTGCTCTACACACAGTTTGTTCGTGTCAATTTTGTGACTGACAAATGTAAAACGGAACTGCTATACATTTTTCATATACTCCTGTACTGTACAGTAAATGCGAATGAATGTCTACATTTTCTTAAAAATAATTCTCATCACTAGATTAATAGCCACTGTTAATGCCGAATTACTAATCAAATTATTAATGAATATTCATGTATTTGAGTGTTGGATTTGCATAGAAAATGTATTAACGTAGGGAAAAATAATGCACACATTTGAAGGTGCGCCCACCAGATTGTCTGCCATTGTTCACGAAGTGTACTTATTAATGGCTTATTAATATGAAATGATGAGTTTATGTTTGATTAATGTAGTAATATGTCATATTAATGGTTATGCATTATGTATTAGCTTTATCAAATCGTAGGCCTTAACTTAGCAAGGGCTTGGCCTGGTTGCACAGCCACATGTCAAGCTGCATTTTTTAGGCATTTAATAAAATGGATGCATAGAGAATTAAATTATGATTTTCCACTGTACTGTTCATGTTCTCGTAGCTGAGGTTCTTTCTCATGAGAAACCGCTTGCTAGAAGATGCTGTTTAATGTAATGCGTTTAAGACTGACTTTCCCAGGAGAAGACAATGAATTCACTGACTGGAGTATAAGCTCCAACAATATTGATACCTGATGAGCTGAATGACTGGAGCGGGAGAACAGAAACCAATCATCGACATGAGAGCCCATCATCACTGAGATTTGGATTTATTTTGATTCAATGATACAATTTAGGGAGAAAACGTGTCCCTAAATCCTTAAAAAAGGACTTTCCCAAAATCTTGGAGCTTTTCAATGATTGTTCTTGGCGTTCTAGTGATGGTTTGAATGAAGTAGGTTTTGCACTTGCACAACTTATGCAAATCGCAGGTGAATTGTGATGTTTGTGAGGGTTTAGGGAGTTTGCATACTTCAAATGAAGTTGTAGAAGGAGTGTGGGTATTCCAAAGTGTGAGAGTAGGGAAGTCGTTGAACTTCACATGTGTGTGGCGCTTTTTGCTTGAAAAATTGTCCATGTGGTTTTTGGTATACGGACCCTGTGAAGTCTAAGACTCTGGAGTAAATTGAAAAGTGTATGAGACTCTTGGTTTTTGTTGTAATTTGTATGGTTTAATAGGTCAATTGGACGTGGTCGACAAGTCAGAGTGTGAGCCAAAGTAAGTGAAAGGATTTTTGACTGAGATCTGGCGAGTCTTATGTGCACCAGGACAGACCCGCTGATAAATTGAGAGTGAAATTTGTGGGTCGAATTTTGCTTGCGAATCAGGGAAACTGAGAAAGAAGGAGTATCTGCTAGAGTGAAATGCTGTCAGTGAAAAACCTGTAAAGTTTCTGAAGACATTGGGTTTTGATTTTGTTTGGTGCTCGCAACACTTTTGCATTCGTTTAGTGTGAATTTGGGAGGACAAGCTGCAAGACTTTGTCAGCCGCAGTACGTGTGAGTGTGACGTCTTTGGAGCCGGGCTGGAATAGGTTGGTTATTGAGAAGGATCGCGCACGCATTGCAGCCGTCTGTGAAGCGCAATTGGTTGAGAAGGTGGGTGAAGAGAATTCTGGGATTAAAAGTCACTTCCTTATTTGATTTTGAATAGCAAAAAGGTCGCAAAAAAAAAAAACATTCAAAGCTTTAAAGAGTGCTTTAAGGGGAGATACTTACATTACAACGAGTATGGGGGATATTGCACCACCAGAAGGTACACCAGCTTCTATTATAATAACAGAAAAGGGTGCTGCACTATGTCTTTGGTTAAAAGTACAGAGAAAGATGGGAGCTTAGCGTTTCTTGCCCACAGACCATTTCATTTGAGGCGCTTAGAGCATTTAAGGAGGGTGCTGTATGACCTGAAACCCCCTCCAAGCCCAGCACAGTTCGAGGCATTAGCGATTTGAGAGTTAGGAGCCAGACAGTAAAGACAACAGAAATTTGAGCGGAGTATGAGAAAAGCAGAGAAGACACTAGCGGAAGCTAGGTGGGACGATGACAGAGATTTTGGAGAACCAAGACTTTACAGGGGATTAAGTTATTCCCATCAATTTCACAAGACAGCGAGAGAGAAGGAAGGAAAGCTACTGGAAAAATTAACAGGAGGTTTTCCGAGAGTAGGGAGCAGAAACCAAAGGAGTCTAAAGGACCAGTGACACATGAGGAAGAGTCAGACAATGGTGACTTTATTTTACAGTTATTGAGAAATTGTCCCCCACCGTACGCAGCACAAGAGAGTAGTCTGAGCACTAGTGTAAATCCTACAGCTCTGACCCAGGTTAATGCAACAGGCTGATTCAACTATGACACAGAGCCCAATGCAGAGCAGTCTAAATGCACCTACTACTCCAGTAGCACAAAATCAGGTGCCACAGCCAAGTGTCCCAAGAATATTCCCGATGTACCTATAGTGGAAGTAGCCACAAACTTAATAGTGCTGACAGCACAGGTTTTCCCGAAACCGATGTTGGTTCAGCAGAGCCAACTCCACTCTTACCACTGCAAGTGCAGCCACAAGTGATGCCAAAGTGCACCCTGATAACAGGGACCCAGACAGATATGTCTGTACCAATGAGCCAGAATATGGGAACAACGCAACCATAGAACTTGAATATCAGACCCAACCCAGATGCTGTATCTGTACCTGTTACTATTGGTCTGATTGTACCTGTGTTTGCAAGGGGGAAAACAGTGCAGATGGGCAGGGAGTCCTGAGTCAGAACTCAATGGGGGGAAGAATTAATGAGAATATCTGAGTAGTCTCTCCTGTGGGACAGACCTTTGATGGATCAAGAGCATTGCTAGACCTTAGTCCATTCGGAGTTCCTCTGGATACTGTGAAAGGGTTAAATCGTAGTCAGAGCCTGAAATTAATGGCACCGCAATCCCCGAATACAGTGGTACAACAGGTGCCACCTGCCCAGGCCAACAATAGTTCACTGCAAGGTGTGCCAGGACAGCACTTGACTGAATGGTTAGACAAGCTGAATACCCCTCAGAGTGCCCCTAAGGAAGAGAAGTACTTGCACTATATAAGATTAGGAATGGAAGCAGGTGAGTTCATTGAAGGAGCTATGGATGTGAACAGATTAGAGTCCTACAAAGAAGCAGAGTTGAGATATCTGTCCTGAAAATTAGGAGGGAAGTGAGAAATGTGCATCAAAAGTTAGCAGACCTGGCAGAGAAGTACGGCATAGAAATTGAGAAAACAAAACATTTGAAAACAAGATACAGGTGAAATTGTTACACAAAAGACTTTGAAGACATGAGATCTGCAGGAATGAAGGCACACCTTAGGGATTTACTCCAAAGTGTCCAGACATGGGGGGCCTTGGACAAATGGGAAGGCAGATGGGCAAAGAAAAGAGATAAAAGGAAAAGAGATTTGGGGGAACTGACTGCAAATGGGCAACAAGGCAAGGATCCGGTGAAAATTTGACCAGTGAGAGGGATTCCAGGAGGGAATTGTGTTCATGTCCCTTGGAGCAGGAGTGGCATTCTGCCCTTTACAAATGATTATCCAGGTAGAGAGAGAAGGCAATAGAATGGTATCAGCAGACAAACAGGTTTGTGAAACTTGTAAAGTGCCTGTGGGAAGACTTGAACACTTCATTAGAGATAGTAGTTCCACTTGATTTATGGATGGAGTGTACGAGGACTAAAGATTGGACGACAAAAGAACCAGAAAGAGATCAGGTTGTGGGTGCACTGTCTCCTGAGGTAAAGAAATATTATTACAAAGTGATTGAATTCCTGAAAACAAGAATTTCACCCAAAAACATTGACTGGCAGAGAATAGGCAGGACAGCTCAGGAGCCAAGGAGTCCATACATGCATATTATGAGAGATTGTTGCAGGCGTTTAAGCATTACAGTGGTACAGAGACAATTGAACCGAAAGACAGGATTAATTTTGAGTTCAGATTTGTGGAAGGATTGAGACCTGTAATTAGCCAGATGATTAAGAGTCATTTGATTTGCTAGCAAGCAAAGCTGACATATGAGGTGTTGCAGTATGCAAAGTACTGTAGTGATGAGACTGAATTGAAGCAGAGAAAGTTGAAAGAAAAGGCGATGGTGCTGCAGATTAAAGCGGCACAAACAGGGATGCAGGAACATTTTCCACAGCAGCAACAACAGCAGCAGCAGGGAAATATGGTATTTCAAAATCAGATGAGAGGTAAAGGTCACAGAGGAATTGGTCATGTAAATCTTGGTCCTGACTTGAGACAATAAATGAGGAGTACCTCCTGATTAATTTCTTTCCAGTGTTCACAGGAAGGAGCTTCGTCCTGATTTACAGGGAACGGTTAAAGAGGAAGTGTGGGATCTGACAGGGAAAGAAATAGGTTTGATAAAGGGAGTTGAACCAGTCAAAGTTCCTGTTAAGCCGAACACAATTTTTCCTCAAATCCCCTAGTACGATATGCCACAAGATATCTTTATAAAGGTTTCTCAGATCATTACATAATTTGTGAAACAAGGGTCTTGAAAGAAGTGTTGAGCAGCCCATGTAACTCACCTATAATGGGATTGAAAAAGCACTGTGGTAAAGTCGTATTGTCCAGGATTTGAGAAAAATAAATGACATTGTGATCTAATGTTGCTCCATGGTACCAAATTCAGCTGTGATTATGTTTCAGATTCCTAGTGATGCTGAATGGTTCACTGTCATAGACTTGTCACAAGCCTTCTTTTCTGTGCCTCTTCATGAGGACAGGCAATTTCTCTTTTGTTTCAAATTTTTGAACCAAGTTTACTGTTGGTGTCGAATTCCTCAAGGGTTTTCAGAATCACCTTCCACATCCAATCAGATCTTGAAAAGGAATTTGGAGTCGTTGGAATTGCCTTTCCAATTGACGTTGGTACAGTACTTACCTTACTGAACCATTTGGGAAAGAATGGTCATAAAGTGTCTCCACTTAAATTACAATACTGTCAAAAAGAAGTGAAATACTTGGGTCACCAGACTGAGAATGGATCAAGGAAAATATCCAGAGAAAGGATCACAGCCATATTGCTGATGAATCCTCCAGCCACACAGAGAGATGTCAGGATGTTTCTGGGGATGGTAGGTTACTGTTGCCAATGGATCCCCAGTTTTTCAGTCATTTCTAAGCCCTTGCAGAAGCTGACTCACAAGGAGGTCACTGATCCCCTAGTGTTAGACCAGGCTTGCATGAAAGGGATTTCTGAATTGAGAAAGAGTCTGTGCAAAGGTCCGGCTTTGGGTATGCCTGACTACACAAAGTCCTTCATGTTGTTTTGTCATGAGCGTGATGCATGTTCTTTGTCCGTCTTGATGGAGGTGTAAACCACCCAGTAGCTTATTTTCCAACTACTTTGGACCCAGTTGCAGCAGCTTTACCAGGCTGTCTGTGTGCAGTTGCAGAGGTTGGACAGAGTCTCACAGAGTGTGAAGACCTTGTGATGGGACATCCCCTAAAAGTAATGGTCTCTCACTTAGTTGAAGTTTTGCTTACACGCACCAAGACCCAATATCTGACAGGTGCAAGATTGATGCGTTATGAGGCAAGTATTCTAGGGTCACAAAATGTGTCATTAAAAAGATGAGAATGTTGAAATTGAAAAGTTGGAAGACACTGAGCATGATTGTTTTGAGGTAACTCATCTGTGCACAAAACCAAGTCCGGATATCAGAAACACCCGATTGGAAGAAATTGACCAAATAATTTTTGTTGATGGTTCTTGTCTGACAGACAATAAGGAGTACTGAGAGCAGGGTATGCAGTGTGCACAATTACTGGTATTCTGGAAGCATCTTGGGTTCGACGAGCATATTCTGCACAAGTAGCGGAACTGGTAGCCCTTACTAGAGCGGTCCATGTATCTGGTCAGCTTAAAGTTAGCATCTATACGGATAGTCAATATGGATTTGGAATAGTCCATGACTTTGGCCATTTGGGGGTCACAGGGAGGTTTCATGACCTCTTCTGGCTCACCAGTGAGAAATGGTGAGAGAATTAAAAAATTGTTGCATGCTACCCAAATGCCTGAAAGGATTGCCATGGTGAAATGCAGTGCACATCTGAAATCGCAAGATTT
Organism: Pleurodeles waltl; assembly: GCF_031143425.1. Taxonomy (NCBI): domain Eukaryota; kingdom Metazoa; phylum Chordata; class Amphibia; order Caudata; family Salamandridae; genus Pleurodeles; species Pleurodeles waltl. The sequence goes on along the minus strand of NC_090444.1, from coordinate 631,694,030 downwards.
TGTGTCAATGGGAAATGGATATACAGATCAAGTCGCAAGGTTTTGCGCTTTGAACTGTATATCATTCAAGGACAAGTGGGAATTGTTACCTGAAGAGGATGAAACATGTTCAAGTTTTGCATTGCAAGTAATAGACACATTGGAAGAATGGAAAACATTGCAGAATAATGTTGACAGGAAGGAAGAATGTTTATGGAGCAACCTGAAAAGTGTACAGCACCAGGATGAATTGTGGGTTTCAGAAGAGGATCAATTAGTTTAGCTAAATAGTCTGTTGTCTCAAATGGCTAAATATTATCATGGTCAATGATTCGACTGTTCAGACATAATTGCTGCAATCCAAGGTTTAGAAAAGTTGCTGAAGCAGTTTGCCATCGTTGCATCATTTGTCAACAAATGAACGTGAGAAAAGGGGCAGTGGTCAATTTGAGCCACATTGGAAGAGCAGGAGGTCCATTCAGCAGAATGCAAATTGATTTTATTGAGATGCCTGTGTGTGGAGGTTTGGGATATGTGTTCGTGATTGTCTGCATCTTTAGTCATTGGATTGAAGCATTCCCTGTACAGCCTCACAGTAGCGAAATTACTGCTTAGGGAACTGATACCACTTTTCGGGTTTCTGATCTCTTTAGAATCAGATAGGGGAAGCCACGTCAACAATGAAGTAATTAAGTTGCTATGTGCAGCATTAAACATAGAGCATAAATTGCATTGTAATTACTGCCCTGAACCATCACGACTAGTGGAACAGATGAAAGGTACCTTGAAATCCTGAGTGGCGAAAATGTGTGCGTCCACGAATCTGAAATGGCCTGACACACTGCTGTTAGTTCTGATGAGAGTGAGAAACACACCCGACAGGAAGACAGGATTATCACGGCATGAAATCCTCATGGGCAGAGCAATGAGGTTGCCAGAAGTGCCTGCAAATGCCCTTGTGAACATTACAGATGATATGGCGTTGGACTTCTGAAAAGGTCTGGCTGATGTGGTTCACTCTTTCTCTCAGCAGGTGAAAGCCACCACACTGCCACGGATCCAAGATCAAGGACACACACTGAGGGCTGGTGACTGGGTGGTGGTCCGGAAACATGTGAGGAAGACGTATTTGGAGCCACTGTAGAAAGGCCTGTTCCAGGTTGTTGTGACCGCTACCACAGCTGTGAAGTGTGCTGCAGTTCCAAACTGGATACGTGCAAGCCACACAAGAAAAGGGGCATGTCCTTTAGATGATGAAGAGGAGTTGTTGAGAGTACCAACAGTGACTGGACAAGCCTCAGAGCTGGAAGGAGAAGAAAGAGGAACTGAGGCCGGATCTGAGCAAGTTGAGGATGGTTCAGTCACTCCTGTGAGAAAGAAGAAGAAGACCTCCAGAAGGTGACAGTAAGCCAATCTCAATCGAGGCAGCAGGAGAACCTAGTCAGAGGCGGGCTTTGCCAGAAATAGATGAATTTGAGAGACAAACAGAGCAAAGTTGAGACCCCGAGGGGGAAGGAGTTGAGGCGGATCAAAGTCAGTGTGATCGGATTCCTCCTGAACCAGTTGCAGGTCCGTCAAGAGAAAATCCTGCAGAGCAAGAAGAAGTTTCAATTTCAACACTGAAAAGAGCATTGACCAAGGGTTCACTGAAAGGAGATAAGTGGCCGGAGTCACAAGCAAAGAGGAATGAAAAAGTTGTTGTGACAACAATCGGGGAAGAAGTAGACACAACAAGGAGAGAAGATCTAATTGAAGGAGAATTGAATAGAGATCGAAAATTGAAAAAAAGAGAATAGCAAGTCGAAGGTACGCAGGTCCTGAATGGAATGGGCGTTTGCAAGTACAAGTGAATGGCAGAAAGAGTTTTTCTCCTTCATTTCGATCAAGATTTCCATGTCAGTATTTTGGCACTTGAAGGAAAGTAATGAACTGAACTGTTGAGACAAATTGAGAAGAGTGTAAAGAAAAAAGAGACTGTTGAAAGTGACCGAAGAAGACCTTTTGAAAACCTGATTTGACAAGGTAACCTGATTTGGCAAGCTGCTAAATCGATTTTGACAAACTTACTGATTTTTTAGAAAAAGGATCCTGGAATTGCAACTGAAAGCTGTAAATAACTGCTGAAAGAAGGTTTTTGTTTTTGATTTTGCTCCATTGTTCTAAATTTTCTCTTCTACTTTCTGATTCTTTATGGATAATGAGTAACATTAGCCAGGAGGGTAGGAAGAACAAGTGCTGTAAATACATGAGTGTTCGTTTGGCAATTGTGTGTGTGATATTGTTTGTCACAGTGATTGTGGGTTGACTGTTCTTGACAAGAGTAAAGCCAACCACACTTCAGCTTTAGAGACAACTACTGCTGAACCGCAATAGTGAAGTTTAGCCTAGATGAGAATTATCTGCATGTAGATAATGCCAAGGGGAACTTTCTTCTAATATCTTCTATCTCTTATTGAGTGAGTATATTGAGACAATGGATGCAAAGAATTGTCCATGTGCTCGTAGGTGAAGTCCTTTCTCATGAGAAACTGCTTGCTAGAAAATGCTGTACTTGCTAGTGAAACAATGTTTAATGTAATGTGTGTAAGACTGACTTTCCCAGGAGAAGACAATTAATTCACTGACTGGAGTATACGCTGCAATAATATTGATACCTGATGAGCCGAATGACGGGAGCGGGAGAACAGGAACCAATCATCGACATGTGTACCATAAACTAGTAGGAGTATAGATTGGAGGGTTTTGTTTTATTGGATAAAATGTGAACATGTGATCCCCTGACCAATTAGGATGTGAGAAGTGGTTTTAGAAAATCTTACTTAGCCACACTGCACTGAGAAGATGACACCATTTGTCCATGTTCTATCTTGCCATAAGGGTATTATTTTCTTGACCATCTTGAGAAGAGATGTGTTTAACTTTATTGTTTAAAGAGACTTTGCTTTTTCTGAATGCTGATGCTTTGCTGACCCGACTGATGTCCTGATGATAAAGACTAATTTAGCTTGCTGAAACTCATTGAGGACAGATATACGCTGACATTACTGAATGCTATGTCTATTTGCTTTTGTTTCTACGTCCCAACTGCTAATTTTGATAGAGCCATAGTTAGATGTTTTTTCAAATTTGTGTTGACTAAATCTTTTTGCATGAAGCCCCAAACATGCTATTCTAATCTGATGTTAATTAGGGTTCTCACTGATGAAGTTCACTACATGGAATATTATTTGATGTCTTATCTTTGCTGAATCTAAATGTATGAACATCCTTTGTGCAGTTATTTTTGCTATTAATTTGTACTGTAAGCTTAGAATGTGTAGTAGCTCAAGCTTTGAATAGATTGTGATTCTTTCTTTAGCTGCTTTGGTCAGCCAGTATTGTTTCTGTATGTTTATCATTTGATTTTTAGATTAAGTTGCATAACATTAGCATTGTTAACATAGGGAAATAAACTTTCTAACTTTTACATAAAGGTGTGGTTATTCATGACTGCAAGGTCATGGTGTGTGGAAATTACTGACTCCTATTGATTAGTGATGTAATTGGTTGTTGATGATATTGATCTGTATTGATACGGGTTATAGGTTATATGCTGGGAAAACCTCGAAGCAAATCAAAAGTTTCATTGCCCTATTCGCGTCTCCTTGTAGGTTTACTTATTAAGGTCTGACACGTTAACACCACTGCGCCAAATAAAAGTTTAAAAATCATATTAAGGGTTTTAACTGTATAAGGTGATTGCATTGCTAATGTTTATGAGTTTTGTATTAGTGAAAAGATTCTAATTTCACCTGGTTATACTTCCATACTGTATGTCACACAAAGGGCACCTGTGTCCTAAGACTGTGCCTTGACAACGCATCTGATCTACAATGTCACCGGAACTCCCTCATGGTAATAAAGGTTTATAATTCACAACATCCCATAATATATTTTCACTTTTTATGCATATTGCAGTCACTAGCTGGGTAAAATAAATCTTAAAATAAGTCTTCAGTTGAGGGAACCAAGCTGAGTTCTATTTAGCATGTCGAATGCAGCTTAAATCTCATCTTCTGTCTCACTTATTTAGCATCCACTGAAGAAAAGTGCGGAATACAGAAGAATGCACCGAGAGGATGTTTTGGAAGGGTCGTGGGGGGCTGTGTTTCTAATCCACACTCGTGGCCCTGGCAGATTAGTCTCCGAACCAGGTAAACAACAGATAATCACATTGTTGACAAATTTATAGGATTAACCAAAAAATGACAAATTCCTAATAATCTTTATTCGGATTATTACGTAAAAATCCATACAAGAAATTTAAAGCACAATACCAGTTAGGTTACTTCAACAATATATAAATTTGGTGGACATTTAAGACTTCCTATTTCATCCAGATGTAAACAGTTTACCAATATGTGTATAAAAATAAAAGGTATCTGAATTTATAATTTTATAATCGTAGATGTGCAAAAAGTAAATATTACATCCAAACACAAAGGACATTCCATTAAAGTGCTGCTGAGCTGCAAATGTACAAATAGCAATCTCAATTGCAATGCGATTCCCTTTCAGATCTATTTAAACAATTAATGCCATCATCATGTCCTTGAGGTCAACTAGAATAAAATATGGGCACTTAGGGGCTTACTCAAGATATGTTATAGTCCTGGAATAAGTAGAAAAATAATATGCAATCAGATTAAAATGTATGTCATATTCCTACCTTCTTAGGGCCTGATTCTAACTTTGGAGGACGGTGTTAAACCGTCCCAAAAGTGGCGGATATACCACCTACCGTATTACGAGTTCCATAGGATATAATGGACTCGTAATACGGTAGGTGGTATATCTGCCACTTTTGGGACGGTTTAACACCGTCCTCCAAAGTTAGAATCAGGCCCTTAGTCTCTTTCATACATCAGACTATCATATGGTTTTAATGTCTTCTTTTTAATAATGGCACACCTAATAAAAGCAGAGATGTCGTGGCAAATAACATCTGTCTCGAGCTTACACAGAAAATTAAACGCTTCCTGGTATGAGAAAAAACCTCTCTGGTAAACACAAATGACATAGAAAACGATTTCTGATCTCACTATAGAATTTGCAAGAAGGAATAAAATGCATAGTAGATTGTGTGGCTTTCCTGTCACACAGACACCTAGGGAGGTTTTTAGACTATGCCTCCCTTTTCGGGATTGCCACAAGGTAGTGCAGGATACCTAGCCCTAATCTTGTGAGGTAACATCTTTTTGGTACATCTGTTACCATCACCAAATAACCCTGCATCTCTTGGTGTACAGGCCCTTCCAGATACCTGGTTACTGTTTTTTCCCTTCCTTTTTTTCTTTTTCTATAGCTAGTTTATTGACAAAAACTACATTGAGTTCTTTTTTGCGGTGCAGCAGGGTAGTAGCTGGGCTTTTGATAGAAACATATTGTCAATCTCCTTATTTAGCATATCCCCATGTACCAGCCAGGGAATGTTATCATAGTACTCAAGAGTGTAACATCATGCCCGGACGATTCAGTCACATTTAACTTAACTTATGTTATGTCCTCCCAACAGAGGACCCTCATGAATGCTGATGTGAGCTTTTAAGTAAAGAGACTCTTCAATAGGTCCAGTTCAATATGCTAAATCCAGAGGCTGACGTAAGTCTTCTAAATGTGTCATACATTAGTGAGAAATGAAGTACATGATTCTCTATCCCCGCAGGCTGGAATAGCTGGAATTATCATATTTCTATTTAAATGCTATATGATTATATATGATTTATTTTACTGTTACATTTTTACTGAGGTGGCTTTATTTGTCATTTGGGTATTGCTGCACTGAGCTGAGAGAACGATAAATGTTATTTACACCACACACAACTTGAGCCATAAATCACATAAGATAATTAAAAGAGGGTTGCTGTTCATATCATATATAGGTCTACTTTGGAACTTCCCTAGCCTCCTAACCTTTTATTAGTGTTTCTGGTTTTCAGACATTGAGGAAAAAACTTTTTTTTTTTGGTCCCAGAGAGCTACAATGCCTAAAGTTGTGCCTTACTGTAATATGAGTTGCAAGTATATCAACTTCGGAATTCCCCACAATCACATCACTCACATGTAGCGCAAGAATATCTGTTTTGTGTCTTTCGCAAACTCTTCATGTATGGTAACACACGACCCAAATTTCAATGAAGTTTAAATCGTAGTTTCCATCCCTTCGGTCAAAATGAATGGATATGTGCCTCAGGTAAGTTGCACCACCATGATAATTTTAAAGGAAAAATGGTTTCTCGTTATATCAAACTAGTGCTTGTTTGGTATTCGGATGTCTTTAACTCTAGCACCTTTAGACTTAAATAAGTCACACTTGTCAAACTGTGAACAACAAATGTGTTTCGTATATTGGCAATAATAGGCCAGTTGATTTACAGATAGATAAATTATTTCCTAAATTAAGTTAAAGAATAGCTGTTGTTTTAATAGTCTTTAAATGTTTTATACATGTTTCTATTTTACAGTTTCAACCTGCATTTTTGTGGAGGCACACTGGTGTCAGATCAGTGGGTGCTTACAGCAACACACTGCTTGGAGCGGTAAGTTTAAATACCCTATACTAATATTACAGTTTATTATAGCACAAACTACAGTTGAACCTGAAATTAGTATGTATAGCTATTTTTCAGGTGGTATCTGACAGGATGAGAAACCCCTGGTCCCTGACAGAGCGCACCTCAAAAGAACTAAAAAGTCCTAAAAAGTTTGGAAAGCAAACTATCAATTTAGACATGCAAAAAGGAAGATACCATTCTTTTATCATGTTATTACATAGACATCAACACATGCCACCCCTCAAAATTACTTTATTTTCCTAACACTATTTTGTCTGCCCCTACAAATATCTCTACAATGAGACCGTTCTTCGCTCACAATCACCAAAATTCACCGAAATCAAAGCCTAACTCAAACCCAAAATCTACCTCAATCAATGCTTATCCCGGGCACGATGTACAAATCTAATTCGCGGTTACTAAGCTTATGATGTGCAAAATCACAAGGTTTGCGACCCACAAAAATCCCTTTTTACTATGAGTCTGAAAAATCTTTTAAAAGGGTTTTTCCTGCTCTGACTAATTTGAAAAAAAAGGGGGTGGTGTGTTCCCTCCTAGTTACAATTGGAAATAATATATCAGTGGTTTATGCCCACAAGTGTGATGACAAACCATTCACCAAATAGCAAAACCTCAAAGGGATTAGTATCTGATTTCCAATTGGGAAGTTGTCCCTACATGATGATGTCCTCTTTGGGAATGATGATAGTGGCTTTGAGAGATGCATGCAGCGCTCCAGAAGGCCACTGCCTGCTCTCCCCAATGTCTTCCTAAAAAGGATTTTTTTTTAATCCGCACTGGACCCTTTAATGGACACAGGTTGCTTTTACAAACAATAGTTTCCCATTTGGGAATGCAAGCGCAGGAACGGAGGTGTTCAGTCTCTTGCAGGCCTCCATCTTTGCATTTGCAGCCAATCACATAGGCTTTTAAACTGTAACCTGTAATATTCATTTTGATTACACAACCTATTTTGTGCCCCCTAGCTAATGCACAATTTGCGATGTGACCTATCAGTACACATTTCACATTGTAAATATAATTCCTATTCATAAACCAGTCTGTGTGCACATTGTACATCTATAGTTTGTGAATAGATATGGGAAATCAGGTATCTTGTCCGTATTTGTACTTTAATATCTGTCCAAGTGTGAATACTTGCCATCAGTATTGAACATATCAATGCTGTAGCCCTTTCCGGAACCTTAAACCTTCATAAACCACTCAGAATTACACTAAATTAAGACCAATAATAATACCTAATCTTTAACCTAACCCAAGCATTTTTCTTATAATTGTTGAGATGTGACATCTCTAGTCACCTGTAATAATGAAATGATCTATTGGCTCAATTACAATAACTTACTACATCTTAATGCCTGCTGCCAGAGCTAACAGCCAAGGTGAAAGGTAAGTCACCATCACAACAGTTACAGTTTAAATAATGAGAACAATAACTGGTGTTTCTTTCTACTCATATGTTTTTACAAAATGAGCTGCGCTTAGCAGAAAGAGGATATTAATGGCAAGGAATTTCTAACTGCTGTTTGATGTATTTATTTCATACAAATCCTATTTTTATTCTTTATGTCTGCAACTATGAGAATGTAAAAGAACATAACACCAGAAATGTAAACTGTTTGTCAGAAGGGTGATGGTGTGCATATGTTTTTATAAAGAAATAAGTACTTTAAAAAGATATTGAGTATTACCATGGAGCTCCATCACCTCATAAAGATGCAGAGCATTTTGCCTCTTTTCTCCATCTACTCATGGAACTCTTGATAACTTTCAATAGCCTTATAATGTATAGCAGGGGTACTTTATCCCACATCTTTAACTAAAGTTCACCAAAAATGTGGACATTATTCACTATAATAGTATTCTCTTGAAAGGCTCCTTCTTTGTGAGGTATTCCCTGTAATAGGTGCCTCTGTTCTGGAATATTTGTCATGATTTAATCCCCTCATATCATCCATTGCAGAACTTTTTGTTAAAAATATATATATACACACACACACACACACACACACACACAGATTATGGCAAAAGATTTAATCTAGTCTATGTACTAAGTGACACAATTTAGTCAATATCCTTTATGGTACAATGTGAAAGTGTGACTCTAGTGACACAAAAGTAAGAGGTGTTTGCAGTGGTACAAAAAGGAACTCCCATGATAGAAAAACTGAGGAATGTCCCGGCCAGCACAAAATTAAAGTGTGAATTAGTGCACAACACTGAAAGGTGTGTCTGCATAGGAAGGTAGATTAATCCTAGTTTATGTACGCCTCAGTGCCGTACATAAATTAGGGTTTTTATTGATTGGTCTACTGCCCTGGTGGGAATGAATGCATAGAGTATGTATCTTTAATGACTTAATTCCAATAGTATAAACCATGGAGTCTAAAGAGGAAGTCTGCATTTAATTTTTTAGAGAAACAAAGTTTATAATACAAAATGGGTAACTTGTGATGGACTGATAAAGTGCTTCTTAGAGGCTGGGTGACGTTTACACACTCAGCAAGTATGAAAGATAATAATTAAAACAGGAGCGACTGGAGAATACGTTTTCTGATACCAATGGTCTGATCTCTGAAGGCCCAATTCATGGAACTCTGGTCATACAGTTCCTCCTTTCTTTGGCTTAAATATCGGGTTTGTTTTTGAGTCACCAAAGATTCTAAGAGCACTCCTAGAAATCTAAGGGCCTGATTTAGAAATTGGCAGATGAGTTACTCAGTCACAACGGTGACGGATATCCCGTCCACAGAAATCTAAATCCCGTAGGATATGATGGGATTTAGATTTCAGCGGATGGGATATCCGTCACCGTTGTGATGAAGTAACTCATCCATCAAGATTTAAATCAGGGCCTAACTGTGTTTTATATTTCCAGAGGCACTCCTACTCTCCAAAATGTATAATTAGTGAAACTTTTACAGGAGTAACTTATGAAGAAATGCATATTTTCAAATCAAAACATTTTGTCTGCAGGGCAAACATTTTTCGATGCACAGAAATCACTCCCATTATACCTCACTGAAATATGGGGGGTGGGCACATTCCATTCTTTGATAGAAAAGCACTTACCTGGGGTGTGTGATATGAATAAATGACCATCTAGACATGTCCTTGCTGAGTGCTGGTAATCACGCTACTTTTATCACTTTCTCCCAGTGTTTAAAATTATGTAAATCAGTAAATTGTCCTGGGTAATCAATCTGTAAGCAGCTGAGGTTCAATAGAGGCCCGAATTGTGTGAGCTCCTGGTGTGGGAGAGGATGATGCTGCCGTCTAACATCAACTCCCCCATCCTGCAAGGCCGAAAATAACAGTTGTGCTAAGATGCCCCCCAGGGCAGCACTGTTACTTGATTGAAGCAGAAAGCCATAGGAAGACATGTTATATGAGAAAGAGGCCTCCATGCAAAGGGATTGCCAATAGAGGCTCTGCACCTGTCCCAGAGAGGCGCATTGATATGTGTATAGCAACTGCTTTTCGGCCAAGTGACATGTCTAACACTTGAAAAAGCCCGATATTGGTGCAGGCAGCAGTACACAGCAGTATACTAGTGAGTTTTCTAGTGGCTCCACCAGCTCCAGGCAGAGGCGAGGCCCCGATAGCCATATAGTGAGTGAATACAAGTGTGACTATTGAAAGCTTTAAATCCTCCCCTCAGCTCCGTCAACCATTGATTGATTGTGCTGATTGGATACAATTGCCTGCCTATTGCCTCATCTACGATACATGCAGGTACTGATTTTTTTATCTGCTAGCTCTCCACTTGACTAGCTTCTACTGAGGTTGCATTACCTGCCTGCTCCAATTTGATAACAGGGTGGTCTGTTCTCCCCACCAGATTTAATTTTGATGCCCATCTTATTGCATCTTCCTCCATGGTTCAATCACTGTGTCCGAATGGGTAAAAGCTCCCAAAATTCCAACCAATAAGATATTTTGCAGGAGGGGGGTGAGTGGACTGGAGAATGGGAAGCCATCACGGCTGTGCCAGAAATGGTAAACGTATAGACACTATCTACGTTTGATAAGAGTAGAGACCAGAGAAGCTCCATAATGTTCTAAAACTGAGAAAATCGCTTGTAGGGGGTGCTTCCCGTTCTGCCTTTCTTTCTCTAGTAATACTAAGCAACACTCAAACTGCGAAGTGAAACGAGGGAGATCGTCAACATTCAATGAGAATATGTACAGAGGGAATGAAAAAGACAGCACACCAATAGAGAGAAGACATTAGCTAGATGACTAAGAAAGCAGCAAGAAAAAAAATCACTGAATGCGCCATCCGATAAGGGTTGAGTGGGACTGGTGACTTCTCTTTTTTATCAAATTTTGTGGATATAATATGTCTGCATCTTCATGTTTAGCACATACTTTGTAACATTTCTTAGTCTCTCAATAAGCATGTCCGTGAACTTGGACACTACCATCTTTATTATTGTAATCCCAGGTTGCTTAAATAATTGATTTTAAATTCTTGGTGAGAGGCCTCAGAGACACCCCAGTTGCTGGCCTTTTAACGTTCATGGTGAGACTACATGGGTCAAAGCTCGACACAAGATTCATTGCACCCAAATAAACCTAAAGAGAGCTAAGGGAGATAGAGGAGATCTTACTGATTAAACACTCGACCAGGAAAATACTTTTCACGAACTAAACGTATTATGAAAACGGTGAGAAAGCAAATCAAATCCTAGTTTATTAGCTCAGACAAATTCAGTCAAGAAATCTTATCAGTGGCATCGTTGACACGATGGGCGCAGTCTGAGGTGATACAACTCAGCATATTCAATATTTCAAAACTATTACTCTATCCTAAATCGTATGCATCTGATGTCCATGTTCATATTATTAGACTGCTGGAACTCACTACTGAGAAGAGGAGGTGGGACAGTGTGCAGAGAGGGGTTGTGGTTTTGCCTGTTTTATGTGCTGATGACTACTGCCATACATAAATATTACGTAAATATTGCACTGTACGGGTCTGAGGGACCGTATGGGGATGGAAAGTTGTAATGAATCTCCAATAGAAAACTTCTACACTCAGCCACAGTAAAAAAGGAGATTTCTCAATTATATGTTCTGTTGCGTATCATATGAATCATTGAGAAACATAGCTCAATGATGAACTGAAATAGATATATGAATAGCCACCTAATAATTGAAATATGGTTAAACTAAGGTGGTCAAGTCATTCATATCTTTTCAACATAAAGAAAACACTTACAAAGTAATCGTTAGATGGTATCTCAGCCCTATTAGATTGAAAGCAATATATGGCATTTCAGATTTTTTGTGGAAAGAATGTGGGCCGACAGGTTCTCTCGCACACCTGTGGTGGTCCTGTAGACAAGTACAATCCTAATGCAAGGAGATTCTGTCCCATATTAAACCAGTTACTGGCGTCGACCTTCCACTTAACCATGTGATTCTGTTGTTGGTGACTCTGGCGGAGGACACCATATACTAATTTAAGACCCAAATAGGTAAGCTGCTAACACACTTACTTCTAGCTGCTAAACTGCCCATAACCTACACATGGAAGATGCAGATCACTCCAACAATATTCATGTGGTGGAAGAAGTTGCGGAATGTATATACTAAGGAGAGGTTGTCTGCTCTTGTGAATGACAGAATGTGCAAAACTGAGAGATATATGTGAAGGTAAATCAACAAGGCTATAAAGGTGCAACACCCACTAGGACACTTAATTCTATGCATTTCCATACTCCTCTGACGGTATTAATGATGCTGAAGACAAGTAAATATATTATATTTCTGAGATCACACGTACGATGTGTACCTTTCTGACTGGTAATGCATGTTCAACTGTACTGCATCATATCCTCTGATTTCCTGCTTCCCAATACATTCTCTTTATTACGTATTCTGTGATGCTGCTAATGCTCCGTGCCCAATAAAAAAACTTGTGTAAAAAAGAAAACAATCACTTCTACCCCTAACTTAAGCAGTTTTTAGTACCTTTCCAGGGTCGGGGCGACGTGCGAAACTTTTGGGAGCACCCACCACTCTAACAATTTGTATATTATTACTGAAGTTTGATGGCCACTTACCCCCTGCCACCCAATAAAACAATGATTCCTGACTTGCCCTAAACCTAGGGCAAAGGATAATGCATCATAATTTTGGATGATCCACTGCTATGAATGTGCTTTGCACTATGAAAATTGCACATACATAATATATGCAATTTCAAGTCGCTAACGTACTCTTATTTGCAAAACAATATATGTTTCGAGAAGTTGCCAATCGTGATTACCCACAGAACATTAAGGCATCACAAAACAGAGAAACAATTGTTTTTAGTGGCTAATGTTCCACTGGACGAGATCTGACGCATTTAGGGTGCTATGGCCGGAGTTAACTCATTTTCCATTGAATGTGTGGAAAGTATTCTGAAATAGATTCAGGTCACTCATTACCAGAGGCGAGCTGGTATAAATAAATGTAAACAATCAAGTGGTGTTTAAAAAATACATAGCAAGTGACACAATTGGGTGCCTGTGGGCTTGAGTGGTGTAACAAAGGGCCCCGCGGTGCGGGGAAACTACACGCTCCAAGGGGCTCCTCAGTACAGAACTTTGCAGACTGGTGACAGGCCTCTGACTGGGTCTAGAGGGTGGGAGCCCCCTCTAGGTACTTTACAGGGGGGCTGGGGGCCTTCCAGTTTCATTAGGCCACCTATGGGCTTACTCCATGGGCCAGAGTGGAATAATCGCCACGATCAAAAGAGAAATTCAGAAAGGTACTGAACTTGTTGTTTGTGGAACTTGTTTGTGGTTCTGTGAAGTGTATCAAGCGAATCTCACTGAACCTGCTTGACCAATGATACATGAAATGGGCTCCCATTCCTGATAAATAGTTTTCAAATAAATGGTGACGCTGGAGATTTTTAAAATATATTATTTGAAGAAGGTTCCCTTTGAGACTTCTTTAACATCCACTATTGCATTGTATGTAAAAATAGTTTAACTGTCTGCTTCTCATCAGAAAAAATATATACTTTATTTGCTTTTGATGTGATTGAGAGAAACGTGAGGTTGGTAACAAAGAGGCAAGAAGTTGAAAGGTTCAAATTCCGAAAATAGTGCATCACCTGCATGGCAATAAGTACCCCTCCTGGCTGTAAACTATGCTGTGACGTCCCTACATTGCTCAGAGATAGAACAACATGGATCTTACAGTTTGTTAGTAAATGTGAGTCAATAAACTGGGGAGTCTTGTTCAAACAGATACCTTTTAAAGGGATGAGAGCACTAAAAGCACATGTGATCATTTCAAGAACGCACCATTTTTGTCTATCTAAGGCAATCCAAATTTTCAAAACAATTGTTTTAATGGATGTGTAAGCTGGTCATTGTTGAGTATTTTTGAGACTGTGCGAATACTTTACGTATTAAGTTATGATATGATGTCTATTAGTAGGTTCATATATAGCCATAGTAAAGGTTCCTCGAATCCACTCCATGAATCATTATATTACCACATTTCCCAGAGATGTCCTCAGCCCAATGTGATTGATTTCTTAGAAATACTGATTGCAAAGATTTTAAAGAGTTTTGGATACAAAGATTGTTTTAATTTATCGCTTATCTCCATTCGTTACAGCTCCTCGAATCCTGCGGCATACAGGGTCACTCTTGGAATACACCGTGAAAATGGTAATGAGCCATCGAAGCAAGTGAGGGATGTTATACAAATCCACAAAGGGCCATTGCGAGCTGACATTGCCCTACTGAAATTATCCAGGTGATTTTGAATATTATATTTCATGTGTCATACTAAAAGGTTTATGTATTTCTGATCAAAAAAGTGAGTTACATTATAATACGTCAATACGTATTTTAAAGACACAATACAAACGAAATGTATTTGGCAAGGAGAGTCTAACCTTGGTTTTCATGCAAGGCAGAAATTTTGAGGAGTATGTTTTATACCCTAAGACTCTGATAGGGGGTCTTTCTGTCATAAAGTCTTGCTCCAGTTTGTGTACATCTGAGATTCGGACGTTTACACCTTTAAACCCTTGTGTGTACCATTCTCTATGTGACTTTCCTCCACCAGGAATAATATTGTAATGTAGCTTTCTAGGACATCCTTACCCAAAACCTTGATACTTTGTCTCCTCACAGACGTTTATCACTTGGCACTCTTCACACATTAGGAACGCATATCTCTACTTCCTCAAATTTGAAGACACTTTTCAAAATTAGACCTTGAAAATCTGGACATTGAGTCATGCAGCCAGTTAACATTATAAAACACTATAAAATGCCTTTTCTTACACTCTATGTGCAAGATAAGGGGACACTTGTGAAATTATTTGTGTGCTGGCCTTGTCAGCTCATTCCTCCAAATAACCAATAGCTTCCTCATCTTGTCCTCTAGGGTAGACAGCAATACTCCAAATGTTTTTTGATGTTGGTTGGCTATTGATTTTTTCAAAGGTTTCACTTTATAATTGGAAATGTAAATGTTAGAAATGGGGTCTTTGGTTGGCAGTCAAGTGTCCCTGGCCAAGCAAGGACCCTCACTTTAGTCAGGGTAAAAGAGAAACACACCCGATTAACCCCCACTAACCCCCTTGGTAGTTTGGCACAAGCAGAAAGGCTTAACCCAGAGGCAATGTGTAAAGTATTTGTACCAAAACACACAGTAATACAGTTAAAACACTACAAAATGACTCAACATCAAGTTAGAAAAATAGCCAATATTTATCTGGGTAAAACAAGACCAAAACAACAAAAATGCAACATTCACAAGCAAAGTTATCAATTTTTAAAGATTAAACTTCACTATAATGCTTAGAAACACAAATGCTTCCAATTGGTGATATCACGGCGTCATGACGGAGTCATTCCCAACAATCTGACGCTAATGGCACCAGTCAAGGTGTCACACGGTCCCCCAGGGACAGAACCTTGTGAAAATGAGGAAACAAGCTGGTGCACTGAGTCGGGGATTGCGGCATACCTGGATCCAGTGCGGCGTCAGTTCTGGTGCAAAGCGTTTGATCCGCGCACTTCCGGCTGAGTCGATATCTGGCGGTCATGGTGTGGTACAGTGAAGTCAGGTGTCACAGATGTCGGTGACATGGCACTTTGAGACTTCGCAGAGACGCGGACTTCAGCAGGGCTGTGGAGGCATTGGGCCTGCAAGGTCATCTCAATCCAGCGAGGACCACGGCTTCAATTGCAGGCGGTGTCACAGTATCTGGCACCGGCGACAGTCCGGAGTCATCAGAAGTCAGTGCACTTGGGCCCATATTTCTATTTTTTTTGGAGCACATTTGCGTCATTGTTTGATGCAAAAGCAGCGCAAACCTACAAAATACAATTATATTTTGAAGGTTTGCGCCGCTTTTGCGTCCAAAAATTACACAAATGGGGAGCAAAAAAAGTATAAATATGGGCCTTGGTTTTTCTTAGTTTTTCACCAGCTTCTCCTTTCAAGGGCCAAGGGATTGGATTAGGTACCACTTGGCAGGGAAGGAGCCTCAGCAGAGAGTCCAGGTGCTGGCAGAGGAAATCTTTAATTGCCCTGAGACTTCAGAACAGGGGGGTAAGCTCAGTCCAAGCCCTTAGAGATATCCCTCAAGCAGGAATATACCACAAAGTCCAGTCTTTGTCCTCTTTCTCAAGCAGAAGCAGCAACTGCAGGACAGCCCAACAAAGCATAAGTCCAAGTAGGGGCAGCACTTCTCCTCAGCTTTTCTCCTGGCAGAGGTTCCTCTTGAATACTTGAAGTAATCTACAGTCTGGGGTTTTGGATCCACTACCTGTACCCCTTTCTGCCTTAAAAGTTGCACAACTTCAAAGAAAAGTCTCTGTTGTGTACAGGATCCTGCCTTTCCCAGGCCTGGCCCCAGACGCACACAAGGGGGTTGGAGACTGCTTTGTGTGAGGGCACGCATAGCCTTTTCAGGTGTAATTGACCACCCCTCCCTCCAGCCTAGCCCAGATGGACCTTCAGGATATTCAGGTTACACCACATCACCCTTTGTGTCACTGTCTAGTGGAGATGCACAAACAGCCCAACTGCCAGTCTGACCCAGACAAGGAATTCACAAGCAGTCACAGAATGGTTTAAGCAAGGAAATGCCCACTTTCTAAAAGTGGCATTTTCAAACTAACGATCTAAAAACCACCTTCACTAAAAGATGTATTTTTAAAGTGTGAGTTCAGAGACCCCAAACTGTGGCTCTCAAAGAGAAACTGCACTTTAAGAATTTTTAAAGGTGGCCCCATGTTAACCTATGAGAGAGATGGGCCTTGCAACAGTGAAAAACGGATTTGGCAGTATTTCACTGTTAGGGCATGTAAAACACATCAGTACATGCTCCATCTTTAACATACACTGCACCCTGCCAATGGGGCTACCTAGGGCCTACCTTAGGGGTGCCTTACATTTATAAAAAAAGGAGAGGTTTCAGCTTGTACAAAGTCAAATTGGCAGTTGAAAACTGCATACTCAGACACTGCAGTGGCATGTCTGTAACATGTTTACAGAACTACTAATGTGGGTGGCACAATCAGTGCTGCAGGCCGCCTAGTAGCATTTGATTTACAGGACCTGGGCACCTTTAGTTCACTTTACTAGCGAATTACTTGTAAATCAAATTTACATAGGGAACACTTGCACTTTAGCACTGATTAGCAGGTGTAAAGTTCCCAGAGTAAAACAAACAGCAAAAACAGAGTCCAGCACACAACAACAACCTGGGAAGTAGAGGCAAAAAGTTAGGGGAGACCACACCAAGGATTCCAGGTCAATCAGTAAAGGTTACTCATACATTTCCACAGAAATGCCGTACGGCAATATGTTTAGCTTAATGCATCTTCAATTATTGCTCATGATGTCGCTAAATAAGAGGTAAAATGGCAGGGTACCATGGAAGTCCTGTAGGGGTTGCCAGAGGTCGCAACTGCAATTCATGGCTTGTGTCTTATGACCACTAGCACTGCCTTTGCAACCCCTGCCCTCAGAGGTGGCAAAAGCAGTGCCAAGAACACAGGTGGTTCTGCTTTCCTTATTGTCCGCCCTTTTTTCATTACTACTAGTGAGAATAATGTTCTATTATTTGCTATTAGTGTAATAAAAAATGGAGCACTCTTAGTTGGAACAGGACCTTTGGTGGTAGCTGTGGTAAGGAAAAATGATTTTAAATGCATGCTTGCGACTGAGAGTGTATACATGTGAGAGAGTGTGTGCAAGTGTGAGCATATGTGCCTGTATGTGTGTGTGAGTGAAAGTCAGTGGAAATCAGGGACAGGTAGTGAGAGAGGCTGTCTGAGATTGAGGCCCAGATTTGTTATTTTTTGACGCAAAATAGCATTTCACCAAAGTTGCTTTACTGCCTGGCGCCAAAGGAAGAGAGAAAAAAGTGCAATATCTACTAAAATATGATGTGTTTCTTCTCTCCCTAGGCATTGACGCTCGTTTGGCAGCCATGACCCAACGCACACACCCTTGCGCTATAGTGCAAGGATGTGTGCGTTCTCCGAAGCATAGGTTCATTACTGGAAGGTGGGCATTGATGACCCCATCCTCACAAAGTGTGCAAAAGAATTAAGCCCCAACTCAACGAAACATGTCTTAGCACCAATAATGCCTCCCTCTTGCAGATAACACTGACAGATTATCTGAAAACCATGGATGACTTGTACTCAAATGTTTGTAAACTCCTCACTTTCTACGGTTTTTATCAATGCTCATGATCATTCCTTGACACAGAGCTATCTTGTAAAATAAATCCCATTATATCCTATGGGATTTACAGTTCGGCAGATGGGATATGTGTCACCGTTGTGAAAGAGTAACTCCTCTGCCAAAGTCTAAATCAGGCCCACAGTGGTGCATATTTGTCCAAGTCCAAGTTAGTCCCCCAAGACACTGAAAGTGTGTTCATACAAAAATGTGTCCATAAAGGACTCGATGGGGACTATGAGCCTCATTATGACATAGACGGCAAATGCTGCCTACCACCACGGCGACGGCCGCCAACATACCGTCGCCGTGGCTACCGACCGTCCATGGAATTATGACTGTAGCCGGAATTCCGCCAGAAGGCTGGCGAAATTCCGGCTAAGGTCATTACAGCGGATGGCAGTAAGGTGGAGCTCCTGCCACCAGCAGCACCACGCCAGCAAAACACTGCCTACCATATCATGTTCCATGATATGGCCTGGCGGTGTTTGGCTGGCGGACGCTGCTGCTGGCAGCAGCGCCGTGTCCCGTCTCCTGCCGGAGGACCCCCTGCAAGCAGGTAAGTCAGGTTCTCCGACAGGAGAGGGGCGTGGGGAGTGTTGTGTGCGTGTGTGGGTGCATGTGACTGGGTTTGAATGCCTACATGCGTGTGTAATGCGTGTGTACATGAGTGGGGGTGTGTGTACGTGCTTGTTGTGTCGTGTGATTGCGTGTGTGCCTGGATGTATGTTCGTAAGTATTGCTGTGAGTGTGTATGAATGTATTCATGCGTGGGTGAATGTGTGTATGCATGTGTGAATTGGTGTGTATGTATGTAGGTGTATGTGTGTATATGTGGGGGGGTTGGAGGGGGTGCGGAAGGGTGGACTCTGGGGAGGGGGGCAGGGGAGACCCCTATCAGTGCCAGGGAAGGAATTCCCTGCCACTGATAGTGCCTACCTTCATGGTTTCCGTGGTGGTACAGAAACCACGGAAACCATGGTGGTGGGTGAGGTCAAAATGCCATGGGCGGCCTAGTACGGCCGCCGGGCCGGAGACTGCCGTGGCGGTCGGTGTGTTGACCGTGTCATAATAGTCATAATAGTCATAATAGTCATAATAGTGGAGGTATGTACCGCCAGCCTGTTGGCGGTAATACCTCCACTATTGCATCGACCTCAGGGGTTGTAATGAGCCCCTATATCTGTGTGATACTGAGTCAATGACTTTCTTTATTGTGTCTGAACGTGAAAGAAAGAGGTGAGTTATTAGAGTTTGCAAAAAAGAGGTAAACTTTGCCGCTAACGTCTTGAAAATGGCTTCCTACATGGCACTCTTAAAGGTGTCGTCCATCTTTTCCCTAACACTTTCCTGCATCACCTAGTTTACTTTGGATAGTATCCCTGTAAAGAGTACCACGGATGTCCATTGCCTTTGTTTGATCATTGTCAAACTCAGACTGGATGTGTGATAAAGGTAGTGACCTGAATCTCACTTTTTTGGTCAGTGAGCAATATTTTTTGTTATATTTCTTTTTTTTTTTTTTACCTAGACAGATGCAATAAGCAGTCAGAAATTTTGAAACAACTTTTTGGGATCAATTCTGAGTTTGGCAAATTAACCTATGTACTATTAGGTCAGTTCTCAAAATCACCATACAGTCAGTCACAGTTCAATCTACATAATTTGTATTCATGAGATAGGTTACAAATTACTACTAACTCTAATTGGATGCTATTACAGGGTGATGGCCTTCTGTGGTCACCAGTCCACCATGCTAGTGTTTGCATTTAAACAAAGTAATGTATTTTTAAATGCAGCCTATTTTCCATAAAGGTAACGGGTCTACATTTAAGAAAAAAAACTAATAAGGTTTGTTTGAGAGTTATCAGTGGACCCTGGTCCACTGCCCCCTCCAAACAAACCTATTTTTAGACTCATAAAGGGGAAGGGACTTTTCCCCCTTGCAATCGGTTATCAACTACTTTGAGTAGTCGGTTACATGTCATTGGTTTGCTATGAAAATTACGATTGCAAAGCAAACCATTGATATCTAGCATTCCAAACCACAGAGAGGAAGGGGCACTGTCTTTATGCCCCTCTCAAATTGCAATTCCTTTTGCATTTCTAATGCCATTTTAGGATTCAATAAGCAATTACTGGTCCACAAAATGGGTTTAATAAATACTAAAAAGCCATCTATTAGTCAAAAAAGCATGTGATTAAGTAAATCACAGGGATTGGGACTGGTAAACAACTTCCTACATCTGGCCGCAACTTTCTTACTGGTTCTGTATAAACACTGTCTTTAATTGTAGTTTGGGAATTTAACATCTCTTTTTAAACAGTAAGGGAACTATCCTCTTCTGACACATCAATCACTGAATACAATTTTATCATTAGAGTTGGAGCTAATATTTGGCTCATTTGCTGGTCACTTGTACCTTCATTAATGCTTGAGGATCACCATTACCTGATCAAAGATTTTTCATTCAGGGTCTCAGACCAGACGTCCATCGGTATCTGGCTATACAGCACCACAAGAAAACAACGCTTTTTTATTGTGTTGGTTGTAATGGGTGGGATGGAATGTAGTCTCCTTTTTCAGATGAATGTAGCCACTCACCTCTTCATACTGCATAATCCCCCTATCAACGAGTTCTGCAGCACATAGGAGGGGCAAAAACCTGGCGAAACATGTATGAACTAGAGCATATCCTCCATCTGAATGGATACAGCTGGCTGGGACATTTAAAATGTGACAAATAAGACTGTTGGGTTTTGTAAACATTTCTGCTATCTGGCATGCATTTATGCTGCTTCCATGTTCTTGATTTATCCAAGAGAATCACCTGGAATTTTGCATTACACTTTGTATTCAACCACGTGGTTCATTCTTACCATTATTTGCCATATTTCATAACTAACCCATTGACCATGGTTCCTTAGATAATGACGTGGGCACGATTTAATTACTTGTGATCGCAAGCAGACTCTGTCTATGATTTTGTTGATGGGGAAACAAACTGATAATGGAATGATGTATTCTAATTTATTAATTGATTTTGATTATGTTTTTGTATTGTTCATACTGAATTCATGGATTCCCAACTGAAACGTTATGGTGACGATGATGGTAATAAATACGTGAAAACGTGCACCAGAAAAAGTTTTTAATAAGAATCCATATAAATGTAGTGATATTAAACTAGAAAGGAAAAGAGAAATTACTTGCTATAAAGTGGAATAAGACAATGACATATTTTTTGTTGTTGTTACAGTCCAGTCGTATATACTGATGAAGTGCAGCCAATCTGCTTACCGTCCAATAGGTATATGGTACCAGACAAAGCAAAATGTTATGTTACTGGATGGGGTGAGACACAAGGTAAGAACCTTGCTTTCAGAAATATCATAAAAGAATGGGCCAGGCATAATGCTAAAACATATTCAAATACTCTGTAGAACAAATCTTGATGAGATATTTTTGTCTTTGTTCTTTTCTCCATGAAAAGGGTCACGACATGCTACAGTAACTTACATAACAGGTTACGTAATGTGATTTAATATGATATTATACTACATTAATTATGTATCATGTTATGGTATTTATATTATGTTGTCCAATGTTTCTAAGAGACTCCAGAAAGGAATTCCAGTATCTAAACACCTCAACAGAAAGAGTCTGCCCTCACACCTAGATTTCAGAATCAGAGAATCTTTAGCCTCTTTGTCAAAACATCTGTAAGGTCATAAAGTTATGCAGCACTGGAATCCAGCATTCTGAAAGAAGGGACTGGTCTAGAAGGCCACTTTGTGAACAATACTCAAAGGGGCATATCTACTATTCTTACTTTAGTGCTACTTTCCAACCCAAAACTTGTTTAGTACCAAGTGCATTGGAAGGACACATTTCAGGATGTTGCTTTTCAAACAAAAAAATTGACATGGCCTCAATATGGGTATTTATGCCCATTTCCTCATATAGTTGGACCCCTTTTTAGTTAATGACATTTGGACTATGCCAAGCTAAGACCAGATTGCCTAAAAGTCAGTGATCAAAATAGCTTATTCTTAGAACACAATTCCCAAATCTTTGAGTAAAGTAAGCTGCCAACAGCTGGCATACTTCAAATTCTGAATAGCTGGGGGGACATAATTATATGCAGGTGGCAGGATGTCCTACTGAGTCAACTGCACCCGAGCAACATAAGCTGTGATCTTCATATAATGGTGTAGTCAATGTCAACTTAGCCTTCCATCTTTTTGAGTTCAAATAACTTGAGAATGACTGAGACTTCAATATAGAACAAGATGGGTACATTACTGGCCACCACTTTCTGTAACATTTAAAACTTCTGACAGATTTATTAGGAATAACCAGCAGATGCATTGTTTCTGGTTGTAATTTTCAGAAAGCTCACCCAGCAGAAAAAGGTTTCCAGAGATGTTCTACTTTATTTTCAAAATTACTGGGAAGAGTGGCTTATTTTTGGCACACCTCAGATTAGTTTGAGCAATAGTTGTGTTAAGGAAGGGACAAAATGTCACCTAAACCAATTGGCAAACAGTTTTACTTTCTACACCATTGCCAAAAAGTTAACAAAAGGGGCCAAATTAAAAGTAGTTAAGCCTGTTCATCTGAAGTGTTTGAAAGCAGCAAACACTGCTGCATAAAGTGTTGTATAAAAAGTTATCATTTACTGGTGTCAGTTTCAGCCTGAAAACTGTTGCCCACCAGATTTCATTGACGATTTTACTAAAAAAGTGAAAACAAGTTTTCAATGTGGTTGACCAGGCCCTAGACACCTTTTCAGGCTGATATGTGAGTAACCAGGACTGGGCAGAAGTTGGTGGTTGTTCCTCCTGGAAGTATTTACCTTCAGAATTACAAACTGTTTTGGAGGTCAATGAATATCAATGAGCAAAAATGCTGCACGTCCTGCTGCACTCCTCACTATCTAGCTTTGGCACCTATTCAAATATTTAAACGAAACATTCTCCTAATACCGTTCTCCCACGTCATCTTTTAGGCCATGCCTTCCTCTTCAGCACTTAAATGCCATTTACCCTGCTCTAACTGAGAAACCAGACAGCCAGCACTGTGCTGACAATGGCTGTCTCTAAGGGCCTCATTTACAACAAACTGGTGCATCGATCACAATGCATCAGTTTGCTTGCCTTGCCCTGTGCCTCCTAATGACATCATGGTAGTGCTGTATTCACAATACAGCGCACCATGGCGCTTGTTAGCACAGCTGCGTCAGAATTTCTGATGAAGTTGTGGTGCTTTGCTTGACTAGCGTAACATTTTTTCATTCTAGTCCAGGAAAGCTCAGGGAGGCCCATTGAAAACAGCCTAGCGTCACTTTTACGTCTGCCTGAGTAGGCATTAAAAGAATTATGCAGTGAAATCATGTAGATTTCGCTGCACCATTCCTGCAGGCCTCCTAGCAGGGAAACGCCTCCCTTAAATACATTATATTTTGTGCAGGTATAATGTTTTATAAGGGTTTATAAACTGGTGCAATGGTACCATTGCACTCGTTTGTAAATATGGCACAGAGTAAGCGACAGTTCTGCGTTGCCGTAGTGTAAAAGAAATGATGCTACGGCGGTGCAAGGGGCTTCTAAATGAGTCCTCACGTGTCATCAGAATGGATTGATGTCTATCATCTGCGGGTCTGCCAATAGAAAATTACTTGGCGGTACGGGTGGCAACTAGCATTGCCCTGCCTCTCTCTGGTCTACCGACAGAGCAGTACACAGACGGTGTTAGATAGAAGACCATTATCTGCCGTTCCATCACTTTGCTCAGGTCTCTGAAGACCATGGGTAAATCAGGGTATATGTCAGAAGTGTAGTGTCACAGAAATAAAAAACAGCTTTCATTTTTCATTGCGTTGCCATAATAATGAATAGACAGATTTCGATTCTGGTATTCATAGGAGCACCTTCAACTGAAAGCCATACACAGCAGCCTGTTTTACGTATTGATCTATTATTTTACCAACAATCAACAAATTTGGTGGGCAATCTAGCACATTTTTACATCAGTGTCCTTTTTTACAGCTGTTTTTTAGAACCGCAGTGGATCTGGAAATTTGGTAAATTTAGCTGCTTTGAAAAGGTAGAGTAATGTCTTAATTTTGAACAGAGATAATTTGTCACTAAATACCACAACATGCAAAAGTGCGATACAGGTGAAAAATCTTTCTTCTACCCTAGCATATTGAATTTTTTGAAGTAACGATCAATATGCAGAAGTGCGTTGGTGCTCTAATTAAAATAATTAAGAGAATTGATACATAGGACCGAGACTATCTTAGTCTTCATGAGAAAGTCTGTATCTTTGTTAGACTGAGTCCAAACCAATCAAGAAAAACTTCATCGGACAAGATTTAAAGTGAAAAACAATAGGGGCCATTCAAAATTATCATTACAGAAGGCAAGACATACTTAATTAGGGGACTAGCATTAAATCTCTTAAGAGTAAATTAAAATCATAGAAGAGGATTAACATATGGTATACCTCCAAAGTAAGTAAGCAGGCAGAACCAAATATAAATAAGGATGAGAACTGACAGCGAGTCTGCTAAATTAATAGGCTAAAGCATTAGTCTTAATTAAATGACAGTCTGATATATAGTCTGCACAGCTAGAAAGTTGAAGAAAGTATAAATGTAATATAAATGAACAGAATAGCACAGTCTGCTTACCAAGAAAGCCCAGAATGAACTGGCGCATTCCTCAAAAACATCATCTTTTTTTAGGGTTTTAGACAGAAAATTCACACATTTTAGTTTTTTCTAATGGTCTGACAGGGCTAAACTAGCAATGTTACAAGACACAGACCAATGATTAGTCTAGTGCATAACATACATTCAATAAGATACATCCAGAAACACTCACTTTACTACATAGTAATGAATGAGGTATGTATGAGGAAGGAAGGAAATTACATGGCAGTTATGTAATACAGAATTAAAATAGACAGTTCAGCTCACGAATTGTCCCTAGAAAAGACGAGCAAAGGACCTTGACATATTTAAAGAGAGGAACACCCTGAGCACGACTTCCGTGGAGAAATACACATTGATACAATTTGGTTTAGGCTTCTATTTCGCTGACTTTCTGAAATGGAAAAGCACACATGAAAATGCATGTGGTGGAAAGGCTTGTATGCATAAATACAAGTGCACATTACTTTTTGCTAATATGAATGTATGTGAATGAAAGCTGTCTGAGGCTTAGCCAAGCTAACTGAACCACATCTAAATTAGGTATTATGCTTTAATATAAATGTTCCTACAAGTGGATCATAAAGTTCATGAGGGGCAACAACAAACAAAGAGAGTCCAAACACAGAGTGGGTTAACTTGATGAATAAAACAAACACAAATACTGAGTTATGTTTAGAGATAGGTAGCAAGTGAATGGATTTTAGGTGGAAAGAGACATCATTTGCTCATCCCTAAAGTGAGGCAAGCAGCAGAGTTCTGCATACATTGCAGATGTTGCTCCCACCATATGTTTGGGAAAACCTTGGAAAAAGAGTTGCTGGAACAAAACTGAACTACTGTCATGGAAATTGTGAAGTGGAAGAGAGGTAGAACATTTCTGAGTATTTGCAAGAGACAAAAACTGGGAGAGGCCAGTTTGGGAATGTATTCAGTAAACATCCATTGAGGATCAAAGATTACTTTTAAAATACACATGGATAGAACAGGGAAGGGTGCGGCATACAGTTCAGTAAGCCACCAATTAGAACTTCAGAAAGCAGACTCACAACACTGTATTGTTGGAAGAATTACAATGAAGAAGGTTGGAATCTAGCCACTGTTCCACAGAACATAGGTAGTTCTGAACTGACTTTGAAGTTTACAGCTCAATCACTGCCCAGAAGGAATGTAAATTGTATGTCATCTGCCTAGGAAAGAAAGCTCAAGAGAAATGAGCTTATAAGGGCAGCTAGGGTGGCATTATAAAGATTTAATGGAGTGTAGCACAAAGCAGCCCCATAAGGCACTCCGTTGATGACAAGTTTGAAATGTTGGGTAGATTAGTGTTAGAGTTAGCACTGTGTTTAAGGTATGAGTTTTTTTTATTAATTTCAGTAAATTTAACTAATACATTCAAAGATTTCTTAAGTTGGGTATGGTAAGTGTTCCTTTTAATTTAGAAATTTAGAATTACCATTCCTTACTATATGCACTTCGGTAAGCGAGGCCTCACCACTACCACACCTACCAAGCACACTAACGCAAAAAGGTCACAGCTCCACCCCCCATAACTATTAAGTGGAGGCAAGGGCAAAGGGCAAAGCACATCCTGTTCTGTTTTGTGTGCACCTTTCTAACACTCTTGAACACAGAGCGAGGCTTGTGCTCTCCTTCATTTGTAAGGCTGGGCTTGAATTTTTTAATGTTTATCTTTACAGTGTGATGGATTTGCACTGTTCTTTCACTTATTTAAGCGTGTTGGGATGCAATTACTTCTGGCTCATTAGGCAGTTTACAGATGTTTTTGTGCGTTTGCTCCTGCCCTGAGGCTTTACATCATTCTTGGGAGGGGGCGACTGGTTCACACTCTCCCATTCACTGCTTAAAAGCATGCCGGGATGCTTTTTTTGTTTGTTTTCTTTTTTTCAGGAGAATGTGTCCCCTGGGATTAGCTTCTTTGGCAGAGCAAGGACTTATCTGCTCTTTCTGAGTTTGACCTGAAGCTATCTTTCAGGGGAGGCGGGACGGGTCCGTGCTCTCCCCCTGTTTTCTTTTTCTCTTACACCTTTGATGTTTGTTCAGACTCATCATTATGTACAGATAAGCACAGTAGCTAGGTTTGCATAGTTTAAGTTTGCTATTTGAAGACAACATTTCAGACCAGCCAGTGTTGCATGGTAACTTTATTTTAAAGGTTTATTTGTTTTGTTAGCGTGTCTGACCTTAATAAGTAAACTTACAAGGCGACGCCAATAGGTCGATGAACTTTTTGACTACGCTTAAGATGTTCACACCATACATCCCGTAGATGCAGATTAATAATCAATATTTAATCATTAACATCAATATTCAATAACAATCAATAATATTAGTAATCAGTAGGAGTCAGTAATTATCACACACCATGACCTTGCAGTCATGAATAACCACACCTTTATGTAAGTGTTAGAATTTTTATTTCCCTAAATTCACAATGAAAATGTGATATAGGTTAATAGCAATATGAATTGATAAACATACAGAAACAACACTGGATGACCTAAACGACGAAAAAAATCGCAATCTAATCAAAGCTTGAGCTACTACACATTTTAAAATAGTGCAAATTAGTAGCAAGAATAATTGCGCAAACCTATATCACATACACTTAAATTCAGTAAAGAAAAGACATTAGAATTATTACATATGACGAACTTCATCAGTGAGCTCCCTAACTAACACCAGATTAGCATCAGCATGTTGGGCCTCATGCAAAACAATTTAGTCAACACAAATGTGGAAAAACGTCTAACTATGGCTCTATCAAAATAGCACAGTTGGTACCTAGAAACAAAAGCAAATAGACATAGCAAACAATATCATAGTCAATATATCTATCCTCAGTTTGGATCAGCAACCTAAGACAGTCTTCGTCACCAGGACATCAGTCTGGTCAGCAAGGCATTAGGATTCAGCATCAAAGTTCAAAAAAAGGCAAAGCCTTTGTTAACGCATCCCTTTATGGCTATTTTACTCACTTTGGCACTCGGTTTAAGTCAATGAATCTTTTGACCCTGATTGAAGACACCTTAGGACGAGATAACTAATCAGCATGTCAATCAATATGTCCAGAACGTCATCAATATTTACCATAATAAGACAATTCAGATTAGTCAAAGACATTTAATAAGACTCAGAAACCACCATGACCTTTCAGTCATGAATAACTACACCAGTTTGGTACGAGTTTGTGATATTTATTCCCTATTGATTACAATTCTACTAGTAAGTTTATTAATCTCAAAACCAAGAAACACACTAGCATAGTCACTATATGGCAACTCTGACAAGATTTCATCAAAGCAAGAATCTCGAATATTAGAACATAACACTACGTCAACATAGGTTATCCTTAGCAGAGTATCATTATCGCATTATTCAACAAAGCAAAGATTCAGTCATTTGTCTATTTGCGTCAGTTTAGTGAACCCCTCATCTAACCTCGAATTAGCATTGGCATGTTGGGCTTCATGCAAAACAATTTAGTAACACCAATTTGGAAAACATCTAACTATGGTCTCTGTCAAAAGAAGCAGTTGGTACCTAGAAAGGAAAAGCAAACAGACAATCACAATTTCATTGTCATATAGTTACCCTCCGTATTGAGTCAGCATACAGGTTTTGTCTTCGTCCTCAGGACATCAATTGATTCACCATCAGTCAGGAATTCAGCAAGTCAGGTAAAGGGGCACTTCCCTCATAAGGAGGTAAAGTGTAAACTGGCAATGTAAGGCAAGGTTGGTTATTAAGAACCAAACAGCAAAGTCTCTATGCAGAGTGACAAAGTGTCTGGGTCATAGCAAATCGCAATAGCATCTCCCTAAATCCTAATCTTCTAGCCTCCTCGTCTAATTTACTTCCTTATGTCAAGGGTTTTTATCCCTTTTCTGTTGTACAGTCCCCTAATTCTTCATTGGTTAAGGGGTTGCACCCCATTATCTCCATCCAATAGGTTTTCAATTAGCTCATCAAATTTGTCACCCCATAACTGTTCTCACGTAGTTTATTGGTCCTTATGACTGACGTCTTCATCGGGTAGAACGTCCGGTATGATTTCATACTCTCGTGGTCCTTTACACATCTTCAGTCAGTGGCTCCATTATCTGTACCGGTTCAGGTGACCTTGTACCTGCGAGTAGTCTACACTGTTGCATTCAGCAAGAATGTTTCACTAAGCAAGTCGAATTTCATAAGAACGGATCTACTACAGTTACATTCATCTTCTAGCTTTGGAAAAACAAGAGTTCATGTCCTTCAGTAAGTCAACACACTGTATGTTAGAAAAAAACACATTTAATATGAAAACCAAGCTGCTAGGCCTCAACTCATGCTAACTAAGGCCTAATGATTTATTAGCAGAACTTCAAGATATAGGTGGTCATTCTGACCCTGGCGGTCTTTGACCGCCAGGGCGGAGGACCGCGGGAGCACCGCCGACAGGCCGGCGGTGCTCCAATGGGGATTCCGACCGCGGCGGTAAAGCCGCGGTCGGACCGGCACCACTGGCGGGGTCCCGCCAGTGTACCGCGGCCCCATTGAATCCTCCGCGGCGGCGCAGCTTGCTGCACCGCCGCGGGGATTCCGACCCCCCCTACCGTCATCCAGATCCCGGCGGTCGGACCGCCGAGATCCGGATGGCGGTAGGGGGGGTCGCAGGGCCCCTGGGGGCCCGTGCAGTGCCCATGCCACTGGCATGGGCATTGCAGGGGCCCCCGTAAGAGGGCCCCTACATGTATTTCACTGTCTGCTGCGCAGACAGTGAAATACGCGACGGGTGCAACTGCACCCGTCGCACAGCTTCCACTCCGCCGGCTCGATTCCGAGCCGGCTTCATCGTGGAAGCCTCTTTCCCGCTGGGCTGGCTGGCGGTCTGAAGGCGACCGCCCGCCAGCCCAGCGGGAAAGTCAGAATTACCGCCGCGGTCTTTCGACCGCGGAACGGTAACCTGACGGCGGGACTTTGGCGGGCGGCCTCCGCCGCCCGCCAAGGTCAGAATGAGGGCCATAATCTTTTAATATTAGTGCAAAATCATATTTTAGCATAACATTTCATCATTATTAGTCAGTTTCATTAGTCCCCTTATATATTGGTGGCCACTCCCCGTGGGTACATTTCAAGCACGCATTTAGTAAAATACATTAATACATTTTCTATACACCATTATTACGCATTAGTTCATAATCATTTCATATTAATTTCTAAGTATATAAGCTACGCTCTCTCACCTTTTAAGCATTAAAGTTAAGCACATCTCTTCTCAAGAAGCTCAAGAAAGTACCAGTGGTATGGCAAAAGGAAAATGGACAAATGGTGTCTCCTTCTCAGTGCAGTCTGGCAAAGTTAGATTTCCTAAAACGACTTCCCAAGTCCCTATTGGTCAAGGGATCACATGTTCACACTTTGTCCAACAAAACTAAAACTTCAAATCCAAAATTCTTCTACTACATGGTTCACATGTCGATGATGGGCTCCTTTCGTACTGTTCTCATTCATCCGGCTCATCAGGTAACAATATTGTTGCAGATTATACTCCAGTCAGTGTCTTTATTGCATTCTCCTGAGAAATTCAGTCTTATACGCATTACATTAAATAATTTTGCATTAGTTAGTACAGCATCTTCTAACAAGCAGTTCTCATGAGAAAGACTTTTAGCTATGAGCACATTAGGTCAGCACAGTGGAAAATCACAGTTTAATTCTCTAAGCAGACATTTTATTAAACGCTTAAGAAATACAGCTTGACATGAGGCTGTGCAACTAGGCCAAAACCTCTGCTAAGTTAAGGCCTACAATTAATTAAGCTAATACATAATACATAACCCTCAATATGACATATTACTACATTAATCAAACATAAGCTCAACATTTCATATTAATAAACCATTAATAAGTACACTTCGTGAACACTGGTGGCCACTCACGTGGTCACACTGTCAAATGCGTGCATTATTTTTCTCTAAGTTATTATATTTTCTACGCAAACTCAACACTCAGGATACATGAATATTAATTAGTAATTTCATTAATAAGACCTGCAGTAACAATCCCTCCTCTGATGACTAAATGTGTCATTACACCAAACCTTCACTCACAAATGTTTGCTTCTGCTAAAATTCTGTCATCTCTACCCCTTCAAAATGTCATTCCCTTTTCGAATTCCCCCTAAACAATTTTTCCCTTTTCGTTTCTTCCATCCTCTAATCATTTTTCAATCTCTTCAATTTGATCCTTTTACACAATTTATATATTCCCCATATTCCCATTAAATCACAATAATCAATAACTCTTGTATTATTCTCAATAATATTCCTTTCCCAATGTTGCTGAACCAATTTCCCACTGAAGCAAATCCTTTGCCAACTTTTTCCCAAACACCTGGTTCTTTTAATTCTTTCAAGTCAGCACTCTCATTAGTCAGATTAGTAGGTAAATTAGTAAGCTTCTAATTTCTTTACTATTGTCAGAAATTAACGAACAGCAATGACTAGAATTAAGCATTTTGCAAACTCTGCCATCCTTTGCTAAAAGGATATCCAATGCAAGGCTGTTCTGAAGAGTTATAGCTCTTTCAGCAGCTAATTCAGTATCTATCAGGATCATGGCTCCTGAAAAATTACTCAGCATGTTATCCACAATAGTAGACAACTTTTGAATCTTTATCAAATTCAGAACAACTCCTATTGAAAGAATCATTGCTCCAAATATATTTCCCACTATATCAGAAGGAGACTCTCTCCTCTCTCTAATATGATCTAATTCAGTAACTTTTGTAAATTTCTTTAAGTCGTCAAGTTGAATTTCTTTTGGGAAAACTATTCCCAAGTAACAAGTATGTACCGTTCCCTTGGAAGACAGTAATAAGCATTAGGACCACAAATGTAACATATGCCAGGAATCACTGGATACTGTCCATTCAGCATAAATGTCCATTTACTCTGAAACAAAAACACATCTACATTTACCCGTTCCCACAAATAAAGTGTCTGTGCGAGATTTAGGCCTATATACACAATACTTCCCTATGTGTTGCGCATCTAAAGCTAATTTCCCTTGTGTTTTATTGCACCATAAGCATAATCATTTCTAAAAGTCCTTTTCTCTAAGCTTTTTTCTAATTTCTCCTTTAATGCCTTTCTCCTGTCAACTGTGTGATGTCAAAAGCTCCTCTCTAAAGGTGTAAGCAAGCATGCCAAGTTATTTCTGTGAGCATAAGCTGTGCCAAAAGTTAATATTATGTAATTATCCTTAGCTATTCTACTCAGATACCTAATTATGGGAAAAAACGAAAACACCACCAGTGGTTGGAATATAAGTATTGAACGTACTCCTGGTTATAGAATATTATTAGAGACAGACTACAACTTTATCCAGCAAGTAATAGGCAAACTATTATAAATAACTCCTTCTTCGACTGATGAAGCAACCTGCGTACACACATAACAATTCTTTGCATCCATCATCTCAACATACTCCCTCAATAAGCGATAGAAGACATTAGAAGAAAGTTCCCCTTGTGCATTACTACCTACATGCAGATACTTCTCATTTAACCTAAACTTCTCTATTGCAGTTAATGCCATAGTTGTCTCTAAAGCTGAAGTATGGTTGGCTTTACTCTTGTCAAGAACAGTCATACACACAATCAATATCACGAACAATACTACACACACAATTGCCAAACCAATACTCATGTATTTACAGCACCTATTCTTCCTACCCTGCTGGCTAATGTTACTCATGATCTGTAAAGAATCAGAAAGTAGAAGAGAAAATTTAGAAAAAAAGGCAGAAAAAATTTAAAGCAAAACAAAAATCTCCTTTCAGCTGTTATTTACAGCTTTCAGTCTCACTTACAGGATCCGTTGTAAAGAATCAGTTTAGTAGCTTGTCAAATCAGGTTATCTTTGTCAAATCAAGTTTCAAAAGTCTTTTCTGGTTAAATTCAACAGTCTCTTTCCTCCTTGCACTTTTCTTAAATTTGTCTCCACAGTTCACGGTTCATCAGCTTCCTTCAAGTGCCAAATTACTGACCTGGAATGTCTTGATCAAAAGAAAAGGACAAAAACTCTTTCTGCCATTCACTTGTAGCTGCATACGCCCATTCAGGACCTGCGTATCTTCGACTTGCCATTCTCTTTCTTTTCAACTTTCGATCTCTATTCAGTTCTCCTTCACTTAGGTCTTCTTTCCGTGTCATATCTACTGCTTCCTCGATTTTTGTGTCAACAACTGCTTCTTCTTCTTTGCTTGTGACTCCTGCCACTTATCTCCTTTCAGTGGACCCTTGGTCAATGCTCTTTTCAGTGTTGAAATTGAGCCTTTTTCTTACTCTGCAGGTTTTTCTCTTGATGGACCTGCAACTGATTCAGGAGGAGGTAGATCACAATGTCTTTTATCGGCTTCGACTTCTTCCTCCTCAGGGTCTGGCAACTGCTCTATTTGTCTCTCAAAATCATGTGCTTCTGGAAAAGCCCTCCTCTGACTAGGCTCTCCTGCTGCCTCAATTGAGATTGGCTCACTGTCACTCTCCTGGGGGTCTTCTCTAAAGGTGTAAGCAAGCATGCCAAGTTATTTCTGTGAGCATAAGCTGTGCCAAAAGTTAATACTATGTCATTATCCTTAGCTATTCTACTCAGATACCTAATTATGGGAACAAACGAAAACACCACCATTGGTTGGAATATAAGCACTGAACGTACTCCTGGTTATAGAATACTATTAGTGACAGACTACAACTTTATCCAGCAAGTAATAGGCAAACTATTATAAATAACTCCTTCGACTGATGAAGGAACCTGCATACACACATAACAATTCTTCGCATCCATCGTCTCAACATACTCCCTCAATAAGCGATAGAAGACATTAGAAGAAAGTTCCCCTTGTGCATTACTACCTACATGTAGATACTTCTCATTTAACCTAAACTTCTCTATTGCAGCGATGGCAAACTGCTTCAGCAACTTGTCTAAACCATGGGTTGAACCAATTATGCTTGAACAAATGAATCATGGCATCCCTTCCAACATGTGCTTGACCCTGATAATACCTAGCCATATTTGGCATTACCAATTGACCCTCTTCAGAAACCTACAAATTATCTTGTCACTGTGCACATTTCATTGTGCTCCATGAACGTTTCCCTGTCAGCCTTATTCTGCAGTGTTTTCAATTCTTCCAATGTATCAATGACTTTCAGTGCAAAACTTGGACATGTTTCATCTTCTTCAAGTGACAATTCCCACTTATCTTTGAACGATATACAGTTTAATGTGCAAAACATTGTGACTTCATCCGCATATCCATTTCCCATTGACACAAAATCTTGTGATTTCAGATGTACACTGCATTTCACCATAGACATCTTTTCAGGCATTTGGATAGCATGTAACAATTCTTTAATTCTCTCACCATTTCTCACTGGTGAACCAGAAGAGGTCATGAAACCTCTCTGTGACCATAACTGGCCAAAATCATGAACTATTCCAAATCCATACTGTCTCTCTGTATAGATGTTAACTTAGCTAAGCATAAACATGGCAAGCTCTGATAAAGGCTATCAGTTCCGCTACTTGTGCAGAATACACTCCTCAAAGCCAAGATGCTTTCAGGATACCAGAAATTGTGCAAACGGCATATCCTGCTTTCAGTGTCCCTTTACTGTCTCTTAGACAAGAACCATCAACAAAGATAATTTGATCATTCTTTTCCAATCCGGTGTCTCTAATATCGGGTCTCAGTTTTGTACACAGATTGGCTAATTCAAGACAATCATGCTCAATGTCTTCCAACTTTTCAATTTCAACATTTTCATTCAGAAGTAAAGTTGCCAGGTTAAGCACTGTACGTCTTTTCAGTTACACACTTGGTGACCCTAGAATACTTGTCCCATAACGGGTCAATCTGGCACTTCTCAGGTACATGGTTTTCGTTTTTGTGAGTAGGATCTCAATGGAGTGAGGGACCATGATAGTTATGGTGTGTCCTATCACAATACCTTCACACCGTGTGAGGCTCTGTCCAACCGCTGCAACTGTATGCAAACAGCTTGGTGAAGCTGCTGCGACTGGCTCCAAAGAATGCTGAAAAATATGCTACTGGGTGGTTTACACCTCCATGGACTTGCGTCAAGACAGACAAAGACCATGCATCACGCTCATGACAAAACAATGTGAAAGATTTTGTTTAGTCAGGCATACCCAAAGCTGGAGCTTTGCACAGACTCTCTCACAATTCAGAAAATGCTTTCATGCAAGCCTGGTCTAACACTATGGGATCGGTGACCTCCTTGTGTGTCAGCTTCTTCAAAGGCTTAGAAATGACTTAAAAATTTGGGATCAATTGGCAGCAGTTGCCTACCATCCCTAAGAATATCCTGACATCTCTCTGTGTGGTCAGGGGATTCATCTGCAATATGGTTGTGACCCTTTCTCTGGATATTTTCCTTGACCCCTTCTTAAACTGGTGACCCAAATATTTAACCTCTTTCTGACAGTACTGCAATTTAAATAGTGACACTTTATGACCATTCCTTCCCAAATGGTTCAGTAAGGCAATCGTGTGTTTTGGACGCAATTAATAAATCATCAATGTACGATACCAAGGTCGATTGGAAAGGCAATTCAAATGACTCCAAATTCTTTTTCAAGATCTGGTTGAATATAGAAGGTGACTCTGAAAACCCTTGAGCAATTTGACACCAACAGTAAATTTGGTTCAATATTTTGAAACATAAGAGAAATTGTCTGTCCTCATGAAGAGACACAGAAAAGAAGGCTTGTGACAAGTCAGTGACAGTGAACCACTCAGCATCACATGGAAGCTGAAACATTATCAAGGCTGGATTTGGTACCATGGTTCAACATTTGATCACAATGTCATTTATTTTCCTCAAATCCTGGACAATTCAAACTTTCCCACAGGGATTTTTCAAACCCATTATCGATGAATTACATGGGCTGCTCAACACCTCCTTTAAAATCCCATAGTTTACAAATTCTGCAATTATTTGGGCAACCTTCATAAGAACATCTTGTGGCATATGGTACTGAGGAATCTGAGGAAAAATTGTGTTCGGCTTTACAGAAACCTTAACTGGCTCAACTCCCTTTATCAGACCTATCTCTTTCCCTGTGAGATCCCACACTTTCTCTTTTACAGTTCCCTGTAAATCAGGGTGAAGCTCCTTCACTGTGAACACTGGAAAGAAATTAATCAGGGTGTAGTCTTCATTTATTGTCTCACACTCAGTCTCTGGAGCTGGGTCATCCTTCAACATCACTATTCGTCTGTATCTCAATTCCATCATTTGAGCAAATAATCGAGCACCTGGTTTTACACAGCAAGTCTCTTCCCAGTAGGGATACCGGACTTGAATTACAGACTACGAATTTGTGCAATCCCTGGAAGTTGCCAATCTTAATCTGTACTGGATCTGTAATTGGGTTGTTCAAATATTGATTTGCTACTTCTACAATCTGGACTTTCTCTCCTGAAAGGGTAAAATTTGGAGCTTCTGCACTTCGTACAGTAGCTCCTGTGTCAACCAAAAATGAAACTCTGTGACCCTTGACTTTTCCCTTCACATAGTGACCTTTCTGATCTACTTCTAAAGAAGCTGCAAGCACACACTCCTCCTCATCTGAACTCTCAGTCACCCACTCATTGTTTATTCCATTCTCACTGTGTAATGGGAATTGGTGAACTGTGTTATTACTTTGGTTGGACCTGTGAGCTGGTAAGGAAGCATCACCTGCTGCTGTTCCATTGGGGCTTGAGGTATTTGAATTTGCTGTCTAGGTTCCATGGGAACCTGCTGTTGCATTGGATGCAACTGTGTCATTTGTACACACAGCACTTGTACCTGCTGCATGGGTTGAAATTTCTGCATCTGATTCATATTATTTTGAAAATTCGGATTATGACCTCTCATTCTCAGTCCTCTTATGTTTTGAAAACAAATTGATGTCATTGGTTTGCTGAACAACACCTTCCTGCACCATCATCGGACATACCCGCTTCCAATGTCCGACCGTTTTGCAAGCGTGATAAGGCAACAATCTCTTCATTCCCTGCACTACTCATGTCTGGACCATGGTTTACATTAACTCCTCGACCTCTACCTCTCATCTGCTGCTGCGGCTGCTGTGGTAGCTGTGGAAAACTTCCCTGCATCCCTGTTTGTGCAGCTTTAAACTGCATCACCATCGCCTTTTCTTTCACCTTTCCCTGCTTCAGTTCAATCTCATCACTACAGTACTTTGCATACTGCAACACCTCATAAGTCAGCTTTGCTTGCCAGCAAATCAAATGACTCTTAATCATCTGGATAATTTCAGTTCTCAATCCCTCCTCAAATCTGAACACAAAATTAATCATTTATTTCGGCTCAATTGTCTCTGTACCACTGTAATGCTTAAACGCCTGCAACAATCTCTCATAATACGCATGTATTGACTCCTTGGCTCCCTGAGCTGTCCTGTCTATTCTCTGCCAATCAAGGTTTTTAGGCAAAATTCTCATCTTCAGGAATTTAATCACCTTGTAATAATATTTCATTGCTTTAGGAGATGGCGCACCTGTAACCTGATCTCTCTCCGGTTCTTTTGTCGGCCAATATATACTCCTCTTACACTCCATCCACGGATCAGCTGGAACTACTATCTCTAATAGAGAGTTCAAGTCCTCCCACAGGCACTTTGCAAGTTTCACGAACCTGTCTCTCTGCTGGTACCATTCCACTGGCTTCTCTCTCAACCTGGGATAATCATTTGTATACGACAGAATGTCACTTCTGCTCCAAGAGACATGAACAAAATTCCCTCCTGGAATCTCTCTCATTAGCAAAAGTTTCACTGGATCCTTTTCCTGCTGCATATTTGCAGTAAGCGCAGCAGAATCCCTTTTCCTTTTATCTCTTTTCGTTACCCATCTGCCTTCCCATTTGTCTAATGCTCCCCTAGTCTAGGCACTTTGAAGTAATTCCCTAAGGTGTGCCTTCATTCAGGCAAATCTCATGTGTTCAAAATCTTTAGTCTCAAAATCTAACCTTTAACTCCTTATCTTATGTTTTATTTTGTCTATTTCTATGCTATACTTATCTGCCAGGTCTGCTAACTTTTGATGCACATTGCTCACTTCCCTCATAATCTTCGGGCACAGGTATCTCAACTCTGCTTCTGTGTAGGATTCTAATCTGTTAACACCCATAGTTCCCTCAATTAGCTCACCAGCCTTCATGCTTAGTCTACTGTAGTTCATGTACTCCTCACCCTTTGGAGCACTCTGTGGGGGTATTTAGATGGTCTAACCATTCAGTCAATTGCTGGAAAGTCAAACCTTGCAACAAAATGTTGCTGGCCTGGACAGGTGGTACGTGTTGTACAAATGTATTTGGGGTCTGCAGTGTCAGTAATTTCATGCTCTGACTAATGGTCGACCAACCACAGTACCTGGAGGAACTCCTAATGGACTAAGGTCTAGCAATGATCTAAATCCATCAAAGGTCTGTCCCACAGGAGAGGCAACTCGGCTATTCTCATTACGTCCTCCCCTTATTGCATTCTGACTTAAGACTCCTTGCCCATTCACACCGGGTTTTTCTTGTGCGAACAATGGCACTATCGTACCTATGGTAACAGGTACAGATACAGCATCTGGGCTTGGTCTAACACTTAAGTTCTGTGGTTGCGTAGTTCCCATATTTTGGCTCATCGGTACAGACTTATCTGTCTGGGTCCCTGTTATCGGAGTGTATTTCGGCATTACATGTGGCTGCACTTGTGGCAGAAAAAGTGGAGTCGGCTCTGTCTGAACCAACGTCAGTTTCAGGAAAACCTGTTCTGTAGGCACTATTAGATTGGTGCCAGTTTCCACAATAGGTACATCAGGGTAAAGTCTCTGGAGATTTGTTTGTGCTACTGGAGTAATAGGTACATTAAAACTGCTCTGTACTGGGCTCTGTGTCCTAGTCGGATCAGCCTGTACTGGACTCATTGTTGTGTTAACCTGGGTCGGAGCTGAAGGATCAGCACTGGTACTCGGACG
Organism: Pleurodeles waltl; assembly: GCF_031143425.1. NCBI lineage: Eukaryota > Metazoa > Chordata > Amphibia > Caudata > Salamandridae > Pleurodeles > Pleurodeles waltl. The sequence continues at coordinate 631,654,927 of NC_090444.1, read as the reverse complement.
ACTCTCATGTGCTGCATATGGTGGTGGACGATTTCTCAATAACTGTAAAATAAAATCATCATTGTCCGATTCTTTGTCAAACGTCCAAGATTTCCTAGCCTGACTACCCTCAGAAGGGCTTCTATTAGTCTTTCTGGTAGCTTTCCTCCCTTCAATCTTCCTGTATTGTGTAATTGATGGAAACATTTGAATTCCCTGTAAAGTCTTAGTTCTGCAAAACTTCTGAGCATGGTCCCATCTAGCCTCCACTAGTGTCTTTTCTGCCTTTCTCATTCTCCTCTCAAATTTCTGTTGCTGCTGCTGTCTGGCTACTAACTCTCACATCGCTAATGCCTCGAACTGTGCTAGTCTTGGAGGGGGTTTCAGGTCATACAGCACACTCCTCAAATGCTCTAAACTCCTCGAATTGAATGTTCCGTTAGCAGGAAACGCTACACTCCCATCTTTCTCTGTCACTTTGCACCATTGCTTTAGGCAAAGACATGGCATGATACCCTTTTCTTCGATTACAATGTTCGCTGGTGCACCTTGTGACAGTGCAATATCCCCTATACTAGTTGCAATATACGTATCTTCCCTTAAAGCACTCTTTAAAGCTTTGAAAATGTTCATTTTTGCGACTCCTATTTTGTTCTAAATCAAATCAGGAAACAACTTTAATTCCAGAATTCTGTTACCCACCTTCTAAACCAATTGCATTTCACGGACTTCTGCCAATCCGTGCGCAATCCTTCTCACTAACCAACCTATCCCAGCGTGGCTCCAATGACATCACACGTACTGTGGCTGACAAGGTTTTGCGGCTTGTCTTCCCAAACACAGATTCACACAAAACTAATGCAAAATTATTGTGAGCACTAAAAAATCTAAAACAATTGGTCAGTGTACTACAGGTAAGGTAACACAATCACTTCAGAACCTTTAGGGATTTTTTACTGACGGTGTTTCTCTCTAGCAGCAACTCATTCTTTCTCAGTTTCCCTGATTCGCAAACAAAATTCAATCCACAAATTTCACTCTCAACTGATCAGTGGGTTTTTCCTGGTGCACATAGGACACACCAGAACTCAGTCGAAAAATGTCTTCACTCACTTTGACTCACTCTCTGACTTGTCGACCACGCCCGATCGACCTATTAAACCAGACAAATTACAATAAAAACCAAGTGTCTCATACACTTTTCAATATACTCCATAGTCTTAGACCACGCAGGGTTCGTACAGCAACAACCACGTGGATAATTTGTGAACACACACATGTGAAGTTTGATGACTTCCCTACTATCACACTGCAGAGTACGCACTCTCCATCTACAACTTCATTTGGAGTACGCAAACTCCCTAAACCCTCACAAACATAACAATTCACCTGCAATTTGCATAAGCTGTGCAAGCGCAAAACCTACTTCACTCACACCATCACTAGAACTCCGAGAACATCCTCAAACAACCATTGACAAGCTCCAAGATTCTGGGAAAGTCATCTCATGACTTAAGGGCACATTTTCTCTCCAATTTGTATCTGTAGGAAGCTGGCTCCATATATACTATATCAAAATGAGATACAGTGAGCACAGAGTCCAGGGCTTCCCCAAGAGACGTGACAGAGGCAATAATAGATAATACTAATGTTCTATTTGTGGTAGTGTGGTCGAGCAGTTAGGCTTATCAGAGGGTAGTGTTAAGCATTTGTTGTACACACGCAAGCGATAAGTGAAAACACACACTCAATGACTTAACTCCAGACCAATAGATTTTTATATAGAAAAATATTCTTTTGTTAATTTATTTCTAGAACCACACGATTCATTTAGCAACTAAGTACATGAAATAAAAGGTATTTTGCATAGTAATACTTAGAACTTTGAATGGAACCAACAATGTACACAGTTTTCTTTAAAATGGCAAAAAGCTATTTTAAAAGTGGACACTAATTATCAACAGTTCCTGCGGGAAGTAAGTAAAGTACAGTTTTTGAGGTAAGTAACAAACTTATGGGTTCAATATCCTGGGCATAGCTAGCCCACCGTTGAGGTTTCAAGATAACCCCAAACACCCAGCAACACAGGGCCAGTTAGGTACAGAGGTCAAATAATAGCCAAAATAACATGGGCCCCTATGGAGACAGGGGGTACTCCGGTTCCGGTCTGCTTGCAGGTAAGTACCCACGTTGTCAGAGGGCAGACTACGGGGGTTTGAAGGAGCACTGGAGGGGCCCCAAGTAGGCACAAAAACCACACCCTCAGTGGCACAGGGGCGGCCAGGTGCAGTGTGCAAACAGGGCGTCGGGTTCTCAATAGAACTCTATGGAGGGACCCGGGCTCACTTAAGCGCTGCAGGCAGGGCACGGGGGCATCTAGGGCAAGCCACTGAATGGGCAAGGGTGAGGGCCACCTACTAGTTGTTGCTGCACTGGTAGTCTGTTTCTCTCTGGCCTGGGGGCTGCGGGTCCAGTGCTTCTCCACGTGATAGATATCTTTGTTCCGGGTAGTTGCAGTCAGGGGGGGTCCTCGGAATTCCCTCTGCAGGCATCATTGTGGGGGTCTGGAGAGGTCGGCCCAGGGTGGACATGTAGTCAGAATCGCCTGGGGATCCTCTCTGGCTAGTTGGCTTCTCTGGACACGGGCCAGGGGCATCGGGTGCAGAGTAGTTTGGACTCACGGTTATGGAGTGAGGTGAGAGTCCCTTTAAAGATGGTTTCTTTGTCTTCTTGTTGGACAGGTCCGCTGTCCATGGGAGTTTCTTGGTCCTCAGTGATGCAGGCAGTCCCCTGGAGGCTTTTCGAGGGTCGTTGGTCCTGCAGAACGCGTTTCTTCTTCTCTTGCAGCTTTCTGAAGTAGGAGTCAGGCCAGTAAGGCTGGGGACGAGTCAGTTGTCTCCTTCTCTTCTTTGCGAGGTTATCAGCTCAGCAGTCCTTCTTCTTTCTTGACGTCATCAGGAATCTGACTAGCTTGGTTCAGGGAGCCCTTAAATATAAGATTTATGGGCATTTTTAGGTGTCAGAGGGCCGAAGCCAATGGCTACTTCCCTAAGGGTGGCTACACCCTTCCTGAGCCCACTCCCTTTGGGGCGGGAGCACATTCCTAACCCTATTGGTCCCTGTCCTCCAAACCAAAATAGAGGATTCTGCAAGGAGGGGGTCACGTCAGCTCTGGACACCTTAGGGGTGGTCCTGGCTGAGGTGGTGACTCTTCCTTGTTTTTCCTAATTATCCCTCTGTACTAGCTGCCAAAAGTGGGGCTTTATCCGGGGGCTGGGCATCGCCACTAGCTGGAGTGTCCTAGGGCATTGTAACGTGAAGCCTGAGCTTTTGAGGCTCACTGCTAGGTGTTACAGATCCTGCAGGGGGGAGCTGTGAAGCACCTCCACCCAGTGCAGGCTTTGTTTCTGGCCCCAAAGAGCACAAAACCTCTTCACCCATGGGGTCAGAAACTCGTCTTTCAGTGGCAGGCTGGCACAGACCAGTCAGTCCTGCACTGAAGGATTGGGTAAAATGCAAGGGGCATCTCTAAGATGCCCTCTGTGTGCATTTTTTAATAAATCCAACACTGGCCTCAGTGTGGATTTATTATTCTGAGAAGTTTGATACCAAACTTCCCAGTATTCCGTGTAGCCATTATGGAACTGTGGAGTTCGTTTTGACAAACTCCCAGACCATATACTTAATTTGGCCACACTGTACTTGCAATGTCTAAGAATGGACATAGACATTGTAGGGGCATATTGCCCATGCAGCTATGCCCTCACCTGTGGTAAAGTGCACCCTGCCTGAGGGCTTTAAGGCTTGCTAGAGTGGTGACTTACCTATGCCACAGGCAGTGTTTTGTGTGCATGGCACCCTGAGGGGGATGCCATGTCGACTTTGCCCTTTTCTCCCCACCAACACACACAATCTGCAACGGCAGTGTGCATGTGTTAGGTGAGAGATCCCTTAGGGTAGCACAACACATGCTGCAGCCCATAGGGACCTTCCCTGGTCACAGGGCCCTTGGTACCACTGGTACGTTTTACAAGGGACTTAGCGGTGTGCCAGGGGTGTGCCAAATGTGGAAACAATGGTACATTTTTACTGAAAGAACACTGGTGCTGGGGCCTGGTTAGCAGGGTCCCAGCACACTCTCAGTCAAGTTAGAATCAATATCAGGCAAAAGTGTGTGGGGAGGGTAACTGCAACAAGGGCCATTTTCCTACAGTATCATTGAAAAAATAAAACCAAATCTCAGTGATGATGAGCTCTCAAAAGACAAGACCATCAAGCTACTACCGTCTCTGGGGACACCTGTAATTCTGAGACTAAATACTGTACTACCTCTCTTTTTGAACTGTATGATGGGCTCTTAAGGAGACAAACCATCAACCTCTGCTACCATCTCTGTTAGCGCGTCTGGCCTTAATAAGTAAACTTACAAGGGGACGCGAATAGGTCGATGGACCTTTTGACTACACTTAAGATTTTCCCACCATATATCCTGTACATGCACATCAATAATCAATAATTAATCATTAACATCAATAATCAATAACAATCAATAACATTAGTAATCAATAGGAGTCAGTAACTGTCACACACCATAATTTTGCAGTCATTAATAACCACACTTTATGTAAGACTTAGAATGTTTATTTCCCTATATTAACAATGCTAATGTGATGTAGGTTAATCTCAATATTAATTGAGAGAGGAACATGACGGTCAGCTAACGAGCTGCCGTGAACTCCCGTCGGACGGATGTGATGCCAAAACTGCGCGTCTTGCATTGTGAGCAGACCTTCCCTCGGTCTCTGCTCGGGAAAGCGGCAGAGGTTTCTTCCCGTCGGATCCACGTCTGTTTGTCCTCCCCGGCCCCCCCCCGGGCGACGGCTTGAAGGATAAAGGGGCGAGGGTGAGGATTTTCCTCATCTCGCCTTCGCGCTCCGGTTTGGGAGTCTGGGCGCGTGAGACTCGGGAAAGCTGCGGTAGCTTTCCCTGCCGGATCCGCGTGTGTTTGTGCCCCCGGCCCCCACCCGGGCGACGGCTTGAACGACAGGGAGGCGAGGGTGAGGATTCTCTCCTCTCGCCTTCGTGCAACGGATTGGGAGCCTGGGAGCGTGAGCCTCGGATCTCCCGTTTCAGCGTTTCTTGAGGGAAGCCCCTGGAGCTGCGCTAGCGGAGCAAGGAGCAGCAAAGACGGTGACAGGGTATTTCTGGTGGAGTGGGGGGGAGCCTGGGTGACTAGTCCTATGATTATTGCCTGACTATAGCTTGTCTCCAGCAGGCAGAGACTGTTATCATTATCGATGCTGCCCTCCCAGGAGTATTGGGGAGCTTAAAGAAAACATGTATACCTGTGAAAGTGCTGCCTATTGCAAAAATAACCAGATGCAAGAGTCTTCTACTAGAAGTTTGTATTAGAGGAACTCCAAGCCTAAATATTGAGTTTTACAGCTGCATATTCGCTAGGGTTTGTTACGTTTCAGCGCTTGTCATTTTATAATCACAAATTCTGTGCAAACTTGCTGCTTTATACAGAAGGGTAGTGAGACTCAGAGGGACGCCAAAACTCAAAACGCTTTTGTATTCATGGTGCTTTGCCGTTTCCTGGAAGGACTGAGAGTGTAAATTGTTGTTCCAATTGAGAGCTCCTCAGGTTTAAGGGTCTTGAGAAAGGAGGTGGGACATCGCTTAGATAGGTTCCCTGTCGGGTGGGGGTACTTGGCCCTCCACTTCTTGTGCTGTTTTTCCCCTGGATTTCTAGGCGTTATAAAGAGAAAGAGAGGGGGCAAGAAGAATACTTTTTGTTATTGCGCCTTGTTAATTTCAATCCTCCTCTCTACAGTGCTTTCCTTTTTCCGACTTTTGTCGGGAAAACTAGGGAGGAAAAACGGCGAACAAGAAGGGGGGGTCATTAACTACGGGGAGGGGTGGCGGGGTGCCTTGGAAGCAGGCTCTAAACTCCAGTATTTGGGCAGAAGCGGTAAAGGGTGTGCGACGTGGGAGATCTTATACCTCCCGCTGCTCTCTCCGTGGGAGCCTCCCGGAGTCCCCGGGGTGCCACACCAGATCCAACTTAAGTGGGACGGGGGCAAGAAAGGAGTGTGAGAGTGTTGGAACCCCGCAGTGCATGTCATTAATCAAGCGACGTCCCAGGGGTGCCCGGGCAGAAGTCAACGATGTGATTGTGGCCAGGAAAAGTAAGCCCGGTACCCGTGGTACAAGTGCTAATCTTCGGACTCAGGTCTCTGGAACTATAACAACAGGTATAGCGGACTTAGATCTTAAAATCTATGGTGAAGGGCCACCCCACACAACACTATTAGTGGATCATCCTTTACCCCTCCGGGAAGAGAGTCAAATTGAGATCCAGGGGAGGAGTGATTCGTTGATCACAAGGTACTTTCAGACCGCAATTCCTCCACCACAGGATATGGCAAACGTTAAACCGGCCTTAGACAAGTTAGGGGCTTCTAAGCTAGTTGAAGGTGGTTCAGTTGTCGGCCCAGCACAAGAATTGTTAGATATGGAACCTGCTACAGTGAGAGAGGGCCCTTTTAAGATACTACCCTTGCCGGAAGTCGATGGTAATTTTTCCAGTGGATCAATAACGCATGACTTGGATGTACAGGCTCTGCTAATTTCTCTCACTAAAGAAATTAGAGGGAAATTTGAAATTTCAGAAACTAATCAAACTAGGATTCGGGAAGCCTGTGAGGTCTTGGAAAGTAAAATCAACCTGTTATCAGACCGGCTGGGGAAACTAGAGGCTGTGGTGGAGGCCCACGAGGAACGAGTGTTAGCTCAAGCTAAGGACATTTCACAATTGAAACGGGGAGAAAAGATGTTGCAGGACAGATTGGAAATGTTGGAAAATAATATGAGGAGAAACAATATAAGGCTCTTGGGAGTTCCAGAGGGCTTGGAAGGGGAAAATATTAAGAGCTATGTGATCTCGCTGATTAGGGAAGTCCTCCCCAGTATGGTAGGGATCAATCTGGAGGATGACATTCAGAGAGTCCATCGTGATCCTTTCAAGAAAAATCCAGGAAGGAAAAACCCCAGGAGGATTTTGATAAATTTCAACACATACTCTATTAAGGAAAGAATCTTGTCCGAAGCTCTCAAGGTTGGGGCTTTTCCCAAAGGGGAATGGTCTCTTAGGATAAGATCTGATGTGTCTAAGGCAACGTTAGATAGGCAGTGGGAGCTGGGAAGTTTTATGCGGGAGCTCCGTGAGCTAGGGGCGACGGTCCAACTAAGGTTCCCGGCAGCTCTCCGTATAATGTGGAAGAATAAAATGTACAATATGAGAGACCCTGGGGAGGTCAGTATATTAATAGAGCAGATTAAGGCGTCTCAATAAGATCTAGTGGAAAGCCCCCGTCCGGCGTGGGGTTCGAAGATAGGATAACAGGATGGTTATCCCAGTAGAAAAAGGGAGGGTTCCTCTGGGGGGGGAATGGGGTTTGGGGGGCACGTTTGTGGTGGTGGGTGTAGGGGTGGGTGACACGGGGAGTCGGGGTTTGTTTTGGGTTTGGTGGGTTGAAAGGGATAAAATAAGAAAGTCCTCATATGTTGCTAATATAGGTCGGGGGGGTTGCTGTTCTCCCTTTGTTTTCCTTCTCGCTATGAATGAGCATGCAGGGTATTGAAAAGTTGAGATTTATCTCATGGAATGTGAATGGGTTAAGGGTGTCTGGTAGGAGGAGGAAGATCTTTGAGTACTTACGTTTGGTTGAGGAGGAGATTATTATATTGCAGGAAACCCATCTTCACCAAACTGAATGGGAGACCTGGCTTAAACAGCTGAATTGGGTTGCGTTTAGCGTATGCTCTTCTCAAACTAGTACAATAAAAGGTGTGGCAGTTTTGATTAAGAAATCCATGAGGTTCAGGGTAGGAATAGTACATGCTGATCCTAGAGGGAGGTGGGTAGTGGTAGAGCTGTGTGTAGGTGGTCATTGGATTACAGTGTCGGGTTACTACGGGCCGAATATTGACGACCCATCGCCATTTCAAGACTTATTTAATATTCTACTCTCAGCTAGGTACCCAGTGGTGTTGGGTGGGGATTTTAATATACTGCTAGACCCTGTACAGGATAAGTCAACCCCTCAGGGTACGGTTAATTCACCTAAAACAAGGGCAGTAGTGAAGCAAGCAATGCAGGATTTAGGCTTGGTAGATGTCTGGCACTGGAGAAGGGGTGAAGGAGATAGATATACATTCCACAATAAAAAATATGGGCATAGATCTAGAATAGATTTTTTTTTAATTCATAAAAGTTTATGCCCGGAGGTAAGAAGGGTAGCTCACAACACAGCACACATGTCAGACCATTCTGCAGTAATACTACATTTAGATATTAGGGTTAGTAACAGGACAATAAGGAGCACAATCAATCGTGCTCTATTTTTAGACGACACATCAGTAGAATTGTTAAAAAAAGATACTAGAGAATTTTTTCAGTTGAATCAAGGAACAGCAAGTTTGGGATGTGTTTGGGATGCGTTCAAGGCTTTTATAAGAGGGAGGCTAGTTAACCTTGCAGCTTATAAGTATCGTGAAGAGAGGGAAAAGTTGGGAAACATGGAGTTGTCATTGAAAACCTTGCAGGTTGCAAGGTATAATGCGCAGTTAGAAGGGAAAACGGATTTAGTAATGGAGCTGTCTTGTCAAGAGGAAAAGGTCCGGTCTAATCTAGATGCTTTTTTGGAAAACCGCTGTAGGTTAAAATGGGAAAGTAGTCAATATGCTCATTTTGATTATGGAGAAGGCTGCAGTAAACTGTTAGCGTGGAAGGTTAAGTCGGACCTTTCCAAAAGGCACATTTTATCAGTCAAATCAGAGCCTACGAATCAGGTCTGTACGGAGCAAGAGGAGATCGAGGGGGCATTCGTATCTTTCTTTCAGGAGATATATTCAGAAAGTTCGGTTAACTTAGAAGAGCCGGTAAGAGAATTCTTAGATAATGTAGATCTCCCAGTTTTAGAGGAGTCGAAGATGCTCCTACTGAATGATAAGTTAAATGAGGCTGAGTTGGCGGAAGGTCTAAAGGCACTAAAAAAAGGTAAGGCAGCGGGCCAGATAGTCTCCCTAACGAATTATATAGGGCTTTGGGGGAGGAACTTATCCCTTTTTTATTAGAGTTATTCAACTCTATGTTGATAGAAGGGACCCAAATTCCCAATTCCTGGAGAGAGGCGACAATTTGCTTATTGCTAAAGCCGGGTAAGGATTCCACGTCTTGTTCCTGCTATAGGCCCATCTCTTTGCTGAACGTAGACTATAAACTTTACTCAGGACTTTTAGCCAAGAGACTGGGGAGAGTTGTTGGCAATCTAATCCATTCGGACCAAAAGGGCTTTATGAAGGGGAGGCAGCTTCACGAGATAACTCACGAGTTATTTGCTGCAATTGATTTGGCGGTTCACGAGAAGGCGCCTCTGGCGATCTTGTCTTTTGATGCGGCCAAGGCCTTTGACCGTGTTAATTGGTTGTTTCTAAAGGCGGTTCTGGAAAAAGCGGGCTTGGGAATCCCTTTTATCAGGGCAATAGGAGAACTGTATAGATGTCCTCTAGCGAGAATTCTGGTCAATGGCCATTTAACACAAGAATTTAGGATTTGGCGCGGTACGAGACAGGGATGCCCCCTATCTCCTTTGCTTTTTAATTTATACATTGAACCCTTGGCAACTTTACTCCGGTCTTCTAAAGAGATTATCCCATTTCAAACTGGGGGATGGGAAAAAAAACTAGCTTTATACGCAGATGATTTGATGATATATACGAGTGATGTTAGCTCTACTCTACCTAAGGTCATTGCTTTGATGGTACAATTTGGAAGACTTTCTGGGTACAGCATAAACGCAGAAAAGACAGAAATAATGTGTTGGAATTTGATGTATGCTTCCCCTTTAGTTAAACAAGAGATCAGATATTTGGGTATTCGGTTAACAGCTGCTCTTAACGAGGTAGCTAAATTGAACTTCGATATAGTATATAGGGAAACCAAAAAACTGTTAAAAGCATGGGCTGCTCTTCCTCTTATGATAATTGGGAGATCTAATATTTTGAAGATGTGTATCCTTCCAAAATTTCTCAGAAAAATTGTCCAAGGTGCGGGGATGATAAGGCGGATGATATCCATATGTTTTGGCATTGCACTAAGTTGTTGAATTATTGGGGGGACATAGAGAGTATTTTTAAAGTAATTTTTTATGTAAACTTAGTTGTAAATCCAGCATTGGTGGTGTTTGGGGTGTGGGATCAGGATACAAATTATCAGAAATTGTCAGTTCAGCAGGAGCATTTGCTGTTCATATTAATTCTTCTAGCTAGGCGAGAAATTTGTCGTAAATGGATTGATCCTCTGCCTCCTCGGGTGTTGGATTGGCAGATAGCTGTAAATCGAATCTGTACATTGGAACAATGGGGCCCCTTGTCTAGAAAAGATAATTTTTGGTTATATTGGGAAAATGTGTATCAATAACATATTATTATTATATTTTTTTTTTGTCATATAAACTCCGTATACTTTAAACATTTTTTAAAGTCCAATGATTAAGATCTCCCCCTCGCTCTCTGGAAGTGCTGCTTTGGCTACGATTGAAAGTGACAACTTTTGATCAATGACTCCCGTACGAGAAAGTACAATCAGTAGATTAGAGGGGATGATCTACTGAGGTTTGGTGGCATGTTGCCGTTTGTTGTGCCAATGCCTTTTTTACTTAACCAAAGCAGGGGGGATGAATATGAGGACAAAAAAAAAAAAAAAAAAAAATCTCAATATTAATTGATGACATACAGAAACAACACTGGCTGACCGAAACGACAAAAGAACCGCAATCTAATCAAAGCTTGAGCTACTGCACATTCTAAAAGAATAATTGTACATACAATATCACATACATTTAGATTCAGCAAAGAAAAGACATCAGTGTTATTACATATGACGAACTTCATCAATGAGCTCCCTAAATAACACCAGATTATGTTTGGGCTTCATGCAGAATAATTTAGTCAACACAAATTTGGAAAAAAATCTAACTTTGGCTCCATCAAAATAGCGCAATTGTACCTAGAAACAAAAGCAAATACACATGGCAAACAATATCATAGTCAATATACCTATTCTCAGTTTGGATCAGCAAGTTGTGACAGTCTTCGTCATCAGGACATAAGTCTGGCCAGCAAGTTATCAGGATTCAGCATCAAATTTCAGAAAAGGCAAAGTCTTTTAAGCATTAAAGTTAAGCACGTCTCTTCTCAAGAAGCTCAGGAAAATACTGGCGGTATGGCAAACGGAAAATGGGCAAATTATGTCTTCTCAGGGCAGTCTTACGAAGTTAGATTTCCTGAAACTACTTCCCAAGTCCCTATTGGTCAAGAGATTGCATGTTCACAGTTTGTCCAATAAAACTTAAACTTAAAATCTAAAATTCTTCTACTACATGGTTCACATGTCGATGATTGGCTCCTTTTGTACTGCTCTCATTCATCCGGCTCGTCAGGTAACAGTATTGTTGCAGCTTATACTCCAGTCAGTGTCTTCATTGCATTCTCCTGAGAAAGTCAGTCTTACGCACATTACATTAAACAATGTTGCATTAGCTAGTCCAGCATCTTCTAGCAAGGAGTTTTCTTGAGAAAGACTTTTAGCTATGAGCACATTAGGTCAGCACAGTGGAAAATCACAGTTTAATTCTCTAAGCAGACACTTAATTAAACGCTTAAGAAATACAGCTTGACATGAGGCCATGCAACTAGGCCAAGACCTCCGCTAAGTTTAGGCCTCCAATTAATAAAGCTAATACATAATACATAACCCTCAATATGACATATTACCACATTAATCAAACATAAGCTCAACATTTCATATTAACAAGCCATTAATAAGTATATTTCGTGAACATTGATCGCACACTCTGTGTGAGATGTCTTTATGGCAAAACAGTAGACATTTCCTTTCACTCTGTTTTTTGGTGTTAGAGGGCTTGCTAAAAAAGAGATGGAAGAGGGAAAAGGGTTGTATTTAGCTTGCCTGTCGGCATCCCTCTCTTTTGTCTCCTTTTTTTGGCTCGTAAAATCTTGTTAGTTGGTTTTCCCATTATTTTAGGGCACTTACTATTAGGTTGTTGGTCCCTCATTTTTATTTTTCAGAATCCTCTGCTGGTCTTCATGTGGGGTCCTTGGGGCATTTATATGGAGTTTTTAACTGGTGGTTTCCTGTGTTGGTGGTTTCACAATGGGGAAGCATGGTGAGAAGAGTCAACACCTCCCCTCTCTCCCTCTAAAAAGAGAGATTCTTCTATTGCTGCTAAGGCCAGAGCCACCGGGCCCCAATTGCTTTTACTGGCTTTGACCCCCTCCCCCTTGGTGGAAGAGCTAGTGGAAGCCCGGGGAGGGGCCTGGAGATCGTGAGTCCCAGGAGGGGCCTGTCATAAATTCAGAGGGGGTGCGTGTAGTTCCCCACCACCCCCAAATCATCAAAGTGGCCCCCGAGGAAGCGCACTGAGCGCCAGGGCCCCATTTGGATCTTCCTGGCACTGGAGATGCCTTATCATGAAAACCAGGTATTTTCTTGGACTCACATGTGTCTCAGTGTTCCTATTATGGACATTAGGGATGTATATGCTACCCTGCTGGTTTATGATGTTTCATATATGGGTGCGAATATTCCTTTTATGGGCATGACCTACTAATATGTGATTTTTTTCACTTGCCATATGTTTTATAATGTTCCTTTTTATGGGTGTTTATGATATTTCTATGACAAGTGCATTTTTGTAGTAATGTGATTCCTGACTACTGCTTATGTTGCAGAATACTAATTCACCTGTGTGTTATATGTGACTACTAATGGTTCCGCAGATTAACTAATGTGTAACGTTCTGACAACTTCTAAAGTAGCAGGATATTACTGACATGTTGTTTTTGGTCTAATAAGTGCGTTGTGTACAATACAGTATATTTTCATGTAACTTGGTGTTGTGTTTGCCTAGTGGTGGGGATAGTGCGTCACGTGTGTTGTGTGTGTTGTGCAAACGCTTTACACATTGCCCCTGGGATAGGCCTGACTGCTCATGCCAAGCTACCAAGGGGGTGAGCAGGGGATATCTTGGACGTGTAACTCTCCTGCCCTAACTAGAGTGGGTGGGTTCTGCCTGGCTTAGGTGCATACCCTAGCCAACCAGAAATCCCATTTCTAACAGGAACTCAGAAAGCTGAGGTTGGAGGAGGCCAGACTAAGGCTACAGCAGCAACAGTTGTCCTTAGATAGTGAATCCTTAGCTGTGGAAAAGGAAAGACAGAGGTTGGGGTTAGTTCCCCATGGTGGCAGCAACAACAGAAGTTTTAGAAATTCCAATGTTAAAGAGCACACATTTGATTCTAGAAACTTGCATAAGATTGTCCCCCCTTACAAGGAGGGGGAGGACATTTACAAGTAGTCTTCTGCACTTGAGAGGGCCTGTAAAGTTCAGAGGGTCCCTCAGGTACAGTGGGATGCTATTCTGTGGTTGTCCTTTTCTGGCAAGGGGAGAGATAGATGCCTTACTGTCAGAGAAGATAACTCAGACAATTACAATTTTCTGAAGACTGCACTCTTTGATGGATTTGGCTTAACCACAGAACAATATAGGATTAAGTTCAAAGAAACCACAAAAGAGTCTTCTCAAGATTGGATAGACTTTGTGGACCGTTCAGTGAAGGCCTTAGAAGGTTGGTTGCATGGCAGCAAGGTATCTGATTATGAAAGTTTATATAATCTAATCTTGAGAGAGCATATTCTTAACAATTGTGTATCTGATTTATTACACCAGTATCTTGTGGACTCAAATCTGGCCTCTTCCCAAGAATTGGGAAAGAAGGCAGACAAATAGGTCAGAACAAGGGTGAGCAGAAAAGCTGATTCAGGGGATGACAAGGATAGCAAGAAGAAGGATGGTAAGTCACATGACAAGGGTGGGGACAAAGATAAAAAGTCAGAGTCTTCATCAGGCCCACAAAAATCTTCTGGGGGTGGTGGGCCCAAATCCTCTTCTAACCATCAGAAAAAGCCATGGTGTTATTTATGTAAGCACAAAGGCCATTGGGCAAGTGATTCCACTTGTCCCAAAAGAAACGTCAAGCCTCCCACCACCACGACCCCCACTGCTTCCACTAGTGCCCCCAGTAATAGCAGTGGTGGTGGGAAAAACTCTACAAATAGCCAAACAAAGAGTGTAGCTGGGCTCACTATTGGTAATGTAGTAGGGGTTGGTCTAATTAGGGAGACCTGTGAGCCTTTTTTAGTCCTTGACTGTGGCATTGGCCTTGCCACCTTAGTTGCTTGTGCCCTTAATATGGATAAGTACAAGCAACTACCCCTAATAAATGGTGTTCAGGTTGATGCCTACAGGGAAACAGGTGCCAGTGTCACTATGGTGATGGAGAAACTGGTTGCCCCTGAGCAATTCCTACTTGTTCATCAGTACCAAGTTACTGACGGCCATAACAACACTGTTAGCCACCCCATGGCTGTTGTAAATCTCAACCGGGAGGGTTACTGGTCGTAAAAAGGTTGTAGTATCCACTGACTTACCTATAGAGTGTCTATTGGGCAATGATTTGGAAAATTTAGCTTGGGCTGAAGTGGAGTTGGAGGTCCATGCAGCCATGATGGGCATTCCAGGGAACAACTTTTCTCTTACCAGGGCTCAGGCCAAGAAGCAAAGAGGACAAGAAAACTTGGATCCTGGAAACAATGGACCAAGTGCTTCCAAAAACCAGGGGTAGAAAGGGCAACCCCTTGCCCACTATCCCTCCCTCTCCAGAAGATTCCCCTTTTGATGAGGAGGAGTCAACTCCTTTTGCAGAACCTACACCCGAGGAGCTTCAGGCTGACACAGCTGAGCTCTTTGGTGCAGGGGGGCCTGCCAAGGAAGAACTGAGTGTGGCACAGCAGACCTGTCCCACACTAGAGGGTCTAAGACAGCAAGCTGTCAAACAGCAAAATGGGATACCAGTGACTTACATAGAGTTATTGGGAGACCAATCTCCTTTATACTGAGGCAAGGAACCCAAAAACTGGTGCTACCAGGAGACCGGTCATTCCCTTGCAGTATAGGGAATTCCTCCTAACTCTTGCACATGATATTCCACTGGCTGGATATCAGGGGCAAAGTAAGACCTGGGACAGACTTGTCCCTCACTTTCACTGGCCTTCAATGTCAGAGGACACAAAAGAGTTGTGTCGCTCTTGTGCTACTTGCCAGGCCAGTGCAAAACTGGGGGCACCCCAAAGGCCCCCTTAATCCCACTGCCAGTGGTTGAGGTGCCCTTTGAAATGGTAGGGGTTGACACTGTTGGTCCCCTTGATCCCCCAACTGCTTCTGGTAACAGGTTAATCTTAGTGGTAGTGGACCATGCCACAAGATACCCAGAAGCCATCCCCTTAAGGACCACTACAGCTCCTGCAGTGGCAAAGGTCCTCCTGTGAATATTTTCCAGGGTGGGCTTTCCTAAAGTGGTAATATGAGACAGGGGCAGTAACTTCATTTCTGCATACTTAAAAGCTATGTGGAAGGAGTGTGGTGTAACCTATAAATTCACCATACCCTATCATTCACAAACAAATGAACTTGGTGAGAGATTTAACAAAACCCTCAAAGGCATGATCATGGGACTCTCTGGAAAACTCAGAAGGAGATGGGATGTCTTCCTGCCATGCCTCCTTTTTTCCTACACGGAGGTACCCCAAAAAGGAGTGGGCTACATCACCTTTGAACTCCTATTTGGTCACCCTGGTAGGGGTCCCCTTTCTCTTGTGAAAGAGGGGTGGGAGCAACCCTTGAAGCCCCCTAAATAAGACATTGTGGATTATGTGATTGGCCTAAGATCATGAATGGCTGAGTACACGAGAAAGGCCATTAAAAACCTTCAGGCCAGCCAAGAGCTTCAAAAGCAATGACATGCCCAGAAGGTTGTCCTGACTGAGTACCACCCAGGATAGAAGGTGTGGGTTTTAGAGCCTGTGGCACCAAGGGCACTCCAAGACAAATGGAGTGGACCACATCTTATTGTGGACAAAAGGGTGAGGTCACCTATTTGGTAGACCTTGGCACTGCAAGAAGTCTCCTCAGGCTACTTAATGTTAACCGCCCTAAACCCTACTATGATAGGGCAGATTTGAACCTACTCATGGCCACAGATAAGGGGCAGAAAGAAGATAGTGACCCTCTCCCTGACCTCTTCTCCAATACTGAAGCTGATGGCTTAGTGGAAGGAGTTGTACTTGCAGGCTGCCTCACAGCAGAGCAGAGGGAGGACTGTAAGAATTTACTAGGCCAATTTTCTTAACTCTTCTCACTCACACCTGGTACAACTACTTGGTGTGTACTTACAACTGAAACTGGAGACAGTTTCCCTGTCAAAAGTAATATTTATGGACAGTGTGACCATGTCAGAGACTGTATTAAATCTGAGGGTCAGAAAATGTTGGAGCTAGGTGTTATTGAGCACTCGGATGGCCCCTGGGCCAGGCCATTGGTGCTTGTCCCCAAACCTCATAGTAAAGATGGAAAGAGAGAAATTAGGTTTTGTGTAGATTACAGAAGGCTCAATACAGTAACAAAAACAGATGCTCACCCTATACCCAGGGCAGATGATCTCATCGATACACTGGCATCTGCCAAGTATCTAAGCACCTTTGATTTGACTGCAGGGTATTGGCAGATCAAATTATCAGAGGATGCTAAACCAAAAACTGCATTTTCAACCATTGGAAGGCATTATCAATTCTCAGTTATACCCTGCGGTCTGAAAAATACTTTCCAGAGGCTCGTGAACACAGTTCTCCAAGGTCTGGAAGCATTCAGTGCAGCATATCTAGATGATATTGCTGTATTTAGCTCCACCTGGGATGACCACCTGGTCCACCTGTGGAAAGTACAGGACCTGTCCTAAAAAGCCCAAATTACTCTAAAAAAATCATTGTCCAGACACATGCATCTGAACTGGGGGTTGGGGCAGCACTGTTGATTTTATCAGTAGGAGGTTGACCCCCTAGAGAAAAGCATTGGTCAGCCATAGAGAGGGAGGCCTTTGCTGTGGTCTGGGCCCTGAAGAAGTTGAGACCATACTTATTTGGGACTCACTGCATAGTTCAGACAGACCACAAACCTCTCATGGTTAAAACAGATGAAAAGAGAAAACCCTAAATTGCTGATGTGGTCCATTTCCCTACAGGGGATAGACTTTACAGTGGAACATAGACCTGGGAGTAACCACTCCAATGCAGATGGACTCTCCAGATATTTCCACTTAGACAATGAAGACTCTTCTGAGCAAGCTTAGCCTTATTGTCCCTCATTTGGGGGGGGCGTTGGTGTTGGAAAGTATCATCTTTCTTGGCATGTTACCCCCAATTTCTGCCTGTTTGTCAGTGTGTTTTTACTGTCTCACTGGGATCCTGCTAGTCAGGACCTGAGTGCTCATAGTTTGTGGCCTATGTGTGTTGTCAGTATGCTTGACTGTGTTACTGGAGTCCTACTAGCCAGAACTCCAGTGCTTATGCTATCTCTGTGTGCCAAATTTGTCACTATAGTTTAGCAACTTCATATACCAATTCCAGTTGGCACTCTGTTCCCCTCTTATAAGTCCCTAATATATGGTACCCAGATACCCAGGGCATTGGGGTTCCAGGAGATCCTTATGGGCCGCAGCATTTCTTTTGCCACCCATAAGGAGAATATACAAACACTCCTGTAGGAGTGCCATTGCAGCCTGAGTAAAATACTGCACACACTATTTCAGAGTCATTTTTCACCTCAACAGGTAACTTATAAGTCACCTATATGTCTAACCTTCAGTTACTGAAGGCTAGGTGCGAAGTTACTGTGTGTGAGGGCACCCTTGCAATAGCAAAGGTGCCCCACGTTGTCCAGGGCCAATTCCCCAGACTTCATGAGTGCAGGGACACCATTATAAGAGTGCACTACATATATGTCAATACACATATGTAGCTTCACAATGGTAACTCCGAATATGCCCATGTGAGGTGTCTAAGATTGTGCAATTGAACCTCCAATCCAGATGGGGTATTGGGGGCCTATTCCATGCACCCTGGGGGCTCCACCATGGACCCCCAGTACTGCCAAACCAGCTCTCTGAGGTTTCCACTGCAGCCCCAGCTGCTGCCACCTCACAGACAGGTTTATGCCCTCCTGGGTATTGAGCAGCTCAATCCCAGGAAGGCAGAACAATGCACTTCCTTTAGGAGAGGGGTGTTACACCCTCTCCCATTGGAAGTAGCTGTTACAGGCATGGGATGGGTATCCTCCCAGAGCCTCTAGAAATGCTTTGAAGGGCCTAAACAGTGCCCTCCTTACATAATCCAGTCTACACCCTCCAGTCCCTGCTCTGGCGCGAAACTGGACAACGGAAAGGGGGGTGAACACTCCCCTGTCCATCACCACCCCAGGGGTGGTGCCCAGAGCTCTTCCAGAGTGTCCCTGGTGCTAGACATCTTGGATTCCAGGTGTGGGGACCCTCTGGAAGCATCTGAGTGGCCAGTGCCAGCAGGTGACGTCGGAGACCCCTCCTGATAGGTGCATACCTGGCTAAATAGCCAGTCCCCCTCTCAGGGCTATTTAGGGTCTCTCCTCTGGGTGTTTCCTCAGATTCGGTTTGCAAGACTCCACCAGGACTCCTCTGCATCCTCTGCTTCAGCTTCTGATCATCGGATCAAGTGCAGACTGCTCCAGGAACCACTGTAACTGCAGCAAAGTATCCAAGAAGGCTACTGTGACCTTCAACTTCAGCTCTAGCCAGCAACTGCAGCAGTTTCCAAGGTGTGCATGCCTGTCTTCACCCTGCACCAGAAGAACCAAAGGAATCTCCTGTGGAGTGACAGAGTCACTTCCCTGCTTCAGCAGGCACCTCTCTGTGACGGTGACCTGTACTCTGGGACTCCTGTCCTGTCAACAAGCATGATCTCTGGAACACAGGTGGTGGACTTAAGTTATCCTGACTGTCCAAAGGCTCCGGCTGCCCAAATTTGGTGGAGGTAAGACCTTGCCTCCCCGTGCCAGACAATACCCTTGTGCATCGCGTCTTCTGCAGCTCCCTGGGCTTCTGTGCACTTCTTCCTAAAGTTCTTTGTGCACAGCGTAGCCCAGGTCCCCAGCACCTTATCCTGAGATGCACAGCTATCTGAGTTGTTCTCTGGCGGCGTGGGATCCTCCTGTGGGGTGCTACGATGACTGCAATTTGCAACTCCTTTGTCCCCCTGTCCTGGGACTCCCGTGGTGCTGCCTGGTCTTCTAAGGGCTCTCTGAAGTGCTGAGAGCCCCCTCTGTCTCCTCAGTCTGAGTTAAGACCCCCATGTTCTTCCTGGATCCGGGCAGCTCCTCTTTGACGCAAAACACATTCTTGCGTGAACCAAGGCTTGTTGGTGGAATCCAGCAATGCAAACAGCCTGCATTCAACAACTTAATGTGGGACATCTCTTGCACGAAGCAGGAACCCGCAGCTATCTTTTGTGGTGCATTTCTGTACTTTTCTTCGAACTGGAGAATCCACTTTGGCACCTTCTTCCAGGTGGGCCAGGCCTCCTGTTCTTCCAGGACTCTTCATCGACATCTGGACTTGGTCTCCTCTCTCCACAGGTCTTCAGGTCCAGGAATCCATTGTTGGTTTCTTGCAGTCTTACTTGGTTCTTATATAATTCTTCATCAGGCCTTGTAGTGTGTTCTGAGGAAATTTGCTGTACTTTACTCCTGCTTTCCCGGGCTCTGGGGTGGGGTACTTTACTTACCTTTGGTGTTTTCTTACACTCCCAGTGCCCCTCTACACACTACACTTGCCTACGGGGGAATCCAACTTTCGCATTCCACTATTTTATTATGTGGTTTGTGTTGCCTCTATGCCCATTGTAATCTATTGTGTTTTTCACTGTTTGCATTATTTTATGACTGTTTACATACCTGATTTAGGTTACTAGTGCATATATTGTGTATAATATTTATCTCCAGAATAAGTATTGCCTCTAAGATATTTTTGCCTTGTGTCACTAAAATAAAGTACCCTTATTTTTGGTAACAATGAGTATTGTCTTTTATTGTGTATAAGTACTGCGTGACTACAGTGGTTTTGCAAGAGATTTGCATGTCTCCTAGTTCAGCCTTGGCTGCTCTGCTAAATCTACCCCTAGACAGCCTAAGCTACTAGACACAGCCTACATTTCACTAATAAGGGATAGTTGGACCTGGTATAGTGTAAGTACAAACAAGGCAGCCTCGTACAGTTAGTCCTCTTCCACTCACAGAGTACAAAGGGCTGCAATTAAGGCATTCAGTCATCCTTCAGGTGCTCTTTCTCAGTGGAAACATTAGTGTCCAGACTGTTTAAGGGTTTCGATTTGTTAAGACCTAAAGACAGAAATACGTTTCTTCCTTGGGACTTCTTTTGGTTTTAAAGACCTTGCAGGATCTTCCTTTTGAGCCTCTGTCTGATGTAACCCTTACATTTCTGTCTCTGAAAGTGGTCTTTTTAGTTGCCATTGCTACTGCCTGAATATTGGGGGAATTTTCATCCTTGTGTTGTAATCCTCCCTACCTTAGGGCATTTGAGGATCGTATTATGTTAAAATTGGGTCTTCACTTTATTCTAAGGGTAAATTCAGTTTTTCATAAGTCCCAGGAGGTTGTTCTTCCGGCTCTTCCTTCAACCTCTGCTTCTGATGCTCATTTGGAAGTGGTGAGGGTGGTCAACATTGACTTGACTAGATCTACTGATTTTAGGGGAAGTGATTAAATTTTCATTAATTTTGGTCCTGCAAACAGGGGTAAGAATTATCTTACCACTCTGCCTCATTGAATAATGAATAAGAGAAGTGATTTCCATTTCCGACTCCAGTTCACGTCTTATTCCTCCTGGTTCTGTTCAATCACGCTCAAACCGTGGAATGGCTGAAGGATAAGTGTTTCTTAATGGCTTCAATTCAATTAATTATTATAATATATTTACCATAAATGGGTTGGATTCGCTTTTGGACTAGAGTATATTTTCTGAAATATTTTCAATTCAATTTAATTTAATGTAATTGATAGAAATAATGAAATATTTAGCACTTGATTAGGGTGATGATTCGGGTTAGAGCTAGATTTCTGTTCCAGTGTTGAGGTAAAGCATATACACTGAACCATATGACAGTATTTTCAAGGTAAATTATACACAAACAAGGGAAAAGTAGATGAATTAAGTCTGGCCTGTCAAGGTACTAGATGACGAGGTATTGACTGTATATTTAGTGAAATGATATCTCAAATGGCAATTAGATCAGACATTATTTTGAAATGTTGCTTTAGAGTCTTTAAGGTAAAGCTACCTGTTGCCTAGTGTTAAACTGCATTATCACAATTTTTGCTTGTGCCCTGACTTTTGTTGGGAATGGCCACATATCATAATCATTAAACATTGACATTGTTTATTATTATTTTAGATAAGTGAATCCCTGAGTCCATTTCTCAATAAAAAATCATTTTGCATACAAACTGTTTAGTTTTCACAATTTTTAGGTTAGGGTAAGATCCAGTTCTCAAAATCCAAGCTTCTTGCAAATCCTTCCATAAAGAAAATAAAGGGGCATATTTACAAGAAAGTTGTGCATCGGTCCAGATGCACCACTTTTCTTGCGTTCCCCTGTGCCCTTCTAACGACACTATGGTTGTACGGTCTTTACAAGGTTATGCGCTATGGCGATCATTACCACAACAGTGTCAAACTTTTTTGCGCTGTTGTGGTGATTGCTGCACTAGTGCCAAAAATGTTGGTGCTCAGGGAAGTCGTGGTCACTCAGGTCACAACCAGTTCTCTCGTACACAGTGCGGTCTCATATATAAATGACAAAGGCAGTTTGAGTTTTAAAGATTGGTTTAATAAAACGACTGCATTTTAGATAACAAAGCGTGAGCCGCAATAACCAGAACTATACAACACAGTAGGATTGAAATAGTAACGAGGAGAGTGAAACATAAGAATAAGGCTATCATATTGCAACTAAATTATGTTCTCTCTAAGTTATATTTTGAGCACAGCATGTGAAGCTCTAAGCCTGCCTTTCAGGTTCCCCTGGGAAGACATCAACCCTCATACCTGAGCAAAAGCCTGTGATCTGGATCAGCATCTGCAACAGGGCAGTCAGCATCTAGTTGTGGGTTCCTGGTCGGAATCTCCCTCTTACGTGTACCAGGACTAGAAAGTGTTTTTATAACTAACACGCCGGTGTTCTAAGAAACGTCCCTACGTAATGATGTGTACTTTCTACGAACCATACAGACTAAACTTCTACCACGTCTAACGGCAATGTACCAGACTGTATCCTTGACTGAAGCACAGAGCGAGCAAGAATGTATTGTTTGAGAACACAGTGCTGAAGTAAGCTAAACAGTGTGATAGAATGAAATAAAAAACAAGACTGTGAAACTGGTTATTGTAAAATAACAGTGCTAGGTTAAATAAAATGCATCTAGGGCAAAGTGCACAGAGGCTTAAAATGTTAAGCAAATGTGCAGAAAGCTACATTAAAAATGGCTACACTACACTAATATTCCCATCTTCAGGGCAGACTTTTCCACAGCAAACATAACCAGCGTTGGTAATGCCAATAGTTCTAGCTTTAAAATAATGATGTTGGTAATGTGAAGCATGATAAGTAGATATCATGGGAATGGATTTCTACTTGTGTGAAAGCAAAGAACTGTAGAATAATATTGATGCAGATTAAAAGGTCAGGTGACAGTTTTAACTTTTCTCCTTCCATCTTTACTGCTGCCAGAGTAAAACACCCGAACTATACAGTTATCTAAGAAACATTAATAGAATACAATGTTGTGTGTGTGCCCCTAAAATTTGAAACAATGTTGGCTGGATAAATAAAGAAAATGATAACAACTGTGTAGATGGCAAGCACTTTTTGTGAAAGAACACAACTTCTGTCGAATAAAAACAGTTACACCTGGCTCCCACAATGTGGGTGTAGCCAAGCCCCTCTCCTGTGACAGTCACATAATTATCTGGCAACAACTGAACTGTCCAGCAAGACCATAAATATGAGAAAACATTTAACCCCTTTGCTGCCAGGCTTTTTCTCCCTTAGGTGCCAAGCCTTTTTTTGGCTGTTTGGTGCAGTTCGCGCATAGACCCTCATTACTTTTTGTCCACATAAGCTACGCACGCCAAATTTTGTGGGTTACTCTGAAGGAGACCAAGAAATTAACAAAAATACAGCAAAAATTTCATATATTTTTTTTTTAAATGGGAAAAAAGAGCTGCAGAAGAAGGCTTATGTTTCTTGCCCTGAAAATGGCATCAACAAAATGTTTGCAGTGCTAAAAATCACCATCTTCCCAGCTTTCAGGAACAGGCAGACTTGAATCAGAAAACCCCACTTTTCAACATAATTTTGGCATTTTACTGGGACATACCCCATTTTTACTATTGTTTGTGCTTTCAGCCTCCTTCTAGTTAATGACAGAAGTGGGTGTGAAACTAATGCTGGATCCCAGAAATCTAAAGTTTTCTGAAAAGTAGACAAAATTATGAATTCAGAAAGGGGAAATTCGTGTTGATCCTTCAAGGGTTTCCTATAGAAAATAACAGCTTAAATAAACAAATGTTGAAATTGAGGGGAAAAAACAGCAATTTTTCTTCACGTTTTACTCTGTAACTTTTTCCTACAATCTCAGATTTTTAAAAGCAATAAACCATTATGTCTGCTGCACTCTTTTGATTGCGGGGATATATAAGGCTTGTAGGTTTATCAAGAACTCTAGGTACCCAGAGCCAATAAATGAGCTGCACCTTGCAATGGGTTTTCATTCTATACCGGGTGTACAGCAATAAATTTGCTGAAATATAAAGAGTGAAAAATAGGTATCAAGAAAACCTTTTGTATTTCTAAAATGGGCACAAGATAAGGTGTTGAGAAGCAGTGGTTATTTGCACTTCTCTGAATTCCGGGGTGCCCATACTAGCATGTGAATTACAGGGCATTTCTCAAATAGATGTCTTTTTTACACACTGTCTTACATTTGGAAAGAAAAAATGTAGGCAAAGACAAGGGGCAATAACACTTGTTTTGCTATTCTGTGTTTCCCCAAGTCTCCCGATAAAAATGGTACCTCCCTTGCGTGGGTAGGCCTAATTCTCGTGACAGGAAATGCAACATGGTCACATCAATTTCCCAAAGAAAACAGACCTGTTTTTTGCAAAGCGCCTAGCTGTGGATTTTGGCGTGGGGCTCTTACCAGGTTCTGTTACCCAGAATCCTTTGCAAACCTCACAATTTGGCCAAAAAAAACACTTTTTCCTCACATTTCGCTGATGGAAAGTTCTGAAATCTGAGAGGAGCTACAATTTTCCTTCCACCCAGCGTTCCCCCAAGTCTCCTGATAAAAAATGGTAATTGCCCCATCTGCCCACAGGTGGGCAGAACAACTTTGGCCCCAATTATTTGTGGTGGGGGTATGGGCATACCCTCACCCTCTTATTCTGAAAAAAATCTCCCCTGGTCTCTGGTGGGCTTTCTGCCCACTTTGGTGTCAGATGGGCCTTCCAAAAACAAGCTGATCTGCCCCCCGTGGGGGCAGACATGGCCACCAGTAATGTGCCTCCATGGGGAGCGACCTTTTCCCAAGGGGCTGCCCCCCCAAACAAAACACACACATACACACACACAAATCCCTGGTGCCTAAGTGTTTTCTGCCCCCCTGGGGGCAGATCGGCCTCATAGAAATAGGCCGATCTGCCCCCAAGGGAGGCAGAAATGGCCTAAAATAAACTCTCCCCCCAGGGGAACGACCCTTGCCTAAGGGGTCGCTCCCCTTGCGTGAAAATGACACAAAAAAAAAAAAATCACTGGTGTCTAGTGTTTTCTGCCCCCCTTGGGGGCACATTGGCCTAACAAAAATACGCAGATCAATACAATTTGCCACCCAGGGGAGCGACCCTTGCCTAAGGCGTCGCTCCCCATATATATAAAAAAAAGTAAACCTAAACAAAAATATATCCCTGGTGTCTGAGGGTTTAGGCCCCCGGGGGCAGATCAGCCTAATTATAATAGGCCAGTCTCCCCCCCTGGGGGGGCAGAAAAGGCCTAAAAATATTTTGCCCCCTGGGGAGCAGCCCTTGCCCAAGGGGCCACTCCCCTTATGCATAAGTATATCAAAAAAATCAAAATTCCCTGGTGTCTATTGGTTTCTGCCCCCCCTGGGGGCAGATTAGCCTAATTGTATTATGCCGATCTGCCCACGTGGGGGCAGAAATGGCTTAAAATAATTCCCCCCCCCCCCAGGAAGCATCCCTTGCCTAAGGAGTCGCTCCCCACATATAAAAAATAAAAATAAAAAAAATTATCCCTGGGTCTAGGGGGTTTCTGCCCCTAGGGAGGCAAAGGTGGCCTAAAAATAATTTGGCCCCTTGGGGAGTGGCCTTTGCCCAAGGGGCTGTTCCCCTTATAAGTAAGTATCAAAACAAAAAATTCCCTGGGGTCTGGTGGGAATTTCTGCTGCCCGATCGCAATGCTTGCGGAGATATGAAAGGAAAGGCCTTTCCTTTCATGCCTCTGCCTGCCCCCTCCTCCCGAGTGGAAGAGAAATGCTGAGCACATGCCTCCAGCGCAATGGGAGGTGACGTCTGATGAGGTCAGCACGCAATTGCGTGATGTCCTCATCAGACATCACTGGGGGGGGTCGGTGCTGGAAGGGGAATCGATTCCCCTTCCATCCCAGCCCTGAGGGGGAGGGAGAGGCCCTCGGGGGAGCGCCAGCGCTTCCACCGAGGGCCTATACCAGGACGTAGTGGTTACGTCCGTGGTGCCTCAGCGCCACGCCACCAGACGTAACCACTACGTTCTTGGTGGGGAAGGGGTTAAACAAAATTTTTGTCATCACACATTACACACACACACACACATTTGTTTTACACAAGCAGTGAAACTAAATGTGAACCAAAAACATCTGGTGTTTAATCAACTGTTCTAATCATCACACATCCACACATTTATTACTACAATGCAAAAGTCAGATTCAAGTTAAGAACACAGTATCTTAATAGTGACATAAGAAAAATGTTATTTACTACCTCAAAAATGCATGTTATAATTATTTTACATAAGGAAACCATTCTCCTAATAATCATAAGTCCAGTCCTTTTAAGTGTGATTTTAACATATAGAACACATTGAACTCCATTCATCTTGATTTTGGTTAAATACATTTAATTTAAAACAAATACACATAAAAATGCCATAACCTAAGCCATATATGCAGAGTGTAATCTGCTGCTTATTACCATTGTTGAGGGAGGGAAGGGGCAGTGTGACCCACTTGATCCTTTGCCTTTCATGCATCATGGCCCCTCGTCAATCTCTCAGTGATAATAAACAGAATATTACGTTCCATGCATACCCATGTATACTATATATATATATATGTATTTAAATAAATTAATCCACATCCTTAAGCCGCGTATTTGTCATGTTTGTATCCATGTAGGCACTGGTGGAGAAGGTTTCCTGAAAGAAGCTGGATTCCCTGTAATTGAAAATAAAGTATGTAATCGGCCTGAATATCTGAATGGAAAAGTTAGTTCAAAAGAACTCTGTGCTGGACATATACATGGTGGTACTGACAGCTGCCAGGTAAGGAAGTGCACTGGAATATTGTGCACCTCAATGAGTAACTGACAATCCCCAGATAAATCATGGCTAACTAAGATATGTGTTCAGGTTTGATTAAGCATCATAGAGGAATAACAGACAACAGTGGCTCTCCTATTAGGCAAATCTTAGGGCCAGGGTTAGAAATCTTCAGGCAGGTTGTATATTTTTTGACCACTTCATGGACTTTATTGCCTAATCTTCAAATCGTCATCCATGTCTTTATCTCTTCAGCATGGCTATGGAATCTTTAGCCCAGTCACAAAATCTTTAATAGGTCATTGATTTCTTGATGTAATAATGATATAATTACCAAAGTCTTGAATTCTTTGACTAGGTCATTGACTGTATGACCTGATCATGCAGTCTTCAACAGGATCTTGGATTGTCTGATTTCGTTAATGATTCTGTGGCCTAACCAATGAAATTCTCGACCAAGTCTTGGATTCTGACTAGTACATGGAACCTTCAACAATGTTGTAGAACCTTTGGCTAGTTCTTGCTCTTTGGCGAGGTTATGAAATCTATTCACTGATTCTTTTGTTAGTTTATGATATATTTAGCCAGATCGTAGCACGCATGTGATTTGATCTCTATAGATTCTAAGTTTGTTGCTGTGCTTTCTGTTTGTTGGGGTGTGCACATAATGGCCTGCAGAAGCAAATGCAAGAAAAGAGTTGCATATTTTGAAGTATTAAATTTTTCTTTGTTGAAACTAAAAGTAGACAAACTGTAAATTTTGCTTTACAGAATTGATTTACACTCATCTCTTTAGTTAAACTAATTTCTTGCGTAAAACTATTGGGTCATTTTCCTGAATATAACTGTAGATGAATGTTCATGGGCTTTTCCACAATGTTTTCCTTCATGCAGGCTTTCTATGATCAAACCTAACAATCATTCCCCCTTATCCCACTTCGATTCCTTTGCATGGGCCGGGAGATTTGTACAACCTTGTGGCGTCCAGATTTCTGCAGCTTAACTGTGTCAGGGAAAATGATCCAGTTAATGCAAACTGAGAAATAACAATCACCCTGGACATTGGACAGATCAGAAATAACAATTGCTTAAATTAAAGCATTTTCAATTTTCTTCTGAAAAGGAGAATGCCAGTGCTGCAAGCCACAAAAATATTACAACTCGGCTCCTTATACACACACATATGTTCTTCTGATTTGAACCCACTTACCTCATTTGGGGGAGAAGCATTCCCAGACAGGATGCTGTTAAGATGAGTGAGTTGTGTTCCAGGCGCACTGGGCAATAAGTATGGTAGCTGCAGCACAGGTTAGTATAATGCGCTTTAGTGCTGGCGTCTGTATCACCAATCTCAGATGCAATGTCATGCCTATTAAATTAAGTACTCTATAACCACAATGAAGCGCTGCACAAAAGCAGTGTTCGCACAGTGAGCTTGTTGTTGTGCTGGCCCAAGCAGTAAGCCAAATTTGAGTCGGGCACAGGTTGAGGAGCGGTGAGTGGTTGCTATGGATACAGCCCTTTCATCCTGGACCCAGGCTTGTTTGCTTAATGTCTAGCACTGTCTGCCACCCTCCCCCAATGTATTAAATAGTAACAGAGAAGGAGGGATGCTTCGGGCCCTCATCTCCTCTCACAAGGCATTAGTTCCGCACAGGCTCTGAGGCCTAATTGGCCACACATAGGTGTTCTCTTCCTGCTGCCACCCAAACAGGCGGCGGCACATGGCACCGACTATAAAGCGGATGATCACAGCATTTGTTGTGGTAGTGCACAGTTATGTGGGCACAGCCCACACAGTGGATGTGAGCCTCCCAGACTCCCAGCACTCCAACAACTACGGAGGGGGGCAGATGGCCAGAGAGACATCTGGTGTGACTGTGTCCAGGCAGGCCGGGTCCCGAAGCTGGGGAGTTAAAAGCAGCACCAGCAGAAGTCTCTAAGCACTCAGAGAGCAGCTTGCTTGTGCACTGCAGTTGAGGCCCGTCTATTGGTTGCCACAAATATCACAGAGTGTCACTAGTCCCAGGTCTGAGATGACACAGACAGTCACTACACTGCTAGCCTGGCACGTTGAATGCCTTGCATTCATTATCTTCCTGAAGCTGATTGGGAGTCATGAATTTCTGAGCAGTACGGATGCATTTCAGACCAGGGTACAAGAGGTAAGACAAGCACTGGGAAATTAGCACTGCATTAATGAGGGATCAGAGGGAGTTGATTGTGTGTGGAAGATGGCTACTAGGGTGAGGCCGTATGAGTTTGCGTCACTTACACACAGAGAGGGAAACAGCTGTCTAATCTGTCCTGGAAGTGGGAACACTAAGGGGCATATTTATTCCCCATTTTCACCGAATTTGTGTCATTTTATTTTTACACAAATTTGGCACAAAACTAACTCCATATTGACAAGTCCAACGTCAAAATATTGGAGTTTGCACCATTTTTTGATGTGTGTATCTACCTTGTATACCATGCTAAAACAATGCACAGGTGGGGGGATGGGCTAAATAATGGTGCGAAGCCTGCTTTGCACCATTATTTAACTCCTGGGTCAGACCAGGCATTAAGGGATCTGTGGACCCATTTCCATGGTTAAACCCCATACCGCCAGCCCCACCTAGCTAATGTCACTTTTTTTACACTAGCCCACCCGTTGCACCGGCTTGCACCATTCCATTAATATGGTGCCCAGCTGGTGCTCAGGAATGGCGCAAGCCGGTGCTTAACATTTTGGTGCAAAACTGCGTTAACGCATTTTTGCACCAAAAAAGTAGAAATATGCCCCATAGTCTAGAAAAAAGGTAAGGAAAGGTAGAGTGAAGGGCATAGGGGAGGGAGAAAGGACAGAGGCTGTTTGTGGAAGGTATCTTTTGAGTTGGACTGTGGTTATCACCACCCTTCTAAGGTACACTGTTGTTTCTTATGATTCCTTAGTACAGAAATACCTATCAGAAAGAATGCAAAGTTTTCAGTGAGTGAGATCTTAGAATTTCCTCTTGTGTTTTGTCCAAACTCAGAAAAGAAGAGTCAGGCCTTCCATGAACAATAGTGAGATGCATAAGCAGTAGCCATTTGCTGAACGTTTTTGCAGGAATTTGACCATGGCAGCTTTGACATTTGCCATCACTGCTCGAGCTACATTACAGGTGGTGAACCTAATTACCTAAAACTATTTGACTTAGTCAAGTATGTAGATTCTTTCAATATCACTAGATATTATTATTTTCATATAATCGTTATGCAGTGCAGCTTAACAATTTCAGTAAAGTCCAGACTATGGGGCGAGCAGGCATCAAGCAGTGTCCTCATGAGTAACATGGGGCCTGGAGTATTCAAGGTTTTTGCATTCGCAAAGCCTCTGATGTATGCAATACTAGGCTTTGAGAGTTCAAATCCACATTAAGATTTGCAAGTGGATCTGTTACTTGCAATGACCACATTACAAGTTCACAATACTCGTAAGGAAAAGGGGCATTAAAGAGACAACCTCCATTTCCTTGAGACTTCAAAGTGTATTGTACTGTATTGTGACCGCTACTGCGGTACCAGACGATTAATTGCATGCCAACACCCCAAGTTCAATTATTTCGATTTAAAAGTCGAATCTGTCACTGAGGCACAGCTTCCACCAAATGAAAATCATTTGCAAGCATCAGAGAGGGGGAGTATTGATAGACAATGGTACAAGGGACTACTCCATGCCCCCAATGTATCTTCACATCATGCAAAAAATAAATTGAATCGTGGACTCTGCCTCTTTATGGGAAATAGACTGTAGTTTTGGCATTTTACAGATGCAGTGATGGAGGTCTGCTCTCCAGTGCAGGCCTTCATAACTGCACTTGCAGCTTTTTGGGGAGATTCACAGTGGGTATCATCCCTGCATACGCAAAACACATGAGGTAAAATTTCTGCAGCTCCTTCTCAATGGCATTTTTATGCTGTGATGGATGGGTATAGGTGTTCCAGCTCAAAGAAGGGATTGGGTCCCATCTCAATGATGTGCAAATACTCTAACTGCTTTGCAGTCCAATCCTTAGCACATCTCTTAAAAGCGATGGTGCAAAAAACATCAGGCAGAGGAAAAACAGTTATTTTCTAGTACACTGGGACCCAAAAGAAGAAACACATTGAGGGACAGAAAACGTCGCCATTTGCACTCTTCAAAGGTGCTGGAGAACGCAAGGAAGCGTAGGTCAGGCTTTATCTGATGGATCTTTTTAGTTGGCTAGGAGGCAAGGGAGTCAGCTACAAACATACAATTTAACTTTCGTGGAGCCCATTTGGCACACATTGAGGACCAGGAATCAGAATGTAAAGTTTAGTATGTTTATTACAAATTAGTAATCAATCCAATATAGGTGCTTATCAAGATCATATTATAAAGATACAGAATCAGAGTCACCAAGCCGAAGTGCTGGAAGAGGTTCAGTCTCAGTAGCATAACGCATACAAAGAATACAGTCACAGCAATTCAGATACTAAGAAACATAAATCAGCATTCCTTAAAGAAATTCAGATAACCCTTTCTAAACATAAACAGATTTAAGGATCATCCAATCCGGCCTCTGAGGTAGAATGGAAATGTTTAGAATAGAGGTTTCTGGAATAAAGGAAGGACGGTGTCAGCATAATGAAGACTCCAGTAGAGGCCTTTTGAAAAGGGAAATCAGTGTTTAGCATGAAGCTACACAATTGCAAGGACAAAAGGAAGCAGGAACATCTGAACCTCTCAAAGTCAAAAGGGACTCTGCCTTACCATCTAATAGTGTGAACACTAATTTATGACCAAAAAGTTCCAGAGGCATCCATACCTCTTAACGTGTCACCAAAAACCCAATTACTTCTCTTTCTCACAGTGTGCATTGGCAACATCCATTGATTTTCCCATCACACAGATCTCAAACAACCAAGTTAACCCTGAGCATCCTTGTTCCTGATACACAATGAATATGAAGCTTCCTCTGCTCATTAAATCATCCCATTCTTGCTAAGATTCCTCTTCTCAGGCCTCACTATCTCTAATACGCAATATTCCCTGCTCTAGCTATGAAATTACAAAATTGCGCATGTAAACGAAAAGAAACATGCAGAGCAAGGAAAAATACATTTCAAGAACTGAAGGCCTAGTCAAGCTGACTTTTATTACTTATTTTCAAAGTGCACTTCGAATACACAATTATATGTGCATGCATAATGTCAGAATAAATGCAAAAAATGAATTCATGATTACACATGCAATGTACTTTCAATAAATGCAGTCTATCTTGAAAAACAAATGTAAATGCTAATGAGAACTATGAATCTTCCTGTGAAGCTAAACATTAGAACACACACATATAAATCTCTGGTTTATACAGTGAATATAACTCAGTAATATGTTTTTGGTTCTTCACTTTACATTAATAAAGTTTAGGCACACAGGGTATATAGTATCAGGTACACATATATATTGCTTCTGTGATGTGTAGGGGTGAAGACTAAATCTCACAGCTCAAACCCTCCCTCCAATGGCAAATCTAGTGATCACAATCAAGATAAGAGTCTCATCAGATACAACAATCAAGACCTCACAGGTTATGTATTTTCGTCTAGTCTAGTCCATATGTTCCATAGTTTCATAGTAGCTAAACTGACCCTCCTCCAACTCTACATTGTCTCACTTCCTTTTAACTTCCCTTTTTGCTTGTATATTCTTTTCTTCCTTAAAGATCAGAGTTGAGCTATTGCACAAAGAGCAATTAGCACAAGGGGTCTCAAAATGGAACCCAATATTCCACTTCCCAAGTTCCCAATCCATTTGCCAACTGCAGCAAATCTATTTCCAATTGCTTCCCAAGTACCTGTTCCTTCTAACCCCTCCAAATCTTTCTACAAACCAGTAATGTTTTTGACATGTGCCTTCAAGTCTTTGCTCTTGTAGGGGTTGTAGGTACAGCATTTCTGGTTCTTTAACATCCTGCAGGCTCTGTCCTCTTTAGTTAGGAGAATATCTAACACAAGTCTATTTTGCAAAATCAAGGACCTCATAGCTACCATTTCAGTATCTACAACTAACAAAGCTCATGCCGTACTGGTGAACAGTTTATCCACTTTGGTAGACAACTTTCTAATTGAGAAGATTTGGGGGAATACAATTCCTCAAGTAAAACAGTCACTACTACAACTGCAGCTAGTAACACACCTGCCATTATGTACCAACATCTACTATGGTTATTAGTTTCCATAACTTCTCTAACATCAGACTTTTGTGTGGAAAATAGCAGCAGCAGTGTCTCCTATGTTGGTTTCCACCGGTGCAAGTGACAAAACAAAGTTCAAACAAAATATAATTATGTACAAAATCTTTGGGAGTCTTCCTTAATCTTAATGCTACTCTGTGTTCTTCTGAAGGACACCTTTACACCCCTTCAGCTTCCTCTGTAATCTTCTTAATTCCCTGACAAAGTCTGTTTAAATGTCTCTACAGTTCAGAGACCACACTAATAACAGATCGGGCCAGAATTCTCAGTAATAGTGTGAGGCGCATGTCCCTAGGCAGATCCAGTCCCTCCCTCTCCTGCTTTCTTGGCCAGAGGTCGCTAGCTCCCAATCACGTTTCCACAGTAATAAACCCTTGGTTGAGTCAAAATCTGACTCATTTACCACCACAGGATAAGACTCTCTTGTCTCAACTCTAGCTGATGATTCATCCAGACCCCCCTCGGACAGAACATGTGCTGTTTCAGCCTCTTCTTGATCCCCGATGACTTGTCTATCCTGCTTCCGCTGTATCTCTGTCACATCTGGCACTTCTGGGAGATGTCCTGTCACATCATCAAGAAGACACTCAACTCTGAGAGTGGGGAGACCTTCACATATGACAGCAGTAGTTGTCACCAGACTGACTTGGTAAAGCCCACACCAATGAGGTTCTAGGCATGCTTTCCTCACATGTTTCTTCACTATGACCCAGTCTCCAGCACTTAGGTCATGGCACTGCTCCTGATGTGACAAGGCTGAGGCTGTTCCAACCTGGTGGGATGCACATGCATCACAACAGCCAGTCCTTTGCAGTAATCAAGAATCATATAATCTGTAATATTCACAAGCGCATTCGCAGGTACAGCTGGCAGTCTCAATTCTCTGCCCCCATAATTATCTCGTGGGGGACAGTCCGATCCTCCGATAAGGGATACTGCAAAGACTCATCAATACAAGAGGCAAAGCATCAGGCCACTTCAAAGACATCAAATCACACATATTAGCTAGTCTGGATTTCAGTGTGCAGGTCGATAACTGCAATGTAGTCTTTGCTCCACTTGTAATGGTGCTCACAACAGTTTCAGGTCTTCATTACTGAAATGAGTCCCTCTGTCTGACTCCAGAGAATTCAGGAAACTGAACCTGGGGATCAGTTCACTCAGCAACAACTTAGCTACTGTGAGACTGTCATTCCTCCTGGTTGGGTAAGCTTGAACGCAATGAGAGAAGATGTACATGACCACTAGGACATATCTCAGTCCATTGCACACAGGCATTTCAATAAAGTCCAACTGCATCCTGTTGAGTGGACCACCTGATCTTCCTATATGTTGCAGTTTCACTGTTGACACACAACACATCTGTGACACAGTCCTTCAGCCATCAATCTAAATCGGGGGTTAAGCCACGTTTGCCAAAACAGATGGACCATGGCATCCCTCCCTACATGAGCAGGACCATGAAAATGTCTAGCAATTGGGGTAAAAAGACTATCTGGCAACACAAGCCTTCCATCTGCTGAAACCCAAATGTCATCATCCCTTTTGACACAACCTGCTCTGACCCACCTTTGCTGTTCTGCCTCTGACACTTCCTCTTGCAACATCTTAAGTTCTTCCCATGTATGTTGTTAACAAACGGTTAAAATTGGTCTCATCTGTAGCCTCGTTTGAGTATTCACCATCGAATGTACAAGTTCCATGAGCACAGTATCTTGTGATTTCATCTCCGTACTTGTTACCCACTGTCACATAGTGATCTCTATTGTGGTGTGAAAAGCATTTCAAAATCACGATCTGGGTAGGCAGTTGTAATGCACAAGCAGTTTTTTCACATACTCCCCGTGTCTCATAGGAAACCCTAATGAGGTCATGAATCCCATTTGGGGAAATAGCTGTCCAAAGTCATTGACAACACCAAAGCCATACTGACTATCAGTAAAAATGATCACTTTTAGCTGTTCAGAAACACAGCATGCTCTAGTAAAAGTGACAGATTCAGCCACTCCTGATGCGAGCACTCCTCGAAGCCAGGAGGCTTCTACTACACCTGAGACCATCAAACTGCATAGGCAGCTCTTAGATTCCCTTCATGGTCTCTCAGACAAGACCAGTCAACAAACAGAATGAAATCAGACTCATATAGTGGCTTACCATGAATGTCTGGTCTTGGCTTGGTGAATAATTCAATGACATCAAAAACATCATGCTCCACTTCCCCATCTTCACCCTCAGTTTCAGTATGGGGTAACCCTGTAGCAGGGTTTAAGGTGACATACCTCTTTAAACTCACATTTTCGGCAGCCAAAATTAGTTGCTCATAGAGGGTCAACCGGCTATTTTTTCAAATCTTGGGTGCAGGTACAGGTTAACAATATTTCAAATGACTGAGGCACAAACACAGTAAGGGGATGACCCATCGCACTTCTTTCACATTTCTCCATGGTGACACCTATGGCTGCCACTGCTTTAAGGCATCCACGCAGTGCTGAAGCAACGTGATCAAGGGTAGCAGAGAAATAGGACACTGGCCTTCGGGCATTTCCATGCAGTTGTATACGCACTGAGAAAACACAGCCCCCTCTCTCACTGCAAAAAAGAGCAAATGCCTTGTTATAATCAAGCATTCCCATTGCTGGGGCATGACAGTTACTTTCTCTTAACTCTAGGAAAGTGATTAAGAAATTGTTATCCCATCGGACCAGACACATTCTTATGTGTCAGCCTCTGTAAAGGCTTGGCCACTAAGGAAAAGTTTGGGATTAACTGGTGACAGTAGCCCACCATTCCTAAAAACATCCTGACTTCCTTCTGAGTAGTTGGTTAATTCATTTTCTGGAATGGTGAAAATCTTTCTGCAACACCTTCCTTGCTCCCATCTCAATGTGATGTATCAGATACTGGAACTCTTTTTGACAGAACTGCAACTTACTCAGGGACACTTTGGGGGTCATTACGACCCTGGGGGATGGCGCTAATTTGGGGAAAAGTACTGCCAACAGGCTGGCGGTACCTTTTCCCAAATTATGACATTGGCGGTTTGGCTCATGCCAAACCACCAATGTACTGCTCCGTCCATCAGGGCGGTAACAAGTCTCCAGCCTGGCAGCCGTCACAATCCCATCCTTGGGATTATGACCCCACCTACTGCCATGATTTTTGTGGCAATCCTACCGCCACAAAAACCATGGCGGTAGGCACTACGGAATTCCTTCCCTGGCACTGATAGGGGTCTCCCCCGCACCCCCTCCCCAGACTCCTCCCCCACCCTCCACCTCCCACTCCTGACATCCACAAACCCACACGCGCACACATACACACTCATACACACATGCATACCCACATCCACCCACGCATGCACACATACATACATACCCACACCCCGCAACACACACTAACATACATTGTAGCACACACGCATTCACAACACACAACATGCACGTACACTCACATTCATTCATTCATGCACGCATTCCACGCGACTCACACTC
The DNA here is from genome assembly GCF_031143425.1 of Pleurodeles waltl. NCBI lineage: Eukaryota > Metazoa > Chordata > Amphibia > Caudata > Salamandridae > Pleurodeles > Pleurodeles waltl. Next base: position 631,618,538 of record NC_090444.1, on the reverse strand, counting down.
GCATACACGCATAAAAAAACAGGCCCCCCCCCACACTCATAACACCCCCACCCCCTCTCCTGTCGGAGAACCTGACTTACCTGCAATTGCACTAGAACAGAGTTACAGGGCATAACTAAGGATTCAATATTCTTTCTATGGATCTGCTTAAAAATCAAGGGGCTATCCGTATAACCTTATGGGACTCCACACCATGACGAAACATGGTTCTGGAACCAAAATCCAAAGAGGAACTGGTTGTCCTCAAGGAGTGGTATGGAAAAGAAGGCCTGGCATAAATCGATGACAGTAAGCCACTCAGCCTCACATGAAATTTGAAATAAAAATCACAGCTGGGTTCTGTACCATGGGACAACAGGAAACAATAATGGTATTTATCTTTCTCAGGTCTTGAACAATATGGTTTTGACCGCTAGGCTTCTGTAAGCCCACAGTAGGTGAGTTACATGGGCTTCCATTATCTCCTTTAAAATGCCTTGTTGCATCATTGAGTCAATCCCTGGAGTGATCCCAGAAATTGTTTTGGGGGTCAGATTTCACTGTGGTTATCTTGGATAATCAACATTTGGTTCCACTTTCATGCAGACAGGTTCAACACTTTTGATGAGACCTATGCCTTTTCCTGAAACTTCCCAGTCTTCAGATTTCTCCTTATCTCTAAGATCTGGTGATAAATCATTATTTGTCATTATAGGGAACAATCCACATAAAGACCATCTCTTTCCAGTTTAAAGGCAACATCCTCATCATGAGTTTGAAACTCAACACCTTTAAGAGTACAGTATATGGTTCAATTCAGTTTGCACAGGAGATCTCTTCCCAAAAGACTTAACGTGCTAGAATCACACAGCACAAATTGGTGATTCTCTTCAAAGGACCATATTTTCACAGCTACTTCTTTTGTTACGGAGCTTGTCATTTGTTTATTCTCAATTCCTACAACTTGGATTCTTTTTCCCAAAATAGGTAGCTTGGAACTTCCACTATTCCAACAGTGGAGCAGGTAGAACCAGTATCAAGCAGGTAAGATATGGGGTGGACATTCTCCTCACCATCTATGAAGGGACCACTCTAGGCTACCTATAAGACTGCACCAAGAACGTAATCTTCCTTGCCCATCATGCACTGTCATAATGACTGGTCAGAATTGTAATCTTCAAATGCTTCAAACTATTTAAACTGTTGAAGCATATCCTGTTTTTGGAAAGAATTCTGACTTATGTTCGGGACTTGATTTTAATAAAATCTGGGTCCCTTTGTATTTTGCTGTGGCATCAGTGCTTGTGGAACCTACATTACTGGGGCTTGGGGCACTCTCGAATTCTCGGTCTCTGTACTTTCTGTGACTGAACATGGTTATTACCCTGGGTTTCTGTAGACCCTGAATTTTGAGGATTAAGATGACATTTCCATTTGCAGTGCTCCAACATATTGCAATAATGACAAGGATTCATCTTTTTCAAAGTTGCCACGTCAATCCCAGTAGTCGGGTCAGTCGGAACACCACATCCTCTACCTTCTTGTGGGAACCCGTTTCCACCTTTCATCACCAGCGTTCCCTGCTGATACACTTCGTGCATAGGGCACACATTCCCTACAAAAGGCTGACTCAGTCCTTCTCCTCTCTGTACAGCTTTCATTTGTGCCACATCAATTTCTCCTTTAGTCCTTTATGCTTCATCTCCATTTCATTACTGTAATATTTCACATATCTCAAGATTTCATCAATAGATTTATTTTGCCATCAAATCAAATTCTGATGAATTATCAGGCCAATCTCGATCCTGTTACAAATCTAGACACAAAATTTCCCATGTCTTTCACCCCAAGAGCCTCCATTCCACTGTGCTGCTTTAACATTTACAACAATCTCTCATAATAGGTATGCACTGACTCTTTGGGCTCTTGGGTTGTCCTGTCAATCGTAACCCAATCAATATGTTTAGCTGGTATCGTCTATTTTGAGAAGGTCATCACCTTTTTTTCATTAGTAATGGTGATAAAGCATTTGTCACTGGACTTATTTGTGGCTTCTTCTCCGGCCACTCTATAGCCACTTTACATTTTGCCAACAAATCACTCTGTATCACATTGTCAAAGAAAGTATACAAATCCACCCACAGGACCTCCAAATTTTTCACAAACCACTCAACTTGCTTGTACGACTTTTCTGGCTTTTCTCTGAATTTGGGGAACTATTTAGTGAACGCGGCAAGAACACTTCTACTCCAAGGCACATGGACATAACCTCCACAGGCGCTTCCCTCAATGGAAAAGCTGACATGCCCTCTCCCTCCAATGTGGACGGAGGCAGCTCTCCCTTGGTCTTCTTCTTATTTCTCCTCTTCTCCCATCTTATTTCCCACTTATCTAACTCCTTCCATTTTCAAATGCTATGAATCAACTCCTTAATTTTCATTTTCACTCATCGGGCTCTTATTCTACAAATGTAATTCTCATCATCGAAACACATGCAGTAGATTCTCTGCAATGACTTGGTTCTACTTAAATCTACATTGTATTTTTGATCCAGTTCAGACAACCATGCATTTGTCCTGCACGTTTAGCAAACTCTTTACACATAAACACAAGTTAATTCTCTTAGTAGGTATCTAATCGGGAAAGATCAAGAATTACTGATATCTTTTCATCCAGTGCTAACTTTAATTTGACCACATCTGCTATATTTTCTCCCACCGGGGACTGAATTGTCTCTCTGCTTAATCCTGAGCTTAGACCTTCCCTTGAGGTTACGACTAAATCTTTAAGCCAATCGTCAAATTCTTGAGCACTAAGACCAATATGCATCACAGGGGCATTATACACTATTCCTTCTCTGCGAGTACTATGTTAACACTCGGAGGTGAATTCCAAATAGACATGACAAGGATTTGCGATCCTTGGGCTGGTTATCCTGTAAGGAAAAATCCTGCCTGATTCGCTACTGAAGATACAGGAGTGGCATAGGGTGTAGTCACCTTAGTCGGGAACAAGGAAGTATTTTCTGTTTCTCCCCATCCAGGGACGACATGAACAGTAGTTGACAAAATTATTCCAGTAGGAACTGTTAAAGCATGTGTTGCAGCTCCTGATGACTCAGGTTTATATAAAGTAACTGCAGGACAAACAGTGACTGGAACAGTGATTGCATCTGAGGCAGTGTAAACAGTAAGGTTAACAGGGGTGTGAATCCCTGAACTCTCTCCCATCAGGTTTTGACTCATATTTACTCCTGTATTCACTGGTGCAGAGGGTACTCATGAATTTCCACTGGGAACTACACCACTCATTCCCTTAAGTTGGGTCTCATTAAATGGGGGTGAACGCTCCAATAGCAATACATTTGAGAAGTCATCGTTAGAGTCACTATCTTCATCTATATTCTCTGTTTCTTTTGTCTCTTCCCCCTCCTTTCCTTTGTCTTCCTTTCTCTTTATCAGTCTCTTCATTCATCAATGCAGGGTATGATCTAGCTCCCTCTATCATGTCAGTCCTCCACCTTTTTTGTTCCGCATCCCATCTAGCATTGGTACAAGTACACACTGCCTTTTGGACTTTTCCCACACATCTTTCCTTCTGCTTAACATGGGCTGCACGCTGCCAAGCATTAAGTGCTTCATACTGCAGGGGTTTAGGTTGTGGTTGCATCTCATACAATAATCGGCTCAAATTTTAAATGGTTCTCAAATTAAATACACCATAGCGTGGAAACATCAATGCACTATCTTTCTCTGTGATCTTATGCCATTGATTCAGCCAAATACATGTGTGAAGACCCACATTTATAGCCAGATAATGACCTGGCATTTTTCGTGTGATGCCTCTTTTCCCTCCCGAATAGGTATTCTCCTATGAAATTAGATCTCTTATGGCCTTAAAACATTTTAGGCCAGATTTAAGAAAAGTGGCTCTGCACCCACTACAGTGCCACTTTTCTTTGCACCTTAGTGCCCACCTAACACTACCATCTGTGCGCCGTATCCAAGATACAGTGCACCATGGCGGTAGTTAGGGAACTAGCGTCATAATTTTTTATACTATTTAGGAGCTTTGCAGGATTAGCGTAAAAAATGTTCACGCTAATCCTGCAAAGCCCATTGAGTCCCATTGTAAACAATGGTGTGTCTCCTTTTAATGCCTGCTCTTAGATCTCTCTTAGATTTCATTGCCCCATTTTTCTGGCTCCCCCTAACGGGGGGAATGCCCCCTTTGCATACATTATGTCTGGCATAGGCATAATGTGGTGTAAATGCTTACAAAATGGCGCAATGTATGCATTGCGCAACTTTTTGAATTGGGTGCAATGATTTTGGCCTCGTTGGGCCACATTAGCGTAAACAAATAATTCTAATGTGGTGCAAGGAGGTGCTAGGGGCTCTTAAATCTGCCCCTTTGTTGTTTAACAATATTGTCAGCAATCACAAATAGAAGTCTGTTTCCAATCAGGAAATAAATCTCTACCCACAATTCTTGTTCAACAGCAACATCCAATGACAGCGCCGCACTCTATGATGTAGGCAACCAATAAAAGCACGGCTCAACACCAATCGATAAATCCCAGCACACTGTGATGTAAGCCATTCTCCTCCCAGCCGCTCACCCTCCCTTGCAACTTTTTATGAACACACTCTTACCAGCACTAAATACGTATAATAAAAACGCAAAACGATTTCAACAAATAACCTTGTCTGCTCTACTCAAGAAATTAAAGTACTCAATCACACAAGAAATGGTCCGCTGTGACACTTTACGTCCTACTCTGACTCATACTGAAACCTCGACCAGCAGGGAATAACCTGGATTAACTTCTCCCTGTGGACCAGATTTACTACACCAAGCACACCCTACTCTAATGCAAAGATAAATAAATGTCTCTATCTCAATTGTGTCATTGACAACATCTCACAACGAGCACCATATAGCTTAGCAGACCATTGCAAAACAGTGTTTTCTACACCAATAAGTTATTACTATCCCAGGATCTTAGGCTACGTTGAGCCCGATGACAACTACAAATTTGCATTAAGCAGTACACTCACACAACAATCTAAAACATTGCTACTACACTACACCACATGATCTCCAGAAAACATTGCAAGCTAGCCGTAAGCAATTGTAACACACAACCATAATAATACTCACTCCTACCCTGTTACAACTCTCCCCTGAACTGCTGAAACTTTGTCAGTCTTTCAAATTGAACCACGGGCTTTAGGGGCTTGAACTGGGTTTGGGCAAGTCTAGAATGGGACACTCTAACTCTGTGCTTTAGTAATTAACAATCCTCTGGTACCATCTGTTGGAGTGTGCATGGAAGTGGAAGTTAGTCTTCATCCGATGGATCTTTTTAGTTGACTAGGAGGCAAGAGAGTCAGCAACAAATTTACAATTTGACTTTCGTGGAGCCCATTTGGCCACACAATAAGGTCCAGGAATCAGTATGTAAAGTTTAGTAGGTTTATTAAAAATTAGTAATCAATCCAATATAGGTGCATATCAAGATCACATTATAAAGATACTGAATAACAACTGGCAAGCTGACGCAGCAGAATAAGTTGTGGGCCTGATTTAGAGTTTGGTGGAAGGGTACTCCTTCACAAATGTGATAGATATCCTGCCCGCCATAAAATAATGTCAATAGGATATGATGGAATCACAGTTTGTGACAGAATAACCCCATCCGCTGAATTCTAAATTAGGCCTTCAGTCTCAGTAGCTTTAGGCATACAAAAAATACAGTCACAGCAAATACAGATACTAAGAAACAGAAATTGGCACCAGAGTTCCTCCTTTAGTTTATGCTGGAATGTCATTCTCTGCCTACATCGCTTCAGATGCTGTACATTCCACATAGGATAGCTGGCTGACACAGGAGATCCAAATGAACTGAAATATAAGCATGATTTTCATTTGTAATTTGTCATACTTTGCAATTAGTTAGGGGCAACTATCTCGTGTCCTAGGCAAAACACTCCTCATAGGTGGTTCTGACAGTTCAGTGGACTAATAGGCGATCAGATAGGTGTTTGACCCCCCTGTTACAAGTTCAGGTCTCAGAGTTTCCACTGAGCATTCCACGCATCAGTGATTTTGAAAAGGAGCGCCATTGCGTTGGGTAACAATAAAAATCTATTATCTACCAATTTTGCCTCTTATGAGTCAAAATGCACTTTATAAACACATATTGAGGCAGAATCACAAAGCATTTATGGGTATGGGAAGTAGTGCTACCAGACTACACATTCAAATACTCTTACCTCCTTTTGTGAATTGGCCCGTAAAAACCAACTCCCTATTAGTTGTACTAATTGTTTATGAATATTGCCTGAATATTCCCATTTTGAATGTTTTGCGGCCAATTCACAAAGACATGCAAGATTATGGTGGTCATTCTGACCCTGGCGGTCTTTGACCGCCAGGGCGGAGGACCGCGGGAGCACCGCCGACAGGCCGGCGGTGCTCCAATGGGGATTCCGACCGCGGCGGTAAAGCCGCGGTCGGACCGGCACCACTGGCGGGGTCCCGCCAGTGTACCGCAGCCCCATTGAATCCTCCGCGGCGGCGCAGCTTGCTGCACCGCCGCGGGGATTCCGACCCCCCCTACCGCCATCCAGATCCCGGCGGTCGGACCGCCGAGATCCGGATGGCGGTAGGGGGGGTCGCGGGGCCCCTGGGGGCCCCTGCAGTGCCCATGCCACTGGCATGGGCATTGCAGGGGCCCCCGTAAGAGGGCCCCTACATGTATTTCACTGTCTGCTGCGCAGACAGTGAAATACGCGACGGGTGCAACTGCACCCGTCGCACAGCTTCCACTCCGCCGGCTCGATTCCGAGCCGGCTTCATCGTGGAAGCCTCTTTCCCGCTGGGCTGGCTGGCGGTCTGAAGGCGACCGCCCGCCAGCCCAGCGGGAAAGTCAGAATTACCGCCGCGGTCTTTCGACCGCGGAACGGTAACCTGACGGCGGGACTTTGGCGGGCGGCCTCCGCCGCCCGCCAAGGTCAGAATGAGGGCCTATGTAAAGGAGCACTACAGGATTACTACTTTCTCTACTTCAAAAGGCCTTGGTGAATAAGTCCTATTATGTTGTACGGAAGAAATGGGACGTCTGATTTTACAAAACACTGTAATTCTACTTATTTAAAATCATGAAACATCAAACCAGCAGCAAGAGGACATTTATGAAATGTGTCCAAGATTGGCCACTTTGGTTATTAAAGATGTGATCAAAAGACATCTGTGTTGCCTGCCCTTGATCTTACATACAGCTTGTACACCAGAATAGAACTGTCTCAAAACAGGGCAGTTAGGGGAAATAAGTGGTTTACGATATTGACAACAATATTCTCTTGTTTTCTCTACAGGGAGACAGTGGAGGACCTCTTGTTTGTCACGATGGAGAAAAATATGTTCTGCAGGGAGTCACCTCCTGGGGTCTTGGATGTGCCCAGCCTATGAAGCCCGGCGTTTATGTTCGAGTTTCAATGTTTATCGACTGGATTGAAGAGACAATGAAAAATAACTGAGATATTAGGAACCTCAAAGGCCTCCCTCGCAGCTCAGTTCAATACAAAATATTGTGAATATAGGCAAATACCTGCAGAAATGAATGATCATTGTCCTACATTTGTAACCTATGTAATTGTTTTCTTTGGAACATCCATTTGGAAAGTGAGGCATTCAGAACTAACAATAAAAACGTGAGGTTCACTTTGAGTTTGGCAATTTTATTGAAAGCCACGAATGATCGATTTTCCACTCTTGTCAAAGGTTCAGAATATTTTATTGAGTATAATTCAACAACAGTAAAGAACATACGTAACTGTAAGGAATAAATGAGATATCTTTACAATATATTAGCAACATAAAAATTTACATTAAATTGTAGAAACATAAGTAAGCAATGTTTTAGGATAACAAAGAACAAAAATAACAAACAACAAGGGCTACTAGTATAACATTCAAAGTAAATAAGAACCTTCTATAAATGATATTGTCTTCAAAGTATTAACATAGGAGTCAAGAGTACTCATGTGGTAGTTGTAAGCATGGGAGATGTGCCAAAGGAGATAACAAAGATGAGTAACCACGTCTAAGAAAAATTGTCCAGTCCCAAAAAGTACGAACATAGAGTAAACTAGCATACTTTCAATTTCATTGATTGATTTTACAGCTGTATGGAGCAGAAAGTCAAATAACTTACAATCATGAGGGGAAGTGCTTAGGGAAGTGCATAAGTCTTACGTATAATGATAGTGAAAAAAAATGAGAGGTGAAATTTGAAAATATTTTCAAAAATGGGAAACAATAGAACATTCTTAAAGCATGTGTATAATAGAACATAATGAAGATTTACAATGCCAACAGTTTAGTGTTTCAAGTCATTTAATTTTAAACATTTTATCTGGGGACCAAAAGATGTTTTATAATAGAAACACATTAGTTTGCAAAAGTGAGGCTGGGGAAAAGTTAGTAATACTTCGTATCCAAACAGATTTTCATTGATTGGGTGTTAGTGAAGTCTCTAAGAAACAGTTCCATTTAGTCATCTGGGGAGAAACAAGGGAAAAGCTGGTAAAACGTTTCTTATTTACTTTAGATGCTATCTGTACTGAACGGTTAAAAAAGTGTTTGGATTAAATTATAAATCAGTGAGGTCAGTGTATGGTGTAGAGAATTTTCGAATCTAAAGCAAAAGTTATCAAGGAATATATGCATTTTTCAATGGCATAAAGGAATATTGAGAAAAAGTTAATTGTATAGGATTTATATTGGGAAAGTCGTCAGAAAAGCATACCTGCTTATGAAAATAAAAGAGTAACATTAAACCCTTTGTTAGCACCCATGCTTTATTCTCTGTTACATTTTCTAGTATGTTTATTTCTTGCAAACAAATATGCATGATTGACTAATTTAATTCTCCTGCAAGTTTGTGCTGGTCCAATAAGGCCAAGCACTTAGGTACAACAAGTACTGAAAAACTTGTCACATCTATAGTAAATAACATCACCGTAAATATGTTCCATTAAACCAACAACTCTTAAAACTATCATACCTCTGTTTCAGATTAAATAAGAAAATGTCAGGAAATGCTTCTTACCACTTTCAAAAAGTATTGGTGTACAATAAACAATTTATTGAGAATCTACAAGATATAGATTTTCAAGTGCTAATGAAAATCCAAGTGATCTGTGTTTCATCAGAAATAGCTGTGGCATAGGCTAGCTAGGTGATGTCTGAATCCAGTAAGATATCAATTTAATGCAATTCAATACTCTTTATTCAGTACATAAAAGACAATCAAAATCCACCTGAAGCATTAAAGTTGGCTTCTACAACCTTGAGCCTCTCCACTAAAATGCAGCCATCCCACAGCACTGTCCTAAAACGGTATCATAAAGAGATAAACAGTTCTTACTGCACTTAGTCATTCTTCGATTTTCTACATCTCTCTGCAGCTTTAAGAAAGGCACCCACGCAATGACAGACATCAAACTCCTTTAGAGTTTGCAGAAAAAATAAAACATCCCTGCATTTGAGGTACCTAATAATTTTAAAATTAGCTTAGTAAATAAAATGAAATACATTAAATAAAATTTGCAAAAGAATATAAAATGCATTAGGGTCTGTTCGGAGAAGCCATCACAGGGGCAAACCGAAACAGGCAGCCCAGGTGGCCACAAGTACCTGGAAAGTTCAAAAGCTGCTCCACCACACTTGTCCTAAAGGGGAATTTTTTCACTCCACTCAGATATTGATTCAGTATTTGGAAGGAATGCCTACCACACGCCCTTTTTAGATATCAAATTGTTATCCACTGTGATGGAAATATAGGAAAAATAAGGTGAGTGGGGCAGGGGTGGGGTGGATTAAGAGGTTGGGGTGGGTGGGGGGCTGGAGCAAACTAATTTAGTTTTTAATTGGTAGGGGTTTGTGTATTTTTTAAGGAATTAGGGTGGGAGTTGGGTTAGGGCGGGAGTGAGGCAGTGAGGTAAGTGGGGCTGGGGCAGTGGTTGGGGGTGATTAAGGTATTGGGGAGGGTGGGGGGTGAGCTATTTTCCTTCTTTAAATTGGAGGGGGTGGGTATTTTTTTAAGGAATTAGGGTGGGGGTTGGGTAAGGGGCGGGAGTGAGGGAGTGAGGTAAGTGGGGCAGGGGTGAATTAAGGGATTGGGGTGGGTGGGAGCAGGCTATTTTTTTAAGGGGTGGAGTTGGGGAGTTTGAGTATTTTTTTAAGGAATTAGGATGGAATTGGGCTAGGGTTGGGAGTGACGCGGTGGAGTAAGTGGGGCATGGGGCAAGGGTGGGGGCAGGATTATGTGATTGGTGTTGGATTGGGGCTATGGTGGGCTATTTCTTTTTAAGAGGCAGAGGTGTGGGGTGGATTTTTTTTAAGGGCTCAGGGTGGGTGGGTTCGTTCATTTTGTTCTTTTTAGGGGCGGGAGTGGGGGGGTTTGGGTATATTTTTTATTTAGGGTTGGGGTGGAGTAGTTTATATTTAAAGGCCTGGGGAGGAGGTTTAAGGAAGGGAGGAAGGAGGGAGGAGAGAAGAGGAAGAAGGATCTGGAGAGTACACAGTGAGTAAACGGAGTTGGGGCAGGGTTGGTGGGTAGTTTTTTTGGTGGGGCAGATTTAGGGTTTAGGGTGGGTGGGGGTGTAGAGGTACTTTAGCTTTAGTTTTTAGGGGTGGGGTCTGGTATTTTTTTTACGGCTCAGGGTGGGTGGCGGTTCAGGGTATCTTAGTCTTAGGGGCGGGGTGGGATGGTTGGGATAGTTTATTAGTTTTTTTTTTAGGACTTAGGGTGGGGGCTTGGGGTAGTTTACATATTAGGGGGCAATGTTTTAGGGCTCAAGGTGGGTGGAGATGCCATGGTAGTTTAGTTTGTAGGGGTGGAGGGCTAGGGTAGTTTTTTTGTTTAAGGCTCAGGGCGGGTGGGGGTCAGAGTAGTTTATATTTAGGCATGGGGGAGTCAGGATAGGTATTTTTAGGGCTTAGGGCGGGTGGGCATGTCAAGGTAGTTTACTTTTATGCAGTGGGTAGGTCAGGATAGTTTTTTTTAGGTTTAGGGCAGGTGGGGGAGTCAGGGCACTTTATTTTATAATGGGGTGGGCATGGGGGTATTGGGGTATTTTATTTTAGGGTGGGTGGGGGAGTCAGGATAGTTTAGGTATTAGGGGTGGAGGTAGATTTGGGCCTCAGGGCAGGTGGGGGGTGGTATGATAGAACCATGCATGCTGTTTTGCATGCCATTTCCACTCATGCCTTTACTAGGCATGGTTTTACAATGACAATTTGTTTTAAAGGCCTGCTTGGTAAAGGCATGTGTGGAAACAACGCAGTCGTTGTTCTGACCACGTTAAGGCATGCGTGGTTCGATCATAAAAGTTATTATTTGTGCAGGAGACAAAACATAAATAAATACCTGACCAAGAATTTAATTCCAAACAGCTAAAATGTTATTTACACATTTTATAAACACAACTTTATAAAGGCATTGTGAAATAAGCAATCCATAGTACAGTCAAAATAGACAGTGTATTTTTAAGTTAAAAAATAAATCAAAAAGGTCATTTTGATCCTGCTTTGATCCTGCTTTGTCACTAAAGAGAAAGGAATTATTCTTTTGTGGATGGAAACAATATGCCCACACTTTTTTGAGTCACCCAAAAGGAAGAGAGCCAATGGGTAAAGGGGCTGACCCATTGTCTCATTATATGTATGTCATGGTGGGTGGCAGCAAAATTAGAATGACAGTTTAAAAGACCAATGAATGAAACCTTCTGACCAAACCCCTTAAATATAGGTATACTATGAATGATTTTTTTGAAAATACAGTAGTCTGGCAAAGCAACAGAAGCTGCCTGAAATGCCAGACGTAAAACCAACAAGCATCGGCAAAGCCAATAGATCTTACCTACAAGTGACTTTTAGCAATGTGTTTTAGCCATGTTGTACACGTGTGACTGCAGTTCAGTATGGCTAAAAGTTAGATCAGGGTGGGGTGGGGTAGACTGGAGTGAGGTAGAGTGGAATTTGGTAGATTGGGGTAGAGTGGAGTGGAGTAGATTTTGGTACAGTGGAGTGGGAGTAGAGTTGGGGAGAATTGAGTGGGTAAGGATTAGGAGATTGGGGGAGATTAGAGTGGGGTGGAGTCAGGTAGATTGGGGTGCACATGAGTGTGTTAGAATGGAGTGGGGTTAATTGGAGTGGGGTAGATTGGAATGGGAATGTTGGGTAGATTAGCACAGTAGATTTGAATCGAGTAGATTGTATTGGGGTAGACTGGAGTAGAGTGGGGGTAGACTGGGGTGTAGTGGAGCTAGATTGGAGTGGAGTGGGGTAGATTGTGGTAGATTGGAGTAGAGTGGGGTAAAGTGGAGTGGGATATATTGGAGTAGATTGGAGTGGAGGGGGTAGATTGGGGAACAGTGGCGTGCACTGGGTTGGGCTAGACTGGAGTGGGGTGTGGTAGAGTGGAGTAGAATGGAGTAGATTGTAGTGGAGAGGAGTAGATTGTAGTGGGGTGGGGTACATTAAGATGGAGTGGGCTAGAGTGGAGCAGGGCTAATTTGAGTAGGGTAGAATTGTTAGATTATAGTGGGGTAGAGTGGAGTTGCATAGATAGGAGTGGAGTAGATGGGAATGAGGAAGACTGGGGTGTGGTAGGTTGGGTTACAGTAGGGTAGTTTGGAGTGGAGTAGATGGGATGGACTGGAATGGGGTAGATTGAGGTGGGGTGGATTGGGATGGGATAGATTGGAGTAGGGTAGTTTAGGGTTGTGTGTAGATTGGAGTGGGGAAGATTGGAGAGGGGTGGAAAGTGGTGCATTGAGGTGGAGTGGGTGAAATCAGACTTGATAGAGGTAGATGTGAGTGGTGTGTGGTAGACTGAAGTAGAGTGGAGTAGATCGGGTAGATTGGAGTGTGGTGGATTGGAGTAGAGTTGGATAGATTGAAGTGAAGTCAAAATTGGAGCGAAGTGAAATAGATTGGTGAAGTGTGGGAATGGGGTAGATTAGAATGGAGTGAAGTGAGGTAGATTAGAGTGTAGTGGATTGGACGGTTGTATTAGAGTAGGGTAGATAGGAATGGAGTGGGGTAGAATGGAGTGCGGTAGATTGCAGTGGGGTAGATTGAAGTGTTTATTTAGTGGAGTAGATTGGAATGGAATGGGGTTGATTGGAGTAGAATAGGGTAAATTGGAGTGTGGGTTGGATTGGGATAGAGTGGGGTAGAGTGTGGTTTAGTGGAGTGGATGGGGTAGATTGGAGTGGGATAAAGTAGGCAGTGGAAGATTGGAGTAGGGTAATGTGGGGTGGGGGTGGGCTAGATTGGAGTGTAGTGGAGTGGGGTGGATTGGGTAGAGTGGACTGAGGTAGAGTGGAGTGCTGTAGATTGGGTGGATAGAGTGGAGTGGAGTAGATTGTTGGAGATTGGAGTGGGATAGATTGTGGTGAAGTGGGGTTAGATAGGAGTGGAGAGGAGTTGGATAGATTGGAGTGGGGTAGATTGGAGTGAATTGGAGTGGAGTAGATTTGGGGTAGAGTGGAATAGATTGGGGTGGATTTAAGCAGAGTGGGTTAGATTGTGGTGGAGTAGATTGTAGTGGAGTGGGATAGAATGGAGGGGATTGGAGTGGAGTGGGATATATTGGAGTGGAGTGGGGTAAATTGAAGTGGAGTGGGGTAAGTTGTGTGGAGTGAAGAGGCATAGCGTGGCGTGGCATATTGTGTCGTGAAGTAATTGGCATAGAGTGAAGTGGCCTGTCTTATAGTAGAGTGGAGTGTCATAGAAGGGAGTGGTCTGGCATCGAGTGGAAGGGTATGGAGTGGAGTGGCGTTATGTGGAGTATGGATGGTGTGGTAGCGCACTGCCATTACAGACAGCACATTTTCGGTTGAAATTACTGTTACGTTTGTATCAAAATATTGTTTTACTGCGCACATATGATAATGTGTGCAAATGTCATCACCTAGTGTACTGGTCTTATTCAAAATTAGTTTACACCACAGTCCAGAATTACAAAACAAATTGCTTCATTTGCAGTAACTCTGATGTATTCTGAAACATCAGCACATTTTATTGTGCTACAAAAAACAATCCTACATGCTCTCCTCTCACATGGGTACTCAGCAGGATTGTCACATAAATTCTCTCACTTTGTAGTCAGAGAAAGAAAAGTAAACACCAAGGTCCCTCAGAAGACAGAGGGTGACATTTGATCTCAGAAGGTGGGTTGGGAGAACACTGCCACATATCTCAGCACAGTTCGCCCTTTTGAATTATGGTAAATGCGGTACACAGTTAGAGCTTCCTTCAAATTTGACTGTAGTATTTCACCAAAGTGGGTGCAGATAGTGCTGTATATCTCTAAACACATGCATATGTTTCTGGATTTCATCCTTCATCAGTTGAGAGCACAGAAAGTCCATCTGAGGTTGCTGGAAATGCTACCTAAATCTTCACAGGTAACAGTACCAATCAGAGGCACACAGGTGCATCTTCAAAGTGTGATAGCTTGCTGGCTCAAGGGAGCTTTTTAAACCAAAAGGGGTTGGGAGCACAGTGCCTCACATCCCAGCAGAGTTTGTCCCTTTTCATTATGGCAAATGTGATATGAAATTAGTGCTTACTTCAAATTTGACTGTAGTTTTTCACAAAAATGGGTGTAGATAGTGCTGTATATCTCTAGACACATGCGTATGTTTCTGGAGTTTGTCCTTTATCACCAGAGAACAAAGAATTTTCATCTGGGGTTGCTGGAAATGCTGCCTAAATCTTCACAATACCACACACAGGTGCATCTGCAAAGCTCATCAGCTTTCTGGCTCAAGGGAGCCTTTTTAAACTAAAGGAGAAGGGGGTTAGGAGCACATTGCCTCACATCCTAGCAAAGTTGGTGCAGATAGTGCTGTATATCTTTAGACACATGCATATGTTTCTGGATTTCATCCTTCATCAGTAGAAAGCAAAGAGATTCCATCTCAGGTTGCTGGAAATGCTGCCTAAATTTTCACAGCTCACAGAACTAATCAGTCACACAGGTGCAACAGTTGACAGGGTGCGTGCGTGCATGTTTGAATGTTATGAGTTTTGTTAATGGATGTACGTGTGTGTGAACTTTTAAAATTAATGTTTGGTGGTGCGTGCATGTTTGAATGTTATGAGCGTTGTTAATGGAGGTGCGTGCGTGCCTGTGTGTGAAAGCATTTGTGTGTGTGCTTCCCGCCCGCCCCCTCCCTCCTAAAGCTGCTGGTTACTGCCTCTTACAGCAAGCTTTAACTGCCTCTTACAGCTAGCTTTAAAGAATCGGGCTAGTGTTTTTGCTTTTTAACCTCGGGTAAGTGATTGAGGGCAAGAGTTCCGTTCATATTAGCTGTTATGTAGCTCTACCTTTCGATAGTACTTAATTATTACATCTTGTTTTCTCAAATACGGTTTCTCAAAAAAAGGGGAACACACATTTATTCAACATCTTTCAAAGCATTAACCATTGAGGCACAGAAACGAGAAGCTAATGTATTGTCTGTTTAACTATTCAAAACTGTGAACTAAACGTTAATCAAACAAGGTAACACTGCCCTTTGTTCTTGGAAAGTTCCAGGCGCCAGGCAGGAAAATTATGGAAGTTTATACCTGTCATAACTGTATGTATTGCATATACGTTTAAACAATTCTAACCTTTATTTATCAGGACCCGCATCATGACTGTGCTGAGAAAAAATAGTTGGTTTAAGGAAGTACAAAGTACACCTCTGTTGGCTCTGAGTGAGTTCTGCTTTATTTTAATGGGGACGTAGAATGTCATCACCTTTCAGAACGTCGTTTTCAAACAAGATATAAACTTAAAATGTGCTGCCATAAAACAGCAGAGACCACTGGCAAGGCAAAAAATAGCAAAACAGTACATACAATCTGTATTATTGTCCTTAAAATGCACCGGAGTGCAAATTAACATCAGCTGGGCAGTTTGTGCAGTTTGCGACCCTATGCTCCGTATTATTTTGCTATCACTTCTAAACATTTTAAATCAATTTATTTCAGTTGCTTATTATTTTCCCCTTCTTGCCTGAGACTTCTTCAATAATGAGTTAAAACATTTTCGCCCGCAGTGGTGTTGTTCACCAAACATGCATAAAACTGTGCAATGTAAATTGGCACACAGGATAATACATATTATTTTATTTAAGTAAACTTTTATTTTTGACGAATATTCTGCCAATACATTGCGTAGTAAGGGTCCTTAATGGATCACATTCATATTCACTGAAACTTTCAGTACACATTTGCACCCTACATTGGAGCTCATATGTATTCATTCATCTCAAATTGCAGTGGAAAAGACTGGAGCAACTGATACCACAGTTTTCAAGCAAAGGTGGCCAAAGCACCTGAAAAAAGAAGAAAAGTTGGGTTGCTGAAAGGCAACCGAGACTGGAGAAGAGTCAGGGCACATTGCAGTGCTCCTGAAGATGTCGTTTTTTGTTTTGCCTTGACACCCGCTACAGAACTGACCCTGCTTCAAAACCTTTGGTTAAGAGGGAAGCATTACCCACCACTGACACCAGGTTTGTGTGAAAAAAGCTTCTTTATTGAAAGCAGGTGCACGTAACAATTACAATCCTGGGCATTTGCCTTTCAAAACTACTAGTCTCACCATACAAACAGTTCATGCACTCCCCAACCCTTAAAATACTGTACTTCCCCCAGGCTGATTTGAGTGATTGCTAGCTTTAAACTCCCTCGAGTTTAGTGTAACTCTGAACCTCTAACAAACATTGGGCATATTTATGATACCCCCAGCGCCAACTTGTGCCACATTTGAGTCATTTTATTTTACCCAAATGTGGCATTAAGGTGGCATTTCACATGAGCCATCTTTACAAAGGCCACTTTGTAAACCCTTGTGCCACATTATGCCTGCACCAAGGGGGGTGTTGCCACATGGGTAGGCCCAGAAAAATGGTGCAGTGAAATTTACTAGATTTCACTGTGCCATGTTTAGCGTCATTATTAACGCCTGCCTAAGGCAGTAGTTAAGAAGACGCTCCCATTGTAAACAATAGGCCTCCCTGTGCTTTGCTGCAATAGCACATGATTTATGGCACTAATCCAGAAAAGTGCCACATCAGCACCATAAATTATGACACTGGTGTGAACATGACCGCCATGGTGCCCCGAATTGTAAATATGGCGCACACATGGTCATTAGGGGGATGCAATGGGGTGCTAGATAATTTGCGAATCATGGATGTGCCCCATAATTTTGTAACAAACCTTTAACTTTGTGGCTCGTCCAGGCGTGCTCTTGTCTACCCATTCCTTAGCAACCTGGATGCCACTTTCAACAACCATAAACTTCAGTAAACCATGGCAACATGACATGCCACCTCTATTGCACCTGTTTCAAAGTGACAACCCTACATTTCCAACAGTCCTTTGTGCACCTGTTGGCAATAAGCTAACCCAGAAAAACTACATCAATTAGCCTAACCCCTTTTCATAACGCTAATTTTGAGGTGGATGGGAGTGTGAAAAATGCTACAACTAATACCAGCCACTGTGTCACATAGACAAGATGCTGGCTGGTCCCCTATATTGGCTGGCTATATACCAGGTGCACTACATTATAGCCCAAACAGCACAGAGTAGTCTCAGCCTGCTTCACTTCCCCAATCATTGCGGGATGGAGACCTCTCAGTGGTCATCAGCCGTCCCCTCCTCCTCCCCCCCCCCAGAACCCCACTGTGCTCTATTTCTATTTTTCCTGCCCTACCCTGCCTGGACTTCTGCAGCAGAGAAGATGCAGAAGCGAACAATACCAGTGGTGCCATACAAAAGAGAACCATTCTCCACAGGGTGAGAGATGCAGGGTCTGGTGGGGAGCACTGGTACAACTCGTGAACTGGTGGTGGTAGAAGACGCTACACAACAAACCGCAAATAGCTGAATGTGTGAGAAGTGATCAGAATCACAATGTAAGGCATCTGCATGGCAAGTCTGTCTGAGCAGGGAGGGACATGTCCCCTGGGTGTGGCTGGAACCTCGCAGTGGTGTTAGTATGGACCTTCAAGATCATCTGTCCCTCAATCCTGGACCCCACTGGCTTTGCCTTCTTTGCACTTAGCATGTTCAGATTCTGAAGGGTTAAAGCATTGTTGTTTTTAAAAATGGATGCCACAAAGAAATCCAAGGAAGACTATTTTGAGACTTGCACAGGAGAGACAGGAGAATAGATAGAAAAGTGAGTGTGCTTCCTAGAGTTGGTAGCAATGGAATCCAGAGCAGAGGTAAAAGAGCAGTGTAGTATGGAAGCTATGCTGAAACCTGAATCAAAATTTGGCATTTTAGAGGACTTAAAGAGGAATGCTAATATCTACGTGCTTCCGGTACCCACGGAGATTACCTTGGGTCCAGGACAGAATGGCTAGAATAAGTGCTGCTAGTTCTGTTACAACTCCACAAAAACAGTGCCTCACAATCCACAAGATACATAGACTGCTACAAGAAACAACTGGTAAAGTGGGGCCACTGTGATGATGGTAGTACAAATACAATATAAGAGAAGTTAGATTCTTAGAGAAGCAATACGGTGGATGAGTAATGGCAGGAGAGAAAGGACTATTGTTTCATTCTGATCTAAGTGTCTGAACTTTGGCAAGAAAGAGCAATGGAGATCAAAGAAGATTTGGTGGTGAAAGGGTTTCCTGGTAAACAGAGTGCAACTTTTTGTACTTTGATTTTAAGTCTTTGCCTCTATTATTGTCTATGGGAGGGTGCTGCAGTATCAGTGCCAGTGCTGGGTCATGTGCGGCACTGGATTTACCCTAGCTCTGAGCTGGAGTAACTTTATGACTGTTTTGGGCCTCTGGTGTCTGTAGTAACTGTCAAATTGCAATTAACTTAATAGGAATGGGTTTACTCTTTTGTAGGTTGATAAATGTCCCTCCTAAATCCCTCCCTAGCCCTGCCTCAAACCCCTCTTTACTCCTCCATAAACCCTCCAATTTAGTGACAAACATTCCCCATTTACAGCCACTCCCCAGGTTCTCTACATGTACTACTAAAATGTATACCTATCTGTGAGGAGATGTCCGCAGTCGGGGTGACAGCTCTTCATTTAAAAGGTAGGAGAGGTGGAGTTGATGACCCCTGCACTTAGGTTAGTGAATATTATTATGTAGTATGTTAGTAGTACTATTGTTGTGCTATTAAACTTACTATGAAAAGCAGTTTGTGACTCAGCCTCATAGACATGGCAATTAAATGTGATGGTTGTGCAGCATTTGCTGAATTCAAGAGGACTTAGCTCTGCCCCCAAATTATAATTTCATCCGTACACTACTACACCCACAATGCATTTCTCTTTAGGTTGACACGTGTTCCAATCACTTATCAGATAGAGGTGATTTGCGCTGCCTTGTTGATTTATCTCCCTTATTGTTGTGATTATTACTGTCCCTCCCTACCAGCCCTGGTTACGTTAGTTGATACAAAGTTACTACTGGGCGTTGCAGTGCTCAGTGCTTTATCTTTTTAATGTGTTCACCTAGCAGTTCCAGAACAATAGATTTTCTCTCCTAGTAGAAGCCTATACTTCATGTAATGTACAAGGAAGCTATGTTGCAGTTATTTGCATACATAAACTGTTGAAAAATAATCACAACAGTAACTGTTACAATTAAGAGCACAAAAAGAAAGACTCACAAATAACATTAACCATTAAAATCATGCTTACATATAATTAGCTATGACTTTCCTCACTTTCACCTCAGGCTTAAAACATTGAAGTTAGCCTTTAATGGGTATTATAGTGTGCTGAGGAGACTATGACAGTATACCCACCTCTCACAACAAATATGCTATCAGATACATGTAGATATTCACCAACACAAACATACACCAAAAGCACATGTTTATATACAAAGCAAATCACAAATATTTGTATCTTTCTTTAAACCACTGGGTTCTAAAACAATTTTGTTTGTCTTTTGAAATTTAAAGTTGTGTCTTCTTGTTTTGGGGGGAACACAATATAAATAATACTTGTTATAAGTCATTAGGGTTTGTGGCATACTGTGAAATGGGAAATATCTATGGGGGAAGTGAAGTAGGAAAAAATTGTTTTGCACACGGTTTCATGCACAAGCACTAGATTCTGAGGGGCAGTCTGGCCTTGTTCCCGGCAACATAAAGTTTTCTGCATAGCATGTAGTTAATAAGTATACAAAACAGTGATGGATGGAATTTTTTTATTAATCTCAGCCACCGGTAATCACTCAGGGTCACATCCCAATCCATCTTTATCCTGCACGCCATATCACCTTAGTTTGGACCCAGCTATATGCAAATCATGCTTTACCCTGCTCCAATAGGAACTGTCCATCCCGAATTTCCAAGTTAGGTCCTCCATGAACCAGAACACAATCAACCTAGGACTGTTTTTGCCCTAGTTACAGGCCCATCAGCTGGGTACACCTTGGTTCCAGTGACACAGTGTGCATAGGACCCATGTCTGGGCATACCAATCCCACTTAGGGTGAAGCAATTGTACAATTGAGATCAAGAAAAGAAAGACTCACAAATAACATTCACCATTAAAACCTTGCTCACATAATATTAGCTCTGACTTTCCTCACTTTCAGCTCTGGCTAATTACATTGGAGTGAGCCTTTATTGGTAGTATAGTGTGCTGAGGAGACAATAACATTATATCCACCTCTCACAATAATTAACAAATAGGCTACATGCAGATATTCGCCAACACAAACACATACAAAAGCACATGCTTATATAGAAAACAAATTACAAATATTTATATATTTTTTTAAACCATTGGGTTCTAAAACAATTTTTAGAAATAATACATGTTAGAAGTCATTAGTAGTTGGGACACATGGTAAAATAGGAAATATCAACAGGGTAACCGAAGTTGGAAAAAATACTTTTTGCATACTGTTTCTTGCACAAGTACAAGGTTCTGGAGGGCAGTCTAACTTTGTTCCCTACAACATAAAATATTCTGCATAGCATGTAATTAAGAAGTATACAAAACTCAAGGATGCAATGCTTGAATTAATCTCAGCCACTGGTAATACATCGGCCCGCAAACCAATCCATTGTTATTCTATACACCATGCTACCTAAGTTTGAACCCAGCTATATGCAAATCAGTCTTAACCTTGCTCTGATATGAACAGTCCAACCCAAACTGCCAAGCCAGATCCTCCTTGAACTGGAAAACAATCAACCCAGGGCCGGTTTTGCCTTAGTTATTGTCTCATTGGCTGGGTACAGCTTGGTTTCAGTGACACAGTGTGCACGTGTCCCACGTCTGGGAATACCGTCCCACTTAGGGTGGCACAATTGTACAATCAAGAGCAGGAAAAGAAGGAATCACAAATCACATTAACCATTAAAACCATGGTTACATAATATTAGCTCAGACTTTCCTCATTTTCAGATCAGGCTCACAACATTGGACTGAGACTTTAATGGGTAGTATAACATGCTGATGAGACTATAACACTATAGCCACCTCTCACAATAACCAACAAATATGCTATCACATACGTGGAGCTATTAACCAACGCAGACATGCACAAACGTACATGCATATATACAAAACAAAGAACAAATGGTCCTACTGGCAATAATACATAGCAATATTCAATATTATATTCACATCCCCAAAAAGAATATATATACAAGAAGGAGAGAGAAAAACAATTAAATACCGTATCCTGAAAATCAATTCAATGCTTTATATATATTAACCACCCATTAGTTTGTAATGGTATATACAAAGCGAATCAAAAATATTGGTATCTTTCTTTAAACCATTGGGATCTGGAATTTTTTTGTTTTTTTATATTTGAAACGTGTTTTCTTGTGTTTTGGGGAAACAAAATATAAATAATACTTGTTAGAAGTCATTAGTGGTTGTGACACACTGTAAAATGGGAAATATCAATGGCTTCACTGAAGTAGGAAAAAATTACTTTTTCCATACTGTTTCATGTACAAGTGCTAGATTCTGGAGGGCAGTCCAGCTTTGTTCCCCACAACACAAAATATTCTGCATAGCATGCAGTTACGCCATTCCTCTTTAAGCAGCGTTCATTGAGCTTTTCCTGCTCCTGTAAAATATAGTCTGGAAGATTTCCTTCAACAACATGCAATTCGGCAGATGAATGTACTTGCTGACTTACTGTTTCTCTTCTTGTGTCAGATTTTCATCAATAAACTGTTTTTCGTGATGAGGTGTAAGTTGTTTTGCATCAAAGTCTTGTAATGCAAAGTGCATGTGACATACTTTGGTGTTCATTTCTTTTCGTGTGGTGGTATGGTAAAAAACCTCCAGATGATCGACTCTGATGATGACATGGAACATTTTGCTTCCATTATCTACGTCATCTTTCCCAGCTTCTTTCTGTTTAGGGATCCTTCTTCTCTCTTGTTGTTTCTCATGTGCAGAAGCCATCTTTCTTTCTTTCTACAAAAAATAATTGTTTTCCTCAAAAAGCAACAGACAGCAGAAAGTGTGGTGCCTCATTTGAAGGTTGAATGAGAACACAAATGACCCCAAATCAAAGACAAGGACTACTTACATGTGAGAGAATTCATGATCTGTATGTACCCAGTGAGAAATCTCCAATAGTCCAAAAGGTGTCACAAAAACTCCACTAACCAAGAAAATAGACAGGGATGGGAGTGGCCAACAGCAGGGTCGCAACCGCAGGAACTGTGTTCGCTAAATACAGATGACAAAAAAATGAGTTTACTCAAAACATAAATGGAGATTTGCACATTTTTATTTCGTATGGATCTGGAGTGCCTTCACATTAAACATTTTGCAATACGTTTTCTTACTAAACTAAACATTTCAAAAATTTTCTGGATCTGTGGTATTCTACTTTTGCATTTTTGTACTGGGGAAGGAAGCCTGTTTTAGAGATCAAGCGAGTACTGCCACTACACCAGGTAGAGTCACAAAACATAACCTATTAGGGAACACGATCAAGAATTTTTTGTGGTTTACTAAAGAAAACACGATTGAGTTCACTGAAACACATTTTATACAATCAGCAATGATATAAATATTGCAAATATTTGCAAAAAAGAAAAAACCTTTCTCATGTGACAGTGAAAAGTCCTACCATTTGATAACGACAGGTTCCACAGAGTATTCGCAATAGGTCTCGCATTTTCTTGAGATAGAGCTACTGGCATTGTAAATTCATAACTGGACTTTTCTTGTCACATAAATTGGTCAACCCTGCCTCATAATTTCGTCTTTTCCTGCCATAAAATTCCAGTGGCCCTTCATAAAACTAAAGCACCTCCATATACCTTCTTCCTCTAGCTGCAGCAAAAATGAAAAATGTTCTATTTAGCAGTGTTTAATTGAGCAAAGCATAATTGAAGCACGCTAACCTTGTGTTTACAGAAGGCAAATATGAGCTTACAAAATACACGATTTCCACTTAAAAACTGTAGTCGAACCATAGAACACACTGGCCACACTTAAAATAAATATTTTTTATAAGCTAATGTCTGCATAATAATACAATTGTGTTTTTTAATATTTATATTTACGTGTTGTTTTACTTGTGTGTCCCATATGGTGTTTGGCTGCAATTTATACAGTTTAGGTGTGATTCACTCCACAAAGTTTTATAGCATCTGATAACATCGATGCTGTCTCCAGAGCAAGCCAAACAGGAAATACATACATGTTAATTTCCTGTATTTCACAGTATTTACAAATAAAGAGCGATTCATGTCCTTGTGTTCTAAATGTTTTCTACAACATAAAATCTTGCTGTTTAACCTCTTCGCTGCCAGGCCTTTTCCCCCTCAGGTGCCAGGCCTTTTTTTGGCTATGTGGGACATTTCACGCTTAGACCCTCATAACTTTTTGTCCACATATTTACCCATGCCACATTTGCATCCTTTTTTTAAACATCCTAGGAATTCTAGAGGTACCCAGAGTTTGTGGGTTCCCCTGGAGGAGACCAAGAAATTTGCCAAAATACAGTTAAAATGTCGTCTTTTTTCAAAGAAATGGGGAAAAAAGGGCTGCAGAAAAAGGCTTGTGATTTTTTCCCTGAAAATGGCATCAACAAAGGGTTTGCAATGCTAAATTCACCATCTTCCCAGCTTTCAGGAACAGGCAGACTTGAATCAGAAAACCACATTTTGTAACACCATGATGCCATTTTACTGGGACATGCCCCATTTTTACTATTTTTTGTGTTTTTAGTCTCCTTCCAGTTAGTGACAGGAATGGGTATGAAACCAATGCTGAATCCTGAAAAGCTAAACATTTCTGAAAAGAAGCCACAATTCTGACTTCTGCAAGAGGTCATTTGTGTAGATCCTACAAGGGTTTCCTATAACAGCTGAAATTAAAAATATATTGAAATTGAGGTAAAAAAACAGCCATTTCTCTCCACGTTTTACTCTTTAACTTTTTCCTGCAATGGCAGATTTTCAAAAGCAAAATACTGTCACGCCTGCTGGACTCTTCTGGTTGCGGGGGTATATAGGGCTTGTAGGTTCATCAAGAACCCTACAAGCCCTATATACCCCAGCCCTAAGTACCCAGAGCCAATAAATGAGCTGCACCTTGGAATGGGTTTTCATTGTATACCGGTTACACAGCAATTCATTTGGTGAAATATAAAGAGTGAGAAAGAGGTTTCAATGAAAACTTTGTATTTATAAAATGGGCACAAGATAAGGTGTTGAGAAGCAGTGGTTATTTGCACATCTCTGAATTCTGGATTCCCCATATTAGCATGTGAATTACAGGGCATTTCTCAAATAGATGTCTTTTTTACACATTGTCTTACATTTGGAAGGAACAATGTAGAGAAAGACAAGGGGCAATAACACTTGTACTTCTATTCTGTGTTCCCCTAATTCTCCTGATAAAAATGATACCTCACTTGTGTGGGTAGGCCTAGTGCCTGCGACAGGAAACACAACATGGACACATCACATTTTTACATTGAAATCTGACGTGTTTTTTGCAAAGTGCCTAGCTGTGGATTTTGGCCTCTAGCTCAGCCGGCACCTAGGGAAACCTACCAACCCTGTGCATTTTTTAAAACTAGACACCTAGGGCAATTCAGGATGGGGTGACTTGTGGGGCTCTCAACAGGTTCTTTTACCAAGAATCCTTTGCAAACGTCAAAGTTTGGCAAAAAACACTTTTTCCTCACTTTTCATTGACAGAAAGTTCTAAAATCTGAGAGGAGCCACAGATTTCCGTCCACCCAGCATTCCTCCAGGTCTCTCAATAGAAATGGTATCTCACTTGTGTGGGTAGGCCTAGTGCCCACAACAGGAAACGCCCCACAACGCAACATGGACACATCACATTTTGACGTGTTTTTTGGAAAGTGCCTAGCTGTGGATTTTGGTCTCTAGCTCAGCCGGCACCTAGGGAAACCCACCAAACCTGTGCATTTTTCAAAACTAGACACCTACGGAAAACCAAGATGGGGTGACTTGTGTGGCTCTCACTACGTTCTGTTACCCAGAATGCTTTGCAAACCTCAAAATTAGGCAAACAAAAACACCTTTTACTCACATTTCGGTGATACAAAGTTCGGGAATCTAAGAGGAGTTACGCATTCCCTTCCTCCCAGCATTCCCCCAAGTCTCCTGATAAAAATGGTACCTCCCTTGTGTGGGTAGGCCTAGTACCCGTGAAAGGAAATGCCCAAAAACACTATGTGGACATATCAAAATTATCAAATACAAAATTACCTGGTTTCGCGGGGAGAGGGGGAGGCACCTGCATTTGTGGTCCTGGGCTCAGCAGTCATATAGAGAAACCCACCAAACCCAAACATTTCTGAAAACTAGACACCCGAGTGAGTCCAGGGAGCTGTGACTTGCGTGGATCCCTCAGCGTTTTCTTACCCAGAATCCTCAGCAAACCTTACATTTAGCTAAAAAATCTAATTTTTCCCATATTTCTGTGTGGGATCACTGCACCGGGACAAATTTCCTACCACCCAGTGTTCCCCTCAGTCTCCCGGTAAAAATGATACCACACTTGTGCAGGTGGGCCAAGTGCCTGTGACAGGGAAGAGCCAAAAATATGTCGAAATTGAGGGGGAACCAAAGAGGGTCCAAAAGGGCAGTTAAAAAAAAAACTTTTTTAGGCAGACAAGTGGGGCTGACTTTTTATTGGTATAGATGCAACAATGCTGGGTGGTAGGAATTTTGTGGAGTCCTGCAGATTCCATACGTTTCAATCACAAAAATGTGGGAAAAATGTGTGATTTCTAGCAAAGTTGGAGGTTTGCAGGACATTGTAGGTAAGAAAATGGTACGGGATGCATGTGAAGCACATCACCCTGGACTCACCAGATGTTTAGTTTTCAGATGTGTCTAGGTCTTGTAGATTTTTCTACATGGTAGCGTCCAATCAGTTCAAACAGTCCAAACAGTGCAACCCTCACCATTCCAAGCGGGACGATTTTGAGAGATAGACAAGCTCTCATGGCACAAATGTAAAACCAAAACCCAAAATAATCAAATGTCCTCTTGCTTGCCATGGGATAAGATGTTTTAGTGTGCTGGGGGAGAGGTGAAAGACTGTTACCCCCTCCAGTTGGGGTGGGGGCATAACCATGCCCCTACTGGTTGGTAGCCACCACTCCACCATTTTTTATATTTTTTGAATTCTCTGGCATCTAGTGGGATTTCTCCCCCCGGGGAGTGGATTGGGGGTAACTGCCCCATTTTCCCCCTGTGGGCAGAACAACTTTGTCCCCATTTATTTGGGGTGTGGGTATGGCCATACCCCCAACCTCTTTTTTTTAGAAAAAAGTCTTCCCTAGTCTCTGGTGGGCTTTCCTCCCCCCTTGGGGGGCAGATGGGCCTAAAAAAAATAGGCTGATCTGCCCCCAAGGAGGTCAGATATGGCCAACAGTAATGTGCCCCCATGGGGCGCGATCCTTGCCCAAGGGACTGCTCCCCCAAACAAAACGCACAGACACACCCCAGTCCCTGGTGCCTAAGTGGTTTCTGCCCCCATGGGGGCAGATCGGCATAATAGAAATAGGCCAATCTGCCCCCAAGGGGGCAGAAAAGGCCTAAAATAAATTTGCCCCAGGGGAACGATCCTTGCCTAAGGGGTCGCTCCCCTTGCGTGAAATTGATGCAAACAAATAAAAATCCTTAGTGTCTAGTGGTTTCTGCCCCCCCCCCCCACTTGCAGGCTGATTGGCCTAATAAAAGTAGGCTGATCCATCCCAAAAAGGGGTAGAAATGGCCTAAAGATAATTTTCCATCCACAGGAGCGCCCCTTGCCTAAGGGGTCGCTCCCCACGTGTAAAAACGGTTAAAAAAAACAACAACAAAAATGATCCCTGGTGCCTAGAGGTTTCTGCCCCCCAGGGCCACATCGGCCAAATTAGAATAGGCCGATCTGCCCCCGGGGGGGGCAGAAATGGTCTTAAAATATTTGGCCCACCTGGGGAGTGACCCTTGCCCGAGGGGTTGCTCCCCTTATATGTAAATACAAAAAAAATATATCCCTGGTGTCTGGTGGGCATTTCTGCTGCCCGATCGCTTCGCTATCGGGCTGCAGAAATGCTCAGAGAGACATCAAAGGAAAGGAAAAGCCTTTCCTTTCCTTTGATGCCTCTCCTACCCCACCACGTGATCGGAAGAGAAATGCTTTTGCATTTCTCTTCTAATCTGCGCTGGAAGCTGAGCTTCCAGCACCGGAGGGGATGCCACTGAGGGGGGTTGGGTGGGGGATGGAAGGGGAAGCAATTCCCCTTCCATCCCTGCCCAGAGTAGGGGGGTGCTTGGCCTAGCGCTCCCGCGAGGGCCCATAGTAGGATGTAACGGTTAAGTCCTTGGCACCCGAGCGGTGCAAACCAGGATGTAACCATTACGCCATGGGCACCCAAGGGGTTAAACTTCCAGCCTGGCAGCTTGTTTATAGTTTGGAGCGGGAGGACGTTTTCAAATGTTAGAGTTTGCATTTCTTATAAATTATTATTTATTTTGCCCACAGTAAATCAGTGAGGCAGAAAAATAACTAATGGCTCTTTGTTGGAAAATGGTTTATTGGTAAGGGCAGGTAGGTACCTACACTTAGCAATAGGCCACTAACCTCCACTTACGTCCAGTTAGGTCTCAGTAAATTAAACCCAGCTCAACCCTTGGTAGCTTGGCAGCGAGTGACAAGGCTTAACTTAGGAGACAGAGTGTAAAGTATTCAAATATCAAAAAACAGTAATTAAATAAAACACAGGAAACATTTTAAAAATCCAAAACCAATTAATAAAAATAGATTATAATTTTATCTTTAAAATGACAAAAAACGTATAAAATTGGATAAGTGGAACCGGAGATATGAATTTTTACAGAATTATTGTTTTCTAGCACCTAGAAACAAAAAACGCCAATCTGGTCATCTGGTAGCACCTCGACCGGGGCAAAGTCAAAGTTTTAGGCCAACCGCGATGGAGCCGGGCTCGGCTACAGCCCGCGGGAGGCCTCGGTCAAAAGTTTACCTTCTCACTTAGTCATTTTTCTGAAGATTTTCTTCAGCGGGCCGAACCTGCCAGTCCAATCTGACCTCCTGGATCTCTTCCCCGGATCCGCGTCGCGGGAGCCCTCGGTGGAGAGTTTTACCTTCGGACTTAGTCGTTTTTTCGAGGTGCAAATCCTTCGACCGGGGTAAACCTGGATCTTGATCCGACATCCTTGGAGCCCTCCTCGGATACACTGGCTGGGAGGTCCCGGTCAACTTTCTACGTTCGGACTTAGGGGGTCATTCTGACCCTGGCGGTCGGTGATAAAGCGGCGGCCAACCCGCCAACAGGCCGGCGGTCAAAAAAATGCAATTCTGACCCTGGCGGGAACTGCCCACACAGCCCGCCGCATTAACACTCCGACCGCCACGGCGGAACAAACAAACAGCGCGGCGGTCACCGCCAACAGCCAGGCGGCAGACAATGTACCGCCCACCCTATCACGACCCACCAATCCGCCACCTTTTCCGGGGCGGGAGCCCCGCCGATAAAAACACGGCGGAAACAGACATTTTCAATGGAAAACGCTCACCTCGACACACTCCACGCGGAATCCGGACAGCATGGAACCCGAATTGAACATCATACCTGCTCTCGTCTACCTGCTCATCTACCACGAGTACGAACTCCGGCGCAGACGTCAATGGTGAGTACTGCACCTACGACACACGGGAGGGGGGAGGAAGAAAGGTTATGGGCATACACATATGCGACCCCCCCACCCCCCCAATATGTACACACCAATGCAGAGCAGGAAGTCACAGTGACACCACACAAAGCCCCTTTAAAAATACAATGACACAACCCAATTTGGAATAAATTTTTATGTACAAAAAAAGCACCTGGAAATAATTGAGCAACCGTGAAAAATATTGACAAAAACCAAAAAGATATACACATCAGTGTATCACTGAAGTAACAAGTCCTGCACATCCTACGAATCTAACATGTCCGTAGGCCAAGGTTCTGCGAAACAAGGGCAAAGCCCACACACGAGACCTGAGTCCTTTGGAGAGAACACTGCAGGGGCATCCGATGTCAAAACTACAGGCACCTCAGGGGGAAGGGAAGGGGGGGCCACCACAGCCACATGAGTCCACGACGCCAGATCCACGAGGAGCCACCATGCCCACTGTACCATCCTGGGGAGTGCAAAGCCACAGTCTCTCAATTCTCTGCAGTGGGTGGGTTGCCCACTGTGCCATCCTGGGGAGTGCAAAGCCACAGTCTCTCAAGTCTCTGCAGTGGGTGGGTTGCCCACTGTGCCATCCTGGGGAGTGCAAAGCCACAGTCTCTCAAGTCTCTGCAGTGGGTGGGTTGCCCACTGTGCCATCCTGGGGAGTGCAAAGCCACAGTCTCTCAAGTCTCTGCAGTGGGTGGGTTGCCCACTGGACCATCCTGGGGAGTGCAAAGCCACAGTCTCTCAGGTGGATTACAGAGTCCAGTGGTCAAGGAGGAGGCATGGTGGGCACAGTGAACCATAAACAGTGCCTGAGACGGCGGGACCCAGCGCAGCGGTGCATGACATGGCGATGTCCAGCGGAGCGGTGCTTGAGACCGCGGGGCCCAGCGGAGCGGTGCTTGACAGGAAGGGCCCAGCGGAGCGGTGCTTGAGACGGCGGGGCCCAGCAGAGCGGTGCTTGACAGGAAGGGCCCAGCGGAGCGGTGCTTGAGACGGCGGGGCCCAGCGGAGCGGTGCTTGACAGGAAGGGCCCAGCGGAGCGGTGCTTGACAGGAAGGGCCCAGCGGAGCGTTGCTTGAGACGCCGGGGCCCAGCGGAGCGGTGCTTGACAGGAAGGGCCCAGCGGAGCGGTGCTTGAGACGGCGGGGCCCAGCGGAGCGGTGCTTGACAGGAAGGGCCCAGCGGAGCGGTGCTTGAGACGGCAGGGCCCAGCGGAGCGGTGCTTGACAGGAAGGGCCCAGCGGAGTGGTGCTTGAGACGGCGGGGCCCTGTTCAGCGGTACCTGTCTTCACAGCGGGGCCCTGTTCAGCGGTGCTCTTCTGCACGGCGGGGCCCTGTTCAGCGGTATCTGTCTTCACGGCGGGGCCCTCTTCAGCGGTACCTGTCTTCACGGCGGGGCCCTCTTCAGCGGTACCTGTCTTCACGGCAGGGCCCTGTTCAGCGGTGCTCTTCTGCACGGCGGGGCCCTGTTCAGCGGTACCTGTCTTCACGGCGGGGCCCTGTTCAGCGGTGCTCTTCTGCACGGCGGGGCCCTGTTCAGCGGTACCTGTCTTCACGGCGGGGCCCTGTTCAGCGGTGCTCTTCTGCACGGCGGGGCCCTGTTCAGCGGTACCTGTCTTCACGGCGGGGCCCTCTTCAGCGGTACCTGTCTTCACGGCGGGGCCCTGTTCAGCGGTGCTCTTCTGCACGGCGGGGCCCTGTTCAGCGGTACCTGTCTTCACGGCGGGGCCCTGTTCAGCGGTGCTCTTCTGCACGGCAGGGCCCTGTTCAGCGGTACCTGTCTTCACGGCGGGGCCCTCTTCAGCGGTACCTGTCTTCACGGCGGGGCCCTGTTCAGCGGTGCTCTTGCAGTATGTCAAGGGAGTCATACCTGGCCTGGACACCCTGCTCACTCGCCCTCCGACCGTGCTGTGTCAGGCCCCTTCGGGGAGTGAGTCCTGGGCCCTTTGGTGTCGTCCCTTGCAGCCGGGATGGGGCTTGTGGGGCCCTCCTGCTCCGCGCTCCTGGTGGTTGTCCTCTCCGCCCTGCTGTCCTTCCGCTCCTTAGATGGGGCTCTCGGGCCCTTGCCTCCCCTGGCTGCTGTGGCCGGTGAAGTGGCCGGAGTCACCTCCTTGGGGGCAGCCGTCTCTGTCCGCTCACGGCGGCCCTTCAATTTCCGGGTCCTCTTGCCTGGGGGGGGGCTGGCTGTCCCCTTGCTGCTCACCGAAGTGTTACTGCCGCCAAAGGGTGGACTCCACATGCCATGCACCACTTGCACTGTAGTAGTTGGGCTGGTGGTGGCTGAGGTGCCCTTGGGACTTTTCCCAGTTGGAGGGGGTGGGTCGGGGGAGGGAAAGAGGTCAAAAGTGGAGAGGTAATTTTTCTTGGGACCAAGGTAAGGGGTAGGAGTAGTGGTGAGAGAAGTGGAGGAAGAGGATGTGGTTGTATGAGAGCCAGGTGTGCTGTCCTTGGGTGCAGGTGACTGGGACGTAGGCTGTGGTGAGGTGGTTGGCTGTTGTTTGGGTGTCTGCCTGCGTTTATGTGTCTTGGAAGAGGGGGTGACAGACACAGTGGGAGAGGACACAGGGGACGTGTAAATGCCAGTGGGGGTGGTGACTGCAGGTGTGCGGACTGTAGTGGAGGGTTTGCTGGTGGTGGAAGAACTGGCTGATGTTGGGGTGCATGCAGGTGTGAGTGTAGACGTCACAGGGAGGGAGGAGGGAGACGAGGAGGACGGGGACACAGAGGTGGTAGTGACTGTTGATATGTCTGCATCTGTGTGTTGCTTGGGTGAATGCTTGTGTCTTCTGTGGTGCTTATGTTTGGATGAGCTGGCCTTGGGTGTTGAGGTGTGTGGAGGCTGGTCTGATGGTGTGGATGGGATAGGTTGAGGTACAGGAGACAGAGAAAGGGTGGAGGCAGATAGAAGAGGGAGACTGGAGACAGGGACAATGGCTGCCGTCAGTGCTGAGGCCAGAGCAGTGAACGCTCGTTGATGGGCAGCCTGACCCGAATGAATGCCCTCCAGGTAGGCATTGCTCCGATGCACCTCTCTTTCCACCCCCTGGATGGCATTCAGAAGGGTAGTCTGCCCAACAATGAGCGTCCTCACCAGGTCAATGAGCTCCGCACTGAGGGCAGCAGGGGTAACAGAGGCAGGGGCTGAGGTGCCTGGGGCGAAGGAGACGCGCGCCTTCCTGGCCGAGCGGCCACGGAGCGAAGACTGAGGGGCTGCTGGGAGGGCGGTGCTGGTGCGCTGGGTGGCGGCTGTACCTGTTGTTGCGGGGGGCACAGATGGTGCCGCCCCCGCTAGGGAGCTCCCAAACGAGGACGTGTCCGTGTCGCTGGTGTCTCCACCGGCCCCCGTTGTGGTGCTCCCCTCGCCCTCCGGATCACTGGTGCCCTCGGTGTCTGTGTCAGTGCCCACCGGGGCCTGGTGACCTGCAGCTCCCTCCTGCTCTGACGCCAAATCTCGTCCGCCTGATGATGCTAAAACACAAGAAGACAAAGATTTA
Source organism: Pleurodeles waltl (assembly GCF_031143425.1). Lineage (NCBI taxonomy): Eukaryota > Metazoa > Chordata > Amphibia > Caudata > Salamandridae > Pleurodeles > Pleurodeles waltl. Next base: position 631,585,794 of record NC_090444.1, on the reverse strand, counting down.
GGGTGGGGGGAGAAATTAAACAAAGTTGAGTGCATGCCTTAGCAATACCCTTTGCGGAGAGGACAGACACAGGTGCCTCGTGCACTAAGTCGCGAACTTGGGGTACACTACTCAGTACTTCTGACTAGGCAAACAGGTCTAGGGACAACACACGCGCACATGTGTGATGCTGGAGCATGGGTAGCTGCACTTGGCACCCTACAGAGGTGGGGGGCGGGGGCACAGGGCCATGCCTAAGGGAGCGGACTACACTACAGAGAGCGCCCGGGCCTAATGTCCCCCACAGCCCTCCTCCCCCACCCAGACGCCTCCAATGCGCATACAGATAGGAGAATGTGCGGATACTCACCCCCTTGTGTCTGCTGTGCTGTCCTCAAGCGCCCATCCAAAATAGGGTAGGCCACCGCCAGGATCCGGGACATCAGGGGGGTCATGGTGCGACTGGCACCCCTCCTAGGTCGGGAGGCCATCCCCAGCAGTGTTTCTGCGGTCTTCCTCGTTCCGCGGCGGATGTCCTCCCACCTCTTGCGGCAGTGGGTGCCCCGTCTGTTGTGGACCCCCAAGTTCCGGACTTCCTCGGCGATGGCACGCCAAATATCGATTTTCTGGTGGGCGCTCACCTGTTTGACATGTACAGGGTGGGAAAGAGAAACCGTCACATATCTGCATGTTTGGAGTACATGCCCCCCCCTCCCCAACCTTGTCATGGTTCCCATTCTCTCATCTGTCGTGCGTTGCACTCCCCATTCCCTCCACACCCCACCAACTTACATCCTCCCCCCTCCACACAGGCATAACCCATTCAATGTGCACTGAGTGTACTCACCTGTTGGTCTGGAGGACCGTAGAGTTGCGCATACTGGGGGAGGACCCCGTCCACGAGCTTCTGCAACTCTTCTGAACTGAAGGCGGGGGCCCTTTCACCAGTAGCAGCAGCCATTGTCACTTCCAGACCGAGTTCACAGCAGCACTTGCAGTATAGGTCCTCTCCTGTGGATGATCAGGTCTCGAATGATTGAGCAGATAGAAAATGGCGGTCACGCCCGCGGCGGTGCGTACCGCGGCGGTGCGTCCCGCGACCGCCGGCGCACATCGTCATTGCCTCCTGAAACCCATAGGCTTCAATGTTAACCAATGCGTCTTCGCACAGCGGTCTTTGACCGCCTACCGCCACGGTGTGCCCCGCCAGCGCAGTGACCTCACATCCCATTGTCCCACTTCACAGGTCAGGCATCGGCCATTTCAAGGGCCCACATGGCTTAATTTCTAATGCGTCACACAGGCCTAGGCCTTGCAATGGCACACATACAAACATATCAAACCATACATTTACCTGTACTGTGCAAGCTGTGTTGTACGTACCTGTGAGTGGATTGACTCTGTACTCCATATTCTCCTTCCTAGGCACCGTCCGCTGGGACTAGCGATGAGAAGGAGGAATCCTCGCGTGTACCGGCCGCTGGTGGACCTGTCCACAATGGAAGAACGCAACATAATACTACGATACCGACTTGACCGAGCCTCCATCCATGAACTGTGTGCCCAGCTGGAGCCAGCCCTGATGTCCCCCATCCGCCAACCCACAGGAATTCCCCCTCTAGTGCAGGTTCTGTCTGTCCTCCATTTCTTTGCAACTGGCTCATTCCAGACAACAGTGGCCATGTCATCTGGGATGTCTCAGCCTATGTTTTCCAAGATCTTATCCAGAGTGTTGTCTGCCCTGATGAAACTCATGCGGATTGATTGGACCCATGTGGCTTTAGTCCCCCCAAATGACGATGAACAGGTGTACAGGAACAGGAAGAATTACCATTCAATGAATATCCAGGTGGTCTGTTTGGCTGACCAGTACATCTCCCATGTAAATGCCAAGTTCCCTGGGTCAGTGCATGACGCGTATGTTATGCGAAATAGCAGCATTCCCTATGTGATGGAACAGCTACAGAGACAGCGTGTGTGGCTAATAGGTGACTCTGGTTACCCCAACCTGCCGTGGCTATTGACCCCAGTGAGGAATCCCAGGACCAGGGCAGAGGAACGCTACAATGAGGCCCATGGGCGTACTAGGAGGGTGATTGAGCGAACCTTTGGGCTCCTGAAGGCCAGGTTTAGGTGCCTGCATATGACAGGTGGATCCCTAATGTACTCACCAAAGAAGGTGTGCCATATCATCGTGGCGTGCTGTATGCTCCACAACCTGGCTTTGCGACGCCAGGTGCCTTTCCTGCAGGAGGATGGTCCAGATGGTGGTGTTGTAGAAGCCGTGGAGCCTGTGGAGAGTGAAGAGGAGGAAGACTCTGAGGACGACACAGACAATATGGACAGAGTGATACAACAGTATTTCCAGTAACACACAGGTAAGAATCACCCACGCCATTTCACAATTGCTTATAGCCTCCTGCATCTGTACTTTCTGTAGTTCCCCACAGATGTTTTTCATTAATTTTTGCCTTTCCCTTCCCTTCTCAGTGCTGTCTGACTCAGTACCTGACTTCTGCTTGGTTCGCCCATGAACTACAGCGTATTGACATTGGTATGTTGTCATGACTAATTGACAGAACAGAAATCGAACAGTAATATGTAATACATTTGTTAATAATACAGCATGACTCAAAACAGATTTGTGTGCAAAATGTGATTTATTTACAGTGCTAGATATCGGTACATGTGATTCTAAGGGTGATGGGTGGGGGTGGAGGAATATCCATGGCAGAGTCCAGTTCTCAGTCTCACAGGTGCATTGTCCTTTTGCCTGTTGAAGGATGGAGCATAGGCAGTTCATGGTTGGACAGGGTGGCAATGTGGGACAGTGGGAAGACTTGAGGGGGTATGTCCTGCTGGCGGGGGTCTTGACATCCTACTCTGTCTTTTTTTTTGGTCTCAGGCTCCTCTTACGGGGTGGTTGTTCTTCAGCAGGAGGTGGGGTTCTGGGGGGCTGTCGAGGTGTTCGGACCTCCTGTCCACTAGCGCCGGCGGAGGTGGTAGGCTGTTCCTGGTCCGGGCTAGTGACAGGGGCCCTGTGTGGTGCACCATGGTCCCGCAACGCGTCCTCTATCCTGTTGAGGGCCAGGACGATGGTCCCCATTGCGGTCCCGATGATTCTCAGCTCCTCCCTGAACCCCATGTAGCGTTCCTCCTGCTGTGCCTGGATCTCAGTGAACCTGGCCAGTACCGTCGCCATCGTTTCTTGGGAGTGGTGGTATGCCCCCATGATGGTGGTGAGGGCCTCTTGGAGAGTGGGTTCCCTGGGCCTCTCCTCCCCCCCCTGTCGCACAGCAGCCCTCCGAGCTGTCCGGTTTCCCCCGGCCTCTGTCCCCTGGACGGTGTGCCCGCTACCACTGCCCCCAGGTCCCTGTTGTTGTTGGGGTGTTGGGTTAGCCTGGGTGCCCTGTAGTGGCAGACACACCGCTGATTGAGCTGTCCTAGAGACAGAGGCATGGGCCCGCTGGGTGGGAGCTGTGCTGGTGTTGGCAGAGGGGGTCGGGTCTGGTGTGGCCTGTGGCTGCCTGAGGGGAACCGACTGCCCAGAGGTCCCCGATGGTCCGGGCTGGTCATCAGGTTCACTGTCGACAGAGCTGCTATCCTCAGTGTGGGCCTGTTCCGGTGGTGGGATGGACACTTCTGGACCCTCCTGGCTGGTGTGTTGTCGTTCGGGTCCTGCATGGGGTAAGAGAGTTTGGTTATTGTTTCTGTGTGTACAATAGCGTGCGTGTTATGGGTGCCCTTGTCCCCCAGTGCAGGCATTCCCTTGAGGGAGGTGTTGTGAGGGTAGTTAGTGGGTGGGGAGGGGTTAGTGCAGTGGTCATGCTTAGGTGATGGGTGCCCATGATTTGTGTTGGCATGCAGGAGTTGGTGTTGGGATGGGTGGGTTGTGCTGGTGAGACATTGTCAGGGAGGATGTGTGCTGGGGGGTTGGGGGTGAGGGTGGGGGTGTGGGTTGGCATGCTGGTGGGGTGGGGGGGATATAGTAGTTGAGATTGGACTTACCAGAGTCCATTCCTCCAGCTACTCCTGCGAGGCCCTGAGGATGCAGGATGTTCAAGACGTCTTGCTCCCACGATGTGAATTCGGGAGGGGTGGGTGGGGGTCCGCCGCCAGTCTTCTGGACCGCGATGTTGTGCCTGGAGACCATCGATCGGACCTTCCCCCGTAGGTCGTTCCATCTTTTGCGTATGTCCTCCCTATTCCTGGGATGCTGTCCCACCGCGTTGACCCTGTCCACGATCCGCTGCCATAGCTCCGCCTTCCTAGCTATACTGGTGTGCTGCACCTGCGAGCCGAAGAGCTGGGGTTCCACTCTTAGGATTTCCTCCACCATGACCCGGAGTTCTTGGTCCGAAAAGCGTGGGTGCCTTTGGGGTGCCATGGGGTGGTGTGGGTGAGGTGTGGGGTGGTGTATGTGATGATGAGTATGTTGGTGAGTGGTGCTTTGTGCTACTATGTGGTGTGTGTGATGGTGTAGTGTGCCTCAGTGTGTCTTGCTTTGGATTGTCTGCTGTGTCTCTCTCTCCTTCTCTCAGTAATTATGGTCGCAGGGGTTTGTGGGTGATGTGGGTGTGTGTTTTATAGTTGGTTGATTGTGTCGGAGTGGTGTGTGTATGTGTATCAGATGTGTGTATTTCAAATTGTCCAATGTGGCTGTGTTTTGGTGATGTGTGTGTATTCTGACCGCCGCGGTGTGTACCACCAATGGAATACCGCGTTTGAATGACCGCCGTGTGGATTCGTGGGTCAGAATGGCATGGGCGTATTTCTGTTGGCGTGACGGTGGAGGTTTGGTCATCTCCAGTTTATCGCTGCCCGCTGCTGTGGCGGGCTGCAGTGGAGGACGGAATTTTGGAGGTTTGGCAGTTGTGGGTCAGAATGACCGTGGCGGTTAGCCGCGGCGGTGTTATGGCGGTCTTCTGACCGGCGGTAAGGGCCTTTTACCGCCGAGGTCAGAATGACCCCCTTAGTCTCTTTTTTGGAGATTTTCTTCACCGCGACAAACCTGCAAATCAGGCCGGGTCGTGGTTGAGGCAAGCTGGCTTGAGTTGCCGCGGCGGGTCGGTCTCTCTAAGGAGCTTTTTTACAAAAGTTCTCCAAACTTCTGGATCTTCTCCCAGATGTTCTTTTGGGGTCCACAGCTCACCCCAAGGCTCCAGAAGCTCTGAGATGATCCTTGGGGGTGTGGACTACAACTCCCAGAATGCACCTGGCGCAAACTCCTTTTTGGCCACTGGACAGTGGTCAGCTGGTTGATTTCTTCAGGAGTTGGTGCAGGGGACTCTGGTTAGCAATTTTTCACCTGTAGCAAACAGGGAGTCCCTCCTTGAACCAGTTGAAGCCAGGCAAAGTACTTCTTGTGGTGAAGCCCAAGTGTGCAGCTGGTGAAGTCCTTCAGAATGCAGGGTCCAGCAGGGCAGTCCTTCTTCTCCTTTGGTTCTCCCTTTTTGGAATCTGATGGGGATCTGAGGTGTGGGATCAGGTCTGCCAATTTTATCCTTGCTCCTGGGTGAAAAACAGGGGGGTCCTGGTTCTCCAATCAGGGGCAGGGTCCTTCTCCCTGTGATGACCACTTCCTGGGAAGTGTGGCAAAAATCAGTCCCAGGAGGCAACAGTCCTCAAAAATCCATCATGGCTGAAAGTGATTTTTTGAGGTTACATCTGGCTGAGCCCACCCACTGGTGTGGCTAAAAATCATAAACACACCCCTCTCCTGCCCTCTCCTAATCTAATCAAGGGGGCACCTAGTTATCTGGGGTTGCAGGATGTGGGGGTGTTGCTGGGTTGCTCAAAATTTCCTTCTCTGCCTTTGAAGACCAGTTTGGCAGCCCTCCCCCTTCCTGCCTCACCATCTGTTGAGGTGAGATCCCCTCCCACAGGCACATCTCTTTGTGTTAAGCCAGGCCACTTCACACCTCATCAATGCAGCCTGGCCAGGCTGCCAGAGGCTGGCCAATCAGAGCACAGCAGCAAAAACAATGCAGGGCTGAAGTTGGCAACTTTTCAGGTAAAGTTTAAAACTCTTTCCCTGAACACGTTACATTAAATTCAACAACTGGAAGTTGTGGGATTTATTATAACAATTAATTTGATACCAAACTCTTTGTATCTGTCACTTAAGGGGACTTTTAAAATAAAGTCTCCCCATTCTAGCCTATGAAGGCCATTCACTACAATGAGGGAAAAATGAATTTGGCTGTTTTTACCTCACCAGGGCTTAAACAACTATTTTTATAAGGTCCCTGCTTATAGTTACATGACATCCAGCCCCAGGGGCACATAGGGCACACCTTAGGGGTGACTTATATGTAAAAATAGGGTAGTTTAAGACTTTGGAACTACTTTTAATTCCAAAGTCTAATTTGCATATAACTTTAATTTAAAAGCGGCCAGCAAGGCAGGCCTGCCTTTAAAATGACACTGTGCGCCTCAGCAGTGCACCTATGGGTGCACTACCTATGCTGTGGTCCCTAAACCTACATGCCCAACCATATACTAGGGACTTATAGTTAGGTTGACTTAGTCAATTATAATTAGCCTAATTTGCATATTGATTTTACTCAGAGATTTTACACAGAGCACAGGCCCTGGGACTGGTTAGCAGTACCCAGGGCACCATCAGAGTCAGGAAAACACCAGCAAAAAGTGGAAAATGGGGGCAAAAGGTTAGGGGGCCTCTGCAATCAGCACTGTTCTCTCACACCCTTTAACACAAATTTTGTGCCCTGCATCAGAACACACCAGCTCAAATTAAGCACTGAGAACATAATAAGTGTGCCTTCTTTAGGTCCAGCTGTTACTCTACAAGAAAGATTTATTATTCTTTGATAGCGAAGCCATAAGCTTTATGTTTTTAGCTTACGAGACCCCCAATTGCCTTGTAAGCAAACACAAAAATTATGTTTTTGCTAGGTTCAGCTGTCACTTTACACAGCACGCTAATAGCTGCTGCATACACCTTTACAAGTACTGAATATTAAAGCAGGTTAATTTGAAATTGCAAAGAAGCACATTTTCCATTGTTTGTGTTGTGCTTTTGTTTTGGTTTTATTATGACTTTCCCAAGTGTCTCTTTTGGTCATACTAAATGCAGCGCTGTAAGCAAGAGACGAAGCTTGGAATTATTATAAGGCAGTGCAGAGGGTTAATGTGGCAGATCGCAGACTGCATTCAATCTTCAAATGTAAAAGAACTCTGGTGATTAATGTTATTTCTGGAGAAAGAACTTACTTTTCGCTAGTGGCAGCATGGACCAATTATAAGGTAGCGCAGAAGGTAAATATGCCTGCTGGGAGGAACATGAACTACGCAGATCAGAACTAGCAACTAATGTAACAAGCTCACACAAAAGACGATATTTACGGGCAGATGGCAAGCTGCGGAAACTTTACTGGAAGGACAGATGGGGATTGTTTTTGTTTAAGCTCTTTTACCATTCGGAGGTGTTTCTGAAAGCAATTGAAACCAGGGCCCATCTCGGCCCCTTCGCTCCTGATAGCTGGGTAGGATTTTGGTTTGTGCACCATTTCTAAGCCATACCATAGTACTACCATAGTAAAAAACATGAGCTGCTCAGAATGAAATATTTAAAAAAACACAGGCTGAGCGACCCATGCCCTTAAAACCCAGGCTGTTGTGAGAGGAAGAAATGGCATAAAAGAGAAATAAGTATAACAAACACCAAAGACATGATCAGTAAACAACTAATAAAAAAGTGAAAGTAATACTGTTTCACATAAGCAAGCTGACGGCTACCATGAGCATCAGCGTAAAGAGACACAAAATAGAAAATAGAAGTTTGCTGGCAGTCAAACATATTGGCAAAAATGCAATCAGCCATGTAACAAGGGCGATAGCCAAGGTGGTAACAAAACCGCTATAAGGAGAGACAAACGTAAAGCATTTACCAACGAAATGAAAGGATTTTTGAAAGGCAAGCCCATGAACAAGTGATAGTGATGGGCGTGTGGTGGGCATGGTTTAAAGCCCAGATGCATACAAACACGTCAGAAAAGCAGCGCTTGCACGCTATTATGCTCAGCCTAAAAAGGCATTGGATTAGTTAAATCTGATTGAGCCAGAACTCAGATATTTAAAAAAGTATATGCTACAGAAAGGAGTACGCTTTTTGTGAGTCACCTTTTTGATCTAGGCATTGATGAGTGAGATTCATGCCAGAACCAAGCAGCACCGAACCAGCCATATATACAAACACCTTTTCCCATAGACACAGAATGGGTAAAAACCTTTGCTACATCTGGCCCCAGGACACTATAAGAGCTGCTGCACAAACACTATTTCAAATTAAGAAGGTGGAGAAGACGCCAAAGTGGTGGAAGTATCAACAACTTTGATAGCTGAAGAGCAAAGCATTAAGGAATCTCTGAAATGAAAAGTTTCCACCTTCCAAACAGGAGAAAAACATGTTAAATGGTAGAAAAAACACACGCACGCTGTGTGACAGCTCTTACGGATAGACAAACTGAGATGTTATCACTGGCACAAGAGAGATGGTAAAGCTCTTGAATTTATCATAGTGAATATGTATGTGCTGAAATGCAGAGACAGACCGCTGAAGAAGAGGAAGTTGTGCTTCCCAAAGTGCTGGAGACCACAGACGCCAAAAATAGCCCTCATCTACGCATGTTCACCACATACTCCAAAAAGTCATCCACAGAGGTAAAGATAATAGAAAAATAATAACTTCAATATAAATCTTCACTTCCAGAATACCATTGTTACTTGTTTGCAAGCCTGCAAGAAGAATATTTTTGAAAAACAAAATTCAAAAACGAAAACAAAAAAAGTTTATAAAAGCAAAAAAAAGCTTTTAAGACATAAAAATAGTTCAATAGATCAATAAACGTTGAAAAGGGTTCTGATTTCTTACAAAATAAAGGTTCAATTACAGATCCTACAATATAAGTTTTTGTTAGCGAGCCAACAAATTTTAATTTCAAGAACAAACATAACCCACACACAAATCACACATCCCATAAAATGTGTCCAAATGGATCAGATGATGAAATTTAATGATACCCTGAAAACTGCTGACAAAAGACTGGAGCAACAATAAGGGAAAAAATGACAGCAAGAAGACCATTAACCCAAAGCCCTTATTACTCTGGTTCACGCATACACACACACAGGCTACATCCTCAAACATGAGCAACAATCATTTGACATTTTAGCACTAGTATCTGGGGCACCTCAAAGAAGCAGAACCTTACATGAGGGCCATGGATGTCGATTCACCAAAATCCCAGGGGTGACATGACTTGCTCTTTGACCACCCCCACTTGCATCACAGGAAGTTATATCAAATGAACTTTCACTTAATATCATCCTAGGAAGTGATGGCATGTGACATTTTACTCTGATGACATAATGAGTAGAGACATCACTGCAGTTACAAATCATGCAATGAGTGCAAGGTTGATGAAGAGGTTAGGTACTGTCTTTATGATCTCTCTCTGATCTGCTTACGTCTCATCCAGCTGTTTCTTTATCATCCATCTGCCTCTGTACCAAAGCACCCATGCCTTCCCTTCAGCTCTCTCTCAACTTGACCCATTCCTGTTTATTCTCCCTCCCATCTCTTCCAGCTGTCTGTCATCTACACCTCACCTGTCAACCCTCCCTACCTCTCTGAGCTATTTGTATCTAAGTTGCTATCTTTTTATCAGTCCTCACTCTCCCACGTGTCTCCCTCCCTCTAAGGTATTGCATCTGTTTCTGTTTTCCCCTTCACCTATCTCATACTATCTCTCTTAACAAAGTATTTCCCACCTGTCTCTCGCATTTCACCCCCTCTCTGAATTGTCATTTTCACCTGTCTTTCTCACTTGACTCTTTATTACATCTCCCACCTTTATCACACCTCTAACTCACACACCCATCTCTTTCCCTTTCTCACCTCTCTCTCTATATCATTTACCTTCCACAAGTTCCTTTATACCCATTTCTCCATTTCTCTCTCATCTGCCTGTTACCTCTCTATCACCTCTCTAGATTATTTCCCCCTTCTCTCAGCCGTCTCTTTATAAATTTTTCCCACCTGTCCGTTCCCTCTAAGCACCTTTGTTTCTATTCCTCCTCTTTTACCGTACCCCCTCTTTCTCTCTGCCTCTCTCTGAACTCTCTCACACCGGTCTTTCTATATCACTTTTCTTACACCTGCCTCTTACTAACCTGTCTGTCACCTATCTCTTAGATGCCCCTATTTCAACCTGTCCTCTCCCTGCAGTTTTTTTTCTGGCCTGTGTATTTTTGAGTCATTTTGTCACACCAGTCTTCCCTCTATATCTCCATTGCACCTTTCTCATCTATATGCTTGTCACATCTCTGTCTTTTTTGCTACTCTTTCTCTCTCTACCTCATACGTGTCTGTCTGTATCCTCCAACATATACCTCTTCATGTCTATAATATCTTTCTCATCTATCTATCACAGCTTTATTTCCCTCTGTCAACTGTCTCTTTTTTTGCCTGTCTTACACGTATCTCTTGTATTTTTCTCTCACATCTCTCTGTCTCTATCTCTCCAACATATTTAAAAGAAAAAAGCTAATAAAAGGCCAATCCAACACTACTTTAACAATCTCCTAGGACAGGGATCGCAAGGGTAGTGCCAGGGGCTGCAACGGGCAAGCTAGAGGTCACAAATGAGACCCCTGGTGACCCGTAAATGACATCCATGATGAGGGCACCGGTAGGCCTCTACCATAGTGACACAGATAAAAAAGGTCTAGTCACAACTATGGATTCACAAAACACACAACATTGCTAGCAGCACTCAACATGCTAAACCCATGACAGGTACCATAGTAGCCGCTATCAGTAAAATGAAGGCACATTTGGTGCGTCCCTTCAGGTCAAGAAAAACCTGACATGATTAATGTAAAGGGGCAAGCCTAGGTCTCCACACATTCAAAATCCAAGTCCAAAATCCCAGATACAGGCAGGTAAACAAAACTGTGCACGACTGTACACTCTGGGGTCATTCAGGTCTCAACACCTGCCTCTCCCAAGCAGGAAAAGCTGATGGTAATGGCCTAATGTCTGATGTGCTCTCAGCTAATGGTTTCTACTGTTAAGCCAGTGGATACTCTGTCAGTGGAAACATGGCGGTCCACGAAACTCAAAATGGAGTGGGTGAACTAACAGTTTGTAGGACAGGGCGCATTTGTGTTGGAGTGCCCTGTTCAACACACTCTAAATAATGGATTAGCCTGGTGAGAAATTAGGAAAGCATAAAAAAATTGTGGATGAAACTTGACTAGAAGTGTGTGAGCTGGTGGAAAATGGCGTGATAGGCAAATCTGAGAACTAGGAATGATCATGGAAATATATGACCCGTCTTTAGCAGTGATTTCTTTAATTTCATGCTTAGAGTTATGTAAACTGTTAATTATGTTCCACGTTTGAACTAGCAATGTCTTATGAATTCAGTGAAACCAAAGGATCAAAGAGAGGCAAAGAAGGTTGAGACATGGGCCCTCATTCGGACCTTGGCGGGCGGCGGAGGCCGCCCGCCAAAGTCCCGCCGTCAGGTTACCGTTCCGCGGTCGAAAGACCGCGGCGGTAATTCTGACTTTCCCGCTGGGCTGGCGGGCGGCCGCCTTCAGGCCGCCCGCCAGCCCAGCGGGAAAGAGGCTTCCACGATGAAGCCGGCTCGGAATTGAGCCGGCGGAGTGGAAGCTGTGCGACGGGTGCAGTTGCACCCGTCGCGTATTTCACTGTCTGCGCAGCAGACAGTGAAATACATTTAGGGGCCCTCTTACGGGGGCCCCTGCAGTGCCCATGCCAGCGGCATGGGCACTGCAGGGGCCCCCAGGGGCCCCGCGACCCCCCCTACCGCCATCCGGTTCCCGGCGGGAGAACCGCCGGGAACTGGATGGCGGTAGGGGGGGTCGGAATCCCCTCGGCGGCGCAGCTAGCTGCGCCGCCTTGGAGGATTCCAATGGGCGGCGGTACACTGGCGGGAGCCGGCCAGTGTTGCCGGTCCGACTGCTGCTTTACCGCCGCGGTCGGAATGCCCATTGGAGCACCGCCGGCCTGTCGGCGGTGCTCCCGCGGTCCTCCAACCCGGCGGTCATGGACCGCCAGGGTTGGAATGACCACCATGGTGTCTCCATGGTTGCATTATAGCAAGAAAATTCAACCATAGCCAATCAGAAGTGGGCTGGAGCAGGAGGAAGATTTTTTTTTTACCAATTAAACATTTTGTTTAGCCTTTCCATTATTTGGATGGGCATTGTAGCTTCAGGACTTTGACAGGAAGTAATATATAAAATTGTGGTTAAATAAACATTTGTAGATGTTTCATTAGGATTTAGAGATATATAGGAGGACAGAGGACTTAAGAAACAATGATAAGACAAGAAAAAGAAGTAGACAGGTCAATAAAGAAGAGAGAAACCAAAGCAAAAGTACCTTTGCTCCCCCTTATAAACACAGTTAAATTGGTACACACCTGACTTGTACATTCAATTTACTTAACTACCTGTACACAGGCCCTGTCAATTGAATACTACTAGTGGACCACAGCAGGCATTGTGCCCCTAAAGCAGCCCTGTGTAAGGAAACAGGCTTTGTGCAGGTTTTCCCCCACTTTCTGCCCCAACTGAAACTATTAGCTTCTGTCTTCTTTTTGACTTTGAGAGTGCTTTGAGACCTGCTAAACAGGCCCCAGTGCCATTGTTCTAACCCTAAACAAATTACATGTCAAATTGGATACACCCAATTGGAAAGGCCTGAATTACTTTTAAATCACTAGTATATGGTACACAGTGCATGCAAGACAGAGGCCCTCATTACAACCCTGGCGGGCGGTGTTAAAGCAGCGGTAACACCGCCAACAGGGCAGCGGTAAAGAAATTGGAATCATGACCACGGCGGAAACCGCCAACACAGACAGCCACTTTAACAATCCGACCGCCACAGCGGTAGCAACAAACACCGCAGCGGTAACCACCAACAGTCAGATGGAAGACAATGTACCGCCCACTCCATTACAACCCACCCACCCGCCAGCATTTCCGGGGCGGTACCAACACCATCAAAAGCATGGCGGAAACAGTACTTTGAAGGGAAATCAACACTCAAGGGAGAACCAGGATGCCATGGAGCCCGAACTACAGGTGTTACCCATGCTGGTGTATCTTCTCATATACCAGGAGTACCAACGGCGGCAGTGACAACCATGGTGAGTACTGCACCTAGCACATGGGGGGGGAAGAGAGTGACACACACACGCAATACGCAACACCCCCACCCCAACCCTCACTCACAACACCATACACACAAACACATGCAACAACATTACAGATACACCCCGTAACCCCCAGGAATAACGCAAGGACAAAAGGAATAGAGTCAAATGAGTGGTATATTAGTAACAGTCAGAAATTTGTTAGTATTTCAAAAACAGTATTTACAAAATATACAATATTTACAGAATGCGGGACAATGTTCACTCAAAATGTCCGTGGCCGACTGGGCCAAAACACATAGGCCAAGCCCACACTTGACTCCTGCCTCAATACAGAGAGAACACTGCAGGGGCATCAGGTCGAAAACACACAGGCACCTTAGAGGGACGGGGAACAGGGGGGCACATCAGCCGAAAGATGGCATGATGCCACTGCTCCTGGAGGGGGCTCCATGCCCACAGCGATGTCCTGGGGAGTGCAAGGCCACAGTCTCTCAAGTCTCTCAAGTGAGTGGTATGCCCACTGCTTTGTCCTGGGGAGTGCAAAGCCACAGTCTCTCAAGTCTCTCAAGCCTCTCAAGTGGGTGGTTTGCCCACTGCCTGGTCCCGGGGAGTGCAAAGCCACAGTCTCTCAAGTGGATGGTTTGCCCACTGCTTGATCCTGTGGAGTGCAAGGACACAATCTCTCAAGTGGATGCCTTTCTCCACTGGTTCTGGAGGGGGCTTTGTGCCCAGTGTGCTTCATCCTGGCATGGATAGGGTGAGTGGATGCCTTTCTCCACGGGTTCTGAAGGGGGCTTGGGGCCCAGTGATGCAGCACTTGGGGGTTGCCAGGTCACAGTCCCTCACCTGAGTTTCAGAGCCACCAGATTTGCAGTGACCAGGATGCATGCTAGTCCATGGACGCAGGGCTACAGTCCATCCGCCAGCGGCTATGGCTACACAGTGGTGGTAGTGCCAGTGCAGGTTCTGGTGCTGCCAGTGGTGGGGGGAGGCTCCAGCCCTTCTCCTGCAGCCTCAGATGGCTGCCCACTGGGGCTGCTGCTGCTGACAGTAGTGGTGCTTGCGGCAGTGCAGGTGGCAGTGCTTGCGGCGGTGCTGGTGGCTGTGCTGGGCACGGTGCAGGTGCTGGAGCTCCCAGTGGTGGGGGGAGGGTCCAGCCCTTCTCTTGCAGCCTCAGACGGCTGCCCACTGGGGCTGCTGCTGCTGACAGTAGTGGTGCTTGCGGCGGTGCAGGTGGCAGTGCTTGTGGTGGTGCAGGTGGCAGTGCTTGCGGTGTTGCAGGTGGCGGTGTTGGCCGCAGTGCAGGTTCTGGTGCTGCCAGTGGTGGGGGGAGGCTCCAGCCCTTCTCCTGCAGCCTCGGACGGCTGCCCACTGGGGCTGCTGCTGCTGACAGTAGTGGTGCTTGCGGCGGTGCAGGTGGCAGTGCTTGCGGTGGTGCAGGTGGCGGTGTTGGCCGCAGTGCAGGTTCTGGTGCTGCCAGTGGTGGGGGGAGGCTCAAGCCCTTCTCCTGCAGCCTTGGACGGCTGCCCAATGGGGTTGCTGCTGCTGACAGTAGTGGTGCTTGCGGCGGTGCAGGTGGCAGTGCTTGCGGTGGTGCTTGCAGCGGTGCAGGTGGCGATGCTGGCCGCGGTGCAGGTGGCAGTGCTGGTGGTTGTGCTGGTAGCCACCAGGCCTTCTCCTGCAGGCTCAGATGGCTGAAGTGCCTAGGCTGGTTGTTTGTGCCCCTTACTGCCCTTGGCAGATGGGGGTGTCACCTTGGGTCTGGCAGCTGGAGTCTTTGAGGTGGCTTTGCTGGGTGGTTGTGGCTCCTTCCCCTTACTGGATGCTGTCCCCTTCTTCACCTTGCCAGGTGGAGAAT
The DNA here is from genome assembly GCF_031143425.1 of Pleurodeles waltl. Lineage (NCBI taxonomy): Eukaryota > Metazoa > Chordata > Amphibia > Caudata > Salamandridae > Pleurodeles > Pleurodeles waltl. The sequence goes on along the minus strand of NC_090444.1, from coordinate 631,570,737 downwards.
GTTCTTTGCCTTGGCAGGTGTTGGTGCCATACTGGCTGGGCTGACGGGTGCCCCCTTTAAGCCTCTGACAGCTGCAGGAACCACGTGCGCTTGGTGGCTGAGGTGCTGGGCTGGGTTTTGGCCACCCTGGCCCGAGGAGACCGACAGGGAGGGGGAGGGGGAGGGAAGAGGTCAATGTTTGCCAGGAAATGCTTCTTAGGGACATTGGGGCGGGAAGAAGGTGAAGGTTTGGGAGTGGAGGAAGAGGGAGTGGTTGTAGGAGGTGTCAGTCTGCTGTGTTTGGGTGCAGGTGCATGACACTACTGGGAGGGAGGTGGACGAGGAGGAGGAGGGGGACACAGTGGAGGGAGTGGATGTTGGTGTTTCTGCATGGGGATGGTGCTTGTGTGAGTGCCTGTGTTTGCCTGAGCCACTTCTGTGTGTTGATTTGGGTGAATGCTGGTCTGAAGGTGTGCTTGGGATAGGCTGGGTTGGGGGGATTGAGACTGGGTAGAGGAAGTTGGAGTGGGGAGGCTAGAGACAAGGACAATGGCTGCCATCCGTGCAAAAGCCAGAGCCTGAAATGCTCTCTGTTGGGACACCAAGCCAGAGTGAATGCCTCCAGGTATGCATTTGTTTGCTGCAAATGCCTCTCAACACCCTGGATGGCATTCAGAATGGTTGAATGCCCAACAGTAAGGGATCTCAGGAGGTCAATAACATCCTCACTGAGGGCAGCAGGGTTGACTGGGGCAGGGCCTGAGGTGCCTGGGGCAAAGGAGATGCCCACCCTCCTGGGTGAGCGGAAAAGGGAAACACGCTGAGGGGCTGCTGGAGGGCGGTGCTGGTAAGGGGGTGGTGGCTGTACCTGTTGTTGGGGTGGGCACAGAGGTGTCCGTCACCATCAGGGAGCTTCCATCAGAGGACGAGTCGCTGTCTGTGGTGTCCCCTCCTGTCCCCGTTGTGGTGGTCCCCTCGCCCTCGGTCCCACTGGTGCCCTCACCATCGGTGGATTCGGCCTCCAGGGCCATGTGGGATGCAGCTCCCTCCATCGTCGGTTCCTCTGCTCCTCCGCCAGATGATGCTAATGCACACAAGAACAGGGTGACAAAACAAATAACGGGGGAAGGGACGGAGGATACACTTGGTCAATGCTAGCAACAACACTACCATTGGCGTACACAACACACAGGGAGCTGCCCTATGCACTACCAGTTACAAAGCTAGTCACCAGCCCATGGGGTAGATTGCCTAACGCCATTAGCTGCACAGCAGAAACCCACAGGACCCTGCCCAGTAGTAGATGCACCCTAACACTATTGGGGTTGGACTGCTTAAGAGCCTGCCCAGCAAGGGACCTACCCTGTCATGTTCGCCCTGGCCTACTGACACCCACAGCCCACATCCCCTCCCAGGTAAACCTTAACGCACGCAATGTCAGGATTCTGAACCTGTACTTACCCCCTTGTGGCTGCTGTAGTGCCTTCAGGCGCCCATCACACTCCGGATGGGCCACCGCCAGGATGCGGACCATCAGGGGGTCAGGGTACGACGGGCACCACTTTCTCGTTGGGAAGCCAGTCCCAGCTGGGCCTCTACCGTCTTTCTTGCCCAGTGGCGCAGGTCCTCCCACCATTTGCGGCAGTGGGTGCTCCGCCTGACAAAGACCGCCAGGGTCCGCACCTCCTTGGCGATGGCACGCCAAATACCCTTTTTCTAATGAGCGCTGACCTGCAGGAAAAAGACAGCAGAAAAGGGATTAGTCATACCATCCGTACCATCACACTCATGGCCCGCCAGGTCCCTCCAATCCCCTAACGCACATACATTTACCACCATGCATGCAGCACTCTGCCCAGGACACCTCAGCCCCCCCTACATGTGGCTTACACACACAGCACTCCATACATTCATGGCCTAGGCATCATGCTCACAGTGTACTCACCTGTTTGTCTGGAGGACCATAGAGTAAAGTGTACTGGGGTAGGACCCCATCCACCAGTCTCTCCAACTCCTCTGCAGTGAAGGCAGGGGCCCTTTCCCAAGACACATGATCCATTGTTGCTTCCAGACACAGGTCACAGCAGCACTTGCAGTGTAGGTCCTCTCCTGTTGAGGGTCAGGTAGCAAGTGAGTGAATAGACAGAAAATGGCGGTCACATCGGCGGCGGTACATACTGTCACCGCCAGCATACATCGCCATTGACGCCTGGAACCCATAGGGCCCAATGTTAACCAATGCGAAGTTGCACGGCGGTCATTGACCGCCGACCGCTACAGCGCACAACTCCAGTGGAATTACCTCATTTCCACTTGCCTCTCCACAGAGGTCAGGCAGCTGCCATTTGAGGGGGGCACAGTGCATGGCACCTAACTGTGTCAAAGCAGACATTGGCACATCAACCGACTCTCGAATTCACATACTGTTTCTGTAAAGGAAGAAATGCATCATTAATTCAAAAGATGTGTGAATATGTCCCTCTGCTCACCGTTTTTCTCCCTAGACTTCAACCTGCTGAGCAGGAATATGAGATGGAGACATCCTCCCATGTACAGACCCCTGGTGGACCTGGCGACAATGGAGGACAGACGTATTATCCTAACCTACACAAGTGATAGGCCCACAATCCAAGAACTGTGTGTCAAATTGGAGCCAGACCTGATTTCAGCTATCCGCCAGCCCACAGGTATACCCCCTCTAGTGCAGGTCCTGTAAGTGCTCCATTTCCTGGCAAGTGGTTCCTTCCAAGTGACAGTGGCCATAGCATCAAGGATGTCACAGCCTATGTTCTCAAACGTGTTGACCAGAGTGTTGTCTGCCCTGCTGAAACACATGCGCAGCTACATTGCATTCCTCCAGGTGGAGGATTTGGCCACAGTGAAAGCTGACTTTTATGCCCTGGGACATATCCCCAACATCATTGGTGCCATTGATGGTACACATATCGCATTCCCCCCCGATGAATGAACAAGTGTTCAGGAATAGAAAAAGTTATCACTCTCTGAATGTGCAGATGTTATGTTTGGCAGACCAGTACATCTCCCATGTGAATGCCAAGTATCCTGGCTCTGTGCATGATGCCTTTATCTTGAGGAATAGCAGCATTCCATATGTGATGCCTCAACTCCAGAGGCACCGGGTGTGGCTACTAGGTGAGCCCATGGTCCCCACCCAGTTGACGTAGGTATATGGGTGTGGGGTTGTCCCTAAGGGTGAGTGTATGTCTAACAAGTATCCCTCGAATATTGGCAGGTGACTCTGGTTACCCCAACCTCTCATGGCTCCTGACCCCAGTGAGGAATCCCAGGACAAGGGCAGAGGAACGTTACAATGAGGCACATGGGCATACAAGGAGGATTATTGAGAGAACCTTCAGCCTCCCGAAGGCCAGGTTCCGGTGCCTCCATCTGACAGGTGGATCCCTGTACTACTCACCAAAGAAGGTGTGCCAGATCATCGTTGCATATTGCATGTTGCACAACCTGGCCTTGAGATGCCAGGTGCCTTTTCTGCAGGAAGATGAGCCTGGAGATGGTCTTGTGGCACCGGTGGAGCCTGTAGACAGTGAGGAAGAGGAGGCAGAGGATGAAGATGTGGACAACAGAAGTTCTCTCATACAGCAGTACTTCCAGTGACACACAGGTAAGACACTATAACTTCACCTTCCATTGCAGTTTTCTGTTGGACATTGGACAGGGCAGCATGATTTCCCTATGTCTATGGCCACTTACTGTACCCTTTGGCATCTCTATTTGCAGATTTCTGTGCCCCACTCTGGCTCCTGGTGCGTTTACTGCTGCCCACTACAGGTCATACCAACGTATATATAACGGCACGTATGAATTGCAATGCTTTCAGATTGTTGTACTAATACTTATTTCAAACAATTGACAGACTCCAGATTTGTATTTGTTCCAAGGGTGTTTATTTAAGTGCTAATAAGTAGAGGGGGATGTGCAATGGGCTGGGGTGATGGTGGAGGAATGTCCAGTTAGAGTCCAGTCTCTTGGTATCACAGGTGCATTGTCCAATGGGGCATAGGAAGGGGGGCAATGGCAGTTCAAGGTGGACAGGGTGACAGAGTGGGACAGAACGGTGACAATCAGGAGAGTCTTATTTCCTGGCGGGTGTCTTGGCAATGTTCTCTGGCTTCTGCCTGGATCGCAGGGACCGTTTGCGGGGTGGTTCTCCTTCGGCAGGGGGTGGGTTGCTGGTGGCCTGTTGGTCCAGTGGCGGGGCCTTCAGTCCACTAGCGCCGGCAGAGGTGGAGGGCTATTTATTGGTGTGGCTAGTGTCAGGGGCGAGTTGTTGTGCCACTGCCTCCCCAGGTACTGTCCGTCCTGCAGCCGCTGGGTCTCCTGCAACTTGGCCAGTATCTGGCCCAAGGTCTCCTGGGAATGTTGGTATGCTCCCAGGATCCCTGCAAGTGCCTCGTGGAGAGTGGGTTCCCTGGGCCTGTCCTCCCCCTATTGCACAGCAGTCCTCCCAGCTTCCCTGTTGTCCTGTGCCTCTGTCCCCTGAACTGTGTGCCCACCGCCACTGACCCCAGGTTCCTAATTGTCTTGGGTTTGTGGGGTTACCTGGGGTCCCTGTAGTGGTGGATACACTGCTGATTGACGTGTCCTGGGGACAGTGGTATGGGCCCTCTGGGTGGGTGCTGTGTTGGTGTTTCCTGAGGGGGGAGGCTCTGTGGTATTATGGGACTGTGGTAGGGAAACCGACAGTCCAGAGGTCCCTGATGGGCCAGGTTGGTCATTGTGATCCAGGCGTGCAGAGCTGCTGTCATCATTGTGGGACTCTTCTGGCGGGGACTGGATGTTGGTGGCACCTCCTCTCCAGTGATGTTGAGTAGGGGTCCTGTGGGGATGACAATGCAGTGTTATTGTATCTGCGATTGCCATCTTGTGCATGGGTATGTTTCCCTTTACGGTTGTTATTGGGAAGGCAGCTTTGGGGTGTGTGTGTTATGATTTGGTTGGCTAAGTGATGGTCACTAGTGTGCATGATGTGGTGATGGGTGTCCATGCAGGTCTGTGATGAGGGTCCATGCATTGGTGTAGCATGCAGGGCTTGGTATTGGGATGGGTGGGTTGTGATGGTGGGGTATGTGTCAGGTGTTGGAGTGATAGGGGTGAGGGTAGGGGTAGGAGTTTGTGATGGCATGCAGGTAGGGAGGGGGATATAGTAGTAAAGATTTGACTTACCAGAGTCCAGTCCTCCTGCTACTCCTGTGAAGCCCTCAGGATGCATAATCACCAAGACTTGCTCCTCCCATGTTGTTAGTTGTGGGGGAGGAGGTAGGGGACTACCGCCAGTCCTCTGTACGGCTACCTGGTGTCTTGCAACCACGAAACGCACCTTCCCCCGTAGGTCGTTCCACCTCTTCCTGATGTCATCCCTTGTTCTGGGGTGCTGTCCCACGGCATTGACCCTGTCCACGACTCTCCACAATAGCTCTATCGTCCTTGCAATGGACGTCTGCTGCACCTGTGATCCGAATAACTGTGGCTCTACCCGGATTATTTCCTCCACCATGACCCTTAGCTCCTCCTCTGAAAACCTGGGGTGTCTTTGGGGTGCCATGGATGTGTTATGTGAATGATATGTGTGAGGATGAGTGGGGTGATGTGTTGTGGTGTGTACTGTGAGGTGCACGGATGGTGAATGGGTGATGGTGTTTTGTGGCTCAGATTGAGTGGGTGTTCCTGGCTTGTCTCTCTCTCTCTGTTAGCAATCTTTTTTTTTCATTGAAATGGTTGTGGGTTTTATGGGTGTGTGTTTTATAGTGGTGTGGGTGTGTGGTTGTGTGGGTGTGGTGTGTGTATGTGAGTCAGGTGTGTGTATTTTGAATTGTCCAATGTGGTGTAGTTTTGTAAGTGTGTGTGTATTTTGAGCGCAGCGGTGTGTACCACCAATGGTTTACTGCGGTTGAAAGACTGCCGCGGGGATTCGTGGGTCCTGATACAGTGGGCGTATTTCTGTTGGCGTAATGGTGTGGGTTTTGGTGGGGCCACTTTCTCACTGACCTTTGGTGTGCCGGACTTGTGTGTGTGTCTGTATAGTGGCGGATTTCTCTGTGTGGGTCATAATACCAGTAGTGGTATACCGCCGTGGTCACGGTATGTTGGCGGCCGTCAGCACAGCGGTAGGAGGCATTTACCGCCAAGGTTGTAATGAGGGCCAGAGTGTCCACCTAGGGGGGGCTGCACCTCTGTTTGTGCCACCCTGTGTGTGACAAAGTACAAAATGACTTCCAGTCTGCCACTGTGGACTGGAAGGACAGTGTTTTCAGTGCCAGTTTGACTATGTCATTTACAACAGTGACAAGGCTACCCTATCCCTGAACAGTATATATAAGTCCTCCCTAAGGTAGGCCTTTGGAGAGATGTGGTAGGCAGCTGCATTTTGTTAAGTAAGGCATACATTTATCAATATTTCTTAACAGCAACACTTCCAAATTGTTGTTTTGCTCTGGGTAAAGTTAGTAACCCTATTGACTAAGACAGAGTTATTGGGTGGCACCTTAACCTGGCCAACTTCTGAATGGGACTACCTAACTGGGTCATGCAAGGTATCAAATTAATCATGGCATTAAATATGACTTGATGGCCAGGTCGAAATTAATGTTGCTTTTAAAGTTGAGAAACTTTTAGAAAGTTGCCTCTCTGTGTCTCTGCCTCACAAAGATGTACACACACAGACAGCTTTCTGCCTGCCAGCATGCCTATTAAGATTAAAGTCAACAGGCTTTCTGACAAGGTGAGAGCCAGCATTAAGGATGAGGTGTCCAAGATGCTGGATCTGGGGGTGATTGAGGCCTCCTGTAGTTCTTTGTCCAGTCCAGTGGTACTTGCACCCAAGGCTGCCCCACTGGGGACCTCTCCAGAATTTAGGTCCTATGTGTATTACAGGGGCCTCATTTCAGCCACCAAGTCTGATTCTCTCTCCATCTTCCGAGCTGAAGAGCTCACTGAAGCGGACAAAGTCCTCAGCACCTTTGACTTGACGTCAGGATATTGGAGGGGACCCTGACTAAGGGGGCCAGGAGAGATCAGCATTCTCCACCCCAGAGTGTCACTTTCAGTTTAAGCTGATGCAATTTGGGGTAAAGAATACACCCTCTGCCTTCCAGAGGTGGAGCAACCTGGTCCAGGCTGGGTCAGAAAACTTCAGTGCCACCTACTTGGATGACATTGCTGTTTTTAATTGCAGCTAGATGATCACCCATACACCGCCTGAAAGTGCTCTGGCCATGCAACTGGCAGACCTGAATTTATCAAGGCCAGTAAGTGCCAGATAGGGGAGTGATCATTTGTCTACTTAAGCCACTAAGTCACTAGAGGTAGGGTGCAGCCCCTTCAGCTGAAAATACAGACCTTTATAGTTTAGGAACCTTTGAAGCCCCAGAATGAGGTGAGAGCCTTCTTAGGCGTCACTGGGAGCTATTTGAGATTTGTTAACAGATTTGGCCCTATTATTGCCCCCTTAACTGAGCTGACTTCCAAGAAGAAACACAAGAAGGTGATCTTGATGAGGGTGGGCCACAAACAATTTGAAACCCTTAAGGTAATCATGTGCACATCACCACTGGTCAAGGCACCCGACTTCTCCAAATAATTCTTAGTGCAGACAGATGCTTCGGAGCATGGTACTGGGGTTGGCTTGTCACAGCTAAATGATAAGGGCTTGGAAGAACCTGTTGCCTTCATCAGCAGGAGGCTACTTCTTAAGGAACAGGAATGGAGCACAATTAAAAGGGAGGCATTTTCAGTGGTCTGGGTATCGAAAATGTTTATACTATACCTGTTCGGGAATCAGTTCTTGGTTCAGACATACCACAAACTTCTCAGATGGCTGATGCCAATGCAAGGTGAGAACCCATAACTGATGAGGTGGTCCATCTCCCAACAGACAATGAACTTTATGATGGAATATTGCCCTGTGACTGACCACGCCAACGTTGATGGCTTTGCTAGGCTTTTCTGCCTTAGTGATGAGCATACCTAAGAGGGTGGGTAGATCTCCTTGCTTTCTGCTAGGGGGCACACATGTAGAAATGACATCTTTTGTGTGTTAATCCCCCATATTTTTGCCTCCACTACCCTATTTTTGTTGAACCTGTATTTGTTGACATTAGGACTTTGTGCACTTTACTTCTGCTAACCAGTGGTAAGTGCTCTCCCTTTTAAACATGGTTAAATGAGTGTACACCCAGTTCCCTCTGATGGCCTCTGTGGGAGTGAGTCCTGACATCAAAGGACTGTCCTCAGGGTATTGGGCCATTTGCTAGAGTCAGAGGGTTCTCCTCTCTGCAAGATTTGAAGCAGAGCAGCACAGGTTCTCACATTGCTGCAACACACAGATCCTCATCGGTGGCAGCTTCAGATCCACCACAGAGAGGCGCAAAGGTTTGCATCCCAGCACAGCGCAGTTCCTGATCACAAGCTTCACCGGATCTACCATGGCATGATGCAGAGTCCGGCAAAGCAGTGCAGCTCACAAATGAAGGCCTCACTGGATGAAACACCGCATGATGCAGTACGACTCAGATTGATGCAGAGCGTAGCAGATTTGCCCCGCATCGTCTTTGCATCAAAGTCAGAAGGTGAAACTTCCTGCATGAAAAATCTGGTTCTGGACATTGCGTAAGCTCCATCACAATGTGCCTGAACTTGTGACTTTGCTTAAGACTTTAAAAACTCATAAATGTAGTTCTACTGATTGGATTGTCGTTGTTTTGGTGTCATTTCATTCATTAAAGTTTACTTTGTTTACAGTTTGGTTTGGGATTATCCTTGTGTTGCGTTTTCATTTTATTACTGTTTGAGTACTACATAAATACTTTACACATTACTTCTAAGTTAAGCCTGTCTGTTTTTGTGCCAAGCTATAAAAGGGTTAAGCACAAGTTTGTTTAGTAACTTTTGTGGTTCAGTCTGACAAGGAGTGTGAATATTATTTGAAGTGGGTTCCTGTGAGGATTGTGGTGTATTATATGGTTTGGTTGTGTGACCTTTCTGTGTAATACACTCACTAAACATTTTTGGATCCAGTGAGGTTCATTTGTAAAACCTCGAACTCAACCTTTGGTAGCTGTGGCTTCGATCATCAAGGCTTAGACAAAGGAACAAGTGCAAAGTATTTAGAAATGCCGAATAACTAAATAAGAAATTCATGCAACGCGAAAGAAATCTGACACAAATTCAGGAAAATAGATTATAGTTTTATGACTTTTTCGACACCAAGATAAGCAAAATCAACCAAAGGGTTCCTGAGATATAGATTTTTAAAGAAAAATAATTCTCAGCGTGTTATTCAAAAGTGCAAACAAGCACTGGTAATTTAAAAAAGATTTGTGTTCTTCTGCTACGTCCAAGACTTGGCGACCAGTTCTATGTGGAGAAGGTCTGGGGAGCTAATAAAGAGTATTGGACAGTTACCTGGTCACCGAAGCAGACTTGAGTCCAGTTCCACACTTATGCAGAAATCCCCATAGATTTCAATGGAGTGGTCCTGATGCCGAGGGTGCTGAAGGATGATGTGGTGCTGTGTGGTTGAGGGGGGGCTTCGTGGGGTTATTCATCTGCCCATGGTTCCAGTGGGACGGCTTTAGCCACAGCGGATGATGTCACTCGCAGTCCTATTCGGTCCAGCAAAAGCCCAGTTATTACTGGGTTACTGATCTCCAGACACAGCATGTCCAGCGGTTCCTTTAGATGAGGAGTAGGGTCCATTTTAGGGGACCAATCTTTACTTTGACAGCTTTCTCCCAGGTCTGAGCATGTCAGAGGTAAGCAGCGGTTCAGTGAATGTGGCTAATGACTGGCCAGAATGGACTATTTCAGCTTTTGTAGCTCTGGTGCTGCGACAGAGGGAGTCAGCCGACTGACTCTTGGAGTTCACCTTTTCTCTCTAGTGCCTTTGACTGACTTTTTCTTGAGCCAGGCACCATAAGTACAGTCATCTCTTTACTAGCCCAAGGAGCAGCAGATTCAGTCCGGTGGTTGGTGCAGCCTCTCTCGCCAGGTCCAGGGATCAGCAGGTAAATCCTTCTTCATTCATCAGATGTGATATGAGTTCTGGAGTGTCAGTGTGCCATATTTAAGCCTAGAAGTGCTCCTGGGTGATGGAGGAGTCCCTACCCAGGAGGTTACTAGGTTCCCTCCTGCCTTATGACGACTTCTGCCTATGTGTGGTATCTTAGCTATCCCAAAGTACACTATTCTGCTCACTCCCAAAACGTGTGCACCCCTTGTCCGGTGTGAGGAGCTCACAATAGTGTTGTGGCTACCTGAGTGCTACACACTCATGGAAAAACTGGTTTGACTACTAGCTTCCCCTCTCTGTTCCCACCGCCAGCCAGTCTACCTCAACAAATGAGCAGCCCCTCTCAAGTGTGGGTGCTATTTGTCTGTCAAAGGCAGCTCCCCCTTTGAAGCTCGCCTTTTGGGCCAACGCCTTGTGTGATTTCCTGTGAGAGGTAGGTAACACCTCTCCCTCCAGCAGACCTCTATTGTTCTTGTGCTATGGAGTCATTCACACTCCTCCACAGGAGGGCACAACGCTGTCTGGCGGGCAGCTTCTGTGAATGGCCCCTGGATAAACTAGGCAACAAAGTGGCAAGTTCCTTACAGTTGCCTTTTCTTAAAAGTGGCCCTAAATTCGACCAGGGCATTAGGTCTGGATTAATGCCACAATTAATTTGATACCTTGAAGTACCAATTTTGGTAGCCTTATTCAGAAGTTAGCACAGCTCAGGGGTCAATGTGTAACTGTGTACTACCCAATGGAGCTACCGACCTTTCTGCCATAAAAACAACAATTTGTTTTTTTTTTAGGGTTAGGACATATGCAAATACATCTCCTGCATAATAATGTACTGCACCTTGCCATAGGGCTCCAAAGGCTTTCCTTAGGAGTGATGTATATTATTAGGGAAGATTTGGGCTTTGCCATAGGTTTAAATGGCAAAGTTGTACTAGCAGTTTAAAAACTGCTCTTCCAGTCTGCGGTGACAGGCTTTGAACCATGTTGGTTTTGTCAAATTGAGGGTGGCACAAGCAGTGCTGCAGCCCTTGGTGGACACTTTAACTTGCAGGTCCTGAGTACTCCCGGTCACTTGACTGCTGTTGGCAGGATTCCATTCTGCAATATGGGTTGGTAATGGTATTGCGCCTCCAGGAATCTTCATTGAAATGTATTGAGGACCTATGTCTGCACAGTAGCATTATCGTAAGAGATTGGAGTATTAATTGAGCAGGGTGAGAACTCATGTAGGAGGCTGGACTGGCTTGTAGTGAGTACCAAGGGGTACTTGCACCTTGCACCAGGCCCAGTTATCCCTTATTAGTGTATAGGGTGTCTAGCAGCATAGGCTGATAGATAATGGTAGCTTAGCAGAGCAGCTCAGGCTGAACTAGGAGACGAGTGAAGCTCCTACAGTACCACAAGTGTCACTTGCACAATGTCATAAGAAAACACAATACACAGTTATACTAAAAATAAAGGTACTTTATTTTTATGACAATATGCCAAAGTATCTCAGAGTGTACCCTCAGTGAGAGGATAGGAAATATACACAAGATATATGTACACAATACCAAAAATATGCAGTATAGTCTTAGAAAACAGTGCAAACAATGTATAGTTACAATAGGATGCAATGGGGACACATAGGGATAGGGGCAACACAAACCATATACTCCAAAAGTGGAATGCGAACCACGAATGGACCCCAAACCTATGTGACCTTGTAGAGGGTCGCTGGGACTATTAGAAAATAGTGAGGGTTAGAAAAATAGCCCACCCCAAGACCCTGAAAAGTGAGTGCAAAGTGCACTAAAGTTCCCCAAAGGACAAAGAAGTCGTGATAGGGGAATAATGCAGGAAAGACACAAACCAGCAATGCAACAACAATGGATTTCCAGTTGAGGGTACCTGTGGAACAAGGGGACCAAGTCCAAAAGTCACAAGCAAGTCGGAGATAGGCAGATGCCCAGGAAATGCCAGCTGTGGGTGCAAAGAAGCTTCTACTGGACAGAAGAAGCTTAGGTTTTTGCAAGAACAACAAGGGCTAGAGACTTCCCCTTTGGAGGACAGATCCCTCACGCCGTGGAGAGTTGTGCAAAAGTGTTTTCCCGCCGAAATACCGCCAACAAGCCTTGCTAGCTGCAAATCATGCGGTAAACGTTTTTGGATGCTGCTATGGCCCAGGAGGGACCAGGATGTCGCAAATTGCGTCAGGAGAGAGAGGGGACGTCGAGCAAGACAAGGAGCCCTCTTAGCAGCAGGTAGCACCCAGAGAAGTGCCAGAAACAGGCACTACAAGGATGCGTGAAACAGTGCTCACCCAAAGTTACACAAAGGAGTCCCACGTCGCCGGAGACCAACTTAGAAAGTCGTGCAATGCAGGTCCAAGTGCCGTGGACCCAGGCTTGGCTGTGCACAAAGGATTTCTGCCGGAAGTGCACAGAGGCCAGAGTAGCTGCAAAAGTCGCGGTTCCCAGCAATGCAGTCTGGCGTGGGGAGGCAAGGACTTACCTTCACCAAACTTGGACTGAAGAGTCACTGGACTGTGGGGGTCACTTGGACACAGTTGCTGGATTCGAGGGACATCGCTCGTCGTGCTGAGAGGAGACCCAAGGGACCGGTAATGCAGCTTTTTGATGACTGCGGTTGCAGGGGGAAGATTCCGTCGACCCACTGGAGATTTCTTTGGAGCTTCTAGTGCAGAGAGGAGGCAGACTACCCCCACAGCATGCACCACCAGGAAAACAGTCGAGAAGGCGGCAGGATCAGCGTTACAGAGTTGCAGTAGTCGTCTTAGCTACTTTGTTGCAGTTTTGCAGGCTTCCAGCGCGGTCAGCAGTCGATTCCTTGCCAGAAGGTGAAGAGAGAGATGCAGAGGAACTTGGATGAGCTCTTGCATTCGTTATCTAAAGTTTCCCCAGAGACAGAGACCCTAAATAGCCAGAAAAGAGGGTTTGGCTACTTAGGAGAGAGGATAGGCTAGCAACACCTGAAGGAGCCTATCAGAAGGAGTCTCTGGCGTCACCTGGTGGCACTGGCCACTCAGAGCAGTCCAGTGTGCCAGCAGCACCTCTGTTTCCAAGATGGCAGAGGTCTGGAGCACACTGGAGGAGCTCTGGACACCTCCCAGGGGAGGTGCAGGTCAGGGGAGTGGTCACTCCCCTTTCCTTTGTCCAGTTTCGCGAAAGAGCAGGGCTAAGGGGTCCCCTGAACCGGTGTAGACTGGCTTATGCAGAATGGGGCACATCTGTGCCCAAGAAAGCATTTCCAGAGGCTGGGGGAGGCTACTCCTCCCCTGCCTTCACACCATTTTCCAAAGGGAGAGGGTGTAACACCCTCTCTCAGAGGAAGTCCTTTGTTCTGCCATCCTGGGACAAGCCTGGCTTGACCCCAGGGGGGCAGAAACCTGTCTGAGGGGTTGGCAGCAGCAGCAGCTGCAGTGAAACCCCAGGAAAGGCAGTTTGGCAGTACCAGGGTCTGTGCTACAGACCACTGGGATCATGGGATTGTGCCAACTATGCCAGGATGGCATAGAGGGGGCAATTCCATGATCATAGACATGTTACATGGCCATATTCGGAGTTACCATTGTGAAGCTACATATAGGTAGTGACCTATATGTAGTGCACGCGTGTAATGGTGTCCCCGCACTCACAAAGTCCGGGGAATTGGCCCTGAACAATGTGGGGGCACCTTGGCTAGTGCCAGGGTGCCCTCACACTAAGTAACTTTGCACCTAACCTTTATCAGGTAAAGGTTAGACATATAGGTGACTTATAAGTTACTTAAGTGCAGTGTAAAATGGCTGTGAAATAACGTCGACGTTATTTCACTCAGGCTGCAGTGGCAGGCCTGTGTAAGAATTGTCAGAGCTCCCTATGGGTGGCAAAAGAAATGCTGCAGCCCATAGGGATCTCCTGGAACCCCAATACCCTGGTACCTCAGTACCATATACTAGGGAATTATAAGGGTGTTCCAGTAAGCCAATGTAAATTGGTAAAATTGGTCACTAGCCTGTTAGTGACAATTTGAAAGAAATGAGAGAGCATAACCACTGAGGTTCTGGTTAGCAGAGCCTCAGTGAGACAGTTAGGCATCACACAGGGAACACATACCTATAGGTCACAAACTTATGGGCACTGGGGTCCTGACTAGCAGGGTCCCAGTGACACGTAACAAACATACTGAAAACATAGGGTTTTCACTATGAGCACTGGGCCCTGGCTAGCAGGGTACCAGTGAGACAGTGAAAACACCCTGACATACACTCACAAACAGGCCAAAAGTGGGGGTAACAAGGCTAGAAAGAGGCTACTTTCTCACAACTCACCTCAAATAATAATCACAATCCTTGTCAAGGTGAACTACAAGTCACTAAATAAACCTATGGTTAACCCTCTTGTAGCCTTCCACAAAAGCAGTAAGACTTAACTTAAGGGCAAAGTGTAAAGTACGTATGCAGCAAACAGTAATAAAGTGAAAATACAGCACAAGAAAAGTCCCAAACCAATTTAGAGGAATAGACAAAATGTTAATAAATAAAATGACACCAACATGACAAAAATCCAATAAGTAAAACTGATGAGATGCATTTTTTTAAACTTCAGAAGAAATAGCACCAAGAAGCGCAATGCACCGATCGGGGTTATCTGGTCGTGCTGAAATGGGTCAAAGTCAAAAGTTAAGCTCAAACACAAAGGAGCATGGGTCAGACAGAGGCACCAGCTTTGTCCCAGTGGAAATTGTACCTTCTAACTTAGCCCAGTTTCACATGAGAAGCACGAGTCGATGAGGTTGCCAATGGTCAGGGTACAGACTGGAACCATTGAGGGGCTCATCAACAGCAGGTTACTGAAGTACCAGGCTTTAATTGCAACTTCACTTTGGTGGTGTGGTCGTCGTCCACACAAAGAGCTAGTTGGCAATCAATACTTTGCGTTGGCAAATGAGGTGTGGCAGTTGTTGATTCCAGGAGCTCCGAGTGGTGAAGTTCGGGGTCGTGCCAGGTAAGGACTCGCTGCCAATCAGATGCAGGGCCCTCTTCCATGATGAAGTTTGCTCGCAATTGCAATGGTTCCAGAGATGTTTGTTTCAATGCCAAAAGCCCAGAACCTCTGGGTTTTCACCTGAAGTCTAGTTCTTGCTGTTTTGGGGTTGGAGGATTACACTCTAATAGCCACCTAGGTTGCAGGATCTGGGGAGCACCTATTGTGTGTTATGAGTCACTCCAGCAGAGGCTAGCAGCAGGGTTCAGGAAGGCCCTGTTGGTAATGGTCAGCTGGGCAGTTGTAGGGAAAGGCCTTTGGAAGTTTGTAGTGTAGTGTCCCTGTTCCTCAAACAGGTGGTCAGCCAATTGACTGTTGGCGTTACATCTGGTGTTCAGGGCCAACAAGCAGTCTCCCTTCAGACTTCAGACAGCATGGCAGTCCTTCTTGTGAGTTGCCACAGGTCCTGGAATGTTCTCAAGAGAGCCTCTAAGGATGCTACTTTGAAACCAGTGCAAGCCTGTTAGTGTGGGACACCCCCTTTGCCTAACCCCAAACTCTGTTTAGTTATTTCCCTTCCTCTGATTGTGGCCCCAGTCTGTCAAGGAAAATACAGGATAGCAAAGCCCAGATATGGGCTGCGTGTACCAGTGACAGGACAGGCACGTTCTGAAGTCAGAAAGAAGTTTGAAGCTCTGGAAGGAGTGAGTACCACCCCAGACTATCCTGCTAAGGAGAGGAACACCCATCACAGTATAGGAGAGACTCTAGCAGTCATGTGACCCCAGAGACTAGCAGAAAGGCACATTTGACTAAGGCAGAGATATGTCTACTTTCTAAAAGTAATATTTTCAAAATAGTAATTTAAAACCTGACTTTACCATTAGGTATTTCTCTAGCTGTTCCAAAACTGAAGTTATCACTTATAAAATTAAATAAGTTAACGCTGTGTTAGTTTATGGAGAGCTAGCCTCCCTGCAGTGAAAAGGTGATTTTGTGTGTTTTTTACCATGCATCCTGCACTATGAGCTGTTAGGGCCTGATTTAGAGGTAACTTCTGGCAAAATGTTTACTCTACCAGGTCAAAACCATAGTTTAGAACTGCACTACAGGCTACAATGGCAGGTCGGAGATATGTTTTATAGTGTTACTTTAGTGGGTGGCACATTGAGTGTTGCAGTCTACTTGTAGCATTTCATTTACAGGCCTGGGGTACATGTAGTACCATTTACTAGGGAGTTATAACTAGATTAAATATGCCAATTAGTTGTACCAATTTTACCATGTTTTGAAGGAAAAGCACAAGCACTTTACCACTGGTTAGCAGGAGTAAAGTGTGCAGAGCCCTAATGTCAACAAAAACAGGTTCAGCAAAAATGGGGTAGTGAAGGCAAAAAATCCTGGGGGACAACTACACAAAAGATGGTCATTTCCAACATCCTGCTTCTTAGGTCCAGTCAAGTTGTGAGACAGCAGGCCCCTCCTCTTTGGCAACTGTGGCATTTGGGCCATTGGGGAAGACCTCAGCTGCAGCCGCAATAATGTATGGATCGACAGCTTGGAGGTGCAGGCAGCCAGGCCCCTCTGGTTGAGGAAGAGATGCCAGCTAGTGCGCTGATAATTAAAGTTGATGCTTTGAGTCTCAGCTTGGTTTGTTAATAAGAACACTGCAAAACGCAAGCTGGTTCACCCCATACTGTTCCACAAACCAGAAACACAGAGTGGCTTTCCTTTTGCTGGGTCAGGTACTCTTCTTCCCTTTTGGAGTGGGCAGGCAGTATTCTAGTCCTTGGGTTCTGGAACAAGCTGTGCAACTTTGAGATTATGAGCTCATCTCTGGGAGACTGACTGTCCTGCAGACCTAGCCCAGTAACACAGCAGCTTTTTGAGAACTCTGAGAAGCACTTCTATCCTTAATGAAGAAGAACCGGGTACCGGAACAAAGTGGGGTGGTTTGAGTGCCACTTTTATGTTAATTTTGTAGACAGGGGCTGGAGATCCAATGCTGAAAGTTCTGAACACAGTTAGAGGTGGTTCCCTTTCGAATGTCATTTTCTGACTGTAGTGCAGACATGGCTTTGTGCAAGGTAATTACTCTCACAGCAGGTAGTGATGATGCTAGTTTTAAACAGGAGTAACCAAACCATTGGCACAATGAAGTGTGGAGCCTCCTCTCACTCTTTCATTCGCCTTCCTGAGGTATCAATAAGGGACAGACAAAATGACAGGCCTTGCCTAGAAACTTCTTCAGCTGTAACAACAGAATCTACTGATTTAGGGCCCGATTGATATTTTGGGGGATGCTGACGGACCATCAAATATCGACAGTCCATCCATCTGCCATCAGAACCCCACTACATCCTGATCTATAGGGTGGCAGTATGATGCAGCAAATAATCTGTAAAAAACGTAGGACCCTCTACATGAAATATCAAACTACATGATATAATTTACTTCACAAAAGAGGGCAAAAACAAATGTGCAACAAACTCATATTGATACAACAATACAATTTATTATCCCAATACATAAATTTAATTAAACAAATGTACAAAACTTGTTCAATTAAAACCAACCCCACTTATATTCCATATTTACAACCTTCATACACCTTTTGCTTCCACAGTCAAACATAGCTCAAAAAATAAACAGACTTAAATGTAAACCAAAATTGCAGGAACATAAATATCCAAAACTCATGATCTAAACATCTTAAATAATCTATACATCATCAATATTTGGTAGAGTATTTACTTGAGATCAAACCAACAATTGTTATTGACTTATATATCATCATGCAATACCATAGCCATCCATAAAGGAATCCAATAACCAGTGATGACATCCCTATAACATAACAGTACAACCACAGCAAATATATCAATGATGCAGCAAAGTCAGTCAGGGCCCTGGTGTCTCTTTCGCATGTAGACTCCCCTGTTGACGCAGTAAGCATCCAAAAAGCAGCAGATGGCATGATAACAATCACAACTCTGCCTTCAAAATCATGATATTGCTTTCCAATGGCATTACCATGGAGGACGAATCTCCACACCTCAGATGGTGGTGTAACTCCAATAAAAGAGGAAAAGCAACCTCTTCAAACCTTTTGCATTGTTCGAGGCACAATTAAGTTGCTCTTGCGAGGTGCAGAATATCTGCTTGTTGATCACAATGACTACCCACTATTTCAGCACCATCATAGGAGGTATGCACATGTAAACAAATGTAATAAGAGCACTTTGCAATACTCTGGTAATCAAGATACATGTTTTCTTTTAGTAAATCTTCACCAGAACATGTAAAAAATAAATCACTATTGTTGTGGCAGTCCCGAAGAAAACTATAATGCTAAAAGTAATTTCAAGTTAAATGTAGTGTGAGTAAATGTCAATAACCTCTAGAAATATCAAATGTACTCAAACCATGTTTGTGGGGATATTTTCTGTCATCAGGAAGGCACTGCATAGCTGACAACATTACATTTCCTTGTTAATAAGAAGTAATCTTTAAAAAAACGAAATATGATAGACCTCTACATTTGTAAGTGCATCTCATATACACTGTCAAATAGTGACTGACCCCCTAGATGGGAACCAACAGTGCAATCTGCCCAAATGAAATATTGCTCAGCATGTCCAGAACCTCCTCAGACATCGGGTTAGGAGCAGAGGTGCTTGGGGAGAAAGAGACTCTAGGCCTATTATGGGGTGGATATTGCCCAACATATGAGGAAAAAGTAGGGAGGGTGTGGATCTTCCTGGTGGTGATGGACAGTGCAGTAGGTGCATGAGATATTGTTCGATCCACCACCACTTTTGGCTGGTTTGGGGTTAAAGCCTCAGAGTCCGATCAGGTTGAGTTCTCCTCTCCAGCCCCTTTACCCTCTGTGTATTGGACTCTAAGGCTTCAACCCCACCTTACTGGCCAACATTTTCCTTGCATGTCATGGAAGATCATGCTCTGTAAATAAAACTCATGATTTGTCTACATGTTGTGGTTGTTAATTAGGTCACAGCATCAATCCAATCTAAATAACATGTAATACATGTAAAGGCTGTGTATAGTAATCCTATACCATTATACCATGTGTCAATGGACTGCATAAACACTAACCAATTTAGTAATGTTTGACAAACCTGAAAAAATTCTAAACATGCTATATCACATTATGAGCAGTGTTCAATCTGTCTAAGTATCTACGCAATCCTTGCCTACATGGTACAAAAGCTCCTTCAACACTTCCGATACATTGCACCTCCATTACACATCACTGGCTGTACATGTGTTGGAGCCAACACATTGCTGGCTCTGTAAAAAGAAAATATATACATATAGCAGCTGCTAGAAAGATACAAAACCTTGACGAAATAGCATACTTACCATAAGCCTCACGCAGAGAATAAAAACAGCAGCCCACAGTGAACATTCATGCATGTTACTGCTCACATTTCTGAATGACTGTAAGGTTTAGCTGGATCCAACACTCATGAAATGGTCATGTATTGTACAAGTATGTGAGACATGCCCATTTGTTAGTTGCAAGTCTTGTCCTCTAATAAATGACACACAACAGTAGGATGTCCCAGACATCTTCATTATATACATGAAGTAGGGGGTATTGCTTAATGGATATGAGTCAAAAACCCATTCTAAATGGGTATGTGCTTAAACTGTTAATTTACTAAAGCAGTTTTGCAGAGTTCACAGCAGGTCACAGCAGCAGGCAGTCCTCTGAGAGTCCTTCCACAGGTCCAAGAGTGAACTAAAGAGGGGGCCAGGTGGTCTTATATTTATACCCTGGTGATCTTCCTCTGAAAGGTGTGAGAAGGTTCTAGAAAGGTTCTTTGAAGTTCATGGAATTTCTTGACTCCCCTGCCCTGGCTCGAAGCTGGATTCAGTGACAATGTGGGGTGCTCAGGCCTTTGTGTGAAGGCAGAGCACATCCTATTCAGTTACAGGTGGGACTGTGCTCAGCTCCACGCCCCCATCCTGCCAGCAGATTGCCCATTGGGGTAATTGAATCCTTCTTTTGTGTGATTGTCTGGAAGGAATTCACAAAGTCTAATTGTCAGCTACTCTCAATCATGCAAAATTGTAATGAAAAATCCAACTTTACCCTTAAATAGGTTTTATCATTGCAATTCCATAGATGCCAAACATAACATAACTACCTGCTACCAATTGGAAATTAGAGCTTATGAAATGTGATAAGGAATGCTCGATGTTATCCTATAGGAGGGGTAGGCCCCACAGTAGGGAAAAAATAATTTACGTTTTTTCACTACCAAGACATATAAAACATAAAAGCACATGTCAAGCCATTTCATAACACACTACTCTGCCCTATGGGCTACCTAGGGCCTACCTTAGGAGTTACTTATATTTAATAAAAGGAGAGTTTAAGGGTTAGTAACAGGGGTTAAATGCCAAGTTGAAAAGACAGTTTAAAACGGCATTCAGGCTGCAGTGGCAGGTCTCTAAAAAGTTTTAAGGTGCTACTTGAGAGGGAGTACAGTACGTTCTGCAGGCCCACTGGTAGCATTTAATGTGCAGACCCTTTGTATATGGTGTGCCACTCTACAAGGGACCTATAAGTAAATTAAATATGCCAATCAGGTGTAAGCCTGTCATGTTTAGGAGAGTGAGCACAAGCACTTTAGTACTGGTCAGCAGTGGTAAAGTGCACAGAGTTCTAACGTTTGGGGGAAGGTCACTCTAAGGCTGAAAAGTCTAACATTTGTAATGTAAGGACACACATTATGAGCCACCAGGTCAACAATAAATTCATACTAAAGTGCTGGATCATATATGTAGTATTTGACAAACAAATTGTAAAGAAAACTTTGTGTAGGGAAAGTGGCTTCCACACAATATTTATAAAATATCTGTACATATGAAGAATATAGGGATGACATACATTGCATTTGTGCCTCAATTCAAAACCCACTATGTAAACTCCAAAGTCTGTATGATGACTTCATTAATCATTTCGCTAACAGTATGAGTAATCAAATATGTATGAATGTAGTAGAATACTGTTTCTGTTAAATATGATTTCATAGAAGATATGTAGTAACTTTAACCACAGTCATACTGAAGTAAAAGGCTACCAAGATATTCCACTACTTCTTATGACTCCCAATTGCATACATACAAATATGTCAAAGTACAGCATTGTTGGCAAGTATAAAACTGGTATGAAACAAATATTATTTACAATCTCTCAATAAAATATACACTGTTGTATGCCAAAAGGCAATTCCTGGACATTGTAAAATACTGAGATGATAACAGCACAAAATTGAAATGAACCACATATGTATGTTGTGAGAATTCCTATGTTGTTTAATATATACCATATTCTTTATTTTTCATACGTTTGGTCCCTGTAGCAAAGCAACCCAGACTGATTTTAATCTTTTACAACTGAGCTAATGCATAAAAATAGCTACTAATACATCACATACTCGTGAAAGATGCAATTACTGCTGCATACATATTTGTTACCTCTAGAGGAAAGGTCAAGTCAGACAACAGGCCACACACTTAACAGCATACTTACCACCTTGTTGTTGTTCTCCAGCCTTCAATGCTCCATCAAGCAGTGGATAGGGCACCAGCAGTATGCTGGTCATCAGGGGGTTTAGGGTGCACCACACCCATTTCCTCTGCTGGACCTCTGCCACCATCTTGGTCCAGCACCAAAGGTCTTCTCAACATTTACTGCAGTGCAGGCTATGGCGCCTGTAGACCCCGCACTTTAGCAGCAAATGCCTTCCACATTTCCTTCTTCATATGGGGCTGACCTAAGAAATGGAACATATAAAATAAGATAACAAATGGTTGCATATATCCGCAGTGTGACATTTAAGATATATAAAACGAATTAGGTTATGCTGTTTACTTTTCTGAGAATAATTTTTCAATTATTCCGAAACATACGCATTGCACATACCATGCGACATTATGTTTGTTACACATTTGTTGTAATGAAAACATATTTATATATACCCTATGTTTTTTAAAGCATGAACAACATTCTTTAAGCACTAATGGCATCATTTATGATCTTGTTCCAAAATATTTTGGCTCAAATTTAAGGATGGCCATGCGCTATCTAACAGCACATTAGTGTAATTTTTCTGCCGCTAATGTGGCGTTAGATTGGTAAAAACGCCATGCCATATCTACAAAGCAGCGCAATCCATGCATTGCACCACTTTGTGACCCCTTGCGCTACATTATGCATGCGCCATGCATAATGTATGCAAAGGAGGTGTTCCTGCGCAAGGAGGCCCGCAAAAATGGCGCAGTGAAATCTACAGAATTATTTACACCAGTGGAGCAAAACTCCACAATAGCATCAAAAACGTTGATGCTATTTTTCCTAATACTGCCATGGTGCGCCTTATTTGAAATGTGGTGCCCACATGGTGGTGTTAGAAGGGTCCGGGGGGCGCAAGAAAAGTGTCGTTTCACAATGTGCCTTTATGTCTATACAGACATCCTACAAAGCAACGTAATGCATTAGGATACATAGTTGACCCATTGAGTGACTGCATATTTGAATGAGTTATATACATTTCACCATACTCTATGGTAACACATTACCATATAAGTAAACGTGAAAATGTAATCTTCCAGACTAACATTATCATCATATATATACCAATGCAAATCAATCCTGTATGTAAGTAAATGGCAGAACCAACAGAGGCAGTAAAATGTTTGTCTAAATCTCATGGTTGAAAAACACATTTCATACTCTCTAATGGAAGGAAGTGCCAATGTCCACATGTGAGAAATAGACAATAGGCAGTAGGAAAAACAATCAAACCAACTTATTTCACCATAAATATGTTCTTCCTTTTGCACATATGTACATTATTATATGAATAATCGGGTGTAGGCACATCTGTGAAATTAAAAAGGAATTGGATTACTCATTACACTAGAGCTGCAATTTGCTTACCTGTTGATGTGGCATTCAATCCAGCTGTGTGACCTCTTCTGTCAGAATGTCCAACTCATCGGAAGTAAAGTTAGGGGCCCTGTTACCAGTACGTTCCACCAAGGTCACCAACTGTTCAGGTATAGCAGCTAACTCTCAGAATGTCTCACCTGCATCAAAGCTAAAAGGCAATCTGTTGGAAAATGTGAAAGCCATTGGTATGTGTACCTGCTTTAATTGACGCATTCCAAAACCATCGGACATTTGAGAAACAATCGCCTCATGGTAACCAAAAGGCATGCCATATGTTGCCGGAGGTTAAATGTACTGTTTCTGTTTGTCGTGACATAAAGGTCTGGCGCTGTAATTTACATGTTACATTAGCAGAAAAATAATTTGGAAAAACGTCCTAATATACTTAATATGATATTTTAAACACCACAGAAGCATAAGTGATAAACATTTGATCTAAAATATATTTTATAAATGCAATGGCGGAAATGGATTATAAACCTATACTGTGCACGGTATGAATTATACCTCAATTGACAGATCTCAAAATAGAAATAAAAAAAAAATATTTGCACATCCCACCTTTAGGTAGAATGTCACAAATTAATTTGCAGAAGTAAAAATTAGAGTTCACTATACATATGCACATGAGTAAGTGTTAGTTGACACACTCATGGAACACAGAACGTATATCAGTAGCCTATTCAGAAGACTGTTGTACGTTTAACACACGCGTAGATAACTAATTGGTTAATATATGTGTTTGCTTTTATCTTCATACATATAGCTTAGCATTATGTATTTGACTGCAAAGATAATTTATGTGAGGTGTAATGTCTTGGAACTTGTAATAAAGATTCCTTTATAAATCTACATATGCAATTTCACTTTGAGAGACATCCTCCTATTGCAGGGTAACCCTGCATTGGTGTATAAAGGTAACATAGGATGTTACGTCCTTTTCCAGACCTCACCACCATGCAAGAAAGAGAATGCATGAAACATATCCCCTAAACAGACAAACAATCCGGGATCTAACCCATCAACTTGACATACAACTTCAGCCACTTAACCAAAAATCCATTTTGCTGCCAGTGGATCGTTCTAGTCCGTCCCAAGCGACTTTTAGTGGTGTGCTCAGTGAATTTCTGAGAGCAATGCTGAGACACTGTAACAGCTTCATTCAATTTCCACAGCCTGGTAAGGAATTAATCAATGTGAACTGAGAATTTTATGATTTGGATGGAATTCCACAAATGCCATTGATGGGTCCAACACTGCCCTGGTGTCACCACACAACAGAAAACACGTGTACCACAACTGGAAATTTTGCATTCAATCAATGCTCAAGCGGTGTGTCTACCTGATTTATACGCCTCTGGCATCTGTGTGCACTTTCCTGAATCCACCCATGATTTTTTTGTATTACGCAATAAAAACATACAGCAACAAATGGTACAACTTAAAAATGTTAGGGTCTGGCTTGCTGGTAAGTGTTACATCTCAATACATGTGTAAATCTCATTTGATAGTTCATTAAAACGTGCTGCATGCCTATATATAGATTAAATATGGAAATAGCATTTATTCTAGGAGACTCTGCCTGTCTTAGTAGACCATGGTTGTTACCCCACTGAAAAATCCAACAATGTCAGAGGAAGTTCACTTCAATGAGGCACATGTTATAGCTCATAAAGCTGTGGAGAAAACTTTTGGACTCCTGAAGGCAAGATTCCAGATCCAGAGGATCCTTTGAGGAGACAGTAAAATCTGGGAAATCTAAGAGGGCCGCCAATATAGGCCTTGGAGATGGGAAAGATGGCAGTCTCAATGCCCATGGCAACATTGAAGAGGCAGGCTTAAAGGTCGATGAGAAGAATACAGGAGAGAGAGAGCGGGATGGAAACAGTGAGGAGGAAACCGATGACCCGAGAGACACGCAATCCAGAAGGAAGAGACATCAGGATCAGAGACTTGGAGGAAATTCCTTGAGGAGGTGGGAGTCCACACAGAGGGGAAAAGGTCTGCAGTGATGGCAGTGATATCGGAGGTGAGGTGAAGACCTTGAAAGACACCATGTACACATCCTGCAGCCCAGGACAACAGGGAGTGTAATTCTGTGTATTTTATGTTGAGGTGTGGTGGCGAGTATAACACTATATATGATCATATCACTGGGGAGGTAGTTAGGAAAAGAAGGCAGAGTGAAATGGTATTATTTTCCACAGCAGTCACACTCCAAGGAAGGGTGGCGGGGAGCCCTAAATACAACAGGAGACAAGTAATTATAGGAGATTGACGGGCGTTATTATGTGTATTTTTTAATCCCAAGCATCTGCCAACTGGAACAGTAGTAATTGTCAAACATTTTCCAAACATTTTACTCCTCCACTTATCAACGAAGAGAATTATCTTGCCAATCATATTGAAAACCTCAATTATACTATTTCTAGCTCTTTAGCTAAAAATAAATAAATCAGCTACAGAATTGCGTTCTGCAAAATGGTACTCCACTGAGTTAAGATCAGCTTAAAGGAAATGCAATCTCTTGAACATATGTGGATGTACACAAAAGACAAAATAGATCAGTTAAAGTATGAAGAAGAACCACAAAAATATCATAAGGCCTTAAGGCAAGCTAAAAATAGTATTTCATCAAGAGAATAGTAGATCTTCTAAACAACTGTTCAGAATTGTGAAAGAACATGCCCAGCCTGTATGTCTTTCACAAATGAATCACCCCATAGCAGCCCATTGCAAGGCAATCACAAACTTTTTTACTGATAATCTTTCAACACGCAACATTCTACTATATACTATGGGCCCGCACCCAGATGTTGTCACTCACTGGGGCTCTTTTGACAAAATCTAAGATGAAATGGTGGCAAAGTTGATACTGAGTCCCTTTTTTTCCCATATCTTTAATGTATCCTTATCAGAGTCATCCTACTCAGATATTTGTAAGCAAGCTCTAATTTTACATTTGGAAAAAAATAGATTTGGATGCTTCTACTTTCCCTAATTAACAGCCTATATCTTTGCTTCCATTCATGTCTAAAATTTTGGAAAAGTTAGTAAACGGCCAGTTAACAAATTTCCTAGGATACAATAAACTGTAGGATTCATCACAGACTGGATTCAGAGCTAATAATAGTACACAGTCTACTCTTTTGGAAGTATTATATGGTATCAGGTCAGCAGTTGATCAGGGAAAGGCTGCAGCCCTAATCCTACTCCACCTGTCGGTAGCCTTTGATGCAGTTTCCCATAGTTTACTGATTAAAAAACTTAACAAAATAGGCCTCCACTCGAAAACCTTACAGTGGTTCTGCTCTTTCTTAACCCCTTTGCTGCCAGGCCTTTTCCCCCTCCTGTGCCAGGTCTTTTTTTGCCTATTTGGGGCAGTTCGAGCTTAGGCCCTCATACCTTTTTGTCCACATAAGCTAACCATGCCAAATTTACGTCCTTTTTTTCCAACATCCTAGGGATTCTAGAGGTACCCAGACTTTGTGGGTTCCCCTGAAGGAGGCCAAGAAATTAGCCAAAATACAGTGAAAATTTCGTTTTTTTTTTAAAAATTGAAAAAGTGGCTGCAGAAGGAGGCTTGTGGTTTTTTCCCTGAAAATGGCATCAACAAAAGGTTTGCGGTGCTAAACTCAGAAGCTTCCCAGCTTTCAGGAACAGGCAGACTTGAATCAGAAAACCCAATTTTTCTACACAATTTTGGCATTTTACTGGGACATACGCCATTTTTTAAATGTTTTGTGCTTTCAGCCTCCTTCCAGTCAGTGACAGAAATGGGCATGAAACCAATGCTGGATCCCAGAAACCTAAACATTTCTGAAAAGTAGACAAAATTCTGAATTCAGAAAGGGGTCATTTGTGTAGATCCTACAAAGGTTTCCTACAGAAAATAACAACTGAAAAAGAAAAATATTGAAATTGAGGTGAAAAAACAATCAATTTTTCTCTACGTTTTACTCTGTAACTTTTCCCTGCAATGTCAGATTATCGAAAGTAATATACCGTTACGTCTGCTGGACCCCTCTGGTTGCGGGGATATATAGGGCTTGTAGGTTCATCAAGAACCCGAGGAACCCAGAGCCAATAAATGAGCTGCACCCTGCAGTGCGTTTTCATTCTATACCGGGTATACAGCAATTCATTTGCTGAAATATAAAGAGTAAAAAATAGCTATCAAGAAAACCTTTGTTTTTCCAAAAAGGGCACATGATAAGGTGTTGAGGAGCAGTGGTTATTTGCACATCTCTGAATGTGACCATATGGGTGACCATACTAGCATGTGAATTACAGGGCATTTCTCAAATAGATGTCTTTTTTACACACTCTCCTATATTTTGAAGGGAAAAATTTAGAGAAAGACAAGGGGCAATAACACTTGTTTCCCTAATCTACGTTCCCCCAAGTCTCCCGATAAAAATGATACCTCACTTGTGTGGGTAGGCTTTGCGCCCGCGACAGGAAACGCCCCAAAGCGCAACGTGGACACATCCAAATTTTTGAAAGAAAACAGAGGTGTTTTTTGCAAAGTGCCTACCTGTAGATTTTGGCCTCTAGCTCAGCCGGAACCTAGGGAAACCTACCAAACCTGTGCATTTCTGAAAACTAGAGACCTAGGGGAATCCATGATGGGGTGACATGTGGGGCTCGGACCAGGTTCTGTTACCCAGAATCCTTTGCAAACCTCAAAATTTGGCTAAAAAAACACATGTTCCTCACATTTCTGTGGCAGAAAGTTCTGGAATCTGAGAGGAGCCACAAATTTCCTTCCACCCAGTGTTCCCCCAAGTCTCCCGATAAAAATGATACCTCACTTGTGTGGGTAAGACTAGCGCCCACGAAAGGAAATGGCCCAAAACACAACATGGACACATCACATTTTTTCAGAGAAAACAGTGCCTACCTGTGGATTTTGGCCTGTAGCTCAGCCGGCACCTGGGGAAACCTAGCAAACCAGCGCATTTTTTAAAACTAGAAACCCAGGGGAATCCAAGATGGGGTGACTTGCGGGGCTCTGACCAGGTTATGTTACCCAGAATCCTTTGCAAACATCAAAATTCAGCCAAAAAAACACTTTTTCCTCTCATTTCGGTGACAGAAAGTTCTGGAATCTGAGAGGAGCCACAAATTTCCTTCCACCCAGCTTTCCCCTAAGTCTCTCGATAAAAATGGTACCTCACTTCTGTGGGTAGGCCTAGCGCCCACGAAATGAAATGGCCCAAAACACAACGTGGACACAACATATTTTTTCACAGAAAACAGAGGTGTTTTTTGCAAAGTGCCTACCTGTGGAGTTTGGCCTCTAGCTCAGCCGGCCCCAGGGGGGGCAGATATGGCCTAAAATAAATTTGCCCCCCAACCCCCACCCCCTCTCGGGAGTGACCCTTGCCTACGGGGTCACTCCCCCTGCATGACATTGGTGCCAAAAAACAAATCCCCGGTGCCTAGTGGTTTCTGCCCCCTTGGGGGCAGATTGACCTAAAATCGCCCAATCTGCCCCCAAGGGGGGCAGAAATGGCCTAAATACAATTTGCCCCCCAGGGGAGCGACCCTTGCCTGATGGGTCGCTCCCCATCTCTAAAAAAACAAGCAAACAAAAAAAAAAACACAAAAAAATGTGCCCTGGCGTCTAGAGGTATCTGCCCCCCCTGGCCTAAAATAAATTTGCCCCCCAACACCCTCCCCCCCGGGAGCGACCCTTGCCTACGGGGTCGCTCCCCCTGCGTGACATTGGTGCCAAAAAACAAATCCCCGGTGCCTAGTGGTTTCTGCCCCCTTGGGGGCAGATTGACCTAAAATCTCCCAATCTGCGCCCAAGGGGGGCAGAAATGGTCTAAATACAATTTGCCCCCCAGGGCAGCGACCCTTGCCTGATGGGTTGCTCCCCATTTCTAAAAATACAAACAAACAAAAAAAAAACACAAAAATTTTTTTGCCCTGGCGCCTAGAGTTTTCGGCCCCCAGGGGGGGGCAGAAATGACCTAAAATAAATTTCCCCCCCCAGGGAGCGACCCTTGTGTGAAATTCACGCAAAGAAAAAACTCCCTGGTGTCTAGTGGTTTCTGCCCCCCTTGGGTGCAGATTTGCCTCATCAAAATAGGCCAATCTGCCCCCAAGGGGGACAGAAACGGCCTAATTATAATTTGCCCTCTAGGGGAGCGACCCTTGCCTAAGGGGTCGCTCCCCACCTAAAAAAAAAAAAAGAACAAAAAAATAAATGGTCCCTGGTGCCTAGAGGTTTCTGCCCCCCCTGGGGGCAGAAAAGGCCTTCCTGGAAAATGGCCCCCCCTGGGAGCGACCCTTGTCCAAGGGGTCGCTCCCTTATGTCACTTTGTAAAATAAATTAAAAAATCCCTGGTGTCTAGTGGGGTTTGAAAAGCCGGATTGCAAGCAATCCGGCTTTTGAAACCCTGGGAGAGACTTCAAAGGGAAGGAAATACATTTCCTTCCCTTTGAAGCTCCTCCGGGCCTCCCCCAGTGATTGAAAGAGAAATGCTTTGCATTTCTCTTTCAATCGCGCTGGAAGCTCTCGCGCGCTGAAGTCACAGGGGAGATGGGGGGGGGTGAACAGGGGGGTGCGCTAGAGGGGAACTGTAGCCTTGGACGAGGTCACCTCGTCCAAGGCACAGAAGGGGTTAAAGAATATGATGAACACAGTTCAGTTCAGTTAATTCAGATCACAGTCTCACATTTCTAAGTGTGGAATACCTCAGGACTCCTCCCTCAGTCCTACTCTTTTCAATATTTATGTTTCATCTTTGGCAAAGATTGTAAAGAAATGGGGCTTTGAGATTAGTCGGTATGCAGATGACACCCAGTTGATTAGATCAATTGGGGAAAAACACGAGGAAACCCAACTCAAATTAACCAACTGCCTCTCTGAAGTGGTAAGCTTGATGAAAGACCACTGTCTAAAATTAAATGCTGACAAAACAGAGATATTGCTCTTCGGAGGGGCCCACTAGATCTGGAACCCTTCTCGGTGGCCTCCCTCATTAGGAACTGCCCCTGAACCCAAGCAAGCAGCAAAATATCTCAGGTTTATCATATATAACTCACTTTCCATGCAGGCCCAAATCAGCACATATGAGGCAAATGCTTTGGTATCCTTAAACTTTTGAAAAGGTTCTTCAGATTGATACCAGTCACTTGGCGAAGAATAGTCGTCCAACTCTCATAACGAGTAGACTGAACTACGGAAATGCCCTGTATGTGGACATGGCTGATTATTTATTTGTGAGACTGCAGGTGATTCAGAACACTGCCCCCAAGATAACCTGTAATGTGGACGGATTTAGCTCGGCTTCAGTCTGCTTGGCATCCCTTATTTGGCTGCCAATGAGAAAAAGAGCTAGCTTCAAACTCTTGTGTCAATCATTTAAGGTTCTACATAAGAGAGGGCCTGAAATATTTCAAGCTAAAGTGCAATTTTACATTCCAGCACGCAAACTGAGTTTAAGCAACACTGCTCTTGCAAAAGCTCAGCAGATAAAAAAAAAGTGAGAGCAGGGAGGCACTCGTTTTCTACCTAGTAGCGTCCCACTGGAACGCTCTGCCCTTGGACTTGCACCTCATCAAAAGCTGTCTAAGGTTTAGAAAAAAGCTCAAAGCATGGTTCTTTAGAGAATGAACATTATTGTGCTTCCCTGATTCTCGCTCACTCTCAGTTGAAAAAATTGGTAGCTTCTAGCGCCGTGATATCCCCTTTGGGATGAGTGTCACACTTTATAAATACAGTAAATAAATAAATAAAATGGTGAACCGCTTGGGGGGGAGGAGCGAGCGACGAGACGACGGACCCAGAAAAGGGGAATGGAAGCAGAAAGAAAACGCACCAGCCGGAATATTATACTTCCTCCTTGTATAACCACTGGCATATATAGTGAAGTAGAACATTAAAAGGAAAAAGATTGTTAAAATAAGTTATAACGACTGAGTTATTTACATTGTACGGCCACAGAGCCCTCCTCTACTCACCTGAGAAAGTGTGCAAGATAACAATGCTCTGTTGTATGCTGCACAACATTGCCCTTTGGCAAGACATTCCTTTCATCCAGGATGTTGGCTACAATGAGGAGGCCCAAGGTGAGGTTGAAATATTGCCAAATGCAAATGAAAGTGATTAAGAAGGACATGATTTATGTCAAGAAGTCATTGAAAACTACTTCTCATAATGATAAATAACACGAAACCAACCTTTTCACAAATATTACTTTCTAGATCTACAAGTGGTAGACTCCTACATTTGTTGCCATTTATGCAGCTTAGACTGTGGTTTATAGGGTCAGGGTAATAACGGTAATTTTTTTAACTGGACTGAGTACATGGGTGAATTGTTCTCATAGAAACTGATCTTTGCAATGCTTGATTAAGCACTGGAGCAGTTAGTATAATTGGCAAAATTGTCATTTTGCACGTACCTATCGTTTAAATAATATTACAAACTTGTGTTTCCCATAGATAAACATACACTGTCATTTTCTGTAATACAAAGAACCATTGGTGACCAAGGAAGTGTGTAAGGTAGCATACTTTGTGTATGCAAATGTTGTATGTATCTTAATATTTTTCCTGGCGCTGTACTCAGTTTTAGGTGTAGAAGCACTGTTTCAGTTGCAACAGGTGCCATTTAATCATTGGTTACTAGTAGGAATGACTGTTACTCCTGTGTGGGTAAAAATATATGGGAAAATAAGGCGCTTTGCTTACTTGGTTGGTGGTTAGGTTCCATCCTAACGATTTAATCCACCATGCCTGTCAATTCTGTGTCTGTAAATCTGGGGTTTATTCTCCTAGCCACAATTAAGAAGAAGTAAAAATATGTTAGTTTAAAGTAGGGGAAAAAAATTGCTATTAAGGGAAAAAAAAAAATAATATAGCAAAGGGGAATCTAATGCGCTGTCTCCAAAACGACTATTACTGCTCGCTGCTTCTGAGCAAAAACAAAGGATGATGTTGTAGCATGGGTTGAGGCTTATATTGTTCTCAACAGGCATCCTTACTTAGAATGTTGGTATCAGGTGTGTAAGTTCATCGTCTGCCATTTAGATGCATCCTTATACCATGGAAATCCTGTTTTGTGACGTATTTCCCCCAAAGCTACACCATTGCAAGCCCACTCTGATGGTAGTAATATATAAATTTTGCAGACAGAATCCTGCCATACCAAGACCAACAGAGTGTTATAAGACAACAGAGGATTAATTGCCACATGTGTGGTAGTCTTGCTAGGATGACGGATTTCTCTCCTACACGATGTATGACGTTATTACCACTCTACATAAATCAGATGGGATGTATTCTGAAAGGTCGGTGGCTGGTATTATACCTCTGTCACAGAGGACAGCAGGCCGGACCACCAAGCTATAAATCGAGTCCTTATTCTCCTCCCCTTCCATCCATCAAATGTCACAGTACTGGAAGTACAAATCAGCAATCTCTTGCAAACAGGCCCTTATAGAATTTCTAAAGGCAGCCTTTTCTCTATGTTCTGCTACTTCAGTGACTGTGTCCTCACCATCCGGTCACCATGTGTGAAAGCAATCAAACATTTCCATTGTCTGGAGAAGCTGCATCCATCCTTCATTTTTTGCCATGCTACACAAGGGCAATCTAAATTGCATCCCACTAGTCCCAGCAATCATAAGCTAACTACGAACGGAACCTTGCTACCATACACGTGCCAAACATCCACCATGCATACAAATTGTGAGTGCAAGAGTTTGGGTGTTACATACCCTACATTCAGGTCAATCAATTTCAATTAATTACATACAGCTATAATTCTGGTCAATTAAAACTTACCAGATTGTGACCAGATGTATGAAAGCCTTTTCCTGCCCGCAAACCGTCTATCGGGCTGTGTGCGATCGGGAAAAGGCTTTTCCCCATGTAACAATCCTATTCTATGAGTTGGTAACCTGTTACAGACTCGCAAAATAGGTTTGGGAGTCGCTATTAGGCATGCCAAGGGTGTTCCTTTCTCGTAGAGTCACAGGGGGATGTAAGATTGTTTTGTGACCATGAATGCAGTAGCAAAACAATTGCAGTTACCACCAACTTTAAGTTGGTGATATCCCATTGAAAATGGGGACCCCTTTCACTTTATGAATGAAGCAAAAGTCTTTCTTCAGAGCAGGTAGTGGTTCCACAGACTGTTCATTTTTTTGTTTGAAATACATCCCATTTTCCTTTAAGGAAAAGTGGCTGCATTTTTTTAAAAAATTACTATATTTCCAAAGCAGTCACAGACATGGTGGCCTGCTGTCCCCAGCAGGCCTCCATCTAGATGAGTGCTGCCATTCCCAATGGGGTCACAAATTGCGACTTACCTCATGAATATTGATGATATAGGTCATTTGCGACCCCACTGGGAATCACAACAGTGTTAAACGCACTGTTATACATCCTAGTTTGCGATTTCTTAATAGTGAATCACTAAGATTCGCTATTAGGAAATCGCAAAGCCAAACCTACATACATCTGTTCCCTTGTAATTCAATCTGTACATTGATCCGTTTGCACAAAGTCTTAGGCAGAATATCAATACAGACCCTTTTTTATGGAATTGGTTTAGGAAAAAATAACCCTATACATTAACAATATTACGATCTACACTACATAAAATAGCAACACCCCAACACACATACAACAGGAAATATTAGTCTTTGGCTGCTTTTCAGGTTACCAGGTGAACAAGAATAATAGTAAGATAATGACCTGAAATTGTAGTGGGAACAGTAGAGGGTAGTATGAGACCATTAGATATCTAGGCATAGACGTGGTCAAAAACTTTGAAAAGATAACAGAGATCAATTTAAATAAGATCATTAAAGAAACCAACAGGTTGATAAAAAGAAAAATGGAAAGATGGAGGAATCTGTCATTGACAATATTTGGGCCAGTCAGCATGAATAAGAGGATGGTTTTGTAAAGTTCGATAATATTGCTCTAACTTTAAACAAAAAACAACTTTAAAGGTCCAAGACACGTAAGTAGGTTTTTTTGCTGTGACAAGGGAGCCAGAATCTCTTGGGGAAAAAAATAAGGATTAATTACAGGGGACCAACTTTTGCCAGAGCTACAGCAATATTGTTTGTCTTCTCATATAAAGAACTACAGGTTGTTGACTGCAATGACACAATCAGGAATAATTAGAGATTATTGAAATGTATGATTTGGGCTTTAACCAAATTTGGTTCTCTTTATAAATGTGGATGCCCATATACTTTGAAAAAGTTACACTGAAGGTTCCATAGAGTGCCACAAGAATATGGTATGAAATCAATCAATCCAGGGAATCCCATGTTATACTATACTTGCCCCAATTTGGGATTCCCCTCTGGGTCCCCATAGTGTCTGCATGATAGGTTATGCAATCCTATAAAGAAAGATATGATATGGAATTGAGGTGATCTATGAACTAATAACTACTTACTTGTGAACAATGGAGGGAAAAAAAGAACTGCCTATCGCCAAATTTAAGTTTGTACAAACAACTTTGTGAATAAAACGTCAGGACAGGGAAAACATTTTGTATGATGGAGAGTGATCTAGAGGACAGTCATCCCAAAAAAAAATAAGTTTGCTCTAGATATTGTCATCTAGTCAAGGCGGCAGAAGAAAAAGTGAACCATTACATGGAATATGAGAGGAATACTTGTCCCAATCAACAAGAGAACATTTATGGCAAGTATCCTTGAAATTGTCTTATGGCATTATTAATTTGCTTCACTAAGAAGGAATGACTTCTTTACCCTCCACACATGCTACTGGTCCCTATTAAGGTTGGTGAAGTTCAAGAGTAGTATGGAGAGTAAACGTAGAAGATGCAACGTGACCGACGCCAATGATATCCATCTGTTTTTAGACTGTCCAGTGCTGATGCACTTTTGAAGGATGTGGGAAAGACACTAACATCAATGTTAGAATACAATAACCAGGTAAGCCTCATCTCAATATTTTTTTGCTATCAAACCTAATGACTTTGAAGAGAATGCACTGATCTTAGATCAGCGAAAGTTATTTTTCTGTATGATTTTGTTGGCGAGAAGGGATTTCTGTAAAACGTGGATACAAGCTACCCCCGCCCACTTAAGCAGATTTGTGTGTAATACAGATGAAGGGAATATTAGTTTGCAGAAAACAAAATCCTGATATATCCTTGAGAGATGGTGGAAACGAGTGTGCAGTGTGGAAAATGGTATGGTGATTACAACTTCCTGGTCATCTTATTGTACGTGGTCTGGTACTTACATTCTGGATAAGTGAGCTATATATAGGGATAGATGTAACCTGGTAACAACATTTATGGTGATGTATGTGAGCTAAAGGTTTGGAAAAACATTTGGGTGATAGGAAGGCAAAACAAAGACATGCTAGATGGACCAAAAATAAGTATGGACACTTCATATTTTTCACATTGAGGCTGTCATTCAGACCAGGTGTACATGCTTTGCAGGGGACATTTCTGTCCCAATAGACATTTAAAGCAATAGGTTAAGGTTTCAGTCAGGGAAATTGATTTATTAATTAAAGCATTAAGAAGTAAATGGTATGAACCTGTAACAGCCACCATAGAAGATATTGTTGACAAAATGTATTGGGAACAACTTTTAAACTCAATACCTGTGACAATTTCGAAAAGGGTGAAATACCACAAGAATGAATTAAAGGAGGCTAAGGACATAATCTGTGCTTTTCAGTGGAACCAAGAAGAAGTTATAAGAGGGATAAGAAAAAGTAATGAAAACAGTGATGGCTTTTGGCAAGGAAAAGGGGTGGGCGGCGCAGAGCAGCAAAAACATCAGATATCAGCAATTCAGTATTATCAGTTCCTCAGTCAATTCCTCATGGGCCACTATGTTTTGAATATGGTTACTGGGGACTTATTGCTTGAAATATATATGCAGATTGTGTGCTTGTTGTTCCTGGCAACTGACATTTTGCCATCTGAACCTCAGCGCTGAATGAAATAGTGCTGCAGTTGTAGGTCGGCAAATGCCGGTCAGCAGGTTGGAAAGGGAAGTGGGACCATGGAGGGTATCCTCTACTTTAAAAATATATATATATATCAATCACCTCAGGACAAAT
Organism: Pleurodeles waltl; assembly: GCF_031143425.1. Taxonomy (NCBI): domain Eukaryota; kingdom Metazoa; phylum Chordata; class Amphibia; order Caudata; family Salamandridae; genus Pleurodeles; species Pleurodeles waltl. The sequence goes on along the minus strand of NC_090444.1, from coordinate 631,534,664 downwards.
GGCGCTGAGACTGTGTTGTTGTTTGCCATGCACTGAAATGTCTGAGAAATTGTTCTAGAAAGCAAATGGGAAAACTAATGGAAATTGGTAATGTAGGTAGCCCAGTTCTATATACAGGAGAAGGTCACAAAGGACCAATGGTAGACCAGTGCATGTTCTTGTATATGCATTTGTGAACAATTAGAATTTAAAGGACCTTCAGTATGAGAAGTACAGATTAACTTAAAAACGGTAGTATGAGTTATTTGTGCCCCTGGAGATTAAAGGAAATATCCCACAGCTACTAATCCAGTGCAACATGAGAAACAGATTGCACGTCTGAAAGTAGGAGTTGCTTCTCATTTACATAAGAATATGATTATATGAAAGGAAAATCTACAATTTAAATAGAAAAGGGGAAGATAGTTTGTAGAAGGATATAATTTGTGGAAGGAAGCACCCTATAGAGAAGAAGAAAAATAAGTGAGTATAATAGATAGAAAAATCCCGGAGATGAAATACAAAGGGGTCCTTCTAGCAACTAAGGTTTAACATTTGACTGATAGGGAGGTTAATTGGAGGGTTAAAGAAATTTCATGAAACTATATGAGGATTCTTCCCTAAAATGGTTTTGAAAAGAACTTGTGAAATTCCAAGCTCCATGTCCCCCCATCTGTCAAAGACCTGCCAAGTTTCCCAGGTCCAAGCATGATGTGCTACACCAGTCTAGTTTTTTTTCTGTGAATCCTGTGACTCATGGTCTTGTTTATGCTGGTATAAAACAGGACTACAATTCTCAGAATTTAAAGGAAAAAACCTGGACTTGGGCAGCATATAATGAGTGGACCTGGGAAACTTGGCAGCAATGCGTCCATACCTCCCGGAAATGCCTGTAGCTTGTTTAGGACTGTCTAAAATTCACATAGTTCCTCTTTTGTAATCACACAAAACAACACAAAAGGCAAAATCCAGCATTGGTGCATAATCGCATAGAACACAAACATCAGCCTAGCTGCCAAGTCTTCCGATTGCTTAAGTGTGACATTTACCTGTTTTCGGTGAGATTATGTGTGAAATTTCATTGTATTATGTGTGATACGTTGAATGATGTTTTAGCATGAAAAGAACCAATCAGTTCTGTCCATTTCACTTCATAAATTAGCCCATATACTGAATTCACTTAAAACACATACAGTGCTCCTGATTACTTATTCACTGTCACAAACATAAATCCCTTTTCTACCATGATCAGCCTGGAAACATTTGTTTATTGTAGAGTAGGTTTTTAAAACTAGGTAGCTGCAGCCCGTGACATAAGTTAGGACAATAAGGAGAAAATGTTTGATATACCTACCAGTAATATTACCTGGCCATTATGGGGGTGATTCTAACCCTGGCGGTTGGTGATAAAGCGGCGGCCAAACCGCCAACAGGCCGGCGGTCCAAAAAATGGAATTCTGACCATGGCGGAAACCGCCAACACAGCCCGCCACTTTAAAACTCCGACCGCCGCGGCGGGACCGACAAACAGCGCGGCGGTCACCGCCAACAGCCAGGCGGCAGACAATGTACCGCCCACACTATCATGACCCACCAATCCGCCACCTTTTCCGGGGCGGGAGCCCCGCCGATAAAAACACGGCGGAAACAGACTACGAATGTGAAAACGCTCACCTCTACGCACTCCACGAGTACGGAGGACAGCATGGAACCCGAATTGAACATCATACCTGCTCTCGTCTACCTGCTCATCTACCACGAGTACGAACTCCGGCGCAGACGTCAACGGTGAGTACAGCACCTACGACACACGGGAGGGGGGAGGACGAAAGGTTACGGGCACACACATATGCAACACCCCCCCCCCCCAATATGTACACACCAATGCAGAGCAACAAGTCACAGTGACACCAACCAAACCCCCGTAAAAAATGCAATGGCATATCAAAATTGTCAATAAATATTTATGTCCAAAATAGCCTCCGATAAGTATTGGTCAACTAGCCAGAATATTTACATTTATAAAGTCAATATACACAGCAGTGGACAACTGCAGAAATCAGTCCTGCACATTTTACGTAGTAACGATTTGTCCGTGGGCCAAAGTGTAGCAACACAAGGTCAAAGCCCACACACGAGACCTGAGTCCTTTGGAGACAACACTGCAGGGGCATCTGATGACAAAACGACAGGCACCTCAGGGGGAAGGGAAGGGGGAGCACCTCAGCCACATGAGTCCACGACGCAAGACCCACGAAGGGGCCACCATGCCCACTGCCATATCCTGGGGAGTGCTTGACAGGAAGGGCCCAGCGGAGCGGTGCTTGAGACGGCGGGGCCCAGCGGAGCGGTGCTTGAGACGGCAGGGCCCAGCGGAGCGGTGCTTGACAGGAGGGGCCCAGCGGAGCGGTGCTTGACAGGGAGGGCCCAGCGGAGCGGTGCTTGACAGGAGGGGCCCAGCGGAGCGGTGCTTGACAGGAGGGGCCCAGCGGAGCGGTGCTTGAGACGGCGGGGCCCAGCGGAGCGGTGCTTGAGACGGCGGGGCCCAGCGGAGCGGTGCTTGACAGGAAGGGCCCAGCGGAGCGGTGCTTGAGACGGCGGGGCCCAGCGGAGCGGTGCTTGAGATGAATGGCCCAGCAGAGCAGTGCTTGACAGGAAGGGCCCAGCGGAGCGGTGCTTGACAGGAAGGGCCCAGCGGAGCGGTGCTTGACAGGAGGGGCCCAGCGGAGCGGTGCTTGAGACGGCGGGGCCCAGCGGAGCGGTGCTTGAGATGGCGGGGCCCAGCGGAGCGGTGCTTGAGACGGCGGGGCCCAGCGGAGCGGTGCTTGACAGGAAGGGCCCAGCGGAGCGGTGCTTGACAGGAGGGGCCCAGCGGAGTGGTGCTTGACAGGAAGGGCCCAGCGGAGCGGTGCTTGACAGGAGGGGCCCAGCGGAGCGGTGCTAGACAGGAAGGGCCCTGTTCAGCGGTGCTCTTCTGCACGGCGGGGCCCTCTTCAGCGGTGCCTGTCTTCACGGCGGGGCCCTGTTCAGCGGTGCTCTTCTGCGCGGCGGGGCCCTCTTCAGCGGTGCCTGTCTTCACGGCGGGGCCCTCTTCAGCGGTGCTCTTCTGCACGGCGGGGCACTCTTCAGCAGTGCCTGTCTTCACGGCGGGGCCCTCTTCAGCGGTGCTCTTCTGCACGGCGGGGCCCTCTTCAGCGGTGCCTGTCTTCACGGCGGGGCCCTCTTCAGCGGTGCCTGTCTTCATGGCGGGGCCCTGTTCAGCAGTACTCTTCTGCACGGCGGGGCCCTCTTCAGCGGTGCCTGTCTTCACGGCGGGGCCCTGTTCAGCGGTGCTCTTCTGCACGGCGGGGCCCTCTTCAGCGGTGCCTGTCTTCACGGCGGGGCCCTCTTCAGCAGTGCTCTTCTGCACGGCGGGGCCCTCTTCAGCAGTGCCTGTCTTCACGGCGGGGCCCTCTTCAGCGGTGCTCTTCTGCACGGCGGGGCCCTCTTCAACGGTGCCTGTCTTCACGGCGGGGCCCTCTTCAGCGGTGCCTGTCTTCACGGCGGGGCCCTGTTCAGCGGTGCTCTTCTGCACGGCGGGCCCCTCTTCAGCGGTGCCTGTCTTCACGGCGGGGCCCTGTTCAGCAGTGCCTGTCTTCACGGCGGGGCCCTCTTCAGCGGTGCCTGTCTTCACGGCGGGGCCCTGTTCAGCGGTGCTCTTCTGCACGGCGGGACCTTCTTCAGCGGTGCCTGTCTTCACGGCGGGGCCCTGTTCAGCGGTGCTCTTCTGCACGGCGGGGCCCTCTTCAGCGGTGCCTGTCTTCACGGTGGGGCCCTCATCAGCGGTGCTCTTCTGCACGGCGGGCCCTCTTCAGCGGTCCTCTTCCAGGAAGTCTAGGGAGCCAGACCTGGGCTGGACACCCTGATCACTCGCCCTCCGAATGTGCAGTGGCCCAGCGGAGCGGTGCTTGACAGGAGGGGCCCAGCGGAGCGGTGCTAGACAGGAAGGGCCCTGTTCAGCGGTGCTCTTCTGCACGGCGGGGCCCTCTTCAGCGGTGCCTGTCTTCACGGCGGGGCCCTGTTCAGCGGTGCTCTTCTGCACGGCGGGGCCCTCTTCAGCGGTGCCTGTCTTCACGGCGGGGCCCTCTTCAGCGGTGCTCTTCTGCACGGCGGGGCACTCTTCAGCAGTGCCTGTCTTCACGGCGGGGCCCTCTTCAGCGGTGCTCTTCTGCACGGCGGGGCCCTCTTCAGCGGTGCCTGTCTTCACGGCGGGGCCCTCTTCAGCGGTGCCTGTCTTCATGGCGGGGCCCTGTTCAGCAGTACTCTTCTGCACGGCGGGGCCCTCTTCAGCGGTGCCTGTCTTCACGGCGGGGCCCTGTTCAGCGGTGCTCTTCTGCACGGCGGGGCCCTCTTCAGCGGTGCCTGTCTTCACGGCGGGGCCCTCTTCAGCAGTGCTCTTCTGCACGGCGGGGCCCTCTTCAGCAGTGCCTGTCTTCACGGCGGGGCCCTCTTCAGCGGTGCTCTTCTGCACGGCGGGGCCCTCTTCAACGGTGCCTGTCTTCACGGCGGGGCCCTCTTCAGCGGTGCCTGTCTTCACGGCGGGGCCCTGTTCAGCGGTGCTCTTCTGCACGGCGGGCCCCTCTTCAGCGGTGCCTGTCTTCACGGCGGGGCCCTGTTCAGCAGTGCCTGTCTTCACGGCGGGGCCCTCTTCAGCGGTGCCTGTCTTCACGGCGGGGCCCTGTTCAGCGGTGCTCTTCTGCACGGCGGGACCTTCTTCAGCGGTGCCTGTCTTCACGGCGGGGCCCTGTTCAGCGGTGCTCTTCTGCACGGCGGGCCCTCTTCAGCGGTCCTCTTCCAGGAAGTCTAGGGAGCCAGACCTGGGCTGGACACCCTGATCACTCGCCCTCCGAATGTGCAGTGGCAGGCCCCTTCGGGGACGGAGTCCTGGGCCCTTTGCTGTCGTCCCTTGCAGGCGGGATGGGGCTTGCGGGGCCCTCCAGCTCCGCGCTCCTGATGGATGACCTCTCCGCCCTGCTGCCCTTTCGCTCCTTAGATGGGGCTCTCGGGCCCTTGCCTCCCCTGGCTGTTGTGGCAGATGAAGTGGCCGTTGTTGGCTCCTTGGGGGCAGCCGTCTCAGTCCTCTCACGGCGGCCCTTCACTTTACGTGTCCTCTTGCCTGGGGGTGGGCTGGATGTCCCCTTGCTGCTCAGTGAAGTGTCACTGCCGCCAAAGAGTGGACTCCAGAAGCCATGCACCACTTGGACCCTCGAAGCTAGGCTGGTGGTGGCTGAGGTGCTCTTGGGACTCTTAAACGATGGAGGGGGTGGGTCAGGCGAGGGAAAGAGGTTAAGATTAGAGAGGTAACATTTCTTAGGACCAAGGTAAAGGGTAGGAGTAGTGGTGATGGAAGTGGAGGAAGAGCGTGGCGTTCCAGCGAAGGTCACGGCGTCGAGTGCAGGCGGCGTTACCGGATTCAGCAGCGGCGTCAGTCTGAAGTCGTCCGAAGTCGTCCGAAGTCGATTTCCTTGGATTCCACCAGCTTTCCTTTCAAGGGCCCAGGGACTGGAAAGGGCACCACTTGTCGGGGCAGGAGTCTCTCCAGAGACTCCAGGTGCTGGCAGAGAGAAGTCTTTGCTGTCCCTGAGACTTCAAACAACAGGAGGCAAGCTCTAACTCAAGCCCTTGGAGATTTCTTCACAAGATGGAAGGCACACAAAGTCCAGTCTTTGCCCTCTTACTCTGGAAGAAGCAGCGCTGCAGGAAAGCTCCACAAAGCACAGTCACAGGGAGGGCAGCACTTCTTCCTCAGCTATCAGCTCTTCTCCAGGCAGAGGTTCCTCTTGGTTCCAGAAGTGTTTCTGAAGTCTGTAGATTTCTTATACCCATTTTAGTCTTTGAAGTCACCTTTCTTCAAAGGGGACTCACACCTACTTGTGAAATCCTGCCTTGCCCAGGCAAGGCCTCAGACACACACCAGGGGGTTGGAGCCGGCATTGTCAGAGGCAGGCACAGTCGTTTCAGATGAGAGTGACCACTCCGCCCCTCCCTCCTAGCAGAGATGGCTAATCAGGAAATGCAGGTTACACCCCAGCCCCCTTTGTGTCACTGTCTAGTGCGAGGTGAAAAACAACCCAACTGTCAAACTGACCCAGACAGGGAATCCACAAACAAGGCAGAGTCACAGAATGGTTTAAGCAAGAAAATGCTCACTTTCTAAAAGTGGCATTTTCAAACGCACAATCTTAAAATCAACTTTACTAAAAGATGTATTTTTAAATTGTGAGTTCAGGGACCCCAAACTCCACATGTCCATCTACTCTCTAGGGGAATCTACACTTTAATCATATTTAAAGGTAGCCCCCATGTTATCCTATGAGAGAGACAGGCCTTGCAACAGTGAAAAACGAAATTGGCAGTATTTCACTGTCAGGACATATAAACCACATTACTATATGTCCCACCTTATCCATACACTGCACCCTGCCCTTGGGGCTACCTAGGGCCTACCTTAGGGGTGCCTTACATGTACGAAAAGGGAAGGTTTAGGCCTGGCAAGTGGGTACACTTGCCAAGTCGAATTTACAGTGTAAAAATACACTTACAGACACTGCAGTGGCAGGTCTGAGACATGATTACAGGGTTACTTGTGTGGGTGGCACAACCAGTGCTGCAGGCCCACTAGTAACATTTGATTTACAGGCCCTGGGCACCTCTAGTGCACTTTACTAGGGACTTAACAGTAAAACAAATATGCCAATCATGGAGAACCAATTACGTACACATTTTACACGGAGAGCATAGGCACTTAAGCACAGTTGAAAAGCCAACAGCAACAGGTCAGAAAAAAAATAGGAGGCAGGAGGCAAAAAGACCTGGGATGACCCTGCATAACCAAAAGTCTAACAAACTCCCTTCCCATCGTCTTCTTTTAGCTCCATGTGCCCTGACAGCAGACAACCCTGTAAGTGATGCTGCCACAGCAGCCCAGCACCTGTGACTAAGCAGCAATCTCAGCTAGAGACAAAGCTGGCATGACTTTTTGTAGGTGACTTGGTCTTGCCATGTTGCCCTGACAGGTACTCAACTTTATCACCATAGATCAGAGTTTCTTTAGCAATAAGAGCAGCTCTAGAAGTTTGGAAAGTGTTTTTGCAGGGCTTCAATGTAATGACCATGTGGTCAGAGGAGGAAGTATTTCATTGGGACATTGATTTTGGGACATTGATTTTGTTTTAGATGCAGCTCGTGCAGATGGAGTTGTTTTTTTTTGGAAACACTCTGAGCTTTGGCCAGCAAATAGAAATACAGAAGGAGGGAGCATTGTATTCTTTGAATTTTCCCACTGATGGTTGCTTAACCCTTGAGTGGCAAAAAGCTGGCCAATCAGACTGTGACATTTCAGGTAGATACTACCACAGCAGAAGCTCTGGTGAATTTTCAGAAGGCAAGAGACAAGAGGTTGCTAAAGTTCCTGCATCATTACATAATCGGGTGTTTAATGTTCAACATTGTGTTTAGAGCCAAGCACATGCCAGGAGTGAACAATAGCATCGCAGATGTATTGTTGTGTTCACAGTAGCAGAAATTCCATGGTTTGGCACCAGGAGCAGATCTGCAGAAGACTGAGGTGCAAACGGAAATCTGGGAACTGTGCGTGTGAGGATGGTGATGCTGATTGAAAACTCAATTGCTCATAGTACTAGAACAGTTTACAGGTATGCCTAAGAAGAATGTTTGGCCAGTGAAGCAAGTAAAAGAAGACAGAGTGGACATGATTTGGCAGTCCAAAGAAAGGATGTAGTGAGTATTATCATGCATAATATTGACAAGGGAGTTTCAGCTACAACAATTGCTGGACATTTTTTCTAGGGTTATGAATCAACAGCTGGTGAAATGGGTGGGTGTCTCCTTCAAAGGTGGGCAAATGAAAAGAAGGGGTACAAAAAGGTAATCTGTAACTATGTTGATGCTGGTAGGTTTGGTAAGACGTTTACATGAGGTGAGTTGTTCTGCTTTTAAAACACAGTTATTTACACTATGTACGTTATTCTTATTTTTTGGAGCCTTTCATATTTCAGAGTTGTTGGGTAGGAGTTCAGAGGGAGGTATGAAAGAAGAGAATGTTGAGAAAAAAGTTGATCAGTTCTATTTTTCGGTCTTGAGAAAATCCAAAGCAGACCAAATGGGAAAAGTTACACAAATTGTATTACATGGGTTTATAATAGTGTGTGTTCAGTTGCAGCTTGGCAGAAGTTGAAAGAGGTGTGAGGAGCCAAGTCTACTTTTTTTTGTCATAGGGGTTGGAAAATAGTTACTGGCATTGCAATTGCTGGCAATACTGAGGAAGGTTTTGTTATGCATGGGGGAAATGCCCATGGATTATGATACCCACTCATTTAGGATTGGTGCAGGGTGAAGGGTAGATGGTCTTTTTAATGTTGCAGGTGTTATATCAGGGATCTTGAAGTGCATTACTGGTTTTCTGATTGTAACATATTTTCTTTTTGGTTTCAAGTTGAGTACGGGGTCCCAGTGCGGCAATTTTCTACATATGACTATTGGATATTCTTTTGCAAAATGGGCAGAAAAGCAAGCAGAAGCTTGACTTTTTGGGAAGAACTTCAGTTTTATATTGGTGGAGATTAGGACTGAATGGAGAGGCAGAGGAGCTATGATGTAGGGACTATTGCTGGCATGGTTATCTAAGATTGAGAGTTTAAGACCTTGCCGTGACATCCTGTTAATTAAGCTGGGAAAAATGATTTGGTTCAGTTGTTGGGTTTGGGACTGTTGAAAGAAATGAAGAAAGATTTAGACATAATTGGTCGTATGCACTCAGACACATATGTTTTAGACGGCGTTCGTGGCAAGGAGGATTTGGTGTAGGGCAGTGAAATATAGTGCAGTTGAAAAAGCAAGGGGCATGGTGGGGCAGACATTGGCAGTGGAAGTACAGGTGAGTGATGGTTGGAGCACATGTGAATGGATAGTGAATGAAATGAGAGGGGGTGGTGAGAAAAGTTTGGATGGTTTGTTCAGGGTTTGTTCATGTTGGCAGGATGCTTAAGTGTGGGGGGATTTTTTTGAGCATTGTATTAGTGAGGCAGGGAAGTTCACATATTTTGTAATGGTACAAGATGTCATCTGTTCACCTGTTCTACTAAAGTGTCTGTTTGCTTTTTAAATGGCCTGGTTATTTCTGTGCCTTCTCGTCTGATGTGGGCCCCTGGAGGGATGTCCGCATCGATGTCCACCTCCAGGGTGCCTCAGTGCATGTGGAGGTCCAGGACCAATTGTGGGCATGGATTGATCAATGGGTGCTGGGGGTGTGGCCTAGATGCCAATTAGGCTTAGGGTCAGTCAGGTGGGGACACATTGCACAACACCCTGCGGTCCTGGTAGGCAGGTTTGTTTAGTTGGTTTATTTGAGCCCTCCCTCCCGCCTTAAGTTGGTATTTGATATCACAGTCATGATTGGATTGCTGGATTGGGTAGCTGAGATTTGCACTGTCACTCTGGACAGGTAGCAGAAAAGCAAAGGGATCACAAAATGGACCAGAAGGGTTGGGGATATGGCAGGGCAGACATTGGCAGAGGAGATACAGGAAAGCGATGGTTGGGGGATGCCTGAATAGGGGTTGTATGATGGAACCACGCATGCCATTATCATGCATGTACTTACCCCACAGTCATAACAACGAATGCATCTTTACCATACATTCCTTTACAGCAAAAACGCTTATGACGAATATGCCTTTACCACTCATGTCTTCACAACAAAACAATTGTTGTAAAGGCATGATTGGTAAAGGCATAGGTAGAGGCATATATGCATGCCAAAAGTTTAAAACCTCTTACCATCCAAAAGCCCATACCCACCATAAACCCTAAAAACCCATGATAATAGGTCCAGTTGTCCTGTTGGATGCCTAGGGTAATAATGAGAGTGGTCCACAGATTCCAAATCCGGTATCAGCAATGAATTCTCCTTTTGGAACTAATGCAGAAATTGAAAGACTGAGCACTGCCAGCCATGACCCCTATGAATTCTTCTGGTTTTAATAAGACATAATAGAGTAGATCCGTTGACTGAGATATCATGTCCATGTGCTTACTAAGTTAATCTGTGCTGGCTCAGGAGCAAGCTATGAGAGGTCCATGTAATATTTCGCAGCTTACATCTTGAGATACTAATAATAATAGTTTACAAGGGCTGTCAGCACTACACTAAACTGATTGGTTAGACACTCTAAATGAAGGGTTAGTTTTGAAAAACACACCAGAGGGAGAAAAGACATTGAATATGACTAGAGTAAAATTGGATTTGAATGAAATGATTGAAGGAACACTTGAATTGGACAGATTGGATTCCTACAATGAAAACGTATTGCGCTTTATGTGCAAGGACGTTACACTTCTTTCAGAACAGATCTATGGGAAATTAGCTGATTTGGTAGAGAAATATGGAATTGAAATTATTAAATAAAAACAATTAAAAAGTAGCTACAGGCTGGAATTTGATTCTAGAGACATTGAAAACATGAGATCACCTGGAATGAAAATTCACATTAAGGAATTGATTCAGAGCATTCAAACATGGGAAGCACTGGATAAGTGGGGAGGCAGATGGGCAAAGAAAAGAGATTTTAAAAAAGCCTTCTGCACCCTCAAATGTTATACAACAGGCTGAGGGAGGTATAAAAATGATGCCAATGAGAGAAATTCCGAAGGGAATTTTGTTCATGTCCCATGGAGCAGAGGTGACATCTTGTCATTTACTAATGATTACCCAAAGTTGAGGGAGAAACCAATGGAATGATACCAACAAATGGAGAGGTTTGTTAAGCTTGAAAAGTGTTTGTGGGAAGATCTGAACACTGTATTTGAAATTGTGGTTCCAGCAGATTTGTGGGTCGAATGTAAGTAGAGTATTGATTGGCCAACGTGTGAGCCACCAAGGGATTCAGTGGCGGGTGCGCGGTCTGAATAGGTGATGAAAGTTATCATCCAAAGATGTTGATTGGCAGACAATTGACAGGACAGCTCTGGAGTCAAAAGAGTCTGTTCATGCATATTATGAGCAATAGTTGCAAGCATTCAAACAATACAGTGACACAGAGGTTATTGAACCTAGAGACATGATTCATGTTGTGTTCAGATGTGTTCAAGGATTGACGCCTAAAATTAGCAATATAATTTGTAATCATTTGATTTGGTGGCAGGGAAAACTGATTGATGAAATGCTGCAGTACAGGAAATACTGCAGCGATGAAATTGAACTGAAGCAGAAGAGATGAAGGAGAAGGCGATGGTGATGCAAATTAAATCTGCCCAAGCACAGATATGCAATGATCACAAGGAATGGTGAACACAAGAGGAGAGCAAGGAGTATAACAGCAGGGAAATATGGTGCCTCAGTTTAGAGGTAGAGGTCGTGGAAATTGAGGAGATCTGAATGTCAGTGGGGCTGATGTTCAAAACTAGAAAAGAATGCTTCCTTGTCATGCGTGCGGGAATGTCAGACACTGGAAACGTGAGTGTCCATATAATAGTGTAAATAATTTGGTACAAGGTAGAGTTGTTGCGCAGATGGATGGCAACAGTCAATTTCAAAATCAGAGAGTTAAAAAAATCAAAACATGTATGTTCCTACAGGAGCAGTATAAATGCAAGTTCCCCAACAACAAGTACAATTTCCCCAACAGAAAATTCAGATTCCACAGCAAATGCAGATTTCACAAGCTCCGATGGCACAGCAACAGGTAATGGTACCTAAGCAGAACGGAAACCAAATAGCAAATGCAAACATAAATGAGTTAATCACACAATCCCCATTAATGGAATTCAGTGATGATGAAGTGAGTGAGGACTATCTGGGGGAGAGTTCAGGAGAGGAAGAATGTGTGTTGGCAGCTTCGTTGGAGGTAGATCAGCGTGGTCCTTAAGTGAAGGCAAATGTTATGGGTCATGACATTTCATTTCTGGTTGACAATGGAGAAACTCATTCCACTGTCAGATCTGCTGAAGTCCCTAACATGCCCCTTTCTGGAAGGACATTTCAGGTAGTAGAAGTAGCAAACCAGCATTTGGTAAACCCCATTGGAGTACATCCTGGTTAAAATAGGAACCTTTGAGGATTTGCACCAATTTGTAGTCTGCGATTCAAGTCATGTGAGTCTGTTAGGAAGATATTTGCTATACAAATAGTAATTCAAACAAATAGTGATAATGAAACGTCCAGCCAAATACACTAAGGGGGTTATTCTGACCTCGGCGGTAAAAGGCCCTTACCGCCGGTCAGAAGTCCGCCATACTACCGCCGCGGCCGCGGTCGACCGCCACGGTCATTCTGACCACCAACTGTCAAACCGCTAAAAATCTGACATCCAAGGAAGGCCGCCACATCAGCGGGCCGCGGAAAACTGGAGATGACCAAACCTCCACCGTCACGCCAACACAAACACGCCCATGCCATTCTGACCCACGAATCCACGCGGCGGTCTTTCAACCGTGGTATTCCATTGGCGGTACACACCGCCGCGCTCAAAATACACACACAGCTCCTAAACACTGCCACATTGGACAATTTGAAATACGCACACCTGACACACATACAAACAACGCTCCCACACATCCAATCAACTATAAAACACACACCCACATCACCCACAAACCCCCACTAGTTGGAAATCGGAGCGAAGGCGAGAGCGAGAGCGAGAGATAACGATAGCGAGCACAGCATTAGAAAACCCCAACACACACAGGAACACAACTTCATCACCCACACCACATCTACGCACACATCACCACATATCACCACGCACATCACCACAAACACCACCCCACACCTCACCCACACCACCCCATGGCACCCCAAAGACACCCAAGGTTTTCGGACCAAGAACTCCGGGTCATGGTTGAGGAAATCATGAGGGTTGAGCCCCAGCTCTTCGGCACACAGGTGCAGCACACCACCATAGCAAGGAAGGCTGAACTATGGCAAAGGATCGTAGACAGGGTCAACGCTGTGGGACAGCATCCCAGAAATCGGGAAGATATAAGAAAGCGATGGAACGACCTACGGGGGAAGGTGCGCTCGATGATCTCCAGGCACAACATCGCTGTACAGAAGACTGGCGGCGGACCCCCACCCACCCCACCCCAATTCACAGCATGGGAGCAAGAGGTGGTAAATATCCTGCATCCTGATGGCTCGCTGGAGTACAAGGAGGAATGGACTCTGGTAAGTAGAATCTCAACCACTTCACCCCCCCCCAAACACCAGCATGCCAACCCCCCCACCCCCAATCTCACCCCCCAGCACATAACCTCCCTGCCAATGTCTCACCAGCACAACCACCCTAAACAACACCAACCCCTGAATGCCAACACAAACCATAGACAGCCACCACCAAAGCATGACCATTGCACATACCCATACACCCCCCCTAAACCCTCACAACACCTCCCACAAGGGAATGCCAGCACTGGGGGACAAGGGCACCCAAAATGCACGCCATGGCACACACAGAAACAATAACCATACTCCTTTACCCCTGCAGGGCCCGAACGACAACACACCGCCACGGAGGGTCCAGAGATGTCCATCCCACCCCGAGAACAGGCCCCCAGTGAGGACAGCAGCTCTGTCGACCTAGAACCTGACGACCAGCCCTGACCATCGGGGACCTCTGGACAGTCGGTTCCCCACACACAGGCCACAGCAGACCCAAACCCCCCTGGGAACACCAGCACAGCTCCCACCCAGCGGGCCCATGCCTCTGTCCCGCGGACGCGTCAATCAGCGGTGTGTCCGCCACTACAGGGCACCCAGGCTGACCCAACACCCCAACAACAACAGGGACCTGGGGGCAGTGGTAGTGGGCACACCGTCCAGGGGACAGAGGCCCGGGGAAACAGGGCAACTGGGAGGGCTGCTGTGCGACAGAGGGGGGAGGACAGGCCCAGGGAACCGACTCTCCAAGAGGCCCTCACCACCATCATGGGAGCGTATCATCACTCCCAGGAGATGATGGCGACGGTACTGGCCAGGTTCACCGAGATCCAGGCACAGCTGGAGGAACGGAACATGGGGTTCAGCAATGAACTCCGGGCCATCGCTACCGCAATGGGGACCATAGTCCAGGCCCTAAACCGCATTGAAACCACATTGCGGGACCATGTGGCACCGCAAAGGGCCCCTGTCACTAGCCAGGAACAGCCTACCACCTCCGCCGGCGCTAGTGGTCAGGAGGCCCCCACAGAATGACGGGCCACCAGAACCCCACCTCCTGCTGAAGAACAACCACCCCGCAAGAGGAACCTGAGATCTCAAAGGAAGACAGAGTAGGATGCCAGGACCCCCGCCAGTCTAATATCCCCCCGGATGTCATTCCACTGTCCCACAGTCTCACCCTGTCCAACCTTGAACTGCCCCTGCTCCATCCTTCCACTGCCATATGAACAATGCACCTGTGCGACCGAGAACTGGACTCTGCCATGGACATAACTCCACCCTCACCCTTCACCGTTTAATCTCATGTACCAAAATATAGCACTAAAAATAAATCACTCATTGCACATAAATCATTCTGGAGTCAGCCTGTATTATTTACAAATGTATAACACATTACTTATCAATAATGTTCTGTTATATATGTGTGGACAACATACCTATGTCAATAAGCTTTAGTCCATGGGCTAACCAGGCAGAAGTCACGCAGTGGGTCATACAGCACTGAAAAGGGAAGGGAAAAGTAAACTTCAGGTTAAAAGAACTGGGGGGCAATACACAAAGTAAAGATGCAGGGGGCATTCACTAAATGGTAAATGGCGTGGGAGATTCCTACCTGTGTGCTACAGAAAATACTGTAGGATAACTCTGTCCCTGTTGTCTGGGTCGTCCTCTTCGTCTTCCTCCTCTTCACTCTCCGCAGGCTCCACAGCTGCTTCAACACCACCATCTTGACCATCCTCCTGCAGGAAGGGCACCTGACGTCGCAATGCCAGATTGTGAAGCATACAGCAGGCCACGATGATCTGGCACACCTTCTTTGGTGAGTACATCAGGGATCCCCCTGTCATATGTAGGCACCTAAACCTGGCCTTCAGGAGGCCAAAGGTTCTTTCAATGACCCTCCCAGTTCGCCCATGGGCCTCATTGTACTGTTCCTCTGCCCTGGTCCGGGGATTCCTCACTGGGGTCAATAGCCAAGGCAAGTTGGGGTAACCAGAGTCACCAATTAGCCACATACGTTGTCTCTGTAGCTGTTCCATCACATAAGGGATGCTGCTATTTCGCATCACATACGCGTCATGCACTGACCCAGGGAACATGGCATTCACATGGGAGATGTACTGGTCAGCCAAACAGACCACCTGGACGTTCATTGAATGGTAACTTTTCCTGTTTCTGTACACCTGCTCATCGTCTTTTGGGGGTACTAAAGCCACATGGGTCCCATCAATGGCACCAATTATGTTGGGGATATGTCCAAGGGCATAAAAATCACCCTTCACAGTGGCCAAATCAACCTCCTCAGGGAATACAATGTAGCGCCGCATGTGTTTCGTCAGGGCAGACAACACTCTAGACAAGATTTTTGAAAACATAGGCTGAGACATTCCAGATGACATGGCCACTGTTGTCTGGAATGAGCCACTTGCCAAAAAATGGAGGACTGACAGAACCTGCACTAGAGGGGGAATTCCTGTGGGTTGGCGGATGGGGGACATCAGGTCTGGCTCCAGCTGGGCACACAGTTCATGTATAGTGGCTCGGTCAAGCCGGTATCGTAGTATGATGTGGCGTTCTTCCATTGTCGACAGGTCCACCAGCGGGCGGTACACGCGAGGATTCATCCTTCTCCTCGCAAGTCCCAGCGGACGGTGCCTAGGAAGGACAACATGGAGCACAGAGTCAAGCAAGTCACAGGTACGTTCACCACTGCATGCACAGTACACGATAAGGTATGGAGGGCTATGTTTGGATGTGTGGCAATGCAAGGCCTAGGCCTGTGTGACGCAGTTGAAATTAAGCCATGTGGGCCCTTGAAATGGCGGCTGCCTGACCGGTGAAGTGGGACAATGGGATGTGAGGTCAATGCGCTGGCGTGGCACACCGTGGCGGTAGGCGGTCGAAGACCGCTATACGAACCCGCATTGGTTAACATTGAACCCTATGGGATTCAGGAGCCAATGACGATGTGCGCCGGCGGTCGCGGTACGCACCGCCGCGGCCGTGACCGCCATTTTCTATCTGCCTAATCACTCGATACCTGATCATCCACAGGAGAGGACCTATACTGCAAGTGCTGCTGTGACCTCGGTCTGGAAGTGACAATGGCTGCTGCAACTGGGGAAAGGGCCCCTGCCTTCACGTCTGAAGAGTTGGAGAAACTAGTGGATGGGGTCCTCCCCCAGTATGCGCTACTCTACGGTCCTCCAGACCAACAGGTGAGTACACTGAGTGCACATTGAATGGGTTATGGCTGTGTGGAGTGGGGTGGATGTAAGTTGTTGGGGTGGGGAGAAAATGAGGACTGCAACGCACGACAGATGAGAGAATGGGCCACATGGCAAGGTTGGGGAGGGGGGGGCATGTACTCCAAACATGCCGAAAATTCACGTTTTCTCTTTCCCACCCTGTACATGTCTAACAGGTGAGCGCCCATCAGAAAATCGACATTTGGCGTGCCATCGCCAAGGAAGTCCGGGCCCTGGGGGTCTACACCAGACGGGGCACCCACTGCCGCAAGAGGTGGGAGGACATCCGCCGCGGAACCCGAAAGACCGCCGAGTCACTGCTGGGGATGGCCTCCCGACCTAGGAAGGGTGCCAGTCGTACCCTGACCCCCCTGATGTCCCGGATCCTGGCGGTGGCCTACCCTGATTTGGCTGGGCGCTTGAAGACATCACAGCAGACACAAGGGGGTGAGTACCTGCACATTCTGCTATCCTTAAGCGCAGTTGAGGCGTCTGGGTGGGGGAGGAGGGCCGTGGGTGACACTAGGCCAGGGCGCTTTCTGTAGTGTAGTCCCCTCCCTTAGACATGGCCCTGTGCCACCGCCCCCCACCTCTGTAGGGTGCCAAGTACAGCTATCCATGGTCCTGCATCACCCATGTGCGCGTCTGTTGTCCCTAGACCTGTTGGCCTAGTCAGAAGTACTGAGTAGTGTACCCCAATTTCGCGGCTTAGTGCATGAGGCACCTGTGTCTGTCCTCTCCGCCAATGGTATTGACAAGGCATACACTCAACTTTGTATTATTTCTCCCCCCACCCTTATTCTTTGTCTTCTTGTGCATCAGCATCATCAGGCGGAGGAGAATTGGCGTCGGAGCACGAGGGAGCTGCAAGTCACAATGCCCCGGTGGGCACTGGAACAGACACCGAGGGCACCAGTAATCCGGAGGGCGAGGGGAGCACCACAACGGGGACCGGTGAAGACACCAGCGACACGGACACGTCCTCGTTTGGGAGCTCCCTAGCGGGGCGGCAACATCCGGGCCCCCCGCCTCCACAGGTACAGCCGCCACCCAGCGCTCCAGCTCCGCCCTCCCAGCAGCCCCTCAGCCTTCGCTCCGTGCCCGCTCACCCAGGAAAGCGGGCGTCTCCTTCGCCCCAGGCACCTCAGCCCCTGCCCCAGTTACCCCTGCTGCCCTCAGTGCGGAGCTCATTGACCTCGTGAGGACGCTCATTGTTGGGCAGACTACCCTTTTGAATGCCATCCAGGGGGTGGAAAGGGAGGTGCATCGGAGCAATGCCTACCTGGAGGGCATTCATTCGGGTCAGGCTGCCCATCAACGATCGTTCACTGCTCTGGCCTCAGCACTGACGGCAGCCATTGTCCCTGTCTCCAGCCTCCCTCTTCTAACTGCCTCCACCCTTTCTCTGTCTCCTGTCCCTCAGCCTATCCCATCCACACCATCAGACCAGCCTGCACACACCTCAACACCCAAGGCCAGATCATCCAGACACAAGCACCACAGGACACACAAGCATTCACCCCAGCAACACCCAGATGCAGACATTCCAACAGTCACTACCACCTCTGTGTCCCCTTCCTCCTCGTCTCCCTCCTCCCTCCCTGTGACGTCTACACTCACACCTGCATGCACACCACCATCAGCCAGTGCTTCCATCACCAGCACACCCTCCACTACAGTCCTCACACGTGCAGTCACCACCCCCACTGCCATCTACACGTCCCCTGTGTCCTCTCCCACTGTGTCTGTCACCCCCTCTTCCAAGACACATAAACGCAGGCAGACACCCAAACAACAGCCAACCACCTCACGACAGCCTACGCCTCAGTCACCTGCACCCAAAGACAGCACACCTGACTCTCCTACAACCACATCCTCTTCCTCCACTTCCATCACCACTACTCCTACCCTTTACCTTGGTCCTGTTACCTCTCTAATCTTAACCTCTTTCCCTCCCCTGACCCACCCCCTCCATCGGTTAAGAGTCCCAAGAGCACCTCAGCCACCACCAGCCCAGCTTCGAGGGTCCAAGTGGTGCATGGCTTCTGGAGTCCACCCTTTGGCGGCAGTGACACTTCACTGAGCAGCAAGGGGACATCCAGCCCACCCCCAGGCAAGAGGACACGTAAAGTGAAGGGCCGCCGTGAGAGGACTGAGACGGCTGCCCCCAAGGAGCCAACAACGGCCACTTCACCTGCCACAACAGCCAGGGGAGGCAAGGGCCCGAGAGCCCCATCTAAGGAGCGAAAGGGCAGCAGGGCGGAGAGGTCATCCATCAGGAGCGCGGAGCTGGAGGGCCCCGCAAGCCCCATCCCGCCTGCAAGGGACGACAGCAAAGGGCCCAGGACTCCGTCCCCGAAGGGGCCTGCAACTGCACATTCGGAGGGCGAGTGATCAGGGTGTCCAGCCCAGGTCTGGCTCCCTAGACTTCCTGGAAGAGGACCGCTGAAGAGGGCCCCGCCGTGCAGAAGAGCACCGCTGATGAGGGCCCCGCCGTGAAGACAGGCACCGCTGAAGAGGGCCCCGCTGTGCAGAAGAGCACCGCTGAACAGGGCCCCGCCGTGAAGACAGGCACCGCTGAAGAGGGCCCCGCCGTGCAGAAGAGCACCGCTGAACAGGGCCCCGCCGTGAAGACAGGCACCGCTGAAGAGGGCCCCGCCGTGAAAACAGGCACCGCTGAACAGGGCCCCGCCGTGAAGACAGGCACCGCTGAAGAGGGCCCGCCGTGCAGAAGAGCACCGCTGAACAGGGCCCCGCCGTGAAGACAGGCACCGCTGAAGAGGGCCCCGCCGTGAAGACAGGCACCGCTGAAGAGGGCCCCGCCGTGCAGAAGAGCACCGCTGAAGAGGGCCCCGCCGTGAAGACAGGCACCGCTGAAGAGGGCCCTGCCGTGCAGAAGAGCACCGCTGAAGAGGGCCCCGCCGTGAAGACAGGCACCGCTGAAGAGGGCCCTGCCGTGCAGAAGAGCACCGCTGAACAGGGCCCCGCTGTGAAGACAGGCACCGCTGAAGAGGGCCCCGCCGTGCAGAAGAGCACCGCTGAACAGGGCCCCGCCGTGAAGACAGGCACCGCTGAAGAGGGCCCCGACGTGAAGACAGGCACCGCTGAAGAGGGCCCCGCCGTGCAG
Source organism: Pleurodeles waltl (assembly GCF_031143425.1). NCBI lineage: Eukaryota > Metazoa > Chordata > Amphibia > Caudata > Salamandridae > Pleurodeles > Pleurodeles waltl. The sequence continues at coordinate 631,515,094 of NC_090444.1, read as the reverse complement.
AAGAGCACCGCTGAAGAGGGCCCCGCCGTGAAGACAGGCACCGCTGAAGAGGGCCCCGCCGTGCAGAAGAGCACCGCTGAAGAGGGCCCCGCCGTGAAGACAGGCACCGCTGAAGAGGGCCCCGCCGTGCAGAAGAGCACCGCTGAACAGGGCCCCGCCGTGAAGACAGGCACCGCTGAAGAGGGCCCCGCCGTGCAGAAGAGCACCGCTGAACAGGGCCCTTCCTGTCAAGCACCGCTCCGCTGGGCCCCTCCTGTCAAGCACCGCTCCGCTGGGCCCCGCCGTCTCAAGCACCGCTCCGCTGGGCCCCGCCATCTCAAGCACCGCTCCGCTGGGCCCCGCCGTCTCAAGCACCGCTCCGCTGGGCCCCTCCTGTCAAGCACCGCTCCGCTGGGCCCTTCCTGTCAAGCACCGCTCCGCTGGGCCCTTCCTGTCAAGCACTGCTCTGCTGGGCCATTCATCTCAAGCACCGCTCCGCTGGGCCCCGCCGTCTCAAGCACCGCTCCGCTGGGCCCTTCCTGTCAAGCACCGCTCCGCTGGGCCCCGCCGTCTCAAGCACCGCTCCGCTGGGCCCCGCCGTCTCAAGCACCGCTCCGCTGGGCCCCGCCGTCTCAAGCACCGCTCCGCTGGGCCCCTCCTGTCAAGCACCGCTCCGCTGGGCCCTTCCTGTCAAGCACCACTCCGCTGGGCCCCTCCTGTCAAGCACCGCTCCGCTGGGCCCCTCCTGTCAAGCACCGCTACGCTGGGCCCTTCCTGTCAAGCACCGCTCCGCTGGGCCCCTCCTGTCAAGCACCGCTCCGCTGGGCCCCGCCGTCTCAAGCACCGCTCCGCTGGGCCCCGCCGTCTCAAGCACCGCTCCGCTGGGCCCCGCCGTCTCAAGCACCGCTCCGCTGGGCCCTTCCTGTCAAGCACTCCCCAGGATATGGCAGTGGGCATGGTGGCCCCTTCGTGGGACTTGCGTCGTGGACTCATATGGCTGAGGTGCCCCCCCTTCCCTTCCCCCTGAGGGGCCTGTCGTTTTGTCATCAGATGCCCCTGCAGTGTTCTCTCCAAAGGACTCAGGTCTTGTGTGTGGGCTTTGACCTTGTGTTGCTACACTTTGGCCCACGGACAAATCGTTACTACGTAAAATGTGCAGGACTGATTTCTGCAGTTGTCCACTGCTGTGTATATTGACTTTATAAATGTAAATATTCTGGCTAGTTGACCAATACTTATCGGAGGCTATTTTGGACATAAATATTTATTGACAATTTTGATATGTCATTGCATTTTTTACGGGGGTTTGGTTGGTGTCACTGTGACTTGTTGCTCTGCATTGGTGTGTACATATTGGGGGGGGGGGGGGGGTTGCATATGTGTGTGCCCGTAACCTTTCGTCCTCCCCCCTCCCGTGTGTCGTAGGTGCTGTACTCACCGTTGACGTCTGCGTCGGAGTTCGTACTCGTGGTAGATGAGCAGGTAGACGAGAGCAGGTATGATGTTCAATTCGGGTTCCATGCTGTCCTCCGTACTCGTGGAGTGCGTAGAGGTGAGCGTTTTCACATTCGTAGTCTGTTTCCGCCGTGTTTTTATCGGCGGGGCTCCCGCCCCGGAAAAGGTGGCGGATTGGTGGGTCATGATAGTGTGGGCGGTACATTGTCTGCCGCCTGGCTGTTGGCGGTGACCGCCGCGCTGTTTGTCGGTCCCGCCGTGGCGGTCGGAGTGTTAAAGTGGCGGGCTGTGTTGGCGCTTCTCGCCAGGGTTAGAATTCCATTTTTTGGACTGCCGGCCTGTTGGCGGTTTGGCCGCCGCTTTATCACCGACCGCCAGGGTTAGAATCACCCCCTAAATGTATCCTCTCATTTCATTGTTTCCTGCCCTGACAGTCAGAGACTTGCCTGATGAATTACAGGACATGGTAATGTTGAGCGTTTGGATCTCTCCAAAACATATACTGAACTCATACGAGGCGTTGAGCCAGTCAAAGTGACAATAAAGCCAAATGCAGTCTTTCCCAGAACGCCACAGTATAATATGACCCCAGAAGTAATTGAGGGGATTACTTCAATAATTACAGACTTTGTTAAGCAGAGAGTCCAAAAAGAAGTGATGGGTAGCCTGTTAATCTCCAATTATGGGATTGCGAAAGCCAAGTTGGAAATAGGACATAGCACAGGATTTGAGAAAGGTGAATACAATTGTGGCATCCTGTTGTCCCATGGCACCAAGTCCAGCAGTAATTTTATTCCAGATACCGTGTGAAGCACAATGGCTTTCTGTTATTGACTTGTCCCAGGCACTCTTTGGTGCCCTTACATGAAGATAGTCAGTTTCTTTTGTCATTCAAATTCGGCAACTGTGTGTATTCTTGTGCCGTACTTCACAGAGATTCTCAGAGTCACCGTCCATCTTTAATCAGATCCTGAAAAAGAACTTAGAGTGCCTAAATATGCCATTTCAGTCTGCTTTGGTACAATACATCAATGATTTGATGGTTGCATTCAATACACATGAAGCTTGCAGATAAGATGCCATGGCACTGATGAATCATTTGCGTGAGAACGGTCATAAGGTTTTCCCTACCAAATTACAGAATTGCCAGAAGGAAATAAAATATTTGAGTCACCAGATTGAGAAAAATGCAAGGTAAGTGTCCGAAGAGAGAGCTGCGACTATTATGCAGATGAATACCCCAGTTACACATAGAGATGTCAGAATGTTTTTGGGGATGGTAAGCTACTCTCACCAGTGGATCCCAAATTTTTAGGTAATTTCCAAACCATTGCAGAAGTTACCACAAAAAGAAATTACCAACCCAGTTCTGTTTAGTGAAGAATGCATGAAATCTTTCACTGAGTTAAGAGAGAGTTTGTGCAGAGCTCCGGCTTTGGGAATGCCTGATCAAACAAAAAACTTTTCATTGTTTTGTCATCACCCTGATGGTTATGCTCTTTCTATTTTGACACAGTTGCCTGAAAGAAACGAACACACCTGTGGCATATTTTTCTGCTACTTTAAGTCCTGTCGCTGCAGCTTTGCCCAGCTGTTTAAAGAATGTGTCTGCCTTTAGTGTAAGTCTTGCTCAATGCGAAGGCATTGTGATGGGACACCCTTTAACTGTTTATTTTCCACATTCCTTTAAGGTCCTTTTGACTCGAACTAAAACCCAATATTTGGCTAGTGCCTCTCTTACCCATTATGAATTATTAATTCTTGGCTCTTCCTGTGTGACTAGCAAAAGATGTTCAGATTTAAATCCTGCTACATTGTTACCTATTAATGTTGATGATCCAAATGATGTTAATGAAATGGAATATGACTGCCTCAATGTCATTCAACTATGCACTAACCCCAGGACTGATATGCAGGATTCTCCTTTAGCAGAGAATGATCAAGTTGTATCTGGTGATGTCTCCTGTTTAAGAGACACTGAGGGTAGTCTGAGAGCTGAATAGGCAGTCTGCGCCATCTCAAGAGTAGTCAAAGCTTTTTAGCTTCAAGGAGTCATTTTTTCTCTAGTAGCTGAATTGGTTGTATTTACAAGAGCATGCTGTGTATCTGAGCGGCTCAGAGTGACAATATTCACAGATAGCCAATATGGATTTGGTGTTGCACACAACTTGGGCAGCTATGGCACCAGCAAAGTTTTATGACCTCTTCAGGATCACCCATTTGAAATGGTGAAAGAATACACAGTCTATTGAATGCCTTGCAGTCACCTTCAATGAAGAGTTGGGTGGTGGAAGTGACAAATCAAAGCTTCTTAGTGTCACTGGTTGATACCTGGGATAAAATTAAGAGATTGCAGGAAGAGGCAACAGAGAAAAAACGCAGAAGTTGGAGTAGAGCAGGTTGTGTACAAAGAGAGAAATATGATGTCTAGATTTCAAATTAAGGAAAAGTTGTGTTACCAGATTCTTTACTGGCCTCAATGGCTAGATATTACCATGGTCAAGTTCATCTTGGTAAAGATGTAATGAATCTCACATTTAAATAGACATGGTACAACCCCAGATTTAGGTTAATTGCAGAAGCAATATGTGTTACATGTCAACAAATGAATGTAGGAAAACACACTGTGGTTAATTTGAGCCATATAGGCAGGTCGGGAAGTCCATTTAACAGGATGCAACTTGACTTTGTTGAAATGCCTTCCTGTAATGGATTGAAGTAGGTGCTGGTAATTGTGTGCATGTTTTCCCACTGGATAGAAACCTATCCAACATGTAGGAATTAAAGTCTTACTGTTGCCAACCTGCTGTTCAGAAAGCTGATACTCAGATATGGGTTCCCGACTTCTTTGGAATCAGATCAAGGAACTCATTTTAATAATGAGATCATAAAGTTGTGTGCAGCACTGAACATTGAGCAAAAGGTGCACTGCAGTTAAAGACCAGAGTGCCACTACAACATTGAAATGGCCTGATGTATTACCACTTGCCCTGATGAGCATGCGTAGCACCCCTGACAGGAAGACAGGATTGTCGCAGCATGAAATCCTTATCAATCAATCAATCAATCAATCAGGGATTTGTAAAGCGCGGCTACTCACCCATGAGGGTCTCAAGGTGCTGGGGGAATTGGGGGGGGGGGTTGGTGCTGAGGATCAGTCGAAGAGCAAGGTCTTTAGACAGGGTGGGGTGTGAAATGAAGTTACCGGCAGTACCTGTCAATACACTTGTGAGAGTAATAGATGATTTGGTGCTGAATTATTGAATAGGTCTGGCTGATGTGGTTTGCTCTTTATCTCCTCATGTTGAAGCAGCAACAGTTCAAACGGCTTAGAACCAAGGTGGAAAAGACTGTATTAAGTCATCTTGTTGAGGACAACAGCTGTGAAGAGTGCTGGTCTTCCAAACCGGATTCACTCAAGCCACACATGCAAAGTTCTGTGTCCTCTTGAAGACACAGATTCTGATCTCCTATGAGTGAATGCAGAAGAAGAAGGGGTTCAGATTAACCAAGCTGTGAGGACTGAACGAGTAGCTGAAGCAGAACTTGTGAGAGATGGTGAAAATGCAAGCATTCTGAATGCACATAAAGATGCAGGAGAGCAAAGTCAAAGCCAACTGACTCCTGCCAACACAGCAAACGTTGTGAGTTCAGTCGCACCTGAAAAGAGAACTGCAAAAGGAGATCAATGGCTTGCAGCCACACCTGACCTGGTTGCTGATAAACTCATAGCTATAACAGAAGTGGTTGAAGAGTCAAATCGAAGTGAAGTAGCAATTTGTGCTGAGAGGAGAACAAAAAGAAAAAGAGTGCCAAGCTGCAAGTACTCTTTACCTGAATGGATCTATCTTGTTGCAAATGAATGGGAAAATGAGTTTCTGGCCTTTTGTTTTGACAGTGAGAATTCAGTTAAACATTCTGGAACTTGAAATCGCATTTTAACTGAGTTTTGAAAAAACCTTGCCAATTGACCAACAAAGAAATTACACACTGGAGGTGATAATAAGTGATTATCAGACTGTGATTTATTAAAAATGAACATTTTGAACTATTTTTGTGAACCTCTCAGTTGAAACTTGCTGAACTTTCTAGAAGATCGAGAACTGTTGCAAATAAGTGTAGAAAGACTTCTTGAATAACGACTTAAGATTTTATTTTGTTTGCTTTTGCTTTCGAACTTGTTTTGTTTTCTTTTTCCTCTTTGATTCTACAGAAGCGTGAACCCAAAGCAGGGTAAACGTAGTAAATGCAAATATGTATGCATTGGTTTAGTCATAGTATGTATAATTCTGTGCATGTTATTGATGGCAGGAATGAGTGTTATAGTGAAAGAAAATATGTAAACCACAGCAACTCCAGTACAGGGAATATCACCATCCAAGCAGGACAAGAGACATAAGGGAGAGGGATTGCTTCTTTGAAATAACACAAAGGGAGATTTGTTTTAGCCTGCTGTATTAGTACGTGGACACAATGAAAGTGCGTGACTGTTATGTGTGCCCACAGATTTCTTTGTTAGTACAAGAAGGGATCACAACTTACCACTGACTTATGGCATTAGTTGCAGCTTACTGTTAACACGTTTGTGCAATCAGGACTACAAGCAGTATTTTTACTCAAACTTTGATCTTGTTTTCTCTTTTGTTCCTGTTAATCAGCATTTGAGCAGCATTACAAAGACTAAGAATACAGATATAATACATGGGTTCTTTAAACTTACACTAAGGTTTGGCACAGCATATGCACGCAGGAATAACCTAATGTATTCTCAAACAAGTAGAGAAAGAGTTTATTAAACAAGTTGATGACAGAAGAAAAGCAACGAAAGAAAAGATAGATAAGGGTATAGTTTCACAGAGTTACAAGAAGAAATCCATTTATAACACACCTGATATATAAGAATGCTTAGCCTTAGATTGGCAACATGTAGGGAAACTTTGCATATATAGGTCATAATCAAACACTGACAATAAATCTGTGGGAATGAGTGAATGCAGACATGTGTTTTTGTTTAAGAATGTATGGGATTTTATGAAAAATGGAGATAATCCCACTATGCCTAGTGTATATCACATTTGTGGGAAGAACCCTTTTACAGGTTAGCAAAAGGTTGATATTGCACTTGCTATTGAGGAGTGTGCTTGTCCCGAACATCTACCAAGTAGACAGCATTGACAATCCAGCAGGGAATGAAAGAGTTAAAATGAGGATTAAAAGAGGAGCAAGTAGTTCAGAAATTACTGGAGATATTTTTGGAGCTTTTATTCTATCAGTGGGTGTGATCTTGAATGACATTAAGAGAAGGAAGTTATCAATTATTGTAGATGTCAAATGATTTTGCGGGAGCAATACTCTTAATGGACGTGGAAATGGTTGGGTTAAGATCAATGGTTTTGCAAAATCGTCTTGCGTTAGACGTCCTTTTAGCAAAAGAAGGCAGGGTCTGCCAAGTTTTAAAGCTGCAACATTGTTGCAAGTACATACCTGACAACAGTTAAGAGATAAGGAGATATCTTTCTACTCTGACGAGTCTGAAAAATGACTTGAATGACCTGAAACAGACAAATATTTTGGAAACTGTAGATGAAGGATTCTCTAAAGTAGGATCCTGTGTTGGAGATTTAGGAAATGGATTTGTGAGAATGATCCTAAAAACTTTATTGATTGTTACAGTGTGCATAATTTGTGCACTTGGATTTTACAAGTCTTAGAGTTTCTGGAAGAGGCAAAGAATAAACGGGGAAAATATTGAAATAGAGAATATGAGAAACATATTGCAAGACTTTGAAGAGAATTGAAAATTACCACAGACCATACTACAAGACTTGGAGTTGTCTCATTATAAATGAGAATGTCCTATTGTGATGGCACAAATCGCCGTCAGAAGAGGGACTGATAGAGATCAAATTTTACGAATACATTAGTGGCATAGACATTTGCACATGGCAATGTACATACCTTTGTTTAAAGCTTAATTGAGAAACTAACATGAAATATAAAAACTTGCAGGTTCGAATTACAGCTGGCATTGAGCATTCATATTAATAATGTGTGCAGAAAAATAAATGCACGTTTAAACTATTTCTAAGGTCATAAATAATGTTTGCAATTAAATCATTTGCTTTGCATATTTGATTCAAATTATAAGGTGCGCAATAGGAATTGTGTATATTTATTGTATTAATAATATGTTTCTGGGCTTCCTTAGCTAGACTAGGCCTGAAGATTCATTTTGCAGCAGTAGCGGAAGAAATTCAAGTTCATTCTGTCCCCTTTAACCTGAAATGATTCTTAAGTTGCTAATGTACTGGTGAATGTCCTATTGTATTAAAGTTGGAGAACGTGTCTTGATAAATAACAAATGTAACAGTCTTTGTTCTAGCTGTTGAACAAGACAGGAAGCCTTATTACATTTGTCTGTGGAATGTTAGAATCATCCTGAGAGATGTGGGAAAGAATCCCAAAGTTGCAATTGACAAATAAATGTAATATTTTGGTGGAACTGTATGAGTTAATTGACATGACTTCACATCTTCCCTGTGAAAATCCAGAGCAGATGCAAACTTGATGTTGTCAACGTTTTCCCATTGGATTTTGATCAGTCTGCACAAGATGGGCAAACACAGTCAACCAATCAGAGTTTAATGAACATTTGTAGTTAGGGGAAGGCTTTTGAGATTTTTAGTCAGTCTCAGTCTGAGTTAGTCTGTCAGAGTCCTCCTGGGGTATTCACGCTGCCACCTCCTGTTCCTCGCCAAGTCTTCTGCCATACTCTTTAGTCTTTATGTTATGAGTTTTCCTTTAGTCTATTTACCCCATTCGCTTATACTGTTCAGTACTAATATGTCCAACGAATTCTGAACTGCTGACCTGATCTATGTGCAGCTCGAGTTCTGCACTGCCCTGATGCTGCTTTCAACGGATGCTGAGAGTCGGTGAACGCTCTCTCTAGATGAATCCTTCCTGTCTGCTGTCCCATGAGGAGAGATTAATATAAATGTGGTTTCTTGTTTCCTTTTAAGCTTAGATGATTAAATCAGTGTATTTTTTTAGAGTTACCCTACTTAGATGATTTTCCAAATTATTTTTGTCTTTTCTTTTGTTTTGTCCGCATGTGTTAGTCCGTCCTCACACATGCAAGTCCAAATTCGTATTAGAGATAAGGATGGCCCAGCTCTGAAAACTGATTGTTGTTAACTGAATTTTAATGATCTACTGATGTCACCATCATCTGCTTTGAAATCTGATTCTAATGTGCATATTATAGTTTTGTTGATTTGTATTATTCTCTTGGAGTGTTCAATAGCATTGATGTTTAGTAGGCTCAATCTCTTAAGATGTTTTGGTCAACCTATGGTTTTTATGTATGCTTATAACTTAGTTTTGTACACCATTTATGTTACACTAACTTTGAGATTATAATAAAGCTTTTAAACTGTGTTCAGTTAGGAGTTTGATTTTGTGGTCAAATTAGTTATGCAGTTTAAGTTGGTTAATGTTTCTCATGTTGTTGGTTTATACTGAATGAGTCTGATTACCACACTCCTCACTGAGTCCAAAGATCCAGTCGACTTCTTGCAGGTGGGATACAGTACAGAGTCTCACCTGAGCGCTTGTGGTTTCTGATCCCGAGGTGGGAAGAAGACCTCCGCTGTTGCTCCAGAAGCAGCAAAAACGGCACTGCTTTCATTAAATGTAATTAAAGTTTTGCTATACTGCAATATAAAACCTGAGTAAAGCCAACTCTGTGTATTGTGTGCTATGATTTAATTAAAATCTTTAAGAGGCCATGCAGTAAAAAATGTTGCTTTAGAACTCAAACCCCAGCAGACACCATCAAACAAACAAAGATTATAAGAGTGTTTCCTAAACTGTGGGTTGTGAGCCAATTTTTGGTGGGTTGAGAAAGTCCAAGCAATAAATCAAGATGGTTTTGAAATTTGTATTTAGCTTGTCAAATTTGCTGTACTTTACAGACAGAGTTCAAATGCCAGGCTATGTCTTTTGACAAATTGCTGCTTTTTTAACATGTGAATTGGTGTTTACAGACTCCTCCCACTTTATTGTCAGAGGAAGAAAAGTAAAGAGAATTATGTAACAATCACGCTTGGGTACAGGTGTGTCAATGAAAAGGCTGTAGGATGTCATTTTTTGTATCAAATAACAAAATGTAAATGCCTGTAAATAAAATGTACACTTTCAGCACTTAGGAAAACAAAAAGGAACCACAGTTTTTTTGTAATTCAGAAATGTGATGGATACAGAGATTTTAATAGGATGAAAACAAGCCAAGTCGTTTTATGTAGTGATGCACAAACGATGCACATTCATAAGAACCCAATTTCCACACATTTCATTTGTGTGCTGTGTAGTTTTAGCAATAACCTGTTTACTGGACATTTCAAAGGAAAATGTGTTGTCTGTAAATGACTGTGCACTGCCATACTATGCTTTAGTGATATTAGAACAAGTCACCTGTCTCATGTCCAAGAAAGCTGGGTGGGTCGCAAAAGTTGGGCATCCTAAAAAGTGGGTCATGGTTCTGAAAAGTTTGGGAACCCCTGTTGTAGAATGTTTATGGTTGGTGATTATTAGACTTGCCGGGCTAGGTATAGAATTGTTTTTTTTATTTCTGCATTGCCTAGCCCTATTAAGGTCATCCTATTTTCAGAGATATGACTTCAAGTTTACTGCATAATCACTGGGTGTAAGAGTAACCTGCTCAAGGTCACTTACATGGCGACGGACTCAGTTAAAAGAACAGTTTTTAAAAGAAAAAGAGTTTGACGAAGGGCCTGAACAAGACTCAAAATGTGAGGAAATTACACCTGCACAGGATCATCCAGGGCATAAGGTTCGAAGTCAGTACATGACATGAGTCTGCGTTATTTTGAACGCTATCCTCTCTCAAGCTACCTAACACCTTGTGTTTTCTTGCAGATCTCTTTCCACTCATAATCCATCTGGTCTTATGTACTTCCTCTCTCTCTGTGTCTGGACTATCTGTATATCATCCTCTGCCTGTTCACCATACGGCATCCACGCTTGACTGATCCTAATCTGATGCTCCTTCACCAGAAATATTTACTGCTGCCAGCCCTCCCCAAAGCCCATGAGCCCATTATCTTGTGTGATCATATGCCTCTCACTCTGAGTCTGGCAAATCTAGCAGGTTAGAGAGATGTTGCCAATGTTGCCTCTGGTTCACACAGACGTGGTTGAGCTCCATTATGTGTCAGTGAACCCATTTTTCCTAACATTTGAGCGCATGTTCTCATATGAGCTCGCACAGACTCACATAATAATAACAAAAACACATTTATGGACACTCACACTGACAAAAGTTTAATTCTGGTATATTTTTATGTGTCTACCTTATGTGGTAGATAAAGACATTGGCAAAGACAAGGACACAGCAGCACACTCAGAGTAGCACATAAAAGGAAGATGTATTATTGGTAGGGATGCGCAGTACCCACCCCCTGCTTTTCAGCTCGCAACCATGCTCATGGGACTGCATTGAATGCAGCAATCTGGGGGAAGAGATAAACACAGGCATAGTGTCATAAGATTTTGCTGGGTAGAACGAGCTATCTTTTCCTAACTATTATTAGTAGCTAAAAGGAAAGATCTGCATCGAAGTCAAGATTTTAAAACTGCAATATGATTTTGAGGTGAGGCTTTGGGTAAACTTGCCAAAACACATAAGTCCACGCTCCAGTCACTGAACAACTTGTTAGTACTTTGGCGCATGAACTCTTTTTTGTTCATTTGCTAATCTTGTATTATGGGCACAATTGGCCTGTGCCATTTGTGAGCAGGAACGCTTCTGCTCAGGTTCAGGCCAGACTGCTTGGATTGGCGGTGCCATAATTACTGGAGGCCATGTTCCCCGAGTGTATGTGAAAGATTTTCTGCATTTCATATTTTTTGTGCATAGTGTAACAACGTGCAGAATATAGATTTGTTCTTGATTGCCTATGGATACACTGATATAGTGCTAATCCAACTGAAACAAAATCGCTGTGACCAGTGCTTAATTTGTAAATAAAAAGGTGCCGGTGCCCAAATCCCTCCACTTAAACATGTGGCTTCTCCAATTAAATGTGAGGAACACGGAATACCAAGGCGGCGTAATCCTGAAGCCATCTCGGGCCTCTTTAATCCATTTAAAGCCACTCCCTGCCCCTTCAGCTCACTCTTGCAGCTTCCTACTTTCTCCCTTCGTGACACTTTTCAGTTTTTTCCTACCTCCGTCTGTCCGATATGTGTCTTTTGCTCGCAGCAAATGCTTTATGCAGAAGAATAAGCACCGGCCCGCAAAAATAAGTGCCGGTGCTCAGCACCGGAAACAACAAGAACAATTTAAGCACTGGCTGTGACTTATGGAACTATGTTTTTCAAGCTTATGTTAAATAGGCCCCAATTTAGGCCTATATGTTATCTTGTTCATAATGGATGTCTCCTCCTGCATGCAAATACTATCAAGGTACACTGTTCCAATGTGCTGGACACCCCACAACCAATTAGGTGGGGAGTTAGCAGCTCATAGAGCACATTAGTTTGTTAGAAGCAAGTGCTCGCACTCACCAGTAGGTAATATGTTACATCATCGGGCATTCCTACTTGCAGGCAGGTGCTGAAATGCCTGATGGAGATCTTTTCCTGGTGGTTGCCAGGAAAAGTGAAATGTGAGGAGGACTAGAATAAGTGTGGTTAAAATTGACTATAGTTACCGGATTTATATATTTTATTGCAAGAAGAGTTAATTGGGACCTATGTCAATAAGGACCTATATCAAGGTTGAAAACAGAAAGGGAAAATACTAGGTATAATGACCTGTTTTCCGCAAAAAGATGTGAAATCCGAGGGGCTCCTGCATGTAAACTGTTCATCATTTCTGCAGCACATGGTCAAGCAGAGTCCTGTTTGCTTATTGCCATTCACGTTGTTCTTGCTGATCTTGAAGAAAACTTCCAGCACAGTCACAATCATTTTTCTTTTCCTAGACCTTCCACAAACTCACTGTACCCTATTCATGCATAGTAGTTTGCTTTTGTTCTTGTAATGAGTTTATCCTGCCATCTCCGGATGACATTAGCATAGAGTTGGTAGATTCAATATTCATACAGTGGGATAGAGCTTAAGTGATAAGGCAATATGATGTTTTATAAAACTGCTCCGATTTGCTGAAAATATAGGGCCAGATGAAAAAAAAATCAGATTAGCGATGTCTAAATAGCAGAGCCATAGAAACCACTATTAGGGAATCGCAAAACGATATGTATGTAACCACTGATTCCACTAATAGCGATTCCTTCTGATTCTGATTCCCAGAATTAGGAAATTGCAATTTTGGAAATCTCAAAATTGCGATTTCCTATTAGCAAATCACAAAATTAGGAAGAGTTGCACTCTGGATGCAGAATGATTATGTCAAACCAGGATGTTCACAAATACAGGGTGCAGCCACAACCCAGAAACCTAGGAAGGTGCAGGAAGGGAGAGGTAACAGCTGTGGCTGCAGAAGAAGAAGGACCAATGGGTGCAGAGACACAGGCATTACCTGGCATGCTTTGATGCCTTCACCCATTCCATCAATCAATTAGCAGTAGCCACAACAATTCTTGCAAGGAGAGCTGTCAACATATAGAATGACATGGGGCACTGCTCTCAGGATGTTGCACATGGGCTAGTTCAAGTAACCACAGCCTTTGAGAACATATAGGTTCACAACCTCTCTGTCCCCAACAAACTGCAGCCACCTGAGAGTGAAGATGGCTTCAGCATCACTGCCACGTCTATGCAGGAGGTATGCTGTACAAGGCATACACGCCAGAACACTTCTGGGTCGGACATGTCCTCACTTCCACAGGCCAGTGTTGCTAACAAGGCACCCAGCCGCAAAGACATTAAGAAGTGACTACATTGAACACTCAAAGTCATGAATTAACTGTTTATGTTCTTTTGTTTGTAGTGGCATACCTTCTTGCCTAGTTGACACAATATTATAACTGCAATGGATACAGTTGCTTTAGGAAAGTGACATTATTGTGACAATCTGAATGCAGGGTGATCTTTCAGTTATGCACCATGCATTACTATCCTGCATGATGTTCATTTCTTAGATGTTGTAATCACTCTTAACTCAAAGATAGTTGCTGGTGATCTCTGTGCATCGCGCACAACCCTATGCTGCATGTGTCCTGTCCTGCTGCACGTGTAGTGATGGTAAGTCATCATCTGAGTCAGATTCCTCCTCAATTGTGATGTGGTGTATTATGGCACATGGGGCGATGATCTTACAGCATGTCTCAGGTCTGTACAGCAGTGCTCTGTCAGTCTTGTTGAGGCAGTGAAACCTGGACTTCTGTATCCCGAAGGTCCTCTCGACAATGGAGCATGTTGTCTTGAGCACCCTGCTGTACTGCCTCTCACTTCTTGTTATAGGAGTCAGGTATGTAAAGAACCGAGGGATTCAAGGAATATGTACTGTCTTCCTAAGGGCATGATAAGGAATACCATTAATTCACATCACACACAGTACTGCCCACTACATTCATGGAGCCAACTATTCTCTTACCAAGTAAGAAACCTCGTCAAATTCACCCTGTGAGAGTCAGTTTTGTATACCACTGTGGCTGAACATGGAGGAGTAATGGGTTCTGCCTAGGAATCTGGCAACAAGATCTGTTATGATACATGTGGCATCACACACTACCTGAACATTGAGAGAGTGTGAGCTTTTCCTCATTGGGAATCTGTGCTACCTGGTAAAACATTAGTTTGGTCTGTTGAAGCTATTGGGGGGTATTTAGAAAATAAATATATTGGTTACCCTTGCTAACCATGATAGGCAGGAACCTGTGGAAAAGCAATTAGTGACATATCCCATGCCAATTCTATGATCCCCTGGTAACTGCCAGATGCTAGGATGTGAAGGCAACACAATACTTGCACATGTGGTGGAATTGCATTGCTCCAGAGTGTTGGGACCTTTGGCTGAGGTTGTAACTCAGCCATAAGTTCAAGGATTACCTCAGTACAGAGTCTGTACCTCTCAAAAATCTCTTTCTCTGTCTGTTGAAACAGTGTGGCCCTCATCCTAAATATCCTCGCTGGTCCTATCCTCCTTCTCTGCTTGCCAGCCAAAAATTCACATACTCCTCGGCAAAACATACAGGGCTCCGATTCTGAAAGGCCTTGATGCATTTTGGTGCCTTTTTATGGCTGCACCTAGGTACCACCTGATCCAGATGGATGGTAATTTATTTCCTAAATCGCCATTTTGCGACTATTGGCAATTAGGAAATACTTTACTTGCTGTTAGCGATTCGCTATTTGGAAATTGCTATTAGCGTTTTCCACAATACAACTTCTACTGGATAGAAATTGCATGTTGCATCACCGCAAATGCCTTTCGTAGACGCCAAAATTGCATTTTGCCTTTCCTAATAGCCCGAAATTGCGGTTCACACATTAGGAAATGCAAAATGCCTTCGAACATGTGAGCCATAGTTCTTTTGCTCACACCATGAAGATTTAGCAAAAGTATTTATTTTCTGTGCAAGAGAGTGATAATTAAACCTCTGATTTTGGGGGTGAGTCAGAAGACTTTCGCTATTTAATTTGCTGCTCACATGGAGCCTAGAATTCTTCTGATCTGCACTTTATTTTGTATGACCTATTTTCTGATGGTCTTTATTTAGCAGTGGCTTTATGCATTTGGATTAATTATCTCTGTATCATACTGTTTGAACTTTTATATTAAATCCCTTAAATGAATTCCTGACCTAGAACATAGTTATTCCGTCTATCCTAACCTAATAGGCTGTTTTTTTATATGTTTTGGGGTGCCTTACCTTAGGAACCTGAGGTTTAAACATGTCTATGATTCATCAACCCAGGGCAAGTTATTGAGGTAATATATTTTGGGGTGTACAAATGTATGTGTTTCCTGTGCCCAAAGACAGAAATGGACACAAGTGGGTTGGGACGAGCAGAGACAACAGTATGCCTGCTGACTGATCACCTGCCTCTAATATGGTTGTTAAAATTAAGTTCTGCTATAAGGCACACTGCTGAATGAAGAACTGTTAGGACAGATGCTAACTGCCCTGAAAGCATAGCAGTGCCTCGGTCAGTGCAGGTTGATGAATAGAGGATGGGCTACAATGTGAAGCCAAGAAAGACTAAAGAGAGTCTTGGGAGTTAAACAAAAAGCCTAGTGATTTACTTTGTCCTATTATATTGGGGTAAGATAATTGACGGAGCATTGCTTATCAGGCGTTAATGCTTTTAAGAATGTTTTGAAGTGAGGATCTGGAAATAAAGGGCCTTATTTATACTTTTTGGTGCAAAACTGCACTAACGCAGTTTTGCACCAAAATGTTTTGCATCGGCTTGCAACATTTTTTAGCACCAGCTGGGCACCATATTTATGGAATGTTGCAGGCCGGTGCAAAGGGTAGGCTAGCGTAAAAAAAAAAATGAGGTTAGGCAGGTTAGTGTCAAAATAAATGACTCTAACCAGATTAGTGTTATTTTTGGACAGTAATGGGCATATTTATACTCTGTTTGCACTGAATAAGCGTCATTTCTTTTTACTCTAATTCGGTGCAAAACTAACTCCATATTTATACTTTTGTGCTAGACCCGTCTAGCACCAAATTTATGGAGTTAAAGTCATTTTTTGGAAGTGGAAGCCTACCTTGCCTTAATGAGATGAAAGGTAGGCGTTCCTGTGCAAAAACTCTGCCTGTTGGATTCCCTGTCTGAGTCAGTTTGACAGTTGGGCTGGTTGCACCTCACACTAGACAATGACACAAAGGGAGCTGGGGTGTAGTCTGCATTTCCTGATGAGCCATCTGTGCTAGGAGGGAGGGGAGGAGTGGTCACTAACACCTGAAAGGGCTGTGCCTGCCGTCACACAATGCAGTCTCCAACCCCCTGGTGAGTGTCTGAGGCCTGGCCTGGGTAAGGCAGGATTTCACATTCAAGAGGGACTTTGCTTTGAAGTAGGACTACTTCAAAGGAAAAATTGGGTATAAGAAGGGCACCCAAAACCACAGACTTTAGAACACTTCAGGAAACCAAGAGGAACCTCTGCCTGTAGAAGAGCTGAAGAGCTGCCCTGCCTGTGACTGTGCTTTGTGGAGCTATCCTGCAGTTGCTGCTTCTGCCAGAGTAAGAGGGCAAAGACTGGACTTTGTGTGCCTTCCATCTTGTGAAGATCTCCAAGGGCTTGATTTAGAGCTTGCCTCCTGTTGTTTGAAGTCTCAGGGACAGCAAAGAATTCTCTCTGCCAGCACCTGGAGTCTCTGGAGAGACTCCTACTCTGCCTGGTGGTGCCCATCCAGTTCCTGGGACCCTGAAAGGAGAAGTTGACAGCCTAAGAGGAAGAAATCCATGCACAGAATGCCATGTGGGGAAAAGATCGACGCAAATCCGATCTACGGCTGAAAAATAGACGCGCCTCCGGCTTTGTGGCTGAAAATCGACACTCACCTGCAACGCGACTGAAGAATCGACGCACGGAGCTGGAGAAACGATGCGCAGCATCGCTGACGAAGGCTGGGAGATCGCAACCCATGCTACATGGTTTTTGGATCATCGTGCGGCTGGATTTCAGACGCAAGTACCGCTGGGTGTGTAAAAACAACGCAAGGCCTGCCTGGACCCGAGAGTGCTGACCGGATCGACGCATCGGTCTCCTGTGGAGAGAAGAAACGACACGCCTGACCCGACACAAGGAGAAACAACGCAAGGTATCGCTCGTGAGTGAAATTAACGCATTGCAAGCCCTTTTTGACGCACACTTGCCCGTGCTGGGTTATTTTTGATGTACCCATGGTACATTTTCATGCTAACAGTGTTAATGTGTGTTTAAAATTACATGAAGACTCTTTTTGCATTTTTAGTGATAACTTGATTTGTGCATTGTGGATTTTTGTCATTTTGTTGTTTTGTTTAGATAAATATTTCCTATTTTTCTAAACCTGTGTTGTGTCATTTTGTAGTGTTTTCATTAAGTTACTGTGTGTGTTGGTACAAATACTTTACACCTAGCACTTTGAAGTTAAGCCTACTGCTCATGCCAAGCTACCAAGGGGGCAAGCAGGGGTTAGCTGAGGGTGATTCTGTTTTACCCTGACTAGAGTGAGGGTCCTTGCTTGAACAGGGGGTAACCTGACTGCCAACCAAAGACCTCATTTCTAACATTGGTGATCAGCGGTTGGGATTGGACTTGTATTTATACTTGACATACAGTGATTAAGTGTTCACTACTGTTTTGAGTTCAGACCACTACGTGACCACATACTACTTGTGTTGTGATTTTGCTTTTGCTTCTTGGGGCTGTTTTTGTTCTACTTCTATTTTTGCTGATCCCTTGATTGACTTTTCTTGATGTCAGGAATCCCCAAGGTGCCTCCTGCTGCGTTATCTGTCAGCATCCCCAGGGATTATAGTTAAATCATATCTCTGTTCCTGGTTAAACCTTCATGTTTCTAAGTAAACATAATGTGCTGTGTTACACAATTGGTTTTATCAATGCTTGTTTTACCAATGCTTGTTTGCTAATGTGAGCAGGTGTAGACATGTGCCTCTAATTGGGTGTGGTATAGACATGTGCTTCTAATTGGGTGTGGTGACTCATCTACATGTGGAAACTCAACTGCTTTCCTTAATGGCTATAAATAGCAGAGTGAAGCAAGACTCCCTGCTTGGCTTTGTTTTGCTTCATGATCTCAGCATCTGATTTGGCAGTCCAGCCCTTGCTGTCATCCTTGTATTCAGGACTTTTGAGGCAATTCTTTTCTTCATTCCTGTACCAGCTGACACCAGGCATTCCTCCAGCACACCGGCAAAGACTGCAGCTTAGTGACTAGTATTCTCCAGGCAGTTTGTTCTTTGAGCGCAGCACTTTCTTAGAACAGCTGGTGTATTTCAGACCTCGTATTTTGGCAGAGTGCTTATCTTGAAGAGACAAATGCATTTCTGAACATTCTTAATGTGCTTCAGATAATCGGCTTGAGCTCAAGTACTACAAAAAGTGACAGTGCAATTTTAAAAGAGCATTTACATGACTTTTCTTTCTCTAATAGCAGAGCTCTTGGATTTAAATTGTGTCATTCATGCCTGTGTTTCAGGTTTGAGGAATTTGCTTTTGAAGGGTTTTTCACACACACAGTGAAACCAAACCAAACTGTGTCACCCTAACTGTTTAAACCCAGAGTGGACATTTGTATTTCTTGGATTGTTTTAGTTTAACCCTATGCATGCAGGAAAGTTATATGTGATATAATAAATGGCCTTGTTTGTCTTTCTTGTGCATGGTAAGTGCAACCACAGTTCTAATTGTAGTGTGCAACAGTGAATCTCTGTGAAGCCAGCCCTAGTGTCGCAGTACTTATTGTTATGGTACTCAGTTTGGGTTTTTGCTAATACAGTGTTAGTAATTGGTGCAACAGTTATTATTATCCAAGAAAAGTGCTGGAGCATCCCAGTGTTCTTCTACCGCTCCCGTGCCCATATCAGAAAGAGAGATTCAGTTTCAAGGAAGTTGTGTGCACTAACTCTACTATCACTCTGTCAACAACAACCTGCCCCCCGAAGATACAGGGTGCCTGGCTGGACCAACAAGACGTGGAAGTGTTTTGTCTCTTTCTCTTCCACTCCCCCTTTCCTTTTGGGACACCTGCTGGGGTTTCTGTGTCTACCAAGAAGTGCCGAGAGGTGTTCCAGGAGGTAGGAGGTCGGGGGCATACCATTGCCCCTGCAGACATCCTGCTTTTCAGGTGAGTGGCCCCATCTCAACACTTGAACTTCATTTGGGAACTTGTTTTCTGCCTTTGGAACTTTACACTTATACCTCTTCATCATGTCTCAATCTGGAGATGCATCAGCTGGAACTGCTTTTGATTTGGAAAAACTGGGGAGCTATGCAGTAGCTCAGTTGAAGCAGTTTTGCAAAGATTTGACCTGTCCCATTAAGAGCTCTTCCAAGAAGGAGGAGCTTCAAAAGGCGCTGAGGGCGTGGGTGACAGCCAAATAAGCTGAGGGGCACACAGAGGAGGAGCAGGGTGAGGAGGTGGGGGTACAAGTCATTTACAATGATGTAGTGGATGGGCCTGTTATGCCCTGGGAGAGAGTCTCCAGAGCAGGTAGCAGTGTGTCCTCCAAGGGTCTGACACCTGAAGAGTTACAGGACAGACAGAGAGGGAAAACCAATTGGAGCTGAAACGGTTCAGTCTAAAGATGGAGATGGAGAGTGAGATGGACCAGAGAAGGTTGGCCTTTCAGGAAAGGAAGCTGCAGCTGGCTCCTGAGCTTAGCTTGAAAGAGTTAGACCAGAGGAGCCAGTCTAGCAGAGATGGTGGCAGCAATCCCACAGTGCAGCCTGAGAAGAGGGTGCACATTCCTAAAGACCTTGTGAAGGATTACAAAAGGGAGGATGACATATACTTATGGCTCAAGGGGTATGAGTCCTCTTTCCACATGAATCTGGTCCCTGAAGCTCATTGGGGGGCAGCTCTGTGGAAGCCCTTTGAGGTAGAGGGGAGGGATACACTGACAGCCTTAGGGGATGCTCAGAATCTCACCTACACTATCATGAAAGATGCCCTACTCACAAGGTATGGCCACACCCCTGAGCAGTATAAGGACACGTTTAGGTCCTCTAAGAAGAGGGAATCACAAACATGGTTGGAATGTGTTGATTCTTATTGCAGGTCACTGGATGGTTGGGTGAAGGGCAGTAAGGTGACTACGTATGAAGGGCTTTACAATCTGATTGCTTGGGAGCACTTGTTCAGTTTATGTTTTCCAGAGCTGCGTCAACACCTGATTGACCCCAAGCTGACTGATCCCTGGAGGCGTGCCACGAAGCGGACTGCTGGGAGAGCACCAGGGTCCAAAAGAGGTATGGGGAGACCATGCCAAGGGTGGGCAGGGTCCCTCTCAGAAGAAAGGAGGGGGTAAGGGTAAACAGGGGAGTTCTCTAAAAGGCCCCAAACTGATTCCCAGGGTAAGGATTCCCAAACCCCAGTGAGAAGAAGCCATCGTTCTCCAAAGGGTAGCCAGTGGCAGGTGGTCCACCACGTAAGTGCTATGCATGTGACCAGGTGGGTCATGTGAGGGGGGACCCCAAATGCCCCAAAAGTACACCGGCATCCACTGGTGCACCGTCCCAGGGTTTGGCCAGTGTAGCACTTGGGGAAGAGTTGGTTCCAGGTGGGTGGGTGCCAGCTGAGATGACCCTTGTCTCACTAGGGGACAGTGATATGGTCCAGAGAACCCTCGTGCCTGAGAACACTAAGAAGTACAGGCAGTGGGTGACCATCAATGGACAGAGGGTGGAGGCTCTGAGAGACACAGGAGCCAGTGTGACTACAGTGAGGAGTCACCCCTGGTGTCTGAAGAGCAGATAGATCCCCGGGTACTTCACCAAGTAGTTGCAGTGGACAACTCGGAGCACCTGTGCAGAGTGGTGCACGTTCCCTTTGAATGGGGAGGGAGGTCTCAGGTTCCTGGAAGGTAGCTGTGAGTCCAACCATGCCTGTTGATTGTTTGCTAAGCAATGACCTGGAGGATTCCCCTTGGAAGGAGGTGGAACACAGGTCTCACTTGGAGATGTTGGGTCTGCCTGGGTGGGTATGCGTATCCGCCCGGTCAATGGCAGCCCGCCAGGGTAGTCAAGAGCCCCTGGAGCCTGAAAGAGTGGCCCAGGGCACCGCCAAGAAGAGGAAGGGCAGGGGGTGCGAGAAACCAGCCCCAGAAGTTCCCACGATCTGGGAAGAGGTGGAGCCTGAGGGTGACGCCCCAGAGCCTACAGGGGAGCAGGTGGCTGAACTGGGGGAGGTCCCTGAGCTGTCGCAGTGGCAGCATGAAGGGGGACCCACCAGGGAGGCATTCTGTGAAGCACAGAAGAATTGCCCACTCTTGAGGGACTGCGGTAGCAGGCTGCAGCCCAGGCGGCTGGCGAGGAGCCCAGCACTCACCTGATCTATTGGGAGGATGGCCTCCTGTATAGTGAGCCTAAGGTTCCTGAGCCTGGGTCAGCTCGTATACTGGTGGTACCCCAGTGCTTCAGGGCCTTTCTACTGGGTTGGCTCATGATGTACCTTTGGCAGGACATCTGGGGCAGGACAAGACCTATAAGAGGCTTGTCTCCCACTTCTATTGCCCCAGATGAGCAAGCATACTGCTACACACTGTAGGTCTTGCCAACTTGCCAGTCAAGCGGCAAGAGTGGGGAGAAATGTAAGGCCAACCTTTACCTGTGGTTAGTACTCCCTTTGAGAGGGTAGGTGTTGACATTGTGGGGCCTCTGGACCCCAAGACACCTTGGGTAACAGGTTCATCCTGGTCTTGGTAGACCATGCCACCCGGTACCCAGAAGCCATTCCTCTGAGGTCAGTCACTTCCCCTGTGGTGGGTCGTGCACTGATGGGGGGTTTTACCCGCATGGGGTTCCCCAAGGAAGTGGTATCTGATAGGGGTACCAACTTCATATCCACGTATATGAAGTTTCTGTGGAAAGTGTGTGGGGTAACCTACAAGTTCACCACACCTTACCACCCCCAAAGTAATGGTCTGGTTGAGAGATTCGACCACACCTTGAAAGGAATGATCATGGGCCTGTCAGAGCCATTGAGGCGGAAGTGGGACGTACTCTTGCCATGCCTTCTGTTTGCCTACAGGGAAGTGCCTCAAAAGGGACTTGGGTTTAGTCCCTTTGAGCTGATATATGGCCACCCTGTGAGGGGACCTTTGAGTCTGGTGAAGGAAGCTTTGGAGAAAGCTCCCAGTAAGCCCCCCCAGTATGTATTTAGCTACATGCTGGCTTTGAGAAACCAGACTGCCCGCTTCAGGAGTCTCGCTCAGGAGAACCTGGAAGCAAGCCAGGAGGATATGAAACGCTGGTATGACCAGAATGCCACTCTGGTCGAGTTTCAACCTGGTCAGAAAGTGTGGGTGATGGCGCCAGTGGAGCCTAGGGTGCTCCAGGATAAGTGGACTGGGCCATTTGAGGTGGTGGAGAGCAAGAGCGAAGTCACCTACCTGGTGGACTTGCAGTCTCCAAGGAACCCTTTAAGGGTCCTGCATGTCAACCGCCTCAAACCTCACTTTGAGCGGACTGAACTGTCCATGCTCCTTGCGACAGATGATTGGGTGGAGGAGGAGAGTGAGCCTCTTCATGACCTCCTGTCTGCAAGAGAAAAATATGGGTCAGTGGAGGGAGTGATCCTCTCCCCTCCCTGACTGAGCAGCAGTGTGACTGTCGCCACGTGTTGGGACAGTTTGCCTCACCGTTTTCCCTGATCCCAGGAGTCACACACTTGTGCACACATGATGTGGACACAGTACACCTATTAAACAAAAAGTTTACAGGGTGACTGACAGGGTCAGGGCATGCATTAAGAATGAAGTGTCCAAAATGCTTACCCTAGGGGTTACTGAGCACTCCAGCAGTCCTTGGGTCAGCCCAGTGGTATTGGTCCCAAAGGCTGCTGCACCTGGTGCCACTCCAGAACTCAGGTTCTGTGTGGACTACCAGGGACTCAATGCGGTCAGCAAGACTGACGCACACCCCATCCCTGAGCCTGATGAGCTCATTGACCGGTCAGAAGCTGCCAAGTACCTCAGTACGTTTGACTTAACATCTGGGCACTGGCAGAGTGCCTTAACAGAGGTCGCCAAGGAGAAGTCAGCATTCTCTACCCCAGATGGACACTTTCAATTTAAAGTCATGCCATTTGGGATGAAGAATGCCCCTGCCACCTTTCAGAGGTTGGTCAACCAGGTGTTGGCTGGGCTGGATGAGTTCAGTGCTGCCTACCTGGATGACATTGCTGTTTTCAGTTCCACATGGGAGGAACACCTGCAACACCTCTGGAGAGTGTTAGAGGCCCTGCAGAAGGCAGGCCTCACTATTAAGGTGAGCAAGTGCCAAATAGGGCAGGGTTCTGTGGTGTACTTAGGACACTAGGTGGGGAGTGGCCAGGTGGCACCCCCACGGCATAAGATTGATACAATTCTGGCTTGGGAGTCTTCCAAGACCCAGACTGAAGTGAGAGCCTTCTTAGGTCTCACAGGATACTACAGGAGGCTTGTCAAGGGTTATGGTACCATTGTTACCCCCTTGACTGAGTTGACTTCGAAGAAGCAACCCAGGAAAGTGATCTGGACAGAGGCTTTCCCTGAAGGCTGCCATGTGCACAGCAGCTGTGCAGAAAGCACCTGACTACTCCAAGAAGTTTGTTGTGCAAACAGACGTCTCAGAGCATGGTATTAGAGCAGTACTCTCACAGCTTAATGAAGAGGGCCTAGATCAACCCGTAGCCTTCATTGGCAGGAGGTTACTTCCCAGGGAACGTAGGTGGAGTGCCATGGAATGTGAAGCGTTTGCTGGGGTCTGGGCACTGAAGAAGCTAACACCCTACTTGTTTGGGACTCACTTCTGAGTTCAGACCGACCACAGGCCCCTCAGATGACTAATGCAGATAAGGGGTGAGAATCCTAAAGTGTTGAGGTGGTCCATTTCCCTATAGGGGATGGACTTTACGGTGGAACACCGTCCTGGTACAGAGCACACCAATGCTGATGGTCTGTCCAGGTTCTTCCGCCTTAGTGATGAAAACTCCCATGAGGTTGGGTAGTTGCTCCCCACTTTCAGATGGGGAGTATACGTGTTAGACTTTTCATCCTTGGCGTGGTCTCCCTTAACTTTTTGCCTCTGTTTCCCAGGTTGTTGATGTGTGCTGGACTCTGATTTTGCTGTTTTTGTTACTTTGGGCACTATACCACTGCTAATTAGTGCTAAAGTGCAATTGCTCCTTTACAAAATGTGTATGTAATTGGTTTATCCATCATTGGCATATTTGATTTATTAGTAAGTCTCTAGTACAGTGCACTAGATATGCCTAGGGCCTGTAAATCAAATGCTACTAGTGGGCCTGCAGCACTGGTTGTGCCACCCACATAAGTAGCTCTGTAATCATGTCTAAGACCAGGCACATGAATTAAACTATGCTTAAAGGGATCTGAAGAGAATACAACAAATGGGGGGTGATTGACAAAGTGACTGTAAATCCACGTGGAGGTGATATAGTGAGTATTTTGAACCTGCGTGAATGTAAATGGATTCACCTTTTGGATTTGGTTTCCCAGGGTTTGAATGAATATGAAGAAATAGCTAGGCAAACAGCGAGTTTATTAAATGGCTGAGATATATGGTATATATTAGAGTGTGCTCTTCATAAGGGTCAATAAATTGGGACGATGATGAGTATTGAGATATAGGACAACCCATCGGAGGGACCAGGTTGAGTTGGGAAATGTTAGAGGGTGCAAGAAGATTTGCTGTATTCTCTTCGGATCCCTTTAAGCATAGTTTAATTAATGTGCCGGTTGAAGGTTTATTAATATGAGTAGTGACTCTAGGACTTAAGAATTATAAAATGGGAGATATGATGCAATAAATGATTATACCATATCCATTGCATGGAAAGTTATATCGATGTACAACTGGATGTTTTTTATAGATTTGATATGTATTGTTTTTGGTGCTCTCCTTTTTATTTGACATACGATAATGGAGATGTTAGTGCTTATCAAAATGAGTTGTGACTCTGTGGTCACGAAAGTACAAAGGATGAGGTTGGTTTTAATAAATTATCAGGCCATGTACTAAATTTTAGGAAAGTAAGATCGCTGTCCATTTCCAAATTAATTAGATTCTGACATACGATGTTTCTGTTGTTCCTCGCGTCTCCTCAGTCTTGAAAGGAATCAATATGTAACCTTTATGGTAAAAGTTGCATTCTCTCTGCTACCTTGTAGCAAATTGGTGTGTTATTGATGAGCCAGTCATGCCCGAATACTAGCACAATCGGGTTTAGTAGACTAACGTTGCAGTGGGAACGAGGAAGGAATGCTGTGACGTTCTCATTCCTCCCATAGTTCTGTGCGTCATACGTAAAGATGCAGAGGGATGATATTTAAATGCCGGCCTGGTTCGGGTTTCTGTTTTCATAGAAAACAGAAGACGTGACACATGTGCCGCTTCCCTTTCAAACAGTGACCTGATTTCACAGGTATCTTGGGAGTCAGTCGATTATAACTTGGCAGTATGGGAGTTAGATTTGATATTTAGTTGTGTTTATGGCCATTTGATTTTAATTAGATGTGGCCTCTAGGTTTGATATTTTCTTTAGGTAGAGTTTTTGGAAAGATGATGTGGTTGTTAACATAAGGATATATATTTTTTTAAACGCTTTTGTAAATATTTGTGTTTAAGGGGACCCATTCAGCGTTTGGGCAGAAACAGAATTCCATTGGAATGGGTGGAAAGAGTATCCAGGGAAATGAATAATAATAAGGATTACAAATAAGATGTAGGTAAGAGTTTGGTTAATAGTGTTTATTTTTGACCAAGTTGGAGTTAAAGGATGAAATGATGTGTTAAGGTTATCTTTATCTCTCGTAGATCTGAGTACTGTGTATGATATGGTGGAATATTCAGTGCAGAAGATGTGTACGTTTGGAGATTGAGCAAGTTGGAGGAAAGTATTGATTGGTGTATATGGCAGCATGGAACATAATGGATTTATTGGAGATTGGGTTATAAAGTATTAATTCATTTTTTGTTTGACTTTGTGGAATTATTTAGCAGTTTTCTACCTCTCTGTCTTGACGAAGACCCGTGTGGGAGCCTGGAATTGGCCCTAGAGTTACCAGTGGGTCGAAACGTCGATGGGATAATTTTATGGGCCTGGATTGGTTTTGCTTTTTCCTTTATTGGAAATTATGTGAAGGACTCAAATGGGGAAATGTACCCAGATGTAAATAAGGGTTGATTCATTGACAAGAATGGTTAACCAACAGGCTATATTTTATAACTGTGGATGATAATGGATATGTGGGTGATGTATTCTTTTTTTTTATGATTCTAAATCACGAGCACTATTTTCTTTTGGTACTTTTTTTGTCCTTCTATGTTTGTATATATGAGGGGAGGTTCTCTGATGGTTTTTGTGTAAATATAGAAAAATATATTTTGTATAGAAGTAATAATAAAGAATATTTTGGGAATGTTATTTGAGTCTATGCTGTACATTATATTGTCTTTGAGTAACAAGTGTTTGGTTATTTGAAATGTATGATTAATGAAAATGATTGTTACCGGATGGATCAGTGTTGTTTGGTACTATAATTAACTCAGATCCTTCGGTTAGATTACTGGGTCACCCTGTGTGGTTTGTAATATACTATTAGAAAGTGAGCATTTTCTTGCTTCTAACATTTTGGTCACTCTGCCTGTTTGTGGCTTTCTTGTCTGGGTCAAATTGACAGTTGGGCTGGTTGCACCTTACACTAGACAGTGACACAAAGGGAGCTGGGGGATAGTCTGCAATTCCTGATGAGCCATTTGTGCTAGGAGGGAGTGGAGGAGTGGTCACTCACACCTGAAAGGGCTGTGCCTGCCGTCACACAATGCAGTCTCCAACCCCCTGGTGAGTGTCTGGGGCCTGGCCTGGGTAAGACAGGATTTCACATTCAAGAGAGACTTTGCTTTGAAGTAGGCCTACTTCAAAGGAGAAATTGGGTATAAGAAGGTCACCCAAAACCACAGACTTTAGAACACTTCTAGAAACCAAGAGGAACCTCTGCCTGGAGAAGAGCTGAAGAACTGAGGAAGAAGAGCTGCCCTGCCTGTGACTGTGTTTTGTGGAGCTATCCTGAAGTTGCTGCTTCTGCCAGAGTAAGAGGACAAAGACTGGACTTTGTGTGCCTTCCATCTTGTGAAGATCTCTAAGGGTTTGATTTAGAGCTTGCCTCCTGTTGTTTGAAATCTCAGGGACAGCAAAGACTTCTCTCTGCCAGCACCTGGAGTCTCTGGAGAGACTCCTACTCTGTCAAGTGATGCCCATCCAGTTTCTGGGACCCTGAAAGGAGAAGCTGGCAGCCTAAGAGGAAGAAATCCACGCACAGAATGCCATGCGAAGAAAAGATCGACGCGACTCTGATCTGCGGCTGAAAAATCAAAACACCATGTCTCCGATGGCCTTTACTGTGTCAGGCCATCAGAGAAGTTTTGCTATGGCAGTGACAGAGTAGTCACTGCCACAGCCAAACTGAAGGTCTGCTCGCTTCTAAATCAGGCAAGCTGAGCTTCATGTTGGCAGTATGTATACTCCTTTGCTGTTGCCACTGAGTACACATACTGACAATGTATAAATCAGGCTCAAAGATTTTAATAGGACCAAAACAAATCAAGACACTCTCATTGGTGATACACAAATGACTCATATTAACTGAAACCCGTCTTCCACACCTTATCATTAGTGAGCAGTATAGTATTATCATGAAATCTGTAGGTCTGTGCAACTTTACTGGCAATTTCAATAGAAAATGTGCTACCTATACATGACAGTGCACTACCACACAATGCTTTAGTTATATTTATAAAAAAATCATATGCCTCATGTCCATGAAACCTAGGTGGGTGACAAAAGTTTGTCATCCTAAAAAATTAGTTATGGTTCTAAAACGTTTGAGAAGCACTGTTTCACGCTTTTGTTGCTCAAGAATAGCTGCATTGAGCATTACTGTTCCACCAATTAACCACACAAGGAAACCTTTGCTGCCATTTTTCCTGGATTATCCAGGAAGCTGTTGATAGATGCAGGTGCTTATTAATAGAAACTACAAAGCTGCCACTTCTTGCATGTAAGTAAAACATGCTTTGCTCAAACCCAGTTGATTTCTTGCCATCTTTTCCAGAATTTCCATGAACCAAATGAATGCTGTGGGTTAAGGAGAGGAAGTATTTATTGGTACATTGCATTGTGGAAGGGTACTTGACTTTTGATCTGAATTCCCCTATCTTTTCATTTCTCTAGTGACCTTTGCATTTCTTTACTGGGAATTCTAGAAACCCTTGCCCAGAAACATGGACATGTAGTGTTTGCAGGGATGATCTTACAGGCTAGGTTTAGTTTAAATGTGAGATTGCCTGGTATCAAAGCCTGTGGAGAACCTCTAAAAGCAACTATCAGCCCACCATATTAAAATTGTAATAAATGGTCATGAAAGTAGAGGTTTGCTCGGTAGTGAATTTTCGAGTAGAAAAAGGTGCCCTGTACTGTGATTCCACAGTTGACAACATAAATTAAATGAATCTCGATCATCAGATATATTCAAAACTCGGACCATGCGTTGTTGTAGGGTTCTCTTAAGGCTTCTCACAGCACATATATAATGAATAAAGTTATGAAAACTTGAAAAGGAAAAACTTTACATTTCCAAATGTCCCTGTTGGCTGCACGTATTTATGTAATTTTTATACATTTTATATAACATTTCTGAGTTCATATCGTTGAGTTATATTTTCAAAGGTTTGTTTCAAAGATAATTGTTAAGAAGTTGGTACTAATCTAGCATAGTCATTTAGAATGTCAAATTCTTCTGATTTGGACGCTTCCGCCCTTAGTAAATCCAGAGAAAGAGCAAGGCAAACTCGCAGTCGATTTGGAAGTGCTAGGAAATATGTTGTGCGTGTTTAACAACTCCAAAAGAAATCTTTCGATACAATGTACACATAACGTGTGTGAGAAAGTAAGGATTGTTTTTCTGCATTGGCCTGAGACGGAAGAGCAGCATTGTCACGTGATCGGAAGACGTAGACGCTGATTCGTGCAGTTTTGCTGCCAAGTTCTCGTCTCGGCTCTTCAGCTGCTATCCGTTTCGCTTCCAGGGCTGTTTGTTGTATGGGGAGCCCAGATCCACTGAGTTCCTGGTCTAGTTCTTACTTGCTGCCACGGAGGTCACGAGGAAGCTGGTGACCGGAGTGCTCAAGCCGACCGAAACACCCTGGAAGAGTAAGCCGCTGCTCCGTACCTCGCGCTGTAGTGCTGTCTTCCTCGACCATCCTTTGGAGCGGCAGAGCATCTGTGGTGCCCTGGTGAGTCCCCTGGTGAGATGTGTGGGCGAAGGAGGCATCGGGCTCGGAGGGGTAATTTTGGGCAGCATCGTAGTTGCACGGTGAAGCTGTTAATGTTGTGCAGAGCTGCCAGATTTTAAGACCTTGTCCAAAGTAGAAGTCTACATTAGACCCAAAACGAACCCAAAGTTACAACTCAAATTATGCCAAAAAAGCTTTCACGGAACAGTTTAAGCACAATTATTGTATTCATTAAAATCAATATGCAGCCCGTGGGAGGAGGCTTCCTCAGCACCTATGCAGTGTCACAATCGTGTTCAAAATGTGTTACTAAATACTTATTTGGAAGATCAGTCCCCACTGCGACTTTCTAACTGGCACCAGAAACCCAAACCCGAACCTTGCTTTAATTAGTGAACTGTGCTCTAGCAGATTCTAATCCACCTTCATGAAGTCTGTATATGAAAACCTTTTTCAGCAGAGTGGCTCCAAAACAGTACATCAAATGCATTATGTTAGTTTAACATCACACAAGGATAAATACTAAGAAACTACCGAAGAGTTAAATTAATTTCAACACTGTCTGTTTTGCAGACCTTGCATTTAATTTTCTTTGCCTCAGATACTGAATACTAAAATGTTTCCTTTGAAAGTGTTTCTTAACCCTTTAGCTGCTGAGCCCCCCCCCCCCACACACACACACACCCCTGTGCTGAGAGCTTTTTTGGCTATTTGCAGAAGTTCTGCTTAGGCTTTCACACCAAATTTGCGTCCTTTTTTCCCAGCATCCTAGGGATTCTAAAGGTACCCAGAGTTTTGGGTTCGCCTGGAGGAGCCCACGAAATTAGCCCGAATATACCAAAAATCTTTTTTTTTTCTTCCAGAAAAATTGGAAAAAAAGGATTGCAGAAGAAAGCATGTGTTTTTTTTTTTCTCCCTGAAAATGGCATCAACAAAGAGTTTGCGGTGCTAAAATCACCATGTTTCCAGCTTTCAGGAACAGGCAGACTTGAATCCGAAAACCACATTTTTCAACACAATGTTGGCATTTTACTGGGACATGCCCATTTTTTACTATTTGTTGTGCTTTCAGCCTCCTTCCAGTTAGTGAGAGAAATGGGTGTGAAACCAATGCTAGATCCTGTACAGCTAAACATTTCTGAAAAGTACACAGAATTCTGAATTCAGCAAGGGGTCATTTGTGTAGATCCGTCAAGGTTTTCCTACAGAAATTAACAGCTAAAATAAAAAGAAATATTGAAATTGAAGTAAAAAAAGAGCAATTTCTGTCCACGTTTTCTTTTATAACTTTTTCCAGCTATGGCAGAATTTTTGAAAGCAATATATCCTTACATCTGCTGGACTCTTCTGGTTGCGGGGATATATAGTGCTTGTAGGTTCATCCAAAACCCTAGTTACCCAGAGCCAATAAATGAGCTGCACCTAGCAGTGAGTTTTTATTGTATACCAGGTATACAGCAATTCATTTTGTGAAATATAAAGAGTCAAAAATAGGTATCAAGGAAACCTTTGTATTTCCCAAATGGGCACAAGATAAGGTGTTGAGAAGCAGTGGTTATTTGCAAAACTCTGAATTCTGGGCTCCCCATACTAGCATGTGAATTACAGGGCATTTCTCAACTAGACTTCTTTTTTATACACTGGCTTACATTTGGAAGGAAAACATTTAAAGAAAGACAAGGGGCAATAACACTTGTTCTATCCTGTGTTCCCCCAAGTCTCCCGATAAAAATGGTACCTCACTTGTGCGGGTAGGCCTGCTGCCCGCGACAGGAAACGCAACATGGAAACATCACATTTTCACATTGAAAGCTGACGTGTTATTTGGAAAGTGCCTAGCTGTGGATTTTGTCCTCTAGCTCAGCCGGCACCTAGGGAAACCTACCAAACCTATACATTTTTTTTAAAACTAGACATCTAGGGGAATTCAGAATGGGGTGAATTGTGGGGCTCTCACCAGGTTCTGTTAACCGGAATCCTTTGCAAACCTCAAAATTTGGCAAAAAAACACCTTTTCCTCACATTTCGGTGATGGAAAGTTCTGGAATCTGAGAGGAGCCACAAATTTCCTTCCACCCAGCATTCCCTCAAGTCTCCCGATTTAAAAATGGTACTTCACTTGTGTGGGTAGGCCTAGTACCCGTGACAGGAAATGCCCCAAAATGCAAGACGGACGCGTCAAATCTTTACATTGAAAACTGACGTGTTTTGGAAAGCACCTAGCTGTGGATTTTGGTCTCTAACTCAGCTGGTACCTTGGAAAACCTACCAAACCTGCACATTTTTGAAAACTATACACCTAGGGGAAGGATGGGATAACTTGTGGCACTCTCACCAAGTTCCGTTACCCAGAATCCTTTGCAAACCTCAACAGTTGGCAAAAAAAACACTTGTTCCTCACATTTTGGTGATATAAAGTTCTAGCATCTGAGAGGAGCCATACATTTCCTTCCATCCAGCATTCTCCCAAGTCTCCCGATAAAAATGGAACCTCACTTGTGATAGTAGGCCTAGTGCCCGTGTCAGGAATGGATCACACACGGTCAATGTTAGTCCTTACATGAGGGCAACTGTTGACCCTGGGGTGATCCATTCCTGACGCAGGTACCAGGTAAAGCCACTCAAGTAGGGTAGTGTTTTTTATCAGGACAGGTGAGGAAATACTGGGTGGTATGAGTTTTTGTGGATCCCAGCATATTCTTGTAGTTTGTGTGACAGAAATGCAAGAAAAAATAGAGTTTTCACCTTTGCAGGGTATTCTGGGTAAGAAAACTATGGGGAATCCACACAAGTCACACCTGAGTCACACCTCAGAGGACTCCACTACAGCCTGGGCGAGTAGGTTATAGGTGGCTCCAGCTCAGCATACAACTTACTTTTGGCAATTGTGGTTAGTGCCCACAAAGTTCTTGAGGAGGTTGTATTACATCAACGACTGCTCAAGGATTATTTTTCATGCCTGCTTAAGTAGGTGTTTGGTGTGAAAGCATTTTGCTTAAGGACATTGATGCAGTTTTGTTAAGATTAAACTGCTATTTGGAAAGGGTGTATGAATGGATAAGAACCAGTTGCCTAAGACACAGTGGGGAGAAAACAGAGGTGTTGGTGCTGGGATGCAACACTGTGCTCTAGGACAGGATAGTGTGGCCAGCCTCCCTAGGGGATTGACCATCTGCCTGATAATATCACTATCCTTTTGATACCGTAAAGAGTATGTATTCAACTAAGGCAGAGAAGTCTATGGTATATACTGAACGTGTTATGGTAATAAGCAAAACAGTACAATGGTTCCCTTAGGGGTAGTATATTGCCTAGCCCTTGGCTAGTAGATTTTACAAAACAATGTATTCACTGTATTACACATACAAATATGACGAAAACATTTATTACTTTTGTTGGCCTCCAACAAAAATGGTGGAATGAAAGTATAAAGCTAGGATGGCTGACATTGACAAACACAGTGAAAGGATTGGTGTTATGACCTTAACGAGGGGACAATGAAGCCTTATATGATCTACATAGAGTCAGCTATAGATCAACACAGAGAAAAACGGACATTATGCCATTACCTAATTGTCGTGAGGACCTCTCAGACCCGATTTGATTCCCCTGTTTCTTAGCTTTGTTTTAGATTTCATATTTTACACGTTTTGGCTACATAGCTTTTAGCAATGACATTTTACACACTTTACTTCACTTTGCCTGCACATCAGGTTTGACGGACACAAGAAAGTCATCAACAAAGAAGACCCAAGACTGAAGAACTGAAGTCCTGAAGCACCAAGAAAAAGGCGCCAAACCCTGCCTGCTGCACCCAGGACTTGACAATCGGCACTCAGGGGGCGACTGGAAATCGGACGGACTCTAAGCAACCCCGACAGACCTCCACCCTTCTAAAAATTGCCAAGGACCTCCCTCCAGAGTGAAGATATCACTCCCTGCAAGCAAGAAGCAGAAACCAGTCAAGTCCAGTTCAATGACCGGCCACCGACGAAAGAACTGGACACAGCAGCTGGACCAAATTCTTCCCGACGGACCCGGATGACAAACCCTGAAAGCGTGCCAAGTTTGGGGATACTGAGACCTCCAGTGGCTGAACAGTGCAATAGCCAGGGGGTACTGCATCTCCCATTGTCAGACACCTAGAAGAAAAGTGCACTCCGGATTCACAGAGGACCAGAAACAAGCACCAGTCGAGGGACTTAAGGACACTCAAGAACCACCCCCCAGAGTGACCCTGCTGACCTGCAAACCACCCTCCAAGAGACCTGCCTCCTGGTTCAAAGGGCACTTTTGTGCACAGCTCTTGGCTGACCTATCTGCTTTGCACCTGGCCTCCTTGGCCCCTGCACCAGAGAACCAGCTGTGCTCTAAGGGTCCCCTACCTTTTGCAACCTGTACACTCCAAGGGGACTCGGCGTGAAGCCCGCCTGTGCAGTGCGTTTCCAAGTGGTCCCCCTCACCTGTCCTACACCAGCTCTAAGATTTTCTGCAGCTGCTCCCACTTGATCTGCCTGAACTTCTCCAGCTGGCACACAGGACCCCTTGATGACCTCTGCCTAAAAACAGAAGGAGACATTGGTAAATGCATTGCCTGATTTTTCAGATCGGCGAGTCGCCCCATCCAGGCAAAGTGTTTAAATTGAATATACCGATTGATGTACATAAAACGCACAATTGAAATAATTTTCTGGGAAATACTAAAACTTAGTTACGACATTCTCATGGCTGAAAAGGATTGGCCTCCTGGTTAGAACTCTCCCTCATGGGGAAGATATAATATTGCCATCTTTTCCGCCTTA
The DNA here is from genome assembly GCF_031143425.1 of Pleurodeles waltl. Classification (NCBI taxonomy): domain Eukaryota; kingdom Metazoa; phylum Chordata; class Amphibia; order Caudata; family Salamandridae; genus Pleurodeles; species Pleurodeles waltl. Next base: position 631,480,891 of record NC_090444.1, on the reverse strand, counting down.
GTTCTTGAAGAAGGAAAACAAGCCTACTCTGCAGAATGTGCTCTTGCACAGGCCCCTGCACTATACCGCCAACCACTTGGACTGGGATAAGGTTCTTGCCTTATCGTGTAATACACATAAGTCCAGCCCGCAATAGCAACCTCAATATCCAATAAAGCATGAAGCAAAAGCTCCAGTAAGTGAAATTCTCTCACAGCTCTTGTACCTGGGAGAAATTAAACCCTGTGTGTCTCCCATGAACATCCTCTTTTTTTGCAATAGCTAAGTCAGATGACTCATGTTAGACAGTCTTGGATCATAGACATTTAAACAGCCACACATGCACATTTACAAAACTCATATAGTACGGCATTAATAAAGAGTATTGCCTTTAAAAAAAAATACAAAACAGCCCTGTACATTTTTAGTGTTTTTTTTCTGCCAGAACATTGCAACCAAAAGCAGGGATCTAAGCGCATTTCCATGCTCTGCTCCTAACCCCATTTTTGGCAGCTCCCTCAGGAGTATTTAGAACAGTCCAGGGCTGTTTGCTGCCCTTGTAACATCAATATTGCATGATATTGATCCAGAAGCATTGTCCTATTTTGATGGTATAAATCTAACAGATGATGACTCAAACACTCATCTAGCCTGAGTAGATTGCATTGTTTTGGAATTTGCTGAACATGCCTACAAATTCAACTTTAAGAAAATAAATATTGCTTTTCTCTGTGTCCTATTTTTAAGGTACAAATTATCAAATGAGGGAAAGAACCCGGCACCACACTTCCTTGAGAAGTGCATTCAATTAAAACCACCCAATACTTGTTAGGATTCTTCCATGTTGGCAGAACATATTTCCTGGATTATGCACAACACATAAAACAACTGTAAGATTTAATTGACCCTGACTGTTCTACTAAAAATTGGACACCAGAAGTCACATAAATGCTTACATTACTACAGACTGACATGCTTTCAGCACAACACTTACATACGTGTCAATAAAGCAAACTTGGTCATCCCGATTATACCAGGTGCCATTGGATTTACTTATGTCACATTCAATGAAGGTGACACAGTGCTGATTACATATAAATCACATTTGTTTTGTAATACAGAAATGTGTTTTGCGTTCACTGAAAAAATTCTGACTCCAGTTCAGATGGCTGTCATAAAGGAAAGACCACTGGCTCAAGGGAAACGCATAATTGTTATTACTCACGCCCCAACCTTAGAGGCTATCACAAAAGACAGTTTTCAAGACACAAAAGCTTTACATCCTAGATGTATTCAATGGGCCACTTCCTTGATGTAGACTATGTTTTTGACCCTACATTATAAACCTAGGAGTTACTCCAGTATGAACAAGAATACCCCATGCCCACTAACCTTTTGCCTCTTGGCCAGTATAAATACATTATTTAGTCTGATGGTTCAGCTCGGCCTACTATTGCCACCAATACTCTGCAGCTTGCGTAGCTGAATGTAGAGAAAAGAGAGATGGAGAGTTCCACCCTCAACAAACCTTTACACAGTCCTTATGGGATTGCACTTCCAATTGGCTGAACTTAAAGCTTGGTTTCCGGCTCCAAAACATACAGATCCTGAATTCTCCACTCTTAAAGTGTGTGATTCATACGGTTTCAAGTCTTTTAAAGAAAACTTACATCATTTGCACCTAAATTGATTCAGAGATTGTAAAGGAAATACTCTCAAGCACAAAGTGCTTTGGGAAAAGGTGGCAAAACTTAGTGAGTCTGCCATGGGCTCATGTAATTCACACACTGAGTCAACTTGTGTTGGAATACACATTGTTGGGAATTCACTGGCTGAAGAATCAACCAAATATGCAGTTAAGACATCTACTGCAGCTGTGATTATTCGTTATATCACAGTGGTGGATGAAGAAATTATGGCTGCTGTTAACGCTTCAAGCAACGGCACCCCATTACCAAGCAAAATATTCCTACCACTTAAATTCCCCAAACATTTCTTATGCATCCATTCGGAGGGTGGGTGATCGGGTGATTCCCTAACCAAGAAGAGCAGATTAAAACAAATTACATGAGGGGGTTGCATCTGCCCATGCTGGTGTGGCACCCACAGTATTCCTAGTACAAAAAACGCTATTGGTGGCATTGTCTGTACAGACAGACGAAGCAGTATGTCCTTAGTTGTGACATTTGCCAACAAATTAAAGGTTCCACCATCAAATGCCCACGCAGACACCCCTCTTAGTATCAAGCAAACTGCTACAGTGCCTATACATAGACCATTGCGCCCACCCCCCAACTCAGTTGGTCCATTTGAATATAATTCTGCTTGCTGTAGATTCTTGCTCCACATTCGTTTGGGTGTGACCACAATGATCGTCTGATGCTTGCTCTGTTATTAAAGATTTGCAAGTCTTTATCGGGGCATATGAAGTAGCTGCATTCCACTCGGACCAGGGAACTGCTTTTGACTCTAAAGCATACAGGAACACCATGGGAACCCTGGATGTGCATTGTTTCTCACCCTATCATCTTGAAAAATTTGATATGGAAAGCAAGAACCGAGGCTTAAAGCAGTCCTTAGCAGCTTGGAAATTAGGGTAGGTCGCAGTTGGGTCCACCACCTTTATGGAGTCCAGAGTGCATTAAATAGTCTGCCTAGAATACCTTTGTGTGGCCAAACCCCATAAGAAGTCTATTTTGACATTCAGATTTATATTCCAGATCTTGTTGATGCTGGCGCAGTGGCGGAAGACACACCTTTTGACATCGATGAACGTTTCACTGTGTTATACCTCTCATGCTGTCACTGAATGAGTGGAGGTACAAACAACACCTCCTGTCTCGATAACAAACACTGCATTGCACTGCACTGGGAATCTACTTTAAGAAAAGATTGCGGTGAAGAATGAATTTGGCCTATAATGTCGTGCACCGGTGCCAGTCCTTAGAATTCAAAGCACCAGAACTGTGATTTTGCCACCCCTTGCTGGTTGTAAAGACAAATGCTTTGATCTCCATTGATCAAGTAAAATTGCATCATGTGGCCAATCCTACACAGAGGCCTTCTGGGTAGTTCTTATCCTCTGTCACTACCATGCAGGAAATACCTCTTCAAGCGTTAAACACCACCAAGTTGTTTCCTTCAGAATGGGGAGGGGGAGAGTGAACTTTTATTGATTCTCATTACTGCTGCAAATACAAGAAACACACCAGATATGTCTACAGTTTTCTACTACTTCTCAATGCAATAAAGATGTTTATGATGAACCACCTTTGGAAGTGTCTACCAGTTCTCTTTCACCTGTCTTCACACAGACTACTTCTGGGTACTTTGTCGACATTGACGGCTTTTCTTCTGATTCTTCTAGTACTACACTTCATGAAATGCACAAATTTCTTCACTGGCTTCAACACACTTATCTGATCTGTCCATGGCCCTATTTGTGGATTATTCTTGCCTAGGTCTAGCAAACATTTATGAAATGAATGTGCCCAGTATTTCCTCAATCACAAAATTGAATAATTGGCAAAAGTTAGTAAATCACACCAAAGAGAAGCTCAGTGGTATGATATAGAAAGGTACATTTAACTCCACACTTTCCGGTCGCAGTGAGTGTTTATTGTGGCAAGTGGCAACAAATCTTTGTCTTGTGTGTTTTTTAAACTCTTCGCAGGGTTTTAAAGCTAGCAGACCGGACCCTCGTTATATCCAGTCACACCATGGCTGCAACATTCCACATTGATAGCGTAGGATTAGGTAGGAACCGCCAGAACTCATACACCTCATTTACCATGGCAGAATTATTCATCATCTTTACCATGTTCATTATGTTGGTAACTTTGCTTTGTTTCTTTGTTTTTGTGTGTGTGTGTGTATGTGTGTGTGTGTGTATATGTGTGTGTGTATATATATATATATATATATATATATATATATATATATATATATATATATTGATATGTAAAACCCAGTGGCGGTTCCCTCTAGGTAGTTAATTGATATGTAAAACCCAGTGGCGGTTGCCACTAGGTAGTTATAGTTGGGACCTTTTTATCCATAAATGGAGAATATTTGAGAATATTTTGTTTTGCCATTAACTTTGGTGCCGTTTGATGAATCTTCATGAAGTTTTCCAAACGTGTACTTTAGTCAGTTCAGCTGCTGTCTTGAAAGTTTTGGGGTGATCTGTGAAGCATGGTCTGAAAAAAAGGGGGGGGGTCAGCCCAAAACACCATTTCTCCATTCTTTATCTATGGGGATTTTGGATTCTTTAGACATGTCCAAAGCACAAACCGCGGAACAGAATTACACCAAATCTGGCACAAAACAAGATCCTGTTCTGCAGATTGTGCTTGTGGTGGTTTGGTGTAAATTTGTTCAGTTGTTTTGGAGTAATTTAAGGCCAAAAAATATAGATATCTAGAGCCGCAGATTCTCCGCGGATCAATCTAGGCGTCACAGGGAGTATTTGATTGGCTGGCCGCCACCTGACAGAAACGTTGTGGCCGCCATTTTATTTCATCAGAAAATGATGATGTAGAATAGTGATACTCAAAGTACGGCCCGGGGGCCGCATAATGTCCCTTTTGACCTTTAAATGCGGCCCCCAGAGCATCAGTAGCACTAGGCTGCTGTTTACTGGATTTAACAGGGGACACTTTATTTAAACATGATAGAAGATAAGGAAAGAAAGAAAGGAATTTGTCCTGCACCGCTTTAACTGCAGGAACACTTTCATTCTTTAAGAAACCTTGCAGCAAATGTATATAACTAAGTGTTCTTAAAAATTCAAGAAGTATATTTAATTTATTTACACACAGAACCATTTAATTTAACAGTGCAAGGAGAAGTATTTTTTTGAAAATGAAGGTTTCAAACATAAATTCAGAAACTTTCATTCTTCCCCCCTCCCCAACATTCATCCTTACCCCCACCTTCATAACAATGCCAATAGTGAACTAAGAGGCAAGTCAGTTGTTATCTGCACTCTTTGATTGGCCTGATTTGCCAATATACCTGAACATCTTTATAGTTTATTAAATCAAATACAGGAGAATGGTTTGCACAGCACACAATCTAAAGTCATGCATTGTGAGGTCCTCCTACATACAATAATGAATAACAAGAAGGGAACGTGAAATAAAACAATTGCCTAGGATCGCACAGTTTGGTAAAGTTGGGAAGCTGGGATTAATGCCAGGTTTTCTGGTTTCACATTGTGCGATTCAGCCACTAGATCTATATGCTTTGCTGCTCCCTATCGCCACCATAACGCCACAAACCCTCCCCATTCATAGCCCCTTCCTCCCTTTGATCGGCATGCTGCTAGCATCAATGCGGCCCACTGTTGCACCACAGACCAAACTTTGTGGCCTCTGGGAAAATGTTTGTGAGTACCCATGATGTAGATGATTGGGTCAGGGTAGAGGTTTCCTAAACCTATCAGGGTTACAGAGTTGCGTAAAAAAAGTGAAAATTATCTTCATATGCCTAAAAGCGTATTTTGAAATCCGCTGATCCATCTGCAGGAATCAGTGTGGTCCCCAGTGAAAATCCGCTGGTGAGCACTGTTGCACTCCCTCTCACACCCAGACAGACATACCCACTCTCACAGCCATGCAGACACACTCACTCTTACACTCAGAGACACACTGTCACACCCATTTTCAAATCCAGACACACACTGTTACACTCACTCTCACATCCAGGCTCTCTCATACTCACTCTCACACCTAGAAAGATGTTCTCACGCTTTCTCTCACACCCACAGACACACTCTGACACTCAGTCTGACACCCATACAGAGACTCTCAGACCCACTTTCACAGCAAGATAGCACTGTCACATCCACGCTCACACCCCACAGACACACACACACACCCATGCAGACACTCACACTCACTCTTACACGCAGAGAGACACTCTCAGACCCATTCTCAAATCCAGACTGTTATACTTATTCTCACACCCAGGCTCTCTCACATTCACTCTCACACCCACAGAGATGTTCTTACGGTTCGTCTCCCACCCACAGTCACACTCTGACACTCAGTTTAACACCCATACAGAGATTTTCAGACCCACTCTCACAGCAAGATGGCCACTGTCACATCCACTCTCACACCCATGCAGACGCTCACACTCAGATACTCTTACAAGCACACTCTCATGGAGGTAGACACTGTCACACTCTCACACCAAGACTCTCACACTTATTCTCATATCCAGACAAACACTCTCGCACCTACTCTCACAGCTATGCAGACACTCTCACACTCACTCTTACTCAGGGAGACACTCTTGCACCCATTCTCAAATCCAGACTCACTGTCATACTTACTCTCACACCCAGGCTCTCTCACACTCACACCCAGAGAGATGTTCTTATGCTTTGTTTCACACCCACGGACACACTCTGACACTCAGTTTAACACCCATACGGAGACTCTCAGACCCACTCTCAAAGCAGTATAGCCCCTGTCACATCAACAGTGTACTCGTACAAAACCATAGAAATTCATTGGTTATAGTTAGGGCATGAGCTATAGTTACTTTAGATAACTAAGGTAACTAACTATATCTACCGCCCTTGCCATGCACTGCTAATTACCCCACAAATTACAACACTCATGACATCTTTGATAACATCATTGATAAAGTCACTGAAACAGCTGCAGTAAAAGTATTGATTACATACATACCTGTGCATGACGGGTGTGAGAGTTATAGTTACCTTAGGGTGCGAGTTAGTTACTTTAGATAACTCTAACTATAACAGATGGTTTTCTACGAGTAAATTCAGAACCTAACTATAACATCCCTGTAACCTTTTTTTTTTTCAGTGAATATATATGTTGCACAGAGCTGGGGGCTTATGGATGTTTTAATTGTGATATTTTGTAATGAATCTTTTTATACTGTAAGACTATTGCTGAGGACTATTGATTAATAATGTATTGGCCTTTGGTAAATGAAAAGGTTATCAGCCCTTATTTTAAGTCTGTTCATTCAGCCTCCATTATCTTGTGCTAGTATTGGGGCTGTTCTCTTTAACTAGGTATTCTTATTCCTTATAAATGATCTGGTGAATCCTCCCACCAGTGTAATAATGTATTCAGTTTACCTATTGGAAGAGCACAGAGAATGAGATGTTCTGCAGAGATGACTTTGTGACAGAGATGCAGAAGAAATTTGAATGTCCATCCCTCATGGTCATTAACAACTGCTTATAGGAAAAATATTCAGTTTGTAGTCTGTGCAGTTTTTTATCACTATAAAAAAAATTCACTCTTTCCAAGGCACTGTCACTATTCACCATTCGTCAGAGGTCTAAACACCTCCTGCTCTTACGTCCTCAGTGCTCAAACACTTCCTTCAGTCTTCCTCGATTCTAAAGATACTCTGCTGATGAAAGTGATAGGCACTCTGTTTGAAAACTAATATTCTTTTACAGTTGAGGGGTAAAAATAATGTATCTGTTGTGGTTCCTTTGCTGTTGTCTAATATAAAGTGCTAAAAAAACCCATCAAAAACGCATATCGCAGGGAGAAAGATGTAGCAGACAAATAGGATCCAGCAGCTCTACTACAATTGCCCATTTCTAGCCAGTTGTCAGGCTAGTTTTCTCATGGTTACGTCAGTAGATTTAACTTGTGCATCCAAGTGTTAGCCAGTAATTTTCTGGTGGTGAAAAAATGCAGAGTTCTTAGGACCACATTTATCAAGGTTTTTTCCTGTCGCAAACGAGACGATTTGCAGAATCGGCCTGTTTGCGACTGCAAAAAGCGTTTTGGTATGTATCAAACCTAAACTGCAATTCGGTAGCATGCTACTGAATTTCAGTTTTGGTTTGCGACTTCCAAATACTGAATCCGAATGGTAGGCATTAATGCTTTGTGACCGAATTCCAGTCGCAAAACATTAATCATTTATCCACTACCAAAGTATAGTGATAATCCCCGAGACCACTGCCTCGTCTTAAACAAAAGGGAAAAAAAAGAAACTGTTTAAATACAAGAAGGTTAAGATGGTTATAGTGTTGTTTTAAAGGCTGAAACAACAATACACTATGTACAATAACATTTCAACATGGCCACACCCTGATGCGTTTACTTATATTTTGAGCACACACCATTTAGTTTGTTTAAACACTGGCATGTTTAGTTTTTCTGCTTGTATTCTTTTAATGTATCTTGCATATGCTTGTTGAGTTCATATGATTGTGGGTGGATACGTGGCGAAAAGCAAGTTTGTTGGTGAGTGGTGGTTCGTACATCAATTTTCCTCATTTGTATGCCCTTGATTGTTAGTTTTATCTAAATTATTCAATGCATATAGTGTTAATTTATGCATTCCCGTAAGTGCATCTTAAGGTAATAAGATGTGCTAAACATACTCGAAGCAGAATGCATTTTGCTATTTTGCACTTTATATAATTCCTGGTGCACTCGTTTTCCTGTACCGATTTTGTAAGTGACTAAATTTAGATATTTTAAAATTGGTATGTTGTGTTTACAGTAATCAGGATCTCATTAAGGTATTAATGCAGTAATTAATTACATTAGACGTGTTTTAAATATGAGGAAACAATATGGAGGGGCAAAATAATAGTAGTCGTCTGAGGGAATATACAGGGGTTTATGTATCTATTATGCTCGTTTCTTGTCCTTGATTATTACCTTTAACTTACTCAATATATAATGTGTTAATGTATTCATTCTTGCAAATGTAATTTCTGGTTCTGAGCTTTATTACATATTCTCAGTGAAATGATTTATCATTCAATGTAATAGATTCAAGCATGATGTGTGTTTGTATATTGTGTTTTTAGTAAGGTATATTAAGGATTGTATGTACTCTTTTATGACGTATGGCCAAATACAGAAATTTTAATAATGATGTTGAGTTCGTGAATAAATGCAGAGTTCAAGGACTAGGGACAGGGTGCCTGTATATTGACTAATGGAGAGCCTCAACTCATCAGTGACTGAAGAGTCACTTTCAGTTCCACACCAGGCCTATTTGCATTGCAGAAGCTTTTTTGAATGTTTTATAAAGTGTGTCCCAAAAGGTCTTATTTTCCAGTACCCAACTACTCTTACACATTTCTCCCACATAGATGGAAGATTTATTTGATTCCCACCTTTTATCTTGTCTTGCTGAGACAAGTTCAGGGCGAAAGGACATTTTAATTGCTATTTTGAAACAAACAGTGTAGACTTACTCATACATCAAAGTGAGTTGTGATTTGTCAGATATGCTTTTGAAGATCATTACTGACGTTATAGCACAATCTAATCACGTTAGGAAGTCATTCAAATTGAAGGGATGTTCTGAGGCAGTCCCTAATTTAGCTGCTATGTGGATTTATTATCACAGTTATTTGCCTTTGTAATTTGATCTGTAATGCATGATTAGGATGTGCAATTATGAAATCCTTTCTAGTGTGAAGGATGTCCTCGCTACCTTCCTCCAGCACTTCTCCTGCCTGATCCACCTATGAAGGTAAATAATCTGAAGATAAATAATCTTTTTAACAAGCGTATGTGTTTAAAGAACACAATTCTTATTTTAGTAATGTTTCTTTTGGAGATTCTGGCCAAGATGTACAAAGGCTGCTGGTATAAAGTGATGCAAAACGATGAAATGTCTGTAGTATTTGATGTAATGCCTGATGTAAAAGTGAAGCCAGACTGGGCTTGACATAAATAAATGTCTCCTTGATGCAGGCGCTAACCAGGAGGATTTTTTTTATTGCTCCAAATATTCTACACATTGCGTTGTTACTGACAAGCACAGTTATGTTTGGAATGTTTCAGAATTGGTCTTAGCATAGAATTTTCTACTGGAAGGTATGCTTACAGTTCAAATTCTGTGCTAGAGAGCACCGACACATCTCTGCACAAAAGTGTAAAGATTGCGTGTGGGGCTAAGCAGCATTGATAGTGGACCAACGCCAAGGCAGAGAGCAACAGGCCGTTTTTAATATAATGGCTCTCCGCTGCTCTCTCCACACGGCGCAGTAAATGTGGTTGCTGCACTGCTTGTGCTAAAGAATTATAAATCTTCCCCACTATTGTTTTGGCATGTTCCCCATTATTCTATTCCCCTTTAATGTAGTTTATTTGAACTCACAACTTGGCTGTCTGTATCATGGGAAATTTGGTATTGACTGATGTCATGAGTACAGGTGATGTTGGCTCCATCTAGTGTCATACGCTTTTTCAGCCCACTTTGCCTTCGGTATATGTCGTAAGATAAGGAAGCTGCGGGAACGAGTAATACGCATAGTCAAAAATGCTACTGAAGGGTAGTAAGATTTCATTCTGTAGCTTCCCATTTTTACTATACTTAGAAAAAACAATCTAGTTTAAAAAAAAAATATTTTTCATCTTGATTGTATATTTTCTTTGAGTGTGTCCAGGGTGCTCCTATAAAAACGCTCTACAAATGAGAAACGTTTTTCTTCCCACCAGTCATATCATATTTTAAGGTATTTTGATAATGCAATATTTGCTTTGCTTACCTACTTGCTTATTCTCTTTGTTTTAGCCATAACTTTGACAACCATGAGGTATCATGCTGCAGCTTTTCTCCTGGCTTTCTCTTGTCTGGCTTACCATCCTGGAGATTCATATACAAAAGATTCCCGAACGTAAGCTTTATTTTTCTACATTTCTGAGAGGTCTGATCCGGCTGGCACATGCTACTCAATAAGACTATTTAGAAGCACCTATAAAGATAATAATGTAAAGCATTGTTCATGATATTCTGCCTGGTTTTAGAGGGCATCAAGATACACATTGTAATGCCCCATCTTTTAGAAGTATCTTTCAAATGGAATTTCACTCCAAAGTATTTGTTATTGGTAATTTATTTGGTTTGTCATTTTTACTCTGGCCTGTTAAATGAATAAGGTGTGTTTGTGCATATCTACTCTCAAATTGCAAACGTTTATGGTAATTGCAAAAGACTATTGTAAAACCGTCTGGTAAAACAATGCTGAGAATGTATAATATGTAGAACCTTTTGCCTGAATGTCTTTGTAGATCATAGGCGACTACATGCCAATCATTACTCTGATTAATTCGTAGACTCTGGAACACAAAACACTGTTAGGTAGTGCATCCTGGGAGGTTAACAAACACCTGTGTGCCGTTTAATAAAAATAAAATATACATACACATTTTTTAGCCAGATCGACAATTCTACTCTTGACACATTTCTTATGCTATTGTATTGCTTCTAAATGATCTTAGACATCTATATATTTGGTTATTTTGAAATTAAGTCTTGAAATTAAATGTGCAAAACAAATTGTCTGAATTGGGCACATGACAGAGTCTCTCAGGAGCCAAAGACAACTATTTCCTACAGCAAATTTACTAACCCTAACAAGGTAAGGATGCAGAAAATACAGACTTGAGCTCTTTCAAATAGACGTTTTTAATTATTTGTTTCAGAATTTAATGTAGTTAGATTATAAAGAAATACCCAATTAGTTAGTAATGTCTTAGTTATTCTTGTGAGTTTAAAGGGTCTAATGTGAAGAAGATTTAATGGAGCTTTTCAAAGCTCTAACATCCTAGTTACCAGAATAACACAAGTAACAGTGGCATGCCTTGTTTAATTCAAATCTCCTTTTATGATGTGATCGTGAGCTACCTAAAATTTCCTCAAGGTCAAATTATTTAAATGTGAGTAATTAAGTTGGTGTGGTGAGCTCAACTTTATAGCCTTAAGTTTCTTCTATATATTAGGATGTTCCCTTAGTGACTGATCATCCCAAAAATCTTGATAGGGTGATATAGCTGTAAGTTAGTAGTTCGGTACTACCTATCCTCAGATACGATATGAAATACAATGAATCCTCTCAACGTTAAGCTCAACTTTATCTAACGTACCTAGGCTGAAAGGCTGTTGCTCGACTTGATCTCAACACCCCTTTAGCTATGAAATAAGAGGTAGTGCTATTTCTGAAAAGCCACAGTAATGCCTTTAACTTCCAAAATCAGTAATGTTGTTGACTGTAGGTGACTGGACACCAGCATGCTCTGCTTCTATCCATGGTTATCCAGAAGCTTGGTAGAAAATTGAAGAATTCCATGACTACCTCATAACCTTGCATGGACTCATGATTGGGGTGCTCAGGGGGACATAACCACCACTGACTTCTATTTCCTCACCGTCAAATTCATTCTTTCTTGTATTGCAAAGGAAAGAAGCACAAAAGATGTGTTCAAGCACTTTACTAGTTCGAAATAACAAAGGTCTAAAGGGCCTGTGCGCTAAGTGAATGGTCAGTCATGATTATGATACGCCACTCCTTTACTTCAGATTACTTTATGTGCTGTCCTTCTCTTGTATAAGTTACATTCGTGAAATGCTCACATGTTGCACTTGCTTTGTTTGCTGTACAAACATTTTACCATTCCGACAAGCAGGGTGAAGAGGGCTTGAACTTTTTTGATGAAATACTAAAACTGAATTTTTGTTGTTAGTTTTTTTTTAACTCATAGGAAGGTTTGCTCGGGACTACAAAAACTGCTGAAGAGAATTACATCAAACTTGGCATAGGACTTTGAGTAGTGCAATTCAGTGGTTTGGTTAATGCGTTCAGCAGTTTTTTGAGAGATTGATCTCACTTAAAGATGCTTGTCAGGCTTCAAGATACTAATCAGCATGGGACATTAGTATTAAACTGTGTGTTAAATTGTGAATTATTAATTGACCCAGATCCACAAATCTTCGAAGAAAAATATTTGCCAAATAAAACCGTGCCGAATCACTTTGTCCTTTTAATAGGAGAGAGAGCAAGACGTGTGCAGATCTGCTCAGGACATAATGTTGGTTGCCAAAGCCCACTCAAACCAATCATGTGGTAGCAATCTTGGTAGGAATGCTGTGACGTTGTGACAAACGCTTTTAAGAAAACCATTCAGATGACTCGTGAAGGGGTAAAACTGAAATGAATAGCAATGCCCTGACTCAAAATTAGATAAGTGGAACTCTGCTGTAGTTAATCATCTTAACCTTCCCACTTATTCAAAAGCGACCTGTGCAGTGCTAGAGCCTGCTGTCAGCAGCGTCTGCGCGATTCCACTGTGTAGTATGTCCACATTCCTAAACAATTGTGCTGGTTACTGCAAAACAGAATCCTACCGAACATGGTGATAATACAAGTGTTAAGGCATTAAAAAAAAATGTCTACAGAGCATTCCACAACTAATGCTGTAAAGGTTCAGAAATCTTTTTTTCCATGCAAAAAAGAAAGAAAGTAAGGGGCATCCGGAGAGAATTGTTGCAATGTTACAGTGTTAAATAATCCACCTGGCATATCATTGTATGAAACAAAAACGGAGTCGTAAAGTGTTATAACAACCACCAAGCATATCAATTGCATTTTTACATTTTAATTTTTTTTTGGGGTGTCGATGATGTTTGAATATTAAATAATAAAAGGATCGTCACATCCTCCTTCATTTTTATCTTCGCCTTCATTTGTACCCTCGCACCCCCACTTGGAGTCATCTTACTCCATGTTTAACACACTCTAATCAATGCAACGCTTATCCCATGTCAATATGTCGGCCAAACAATCATATTTAACAGAGTTGTAGAGCCTGATGCTATGATACATAATAAATATACCTACGATGCCATTAAAACATCTCATCAAAAGTGAAACCTCAAGAATTTCTACTTGCTTAGCAAACCTGCCTGTCTGTTGATCTCCTCAAATTCATTTATGCCACGGTTTACTTTGTCCAAAATGCGAATACATTTGCATTCCCTTAAGGTCAAAACGGATGAGATGTCTCCTCCTCTTGGGTTACAGGTTACTTTCTCCAGTACCCACCACCTCACACTTTCCACCCTGTGTCCCATGATCTGAAAGTGCTCAACTAAGGGGACCCCTTATACTTTACATCTGATTCTACTGCAATGTTGGAGGATTCTTGCCTTCACCTTTTGGTTGTCCCACATATAGTTGTTCATATGGGCATTGATTAGCGTAGACTACCTATGAACTATTACAATTAGCATGGTGTTTTAATGTATATTTCTGATCCAAGTGAGTAAACTCCTTAATCTCCTATGTTCGCTCACTGGCATTACAATGACCACACTTATAGTGCCCCAAAAGTTGAGGCAAACACATCTGTGCTCTTAGATCCGGGGCCTAGAGAGGTCCTCAAGAGGGAACTAACAACATAATATTTCACATTCCTCCCTCTCTTGAAGGCAAAGAGTGGTTTCGCAGCCGAGTACACTTCATCTGCCACCTAACCCCAATACCTATTCACCACCTTCTTGATCTCATGGCTCCTTGTACAAAAAGTGGTAACGCAGACCAATCTCTTCTCTGATGTGTCCGCCCTTTCCTGTACCTCCAACAATGTGTCATGCAGACAGTACAGGGAGTGCAGAATTATTAGGCAAATGAGTATTTTAACCACATCATCCTCTTTATGCATGTTGTCTTACTCCAAGCTGTATAGGCTCGAAAGCCTACTACCAATTAAGCATATTAGGTGATGTGGATCTCTGTAATGAGAAGGGGTGTGGTCTAATGACATCAACACCCTATATCAGGTGTGCATAATTATTAGGCAACTTCCTTTCCTTTGGCAAAATGGGTCAAAAGAAGGACTTGACAGGTTCCGAAAAGTCAAAAATAGTGAGATATCTTGCAGAGGGATGCAACACTCTTAAAATTGCAAAGCTTCTAAAGCGTGATCATCGAACAATCAAGCGTTTCATTCAAAATAGTCAACAGGGTCGCAAGAAGCGTGTGGAAAAACCAAGGCGCAAAATAACTGCCCATGAACTGAGAAAAGTCAAGCGTGCAGCTGCCACGATGCCACTTGCCACCAGTTTGGCCATATTTCAGAGCTGCAACATCACTGGAGTGCCCAAAAGCACAAGGTGTGCAATACTCGGAGACATGGCCAAGGTAAGAAAGGCTGAAAGACGACCATCACTGAACAAGACACACAAGCTGAAACGTCAAGACTGGGCCAATAAATATCTCAAGACTGATTTTTCTAAGGTTTTATGGACTGATGAAATGAGAGTGAGTCTTGATGGGCCAGATGGATGGGCCCGTGGCTGGATTGGTAAAGGGCAGAGAGCTCCAGTCCGACTCAGACGCCAGCAAGGTGGAGGTGGAGTACTGGTTTGGGCTGGTATCATCAAAGATGAGCTTGTGGGGCCTTTTCGGGTTGAGGATGGAGTCAAGCTCAACTCCCAGTCCTACTGCCAGTTCCTGGAAGACACCTTCTTCAAGCAGTGGTACAGGAAGAAGTCTGCATCCTTCAAAAAAAACATGATTTTCATGCAGGACAATGCTCCATCACACGCGTCCAAGTACTCCACAGCGTGGCTGGCAAGAAAGGGTATAAAAGAAGGAAATCTAATGACATGGCCTCCTTGTTCACCTGATCTGAACCCCATTGAGAACCTGTGGTCCATCATCAAATGTGAGATTTACAAGGAGGGAAAACAGTACACCTCTCTGAACAGTGTCTGGGAGGCTGTGGTTGCTGCTGCACGCAATGTTGATGGTGAACAGATCAAAACACTGACAGAATCCATGGATGGCAGGCTTTTGAGTGTCCTTGCAAAGAAAGGTGGCTATATTGGTCACTGATTTGTTTTTGTTTTTTTTTTAATGTCAGAAATTTATATTTGTGAATGTTGAGATGTTATATTGGTTTCACTGGTAATAATAAATAATTGAAATGGGTATATATTTTTTTGTTGTTAAGTTGCCTAATAATTATGCACAGTAATAGTCACCTGCACACACAGATATCCCCCTAACATAGCTAAAACTAAAAACAAACTAAAAACTACTTCCAAAAATATTCAGCTTTGATATTAATGAGTTTTTTGGGTTCATTGAGAACATGGTTGTTGTTCAATAATAAAATGAATCCTCAAAAATACAACTTGCCTAATAATTCTGCACTCCCTGTACCATGCTCTCCTTCTTGCTCTGTTTAACAAGCCATTGGGGTACCCTTAGCACATCAGCTTCTTTAAAGAAGTCTGTCCTGCATGTGCAATTCCTACGGAGCCTCTGGATCTGCCCATAGGGCAGGTTATCCCGAAGGTTCCCGGGATAGTTGCTAGTACATGTAAGGAGGGTGTTATGTTCACTGGGTTTCCTGTACAAAGTAGTATATATTTTCTTGTCCTCTACCTTGAGTGTAAGATCTAAGAAGTTGATCTAATTTCTGTTATGGGTCATCGTAAATTATATGTCTGGTGATCACCTATTAAGCCAAGCCGGGAAATCATTAAAACTCATTTCAGTGCCAGTCCAAAACATAAGTACAGTACATTATCGGTGTTCCGCTTCCACATCGTGATATTGTTGAAAAAAGGGTTATCTATATTGTGTATATGGGTATTCTCATATTTGTCCATGTACAGATTTGCTAGATCAGTAGCGAACCCAGGCCCCAGTGCCACCCCTTTCGTCTGAGGGAAGAAATCATTCTGAAATACAAGATGGTTCTGGCTCTCAGCAATCTCAAGTCCTATTAGGAAATCAGTCGGGACCTATACAGGGTTCAGACTCCTGTTAAGAACTTATCGTACAACCTTTATTGTCTGGTCCTGAGGCATGCTGCTGTACAGCAAAGCCACGTGAAGGGTTACCAGAAATTGAGTGGAGGGATCAAAAGTTTGATTTTCAATCATACTGATAGCATCCGTGGTGTCCCTAATGTGTGACCTAGTCTCCACTACCCTCGGTTTTAGTAAAGTTTCAGCATAATTGTTCAGGGGCTCCAGAACCAAGCCACAACCCGAAACAATGGGTCTCCCTGATCGTCGTTCAAGATTTTGGGAGGGTATAAATGGTTGGTGTCCTTCGACTTTTTTTTTATTAAAAGAAAATAGTATTCTGGTTCACTGAGATAGCCTTTACATAATCCTTCCTGCGTTAACCTACAAATCAATTTCACAATCTCATGAGTGGGATCTTGGTTTACCTTCCAGTAACTTTCCTGCACGTGCAACTGGGCTGAAATCTCACAGATATATTATTTGATATTCTGTATGACTATGGACCCTCCCTTGTCCGCTGCCTTTTACAATCTCCGAATTCCTTTTTAAAGACTCCAAACACAAATTTTCATCTTTGGTATATTGTATTTGATGTACTTTCTGGTGTTCAATAGGCCCATGACTTCCCTGAGCACAACTTTCTCAAAAGCCACTACATTATGTGAAATTAAATGTGCTGGTGGTGTAAAAGTGGAGGGAGGTCTGAAATGGGTTGCCGCACTGTTTGAGGATTTGTGCTGAATAGTTTTTTTTTGTTTGTGAAAAAGTGCCTTAGTCATATTTTTCTAAAAAAGCTGCTGTAGTTGAAGCTTAACTTAAAAGCTGTTAAGTGGAGTGGTGGATATAAAAGAGAGGCCCTTTGCAAGAATGCTCCTCTCACCCTCTGTTAAAGTATAGTTTGAAAGATTGATAATCGGATTTTGTAAATCTGTCACATGATCTTTCACTTGCTGCTCTTCGTGATCTTCAGAGGGCCTGTCCACCTCATATAACACCCGTAGACCTGTCTCCGGGTTTGTATTTACCCATGGCTCTCTAGGGGGAAGAACCTGACTCCCCTTCTCTGCATATTTCTCCCTCTGGTCCAACCACTGCCCCTCCATTGGGCTCTGTTCCTATTCTGGTCCTGCCCTCTCCCTCTGTGGGGCATTCATGAACCATCCCCTAAAAAAGCTGAACCTGAGTTTGGAGCCTGATAACTGGGGCCCTGATTATGAGGTGTAACCACCCATACTCCTTCTGGGTTTCTCTGTGTCGCTGTCTGAGACACTTCCCACCGACAAATCAGAGAAGGTAGTGAAACGTCTGAGTCCTTGACTGCCTCTATTAGTGTAAAATCCGTAATTGTCCTGTTGGTAATAATCTTTTGCTAAATAGGAGTTATTTTCTTATCATGGTCCCTGATGTCTTTCCCTAATTTATCAGTTTGTTTGGCCTGTATAATGTAATTAAACTCTGCAATTTTTCTCTACTCGCTCTAGAGCTTCCTTAGCATTTCCCAGTGCTTTGTCATCCAGTATTTCTTTCTTAAGATCAACTATCTCATTAGTCAGTTTTTAATGTATTCAAGGCCCGTTTCCACCACAAATACCATCGAGGGCCTAGAGCAATTATTCCTGGCAATGCTTTTTACATCGAAGCCTACCAGACAGCGCAAGTTGTCTGGTTTCCTAGAGACATCTTGGGGACGTTCAGAAAGCTTCTCTGGGAACGCATTCAGCCAATGCGTACCATTGCTTTCGGTACTTTGTTGGCGTTATTTGTTTAAAGCTGTCCAGGTTCAGTTCGTCCCGCCTAAGGAACAATGCCTTTTCACACTACTCTCCCTGCATTCTTCCATGAGTGCTCCTTTCTATAATCAGGCCTGTAAACTTTGTTCTGAAGCACATTTTTTGTTAATTCTGAAGTGTGTTGGAAACAAATACATTAATGTGATCAAAACATATCAATACACTGGGGATGCCATGTCCACACATTGTTTGTGCACTGTATACTTTTAGTAGTAAAACTGTATGTCTGTACAAATGTAATGGTCATTTCAATTGAAACTCTGTTGTCTGAAATGGCAGTGTGCTACCACACCATGCATACTCCACACTACGCTCTACTCTGCACCAGTCCATGTCACTGGATTTTACTCTGCACCACTCCACTTTACATTACACCACTGCAGTCTACTTTGCACCACCCCACTCAAAGCCACTTCACTTTAGACCTCTCTACTCTGCACTACACCACTCTACTCTACTCTGTGCCAACGCACTTTACTCCAGTCAAGTTTACTCCCCTGCACTCTTTGCCACTGCACTCTACCTCACTCTAGTCTAGGAAACTCCTCTCTATTGTACACAACTCCACTCTACACCACTGCACTCTTTACCAATACACTCTACTCTGTACCTCTCCAGTCTATGCCACTTTACTCTCCCCTGCACCAGTCCACTCAATCTATGTTATGCTAACGCAGTCTGTGCGACTCCACGCCACTCTGCTTTATGCAACTCTACACACTGCACTGTGCGCCACGGCACTCTACACCACTGCACTCTACTCTGCACAACTGTAGTCTACACCATTCCTCTCTGTGCCACACTTCCTTATGCCACAGCACTCTATGCATGTGCGCTCTACACCACTGCACTCTAAAACACTCTAATCTGCAATACTGCACTGTTTACTACTGAACTGTACTCCTCTCTTCGCTACTGCACTCTATGCCATTGCACACTGCAGCACTCTACTCTACGCTACTGTACTCTACTCTGCACCACTTTGTGCCACTCTAATCTGCACTCTGTGCCACTGCATTCCCTGCCACTCTACTCTATGCCACTATACTCTACAATACTCTGTGCCAATGTACTGTACACCAATCCACTCTACTCCACTGCATGCCACTGTGCACAACTCAATCTGCTCTGCGCCAGTCTACTGTGCGCCACTGCACTGTACGTCAATGCAGTCTATGCCACTATACACCACTGCAAGCCACAACACTTTACTCAGCAACACTGCTCTCTACACCACTCTACTCTGTGTGACTGCATTCTATGCCGCTGCACTCTGCAGCACTCCACTCCACTAACAAGATGCCCCAAGCCCTCACCCTGGATATTTGGTGGAGCTCGGAGGAGTCCTCTCTGCCATTCAAGTCAGCGTATTGTTTGCACCTGGGAGGCATTTCACACATATTGACACCTATTCAAGGCTAATTACTGCCTAGAGAACTAGTGAGCAGATTCACATTATCCTCCAGGAACTTCAAGCAGGGAGCTTTATAAAAGTTACTTTTCCTTCATATTTATGGAAAATCTAAATTCATAATTGATTTGGGTTTATAATACCTAGAACATAATTAAAACATTATTTTAATATCTGATCCCATCCCCAAGATAGATTATTAGTATTTTAATTTGTACTATGGCTTTCTCCTAGGACAGCTAGACCTGCCACACCGAAAATAGCGTTTAGGTGCTAGCCACTGTAGGAACATATAGATATTAAATTTCCTACTTTTAAACCCCATGCAGTTTGCCTTATGGGCTACAAAGAGGTCACTTATTAATAGTTAAAGTGAAGGTTTTGACTTGTCGATGGCAGTTTATTTTGACAGGGCAAATTGAAGTTCTTTTTACACTGCTACAGTCATGCTACAGTGGTAGGACTGAATCCAAGTTTGCACTGCCACTGGAGTGAATGGCACAATGGGTGCTGCAGTCCACTAGTGGCACTTAATTTTCAGGCCCTGGGTACACTTTGCACCATATACCATAGACTTATAGGCAAGTTAAGTATGCCAGTTAGGAGTATGGCAGTTCAGCCATGTTTAAGGAGGGAGCACAGACACTTTCCTCCTGCTTAGCAAGGATAAAGTGCACAGAAGTTTTAGGCCAGCAAAAATGTAGGGTCCGGCAAAAGGTGAAGAATCTGGGGAGGAAAATCAAAAAAGGTGGAACTCTTAAAGTGCCATTATGAACGCTTTGCTGTATATGTGGGAATAACTTTTAACAGTAATTGGACACCATTTTAACATGCAGGCAATTATAACTTATAAAGAAATATAGTTTTTGTATTTCGGCACACTTTTTGGAATTCCACATTTGAAAATAATTTTGTGGCTTTAATATTAGTTTTCAATTTCTGAATGTGCATCGAAATCAGCTTGACTTTAGAATGCTATGATAACATTTGTTTTCTTACAATAGGCATAGTCATGAATGGAAAAAACTGGTTTTGACTCACCATTGGCCAGTGAGTGTATGTAAGGTAAGAATTTCACCCCAAGCCTTCATTCTGTTTTACTGTTACTGTTCTGCTGATGGTGAAGGGTGATTGTAACACACACTTTTTTCTACATATATGGATTTATCTGCTGTGTCATGTTCAAGTTAGACATATTCTACTTGAATACATTCTTCCAATGGTGTATTATTGAATGACATTCAAGAGAAATTAGTATTTGGTCATAAGGTACATGAATTATTTTAGGGCCTAGATTGTACAATACATTTTTTAAGCATCACTATCATTTCCTGCCTGTTATTCTTCACATGGCTCATCAGCTGAGTACAACTTGGTTCCAGTGACACAGTGAGCACAGGACCCACGTCTGGGCATACTCCTGCTACTTAGGTCAGTATATGAAACATACAAAAGGTGATGGGGCAATGTTCCCAGGAGGAGCAGAGTAAAGGCTGATTTTAATATAGCTGGGTCCAAACGGAAATGGCATGTTGAGCAAAAGAATGAGTTGGTATGCTATCCTGAGCTATTGCCATTTATTAGACAACTTGCAAGCATTCCTCCCACCCCCTTTAGTGTGTTTCATGTGCCACTCTGAGTGGCATAGGTATGCCAAGAAGTGGGTCCTATGTTCACTGTGTCACTGGAACCAAGCTGGACCCACCTAATGAGCCCTTAACTAGAGCAAAAGTGGTCCTGGGTTGCTTGTGTTTTGATTCAGGGAGAACCAGGCCTGACAATCTGGGCTGTTCCAATGAGGAGCAGGGTCAAGGCTGAAATGCACATGGCTGGGTCCAAACTGAGGTGGCATGGTGAGGAAAGCGATGATGGGTTGGGGTGCTTCCCCGAATGATTGCTAGTGTTAGACAAATTGCACACATTCCTCCTATTACCTTTTGTGTGTTTTGTGTATAAGTGTATTACCATTTGCCACGGTACCTCGCCAAGAAATCTGTCAACATGTGACAAACCTCAAAAGTCAAGATAAGAAATTATTGATTACCCGAGGGTTTAAGATAAAATATAAAAAGCGTAGATCTTTGTCTGCTGAAGAGCCAGCATGCTGTAAGTCCCTTTCAGAAGTATTAAAATATTTGTCTAAGTGAATCAACTTCTGCAGTAAAACACGCCTTTTTAAGGTAATGCTTTAAGATTGGTGGCGAGAGACCCCAAGCAATAGTGAGTGTTTTAGGTATTCTTACAGACAGACACAATTCAACAAAAAACTGTACTGTATCTAGTTTGCATTTTCAGATGTTCTACAAGTGCAATTTACTTGGATGTCCTGCTTGCTTTCCTTTTTCAGATGGATGACGTCACATGTGAGAGTCCTCCAAACTACTGGACATTACATGGCCTTTGGTAAGAAATTTTGAAGACTGACGTTAACATGTTAGTATAATGCCTGAAATCTCAGAATATATCCGTTTGCCAAGCAAAAGATAGTGCCACTACTGTACTGTACTTTACTGTACTGAACCACATGCAGAAGAGCAATGTGCTAGTCTCTGGGATGTACCTCGTGAAAATGTCTCTGGAAATTGTTAAACCACTAACCACACATGCTCCCTCTTAATATGTCTGCTGCTCCAAGTAATCCTCAGTAGTTCGTCTATCACTGTATATTGCAGATTTTCAATCACACTCCTATATAGTTGACACCGCACTTACTAGGAAATCCATTTTTTGCCGCCTTTTTAACTTTGATCCCTCCTTGAGCAGTTTGAACTAAAATTGGGAAATCCACATTCAGAATTGAAGCCTTGAGTGTGGTATTAACAGGCTAGGTCAGGTGGGAAGATGATCCCAATGTATCACTTTTTAAAGTAACATGGCCTTTGCACTAGGAAAGTTACTGCGCACAGAACTTTGAAAGCTCTGCACTAAGTACCTTTTTATTGTTAATGTAATTGGCTGTCTTTCAATCCTTAAATTCCTTTAGCCTTGGTGAGTTTTCGTTCACTTGTGTTGGAATGTAAACCAAAATGTGTGTCCATTGTGCATGCCAGTAATGTATCGTATGGCTCTGTAAATGTTTAGGGTCACTCAAAATGCTAGATCGTCAAATCTGAGGGAAATAAAAAAAAACATTTGCATGTGTGTTCGTCGCTCATGTGCTATGCATCCCAGTAGTCATGAACATCTGTCAAAATCGGAAAAAGAGCAGCTCAATGGGAGAGCTGATGTTGCTGAAGCAAAAGTAGGTAGGGTATAGGCCTAACGATTTGTGCTGGTCTCTCTAGGAAAATCCTTTCCTCCTACACCCCTCTGGCCTGCCCAGGACTGTAGATCGAGGCGGAAAAATAACATGCCTCCGGTTCAGGGAGGGCCATGGCTGTCATTGCACAGTGACCTTCACAGACAATAGTTGTCCAGGTCCTTATTTGGAGAAAAAAAAGCTTACCTCTTACCCTTTACCCAATGGGAGGGGGGGCGTTTGGTAATCCCTGTGCGATAAGGATGCTACAAAATGTGAGGGTTATTTGACAATGGTTGGCTATTAAGCCCCGGCAATTACGTACACCACCTCGGTGTGCTGGTTAATCAACATTTTCTGTCTAACCACCTCACATTGTGGTAGTGCGAGGAGAGGTTTGGTCAATAAAAAGGTGAGGGTGAATAATGGATCATTTTACCCAAAGGCAACGAGAAGAGAGTAAAGGAAGAACATTGCAGACACAAAAAACAAACTGATCAACTAACAGCTACTCCAGGGTTGTCTTTCACTTGAGGAGCTACCGAATGCCCTGTGACTGCATTATATTGTGGGCCACTGAGGACCAGATTAGGAGCAGTTAACACTTGCCCCTGCATGATGTTTACAGTTTCAGATGGCAGGTGCTGTGCTCCTCGATTGACTGCAGTTTCTTGGCAATACGGGTAACGTCAGGTTGAGAAAAATAAATGTTATCCCCCTCTGACACCTTTGGCCAAGAGGAGGTGAGAAAATGCTCATGTGAGCCCTACAACCCTTTCACAAGGCTTGGGGCAGTTTATACGAAGTAATTCACACACATTTTTTAATCCCGCTCAATTTCGGCGAATATTGGGAGAGATTTGAAAAACATCACCGCTCTTAAGCAAGGTGGGGGAGTAATTCCGTAGCAACATTCCGTAATTGCAGTGTCATGCAAAATGTGCCATTTTAAATAATTTTTCAATTTTACAAATGCACAATTTGAGCCCCGGGGTGCCCACTTCTCACTTTCAAACACCTCACATCATTGGCCAATTTCCACTCCTCGTGGGTATACGGAATTAAAGCAAAATCACAACCCACTCCTTATTCCCATTTGGACTCGCAACTCCGTTCGTCAGTAACTTTTAAGGTCCTTCTTCCTTCACGGGTCCTCAAAGTTGGAAAAATGTCCGACATGGGTTACTGAGAAGCGTGTCTTAAAAATATGACAGGACCCTTCCTTTTATTTGTGTTGTATACTATACTGTGAAATGAACGTTTTTTTATTGCTAGGGCAAACATGAAGTTTCTGAATCATTATTTCTTTTCTTATTAGGCCAGATAAAGCAGAGATGTGCAACAATTCCTGGCACTTCAATAAAGCAGAAATAGAGGTATGAGGCATCGTGAGAAGATTGCTATTTTATGTAGTTGCACATCATAACAATTTAAACATTTTCTGGCGTCGGATTAAATAATCTGACATGGCATTGACTGTAATATTTAAATTACATTTAAAATACTTCAAACAAGCTGATGCTGCCTTGCCTCTTTTGCACTCTAACCGCTACTAGGTATGAAGACCACGGGGTGTTAAAATGACCTCTTATGATGTAGTAGGTTCAGGTCTGTCGCTCAGAATATTACCAGTGCCAGAAGATTATAATTGGGTTACATTGTGATTTAACAAATACCTTCCAAGACGAATATACAGCAATCATACCATAGTACTGTACGCCAAGAAGTATAAAACATTTCTTGGACGTCTTGCCAAATGTATTTCTTTGGAGCTGGCTTCTTCCCCTAAGGGTGCATCTTGTAGCCTGTTATATGGTGATGGACAAACTTATTTGTTTTTGACTGAAAAAGCTGTATTTTTGCTACCATGTGGCTGCTTCCTCAGGGCATCAGACACACTGCAGAATTGTCAAAACAACCAGGTATCCTCACCCCCTCAAGGACCATGGTACTGTAGTAAATATGCACTGGATAGAGATTCTCCGTGGGGGTTGCCGGACATCTCCTAGTGAAACCGTAAAGGCCTTGTCCTGGCCCTAGGATTCATTGGACTGTGGGCCTAATTAGACGAAGATGAGCATGTTCTGAGGGACTTCATTGCGACTAGGGCTCATTTGCTTCAAGCAGCTTTCGAGGGTGTGTTTTGGCAGTTTCCTGTGACAGGGCTCATCTTTTGCTGAAAGATGTGTTCGCAATAGTTTTATTTACAAAATGCAGCAGGAAACTTGAAGGTGAGAAGACGTGTCACGGAAAAAGAGAGCTGCCGAGCTCTGCTTCCAGCCCCTTCTCTCCTTGGGGCTCCAACTAATTTTTATATTATTTGGTGGATTCAGAACAACATTAATTGCCTTGATTTCCTCTTTGAAATGTCAGGAATGCTGTGTTCATACCACAGGACTAGTTGGTCACTGCATCCCCTGTTTTTAGATCGAAGCCTACCAGACTGCTTAGCTGTCTGATTTGCTAACAGCATCTTGTGGGCATTCTGAGACCTTCCCTGAGTATGCATTTCACCCATTGCTTACTATTGGCTTCGCCATTTGTAACTATCAGTTGCTTGCTTTCTATTGGCTGGCTTTATTTGCTTTAGGCTGTTCAGCTTGAGTTAGTCCCTTCCATGGAGCACCCCTTATTTGATGTATCCTTCTGAGAACTTGCTTTCTGTAAACAGGCCTTTAAATCTTGTTCTTACCTTGTCATATTGCTGTGCGTTCAAAGACAGAGGTAAGATGTCAGGCTCTGTTTTCCGAGGTCTTGGTTTTTACTTTTCTTTCTATGTGACAATCCTTTGGGGCATCCATATGAGAGGAGAGGCTGTAGCAAGTTATTTTTTTATACCACACAATGAAAATAAACTGCTGGTATTTCAGAATATAGCAGAATTGGGAATGTACAAATGAAGCACATTGTTGTGTAGTTCTGAAGTGTGGTGGAAACAAATATTTGAATACAATCAATACACTAGTTGATAACCTTTCCACACATTGTTTGTGCACAGTAAAATTGTATGTCTGTGCAAATGTAGTAGTCATTTCAATTGAAAATGTGTTGTCTGTAATGGGAGCGTGCTACCACACCATGCGTACTCCACTTTACACTACTTCAATCTACAACACTCTACTCCATTCAATGCCCTTCCACTCTATGCCACGCCACTCCATTCTGTGACTCTCCACCCACAGACCCCTCCACTCCAAGACACTCTGCCATGCCACTCCACGACGCACCCCTCCACTTCATACGACTTATCTCACTCCCCTCCAATCTTCTTCACTCCGGACTGCTCCATCCAGTTTAACCTACTCCACTCCATTCTGCCTCACTCCACTCCAGTACACCACTGCACTCATTCTACCCCACTCAATCCAATCTAACTCAACATACCCACTCCACTCGACCACACTCAACTCTACTCCATTCTATCCTAATCCACCCCACCCCACTCCAGTCTACCCCAATACAATTTATGAGCTGCTAAAATTTGCCTGGTGTTGATTGACTAACCTTTTTCACCTATGAGTAATGCTGCAACAACCCATTGTGAATTTACCCAAGGTCTGAACGGGTATGTTGAAAGTCACTTGCTAAGTATTGAGACTCATGTTTGTGTTTTCTGTGAGTAAATTTCAGTGAAAAAAATTGGGACAAAAAATGCCCTTTCTGGGGAATGTATTGTCTCTTTTGGCACGAAAAGGTCAGTTTTTAGATGACTGACCTTCTGACTGGATCTAATGCCTGTGCCCACACCGCAGACCAGAATAGCAAGATACATGAATTAGTTGATACTTTTAGCTGAGCCACACATTGTTCAATACGCACCAGGTACCGGATATTTGGTGTCAGGATAACTTCCGAACCGGGGGAGCAATATTTAAATAAATGTACAGGATCGAGGTTCGCAGCACCTTATTTGCAGCAATAAATACTGTAGAGTTTCAGTAAGAGAATATTGAGTGATGCTTCTAAGTTATCAGCAGTATTTTTATTTTATTTTTAAATGCTTTGTGTTCTTCACCTCCATGTTTACAAAATAACTAGTGATGGCCACAGTTTAATGTTGTTTTGGTATCGAATCAGGAGTATATGTTGAGAGATTGCAATATGAAGTGGGGAAAGTCCTAACCGAACAAGCAAAATAAAAAGATAATAAAAAGTTTCCTAGCTACTGTAATGCTAAGTTTCAATTCTATTAAGGACACAGAGGTGAGGATTATGTTCCCTTTTTTCTCTTATTTTAACATCAGCCATCATTTAACATATAGCTTGAAAAACTCTGTTTCCCAACAACCCTAGGGAAACTGGAAAAAAAACACAAGTCCATCCAATGGCAGTATTAGGAACTCCTTATAGCTCTTCCTCTCCTCAGATACTCCCCGCTCTTCAGTGATGTCAGCCATAGAGTCTAATCCTGTTTCAATAAGTCATTTCCTGCAGAAAATATCGACCGCAATTACCGAACTCAATCAAAGAGTTATAGGTTAAAAGGGGAGGGTGAATAATGGATCATTTTACCCAAAGGCAACGAGAAGAGAGTAAAGGAAGAACATTGCAGACACAAAAAACAAACTGATCAACTAACAGCTACTCCAGGGTTGTCTTTCACTTCAATCAAAGAGTTAGCGTATCATCACATCCTTCAAAATACATCATCATTGTAATGTGGATCACAATACCTGAACTTACTTCCATGTGCATCACAACACCATCAACGTAATTCCATGTAAAAGAAGCATTTGCCATAATACGTGAATTCTACATATTCTCTCAGGAGGATATTCCTCTTCTGATCCCAAGGCCGGGTAATCCTTGCATCCGTGTCCTTAATAGAACAGAAATTTTCCATTGCAGTAGCTAGGAAATTTTATATTCTGTTTCAAGACCAGAGGCGAGGAATATTCTTGTTCAAAGTTTAGTGACCACCAAATAGGTCATATTAATTACTGGTTTGAAATAGAATTGTTTAAAAACTGAAATTAATGACCAGTCTGCTGCGTATATAATATTCTGTAGTCTGTCCCCCAGAGGTGCTGCCTTAGACTCCATTGTGCCTTTGGCTGAGTGGGCCCCAAAAACATGACTACCCACCCCTACTTCTTGCCTGATCTAACGTACCCATCTAGTGATGGTCGAAGAGGAGACTGCCTTGAAAGACTTTTCCAGGGATATACGCAGCTTTCGTTCTCCCAGAGGGACAGATTCCATCATCATCTCCTCATACGCATCGTACCCTGCACAACTTGGGATTCTTCTCAAAGGGAAGGGTAAGACACCACCTTGGAATTTGACTTAGTTCACCTGTGTGAATATGAAAGGTAACTCCTTCCAGAGTAAAAACCCTACCTGTAATATCCAGAGCCCGGATGTCCAAAACTCTCATACAGGAGACCAGACAGAGTAACATTGCTGATCTCTCTTTACTTGAGAGATATCTATAGTCCTGGCAGTGAGGGTACAGGTTCAGGACCATATTAATGTGCCACAAGACAGAATATCTGGGCTCTGTAGGTCTGTCCACGCAGACTCATTGCAGTAGCATCCATTTCAAGGGATGGGCACCCACTGGGACCGCCTCCATGGGGTCATGGCCCACTAAAATGGCAGATCTGAAAGCATTTTCCGCCCTCTAAGCTAGACTATGTGTCACCAGTTCGGAAAGGAAATTCATGATATGGACAATGTTGGATGCCACGGGATCCACACCCCTTTGCACACACCAATGTAACCAGCACGACCAAGCCAACCGGTATCTTTTCAAGGTAGAGTCTGCCCATTCTTTGTAGAAGAACAACTGAGCATGTTCAGAAAGTCCTGAGACTGCCCATCTTTCTTGGTATTCCACCACACCATCGGACTACCAGATCCCTCCAGAATCGGCTTGTTGAGGGTTCCTCCGCAGATTTTGAAAGAGATCATGAAACAGGGGGTAGATGGATTGGAGAATCCCAAGAATGTTCCATCAGAACTGGATACCAAACTTGAGACCTCCAAAAGGGAGTCACCATTACCACATCCGCCTTTTTGTTTCTCAGTTGCGCAGATTCGCATTCTCATCGAAAACGGGGGAAAATTGTATCACTTCTCCTCTCTCCAATCCTGTACGAACGCGTTTGTAGAGGTTGCCAGAGGGTCCGGCAACCAACTGAAGAATCTGTCCAAGTGGTGATCTAGTCCAGAGGCAAACAAGTCCACTGAAAAAACTCCACTTACCTTGTGCACGGACTGGAACACCTGCTGGTTCAGCTGCCACATGCTGTTGTCAGTGTCTGAAGTGGCAATCCACAATCTCGTTCATGGATCCCAGGAGGTATTCCACTGTCAGCGAGATCGTGTTGTTGAGGCAGTAGTCCCAGAGATTTCTGGCCAGGTCCGATAGGAGTTTGGTCTTGGTCCCACCTAGGCAATGGACATAATGGACCACCAAAACATTGTCCATCTTGAGAAGTACAGAGCATTGAGCTTTTTCCTGGTCCAGTGGTGAAAGAACCCACCAGCATCTCTAGGCAGCTGATGTGGAGTCTCTTTTCTTGAGATGACCAGATGCCGTGTGTGGACAACTCCCCACTGTGAGCTCCTCAGCCCAACCACATTGCTTCGGACTTGATGACCACTTCTGGGTTGGAACTGAATATGGCTCCCCTACTCCATGATCCCATATGAATCAACCACCAGTGCAACTCCTCTTTGGCCTCTGTGGACAGTGGTATCACTTCTGAGTATGTTAAGCCCTTCCGAAGGTGGGATGTATTCAGGCTTTGCAGTGCCCAATAATGCAAAGGACCCGGGATAATTGCCTGAATGGACGACAAGAGAAGACTGGTGATTATCGCCAGCTGCCTCAGGGAGGTCCTCTCCTTCTTAAGTGTATCCCGCAAAGTCTGTTTGATTTTGGCCACCTTCCTGGAAGGAATACTGAGAATGGCTTTGACAGAATCGATCATGGAGCCTAAGAAGGTTAACTGTTTAGTAGGTACCAAGTGTGACTTGTCTTTGGTGATCACATAACACAGTGACTTGAGGAGGGAGATAGCCATCTGGAAGCGTTCCAAGAGCTTTCGTGGGCATTGGTCCATCAGAAGAATGTCGTCCAGATAGACAATCAGGCGAACACCTTTTGCCTTCCATTTTCAAATGTCTGAATACCAGCCTCTTGTTGAAGGCCCTCAGGTTGATGACTGGCCACTGGCCGCCATCCCTTTTTTCCACCAGAAAGAGGTTGCTGGGGAAACCCGAAGGGTGAAGCAATTGGGTAGCAGTTGTGCCTTTATGCAGGAAAGCTGTAACCTCCCTGTCTACTAACTCTGAGTCTCATTCGGTAAAGTGGATGGGAACAGGGATTCTGGTCTGATGCGGGGAGCCGAAAAACTCTATATGGAACCCTTGCACAATTTGTAGCACCCAGGCATCATTGGTTAGTGGGTGCCAGTTGTGTATAAAGAGCGCTAGCCTGCTGCCAAATTCTAAGAGTGTAGAAGAGGTTACTCTTCCCTTGGGCAGATCCATGGCCTTTGTGTCTGTTAATCTGCCCCCGCGTGCTCATTGACGAGGACCCCCTGGGGAGGGTGTCGAGTTTCGCAGAGTTCTGCAGTTTCCCTCTTCTGCGGTCCTGTCCTCTGGAGGCGTGGGAAGGAAGGCGGCCGGTCAAGCGCCCCCTGCCAGGAGCGGCCCCAACAAAAACCTTTGAGGTGAAAATGCGCTTCATGGACACCTGCGCCTTATCTAAGGAGGAGAAAGTGGCAATGAATTTGCCTAACACCTTCACAAATGGATCGCCATTGAGACAGCCCTGCACTACAGCCCCGTCTTGTTTGTGGCTAGTTTGCCCAACTTAAGGTCCACCTTGATAAGGAGGGACTAGCGATGTTCTGCTGATAAAGAGCAGGTGGTGTTCCCCATAGTATAATGGCACTCCATGCCCTGCCCGATAGGATGTCTGAGGATATTAGGGACCCCGAGGCCTTAGCCTCCTCAGCCATATCCGACATTTTTGTTAAAGGACCTGCAACATGTTGGTCCTGGCAGGAGCGCCAGGGCCTGTCACTGCCCTTTTCGGGATCTTGAATATATTTGGTCAACAATGTGGTCATCTTAGGGTCTATCTCAGGCGTGAGGGCCACCTTACCCTCTAAAGAAGGGTGTTAACATTGCGCGCTAAGGCAGTTACACACTTCTTTTTCCAGGGGTTTCTGGATTCACCTTGTGACGTAAGTCGCCAGTTTTTCCCTGGGGACCCACTTCTACGATCTGGGGAGGAGTAAGTTCACCAGGTCCAGCATATTGCTCGTCTGGACAGAGTTTGCCTCATGGTTAGGGACAGGGATTGGGTTGGTGTCAACAAAACACTATAAAGGAGTGAGAGGGAATTCCTGTCCGACCTTCCTAAACCAATAATATTCTCACAAAGAGGACAAGGAATAATGTCTGGTGTAAAAAACAGACTAGTTCAAACATCAATATGTTGAAAAAACAGCCCTCACCCACAATTTGTGGCATGCTTCATCATAGGGCGCTGCTAACACACTCCGAGATATAAATCCCCTTTGGAGTGGGGCAGTAAGGGTGGGGGAACATAAAAGCACATAAGACAAGACCAACAATCATCATACAGGGACCAAAGACGGACAACAGAAAAAGACATAAAACTGACTCAGGCTGACCACTTATTCTATTTTATTCTATTGCAGCCTGGACAGGATTAATAAATGTTATTGGTGGTGTTTTCAGGAATTAATGACCTGTACACCCCAATCTCTGTAGAGGGTCAACATGTTTCGGCCTATTCAAAATGCCAACTTGGGTCATGCTGCCTTTGTCAGGACCTTGATCCTGTCCCCGTATTTATAAAAGTCCCTACCTGTCCTTCAATCAGGAGGTTCACTGATTCGTACCTTTAGGTACACTTTTATTTGTCAGCATACTTGGTTGTCTGTGGGAAGAAATAGGCATGATACCCAAAATTCAGTGAGATATGGTATCTAATAATATAAATTATCCCCAGACCTTCACCTTTATGTGTAGGGAAAAATAGTTATTAAACTTGTGCATTCAGATCCCCTGGATAAAATCTAAATACCTTGTGGAAGAAATAAAACTATACCTAATCCACTCGTGTTGATTAATTATCATAAATATATATAGATATATCCAGGTCCATAGTCAGAAATAGAAGACGTGTGTGTGTGTGTGTGTGTGCACTTACTGAGTTTCATTAACACTCGTTTTCATCAAAGCTGGGTGGGAGCACCACCCTGTAGTCACACACTGTATAAAAATAAATCACCATAAATATCAAGATTGGCAGTAGCTGTATTTTACATATAGTATGTTTACCCATCAGGTTTTAAAAAAAAAAATGGTTCAAGACTATGAATAGTCTTTTTTGGGACGTATCTATTACAGCCGTGGTCCAATGTTTCCGCCCACCGGCCCGTTAATATTTACTACTTAACATTTCGGACTCCTAGTTATGTCATCGCCCTCCAGTCCTCGTTTTTCCAATATAGGCATTATGGTAAAGAAATAGTCATTCCGCCCTCCGGCCCTTTAATACTGTTATTCAAACTGCCCATGTTTTTCATTTCCGAGTAAACATGGCGGTCAACCCGGAGAGACGGGTGATCGTGACTTGAATGCGGACAGTGAGAGAACGTCCCGCTTTCCATGGCCCCAGCCCCACTACAACTCCTGTGGGTTGGTGTCCCCAGAGGATGGTCGCTATGGTCTGGGGTGATCTTGATCCCTGTCTGAATCCCCTTGGGAATTTTCCGCATCATCAGGATCTGTGGAAGGATCTGTAGGAGTAGAAGGGTCATACACCCCTAGATCCCTAGATCTCCCACCCCCATTCCCCCCATCACCCCCCCCCCCCCCCCAGGTGCAGGTAGCTGGGGGGGGTACCTGTTGGGTTTGCCCTGTGGGACAAAAATGCCATCTTAAGCCTGTCAAAGACATCAGTATCTACCTCTTGCGTATGTTAATGCTTTGCGGTCACCGTGGAGGGTTTTGCCCCTGGCTGCTCTGGATGTTAGGGAACGGAAGGTCCAGGAAGTTCTTTCTTCTTGAAGAGGGGTGAGTTACAGCTCTCCAAAAGCTGTTGAGAGGTCTTCTTGTAGGGCGCTATAGCGTATGAGACTTCTCTCGAGATAGAGGCATCAACTGCCTCACAAAACTTGTCATCAAAGTGAAAGTATTGAGCATCCTTTTTTTCCTCCAGGGAGTCTTGTGAGGATTGCATTGTTTTAAAAGTGGTAGACCAGTGTGTTGTGGCGGCTTATAGGGACCAATTTTCGGATGGCTGGACACAAAAATGCCCTTTTTCTTGAGGGAGCACGTCTGCAGAGTAAGGCAAAACCCTGATGAATATGGGCTAATTCAACCGCAAAACAATACAGACCTCCCACGGGTGTCTAAGACTCCAGGCAGTGGGGTGATGTCAGCAGGACTCAGCGATCGGCACGCCCCTCTTCCATAATCGGGGCCCCCGCAGCACGCCGACTGTGAAGCCTGTCAGTATTAGTTACTCGCAGGTGGCTGCACTGCATTAAGAAGCCCTGCAAGCCGATGCTCACTGCATAGTGCTCCTACGGGCTAGGAACCTAAAATGGAAACCGTATTACAGGAATATTCCAGGTACAACAGCCCGACCCCAGTCAAGCATAAATTATATTCAGGAGACCCTGAAAAATGTACTTAACTGGTGGGCTGAGCAGCAAAGAAAGGGGAGCATCTGAGGAGAGGAAGGACTCCACACGGCCATTGGATGGACTAGCATTTTTTCTTTTCAGTTTCCTTAGCGTTCATGGGAAATGTAGTCTTTCACATGTTATATGTTAAATGGTGGCTGGTGTTAAAATAAAAACAAAAAAAGGATTCCTAATCTCACCTCCGGTCCAGACATTGAATTTAGTTTCTCCATGGCAAATGAGAGTTGTGCTAATTCGTTATTCAAAATGTATGTATTTATGATTTAAATAGGCCCTGTTCCAAGCAGTGCATTGTTTTTGACTGTGGAGTTTCAAGAAGGGATTGCTTGTGCCTGTATGGGTATCACTGAAGGACTTACCTGGAGGAAGGAAGACATTATGTAAGCTGGGTTACTTCTGATGCCACAAAGAGAAGCTGCCTAGATCTGTATTCCTTGTGCTCTCGCTGCTCACCAAAGATGCACTGGAGGATACAATGTGCGTAGTGGCCCTTCTGATTAGAGGAACTGCTGCTTTTGTATGTCCTTAAAATCTCCCCTCTCCTCACCTCAAACCTTCTCCTTCTTTGTATGCTCTCCCAGTCGTGCAAAAAAGGCACGTTAGGGTAAGAGATTTAAGGACAGATGTATGAAAGGGTTTAACCCATTCTGTGTCTATGGGAAAATGCTTTAGTACATTTCACCCTCCGTATTTCACGGAGGTAAGTACTCCAGATTATTAGCATTATGTTTTTAGTGAGAAAAAGTAACTGATGGTTACTTGTTGAATACTTTTTTCTTTTCAAAGCTGAATACATTTTCTGTTAAAGACGTGCAAAGACTCTTAGAGTGCCTTACAGTATTTACAGAATGAGTGTATTATGTCCTTTTAAACTCTTCTGTATTGTGTTAAAATTTCCTGTACAGTAAATGTTAGCGACATTTGTTTTGCTACTTTCAGTTGTGCATTGTAGGATATATGGCCAGATGTACAAAAATGCAATTTTGCATCTCTTAAATAGCGACTTCACAGAAATCACTATTTAAGAAATGCAAAATGCTATGTACAAAGAAACTGATTTCCTAATGGCGATTCCTACAAAGTAAGAATAGTTATTAGGAAATCCCATTAATTTTTAGTCCATGGGCTGGTTTTGCATTTCCTAGATAGTGATTTCCTATTAAGAAATCGCTATTCAGGAAATGCAAAACCAGGGATGGCAAAGGGCAAAAGGTCCCCCTTGATGCACCCCAAAAATAGCGGTGCACCTGTAGAGCACACACATGCCTATCGCAATAAAAATAAAAGCACCTTGGGGTGCTTTTTAGGTCGAGCGTGCAATTGCTCTGACGTGTTGTATTCTATCTGTGAGCCTTTAACCACGCACACCCATCAGTATCAACCGGTCAAGGGCTTGCCTTTCAAAAATCCTTTGTTATCATTGGTAAATCCTTTACGTTTGTCCCTCCTTACGGCAGTTTTGTTACCACGTTGGCCATCGACCCTGTTACATGGATGATTGCACTTTTGCTGATACTTTTGACTTTTTTTTCCTTTTGCGTCTCTCGTTCACGCTCATGGCGGCAGTGGGGCTTTGAATCAGCTCACTTATGTCAACTGTTTTACTTTTCATTTTCAATTTATGTGGCAAGAAAAGTCCAGTTAAGAATTTACAACGCTAATAGCTCTAACTCGAGCAAACGTGAGACTCATTGCTTTGCAAATGCTAGCTTTAAATTGCACCTGGTTACCACCGACTTCAAGTCGGGGGTAATTGCATCTCCTAAGTGCTCAAGTCGCATTTAGGAAATGCTTTGTGCATCAGAATAGGAATCACAAATAGGAAATCTCTATTTGCGATTTCCTATTCTGGGAATCTCAAATTGCGATTTCTACAGTGTAGACATTGCAATTTGTGATTTCTGAAAGGCCTTTGTACATAAGAAAAGGCAGTTTTGAATTTCCTAATGCCCAAAATACCATGTCAGACCTTTAAGAAAAGCAAAAGGACTTTGTACATCTGGCCCAAAGAACACTATCCTAATACTGTGATTTTCTTTTTGTTAAGGCATTGATTTTAGTTGTTGAACACTGTTGTGTATGGTGTGGGCTACTGTGCTACATAATATTAACCAGTACTCCATGCTATCATTGGTGTTAGTAGTGCACTAGGTACATTTAGTATAGTGCTCAAACTTCACCAAATCTGTTCCTCATGGGTACAGTCCTTCTTGAACTGCAAGACCAGGCCCCCTACACAAGGGACAAGAAGCAACCCACAGACTGATTTTGCCCTACTTGGGAATCATCAGTAGGGTGTAGCGTGAGTCCTAAGGCACATTGAGCTTGTGACCCAGGTCAGGGCGTACCAGTCGCACTTAGGGCAACAGCAAGGTGATGGATGGAATGTCTGAATTATTCTCAGCCACTGGCAGTCTCTCAGGCCATATTCTAAAATGTAATCCAGCATGTTGATAAGACAAGAATGAAACTATAACGAAAACAGGAGGTTAAACGTAAGCAGAAACTGTCACCAGGGGAACTCCCTTTCCTCTGCGTTTTTTTGAGTGCTTCAAGTGACATCCCCTTCTATCCAAATAAGCCCTTCTCTTTGCCTGCGTGGAAGCAGAGCGATTGCCTTTAGAAGAGGGATATATATGATGGTGTTAGCACACTGAGTTTGTCAGAAAATTTGATAAAATTGCTTGGTCTATAACTAGTGCACACACACACCCTTCCTACTTTTGAAAAGCTTTTTGTAGTAGCTCCTGGATAGTCCACCCATCCCCATGCATGGTTTGCCCATCTTTCTACTGTTGCGTAGGTTCTCATTATCACTAATGAGACTACTTGATTTAGGTGGCAGAATCTTTTGAATTGTGGGGTACTGAGTACAATTCCACACCATGTGACACTTGTCGACCCAATCTGGGTTTTCCAGCCAAATAGCAGTGCCTCATCTCCACCCGAGAGTGGGGATGATTGTGGCAACTGGGCGCATGACAGAGAGGACTCCTCAGGGGAATCTTGGTTGATAAGATCTCATCCCTTTCTCTCAGTTACATTAGTTTAGTTTAACACAGGCAAAGACGAACGGAAGCAGAGTATAGTTCAATAAGGTTTATTGAAGTAACTGCATTTTAGATAAAATGACATGTATTGCAATAACATGGATGATAAAACACGCTAAAAGTAAAATGATGACAAGAAGAGTGAAACACAAAAACAGTCCCACCATACTGTCACTAGGAATAATGTTTATATTTTCTACCTAAGTTATATTAGAGCACAGCGTAATAAGCCCTAATCTTCCCTTGAAGCTTTAACCCGGGAAGACATCATCCCCCATTCCTGAGCAAGGAAGCCTGTTGTCTAAAAAGACATCGTCCCCATATAGGCCAGGGATTCAGCAGTCTAAGCAAGCAGCTGTACTATAGACGTTCAGCAGTCAGCATGCAGTCGTGGTCATCTAGCTGGAATCTCCCTGTAACATGTATGGGACAGAGAAGTGTTTTATAATAAAACAGCTGATGTTCTAAGAAAAGGTCCCCACGTAAGGATATGTATGTTTCTGTGAATGTTGGAGACATAGCATACTACTTTTGCCGGCAACCCTATCTCTCTGCAGCCTTGAGGAAAGCATAAAGTGAAATGAATGCTGTGGTAAAAATGTAATGCTTTCCTAAGTGAAAGAACAACCAGATAGAGAAAATAAAACACAGCCGCAAATGTGGCTAATGTTTGAAAAAAACTAAGCAATGCTGAATAAAATGTAACTGGGCTAAACTGCACAACGGCAGGCCTAGTTTGCTAAAATTACGTGTCTAAAACATGGCTAGAATAGCTATACAACACCCTCCCCTTGCAAGTTCAAAAGTGGTTAAAAGCCTAAAGTAAAATATGAAAACTACTAAAACCTATTCATAAAAGCATATAAACATGAATGTCAATCAAGACACTTGATCATGGGGTAAAAGGGGCAATTTCAAACATCAGCTGTGGTGCCAGTAAAACCGAATTCAAAAGTCAATGTCCTTTTTAAAATTGCCATTTATATCCAAGACAATTCAAGCCAAGAAATGTTTTACTTCAGCTGGTGGTAAAATAGCCAGATCGTTACCAAGGAGCACTCAGTGTTCCAAAGCCTGAGCTCCAGCTGAGGC
This sequence comes from Pleurodeles waltl, assembly GCF_031143425.1. Classification (NCBI taxonomy): domain Eukaryota; kingdom Metazoa; phylum Chordata; class Amphibia; order Caudata; family Salamandridae; genus Pleurodeles; species Pleurodeles waltl. The sequence goes on along the minus strand of NC_090444.1, from coordinate 631,443,053 downwards.
AGCAGTATTGCGTGTTGTGCCCAATGTTGAGTTAAGATCTGAATATTCCACGAAGGGCATCTCATAGATAGCTTCCCGCAGCAAACACACCCTCAACGTGCATGTCTGGTTATGAGCCCTCAGCGAGAACATCAACAGATCAGCGTCCAATGAAAGTAAGCTCCGCGTCGAAAGACAAACTTTCAGTGCACATTCAAAAAGACACGAAATGTAATGAAACACGGGCTGCACACAATCGAAAACAGGCTTAAATGACAGAGACCAGTCGCACTCCAGTTCTTCCAGGAGTGGTGCTCCGAAATAGTGCATCATGCGTTCACAACAGAGCTGCGCTGGTGGAAGCGCTGTCAGTCCTCCTTTTTGTGAAGGGATAGCCATTGCTCAGAAGAAATAGCAACAGCAGAATGCCACTTATTATAGGGGAAGTAATCGGAAATTCCCCCAAAACACTTGAAAATATCGAGTGTATGGCTGAAGGTATTAAGCCAAAGATAGAAGAAAAGGTGTGAATGAAACCAGAACCAACAGCCTTAAAGAAGTGCGCGACCCCAGTAGTATTGGACGCATTAAATATTCATCCCACGAGTTCACCAAAGTGTCTTGGAAAGTTTATACTTAAAAGGGACTTTATCTCTGCAGATGACCTCGCAACTTGAAGCGCATAGGTCTCGCACACAGATGTAAGCGCCACATGTTTCTGAAACAATAAAGCATTGAGTCTGCTCAACTTGTCAAAATTCACATCTGAAGTAACAATATGACACCAAATCTCTGCTACTTCCCTTTGTTGTGTAGGGGGGGGGGAGGACATTCCCGTAACAGGTGACAATTTTGGAGACCGAAACGACATGAGCTGTTCCGGCTCTGATTCCGCCAACAACTCTCACTTTTAACGAGTACATAGCTTCCATTTTAGAACACCTGGAATGCAGGTCTAAACAAGGGAACTTGAACTCTCTTCAAATAGCAGGCCAAGTTTGCTGCAGAGCCATTACACACCCCGTGCAAAGACAGCTGCTTACAAACCATCGAATGGCTCTCTTGCATTCACTGCCACTAAGAAAGACCTCTTTCATGTCATTGAAACACTTGTACAAAAAGGGAAGCTCCCACACCTTGTGTATATAACGATCTTTCAGCCTTTCATTTCTGCCTACTGGAATGTGTGTCAAGCAGCATGTGAATTGAAGTGTTGAAATAGGCAGATTAATAACCCTGTGTATTAACCATTCAGCAAATGGTATTTCAGCCACAGTGAAGGGCATCTTTTTTAATTTCTTGATGTTTAGCATGGCATAAGTTGCTTCCTTTTTATCCATTATTAGTTGTTGCCATGTTAAATTAAATGTTGAAAATATGTCCCTTGCTCTAATGCGTTGTCAGGAAACGCGACCTGCTTTCAATGTTTGTAATGTCTAACCTAATTGCATAATGATTGCCTCTGTCCATGGTGTAAAGGTGACATGTCCCTCTGTACTATGTCTATTGCAGAACAGACAATGTTGTTTAAAGTGTATATCTGGTCGGACAAGTTGTTAATCTCATTATCTACAACGGCTAATGCTTTCTGTAAATGTTTTACTGATCTATTTGCCTTAACAGGGCAGCAGGTTCCTGTTGTGAAAATTTCCGAATTTCATTACATACTGCATATAAGAAGCACTTTCTGCTTTGTCTTCTGGGGCATAACAGGAAATCCTGCAAATCTGTATTGTTAGACAAGAGATTGAGGTGTGCGTTTACAGCATCAAGGGAGGAACTTTTCAACCATTGCTGGCATAATTTCCCTACAATATATGTTGTCACTATGCTCAAGTGTTCCTATGACACATTGCAAGGGTCTGGCCTATCTGTTCTAAAAAAAAAATTAAAAAAAAAAAAATTGAGTTTACAAAATATGAATGTCACCCATTGGTGCCTACTGACCACAATAACCACCCACCAGGATGTGAGAGTGATGTGTTAAATTTTCCATTCTGGACCCACTCATTGAGCTGATCTTCAGTTGCATTAATGTACTTTTGCCATTTGTAAAATTTTGCAGGGGCAGGGATACTGTGCATATTCAAATCCTTAATTTTTGCCAGGCCTTCACAACTTGTCTGTTGTACAGTTTCATTTAGAATATAATTTGGACAGGTGTCAGGCATGCTCTACATGAAGCTTCCTTTCCCCTTATTTGCCAGTTTTTAGTTCCCCACACACTTTGTAAGTCTATCGACTTCCACCAATATTCATAGCCTTCCATAGCTAACTGGGAAACAAAGGAATCAGAATAAATCAATTTTGTATCCGTCAATAAAAACGTGGCAATTTAAAATAATACAACTCAGCATTTTTAACATTGTGCCCAGAGAAATATGCAACTTTTCAGTATACGTTTTGGAACTACCCACTGGAGGAGTTGGGCAGTGTTCCCACTGCGTATAATTAAAAACAGTATTTGGGGTACTTGTTCTGTGAATGAAATGATGTCCATAATAATTATAACAGAACATATCTCCTTAATTTTATTTGGATTGATAAACATCCTTACTTTAAAATATAGTGAAATATTGCAAATCAGACATCATAGAATCAACTTTTTTCATATCCCAATCATCAGAAACCCCACCGGGTTTTATTACATTGTTCATGGAAATTTTACATACATACGGAATCTGGATGACCTCAGTCGGGCCATATATATCAAATTTTACTGTTGCGTAGGCTCTCATTATCCTAATGAGACTACTGGATTTGGGCGGCAGAATCACTTGCACTGTGGGGGACTCAGCCTGAACCCACTACAGGTGACACCTGTCAGCCTAATCTGGGTTTTGCTGCGGCTAACTAGCAGTGCCTCATCTCCACCCAAGAGCAGGGATGATTGGGCAACCGAGCGCATGACACAATTGACTCCTCAGGGAAATCGTGGTCACTCAGATCTCATCCGTTTCTCTGTTACATTAGTCTCACATATACAAGGACAATCAGAGGCACAATATAGTTCAGTAAGGTTTTATTGAAGTAACTGCATCTTACATAATAAAGCATGTACTGCAATAACTAGGACGATGAAGCATGGCAGGATTAAAATTGTGAGTAAAAAATAAAAATAAGGGCTACAATATAGTCACTAGAGTCGTTAAAATAACTCCTACCTAGGCTACGTTAGAGCACAGCATGTTAAGCTCTAATTCTGCTCTTCACGTTCCCCTGGGAAGACGACATCCCTGAGTAAGAGGCCTGTTGTCTACATAAGCAGCTGCAGCGAAGCACTCAGCAATCTGCATACAGTCGTGGTCATCTGGCTGGAATCTCCCTCTAACGTACATGGGTCAAAGTAGTGTTTTTTTAATAAAACAGCTAATGTTCCAAGAAAGGATTCCCACATAAGAGTGTATATGTTTCTGTGAACATTAGAGATAAAGTGTACCACTTTTGCCGGCAACCTGTCTTTACTGCAGCCTTGAGAAAAGCGCAGAGTGAAAGAAATGTCTTGTTTAAAAACGCAGTGCTGGCCTGTGCAAAGAACAGCTAGATAGAGAAAATAAAACAAGACTGCAAATGTGGCTATTGTTAAAATAATAAAACGAAGCAGAATAAAATGTAGCTAGGTTAAAGTGCACAGTGGCAGGCCTAGTTTGCTAAAATAACATGTATGAAGCTGTAACTAAAATGGCTATTCAACACCACCCACTTGCAGGTTCAAAATTGGTTCAAAGCTTAATTATATATAAAAGCCACTAAAATTCAACCTAAGGCATATATAAGAATGTCAATAATGACAAGTTAAAAGACACTTGAGCATGTGTGAAAAGGACAATTAACAAATGTTAACTGTGGCGTTAAAAAGGCAGAATTTCAAGATTCAGTCATTTTGGAAGTTGCCATTCGAATCCAGGATAATTGAAGACAGGAAAGGAAGTTCGTTGCCAAGGGAAAACAAGGAGTATTCATGTTCCAAAGCCTGAGCTCCAGCCAACGCAGCAGAATTCCATGGTGTGCCCAACAATATGTTTAGAGCTGCATCACCCACAAAGGGCAACTCATAAGCAGCTTCCTGCAGCAACCGCACCATCAACGCACATGTCTGTTAATGAGCCCTCAGCAAGAACATCAACATATCAGCATCCAATGAAAGCAAGCACTGCGTAGAAAGACAGACTTTCAGTGCATGTTTGAATGAGCACCAGAGTAACCGAAACACGGGCTGCACACAATGCAAAACCGGTCTAAATGACAGAGACCAGTCACACTCCAATTGCTCCAGGAGTGTTGCTCCAAAGTACTGCATCATGCGTTCACGACACAGCTGCGCTGGTGGAATCGCTTTCAGTCCTCCTTGTTGTGGCAGGACAGCCATTGCGCAAAAAAGTAGCAATAGCAAAATGACACCTATTATAGCCATAGTTATCAGAAATCCCTCGTTAAAACTAGAGAATATTGAGTGGATGGTTGAGGGTATTAAGCCGAAATATAGAGGAGAAGGTGTGAACAAAACCAGAACCAACATCCTCAAAGAAATTTGTGATTCCAGTAGTACTGGACGCAGTAAATATTCATCCCACAAACTCACCAAAGTGTCTCGGAAAGTTGGTACTTAAAAGGGACTGTATCTCTGCTGATGACCTTGCCACCTGAAGCGCATAGGTCTCGCGTGCAGATGTGAGCACCACATGTTTTTGAAACAATAAAGCCTTGAGTCTGCTCAACTTGTCAAAATTCACATTTGAAGTAGCGGTATGAAGCCAAATTTCAGCTACTTCCCTCTGTTGTGTAGGAGGAAAAAGTATGTTCCCACAGCATGCAACAATCTTAGCGACCGAAACGACATAAACTATTCCTGCTTGCATCCCACAACAGTTCTCACTATTGAGGTGGACATAGCTGCAATTCGAGAGCACATGGAACGCAGGTCTAATCAAGGGGGGTGGGACTCCCTTCAGATAGCAAGCCAAGTTCGCTGCCGAAGCGTTACATGCCCCATGCAAGGACAGCTGTTTACAAACCATCGAATGGCTGACAGAAGTCTTGCATTGACTACCGCTAAGAAAGACCTCTTTCATGCCATTGAGACATTTGTACAAGAAGTCAGCTCCCACACCTCATGATTGTAACTATCTCACAGCCTTTCATATCTGCCTACTGGAATGTGTTTTAAGCAGGACATGAATTGACATGTTGGAATAGGCGGATTAATGACCCTGTGCAATAACCACTCAGCAGATGGTATTTCAGCCACAGTGAAAGGCAATTTTTCTAATTTTTAACATGACATAAATTGCTTCTTTCTTAGCCATTAGTTGTTGCGCCAAATTAAATGTGGAAAATATGTCCCTAGCGCTAATGTGTTGCCAGGGAACACAACCTGCCTTCAGTGTTTGTAGTGTCCAACCCAACTGCATAACGGACCTTAGTTGACTCTGTCCATGGTGTAAAGAAGACATGTCACTTTGTAATATGTCTATTGCAGAAGAAATTATGTTGTTTAAGGTGCATATCCGGATGGACAGGGTATTAATCCCATTATCTACAACAGCTAATGCCTTCTGTAAGTTTTCCTGATCTGTTTGCCTTAACCGGCCAGCAGCTTCTTGTTGAGAAAGCTTCCAAATTTCATTATAAACTGCATATAAGAAGCACTTTTTGCGATGTGTTCTGGGGCCTAACAGGAAATCTTGTAAGTCTGTGTTATTAGACAGGAGACTGAGATGTTCTCTAACAGCATCTAGTGAGGAACTCTTCAACCATTGCTGACATAGTTTCCCTACACCGTATGTTGTTACTATACCAGCATGTTAGGATGACACATAGCGAGGGTCTGGCCTACTTGTTCTAAAAAACCCTGTGGAGTTAACAAACGTTTAGGACACCCGTTGGTATCTATTGGCCACAATAACCACCCGCCAGGACGTAAAAGTGAAGCATTAAACGTGCCATTCTGGACCCATTCATTGAGCTGATCTTCAGTTGCATTTATATACTTTTTCCATTTGTTAAATTTCGCTGGGGCAGGAATACTGGGCACATTCAATTCCTTCCTTAACAGCTTGTCTGTTGTACAGTTTCATTTACAAATATCTTTTGAAGAGATATCAGGCATGCTCTAAATAAAGCTTCCTTTCCCCTTATTTGCCAAATCTTTGTTCCCCACAAACTTTTTAAGTCAATCGACTTCAGCCAATATTCATAGCCTTATATAGCCAACTGGAAAACCAAGGAATCCGAATAAATACATTTCAAATCTGTCAGTAATATATGTACATTTTCCATCAATGGCAATTTGAAATAATAAGACTCAGCATTTTTGACATTGTGCCCAGAAAAATATGCAAATTCTTCAGATTACGTTTTAGAACTCCTTTGTGGTGGAGTTCAACAATGTCCCCATTGTGTGTAATTAAAAATAATCTTTGAGCTTCTCGCTCTGTAAATGAAATGGTGTCCATAATAATTATAGCAAAACATGTCACCATAATTCTCTTTAGATTGATAAACATCCTCACTTTCAAATACAGTAAAATATTGCAATTCAGTCATCCTAGAATCAACTGTTTTCATATCCCAATCATCAGAAACCCCACCGGGTTTTATTACATTTTTCATGGAAATTTTACATACATACGGAATCTGGATGACCTCGGTCGGGCCATATATATCAAATGATACTGTTGCGTAGGCTCTCATTATCCTAATGAGACTACTGGATTTGGGCGGCAGAATCACTTGCACTGTGGGGGATTGAGTCTGAACCCATATCCCAGTCATCAGAAACATCTCCGGGTATCATTACATCGTTGACTTTATCCCAGAAAATCCCATTAGGGATTGGTATAGCAGAAATGTTCATGAAAGACAAGACTCTACGGACCTTGTCAGAAGAAAATTGGGTTTTAGGACCTCATCCACCAGTTCAACTGTTGATCTTTCTGGAAGGTAATGACCATGTATTAATAGAAATAAGGTAATGATAAAGCCAATCCAAAGGAGGAAAGCTAATATAGTCAAGGAAAGCCACAGGTAGTTCCATGGGAAATTAAAGTAATTTGTTTTAAGCCAGTTTATCAGCTTACGTGTTTTTGGCAGTTCAGATGTAGAAGAGGCAAATGAGTCCGAGAAGGTGTTGTTGATATCGGCAAAGTATATCCAGAAGCAGTTCATGCAAAAGCTGGAGCCGTATTTGTCGGGGAAGCTGGAGCCATATTTGTAGGAGGAGAGCCGGTAGGGGTCTCCCCTGTTGGTTCATAGTAAATGATGCCATCCGTCTGTGTAGAAGTTGTTACATCGATCAGTAATTTCTGTGTTGTTTGTTGTAACAGATGTTAGTGGAACTAATGCAAGATCATTTTCTACCCTCCCCAAGCTCAGAGAGGTGTCGGCGTTGCTGATCAAAACATGTAGAGGGACATCTTGGCCACTAGTGAGAGGGATTCAGGAATTACTGGCTGTTCCTCTTGGTCTGCTTTGTAGGATCAGCCACATGGTGTAACTTGACATTGTCGATAGATACAAAGCGGTTTTCTTTCGTGCCAGGCAATGGTGGTAGAATGACAGTTCTAGTACCGCGTATTCCCAGGACTGAGACTGGTGCACGGTAAGAAGGACTGAACTCCTTTTTCACAGCAACCTTTTCACGTTCTGGATCCCCAACCTTTGGAATCCAGTTGGTAGAGGTTATTGGTACATCCTCAATCCTGCAGAGGCAGCACTGGCAGAAGCGCTGTCGTTGCGGAAATGTTGTAATTCCTGCAAGACAGTGACACGTTTGTTTATGTCAAAAGGTGTTTCTGCCACCTCCACGCCAGGACCATCAAGATCTGGAACATACATTTGAGTTCCAAACAGGCACTTGTATGAAGTACGAACCCCCAGGACCTTCTTGGCAGATTAAGTGCTCTCCAGGCTCAATACAGGTGATTAAGCCAACTACGACCCGTACCTAGTACACTGGCTGTTAAGGACTGATTTAAATCACGGTTTTGTTGCTCCATGACACTTTCCCTCGGCATGAAATGGAGACGAGTAATAGAGTTGGACCCCTAATGAAGCCATGGCGTCCCTGAATGCCCTTGGGGCAAAAGCTAGGCCTGGTCCGAGTGGAAAGCGGCAGCTGCATATGTGCCGATAATGACTTGCAAATCTTTAATAACAGTCCAAGCGTCAGCTGAGCGTTGTGGCCACACCCATAGAAATCTGGAGCAAGAGTCAACAGCAACTAAGCTGTATTTGTATGCACTGTCCGGTGCTAGGGGACCACAGTGGTCCAAGTACACATACTGTAAAGGTTTGTTGGAAATTAGGAGGGGTGTCTGCGGTGGGCATTTGTCGGTGGAACCCCTAATTTGTTGGCAGATGTCACATCAAAGGCCACACTGCTTGATCTATTTATATAGACCTGGCCACCAATATCGTGCTTGCAATAATGATATTGTAGCCGCCACACCAGCATGGGCAGATGAGACCCCCTCATGCGCTGCTTTAATCAACTCTGGTCTTATGTCTTTATTGGGAATTACTCGAGCTCCCACGCCTGGTATTTTTACTTCTGCATCAAGAAACCCTCCCATTTGATAGGAATATTTAGCAGGCGATACTTTTGGAAAGGTCGTGCCTTCAGCCTTGGCTTTCACAGCAGCCCATATGTCATCGTCCGGTTTTGTTCCAGAACGAGTTACTGCAGCACCAGAAGATGTGGCTACTGCTGATTTGGCTGCTTCATCAGCCAGTATATTCCCAGCAACGTGCATTCCAATGCGCTGGTGTCCAAGTGTATGTACAACATGGACGTTTGGTAGCGTTTCCTTCAGATCCGCTACTTTCCCCCAGAAAAGCCTGTGTTTGATGGTGTTGCCTTTGGAATCTTTTAACCCATTCTGGCGCCTGTATTGTAGGTATTCATTGAAGGACTGGACACAATAGTACGAAGCACAAACAACCAGTGTTAGCTGTGCAGGATCAGTATATTCCAGTGCCATCACCAGAGTCTTTAGCTATGCTAGTTGTGCTGTGCAATCCCCTAGGGTTTGTGTGAATGTATGTTGTGGACAAAATGTATTACCCTCCATGTAGCCACTTATGATTATTGATGCTTTGTGCCTAATGCTGGTTGTGCTGAGCCATTGGTGTACATGACTCTTTGATATTGATCACTAGGCAATGTTGTAGGAAAGTACCATCTTGCCTAGCATGTTACCCCCATTTTTCACTGTATATATGTTGTTTTGGTTGTATGTGTCACTGGGACCCTGCCAGCCAGGGCCCCAGTGCTCATAAGTGTGCCTGAATGTGTTACCTGTGTTATGACTAACTGTCTCACTGAGGCTCTGCTACCCAGAACCTCAGTGGTTATGCTCTCTCATTTCTTTCAATTTGTCACTAACAGGCTAGTGACCAATTTTACCAATTTACATTGGCTCACTGGAACACCCTTATAATCCCCTAGTATATGCTACTGAGGTACCCAGGGTATTGGGGTTCCAGGAGATCCCTATGGGCTGCAGCATTTCTTTTGCCACCCATAGGGAGCTCTGACAATTCTTACACAGGCTTGCCACTGCAGCCTGAGTGAAATAACGTCCACGTTATTTCACAGCCATTTTACACTGCACTTAAGTAACTTATAAGTCACCTATATGTCTAACCTTTACCTGGTAAAGGTTGGGTGCTAAGTTACTTAGTATGTGGGCACCCTGGCACTAGCCAAGGTGCCCCCACATTGTTCAGGGCCAATTCCCCGGACTTTGTGAGTGCGGGGACACCATTACATGCATGCACTACATATAGGTCACTACCTATATGTAGCTTCACAATGGTAACTCCGAATATGGCCATGTAACATGTCTATGATCATGGAATTGCCCCCTCTATGCCATTCTGGCATAGGTGGCACAATCCCATGATCCCACTGGTCTCTAGCACAGACCCTGGTACTGCCAAACTGCCTTTCCCGGGGTTTCACTGCAGCTGCTGTTGCTGCCAACCCCTCAGACAGGTTTCTGCCCTCCTGGGGTCCAGCCAGGCTTGGCCCAGGATGGCAGAACAAAGGACTTCCTCTGAGAGAGGGTGTTACACCCTCTCCCTTTGGAAAATGGTGTGAAGGCATGGGAGGAGTAGCCTCCCCCGTCCTCTGGAAATGCTTTCATGGGCACACATGGTGCCCATTTCTGCATAAGCCAGTCTACACCGGTTCAGGGACCCCTCAGCCCTGCTCTGGCGCGAAACTGGACAAAGGGAAGGGGAGTGACCACTCCCCTGACCTGCACCTCCCCTGGGAGGTGCCCAGAGCTCCTCCAGTGTGCTCCAGACCTCTGCCATCTTGGAAACAGAGGTGCTGCTGGCACACTGGACTGCTCTGAGTGGCCAGGGCCAGCAGGTGACATCAGAGACTCCTTCTGATAGGCTCCTTCAGGTGTTGCTAGCCTATCTTCTCTCCTAAGTAGCCAAACCCTCTTTTCTGGCTATTTAGGGTCTCTGCTTTGGGGATTTCCTTAGATAACGAATGCAAGAGCTCATCCGAGTTCCTCTGCATCTCTCTCTTCACCTTCTGCCAAGGAATCGACTGCTGACCGCGCTGGAAGCCTGCAAAACTGCAACATAGTAGCAAAGACGACTATTGCAACTCTGTAACGCTGATCCTGCTGCCTTCTCGACTGCTTTCCTGGTGGTGCATGCTGTGGGGGTAGTCTGCCTCCTCTCTGCACTAGAAGCTCCGAAGAAATCTCCTGTGGGTCGACGGAATCTTCCCCCTGCTACCGCAGGCACCAAAGAACTGCATCACCGGTACCCTGGGTCTCCTCTCAGCACGACGAGCGAGGTCCCTTGAATCCAGCAACTCTGTCCAAGTGACTCCCACAGTCCAGTGACTCTTCAGTCCAAGTTTGGTGGAGGTAAGTCCTTGCCTCCCCACGCCAGACTGCATTGCTGGGAACCGCGACTTTTGCAGCTACTCCGGCCTCTGTGCACTTCCGGCGGAAATCCTTTGTGCACAGCCAAGCCTGGGTCCACGGCACTCTAACCTGCATTGCACGACCTTCTAAGTTGTCCTCCGGCGACGTGGGACTCCTTTGTGCGACTTCGGGTGAGCACTGTTTCACTCCACTTCGTAGTGCCTGTTCCGGCACTTCTGCAGGTGCTGCCTGCTTTTGAGAGGGCTCCTTGTCTTGCTCGACACCCCCTCTGTTCCCAGACGCAATTGGCGACATCCTGGTCCCTCCTGGGCCACAGCAGCATCCAAAAACCCTAACCGCACGACTTGCAGCTAGCAAGGCTTGTTTGCAGTCTTTCTTCAGGAAAACACTTCTGCACGACTCTCCACGGCGTGAAGGATCCATCCTCCAAAGGGGAAGTTCCTAGCCCTTGTCGTTCCTGCAGAACCTTCAGCTTCTACTGTCCAGTAGCAGCTTCTTTGCATCCACAGCTGGCATTTCCTGGGCATCTGCCCATCTCCGACTTGCTTCTGACTTTTGGACTTGGTCCCCTTGTTCCACATGTACTCTCGACTGGAAATCCATCATTGTTGCATTGCTGGTTTGTGTCTTTCCTGCAGAATTCCCCTATCACGACTTCTATGTCCTTTGGGGAACTTTAGTGCACTTTGCACTCACTTTTCAGGGTCTTGGGGTGGGCTATTTTTCTAACCCTAACTGTTTTCTTACAGTCCCAGCGACCCTCTACAAGGTCACATAGGTTTGGGGTCAATTCGTGGTTCGCATTCCACTTTTGGAGTATATGGTTTGTATTGCTCCTATCCCTATGTGTCCCCATTGCATCCTATTGTAACTATACATTGTTTGCACTGTTTTCTAATACTATTACTGCATATTTTGGTATTGTGTACATATATCTTGTGTATATTTGCTATCCTCATACTGAGGGTACTCACTGAGATACTTTTGGCATATTGTCATATCTGTGTATTGTGTTTTCTTATGATATTGTGCATATGACACTAGTGGTACTGTAGGAGCTTCACTCGTCTCCTAGTTCAGCCTAAGCTGCTCTGCTAAGCTACCATTATCTATCAGCCTAAGCTGCTAGACACCCTATACACTAATAAGGGATAACTGGGCCTGGTGCAAGGTGTAAGTACCCCTTGGTACTCACTACAAGCCAGCCCAGCCTCCTACAAATGTATTTTCCAGAACTGGGTATTCTAGTTCATATTGCAAAAATTCTTGAGTTTGTAATTTTGGGTCAAAGATATAGTCAACATCAGTGGCCGTCAAAGAAGTTGCCCATTGAATCCAACGTGGATGTAATGCTTTAGCGTTTGGAACGCTGGCTTTGGTAACAGCCTCAAAGGCTGGAATTGGAAATACGACAGTAATGCGTTTCCCCTGGGTTAGTGGTCTTTCTCTAATGACGGCCATCTGAAAAGCAGTGAGAATTTTCTCAGTGGGAGCAAAGCGTTGTTCTGCTGTAGAGTATAAATGTGATTTGTATGCTATCAGGACTGTTTCACCCTCATAGAAAGTTACATAGGTGAAACCAATGGTACCAGCAATTACTCTGATGACCAGATGTTTTTTATTGTCCCTTGTGTGTAAGTGTTGTGCTGCAAGCATGTCTGTTTGCAAAGCTCTGAGAATGCGTGTGTGTTCGACTGTCCAGAATTTACTGGAAAAGTCTGGATTTATTAAGTTTTATATAAGGGTTTTATACATGATGTGTAGTCTGGAATGTAAGTTTTGCCAAAATTTAGGAAACACAATAGTGATTGGAGTTTTTTTAATGGTATTTGGAGGCTGTAACTGTGTGCATTTTTCTAAGAATTGTGGCGCTAGGCTCTTTGCTTCACTTGATAGCTCGTATCCCAAAAACAGGACACCTAAGGAAGGCTATTTTTTTTATTGAATTTATAGCCGAATTCGGCAAATCCCACAACAATGCGGGCTACCCATCTTAGATGTTGCATTAATTCACCATCTGTGAGATATATATCATCTACATAGGACAATGCTTAAGGATCAATGTCGTGCAATATTGAAGTCACACGAGCCACGAACAGTCCTGGACTGTTCTTATACCCCTGGGGTAAATGACAGAATTTTTTATGTGAGCCTAGTGCGCTGAAACTTGTTAGGTCTCTACTCTCAGGCGCTATATTTTGGCAGAAGAAACCATTGGAAATATCCGGTGTTGTTTTGTATTTTTTGCACACTATGTTCATGAGTGCTGTGCTGTGTGCGTTTTGTATAGCGTATGTGCATGTACGACTGTTTAAATGTCTGTAGTCTAAGACAGTTCTGTATGAATGGTCTGGTTTAGCTACTGGGAATAAGGGATTTTTCATCAGTGAGACGCAGGGTTGGATTTAAGCCCTGGTACTCCAGTTGTGTGAGGATTTCCCTCACGGGTGCTTTAGCACCATGTTTTATTGGATACTGGGGTTGAGGTTGATTTTTTTTATTTATTTTTTTATTGAAATTACATGATGGGTGAATCTTTATCCCACCCTACATGGTTGCAATGTAACTCGGTTGCCTGCGCCAATGCCCAATCGATAGCGTAGGATTCTGCGAGCTCATCGGGATCAAGGGGTGAGAAAGAAGGTATGATAACATCTTCCCCGTATGGGCAAGTACGGACAAATTCAGGTTTCCAATCCCTTTCAGCCAGTAGAATATTATATATTTTTATGACGCGATCCCAAAAAATTTTGTCGCTTGTGCGTTCAATGTCTCCTTCTAACTGTAACGTTACTTTATGCACCCTATCAGTTGTGGAGACACGCATGTCCACAGTTTCAACTTGTAAGAATTCATCAGTTGCTTTCACCTCTAGATGCTCTTGAAGATTCCGGCGAACTATTATGACAGCTGCCGCGCTGTCTAAAGGCGCCCACTTCTTGTTCTTCAGTAGAGACCTCTTCTTGAGTGGCATGTTGAAAAGCAACTGCTTCTGCTTTTTTTGAATTGGGGTTTTTGTTGGGGAGGTTTCTCTTCTTTTTTAACAGAAACTTCTGTAGAGCGTTGTGATTCCTGTCTCTGTTTCACGTACTCATTTCTATGCTCTGACCGCCCAACTCTCTCAGTGTGTTTTTCCAGTAAGTCCTGAAAGGAACGAGATTGGCGTGTATCAGTATATTGATGTCTGTCAGGCGTTTTAATATTATCTCTATTTCTGAGATTATATCTATTCTGTCGGGTGTCCGTATGCAGAGATTCTCCCGTTTCTTTTTTTTAGGTGTTTTTTTTTTTTTTTTTTATCCCAGCACTTCTTAGAACCCTGAGGAGCTTGCTTGGTAGAAACTTTATTAGATTTTCCCTAAAACTGTGGTTTTGTAGGTCAGGCACCCAAACTATCTTGACCAGTACTAGAGTAGGTCTCCGCGATAATCTTAAACTCACGTTCCTGATCCTGTGGAGGAACATCCCGGAGCTGCATGCGTACTGCTAGTGCAACTGCTTCCCCTTTAAGGTTACTTAATATGATTGAGGAAATTGTGGCAAAATTGCCCATTAGTTGCATCCCCAAATCCAGGGCCAAGGCAGCCCCATATTCTTCTTTAATTTGTTTTAACACTTCCGGTAAATTGGCAAGTGTCGGTGTACCGTGTGCGGTAGTATAGAGCGTGGCAAATACCATGCTCCAAGTATTGCAGTTCTATACTGTTTCAACCATCCCAAATGGCAAGCACATAGTTAATATTCTATGCTTATCCTGAAGCCCCATATGGGGAAATACTGCTTCCAGTACATTTATTTTTTGAGCTAACCAAAACGGAATCTCTGCTCCTTTGGTGGGTACTTTACCCATGATCGAATGTACAGTCACAGGATTGATGCCTGGCGTTACTGCATGTGGTTGCACCGGAGCAGCACATGCTGAGTTTGTATTTAACTTTTAGATTACAAACTGTACTAATCTGCATATTGCCGTAAGCTCAACATATAAGCGATGGACTTCAGCTACCGTTAAGTTTTTTGCAGCAGGGTGAAGTGTATATGTGGCCAATAAAGGGCAGGTAGGACCATTACTTAGAGGACCTAACCTAACATGTAGAATTGTATGGGGTAGGGTGCCATTGAGCCAATTATTATGTTCTTGATAAGGTAGAGGTATTTCTAGATATGCATATGCTCTGTATTGTGCAGGTATGTTTGCAGGTGTATAGTGATGAAATGTATTTGTGTTCTCATCAGCTGCTGGAAATGTGACCCAAGAATAGAAAATTTCAATTCTGTAGGCTGGATGAGCCTCAACAACAAATGTAACTGGACCCCCCTGGGCCGTAAGGCCATGTACCAATAAATGTGCAGTAAGGGGTGGTCGCATATTAACTGCAATTGCTACCTGTTGTGGGTTTGCCATAATGAATGGTTCAGAGATAAGCACACCAGATGGGGATTATCCTTTTAGAGTTCAAGCTTGAACAACCTACAGCGTTTGTTAGGCACTCCCTACTTAGCTGAGGAGGGAAATCCTCAATACCACAGACGTCTCCATATATAGTACTGAGTTGTCTTTGTATGTAGTGAGACAGAGATACTCAGGAGGACCCGAAAATTAGAGCCTAACGCCATGTCGTGTAGGCTTTCATTATCCTAATGATACTACTGGATTTGGGCAGCAGAATCACTTGCTCTGGGGGACTGAGTCTGAACCCACTACAGGTGACACCTGTTGGCCTAATCTGGGTTTTGCTCCGGCTAACTAGCAGTGCCTCATCTCCACCCAAGAGCAGGGATGATTGGGCAACCGAACGCATAACACAATTGACTCCTCAGGGAAATCATGGTCACTCAGATCTCATCCGTTTCTCTCAGTTACATTAGTCTCAAATATACAAGGACAGTTAGAGGCACAATATAATTCAGTAAGGTTTTATTGCAGTAACTACATCTTAGATAATAAAAAATGTACTGCAATAACTAGGATGATGAAGCATGACAGGTTTAAAATTGTGACAAGTGAAACATAAAAGTATCACTACCATATTGACATTAGAGTTGTTAAAACTGCTCCTATATAGGCTAAGTTAGAGCACAGCATGTTAAGCTCTAATTCTGCCCTTCAGGTTCCCCTGGGAAGACATCATCCCTCATACCTGAGCAAAAGGCCTGTAGTCTACATAAGCAGCTGCAGCGAAACGCGAAGCAATCAGCATACAGTTGTGGTCATCTGGCTGGAATCGCCCTCTAACTTACATGGGTCAAAGTAGTGTTTTTATAATAAAACAGCTAATGTTCCAAGAAAGGATTCCCACGTAAGAGTATGTATGTTTCTTTGAACATTAGATATAAATCGTACTACTTTTGCCGGCAGCCTATCTTTACTGCAGCTTTGAGAAAAGCACAGAGTGAAAGAAATGTCTTGTTTAAGAACGCAGTGCTGGCCTAGGCAAAGAATAGCTAGATAGAGTAAATCAAAGAAGACTGCAAATGTTTCTATCCTAAAATAATAAAACGAAGCAGAACAAAATATATCTAGATTAAAGTGCACAGCGGCAGGCCTAGATTGCTAAAATAACATGTATGAAGCTGTAACTAAAATGGCTACACAACAATACTTTATCCCAGATAATCCCATCAGGAATTGGTATTGTAGCCGCCACACCAGCATGGGCAGAACAACTCCTTTATGCGCTGCTTTGATCAATTCTAGTCTTTGATCTTTGGTGGGAATCACACGATTACCCACCCCTGGTATTACAACTAGAGCAGTATTGAGGCATGAAATGTGGTAGGAATATTTGGTAGGATATGCCTATGGCATGGGCATGCCATAAGCCGAAGCTTTCACAGCAGCCAGTGTTTCATCACACAATTTTGTTCTAGAATGAGTTACTGTAACAACAGAAGCTGTAGCTACGGCTGATTTGGTTGCTTCATCAGTCAAGGTATTACCAGCAACGTGTATTCTAACACGCTCGTGTCCAATGTATGTACAACATAGACATTAGATAGCGTGTCCTTCAGATCTGCTACTTTCCCCCATAGAAGTCTGTCTTTTGAATCTCTGAACCCATTCTGGCGACCGTAATGCAGATATTCACTGAAAGACTGGACACACTGGAATGAATCATAGACAATCAACGTCAGCTGTTCTGGATTCATATGTTCCAGTGCCATAACCAGAGCTTTAAGCCTAGCCAATTATGCAGTCCCCAAAGATCTGCGTATAAGTATGCTTTTGATGGAATTCACAATGCTTCTTGTAGCCACTCACGACCATGCAGGTGGCGGAGTATTGATATTTTGTGCCTATAGCTGGTTGGGCTGAGCCATCGGTGTACATAATCGTTTGATATTGTTGTAATACCCATTAAATCCCAACCCCAACCCCAATCTCAACCCCAATATTCAATAAAGCATCCAGGTTTTCCAGCCATCTAGCAGTGCCTCATCTCCAGCGTGATGAGCCCTAATCCGCACTTCAGGTTTCCCTGTTGGGAAGACATCATCCACCATACCTGTGCAAGGAAGCATGTTGTCTAAAAAGACACAGTCCCCATATAGGCCAGGGATTCAGCAGTGTAAGCAAGCAGCTGTAGCAAAGATGTTCAGCAGTCAGCATGCAGTTGTGGTCATCTGACTGGAATCTCCTTCTAATGTGTATGTGGCAGAGAACTGTTTTTATAATAAAACAGCTGATGTTCTAAGAAAAGGTCTCCACGTAAAGATAAGTATGTTGCTGTGCATGTCGGAGGCACAGCGTACCACTTTTGCCGGCAACTCTGTCTTCAGCCTTGAGGAAAGCACAAAATGAAAAAAATGCTGTGCTAAGAAGATAATGCTTTCCTAAGTGAAAGAACAACCAGAGAGAGAAAATAAAACAACACTGCAAATGTGGCTAATGGTCGAAAAACAGCGATGCTGAATAAAATGTAACTGGGCTAAAGTGCACAACGGCAGGCCTAGTTTGCTAAAATAACGTGTCTAAAACATGGCTAGAATAGCCATGCAACACTACCCTTTGTCATTCCAAGCTCTTTCATGTGATCCAACTTATTTATGTTGTTTCAAATGCGTTTTACATGTATCTTTATCTTAATGTTCTTATTGTATGTTTTAGATGTTAACATTGTAATTGAACTGTTTTTTTTCCATTTTTGACTCAAAAGACCACTGACGAGTGTCTTTTAGTACACAGGAAATTGGATTTTGTTTCTTCCGTTTCAGGACCTTTTGCCTGACATGAATAAATTTTGGCCTGATGTACTTCATCCAAATCAGTCTCAGCTCTGGTGAGTTTTTATTTTTCAGTAATTGTATCTCATGCTATGGGGTTAATACATCATAATGCAACAACAAACTGTGAATTTGTGTGAATTCTGTTTATGAAACGTTTTATAATATATCCTAAATCAGCAGATTATTTTGTACTACATCTTTGATCTTCGTAATTGAGATCCATGCAGTACAGTAGCCTATCAAGATTCAATTTAGATTTTAATACCATAGAGCAACCCTCCACAAATTGAGGGTGAGAGTTGTGGTGTAGAAGTTAGGAAATAGGGAAGCGAAAAGAAGACCAAATAAACTGCGTTTTTAATCTGCATGTGATTTTTTTTTTTTATTTTACTTCAACAGTTCCGTTGAATCTGCCTTTTCTTCTATGCCCCTTATTCCCATCTCCTCATATAAGCACCTCCTACTCACTTTGTAATCATCCGGAGTCGATAGATGGACTCTATTTACAGGGAATTGCTCATCCAATACGTTGGCATGTCTGTATTTTGTGATATTCTTTGGGGGAAATTTCATATAAACCGCCAAGTCACGTTCTCTTCCATTGTCTGTATGTTTGGATTGTCTGGAGAATAGTGTATTGATCTAACTATGCCGTTTTTAACCCCATCTAATATGTCCTTTAGAAACAAAAACCCATTTGCAACCCTTCTCTAATGCATGCAAACATTAAATTGTCAGTTCTGTAGGAGTCTTTTCCATGTCCTAACATTGCCCTGAGTGTTTTTCCTCCCTATATCCTCCATCTTTTGTCTCTTGAAATCCACTGGGGTTCAACAAAAGGTAATAGGTCAATGATCTCTTTTCATTGCTTGCTTTGCTTTCACTTTGTGTGCTCTCAGACACCTTGGCATTATACAAACGTAGCACCATACTTGTCCTATCTTCTCCTTCCACTTTTTCTTCTCAGTCTCGTCCATCATATCACTTAGAGGCACAAGTCATCCTTGTGTACGTCAGAAAACCTTAGGCCATTGTACAAGGACAAAACCTCCTTCATAGCGTGGCCTTGTGGGACGCCATACCCCAATCACAGATTGGTAGTCTCTGCAACACAGTGGCTTTAGTTTAGGCTGGGGCACAGAGCATGTCTCTTCCTGCCTTGTTTTAGTCAGATAAGGAAACTGAACCACTGATTAACATTACCAAATGTGCTGACTGATTCTGACTCTGTGGGAGTTGTGGGAAAAAGCCTGCTTTGAGATGCATTGGAATACTTTTCTATGAGGTATTTTTTTGTCGCATAGCCCCTACCATGGGTGACAAAAATGTGAACTATGTTGAAAATGTCTACTTTAGTGTAACACTTATCTATTTTTATCAAACTAGTGCACCCGGAAAACGTCTATTATACGGTTCTCTGTTGGCCTCTAACAGCCTCTCCTTTGGCCTATGTTGCATGTATGCCTCTGTTTTCCAGTGGGCTCTCATTTGGTGAAGCACTTGACTGCATACGTGGATGTGGATGAAGGCTCCAATCTACACGGAACACAGTCCTTGAACTCTTAGTCTACTTATCTTTTTTCTTATTTTTTTTTTTTGAAAAAATGTACAGTTATAGCATAAGTACCCATATTTTCAGAAGGTGTTTAGAATAGGTCTAGATCAAGGCCAAATATTATGATGATAAACAGGTTTATTAAGCCAATGTCTCTTTTTTTAAACTAAAATATACATTACGATATAATTCTATTACAAACCACTTTCGCCAGCATGCTTAAAAAATGTCCTTAAGCAGCTGTCATATTATACTGTAAAATAAAATGGCAAATGGTTAAATTATGAAATTGTAGTTTACAACCCTGAGTCTTAAATAAAAATGACGGGAAAATAATAAAGATAGTCAAAAACTGTCTGACAAATATCGGCTTTTACATTGAGCTTACAAGATCGAAAAGCCACTATTACCCTCAATTACTGAATTGGGCCCAGGCCAAAGATTTCGCATATCCACAAAAGATACATAGTGATAGAACATAATCTGCCAAGAAATTAGTGATCTTGAAAATGTGGCAAGGATTTCGTCATGTTGTACCGATGTCGGGGCATTCATGGTGTCAAAGGCAGCACCTCAATCGGTGTTTTTTTTGGGGGATGGACTGCTTGTCTCACGCAAGATGGGTGGCTCTGATAGGCGTAAATGGAGAGATCCGTCAGCATGCGCTTTCACGGTAAAGTTGTTGCATATTGCCTTGTTCATAGCCTTAGCTGCGTCGCTACTTTTTGAAGGAAGCAATTCATTTGTACAAAGCCGCTGACCTCAGCAGGAAACCGTGGCTTCTTGTCCACTCATCACATGCCTCCTAAGCAGCGGGCACGTGGCGGTGGCGAAATCCTTTCAACATGCTAACTTGTGCGCTTTTGAATACGTGGTCGGAAGTATTGCTCAAGCAGTCTCGCTTTGTGCAGTAGGTGGCCCAAGACAGAACGGAAACTAAACCAAGCTACGCTTGTGAAATACAAGTGACATGAACGTGACAATAAAACTGGGAGAAAATGTTGTCCTTTGATTAATGTGCAAATGTAATCTCGGCTGCGTCCTGCCAAAGCACATCCCCGCTGTAACATTTCTGGAGATTAAAATGTTTACGGGGGGGGGGGGGGGGGAGGGAGGAGGGGTGCCTATGGAAGGAGAGTTGTGAAGAACTAATTACGACCCCCCCCTCCCCAAGTAGTGTTAGGGAACAGTGGCGTGAAACAAAATGCCACCCCCGCCCCCTCCCCCGCGCCTATGCACAATATGATGAGGTGACCCGAGTCTCCTGTATTTTATAGCAAGTCACTGGCATTTGTCTGTATAGGGCCTCGGCCTCCCCTTGAAGGGTTGGAGGGCTCTGTCCCAGATGCCACTGCTAACGAACCTTGGCCTCGTGTCTAAGCAATGTGCCAACAACCAGAGGGGCACGTAAAACGTAACAAATCTGTGTGCATATTTCATCCAGCAGGCGCCTGGATCAAAGGGAGAACGAAATCCCTTACAGTGTAAAAATAACATGGAAAACAAGAGAACATTTTTTAAATCTTTATCCAGTATTTCCACTGCAATCGACAAGTAGTTAATACATCTTTCTTTTATAGGAACCGAAAAGAGAACATTTCGACTAGTTCACGTCAATCGATATTCCGAAATTGATTCATTTAAATAGTGCGTTATTGCTTTTCACAATCAGCCAAAATAATTTCACCAGCCACACGCAAGAAGTTTTTACTTTAACAGTGCTCCTTAGTAGTGCCCTTAATGATGCCCTCCGCATAGCTGTACACTGGTTTAAGTTTACTTTTTCAAATGTAGTAGGTTACGTTATAGTCTGTTTTCTAGTCCAGTACCCGACATTGTTTACATTACATTGTGGCTTAGTTACTAGTAATGGACTCTGGATTGTGTCATCTCATTAGTGAGAATCTCGCAATGCATGTCCTTGAAGACACACTTGCTGCTTGTTCTTTGATGTTGTTTTTTACAGTTTTTCTTTGCACACCGTAAACACTTGGTTTGTTAAGGACGTGAACCCAGATCAAGCAGTGACATCTCCTGTGATGTGAAATCAGTCTTCCACCTTCCCTTCCTGGTTCTTCCACTGTGCGCTAGGATATTTTGAATATTTGTACGCACTAGACTTCTGTGGATTGTGCTCACTTGTGGTTTTAGAATTATTGGAATTGGTTCAAGTATTGTCTGGTAGCCCAAGTCAAAAAGGAAGATCATCCTAGAGTCATTCTAGAGTAATCGGATGACTTTAGCTGGGCTATTCCTGTAATTATCTGAGGAAGTCATCCCAAGCCATCCTGAAGTATGTGTATAGGGCGAAATATTTAAATGAGATGACTCCAGAGTTATCTCAAAAACTACTCCAGGATGGGGTCCTGATTACTTCAATTGAAAATGCGTGATGATCTTGTACTACTCCAGGAATACTAATTGACAACTTCAGGATGAGTGTGAATTATTCCAGTATGATTTCAGGACAATGTCACGATTACTGTGGATAACTACTGGAAGATTTCCTGACATCTTCAGAATGAGTGTGGATTACTCCAGTATGATTTTATGACAACTTCAGAATGAGTGTGGATTATTCAAGGATGATTTCAGGGCAATGACAGGATTACTATGGATAACTCCTGGATGATTTCTTAACATCTTCAGAATGAGTGTGGATTACACCAGAATTTTTTGATAACAGCTTCATAATGAGTGTGGATTACTTTTAGAGGGATTCATGACTACTGCAGGATGAACAGAGATTACAGTTATATACACAAGGAGAGTGGGGAAAACACACTATGGTATATCGCCTAATCAACACATGGAATTATTTAGAAGTACTCCCTATCCGTAATAACCAAGAGTATCCACTGGGTGAGTACTCTAGGTTATTATGAATGGGGAGTACTTCTGAATGATTCCATTAAATGCTTTGGATGCTTGTGGATCACTCCTAAATGTTTAAATAGTGACTTAGGGTCGAATAATTTCTTTTAGAGTCTGTGACGCAAGTACATTCTCAGAATCACATTTCTCCAATCCAGAATTCATCAAGTCTAATTCACAAATCTGAAATTAAATACTTGGGAGAAACACTATGTCCCTGTAAAAAAGAAAACTGCTTGGGTTTAAAACTTGTTTCTTCTTTAAACAAGGTGGAGAGTGATATAAAATGAATTTGTGAGGAAAGTAGGTGATAGCAAGTACGCCAAAATGCATTTACTAGCAGCCTTTATAACATTACCCCCTACTCGCTGTGCATTGTCTTCATTTGAGCTAAACACCATTACTCTAAGTTTTGATATGGTGGCCTGTGGCAATATACCGAACAATGTAGTGGCTGAAATAAAATGAATCTGAAATGACTTGCCACTGTTAGCTTTTATTTAGCCAAAGCCTCAAATAGAAATAGGACACTGTACAAGATAACATTAAAAGTGAGCAAAAATAATTTTAAAATATCAACAAAACAAGCAACTCTGTTGTGTGCTTCCAGATTCAGAGTATTTCGTCCTCCTTTTGCAATTGCAGATCATTATGGCAAGATTCCTTCTCGTAGGTCAGTTGTTGAGAGGTAGCTAGCTTGCACGGAGATGTCATAACATTCTAAAAAGATAACAAAAGCATACGTTAGTACTTTTCTTCAACCAAGTTAGTTTAGGTTTTCTTTTAGAGTGGCTGCTTTCATAAATCACTGGATCCCCCTCCAGCATAAAGGCTGCCTTAAGAGATGTTTTTAACCCTGCTTTGTTTATGGTGCTTGTTTCAAAGGAGCACATGTGAAATAAGGACATTGTTCAGATGGAAGGTGAAGAAAGAAAGTGTCCCTTTCTGGTCTGTAGGAGCAAATGGGCAAGTTAGATTCAGAATATCAGTCCCAGAGTTTTAACATAACAATATAAAATCCTATTGTTTTTCCTCAACTGACGAGGGAATCTGTGGTTTCAATCTCTGCCATACATTGACACCATAGTTTGACAACATAGGCCCTCATTACAAGATTGGCGGTAATGACCGCCTACCGCCACGGCGACGGGCCCTAACATACCGCTGCCGTGGCTACCAGCCGGCAATGCGTATTATGACTGCCGGCGGTATACTGCCAGAAATCCGGCAGAACACCGCCGACCACCACGGTGAGCAATGATATGGCCTGGCGGTGTTCTGCTGGCGGACGCTGCTGCTGCCAGCAGCGCCGCAGACCCTCTCCAGCCGTAGGACCCCCTGCAAGCAGGTAAGTCGGCTTCTCTGACTGGAGAGGGGGGTGGGGGTGTTGTGTGTATGGGTGGCAGGGGTATGTGTATGTTTAGGAGTGCATACATGCGGGTGTGAGTCGCGGTGGATGCATGCATGAATGAGTGAATGTGTGTGTTGTATGTTGTTGATGCATGTGTGTGTCAAGGTCTGTTGGTGTATGTTGTGGCGTGTGGGCATGTATGTGTGCATGCGTGGGTGGTGGTGGGTATGCGTGTGTGCATGTGTGTATATGGGTGCATGTGTTGGTGTGTATATGTGCAGGGGCAGGAGCGGGGGGAGGACTCTGGGGAGGGGATGGAGTGCGGGGGAGACCCCTATCCGTGCCAGGGAACGGATTCCCTGGCACTGATAGTGCCTACCACCATGGTTTTCGTGGCGGTACAGAAACCATGGCGGTAGGCCGGATCGTAATCCTGAGGGTGGGAATGTGATGGCCACCAGGCTGGAGACCGAAGTCTCCAGCCTAGCGGCCGTTACCACCCTGGCGGTCGGTGTGATAATATGGATTTACTGCCGGCTTGTTGGTGGTATTACCTCCGCTATAACACCGACTGCCAGGGTTGTAATGAGGGCCATAGTGTCTTTACACATTGCCCCTCTAACATACAGGATAAATCACAGATGTACAAAGGTTGAAATCAGCAAGTGCCCTCCAGATGAATATTGGAGGCAGCTCCATTGAACTATGCTTGCAGCATGTCCATCGGAAAAGAAAAAAAAAATAGTTACCCTCTTTTTGGCAAAGGTTACCCCCACTTTTTGCCTATTGTCAGCATGTTTTGACTGTGTGCACTGGGATTCTGCTAACTAGGACCCCAGTGACTGTGCTCTCTCCCTTTAAATTTGGTTGCTTGGACCACAAGCATCCCACATTTGGCATACTGGTGCCCCCATAAAAGTCCCTAGTAGGTCAATACACCAGGTCGCTATAAGTCACCCCTATGGTAGGCCCTCCTAGCCCAGAAGGCAAGGTGCAGGTACCTGTGTGAAAGGGGCACCCCTGCCTGAGCAGAGGTGCCCCCACAAACTCCAGCTCCATTTTCCTGCACTTCGTGAAGGCGGGGACGGCATTTTACGCTTGTACTGGACACAGATCACTACCTATGTCCAGCTACATAATGGTAACTTTGAACCTGGGCATGTTGGGTATCAAACATGTCGGAATCATACCCCAATACTGTTGCCAGTATTGGTTGTATGATTCCATGCACTCTGGGGGCTCCTTAGAGGACCCCCAGCATTGCTCCTTACAGCTTGCAGGGTTCTTTCAGGCAGCCCGCGTTGCTGCCATCCTACAGACCGGTTTCTGCTCTCCTGCTACTTGACCAGCTCAAGCCCAGGAAGGCAGAACAAAGGATTTCCTTTGGGAGAGGGGGGCAACACCCTCTCCCTTTGGAAATAGTGGTTACATGGCTTGGGAGGAGTAGCCTCCCCAAGCCACTGGTATGCTATGAAGGGCACACTTTCTTGGTATATGGTTTGGTTCCCCCAGGCCTTCAATATCGCCTATTGCTTTTCACTGTTTTCTATTGTTTTTTTTTGGCCAATTTCTGATTGCTACTGTACAGATAATAGTGTTTACTTACCTAGTATATGGTTTGGTCCCACCTGGCCTTCAATATTGCCTATTGCTTTTCACTGTTTTCTATTGCTTTTTTTGGCAATTTCTGATTGCTACTGTACAGATAATAGTGTGTTTACTTACCTCCTATTGTAGTATTGCCTATTTAGTATTTGTGTCACTAAAATAAAGTACCTTTATTTTTGTAACACTGTGTGGTTCTTTCATGTGTGTAAGTGCTATGTGACTATAAGTGGTATTGCATACGCTTTGCATGTCTCCTAGATAAGCCTTGGCTGCTCATCCACAGCTACCTCTAGAGAGCCTGGCTTCCTAGACACTAACTACACTTTACGAATAGGGGCTACCTGGTAGAAGGTGATAATGTCATAGGTACTCAACACACACCAGGCCAGCTTCCTACATTGCTGGCCTACAAGCAAGGGTTTATACCACTGATGACATTCCAAAGTAGAGCTGGAAGCAATGTGTGCTCTCAGTGCTGTCACCAAGATTTCTGGTTTAAGTCCTGTATGGCTTGCCTACTAGGGTAGAAGTGACTGGAGGAGTGGAAAGGCAATACAAATCATTAAAAGAACCCTCCAGCAATAACGTGACCTGCTAGGGGACTACTTAAGCCTAAAGGTTTTATCACTCAAAACAAATGTTTAACGTCCATTACGTTTTTACACAAACAATTTGCAGCTTTGACCTGAATGTTAGTTATCAGAAGGGTAATTAAGTTAACGTAAATATCTTACCAAATGAAGCATCAATTTTCAGTTGATCCTTGTCCAATACTCGCCTCAGCACACAATCATTTGAAAATTATTAGATCCCAATAAAACCTTCACCAGCTGCTGCATCTCAACCTGAAGATAACAATAGGAAGCATTATTATACATGACATCATATATACATGCTTTGAAAAAAAGGTTTCATTTCTAGATGGCTATTTGACATTTATAAGCACCATGTGTAATAGTGAAAACAACTGGTGAATTAGTGCCAGAAATACACAGTAGCCATGTCAAAAATGCTCTCCAATGCGAATTTCTTTTTGCAGGGAATCTAGAATGTTTGTCAAAGCACAGTTCTGTCTGCATATGCAAAGATTGGGTATCATGCAGTGGATGCCTAGTTGCCAAGGAATACTGCTGTTATGTGAGGGTCAGCATGTCACCAGTGTGGGCAATAGGCGCAACCCTTCCCACTCATGCACTCACAGAACATCAAATGTTTTTCTAACTTACCCTCTACTGCTGTCAAGACGCCAGATGGTGCTCCAGGCTGCTTTCCTTCTCCCTCACATAAACAGCTCCAGATCCTCGGTCAGTACTCCTGGGAGAAGTGGACGGGAGTCCTTTGGGCAGACTGCAGGCGGAGGCAACTGGGAGTGAATGACACAGCCTAGGGGAGGGTTTCAAACTGAAGATCATGGGAAGCAGCAAGAATGAGAGAGCATGAACATGTGGCCATCGGTGTGCATGGGCAACTGGATGTTGCAGAGGTGAGAGTCCTTGTTATGTGAAAAATGTAGGTGTGGATACAAAAGCATGAGTGACTCCACTCCTGTGTAAACGTTTGCCAACATTTTCTGATAGGAGCATCAGGAAGAATGAAGTAAATAAGAATGCTTGCAGCTGAGGGACGGTAGGAATCACCATCCACAAATATTTTATTGATTCATCCATTTAAACTCAATATTTGGTATCAGAAGTTTCTATCTAGAAGCCTTACTATCTCTACCATTCAACCCCACCACCTTCAAAAGTTACCAGAAGAAAAGACAGAGTTAAAGACTAAGTAGTGTTTGAGAGATAGAGGCAGCCAGGGAGCCTGGATGGTTCTGTTAGGTTTCTTTGGCCTTGAATATTTATTTAGTTGTGCCTCTATATATTATCTAAGCTTAGGGTAAAACCAAAGACAGAGCTGGTGGCAGAGGATATAGTTGGAGATGGGATAGGAAATGGGAGAGAGAAGAACAGTGAAAACAGTGGGTCAGATGGATGTTTCTTTTGGGATGCAGTGTTGGAGGGAGGGGAGCCTGGCCAGGGTTTTTGTGGATGGGCCCAAGCTTTTCAGCTATGCCCTTCTTCCAAGGTGTATTTGGAGCTGTTTTTGAGAGAAATGTGAGGAAGTCTTTTCAGGTAGGGGCTGAGCAGCTGGATCCCCTGGTGAGTGGCTCTTAATGGTTGCACCCCCCTTGTCCAAACATGAACGGGGTCTAGAGAACAAAAGTATGTGAAGTAAAATTTTACTGCCACTTATGCAAAGGTTGAACAACAGGACATACCTCATGAATCAAAGTCTTATGAGATACAGGCACACAAGGGGACAGGTTTGTGGAGAAAATATCTCCTGCAATGTATTTTCTGCTTGAACCAGCCTCATACAGAACAGAATTGCTCACACTTTAGCACTGTGAAATTCACATTATTCTGCATAAATTGAAATTTGCAAATTCCCCAAGTGTTATGAAAATGTTGGTAAGGCCTAGGCATATGTTTGCTGTGGTGCTGGGAGAAGTTCTAATAGGGAAGCTAGGTCAGTATCATCTGGTTTGAGGGTGAAGAGGATGCGAGGGCCTCTGGCTTCGTTGCAGTGAATGGAATGAGGATGTAAGGATCGTTTCGGACTGTGAGTGGGTCTCGCTGCAGAGAACCCAATCTAAATATACACTGTAGCCATTCTCAGTTGGGGCACCTTTCCTTTCAATCATCCACCATTGCCAGGGTTTCCCTTGGATTACCTTAATGGGGAAACTGTGGATTTTTTTTAAATGTTACTTGCCATTGCAGCTGGACCAAAATGCTCTCCATTGCAGTATTGCATACAGGTTTAATGTCAAATAGTATTAGAAACTCTAACAATATGAACACAGTAGGTTAATGTGCCTGCTGCAAAGAGCCTTATGAAACAATCAAATTAGGGTTTGTACATATTTAATTCAGACTTTCACCTACCCATTCTAGATGAAATTGGAACCTTTATATTTAATTTTTTTTTGCATGATGATGAGTGAAATGGTTTACAGTATATTTTGGAGAAAAAAAAGAGGCCAAGAATTATGGCAGCAGAAAAAAACATGGTAACTGTCCATATAGCTACAAATATGAAAGAATTGGAGTGGTTTACATGAGCACCAGTTACAATCCACAAGGTCACATTCATTTCTATTTTAGGCATGGGAAGATTATGTGATTTACCCAAAATCACAGGATGCTGAGCCAGCGACAGGAGTCGGCAGCTCTGACCAAAACTCCACATAATTCTCTCCCCAATCACCATTAAAATACCTTCCCTGAAGCACAGCAAAAAAATAAAGTAGAGAAATGCGTTTTAAAAAAGCAAACTAAAACGAGAAAAAACGATTATTTATACATGTTTTTTTTATTTCCACAGTACATTTTACTAAGTCAGCGATTTAATATCCAAGTCCACAAAGTCACTTCAAATAAACTGAGCAACAAGAATCACACAATCGAGACGAACATAAATCTTTACAGGACATTTCAGAAAGCAGAGATAGCTTTTGCTTCAAAACACACAAACGAAATTTTTTTCTTACTAGGCATATTTGACTGGTGTGATACGAACCTCCAAAATGCGAGGAAGAAATGCCCAGTCCTTATCTGCTACCTGGTGCCAGCATTCCAATGACTAGCTGCTGAATAAATCTGTCTCCATGGGCAGGAAAGTCTCGAAGCTAAGTAACCACACAGACCAGGAAAACGTCATAATCCCCTTTTTCTTAGACCTCGCCAGCTTCCTCGCCATCGGTTTTTCAAAACTGCACAGTTGAGTGACGTAGCTGGCAATACCGGAAGTGCGTAGAGACCTACAAAGCATTTCGTTTCTTCAAGGTGTATGCAGCGCGATCTCTGTTCGAGGGCATGATTGGAGTGGTTTACACGAGCTCCATAATTACTTTACACAAGGTCCGATTTTTTTTTTTATTTTAGTTAAACAGCAGGAGACAGTGATTGGCCCAGAATCACTGTATGTTGAGCTGACACCGGATCTCTGCCCTTTTTACAGCTCAGCTTGAATAGAAGTTAATTGTTTAGGGCGTTCCCAGATGTAATGCTTCGATCTATTCATGCAGCACAATGGGCGTTAAAGAGCTGTGAGAGTCTGAGGAGGCCTTAAGCTAGAGGCCAGCAGTGCCTACTTTCTTCTGGACTTTATCACAGCATTGGGGGCGGGGAGGAGCTGGGAATAAAAATAAGATAGTATATCTAAATGAAGCGTTAGTTTACAGGGTTTTCCTCCAGCAATAGACAGTGCCACAATTTTAATTCTACATTAAGTGTGAAAATGGTGTGACCATTATCTTCTTTTCGTTTTATGCTTGCACAATGCACATAATCCCCATTACAAATCTGTGTGCATTTCTTGCCTACTCTGCTTCACCAAAACACAGTTAAAACATTAGCCAGTCCTTGTTTTATAATTTGCTGGCTGGTACCTATGGTTTAATATTTGCCACTTGAAAACCAAGACTGCATGTCCTACAGTACAACTACATCAGACAGTGAGCTATTAATGCGTGACATCACCATCAGTTCTTTCTTTACCTATAAACTATTTCTGAAAGGGCAGAGTTTGTGAAATTCATGTCTTTCCTATCTATAACTGGTACCAAGGACAAGCATGACCGTAAG
This sequence comes from Pleurodeles waltl, assembly GCF_031143425.1. Taxonomy (NCBI): domain Eukaryota; kingdom Metazoa; phylum Chordata; class Amphibia; order Caudata; family Salamandridae; genus Pleurodeles; species Pleurodeles waltl. Next base: position 631,412,906 of record NC_090444.1, on the reverse strand, counting down.
TCTGTTTTGGCTTACTTAATTGGTCACAAGCAGGTTGCACTTTAAACCATTTGACAGCCTTTAGGCATCTGCTGCAGAAATGTTTGTGTCCATTAATAATCAAGGCATCTTAACACTAGCAACACAACTCCTAGGGTTAATGCGCTTGCTGGGGAGATCTAGTTTCAGTTTTGATTCTTCATAAAGTAGCATGGAACTACAAACATGAAGCATATAGAAGACACATTTGTATTTTATGTGGCTAGTTCTGTTCAGTGGGTTACTGCTTTTGTCACAGAAATACTTTTGTTGCTTGCAGATCAAAAACTGCAATACTTCTAATATAGCACAATGAGCTATAAACTGGCACCAAACAGCAGCATGCAAACATTGAAACCTAGGGGCTTATTTAAGAGCCCCTAACGCCACCTTAGCGCTGCCATAGCGTCATTTTTTATGTTAAGGCGGCGCTAGAGTGGCATTTTCTCTGCAACATATTTACAAAGTGGCGCAATGCATGCATTTCTCCACTTTGTAAACCCTTGTACCAGGCATAATGTATGCAAGGGGGGGGCGTTTCCCCTCTAGAGGGCCCGAAAAAAAATTACACAAGGAAATCTAAGAGATTTCCTTGCACCATTGTTTTTGGCACTTTTAACACCTGCGCAGAGCAGGTGTTAAAAGGGGGCTTCCATTATTTATAATGGGCCCCTATGTACTCTGCTGTTTTCCTCCATTCCATTGGTATCTAGGTGTTAGGCTCCAGATAGACCCCAACCAAGATGAGACTTCAGCAAAAAAAAAAAGGGCTGATGGCCTTTTAGGTGAGGGCTTTGTGTTGCGCCTAGCCTGATTTGCTTTATTAATATTAAATGTTGAACATATTAAGATTTTAATGTTTATTTTAACAATTATAATAAATAAGAATGATTTATAAGTAACAAAAGCCAGTAAAAATGCTAACCTCTGACTTAATTAAAGGGTTATCTGATGTATATCAGATTCTGATCAATAGATATTACATGAAGCAATTGAATAATAATCAGCAAATACTCCAGAAAACACCCAGCCGGTTACATTTTAAAACAAAACTGAAATAAAAATGGCAAAGTTGCTCTTGAAATAATCAGTGAATCATCCACAAACATTAGTAAACACTTTCATCTTTTTGAATGCAAACACTCCTTGTGAAGTAATCAGATACCAGTTTTGAAATCATCCTCAAATCATCAAGAGCAAACTCATCTTCTGAAGTCATCAGACACTCACTTTCAAGTCATCCTCAAATCATCAGGAACAACCACCTCTAGAGGAGTCATCAGGTACTTTTTTTTATGTCATTCTCAAATCATCGGGCACAAGTTTCTAAACTTTGCTGATGACTTCAAGAGCTTGATGATGTCTGATGATGTGAACATGACTTCTAATGTAGTTAGATGATCATCCAATGACTCTGGGATGGCTTCTAAAGTGCTCCTGTTTGACCTGGGAGTGCTGGTTACAAAACAGAGTCTTGTTTTTGATGTTTGAAATAAATATCAAATTTACAACATGTAAACAGGTTCTCATTATTTAGCTGCTTCACCTTCCGGTAATCACCCTCTTTTCTAAATTACCACCCTAAACTCTGCAATCAGTAGTCTTCCAAGAAACATTTTTGGTTTCCTACTGGGTTTAAAGCTGGTCATGACCCAATGTAACTGTTCAATCAGCCTTGTTCCCACTGCACCTGATAATGAAGGTCAAGGAATACGTCCAAGCCACTTACTGGGTTTTACACACCATCAGTGTGCACTCTCCTGCCGGGTTTTGTTGCTATTTGTTTTTCTTTGCTGTCCTCTGTATGGAGAATGCAGTGAACAACTTGTAATCAGACTACCTGTTACTTATAGGAATACCTCAGACTTTCCCACCTCATCTTCTGGTACGTGTGTCAAATGACGCAGAAAACTGACAAAGACAACATGGATGATTGGAAAACTGAAGCAAAGCAGTTGCGAGGCACATATTTTTATTTTGTATTTATTTTTTAAGAACAGCGATTACTGGAGTAATTTCAACACAGTCTCTTTGAATTTTACAATCTAAGCCATCTAGGTCCTATGAGAGTGACTGGGCTAGCAGGGTCCAAAGATTGAGGTTTTGAACATGGAAACACAGCTTGCAGTGTTATCCATCTTACCACACAGTAAACCCTGTTTCGCTTGTCCAGGCTGTCCTAGGTTTGTTCACCTGTGTTTACCAAGAAACATCATTGACGATGGGTGCTGTAAAACATTCAGTGCAAAATTACCCTTCTTCTTGAACTTTAATAAAGAGCCTTTCAAGGACAAGTGTGAATAAGTCATGGAACTAGCTAGGAAAGATTTAGATGAAAATCCATCTGCAGTAATTAATGTGGATTCGGAGGAATTGATCCCGTCACCATTTGAAGTGCAAGTGTCTGATTCTTGAATACCTTACCCTCCCCAAACTTCTATAGAAGCCTGCAAGAACAACGACTGCACCGAGGACATGCACATTAACAACACTCATTCAGTGGACTTCTAAGTTAAAAAGTGCCACAGGTGCATTAGAGTCAACACATGGTTTGGACATTGACTCAAAATAATTAATTCTCAAAGAACCATTCTCATTGTGGTTTTGAGGCCTAGAATGGACCAGTTTATGAAAAGAGGATTGTGACCACGTCCAAGATTATCTTCAGAAGAAGAATCGATTTAATGATTTAGTACAACCTCAAAACTATATCCACAGGGTAGTCTTAGCCTCAAAAATATTTTCAGATAGAGCCACAAATATACACCAACATTGCACCTTGAATGGAGGTTAAACATGTAAACAGGAAGTTAGCACCAAACCCATCACCACAAAGAAAAGCTGTAAGACAAGATGAGGGCCTGCAAAGAATACGTTTAGACGAAGGAAAAAGTTGCACAGTGGCAGAAATGTGTGAGTATTGTCAGATACTCTAACTCATTAGGGACATCATGCAAGGAAATAAAATTGACTTGGATCAAGCAGTTTCAACCAACATCCAACTTATCCAATCCAAATGAAGGCAGATACGTTTGTCTAGGATCCACTTAATGTTTCCACCCTTCCATTACCTGCAGTTCTTTTGTACACAGTCAGAAGCTTAGGAGTTAGTTGAACACAGAGATCAAATTGAGGGTGATCAAATGATAGACATGTGGAATAACTATCAGAGACTTCACAGTAGATTAATCTTTGGATGCACATTCTATTAAGGCATTGCCTCAAGATGAAATGACCTCATAAGTCATTCAAAGTGCAGCCTTCCACCATTGTGGCATAAGTATGCCAGCGGAAGAAGAGCATTTCAGATTAGAGACCCTACTGGGACAGCAACTAGTAATAAATATTCTTCCATTTTGAAATTGTATCAAAATATGCTAAAAAATTGTAGACAAAATATTACTCCTGGAATGAAGTGAAAATGCAGATCTGCATCTCACAGACTCATTTACATCCAGGGTCCAGTACTACCTGATTCCATATACGGATGAACAACAGCTTTTGAAATGGACCAACGGCACCCCTCCCCACCTCTGACAAAGAGTATAAAATTAGACGCAAGAGAGACTATTCTTAGCAGAGTTGTCAGGACAACATCCATCTGAATGGCCATGGGAGATTGCACTGTCCCCAAGTATTGTAGGGTTGGTTTGAAATAGTAAACTAGGTATTTTATCGTCCCCAATAACTTTCTGCTGCTTTAGGGATGCATTTGAAAGTAAAAAAAAAAACACAAGGCAGCAACTGGTGCAGCCAAGAATTGGCAAATTGTCATATCAGCTAATCATTACTTGTTAATTAGAAGACGTTGGGTGAAACAACTTCTTACGGTATACTCCTGAAATATATTTAAAAAATCTGGAATATAAAGGAAGGAAAGACTTTTTTGATGGGGAATTTTCTGTACCTTGCTTCTTATTCTTGGCTCCAAATATTAAGCTTTAAATTCAAAGTTCTTGGGAACGCTCTTCAGTGGTGATCACCAGGCAGCTGGGTGGTGGTAGAACAGAAGCAAAATGGACAAGAGGGTGGCAGGAAAGAAGCAATAAGGAAAATTCCACTAGCTCAAAAGAAAAGTAGTACCCGAGTCATTGCACCAGGACCCTAATCAAGGTGAAGCAATCAGCATTTGATTAATGCTCCAAACGAAAGAAGAGGAAGTGAAACCGGCATGCTCCGCCCAATTGGGAGGCAGCACATGAGAGTGACAAAGAAGTTCATGAATGGTAAGCAGTAGGGAGCTCCAAGCTAAGACCCTTCTACAGAACAGTATTTCTGGCAAGCAAGAGTTCTTGCTGCCAAAATAAGATCACAGGATGCAGTAAAATCAGCAAGAAACATTTTAAGAAACGCCCTAGAAGATTAGATTTTGGTCTTAATGACAAATTTTGTGATGCCCCAGAGCTCCACAATTATGGGATTCAACAAGAATGCTTGATGTTGTCTTAAATTTTTTTACATCAATGATTAATATCAGGAAAGCAAAATTCTTACAAACTAAAGTTCTTGAGTTTGGAACAGAAGCCTTCAACATTGATGATGGATGGCTTTGATGATACAAGCAAAGTGGAAGACAGTCCCATGAACTGACAGGCTTATGCTGTGCTGATGTACCGTGTTTTCCAAATCATGTTTTTTGTATTACATCACAGCAAAAAAACACCTCTGCTAAACATGACGACTGCCTACGCAATCTATGACAAGTGCAAAAGTAGAGAGGTAATCACTTCAATGAATCAGATTAGTGTATCAACCAGTTATAATGACATAGTATGGAGCAGGAACTTGTTAGCATCTCATGCTGAAAAATCTTGTGAATCCAACAGCACACCATTTCCAAGTCACTTGGAAAGGATTTACAATTGCTGCTCTTGATAACGTTGATTTTGAAGACAGCTCTTTTTTTGTCTGGAACATCCAGCACACATGATACTGCCATGGTGCTTTTTCAAGACTGTAGCAATGAAGTAGTTGCAGGAAATCAAACTGTGTCAGCTGTAGGCGTAAACAAAACTGCAAACCTATAACCCAACTGCTTTGCCAACCTGTGCAAAATCACCACTACAAGCCATCAGCATGTCCCAGTCTGCCAGAAAGATTTAAAGTGGCTGGGGACACGGCTCTTCTTCTACCTGATGCTGCAGTCCGCAAAGCTGATTTAACTGAATTTATCATATCCCTTATTCGGTGCGGACTGAAGGGTGAAGAAAAGCCAGTTCCTCTGGATTGGGTTTATACCAGTAATACCATCTCCAGTCACAAACTACGCAACAGTATATACAGCTAAAAAAAAATCAAAAATGTACGTGCTCAGCTTGAAGACTAGCTTATCCTGCCAATTTTCTGCGATAAACTTGTTTGCCACTTTGCTGCGATAAAGGTGTTTTCCATATTGTAGCTGACATTTTTATGACCAATCCAGTAGAATTTGATGAGTTTGCAACATGACATCAGTTGTGTTACGGTGTGCAGGAAGTTACCTCAGTGGATGTGGCATAGACAATACACTTCTTGAGGTTGAAATCTTTGGAAGCAAAGCTGTCCAGTCAGTATAGAGCGCCACTCATTATGTTTGTTGGTAATAAGGTATACTCCTCATATGTGAGGCTATAGAAACATTGCAATGCTTTCAGAGAGATGAAAATTCAAAATTAATGGACCATTGTGAAACTGCTCCTCAGCACAAACTTGTGGGAAAAAGAGGGGAACATTTTAATAAACCTGTCAACAGCCTTCTTAATTTCATGCAGTAACAAGGAATTCCCTTTGAAATGACTGAGCCTGTACGACTACACAAGTTAGTGACCAAACAATATGTGGATAACAATATTAAGACATGTCTAGTAGATATCCTGGAACATGGAGAGACACTATACGCAGAACTGAAGCAGGAGAGATTTGTATTGAAAGAGAAAAAACTGTTTATCATAATCACTAAAGCTAAGCTTCCACAATTTAATTGCCATAGTAAGAGTTTCGTTTATCCAGCCACTTCGGTACAGTGAGTTCAAGAGGTCAGTCCTGCTAAGTGACCTTACACCAACGTCATAGTCTGGGCATGGACACATTAAAAGAGCTTTCTACTTGTTCAGAAGATGTGTAACTGTTTTGAATCTACCCTCAAAAGGCTCTTTAAGGCAGGCCTCTGGCCCACGGCTGACTGCCCCCGATGTTCTTGCCCTGATGCTGTTTTTTTCCACATGGTCTGGGCTTGCCCAGGCATAACGTCTTATTGGAGAGCGGTCATGAGGGAGGTCAAGAAAGTCCTGCATACTGAGGTGGAGGCAGCTCTTTTGCCACTCTTGCTGGGGGCCATGGGGGAGGTGGAGCTGGGAAGAGCGAACCGTGTTTTCCTGGGAGTGGCCAAGAGAGACATTATGGTGGATTGGAAAGCCGGAGTGGCACCGGCTTTGGCTAAGTGGAGACGTGGTGTAGACTGATGTGCGCTGCACGAAAAACTTGTATACGAAGCTAGGGGGTGCCTGAATAAATACAATAAAGTGTGGAGGAGAGGGGAGGCTACGTGGAGCGCTTAGCTTGTCTGGGAGGCCCAGGTTCGATGGGTGGTGCTGCCTCCAGCTGCAGCCTCAAGAAGGTTCGCCCCTCTATTTCCTACCTCCTTCTTCCCTCTTTACTGAATGGTGTTCATGCTGCATATTATTAACTTCATGTATCCGTTGTCTACGGAGCATTGGGGCCATGGTTGTGACCGTCTCAAGGTACCAACTGGTGCTGTGTTATCTGTATTTTCATTTCATTTTATCGTAATTCGTAAGATCAATAAAAGTTCTTTATTAAAAAAAAAAAAATGTTTTGAATCATGCATATGTAAAGAGAGATCCACATGAATTTGGTTGGGAAGGTATTGATTGGGGTGCCAAAACCTACGGAATTTGTAATGCCTCTGCCCACAGATCTTACACGAACATGTACTTGCAAAACCTGTGCTACAAAAAGATGTCCCCGTCTAATGCTCTTCTCAAGTGTTCAACGTTCTGCAAATATACCACCAGCAATTGCCAAAACAAATAAATATAGTGAACTATGAAAATGTGTCTAAAACAGGAGTGGTAAATCTAAATTATTTTCATATCCAGATCATAAACATTGTTTGATGTATAAATAAAAGGATTAAATGCCATTATTTGTTTAATTTCTATAAATGTCTCCTCTTCCTCTATTATAGCTGCCATTTTGGAAAATGGTGAAAGGGTTGCTCTGAGGAGTTATTTTCTGTCTCTGTAAGGCTACTTGACCCCCAAAACTTTTGTTTTGGCACCAAAATGAAGTATGTAGGTCTCATGGTACCTGAAATATTACATCATCACGGCAACACATCTGCCATTTTCAAAAATGTCTTCCATAAAAATTGGGTCCGGATCAGCAATGTCTACCCAAGCTAAATTACTTCCCTAATGATCCAAAAATAAAAAATCTGGGGACAGCAATTTTTTTACGCAGGTATATGAGGGGGCTGTGATTAGATCTGACAAGGCCATGAGTAATCCTCTGTGTAAGCCAGCAAACTGTCCTCGGGAAATAAAAAGCTGCTGTTTCCTGAGAGTTTTTCTCCCCTAAAATCATGCAAAAAACAAAACCGTTAGCCAAAATCCCCACCTGCACTCGGATGTATTAAGTTGTAATCTGCATAGTAAACATACAACATGCTCGGGCACAACACTGCCTGCTTCGTAGCCAGCTATCAACTATTTGAGGAGATCTCTTGATTTGTTTAGGAGGGAAATACTACTACAATCAGTTGGTGAACACATAATTATGATTTAGTCTTCCTTGCCCCTGTCAAGCCATGATGGTTCCTGGTCTGCACCAGAAGGAGCATGATCTTAAATATTGGTAAGACCAAAAATAATTGACTTAATTATACTGTATTGATGTGGTGACTACACGTCACTACGATCTCTTAAAAACGCTGAATGTAGATATCAGAATGGGGTTAGAGTCCAGCCGGGTGGAAGGGAAGATCCAACTAGAGAGTCTTCACCAAAACCAGCAGAGCATGGGAGGGAGTGCAAAAGTGTCACAATGGAGATGAGAAGGACAGCCCCAGGGAAGCTGGCTTTGCCGCTGGAAGCTCGCTTCAAGCGAGAACAAGCATCACTGTCCCTCTGTACCTCACTGCTGGTGTGCTTCATGTGTCTGAGTTGTGCAGGACTATGTTGTCAACATGTTTATATTGCTTGTGTCTGCGCACGCTCTTCTGTGTGTTGATTTGTACATGTGAGTACCTGACCCTCCAAAGCATCTCTTACTAGTCAGCCACGTATCCTGACTCTCTTACCAGCCTTAAATGCTCATAAAGTTCCCTTCCCCCATTGGTTTCTACATCCTCCGGAAGCCTTGTCTCCTCTTTCCACTGTTTTGCCTACCCCCTTCCTTACTGTCAAGTAGACCCATAGGGACAGATTTTCAAAGAGTCTGAGTCGGGTTTGGCAAGACCCCAAATCTGTGAGCATTAAAGTTTTCACCTGAAAACACTTTTTTGGCTTCAGAGTGAAGGCAAAAGTTCAGAAAAATGTAATTACTTGAGGACGTCGCCCTTTTGCATAAGAAGCATAGCTGCCAACTTTGGAACTTGGGAACCGGATTAGAGTCTCTGCGTCAGCACTGAAAGGATCCTAAAATACAAGCAGCTATGGGTGCCGTGCTGATAAAAGGTGCGCCGTCGTACACTCTTCCACAAAAGTGCCTGTTGCAAATAAAAAAATAAAAAAGATACAAACTAAAATGGCACAAGTGGAAGCGGACAAGTCCTCCGGAAATAATGGGAGTTAACAGTTATGAAAAAGGTGGGACACTCAGTAGGCATTAGCCATTTAGAAGCGAGAAATTTTACATGACACTGACAAAAGCAAATTGAAAGCAGGAGGCGGGCTGTGAACCCACAGAGTGAGTGCTGCATGTCTCAAAGACAGTGCATGAACACTGCATAGTCTTGACCTAAAAAGGAGTAATATGTACCCTGTAACTATTGTATGATTTCATACCAAGGTAGTCCTTAAAGGGTGAATAGCTTGGATGCTGGAGACTGTTGTCCTTCTATATGAACAGCAGGGATTTTTAGAAGATCACTTCACGGTTCTCCATTGTTTTACCCTATGAGCAATTGCATAGAGATCCATTGAGATATTGTGTTGTTTATGTTGCAATTTCATGATTTTGAGATCAGCTTTTGTCCTAGCTAGCCACAGCATCTTTTGGCAAAATTGTAGGTTTGGTCTATTTCACCTGGCCTTTTAGCCATTTTTCAGAAACTAGATTTTGGGCTCAGATGGAATGAGATTTGTGGGGTACGTTTCAATCCCATATTTCTATTATTCCTACTGAGAGTCGTTTAAAACAGGGTAGTGCCCTTGCCCAAGTGTTTGTTTGGCAGTTTGTAGTTGATTTACACTGATTACAAGTTCAAGCCCTGTCTTTCGTTCCCAAATGGGGTATAGGTATATCCCCTGTCTTTTTTACACTAGTGATCTTCTGCTAGCGAATTAGTAAACAGTAAACCCTAATTCAGTCATTCAGGTCTTAGTCCATATTGAATGAAGAATACATTCACAAATAATATGGATAAAACTGAGATGATAGTATTCTCAAATAAGCGAAACATATTTGTGGTGGTTACCAAATGTTAAATTATTACAGGTTTATTTTAAAAAATATTCAGTTATTTTTTTTTTATCTTTAATTTGAGTTGGGACAATCTTTCTTCTGTTATAATTACCAACCCTTTGGCCATAGTGAATGCCCTCTGATGATTTGACAGTTGGAACGGGGGCCTCCCATGAGCCTTTTCAGGCTTTGAAATCTGAAACTAATACCTAAGGCACTTTACAGTATAGAATTGCGAGCTTTTGATACTAGGGTTAATTGGCTTAAAGTAAAATGCTGTTTGAAGAATGTACTCCATGTCCTATTTTGCTTATTGTTAAAAGCGAAGAGAGAGAAAAAAGCTGCAGTCAAGGCCAGCCGAACAAGACTAGAAAAAGCACAAGCTCAAGGCAAATACACCAAAACCATCAAGGAAGCAAAGAGAAGCTTAAGAGCAGACAAACGAAGAATTAGTGATGGTCTTGCCACAAAACCCCAGTAAGCAGCAATCCATGGAAACCTGAAAGACCTCTACAACATAACAAGGAAACTCTCTGGCAGATACAGTAAGCCAGAAGGACCTGTTAAAGAAAAAGCTGGGAAGACAGTCAAGGGTAACAAAGACCAACAACAAAGATAGGTGGAGCACTTTGAAGAACTGCTGAACCAGGCCGTGCTGCAGTGTCTGCCAGAAACGCAGCAAACTTACAATGACTTGCCAATCGACTACAGCAGACCAACCAAGGAAGAAATATGGCAAGCAATTAAACATCTGAGAAATGGGAAGGCAGCAGGTCCCGACAACATTCCTGCAGAGAAACTGAAGGCAGACATTAAATCCTCAGTAGACATGCTCTACTCCATGTTTGGAAGGATGTGTGCAGAGAAGAAGGTGCTGTCAGACTAGAAAGAGAGGTCTCATTGAGATCCCCAGGAAAGGGCGACCTGAGTAACTGTGCAAACTACAGAGAGATCACTCTTTTATCAACCCCAGGCAAAGTGTTCAACAGAGTCATCCTGAACAGAATAAAGAAACAAGTTGACGCTTAGTTGCAAGTTCAGCAAGCTTGCTCCCACAAAGGTAGATCGTGTATAGACCAGATTGTAACACTGTGCATCATCATTGAGTAGTCAATGGAATGGGACTCCCCCCATTTATGCCATCTTAGTCAACAATGAGAATAGGCATTCAACAGCATGAAATAGTGACCTTTTGGAAACTCCTCCGCCACTACCGTGTGCCACATTAACTCATAAGAATCATGAAGTACTCTTAGAAGTGAACGACCTGCAAGATAGTCCACGGAGGACAACTTACAGAAGCCTTCCAAGTAAGCACTGGAGTGGGTCAGGGTTGTTGGCTCTTGCCTTTTCTCTTCCTGCTGGCCATAGACTGTATCATGAAGACATCCACATCCATCAGAAGAAATGGGATCAAGTGGATACCTTGGACGTAGCTTGACGACCTGGACTTTGCAGACAACCCAGCCCTACTCTCCCATACCCATCTGCAGATGCAAGAGAAGACCAAAAAGGTGACACCCACACCAGCACAATGTGGCCTCAACATTCACATGGAAAAACCAAGATCCTGAATGCTAACGCAGCCAGCAGAACTGCAATCAGTCTTGCAGGCGATGCCTTAGAAGAGGTTGAGGCCTTCACCTACCTGAGCAGTGTCATAGACATGCAGATGTGACACATACACAGATCAGGTTTTTAACACCAATGTAAAAACAGTCCCTCTGTATGGAACAGAAATGTGGAGGTCAACGCTGACCACCACCAACAAAGTCTAGACTTTCATCAACACCTGCCTGAGGAAAACCCTACAAATGCACTGGCCAAACACCATCTGCAACAACGACCTATGGCAGCAGACGTTCCAACTCCCTACGTATAAAGAAATCATGAAACTACTGGCTGGGTAGGTCACACCCTTTGTAATCCCACTTCAAACAACACCAGGCGAGCCCTGAGGAAGGCCCAGAAACACCTGGCGCCAAGGCCTCAAGGCTGACCGCAAGGAGATGGGTTACACCTTGGGTCAGATTGAAAAAAAACACTCAGGACAGAGGTACCTCGAGAGTCCTGCTATTTTGTTTATTGGTACAAAAGCTGAGCTGAAAAGTGTTCTTTGTGGGTGCTTCAGTGAAAGAGTTCAAGAGTCATGTACTTTTAGATATTGTGATGGTTTAGGAAAGGTTTTTATTAGACATTTTAAACTAATAAACATATATTCTCTCAAATATACAATTATTTGGAGCGTTGTTTCTCCTCAACGCTCAATGTCTCTCTACCCTTCCCACGCATAATATCTGAAAGAATCCCCTGTCAAAGCTAAGAAAAGAAGAGCCATGGTGGAAACCCTTTAAGAATAAGTTGATCTACCTCGGTGTAGTCCCTCTAATCAAAGTCACATAAACATATTCATTTTTCCTGACACAAACTCACTTAGGCAAAATTTTGGTTTGATGGAACACATCATTTCGTGGCTTTTAAATATTTCTGCCCTTCTCTGAAAAAAACACAACAAACAAAAGACAGCACCAGTTGTGCAATCTGTTATCTTCGTATAGCATTACAGAAATGTGTCCACAGATATTGTGTTATAGTGAGTACCCATTGTCGCCTCAGAATGTAGGTACTGCATCACTGACATTCTGCTCATAGAAATAGTCCTTAACCTTTGTGGTTTGGGTTTAGAGTTGAAATTTGGTGTCCTGATTAAGGATTAGGGTACGGATGACACCTTGTCTAATTTTGGTCAATAGCTAAAGACAAGGCTAATACTGGGCAGTTTTAGGATAAGGCTAAATGTTAAATTTAGAATTTGGGTTAGGGTCTGGAAAAGGTAATTGATAGTGCAAGTGTCAAAGTTTGGTGGAGATTTTGGACTAGGGGTGTGCTTAAAGTCTAATTGGGAAATGTTTTCGTTTTTTTAAGTAACTGCTAACTATTATGGGATTCACAAATAAATCCCAGGAATAATATCCCACTAGCAGGGTATACCTTGGTCTCCATTATGTTCCTATTCGTTTGCATGGATATTCATTTTACTTTGATCAAAATATCCAACGTTTCAGCATCAGAGCTTAAGAAACATGGCAAGGTCACTAAATTGCAAATCAGTGTGAAGTTAACACCGGCCGTGTCATTAGATTTAAATAGAACGCATTCCTCTTTCCAAAAGTTTTGACTAATGCTGGGTTAGATTGTTTTATGTAGCCTGCTACTTTGTATTAATAACCAATGCCTTTCAGGAGATTCTTAAAAGTGAACTGTGTGACAATGCCAAGCGAAAGGTTGTTGTTCTCTTTATTGGCAAAATTGGACTTTACCTATATAGTGGAAGTTGTAAAATCAAGTTGGCTGTTTGCTTTGGATAAACCCCTATGGGAATTATTTTGAAAGGGAGGTCATTTCGAAACAATGATATATGCTTTACTAAAATCTTCACTCTGTATTTGGTGTGATTTAAAACCAAGATAGAATTATCTGGTATTTTACTTTTGTAGTCTATCCTGAACTTTGATGCTCCAGGTGTGTTTGGGTCAGACCATTGGGTTTCTCATGTGAGTGCAGTTTTTATTGTAGGGAAGATAAAGATTTGTTCTCATTTTGTAATGCAATGAATGGCCTAGATATCTCACTGAGTGAAAAAATGTTTTCAGTGAAATATTGTACTGAGTCGGGTGCTTATTTTACTAAAATGTTTTAAATTTGTTAGTTCCTGAAATGGTGATTCCAATTGGCATGGTTTCAAAGAGAGTAATTAATTTTGTTGATATTAATTTGCTTTTTAAACCATTTTAACCATACATCATAGACCGCTGTTTGTACTTGATTGTTACAGGAAGCACGAGTGGCAGAAGCATGGAACGTGTGCAGCCTCCCTGAGCTGTCTCGATTCTCAACATAAATACTTTGGCACTTCTCTGGAACTGTATAAGAAGACTGATTTGAATAGGTAACTTACTTTTGACCAGAAAAAGTATTCCATGTTTATGCTTTGGAAACCCAGCTGCTGCCTTTCAATAATCATTAGGCCTCAAGTTGTAGATCTATGTACTGTTAATATGCCTACTTAATTTTATTTAACTCTGTCCTCTGCGCTTTTATTTATCAGCAGCATCTTGTAGTCCATGAATTTTTACATAATTTCCTTTTTCATACTTGTAGCGTGTGAACCTGTTCATAGCTAGAGGCATTTGTTTTCTTCAAAATAGGAATTAATATGTGTATATCTGCTTGATGTAAAGTCTTCATGGAGTAGAGATCATGTTCCTTTTGAGGGCCTTCCTTAGGAAAATTACGGTAGCTATGAATCATATTCTGCTGGAAATTATTCTGTACGCTAGGACCCATACATTGTAAATATTCTGTCAACTTCACAACGTTTCTGATGGTGGCAGTGGTGCTTTGAATTCTAACTGAGATTGTGTTGATACAGTGTGGTATGTAGATGAGTTGAGATAAATGCTCAAACATTTGTGAAAAGCTTAGTATCAAAATTGAGTAGATTAAGGGACCCTTAAGAAGCATAAACCATCTTGTCTTTATTGGATTTGGGTATTAAAGAAGATTGTTGCCATTGAAGCAGTCATCCTTTATTTTGGGCAGTGTCATTAAACTGTGAACATAGGCAATTACTATGCTTAAATAAGAAGGGGGGATTACCTACTTTACCTATTTCTATTTTGAGGATAGTTTCCATATGAAACCTATATAAATACCTCTATAGGGCGCACACAATAAAACCAAAAATGGAACTCTTGGTGATCTCGCCTATCACCATCCTGTTGCTGATGAGGAGTGCCCCTTATGTTGAAGCATGACTCTTGGTGTTGGTGAGGTGATCAGCATCCTTCTTAAGTAAAACTAACTCAGACACAGGCTTCAGATGAAACTACCTCAACACAGTAATGTAGAAAATGGGTAATCACTTTATTCTTCTATAAGCCATAATACTTGCTTCAGTTCACAAGATATAGTTGGGGAGATGGATTAATGGCTTTAATTATTCTCTCTCCCCTCAAGGTTACTTTACAGTTCCCTTAAACAACTAAAGTAGCGTAGCTAGAAAGCTCAGACCATCTCGGCTAAGAACTCATCTGATTATGGTCTTTTGTGTCCTGACGCATTAGTGCGACTGTGGTTAGATCCCAACATGTTTGCAGGCACAAATAAGTGCATACCCATGTATTTACTTTGAGGAGTGAAGCATCACCATATATTCATAGGATATTTGTTAATCTAGTTAAAGTGTGATAGGCTCACTGTGTATGCAGGACAATGTAGTCATTGTTTAAAAACACCCATTTTTCAAAAGGCCATCTCCATATGAATCTCATTTGAGCATCTTGCCTGAACCATTCAGCTAAAGCAAACAGGGGGAGGGAAAGCAGACATCCCTGTCTGGCACCATATTCTAGGGGAAAGAGCATAGAGAAGGTTTCTATAAATGGTGCCCAGTGTGCATTAGTGCATAAAGAGAAGGTTGAAGTTAATCTCTTTGAGGACATGAAGAAGAATGTGCAAATTAAGCAAGTGGAAAGCTTTCTCAAAGTGTATCATAACTAGCACAGAGTGGCTATGTATTTCTCCCGCTTTCGCAGGTGCTCCCTGTAGGCATCTGATGGAAAGCAGGTGCTATGTTTACGCACAATAACATTTTAGTCCCAGTGGATGACTGATCTGATTACTTTTACCAATGTATTTGACAAGGATTTTAGTCTTGGTATTGGTTTGTGAGATGGGAATTAATGACTTGCATCAGGGGTGTGGAATTTAATAAAATAACTACTTGTCCATGGGACAGGTTGCTTCTTAAATCTACTTGTCCTGTAAAGAATCTACTTGTCCCTTTGGTTCCATGTAGTGCAGTGACAAATTATGGCAGCAATCTCATTATGTAAGAGCTCTAATAATAGCCTCTCTGGTTATGCTAAGGGATGCTTCTATAATAAGGCTTGAATACTTGCAATTTAAATCCCTACTATAGCAATTTCCTTATTTTGCCATCTTTCTGCAGATGTACATACTGGGGCTGGAGGAAGCAGTAAGCAATAGTTCCAAGACTGGAATGCCTTTGATTCTTCAAACCTACTAACTTCCATGTTTAAAAGATTTTTACTAGCTCTTCTCTAATTTTTTCCCATAATGAGAAAGGTTGGAAATGTACTCCTGACAATGTCAGAAGTAGAAGTTCTTCCAGGGTTCGAGGGAAACTGTAAACGCTCAATAGATTTTCACATGAGCAAATCTACACATGCATATTTGCTCGTGCTAAAATACAGTTCACAAATTTTTTCTAGGAGTACTATTTCCTAGCCCACGTCTGTAAGTTCTTGTGAATTCATGAAAGCCACTAATAGAAAGATATATACCATGGGCATACTTTTGTGACTTTCTTTAAGAATTGTGTCTCTTATTAGGTCCTGCATTAAGACATTTTGCTTTTATTAAACTTCTTTTTCTCTCTCTATCTAACGGCTGGCTTCACTGTGAGTGATTGCAGTCTGATATTTCACAAGGGGCATATTAGCACACAAAGTAGTTTTGTTCAGTGCCAGGAACTACTGAGACAATCAGTGGCGTAACAAAACTGGAGGGGGCTCCCATGCAAGGAACATGGAGCCCACCCCTCCTCTCCAGACCCATTCTGGGCAGGTGCTGTGCTGGGGAGCCCCCCGACAGAGGGGTACAGGCCTTTGTTACGCCACTGGTGGCAATGTGTGGTTTTTTGAGCCCAAAACCCTTTTTTTTTTTTTTTTTTTTTTTTGCCTGTACTGGTTACAATGGTGAAGGCCTGGCAGCTCCCACAACAATAAAGTGTTACAAAAGCCATGACAAAACCAAAAAACTCACAAAAAATGTTGGATTGGTTGGCTTTGCCAGTGCTTGTTTATTTTCATGCTTCCCATAATCTTGTTGAAAATGGCTACACTGATTTTTCCATTATGAATATTTTTTGAAAATGCTAGCATACAACACATTTTACTAAATGATGCGTCGAAGAAATAGCACCTAAAATTTCATAGTAGCAATACATTTCTTTTCCTACTTGCATTTTTTTCCTGAACATTTTATTTTGAAAGCAAAGAATCAACACTCTTGCTTATAAGCTTATGAAAACATTTGCATCTAATCAGAGAGCATTGTGGGAGCATAATACTTAGCCTCATATTGTTAAATTTTTCAAATATGTGTACACTTTTTTTTTTTTTACTGGAACCACTGTCAGTAGTGCAGTGTGACCTTAAAATGTTTATTTACAGCACTCACCCTAATAATGAAGGCTTTTCATTAATGAACCTTAAATACAAGTTAGAACAGCATTAACATATCGACACACATTACCTCAACTGCAGACAGTTCCTTTCTCTTTGGCCTGGCACCCAAAGGGTTTGTACTGCAGGGGGTTGGGCCTACTTGTCCCATGGACTAAATAAACATGAAAACTTGTTGCCCTTGACCACAAACAATATGTCCCGGGCATCAGGCAATAGGAATTCCACATCCCTGTTACATTCACATGAGGGGTTATTGGGTTTTAGTGTAACTGTTGTCTTGGTGCCTCTCAAATTATATGGAATTAAGCCATTCTGCTTTGTTCTTCGTACATTGTCAACTTCTCACATCTAATCAAATATTAGTATTTTTATTTATCTTTTAGCCTTCCAGTGGGACTCTGTTACGGCTGGTGTTTTGCCAGTAGGCATTCTGTTCCTAGCTTCCTTTATTTCCTCTGTGGTGATTCTGATGACTGATGTATGCCTATTTTTCACATGTGCTTATTAAATCTAATATTATAAGGTCATTTATTATCTGGTTTTTAATCTCAGTTGTGATTCTGAGTGGTTCAAAGTTGGACCTGGGTAGATTGCAGTATTTGGCAAAGGTTTCAGAAATTTCAAGAGGTTGTTATTAGTCCTATATTTGTGTCTCAACTGTTGGCTATTATTCTGATCTCTTTTTAGTGACCAGAGCACCAGTAAAGGAGTTTGCTGTGTTGTCCTCCCTTGAGAATGCTCTTTGTTTAGATTCCACCTTACGAAGGTTGACAGTATGCAACAGGAGATTGTTTAAGGATACTCTGGCAGTTTCTAATTGGAAAGAGTTTCTGCGTTGTGTTAATGGAAGGCTCTTGTCTTGTGTCATAATTATGTTTAAGTGAGGTGGCCTTTATTTCACATTCTTTGGTTACATCAGCCAGGTAGTAAATTGTTTTAACCACTGTGCCAGTTTTGAAGGCCTCCCTTAATTGAGGCCTGGGGAAAACAGAGGATTGAGTTAGTACAAAGTCAACTGTCATTTCTTCCCTGACAAATTTGTGAGACATCTGAATCTAGCAATCACCGGGCGATAAGCCACCAGTGTCCTCTATTGTCAATTCCCTAATGAGCACGGGCTATCTCCATCAGTGCGTGGTCTGATCTGGGGCGTATACTAGACAACTTTGCTGTCGGCATGAAAAAGTAATCTATACGACAATTTGAGTGATAGATGGTATTCTTTTTCATTCAGATGAGTCATAGGTTGTGCATTTCATAGGTAAATTGGGATGACTCACTTTTGGAAGTGGTGTAGTACTACAGGATGTGGAAGGATCTCTAGTATCCATTTACAGTTCCATAACTAAATTAAAGTTTCTTCCCACTGCGGTCATCTGACAGAAGAACACATTAAATTCAATCTCAGTCAATGTCTCCCTTTTGTCTGATTCAGAAAAAAACGTCTGCTATCACGGAGCGATTCTCAGTTGCTCCACCAACTCTTCGGGTCTGACTCATTAGAGTGTACCACCGCTTGGAGAAGACAATATAGATGATAAGGATGACTTAACTTGACATTATGATAATCTTTATGTGTGTGAGGAAATATGGTTTATTAAATGGTGTGGATGTGTGACCTCACCATGTAATAAACTCACAAACCCTTTGTTTGGTTCGGGAAGTCTTATTTGTAAAACCTTAGCCCAACCCTAGTGAGCTGTGACTTTGAACAGTCAGACATTAATTGAAGGGACAAGTGCAAAGGAATAAAAAGTACCAAAACAGTTGAATAAAAAAGACAAAGAAAACTTGTCACCTTTTATAAAAATATATCTTATGATTAAGGATTGTTAGACACAAAAGTGAACAGAATCCAACAAAGGGTTCCAAAGATATAAATTAATAAGCAAATGGTCAACCACAGTTTTCACTCAAAATACAAACAAGCATTGGCAACTGCCAAAGTGGTTACTTTGCAGACTTTAGAAAACTTTAGTAAAGTTGTGTTTGGTACTCTGGAACGCTTTGTATGACTACATCCAGCAAGGATCAAGTTATTGGGGCCTGTAAGGGATTGGCAGGACAGTTACTGTTTAGAAAAAGCAGTCTGCAGTCCAGGCTCTATCGGCAAACCCCCATAGACAACAAGTGGAGTGGTCCTGATGCTAGGGATACTGGATGAGGAAGGATGCTGCGGATGCTTATTCGGTTGATGGGATAGTCTTTGATGCAGTCGTTAATGCAGACTGTCTTTGCTGGGACCAAGGAACAGCAGGACACTTCTCATTCAGTCCTCTCTCTAATGCTGATGGGATCTGTGGTCTGGGTGCCAGGAGTACCACGTTTATGCCCAAACTATGCCCTCAGGGAGTGGAGAATGCTGTGACTACTAGACAATGGTCCACCAGGTCCCCTCCCGATGACGTCTTCCTGGAAAATGTGGCATCCATCTATCCCAGAATGCCATATTATTCCCACTCCCAAGATGGCAAAACCCTTCTCTTGGTTTGGTAATCTTGTTAGCCTACCCTAGAGGTGTGGCGGCTTGAGAGCTATATGTCCACAGTAAAACTGGTTTAGTGACTGCTTTCTCCTCTCTGTTCCTGACCCCAGCTTGTCTACCAGAAAAAAGGAGCAGCTTTTCTTGTGTGTCTACCATTTGCCCTTCAAAAGCTGCTTCCCCTTTGAAGCTTGCCTTTTGGGTTCACACCCTGTATGGTTTCCTGCAAGGGAGGTGTAACACCTCTTCCAATGGCAGGCCACTATTGTGCCCTTTGTGGGGAGTCGTTCACACCTCTCACATAACGACAGAAGGCTGTCTTGTGGCCAGCATCTGCAGATGGCCACTGGAAAACTTTGGCAACAGATTGAACACTTTCTAAAAGTTGCTTTTACGTAAAAGTTGAATTAAATTCAACTTAAGCGGTTAAGTCTGGTTTAATGTAGCGGTTCTTTTGATACCTTGAAATACCAAGTTTAACAGTCCTATTCAGACGTTAACACAACAACTGAGTGGTCAGCTTGTAAACCTGTACTCAACAGTGGGGCTAGTTGCCTTTCCACAGTAAAAAATGACAATTTGGGGTTTTCGCTGTTAGGACATATAACATATAATACAGGTGTCCTGTTTTGTAATATACAGCACCCTGCCTTAGGGTTTGACAGGCCTGGCTTAGGGGTGGCTTCTATATATGAAAAAAGAAGGTCTGGACTTTGTCATTGGTGTAAATGCAAAGTCAAGTTAGCCGTTTAAACCTGCTCTACTAATGTGCAGTGGCAGGCTGAGAGACATGTTTTATTTTGTCACACTTTTCGTGGCACAGTAAGTGCTACAGCCCATGAAGGGCACTTTAATTTACAGCCCTGGGTACCCCTGGCACCAAATACTAGGGACTTATAAGTAGTTAATGAATACCATTTGGGGAAAAGCAAATTAAACACACACTTTCAAGAGTCTGAGCACTGGGACTGAGGTCTGGTTAGCACACCTCAGTGCACTCTGAGTTGAAAAGCCAACTGCATCGGTCCCAAACGTGAGGGGTGATCATGCAAAAAGTGGCATAACCTTGCAATATGTATTTACAGGAGGCCAGTGGGCTTCGTACTTCCTGTGATACCGCATTGATATCCTCTGTAAAGCTGTCCACAGAAGAGAACTCTTCCTTTGCTTTGGTTATCAAAGTTGCCTCTTAGGTTGAGGACTTACACCTTCCTTCGGTTGAGGTTAAAACAAATGTGCTTACTGAAGAATTTCAGCTTGGGCTATCTTCTTCTGAACCCTTACTACAGTTTAACATGATCTTCTCAACACCCTTTTGGGCACTCGAGTTAAACCTTGCTCTTGACCTTTAGTGAACAGACAGGTGGCCAGATTCCTTACACAAGTGCCTGGGATCCTGATTTTCCTGTGTAGTATCCTACACCTGAATGTTTGGTGGTCCAAGTTTCCACCAGCGAGGTGAATCCTAATTTATTCCCCACGACGGCCTCACCCGGCCCCCCTAGACAGAGTCAAAACAAATTTGGGTGTTTGGGGAAACAGATGTTAACTTCAGCTATAATAGCCTTGAGGTTGGTCGATGCCAGTTGTCTACTAGGCTGTGATAGGCATGCCCTCTGGGACATGGCCAGCAAGATCATGATGGCAGAAGAGTTAAGGGCGTCTTTGGCTCAAACCATTCAGGATCTAGCAAAATATGTAAATTCAACTGGCCTCAATGATACTGACTGTTTGGGGCGAGCAGTTGGCACAGTGTGGTGCTTTGGTGCCATGCATGGATGAGATCCACAGGCTTTTGGGGAGATTTGGAGGCATCCCTCATGGACATGCCTTTTGATAGATACTGCCATTTTGAGGAAAAACCTGATTCTGGACTGGGCAACTTCAAGGAAAGCCAGGCAATTGACAACATGCAGGTCGCCAATGGCACCAATCTTCTCAGTCCTCTTCCTCCGCAGGATTAGTTTGCAGTTTGCAGCACACAATCACTTGGTTTGGGAGGGTGGAGGAGGGCAGGGTTTGATATTTTCTGTCATTGTGACAGTTCAGCACATCTGAGAAATGGGTCCTTCATGTCATCCACCTTGGCTTTGCATTCCCGTTTCTTGCTAACTCACCATAGATTCTGCCCACATTGACGCGTCTCTCAGTGGAACAGCTATTCCTTTTACTGTTAGAGGTACGAGCTCTGCTATCCAGATTGGCCATCGAGAAATCGCCAACCTCGAAGATAGGGATGAGTTGGTGTGGGAGCAAAATGGTACCTCAAATTTTAAACACCTTAAAACTTACCTCAACCAGTTCCCCCATAGTTTACTGGTTAGGAGATGGCGTTAAACTTCAATTTCATGAGGCAATGTGTCCTACATACCTACATGAGGTATTGAGACACCTCCCAAAGCCTCTAATTAGCAGAGTAATGTAATTCATTAGGAATTAAGGTACGACGGAATGAATGGTCCACACTCAGTAACTGAGTTCTAGCCCAATGAAAATGTAAAGACTTTTATTAGAAAATTAAAATAAAACGGCACAAGTAATTGTCTTGAAGACTCTACAAATCTGGCTCAATCTATGGGATTTCATTCACAATTCATGCTTAGAACATTAACTGGTCTGCTGATTCATCATGGTGAGAGCAAATGCATCATTTCATCAGCAAATCATAACACAAGAAAAATAAACAGAATTACCTTAACACACATGCACTATCCTTTTTTTGATTAATTGTTCAGCACCCTCTGTTAGTCATATGGAGCTGTTCGAACAACTATAAAACATTTAACAATAAGACTTTACTATCATGCCTGTGCTGCAGGGCCACAGATGTTATCTATGGTCCACTGTCGGCCAGGAGCATTTTCAGATTGCTGTGCCCTCCTTCATCGTCACCAGTGCCTCACTGGTGTTCACGAAATTGACAGAGGCTGTTGCTGCCCATCTTTGAAGAATGGGGATACCAGTTTTCCCCATTCCATTGCGATTGCCTGTTGAAGGTGAGATCAGCACATTCATAGACTATCTCCAGATGACAGTGAACCTTTTGACAGTTTTGGGGTTCTCAGTCAACGAGCCAAAGACACACCTGACTCCTTCACAGAGACTTTTTTAGCAGAGTTCATCTAAATGCTGTACAGTGCAGGTCTGTTCCTCTCTCACAGCAACTCCATGATATTCGAATGGTGATCCCGATGTATCAGCCTCAGTCGTGGACATCGGTGAGAGCAGTTGTGAGGCTTCTTGGCCTAATGATCTCATGCATTCCATTTGTCCACTTCACTGGGTGGCATATGTGGACTCTGCATTGGGATCTAAAGTCTCAGTTGGTGCAGAACCAAGGAAATCTGTTGGATGTCACACAGTTTTCAGAGGAGACTGCATACAATCTGCAGTGGTGGCTGCTTGGCTGCAACCTGACTAGTGGCAGACCCATGTCTTTCCCCACCCAGAGATGACGATTGTGAAGGATGCATCCTTGCTGGGATGGGGAGTTCACCTGGAGGAGGTGGAGATCAGAGAACTGTGGGAGTTGCTGGCCATTTCTCTGGTGTTAAAGGCCGCCCTGCCATCCATCAAGGAAAGACCAGGGCAGGTACTCAAGAAAAGTACCATCTCCAAGTGGTACAACAACAATCGGGAGTGGGGCTCTAGGGCCTGTGTCAAAAGATGCTGCACGTTTGTAGTTGGCTGGTTCATCTGGGCATTTTTCTGATTTTTGCAGTCAGACTGGCACAGAAAATTGCCCTGGGAGGCAAGATAAAAGTGGCCTTGATTAGCGAATCAGATAGCTCAATAGTGGCTCACAATTGCAAATCTGGCATTTTTTACCTTGTGAAGGCATGCTGTTTTGGTGTTTTGCAAAATATGGGAAACTGCTTGCATTTGTGCTTGCTGCTCTGAATATTTGTGGTACTATAAAGGCAACCAGACCATAAAAAGTCCCAAACACAGCCAGAAAACAGCCCACACACTTACCTGCCAGACAAGCCATGTTGCCACTGCCATAATGCCTTGTAGTCCAGTCCAACACTAATGATCACCTGTTGGGATCTTTAAACGTCAGGTTGGACGGGTTCTGCAGACAATGACTGGTGGATCATGAATGGTGGTTGAATCCCAAGGTGGCACAAGGCATCTTCTGACTGTGGGGACAACCTTATCTGGATTTTATTGTCAAAACATCTGTGAAATGGAGCTCAGAAGAATGCTAACTCTAGGAGACCCATTCAGGCTAGAGTGAAACAGTGAGCTACTATACTCCTTTCCGCAACTTCCTTTTCTGCCTTGATTTCTAGAGAAAATGAATAATGACAGGGCCCATGTCATCCTAGTGTCTCCGGATTGGGCCAGATGAGTGTGGTACCTGAAAATCCTGGGCATGAGCATCTCTCGTCCGATTGGGCTACCATTGCAGAATAATTTTCTGTCACAGCAGCAAGGTTGGGTTCTGCAGCTGGACCTGCACAATCTCCATGATTGGAGATTTAGTGGCATTTGTTGACTGCATTTGAAAGGCCACTTGAGATTGTGGAGGTCATCCTTGGTGTCAGACCTCTGTCTTTGAATTCTGTGTATGCCGGGCTCAGCAACAAGTTTGTGGCCAGGTGTGGAGTCTGCAATACAGAGTCTTTGCAAGCCATACTGTCGGATGTTTTATTGTTTGTTTTGTCCTTGACCCAGCAAGGTCTTACAGTGATCACTAATAAAGGTTATCAGTCTACCCTTTTGCATTAACAGGATAAACTATCTTTATTTAAGAGAGCTGTTTGTAATGCTGTTTATTAATGGTTTGGCATACATGTTCCCTCCCAAACCATTTGTGATGCCACTGTTGGTTCTGACTTTTATCATGTGCACTCCCTTTGAGCCAATGAATACCTTCCCGCTGCATCTTATGACTCTCAAAACTGTTTTCCTCCAAGTAACAAGACTTTTTCAGCATAGGTGCCCTAAGCCACCTAGTGCTGATGACCAGAGTGGGCTTTTAGCCAAAACTTGTGACCCTTTTCACATTGAGCAGCTCATCACCCTCCCAATGTTTTTTGCTCTGTCTTACCCCCTCGAAAGAGGAAGAGACACTCCAGTGACTTGACCCCAAAAAGAGCCTTGAGCTTTGGCATTGATCACGCCAAAGACCATTAGGGAAACGATCAGCTTTGTATGAGGTATCGGGGCAAAGAATGGTAAGGCGATGAAGAAAGAGACTTTGTCAAGGTGGATAGTCTTCTGCATTAAGATCTGTTATGCACTAGCCAAGAAGCACTCTCCAAAATGACTGAGAACCCATTCCTCTAGGGTTGAGGCTTCCACCATGGCATTAGCACATGGAATACCCATCCTTAACATCTGCCAGGCTGTGGCAGGGTGTCTGTGCACACATTCACAAAGCACTACTGCATTGCTAATCAGATCAGACGGGAAGAGCATTTCACCTGAACTGTCTGCAGAATGTTCTGGTCTGAAGCAAGTCCAAAGACCCTCTACTTGGGGAATTACTGCTTTTGTATCTATTCTACTGATAAGGAATTTGTGGTTAAAAGTATCCATCAGAGCAGTAAGTTAACTCTCTTTCTGAGGTATATGTTATCTAACCACTGATTCTTTAATGCCGTCCCAGTTCTGTGGAGTGGTCGCTTAACATCTGAAAGTTGTTAGATGTAACATAATTAAGTTGTGCAAGCGACACATTGATGCTCATGTAAGTGTTTCTTTTCAGCGTATGTTATGGTTCTCAAGAGAACAACACGCTCATGCTTTTTATGTAAGGTTCCACATTCTGTAGTGTACGGTTAAGCAAAGCCAAGCAACAACGGTCAGTTGTTTGGGTCTATCGCTGACACCAGATGCTCTCGGTTGTGGGTGTTGCAGTAGTGAAATAAAGTTGGATTAAATCTGCAGCATTGGCTCAGCAGTTTATTTCAGCTTGGCAATTAGCGATTCAACCTGTAATCTAGACACCCACCAACCTAATTTTGACTTCCCAGCATTTTTCTTTGATTTACCACTTCTCACTTTCTCTGCCGTCATCTCTGGATTCCTGGCCTTGGTGCGCCTGTTCAGCTGTTGTTTAGCAATTCTCTACACACCTCCCAGATGGTTGCTGCTGTACCTGGATTTTACGCTCCTCATTCATGCCTACTGTTTCTTCTGTTTCCGGCCCATCTTGTGGGGTTGCATTGCATTCGAGTTTTGGGACCCCTCTACTCCTATTGCGTGCTCCTCCTCGACACAGTCATAAATTTTTGTGCGCATTACTGGGACACGCACATGTAAGATAAGCGCACACGAGCTTCTAAACACACGCGCCTACGCTGTGTGCGTGTTATGGTGACATGCGCTTGCAGGATACATGCACATGAACAATTCTGTTTTGTGGAGAAACTGAAATAATTTACGAGGATTTCAGCACCAGCGCTCATCGCGCATAAGCATGTATGTCTTCTAGTATACACATGAGGAAATTAGCATTAGATGGCATTATTTTTATTTTGATTCTTCATTTCAACACTAGGTAAATTGTTTTTAACCAGTTCCAGCACATCCTTCATAACTGTGTGTATTTTAACTTTATGGACTTCAACATAAATTATTTATTTACTTTCTATACATATTTTTACACTCGAGGCTAGTTGGCAGCAAATTTCACAGCCTCCTCCTCCGTTCCTACAAACTCTTGGCAAACCAGCTATCATATGGCGCCAATAGCTTAGAATTTTTGAAAATAATTTAACAGCCATTGATGCGACTAATTTTGCACCAAATAGAAAAGTAGCAATCTTATATAGTTGCATTGGTTTTACTGTTCAACAAGTATTTGACAAATTGCCTCCTATACCAGCACCACATGGAGCAGGTGACACTAATGACATATGGAATGTCAATTAAGAGGCTTTGGCACGTCTAGAGAAGCAATATGCTGATGAACCAAGCATAATCTTAGAAAGACACAATTTCTTTAAAAGAAAGCAAAGCATGGATGAAGGAGTTTAGGAATACATTGCTGCACTCAGTTTGGCAACCAAGTGTGATTTTGGAGTTAACTGTTATATATATATTAGATATCAATTTGTAAGCTTGCTAATTTGTAGAAATTCCACATCACGTGAAACCATAGACTTAGCTAAAAGCATTGAAAGGTCTATGTTTTCTACTAAAGCCATTCACGAAGACCACCCTATTAATGCTGTATAGATTTCAAATGATGATACTCATGATTCAGTTAATGCATTAAAAGTGGGAGGCAAAATGGTAAAACAGCATGCAAGCAAGAAGGGGTACAATCATTTGCTATAGATGTGGGTCTAAAAATCATGTTAGTAACAATCCCAGTTGTCCAGCAATTGGTAAAAAAAAATGCTTACTTTACAAAAAAATAGGTCATTCCCCAATTGTAAGAGCAACAAAAACTAATACCTCATTGTTGGACTTTTTGCCTTACGCAGGGTCATCCCCAGTCTTTTTGCCTCCTTCCTCCTGGTTTTTCTGACCTCTTGCTGTTGGCTCTAGGTCTCTGAGCACTTTGTCACTGCTGACCAGTGCTAAAGTGCAGGTGCTCTCCCATCTAAAGTTGGTATGATTGGCTTATACCTAATTGGCATATTTAATTTACCTATAAGTCCCTTGTACAGTGGTATCTCTATACCCAGGGCCTGTAAATTAAATACTACTAGTGGGCCTCCAGCGCTGCTTGCGCCACCCACTGAAGTAGACTTTTAAACCTGTCTCAGGCCTGCTAGCGCAGGGCCTGTGTGCGCAGTTTTCTGCCACAGGGACCTGGCATCTAAACTTACTTGCCAGGCCCAGAACTCCCCTTTTACTACATGTAAGTCACCCCTAAGGTACGCCCTAGCTAGCCCTATGGGCAGGGTGCCATGTATGTAGAAAGGCAGGACATGTGCCATATTACATGGCCTGTCCTAGTAGTGACAAACAGCCTAACTTGGTGTCTCACTGCTGTGAGTGCTGCCTTCTCATAGGATTGCATTAGAAATGCCCTGCCTTATCTGTAAGGGGTATTGTCTGATTTATGAGGGGTAGTGTAGGCGTGTTTGGTATGGTTGTGATGGTGATAATAAATGCTGCTTACTGGTGTGGGTTTATTTTTTATTACTATCACAGAAATTCCACTTCTAGAAAGTGCGCATTTATCTGTGCTTATGACTCTGGTGTTTTGCAGCTTGACTCCAATCCATGTCTGGGCAGAGTGACAGTTGGGCCTTTGTGCATACTTTTCAGACAGCCTGTACACAGGGAGGGTGGAGGTGTCACAGAGGTGCATCTGCATACTGAATAGTCTTCCTGGGCTGAGAGAAGGGAGAGGCGGGGCACACCTGCATTTGTAAAGACTGTGCCCTGGCCTCACACAATAGGGTCGTTAACCCCCCACTGATGTTTGGAGCCTGTGCTGAAAGGAGAGAGGGGGCACTCCCAGAACCAGTTGTAACTGTCTGGAACCTCCTCTCCCTACCATCGTAAAACACTGTAAGAACTGACTATAAGTACAGGGGAATTTTCCCCACAATTTGGAGACTCTTGGAATCATCTTGGAACTGGACACCAAAGGCTGAAAGGACTCACCAGGAACCGCCATGGACTGCTGCTGCTGTGCTGACCTGTGACCTGCCTGGTCACTGTGAAGGACTTGCCACTTGCTGCCTTTCCCTTGTGCTGGCCTGTAGCTGGGCCCTCCACCTGAGGACCTTGTCTTAAGATTCTGCTCCCCAGGGGCAGGGTGCTGTGGCCCCTGACCCCTGCATCCATTGCTTCACGAGGGGTGCTTCTCCGTGGTTGCGGCTGCCATAGCGCTGATTGCAGCGCGCTTATGGAGCCTTGGGAGCTCGTAGGCTCCTGGCTGCATTGTGCCCCTTTAAATAAGATCACCGCAGCGGCCCGGGAAGCTGGAAGAACACTTGCGCACCGCATCTGGTGCAGGCGAGTGTCTGCTCGGGGCCCAGGAGGGGTCTGATCTTCTTGTGGCTTCACAGCAGGACCAGGGGAAGGCACGGGGAGTGCCCACTTCCCCCTGGCCTCTGCGTTAGGAACAGGACGCTCCTTTTCTGCGTTTAGGTAAAACGGGCATTATTGTGGGCCCCCCCTTTGGTGGAAGGGCCAGTGGAGGCCCCCAGAGATCGCGGGTCCCGGGAGGGGCCTGTCATTAAACTGGAGGGGGTGCGTGGTGCCCCCCTCCTGCCCTAAGTTGTTTTTGCTGGCTTTGGCCCCCCCTCGTGAGGGCCGGGTGAGGCCCTGGGGGGCCCCCAGTAATCACGGTCCCTGGAGGGGCCTGTCTATAAAAGAGAGGAGGTGCATGTTGCGCTCCTCTGACCCCAGAGTATAAGGGAGGCCCCCGTTTTGCGCATAGGAGCGCCGGGGGCCCCATTGTTCGCCTTCTAGGCACAGTACCTTCATCCAACCAGGTACTGTTTAAAGGACCAATATAGTTGCAATCCAAAGTTCTTTCTACAGACTTTTGTTTGATTCATATATTACCTACCTGTGTTTGATGTTTTTACATATGTGTATGCAAATGTTCCTTTTATGGACATCCTTGCTAATATGTTTTTCTAACTTGCCATATGTTTTCTAATGTTTCTACTATGGGCATTTTATGATATTCTTATGACAAGTGCTGTGATGTAATAACGTGTTTTCCTGACTACTGCTTATGTTGCAGAATACTGAGTAACCTGTGTGTTATGTGTGACTACTGCTAGGTTGCAGAGTAACTAATGTGTAACGTTCTGACAACTGCTAAGGTAGCAGGATAGTACTGATATGTGATGTTTGGTCTGATAATTGCCGTGTGTACAATACAGTATATTTTCATATAATCTGGTGTTGTGTTTCCTTTGTGGTGGGGATATTGCGTCACGTGTGTGTGTGTTGTGCAAACGCTTTACACATTGCCTCCAGGTTAAGCCTGACTGCTCGTGCCAAGCTGCCAAGGGGGTGAGCAGGGGTTATCTTGGACGTGTAACTCCCTTGCCCTGACTAGAGTGGGTAAGTTCTGCCTGGCTGAGGTGCATACCCTAGCCAACCAGAAACCCCTTTTCTAACACTCATTAATAATATTGATGTTCAAGACAGTATGAATATTGTTACAGAAAAACTTTCCAATGTTATTTTGACCATTGAATGTAATGCCATAATGGATGAACCTAGAATTAAGGGTCTGTTGTGTCTAGCAAAGATTGGAAATGTTCAGCTTCACATCGTGGCTGATTCAGGCTCACCTACTACTACTACTTCAGATACAACCTTTCATGAAAATTGGAGCGAACAGGTTACTTTAACACAAGGCTTTTGCCGAGTTTGACGTAGAAATGTTCGGATTTTGTGTTTCTAGATTGGAATGTTTGAGCAGACACATCACCACAAAAATGTATGTTGCCATTAGGGGAAGGAACATAATTTGTTGGATAGACTTAGCCAAAAAGGGTCTCTATCTGATACATGGGCAGAGAATCCTATTATGTTAGGTAAAGTACTTAGCAATTATGTTAATGAGAAGGCCATGATTATGAACATGGTTGAGAGTACTGACACAATAGACATACAACAATTGGTTAGTCAGTATCCTAATCTATTTTCAGACCAAGTTGGGTCAGTTAAAGGTATTACTCATCACATTTGGTGAAAACCTGGTGCCTGCCCAGTAGTTCATAAGGCACATCCCATACCACTGAGTTCAAGCAACAATCTCAAAGCTTCTATTAAATCCTTATGTCCTGATGGAGTTATAGCGCCTTGTGAGTCAACTGAATGGCTTTCTCCTGTTTTTGTAGTTAGGAAATAATCTGGAGAGGTGAGGCAATGTACTGACCTACGATCACTCAACAAGAATATTCTAATTGACTATAATCCCCTTCCTAAAATGCAGGAGTTATTGGTCGAAACTGGGTGGGGCCAAGTGTTTTTCAATCATAGATTTGCGTTCTGCTTATCATCAACTACCACTTACTCTTGATTTTCAAGAACTTAATGTACTTTAATACCTCTTTTAGCACATTTAAATATCTCAAACTGCCTTTTGGACTAGCTTCAGCAGCTAGCATTTTTCAGAGACTAATGGATAACCTTCTAGAGGACATGAATGGAGTTCAGGCCTACCGGATGATATTTTAGATTTTGGCAGTAATTGGGAAGAACATAACACAACACTTCACAAGGTTGGGACCAAATTGTCTGATGTAGGTATGACAATTAGAAAAGAGAAATACAAATTTGGCATTCAGCAATTAGATTATTTATGGCAAACAATTCAATCAGATGGAATTTAACCAAAAATTATCCTTAATTAAAGCTTTACAATTTGCTTTGGTTCCAGTAGACAAGGAAGTACTGCATTCATTTCTAGGCTTGGCAGAGTATGATGCTCTCTTTTTCCGTGGTTATTCTCAGAAAGTGAAACCAAGGAGAGTATGTAAAGGTTTATCTAAATACTCCACTCCAGTTCAAGTTTAGAGTGACAAAGGGTTCTGCTCTTTTAGAAAAAAAAGGGAATTAAAATAAGGAAAATAAGGACAAATAAGGACAATAAGGAATTTAGTGCATTTGTATTAATCTCAAGCAGATTTAATAAAGGCAAGACACCAGTCTGAGTTAAATCAATGTGACTTGTTTTATTGGTTACAATCTAATCAAGAATTCAAAGATTCCACTTAAATGTCAACATCTGTAATGGGCCGAGATAGTAGCATGTCTGAAGCTACACATAAAAGAGAGCTAATTAGTTGTGAAAGGAAAATACCCAGTAGGTTTCATGATTATGTAATGTTTTTTTGTTTTTTTATTTACACGTGCACCTCCGTGTATTTGTATGTAATGTCATGTTATCTTCGTCAAATGTATTTTTGCTTCATTAAAGGAGGGAAATGTTGTTAGATGTAACATAATTAAGTCAGGCGAGCGACATCTTGATGTTCATGTAAGTGTTTCTTTTTAACTTATGTTATGGTTCTCAAGAGCGCGATGCGCTCATGTTTGTTTATGTATGGTTCCACATTCTGAAGCGTACGGTTAAACGTAGCCAGGCAACGACGGTCAGTTGCTTGGATCCGTCGCTGACACTGGCCTCTCTCGGTTGTGGGTGTTGCAGTATTGAAAGAAAGTTGGATTAAATCTACAGCATCGGCTCAGCAGTTTACTTCAAAAGGTCCCAGATTTGAGATCGGCATGCTGGTACATCCAGCTGTTTTGGTGCTTGGTGAGGTTGTATTTTATATTACTATTCACTCACTTTCAGAAAGTGAGCATGTCCCTGCACTTAAAACCATCTGTGCCTTACAGCCAGTCTCCAATCAATGTCTGTTCTGTGCTGGTTGACAGCTCCCTTGTGCACTTCACCCAAACAACCACAAACACAGGACACTCAGTCACATCTGCATTCATCTGCATACTGAATGGGTCTTCCTGGGCTGGAAGGGTGGAGGGCCTGACGCTTAAATTTCAAAGGCCAATAGCTTGCCCTCACACAAAAGACTGATAACCATCCCTGGGACCCTGGAAGACAGGACTGGGCTAAAAGGGGAACTTGTGCACTTCAAAACCAGTGTTTGAAGTCTCTCCCATTTCAAAGGCATTTTTGGGTCTATAAACTGGGTCTCTGACCCCATAAACTCAGACACTTCTGGACCTGAACTCTGTCAGAAGACCTGCCTGGCTGCCCAAAGGTCTATCTGGACCGCTTTGCTGAGAAGGACTGCTGCCCTGCTGTTGCCCCCTGCCTGCTGACCTCTGACGGTGCTGGAAGAACTCTGCCTTCCCCCAAAAGTGCTCTCCATGGGCTTGGAGTGAGCTTTACACCTGTTCCGAAGTCTCAGGGGCAGCAAAGACCTCAACTGCTAGCTTTTTGCTAGTACCGAACTCCAGCGACTTCGGAATGACTTCAGCGATGCCGCAGCCTGCTCCCGCTCCGTGGACTTGGCAGCACTCAACGACCACCGCCTGCAATACAAGTCTGATGTTGCTGCGACTCTGCTGACATCACTCACGGTTATCGCGACAC
The DNA here is from genome assembly GCF_031143425.1 of Pleurodeles waltl. NCBI lineage: Eukaryota > Metazoa > Chordata > Amphibia > Caudata > Salamandridae > Pleurodeles > Pleurodeles waltl. Next base: position 631,380,505 of record NC_090444.1, on the reverse strand, counting down.
TGCAAAGTCGACAAATCACGTCCTGACGGACCAGTACCAGCGACCCCACTGGGTCACAAGGAATTGACGCATCGCAGATGCCGCTGCATCATCTCCCTCTGCATCCGGAGGGAACTGACGCCTCTCCTTCACCTGCTTCGTAGCGCGGAACCGACGCCTCTTTCCTCAGAAGCTGTAAGGGACTGATGCCACACCGACTCCAGCGATGCCTTTTTCCGACTGCGTGTGCGTCCCTGTTTTTTGTTTTCAAAAGGTACTGTACGTGGGGGTCCGTTTGACTCTGTGACTGGTGGTGTCAGATTGCTGGGAACGGCTCCTTCAACTACGCTGTGATAGCACGTTTGGCGCTGTTGTATTTTCTAGGTGCTCTAGTTGGATTTAATCTTTAAAAATTCATAACTTTGCTTGTGTACATTGGATTTTCATTGTTATAAGAGTATTTTATTCTGATAAATATTCTCTATTTTTCTAAACCTGATAGGTGTTTTATGGTGTTTTCACTGTGTTATTGTATACATTCTGCACAAATACTTTACACATTGCCTTCTAAATTAAGCCTGACTGCTCAGTGCCAAGCTACCGGTGGGTAGGCACAGGATAATTTGGATTAGATTGTGACTTACCCTGACTAGGATTGTGGTCCCTACTTGGACAAGGGTGTATACCCCTGCCAACTAGAGACCCCATTTCTAATATATATATATATATATACACACACATGTTACCTTTTTGTTTCACTGATGTGCACTGTAAGAAAGCCACGCTGCCTTAAGCCTCAACTTCAGAGCGACTCGGTTCATAGTATTCAGTATACAAAAGTTAAGTTGCATAATAAAAAAACTGCAGAAACCTAACATCTGAAAACAGTAAATATTCTTTGGAAATGTACAATGAAGTAAAATGTCGAATGCAGACTGGTACTACATCGTTGACCCCGAGTACCTTAGGAGGTTTTACTGTCATTTTGAAGACATCAATCAGTGTATTTATTTGTTAATTTAAGGACATGAACACGGCGACCGGTAGCGTCCAATCTTAGTCAGTGTTTTATCACTGCCAGGTCTGAGGCCAGGCGGGACCCTGCCCTCTTAAAGGCCTGTCCTTACCTGCTTCTTTTTATCGCCTTGTAAGAAGTCAAGGCAACTCATCAAGTGCCTTTTGGTTTTTGGGATGGATCAGTAAGAAGGTGCTAATATAGAATGGCTGCGATAGCCTTGCTAAAGGTTTATTGAGGAACGTCTGCATCGACAGTTTAACCAGCGTCATTGTGTTTACGGTTTGTATTGAGTCTGAATGTGTAACAATAGGAGTTGAAGTGGTAATTAATATGCAGACATTTTTCGAAGTACTCCGATAATGTCTGACACCTGCGCATGCCATGATCTGTGCAAATGTTTTTGTACCTCCGATGTGTGTGCTGTATAGAATGACAGTGTAACTTTTTTAAATTAACGTTTCTTGTTTCAAACGATGTTACTTTGTTTTCAGCTTTTTGGAAAAATCTGGGATAGTACCTTCAACTAAATATTATCGGGTAAGAATATTCACAATTCATTGTAATCGTCCTTTATAAGTGCGTTTTTTCCTCTCTATGTTTTTTAAACCAGCTGCTTCAATTAACTCCAGTGTGATTTGTGTCCTATTTGTGCACATATTGTATTATTTATGTTGAAGACGTACATACTCCCTGTACACCGTTTAGAAACACTTGAAAATGTGTGCGTTTAGACCTCCACCCCCGCCCCCCCCCCCAAAAAAAAAAAAAACTTCTGTTCATGAGGAGTTAAGGTGGACGGTGAGGTACAACACAAACGGTTAAAATACATGAAACACAAATCGAGGTATACAACCTTTAACTCTGTTCCCATTCAAATCATAAAAAACCGATGAAACTCAATTGACACTTGTTGATTTTTTTAGCTACAGAAATTCACTAAACTAAGAGACATGAATAATAGCTTAACTGCATGCCACAAACGTGTGCTTCTGTTTAGTTTTTGAGTAATGGCAATTAAGTTCGCCTATTACAAACTGTTTGAGGGCCATTTTAAATCTAAACCGTTTGACCAATCTGCCCCAAATGTGGCACGATGAAAGGTCGACTTTTGAAAGTTATAACCATCAAGTCTTTTTTTTAAATCGGTCCAGAGGGGCCAGAATAACTGAGGGTGCTATAACGGTGTTCTCAACTGAGTGCGTTGTCCTTTACTGCATAAACGAGAGTTTGACTCTGATAGGTTCGTGTATTTGCAGTGTGTCGCGCTATTGTATTACTGTTGTTGCCTTGCCCGTCCTAAAACAATGGTAATAAATTGCATATTATTTTCTCCTGATGTGCAGGTATGTTTCATGCAGTGCTTTTTAAAAAAAAAAATTCTGCAAGCTATAGAGCAAAGTGTCGTACACTCACAATAAGAGAACACTTGGTTAAATCAGTTGAGAGATTAAAAAAAAACTATAAAGCAGGCCGTGTGTTTACAGGCCCCGTTAATTTCTCCTGAAAGTTATTTTCATTCTTATTCAAGAATTTTCCTACTGTTTGTGTGGCAATATCTGCGAAATCGTCCTTTAACTTCTATGATACGAGTGAGTAGAATTTAGGTGAAGGGATATTCTGTGGCAAGAAACAATGTTTCTGGCCAGTATCCCCGTGCCTATATCTGGCTATTCCAAGTCAATACCAAGGATTGGGAAATAACCATGCATAACAATTTTTACTTAGCATAAGTTATGCAAGGATCCACAACTACGTGCAAATTAGTGCTCTGATTTACCATTTGCTGTGAGGAGGTGTAAGTGGGAGGCAGTGCTGATGAGGAACAGGCGGGGGGAGTGGTGCTCTAGGGAAGGGAGGGTCTGCCATTGCCAGGCTATGCATTTATCTCGCGCTTGCTGCAGTTTTTGCTAGCAGGCGTCCTGTATAAATTGTGATAGAGTGGAAGGTATTACACCTGTGGATTCCGTTTCTCACGACTCCTTTTCACGCCCTGCCTCCGTGCCTTCTCAGCCCTGCCTGCCAATTCTGCTTCTTACGGACATCCCTGGGTGTGGTTAGTGGGTAGTAACTAAATGTTGCTTGGCAGTCTGTGTAACCTGTGCTCTCTGGAATTTACTGAGACCATCACCACGCCCCCATGAGTTGAGCATTTTACAGACAGTGGAACTCATTGACAATGGCAGTATGGATGGCGTGCCACCACCTTCCTCCCTTCCCCACCCATGCTCACCTGAGGGCACTGAGACTTGCTGCGCTTAGGGTGCTGCCACCTCTTGGGCTGTGTCATGATTTCAACTTGTGAATTGCACATTCTAATTAAAAATAGGTGTATGCTTTTCCCACTTCCTCTGCTGCCCCCCACCAACATAGGCACACTACTGGGTTAGACCGGTCTATGGGGCAGTCAGGCAGTACCTGATGGGCTGGTCTGACAGGTCAGTTTATGGACTGCTTTTTTGGCTGTTTGTGGGCCTGTTTTATGGTCTGATGGGCCGGGTTTTACCGTTAATTTCCCCAATAATAAAGTCCACACAGTCTTCTATACCTTGTAAAACACAAATAAAGTGTACATTTAAGAGTTCAGAACATCCTCAATTTGTAAACATGAGACACTTTTCTTAGCTCTTTAATTCTCTAAGTATCCACAGATGCACATATGGGACAGAACAACTTTATAGATTCTTGCCTTCTATGGTCCTCCCCAAACCTTTATTTTACTACACTTTACTACTATGATCTCTGCAATCCCTTTCTAGAGTCTTCCTTCTTCTATCCATCCTTTGACTATTCTCAAACCTCATCTTACTACTATAATCGCCCAAATTATACTTTCTGGAATCTTCCCTTCTCTATACCTCAGTTACCCTATTCAATCAAACTAACAGACTCACATGTCCAGAACTCAAACTAACAACTTTTTTTTTTTTTTTTTTTTTTTTTACTACAATATCTTTTATTAATTTTCAAAATAAGGGTTAACATTCCCATTTGCAGTGTCTTAAATACTCCCCAACTGTTCCCTCCCTCCCTTCTTACGTCCAGCAATCATTACATTTCTTGCTTATTTCCTAATACATAATTGAGTACCGTATAGTGAGTCCGTGTTTCTTCAGGTCATTAACTTCTAGTCATGTATTTTAAGAGGCTTCATCAGAGCTTAACTCTGATACGTGTCGTGAGTGATCTGATTCTGGTTCTTCGGGGTATTTAAGTTTGTCTATTATTGTGTCCCATTGGCTTGCGGTATCTCTGGGTCTCCTTCCTTGGACTTCCTCTCTATGTAATATACGTCCTTCTGTTTCCGCCCACTTTAACACTGCATTTAACCATCCTTGTATTTGAGGGACAGTCGATGCTTTCCAGTGACTCGTTATTTCTCTTTTAACTAGCAATAATGCTAAGTCAATACATTTATTAGTTGTTTTTTTTGTTAGCTGGGCGTGGAAAGTCCCCCAACAGTGCTGACTTTGGGGAAGGTTGCAGTCTGCATTCCGTTATCGTTTCCAAGGTTTTAAATACTTCTATCCAGAATGGGACTACCTGCTGGCATTTCCAAAGCATATGCTCTAGTCCTGCTTCTGGTTCCTTGCATCTGGGGCAGTTATTTCCGCTGGAGGAGAACATTTTGGCAAGTCTACGGGGAGTGAGATAGGCTCTATGGTAAATGTACATGTTAGTTTAAAACGAGCATTTCTTGATACTGGGTATATATGTGCGGTAATTCTATCCCATTGTTGTGGTTCTATTGTGGTCTCTAGTTCAGTTTGCCATTTTAGTCTAAGGTTATCTAGTTGGGTAAGAGTGTCTTTTTTTAATGTTTTGTATAGTGTGGATACCAAGCCTCTATCACCTCCTCTGGTACAAGTAACTCTGCAGCCCTCATGTGTGGGTGGTTCTTGTGTTCCCTGTTTCCAGGTTCTTAGAATGGTTCTAGTTATTGCCGAGTATATTATGAATGTTCCTGGAGGAATATCAAATTGCGCACGTAATTCGGCGAAGGTCCTAAGTTGCCCATTGTGGAATAAGTCTCCCAGTGTGGTGATATTGTGTCTGATTAGTTTATTTAAACCGGTTAAAGCTTGGTTTCCTAACATACTTACCAGGCTCGTTATTGGAATGTCAGGTGCGTATGGAGTGTGCAGATGTGAGTGTCTGACTACTCTTTCCCAGGAGAATTTGACTGCTTGCCAGTCTGGTGGCAGTGATATATTTTTTTCCCTCCTGGGGATATTAGTACTTCCAACAGTGTATGAGATAATGATCTAGTATTGTTCTGTGATTCCAAAATTGACGCATCTTCGCTTAGGAATCTTGCCAGCCATTGTAGTTGGCCTGCCCAATAGTAGGTTTCCATATCAGGGGCTGCAAGTCCTCCCTCTAAGGTAGGTCTCTTAAGCATATTCAGAGCTAGCCTGTGTCTGCCCGGTCCCCATATAAAGTTAGACATGATAGAGTTTAAGTCATTAAATACTGTTTTGGGTATGATTAGGGGAATGCTGGAGAAGAAATATAGAAATCTTGGAAGTACTATCATTTTTAATATTGCTACTGTCAGGGGTAGTGTCTTCCAGAACTGTATATCAGTTTTAAGTTTCCTGATTGCCGTGTATATGTTCCCATCTAATAGGTCTGAGGGTTTGTGATATATATTGACGCCGAGATATCGGAATGTGGCGGGAGTTCAGGGGAGACCCCTGGTATCAGCTATTGTTTGAACTCCCTCTACCAGCGGTAAGATTGAGGATTTCTTCCAGTTTATCTTAAGACCTGATGCTTCGCCGAAACTCCCTAACATGGCCATCTCCCCTGGGAGTTCCTTGTCTTTGCCTCCAAGGAAAATTAGCATATCGTCCGCATATAGTGCAATATGGTGTCTCTGTGCTCCTACTAGAAGTCCCACATAGTGTACCCCTGATCTGGCCATTCTGGCCAGTGGTTCCACTGCTATGGCGAATAGTAATAGGGACAGTGGGCAGCCCTGTCTGGTGCCTCTACCGATTATATAGGAGTCTGAGATTATTTTGCCCGTACGTACCCGTGCTGAAGGTTTCGTGTAAAGCAGTTGCGTCCATTTCACAAATTCAGGCCCGAGGCCCAGTTTCAGCATTACTTTTTCCAGATAGTCCCATCGTAGCCTATCGAATGCTTTCTCTATGTCAACGGAAATTATTGCGGCCTGTTGTAGGGATGGGGAACTCGATTGGATAATTGATATTAGTCTCCGTATATTCTGCGCAGTGTTGCGCTGTGGAATGAATCCAGCTTGATCTTTATGGATTAGTTGTGACATAAGGGGCAGTAACCGGGAAGCTAATATTTTACTAAGTGTTTTGCAGTCTAGGTTTAGCATGGAAAGAGGGCGGTATGAACGTATGTCTCTCATTGGTTTATTGGGTTTTACTAGGGGGATCATAATCGCCTCATTGGTGGTTAGAGGGAGGGTTTTCTTTTCTTTGGCTTCTTTATATAGGTTACATAACTGTGGGGCAATTTGTTCGAGGAATACACTATAGAACTCCACAGGGAGACCATCTGCCCCAGTTACTTTCCCTCTGGCCATGTTTTGTATTGCTGTTCTAATCTTGGGTATCGAAATAGGTTCAGCAATGGCTAGTGACTCTCTCTCCTCTAGCTGTGGGAGGTCGAGATCATCTAGAGATTTCACCTGAGAGGAGGTTAGCAGTCCTGGGGGAGGGGCGTATAGTTGTGCATAATAGTTTGCAAATCTTTGGTTAATTGCTTTTTGTTCAAATAAATGGTTTCCATCTATACCTTCTATTTCCACTATCATTGATTGCTGTCTCGGGGGTGCCGCCATCCAAGCTAGGAGTGAGCTCGCTTTGTCCCCTTCTGTGTGTTGTCTATCTAGATATTTCTTATAGTCAAATTTACATAGTGTTTCTGTGGCCTCCGCTACTTTCTCTTTAATAGATGTGATGTCAGAGGCAATTTCTGGGTGTTCAGGTCTCTGGCGCTATAGTTCTCTAAGGGTTCTCTAAAGTTTTGGGATATCTTGTTCCAGTGATCTCCTCACCCCAACATTGTCTGCTACACATTTCCCTCAGATTACGGTCTTAAAAGCCTCCCATTCTATCGCCCTGCTAGTTGCTGTTCCCGTATTGACATTGACATTTTTTTTTATGGATTCCGATATGGAGCTTATGAAAGCTACATCTTCCAGCATTTCCGCCCTTAGTCTCCACGTCGGAATGCAGGTTCTCACCCTCTCCCAGGACAGTGAAATCATGAATGGGTTATGATCAGAGAGAGTACGACACAGGTAATCTGCCGAGCACACTCCACTTTGTAACTCGGGGGAGGCTAGGAATTTGTCTAGTCTAACATGTAGGTCATGAATTGTACAATGGAACGAGTAATCTCTGGTAGTGGAGTGGACATGTCTCCAGCAGTCACTAAATCCCCACTGGTGTTGCCACTCCAAAAACTGTTTAGCCGTTTTAATGGTTGGTGATCCCTGTAAGGTGGGGGGGGGGTGATCAATCAAGCAAAGGGTCCGCAATGCAATTAAAGTCTCCTCCTATTAGGGTGGCTTGGGTAAAGTTAGGACCTAATTCCCTTGAGTTCCTAGCTAGGAAGGAACCCTGTTCCTGGTTTGGGGCGTACACTCCTCCTATTGTAATATCTCTCCCCGCTAGTCTTCCAGTGATCAGGACATAACGGCCCTCTTTATCGAGTATCTCTTGGGTTTTTTGGAAGGGGACCCCTGGGCGTATCCAAACTAGAACTCCCCTGGCAAATGCTGAATAGGATGTTGCGAAAACCTGGCCTCGCCATCGTTTCGTCAGGGCGTTGATCTCTTGTTCCAGTAAGTGGGTTTCTTGTAATATTGCAATATGGGCGCCTCTCCTTTTAAGTTGGTTATAAATTTTATATCTTTTGTTCATATTGTTCAGGCCTCTAACATTCCAAGTAAGAATTTTGTATTTCAGGTGGAAATCCATATTACATGGTCAAAGTGATGTGTGTTGTGACCTCCCTTCTGATCCTTTCCCAGGGTTTTCTTTCTTCTTGCTTCCATATGGTACAATGTGATTAGCATATTGGTGCTGGATGTAATTCCCCTATTGTTCGAACGTAAATTTCCCCAACTCCCCCTCCCCTCCCTACCCCAGGACCGGTATTTAGAACTATCCCCGTCCAAACTTTTGAATCTAAGATTGGTAACTATTGGGTGAGGCAATGTACCAGGGACTTCAAACCTATCTCTAGGTTGGCCCTTTGGGCCAAGTAAATTCTATTATATCTCAAACATTTCAAGCATAGTTCTTGTCACATTTAGGTCAATGACTCTACGTATTAAATTCCCTCGCAGAGAATGTTAGTCTGTTGAAGCTAGGAGTCATTAGGCAATGTTAGTATTTAAATTGGAGTTTCCAACTGCTTCTTACGGTTCCTGTATTTTGTTCATTTCTTTGGAGGCATCTGGGTGACCTATATTTTTGTGTTTTCCCTCGAGTTCTTGTTATTTCGAGAATAAAGGATCAAAAAAGTTCTTCTGAGGACTTTGGTGTTACTTCTGGCATGCTGACTGAAGTGCCCTGGGAGGAAATGGAGGTGTGGCCCGAGTTAGAGTCTTGATCAGATAGTGATTCAGTTGATCTTGTGGTGGCCAGGTTTCCTCCACTTATTATAGCTACGTTAGATACCGCTTCTAGTCTTTCTTTAGATGGTAGCTGGTCTATTAGTGTTCTTCTTGGGTTGTGGCTGAATGCATCATTCCGTTGTTTTTTGGCCGTCGTTTGTCTTTTTTTTTGTGGAGTGGGTGTGGGCTGTTCCATCGTTTCCAGCCAGTCCCACACTAGTTGGGGTGAAGTGAAGAAGTGAGTTCTATCTCCGTGTGCCACTCTTAATTTGGCTGGGAAGAGCATAGCATATTGAATTCCCACGGTTCGGAGCTGTTTCTTGGCGTCTCTGAAGGATGCTCTTTGCTTCTGAGTTTCTTTGGTGAAGTCTGGAAATAGCATTATTCGTTGATTATCAAGCATGATGTCCCCCTTGAGTCTTGCCTGAGAAAGGATGTAGTCTCTATCTATAAAGTGCAGTAGTTTGGCCACCACTGGTCTTGGACCTGCTCCTGGAGGGGGTAGTCTGGTTGGCACTCTATGCGCCCTTTCGATTGCGAAAAATGGAGACAGCCCTTCTGGTGGGATTATTTGTTTTATCCAGTCTTCAAGGAACGCTTCCATGCCTTGTGATCCATGTTCTGATTTTTCAGGGAGACCTACTATGCAAATGTTACTCCTTTGGGTGTGGTTTTCGGCATCCTCAGCTCTAGTTTCAAGCTGTCTCACTCTAGTTGTTAGATTGTTCAGGTTGGTGGTGTAGGATTTTTGATCCGGAATCATTTGTTCCAGTGTTCTCTCGTTTGCACTTACCCTATCTGACAGTTTTCTATGATCATCTCTTAAGAGCGAGAGGTCCGAAGTCAGGGAGTCTATTTTTTGTTCTAGTGCTTCTTGGGAGTCATTTATCGCTGTTAGTATCGTGTCCAGCGTGGTTTCTGTGGAAGGAGAGTCAATGTTTGTTGTTCCTGCTTGTGTTTGAGATGCGGGTTGAACCAACGCAGTTTCCTCTCATTCAGGACCTTCTCTTTTCTTGGGTTTACCCATTTTGTAGTGTTCCGAGAGCCTGCTTGTTTTGATTAGGGAGCCTGTGTATCCGAGAGTTAGGTTCCCCTTTGATGTTGCTATAGATCGTTATTGTGAGGGCTGAAGGTCGGAGATAGTCTGTGGTCGTTCTGCGTTTCTGGCTAGGGCGCTCTATCTGTTAGCGTCTGCGACTTTTATTTAATTGTACCCTATTTCCCTGGGTACTGGGTATTACTCTGCTGTACGGTATTCCTGCCTCTCTCACTGGGATACGGTCTTCAGAGTTCTATTACCCTTGGAATCGTCGGATTCAGGGAGGGCCGTTGTGTTTCAGTCTCTCCGTTCCTCCTTCGACTCTCTCAGATTCAGCTGCTCTCTTCGTACCCTATTTATGACTCTCTCATTACCGAGATCTTATTTCCCTGGGTGCTGGAAGTTAAGCTGCAATAATGTATTCCTACTTCTCCCTCTGGGGCAGGGTCTACCGTGCTCCTCCGTCTCTCGTAGCGCTAGAATTAAGGATGGCCGCTGTGCTTCGGTCTCTCTGTTCCTTTCCAGACTCACTCAGATCCAGTTGCTCTCTTCGCTCCCCACTTGCTCCTCGTCTCCCACTCGATCCCTCAATAGGATCGATTTGTCAATTTCTGCTCGGGGGTGTACTCGATGTTAGTGTTGGAGAGTTTTGTTACTATTATTCAGTTGTATTCTAGGTGTTGGGTATTAAGTTGCTGTAAGGTATTCCTGTTTCTCCCTCTGGGGCAGGTTCTTCAGTGTTCCACCTCCCTTCGTGTCGCCAGAATCAGTGTAGGCCGCCTCGTTTTGGTTTCACCACTCCCTTCTCGACTCTTACAGACCCAGTCGCACTCTGTTCGCGTTTCCCCTCTTCCCCGAGCCCTCGGTGGGTTCTTTTGCCAATGTTTGAATTTTACCCTCTCTCCTCTTAAAGGATGGAGGAAAGGGTGCAGAGGGGCTTGCACCTACCGGGGGTTTCAGGGGATGCCCAGCGCCGCTTTGATCGTCGTGGGAACTTTTCTTTTTTCAACGTGGCCTAACGGCCGCCATCTTAGATTTGCCGATGAGGATTTTCTTTTCTGGTTTTCTCTGTTTTTTTTGTGCTTATTTGGGTATGTTAATCTCCCTGTATGTGCTCTGGATATTCCGGTCATCGGAACTCTGTTTCTGTAGTTGGTTTAAGGCTATTTGGTGTCACGGTAATATCAGGCCCGTGGACGCTATTCTGAGCTCTGCGCTCCCTCAGTAAGAACGTTTTGCCAGTTACAGCTTGGGAGGTACTCGTTGTTAGTGTTGGAGAGTTGCTGTAAGTTATTCCTGTTTCTACCTCTGGGGCAGGGTCTTCAGTGCTCCACCTCCCCTTGTGTCGCCAGAATCAATGTAGGTCGTCCCATTACGGCTTCATCGCTCTCTTCTAGGCCCTTACAGACCCAGCCGCACCCTGTTTGCTTTACTCTACTTCCCTGGGGCCTCGGCAGAGTCTTTTGCCATAGTTTGATTTTACCCCCTCTCCTTTTAAGGGTTGGAGGAGAGGATGCTTAGGGGCTTGCACCTACCAAGGTTTTCAGGGGATGTCCAGCGCCGCTCTGATTGTCGTGGGAACTTTTCTTTTTTCAGCGTGGACTTGCGGCCGCCATCTTGGATTTGCCGATCGGGATTTTCTTTTCTGGTTTTCTCAGTTTTTTTAGTGCTTATTTAGATGTGCCATTCTCCCAGTATGTGCTCTGGATGTTCTGATTATCGGAACTCTGTTTCTGTAGTTGATTTAAGGCTATTTGATGTCAGGATAATTTCAGGCCCGGTGGACGCTGTTCGGAGCTCTGCGCTACGCGTGTAGCTCCATTGGCCGCCGGCCACGCCCCCCCACTCAAACTAACAACTTATATTTACTCATACTAATCCACCACAAATCCTTTTTGGGTTTCGAAGTAGCTTTCTACTTGCCGAAAAGGGATTCAACACCTTGTCAGGGGTAGTAAGCTCTATATAAATACAGTTACTAATGGGACCGCTTTTAGGTTCCTGTGTGTGTGTCAAAGTTAGAGACGTTGTCGTTATGCTCATATTATAAGCAGACCAAACCATAGAAATTCACCTGATCTAGTTAAAGTTCTCTCAAGTAACTTTAACTCGTGCCCTAGGGTAACTATATCTTGCACCCCAGCCATGCACTGATCAATAATGTTGCTGCTGATGTTACAGTGACATTATCAATGATGTTATCAAAGATGTCATGAGTGCTGTAATTTGTGGGGTAATTACCAGTGCATGGCGAGGGTGCTAGTTATAGTTACCCTATGGCATAAGAACATGTGCTAACATAGTTATGCTGTGCTTGCCAAGCCCCTATCATCAGCAGGCCCACAAAACAGAATCTGCATGGCTTCCCTTCGTGTCAGACCTGGCAGTAGAGATGGCCAGATTAGTCTACGAGCGACAACGCACCCTTGAGGAGTCAAGCAATGCACGTAATCCCTGTAATTCTCTGTTTTTTGCCTCCATGATGTTCCTTCTCTTCTTTTGAGCTGGGGATGGCCTCCCTGATGGCCCACATACTGGCAGTGGCCTAGCTTGAGGGCATCACACCAGCCACAAGGGGGTGATTACAGTGGCCATCATTGATGCTCACTGCTGCAGGGGTGGTATCCGGGTGGTGGTTGTGTGTCGGTGGGTGCCCCTAGGCCAGGCCAGACATAGGAGCATAGGTCCTCTGGTGGGTAAGGGTCTGAAGTGATAATACTGCCTACCTAGCTTGTTAGCATTCACTACTGGCCAGGGCTGCTTGGGTCCCAGGTGTGCTGCAGTTGGCGGTGTGTACTCCTCCTCATGCCTTGGTGGCTAGCAATATCACTGCTAGTGCAATGCGTAGTGCGTAGGCCTGTACCCTGTGTGTGGAGGTGCTGTGTACACCAACGGTGGTGTTGGTGCAGTCATTGACCCAGTGTATCCTTTGTCTCTTTCCCTCTTTCTTGTTTTGTCATCCTGTCCTTATGTGCATTAGCATCATCTGGCGGAGGAGCAGAGGCACCAGCGACAGAGGGAGCTGCATCCCACAGGACCCTGGAGGCAGAGTCCACTGACGCTGAGGGCACCAGTGAGACAGAGGGCGAGGGGAGCACCATGACGGAGACTGGAGGGGACAACACAGACTCTGATACCTCCTCTGATGGAAGCTCCCTGGTGGTGGTGGACACCTCTGTGCCCACCCCAGCTACAGGTACAGCTTCTACCCCCGTACCAGCACCGCCCTCCCAGCAGCCCCTCAGTGAGTAGCCCGTGCCTGCTCACCCAGGAGGGTGGGCATTTCCTTCGCCCCAGGCTCCTCAGACCCTGCCCCGGTGAGCCCTGCTGCCCTGAGTAAGGAGGCTGAGGTCCATCTCTGTAGGGCAGTCAACCATTGTGAATGCAACCTGGGGCTGGCAGCCCAGATGCAGCAATCTAATGCTTTCCTGGAGGGCATTCACGGTGGATTGGCGGCCCAACAGAGATCTGTCTAGGCTCTGGTCTCCTCTCTGATGGCAGCCATTGTTCCTCTTTCAACCGTATCCCCTCCAACTTCCACTTCCCAGTCCTGTTCTCCCAAACCCCAACCCGTCCAAAGCACACAGCCAGACGAGCATGCACACAAGACAACACCCAAGAGTGTCACAGGCAAACACAAGCATCACACTTCATCCCACAGGCATTCACACAAACACCATCCAGTTAGACATAACAACATCCACTATTTCTACAGTCTCCCCATCCTCCTCCACCTCCCACCCAGTTACGTCCACACTCACACCTGCAAGCACTACATCTTCATCCACTACCAGCACCATCACCACACCAAGCAGAACACACACCTCAATGGCAGACACCTCCACAACATCCATGCACACTTCCCCTGTGTCCTCACCCACCGTGTCTGTCCCCCCCAAAATACACAAACGCAAGCAGTCAGACACCCAACAGCCATCCACCATCCACCTCACAACAGCATACAACCCATGCACCTGCACCCAAATCCAGCAGACAAACACCTCCAAAAACCACTCCCTCATCCTCCACTCCAATTACTTCTCCCTCTTCTGCCCCAATGTCCCTAAAAAGCTTTTCCTTTCCCAGATTGACCTCTTTCCTACCCCTCCCCCCGGTCCTGCACATATGACCAGGGTATCAAGGACCCAGCCAAGCACCTCAGCCAAACACTCCATGGGCCCAGTTTTAGGAACACCTACTCATGGTGGAAAGGATGCCAGGCCACAAATACTGAAGGGGAAGGAGCCTGCACCAGCCACAAAGCAGGGGAAGGAGCCTGCACCAGCCACAAAGCAGGGGAAGGAGCCTGGACCAGCCACAAAGCAGGGGAAGGAGCCTGGACCAGCCACAAAGAAGGGGAAGGAGCCTGCACCAGCCAAAAAGAAGGGGAAGGAGCCTGCACCAGCCACAAAGAAGGGGAAGGAGCCTGCACCAGCCACAAAGAAGGGGGAAGGAGCCTGCATCCAGCAGCTGTCACAAGCCCCCACCACGAACTGTGGTTGTGCAGTCATCAGAGAGTGCAGGGGCTGAGCAGGAGCCTCCCACAACCACCACCACAGTGCAGCCATCGGAGGGTGCACGGGCTGAGCAGGAGCCTCCCACAACCAGCAGCAGAGTGCAGCTATCAGAGGGTGTAGGGTCTGAGCAGGAGCCTCCCACAACCACCACCACAATGCAGCCGTCACCGCTGACGGACGCCATATAGTCCAGCCTCCATGGGCAGCTGTGCAGCCTGCCCCCACCAGAACGGGTGGGGTATTCACCCACTCGAGAGACTGTGGCCTTGCACTCCCAAGGACCAAGCACATGGCATGCTGCCCCCTCCAGAACCAATGGGCAAGTCACCCACTCGAGAGACTGTGGCCTTGCATGCCCCAGGACAATAGAGCCTTTTAGTTACACTCTCCGAACGAGTTTTGTATTTTTAACCACACCTGAACAACCATTAATAAAAGGGATACTTTGCTTGTTCCAGGTATTTTTAATCGTAGTAGATCGCGGTTGCAATGTATATCGAAAGTGCTCCCTGCATGTTGCCCCCTCCAGAACCAGTGGGCAAGTCACCCACTCGAGAGACTGTGGCCTTGCACTCACCAGGACCTAGCACAGGGCACGTTGCCCCTCCAGAACCAGTGGGCAAGTCACCCACTCAAGAGACTGTGGCCTTGCACTCCCCAGGACCAGGCACAGGGCATGTTGCCCCCTCCAGAACCAGTGGTCTTGCTTCCGCATCCGGCTGAGGTGCCCCACCTCCTCTTGAGGTGCCTGCCTATTTGCCAACTGATGCCCCTACAGTGTTCTCTCCGTATTGGTGCAGGAATCAAGAGGGGACTTGGACTTTGCCCTGTGGCCATGTGGGCCCTGTGAACTATGGACTGGGCAGTGTCCCTTTTTTGTACATTCTTACATATCTGCTGCATTGACACATCAACTTATTATTTTTGATGTAGATCTTATTACAATCACTGTAGTCAATTCCTGTAGTCCTTGCAATATTTTGCCGATTATCGTGGACAAATTGATTTTCTTGTGCATCTGCTTGTGTGTATGGTATGTGTTTGTGTTTGTGTGGGGTGTGTGTTGTGCGGGTGTGTCACTCTTGTTTTCCTCCCCCCCTTCCCTTGTGTGCTAGGCGGCTGTACTCACCATCGTCGTCTTTGCCGGCGTTGGTGTTCGTGGTGGAGCATGACGTAGAAGATCATTGGGAAAACATGCCGTTCGGGTTCCATGGCGGCGTGGTTCTTCCTGTGTCTCCATTGGTGAGTCCTTTGACTTCTGTTCTCTGTTTCCGCCAGGCTTTTGATGGCTTTGGTGCTGCCCCGAAAAAGGCGGCAGATTGAAAGGTCTTAATGTGGTGGGCGGAACTTTGTCTTCTGTCTGGCAGTAGGCGGCTACGCCGTGGTGACTGTTGTTTCCGCCCTGGCTGCCAGTGTGGTACATTGGCTGTCTTTCAGAGATATCACCGCCATGGTTATAATTTGGCTGTAGTTACCGCCAGCCTGTTGGCAGTATTACTGCCACTTTATCTCCCACCGCCAGGTTTGTAATGAGGGCCTATATGTTGTTTGTCTTAATAAAATAAATAAAAGACAATGATTTGAACACAACTAGCTTGTTTTTTTCCTCACAGCATGTAAGACTTACAATATGACTACAGGGAGTGCAGAATTATTAGGCAAATGAGTATTTTGACCACATCATCCTCTTTATGCATGTTGTCTTACTCCAAGCTGTATAGGCTCGAAAGCCTACTACCAATTAAGCATATTAGGTGATGTGCATCTCTGTAATGAGAAGGGGTGTGGTCTAATGACATCAACACCCTATATCAGGTGTGCATAATTATTAGGCAACTTCCTTTCCTTTGGGAAAATGGGTCAAAAGAAGGACTTGACAGGCTCAGAAAAGTCAAAAATAGTGAGTTATCTTGCAGAGGGATGCAGCACTCTTAAAATTGCAAAGCTTCTGAAGCGTGATCATCGAACAATCAAGCGTTTCATTCAAAATAGTCAACAGGGTCGCAAGAAGCGTGTGGAAAAACCAAGGCGCAAAATAACTGCCCATGAACTGAGAAAAGTCAAGCGTGCAGCTGCCACGATGCCACTTGCCACCAGTTTGGCCATATTTCAGAGCTGCAACATCACTGGAGTGGCCAAAAGCACAAGGTGTGCAATACTCAGAGACATGGCCAAGGTAAGAAAGGCTGAAAGACGACCACCACTGAACAAGACACACAAGCTGAAACGTCAAGACTGGGCCAAGAAATATCTCAAGACTGATTTTTCTAAGGTTTTATGGACTGATGAAATGAGAGTGAGTCTTGATGGGCCAGATGGATGGGCCCGTGGCTGGATTGGTAAAGGGCAGAGAGCTCCAGTCCGACTCAGACGCCAGCAAGGTGGAGGTGGAGTACTGGTTTGGGCTGGTATCATCAAAGATGAGCTTGTGGGGCCTTTTCGGGTTGAGGATGGAGTCAAGCTCAACTCCCAGTCCTACTGCCAGTTCCTGGAAGACACCTTCTTCAAGCAGTGGTACAGGAAGAAGTCTGCATCCTTCAAGAAAAACATGATTTTCATGCAGGACAATGCTCCATCACACGCGTCCAAGTACTCCACAGCGTGGCTGGCAAGAAAGGGTATAAAAGAAGGAAATCTAATGACATGGCCTCCTTGTTCACCTGATCTGAACCCCATTGAGAACCTGTGGTCCATCATCAAATGTGAGATTTACAAGGAGGGAAAACAGTACACCTCTCTGAACAGTGTCTGGGAGGCTGTGGTTGCTGCTGCACGCAATGTTGATGGTGAACAGATCAAAACACTGACAGAATCCATGGATGGCAGGATTTTGAGTGTCCTTGCAAAGAAAGGTGGCTATATTGGTCACTGATTTGTTTTTGTTTTGTTTTTGAATGTCAGAAATGTATATTTGTGAATGTTGAGATGTTATATTGGTTTCACTGGTAATAATAAATAATTGAAATGGGTATATATATTGTTTTGGTTAAGTTGCCTAATAATTATGCACAGTAATAGTCACCTGCACACACAGATATCCCCCTAACATAGCTAAAACTAAAAACAAACTAAAAACTACTTCCAAAAATATTCAGCTTTGATATTAATGAGTTTTTTGGGTTCATTGAGAACATGGTTGTTGTTCAATAATAAAATTAATCCTCAAAAATACAACTTGCCTAATAATTCTGCACTCCCTGTAAAGATGCACTTTTTGATTAGAGTGATGGTGCTTGCCACAACATTAGTATATTTGCGTGACTCTTACACGATCACGGATGAAAAAAGAAAAAAGGATCAAATCTATTGCAACATTGAGTTACCCATATGGATAATTGTTACATACTTTCCTTATAGGAATCAAGATTGAACATTCCTGACCTAGAGGACTAGTAAGCCTTTTACATGCATGGATCTGTGTGTTGCATGTGTGTAAATTTTCACCCCTGGTAGTGACTTTGGAAAGCCCTTTAAAATGTATAGGTTTTTTTCTAGACTGGGGCATCTTGTTTTTGCTGTCCCGATGAAAGCCCTGGACATTTATAGGCCTTAAAAGAATGGGCTGAAACATGTCGACATAGTAGATATTGTAATAGGGACAATAGAGCCTTTTAGTTACACTCCCCGAACCAGTTTTGTATTTTTAACCACACCTGAACAACCACTAATAAAAGGTATACTTTGCTTGTTCCAGGTATTTTTAATCGT
This sequence comes from Pleurodeles waltl, assembly GCF_031143425.1. Taxonomy (NCBI): domain Eukaryota; kingdom Metazoa; phylum Chordata; class Amphibia; order Caudata; family Salamandridae; genus Pleurodeles; species Pleurodeles waltl. Next base: position 631,362,641 of record NC_090444.1, on the reverse strand, counting down.
AGTAGATCACGGTTGCAATGTATATCAAAAGTGCTCCCTGGAAAATGGTTGAGCCCATCCAGGTTTTTAGGGACCAGGATGAGACCCACTGATAAAGCATGCCACTACTAGAGTGGGTGAGGGTCTAATTAAAAAAAAAAAAAACTCCCCACCCCTCATTGCATAGGGTGAGTCTCATAGGTTGTCACAACTATTAGTGGTCACCATGGACAACAATGTAGGTGTAAAGTCTCCTTATTTTCTGAAGATTTTGTTCCTTTATGGGCAGAGGATTGGAATGTTTTATCACTTTTATACATGCCGGTTTCTCATTGTATATTCATAGTATTTAGTAAGTACTTTGATTCTTATACGTTTTCCTCAAGTATACAATGAGTATTTATGTATTTCATTAATTTACTGGAAATTGTTTATTTTGCCTGGCAAGTAGGTGGTAGTATGTACAGTGATTTTCCCACTGTCCCTACATACATGCATTTAGGCATGTATTTATCATTGCATTTCGTTTATTTTAATTTTTGGTGTATTTTCTATTGACTAAAATTGTATTCTTCGACAATATGTTTAGATTTTTAATTCACATTAACTCCCTTTGTTTTAATATTAATGCATTTAGATATTGTAATTTAGAACTGATGAACAAAGACGTAGATGTGTGTTATATTTTTACATAGCTGTGAACAGATTAGTTCTAGATGTTAGGAGTTGCAGAAGAGTGTTTTTGTTGGACCCATTCATTAATGTAGCGTATAAGGTGGTTGATTTTACTCCATTAAACAATGGTGAGAGTGAAGTTCAGTATTGCATGTCTTCTGTAGAAATAAAATTGTCTTGCAGTGACTTTTCAAGTCTATTTATTAATTGCTAGATTAATTAAAACCATTGCAATACGTCTGTGCCATGCTACGCCTAAAATACAATAAGCAGATCAAAACCAGAACCGGTTCTGTGCCGCGGATGTAATGGTTACGTCCTGCGGCACAGTGCTCGTGTGCCCAGGATGTAACCATTACGTCCTGGGCACAGAGCCCAGAGGGAGCTCTATCGCTCCCACTGTGTTCGTCCCTCCCACCCTCCAAAGGCAGGGATGGAAGGGGAAGCCCTTCCCCTTCCACCCCCTATAGCCCCCTGACCCCCCCCCCCCACCCCCTCTCTGTGACGTCAGCGCGCGCTGACCATCACAGAGGCCTCCTCCCATCGTGCTGGAAGCTGGAGAAATGCTGGGCATTTCTCTTCCGATCACGTGGAGGAGGCCTGAGAAGGCTTCAAAGGGAAGGAAAGGAATTTCCTTCCCTTTGAAGTCTCTCTGAGTATTTTAGCAGTCGGATTGCAAAACAATCCGGCTGCTAAAATGCCCACTAGACACCAGGGATTTATTTTTGATCAGAAATTGGCATAAGGGGAGCGACCCCTTGGGCAAGGGTCACTCCCCAGGGGGGTCTTTTTTTTTAAGGCCTTTTCTACCCCCAGGGGGTGCAGAAACCAGGGATCATTTTTTATTTTATTTTTTAGAGGTGGGGAGCAACTCCTTAGGCAAGGGTCGCTCCCCTCGGGGGCAAATTATATTTAGGCCATTTCTGCCCCCCTTGGGGGCAGATTGGCCTAGTTTTATGAGGCCAATCTGCCCCCAATGGGGACAGAAACCACTAGACACCAGGGAGTTTTTTTTTTTATGGGAATTTCACGCAAGGGGAGCGAGCCCTTAGGCAAGGGTCGCTCCCCTGGGGGGCAAATTTATTTTAGGCCATTTCTGCCCCCCTGGGGGGCAGATCAGCCTATTTTAATTAGGCCGATCTGCCCCCAAAGGAGGCAGAAACCACTAGGAACCGTTTTTGTTGTTGTTGTTGTTGTTGTTTTACACATTGGGAGCGACCCCTTAGGCAGGGGTCACTCCCCTGGAGGGGCAAATTGTATTTAGGCCATTTCTGCCCCCTTTGGGGCAGATCGGCCAATTTTAGGTCAATCTGCTCCCAAGGAGGGCAGAAACCACTAGGCACCAGGGATATTTTTTTTTGCGCCAAGGTCACGCAAGGGGAGCGACCCCTTAGGCAAGGGTTGCTCCCCGAGGGGGTGGGGAGTGCAGGGGGGCAAATTTATTTTAGGCCATTTCTGCCCCTCCCGGGGGCAGATCGGCCTGTTGGTATTAGGCCGATAAACCTGTAGGCACCAGTCAAATTTTTTTTGTGTGTTTTTTTGTTTTTTTTGTTTGTTTTTTTAGAGATGGGGAACGACCCTTTAGGCAAGGGTCGCTCCCCTGGGGTGCAAATTGTAGTTAGACCATTTCTGCCCCCCATGGGGGCAGATTGCCTGATGTTTGTTAGGTCAATCTGCCGGGCAGAAACCACTAGGCACCGGGGATTTTTTTTTTGCGCCAATGTCACGCAAGGGCAACGATCCCTTAGGCAAGGGTCGCTCCCCCATGGCAGGGGGCAGGGTGGCAAATATATTTTAGGCCATTTCTGCCCCCCCCCGAGGGCAGATCGGCCTATTGTTATTAGGCTGATCTGCCCCCGGGGGGGCAGAAGCCTCTAGGCACCAGGGATACATTTTTGGGGGATTTATTTTTGTTTTTTAGAGGTGGGGAGCAACCCCTTAGGCAAGGGTCGCTCCCCGGGGGGAGGGAGGGCAAATTTATTTTAGGCCTTTTCTGCCCCCAGGTGTGGCAGAAACCTCTAGGTGCCAGGGATAAAAAAAAATGTTGTTTTTTTTTGGGGGGGGGGGGGGTTTAGAGGTGGGGAGCGACCCCTTAGTCAAGGGTCGCTCCCCTGGGGGGCAAATTGTATTTAGACCATTTCTGCCCCCTTTGGGGGCAGATCGGCCAATTTTGTTAGCCAATCTTCCCCCATGGGGGCAGAAACCACCTAGGCACCAGGGATTGGTGTGTGTGTATGCGTGTGTTTTCTTTAGGGGGGGCAGCCCCTTGGGTAAAGGTCGATCCCCATGGGGGCACATTACTGTTGGAGATATCTGCCCCCCATTGGGGGCAGATGGGCCTATTTTTGGAAGGCCCATCTGCCCCCAAGGGTGGGGTAGAAAGCCCACCAGAGGCCAGGGAAGTTTAAAAAAATAAATAAGAGGATGGTGGTATGGCCATACCCCCACCCCAAATAAATGGGGCCAAAGTTGTTCTGCCCACCAGTAGGCAGATGGGGCAATTACCCCTGATCCACACCCCGGGGGGGCAGAAAGTCTACTAGATGCCAGGGAATTTAAAAATTATATATATATATTGGGGTGGTGGCTACAAACCAGTATGGGCCTGGTTACGCCCCCACCACAACTGAAGGGGGTAACAGTCTTTCAGCTCTCCCCCGCACTCTAAAACATCTTATCCCACAGCAAGCAAGAAGACATTTGATTATTTTGGGTTTTAGTTTTACATTTGGGCTATGAGAGCTTGGCTTACTCTCAAAATCGTCCCACTTGGAATGGTGAGGGGTGCAGTTTATGGACTTTGGGACGCTGCCATGTAGAAAAATCCACAAGACCTAGACACATCTGAAAACTAAACATCTGGGTGATTCCAGGGTGGTGTGTTTCACATGCACCCGCACCATTTTTGTACCCACAATACCATGCAAACCTCCAACTTTGCTGGAAATCACACATTTTTCCCACGTTTTTGTGATGGAACCTTCCGGAATCTGCAGGAATCCACAAAATTCCTACCACCCAGCATTGTCTCATCTATACTGATAAAAATTCTGCTGCACTTGTCAACCTACAAATGTTTTTTTTGCAAACTGCCCTTTTGGACCCACTTTGGTTCCCCCTCAATATCAACATGTTTTTGGCTCGTCCCTTTCACAAGCACTTGGCCCACCTACACAAATGAGGTATCATTTTTACCGGGAGACTGAGGGGAACATTGGGTGGTATGAAATGTGTCCCAGTGCGGTGATCCCACACAGAAATGTGGGAAAATTTTGATTTTTTTAGCTAAATTTGAGGTTTGCTGAGGATTCAGAGTAAGAAAACATTGGGGGATACATGCAAGTCGCACCTCACTGGACTCCCTTTTGTGTCTAGTTTTCAGAAATGTCTGGGTTTGGCAGGTTTCCCTAGAAGGCTGCTGAGCCCAGGACCAAAAACTCAGGTGCCCCCCGCAAAAACAGGTAGTTTTGTATTTGATAATTTTGATGGGTCCGGATAGTGTTTTGGGGGATTTCCTTTCGCGGGCAGTAGGCCCACCCACAAAAGTGAGGTACCATTTTTATTTGGAGACTTGGGGGAACGCTGGGTGGAAGGAAATTTGTGGCACCTCAGTGTCACCGAAATGAGAGGAAAAAGTGTTTTTTTTTTTGGCCAAATTTTTAGGTTTGCAAAGGATTCTGGGTAACAGAACCTGGTCAGAGCCCCACAAGTCTCCCCATCTTGGATTCCCCTAGGTGTCTAGTTTTCATAAATGCGCTGGTTTGCTAGGTTTCCCCAGGTGCCGGCTGAGCTAGAGACCAAAATCCACAGGTAGGCAGTTTGTAAAAAACACCTCTGTTTTCTGTGAAAAATTTGATGTGTCCACGTTGTGTTTTGGGGCATTTCCTTTTGCGGGCGCTAGGCCTACCCCCACAAGTGAGGTACCATTTTTATCGGGAGACTTGGGGGAACGCTGGGTGGAAGGAAATTTGTGGCTCCTCTCAGATTTCAGAACTTTCTGTCACCGGAATGTGAGGAAAAAGTGTTTTTTTGGACAAATTTTGCGGTTTGCAAAGGATTCTGGGTAACAGTACCTGGTCAGTGCCCCACAAGTCACCCTATCTTGGATTCTCCTAGGTGTCTAGTTTTCAAAACTGCGCAGGTTTGCTAGGTTTCCCTAGGTGCCGGCTGAGTTAGAGGCCAAAATCCACAGCTAGGCACCTTGCAAAAAACAGCTCTGTTTTCTTTGTGAAAATGTGATGTGTCCACGTTGTGTTTTGGGGCATTTCCTGTCGCCGGTGCTAGGTCTATCCATGCAAGTGAGGTACCATTTTTATCGGGAGGCGTGAGGGAACACAGAATAGCAAAACAAGTGTTATTGCCCCTTGTCTTTCTCTACATTTTTTCCTTCCAAATGTAAGACAGTGTGTAAAAAAGACGTCTATTCGAGAAATGCCCTGTAATTCACATGCTAGTATGGGCACCCCGGAATTCAGAGATGTGCAAATAACCACTGCTTCTCAACACCTTATCTTGTGGCCATTTTGGAAATACAAAGGTTTTCTTGAAACCTATTTTTCAGTTTTTATATTTCAGCAAATGAATTGCTGTATACCCGGTATAGAATAAAAACCCATTGCAAGGTGCAGCTCATTTATTGGCTCTGGGTACCTAGGGTTCTTGATGAACCTACAAGCCCTATATATCCCCGCAACCAGAAGAGTCTAGCTGACGTAACGGTATATTGCTTTAAAAAATCTGACATCGCAGGAAAAAGTTACAGAGTAAAACGTGGAGAAAAATGGCTGATTTCTTCACCTCAATTTAAATATGTTTTTATTTCAGCTGTTATTTTCTGCAGGAAACACTTTTATGATCTAAACAAATGACCCCTTGCTGAATTCAGAATTTTGTCTACTTTTCAGAAATGTTTAGCTGTCTGTGATCCAGCATTGGTTTCTCACCCATTTCGGTCACTAACTGGAAGGAGGCTGAAAGCACAAAAAATAGTAAAAATGGGGTATGGCCCAGTAAAATGTCAAAATTGTATTGAAATATGGGGCTTTCTAATTCAAGTCTGCCTGTTTCTGAACGCTGGGAAGATGGTGATCTTGCCACCGCAAACCCTTTGTTGATGCCATTTTCAGGGGAAAAAACAGGAGATGACTTCTGCAGCCCTTTTTCCCATTTATTTAAAAAAAAAAAGAAATTGTCACTGTATTTTGGCTAATTTTTTGGTCTCCTTCAGGGGAACCCACAAAGTATGGGTACCTCTAGAATCCCTAGGGTGTTGGAAAAAAAGGACGCAAATTTGGCGTGGGTAGCTTATGTGAACAAAAAGTTACGAGGGCCTAAGCGCGAACTGCCCCAAATAGCCAAAAAAAGGCTCGGCACAGGAGGGGAAAAGGCCTGGCAGCGAAGGGGTTAAAAACATCGCGCAGTCCACCATTTTCCTAGTAACAGAACATTGCCCTTCAATGAGGGTATAAATAAAGTAACATAAAAGCCCTTGTTCTAATAAAACAAAGTGGCCCATTTTAAAATAATCTAATCAGATAAAATGGTTAAATGCATTTGCAGATAAAAATAACATAACTGCCCTTGTTCTACAAAAAAAATGGCCCAATATCAGTGTTAGATTCCGATGCCAGCCCCCATTAGAGGACATATACTGCGCTGCAGAGTATCCGGTAGCAGCCGAAGTTATATAATTGCGAGGCATCCAAAGTAGGGAGTAATTGCGCCTAAGCCCCCTCCTAATTTATTTCCTTAATATTTTTCTAGGGTAAGAGTTAAAAGCTGTGCAGTGATAGTGCCCCAGAATTAAAGTGATGTTGTGCCCGAGTGACGAGGAAGCAGATACTATATAAAGTGCTTATGTGTAGCCTAAAATATGGCACTTACATGCTGGGCAAAAATAGCTGGTAATTGCTGTAAGTTAGATCTAAGTAATTTTGGGGTGTCACTGTAAAGTAGGTGTTGGCCATCGATGTCTGCGCCTGGCCAGGAAGGCTTTATGCTCCAGAAGAGATATGACCTTGGTTTTATATTTAGTTATTTTTTTTAATTCCCCTTGACACATTCAGAGGGCCCAAGCTGACGAAAGGCCCTTGGTAGTTAGAGATGATTGCAGGGAGCCTCTCATAGGCAAAATGTCCCTCTCATTTGTTTTCAACCAGTGATAGTGGCAGAGAGAGTCTTCCCTTGCTGATTTGAAACAATAGCAACAATTCACAAAAGTCTCCTGCTGTGCCACAATTTGCTTTACCAGGCCAAACTCCAGCCTAATTTGTGCTGGTGACGTCTATTCTGGCAGATAGAAAATAGACCTATACATTTTTGTTACCGTCTTATCCAGCATACAACTGTCCCTGCCACTTAAGGCCTCATTTCCGTATGCCAGTGTGGGGAGAACTTTAGTTTGAGACAATTGTAGTAATGGAGTAAGCGATAGCCCATCTATGCAAAGACCTTAGGCCAACAGCAACTGCACTACGTTTCCTCTCAATTTCGTCCAGTGGGCAGTGAACCTTCCACTGGCATCAAACAACACTCCAAGGTACCTACAGGCACTGACAGCCTCTGCCTTGTCATTATAAAGAAACCATTTAAGTTCTTTCGATCCTTTCCCGTAGTGTTAATATTATGGTATTTTTCATGTTTATAGACAGACCATTGATCATAGAGAATGCCACAGTGGCTGTTAAGAGCCGTTGAAGACCCACCTTTGTCCTATTGATTAGCATTAGGTCGTTTGCATATAGTAGATTAGAGAGTCTAATGCCTCCCAGTTTTGGGGCATGGCAGTTAACGTCATTTAAAGTCCGAGGGAGATCTGCAAGTAGCAAATTAAAAAGGGTCGGAGGCAACACAAAGTACTGATTTACACCTTATGTTGTTGGGATGGCCCTGGAGAGATGGGAGCCTACCCCCACCCCCAAATATTGGTGTAGAGCAGAGGTCTTCAAACTGGGGGGCGGACCCCCTGGGGGTGGGCCTCAAGTGATCCCGGGGGGCGCCAGACTCTAGCCAAAAGAAGCATTATACGGATAACATGCCTTTGTTTTACGCAGAAGCATGTTATTGCATTTTTAAAAAGGTAAGAATACTTAACTGCAATGTTTAAATAGGTCTAGACATATTTAAACAGTGCCATCTTTATAAAATAATTGTGAAAAATTCTATGGGGGGCCCAATAATTTTTATTTTTCAACTGGGGGGAGCAGCATTAAAACGTTTGGAGACCTCTGGTGTAGACAGTTTGTATTGCTTTTAAGAGGCCAGTAGGGATGTTCCATTCTGTCAACTTTTTCCAAAGTTTTCCCCAGCCAGCCGTATCAAAAGGTCAAGAGCAGGTTTATAGTCTATCGAGCAAAAATACACCGTCTGTTTGTACATCATTGCTAAATCATTCAAGAGAGCCATGATAATAGTTGTATTCTCTATGTGCTTTGTAACCCTGGTTTGGTTTAGGGGGGATTATGGAGTTCTCCTCTACCCAAAGCTGTAATTCTTCTAGCAGTGTCCCTGCAAATTATGTTGCCTCTTTGTCTATTAGGGCCACCAGCCGATAATTTTTAGGGTTTTCTTTGTCTTCCCCTTTGTGTATGGGAGCAATGATCGAGCTGGTCCATGAAGTAGGGGGACAGTTACCATCTGCAATGTAGTTCACCAGTGGGGATAGGTGTTCTGTCCAATAAAAGGGATCTTCCTTATAGATCGTTGGCAGGATCTTGGTTGACCCGGGGCCCCTTCTTGATGCCCCCTGGAAATTTGTCTCTGAAAGACCTGAGGACTCATTAAAAGCTTGGTTTCCCTCTTGATCATCAAGGCTGTTGAGCAATTATTTTGTCAGTAGAGAGTGGACTGACCCTCAGTGACTTAATCTTGTTGAGGCCTGGGGGGCTGGTGATTACGACACATTTGCAATTCCCCTTCTGCACCTTGCAGGTTTGTTGACCTTGTCCGCTCTGTGATGCTTATCTCCAGGCAGGATTTTAAACTTTGGCTTTGTGCTCCCCACGTCATTGGGCGTGAGGGTATCTTTTGAGGCATGGACTGGTCTCCTCGGGTCAAAATGCCTTGATAGATATAGCACGCAGAAACATTCTGAGATGTTTGAATTTGCCCCTCTAGGTAAAGAATTATTAAAACCATTTACCGTCCGCCAGGAACTGGCCCAGTTTTTACTGCTAGTGTCCCACAATAGTTTGGCCCAGATGAAGTTGTTGCCAGCCCTCAGAAGGATCCATTACAATTTCTGTAGGGCTATCCTGGCTACCCTTAGTTTTTTACACAGACCCAGGTCACCCACTGCTTTTCTGAGATCCCTCCAAAGTTGATTTACACACCTTTTCTGATCCCTAATAGCGCAACTCTCCTCCCAGGTATTCTGGAGTAGGTCCTTTTGAGCGGTTCTCTCCTTACGGGCATATACTGATTTGGCTTGTTGGTCGGCAAATTCAGAGGTGAAATGTCCCACAGGGGGCTTTGTCTCTCCTCCTTTGTAGCCTGCAGTATTTGTTTGGCATCATGAACAAAATGTTGGAGGAAGGTAGGCATGCATTTAATCTGCTTGTTAATAATTGTGTATCATGATGTTGACCAATCAGCAGGGGCTTCTTGTTCTCCGAAAGCAAATGACAAAGCAATCTCTTGAGGGTGATGGTCATTGTCTGTTAGTTCACCAAGCCCAACTGAGATTACATGCTGCAAAAAGGGTATGCTCAGCAAGTTACAGGCAATCTGGGAGGCTCCCGTCTTAGAGGGGAGAGAGAACCCAGGCAGTTTATCAGGGGCAAAATGGCCATACAGAACTCAAAGGCCAAGATACTCTAAATCATTGAGCAACCACTAGCCTCTTTTGTCTTTTTGAGGCTGAGCTGTTATGCCTTGGTTTGGTATTACCCAGTGTGTTTCTTGTACAGCCAGGATTTCATTGGTGGTGGGTGACCCCATAAGCCACATGTTAAAGTAGTCCCCCGAAAGTATGAAGTTGATGTCATCTCTTTTGCCTTTTAGTTGCATGATCAAATCAGCCGAAGTACATAGGAGTTCCAGCCTTGCGTTTTTACTTGGATGGATATAGACATTCACTATGATGACTGTTGTAGGATCCTTCTGGGGACTTTAGGTCCATTTCCACAAGTTCCAAGCCATCCGTTCTACTCCCAGTGGATTTTCCTTCTATTGCGTTTGCAGCTGTTATGTAAATTGCCAGTCTCCCTTTATGGTGCCCCTGTTTAAGGCCTTTAGTTGCCGGGATGACGAAATTGATAAAAGCCTCCAGCGGCACAGTGTCCCTTGCCAATGCTCAATGCTCGGGCACCTAGACTGGAATCTTCCAGAGTTGTCGTAGGAAATGAATCTCCAGGTTGGCAGTTGGGAGAGAAACTATGTTGTGCAGCTGAAATTTTGCTCTGTGAAATGTTTTGATCTGCTATATGGCAGAAGACGCCAGAAGACTTTCAGAGCAGTCCCTCCACTTATGACTGGAAAGGTAGCCTGTAGGTTTTAGGCACCCAGTGTAAAGTTAGCCCAAAACCACTGACATTCAACATATTTACATCTCTTTGTATTTCTTTCGATACACACCTCATTAAATCTTTCTGTAAACCTCACTTCACTTCTCAGTATATCACAATGCATATTGTGCTTGCTATCCTGATTCTTCAACATCCCACATCTATTTGCTTGTTCCTGCATACCGTGTTACACCTCTACATCTTTCTGAAACTTTGCCAAGTGCTTCTTTTTCTGATGGATACTTCTTACAGCAAATGCCTTACCTTTGGAATATCCCTAGGTGCTAGACTGGATCCGGAAGATTTTTCATTACAGCCCCCTGCGCAGCTCCACGTTGACCTCAGTCAGCACATAAGCAGTTGCTGGAGCCACATATAAGCCCCACCAAGGCATGCTGACATCTGTTCCTTAATTTCCACATCTTCCTGCGCAAATACGGAGCTAGCTCCTAACTTTTTCTTGTCAGTTCACAAGTTTTTTCTGACATTCATTTCCAGTGTGCAAGGGAACATGGCCCACTAGAATATGTCTGGCAAATTCCCACAATATGTTTTTGGGTGTAGTCCTTGACTCAGTCATGCTAGGAATGTGCTGATATGCACCTGAAGATGATTCAGGACTGCAAAACCAAGCAGTAGGTTTCCCAAAACCATAAGAAGTCATGTAGGTCCTACTCCACCTCAAAGTTGAAGTTGCAGACCAGTTCCTGCTCTCTTGGCTGCTCCGGCAAAAAGTTTTCATCACAGTCCAAATCTTCAGGTAAGTCAAAGTCCTAAAAAAAACATTAGAAGTCTAAGTGGGCCTTGTCCCTGCCTCCCCACTCTTTCAGGGAAGGTGCAAGGACGTCAAGGTGTCCTCTGTCTCGTTCCTTGACAAGGATCCGATTCCGCAGCTTATCCTGATGCAACCTAAATGTCTGGGGCCGTCTGCAATGCTGCAACAGATTGAGGCATTCACAAAGCTATGTTGTTAATCTTTGTCATCCTACTGGCTCTCTTGCGCTCTATCACACTTCTCAATCAGCGGAGGTCTCCAACCAGGTTATTACCAGTGAGTCTGCCCTCTATGCATTCTGTGCCTTTTGACACTGCTTTAATTTCAGCACCGACTACTGAGCCAACTCCACACCCGGTACCACGGCCCACGCTGGTTCCGACCCTTGCCAGTGTCAGCACTGATGCTGTCTGTGCTAGAGGATGGTGCAGATCCTATTGTCCTGTTCAACTCTAAACAGTCTTGACCGAGGTCGTGCCCTGGTATAGTTTTGACACATCTAACCGCTGTTCACTCTGACTCAAACAAACCTGCATGTTTCCCTAAGAGCTTCCCTCCAGACCTCCAACAATTATTCAGGTTGGATTCTGACCAAAGCCAGCTAGCCTTTGGTGGCGGTGGGGATGATGGGGTATGAGTTTCCTCCACCATATGATAACAACAATGTCTGGACCTGGAAGAGGTTAATGGACAGGACACTTCCACCTGACATATGGCTGGTTCTTCCTCTGGTCCCTCAACGGAAGAGACACCCTCATCTGCTGTGGTCATCAGGCGGTCAGCTGAAATCCTATACTATCTGGGCAAGCCTCATTTGAGCCCTTGCTGCCATTTTGCTAAGCTCTTACTGACACCATCATAGACACCTGGGCTAAACCTGGTACCTGCCCACCCATAAATACAGATAGCAGGACACCAGAGACTTGCCCAAGGTGACCCTGCTTTTTTGATACACCTCCGTACTACGGAGAGCCTGGTGGTCCAGGTCCACACTGGCAGAATCAGTCCATTTTCTTTTGCTACAACCCTTTCAGATAGGGAGTCGAAAGGCTGGAGGCATTCATTCAGTAAGTGAGTGTTCTTCAACTAGTCTCAACATTTGGTAAGTCAATGCCAGATATTTGCTTGGTAGATGCTCCTAGGGAATATGAGACTAAATAGTGGAGATCTTGCCAGCAGTCCTGAAGGAATTCTGCATCTGAAGGAATGACGAGAACAGATGGTGCAAATGGATTAAATTGGTCTCTTGTGTGGCTCTGTGGCGGAACATCTGCAAATTTTTCAGATCCAGTCTGGTGCCTGCAGTAAATTGACCTGGTTAGGAATCTGCAGGTGGAGTATCCACAAGAGAGATCATTATAATCATTATTGTAGGTAAGTAACATTTTCTTTTGAATCATAGTTGTAGAGTAGGCCTTTTTCCTGTTCTCTGCATTTGGATGAGTGACTTTTCTGCCTCTCCCCTCTAAAGTACTACTGAATCTCATGTAGCTTGGTCCTCGCTGAATCCTGTGTGCCTAGAGAGCGAGTGTGTGCAGCATAGGTGAACAGTAGTGTGTGCCTGGACAGTGTACACTGTGGAAGGGAGTTCATTAGAAACCAACTTGAATGGTGCTGGAGGTAGCCTTCTAGGATAGAGTTGTGTACTGCTAGCATTCCTACACTTGTTTATAGTGTTATTCTCTAAAATGTGGGAGTGAGACATGTACCCTTTAAAAGTGAAGAAGAGACCTTTTGCTGTGTCCTGCCATTTGCTCCTTCCTGGAGCGTTCCTGTTAAATTAAATGGAGGGTGTGGGTACTCTGGTGGCAGCGGTCTCCTTTAAAAGATAAGGCTATGCTTTTGACAGTGGTGCTTCTGCTGAAGGATTGATGGCTGCCAGTTGTGAAGGGTTCTTTACTCTGTGTCCATGTTAAGGGTTTCTCCCAGTAGAGACTCCAGGGATTTATGCACATTCCTTGCAGTCACCTGGAGAAAGTGTGTGTCTGCTCTGGAAGAAGAGAGATGCACAATGTGAAAGAACTGCCTTGAAACGAATCCAGGACAGCACGTGTGTAATACGCAAATCATGTGTGAGAAAGGCATATAACAGAACAAATGAAACTGCTAGTAAGTGTTCCTGTAGTCTACCAGTGTAGGTGATGCCCCACAAGGTGTTGAAACAATATTTTGATGCCTATCCAGGGCCTTGACAGCCAGCTTCCCAGAAAGAGTTATTGTGATATGAAGCCTGCACCAATCTGCAGAAGGAGCTATGTACCTAGGAAGAAGACTGCCTGGTGTACTCAGAAAAAAGTGCTGGAGGTATCCCTGCAAGGCCTAGTCAGTCTTGAAGATAGGCACAATTGTAACTGCCTGGATTGAAGTTTCCCAGATGGAGCAAACTGATTGAATCATCTTGGCGACATACCACCTAGCACTTTTGAGAGTCTGTGGTGGGCTCTGCTGTCCTAGTGCTCCACACGTTGCCATCATCTGGCCTCCAAGATTACCCCGGCTGCCTTCCTGAACTGGGAGTGATCACTGGGACTGCTGGAGGATGAATGGCATCAACAAGAGCTACACAAGCGGGACCTGTGTGCCATACATGCCGTGCCTTTCAAGACTTCATCCTGTGGTTACCACTGTGATTGTGTGCCCGACATTCTTTGTGCAGCAACGAAGAGAGCGAAACCGACTCCCATAATTGACCAGAACTGAACTGTGTGTGGCACTGACCCAAGTGCTTAGAGGGACGGATTGACTGCTGTGGTGTTTTGAGCTTCACAAAGACCCAACGACCCCTGTCACATAGCCTGGCTATTTTCAAGCTCCGGCTATAGACCCTTCTATAGTCAACCTTTAAACTACTGTGGTTGAACTGTAGTCGTTGTTTGGGTGGGAACAGGCGTTTTGTGCTGAAGAAGCACATCGACCGCTCCCCTGCTTGGTTGTGGCCTGTCTGGGGCAGAGACCCACAATCTGAGTGGTGGCCTTGCATCCGAATTCTCCACTGCAACAACGGCAAGTAAACCTGGCTCCCTCACCACACAAGCACCTTATATGGTGAAGAACTGAAGCTGACTAGAATTGTGGGAAAACAAGAAATACATTTGGGATGTTTCAGTATTTTGTGGAATTATCACTATTTTCAGTGAAGCATTTCACTTACGGTGACATATGAAACTGTATAAGAACAACAGTTGGAGAATAACAGTTGTCGTTTTGAAAGTAGGCAAATAAAGGAATAGAATTACAGTTTAATTTCAATACTGATTATTGGATTCAACCATATGTAGCTGTAATAAAGCAGTGCCTCGAGTGGCTCCTCTATTTCCAGGTAGGGCGCTCATTTGCTCAAACAAGAACTATGACATGTTACAGAGCCAAAACCATGGGAAACTGAACTTGTAATAAGCTGCTCCCTTTGCATAAGCAGCTCCCTTTGCATACAGTGAGGAGCATCCATCTAGATTTTCCCCTAGTAGAGTACATTTCCTTAAGCCTTACATAAAGGCATATTAATAGTAGCCTTGCATTCCGATGTTATACAGTTGTGTGTGGTATTAAGGAATGATGTACTAAAGCGCCTTTTCTTATCAAGTAAAAACATTGCTGAGCATTGCATTTTTGTGGAGCGTCTGGTCCTTGTTGAGCTTTGTGTCTGTATCTCCAAACCAGCAATTTGAGTAAGCTTTGGACTGCTCGCCTCTCTACCCAGAGAGACAAGGGCGAAAGTGGCTTTCAAAATGCCAGGTTATTCACGTACTTAGTGGGTTAGGCCCTGGGGCATTACTGGTAAATGGACTGAACCAACTTGGCTGAAACAGAGTAACCCTTCTGACTCCTAGTTCGCTAGAACTGGGTCTGCTGAATGATTTCCTTCAACATTAGGCAATAAAATATGCTCCCATATCAAGTCACTTGTGACCAGTAACAGTGCCTGGGGAGCTGAGGAGCTCTCACAAAAAAAACAGAAAAATAGAAATAAAAAAGTAAAGATTGACCCACGGTCCTACCATTGACGTGCACTATCTTCTGTGTGGCTGATGATATTGTACATCAGCAGAATGGTATCACGCACAAAGGCGACCAGTGGTTCAGGTGGTTATCCATTACCTGATGCTCCATGCAGTGGTGGGCAGAAAGAAATGGATGAAAAGGGTTTACCAATAGCCCCTTATCATCAACTACCCACCTGTCGGGAGAGCAAGATCCCAACCTGCGTGCGTCCCTCTTCTCCCTTGAAGGACATTATCTTTAAGGGAAGTTTCCATTCTGACCAGGAAGAGGGACCCGACGATTGCTTCCGGGTGTTGCCTCTGGCGTCACAGAGAAAAGAGGAACTGGCATGTGAAGTGAGAAAATTGGCAGAGCCAAGAGAGAGTCACGCAGAGAGGCCCGATGAGGAAAGGATGTCGCAAACACAACCAGAGAAGATGGAAGGAGAAGAACGACCCGAGGACCACACACCTCGGTGGGATCAAGGAGTGGACTCTGGGGAAGAAGCAGCCTGAAAAGAACGAGAGATGATCCGGGAGGCCATTCACTGTGGAGCTACATCTTCCTGCCACGCGTCAGGAGGAGCATGGCTCAGTCAGGTGTGTGGCCGGGTGAGGGGACAGGGCAGAATGCTTGCAGACCTACGACACCTTTAATAGCTTAAAGTGAAAAAACACATGGGGAGGGTCGGCTGGTATGCAGCTTGCTATGGGGGCTAGATAAAACTCTGCTTCACTCTTGGTGCAAATTTAGGAGCACTTCCTTGTGACAAACAATACCGTACACCTTAAAGTTTTTTTTTCTCTTCATTTAACTTGCCATACTCCTTTTATACTCCATTTAAGTTCCTAGTGGACACATCAGGTGATTGTGGTGACGGTAGCAAACCTATAAAAACGTAAATACTTAACGGCACTTACTGTGTTCTCTCTGGGACCTAGAAGAGAGAAGAAAAAAACATTAATTCGGTTTCATCTTGCGTTCGTGCTGGAATCCCTCAGCATAAATATATATATAGTGTACAGCCAATAGTGTACAACCCCTATCCAACGAGTGACTGGTTCATGCGAAATGCTGCCATAGACCACACATGTATACATAGATATTTATTTCTATGTATTTTGTGGGAAAACAAAAAGATCTTGGCTTATCCCAGATATAACCATGTAGTTGGCAAATTGCAGCACAGAAAAGGATGCAACTCTGCCTTTGTCAGAAAAAAAATCTGATTGACTACAACGGAAATAGTACAAAGGGGAACCAAAGCTGGAAACCTCCTTGCTTGTACACCGAGAGCTAATGTACATAAAGGGAACGTCTAACAGATTACCAACACTAGGTGCGAGCACCTGCATACAAATGACAACATAGTTGTAGACCTTCTATCATGACCTGTACTCCTGAGATTCCCTACCAGAGGCAAACGTAGAGTGCCACCGGTCTGCCCTCCGAGCAGGGCCAGCTTTAGGACTGTGCGAGAGATGTGGCCGCACCAGATACTGAGCTGGATTGGGGGGCGCTGACCTCAGGGAGGCGCTGTGTTTAGCAAATCATCATTTGAAACGTGCGATTTGAAAGCACCTGCTGAAAAGTTCCTTGTGCGTCCAACCTTCAGGAAGCAATTAAAATGTCAAGATAACTCTTGTGATTAATGTTTCTGCTAGGGAGAGAGACTATTTTTGTCCAGGGGCAGCTTTGACTCGCCATAAGGTAGAGTAGAAGGTTAATATATCTGCTGCAAAGAACCGATCTGTATTTTATGTGGATAGCTCAATGGATTAGTAAAGCTAGCCATTCAAGCGCTTTTAAACAAATTAATGTACGTGAAATGGGGCCTATGGAGAGTTGACGGGCACATTTGCTGGGTGGTAGTGAGGGAATCCGAGGAGGGGGTCATGGGGTGGGGGGCACCAAAAAAGACTGTTGCACAGGGCACCACCAGTGCTAAAGCTGGCCCTGCCTCCGGATGTCAGTCCTCATTCAACAATCTGAAACCCTATACTCTGATATCACAGTAGAGGAGGTGATCTCTGGAATAGCACAATTACAGCCAAGTAAAGCTCCGGCCCTGATAGCTGCACTCCCACTATCTACAAGACTTTTTAACTGCTCCTTGCACTGATCTCAACAAGCTTGTATAATGTCTTTACTTCTACAGGCCCCATCACCGACATAATGAAAGAAGTAGTCACCACAGTGAACCACAAGACTGGTAAGGACCAAGCACACTGTACCTCTTACAGACCCATATCCGTATCAAGCATGGATGCCAAGCAGTTTATCACCACTCATCTCGCCCTTCACGCGGAGCCCCTAGCTGAACCATTAGATCTAATCCTCTAATCTTGGGGATAAAAAGCAGCCACGAACACAAGATGTCCCTTTACACTGTCCATGTTCTGTGATCTTGTGTAACCCTGTGATCTGGATCCCTTGCCCTGCTGAACACCTGGGAAGCATCTGGTCAAGTAGCCAGCTTCAAAATAAATCTTCAGAAGTCAGAGATTTTCTAGTGTCATTGCTCTTGCGTACATGCCCTTCCCTTTCGTCTCCCAAAATAGGCAACCTGGCCTTCTCCCCCACTACAACTGACAATGCCTCACAGTGGCAGCGGACCTCTTGCAAACAGGAGACTTCCTCACCCCAAAGGACTTCAATGTTTTGAACAGGTAAAGGCCATCATGGGAACTCCTGATAGGAAGAGATTGAGATACATGCTAATCAGGCACTGGGTACGTCACCCCTCTAAATGACCCCATACAAACAGATCACTTACCTATCTTGAAAAATGGGTTAGCATAAAACCTAAGGACAAACCCATACTGTCCAATATTTAGAAGTCGTTCAGCTCCTGGACACTCACCGGGAAAACCCCTGCACAGAGAAGGTGGCAGACCGACATAGAAGGCACTCAGCTTGGACGATTAGGCTAGCATATTTCATGGATCTCATACCACTGCAATTAGCACCTCTGGCAGACTTGCCAAGCTAAGAAAAAATAACAAGCTATATGGGTAGTGTGCGCCCTCCGGCATACATAATTGGATCCCAGCAAAGCCCCCGTTTGCTGGAAGAAGTGTGGAGGCAAGGGCATCCTGACTGAGTTGTTGTGGCGCTGTTCCAAACTAAAGCAATACCCCCAGGACGTCTAACCAACATTAACATGATCTTTGATACGGACTTACCCAATTGGCAGCATGCATTCTGCTCGGCCTCCCTAATGAACGTATCTCTTGTAGTCTGGGCAAGGCAGACCAATAACTCGGGTCCTCTATGCCGCTTAACGTGCAGTCAAAGTTGCTGCCCTGTGGGGGACCGAGTCTGGCCCAGAATAGGATGTACGATGCCTGTTTGCACAGTCTCTGCGAGCTCTTCACTTTTGTTGTTACTGAGCTAGCGGGCTAGAAGTCGTTTGCACGTTCTGGTTGCGTTTTTCACAAAATGCTCAGAGGTCGTCAGGAGTAAGAAAGCCCCCAGTAGAGTTGTGTTTGTAGTTCTTTAACTACACGTGCGTCAGCCTCCCTTATGCTTCTCATTCATTAAAGCTGTTGGTGAGGTTGCCTAGCAACGTGCTGTATACCGATTTATGAATGGCTCTTGGGTTCCCAGCAGGTTGTTTAATGTTCCCAAACATACGGCAGTGCGCGTGGTAAATTGTAAGGAAATTGATTACGTGCGCCTGCATTGCTTGCAGACATTGCTTCTGCTTGCAGGACCCCTAGCATTCACTGACTATAACATATTTTTTGTTCGGTAAGGATATTGCTTTTGATAATAGTAAATTGTCTGAAACGTATGCAAGGCACTGTCACTGGAAGCGAACATGGCACTACGTCCTCGAAGGCCTAAACAGATCCTAACCTTACTATTTAAACACTATTTAACATTCCTGTGCCTGATAGTAGAACAGAAAAAGAACATGCGTGATGCTGGAGCATACTGAGTGATTGTTTTTTCCCTGACATCCGTTGTGTCCGTTTTCTAGATCGCTGATATCAGAAATGCAGTTCACCAAGTATATGGTGTGATACCAAAAATCCAGTGCTTTCCGTTGCCGGAGGTAAGTGTTATATCCTGCCCCATTTGTATTGATATGTATGCAAGAGAAGAGTAGGGCATGTGGGGGAGGGCCATGGAGGGATTAATATTGTAACGAGCTGTAGTGAAACAAGTAGGTTAATTAGACCAAAGTCCAACTCGGGTTGTAGGATAACTCTTATATGATCACACTGAAATCATCTGTGCTCATTTACTAATGAGGGATGCGAACTCCCTTTTAATGGGATACTTATGACCGATATTCCACGTGCCTGGCACACACTCAAGCACTCACCTCACAAAGCGCCACGTGACTAAGTGAGACAAGACCTAACATTCCATTTTAATAAAGAATATGGTCAAGGAAGCCCACTACTCCTTAATACTAAACATAATAAACCAGATACCGTACAAAGGCCTCCCACCATATCTCAACTAATGCATGTCAAGTCAATGCCATATGGGCCTCCACATACAATCATAACTAAACAAATGAATGCAATGCCACACTAGAATGCATTGATGTGGTAGAAACCATACACAGGATTGGATGTTGCACACTCATCACAGTGATGTAAGCTACACATGCGGGCACCCATATCAGATGGAATGAAAAACAGTAAAAACTCAGTACACTACACCAATCTTGTGTGCCTCAAAATGCAAGCTGGATCAACACGAAGGCCACCACACACTGCTGGTATGGCAGAAAGGCTACCAAAGCACCCCAGACACCACTTGGGTCATGGAAAAACATGGTACAGGACAGGCTAGCTGCTACCCTTCCCCTGCTATACCCGCTGATCATAGGGTACTAGAAGTGAAAAATAGACATATACACCAAAAATGGAAATTGCCAGGTGGCCTAATCAAAGCAGTACACAAATCACAAAAACAACTAGTTCAGTCCACAAACGTCCTTCTTATCATGTAAAATGTGACTCGGAGTTACACCGAAGTTGAACTTTTGCCCACCATAAAAGTGTCATCATGGCCCTATATACTCGTAGCGCCCAACAAATTGCACTCGTGACCACACGTAGTGGCAAGCAGTGTGTGATTCACAATCAGAGATAAACAGCTGGATTCCTAATTGCCTCTAGTGAAATTAAAATGCTTATCACCAGCGTTCCATGTATTCCATAAACTCCAGGCACTGACATCACTACCGGGACACTGAAGCAACTCGGACATAAAAGCAGTGCCTAATTTGTGCTTGTTGTTTCCGGTGCGGAGCACTGGCACTTATTTTTGAGGGCCGGAGCTTAATGTTCTGCCTCAGGCATTTATTGCGAGCAAAAGACACATTGGGTAAAGAGGTGGAAGAGAAAAACGAAGTAGCGTCACAAAGGGAGAGAGCAGAAAGCTGTATGAGTGAGCCGAAGGGGCAGGGAGGGTCCGTAAATGGACTGAAGAGGCCCGAGATGGCTTCAGGATTACGCTGCCTTAGTATTCCTTGTGAGCACATTTAATTGCAGCAGCCGCGTATTTAAGAGAAGGCCTCTTTTTTTACCAAACTATGATGGTTTTACGTTTTCTTGAACCTAGAATGACAACAGTGTCACACAATAGCACACAGTCATTTCATATAATCCATGCTTGTAAAGGTGTTTGACAGTACCGACACACAACTCTTCTAAACTGGTGAGCTATACTGTTGGCGCAACATTCATATTTTGCAGCTTCTGCAGCTTATTCTGCACATTTGTCTGCTTGTGCTGAGAGATTTCCTATTTATATAAGGGTAAACACTGGGCTCACTGTGAGATGCGTACCAGGACATTTTTCTACTTAAAATCAGACAGCATGCTTTGTAATGAAAGAGAGTAGCAATGCTCATAAAAATTGAAATAGGGGAATAAGGGGATTGTACACGTGCTCTGTGGCTCCCCAGGGTACTTTGATATTACAGAAGGACCCACAGAAGCCAACAGTGTTGAATAATCCTGCATGGCATTTGTAGGTGAGGGACAGCAATGGTCATGTCCAAATCGCTAAATTGTATCTGCTAGATCTCAGAATTGATTGCAAATTGCAGAGACTTTTCCATCTGTCATGTTAGTCACCTTTTTGTGCCAAGCCCATGGCTATTGCTTCCACTCTTCAACTTTCTGCCTACGCGATAGTAAATACGTCCCAGTGGCTTCCCCTAATACCCATGCACTGCATACCGCTCAATCTCTGGGTGCACATGCTGCACCAGTGGGGGGGAAAGACTTTCACCACTACTGCAGTGGTCTTTAATTCTCACCCTGTTGGGCTTTCTTAGTTGTCCACAATTTAAAGGACTTCTTCAGCTGCTGTCACTCAGCTCATCACAGCTTCAGTTAGCGATTCCAGAGGATTCACCTTGTGTGGGATATTGAGGCAAGCCCTCCACTGGAGTGTGTACGAGCCTTTTAATCCCTTTACTCTGCTTTTAGCTAGAAGAGTGGTGGAATATACCTGTGCACTTATTTGCAGGAACCAATCCGACAGGTGCAGTAGGTTCAGCAGAACATTACATAGTTGATACCCACACAGTGAATTTGCAGGTAACCGAACCTGATTGGGAAATGCTACCCATCGCTAACCAAAAGGCTAAACACGAAAGGGAAACTAGTCTGAAAACGAAAGGGAGGTTGGACTGCTGCAATCGATGAATGCATACGTTAACCCTTAATGCAAGTACTTATACAGTACTCGAGCAGAGAAGCACTGGGAACCAGCAGGGATGCTAAGGGGAAACGACATCATCAATATCTGCAGTTTCAGAAATAAGGAACAGCGCCTGATTTAATTACTGTCGTGTCTGAGACCCGGTCCACTTAAAGCCTTGTCACTCATGTAATAAAGATTTCAAGGTGGGAAGAGGCGCAGTCATAGACATAGAAGCCAGCCAACCCACTTTGGGAAAGTTAACGGTGCTTTGTGCAACTATGCCGAAAAATCTAATAAAAACACACCTTTCTAGAATTACTTTATTAGAGCAGTAGTTATGATGCAACCATTAGGAAACTGAACATAAGAAAAAGAACAAAACCCCACCTCCAAGCATAAGCTCAAACTGAAGAGTCCTTCTTTTCAACCAAGTATTTTGATAACACACTACTAGGGAACATAAACGGACTTGCATATTATATCCCTTTATTTCAAAATTGCAAAATAGCAAAGCCACTTTTGATGTAAATTGTTCAGTATAGGATAATACACAGAGAACCCGCCTCCCAAATTGTTAAAACATTCACATTCATGCTCACACTCATACTTTCATACCAAACATGCTTCACACATTCTTAAAACCACCTGATGCAACCTCACACCGGAAGTTCAGATGTAACTTGGGTAAACAAAAAAATATTCACACTTGGCATTTAAAAAGGTAATCTGTAGACATGCTGTGGGTCGGATATGGTGCTACTGACCGAGTCTTGATCTGAAATCCTTTGGATGTGTGGTTTTTGGAAGTTTGATATTATAATTATGTGATCAGTGTGACTTTACCACATGTAGACCATATGAATGTAAAAAAGGAACCACCGCATACCCTGCATGCTTTGGAATTGACTTTGCTTGAATGTGAGTTATGCAGTAATCTCTTGGTTTCTATAATTATTCAGTCGGCTACAAGCCATTATTTTTCTCTCCCTCCTTTGTCATTTCTCACACACTATTTATGTCCAGTTTTTAAAGAGAAAATGGAAACTGACCTGCTTCTGTCTGGCAAACTTTACTCAGTTGCACTTACTTGAGTATACCAAGACAAGTGGTTTCACATAGACAAGGGCTGCAACATAACTGTGTGCAATATTATTGGCATTAACAAAAAATAGTAAAGAAGATATGATTTCTGTGTTCACAGCAGGAAGATACCCAGGTGCTAACTCAGATTGAGATCTGTTTTACCAAAGAATTGCAACCAAGGAACTGCTCTGGGCCTGGGGAGGACGCTTTACAAGGAATGCGGAGTCGACCGGTCTCTTGGAATTCAATCAAGGAGGAGCTGAGTGTGTGCAACGAAACGCTCCAGATCTACTACCCTCCGATGGGCCAGCTGTGGGTCTGACGCCCGGTGACGCCACAGCTGCCTGAAGCCTTTTCTCCAAACACACATCTGTACCTCACAGTATATACGACACCGTCAGGAGTGACTGAATCTTTCCCCATTCTGCGTTTCCTATCTGCAGATTCCTACTTGAAATTGTTTAGCAAATGTGCATCAGCATGATTTGAGAAATACCCCGAGAGTTTGAACTAGATATTTCACTATTTTTTTTCTCTAAATTTCGAATCAGTGTTTTGAAGGAAAAGAAACGTTTCCATAGAAACTTTTTTATGGCCGTTAATAGTGCTTCTATAATCGGAGGTGATTGTTAATCATGGTATATCAGCATTGGGCGTTAATGGTTCATCTAGTTCTGGACATTTGATGTCAAATTTCATCTGGTACTTTACATTTTATATTGAAGTTGCAGGACCTGCAGCTACAAGATAGGTACTGTACTTTGAGCAATGCCATAGCAAGTTACATAGAGTTGGAATACTAATTTGTTGTTTTTCAAGGCAAATTAAACAACTAACCCTTTAGAATGGTAGCTTGGTGGTGGTAGAATTGTGTGATGATTAAGTGAGTTTGATCTAAGAGTAGTAATTTTGAAAAAACAAATATCTATAAACAGATGGGATTTTAAAAGTAATTCTAAATGTTTACAGCAGCAAAATCCAGAGGATAAAGGCATTTCTGCAGGTTAAGCCATTCTTTAAAGTATTATTTTATTGTGGTGTTGTTTCTCCAGGGTTCTTTTCCTCCTAACCACGGAAATGCATTTGAGAGGAAGTATGTTTAAGCCACCATCCACCATGTTCCCTTAGCTGGGCTCCTTTGTTTCATTGCATAGGTAATTTCCATTCATACTCCTGTGATGCACCTGTGCCCCTTTTTATATCCTTTTGCAGGAGCATAAATGATAATGGGCTCAATTCGCAATGCCATTTACACAAGCAAATTTAACTTGCACGAGCAAATGGCTGGGCTTTCGACTACTGCAAAATCACATACTGATCTCACATTCAGTAACACTTTTGTTCTTGCATGATAGTTTTTGATAACTATAATATTACAAGGAAGTAAACCCTAGGCAGTCACCAACATGAGTTGTGGGCATTTACAAATTCCCGCCCAATTTTCTTCCTTTGCTGGAAATAGTCTGAGATTTATTGTTGTCATGAGCAGGAGTAAATCCCTTTCCAGCCTGGAAAAGAGAACAGAATATTCCCAAACCTTTTGGAATTTTACCGAATTGGTTTCTCCAGGGGAACACATATTTGCTATTGTTGCTTGCTTACCACAGCACATAATCGTACCATGGATGCATTTACGCTCTGGGAAAACGGCTATGCCAAAATGAGAATTTGGAAAGGTTTTCTAAAATTGTGACTAGCACAGCTTTCCAGCCGTAACCTGGGAAAGGTTTGAAAATCCCTGACCTGTAACACTACATTCATCCTGAAGCAGCAGTTTCCATGTAAAGTTTCTCTCTTTTCTTAGTAGTTGGCTCCTGATGCATGAGACTTGGAAATGCAATAATACCACCAAAAACTCTGGTGCTTTGATGGACCATTATTTGCAGAGCAGCTTTTTTTAAACCTCTTTTTCCAAAATTTGAAGCTGAGCAGTGGCCCAACAAATGAAATAGCATATAGCATTTTTAGGTCTCCCCCGTGGCAACGCATGCACTCTTACTTACAATAAAGTGCTTGCAGCTCGCCCATTGCTTACCATTTGTCAGCTTCATTATCTCTCTTCTCTGCTGCGTCCTAACTGGCCACCTCATGCCAGGCATCACTTCCTTTTATTTCTATGGACATGACCAAGCACAGAAGGATTCAACTTAATTAGTGTCCTTCCACTGATTGAGGTATGAGTTTCTGGACATTTCCTGTTTGGATTACTCTTGCAGCTTCATTCATTCTGTTTTCGAACACATTTTTGAACATTGACAACACATTTACACCTTCATTGATGCTTGCCATTGCACATCTATTTTCATTGCCTTTCAGCCATTCATCACCTTTATGCCTCATACCTATGCATTTATTTTAAGTTTGGTTCCTTGTTTCTTACTTCCACCCACATTTGTACCACTCTGTGGCAATCCACTGTATACCACACCACTTTACACCACCCTATGCCACGACACGCTACTCTACTCCCCTTAACTCCACTCTAACCCACTGTATTCTACTGCACTTCACTCTGTGCCACACCATACCACTAACTTTTAGTCATGCTGAACAGCAGTCAAGCTGCTGTGGAACCTGGCTAAAAGACATTGGCAAAGCCAATAGGTCTTGCATACGCAAAACCTATTGACTTTGCCACTGCTTGTTTTACTAAGGTTTATTCACTTGTGCAATAGAAACGGACAACCGTTATAGAGTGATAACTTGTATAGATAAAGATTGTATTACAAACAGAGATTTGTTGGACAGATGAAATCTAAATAAACAAGACCTCTACCTGGAGGAAACTCCATAAATATTATTGGTTAATTTATTCCTGCACTCGTATATTACTGGCTGTCTTGTTTCACCAATTTTATATAATTACCCAATCGAGGTAAGCTGTTTGTGGTCACTGTTTGTGTTAACTCTTTTTATTTTCGACAGTCTGATAGATACATCTAGTTGCAGATTCCTTACCTTAGAACTAACCCCAGTCGTCAGTCTGGATCTGGATATTTTTCCCGAGCAGTACCCCTGTGTGCCGTTAGATGATGTCGATCGGCTCCACGTCCACGCCGGATATGACGTTGTGGATCCTATATAGGCCCCAGCCTGGCACACTGACATCAGTTCTTTTCTTTCTCCGCCAGCCTCACACTGATCCAAAGTAGAACTACCCCTCAGTCATTTTGTTGACTGACCTTTTTTTTGCTTTTTTGTCAACATTTTTTGAGGGTCAACACTCGTGGTGCGTCGAGGATTTATTTGCATAAGACTGGGTTCAAGCCTTGCAAATCCTGCCATCGGGCGATGTCCGTGACAGATTTGCACCTCATGTGCCTGTGGTGTCTGGAGTGCAACCACGATTCAAAGTCGTGCTCCAGGTGCCAGGTCATGAATCGAAAAGATTTGAGAGAGAGGTCCCTGATTCCTTGCGGCCCAGTGCTTGGCTCTGCGCCTCTTCCAATCTCGGTCGATAGGAAAGTCCTAGTCGCAGAGCCCCCCTTCATCGTCGTCCCACTCCAAGTCCTCCGGATGATTTGGTAAGTCGAGACACAAGAAGAAACTGAAGAAGAACAAGCGTTTTTCAACTTCACCCCTTTCACTGGCCGACGAGATGAGGTCAAAGGAGAGTCCCTGTTCTAGGTCTCTGTCCTCGGAGCCAATGTCTGGGTCAGTGAAGGAAAGTGCCCCTTTTGTCATGATTACCCCCCATTGTTTGCCTGATATTGATGCTGGGATCCTGCTAACCAGGCCCCAGCACCAGTGTTCCTAACCAAAACTGTACCATTGTTTCCACAACTGGCACACCTTTGGCACACAGCCAAGTCCTTTGTACAAGGTACCAGTGGTACCAAAGGCTCTGTGACGAGGGAGGGTTCCTAAGGGCTGCAGCATGTATGGTGCCACCCTAAGGGACCCCTCACCAAGCACATGCACACTGCCATTTCAGATTGTGTGTGCTGGTGGGGAGAAAAAGGCAACGTCTACGCCCACAAACCGCTACCTGTGGCATAGGTAAGTCACCCCTCTAGCAGGTCCTACAGCTTTAAGGCAGTGTGCACTGTACCACAGGTGAGGCCATAGCAGCATCAGCACTATGCCCCTACAGTGTCTAAGTCCATCCTTAGACATTGTAAGTGCAGTGTGGCCATATTAAGTACTAGTGGTGGGAGTTTGTCATTACTAACTCCACAGCTCAACAATGGCTTCACTGAAGGCTTGGAAGTTTGGTATAAAACTTCTCAGCACAATAAACCCACACTGATGCCAATGTTGGATTTATTGTACAATGCACACAGAGTGCACAAAGCCACCTGTATTTTACCTAACGTTTTTATGTAAGGCTGACCAGTCTGTGCCAGCCTGCCACTAACGGACCGGTTTCTCACCCCATCAGGGAGAGCCTTTGTGCTGTCTGGGGTCAGGAACAAAGCCTGCTCTGGGTGGAGGTGCTTCACACCTCCCCCCTGCAGGAACTGGGAGTCTTGGCGGTGAGCCTCAAAGGCTCAGGCCTCCTGTTGCAGTGCCCCAGGTCCCTCCAGCTAGTGGAGATGCCCACCCCCCGGATGAAGCCCCACTTTTGGCAGCAACTCCAGCAGGAAAATTAGGAAAAACAAGTAGGAGTGACCACTCCAGTTTGGACCACCCCTAAGGTGTCCAGAACTGGTGACCTCCACCTTACAGAATCCTCAATCTTGTTTTGGAGGATCGGGACCAATAGGGTTAGGAATGTGCTCCCCTCCCCAAAGGGAGTGGGCACAGGAAGGGTGTAGACACCCTCAGGGACAGAAGCCATTGGCTACTGCCCTATGACCATTTAAAACTCCTAAATCTAGTATTTAGGGGCTCCCCTGAACCTTAGCAGATTCCTGGCAACCTCAGAAGAAAGAAGGACGACTGCTAAGCCGACCCCAGCAGTGAAGACTCCAGACGACAACTGACTTGGCCCCAGCCCTACTGGCCTACCTACAGCTTCAAAGACCCCATTTTCAAAAAGGCGACACACCCTGCATGACCAGCGACCTCTCAAAACCCCCAAAGGACTGCCTGCCGAGTAGAGGACCAAGAACTCCAGAGGACAGTGACCTGTCCAGAAGAAATCTCTAATAGGACCCTAGAGCCTCCCCGGATCTGCGAGCCCCACTCATTCTTCACCGAACGCCCGAGTCCAGGTGGCCTCCCTTTCCAGAGAAGGTCCCAGAAGAGTCCGACCTTGAGTCTACCCTGGGTTGACCCTCCTGGCCAACACAAAGAGGCCTGCAGCCTGAATCCAGAGCACCCCCCCCTGGACTGCAACCGGATCCAATGAAGATTCCTGATGCCCAAGGAAACCGCTGCAGCCGCAGTCCCCTGGCCTTGCAGCAGAGTTCTTCTGGTTCTAGTAATAAAGTAACAAAATATATCTTTGCTATATAAAAACAATTGGCCTGGAGTTAGTAATTGAGTGTGTGCTTAATTTCTTGACTGTGTGTGTACAACAAATGCTACCCTCTGATAAGCTTACCTGCTCGACCACACTACCACGAAATAGAGCATTAGTATTATCTGCTTTAGCCTATGTTAAACCTCTTGGGAACCCCTGGACTCTATACACTCTGTACCTCATTTTGTTATAGCATATAGAGAGCCAACTTCCTACAGTCTGCTTTGCGCCTCTCCAATTTTCTGGGAGCCGGAGCAACCCCTGTACCCCATCTTTGGACAGTCTGACTCTGTTGGAGCACCTTTGGGCCCTGCAGGGTCAGTAGGGGCCCCCTCCGGTTCCACGCCAGCGGCTTCAGCTGCAGGGGGTACCCATGGATCCATTCCTGGATCTGAACTGGCGTTGGTCGTACTACCTGGACCTTCCCGGATGCCGGTTACCTCGATACTCCTGACGACGCCCGTGCCCCCGGTGGCATAAACCCTACCCTCATTGCCAACTCTGAAACTGAGTCAGACTGGAGTCGCACAATGCCAACTTCTACAGGGGCCATGTCCCCTATGTCCGATCCTTACCTTTATTCTTATGGTTTGGGGTACAGTGAGGAGTGGGAGAAGTCACTGGACCCTTTAGAATACCAGCTACAAGACCCTTTGGACTGGCGACTGAACCTGGGTGAAGCCAGTGGTCTGGATATTTCCCCTGACACTGGCACGTATTCTCCCCCTATTGTGGCTATGGAGGAGGGAGCAACCTATTCCATGGTGGTGCCAAGAGCATCTGAGGTCTTGGGCCTCGACTACCTTCGGTGACAGTCAAGCCTAACCTCCTGACAGAGGTGCTTCAACCTGGGGCTTCACCCTCTGAATCCCTGAATCCCTACTGCACTTCAATGAAGCCCTTACCAATGTCCTGCTTGGTATCGGGTCCAAACCCAGCACAGGGGCTCCTGCGAACGTTGTGGTCCATGAACACCACATGCCTTTTGAGCTGTTACTCCCACACGATGTGGGATATGGTTGCACAAGTGCTGCCACAGGTTCCAGAGGAGACTCAGGATGTACTCTCTCAAGCTGTTGCTGATGGGAGACGTAGCAAAGTTCACAATCAGGTGTGGACTGAACACAACCAACTCAGTGGGCAGAACTGTTGCATCGACAGTGGCCCTGAGGCACCGTGCCTGGATGAGGATGTCTGTTTTTTCTGGGATGTCCAAGCCAATCTTCTGGACATGCCCATTGATGTCACCTGTCTCTTCGAAGACAAAGCAGACTCAGTGCCCAAGTGCTTCAAGGATTCTCGTGCTATGATCAGGTCCTTGGGCCTTGTGGCAGTCCCTTGTCCACCTCAGTCTGCTTTTCACCCCTTTTGTGGCTATGGAAGGGGCGTCCCACTTAGTCCTTTTCCCTCCAGCCACTGTGGTGCACATGCTGCCCAGCCTCTGCATGGCCAGGGACATGGGATCCACTGTCCTTGTGGATCAGGGAACCAGCAGTCCGGCCACTCCACCACCACCCATGCCCCCTACCCCTCCACCTCTGCAGCTGCCTCCAAACCATCCTAGTCTGACAATTCCACACCAGTGTCCAGTCGGAGGCAGGATTCACCATCAACTGCTCTGCTGGCAATCCATCACGTCAGACAGGTGGGTTTTGCCGATAGAATGAAAGGGCTACTTCCTCCCCTTGAACACTACCCCTCCATCCATGCCAACATCCTACGATTGGCTGTCGGAGGACCACTTGGCACTTCTCTGCAAGGAGGTTATGGCTCTCTTGGCCAAGTGAGCCATAGAAAAGGTCATTGTGCCAGAAGTAGGTGATGGTTGATATTCCCGCTACTTTCTTATGCCCAGAAAGGACAATGGTCTCTGCCCTATCTTAGACTTCTGGTCCTGTAATCTCTTCCCCAAGAAGAAGTTCAAAATTCTCTCAGGTTCTATCTGCCCTGGACCCAGGAGACTGGATGGTAGCTCTGAACTTGCAGGTCACTTAACTTACATATTCCCATCTTGCCTACCTACAGAAGTTTCTTGCGGTTTACGGTGGGCCACGAGCAATGTCAGTTCACCGTGCTCCCCTTTGGCCTTACCAGTGCCCCTCGGATGTTCACCAAAGTGATGGTGGTGGTCCCACCTCATCTACGCAGATCAGAGGCTCCAGTCTTCACTTATCTTGACGACTAGCTGTCGAAGGCCTGCTCCCCCAGTCTGTCATCTCCCACCTCCAGACTATGGCAGACCTCCTGCATTCATTGGGGTTCACTATAAACATGCCAAAGTCACGCCTGTCACCCTCTCAGATGCTCCCTTTGATCAAAGCTGTTCTGGACACTGCAGTTTCGGGCGAGTCCAGTATATTCAGGCTATGATACTGAAGTTTCAACCTCTACTGTGGATTTCTGTGAGAATGACTCTATGGATGCTGGACCTCATGGCCTCCTGCATCCTGCTGGTGACACATGCCGGATGCTATACGCGGGCTTTGCAGTGGGTCCTGAAGTTAAAATGGGAGCAGCATCAAGGGGATCTCTCCAACATGGTCCATATCTCGGAGGGAACTGTACAAAATCTTGGCTGGTGGCTAATGAACTGCGATTGGGTCAGAGGCAGATCCCTCTTGCTTCCCCAACCGGATCTAACCATAGTGACAGATGCGTCTCTCCTGGGATGGGTCAACCACCTGGGAGAGGTAGCAATCGGAGGCATCTGGTCTCTGGTGGAGACCGGACTTCGCATCAGTCTGTTGGAGCTCTGGGCGATCAGACTAACATTGAAATCATTTTTTCCCTCTCTCAAAGGGAAGGTAGCGCAGGTGTTCACGCACAGCACCACAGCCATGTGGTACTGCAACAAGTAGGGCAGAGTGGGGTCATGGACCTTTTGTCAAGAGGCTGTGTGCCTCTGGATGTGGCTGGAACAGTAGGGCATATCCCTGGTGTTTTAATATCTGGCAGGCTCTCTGAACATCAGAGCAGACAAACTCAGCTGACCATGCTTAGTCAATCACAAATGGCATCTCTATCCAGAGGTGGCACAAGGTCTCTTTCAGGAGTGGGGAGAGCCTTGGTTAGATCTGTTTGCCTCTGCAGAGAACATGCAATGTCAGCAGTATTGCATGTTTGAGTTTCTAAGGCGGCACTCGCTCGGTGCCCCTTTTCGTCTTGAGTGGAGTTCACACCTCATGTAAGCCTTTCTGCCCAAAGTTCTCAGAAAGATGAAGAACGACTAGGCCCAAATAATCCTCGTGACTCCGGACTAGGCATGAAGAATCTGGTATCCTGAGCTATTGAGCATGGCCATCGATACTCCGATCAGACTGCCCCTTCGGGAGGATCTTCTGTCTCAGGATCAGGGGATGGTTCTCCACCCAAACCTGTCCAGTGTCTGCCTTCTTGCATGGAGATTAAGTGGTGGAAGTTGACAGCTTTTGACCTTCCACCCAAAGTCTGTAATGGTATCTTGGCAGCCAGGCGCCTATCTACCAAAACGGTATGCGCTTGTTGTTGAAAGAAATTTGTGCCTGGTGTACACATAAGCTGTTGATCCCCTAGCTGGCCCCCTCTCTGAGGTTCTATTGTTTATACTGTTGTTGGCCCAGCAGGGCTGTGCTTTGGGCACTCTCAAAGGTTATTTGTCTGCAGTCTCTGCTTTCTTACAGTTGCCTGATGAGCTGTGTTCGTTTACATCCCATATTATTAATAGGTTCCTTAAAAGCCATACTCATTTGTTTACTCCTTCCCCATCCATTATGCCCCCACGTGACTTGAATTTGGTTCTAACATTCCTGATGTGTGCTCCTTTGGAGCCTCTCCACACTTGTCCTCTAAGGCTTCTCAATTTAAGAACAGCCTTCCTTCTGGCTAATGCATCTTCGTGCAGGGTGAGTGAGCTGCAGGCATTGTCATCTAAGCCACCCTACCTTTCTATCTATCCTTATAAAGTGTTGCTTCGCACACGGGCCTCCTTTCTTCCGAAAGTGGTTGTGTCCTTCCATCACCTTGCTTACTTTTTATGCATTACTGCATCCTTCTAAGGAAGAGGACCCCACTGCCTGGACCCAAAGATGGCATTGGCTCCAAAGAGTCCCAAAGTGGAGGATCAACTCTTTGCTGGTTATGTGGGTGTGAAGAAAGGTCGGGAAGTTCAGGAGAGAACCAGCTCAAGGTGGGGCGTACTAAAATGTTCTACGCATTAGCTAAGAAGAAACCACCTGAGGGTTTGCATGCTCATTTTACCACAGCTATAGCTGCAACAACTGCGTTAGCATGCGGGGTGTTCCAGTACTGGACATCTGTCAGATGGCAACATGGACGTCCCTGAACACGTTTACTAAACACCACTGCCTGGACAGTCAGGTCCATAGGGATGTGCATTTTGCCTGTTCGGTCCCGCTGGACTTTCTGGTGTGGTCTTAGTTTGCAGACTCACCTCCAGGGATGGTATTGCTTGGGTATCTATTCTAAGGTAAGGAATTTGCGACTAGATGTCTCTATCAGATGGACAAGTTGCTTACCTTCGGTAACGCCTGAACTGGTAGAGACAATATCTAGTTGCAGATATCTTACCGACCCACCCATCCTCCCCATTCTGCTAACTGATTTCTAGGGGCGGGACATCCCTTTCAGAGCCCTAGTTTTGATGCACCAGTGGTCCGTGTTCTTCATGGCTCTGCACTTCTGGCGTGGAAAGTCTTGAAAAGAAACTGACAGCGCATTAGGGTGGCGCCTATATAGGATCCGTGACATCATATCCGGTGCTGAAGGTGACAGGCGTGGAGGCAATTAATCCACCTAACGGTGCGCAGGGGTACTGCTCGAGAAAAATAGCCTGAGGGACATTATAAAGTAAGGAATCTGCAACTAGATATTGTCTCTACCAGATAAGGCATTACCGAAGGTAATTAACTTTTCCTTCTAGACTAGTGAGCCTTAGTCTGAAAATTTCTAGGTGTTCGTGTTTTTCATAACCTCACACTGACAATGTACATAATAATTGTATTGTCATGGTAAGGCCTGCATCAGAAACAAATGGCCTCCTTTATGAACTGTATACCGCCTTGAAAAGTTCCGCCACCCCATTTTAGAGATCTTCAGTGATTAATCTGTTTAGGTCTATATATGTTAACACTCCTTTAAAATATACAGAGTGGACTATAGCTTCACCTAATGGAGTGATACTTTGTGATCTCACGCCAGTGTCTATTTGCTGTATTGTTCTACCTTCCAGGACGGGTTCTTTTGAAATGCCTGAGGGACTATTTCACATCTGAAAAGTTCACTCAATCATCATTGTGTTTGTCACAATAATTTATTTGTTTCCAGTATGCACCCCATATCGGAATAATCCTGTTTCTTCACCACTTTTTTCCCAGCATTTTTAAAGCCACTAGAGCCGGCAATAATTAATTAGCAGCATTTACGCATGAAACACATGTACACAGCATTTGTGAATATGTGGTTATTCCTTGAGTACATGGCTGACACAGGACTGTATCTTGGCATTGCAAAGCAGGAGCGGTGTGGACTGAACCAAGGCAGAGACTAGGGGCCCGATGTATGACTATTCCAGACTGTGATTCACAATTTGCATTGTTTTGCGAGTCTCATTGTGGAAAGTATAACAGTGTCAACCACACTGTTTGTGATTCCCAGTGGGGTCGCAAATTACCTATCATCAGTATTCATGAGGTAGGTTGCAATTTGGAACACCATCGGGAATGGCCACTCTCATAGGGATGGTGGGCAGCATTTTTAATTTGTTTTTAAATGCGGCCCGTTTTCCTTAAAGAAAAAGAGGATGCATTTCAAACAACAAAATGAAAAGTTTTTTTTCCATTTTTTCAGAGTCTGCAGTGGTTCGTGGGACCATTACCTGCTTCGAATAAATATTTTTGCTTCCATTCACAAAAGGGAAGGGGTCCAGTGGTGGCCCCTTCCCATTTGGGAAAGGTTTACCACCAGATTGAAATTGGTGGTAACTGGAATCGGTGGAAAACCAATCATACATTCCACTGTGACTCGCAATTGGGAATGGACACTCTTGAAACATCTCTTCCTAATTGCGAGTCACAGTCCCTATTTTGTGAGTCAGTATTTGCTTGCTGGCTCAAAAAATAAGGATGGTACATTAGTAAAGGCCATTTTGTGGTCGCAAATGGTGAAATTAGCTTTTTGCAACCGCAAAATTGCTTCGTACATCGGGCCCTTATTGAATAACCATGTCTTTAGTTCTTGCAAAATTCAAGAACTGAGGAAGTGGCTTTGATGTGTGAGTCTTGCAGTTGAATTTGGTAAGTGGTGGTGTTCAACTCTGCGTCCTCTGTGCCGGAAATGACACGTGCAGTACCTATATTGGCACCACCTCGGCATGCTGACTTCAGTTCTTTCCTTCCTGCGCCAGATAGCACTGATCTGCTCTAAGCTACCACTAAGTCGTTTTTTGACTGGTCTTTTTTGACTTTTTGTCAACTCTTTTCAAGATTTCTCCTGGTGTGACGGTGTCACCAAAGAAATCAACTGGTTTCAAACCATGTGGGGCCTGTCATAGGCAAATGTCGGTGACAGACCCTCACTTAGTATGTTTGTGGTGCCTGGAGGCAGGACACAAATCCAAAGTATGTAAGGACTGCTGCACCATGCATCCAAAGGCACTGAGGGAGCAATTCCTCAAACTCCTTGCAGCTGACGTCTGTTGACTCTGTGACCCTTGTGGTCCCGTTTGTGTGGGTGGTCCTGGGACTGATCACCTATCCCCTTCAGACGTTGATTGTTGCATCAATTGCAGTCAATTGGGAAAGTTGGGCATGTCCCACAGGCACAAATTGAAGTCCAAACGCTCCTTGACTTCACATCGTCCATCAAAGTAATTCGATGAGACAAAAGAGCATCTGCACTCCAGGCCCCGTGAGTTGGCAGGGCCTGATCCCGGGTCCGCTCTGTGCTTCATTGATGTTCCCAGAGCAGGAGCCTCCCCCTACCCCCCCAACTAAAATAATTTTATGGGATCATGCACCTCATATTTGGGCAGCCGGGACCTTCTTTTCTGCCTATGAGCCCGCAGGCACAGGAGAGGCTCCTACTGGGACCATGGCGGCAGGGTTTGCCGTCTCTGCCGGTTGGGCCCCAGGGATCCTTGCTGGATCCAGTGGGGAGCTGCTGGTGAGACCAAGATGTTTATCTGTGCATGCTCTAGTGCCAGCAGTGCTGTTCCTATCATCTTTCCCAACTCTGATATGGAGCCAGATGGCTGTCGTCCAATGCTGCATCCTTTGCTGACCAATGAGATTCTTCTAGGAGCGGAACCAGTACCTTATTTGATGGATGTTGTGGGAGGCGTTTAGGATTTGTCAATGGAGCCTTATGGAATGAACAAGCTGAGGAACAAGACAACTGATATGAGGAACTAGGTGAGGCCAGTGTTGGACACAGCCCCTGACACTAGCCTTGTTTCCCTCCTATTGTAGCTACAGAGCAGGGAGCCCCGTTTGCAATGGTGCTGTGCAGGGTGACAGAAGTCCTGGACCTTAACCTACCCTCAGTGTCAGTCAAAACGAATGTCTTGACGGAGGTGGCACAGCCGGAAGTCGGCCCCACCATAACCCTTATTTCCATTCAATGAAGCCCTTATGGATGTCCTACTTGGGGCCTGGTCCAAGCCCAGCAGAGGAGCCCCTGTGAATAGGATGATTGCCCACCACCATCACCCTGCTCCTGAAGATCCCAGTTTCCTTCCCTGGCACCCTATTCTGGAGAGCTTGGTCCAAGCCTCCTCATCCCATATCCACCCTGGCTCGTGTTCTCTACCACTTCACTGGATACCGAATCCAAGAGGCTGGACATCTTCGGTAAGAGAATGTTCTCTTCTACCACTGGGGTGGGGTGGTCAGTGAACACAGCTTGCCTGTTAGGCTGTTACCCAAACACACTATGCACAAGTGCTGCCTAACGTCCCAGAGGAGGCCTGGGCCAGATTCTCTCAGGCTGTTGCCAATGAGAGGGATGCGGCTAAGTTCATGATCTGATGTGGACTTAACCCGACTGGCTCACTGGGTAGAGCAAATTCTTCATCTGAGGCCTTGCAGTGCCATGCCTTGCCTAGAACATCTGGCTTTTTAGGGAATGTCTGGTTCCTTCATGGACATGCCCTTTGATGGCTTTTGCTTTTTTAAAGAGAGGTGGATTCAGTGCTGAAGCACTTGAAGGACAGCAGGACCTACTGGCTCACTTGTGGTGACGGAAGGGGTCTACAGCCGTGTCCACATCCTCCTAGTCACTATGGCCAGCAGGATTCCCAGACATTTCCTAGCTCCCCCGGGAACTTCTGTTTCCTAGCCTCTTTAGTCTGCCCTCAGACCATTCAGTGGGAGGTAGGATACGCCACCTTCTCCCTCAAAGGATATTAAGGATATGATTCTGACTTTTCACCCTCTAACCTAGATTTTGGTAGACTGACTCTGATGCTCATTGTGTCCTGCTGGTGACACATGCACGCTGGCGTATGCAGGCTCTGCAGTTGGGCACGAAGGCCCAATGGGCACAGCATCAGGGAAATCTCTCCCAAGTGGTCCAGAACTCAGAGGGAAACTGCAAAAGGCCTAAAGAGGTGGCTAACAAACTGCAGTTTGGTAGATGGCAGCCCCTCTCCCTTCCCCAACCAGATCTAATGCTAGTGACAGATGTGTCACTCCTGGGCTGAAGCTGCCATCTGGGAGAGGTGGAGATCAGAGGACTCTAGTCTCCTGTGGAGTCTGAGCTCCGCATAAACCTGTTTAAGCTTTGCTTGGCAATAAAAGCCTTTCTTCCTTCAATCAAGGGAAAGCTGGTGCAGGTGTTCATGGACAACGCCAGCGCTGTGTGGTACTTAAAAAAACTGGATTTGGTGGGGTCATGGACCCTGTCTCAAGAGGCTCTGACCCTCTGTACATGGCTAGAACATCAGGGCATTTCCCTGGTGGTTCAGCATGTGATGGAATCTTTGAACACCAGAACTGACAAATTCAGCCCCAGCGGATCATGAATGTTGTCTCCATCAAGAGGTGTTACAAAGTCTTTCAGCAGGTCAGAGAGCCTTGGGTAGACCTTTTCCCTACCGCTGAGAATGTGCCATGTCAGCAATTTTGTGCACTGAAGTTTTCAAAGCAACCCTTGCTCGGAAACTCTTTTTGTCTCGAGTGGAGCTTCAGCCTCCTGTTCGCCAGTACCACTCTTGCCTAGAGTTCTGAAGAAGATCAGCACCAACCAGGCACACATCATTCTTATGGCTTCAGATTGGGCACAAAGAGTCTGTTGAGCATGACCATCGACTACTGAGGATCTTCTTTTGCAGCAACAGGGCTGGGTTTTGCACTCAAACATGTGCAACTTCCACTTGCATGCATTATAGATTAAGTCGTGAGAGTTGACAGCCTTCGACCTTTCCGCCCAAAGTCTGTGATGTTATTCTGACAGCCCGGTTTCCCTCCACCAGGTCGGTATATGCCTGTCATAAGTTTGTGTCACGGTGCACTTCCCACAACATTGAACATATCTTTGCACCTTTATTGAGGG
Organism: Pleurodeles waltl; assembly: GCF_031143425.1. Taxonomy (NCBI): domain Eukaryota; kingdom Metazoa; phylum Chordata; class Amphibia; order Caudata; family Salamandridae; genus Pleurodeles; species Pleurodeles waltl. The sequence goes on along the minus strand of NC_090444.1, from coordinate 631,325,014 downwards.
TTCTTTTGTTTGCCCTATCATTTGCCCAGCAGGATTCTACTATTGGCACTGTCAAAGGGTATCTTTCTGCATGTTCTACATTCCTGCAGTCGATGGGCCAACTATCTCTTTTCAATTCCTCTGTTGCAACCAAGCTCCATAAAGGTCTGCCGCATGTTTGCCCCCATGCCATTTATCATGCCTCAGTGGAACTTCAACCATGTTCTCACTTTTCTGATGTATGCACCATTTGAACATTTGCACAATTGCCCTCTTCGGCTACTTAGCATAAAAACTGCCTTTTTTGTGTCCATTACATCAGCCAGGGGGGTCAGTGAATGCAGGCCCTCTCAGTGCACCCTCTGTACACTTCCTTTTACCTGGAAAACTGGCCCTCTTGACATATGCCTCCTTCCTTCTGTACGATGTCACTCCCTTCCAAAGAGGAGGAGAGACTCGACCGTCAGCTCCTAAGAAGAGTGTTGTCCTCCTACCTTGATCACACAAAAGAGGTCCGGGTGCATGATCAACTCTTCGTGGGCTTTGTAGGAGCCAAAAAAAAAGGAAGGCTGCGCATAAGTGGACCATCTTGTGATGGATTGTCCTGGCATTATGATCTACTGCGCGTTAGCCAAGAAACAGCCCCCTAAGGGCTTGCGGTGCACTCTACCAGAGCCAGGGCTGCGACCACTGTGTTAGCACGCTGTGTTCCTCTCCTTGACATCTATCAGGCAGTGACATGGGCATCACTGCACACGTTCACAAAATATTACTGCCTGGACAGTGAGGTCCGTTGTGATGGAAATTTTGCCTTGATGGGCATTTCCCCTGTTTTTTCCTGCAGGACTTTTTAGTCTAATCAGGCTTGCAGACCCACCTCCATGGAGGTATTGCTTGGGTATCTCGTCTAAGGTGAGGACTCTCCAGCTAGAATTCCCTGTTAGATAAACAAGTTACTTACCTTCCGTAATGCCTTATATGGTAGAGACTTTATCTAGCCACATATTCCTTACCATTGCTTTGGACTTTCTCACCTTGCAAACTAGTAAAGGTATAATAAACACAATTTTTAAGGGCCTTAGTCTTTTCCCCACCAGTGGTCAGTTTTCATCAGGGCTCTGCGCTCCTGGCTTGGTAAGTTGTGAAAGTAACTGATGTCCGCAGGCGATGGTGTACCTATATTGGGACTGTCTACATCATTTCCGGCACCTGTGACACAGAGCCGAACAACGCCTTCTACTGGTGCTGGGTACGGCTCAAAAATCTTCCTGATCCATTCTAACGCCAGGGGATATTCTAAGGTAAGGAATCTGCAGCTAGATAGTCTTTACAAGATAAGACATTACCGAAGGTAAATAACTTGTTCTTCAAGGTGAGAAGGGAAGCAGAGGATTAGCAGTGTTGGGTGGAAGAAAGAGCAGAGTTCCTGGTGCTGGGCAGGACATGATGGGGTGAAGGCAGGCTTGCCATTGACATTTCTTTGGCATACAAACGTGTACCTGAGCTGCAGCTGCCATTAAGTAGGAGGGGGAGGAGCTTCAAGGTGGTGGGTAGGACTCAACGAATGGCATTTAGGGAGAGCAGTGCGGGAGAAGAGATGGGATTGGCCACCGTGGGGGGAGAATGGTAAGAAGTATAGCAAACAAGCGGGAAAAGGAAAGCAAGGAGGAGATGAGCAAGCACTTTGGAGTGCATTTTTTTTTTAAAAGGGCTACAACTAAAAGGCAAGCAGGTGGCAAGAATTGAGTGAACAAGGCAGAGTGAAACATGAAGAATGAAAGGCAACAGTACAGAATAGTGGCAAAGAATGAATGAGCAATAGAAAACTGCAAGGAAATGGTGAGAAGTGCTCAATAAAGTGGCAATGAACAAAAAGAAAATAGAAAGTAAAAAAGCCCTGCAAGCAGTAAAGGAGATCATAGGCCAAAGCAGCAGAGAAAGTGGTGAAGCAGGAGAGTAAGAGAGAAACTGATGGTCGGTATCGGAGTGAGGTCAAGGTTGTAGTGCTTTGTGGCAGCACTTGAGCTGGATCCAGATGGGCTGGGCCTGGTTGGAGGACCAGACCCAGGTAAGGGTGCCCACGTACGGGTGCAGGCACAAGGCAGTGGCCAGTCGAAGCATGTTTAGATGCATTAGCACATTAAAGCCAGAACTGTTGGCTTTTACAGTGCTTGTAGCTGGATATGAACATGATTGATACATAGTTCATTGCTCTTTGTATATCCTGGGCTTGTGGTTGAATGGTTGTTGCAAACACTGTTAATATTCAAAAATAAAATATACAGATTAACTAAGGAGGCTACATCAGTGCGGTGAAGGTGACTGTACCTTCCCCCATAGTTTAGAAGACCAAGATAAGGGGGGAGGGGTTGCTTCTGCTGGCTGGGGGAAATGGCTTGCCCTGGGGTGGCTGGCTTGAACTGCTGCCTCGGTAGACCAAGGAGTCAGACCTGCTGGGGCTCGGGGGGAGTAGGGCGGCATGTGGCTGGCTTCTGTGAGGGGCAGTGGAGGACACCGGCATCAGGCGGTACCCAGTCCCCTAATAGTAGTGACTGTAGACCTAGAGGTGCTGGCTAAAAAAGGCCAAGCAGGCAATGGTGTGCACTCAAGCAAGGCCAGGCAACTGAGCTGGAGGCAGATCGAACTCCACCAGGAATAGGACTGGAGGCGCAAACGGTGGCACTACTGGTGGCTATTGGAGAAACTAAGGTGGCACTGAAGGGCAAGATTGATGCAGTGGCCCTTGACTTGGGTCTCATGCACGTGGATCTGCACAAACTGATGGGCAGAGTGGGGGAGACTGAGACTGCTGTGACTCAACTGCAGCTCATTGCAGCAAACCATGAAAAACAACGGAAATCTCTCTGGCAAAAAATAGGGCAGCTCCAAGAGACATGGAGGGATGATCCCAACTAAATAATGTTTGAAGAGGTGGGCCTACAGGAGTGGATCGAGGGCCAAAGTGTGGCACTTTATATAGAAGACTGGCTTCTAACGGTGGTCATGAAAGGCAAGGCCTCTAAGCTTTTCATGGTGAAGAGAGCCCCTAGGGTGGAAATAGTTAGACTTTTTAACTACCGTGATAGGTATGGCATCTTCCAATGAGCCGGAGTGCATGGACCTTGGCAAGTAGAAGTGGCGTCAGTAAACATATACCCTGACTACACTCAAGCAATCCAGCACCAGAGAGAAACATTTGTGCTAGACAAAGACCGATCCCACTTTTTCAATTCAGCATCAGAAGCCTGCACTTGGCTGTAAGGCAAGGGTTGCATGTGGCACAATGGACAGGAGACCCCAGGACAGGATGACTGGTGTGACCCTAAGACTATACGCAAACCACACCGTCACTCAAAGACAGCTCCGACGAAGAATCAGATGAGCACAGAGAGGGCAAGGATAGTGGTGTAACTGCAACGGACCTGGTCAGAACCCACAAGCAACAGATGGGCTGAATTGATACACTTCTCAGACAGTTCAGAAGACACTTCTTAGGGCTTCCTGCAGAATGGACAAACCAGAGGTGACCCCCCATGACGGCCGACTTGTTGAGATGAGGGCAGAGGTGCTGAAAAGGATCCAAGTGATGACTGGACAGTTCATTCGGCCCTATGAGGCCAATCCCAGGCGCACAATCAGAGCTGACTGGTGGGCCGGCGAGCAACACCCCTGCGATAGAAGGCACTTTCGGCTCTAGTCTAGAGACAAGTCTTGTTTCAAGTTTTAGTCATAATTTTGGAGCAACAGGCATCTTAGGATTGGGGAAGTAGGTCGTTTTTTAGACCGCAGAGCAAGGTGATTGGCATGGGGCTCGATTGTTCGAGGGCATGTGGGCTGCAAGCTGGGTCTCGAAAAGAGGGGACTCTATATCCTCACAGACAGATGACAAATGGGGAGTGAGACCTAAATCCGATCAGGCTGGGGATTGAACCTGGAGATCGTCTCCTGGAACGACAATGGTCTGGATGATAAGCTCAAGAGAGGCGTGGTACGGAGATACGTGCTTCGTCACGACCCTGACATAGTCATGCTGCAGGAGACTCAATTGTTGGGGGATAACTGAAATTTTGGGTAGAGGCTATTATGCATGCAGGCTTTGCAGGGGAGTCCCAAGAGTGGGATTCCTGGCCCATAGATCCCTACCACTGGAGTTCATCAATACTTGGGTCAACAAGAATGGGTGCCAGTACACAATACAGGGCTGGTGCTATAATGAGAACGTGGTGCTGGAGTCATAGTACTTCCCTCCAGGCTTATATTCCTCAGACCTGGGGCGTTTGGGGTCCGGGCTAGTGGGTGCTAGGGACCCACTGACCATTATTGGGGGTGACCTTAACCTAACTACATGGGGATCTGGATAGAGTGACGACGATTGCCAAAAGACGAAAACACACAGCTGGCCACCTTCGTGGAGTCCATGGGACTGGTCGACCTATGGCAGGTGGCACACCAAGGACAACGCCAATACTTGTTTGCATCTAGTTCTCTGGGTGCCTTGTCTCAACTGGACTACCTTTTGGTACCCAAGCATCCGATGGACAGATTCTCTGCCACAGATTTTCTCCCCCAGGGCATATCTGACCACTCAGCCTTGACCACAGTGGTTTATATGGGAGTTCTGGGTTGGGTAGTGACGCAGAGACTTGACACCTGGGAGCTGAGGGACAGTGACACCAGACAGCTAGTGACCACAGCTACGGATCAGTATTTTGCAGAGAATGAGGCCTCTTTTCACTCGGCAGCTGACATGTGGGAGTCTTATAAGACTGTCATGATAGGCCAGCTAATTGCATGGGGGGGCAGGCAAGAGAAAGGTAGGGAGGCAGAATGCAGGAAACATGAGGAGGAGATGCTGATGCAGCTGGAAACTGAATATGTTGCCACTCAATTTAGGGACCTGGCCGATAGAATAGAGGAGGTGAGGCAGGATTACACAGCTACGGCTCAGTATTTTGCAGAGAATGAGGCCTCTTTTCACTCGGCAGCTGACATGTGGGAGTCTTATAAGACTGTCATGAGAGGCCAGCTAATTGCATGGGGGGCAGGCAAGCGAAAGGTAGGGAGGCAGAATGTAGGAAACATGAGGAGAAGCTGATGCAGCTGGAAACTGAATATGTTGCCACTCAATTTAGAGACCTAGCCGATAGAATAGAGGAGGTGAGGCAGGATTACACAGCTTTGGGGTGGCAGGACGCAAGAGTCCAAATCTGAGCCACTCAGGGCAGATTGTATGAGGTGGGTAATAAGGCTGACAAACTCCTTGCCTGGATGGCCAAGAAAGAAGGACAGAGATGGGTTTTAGGGATCAGAACTGAGGAGCAATGGTTAAGAGAGACCCCTCGGAAAAACGTGCAGGAGTTTGTGGCATACTTAGAGAAGTTATTTAGGGTCTGCACTATGACTGACCAAGGCGATCTGGAGACCTTTATTAGGGACCTTCGGCCCTCTCGACTCGAACCTGACCAAGTAGAGTTGCTAGACAGAGAGATTATTGAGGGAGAAGTGGCTGAAACTATCTCCCTACAGAACACTGGCAAACACCCCGGCCCCAATGGCTTTCCCATAGAATTATTTTTTGAAGTTTAACATCTAAAATAGTGAAACCGATGCTGAATGTGATTACCAAGGCCAGGGAGGTGGGTACTGCGCCACGAGACCTTAGAGAAGCAACGATCGTTCTGATGCACAATGATGGAAAACCTACGAAAGACTGTGCCTCCTATAGGCCAATCTTGCTGATCAATGCTGAAACAAAAGTTCTAGCTAAGATCATGGCATCTCACACAGGTGATAGGCTCCTAGGTTGCCACTGACCAATCTGAGTTCATGCCTTATAGGGTCACAAGACACAATCTAAGGAGTCTGATGGGTTGCTTGCCACGTAGAGAAGAACTTAGTGATTCAGGAGGAGTCCTGGCCTTGTACGCCAAAAAGGACTTTGACTCACTAGAATGGCCATATTTGATGATGATATTTGGCAAGATAGGCTTTGGACCATATATCTAATCCTGGATTGGCCTACTATACGAAGACCCTGTGGCAAGAGTCCAGGTTAATGGGGCACACTCCAATAGCTTTAGGCTATCCAGAGGCAACAGACAATGCTGCCCACTATAGCCCTTATTATTTCTGGTGCCACATGAACCGCTGGCGTCATGGATCCGACTGAACACAAAAATATGAGGCCTCTGATGGGACCCAGAGTGGGAGGATGTCATCTTCTTATACTTTGATGATATCCTCCTGTAATTGACAAATCTTGTACCCCAAACCCTGCAAATTCTAGAGATTTTTGGGACCTATGCAGGGTGGCACATTAATTGGCACAGTATATGGAAGAGAGCAACACATACATTTAGGATGGCAAGGCAGATTAACTCTGGAGGTCCCGCTAAGGGACTCAGACCTCTTGACTGATTTGCATGCGGTGCAGGGGTATAGGAAGTGGGATTTCTTGGGGACGGGTGGTAGAAGGGAACTGTGATCTTCTCTGCTGACTTAGAAGTTGACTATGAGCTGACAGAGAGCTATATTTTGCGATACCGGCAGATTCAATACATTTTGAGAAAGTGTGAGGCCCTTCGGGGGCATATAAAGGGAAAAAACTCCATTGGATTACAGGGTATTGGGTGCTCCCCTGACAAAACACACAGTGTCCCAAATCTACTCTACATTGTTGAACAGTAGTCTTCCATTGCATGAACCTCTTAGAGATAAATAGAAAAGAGATCTGGGAAGACTTGAAGATGATAAGGTCGCAATCAGGATGTGATTCCACTTGATCCAATTAAAGATCCTGCACAGGGCATACTTCTGTCAGAACGTTCAGAATTGCCCCTCCGCCATTATATCCCTTCTGGATAATAGGTTTCGGGGGCCGTGCCCCAAAAGGGAGGAGAGGGGAAGTGGAGGAAAGAGAGACTGCCTCAGAAGTGATGTGACACTGGCTCTGGTCTGTTCAGCTATTCCCTGGGAATGTGTGTTCTCTTCTCACTGCCTCTTCTGTGAGGTTATCAAAGGTTATTCTACATCTGTTAGTATGAAGCACAAATATCACTTAACTAACTTCTGACATATTGCTTCTCTCTTTTGTAAAAATGAATTGTAGAAAAGTAGTGCAGCTCTCCAGACTCCATTTCAAAAGTTACTTGAATTCTAGCGCTCTGAACTCTAGTTGAGAATACTGTAGTCAACACCCTTGCTCAGCCTGTAGAAATTCTATTATATATCTGTATAACTGGATTCAAGTTCCTTGAAACTCGATCACAGTGAATTGTCAATAAATAATATAACAGTTCTGTTGCTAAACGTCCTTACCTTTCTTCTTCCAGTAAGATCATTATCACATGCTTTTTCCCCCCACAAGAATTCTAAAACCAGGAAGTTCCATACGTATTTCTTTGACCAGGAAAAAACTTGAAATGAGGCTCTCAAAAACGAGGAATACCTCGATGTGCACACCAAAACTGAAACAAAATAAAACTTTTAACATAAACGTCTAATGGAGCGTGCACGAAGAAGGAACACTGCGGTTTCTCCCCAGGCGACAGATGAAGTGTACAGAGACTCCGCACATGCGCAGTGGTTCCTTTGCAGCTGCTCGCGCTGACGGCTGAAAAACTAGACCGCGGAGCACCCATTTTACATAATGTGCCCAACATCTTCTACACACAGTAAGAACTTGTGTGACCATATTTCTTCTGCAGTTCTTCGGTAAGTAGACACGCATGAATTGCGTGTGCTAGCACGCCTTGTCCTTAGTAAGTAAACTTACAAGGGGACGCGTATAGGTTGATGAATCTTTTGGATCGCTTACTGTAGAGTATCCTAGCCAAGTGGTGACCAGAGTAAAATCCACAATAAGTCCAACCAAACTTATAACACCAAAACCTAGTTTAATGAGAAAAGATTATCACTCTCAAGAAGGTTAGTTCGTTTTATTCCCTCTTAGTTACAATTCTAATCAAAACCTTTATTTCGAGAATTTATGGTTAATCAAATTTTATTAGTATCATGAGCAATAATCCATCTAGATTTTTATTAAAAGCAAAAACAACATTAATTTGACTTAGCAAAATTATAACATTGATTAATTGAGCAATGCAAGTTGGTCAGTCAAAGTCACCCTTAGTCACCCTTGTCAGCCTACCGAACTCTGATTAGCATCAGCATGTGGGTCTTCATGCGAAAAACAATTTAGTCAAAAATCAATAATTTGGAAAAAATCTAACTAAGAGAGAAAAACATTTAAACAGCGCAGTTGGTACCTAGAAAGGAAAAGCATGCATTAGTCAATCAACATTTATAGCTACCTATCCAGGATAGATCAGCAACAAGTCAGTTTTCGTCTCCAGGTCATCAGTCATCAGCAGGAATCGGGCTCAAAAGGAGCAAGCCCAAATATCAGCACTTCGGACAGCTTCTTCTGACGTCATGAACTTTCACCTCTCCACTCTGATTTCTCTTCTCGTATCATGACTTTTTATTAGGGTCTCTCAGTCCGTCCCACAATTTGCTAATTGGTCAACCTTATCTGGGGTTATAACTCTAATCTATAGTTTTTGTTTACCACTCGTCTGCGTCTACACAGGCATCAAGTTCCATTAACATGATTGGTCTGTCCATCGATGAGAACGTAATCCGGCTCTCCAGGTAACAAAATTGTTGCCCATAGCTTTTAGTCAGTGGTTCTACTGTTCGAGTCCTGGGAAAGTACATTTAGCCTACTGTACACTAATTGTATCAATTTGTTCTGATCGTCTCCTGTCTGCTGGTGCGTTTGCAGAAATCTCTAGCAGAGCTCATCTCTGAACTCTGTACAGTTCAAGGTCTTTTCCTCTGGTTTCAGTCCTGTGCGGCTCATCGTGTCTCCACGTTTAAGCATGCAAGGCCCAACGCCGACCAGGCTGCTAGTTCGACTAAGTTAAGGATACGAAGCATCATAAAACATAAGTTATATCATTAGTAATGGCATATTATTACATATTTCATACAAATTTTGCATTATTTTAGTACTGTTAACACAGATGGTGACCACTCCCCGTGGGCACCTTTTTCACATTACACGTTATTTTCAATTATTAGTTATCAAATATCATTTTTCTCATTAATATGTATATGCAAATCATTAGAATATTCTCATATTAGCATATCTGCTGCAACAGTCCCTCCTCTGATGACTAAATATGTCATCACACCTTCCTTTTGTCAATCATTACAAATTACTCTCAGCCACATTTTGATCTCTTTTGTTTACATTTTCCTTATAGATTCTTCTTCTGGGTTGTCCTTCCCTCCTCTGATTATTTTTATCCCTTTTCACTTGAATTTTGTGCCATAATTTACATGCCCCCCATACTCCTAATATAGCAATGATCACATTCAGTATTCCTTGGACAATTTTCCACAATATTCCACTCCAAATTTGACTAAACCAATTACCTATTGTGACAAATCCATTTCTAACCTTTTTCCAAACTCCTGGTTCCTTCAGCTCCTTCAAATCCTTACTTGCATTAGTTAGATTAGTAAGCAAATCTTTTATCTCATTCTCGCTTTCAGGTATGTATTAACAACAGTGCCTCTCATTAATCATTTTGCAGACTCCTCCATCTTTCGCCAATATTATGTCTAAAGCAAGCCTATTTTGAAGCGTCATAGCTCTATCCGCAGCTAATTCAGTGTTTAGTAAAAGTATAGCCCCTGTAAAGTTAGTTAACATATTATCTACTATAGTTGACAGCTTTCTAATCTTGTTTGCGTTTAATATAACTCCTACAGAAGGAATTAATGCTCCAAAAACATCCTCCACTATTGCAGAGGCAGTTTCTCTCCTTTGTCTCTTTTGGTGTAACTCAATCATTTTTGGTATCTTTTTCAAATCATCAATCTGATAAATCTTAGGAAAAGCTATTCCCAAGTAACACGTCCCATACCATCCCTTAGGGAGTCGGTAATAAGCATTAAGTCCAGAAATATAGTAAATTCCAGGAATCACAGGATCTGCACCATTCAACATGAAGTCCATTTACTCTGAAACAAAAACACATGCCTACATTCACTCGTTCCCACAAATAAAGTGCCAGTGCGTGATTTTGGCCTATATATACAAAGCTTCCCTACATGTAATGCATCTAAGACTAATTTCCCTTGTGTTTTATTAGCAGTATAAGCATAGATGTGTTTGTAAGTCCTCTTCTCTAACCCTTTTTCTAGTTTTTCTTTTAGTGCTTTTCTTCTATCATCTGTATGTCCGATAAAGCTCTTTTCCATAGGGGTTAATAAGCAAGTCAAATTGTTACGGTGCACATAAGCTGTGCCAAAAGTTAATGTAGGCTCAAAGAATCCTCTAACCAATACTATATCATGATCCTTGGCTATCTTATTCAAATACCTAATTATAGGAGCAAAGGAAAACACTAGATCATAATTTGAATAAAAATACTGAATATACTCCTGATTATAAAAGCGAGTTAGTAGCAAACTACAAGTTATTCCGTATGTCAAAGGTAGACTATGATAAGTGACCCCTTCCTCCACAGAGGAAGGTATTTGTGTGCACACAAGACAATCCTTTGCATCCATCGTTTCCACATATTCACTCAATAAATGATAAAAGACGTTAGAAGACAATTCCCCTCTAGCGTTAGCATAATCATGCTAATAATGCTCATCTAGCTTAAACTTCTTTATAGCTGTGTAGTAGTCTCAAAAACAGGTGTAACACTTGCTTCTCTCACCTCATGAATTGACATTCCCACAATCATTATTATAAACAATATTCCACACACAATCGCCATTCCTACACTCAAAAATCTACAATACTTAATATGCCTAACATTATTATCTAATCTAGCCATGATCTGTAAAGGATCAGAAAGCAGAGTTTCAACTCTTAATTAATATGCAACACAAAAAAAATATATATATACTTCTTTTCTTCACACTTAAATTTCACATAACAGGACCCCTTCGCTTCCTTTGTCAAAGTCGGTTAGCAACTGGTCATCTCCAGGGTTTACATGTCATATCAGGCTTTTAATGTCTTTTTCCGGTAAAATCAATAATCTCAATTCTCTTTATTTCGGCTCAACGACTCAGTCTATTTGATTTTCTCCTTCAGGTTGCATCAAAATACTGATTCGGAACCTCTCTATCAAAGCAAAAGGATATAAACTCGTTTTGCCAATCACTTGTTGCTGCATATGGCCACTCTGGTCCCGCGTATTTGCGACTTGCAACTCTCTTTCTTTTCAACTTCCTTTCTCCCATTAGCTCACCATCACTTAATTCATCTTTTTTTGTGGTGTCTAATTCTTCCTCTATTATCTCATTTATTACCAAGTCCTTTTTCTTGCCTATTTGAGACTCTGGCCAATGATCTCCTTTTCATATTCCTTCTGTCAACAATCGCTTCAAGATCGGACTTTTCTCCTTTACCTTGTCTGAAGTGCCTTCTCTTGATGGACAAGCTATGGGCTCAGAAGGAGTCAGATAACTTTTGCTTCGACCTGTCTCGACTCTTTCCCCCTAAGTTTTCCGGCACTTGATCTCCTTGTGGTTCAGCACTCTTTGTTTTTGTGAGAGTCTCTCCAGTGCATGGCTCTCTGGTCACTTCTGCTGCTTTTATTTCCTGTTCTCCCTCCTGATTCTCCACACCTTCGTCTCTTACTGGGGTGATCGAGCCTTCTTCCACCATCTATGGGTCCACTTCCGGCTCAACTTGCTCCTGTTCTGGTTCAGGTATAACTATGCATTTTGCAGCTGCAGGTGTTCTCAGTAATACTTCAGCTAGTGACTTTTGTATCTTCTTTATCCTTCTGTTGAGCTTCAGCTCTTGCTGCTGTCTGGTCACTAACTCCCAAACTGCTAAAGCCTCAAACTGTGCCGGTCTCGGTAACGGTCTCATGTCATACAATGATGATCACAGTTGATACAAAACTCTCAAATTGAACGTTCCATGTTCTGGAAAGGCTAATGTCCCTTGATTCTTAGTCAATTTACTACATTGTTTCAACCAAAGACACGAAGCTATGCCCTGTTCCGTCATCACAAGATACGCCGGAGAATCCTCCGGGGGAGTCGGTTCTCCCACTGACGTTTTAATGTAAAAATCACCTCTCATCACACTCTTTAATGCCTTGAAAAACTTCATTTTGCCTATTTTGTGTACTATAAATTCAATAAATGAAATGACTTTTACTCCCACGGTTCCCTTCACCCGCTTACTCAACCAATTGCCTCCCTCGGACGGCTGCCAATCCGGTCACGGCTCTTCTCACTAACCAACCCATCCCAGCGCGGCACACACTGATGTCACACTGACTCACAGCGGCTGACAGTCTTGCGGCTCATCCTTCTCAGCTCAATTTCTCTCAACTAATGCAATTATTGCAAGCATCTTCACCAAATAATAACTAAAACAAACCTGCTGGTTTACTACAGGAAGGGACACAATCGCTTCAGGGACCTTACCGATTTTCACTAATGGCACTTTCTAGCTCCTTAGCTATTCCTCTTTCTCAGTCCCCCACATTCGCAAGTAAAATTTGACCTGCTAACTTTACTCTCAACTGGTCTCTGGGTCTGTCCTGGTGCACGTAGGACTCACCAAACCTCATTTGAAGCTTCTTTTATTCATCTAATCATTCACTCTGACTTGTTGACCACGCCTGATCAACCTAATAAACCAGACAGATTACAACATATACCCAAGTGTCTCCTACAGTTATTAATATACTCTGGAGTCTTCGACCACTCAGGGTCCGTACATCACCAACAGCCTTGTGAACAATTTTTGAGCACAAAGCGCCACACACATGTGAAGTTCGACGACTTCCCTACTCTCACACCTTGGAGTAGGCACACTCCTACTAAACCCTAAACTGGAGTACGCAGACCCCCTACTTTTACCTCTCATACATCACAATTCACCTACGATCTGCTTAAGCTTATCCAAGTGCAATCTACTACTCTCATACTATTTCAGACACGCTGAGAACATACTCAATCTTACCAACGGGATCCAGGGCCTGGGAAAGTCATTTCTGGGCTTAAGGGAACATCATCCTTGCTACCATTGCCATTTTAGAAAAACAAAATTCAAACCTCATAAAATACAAACAACTAAACTTAACTGAAACTACCACCATAACCACTAGTCACCACCTAACTAGTTTCCCTAAGGAAACTAACCATCAAGCTGCTACCAAAAACTGCTAGCGCGCCTTGTCCTTAGTAAGTAAACTTACAAGGGAACGCGTATAGGTCAATGAAACTTTTGGATCGCATAGAGTATCCTAGCCAGTGGTGACCAGAGTAAAATCCACAATAAGTCCAACCAAACTTATAACACCAAAACCTAGTCTAATAAGAAAAGACCATCACTCTCAAGAAGGTTAGTTCATTTTATTCCCTCTTAGTTACAATTCTAATCAAAATCTTTATTTCGAGAATTTATGGTTAATCAAATTTTTTTAGCATCATGAGCAATAATCCATCTAGATTTTTATTAAAAAGCAAAAACAACATTAATCTGACTTGGCAAAATTATGACATTGATTAATTGAGCAATGCAAGTTGGTCAGTTAAAGTCAAAGTCACCCTTAGTCACCCTTGTCAGCCTACCTAACTCTGATTAGCATCAGCATATGGGTCTTCATGCGAAAAACAATTTAGTCAAAAACCAATAATTTGGAAAAAATCTAACTAAGAGAGAAAAACATTTAAACAGCGCAGTTGGTACCTAGAAAGGAAAAGCACACATTAGTCAGTCAATATTTATAGCTACCTATCCAGGATAGATGAGCAACAAGTCAGTCTTCATCTCCAGGTCATCAGTCATCAGCAAGAATTGGGCTCACAAGGAGCAAGCCCAAATATCAGCACTTCGGACAGCGTCTCCTGACGTCATCCACTTTCGCCTCTCCACTCTGATTTCTCTTCTCGTATCATTACTTTTTATTAGGGTCTCTCTCAGTCCGTCCCACAATTTGCTAATTGGTCAACCTTATCTGGGGTTATGACTCTAAGCTATACTTTTTGTTTACCACTCGTCTGCGTCTACACAAGCATCAAGTTCCATTAACATGATTGGTCTCTCCATCGATGAGAACATCATCCGGCTCTCCAGGTAATGAAATTGTTGCCCATAGCTTTTAGTCAGGGGTTCCATTATTCGAGTCCTGGGAAAGTACATTTAGCCTACTCTACACATAATTGTATCAATTTGTTCTGATCGTCTCCTGTCCGCCGGTGATTTTTCAGAAATTTCTAACAGAGCTCATCTCTGAACTCTGCACAGTTTAAGGTCCTTTTCCGCGGTTTCAGTCCTGTGTGGCTCATCGTGTCTCCACGTTTAAGCATGCAAGGCCCAGCGCCGACCAGACCTCTAGTTCGGCTAAGTTAAGGATACGAAGCATCATAAAACATAGGTTATATCATCAGTAATGGATTTATTATTACATATTTTATACAAATTTTGCATTATTTTAGTGCTGTTAACACAGATGGTGACCAGTCCCCGTGGGCACATTTTTCACATTACACGTTATTTTCAATTATTAGTTATCAAATGTAATTTTTCTCATTAATATGTATACGCAAATTATTAGAATATTCTCATATTAGCAGATCTGCTGCAACATGTGTTTTTCTCTAAATATTGTCCTTCTTCTGTACACTTGTGTTTGGAATGGGTGCTAGCTAATGAATTCCTGACAACTATACACAAACCTGTCGGTTCCGCTTGGAGAGTGCGACTCATCAGTACTGTTTATGGGGATGTCGGAAGAAGGGCACCCTACTGCATACACTATGGGAATGCCCGAGGATTGGGGCCTACTGAGAGCTGGTAGGCAAAAGAATACCTGACGTCCTGGGTTACAGGGTGCAACTCACGTCCCAGCTGATCTCTTTGGGAATCTGGAGTGAGCACACCTTGGACCAATATGCCCTGCTCTTTAGTAACCTCACATTTATTGTGGCATGTAGGGATTTACTGAAATACTGGGGTGGTGCAGACTTTACCTACTGTGCAGAAGTGGGAAGAAGGCATGGGCTGGTGTATGGGGGCAGAGAAATTGGTGCACCAAGCAAGATGATGCCCACACAAATTTGAGAAGATATGGGCTCCTTGGATGAGAGAGCGTAGGAATTTAGGGGGGTGAGGAACCGGCAGGGAACAGGTCCGACTCGGGCCACCAGAGAGGGTGCAGGGCGTAAGTGATGAAGTGAAGAACTCTGGTCATTGTGATATATGATCCAATCCATACTACGGGAAGCTTTGTACGATGACTGATAAATGCTTGCTAGTGTTGGAGCAGATATGCTAATATGAGAAATTCCTAATGATTTGCGTATACATACTAATGAGAAATATTAATAAAATAAACTAATAATTGAAAATAACATGTAATGAGCAAAATGTGCCCACGGGGAGTGGTCACCATGTGTGTTAACAATGCTAAAGTAATGTGAAATATTACAAATTATGTATTAAATTGTCATATTTGATTGTATAATCTGTTTTATGATGCTTCATATTCTTAACTTAGCCGAACTAGAGGCCTTGTCGGTACTGGGCGTTGCTTGCTTAAACGTGGAGACGCGATGATCTGCTGAGGACTGGAACTGGAGAAAAAGACCTTGAACTGCACAGAGTTCAGATGGACTCTGCTAGAAATTTCTGCAAATGTACCAGAGGACAGGAGATGATCAGAACAATTTGATACAATTATGTGTAGAGTAGGCTAAATGTACTTTCCCAGGACTTGAACAATAGAAGCACTGACTAAAAGACTGTGGGCAACAATTTCGCGATCTGAAGAGCCAGATGATGTTCTCATCGACAGAAGGACCAATCATATTAATGGAACTTGATGCTTGAACCAACACAAACAAGTGGTAAACAAAAACTATAAGTTAGAATAATAACCCGTGATGAGGTTGACCAATTAGCAATTTGTGGGATGGACTGAGAAACCCTAATAAAAAGTCATGACAAGGGAAGGAATTTCAGAGCGGAGAGGCGAAAGTTGATGACGTCAGGAGACGCTGTCCAAAGTGCTGATAATTGGGCTTACTCTCTGTGAGCCTGATGACTGATGGCCTGGAGACGAAGACTGACTCGTTGCTAATCTATCTTGGATAGGTAGCTATAAAAATGAGACTGACTAACGTGTGCTTTTTCTTTTAGGTACCAACTTCACTGTTTTAAAATGTTTTTCTCTCTTAGATTTTTCCAAATTAATGATTTTTGCCTAAATTGTTTTCGTATGCAGACCCACATGCTGATGCTAATTTGAGTTAGGTAGGCTGACAAGGGTGACTTAACGGTGACGGTTGACTGACTAACTGCATTGCTGAATTATTCCAAATGTTAAAGAATTTGCTGACTTATGTTAATGCTTGTTTTTGTTTATAAATAATTCATGGTGAATAGTTGCTTATGATGCTAATAAAGTTTGATTAACAAATAAAGTTGAATAAAGGTTTTGATTAGAATTGCAACTAATAGGGAATAAAAACGATTTTTTTTTTTTTAGAGTCATGGTATTTTCTTATTAGAAAGGATTTTCCTTGGTGTTTTCTTGTTGGTTATAATGTTCATTGATGATTCATTGGTTACCGCTTGACTAGGATACTCCATGCGATCCAAAAGGTTCATCAACCTATACGCGTCCCCTTGTAAGTTTACTTACTAAAGACTAGGCGTGCAATCAGTTTTTGGTAGCAGCTTGATGGTTAGTTTCCTTGGGGAACTAGTTAACTGGCAACTAGTGGTTATGGTAGTAGTTTAAGTTAAGTAAAGTTGTTTTAACCTTTTTATGAGATTTGAATTTTGTTTTTCTGAAACGGCAATGGTAGCAAAGAGGATGTCCCCTTAAACCCAGAAATGACTTTCCCAGATCCTGGATCCCACTGGTAAGATTGAGTATATTCTTGGCGTATATTTTGAGATAGTATGAGACTAGTAGATTGCGTTTGCACAAGCTTAAGCAAATCGCAGGTGAATTGTGATGTATGTGCGGTAAAAGTAGGGAGTCTGCGTACTCCAGTTAAGGGCTAGTAGGAGTGTGCGTACTCCAAAGTGTGAGAGTAGGAAAGTCGTGGAACTTCATATGTGTGTGGCGCTTTGTGCTAAAAAATTGTCCACGTGGTTGTTGGTGATGCACGGACCCTGTGTGGTCTAAGACTCCGGAGTATATTGACAAGTGTAGGAGACACTTGTTTATGTGTTGTAATCTGTCTAGTTTAGTAGGTTGATCGGGCGTGGCCCACAAGTCAGAGTGAGAGATGAATAAAAGAAGCTTTAACTGAGATTTGGTGAGTCCTATGTGCACCAGGACAGACCCATTGATCAGTTAAGAGTAAAGTTTGCAGGTCGAATTTTACTTGTGAATGTGGGGAACTGAGAAAGAGGAATAGCTAAAGAGCCAAAAAGAGCCATTAGTGAAAATAAGTAAGGTCCCTGAAGCGATTGTGTCCCTTCCTGTAGTAAACCAAAAGGTTTGTTTTAGTTATTATTTGGTGAAGGCGCTCACAATTAATTTGCATTAGTTGAGTGAAATCGAGTTGAGGAGGACAAGCAGCAAGACTTTGTCAGCCGCTGTGTGTCAGTGTGACGTCAGTGTGTGCCGCGCTGAGATACGTCGGTTAGTGAGAAGAGCCACAACCAGATTGGCAGCCTTCCGAAAGAGGCAATTGGTCGAGTAAACGGGTGAAGGGAATCTTGGGAGCAAAAGTCATTTCATTTATTGAATTTGTAGTTCACAAAACAGGCAAAATGAAGTTTTTCAAGGCATTTAAGAGTGCAATGAAGGGTGATTCTTACATCAAGGCATCAGTGGGGGAGCCAACCCCCCCCGGAGGATACTCCGGCGCATCTTGTGATGACAGAGGAAGGCATAGCTTTGTGTCTTTGGTTAAAGCAATGGAGTAAATTAACTAAGAATCAAGGGACTTTAGCTTTTCCCGGGCAATGTTTATTTTGAAAATTTTTGACCAGTTGCGATTATCATTGTATGAAATGAGGCCGTTACCGAGACCGGCACAGTTTGAGGCTTTAGCAGTTTGGGAGTTAGTGGCCAGACAGCAGCAAGAGCTGAAGTTCAAAAGAAGAATGTAGAAAAGTCACTAGCAGAAGCTAGATGGGATTGGGAGCAAAAGAGATGGAGGATGACAACTATGAAAGAGATTAAGATGTTCCTAGCAATCACAGAGAGTGATGACTCAGATAAAGGGAATAGTACCAATGAAGAGGAAAGTGAGGAGAAAAAGAAAAGGAAGAAGTCTTATGTGGATGATGATGACTCTGATGTCGAGGATCTCATTACGCAGTTGCTGAGAGACAGACCTCCACCTATGACGACCTAGGCAGGGGATCCCGGAACTAGTGCTACAGCCCCTCCTGCTACTCCTGGAACATCCCAGGGAGCCGCGGGAGCTGTACAAGCAGAAGGAGGACAATTGCCAGGGGCAGTACAGAATACACCTGTCACAGGAACTAGTGTTGTAGCTCAGGCGCAGGTACATACATCTTCGTTACCAAGGGTTTATCCAGATGTGCCAGTTATTGAGACTGTTTCAAATATCGTAGTGCCGAGGGAGCAGGTGCTTCCGAAGCCAATGTTGGTTCAGGCAGACCCGACACGAACGTTTTTACCCCCAGCACAGACGCAGGGTATGACGAAGTTTACTCCATTGACAGGGACTTCGTTGGATCTCACACCAGTTATGAATCAGGCAATGGGAGTACCACTCACGCAGGGTGCAGGTGCTAGTGCAGCCCCAGATGCAATATCGCTACCAATTACTGTTGGTCCAGCTGTACCTTTATATGCACAGAAGAAAACGGAAGCAGGGGAACAGACTGAGATGTCACAGAGTTTGGTGAGAAGGGGAGCGGGAGATTCAATACAAAGAGCCCCATCTGCAGGACCCTGTCCTGGTGTGCTTAGATCTCCTATGGGTTTTAGTCCTCTTGTAACATTGCCGGATGCGGCAAATGTCTCTAATGCAAATCAGAGCTTGAGACTCCTAACACCGCAAGCCTCGGGAACAATAGCACAGCAGCTGCCAGTCCCAAATGCAAGTAATATCTCATTGCAAGGGTAAACAGCTCAGCAGTTAACTTGTTGGCTGGATAGTTTAAATTCTTCGCAAGGTGCATCAAAAGAGGAAGATCAGCTGAACTGAGTGGGACTAAATATCAAAGCAAATGAGTTAGTCGAGGGAACAATGGGACTGAACAGGTTAGAATCCTACACTGAAGAAGAGCTGAGGTATTTGTGTCCAAGGATCACAAAAGAGGTAGTGTAAATACACCAGAAATTAGCAGAAGTTGCAGAGAAGCATGACATTGATCTTAAAACAACGAAGCATTTGAGACGAAGATGCAGATTAGATTTTGAGACAAAAGATTTTTAATACATGAGATCAGCTGGAATGAAAGCACATTTGAGGGACTTGCTGCAGAGTGCGCAAATTTGGGGAGCATTAGAGAAGTGGGAAAGCAGATGGGGAAGGAAAAAAGAGAAACGAAAATGAGATTCCCAAGAAGAAGCAGAGGGAGCTGAGAAAGGGGAATCAGTTAAAATGCTTCTGATGAGAGAGATTCCCGGGGGTCAGTTTGTTCATGTCCCATGGCACAGAACTGACATATTGTCTTTTACAAATGACTATCCCAGATTGAGAGAGAAGCCAGTTGAACGGTATCAGCAGACTGAGAGGTTTGTTAAACTCTTTAAGTGTTTGTGGGAAGACTTGAATACCTTATTTGAGATAGTTGTGCCAGCCGACTTATGGGTTGAATGTAAGAGGGCAGTAGACTGGCCAATTAACGAGTGAACCTGAAAGGAACAAGATTACAAGCGTATCATCACCTGAGGTAATGAAAAATTATTATGAGGTGATTAGGTTCCTGAAGACTAAGAATTCTCCTAAAAACATTGATTGGCAGAGGATTGGCAGGACAATCCAGGAGACTAAAGTCAATGTATACTTATTATGAAATGTTGTTAAAGGCTTTCAAGGAGTACAGTTGCAAGAAAGCGGTCGAACCAAAAGACATGTTGCATTTCATGTTTAGATTTGTTGAAGAGTTGAGACCTGAAGTAGGGCAGATTATTAAGAATCATTTGATTTACTGGCAGGCAAAGCCGATTGATGAGGTGTTGCATTATGCTAAATATTGTAGTGATGAGATTGAATTGAAACAAAAGAAGTTGAAGGAAAAGGCAATGGTGATGCAGATGAAGGTAGCACAATCAGGAGTACAAGGAGCTTTAGTGCTGCCGATGCCGTGGCACCAGAGAGCTGTCATGTTTCAACCTCAAGTGAGGGGTAGAGGACGTGGGATGGATATAATGCGTGGTTCGGATCTAAGCACTGTGGTTGTTCAGAATGACATGCAGGGCATGAAAAGGATGTTGCCATGTCATTTGTGCGGAAACGTGGGACACTGGAAGCAGGAGTGCCCATTGATAGTGCAGGAAGGAATGGTTCAACAAAGTGATGTTGGTGCTGCTCAAACTGTAAGGGTCCCAAGAATGAGGGCCAGAATTTCTTGCCTGTACAACAGTTGCAGGTGCCTCGAGTAAAATTTACTTCTTTAACACCGGTACAGCAGCAGGTTTCTATGGTGCCTAGACAGCAAATGCACAGACCCCAAGCACCGATGGAGCAGCAACAAGTTATGCTTACTCAACAGGTCACAGGTCAGAAACCAGACAATAGTAACAATACAGTACACCAGTTCCCATTTCACAGTGAGGATGAAATAAACGATGAATGGATGAGTGACAGTTGAGACAAAGGAGCTTGCATTCTTGCTGCATCCCTATAGGTAGATCAGAGAGGGCCTTTTGTGAAGGGAAAAGTAATGGGACATAGGATCTCGTTCTTGGTCGACACTGGAGCTACGCGCTCCACAGTGAGGAGTGTGGAAGTACCGAATTTACCCCTCTCCAGCAGGACAGTTCAGGTCATGGGAGTGGAGAATAGGAAGTTAATAAACTCTATCACAGAACCAGTGCAAGTTGAAATTGGAAATTATTTGGGACTGCATAGATTTGTGGTGTGTGACTTAAGTCCTGTGTCTTTGTTAGGCACAGATTTATTGTGCAAGACCAAATGTTCCATAAATTGCACAGATGCAGGGAGAGAAGTCCATACAAATAGTGATGATGAGGATGAACAGGCGTCAGCCATGGTACTTAATAATGCTTATGAAGAATACCCATTGATTGAAATTTTTCCGATGTTCACTATAAAGGAGTTGCATGCAGACATGCAGGGAACAGTAAAGGAGAAGGTTTGGGATTTGACAGGAAAGGAAGTGGGAGTGATCAAAGGAGTGGAACCTATTAAAATCACCTTGAAGCCGAAAGTTGAGTTTCCGAAATCTCCACAGTACAACATGGCACAAGATGTGATGATGAAAGTGGCGCAGATAATTGGAGATTTCCTGAAACAGGGAGTTCTAAAGGAAGTGTTCAGCAGCCCATGTAATTCACTGATAATGGGACTGAAAAAGTCTTTGGGAAGGTACGGATTGTGCAGGACTTGCGAAAAGTGAATGACATGGTGGTTAAGCGCTGTCCGATTGTACCCAATCCAGCAGTGATACTGTTTCAGATTCCTTGTGAGGCAGAGTGGTTCACGGTGGTTGACTTGTCACAAGCTTTCTTTTCGGTGCCACTTCATGAGGATAGTCAGTTTCTTTTCAGTTTCAAATTCCTAGATAAAGTCTATAGCTGGTGCAGGCTTCCACAAAGGTATACAGAGTCACCATCTTTGTTCAATCAGATTCTGAAGAAGAATTTGGAGTCATTGGAATTACCCTGCCAATTGACTCTTGTGCAGTACATTGACGACTTATTGATTGCCTCCAGAACAAGGGACCAGTATAAGCACGACTTGATTGCCCTGTTAAATCATTTGGGAGAGTTTGGCCACAAGGTCTCACCTGCGGAATTGCAGTATTGCCAGAAGTCTGTCAAATACTTGGGTCATCAAATTGAGAAAGGGTTGAGAAGAATTTCCCGAGAAAGGATTACAATTATTTTGCAGAGAAATCCCCCGACTTCCCAGAAGGATGTGCGCATGTTTTTGGGAATGGTAGGGTACTGTAGACAATTGATTCCGAATTTTGCTGAGATAACAAAACCCCTACAGCAGTTGACACACAAAGGAGTTACAGATCCCATTAGCCTAGATGAGGATCAGATGAGAGCTTTCACTGAATTGAGAGAGAGTTTGTGCAGAGTTCCAGCATTAGGAATGCCTGATTACACACAGCCTTTAACATTGTTTTGTCATGAACGTGAGGCTTGTTCTTTATCTGTTTGACACAGGTCCATGGAGGTGCTTATCGCCCAATAGTTTATTTTTCAGCTACCTTGGACCTGGTTGCAGCAGCTTTACCAGGTTGTCTGCGAGCAGTAGCCGCAGTTGGTCAAAGTCTTTCACAATGTGAATGGGTGGTCATGGGATACCCAGTGACGGTAATGGTACCACATTCTGTTTAAATTTTACTGACAAGGACGAAAACACAACATTTGACGGGGGCCAGACTGACAAGGTATGAGACGAGCATATTGGGAGCTCCAAATGTAACTTTGAAAAGATGTACAGTGTTTAATCCAGCAACATTATTGTTGAGTGATACTGTTAAAATCGAAAAGGAGAAGGATATAGAATATGATTGTCTTGAAGTGGCTGAATTATGTACAAAGCCCAGACCTGATATCAGAAATACTTGTTTATAAGAAAATGACCAAATTGTCTTTGTTGATAGTTCATGCCTTAGAGATGGAACGGGCACTTTGAGAGCAGGATATGCTGTATGTACTATTACAGGAACCCTAAAAGCATCTTGGCTTCCTGGTGTATATTCAGCACAAGTAGCAGAACTGGTGGCTCTTACTAGAGCTTGTTATGTTTCCACCAGGCTGCGAGTGACAATATACACTGATAGTCAGTACGGATTTGGAATTGTTCATGATTTTGGTCAATTGTGGTCGCAAAGAGGTTTTCTGACCTCTAGTGGAACCCCAGTACGAAATGGTGACAGGATAAAAGAATTACTGTATGCAATTCAATTGCCTGAGGAGATTGCTGTGGTAAAATGCAGTGCACATAAAAAAACGCAAGATTATATTTCCTTGGGAAATGGGTGTGCAGATTGCAAGGTTTGTGCCCTGAACTGTATATCGTTTAAAGATAAGTGGGAATTGATGCCAGAAGAAGAGACCAGTTGTACAAGTTTTGCATTGAAAATAATTGATACTCTAGAAGAATTAAAAACATTGCAAGAAAATGCAGACAAGGAAAAGAAAAAGTTTGGGCAAAGCTGAAGTGTGTACAGAGACCAGATGAGATATGGGTATCTGAGGAGGGTCAGATGGTATTGCCGAATTGTCTGCTGACTCAGATGGCTCAGTATTACCATGGTCAGGCACACATTGGAAGAGATGCCATGATTAGGCTGTTCAAGGTTGATTGATTCAATCCAAACTTTAGGAAAACAGCTGAAGCAGTGTGCAACAGATGTGTGATCTGTCAGCAGTTAAACGTGGGAAAAGAGACAGTGGTAAATCTAAGCCACATTGGAAGAGCAGGTGGACCATTCAGCAGAATGCAATTGGATTTCATTGAGATGTCTGCATGTGTTAGATTGAAGTACGTGTTGGTGATTGTGTGTGTGTTTAGTCATTGGATTGAAGCGTACCCCACACGCAGAATTGATAGTCTTACAGTTGCAAAGTTGCTACTTAGAGAATTGATACCAAGGTTTGGATTTCCAATCTCTTTAGAATCAGATAGGGGAACGCACTTCAATAACGAAGTGATTAAGCTCTTATGTGCAGCACTAAACATTGAACAGAAGCTCCACTGCAGCTATCGCCAATAGGCGTCAGGACTCGCAGACCAAATGAATGGTACTCTGAAATCAAGAATTGCCAAAATGTGCACCACCACAAATCTGAAATGGCCGGACGCATTGCCTTTAGTGTTGGTGTCAATGAAAAATATACCTGACAGAAAGACAGAGCTGCCCCCACATGAGATTCTTATGGGAAGAGCAATAAGGTTGCCAGCAATACCAGCCAATGCTCTTGTCAATATTACAGATGATATGGTGTTATACTACTGCAAGGATCTAGCTGATGTAGTTTGATCTTTTTCTCAGCAGGTACAAGCTGCTACCCTGCCACCTATCCATGACCCAGGTCACAATCTAAGAGCAGGAGATTGGGTTGTGATAAAAAAGCATGTGCAAAAGACTTGCCTAGAGACACGTTGGAAAGGTCCATATCAAGTGGTGCTGACAACTACAACAGCTGTGAAGTGTGCAGGTTTGCCTAACTAGATACATGCGAGCCATACAAAGAGAGTGGTGAATCCTCAGGATCATGAAGAAGTGTTGTTGAGGACGCCAAGAGAAGCAAAGCAAATAATTCTACCTGAACCAGAATCGGAGTCAGTCGAACCGGAAGTAGATCCAGAATTGGCGGAAGAAGGATCGATCACCCCAGTAAGAGACGAGGGTGCACAAATTCAGGAGACAGAACAAGAGATTAACCCGGCAGAAGTGACAAGAGATCCATGCACAGGAGAGGTTCTCACAGAAACAAAGAGTGCTGAATCACAAAGAGACCAAGTGCCAGAGCCTGAGGGGGAAAGAGTTGAGACAGGTCAAAGCCAAAGTGATCTGACTCCTCCTGAACCCGTTGCAGGTCCATCAAGAGAAGGCACTACCAATGAGGCGAAGGAGAAGAGTCCGATCTTGAAGAGATTGTTGACAGAAGGGGCAAGAAAAGGAGACCACTGGCCTGAATCTCAAATAGGCAAGAAAAAAGGACTTGGTTATAAATGAGACAATGGAGGAAGAACTAGACACCACAAAGAAAGACATATTGAGTGATGGAGAACTGACAGAAGAGAGAAAGTTGAAAAGAAAGAGAGTAGCTAGTCAAAGATACGCAGGACCAGACTGGGCATATGCCGCGACAATTGATTGGCAAAACAAGTTTATGTCTTTTTGCTTCGACAGAGAAGTTCCGAATCAGTATTTTGATGCAACCTGAAGGAGAAAATCAGTAGACTGAGTCGTTGAGCAAAAGGAAAAGAAACTGAGATTATTGATTTTACCGGAAAAGACACTGATAGCCTGATATTACAGTTAGAATCCGCAGCTGACCAGCTGCTAACCGATTTTTGACAAAGGAAGAAAAGGGGTCTTGTTGTATGGAGCTAAAGTGTGAAAAATAAGTATATATATATATATATATATATATATATATATATATATATGTATATATATATATATATTTCTTTTTTCGGGTTGCATATTAATTAAGAGTTAAATTCTGCTTTCTCATCCTTTACCGATCATGGCTAGATTAGATATTAACATCAGGCACATTAGGTATTGTAGATATTTGAGTGTAGGAATGGCGATTGTGTGTGGAATATTGTTTATAATAATGATTGTGGGAATTTCAGTTCATGAGATGAGAGAGGCTGAAGTTACATCTGTACTTGAGACTACTACACTAACAGCTATAGAGAGGTTTAAGTGGGATGAGCAATATTTGCATGGTTGTACTAACACAAAGGGAGAGCTGTCTTCTAAAGTCTTTTATTGTCTATTGAGTGAGTATGTGGAAACAATGGATGTGAAGGATTGTCTTGTGTGTACGCAAATATCTTCCTCTGTGGAAGAAGGGGTCACTTACCATAGTCTACCTCTGACTACGATATGACTTGTAGTTTGCTACTAACTCGATTCTATAACTAGGAGTATATACAATACTTTTATTCAAATTATGACATGGTATTTTCTGTAGATATTTGAGCAAGATAGCTAAACATCATGATATAGTATTAGTTAGAGGATTCTTTGAGCCTACACTGACCTTTGGCACTGCTTATGCGCATCGTAAGAATTTAACTTGCTTATTAACACCTATGGAAAAGAGCTTTATTGGGCATTCTGATGACAGGAGAAAAGCACTAAAAGAGAAACTAGAGAAAGTATTAGAGAAAAGAACTTACAAGAATTATTATGCTTACACTGCTATTAAAACATAAGGGAAAGCAGCCTTAGATGCATTGCATGTAGGGAAGCTTTGTATATATAGGCCAAAATCACGCACTGACACTTTATTTGTGGGAACAAGTGAATGTAGGCATGTGTTTTTGTTTCAGAGCAAGTGGACATTTATGCTGAATGGTGCAGACCCTGTGATTCCTGGAATTTATTATATTTGTGGACTTAATGCTTATTACCGTCTTCCTAGAGGATGGTATGGGACATGTTACTTGGGAATAGTTTTTCCCAAGATTTATCAAATAGATGATTTGGTAAGGATACTGAAAATGACTGAGTTACACCAAATGAGACAAAGGAGAGACAGCCTCTGTAATTGTAGTTTTTTTTTTTGAGCAATAATTCCTTCAGTAGGAGTTATATTAAATGCAAATAAGATACGAAAACTATCAACTATAGTAGATAATATGTTAACCAATTTTACAGGAGCTCTACCTTTACTAAACACTGAATTATCTGTGGATAGATCTATGACGCTTCAAAATAGGCTTGCTTTAGACATAATATTGGCGAAGGACTTAGGAGTCTGTAAAATGATTATTGCAAGGCACTGCTGTTCATATATACCTGAAAACGAGAAAGAGATAAAAGATTTGCTTACTAATTTGAGTAATGCAAGTAAGGATTTGAAAGAACTGAAGGAACCAGGAGTTTATGAAAAGGTTGGAAAGGGATTTGTTACTCTGGGAATTTGGTTTAGTCAAATTTGGAGTGGGATACTGTGGGAAATTGTCCAAGGAATATTAATTGTGATCATTGTTATATTATGATTATGGGGGGGCATCTAAAATTTGGCAGAAAACAACCCAGAAGAAGAATCTATAGGAGAAATGTAAGGAGGAGAGATCAAAATATAGCTGAAAGTAATTTGTAAAATGATTGGCAAGGGAAAGGTGTGATGACATATTTAGTCATCAGAGGAGGGACTCTTGGAGCAGATATGCTAATATGAGAAATTTCTAATGATTTACGTATACATACTAATGAGAAATATTAATAAAAGAAACTAATAATTGAAAATAACGTGTAATTAGCAAAATGTGCCCACGGGGAGGGGTCACCATGTGTGTTAACAATGCTAAAATAATGTGAAATATTAAAAATTATGTATTAATATGTCATATTTGATTGTATAATCTATGTTTTATGATGCTTCATATTCTTAATTTAGCCGAACTAGAGGCCTAGTCGGCGCTGGGCGTTGCTTGCTTAAACGTGGAGACGCGATGAGCTACCAAGGACTGGAACTGGAGAAAAGGACCTTGAACTGCACAGAGTTCAGAGGGCTCTGCTAGAAATGTCTGCAAATGTACCAGAGGACAGGAGATGATCCGAACAAATTGATACAATTATGTATAGAATAGGCTAAATGTACTTTCCCAGGACTTGAACAATAGAAGCACTGACTAAAAGACTGTGGGCAACAGTTTAGTTACCTGAAGAGCCGGATGATGTTCTCATCGACAGAAGGACCAATCATATTAATGGAACTTGATGCTTGAACCGACGTAAATAAGTGGTAAACAAAAACTATAGGTTAGAATCATAACCCCTGATGAGGTTGACCAATTAGCAATTTGTGGGACGGACTGAGAAACCCTAATAAAAAGTCATGCCAAGGGAAGGAAATTCTGAGCGGAGAGGCGAAAGTTGATGACGTCAGGAGACACTGTCCAAAGTGCTGATAATTGGGCTTACTCTCTGTGAGCCTGATACTTACTGATGACCTAGAGATGAAGACTGATTTGTTGCTGATCTATCTTGGATAGGTAGCTATAAACATTAGACTGACTAACGTGTGCTTTTTCTTTTAGGTACCAACTGCGCTGTTTTAAAATGTTTTTCTCTCTTAGATAGATTTTTTCAAATTAATGATTTTTGCCTAAATTGTTTTCGCGTGCAGACCCACATGCTGATGCTAATTTGAGTTAGTTAGTCTGATGAGGGGGACTTAACGGTGACTGGTGACTGACTAACTTGCATTGCTGAATTATTCCAAATGTTAAAGAATTTGCTGACGTATGTTAATGCTTGTTTTTGTTTATCAATAATTTGTGGTGAATAGTTGCTTATGATGCTAATAAAGTTTGATTAACAAATAAAGTTGAATAAAGGTTTTGATTAGAATTGTAACTCATAGGGAATAAAAATGATTCATTCTTTTTTTTAGAGTCATGGTATTTTCTTATTAGATAGGGTTTTCCTTACTGTTTTCTTGTTGATTATAATGTTTGTTGATGATCCATTGGTTACCGCTTGACTAGGATACTCCATGCGATCCAAAAGGTTCTTCGACCTATAAGTTTACTTACTAAGGACTAGGCGCGCAATCACTAGCATGCCTTCAACAGTTGGGGGTAATGTTATTTTATTTTTTTTCTCTGAAATTTAAATAAAAAGACTTACAAAAATAGATGTGCTGAAGTAGATTACAGTTTTTACGATTCAATGGGCCAAGTCTACTCTGGCCTTAAGTGAATAGCAAATGTGCAGGACAGGTAACAGCAGGTTCAGCCTAGATGATCGGACAGTGCTAATTGCTACATTTTCCTCCACATCATTACTTATTTCTTGCAAATCAATATTGTTGTAATGGAAAGGAAAACAATTATTGGCAAAGGAAATAGGTCTTGCCTATACGAGAGCTACTGAGTTTGTCAATGTCTGTTAGCTATGTTGTACAGCAGTGCGGTTGCTATGCAGCATGGCTGATAGAAAAGGAAGCACTATTATGCAGCCAGTATCGACTGAGGGGCCATAATGTGTTTTCTTAGTATGCGATTATTCTGTGCCTTCACAAAAAAAAAATGTTTTCAGGAGCAAACAACAGTCACACTTTGTCAGCAAACTTACACCACCAACAAATTAAAATAGACATTTATGCATCAATCTTTTTTTAATAGAAGCATGCAATGTGAGTGTAGTAGGCTGGCCTAGCTTATAGTGGGTACCCGATGGTACTTACACCTTGTGCCACGTCCAGTTATCCCTTATTAGTAGATTAGTAGTGTTCTAGCAGCTTAGGCTGATAGAGGTAGCTATAGCAGAGCAGCTTAGGCTGAACTAGGAGACATGCAAAGCTCCTACTGTACCACTTGTATCATATAGTACTATATCATAAGAATCACTATTCTCAGAGTTACTAAATATAAAGGTACTTTATTTTAGTGACAATGTGGCAAAAATATCTCAGAGGATATACTCCCTTAGGAGGTAAGTAAAATACCCAAAATATACACACAAACCAAAATCAGTTAAGTAAACAGTTAAAGAAGTAGTGCAAACACTGTAGAATACAATAGGATGCAACAGGCCTAGGGGCAACACAAACCATATACTAAGAAAGTGGAATGCGAACCACGTATGGACCCCTAGGCTAGTGTAGTGTGTAGAGGGTCACTGGGAGTGTAAGAAATCACTAAGGGTGTCCAAGATACTCCACCCCAAGACCCTGAAAAGTAGGAGTAAATTGACACTACTTCCCCAGAAACACACTAAACTCATGATAGAGGATTCTGCAAAGACCACAACAGACTGCAAAGCACTGAAGACGGATTCCTGGACATGAGGGCCTGTAAAGGAAGGGGACCAAGTCCAGGAGTCGTGAAAGTGTCCAGGGGGGCAGAAGCCCACTAAACCCCAGATGAAGGTGCAGAATGGCTGCCTCCGGATGAAAGAAGCTGAAGATTCTACAACAACAAAAGGTACTAGGAACTTCTCCTTTGTGCAGAAGATGTCCCAGGGAGTGCTGGAGGATGCAGCGTTATTTCTTTGGAGAAAGACCCCAAACAAGCCTTGCTAGCTGCAAAGGTTGTGGTTGGAGAAAAAAGGTGCTGCCTGGGCCCAGGAAGGACCAGGATGTCGCCACTTGGGAGAGGAGACAGAGAGGGCCCTCAGCAAAACACAGAGCCCATGCACAAGAAGGCAGCACCTGCAGAAGTACTTGAACACGGGTTCAAGAAAACTGAGCACTGCAGTCGTCTCAACACTACAAAAGAGGGTCCCATGAAGCCGGTGGTCAACTCAGCGAGTTGAGCAATGCAGGACGGAGTGCTGGGGACCTGGGCTAGGCTGTGCACAAAGGATTCCTTGCAAAAGTGTACAGAGCCCTAGCAGGTGCAGTTCACATAGTACACAGGATTACTGTCTGGAGAGGGGAGGCAAGGACTTACCTCCTCCAAATTTGGACAGTTGGACCACTGGACAGTCTTGATCACTTAAGTCCACCACCTGTGTTCCAGGGGCCACGCTCGTCAGGATGAGAGGGGTCCCAGAATACCGGTGATGCTGAAGTTTGGTGCTTGCTGGAGCAGGGGGAAGATTCCGTCGACCCATAGGAGATTTCTTCGTGGCTTCCAGTGCAGGGTGAAGGCAGACAGCCCCCAGAGCATGCACCACCGGGAAACAGTCGAGAAAGCCGGCAGGATTAGGCGCTACAATGTAACTGGTAGTCTTCTTGCTACTTTGTTGCAGTTTTGCAGGAGTCCTGGAGCAGTCAGCGGTCGATCCTCAGCAGAAGTAGAAGAGGGAGATGCAGAGGAACTCTGGCAAATTCTTGCAAGGCGTTACCAGAGGAAACGCCCACAGGAGAGACCATAAATAGCCCTCAGAGGAGGATTGGCCACCTAGTGAGATAAGCACCTATCAGGAGGGGTCTCTGACGTCACCTGCTGGCACTGGCCACCCAGAGGCCTCCATTGTGCCCTCACACCTCTGGATTCAAGATGGCAGACGTCTGGCACACACTGGAGGAGCTCTGGGCGCCACCCCTGTGGTGGTGATGGACAGGGGAGTGGTCACTCCCCTTTCCTTTGTCCAGTTTCGCGCCAGAGCCTTCAAATCATTTCCAGGGGCTGGGAGAGGCTACTCCTCCCCAGCCCTTAACACCTATTTCCAAAGGGAGAGGGTATAACACCCTCTCTCAGAGGAAATCCTTTGTTCTGCCTTCCTGGGACTGGGCTGCCCAGACCCCAGGAGGGCAGAACCCTGTTTGTTGGGTGACAGCAGCGGTAGCTGCAGTGAAAACCTCAGAGAGCTGGTTTGGCAGTACCTGGGCACCATGGTGGAGCCCCGGGATCCATGGGATTGGCACCCAAATCTCAGATTTGGCATGGGGGGGACAATTCCATGATTTTAGACATGTTACATGCCCATATTCGGAGTTACCATTGTGAAGCTACATATAGATATTGACCTATATGTAGTGCACGCGTGTAATGGTGTCCCCGCACTCACTGGGGAAATTGCCCTGAACTATGTGGGGGCACCTTGGCAAGTGCCAGGGTGCCCTCACACTTAGTAACTTTGCACCTAGCCTTCACTAAGTGAAGGTTAGACATACAGGTGACTTATAAGTTACTTAAGTGCAGTGTAAAATGGCTGTGAAATAACATGTGCATTATTTCACTCAGGCTGCGGTGGCAGTCCTGTGTAAGATTTGTCTGAGCTCCCTATGGGTGGCAAAATAAATGCTGCCGCCCATTGTGATCTCCTGGAACCCCAATACCCTGGGTACCTAGGTACCATATACTAGAGAATTATAAGGGTGTTCCAGTGTGCCAATTACAATTAGTGAAAATGGTCACTAGCCTATAGTGACAATTTTAAAGGCAGAGAGAGCATAAGCACTGAGGTTCTGATTAGCAGAGCCTCAGTGACACAGTTAGTCACTACACAGGTACACACATTCAGGCCACAAACTATGAGCACTGGGGTCCTGGCTAGCAGGATCCCAGTAAGACAGGCAAAATTAAAGTGACATACAAGTAAAAATGGGGGTAACATGCCAGACAAGATGGTACTTTCCTACAGTGAGCCAAAGGTTAAGAGTGTGTGGCAAAATACAAATTAAGCATCAATAACAAAAATATTTTAGAACCGCCATCCATTAAAAGTGCAAGGGGTGAAATCTATTTAAAGCAGTCTGAAGTTGCTAAAAGTGTGAGGAATCAAGGCATGGCTGTGATGGCTGAATCTGACAAGTTAATAAGTGTTCAAGGAAAAAACTCACTTGTTTAATTATTTTACCACCCAGCTGAAGTTCACTGTGTTGGCCCTGCATGAAGACATGTCAGAAAGGCCATGCAGACCAGGGACCATAGCACTGTCTTCGTCATTGTATCCAGTGCTTGAAATGGAAAAATGAAAGTGCCGGTACTCTGTGACAGAGTACCGGCTTGTTTCCGAGAAGTTCCGGTACTCTCCAATTAAAAGTATTACGCTTTTCTTGAGTACTCTCCCTCTCAAAATAAAAAAGTGCCGGTACTCAGTACCGGACAGTACCGGCCCATTTAAAGCACTGATTGTATCTTGAAACAGCTGGCATGGCCTTTAGGTGCTTTTTTTCTGGTGAGGGGCACGCACTGAAAAGGAGGGGGAAGTCGGAGTGGTGAACATGGCAAGCAACAACTCTGGACATAGTGGGGGCCAGCAACAATGCAAGAGGGAGGAAGTGGTGCAAGTAAAAGGAAAAGAAGTGTCTCTGAAAGAGGTGGGGTACTGGGCAAGGGATGCAGTATTTGGGCCATGGTCCAGAGTAGGGACATACACATGAGCAGTAAATGAAGCCAGTACTCACTGATCAAAAAGAAGCAAGGGGATGAGACTGCTGATGACTTCAACCAGTGGTAAGCAATGAGTGGGCTCTAAGCCCTCTGTAAGTAAACCAAATGTCTTGCAAGAAACAGCGCAAGTGGTGTCTCAGGTGAGACCTAAAGTATAAGGCGTGGGTGCCTGCCAAACATACCCAAGGGCATAAAGCAACTAAAAGTGCCTCCAAAACATTTAGCGCCTCATTTATGAGGCCCTAGGGCAGACTGCGCCACTGGAGTGTCATTTTTTTACGCTCGGGTGGCTCAGTGTGCCAACCCATATTTACAATGCCACGCAAAGCCACCTTTCGTGGCTTTTCATGGCCTTGTAAATATGGA
This sequence comes from Pleurodeles waltl, assembly GCF_031143425.1. Taxonomy (NCBI): domain Eukaryota; kingdom Metazoa; phylum Chordata; class Amphibia; order Caudata; family Salamandridae; genus Pleurodeles; species Pleurodeles waltl. Next base: position 631,291,990 of record NC_090444.1, on the reverse strand, counting down.
CCCCTTTCACACATAACACTGCATGGAAGGGGCACTCCCTGGGTGTTGCTTGGGGTGTTCCCACGGAACACCCATGAAACCCAAAGGAATCTGACGCATTCCCAGATTTACAAGTCAGGGAATGCTTCAGATTCCTACGCCACCTCAGGGGTGGGGTAAGTATGATGAAACAGGGAGAAATATGCAGCACATATAAAAAGAGGAAAACAACTCTTATGATTGTTTTTGTGCAGGAAGGTGTCCCTTCCTGCATAAAAACAATAATCCCCACATTGAAGGCACCCTTTCACCATGGTGCAAGGGTGTCTGGAATGGCGCTAGGCAGCAATTTGTGTGCCAGCTTACGGGGAGAGAACAGAAATGCACCGCATCTTGTAGATAGGTGCATTTCGGCCCTTCCCCGTGGCGCAGGGCGGCGCAGAAAAGTACTTACTGCGTCACCTGGTGCCTAGTTGCACTAGGGTGAAGGCAGGAGAGTGTTTAACGATGGGGTGGGGATGCATCCTGCCTGAGGGCAACCAGCCTTTACCAGGCATACTTTTTATGGTATATAAAAGTGATTTTAGGGTTCAGGGGTAGGTAGCGGTAAAGGGAGGTAAGAGTGATTGTTAGGGTTTGAGGTAGTTACAGGAAAAGGGATGTAAGGGTGATTTCCGGGTTTGGGTGGGCATATGTAAAGAGAGGTATGGGTGGTTTTGGCATGGTTAGAAGTAAAAGGTAGGTTGATTTTAAGGCTCTGGGATGAGTAAAAGTAAATGGAGGTGCAATGATTTTAGGGTTCAAATGTTGATAAAAAGCAGAGAGAAGTGGGTGATTTTGGAGTTTGGTGGTGGGTAGAAGTAGCAGAAGGTAAGGGTGGTCCTGGGATTTAGGGGGGTAGAGATAAAGGGAGGTAAGGGTGATTCTGCGATGTACTCACCAACCTGTAATCAAGTTGTCTTGCAGGTTAAACAAAAAAGGCAAGTTGTCTTGCAAGTAGAACAAAAGAAGGGATCGGAATCCGAGCGCAAACAACAAGGAAAAACACTAATCAAGAAATCAATGCGTGCTTGCTCTATGCTCCAGGAAAGAAACAAACGCAGAAGACAACATGAAAGTGGACGCTCACACCAATGAAAAGCAAGAAAATAAGAGTTACAATGAAACAGTAATAAGAAGACTCAAAGACCTTTTAAGTTTTTTTTTTTTTTAAAGTAACAAAACATCATCGCATGACTGTCACAGGCGAGACCTGATAATATTTGGTGTTCGTTTATGTGCCGGGTGCAGAATAATAGCGGGAAAGCTCGCTGAACATTAGAGTTCCTCACATGTGGACTATGTCTTCCCTGGTCTATATCAAAGTCCAAAAGGACAGGCCTGGTTTCATGTTTACTTAAAGTGGTGTTTGGCAAAGATATACCCCACTTCCTCCTCTATGATTATATCTGGGTTTTTAGTTTGGGGAGCCGTTAGAATGGGTTGAAATAGCTATGTTCTGATTTGGTAAACAACCCCCCAATTTTTAACATAAGCCTATCAACAGGACAATAATCTTGAGACTGGCTAGCACACGCTTAAGAAGGAGACAAATGTATTAAACCATACACACGGAGAACGTAGAATGTGTGAAATGAAGGACGAACTCGTTCTCGTTTTACATAGCATATATTTGACTATTAATTTTGGCACAACTCTTCAAACAGAGGCCTGGATCGCGCTAGAATGAAACTTCACGACAAAATGGACAGTGCGCAGGTAATCACATATGTTTTTTTACGGCGGGTTCCTGCTAGTCCCACAAAACATAATCCTGCGATGAACTATGAAGTTATTATTCATCAGTGCACATTTAAACCAAAAGGCAGGGTATTGAACAGCAAAGGGTAAATGTAATTGGTGCTTTTTACACGTTGTAGTGTCATTAAAGCAGCTTGCATTTGCCCGAGTTTTGTACTGTATGCATAAAAAGTGCCCTATTTATGAACTTGAAGCACTAATGTTGCCATGGTGCTGCTACTGGAGAGACTATCAACAACTGAGAGTTGCTTCACATAGCCAGTCCTGCAATTACAATGTATTTCCATCAGGACTTGATAATGGGCACTTCATTTTTCTGTTCTCGGAATACGAAATTGGGACATCTATTCATTCTATTGTAGCCGGCAGTAAGGTGTTTGAGGCTTGCTAGATAGCCCTTTGTGACCTGAACTCCATTTCCCAGCTTACGAGGTGTGGAAGGGATGGGGCTAGGGTGCTTGGGCGACCCATGCTTTTGTATGAGAAGTTTGGCGCTCTTATGCCATCTGGCCGTAGCAAAGGTTTCCCACAACAACAACTAGTTCGGAGTTGATAGGCATAAAGTAGGTTAGGTAACACAAAAATTGGCATGGGAATGCCGCCGCAGGAGTTTCAAAATCTGGACCTTCTCCATTAGCTGTTGGTGACTCTGAGTGTGCCTGACCTGGTGGTTTCTGGATGCCATAGCAAAGAGAAGGGCCCATTGCACAGGACTCTGGAATGAAATCTGATAGAGAACTAGCAAGACCTGTCCCTCCCACAGCAGTAAACTGGGATGGGGCAATCATGCAGCCATCACAATAATAATGGTTTCTGCTAAATAAAGTAATTTGGGTAGTGAGATGTAAATTATTTCTACTCCTTCTACGGCAAGTTCATTGCTAGGCAAATACGGGCATATGTTGTTAAGGGAAAGATAGTCACACTGTAACTGTTTCTTTAAAAGGGTTCCTATAAGTACAAGTCTAGCCCAAAGTGTGCACTCTTAGGGGCATATTTGCAAGAAAGTGGCACATCAGCCATGATGCGCTACTTTTCTCACGCCCCCTAACTTCACCATGGTAGCGTCGTATTTACAATACCGCGCACCTGGCACACGTTAGCAAAATAGGGTCAACATTTTTTATGCTACTGTGGTGCATTGGTCAACTAAAGCTAAACATTATGGCGCTAGTCCAGCAATGCTTGGGAAGGCCCATTGGAAACAATGGGAGCATCACTTTAACACCTGCCTTGGGCAGGCATTAAAAATGTTGGGAAAAATGGCGCAGTGAAATCTTGTATATTTCACAGTGCCATTTTTTTGGGTCTCCTAACGGGGGACTGCCCCCCTGTGCATACATTCTGCCTGGCGCAGACATAATGTAGCATAAGGGGTTACAAAGTGGCACAATGCATGCATTGTGCCACTTTTTACGTCTGGTGGTGGGTAAATGCCTCCTTGACTCTGCCTTAGTGTACAAAAATTACTCTAGGGTGGCACAAGGAGGCGTTAGGGGCTTGTAACTGTACCCCTTAATGTTTCTAAAGATTATCGCCTTGTGGCATTGTTAATAATGGTGTATGGTGCAGATATCATGACTGGCCACTGAAGTCTGAATTTTCTAACAAAAGTTAATGTACCTTGGTGGGTAGACGATGGGCAGCATGGCACTAGATTAAGACTGTGCAATGAAATGGGTCGGCTAGTAGGTGATTTAGTAAGAACCGCCTGGTCCCTGCAACTAGTGGAGCGTGTTGCAAAGGTGTAAGTTGCAGTGGTGGAACAAACAGTTCTGAGCAAAACTGAGCTTTCTTAGCAGTAATAAGGGTTGGCACCAGGCTAATTAGTGACAATAGTCTGCAAAACTGGAAACAATGTGTGTCATAATTGTAAATCCCTCAACGCCAGACAAAAACCACTAGGAAATGGGATTAAAACTAGACACATTCTCTGGGCTTATAGTCTGCTCAATAAAAAGTAAGCAAGGCAGATGATGCAAGTTTGGTGACAAGGATAAGACTCCAATTATCAAATGTCCAACCTTGGAAGGCGTGTAATTTTGAGTACCCCGTAGGGGGTAGGCAGTTTCCCTGAATCAATATACTATTTCCTGGGTTTTCCCTGCACACTCGTTCTCCCAAATGGGGGTGGGGGGTGAAAATAACCTATGGAGCCTTCAAGTTCTTTATTAGTGTGAGCAGACCCGGTATACTGGATCAGAAGACATCATGGCTGTTCATTTGATAGGAAAGCAGAATGTTTTCCAGCTCCTCCAGCTTAAGGGCTTTGCAGGCAGAGAAGGACTGATTCTGCTGAGACTGTCCAGAAAAGTGACAGAAAGAAAGAAAGAATTCCAGGATATGACAAAAGGACCAAACCATGTCTACTTACTTCTGGATGGATCCCTCAGAAGAGATCATGATGCACTGTGCAAAGGTTAATTTGAGCCTGTAAACGAGAGTTACTGTTGCAGTTCTGCACAGCGAGTCTCTGACCAGGGAAGAAAATTCATATCAATTGGTGTTAAGTGGACTTCATGGAGTACCATTCCCATTACTGGAGTGGTAGCCATGCTGCTCTGCTCAGGAAATCGAAAAAGGGACATAGGCTCAGACTTGTTTTCCTTTCTATTATACTTCACTCTTCTTTACCAAGTGTCTTTTCTGTCCCAAAAGAACACTGGAACAGGGCTTAAAACGTTTAGCAGCCCACACAAGAATCTACCCATGCTTCTTGACATTTGTCTTGATGGTCATCAGACAGCATAATTGGCCGCCCTCAGTTGTGACCAAGCCTGTGTGCAGCAATGCAGAACACTGACCCGCTCGGCACCTTAACCTCTGAAAGATTGCCTAGGATTGCACCATCCTTCTTCATGCCAGGAGCCTGGAGCAGTAGAGATATATATATTTCCCTGTCACTAGAGAGGTGAGTAGAAATGTATTAAGTGGAAACTACACAGCCAGTTCAAAGTGACCAACCATCCTATCTACTATTTTGTTGTGTTTTCTATGACAGGGAGCAAGTTACACAATTTGTTTTTTTCCTTTTCTAACACACAAAGACCATTGAAAGAGATACTCACAGTGTTCATAAATACTGAAATATCAACATAAAGAGGGATAGGGAGTTAGTGGTTCAGTGTACAGTCTCCCAAAATGAATAATCACTCACTAAATAGGTACACTGTTCCAGGAATCTAGGGAGACACTGATGTTCAGGAGCAAGAGCCCTCACATGTTGACCATGCCTTAGGGGATAGGTGATAATTTCCCAGATCTCCAGGCCCCTTTAGAAAGTGGCTGAGCATAAATCCTCAATGTTCCACTTTCCTTACGTTTTTAATCTTGGCCCTCACTTTCTGACACATTAAACTGTGCTGTTTTCAGTGGGGCTAAGAATCAATTTAAATTTTTACTCTCCTGTTAGCACGAGTGCCTGACCTCGATGATCACAACTGCAGCCACTTATTATATAACAAAAGATCTCCGGCAAAGAGCCCCTGAACGGGGAGCCCGTCAGATATTGCAGCGCCAGTCTGACGAGGAGCAACCCGATGATGAAGCATGACATCCATTCGGATGTGTGAGGGCTCTTGCTCCTGAACATCAGTGTCTCCCTAGATTCCTGGAACAGTGCACCTAATTAGTGAGTCATAAATACTGAAAGACAGGGAGTGGTTATGACCCAGTGCTGATGCTCACAAACAAGGTACGTAGCATATGCGTTTTGGATAATAGGATGCCGTTGACACGATTCTCTGACGCTTGGTCCTACCTACCCTTCACTGAGATGGGGACCTTTCAACGTATCCTCTGCCAAAGACTACAGTGGGGAATTGTGCGGGAAAGGAAGAAGAAACAAACAGGGCTGCCCGAGGCCGTCACTAAAGGAAGATAAAGGTTGTTATAATAAGAAATAAGGGTATGAATGCAGGGATAGATTATCTTCAGAGCCACAGGAATATGATTAATGCCAAGAATCGCCAAACATCTGGAATAGGACTACTTGACCAGACATTGATTCAGAATCTAGCTCAAAGGAATGGTTAAGAAAGTAGCTAGGAGTTTCCACCCTTCAGGGTGTAGAGTCAAAGTCAATCTGAGGTGGAATCCACATGGAAACATAAACTAAAAAGGAAAAAACAGCAAATGTGAGAAAGTGATGTCTGCTTCTGAATTAAATGAGTGAGTAATACTGTGCAACTCACATTGCTGCAAGGCAAAATGCAAACTGCCATAGAAGTGTCTCCCAGGGTTGTATGTCAGAATATCGTCTGTCACAAATATTGTGCCCTTAATATAGTTGGGTGTATATTTTCTATTATTAACAGTCATGGGGCAGTACGGTTGTAAACCATAATATACAATATTTATTTCAAAATATTTTCTAACACATATATTCTGGTACCACTGACCCTCGGATTTGGAATGTTAGGGCTGGAATATGTTACAGCTATGGATCAAAAGTATGCAGCGTCTTTACACCCATGATGATCCCCTTTGTGGTTACCAAAACCCTCAAGAAAGTTACAAACATGCGTTTGAACTATTCAGCGCAGTCTAAGCTTCCTTTTACAAGTGAGTCAAATCTTTTGTATTAGAATAGTGATGGTCAGTCAAGAATGTAAAAAAGAGCAGTGTCATTTAACTATACAATGACATAGGAATTCTTAATGTTCCGAAATATTTTGTTGCTAAGCTGTTGCAATGCTGCAGGGTGTTACATAAAACGAAGAGCATACCAAAGTTCTCAAAATGTATCTCTAGAGTTTTAAAGGAAGTTTCTGCTCAGCCCTACCAAATTCTTATGAGATTATATGCTCACCATAGATCCAGTTGAAAAAAGATGGCAGTCGTGTATCCTGTAGGACTGAAACAAAGGGCAGTAGATAGTGGTTCTTCAAAGTAACTGCAGAATTTCCCTGTACTTGATGCAGCACCAAAGCTTCCAAGGTTGATTGCACACGAACGTTTGAGAATGCCTGATGTAGGGAATGAATGCTGAATAAAACCCATTGCAAGGTTCTCATACAAATATATCCTTAACTGTCTTCTTGGATCACTAAGGTGAACATACAGATACGTGGAATATGTGTTCCTTGTAATAATGCTATTTTCAATCATATTTAATATGTGAGATGAATTACTTTGTCCCCCCACCCATTGTTTTTTACTAAAAATGTAATGCGGAACACGATATTCATGAGGTAAATCCCTTCCTCTTGAACAGTCTACTACTGAACGTATGAAATCATGTATTTTTCAGAATCTTTCTATTTGAATTGCGTTAGCTAACCAGTAAATATTACACTTTGGGCCTCATTTACGAGGCCCTAGCGGCACACTGCACCACAGGAGCATTATGTTTTTTTATGTGCCATCCTATGTTTACAAGGCCATGCAAAGCCACCTTGCATGTTTTTTCATGGCCTTGTAAATATGGACCCCTTTCACGCATGACACTGTGTGAAAGGGACGTTCCATGGGTGTTCCTTGCTGTGTTCCCCCGCAACACCCATGGAACCTGAAGGAATCTGATGCGTTCCCCAGATAAAGCCTGAGAATGCATCTTGTATTGTTAACATGGGGGTTACCCCTAAAATCTGATTAAAGTGTAGATTCCATTTGGGAGCAGATGGACATATGGAGTTTGGGGTCTCTGAGCTCACAATTTAAAAATACATCTTTTAGTAAAGTTGATTTTAAGATTGTGTGTTTGAAAATGCCACTTTTAGAAAGTGAGCATTTTCTTGCTTATACCATTTCGGTGACTGTGCCTGTTTGTGGATTCCCTGTCTGGGTCAGTTTGATAGTTGGGCTGGTTGCACCTCACACTAGACAGTGACACAAAAGGAACTGGGGTGTAGTCTGCATTTCCTGATGAGCCATCTGTGCTACCTCACACCTGAAAGGTCTGTGCCTGCCCTCACACAATGCATTCTCCAACCCCCTGGTGAGTGTCTGTGGCCTGGCCAGGGCAAGGCAGGATTTCACATTAAAAGGAGACTTTACTTTGAAGAAGGCCTACTTCAAAGGAGAAATTGGGTATAAGAAGGGCACTCAAAACCACATACTTTAGAAACACTTCTGGAAACAAGAGGAACCTCTGCCTGGAGAAGAGCTGAAGAGCTGAGAAAGAAGAGCTGCCCTGCCTGTGACTGTGCTTTGTGGAACTATCCTGCAGTTGCTGCTTCTGCCTGAGTAAGAGGGCAAAGACTGGACTTTGTGTGCCTTCCATCCTGAGAAGAACTCTCCAATGGCTTGATTCAGAGCTTGCCTCCTGTTGTTTGAAGTCTCAGGGACAGCAAAGACTTCTCGCTGCCAGCACCTGAAGTCTCTGGAGAGACTCCTATTCTGCCCTGTGGTGCCCATCCAGTTCCCGGTACCCTGAAAGGAGAAGCTGGCAGCCTAACGAAAAGGAAATCCACGCACAGAACACCGTGCGGGGAAAAGATCGATGCAACTCTAATCTGTGGCTGAAGAAACGACGCGCCGCCGGCTGCCCAGCTGAAAATCAAGGCTCGCCTGGAACGCGACCGAAGAATCAACACACGGAGCAGGAGAAACAACGTGCAGCATCGCTGACGGAGGCTGGGAGATCGCAAACCACGCTGCGTTGTTTTCGGATCATCATGTGGCTGGATTTCCGATGCAAGTACCACTGGGCGTGTAAAAACAACACAAGGCCTGCCCGGACCCGAGAGTGCTGACTGGATCGACGTATCGCTCTCCTGTGGGGAGAGGGAACGACGCGCCCGACTCGATGAAAGGAGAAACGATGCAAGGTCCCACTCGTGAGTGGAATCGATGCATCGCAAGCCCTTTTTGACGCACCCTCGCCCGTGCGGGGTTATTTTTGACACATCCAAGGTACTTTTTCACACTAACAGCGTTAGTGTGTGTTTAAAACTACTTCAAGACTCTTTTTGCATTTTTTATGAATAACTTGACTTGGGTATTGTGGATTTTTGTCGTTTTGTTCTTGTTTTATTTAGATAAATATTTCCTATTTTTCTAAACCTGTGTTGTGTCATTTTGTAGTGCTTTCATTAAGTTACTGTGAGTGTTGGTACAAATACTTTACACCTAGCACTCTGAAGTCAAGCCTACTGCTCTGCCAAGCTACCAGGGGGTAAGCAGAGGTTAGCTGAGGGTGATTCTCTTTTACTCTGACTAGAGTGAGGGTCCTTGCTTGAACAGGGGGTAACCTGACTGTCAACCAAAGACCCAATTTCTAACAGTATCAGTAGATAAAGTGTTAGATTTTTCAATGCAGGGTTTAAAGCTCTGATCTCTTCTATGTTTTAGGGGACAAGAGGGAACTTCATGTTATGAGGATCTGGGGTTAGTATTAATATAAAAGCAATAGTGGTCCCTGTGGAGACATCCCTTATTCAGTTTCATTAACAAACAATTGTTATACCTGTGTGCATTAGGGTGGTCTTCACCCAAAAGACTTGCCTAAAAACTCCTATGTTTCTGAATTTGCTTTTGTTTGCTTTAGGACTTTGTACACCTGTGCTAAGCTGTGCTAAAGTGCTTGTGCCCTCTCTCGTAAACATAGTAACATTAGCTTACTCCTGATTGGCACATTTACTTTAATTATACGTCCCTAATAAAGTCATATACTCCATACCCAGGGCCTGTAGATTAAATGCTACTAGTGGGCCGGCAAAAGGAAAAAGAACAGATGATGGACGGAATGCTGAACAATGCAAGCATTCACCAGCAGTCACAGATCTGGACGTAATCCATTGTTTTTTTGCTCACCACGCCACCCTGTTGGGACCCAGCCATATGCAAATCAGTGTTGATCCTGCTCACCATGGGAACTGTCCAGTCAAAGCTGCCAGGTTTTCCCTGGATGGAAAACAAGCATCCTGGGACATCCTGAGTTTCAGGGTATCAACCCTCATCACCCAGGCTAGCTTGAATCCGGTGGCACAGTAAGCATGGGACCACGTCTAGGCATACCCTTAGGGCTAGAAAATCAAAAAGAACAGATGATGGATGGAATGCTGAATAATGCAAACATTCACCCCAGTCACAGATCTGGGTTTAATCCATCCTTTTTTTGCTCAGCACTGCACCCCAGTTTGGACCCAGGCCTACGCAAATCAGTCTAGACCCTGCTCCACTGGGGAACAGTCCAGCCCAAACTGCCTAGCCAGATCCTCCCTGCACAGACTGGGACTGATTTCGGAGTGTCACCCCTCATCAGCCAGGCTAGCTTGAATCCAGTGGAACAGTGAACATGGGGTCCACGCCTGGACACATTCTTCCCACTTAGGACTACAAAAACTAAAAGAACACATGATGGACGGAATGCTGAATAATGCAAAAATTCACCCTCTGTCACAGATCCAGGTTTAATCCATCATTTTTTGCTTACTGCGCCACCCCAGTTTGGAGCCAGCTAAATGCAAGTCAGTTTTGACCCTGTTCTCCATTGGAACAGTCCAGCCCAAACTGCCAGGCCAGGTCCTCCCTGGACAGGAAACAAGCATCCTAGGACTGGTTTCAGGATATCATCCATCATCAGCCATGCTAGCTGGAATCTAGTGGCACAGTGAGCACAGGACCCACGTCTGAGCATAACCTCCCACTTACGGTTGCAAAAGCAAAACAATGATGGATGGAATGCTGAACAATGCAAACATTCTCCCCAGTCACAGATCTGGGTTTAATATATTTTTTATTTGCTCACCACGCCACCCCAGTTTGGACCCAGCTAAATGCAAATCAGTCTTGACCCTGCTCCACATGTGAACAGTCAAGGCCAACTGTCAGGCCTTGTCAGGTCCCTGGATGGGAAAGAAGCATCCTGGTACCACCTTTGGGGTATCACCCCTTATTAACCAGGCTAGCTTGAATCCAGAGGCACAGAGAGCACCTGAACCACATCTGGGCATACTCTTCCATTTAAAGCTACAAAAGCAAAACAACAGATGATGGAAAAAATGCTGAACAATGCAAACATTCACCTTCATTCACAGTTCTGGGTTTAATCCATTATTTACCTGCTCACCACGCCACCCCCGTTGGGACCCAGCCATATGCTAATCAGTGTTGATCCTGCTCACCATGGGACCAGTCCAGTCAAAGCTGCCAGGTTTTCCCTGTATTGGAAACAAGCATCCTGGGATATCCTGAGTTTCAGGGTATCAACCCTCATCTCCCAGGCTACCTTGAATTCGGTGGCACAGTGAGAATGGGACCACATCTGGGTATACCCTTAGGGCTAGAAAATCAAAAAGAACAGATGATGGATGGAATGCTGAATAATTCAAACATTCACCCCAGTCACAGATCTGGGTTTAATCCATCCTTTTTTGCTCACCACTACACCCCAGTTTGGGCCCAGCCCTACGCAAATCAGTCTAGACCCTGCTCCACTTCGGAACAGTCCAGCCCAAACTGCCTAGCCAGATCCTCCCTGCACAGAAAACAAGCATCCTGGGACTGGTTTCGGAGTGTCACCCCTCATCAGCCAGTCTAGCTTGAATCCAGTGGAACAGTGAACATGGGGCCCACACCTGGGCATATTCTTCCCACTTAGGACTACATAAACAAAAAGAACAGATGATGGACGGAATGCTGAATAATGCAAAAATTCACCTCTGTCACAGATCCAGGTTTAAGCCATCATTTATTGCTCACCGCGCCACCCCAGTTTGGAGCCAGCTAAATGCAAGTCAGTCTTGACCCTGCTTTCCATGGGAACAGAGCAGCCCAAACTGCCAGGCCAGGTCCTCCCTGGACGGGAAACAAGCATCCTAAGACTAGTTTCAGGATACCACCCCTCATCAGCCATGCTAGCTGGAATCTAGTGGCACTGTGAGCACAGTACCCACGTCAGGGCATAACCTCCTACTTACGGTTGCAAAAGCAAAAAAATTATGGATGGAATGCTGAACAATGCAAACATTCTCCCCAGTCACAGATCTGGATTTAATATATTTATTTGCTCACCACGCCACCCCAGTTTGGACCCAGCTAAATGCAAATCACTCTTGACCCTGCTCCACAGGTGAACAGTCAAGGCCAACTGTCAGGCTATGTCAGGTCCCTGGATGGGAAAGAAGCATCCTGGTACCACTGTTGGGGTATCACCCCTTATCAACCAGGCTAGCTTGAATCCAGAGGCACAGAGAGCACCTGAACTATGTCTGGGCGTACTCTTCCACTTAAAGCTACAAAAGCAAAACAACAGATGATGGACAAAATGCTGAAAAATGCAAACATTCACCGTTAGTCACTGATCTAGGTTTCATCCACCACACCACCACACCACCCCAGTTTGGACCCAGCCATACTCAAATCAGTCTTGACCCTGCTCCCCATGGGAACAGTTCAGCCTAAACTGCAAGGTCATGTCCTCCCTGGACGGAAAACACACATCCTGGAACAGATTTCAGGGTATCAGCCAGGCTAGCTTGAATCCAGAGGCACAGTGAGCACAGGGCCCTCGTTTGGTAATACCCTTCCACTTAGGGCTAGAAAATCAAAAAGAACAGATGATGGTTGGAACACTGAACAATGCAAACATGCACCCCCAGTCACAGATCTGTGTTTAAACCATTGTTTTTTTATTCACCATGCCACTCCAGCTTTGACCCAGCCTTATGTAAATCAGCCTTGATCCTGCTCCCCATGGGAACAGTCCAGCCCAAAGTGCCAGGTCTTGTCCTCCCTGGATGAGAAACAAGCATCCTGGGACCTGTTTCAGGGTATGACTTCCATCAGCCAGGCTAGCTTGAATCCAGTAGCACAGTGGGCACAGGACCGAAGACTGGGCATACCCTTCCTCTTAGGGTTACAAAAGCAAAAAGAGCAGATGATTGATGGTATGCTGAACAATGCAATCATTTCCCCCAGTTAAAGATCTGAGTTTAATCCATCGTTTATTGCTCAGAGACATGGAGCAGGTTTGCGATTTCAGTTCAAGCAGAAGAGAGAGTCCTTGTGCAACCTCAATGGCACCACTTAAGAAACAACACAGATATGGTGAGGTGGGTGAATGGTAGTAATTTGTATGTGTATGTTAGAAACTGGGTCTCTAGTTGGCAGAGGTATGCACCCTGTTCAAGTGGGGACCACAGTCCTAGTCAATGTAAGTCAGATACACACTCTAAATTAACCTCTGCTCACCCTCTAGTAGCTTGGCACAGAGCAGTCAGGCTTAACTTATGAGGCATTGTGTAAAGTATTTGTACAACACTTGGTTACAGTAACTCAGTGAAATACACCACAAAAAGACTCCACACCAGTTTAGAAAAATATGGATTATTTATCTAATTACAATGAGAACAAAACAACAACAATCCAAAAAATAGATCTCATGTTATGAATAATAAAGAAATGGTATGCAATCACAGTGCTAAGAACACACTAGTGTTGATTAGGTCTTTTCAGCAATGTCAAGGAAGGTGTCAAGGATTTCCCCGATGTCAAATTGTGAAAACAATGCTCCCCAAAGTATTATGGTAAAAATTTAACAAGCTGATTTGGGTTTAACCAGTCTTGTTTTGGGCCGCCCATGAGAGCAGAGGTTGGCGTGCACAGTACCTGCTGGAGTCCAATGCCACTGTTTAGAGGCTGAGAGGGTAGGCGCAGCGATCTCCCTTGCTTGAGCTCCATGGGGGGATCGGAGCCTCGTACTGCTCGGTCCTCAGACATTTGATGGACACGTCATAGCGCGCTGAACTGCTTTCTGCAGTATGGCTTCAGGGAAAACAGGCACCCGTAATAGTCTGCGATCAGCAATGCAGACATGGGGAGTTTTTAGTTGGCGCACAGTACAGGTACATGCATGTCTTTGCAAAATGACCGCAGGCACACCAAAAGATGACCAATTCTGGTTGTTGCAAATCTTGGAGGGTCAGATTTAGGATTAACTGAGCCTAACAGCAGACGTTGTACAAAGGAAGTCTTTTATGGCCCTGCAACTTCTGTGAACAGGGGCAAGCCAACAAGCCCTTACTTCAAGTTAGAAGCACCAGGCAGCAGTCCAACCCAGCAAACCAAGTAGCAAAGCAGCAGTCCTTCCTATAGCAGAGCACACAGCGAGCAGTAAGCCAACACAGCAATGCAATTGCAGAGTGGCAGTGCCTGCTGGCAGAATGTCCTTGGTTCCAATAGAGTTCTGATTAGGTGAGGTTTTGGATCCAGTACTTATACCTAAATGTGCTTTTGATGTGGGGGAAACTTCAAAGGGGCCTTTGAATATAACAAGGTCCCTGTCCTTTCTTCCCTGGCACCAGGCACCCTACAGGGGGTTATGCACTTTGTGTGTGGAGAGGCATAGCCCTACTCATGTGTTACTGTCAGCTCCTCCCACCCATCTAACCCAGGAAAACCCATCAGCCTGTTGATGGGCCATTCTGATGCTGATGTGACACCCAAGCTCCCTTTGTGAGTGATTGTCTAGAGGGACTGCATAAAGCCCAGCTGTCATCTACCCCAGACATATGTTCAGAGAGAGGCAGAGGCACAGAATGGTTAAAGTAAGAAAATGCCAGCTTTCTTAAAGTGGCATTTTCAGACTTACAATTTAAAATCCAACTTTACCATAAGTTGTGATTTTAAATTGTGACCCCAGAGACACCAAAGCTTCATGTTTCTATCTTTTCCCAATTAAAATTAACACATAAAGGATGCTCCAAGGTAACTCCAATATTAACCTACAGGAGAGATAGGCCTTGCAGCAGTGAAAAAATAATTTAGCAGTTTTTCACTACCTGGACATGTTAAACTTAAAAGTACATGTACAACATTTTAAATACCCTGCACCCTGCCCTTGGTGCTAACCAGGGCCTACCTTAGGGGTAACTTATACGTAATAATAAAAAAGATTTGGGCCCGGTGAGTGGGTGCACTTGCCAGGTCATACTGGCAGTTTAAAACTACACATGCAGGCTCTGCAGTGGCAGGCCTGAGGCATGTTTGAAAAGCTACTATAGTGGGTGGCACAGTCAGTGCTGCAGACTTACTAGTAGCTTTTAATTTACAGGCCCTGGACACGTATAATGCACTTTAATAGGGACTTACAAGTAAATTATATATGCCAATTGTGGATAAGCCAATATTACCATGTTTAGAGTACAGAGCATCTCCACTTTTGCACTGGTCAGCAGAGCTAAAGTGCCCAGAATCCTAAAGCCAGTAAGAAATGAAGTCAGAAAATCAGGAGGCCAGAGGGCAAAACATTAGAGGAAACAGCACCAAGGATGCCAGGTCTAACAGTGTACCTTTGGCATTGCTCTCTGCAGCACTGAATAAAAATATTGTATGCAGAAATATTTCTAAAGCTTAATCTGTGCGCCTGTGTCATCCGATCCTTTAAGCGCTTCAAGATTTTTGGGAAAGGTTTATGTCATTTTACTTTCTAATAAACAGTGAACAAATTTGTTCAGAAGGTGACTTGTTTAACTGCATTTCTTGAAACCATGTTCTATCTATCACTCATCACAGATAAGGCCTTGTTGGCCAAAAGACAGCACAGCTGGGAAATTTTGGGGTCCTTTTCAACTCTGTCCCCACAAGGATATTTAGCTGAACATTTTTCCACTCAATTAAAACATCAATTCTTGCTACCTTGAATGGGGTTCTTTGACACCAAGGATGCTCATCCTTTTTGGAGAGATCAGCTTCCTGATCAACTCTGCTGCCTATGTGGCTACAACCAAGAATCCTTGCTGCACGTTTTCTGCACCTGCCCGTCACTGGGTCTGGAAAGAAGAAAGCTACTAAAACAGCAGTTGGCCAACTTCATCCGATCCCACAACCTCAACATCGTCTGTTACGCCGACGACACCCAGCTGATCCTCTCACTCATCAAGGACCCCGCCACCGCCAAAACCAACCTCCACGGCGGACTACATGCCATCGCCAACTGGATGGAGAAGAGCTGCCTCAAACTGAACTAGGACAAGACAGAGACCCTCATCCTCGGCTCCAACCGCTCCGCATGGGATGACTCCTGGTGGCCAGCCACCCTAGGAACAGCACCAACGCCCACCAACCATGCACGCAATATAGGTTTCATCCTAGACTCATCGCTCACCATGACTATGACCCAGCAAGTCAACGCCATCTCATCTTACTGCTTCAACACCCTCCGCATGCTCCGCAAGATCTTCAGATGGATCCCCACCGAAACCAGAAGGACGTCACCCACGCCCTCGTCGGCAGCAGACTGAACTACTGCAACGCTCTCTAGGCTGGAACCACGGCCAAGCTCCAGAAGAAACTGCAACATATACAGAACACCTCCGCACACCTCATCCTCGACGTCCCACGCCGCAACCACATCTCAGCCCACCTCAGAGACCTACACTGGCTCCCCGTCAAAAAGAGAATCACCTTCAAACTCCTCATCCACTCCCGCAAAGCTCTCCACAATGCTGGCCCTGCCTACCTCAAGGAGCGACTCACCTTCCACTCTCCCATCCACCAACTCAGCCAACCTCACCCTCGCCACCGTCCCTCGCATCCACAGAACTACAGCCGGCGGCAGATCCTTTTTCCACCTGGCCGCCAAGATCTGAAACTCCCTCCCTGTCCACCTACGACAGATCCAGGACCTCCTGACCTTCAGGAAACACCTCAAGACCTGGTTATTAGAACAGTAGCAATCTCCCCCCCACACCCTTAGCGCCTTGAGACACTAGCGTGTGAGTAGCGCGCTTTACAAAATGATTGATTGATTGATTCTGTTGCAGGGGGGTGAATCTCTTACAACAGTTCCACAAGAAACTGACCAAGGTCAACTAGGGATAACTGCCTGATAGGTTGAGCATTGATAATTCATAAATGACAGCTAATATGACGTATCATCTCCTTAGAAAAATATTTTTTTAGGCCTGTGCAGGTAATTACCTGCTTCTTCTTGGATTAGATCAAGTAACATTGGTAAACATCGCATAGGCCCTCATTATAACCCTGGCGGCCGGTAATAAAGCGGTGGTAATACCGCTAACAGGCCGGCCGTCAAATAAATGGAATTACGACCATGGCGGATACCGCCAACACAGACAGCTACTTTAACACTCTGAACACAACTGTGTTAGCAACAAACACTGCGGCGGTAGCCGCCAACAGACAGGCGGAACACAATGTACTGCCCATACTATTACAAGGCACCAATCCGCAAGCTTTTCCGGGGCGGTACCAACGACATCAAAAGCACGGTGGAAACAGTCTTTGGAAGGGAAACCACTCACCGCTCGACACTTAACGAGGAACCAGGATGCCATGGAGCCCGAACTAAAGGTGTTTCCAATGTTGGTGTATCTTCTCATCTACCAGGTGTACGAACGGCGGCGACGACCACGGTGAGTACTGCACCTAACACACAGGAGAGGGGAGGAGGGAAAAGAGAGTGACACACATGCAAAACGCAACACCCCCACCCTCTACGCACAACAACACACACACACATATCCAATAACATCACAGATACAGCCCGTCACCCCCTGGAAGAACGCAAGGACCAAACGAAATTAGTATAACTAGTGTAATATTCGAACAATCAGATAGCCCAAGAGAACAGTAAATAATCAGTATACACAAATATTTACAGCAAATACACAAATCCGTACACTGTCCCATGAAATGTCCGTGGACCAGTGGTCCCAAAAAGCATGGGCGAAGCCCACACATGACACCTGCCTCAAAACGGAGAGAACACTGCAGGGGCACCAGGTAAAATAAAAAAAAAAACAGGCACCTCAGGGGGAAGGGGAGGAGGGCACCTCAGCCAGATGATGGTACAACGCCACTGCACCTCAAGGGGGCTCCTTGCCCACTGCCTGGTCCTGGGGAGTGCAAAGCCACAGTCTCTCAAGTCTCTCAAGTGGGAGGGTTGCCCACTGCTTGGTCCTGGGGAGTGCAAAGCCACAGTCTCTCAAGTCTCTCAAGTGGGTGCACTGCCCACTGCTTGGTCCTGGGGAGTGCAAAGCCACAGTCTCTCAAGTCTCTCAAGTGGGTGGTTTGCCTACTGCTTGGTCCTGGGGAGTGCAAAGCCACAGTCTCTCAAATCTCTCAAGTGGGTGCACTGCCCACTGCTTGGTCCTGGGGAGTACAAAGCCACAGTCTCTCAAGTGGGTGGCGTCTTCCACTTGTTCAGGAGGGGGCTTTGTGCCCAGAGTGCTTCATCCTGCCAAGGACTGTGTTAGTGGATGCTTTTCTCCACTGCTTCTGGAGGGGGCTTTGTGCCCAGTGATGCTTCTCTTGGCGTGTGGCATGTTGACTTCGTCTCACCTGTGTGTCACAGCCACGCGATGCACCCGGAACAGGTAGCATGATACTCCATGGAGGCAGACCCACACTCCATCCTGCGGTGGCTTAGGCTGCCAATTGCTGGTTCGTGTCAGTGCTGGAGGTGGTGTCTCAAGTGTTGTGTCAAGGGTCCAGGACGTCACCTGCAGACTCTGACGGCTGCACACTGGGGATGGGTCTGACGTCCGACAGAGTGGCATCGGCTGTGCACATGGCGGTGCTGATGGTGGTGCAGGCGGCGGTGGCTGTGGCAGAGATGCTGCCAGTGCAGGCCGTGGTGCAAGTGACTGTTGGGGTAGATGGAGACACCATACCGTCTCCGGCAGCCTCGGATGGCTGATCCATGGGGACGATGCAGCAGACTGACATTGTGGCAGCGGCGGTGCAGGTGGCAGAACAGGTGGCCAAAGAGGTGGCTGTGCAGGTGGCAGTGCGGGTGGCAGTCGGAGTGGCGGTGGTGACTGGGGTGCATGTAGCTGCCATCCCTGATGATTTGGTGGTCACCAGCCCCTCCCCAGGTGACATCGTGCCCAGAGGTGATGTGCCCTTTGGCTTGTGGCCCTTCCCCATCTTGACAGCCGCTGCAGGGACCTTGGCACTGTCCACTGTGTTTGTGCGAGGCCTTGCTGGCTGGGTGGTGTGACTGTCCCCTGCTTGATGCCGGTCTCTTTTTGAGCTTTGCAGGTGGTGGAATATGGTGGTCCTTCTTTTCCGTTGGTGGCACACTGGCATCTCTGACGGGTGCCTCCTTCGATCGTACTGGAGTAGCAGGGACCACAGCGGATGCAGATTTGGTGGCTGAGGTGCTGGGCTGGGATCTAGACATCCTGGCCCTAGGAGAAGGACGGGGGGGAGGTGTAGGGAAGAGCTCCAGGTTAGCTAGGTAAATGTTTTTGGACACACTGGGCCGAGAAGATGGAGGGGGTTTGGGAGTAGAGGAAGCGGTAGTGGTTGTAGGAGGTGTACGTCTGCTGAGTTTGGGTGAAGGTGAATTGGGTTGGAGGCTGTTGTGAGGTGATGGCTGTTGAGTGGGTGTGTGCTGGTGTTTGTGTACTTTGGGAGGAGGGTTCACAGACACACTGGGAAAGGACACAGGGGATGTGTGAATGGTAGTGGGGCGGTGAGTGCACGTGAGCGGTGTGTAGTGATGGGCGTGCTGGTGATGGAGATAGTGGCTGAGGATGTAGTGCATGCAGGTGTGAGTGGGGACGAGACAGGGAGAAAGATGGAGGACGTGGAGGAGGGGACACAGTGGAGGCAGTGGATGTTGGTGTGTCTGCATGGGTATAGTGCTTGAGTGAGTGCCTGTGGGATGTGTGATGCTTATGTTTGCCTGAGCCACTTTTGTGTGCTGATGTGTGTGCATGTTGGTCTGATGGTGTGCTTAGGATAGGCTGAGGTAGAGGGGATTGGGTCTGGGTAGTGGAAGTTGGAGGGGGGAGGCTGGACACGGGGACAATGGCTGCCATCAGTGCTGGCGCCAGAGCCTGAAATGCTCTCTGTTGGGCCACCATGCCAGAATGAATGCCCTCCAGGTATGCATTTGTTTGCTGCAAATGCCTCTCGACACCCTGGATGGCATTCAAAATGGTTGACTGCCCAACAGTGAGGGATCTCAGGAGGTCAATAGCCTCCTCACTGAGGGCAGCAGGGCTGACTAGGGCAGGGCCTGAGGTGCCTGGGGCAAAGGAGATGCCCAGCCTCCTGGGTGAGCGGGCACAGGAAACACGCTGAGGGGCTGCTGGGAGGGCAGTGCTGGTGGGGGTGTCGGCTGTACCTGTTGTTGCGGTGGGCACAGAGGTGCCCGCCACCGCAAGGGAGCTCCCATCAGAGGAGGAATCGCTGTCGATGGTGTCTCCTCCTGTCCCCGTTGTGGAGCTCCCCTCGCCCTCCGTCCCACTGGTGCCTTCAGACTCCATAGATTCACCCTCCAGGGCCATGTGGGCTGCAGCTCTCTCCGTCTACGGTGCCTCTGCTCCTCCGCCAGATGATGCTAATGCACACAAGGACAGGGTGACAAAACAAGAACAGGGGGAAAGACAGAGGAGACACATGGTCAATGCCAGCAACACCACTACTGTTGGCGGACACAACACACAGGGAGCAGCCCTTTGCACTAGGCCACGCACTAGCAGTTAGTAGGAAAATCACCTGCCCATGGGGGACTATGCCTAACACCATTTGCTTCACACCTGGAACCCACAGGAGGCTGACTAGTTGTAGATGCCCACTACTAATATTGGGTTTGGAGTGCCACAGAGCTTGCCTAACAAGGGACCTACCCTACCAAGTTCACCCTGGCCTAGGGGGACCCACAGCCCACATCCCCCACCCAGACCCCTCATAAAACTCGCAGAGTCAGCTGAATGAGACTGTACTCACCCCCTTGTGGCTGCTGTGATGCCCTCAAGCGCCCATCCAACTCCAGATATGCCACTGCCAGGATCTGAAACATCACCGGGGTCATAGTGCGACAGGCACCCCTTCCACGTTGGGAGGCCATCCCCAGCTGGGCCTCCGCCGTCTTCTTGCTCCAGCAGCGCAGGTCCTCCCATCACTTGCGGCAGTGGGTGCTCCGTCTATGATAGACCCCCAGGGTCTGCACTTCCTTGGTGATGGCACGCCAAATACCCTTCTTCTGGTGGGTGCTGACCTAGAGGAAAGGTGTAGGATGAAAGGAAATTACTCCCCCGTCCGTTTCGTCATACTCATTGCCCAGCAGTTACCATCCATGCCCTGACACACATACACTCACCATCCTCACATGCAGGCCTCAGCCCCCACCCCCACATGTATTTTCCATCCACACCACTCCATACATTCATGGCCCACGCATCATGCTCACAGTGTACTCACCTGTTTGTCTGGAGGACCGTAGAGTAGCGTGTACTGGGGGAGGACCCCATCCACTAGTCTCTCCAACTCCTCCGAAGTGAAGGCAGGGGCCCTTTCCCCAGACACTCGAGCCATTGTCGCTTTACAGACACAGGTCACAGCAGCACTTGCAGTGTAGGTCCTCTCCTGTTGAAGGTCAGGTATCAAGTGAGTGAACAGATAGAAAATGTCAGTCACGTCCGTGGCGGTGTGTACCGTCACCGCCGGCGTACATCGTCATTGGCTCCTGGAACCCATAGGGCCCAATGATAATTAAAGGCTGAATTGTTCTGCGGTCTTCGACCGCCTACCGCGACGCTTCCCAACGCCAGCGCAGTTACCTCATTTCCCCTTGTCCCTCCTTACAGGTCAGGCAGCCGCCATTTCAGGGTGGCACATGGCATGGCACCTAACTGCGTCACAGCACATCTGGGCAGAAATACGGACAGACAACGCCACACACGGATTTAATCACATTACAGCAAAAACACTTGTGCAACCTATGTGGTATGTGACCCTCTGCTCACTATTATCCTCCATAGGGCACAGCTGGGGCAGATGATGATATGGCATCATCCTCCGGTGTACAGACCCCTGGTGGACCTGTCGACAATGGAAGACAGACACATCATCATCACCTACAGACTTGATCGTGCCACAATCCAAGAACTGTGTGCCGAATTGGAGCCTGACCTGGTGTCAGCTATCCACCATCCCACAGGAATACCCCCTCTAGTGCAGATCCTGTCAGTGATCCATTTCCTGGCAAGTGGCTCCTTTCAAACTACAGTGGCCATTGCATCAGGGATATCTCAGCCAATGTTCTCCAACGTGTTGACCAGAGTGTTGTCTGCCCTGCTGAAACACATGCGCAGCTACATTGTATTCCCCCAGGTGGAGGATTTGGCTACAGTGAAAGCTGACTTCTATGCCCTGGGACATATCCCCAACATCATTGGTGCCATTGATGGTACACATTTGGCATTTGTACCACCCGCATAACAGAACAGGTCTACGGAAATTGAAAAAGCTACCATTCTTTGAATGTGCAGATGGTGTGTTTGGCGGACCAGTACATCTCCCATGTGAATGCCAAGTATCCTGGCTCTGTGCATGACACTTACATTTTGAGGAATAGCAGCATCCCTTAGGTGATGGGCCAACTCCAGAGGCACCTGGTGTGGCTAATAGGTGAGCCCAAGGTCCCCACACAGTATGAATAGGTGTCTGGGTATGGGGTAGTACCTAAGGGTTAGTGTGTGTCTAACAGATTTCCCTCGACATTTGCAGGTGACTCTGGTTACCCCAGCCTCTCATGGCTACTGATCCCAGTGAGGAATGCCAGGACAAGGACAGAAGAATACTACAATGAGGCACATGGGGGAACTAGGCGTATTATTGAGCAGACTTTCGGCCTCCTGAAGGCCAGATTCCGGTGGCTCCCTATACTACTCACCGAAGAAGGTGTGCGAGATAATCGTGGCATGCTGCATGTTGCACAACCTGGCTTTGCGACCCCAGGTGCCTTTTCTGCAGGAGGATGGGCCTGATGATGGTATTGTGGCAGCTGTGGAGCCTGTGGACAGTGAGGAAGAGGAGGCAGAGAAAGAAGATATTGACAACCGAAACAACATCATCATGCAGTACTTCAGTGAGACACAGGTAAGAGACTGGCACTGCTCATCTCATATCTGACTACTGTAGGACATTTTATAAGTCAGCCTCTTAACCTCTTTGTATGGACACTGACAGTTCACTTTGGCTTTCCATTCACAGATCTGGGTACCTCATTCTGCCTTCTGCTCTGTTTACTGCTGCCCAACAACTGTCATACATTGGTATGTGCAAATGAGCATTAACATTGATATTTGTCGAAGAAGTTGTAATTATACATTTGTGAAAGTCCAGACTGACTCCAGATTGTTTTGTGAGTCAAGGGTGTTTATTTATGGGCTAATGTGTATAGGGGTATGTGGAAGGGGCTAGGGTGATGGTGGAGGAATGTCCAGGATAGAGTCCGGTCTCCTGGTATCACAGGGGCATTGTACAAGGGGCATAGGAAGTGGAGCAATGGCAGTTCAAGGTGGACAGGGTGACATAGTGGGAGAGAAGGGTGACAATCAGGAGAGTCTTAATTCCTGGCGGAGGTCTTGGCAATGTTCTCTGTCTTCTGCCTGGATCACAGGGACCGTGTGTGGGGTGGTTCTCCTTCTGCAGGGGTTGAGGTGCTGGTGGCCTGTTGGTCCTCTGGCGGGACCTCCTGTCCACTAGCGCCGGCAGACGTGGAAGGCTGTTCATCATTTGGGCTGGTGTCAAGGGCCCGGTGGTATGCCACTGTCTCCCTCATGGTGTTGGCCATGTCTGCCAGTAACCCTGCAATGGTGACCAGGGTGGTGTTAATGGACTTCAAGTCCTCCCTGATCCCCAGGTATTGTCCCTCCTGCAGCCGCTGGGTCTCCTGAAACTTGGCCAGTACCGTGCCCATGGTCTCCTGGGAATGGTGGTATGCTCCCATTATGTTTGAGAGTGCCTCGTGGAGAGTGGGTTCCCTGGGCCTGTCCTCCCCCTCTCGCACAGCAGGCCTCCCAGCGTCCCTGTTATCCTGTGCCTCTGTCCCCTGAACAGTGTGCCCACTGCCACTGACCCCAGGTCCCTGACTGTCCTGTGTGTGTGGGTTTGCCTGGGGTCTCTGTAGTGGTGGACACACTGCTGATTGACATGTCCTGGGGACAGTGGCATGGGACCACTGGGTGGGTGCTGTGGTGGTGTTTCCTGAGGGGGGAGGTTCTGTGGTGGTTTGGGACTGTGGCAGGGGAACTGACTGTCCAGAGGTCCCTGATGGGCCAGGCTGGTCATCTTGATCCAAGCGTGCAGAGCTGCTGTCGTCACTGTGGGCCTCTTCTGGGGGGGGGACTGGATATGGCTGGCACCTCCTGTCCGGTGACGTTGTGTAGGGGTCCTGTTGGGGTGGAAATGCATTGTTATTGTATCTGTGTGTGCCATCTTGTGCAATGGGTGTGTTTCCCTCTACTACTGTGCTTGCAATATCGTCTTGGCCCTTGTGTGAGTGGTGATTGTGTGCCCTGGGTAAGTCCTTCCCTTGGACATGCTTTGGTGATGGGTGTCCATGCAGGTCTGTGATGGGTGTCCATGCATTGCTGTAACATGCAGGGCTTGGTATTGGGATGTGTGGGTTGTGATAGTGGGGTATATGTGAGGTGGTGGAGTGATGGGTGTGAGGGTAGGGGTTGGGGTTTGTGATGGCATGCAGGTAGGGTGGGGGGGATATAATAGTAAATATATGACTTACCAGAGTCCAGTCCTCCTGCTACTCCTGCAAGGCCCTCAGGATGCATGATCGCCAAGACTTGCTCCTCCCATGTTGTTAGCTCTGGAGGAGGAGGTGGGGGTCCACCGCCAGTCCTCTGTACGGCTACCTGGTGACTGAATACCATGGAACATACCTTCCTGATGTCATCCCGTGTTCTTGGATGCTGTCCCACTGCGTTGACCCTGTCGACAATTCTCCGCCATAGCTACATCTTCCTAGTAATGGATGTATGCTGCACCTGTGATCCGAATAGCTGTGGCTCTACCCGGACGATTTCCTCCGCCATTACCCTGAGCTCCTCCTCAGAAAACCTGCGGTGTCTTTGAGGTGCCATGATGTGGTGTGAGTGATGTGCGAGGTGATGGTTGATGTGATGTGTGGGGTGAGGCTTTGGGGTGTGTGGTGTTTTGTGCGTGGATGGTATATGAGTGATGGTGTTGTGTGCCTCTGGATGCTGGTGTTGTCTTTGCTTTTCTCTCTCTCTGCTTCTTCCAAAAATTTCGTTGTAAGGGGTTGTGGGTAATGTGGGTGTGTGTTTTATATTAGATTGGGTGTGTGGGTGTGGTGTGTGTATGTGTATCAGGTGTGTGTATTTTGAATTGTCCAATGTGGTTGTGTTTTGTAAATATGTGTGTATTTTGAGCGCGGAGGTGTGTACCGCCAATGGTTTACCGCGGTTGAATGACCGGCGCATTGATTTGTGGGTCGTGATAGTGTGGGCGTATTCCTGTTGGCGTGACAGTGTGGGTTTTGGTACTGCCAATTTATCACTGACCTTTGGTGTGGCAGGCTTGTGTGGGTATCTGTATTGTGGAGGATTTCTAAGTGTGGGTCATAATACCTGTAGAGGATTTCTGCCATGGACACGGTATGTTGGCGGCCGTCGGCACAGCGGTCAGTGGACTTTACCGCCAGGGTTGTAATGAGGGCCATAGAATTTGTTGGTTAGACATTTACAGGGTCGAGATTGATAACTTGTATCTGATGGCTCACATGCTGTCATTCTTTCAGGAATTCAGCTTTTTTATGATATTGCAGATAATCGTTCTTCTCTCTGAACATGTAGTTCTATTAATGATTATAATGAATCTGATCAGGTTGGCCCTGCATAATCAGCTTTTGACATTTTTTTCCCCCTATTGTTCTTATACTATTTTAATATTCTAGCTTTTGTATCTGATAATTTGTTCAAATTTAGCATCCTTTAAAATTAGTATTTCATTTTGCATTGTATTGCAATGGTTTTTATTAATCAAGCAATAAAGTGTAACTAACTATTGAGACCATGGTGTAATCTGCAGCTTTACCTATTGTGCTTGTATAGCAATGGTTTTTATTAATCAAGCAATAAAGTGTAACTAACTATTGAGACCGTGGTGTACGCTGCAACTTTACCTCTTGTGCAGGTTACTAAATAAAAATAATTATTTTATTCACCACATTTTTGGGTTATTTAGACTTCGGCAGATGCAGGACATCATGGCAGCTATCCTGCCTGCCCTGTTTCAAGTGTAGATGCGTAGGACGGACCGAACATCCAGAGCTTTTTGGTTGATATCCTGGCTCTGCCTAGCTCTGAAAAACACCTCTTTGTCTTTTCCCTGAACAAATAATGGGTTTGGTTCAGCGTATTTTGTATCAGCCTTCAGCAGAGACTGCTAGGCAGTTTGCACATGAGTGTCAGTGTTCTTGTGTTGTTCTGTCCTTCTATTCAGACTTGCAGTAGGAATTGTAGGCCACAAAAATCTAAAAGAAGAATAGATTAACTAAAACTTTGGCTGTGGAATGCCCCTGCATGGTATACAGTTGTGTCCCCTTTTCTAGTGGTCAGCGGTGAGTATGCTATCCTGGTTTTCAGACCGAGCATAGCAGCGTGCAAGCAATGCTTTTCAGACATGTTGGTATGTATCTAGGCTTTTAACCATGCCCACCACATGCCCATCACTTTCACTCATTCCTGGGCTTGCCTTTCAAAATTCCTGTGATAATATTGGTAAATGCTTTACGTTTGTCCCTCCTTTGGGCGGTTTGGTTACCGCCTTGGAGACCGACCCCGTTACATGGATAATTGCATGTTTGCCAATATGTTCGACTACGAGTGAACTTCTTTGTCCTGTTGTCTCTCTTTTATGGTGGCCGTAACGCTTTGAATCGGCTTCCTTATGTCAACTGTTTTACTTTACAGTTTCAATTTATGTGGCAAGAAATGTCAATTTAGGAATTAACAATGCTAATAGCTCTAACTCATTTTTAGTATTTTATTAGAGACTCAGCTGATGGCGTGATTGACCTTTTAGGTATGGCGCGTCTTTCTACAATTACGGGGAGCCAATGCTGAGACTCGAACCACGATCCCCAGAGACCACGATCCCCTGTTGCAAAGTAAGCAGCTCTGCATGTTATGCCACATCACCCTCCAAAGCAATCGTATTTTTCAGGAGGATTTGTCAACATTTCCGTCAGTTACCTTCCCACCCTGCACCCACCCTTAAACCCTTCCTCCCTTTTGTTTCCCTCAGCGCCTCCGTTCAGTTAAAACTTGCATTGCAGAGCCTTGCATCTGGAGTCTCTCTCACCAGGGGCCCCTTCCTTAAGGAACAATCAGTTAAGATATAAACACATTTCAAATTAGTACGTTTCTCGTTACATTAATGGTAATAAGTTTGGTATCATGAACACTCAGGCACTGCAGCACTTTTGGTCATCTGTGGTTAACGTCTCATTCCTGATTGGAGTCTGACTTGGCTTCTGAAAATATGCTATTAATATACATTGTTTTACAGTATATGTAGTGCAAACTCCACCCAAGGGTGCATGACACAAGGATACATTCATTCATTTGCAAATGCATATTGTCTCATGTGGGCTTTCTCAGAACGCATCATGGATGTCAAGAGTCCTAAACCGGAAGTCAGTCACTAGAACGGTCACCCTCATTCCACAAGAGGCGGGGGTTCCTGTGGCTTGCAGGTCGTACAGCACTGGATCAGGCCACTGAAGTTCCCCTCTTGTTCTGATGCCACATCAGTTTCAGAGTTACGTTTTTAGGTCAGGCGTAGTAACGCACAAGCAGGCATATTAACCATGTGCACTTCCTTATGATGACTCCAAGCTTCCACTAGACAAAAGTACGTTCTCTCTCCAGAAAGAACATAAATCATCAGAGTTATTTTTACATTATATGCACTTTTTGATTTGCCTAGTACATGCTTTTGCAGCAGGCGTATTAACCCTTTCTGCTACCTTATAATGAGCCCAAGCTTCCACTAGACAAAAGTATGTTGTCTCTCCAGCAAGAACATTGATCACCAGTTATTTTGACATTTTTACATTATATGCACTTTGTAATTTGTCTATTACACGTTCTTTGCAACAGGTACATTAACCCTCTGCGCTCCCTTATAACGAGTCCAAGCATTCACTAGACAAAAGTATGTTTTCACTCCAGAAAGAACATGAATTGCCAGAGTTATTTTGACTTTTTTACATTAGATGCACTCTGAACAAAAACGTAACGAATGGGAAAACAACAGCTGTAACAGTGAGGTGAAGGGGCCTGGAGTGTCTGGACATGGAATACATAGGCACAATTTGGCTTTAACATTACGTTGCCTCAGAATTTGGTGCTTTAACATTTATATGAAGCAGCTGTGTTACCTCATAGCTCTTTAAAGCTATTTACTGCTTGGAAGATGTTTGTTTTTTGGGGGATCTTGGAATAATGAGTTATTTGTTTGAGCACAATATTGCAACTTTACTGAACTCCTTAATAAATACCTTTGAATTTTGTGCAGTGGTTCCTCTTCCAAACCCTTTGCAGGCAGCCAGCCCCAGCTCATGAGCTGTAGCTGCTGTCCATGATGAAAATTGTCAGATAAGGTGCTGAAATCCTGGCTTTGCATGTTTTTACTGTGATAAACTACTATTCAAGGGGGCATTCCAACTGTAATATTGTAAAGCTGGAAGCCAGCTCGTGTAGTAGTATTTGTAGAGTTGTCCAGTTCCCTAGTTCAAAACGTGGTTCGCTCATTTGCTTTGTTTATGATTTGCATTCTGGGACTTGTACCTTTATTTTTTATAACGTGACACCAGCTGGAAACCAGCCCTTCGAGTGGTATTCGTAGAGTTGTCCAGCTCCATAGTTCAATGTGTGATTCTCTCATTTAGTTTATATTTCTGCTTTGCCTTCTGGGGATTCTAGTTTTATTTTTATAATGTGCTACAAGCTGGAAACCAGCACTTGGAATAGTATTCATAGAGTTGTCCATCTCCCTAGTTAAATTCGTAAATTGCACATTTAGTTATAGTGTAGTTTGTTTTTTATAATGTGATACAAGCTGCAAATACAAAGCAGAAACCTGACTAGATGAACTACACACGTTTGAGTCTGTTAAACTTGAGTTGTGTGTTAATGTATTTATAACACTAACCTCGAGGAGAGCTTACAGTTGATTTTGCTGTACACTGGTCAATATTTTATAACTAATATTTCAGTTCAAGACTGACTGAGGATCATTAATATCATGTGAGATGGCTCTGCTCAAGTGTGTGAAAAATCATGGGCATTTGTTCTACTCCCCAGACTGCAGTAAATGGACAGTTATCCAGTAAGCATTCATTCTCGGAGTGCAACTATTTATGCATTGTCCCGCAGGCAATGTTGCCTGTACCAACTGCCAAGTAAATATGTTTTCCACCTGCAAGTAGTTTGTCTTTTAAGGGCCTTGTTTTAAAAAAATATTCCAGTAGGCCTACTAGCCCTTTAGTTATATGCAGGGCCATTGGAGTTATGTGGCAGAAAGGAACAAAATATGTAGCAGGGTTGACCAATTAATGTGGCAAAAACAGTCCAGTTATGCATTTACAATGTCAATAGCTCGAACTTAAGTAAATGCGAGACTTATTGCATTGGAAATACGTGTTGGATTTATGGCCTTGCCTCACATTAACTAAGCATGGGAGTGATGGTCCAGGCACGCTACTGACATAAGACTGGTCCTAGACTTGCACTGGACCTGGAAGGTCACACCAAGCAAGCACTCAGTAATGATAGAGGGACCACTGTCCTTGTAATGGGTTAATGTGTATCACATGGTGGTGGCAGCATCCTATGTTTTATAGTGATTGTTGCATGATCAAGCCTTTTTACCTTTGTTAAAGTAGTGAAAGTCTACTAGACCATGGGTACTAACAAACATTTTCCCAGGGGTCATAATGTTTGGTCTGTGATGTGACCAAGGGCTGCATTGATGGCAACTGTGGCAGTTGGGTGGTTTTTTTTGCTGGTAAGGTGGATGTAGGGAAAGTGAGGCATATGCAGCTAGTGGCTGAATCACACAATGAGAAATCAGAAAACCTGGGATTAATTCCGGCTTGCTCACTTTACCAAATTGTATGATCTTAGGGAATTGTTTCCTTTCACTTTATCTTTGTTATCGTGTATAAGGGGACCCCAAAATACATGATTGCAGGATGGGTGGTGTAAACTAAATTTTCCTGTGTTTGATTTAATAAAGTATAGTGTTGTTCAAGTATAGTAAAAACCAAAGCTACCCAAAAGGTGCACATAACATCTGACTTGCTATTATTTCACAAGTGGCATTGTTGTCAAGGTAAAAATAATGTTTCTAAACTTAAGTTTGAAAACTATCACTCTTAAAAAATACTTCCCAATGCGCTGATATAATCTAATGCACTAGGGTGCAAAGGTTATGCATGTTAATGAAATTCTGAAGAGAATTTATTATATTTTTATACTTTTGCTGCAAGATATCTTGAAAGATTAGGGTGTTTCTAAAGTTAAGCAGTATAGGACTCTCTATTTAACCCCTTTTTCTAACATCCATTAGCCTTTATGTAAAATCTTGCCTGTTTATCACATTTTTATCGTTTAATGCTGAGTCAAGTAAATAGCATTCTACTGCTGCTGTTGACCTGGGGGACCGCATGTAAAGGTCAGGAGGGCCGCATGCAGACCCTGGGCTGTAGTTTGAGTATCAATGTACTAGACCAATCTTGTAAATGTATGCTGTTGATGAGTTCAAAATCCTTGCACTGAAAACTCGAGCATATGGAGGATTATGTAATTTTGTGCAGGGAGCATGTTTCACACTCCCTGAGCATAAACGTGAACCAGAGTGATAAAGGCCTGTGGGTTTTATTTTGGAACCCCCTGGCCTCTTCATGTGCACAAGATGGAGGTGAGGTTGGTTTTCCAGTAAGTGTTGTGTGTTGCTGACATTGGTGAAACAGGAGGGAGAAAACCCAGAGACTGGAGTGGGGAAAGAGGAGACACACGTTTCCTTAGAAATTCAATTAGGGCCTTTTGAAACAGAGGGCTGCTGATTAGTCTTCCTGAAACTGTTATTTGGTGGATTGAAGGGGTGACTGGTGGGACTTCAGTACTTGTTCTCAGGGTGTTGATAGTTGAGTGCCGACTGCTCACACCTCTTCGTACCTTTGTTGTGGATGCTCAAGCCTAGAGACATTCGTGACATAAAGAGGTCACTGAAGCTTAGGCTGAGTTGGAAGACAGCCTGAGAAGGACACATGAAATGAGAACTGACCCAAACCGGTTCTGAAAGGGCAGACAGGGAATCCACAACCACTGTCTGCTATCCCTGTATAAGAGTGGGAACTACTTACCCACTTGTTGTTCTCATTCCAAATTCTCTCTGACCAAGAATGAGGTGCACTAGAGAATACCCAGAAGACTACTGCACAACCAGAACTGGTGTCTGTCTGGCAGCCAGATTCCTTATGATGAGGGGACATCACCTGGAATCTGATCTGGAGGAAGAACTGTCTGCTTGTTATTGAAACTTGAGGAGTCCTGCTTAAACAAGAGGGAAGGAGCAAGTTGGCCATATAGAAGGATTGCTAAGTGAGTGAGATGGTACACTCCGAAGCTCAGAGACTCCAAATGGGACTGCCATCATTCGAGAAACATTGACTTATGACCAAGGCTGCCTCCAACAGAGCCGCCTACAAGTCAGCCTACAACAACTACCAACACCACATCAAAGCAACAAAAAGAGCAGCAATCACTGCCTGCATCGACAGCGCAGCTAACCACATGAAATAACTCTTCAGTATCATTAAGGAATTCTATAACCTGATGGCCACGGAGACTACTTTCCACCCATTCCCAGGAACTCTGCAACACCCTCTCAGACTTCTTCCACAGCAAGATCGCCACCAAATACAACAATTTTGACCCCCCAAACCTCCACCTTCAGCCTAGACAACATCTCTCAAGCAGTGAACACCAGCCACATGATAACCTCTGGTCCCTGAATACCACACAGACCACCGCAGCCATCATGTCATCCATCAACTCTGGGGCTCCCATCGACCCCTACCCCCACTGGCTTTTTAACCTCAGAGCCAACACTATTAGCACGGAACTAGCCCGCATCCTCAACACCTCCATCTCCACAGCAACCTTCCTGGATAAATGGAAGCATGCAGCGGTCAGGCCCCTCCTAAAGAAACCCTCTGCCCACCCTCGAGACTTCAAAAACTACAGACCGATCTCCCTGCTCCCCTGCCTGTCCTAGGTGCTTGTAAAGGCCATCAACCAACAGCTCACCGACTTACTCAAATGAAACCACCTTCTCAACACATCACAATCAGGATTCCAGGCCAACCACAGAGTGGAGACTGCACTTCATTGCTGCCATGGACGACATCAGGACCCTCCTCGACCGAGGACGGTCAGCAGCTCCCCTCCTTTTGGACCTTTCTGCAGCATTCAAATGAGTCTCCCACCACATTGTCCTCAACAGACTTCACAACATAGGCATTCAACAAAACTCTCTTAAGTGTGTCACCTCTTTGCTGACAGGCCCCATGCAGAGAATCCACCTTTCTCCCTTCACTTCTACACCCAAGGACATCACCTGCAGCGTACTCCAAGGATCCTCCCTCAGCGCAACCCTGTTCAACATCTGCATGACCCTCCTCGCAGACATCGACAGATTCCATGGACTCAATATAGTCTCCTATGCTGATGACACTCAACTAATCCTCTCACTCACTGAAGACCCCCAAAACATCAAAGCCAACGTTCGCAACACCATGACCAATGTAGCAACATGGATGAAAAATGGCTACCTCAAACTAAACAGTGACAAAAAGGAAGTTCTGCTCTTTGGGAAGAACACCTCCTTATGGGACCACAGGTGGTGGCCAGCAGAACTTGGACCAGTACCCTCCCCATCAGACCATTCACGAAACCTTGGCATCCTCCTCGACTGCCAACTATCCATGAATCAACAAGTAAACTCAGTCGCCTCCTCCTGTTTTCACATCCTCTGTATGCTCCTCCGAATCTTCAAATGAATCCCTACCAAAACCAGAAAGACAGTCACACACGCCCTGGTCACCACCTGCCTCGACTATGGCAATGCTCTCTATGCCGGAGAGTCCTGCCAACTACTTAAAAGACTTCAGACCCTTCAGAACACCACAGCCAGACTCATCCTCAACCTCCCCAAGCACTCAAGCATCACCCCATACCTCAGGAGCCTCCACTGGCTCCCCATGCAGAAGAGATGCCTTTTAAACATCCTCACACTCACATACAAGGCTCTCCACAACTTAGGGCCATCCTTCATCAACCATTGACTGAGATTCCACTTCCCAGCAAGACAACTACGCTCCGCCTCCCTAAACCTCACACACATCCCCTTCATCCATCACAGACGCAGTGGACGGCGCTCCTTCTTCTGGAACAGTCTGCCCCTCCACCTCCGAACTGCTTCCTCCCTGGTGGACTTCAGAAGGAAACTGAAGACATGGCTTTTCGGAGGAGACACGGCACCCTCAATGCCCAGAGACCCTTAGGGGTCATAGAGCTGCACTTTACAAATGCTATGATTCAGTGATTGATTGGGCTTACTTGTGAGTAGTGTGTTTGGAAGCAGTTTATCCCACTGTTGTGGCCGTCCTACTAGAGACTCACAATTAAGGTGACTGGTGCTCAAGCTTAGGAGCTGGTCACTGAACTCATCTAAAGCATTCCAGAGGAGCTCCTACTGTAATACCTGTTATTGTGACCATGGCACTTGTCTGAGTGTGCCTGATCAGCCTGCTGACTGAAGAAGTGATTGATGTGCCCTGCAGCACCAATGAGTCCTCTAGATTGTTGTTGGAGTGACCATGGCACAATTAACCCATACTTAAATGGTCTATGCTGCCAAAGAAGAAAAGTCCTGCAAACCAATGGAGTCCACCACTGGTAACCTTGATAACTGTCTCAGCAATAGGAGGGAACGTACTAGATTGCTTCAAACACAAAGCTTCTGCCTTGAGGCACTTTGTGCTGAAGCAGTGTTTGGTTGCTCTAGTGCTGGACTTCTGAGTGCCTGATTGCACATGGCCATATTTGCCCCAAAGTGCATCAAAGCTGTCAAGTGGCCAATGAAGTCCTGCTCCTGGAAAGAGGAGGGTGGTATTGCCATGTGCTCGGGAAGTACAGTGCAGCCACCATCCAGACTCACCAGATCGGAGAAACAAGAACTGCAGCAACCCCAAGACTCACCTGCTGTTAGAGCCATTGAAACCCAGATGAGGCTTACCACCAGAAACATGCTGCCCATGCTGCTCTCTATGGAACTCTCTGAGTGCCCACTGCCTGCCCCTTACCCCTCTGCCCAAAAGTGGCTCTGTTGCATGACATCATGGCCCAGCACAATTCCAGAGAGCACAGACTGAGAGCAGAAGGCCCACCGTATGTGATGCTGTCCACAGAATGGGATAGAGACTATTCTGCTACTCCGGCAGGAGAAACTGTATGCTAACAGAGGGAAAGCAATGTATGTACACTACACCACAAGACACAGTGGCCCATTTTTATACATGTCATGTAACGTACCACACCACAAGACAACGTGGCCCATATTTGTATATATGACGTAACACATGCAACAAGCCACCTTGCTGCTCTGCATGAAAGGGAGAGGGCAGGAATGTTCTGTATTTATCATTACAGGATACATTCCTGCTCTCTATCTGCGCTGGTGCACAAACTGCTGCCTAGTGCCAATACAGGCCAGGCCCCCTTGCACCATAGTCACCTTCCTGCACAAAAACAATCATCTGAGGCATTTTCCTCTTTCTATGTGTGCTGCACAATGCAGCAAACTTAGAGGAAACGATTAGAAATAAAGATTGTTCACCCTGTTGCACCTCTGATGGGGAAGTGTACAATTCTGATGCATGTCCAGGTCTACCACTGTTTGGTAAATCTGTAAATGTGTCAGAAAGCATGGGTGAATGCGTGGGAACTCCCACAATCCACACATGGCATGCCTACCTGCCGCAGAGTAACACAGGGAAGTTATTTGTGCTTTTCTTGTTACCCTAGAGTTATCAAGCCACATAGGGTCACTCAAGGTGGTCTTGCATGCATTGCCAAATCTCATTTAGGTTTTGCATTGCTGTTGCCTCTTCTTGTGTGTTGCAAGGGTGATACAAAACCTTGACAAATATGGGCCTAGATTACCAGAAAGGGGCCCCCGTAGAGTTAGAGGGAGTCAAACAGCTAGAATACTTGAATTACACCTGTGCATCAGATATTTTCTACCTTTTGTGTTGTGTGCACTATTTTGCCTTGTAGTAGAATAAAGAACTTTTGCACTGCTGGGTGTTGTGTTGAGTGCTGAGCTCACTGTATTCCCAGATTAATCATTTGAGGAGCCTGTGTCTGCTCACCATTGCTACTGCAAGGAGTAAAGTGCTGAAGATGTTGTGCTTGGTCCAGTTTTGCAGAGCCATAAAAGGACAGACACTGGGAAATTTGATGCAAAAATTATGGCTTTGGCCCAGTACCTCTCCTTGCCCCATGGCCCCCAAGAATGGGGCCTGACCTAAAGAAAAGAGAAAAATTACTTGTTGTTTAAAATGACATAATTCGCTCCACTTGTTATCTTTTATCTTCAAAAATAGGACAATTTCCCCGTTAGTTCATACAGTGACTTTTTTTCTCACAAACCCTGTGATTAAGCAAACTTTCCCCTTCTCATTCACAACCACTGGTGGTTGTGGGCTGTACCAGTAGTGGAAGTGGGTGGTGTGAATGTCAGTTCTTACTTCTCAGACAATTACATTGGGAGTCAATACATTGCGCTTATTACAGTGGGACTCTCTATGTTGGGAGTATTTTATTATTAAAGGTAAGTGACATTTTTTATTAGGTCTGGCCTTAGAGACAGCTTTAGCTGTCTTCTAAGACTATTGTTTAAAAAAATATACATAATAAATGTACATATGGGGGCTTTTGGCCAGTAGGCTTCATCCTTTGGTCTGTTGAACTGACACACACACTTTTCTTCTGCCCACCACACCACACCAAGGGCCAGCCTGCTTCAGAAATTGGCTTCATCTGTGTGAGTTGTCATTGAGGGGTTCTGGTGACATCATAAACCACAAGATCAAAAACCAAGTGGTTTGTACGTGCCTCCAGAACCATTAAATGGCAGCATAGGCGCATTATGTATATTTTATAGTACATTGTTTTGAGTAATTAGCTTTCAAAAGGCCAAATGCAGCTAACAACAGGCACTGGTTGGAGTTAAAATGATTAGGTTTGGTTTACCTTTTATGAACACAACTGTTGATAAAATAATGGACAAATGTGAGTGACACTGAATTTAATATGATTGTGTGGATGCAGTCATTACCATAGAATTATGTATTAGTACTATTTTCCATGTAATTTTGCAGAACCATTTGCAAAACAAATCTACCTATAGTGGATTAGTTTAACTCTGCCAGAGAATGTGCACATAACAGATTTTTTTAGATACACAGTTTAGATAAATGTGCTGCATAATTTAGAAATCCTTGCCACAAAATCCTTGCCACAAAATCCTAGTGGCCTCACAATGGTGAAGCTCTGCACAGTGGTCTAGGGGCTATCATTATGATGATGAAAGCAGTATTTCACACCGAAGCATGGAGCATGAATTATCTCCCGAATTTCATGGCTTCATGTGACATATGGATTTATACATCCAGTGCTTAATTTGTGCTTGTTGTTTCCGGTGCGGAGCACCGTAAACTTATTTTTGACGGCCTGTACTTATTTTTCTGCCTCATGCATTTACTGTGAGCAAAAGACACACGGTAAAGACGAAGGAAGTGAAAAACGAAAAAGCGTCACAATGGGAGAAAGCAGAAAGAGTGAGCTGAAGGGGCGGTAGTAGCTGTCAATGGATTGAAGAGGCTCGAGGTGGCTCCAGGATCAGCTGCCTCAGTAGTATGTGCTCGCACATTTAATTGCAGCAGCCGCGTGTTTCAGAGGAGAGCTTTGGGCACTGGCACGTTTTTATTTACAAATTAGGCAGTGTATATACCATTACATTTTATGCAACACAAGCTCCCAAAAATGTAAGCACAGGAATGGAAGCAGCTGGGCGCTCTGAATTCAGATCAAGCATCTTCGTATACCAACAGGAAAGTCACTGAGCGCTTTGAAAACGGGATGATGGTACAGCAGTACAGCAGGTAAGCAGCTGGACCCACTGCATGAGAAATACTTTCCCCCAGTGACAAATCATCACTGCAAATTAGACAGCTACACAAGATGCCATTGGCTGAACTAAACTATAAATGACACTTGAAACAAGCACTGGCCGAAGGGGGCTGAACCAAAGCCCATTCTCTCCATGCAATGTTTATGCCAAAATGTCGTGGCTGTGGCATACCTTATACGGATCTGGACATGCATTACTAGATATTACTGGGTATAATTGTTTTTGCTTTATAGTTCACTGTCATAACTCGTAGCGTCGCTTACTGAATGAGTAATATAAACAGAGTGTATTTTAACACTTTTTAATGATGTTTTACAGTTTACAGTGTATTTTATTTCAGCTGCAATTAGTGCGATCCTTGCGTTCCAACACAAGATGTCAACACGTTTTAATTTCATTGGCAACGATCTTTACCTCATGTTCAAGGAACGCTATCAGAGTTCTGGGCTAATTAGGGCGCAGAAACATGCCAAGGAGCAAAGCCTTAACGCTCGAATTCAAACACGGCATTAAAAAACACATGCCTTTGGCAATGGCTGATAGCATTATATTTTTATATCGAAGCAGCTTTTGAATATTCAACGTAAAATCAGCATTATTATGCAGTATTTATCCTCAGATTAAACGTAAATATATATCTCTATCTATCTATCTATCTATCTATCTATCTATCTATCTATCTATATATATATATATATATATATATATATATATATATATGTATATATATATATATATGTATAGATATATATATTTATATATAAGAAAGTCACTGAAAAAACAACGGCCACAGTGACATTATAGTTAGGTTCTGAATTTCCTTGCACAAAATCATAGAAATTCATCAGTTATAGTTATGGTTAACCAAAGTAACTATAAGTTGCACCCTCATCATGCACAGTTTTCTCATCAATGATTTTATTGCAAATGGTGCAGTAATAATATCAAAGATGCCACAGAAGGTGTCATCAATGATGTAATATGTGGAGTAATTAGCTGTGCATGGCGAAGGCACAAGTTATTGTCACCTTAGGGCGCGAGTTATAGTTCCTTGAGTAAATAAATAATTGGGCAATTGTTTGCTCTAGAGGGGACCCCTCTATGCATTCTATGAGGTCAGGAGACATGTATCCTGACCATTTATGTGTTTTTGCACTCTTACTTTCCCACCCCAAGCCAATGGGACAAACAAAATGGCAGCTGCACGTTTTCTGTCAGGTTGCACCAGCCAATCAGGCCCTTGTTTTTCCCCCTGATTCGCGGACCCAGATCTACAGGTCCAGATGTGCGAAGGATCGACATCCCTATACATCCATATTTTTTGGCCTTAAATTACTCCAAAGCTGCTGAACGGATTTACACCAAACTACAAAAAGAGTAATCTGTGAAACATGATCTAGCTCCCTGCCAAATTTGGTATAATTCCATTCAGAAGTTTAGGCTGTAGGCATGTCTAAAGACCCTATGGAAAAATGAATGGGGAAAATGCATTTTGGGTCCCTGCCTGTTTCTCAGCCCCCCCTCAACGGATCACCCCAAAACTTTCAAGACAGCAATTGAACTGACCAAAGTATATGTTTTGAAACTTTTGTGAAGTTTCGTCAAGCGGCGCCAAAGTTAAAGGTAGCACAAAAACACTCCAACTATGGAAACCAGGTCCTAACTATCACTACCTACTGGCGACCACCAGTAGGTAAGATATATCTATGGATATATAGGTATATCTTACCTACTGGTGCTCACCAGCAGTAGGTAGTGATAGTTAGGTCCATGTTTCCATAGAAAAAGTGTTTTTTTACTTGCCTATACCTTTGGCGCCGTTTGACAAATCTATTCCAATAAAAAGTGTTCCAGAGAATCTTGTTGTACATGAAAGTTTCGGGGTGATCCATCAAGGGGGAACCAAGAAAAAGGGGAGGTCAAAAAAGTTGCATTTCCCATGCTAACTTCCATATGGATTCTGAACATGATTGCAGCCAGAACTGCTTAACGGAACTACACTAAATTTGGCAGAAAGGTAGCTCTTCGTCCAGAAAGCGTGCATTTTCTCATTTGGTGTAAATCCATTCAGTAGTTTTTTGAGATAGTAAAGGAAAAATAAATTTGTATAGTTGGGCCGAACCTAAGCACAGATCTCAGGGTGAGATCTAATGGGCTGTCAGTACTTTAACCAGGAAGTGCTGGCAGCCATATGGGGACCAATATACATGATAGGACCTCATTGAAATGCATTGAAGTGAATGTCAGGTTTTGAGGGTCACAAAAAGGAGAACGTGTAAAGGGTGATACCAGATTTTAGTTACAATATAAATCATTTGTTGTTGGTACCACACTAATTTTAGGAACCAAGGTGTGTTCTTAGGTGATTTTACCCTGCGAAAAAGCCTTCTGCTGGGATTTCATGAATCATGTTTGAGAGAAAAAAAAATTCTCATGATTTTCCCTTTGAGGTTATGGAAGGTGCTCCAGAAGATAAAATGAGAGCACATTTTCTGTAAATTCACACTATCTTTCTCAGCCATATGAGAATGAAGTCTGATATTCTTAGTAACATGTGGACTTCCAACAGGATCAGCCTGTCAGTTGATTCCCTTGTGTTCTACTGCAGTCTCCCAGAGTGTTCTAAAGAACAACTATAGTGCTAACATTCTTACCTATGAAAAAAGTGTGGCACACCTGAAACTATCTTGATTGAATCAAACATGTAAAAACTTAAAACATTTCATTTAGAATGACACAAACTAAGGGGTTTCATTTTGCCATAGAAATGATGGTTTGTGCTGTAGAAAGAAAAATTAGAACATGTTTTAAGTGATTTCCCAAATATCTTCCTCTTCTGTTTCATTAAAACATTCTGACATGCAGACTGAAACAGGCACTTTCAACACCAGCAGCAGACTGACAGTTAACTGCCTGGTGATCAGCAGCTTTACTACAGTGTTCCTATGAGCAAGTACAGTGCTAACATTCTGAAATTATGCTAAGAGTGTGGCACATTCCATCTCGATGGAATTGAAGTGGAAAACTGAAAGCATTTTCTAATGAGTGTACTGTAGTAAATGAGGAAATTAGGGAGCTTCATAGCAGATATGTCTCTCGAGATGGCCACCAGAAAAAAGAGCCCAAATGTAACTATCATCCAATTATAGCCCAAAGACAGTGTCCAAAACATATATTTTTTTTTATATAGCGTCGACCCAAAGGTATTGGAGTGCTTTACAGAGCATCAATTATATAACAAAAGGAAGCATTCATTTTGGTTCTAGGCATGGGGGGATTAAGTGATTTGCCCAGAATCACAG
Organism: Pleurodeles waltl; assembly: GCF_031143425.1. NCBI lineage: Eukaryota > Metazoa > Chordata > Amphibia > Caudata > Salamandridae > Pleurodeles > Pleurodeles waltl. Next base: position 631,251,899 of record NC_090444.1, on the reverse strand, counting down.
GATATCAAAATGATGCTGAAACTCGAACCTGGTTTCCCAGTTACAAAATCTGCAGCTCTGAACGTAACTCCAAATTGTCTCCCCTAAGTGTACCATATAATCAAGTGATCAACTAGATAAAAAATAAAGATAGCAAATAATTTAATAGTACTTTGTCGCTATTTGAGAACTCAGGAAATATGTCCTCATTTTAGTTTTTCAGAGAACTACCCAAAAGTTCTGTGGGAATATAACCCCTCATTTTTATTATTTCGAAAGAAAATGCTTTAGGTATTACAGTTTTGATTACATGAAGATGCAATCAGGTGTGTCACTCTTGTAATAAATATATACTGATAGCAATCTAGTTGTTCATTAGAGTGCTGTGGGGAGGCAGATGTCAGAGGTACAGACTCGGATTATAAAGGCATGGAGGGGTGCAGAGGCAACACGTTGACCACAGTGGGCAGGTGGGAGGGGCAGTGGCAGCACAAGAGACCATAGAGGACTGGGGAAAAGGGGGCAGGAGCAACAAAGGAACCACGCAGGACAGGAAAGAAAGACTGTGGCTATATAACACACCACTGAGGACAGAAGGAAGAAGCAGTGTCGGTGCAGCTATACATGCCAACAGACCTGATTCAGAAAGGAGTCCACCAATGTTTTTAAGCCCAAAAGGGCTTTATTATATCTGTCTCCTGCCTCAAATCTCATTTTTTCAGTGTAAGTCAATGGAGAAAATCAATTCCCAAGATTTTTGTTTTTCCCAAAGTCTCCCTCTTACCAAGTTCAAAATGTTGGCAAATATGGTAAATTGGATCATGGAGGGCAGGAGGAATGGGGTAAGGCCAGTGACTCACATGACAGAGGCCAGGAGGGAGGCACCAAACAGACCTTAAGGGGCAGGAGTCAGGGATTGCAGCAGCACAATACACCACACAGGGCAAGCAGGACAGCAGAGCAGCACAACAGACCATGGAAAGAAACAGGGAGGGGAAACGGCCATGCACATGGTCAACAGAGAGCAGGGTGGAAAGAGGCAAGGGCAGCAAGCTGCCCTTAACGGACAGACAGGAGGGCCAATGAAGCATAACAAACCATAAAGGTCAGGAGGGAGTGGGGCAGGGGCACAACAGACCAGACAAGGCCAGAGGGAGGGGATAGGGGCCTACACATGGAAAACGGATGGCGGGGGGAAAGGGGCAGGGCAGGAGCAGCAAGCTGACCATAGAGGGCAGGCGCAATGGGCACTGGAAGTATAACACACCATGGAGGTCAATAGTGAGACTATAATGGCATACATACAGACAATGGAGGGAAGGTGGGAGGGGTCAAGGGCAGCAAGCTGACCACACAGGGCAGCACAAAAGACCATGAATGACAAGTGGGAGGGTTACTGGCAGCACAACAGCCATGGTGGCATTCATCGGTTTGGGCTGTAGGCCCGTTAAAAAATTATATGAAAAATTGTATGGGGAAAAAGCATTATGGGAGTGCATTGGTGCATGTAGGTGGGGCTCCATGTTTCTAGTCCTCATCTTTTACAAATGATTTATAAAGTAGCTGGAGAACCCTGGTTGTTCATGTGTGTTTGGCTGGCCGTTTCAGGTGCATTCTACTCCCCCTCTCCTCTGCCCCCTCCCATGGCCTAGCCTTGTTCCTCCCTTCACATGCTGCTGGCTGAGCCAGCAGCAGAAAAATAAAACAATAGTGAGTTATTGTTTTATTTTTCAGCTGCTGGCTCAGGCAGGGGTCGATGCTCCCTCAACATTGCGAAGGAGCTGCCCCTGAAATTCTATGATTATCTTTTACATTTCAAGCTTCAAGGACAGAGGTCAAATGACAAGCTATGTGTCTTCTAACAAACTGCTGCTTAAGGAATTTGTGTTTACATTTCTTTTCGTTCTGTGAATGCAAAGTGAGAGATGTTTTTAAAGTGAATTGTGTGACAATCTTGCTGGAGTTAAATATTTTCACCTGTAAAACAATTGTATTAATTCAGCATATTTTTTGTAATTCTAATGTGTGCTGGATACAGAGATTTTATTAGGAACATAACAAACCAAGACACTTTACATGGTGATCCACAATTGATAAATACTCACAGAAACCCAATTTCCACTCATTATCTTATGTGCGTTTTATCAGTAAAACAGTATGTCTGTGAAAAGTTAGTGGCCACTTCAATAGAAAATGTGCTGTTTGTAAGTGGCAGTGTGTTACCACATGATGCTTTAGTTACATTCATAAATCTCCCCTCCTCATGTCCTTTAAGGTTAGGTCGGTCACAAAAGTTTGTTGTCTTAAAAAGTGGGCCATGGGTCTAAAAAGTTTGGGGACCACTGGTCTAGACTCTTATTTTAGATTGAGCAACCTTATAGTCTATTAAATCAATAAGAGATGCTTGTGCCGTGCACATCCTGAACTCAAGTATTTAAAAGTGCTCTCATATGTGATAATAAAGAAAAAGGAGTCGCTATGAAATAAAATGTTTGCATAGGATCATACAGTTTGGACAGTCAGGGAGGTTGGTATTGTTTCGATGTTATATGGTGTCACATTTTGAAATTCAGCTACCAGATCTACATCTCTGTATCTCTGTTCTGTTTTACATCAAAGGTCACTGTTTTATCTTTTATTTTTGGTGTACAATGAGCAAAACTGAAACAGACATAGCACACCCAACTCAGGACCTATAAATCCAGCTATTACGCTAAGAATGCCTTCATGTGGAGGATGTCACACCCCAAACACCCCTTGAAGCTACCCCCTGTGAATGTGGCTCATCCGTGTACAACAAACCTATTGCCTTCAGCCTTGAACTTGCTCACAGGTGGCCTTGAAGGAAATCAAGGGAACAGACATACAAAGGGGTGATTGGTGAAACATGTTCAAGCGACACCATTGATGGGTCCATTAAAATGTTTCACTTTCAACCAATGGAGACCAACCAAAACAAACCTAACATATATTTTTGACCGTGCGACCAACAACTTAAATAATAGAAGAAATGTAGGTGTGAACTATATAAAGAACTGGCTTCTATGAGTGACAGAAGTCAGTGAATTTAGTGCGCTTTCAAAGGACAGTAGTGAAATTGTGCAAAGGAGAGTCCGCAGTTTGATTCTTTGCACTGCATATGTTAACAGCTGTTATAAGGGTTGAATGGAAAAGCTTGTGTATATTTTTTATAAAATGAAGCTCTATCTTCAGTCTAGGACCCAGCCCAAGATTTATGTAAATACGCAATCCTAGAAAATTCTACGTTTCACAGTAGGAACAGTCCAAATAAACAAGAATCCATCTAGGGTGATTTTGATGCATTATATTGATGATTAATTTAAGTGTATAATGTGTGTTACTTTATATCCTGTTTGTGTATCGGCATTTTTCTTACATGATAATCATCTTTCCTCCCAGTGTTGTCTTGATCTTTGTCTAGTTTTTTTTGTTTTCTCTGATCTGTAACACCTGCTCAGAGCAGGCATTAAAATGACACTCCCATAGTAACCTATGGGCCACCTTTCACTTTGCTGCACTAGCATCAACATTTTGAAGCTAGTACAACAAAGGGCCACAATAGCATCAAAAATGTTGACGCTATTGTGCTAATGACCACCTTGGTCGCAGTATTATAAAAACTGCACAACCAGGGTGTCGTTAGGTGCCAGTAGGGGGGGCTCAAGAAAAGTACTGCAGCATAACTTTTTCTTAAATATGGGCCTAAGAGTTTATGCAACATGAAGTTATGAAGAGGCATGCTCAACACCATAGCATCAAAAATGTTGACGCTATTGTGCTAATGACCACCTTGGTCGCAGTATTATAAAAACTGCACAACCATGGTGTTGTTAGGTGCCAGTAGGGGGGCTCAAGAAAAGTACTGCAGCATAACTTTTTCTTAAATATGGGCCTAAGACTTTATGCAACATGAAGTTATGAAGAGGCATGCTCAACACCATAGCTCACCTCTTTTGTTATTTCAATGGTTGTTCCATGGACATACAATAATTATCAGAGTTTATTACTTTAGAGGGAATGGAATTAAAGAAGAATGGTGGGAGAAGTCATAGCTAAGTCTTTTTTTAGTTTTAAATATGCTTTATTGAACGAGTGTGCCAGAATATGGATACAGAAGCAAAAATAATATAAGATATTTAAATTGAACACAACATTATTTGTCATATGTCATATATATGAACAAATTCCAAACTGAAATTGACAAGAAATGGTAATGGGTTAAGTAACATCCAGTACTGTGTATTCTGAAAAAGTAAACAACTCAATAAAGCATAATAAATTGGAACTAGAATAAACGAAAGAAAATCAAACAAAGAATATAATATTTATATAACAGGCATGGATAAGACAATTATTCAAAGAAAGTCTTATTAAACATAATTTATAAAATTACTCTAAGTAGGAAAAAAGAGTACATCATAGGCAACATTGACAAAATACATTATAGTCATAAAATAGCAATACGATTGGTGGTGATGTTCAAGGAGGTTTTGTAACTTCTTCAAGAGATATACAGCTAAGGTTTAAAACTGAAATGCAAGGTTTGCTAAGCTGGAGTAAACCCAGCTAAGACATAAATTGTAGAAAGGCAGAACACACTATCAGTGGGGCACAGTGGACAGGATGCAAGGGGGGAGTTGTGCTTGCTTTTCCTATATTTGATTGTTAGTACAACATACTACCCAAGATAGTCAGAAGTCATAACACAGGAGTAGAAATACACACACACACGCGCACACACACACGCACACACATATGTTTTTTCAACTCCTCGTCCTTTTTATTAATTCCACCTAGATATTGGCTATTATTTGTCTTTCCCCTTCCCATCATGCCCTTCTGAGTCCTATATCTATATATAACTACTGTGAATGGCCATGCCACAGAGAGGAAAGGTGAGAGGAAGAGAACTCAGAAGTGCATGATGAGAAGGGATAAGCAAACAAAAAGCCAATATCTAGGTGGAATTCATAAAAAAATAAGGAGTTGAATGAGCAACCCTTGCATATATCAAGTGTGAATTTGAAGTATGGTCCGAGTTTTTGCCCCATAACTGTTCCTAATTATGAGACTCTGAGAATAGAGACCTATACGTTTACAGGGAAATTAAAACTGTGCAAATATTATGCCATGAAAACCCCTAATTCACAAAATATTATGATTCAGGACAAGAAATACAGCAATTACCATTGGGGATATTCCTGAACTGTGTTTGATAGATTAATTTACAACTGAAAACAAGGAATCAGCTATAAATGCACATGAGGATAATATCACAGAAATCAAACAACTGGAGAAAATTGGATTCCCAACAGATTCACATATTGGAAGTGGCACAGAACCACAAAGTAAGTTCTGCCCCCAATTACCAGCTGGTAACAAGATAGATATATTTTATCAACTGGTTGTGGATTATATAAATAGTCTGAGAAAGGAACCCAAAGGATACCATAAGAGTAATTTATCACACAGAGACTGGCATTTAATGAATGCATTAAGAAAAAAACAAACCAGTTATCATTAAACCCTCCAATAAGAGTGGAAACATCATAATTATGGCTAGAGAAAAATATGTTAAAGCAGGACAGAGGCAACTATCTAGGAGAGATCACTATGGGAACCTGAACACTGAACCCATTAAGGAAAGTCCATGTAAATATCATGGGATGCTAAAAGACTGGTATGACTCCAGACTTGATTTAAGAGGAATAGATGTATTTTAAAAGTAGATCATTATAGAAACTCCATAATGTATTTATTTTTTACCAAAAATACTCAAAGATAAATATGACTCACCTGGAAAGCCTATTGTGAGCACTACTGGGTCCCTTTTAGAAAATACCTCCAGGTACCTGGACGTATTTCTATGTGAACATGTTACCAATCTGTCTTCATACATAAAGGATATTAATTATTTTTTATGCAAAGTGAATAACATTCCATGTAAATCAACCTATATAATGGTGGTGATGGATGTGACCTCATTAAATACCTCCATAAAACATGATGTTTGAATGAACGCATGTGCCTATGTTTTAATAGCTCGACCAATCAATTATGTTAATGGCCATGCTACTATACTGGCTTTCGCATAATGTGTTCCTTTTTCACATCAGGATATACCTTCAAAAACAAGGGACAACCTTGGGGATTATTTTGCTCCCATGTATAACAATCTATTTATTGAGTGGTGGGTAAAAGAGGTAGCATGGGCCGACAAGTGTGTTAGTTTTGTGGAGAGAACACTATTATGGGTATATTTTATGGATGATTTGTTTTTGATCTAGGATGGAGAAGAATCAGTATTAAATGAATACATTGAGAAGTTGAACAATAACAAATGCAACATTTAATTAAATGCTACATGGAGTACAACTAATATAGAATTTCTTGATGTACACTTGTATGTTGAAAATGGTAACCTGAATTCACATACTTATCACAAGGAACCTGACAGTATTTCATTATTGCATGCTGATATTTGGCATCCTAAAGCATTAAAGTGGAGCATACATTAGAACCAATTATTAAGTGCACGAAGAATCCGCTCCTCTGATGAAGAATTTGAGGCAAATATGATGATCTGAAGATTTTCAAGGAAAGCCTGTCCCAAAAATATTTTTGAAGCTTATCAACAAGTGCACATACAAAAAAGAGATACTTTACTACATAGCATGAACCAGAAAGAATCTCCTGACATACAACTGAGAAAGGAGTTTGACTCCAATGAGCGCCAGATCAGATTCTGTATGGGATATAATATGGAACATCAACAGAAAAGATCAATCTTAGAGAAGAACTGGTATATTCTCCAACATGATGAACAACTACAAGATAAGTTAAGTCCACATCCCAAGATCACATATCGAAAAGCTAGATCATTGAGCAACATGCACAGTAGTACTATGTATAGATCAGAGGATAATGGAAATTGGTTGGCAATAAGAATATTGGACTCTGTAAATGGGGAACTCTAAAGTGTTTCTCTATGGAGTGAATAAAAAGGAATATGAAACATTTGAAGGTACAACTAGAGATATCGCGGAGAGGTTAACATGTAATACAGAATTTGTGGTCTATGTGATGGAATGTGGATGTCAAACGAATTATGTTGGACGCACCATCAATTAAGGGAAAGTGCGGATTTTACAGCATTTTAGAGCCATAGAGAATCAAGATAGGAGCTATACAATGGCTAACAATTTCTGAGATGTGCACAATGGAGATCTTACTGGTTTTAGATATTGTGGAGTGAAACATGTTAAAGTACATCCACAGAGTGGGGATCGTGAATTAGAGTTACGCAGATGTGAATTAAGGTTGATAATACTATTAGGCCTTGAGAGACCTCGGGCCATAAACTTGATACAGAAGTCCATGTACATGTGTGATTGCACTTTAAATATTTGGCAGACTGTGATTAATCATGTGATACCAAAACATATTCTTTGATGTGCAACATTTTTTGCCTAATATCTCCTCCCCTTTTTGAGAGTTTTACTCAATACTATGGTATGTGAGCTCAACAATACTGGAAATCGGATACAGGAGTATCTCAATATGGAGTTCCAGCCTCACTGTTTTGATTTGCAAATATAAGATCTCTACTATAATGTGATGAAATGGTTTTCAATGTTTATGGAATATTATAAATGAATTTTGCATTTATCCTATATTTGTTGAGCATGATGCAATGAGGATACTGAAAAATGCACATCAGTATATGAATATGGATGAGATATAATAAGGAGATGCTGCTAACCTTCATATTTTTTTGCAGTTGGATACTACTTGAAATTTTTTCATCTCTGTTCCCGGCACATGTGCAGGGGACAGAGATGAAATGCTTCAGCAAGCATGGACCTGCTGGTAAAGGAGCTCTGTGCTTGCTGAAGCAATGACACCGTGAGGTAGCCTGTAAGGGCTTTTTATTTTAAAAAAATATTAAAAATAAATAAATAGGGAGGGACCCTGAGGGAGCCCTTGAGGGTGCCCTTGCGGTCACAATTAGCCCATAAAGGGCCAGAAAAATAATAAGTAAATACATAATTAAACAAAAACCCATAGCTCAGTGTGGAGGTCGCAGGCCTTCACACTGACCAATGGGGGTTCGAGTCCAGCTGGACTAATTCCCTTTGTTTAATTTTATAAAAATAAATTATTATATATTTTAAAAATAGTAATCACATTTTTTATTGTAAATTGTACAGAAATATCTCATTCTAAGTATATCAGACATCAAAGCCTAAAATAATTCTATCTCTCTCCCTCTCCTGTATCTCTTTCAATAAATTTTTCCCACTCACACACCCACACACAGACCCACTTAGACACTCACGCACCCACTCACAGACCCACTCATACCCCCATGCACTCACAGCCACAATTGACCCTTACACACCCACTCAGACATAGTCAAACGGTTATGCACCCACTCAGACTGTCTCTCACAGACCCACTGACATCCCGATGCACCGACTCACAGACCCTTTTACACCTATTCTCACACCCAGAGAGGCCACTGACAACTCCCACCGCTCACGGCCAAAGGGCAATGCGCAGCATGGGCTTGGGGGTTATAAACTTTGACTGCATGGTCTGCCTGCAGGCCAGGTCTTTCTGTCAACCTTCAGTGCACATGGGTGAAGGCCATGCATGGTGTAAGGCTGGGTGCTTATAAGGGGTTGGTCATGAGTGGTAATGGATGGATTAACATATAGTAATGAAAATTACTGTATGTTAAAAAAAACATAGAAATTCACTGAAAAAAGCAAAGGTTACAGGGATGTTATAGTTAGGAAATAGAATTGCCCTAAGGTAACTATAACTTGCACCCTCACCATGCACTGCTAATTACCCCACAAATTACGGCACTCATGACATGTTTGATAACATCATTTATAATATCAATGTCATATTTGCAGTAACATTTTTGACATGTGCATGGCGGGGGCACAAGTTACAGTTATCTTAGGGCATGAGTTATAGTTAGTTGAGATAGCTCTAACTATAAACTAAATGTACGTTTAAAATGTGAGTCTAACTATATAATGTCCCTGTAACCTTTGCTTTTTTCGTATATGCGCAAAACAGATGAGAGAACTATTGGTAGTTCCAAAGTTTAGGTGGAGGGCAGCCTCAGTATGGAGCACTCTGCAACACCAGCGACACTCTTGGTTTGCTCACCTCAAATTTCTGTTTTTCTAGCTAGGTTTTTAAGCATAGGATTGGGACAGTGTCATCCACTCTGAGCTAGAAAGTGACAAAGTAGTTAGCCATTTGTACAGCAAAATCTTTAAGCATAGGATTGGCCTAGTGCCATTCTTACCGAGTTGTAAAATGACAAAAGCCTTTCGCCATTCCAGGCACAGTAATACAGCGTTGGACAGCTAAAACATCAAAGCCAACCTGGAATTAGCAAAAGCACCACATGACGTGTTTCAATGTCATTACATCTCTTCAGGGAGATTTAGCTTAATCCACACACAAGAGAGCACCTAGTATAAATCAAAACAGGGGTTGCGAATTTGCTGTGATAATCGTGAATTTGTCATGAAAGATCCATGGCCGTAGATATACAAACTTGAATTTCCTTTAATTTCTTGACAATTACTGAATTAATTCACCCCAAATAACAAAAAGCACAATCTGCGGAACAAAATCTAGCATTTCTGCCAAATTTGGTTTAATTCCGTCCAGCGGTTCGGTAAAAACTCCTATGGGAATTAACATTGTAAATTCACTTTTTTTTACCTCCCCTTTTTCTTTGCCCCTGCTTGACAGATCACCCCAAAACTTTCCATGTGCAACAAGAACCACTGGCACACTTTTTTTGGAAAACTTTGTGAAGATTTGTTAAATGACGCCAAAGATACAAGCAAGTCTAAAAATGCAATGGAAATTTGGTTCCAGCTATAACTACCTACTGGTACCAAGGTCCTGTGTGTAACTTTATACCTGAATTTGCAGCGATTGTACGGGAAACCCATTATCAAACCCACACTAGCATCTCAACAGGAACCACGGGCACTATAGGTTGCAGTTATTCCAGCTTGTTTTATTGTGGCAAACCAAAGAACACCCAATGTGTTTCAACAAGATCCCATGTCTTGTTCACATGTGAGAAAGTGTGGCATACAAATGTGTTTAAATTGTGACATTTACAATACATAAAGGAAGGACTGCTGAGGCAGTACAAACTGTAACTGCCATTTTGGAAGGGTGCCGTAGCCACTATGAGTACTTAGGCCCATATTTATACTCTGTTTGCGCCAGATCTGTGTCATACTATTTTTACACAAATTCGGGGCAAACTTAACTCCATATTTATACTTTGGCGCTAGACAAGTCTAGCGCCAAGGTTATGGAGTTTGAGTCATTTTTTGTATATGAGAACCTACCTTGCGCTAATGACATGCAAGGTATGTGTTCCTGTGCAAAAAATGACTCTTAGGCATGTGCGCCTTATTTATCATCCGGCGTCAAAATGACGCACAGGAGGAGGCGGGCCTTAAAACAAGGCACCCAGCCAGATTTGCGACATTTTTCAACGCCTGGGTCAGGGCAGGCGTTAAGGGACCTGTGGGCTCATTTCCATGGTGGGAGACTATGGAAGCAGTCCACAGGTGCTCGCCCAAACCTGGAGGACACCCATGGATGGGGGGACCCATCCATGGTGAGTGCAGGTAAGTATAATTTTTTTTTTTTGATGTGGCATGGGGGGCCTAACTTGGGTGCCCTTACATGCCACTGTGCCCAATGGACATGCCCAGGGGACAGAAGTCCCCTGGGCATGGCCGATGGGCAGGTGGCATGACTTCTGTCTTTGCTAAGACAGGAGTCATTTCCTTGGGGCTTGTGCGTCAAAAATGGTACAAGTCAGGTTAGAGCCAATATTTGTGACTCTAACCTGACTTGCACCATTCTTTGGTGCACAACCCCCAGTCTTCCCTTTGCCTCCACTGCCCGGTTACCGTCATTTATTTCAACGTTAACCAGGCTGCAGCGCCGGCTAACGTCATTCCATAAATAAGGCGCCCGGCTGGCATGTTGGAATGGGGTTAGCTGGCGGTAAACTTTTTGACGCAAATCTGCCCTAGCGCTGATTTGCTTCAAAAAGTATAAATATGGGCCTTAAAATGTAAACTCCCACTTCAAGCCCAGGCCAAAAATAATAATACAAGTTAATATTTTGATGAAGCATTTCATGAATGTAAAACAGACCAGCATGAGTGGACATACAAATACATGAACCTCTCTGCATAAGGCATGTTGGATATCTATTAAGCCCCACAGGGCGCCATGCTGAACCAATGCCAGTAACCAACCAAGGGCCCGATTCACAAAGGTAAACGTTTTAGTATTCACAAAGGTAAGTTACGAGTATTATCTTTACATCCACATTTGGGGTGGAGACTCTGCACTCGGGGCGGAATCTCCACAGTCAGGGACTCAGGATCTTCAACTACAGTTGAAAACTTCAAGAAGCTTTATCAAATGCCACCAAAGTTATTGGCAAAACAGAAAATGCTTTGTCTATGAGAATTTGATCCTAACTATAACTACCTACTGGTTATATTGGTTACATATACTGACTCTCTCTCTCTCTCTCTCTACTAAAAAGAAATATATATATATATCTATATATATATGTATATATATAGATATATATATACACATCGAATGTGGCTGTCACAAAAAATACATTGGCAGTACCATCCATAAGTTGAAAGTCAGATTTTTGCAACACTTTAGAGCCATTAAAAATCAAGATAGAACATATCCCCTGGCCAAACATTTTTGGGATATACATAAGGGTGATTCTAGCACATTATCATTCTACGGCATTCAATCCATGAAAAATAATCCCAGAGCCGGTGATAGAACATTGGAGCTTAGACAAATGGAATCGAAGATGATTCTATTACTAGGTTCTGGATCTCCTTGGGGACATAATCTTGATGCTGAATTACATGTCCATCTAAGATGAAATAATGATTGTTTACTGTATTGATGGAGAGGTCTTGAGTGTTGGGAGGTTTTACTTACATTTAACTGTGGTTATAATATCATCATTTTCATCGTTACAACTGCCACACATAAGGGGTGTTTTTTCTGTTATAAATGAATTTGCAGATAATCAGGAAAACAAACTTGTCTCTAATTGATGTTTGATGAATTTTTCCACACAAAATTACTTTTACAACCTTGTAAGATTTTTCTTCCCGTAGAATTTGATACCTACAGAAGAGTGAAAATAGATATGTGATTTTTGTGTTATATAAAAAAATGTTTTTAGCACTGTTTTGCACCAGTTATATACACTTTATTTAATATAGAAATAATTTTATATAATTTGCACTATGTACTTTAGTCTATGATCGGCCTCTTCTCAATTCTATTTTTAAATACATGCATAAATCAGGAAACCTACAACTTAGATCCAAATAGGTAAATATTTAATTTAAAAAAAATATATATTGCTCTCTGGATATTTAGCCATAACATCTAGATATAATGAGACAACATTTTGAACCAATGTATTTATGGGTCAGACTTAAATGGACAATATGTAGGTAGATAGTGAAGTGGCAATATATTTGATTGTAATAATGAATATGATTTTAGATATTGTAAAATATAATTATATTAGACACTAATAGGTATTGAACCATATGCTAATAATTATTTTATTGATTGGCTTATATGTACTGAATAATCTCTTATATATGAAAAAACTATTTATAATGTTTTTTAGCATTATGTAATATTTACAATATTTATGATAATTTTATTTGAAATATTTATAGTCATCCGTAGATAGAAACCCACATTGATAAATATGTCCTACAAATATTTGATAAATTAAGGTGATGGTGGTTGATCAAAAAATCGTCAACATTGGTCCAAGTCACGTATTAACACATAATTTCATGCTCACAACACTTATGTATTTAACAAATTTTATTATATTTAATTAATGTTATGCAATATGCATTCATGACAATTATGTGGTATGTATGATATATTGGTGTTCAAATTGTCGGAAGCAATTCTTATAATGATAGCAAAGCCAAACCCTTAGGTTTTTGCATGTGTTAAGATGGCCGCTGTAGTAGATCACACTAGAAGGCTATGGAAATAAAGGATGGAGTTTAACCTGTATATATACGGTGCTGGCTTGTTGGCCGAATTTGTCCAGTTGAAGGCGTTCTGCCGAAACGCGTTGAAATTTCACTTCAGGACTCTGTAAAACCTTTACAACCAATAAAATTTGATGAATTCAACACAGCTTTGTTGAATACGACTTTGTTCCAATGGTCTGGATCTAATTTACGGGATTGGTGCAGCTGTTAGATGGTTATTGTTCCATCTATTGAGGATTATATTTAACGTGGTCTCCGGTACGCGATACGGCTGGCAGGCCGGTTGAGTGCGCGTGGATTGTACTACTGGAGGCATTTGGAAATTGTTTCACACGCAGCACCGTGCCTTCGTGATTTGGATGTGAATGCAGCCGAGCTGACACGGTAGGAGTATTTCTTTCCTCTGGGGGGGTTGGAGAACGCCCGCGGGGTGGAGGTTACATTCCTCCTTGCAGTCAGGCTGTTACACATCGTACTTCAAATTGGCATACGGCCCAGTAAGCAAACGACAAAAAGAAACAATTCAAAGGATTTAATGTCAGTGTTTGCAATGCGGCTTTCCTGAGACACATTGTTACGAGCACAGAATCCATTGTAAGAAAGAATCAACAAGCACCAAAAAGTATCCAGTTCTTCACTGGTGGTTACATACACGGCGTCCTGTAATTTAGCTTTATTTACTCTTCGCTTCTCGCTCTCCATTTAGTAGCTAAAAATTGAATATTATTGAGTGACTGTGTACCCTGGGTCATTACTATTTATTACAACTATGGCTGAACGGAGAAGGCTGTGGGAACAAGAAGCAGCTGAACTGTTTGATAATTCTAAAACCAACAATGGACCCCCAGGGGTTCAGATGCACACCACCTCCAGCATTATTAATCAATTAGAGAAAGCACGCATTTCGGAACTCAAAAAGTGGTGGGAGATGACATCACTAGCTAAATATATCGAAAGTGGTAGAGTGCCAAGGGGCCTCCGTATCCTAATACTACCCACTTTAGGTGACATGGACCCTGATTTGCTGGAGGAGTAGAGAATGCAAACAGCGGATTGGTCAACTAAACTTATGGGAACCCTAATCACTCAAGCAAAAAGATGAATGGACGAATAAATTACCAAGATCGAACAATTAACTAAAGATTTAGAAAAGATAGTGAATCAACGAGACGTTTCTAATCAGTTAGCCAAAATGGAAGAACGAATCAAAAATAAGGAAGAAGAAATTAAACTACGGAAAGCACATAAATTCAATAGAGATAAATTAGATTATGAGCATGGAAGAATTTATACGTTTGCTCGAAAATATGATAATGCAACAACAAAGGATGTGTCCAAGAGTGGAGCAGATGATGTCAAACATCACATATCTGCGGATGACAGCTCAGAGATAGGGTCCTCTGCTGATGAGGCACCACGAAATAAATTGGATTTTCAGGGGGAAATGCGTCTTATGCAAAAGGTCACACCACCCCCGGGCCAAAATCGCAGACGTGGCCGAGGAAGCGGAAGACGAGGTGGGGTAAGAAGAAGAAGCAACCAACAATAGAAAGAGATTTGAACCCCCAACTCGCCAGTAGTCTGAATCACTCAAGCACTGTCGTTAACATCTCTCATAGTACATTGACAGATAATCAACTACGCATACTTGATTTAGGATTAAGCTTTTGGACAAATGTCCAGTGGGACTATGTTGGTACACGTATTGAGCTCTATAAATTTGTTCGCAAATTATGTTTAATTAAACATTTCTCCAATAAGGATAAAAACTTATTTGTAGATAATGTGAACAGAAGGGCTCCAGTCTCTGGATTTAACATTGCGGACAGTTCACAATTGATGGCCATTAATGATCTAGCCAATGAGAGGAATGAACTTGCATGCTCAACACATGATGACACTAACACCAATACCTCTACGCTTAATGAAATGGGATTTATCACCAATTCTCATGAAAATAGCCACTTGAAATTGGCGAGCAGGTTCAATCCTCAACTACCTAGTGGCAATTTGATTGATATATTCCATGAACTAGTAATTAGTGATGTTGACAAATTCCGCACCAAAGGTCCATCTAAAACAACAAACAGATCCAATTTTACTCAACAAGACTGGAAAAATGTAAACACACTTAGATCCAACACGTCCATCATTATGAAGCCCTCAGATAAGGGCGGTAATATTGTTATCATGGACACATGTGATTACATCAAAGAAGCTTATCGACAACTGATGAATACAGAGCATTATGACAAGCTACGGATAAACCCTATAAATCAATATCAAGTGATATATCATGAGATGCTTGATGAATGGCACGCCAAACAACTTATGGACTATGATGAATTTATGTATTTAAAGGTTGACCATCCAAAAATTCCATGCATTTATTTTCTGCCAAAAATCCATAAAAATAAATCACATCCCCCGGGCAGACCCATAGTTAGCATGAATCAGTCTCTGCTTGAAAATACTTCACGATATTTAGACCTGTTTCTGTGCACCTTTGTCACCGAATTACCTTGCTATCTACGTGACACCAATGACTTTCTGGCTAAGATACACAATATTCCATGGCATACAGACTATCTAATGGTTACCATGGATGTGGCCTCCCTATATACCTCTGTCAAACATCAATATGGGTTAAAAGCATGTAGATATTTTTTACAAACACGACCTATTGAATTTCTTGAGCATACTGATATGCTTTTATCCATGCTACTATTCTGTTTAACCCATAACCTGTTTCTTTTTGACAATGACTGTTTTTTACAAAAACAAGGGATGGCTATGGGGGCTTCTTTTGCTCCCACGTACGCCAATTTATATATGGGCTGGTGGGAGAAGGAGGTGGCATGGTCTGAAAACAATAATATCTATATGGATAGAGTCGTATTGTGGGTGCGCTATATTGATGATCTGTTTATCATTTGGGATGGCACTGATCAATTATTGTTGGAATATATAAACATACTAAACAATAATTAATTTAACATTCATCTAGAAGCCACGTTTAGCAGAGAGACCATTGAATTCTTAGATGTCCTATTAGAAGTAAAAAATGATCATCTAGAGACCACCATATATCGCAAACCCACTGCATGTAACTCCATATTATATGCCAATAGTGGGCATCCCACGGCATTGAAATGGAGCATACCATATAGCCAGTTTCTGCGGGCTCGCAGAATATGTTCAGATGAGAGTAGATATGATTTGGAAATCAGGACTATGATGGAAAGGTTTCTAAATAGAGGTTATCCTCTTAAAATTCTAGTGGATGCACAGAAGAGAGTTAAAAACAAAAGTAGAGATGAGTTACTCTTTAACAACATATCAACCCAGTGGTTCCAAAACTTTTTCGATCCTCGGCTCCTTTGACCTATTGGCCGTGTTGGCCACGGCTCCCCATTATGTTACTTTTTTTTGGCGGGTGGGGGAACGTAATCCCAGTCTCGGGAGTACTACCATTTTTAGCCTGAAAAATAATTGGGATGAAACTGATGAGGGCATTAGAGAGCTTTAGAAGAGCACCAGATGACACTACATAGGGTCAGGCTTTATTTTTAAATAGGCACTGATGACATTAAGTAATTTGCACAGAATCAAAGGATGGTAGCTGACGCCAGGACTCCAGCCTGGTTCCCCAGTTCTAAAGTCAACAGCTCCAACTGCTAGGCCACATCTCCTCCTTTGACAAAACTGGTGAAAGGATGTAACCCATCTGGCGGCTGCTTCTGACATCTCCTTCCTGTGCTAGAATGGGTCAGTTATTATTTTTCAGTTTTTCTTGTATATTCTCTTTTCTTCTCAGACACCTTCATACATTATGTCTTTCTGGTATCCGTCTTGCTTTGTCAGCGCCAGAGAAATGAACTCTGGTTTCATTGTTCCCACATTCATATTTGTCACAGAGGCTGGGCGCTCTGGAGTCTCATGTCTGTCTCTATTCACCTGTTCCTACACTATTTACAGTTTGTCTTCTTTATTCTCTCGTTCAGGTTTCTGAAAATTATTTATTGGAAACAATTTTTGTTCTTTTGTCATAGGGATATTATTAATGGTACTTTGGCGCCCTCCGCTGGTCACAGTAATTAATGCAGGGTGTTCTATTTACAATACTATGATGAAAGCTACCGATTCTAAGCACCTCCGAGTGGTTCCCAAACTGTGTGCGGCGCCCCTGGCTAGTTTTGACGGCGCAGTAGGGAGCCACGGCGCACAGATTGGGAACCACTGTATCAAACAATAGTGATCCAAAACAATCATCTCCCAGAATATTTTTGCAATATAACCTACAACATGATTCATTGAAAACCATACTTCAGAAAAACTGGCACATTTTACAGAATTATCCCATTATTAGGGCCAGCATTGGTCCTCATCCGTCCATAACTTTTCGTAAGGCTCGCTCATTAGGGGATCATCTAACTAAAAGTTTTTTCTCCACGAAAACTAGTACATCCTGGTTGAGCCAAAAAAGTTTGGGATTTTGGAAATGTGGCCACTGCAAGGCTTGCAAGTATGCACAAAACATGCAGAAATATCAAACCTTTGATGGTCGTTATTGTGATATTAAAGATCGCATCACTTGCGATACGGAATTTGTGATTTATGTTATCGAATGTGGCTGTCACAAAAAATACATTGGCAGTACCATCCATAAGTTAAAAGTCAGATTTTTGCAACAGTTTAGAGCCATTAAAAATAAAGATAGAACATATCCCCTGGCCAAACATTTTTGGGATATACATAAGGGTGATTCTAGCACTTTATCATTCTACGGCATTAAATCCATCAAAAATAATCCCAGAGCCGTTGATAGAACATTGGAGTTTAGACAAATTGAATCGAAGATGATTCTATTACTAGGCTCTGAATCTCCTTGGGGACATAATCTTGATGCCGAATTACATGTCCATCTAAGATGAAATAATGATTGTTTACTGTATTGATGGAGAGATCTTGAGTGTTGGGAGGTTTTACTTACATTTAACTGTGGTTATAATATTATCATTTTCATCGTTACAACTGCCACACATAAGGGGTGTTTTTTCTGTTATAACTGAATTTGCAGATAATCAGGAAAACAAACTTGTCTCTAATTGATGTTTGATGAATTTTTCCACACAAAATTACTTTTACAACCTTGTAAGATTTTTCTTCCTGTAGAATTTATTACCTACAAAAGAGTGAAAATAGATATGTGATTTTTGTGTTATATAAAAAAATGTTTTTAGCACTGTTTTGCTTAATATAGAAATAATTTTATATCATTTGCACTATGCACTTTAGTCTATGATCGGCCTCTTCTCAATTCTATTTTTAAATTCATGCATAAATCAGGAAACCTACAACTTAGATCCAAATAGGTAAATATTTAATTTACAAAAAAAAAAATATATATATATATATGTATTGCTCTCTGGATATTTATCCATAACATCTAGATATAATGGAACAAAATTTTGAACCAATGTATTTATGGGTCAGACTTAAATGGACAATATGTAGGTAGATAGTGAAGTGGCAATATATTTGATTGTAATAATGAATATGATTTTAGATATTGTAAAATATAATTATATTAGACACTAATCGGTATTGAACCATATGATAATAATTATTTTATTGATTGGCTTTTATGTACTGAATAATCTGTTATATATGAAAAAAACTATTTATGATATTTTTTAGCATTATGTAATATTTACAATATTTATGATAATTTTATTTGAAATATTTATAGTCATCCATAGATAGAAACCCACATTGATATATATAATAATCCTCAATAGATGGAACAATAACCATCTTGGGGCAAAATGAAAAAATTGCAGGACCACCACAACCAGCATGCACTGCTCACTTGAGAGGCCCACTGGGGCGGACTGGTATTTAAAGAGACTAATCAGGTGCCTGTAATTAGACAAGAAATGCCTGGAACACTTCCAGCACTGGCTGCACCTATGAGGGTGAAACACTTTTATATTTTTCTCTGCTGAAGAAAGGATTGACCTAGAAACACGTGTCCAGAGATGATTTTATAACTTAAGGCCTGGAATAATGAAACTGCTTAAAGAATTCACTGTGAGTTGCTGGCTTTGCTTTTTCTTCCCGTTTATATAACCTGTTGGGAGTGAGCTTTCACATGAGGACAACTTCGTTTTTGATATATATATATATATATATATATATATATATATATATATATATATATATATATATATATATATATTCACTTAAAAAAACAAAGGTTACAGGGACGTTATAGTTAGGCTCATATTTTAAATGTACCAAACCATAGACATTCTCCAGTTAGAGTTATCTCAAGTAACTATAACTCGTACCCTAAGGTAACTATAACTCGCTCCCCGCCATGCACAGTTTTTTCGTGAAAACATTTACTGCAAATATTACATTGATATTATCAATGATGCTATCAAAAAGTCACAAGTGCCATCATTTGTAGGGTAATTAGCAGTGCATGGCAAGTTACCTTAGGACTTGAGTTATAGTTACTCGAGATAACTCTAAATATAGCTGGTGAATTTCTACAGTTTTGTATGTTTAGAATATGCGCCTAACTATAACATCCCTGTAACGTTTATTTTTTTAAGTTCATTTCTATGTTTTTTTTTATTCTAGTTCCTAACTATAAAGTCCCTGTAACCTTTGTTTTTTTCAGTTAATTTCTATGGTTTTTTAACGTAAAGTAAATTTCATTATTTTCTGTACTATACATTAATTCAACCACCGCCACGCATGGACTTCAGCCGTGCGCGGCGACGGTTGGCCTCAGGGCCTGGGGCCAACCCCCTATACGCACCCAACCTTGCCCTGTGCATGTCCTTCACATGTGCGCGGCAGGGGATGCCCACAATGCCTTGCCTGCGGCCAGTTACTGCGGCCAACCCCCAACCAGCCACCCTACTGTGCACAGTTTGGCCCTGTGTGGCGGGAGTTGGCCGCAGCCTGTCTCTCAGGGTGTGAGAATAAAGAGGGTGTATCTGGGGATGAGAATGGCTGTGAGAGTCTGTGTCTGTGTGTGAGTGTGCGTGCTTCAGTGTGTTAGTGGGTGCGTGAGTGCCTGCACAAGTCTGTGAGTTGGTGCATAAGGATGTCAGTTGGTCTGTGAGTGGGTGTGTAAGAGTCTGAATGAGTCTGTGAGTGTGTGTACAAGGGTCTGAGTGTGTCTGTGAGTGTAGGGAGTAAGGGTCTGAGTGGGTGCGTGAGTGAGAAAAATAGATTGAAAGAGAGAGAGAGAGAGAGAACGAGAGAGATAGAGAGTTTTTTATGCTTTGATGTATGATATACTTAGAATTATATATTTCTGCACAATGTAAAATAGTAATATACTCTTTCAGTATGAGCCTTAAATATTTGCAGTTGAAAACAAATTAAAGGAGGGAAATGACTACAGCTGGTGTTGAACCCTGAACTCTAATGATGACGGTCTTTCACTTTCACTGTCACACTACATTTTTTTTAGCTATTCTCTTTGCCCTTTATGGGCTATCTGGGACCGCCTGGGGAGCCTCAAGGTCTCACACATGGAGCCAGTGCTCTGGCAAGAAAGGAGCTGGTTGCTGGAGCAATGTTTTCATCTGTCTGACAATGGGTCCTGTTTGACAGATCCTGTCAGAAAGCAGACTCTGCTTGTTGTGGCTTGGCTGCAGCTGTCAAAGCTGCATCCACGCCACAGCAAATAGCTATGTCCTGGTGGGCACCCCAGGACATAGCAGGAGCCAGCCCTGGAGGGTGGTAGGCCCCAGGACCATCAGTGGTTCCTCGAGGGGGACCGCACAGCCCCCCTCCAATGTGGAAAAAGCCCCCAAGGAGGTGGTGGTCCATGGAGCTGCGAGGGGGCGTACAGCCTCCCGCACCATATAAGATGAAAGGCCCAGGGACGTGGTGGTCCCCAGGGCATCAGGGGGGGCATATGCCCCCCCTGCATACTAGTTATTAGCCCCAGGGAGGTGGCGGTACCCGGGGCAGCGGGAGAGGGCCAGGCGGCCCCCCTGCATTCAAATCTAAATGGCCCTGGGCCTAATCCACCAGGGGGCTTTTCAGTAATGAAGCACAGGAGCTCTCCTCACGATTCTGCAGCAAAAATATTTTTAAAATGCTTTTTAGCCCAGGAGGGAGGGGGTCTACCCTGGCCTTTTTTCTTTATTTTTAACCTTTTTAGCTGGGACTTGGCTTCAGCTGAGTCCCAACATGGCTGACAACACTTCTTTGTTGAAGTGTTGTCAGCCAATCAAATCTTAGCACAAGATCGGGAGGGATTAGAAATCTTTTGCATCTTTGTATATACAAATTATATACGGATCACCCCACAACTTTCCAGACAGCAAATGAAGAGATGTCTGTTGTTGTTTTCTGGAAAATATTGTGAACATTTATCAGACGGCGTCAAATTACTAGCAAAACAAAAAACGCTTTTCCTATTAAACTAGGCCCTAACTATAACTACCTAGTGGTGACTGCCACTAGATAATATATATACATATATATATAGAATCATAGTCCTACAGTCTGTCAAGGAAGTCGCACCCAACGTGTCTGCCCCTTAAAATCCAATCTTTATTGTCAGCTACGCGTCTTCATCATGGCCCAATTGAATAACTGTGCACAATCCCCCATCAAAATAAATGCTCCCAATGCATGGACATTGAAGAAATACTCTCAAAAAAGAAAAAAGAAAGAAGGAAGACAGAGCACATTTTTGGTTACTCTCCCCAATTATTAATGTCAATTCCACTTAACCCAATTATTATCAAAGGTGTGGAAATTCCAAATCTCTGCCAAGTGGTCATTCTTGAATGTCCGACCCAATTCAAATAAACAAGAAATTTACATAAAAAAATACATAAGAAAAATACACAATTCACAATACTTATGTCCAATCTAAAGGAAGCGCTAAGTAGAAACATCTTCATAATAAAGACCCTATGCTGAATATATCTGGGAAATAAAATAATATTAGTAAAAGTGGAAAAAAATATGGGAAAAATATATATAATAAACAGAAAACAAAAAACACAAGTTTAATAATAAAATAATATATTCTGACTCCCTCACTCCCAGAAGCCTCTCTCTATCCCATCCACGTGTAGTCTACAATTCTGTCTATCCCAAAGAATGCCAAGGAATCCGCATTCTGATTATGAACCTTGGTCCAATGTCTAGCAACAGGTTATGAAACATCATTATTTTAGATCGCTCTATAATGTTCCAAAATTCTCTTCTTCACAGGGGCAATGGTGCTACCAACATATTGTAATCCACACGGACATTGTGAAACATAACAATCCAAACCACAAGAGATAAATCTATCCTCTTGGTCTCCCCCAAGGCTGTCCTGGATGTTTTTACATTTTTACTATTCTTGCATGCCTTGCACTTTCCACATGTGAAGAAACCTTTCTGTTCACTAAGCCACCCAGTCTTTTTACTGTCCTGTCCCCCCAAATAGCTGTGAACCAAAGTATCATGTAATTACCTCGATTTACGGTATGTAAACCAAGGACAGGGGGCAAGAGTCTTCCCAAATACAGAATCATTTATGACAAATGCCAACGTTTCATCACCATTTTCTTAATGGCTGTGCTTTCTTGATTAAAAGTTGTTATTACTGTCATCGCCGGTATATCTTCCTTTTTCTTACTTCTTTTAATCAAAAGAGTTTCCCTAGGAGTGTTCACCACTTTATCGCTGGCTGCCCTTAGAACCTTATTCGGATAACCCCTTGCTCTAAACCTGTTAATCATTCTACTTTCCTCCTCTTTATAGGCTTTCAGGGTGCTACAATTCCTCCTAGCTCTAAGCATCTCCCCATAAGGAATACTCCACTTCAAATTAGTGGGATGATGACTTTTTGCATGCAAAATGCTATTCCCCGCTGTGTCTTTACAGTATAATCTTGTGTGTAACCTCATCTCTTCCACTTCCAATAACACATCCAGAAACTCCATTTTTGTAGGATGCACCTTACTAGTGAATCTCAGATTCAGGGGATTCCGGGAAATATGTTCAAGAAATTCATCCAATTCTCGTTGTGTACCTTCCCAAATCATAAAAAGGTCACCTATGTATCTTATCCAAATTGAAATATATCTAGTCCATTTCTCGTTCTCCCCCACCCACACTTGTGTGGCTTCCCACCAGCCCATAAAAATCCCAGCGTAACTTGGAGCAAAGCAACTTCCCATCACTGTCCCGACCAACTGACGATACCAAATGTCCTTAAAGATGAAAAAATTGTTACTCATCAAAATTCCAACATTTCCAATAACATCATGGAATTTTCATATTTACTAAGTGGTCGGTCACAAAAGAAATACCTACAGGCCTGGATCCCTAGGCCATGCGCAATACAAGTATATAGGGACTCTACGTCTAGAGTGACCAACAAAAAGTGAGGTTCCCAGGGAATTCCATCAATCTTAGAAATGAAATCCATACTGTCCCTACGATAAGAGGGTAACACCAACACATACGGGAGAAGGAAAAAGTCTATATACATAGAGGCACGCTCTAGAAGACTATTGTTGGGAGAAATAATAGGTCTACCTGGTGGCTTCCTACTATTTTTGTGTACCTTTGGTAACATATAGAAAAAGGGTACATTGTGTATTTTTCTTATGTATTTTTTTATGTAAATGTTTTGTTTATTTAACTTGGGTCGGACATTCAAAAATGGCCACTTGGCCGAGATTTGGAATTTCCACACCTTTGATAATAATTGGGTTAAGTGGAATTGACAATAATAATTGGGCAGAGTAACCAATAATGTGCTCTATCTTCCTTCTTTCTTTTTTCTTTTTTGAGCGTATTTCAATGTCCATGAATTGGGAGTATTTATTTTGATGGGGGATTGTGCACAGTTATTCAATTGGGCCATGATGAAGACACTTTGGTGTTGAAACACGTAGCCGACAATAAAGATTGGATTTTAAAGAGCAGACACGTTGGGTGCGACTTCCCTTTGCTGTCTGACAGACTGTAGGACTATGATTATTACAGAAACGGGGGCCACAACTGTTTGGTCTGCACCAGCCTCGTTGGTGCATGTAGCCGGTTTCAATGTGGAATATATATATATATACATATATATATATATATATATATATATAGATATCTTTCCAAACAAATTAGTCCTCTTACAGCATGGTCAACAGCTGGTGCTGCGTTTTTATTAGGTGAAAATGTCAGTTTTAACAAACAGAACTAATAAAGTTCACCATTTATAGATATCTCAAGTAACTGTAACTTGTGCCCTAAAGTAACCACACCACATTCCCTCAATTCATTATTATTTTTAATTATTGCAGAGGTGAGTATATAACCCCCCTTCCTGAGTTGATCATTCACAGGTCCTGGGAACCCATCCACTAAGACTGTGTTCTTTTTAAGGGGAGCGGGGCATACAGCCACCTCCAGCCTTTCCAGTCCCTGGGAACCCCTTCCAAAGAACCATATTTATTTTTATGAGAAGGGGAATGTAGCCATTTCCTGAACCTTTACAGGCTTCGTGGAAGAACCCCAGTGTTGAATGTGAGTGCCCTGGGGCCCAGCCGAGGCACCCACAACAAACAACACTGCGGCCCGCCATTTCCCTGCATGCACCCATTCTGGGTACCGCGGGAGCCCGCTTTGCTCTTGCCTAGCGGAAGCAGTTTTTCTTTTTTACTTTGCTCCCATTGGACTGTAGGAATCTGTTTCCCTGCCTGCAAGAGCACAAAGTGGGAAAAGAATATGTGCTCCCATGCGGTGGGGGCATTTTTGCGCCTCTTATGGGCAGGGAACCTTTGTTCCAGGGTGGGCTCCCAGGGATACAACAGTGAAACCAGCCCCAGGGTATGGGGTCTGAGGGGCCTTTCAATGCTCAGGAAGGGGGACCACACACCCCCTTTCCTTTTTAAAGAGGTGGCTGCAAGGGATGGGTTCCCATGGCCTTTTGAGTCTCAGGGAGGGGGCTGTGTACACCCTGCTCTTTAATATAGAATACACCCCAGAGGATGGGGTCCCCAGGGCCTGAGAGAGGCTTGAGGAATGAGACCTCACACCACCCTACACTTTAGTTTTTAACATCTTCCTTCAAGCTTGGGGAGTGGGGCCATGCACCCCTTCTCTAAACAATCAAATGCATTTTTTGGTTTGCTTCTAACTTTAGCACCGCTTGACATAACGTCACAAAACCTTTTAAAAATTCAACCTCAGCTCCTTCCTGGAACATTTTGGGGTGATCTGTGAAACTGGGGCAAAGTCCATTAAAAAGGGTTGATCCCAAAGTATGTTTTCTCCTTCCATTTTTCCATCGGAAAATTAGATGGAGCTTCAGCCAAAATGACTGAATGAGATTACAGCAGCACAAAAGAATGATGGACGGAGTGCTGAAACCTTTCAAACACTAACCATTCCCAGGATGCTTGTTTCCGGTCCAGGAAGGACCTGGCCGGAAGTTCAGTCTGGACTATTCCTATGGAAAGCAGGGTCAAGACTGATTTGCATATGGCTAGGTCAAAACTGTAGTGGCATGGTGACCAAAAGAACGATGGATTAAACTCAGATCTGTGACTGGGGGTAAGTGCTTGAAAGGTTTCAGCACTCCGTCCATCATCCTTTTGTGTTGCTGAATGAGACTACACTAACTTTGGCAGAGAGCTAGAGTTTGGCAAAAAGTTTAAAAAAACATATGTGGGAAGGATAGGGATCCCTTGACCCTGAAGGCTTGGTGGGGGTGTCCCACAGGCCAAAAAAAAGGTTTTTTTCCAATGGGACTGGGTATCTGCCATGTCATTTAAAAAGAAAATATGAGGGTTCCCACAGTATTGAAAAATAAAATCCCTGGAGTGGGCCTGCGCCTGGGGGGGGGGATCGACACAATCATGGTTTTAGGGGAGGGGGCATGTTGCCCCGCACAAACCTCCTTGAGGCCTCAGGGACACCATCCCCTAGAAATGATAATTACCTTAAGGAGAGGGGTTGTACTCCCCCTCCTCAAGTGTTCTTAAAGTCATGGGCCCCCATTGCCTGGTGGTGATTTTTTAATTAAGGGAGTAGCTCATGCTGCCCCACTCTCCAAGCCTTACAGACGCCCTGGGGACCCCAACTTAGGGGGATTTTTTCAGGGGTGTTAGGTAGGTGTCGGACCTCCCTCCCCAAGCCATCAAACTTCCTTGGGGACCCCATCCCTCAGGGCTAGATACAAGCAGTGTCTTAGAGACACTGTCCCCTGGGACACTGCTGTTTTCTGTCTAGGAGAGTGCAGGCATTCTCTGCCCACACTGTCAAAGGTAGGAAACACAACTCATAGATTTCATCCAGGTAGGAGCACGGAAAAGAGCTACTCCTACATGGAAGAGAGCAAAGAAATGGAGCTGGCTCCCACCAGCAACACAATGGCTACTTCCTAGGGAGCCAATGGGGGAGGCAGGGGCCTTGGGACTCCCCCTTGACCCTCAGCTATTGACATGTTGTGGGTGCCCCGGGTGGGCACAAGGGCACCCATAGTAAAACAAGCACCAGTTCCCGCTTGCAGGGCTGGGTTGCCAGCAGGAGCTACATGGATTATGGGGCTCCCTCCGCAGACCCCATCATTAAAAAAAAGGGTAGGTGTCCTGGGTGGGCACCGGCTCACACACAGAAAATACAAAAATATATGTATTGTTGCTGAGAAACTGCTGGATTCCCTACAGCTCCCCACCAACATCCCAACTTCTGGGGCCTTGGATGCGTGTCCCGGTGCCCATCTGGGGCAGTTACAGCAAACACAGTTCTGCAAAGGTATCAGGAATACAAAATGCTTTCTTACAGAAACAGAGACCTAACTATAACTATCCAGTATGAAAAGTAATTTTTTGTTTTATTATTAACTTTGGTACTCTTAGGTGGATCTGCATGACACAATAAAAAAAAAAAGGTTCATTTAGTTTAGACTTCCATTCAAAACCTGCTTTTGTTTTCTTATTAACTTTAGCGTTGAAAGTGAATCGAAATAAAACATTCCGAAAAAAGTTTTTTTAGATTTTGGCTCTGAAGGGAAAGTTTATATCCCATTTTCAGTCCCATAGCAATCTTTTCTCTGCAATAGAGAACAAAATGCTGAATAAAACTACACCAAACTTGCATGAAAGTAGAACTCGGGGAAGTGCCTTGGCATGGTTTTGTAAAAATCCATTCAGTCGTTTTTGAAAAATTTGTGTTACAAAAATATGTTTATCCGAGCTTTAAAGGATAAAAAAGTTAGAGCTATCTGGACTGTTAGTCCAAGAAATGTCTTCAAGTTCGGGTTCAGGTTCATTGGGGCCTCAAATAAATACATCTTAATGTAGAAGGGAGCTTTTTACCTAATCTTTTCGGGTGTCCAAACTCGGATCTGTGTTTGTTGAACTGACAGAATGAAAAGTAAAGTGATTTATATGACAATCTTCCTAGGGTACAGAGAATGTGGAAGGAAAAGTTGACTGTAGGATGTCATTTTTATACCACACCTCACAATTTGAATACCTTTGAATGGACTGTACGCATTTGGTAGTTAAGAAAGCAAAATTGAAGCACTTTTTTGTAATAATGAAGTGTGATGGAAACAACCATTTTAATAGCATCTAAACAAATCAAGACCCTGCTGAAGCATTTTCGGACTCATGATTATGTTTAAAAAAATCAATTTAGAGGGAAAGTATAATCTCATGAGTCATACAAAGAAAACTCCAGTCTGAAAAAGTGAAAGGGTTTTACTACAAGCTCAGACTCAAAGTCATGTAGACAATTCTCAAAACAAAACTATAGAGATGCAAAGGGCCAGATGTAGGTAAGTAGGTGATTGCGACTCGCAATTTGCGAGCCGCAATCCCATATGCAGGATGGTGTCCCTGACACCATCTGCGAATCGCAAGGGGGTCGCAAAGACCCACCTCATTATTCTTAATGAGGTGGGTCGCAATTTGCGACCCCCTTGTGATTCCCTGCACTCACAGGGATGGTGGCCTGCTGGAGACAGCAGACCACCATGTCTGTGACTGCTTTTGTAATAAAGAAGTTTTTTTTTTTTGTATTGCAGCCCGTTTTCCTTAAACGAAAACGAGTTGCAATACACTTGGGAAAATGAAACCATTTGGTTTCATTTTTTCAGAGTAGGCAGTGGTCCATAGGACCACTGCCTGCTCTGAAAAAATATTTTGAGAGCCATTCACAAAGGGGAAGGGGTCGCATGGGGACCCCTTCCCTTTTGTGAATGAGTTAGCACCCAGTTCACATGGGTGCTAACTGCAAATTGCTTTGCGACCGCGTTAACAGTCACAAAGCAATTCTGCATTGCGGTGCGAATCGCAAATAGGAAGGGGAACACCCCTTCCTATTTGCGAGTCGCTTTCCCATTTTGCGAGTTGGTACCGACTCGCAAAATGGAAATGTGCATCGCGATGCGCGTTTTGCATGGCGCAAACTGCGAATTTCGCAGTTTGCGCCATGCAAAACGTTTCCAACATCTGGCTCAAAATCACCAAGGTTTGACCAATGGTACGGAAAAGATTAAAACAAACTAACATCAGAAGAACTAAACATTTAACAATAGCGGTGCAAAACATCAAAGAACAACCTGCAGGATAGAGAACAAGCTCTGTTCAGTACTTTCAAGTATTAAAGCAATTTAAAAGTTGTTTATGTTTAGCCAGCTAGGGAAAGCCCTACAGATTAGCAAGTCAAAGTTAACGTGCTAGGTGAAAACACATGTGGGCAAAATGTCAAAAGGAAAAGGACAAAAAGAATTTGGAAAGAATGGCATCTGGGCAAAAGGTAAGTAACTAAACTAGGCAAAAAGTAGGTAAAAAGGGAAAACATTAGCATGGCAGAAGCCCAATCAAAAGTCTTCTTCATGGGATCAGGAGAAAAGTTCCAAATCTCAGCAAAGTATTTGAAGAAAGGGTATGAGTGGAGAGGGCTGTCCAAGGGGTCTAGAATAAAGGGTGCCCTGAAGAAGGGTGAGGAGCAGAGTGCTTCTAATCCAACCGAGGTAGGGTATATTAAATTCATAGTGTAAGATGATTCGCTCATCCTTCACTCCACATGATGCAGAAGGTGTAATTGTCCAATCATGATCAGTCATGCGACATGGATCTGCAATGTCAGTGAAGATTCCTATTACAACCATGTAGAAGTCATCCATATTAGCTCATCCACGTGGGTTTAAACAAATGCCGACATTTACTTCCACAGTTGCTGAATGTACTGGGCTCAAGGTTAGTTTCTCAGGCTCACTATAAGTAAAACAATACTGTAACTGTTACCAAGCTAGCATTTCATGGGAACGAAAGAACTGAAAGAGAAGTTCATATTAATAAGAATGACTAAACATTGTCTGCACAACCAGAAAATGGCCCGGCAGGCCTCACTTAGGCTAAGCAAGTGAAATAAAAAGGCACATTCATTGTAAATTACGAATTCATCATTAATAAGCTTTGTCAGTGTTCATGTTACAGTAGATTTAAAACAAAATAACTCATAATACATTGCATTAATTATGATGCAGATCTGCATTCTTCAACCCTTGCGTGTAATATTTTAAATATTACTCTCTTGAAATCTTTCATCATTTTAGTACAAACTACTAACACCACATAGAATAACATAGAATTGAATTAATTGATTTAGCATGACGTTGAAAGGCTATACCACAACTGTTTAGACTTTGACCCTACAGTGAATGCAACCTAATATATTCTTCCAGTTCCAACGAATCTCTTAGTACTGCAATTAATAAAATGCATAGATTGTCACATATAGATGATCAGTTTGACATCAGGGGTAGCGTTAACATTTGTGCTACATTTTACTTGGTGATGTGTAAATGATAAATATTTACTGAAACCTGATATCCACACTGCATCATTAGCATGTAATTTAGTTTTAATTTCATTTTATCAGTAAAACAGTATGTCTGCGCAAAATTAGTGCCCATTTCAATGGAGAATGTGCTGTCTGTAAATGACAGTGCTTTACCACACAATGCTTTAGTTACATTAAAGTATTGCATGCCTCATGTCCATTAAAGCTAGGTGGGTCATTAAAATTTGTCATGTTAAAAAGTGGGTTGTGGTTTTAAAAAGTTTGAGAAGCACTGTACCAAAGCCATTCACTGCACAGATTTAGCAATTCAAATGGTTACCGAAATGTAAAATTGCAACTCCAAATTGGTAGTCACAATGGTGATTTTCTAATATAGGGTCACTAGTTTCATATACTAAACATTCTCTGATTGTGACTAGTTGCAAAATGCACATGTGTAATTTACCACCAATTGGAAACAGGTGGTAACCTGGTCAAACCTTTATAACCTGCCCTGGAATACACATACGTGACCCATAATGACTGCTATGTGTGGGATGGCGTGGAGGATGAGGATCCTAGCTGGTTTGGAGAGAAGGAGGAGGAGAGAGGAGCACATTTTTAGAGCTGGAGTTTTGACCAGACAGAGGATGAAATCTTTGACAAGTACAGGCTAAGTAGCACACTTAAATAAGATTTACTAGCTGAAATTAAACCTCAGCTAGAGTGTAACAATCGCAGGAACAATTCTGTCCTCACCCATGTGCAGGTATTATACTACTTGAACCTCTTAGTCTCTGGGAGTTACTAAGATGCGATAGCTACAGCAAGTGGGGCGTCCCAAAGTGAGTTCTCACTCTTTTGCAGGGCTTATATGGATGCAATGCTAAGTAAAATCAATGATTACAACACAGTAATTGCAATTGGACTTTTACATTCAGGTTGTTTGAAACGCGTCAAATATAATTACTGATATAGTGGCAAGACCCCCAGGGAGTACACATGAATCTTTCATGTTTCGCTATAGTGGGACTTACACATGTCTTCTTAAAGAAGAATGTGGGGAAGGATATTTACTTGATAATTAAATCTATATTTGCCTAAGTTTATAGAAGGAGATATATCTCCATTTTGTCAAGAAAATAATGTTTACTTTTACATTGTGGGAGATGGTGTGTATGCTTTATGCTCCTAGATGTTAATCCCTTATATGAACCCTGCTTAGCAAGTGAGCACTACTACAAGGCTTCAAACAAGGCTTCACATAAATAAGGGGAATATCCAACATCCTTTACGGTCCTGACCTCGATAAAGAAGAACTGCCAATACCACAACATCGCCATTCAGATGGATCAAGGACAGGAGAAGGCAGACAATGACGTACTGAGATTATCAGAAATTACTTTTGTATTAAGTACCACATTTAAAGTTAAGTACAATTTACAGCAATGCTTGTTCAACTATAGTATTTTATGACTATTGCTTCAGGTACTTTTCAAGTTGTAAATAAAACAACATTAAATGTACATAATGTGCTAAATCGGATATGTCAATTTTGACAATGCAAATTTTCAAGTAGTGTAACTAATATAAACTGAAATTTAAACAGAATCTTGCTACTGCTTTTTCCTGCCTCTCATTCCATTCACCCTTTCAATGTGCTCAATACTTAGGGCCTTCTTTGGGTTCCATGGGTGTTGCATGAAAGCACCCCAACCAACACCCATGGAAAGCCCCTTTCACACAGTGTCATCCATGAAAGGGGTCCGTATTAACAAGGCCATGAAAAGTCACGCAAGGTAGCTTTGCGTGGCCTTGTAAGTATGGACTTGCACACTGCGCCACCAGAGCGTAAAACAAATTATACTCTAGTGGCGCAGTGAGCCGCTAGGGCCTCGTAAATGAGGCCCTTGGAGTTTGTGAGACATTTGTAACAGCACTTTGACTGCGATGCAGACTCATTGCTTTGGGGGAGCTAACAACTCCTCACTTTTCCTTCTACCAAACTTACCAGTTGTATGGATGTTTGATGTTTGGATATTTTACAAAGCATGGTGACTTCTACTAGGCCATGTGCTACATCACTAGTGTAGTGACCAATCTGCAACAAGGCTTCAAACAAGGCTTCACATAAATAAGGGGAATATCCAACATCCTTTACGGTCCTGACCTCGATAAAGAAGAACTGCCAATACCACAACATCGCCATTCAGATGGATCAAGGACAGGAGAAGGCAGACAATGACGTACTGAGATTATCAGAAATTACTTTTGTATTAAGTACCACATTTAAAGTTAAGTACAATTTACAGCAATGCTTGTTCAACTATAGTATTTTATGACTATTGCTTCAGGTACTTTTCAAGTTGTAAATAAAACAACATTAAATGTACATAATGTGCTAAATCGGATATGTCAATTTTGACAATGCAAATTTTCAAGTAGTGTAACTAATATAAACTGAAATTTAAACAGAATCTTGCTACTGCTTTTTCCTGCCTCTCATTCCATTCACCCTTTCAATGTGCTCAATACTTAGGGCCTTCTTTGGGTTCCATGGGTGTTGCATGAAAGCACCCCAACCAACACCCATGGAAAGCCCCTTTCACACAGTGTCATCCATGAAAGGGGTCCGTATTAACAAGGCCATGAAAAGTCACGCAAGGTAGCTTTGCGTGGCCTTGTAAGTATGGACTTGCACACTGCGCCACCAGAGCGTAAAACAAATTATACTCTAGTGGCGCAGTGAGCCGCTAGGGCCTCGTAAATGAGGCCCTTGGAGTTTGTGAGACATTTGTAACAGCACTTTGACTGCGATGCAGAATCATTGCTTTGGGGGAGCTAACAACTCCTCACTTTTCCTTCTACCAAACTTACCAGTTGCATGGATGTTTGATGTTTGGATATTTTACAAAGCATGGTGACTTCTACTAGGCCATGTGCTACATCACTAGTGTAGTGACCAATCTGCAACTGCATTTTCACCTTGTGGTGTGATAATCATGCTGTTGCATGTGTGAGCCAGTGAACAGAACTAGTAAAACTATCCAATTCGTAGATAAGCTGATGTTGATGGCTTGTTCTAAGTGATGTCATCCCGCTTCACTGTTGTGCATAAGTTTGTTGTAGCAGTTTGCAGAATTGTTATTTGGTCATCGCAAAGTTGTGAATGTGAATATTAACAAATTGCTAATTTAGGAACGGTGACTAAGATACATTAAGAATAGCGATTTCCTAATTGTGTGGGGCCCATTTCTATAGTTTATGGTTTGATACAGAGCTCGCTAACTGGTAGGTGTGTCGGATCTGGGTCTCAAAAAATATTTCACAATTTATTGGCAAAGTTTGGGGCCATTTAAAATTTGCAAATTTGCAAACACAATTTTAGCATCATAAATGATCCGCATTGGAGTTGCCTAGCATCACGTTTGATTCTACATTTAAATCTACAGTGAACTCAACTTTCAAAAACATGTAAACTCAAGAATGTAGAGTCGGCACACCTAACCATGAGGGTAAGTCTTCCTCTATTCTCTGCAAACGTTTGGCCACGTTTGCTGGCTGTTTAATAAATTAAAGAGGATGTTGAGCTTTTCATCGGCTGAGGACTCGGGTAAACTCCAACCACATTAAGAAGTGCCTGTCGCATAGCAACGGAATGAACATCATACGTTTTCTGAAAAGCAGTAGACCTATGCAGAACAGTCATTGGAGAGTTTGTGCCGAGTAAGAAGAATGGCTGATGCGGTGGCAAAGAATGGTTCCTCAAACTTCCCAGGTTAGGGAAAAGAAGAGAGTGAATTCTGCGCTGGAATAACCATAGAGAGAGAAAGAACATCAAGGATCCATCCCTCTGTGAGGGAATTTTTCATGCTTCTGAAGTGCACTATAAAAACTTTGTGATCAAAAATGGATTCTGAAGCACAGACGACTGGACTCATTCAGGGCTTCCACAATGAGGTGACCCCTTAAATTGAAGGTGAAAAGAGCACATGGAAGTCCCGAAGGAAGAGAAAAAAAGAAACACCAATGTACTATACAATTGAGAGCCTTCAAAATGTGCAGCAAGAACTGCTGCAGGAAGTGGAAGAAAACAATCATCACCTCTACATTTTTGCACTCTACTGCATGTGCACAACAAACATCTGATGCGGGGGAAAAAAAATCTAGCATAGGAAATCAGTTGATGGAAAAACACTGACATAGCTAGATAGCTAGATAGATAGATAGATAGATAGATAGATAGATAGATAGATAGATAGATAGATAGATAGATAGATAGATAGATTGATAGATCAGCAATAGCAGAATGAACAGCGATTTATGCTTGGAAACGTTCTCTTAGGCTAGGATTTTCCTCAATTTACTTCTGGCATTTAGGGCTAGTTCCATAGCTCTAAATACACATAGCCTCCAAATGGATATGAGGATGCATTTTTACTAAGAAAATAGCACTAAATGCAACAGAATATAAACAGCAGCACAAGCCGCAGCTTGCGCTCACTAAATGTGCTTTCACGTTAGGATTTTTCCACCAAATTACTCTAAATTATGTGAGCAGGCGTGGTCGTGTTATTATTGTTAATTTTGCATCAAGAACGGCACAGGATTACCAAAGTTACTCTGATTAGTCTGGCGTAATTAAAATTACTGCCAGGCCCAAGCTTAATTAAAAAAGCCATTTAGATTTTCACCAGTTCTCTTAATTTTCCTTACTTTGATCACTATGGGCAAAAATTTGCTAATCCCTGAGCATATACTAGAGATTATGTTGCGAGTGAGCAACGTTGTGTATTTTTGAGTGATTGGGAAAAGAGGTTATATTAGAATGGCATTGAGAGCGGATTTGCTGAGATGTGTGAGTTGCTAGGATCTGTTCTCTAAACAAAGTGAGTGACTGAATGTGAGTAAGTTTCTTAAACTACAGTGTAAACATTCCAAAATTCATCTACCTCTGTTTAGAAAAGCAGTCACTCGTCAGCTGGCCCTCTGGACCTCTGAGTGCCCAATTCATTAAAAGATTTGTTTACACCTACTGTATATTTGGGTTTAAATATTATTTTTGTAATTCTCAAAACATACTGGGAGTAATCCTGGGACGGTGTGACAGTTGCTGCTTTCCAAGAATACTCACGCATGACAGTTGCATGTGCGTAACTGTAACTCGTGCACAAATAGGTATATGTAAATAACAAACTTGTATTCTGGTAAAAATAAAATCCAATGGAAAAAAAACTAAATCTACAGCGTCACCAATTTTGGTGACGTTCCCACTCTTTTTCACCCTAAAAGGGGATTTACTGCTTCCCTGTCAGAAGTAAATCTATAACAGTTTATAAGTGGAACTGAGCTATTGAAATATTCGTTCTGGGGGCTGGTTTCCTGCCACTGATGTAACAAATATATGGATTTGTGATTTGTAAACATCCTTCTGCACAGGTGGCTGAAACTGTTTTAACATCTTAGTTTACATAAAGTTTGTGCATTGATCCCTGCGACTTTGAGTTTAAAACATTTTTACTATTTTCGAATGCACTCTTTCAGTTAAGTAGGACCAGCATAAATCCACCCACTTTACGTTTGCAAAATAGTTGTCCATTTAAAGTGACACGCTAAACCAAGTACCTCAAGGTAATAATGTCATAACCACATTCAGGAAGTGTGTTACCCTTCATTATTTTTAAAATCACCACCCGGCCGGTGCAAAAAAATGTGCTAAGACTAAAAGTACTGATAGTGATTGAACTGTCTCTGATGTACAATTGTTTTGAATTGTCTATTGGCACCTTCCAGACAGGTCGTCAATGATGAAGTACAGGTTGACTTATCATTGTGTGAAAATCTTTACGACATAAACCCATGATCTCTCTCTTTTTTTTTTTTTAATGAGGGGAAGGGCAGTGGGTCAGATCTGACCTACACAGGTTTGTGTAAATTATGGGGGCCAATGTTGAAAAGTATAATAAAAAAGATTGCTGCAATGATTTCTTGGTAATGCGGTTTTTTATATGCACATAGGTCTGTTCCTAGATCGGAAATCTAATACACCACTTTGCCAAGATTTAGGGAAATACCTTTGACTTTCTCGTCCATTTAAGTGACATTAATTATAAGTATCTTCGCAACTGAGGATTTACTAGAGGTGAAATGTTTTGCTAACACCTACAAGATTACTGTAGTGGGTCTGGTTACAGCTAAATCAGAGGATCTACTCATTCTGATGCCACACATTTTTACACTAAGCTCCTCACTCTAAACCAGCACCAAGGTGCAACACATTTCTGTATTGCTCTCAGTAAACGGACATGAACGATGACCAAATGTGATGCACTATGAAACCTCTGTGCTTCTAAGTCTCCTACTAAGTTGAATACTAAGAATATGAAGATGAATAAATAAATGGAGGCCTTAATCTATCTCCTTGGTGTGGGAGGTAAGCCGTTTGATGCTACTTACTTTGATATGCAATCATGGTGTTGTGGGCTGAGTGGAATGCTGTTGTCTGTATGACTCTGGTAAGTGAAATGGCATCACACTGTGCCAGGGAGGGATCACAGCACTGGGAAAAATTCAGATGTATTAACTGTGAGGTAGCCTCTCTAGTATGTCCGGTGCATGAGGTTGACAGTGTATGTGAGAGATAATCTGGAGGAAGTATCAATGTTTCTGGGTTTGTCAACATGGTTATTGGGAGTTTGCAACCCAGCAAGTAAGCTTACCTGTAGGCCCTGACAACTAAGAGGGCCATCAGGAACACAACCTTCCTCAAAAGAGGCTCCAAGAGAGGTTAATACTGAGATGTCAGTTCTTTATAAGTATGTTAGGTGACTGCCCCATGAAGAGTGGCCTTGAGAAGGAGGAGCTTCCAAGTACTGGATAACAACTGAGAACCATTGCTGCAGAAAAGCAGTTGAGATATGTTAGAAATGGGGTCTTTGGTTGGCAGCCAGGTTACCCCCTGTCCAAGCAAGTACCCTCACTCTAGTCGCGGTAAAGGGGAATCACCTTCAGTTAACCCTTGCTCACCCCCTTGGTAGCTTGGCACAAGCATGCAGGCTTAACTTCAGAGTTTAGGTGTAAAGTATTTGTACCAACACACACAGTGACTTAATGAAAACACTACAAAATGACACAAAACAGATTTAGAAAAATAGAAAATATTTATCTAAACAAAACAAGACCAAAACGACAAAAATCCAACAAACACAAGTCAAGTTATTCATTTTAAAAGCAAGAGACTTAAATCCTTGAGAAAATAGTAAAAACACTGTTAGTGGTGAAAAGTACCTGGGTAGCATCAAAATAACATGCACGAGCGAGTGTGTGTCGAAAAAGGTAAGCGGTGCGTCGATTTCTCACCCGCTAGCAAGATCGGGCGTCATTTTTCCTCCTCTTGTTGGGTCGGCGTGTGTTGTTTTTCCTCTCCGCAGGGGAGCGATGCATCAACCTGGGCAGCACTCGGGTCCGGGCAGGTGTTTCGTAGTTTTTCCGTGCACAGCAAGTTTTGCGTCAAAAATTCTGCTGCACGGTATCAGCAAAACCGCCCAATGTGGGTTGCAACGTTATCAGCCTCTGTCAGCAGGTATTGCGCGTCGTTCTTCCAGCTATGTGTGTTGATTTTCCAGCCGCGAAGCTGGCGGTGCGTTGTTTTTCAGCCGTGTCTCAACGATATTTTCCCTGCACGGCGGTCTGTGCATGAATTTTCAGCCTTGGTCTGCCAGCTTCACCTTCCAAGACCCCAGGAACTGGATAGGGCACCACTTGGCAGGACAGGAGTCTCAGCAGAGAGTCCAGGTGCTGGCAGGAGAAGTCTTTGATGGCCCTGAGACTTCAACAACAGGAGGCAAGTTCAAGAAAAGCCCTTAGAGATTTCTTCACAAGTAGGAAGGCACAAAAGTCCAGTCTTTGTCCTCTTGTACAGGCAGAAGTAGCAACTGCAGGATAGCTCGACAAAGCACAGTCTTAGGCAGGGCAGCACTTCTCCTCAGCTCTTCAGATCTTCTCCAGGCAGAGGTTCCTTTTAATGTCCAGAAGTGATCTAAAGTCTGTGGTTTTGGGATGCCCTTCTTATACCCATTTTGGCCTTTGAAGTAGGCTTACTTCAAAGGAACATCTCTCTAGTTTGTGAAATCCTGCCTTGCCCAGGCCAGGCCCCAGAAA
This sequence comes from Pleurodeles waltl, assembly GCF_031143425.1. NCBI lineage: Eukaryota > Metazoa > Chordata > Amphibia > Caudata > Salamandridae > Pleurodeles > Pleurodeles waltl. The sequence continues at coordinate 631,213,761 of NC_090444.1, read as the reverse complement.
CACACCAGGGGTTTGGAGACTGCACTGAGTGAGGGCAGACATACAGCACTTTCAGGTGTAAGTGACTCCTTCCCTCCCTCCTAGCACAGGTTATGGGCATCAGGATATGCAGGCTACACCCCAGCTCCCTTTGTGTCACTGTCTAGAGTGAGGTGTAAACAGCCCAACAGTCAAACTGACCCAGACACGGAATCCACAGAGTCACAGAATGGTTTAAGCAAGAAAATGCTCACTTTCTAAAAGTGGCATTTTCAAACACACAATCTTAAAATCAACTTTACTAAATGATGTATTTTTAAATTGTGAGCTCAGAGACCCCAAACTCCAAAGGGAATCTACGCTTTAATTATATTTAAAGGCAGCCCCCCTGTTAACCTATGAGAGGGATAGGCCTTGCAACAGTGAAAACCGAATTTGTCAGTATTTCACTGTCAGCACATATAAAACACATTATAATGTTTCCTACCTTAAACATACACTGCACCCTGTCCATGGGGCTATCTAGGGCCTACCTTAGGGGTGCTTTACATGTAAGAAAAGGGAAGGTTTAGGCCTGGCAAGTGGGTACACTTGCCAAGTCGAATTGGCAGTTAAGACCTGCACACACAGAAACTGCAGTGACAGGTCTGAGCCATGTTTACAGGGCTACTGAAGTGAATTGCACAACCAGTGCTGCAGGCCCACTAGTAGCATTTGATTTACAGGTCCTGGGCACCTCTAGTGCACTGTAGTAGGGACTTACCAGAATATCAAATATGCAAATCATGGAAAGCCAACTATGCACACATTTTATACAGGAGCACTTGCACTTTAGCACTGGATACCAACAAAAACAGCAAAAACAGAGTAAAGCACACAACAACAACCTGGGAAACAAAGGCAAAACATTAGGGGAGACCACGCCAAGGATGAAAAGTCTAACAAGATGGATCAAGAGATAAGATCAGGTGTTCATGTTTTGTGATCAAAGTGATGTAGTGGAGGGTGGAGTGAGCACCTCACATGGGGTCTATTCTGAGTCTGTTTTGGGGCACTTGCACCCAGCTCTTTCAATAGTTGGGTTTTAGATGGATACCAAATAAGGGTCACAAAAGATAAGACTCAGCACATCATCTGAGCATTATGTCTGAAGTAGCAGAAATTGTAATACTACCCCTGATGTCACAGTGCTCATATATTCATGACAAGCTATGCATTTTGTTAATCAAAGTACTAATAGTTTTGTTGTACAGTGGTGCACTGAAAGTTCATTTTAAGGTGCAGTCACTGTAGAATACGTTACTTGAAAAGCATGTCATATAGCCATCAAACTTTATGTAAAACAAATTAATTAATTTCTATGTGGTTCTTCGTGGTGTTAATTATTAGTTTGTACTAAACGATAATGATCTTCATGAAAACAATATTTTAAAAGTTACATGAAAATGTAGAAAAGCGGTTCTGTGCCATAGTTACATGAATTGGTTAACAGTTATTTGTTTTAAATCTATTGTAACATGAAACACTAACAATACTTATTAATGTTAAATTCATAATTTTGAATTTTAAGTTTGCCTTATTTGCATAATCCAATGTGCTGTTTTAATTTACTTTGCTTAGCCTAAGGGAGGCCTGCAAGGTCCTTTAACCTGACTGTCCAGGAAATAATTAGTCAATCTTGTTAACGTGAACTTTGCTTTCAGACTTCTTTCTCATGAGAATGTTAGCTTGGTAATAGATGCATTATTGTTTTACACATAGTGAGCCTGAGAAACTAACCTTGAGCCCAGTGCATTCAAGAACTGTGTAATAGACTATGTATACAAATGTTTCAACCACACGGATGAGCAAAGGTAGATGCTTTTCACATGTTGGTATTGGAAATCTTTGTTCATGTTGCAGTTTTATGTTGTATGGCTGGTTTTCATTTGATGATTACACCTTCTACGTCTTGTGGAGTGATGGGTGTACGAATCATCGTGCACTGCGCACTTTAATATACCATTCCCCACTCGGATCAGTGGCAGCCTATCTATAGACCCCACTGCAGCAGTCGTCTCACCTTCCCTTTAGGACAGACCCCTTCAACTTTGGGAGGTACAGTTCTCTCTGCCCTTGCCCCTTAAAATGATTTGCTGAGACTTAGTGATTTTTCCCCTGACACAAAGAAGAAGAGTCTTGATCGAGCTTCTGACGCCCAGCCCTTTTCACTTAGTTTTTTGCCAACCTGAGTAATCTATTACCCTAGATTTCCTTTTTCCAATTTATTTTGTCTCTTTTGTACTCTTTGCTTTTCGCCCACATGTGTTTAACACAACACATGTTAACATGGCCTTGTTAATTCATAGGGTTACTCCTTGCCCAGGTTACTAAATTGTAGAATTTAAATTTCTAATGATCAACAGAATTAGACAGTGTTTGTTTCCTCCTTTTCAAGTTGTCTTATTTCTGTTCTGTGTAGTATTGATTGAGTCCTTAGTCTTTTGATGTTAGTTTGTTTGAACATTTTAGGAGGTTTGGACTGCCTATTATGGTTTTGTACCTTTACAGTCTTGTTTTGAGAATTATTTACATTACTCTGAGCCTTAATCTGTAATCAAAACCTTGGACTTTTGGACTTGGGTCTCTGGTTTTCCTTGTGTGACCACATTAGTCATAATGTCATTTTAAACTGATTTATAATGAACTTTAGTGCCGTACCCTCATGCTTGGTGAAAAGATTTATTGACCGTCTTTAAAGCGTAATCCTGAGAAGGAAAATGCTCTTTCAGATCCATATAGTCAGGTTAGAATTACCATTGACCGTTGTTATTGTGCTTGTTGGAGCTCACAGTATTTGAATGGTTAAGAATAGTTAGTTGGAAACATTGTTGTATTCTTAGCAAATGCTCTAATTATTTTGTTGTTTAATACCTTAGATGTCCCAGCTAGGGATTTAATGTTATAGAACTGAGGTCATCCCTTTGCTGTATATTTGCTTTGTATAAATAAATTGCTGGTTTCATTTTCAGGTCGAGCCTAGAAAGTGCTTGTGCTGTTGCTTAGCAGCCTGTTGTTATACACTTTGTGAGCTTCAGCTCTGCCCATTTGTGTTGTTCGTCTATTTCTGCGTTCTTTAAAACTCCTTGCTTCCAAGTAGTTAATTTGTCTTCTTTGTCCCTCTTTTCATTGGTTGTTCACTCCCATGGAGCACTGCCGAAGTACTTGTAGCCTTCCACTTGTCCCATTGTAGTAACTGGAAAAGGGTTCCAATTTTCCTTTGACCAACAGCTGTGGACATGAGGACTTGAGTTTTTCTGGAGCCGTCCTCAGAAGCTCGTGTGTTTTTACTGGTTCCTATGCTCCGAACACCGTTTCAGTAACCAGGCTGTAAATCAGATACTTATCTAATCACATTTGCTGGGGATTCAAAGACTGAGATCAGCTGTTTTCAGACTGCGCCTCATTAATTGAAAGTTGTTTTCTTTTGATTAACACTGTGAAGCACTTTATCATGCAGCAGAGAGGTGCGGATGCACATCAACAGATGCTACAGTGGACAAATGAACACTGGATCCCGCACCTGTGTGTCCATGGAAATGATTTCCTTGATATTAAGGTTATTGTCTCAAACATTTTGCAGGGGCAGTGCAGTCTACGTGTGTCTTTTATTCCGTGCAGTCATTTTGTTGCTGTTTTTTTTTTTTTAAATATGCCTTCTCTCTCCCCCAGTCAGCTCATGTTTTTCCATCATCCCTGATTTATGGTAGGGAGTCCGTCATTGCAGGGCTGCCATTGTTGTTTTTTTGGTGAGGGAGTTGTGTTGTTTATGGGGTGCCTGAGATAAATCATTGTTCAACTCAAATAGATGAGCTAGGAGATGGCTGCACAGCGATAGGAAGAAATGGACCAGACTTCCCGCTAAAAATGTCTGCTTCTCCCGAGATATCTGGAGAGCTGCAACAGTAGACTGGGGGCACTGAAGACAGGGGTCTTTTCTTGCTACATCTGGAGTGGGAAGTTAAGGGTAATTTGTTCATATTTGTTCAAATGGGGGCCTCGTTGGTGTCCTCAGCCTGCTAGCAGCTGGCATGAAAAGGAACTGCCAGAAGACTGATATCGCAATATTCCTTTGCCCTGTGTAGCGTCAGGCACTCACCGTGCTCCCCAGTGGAGACTGCTCATAGGCCTGGACTCGGAAGGATGAAGTGGATATTTTGGTTTGCACCCCTGTTACTTCTGTTTTCTCCCCCAAACCAAAAGAATGCATTGGCGTGATTTTTCTTTATAGTTACTGAGCCAACTCGGATTAGTAACTAAAAAGAAAAAAAAGTGCCCCCCTTCATTTTGCTTTTATTTTCCTCCCTTTCTAATTTAAATGGTAAAGTCATAAACTGACACAAGGGAAAGAAGCCTCACTGTGAGAGGGCAGTCTCTTTCGGGTATTACAGTACCATACAGTGGGCTCTGTTTTGGATAACTAAATTGAAGAATAGCTTAAATAAAAGTGAGGTCAATTACGCCCCCACTTGATTATCTTGAGAAAATACTGCTAAAACTTCAGCACTGGAAGTTTTCACACGAACAATATTTTGTAATGTATAATCATGCTCTCCTTCAATTCTGAGTTACTGATATTTCTGTACCTTTTACCATTAATCTCTCCACAACTCAGGACTGCGCAGCAACTACAACCAGAGTTATTTTTTTAATTGGCTTGAAGAAGCAGGATTTAGTAACTCGCATTAAGAAGTGGATTTTAGAACTCCACTTATAAACGCCCACACCTCCATGACAGTTGTTCATTCATAACCACAAGAAAATAAATTTGCAAAATTATAACAGAGTAATTTTGCAAAATGTGTCTGCTTTATCTGATCATTGGAATCACATTCTTATAGTATGGTTACTTTATCAGATTATTTTTTTTCTATGCTGTGGCTGCCAAGTGTCCTGTGTCTGACGTCCTCTTCAGCCAGGCCTAGCAACTCTCTGCATGCTAGGATTTTTAAGTATATGTTTTTACCGGTATAGAAATGACATGCAATAAAATCGCACATGACTTGCTGAATAATGCAAGCATGGCATGGGGGCCACCCACTACGTTGATATAGTTTTCCTCTGCGAACTTGCAGAAACAGCACAGTCAGTATGATGTTTTCTAACTGTAGAACTACTGTTCTACTATGAGAAGTTACATTACAGGAACTTGTGCACGATCACACTCAGGGCCTCATTACAAGTCTGGCGGTCCACGGACCGCCAGACTCACGGTGGCACTCAAACCGCAGCTGACAGGGGTGGTCCGACTGCCGTATTATGAGTGTGGCAGACCGCCGGCACCGCCAAGTTGCTGCCAGCTGATGGCCCAGCAGTGCTGGTGGTCTCGATCCACTAAGCAGCTTGCAAGCAGTGCTGCCCTCCGTATTACGACCCGCGTTTCTGCCAGCCTTTGCATGGCGGTCCCACTGCCATGCAAGGGCTGGAAGAAATGGGGTCCCGGGGACAGCCCCATCATGCTTCTCACTGCCCGAATTAGGGGCAGTGAAAAGCGCGATTAGTGCTGTCGCACCCGATGCACTGCAACATTGCCGCCGGCTCTATTACATGCCAACGTCAATGTTGTGGAGTGTTTCCCGCTGGGCTGGCGGGTGGAAACGCTGTTTGCGCCCATCGGCCCCACAGGAAACTTGTAATAGGTACCGCGGAAGGACGGTCGCATATGCAGTCATCCCGACGTCGATCTTTGGCAGGTAGCCTCCGCTGCTGGCTAAAATCATGAGGAGGGCCTGAGGACCAAGGAAAACTACAAACTGAAACCAGAACCACTGAACACGAAGTCCAGTGCCTGGAGCTAAATGTAAGTTACCTGAAGCAGGTTTGCATGTGAGTTGAACTGATTTTACTTATCCCCTCCCTGTTTCTTCTCATATCGCCCCTGTTTCTTCCATTATCCAACACCCCCCTTCCATTAGCCATCCTCGATCCGATTGCCAACGCCAATATCAAGCCCATTGGCTTTGCCAATGCTTGTTTTGACAGCTGTTTCTTATGATGTTGCCTTGTTTCTGTCATGGAAAGCACTACTTAGCATGCGGTAGACATAAAGGGGGTCATTACAACCTCGGCGGTCTTTTTTTTAAGACCGCTGAGGGACCGCCGGGTGGAAGACCGCCAGTGGTGGTGGTTTTCCGCTCGGTCTATTATGACCGTTGGCAGCTCTCCATCCTTTTACCAACGGAGAGCCGCCAACAGCCATACTGGCGGGAGGCGGGGAAGTGGAGGTTGCTCCACCTCCACCGCCACGCCAACAGAACACCGCCCAGCGAATCACGTCCTGTGATTCGCCGTGGTGGTGTTCTGTTGGTGGTGTGGTGTCGGCGGAGCTGCCCCCATGGCTCCCGTCCCCTCCCGGAGGATCGTCGGACCAGGTAAGTCGATCGTCCGTGAGGGGGGTGGGGGGTTGTTGTGTGGGTGCATGGGGGTGTGTGTGTGTGTATGTAGAGGGGGTGTGTGAGTGCGTGTATGCTTGCGGGGGTGTTGTGTGTATGGGAATGAGTGCGTGTATGTCTGTGGGTATGTCTGTATGGATGTGTGCGTGTATGTTTGAATGTGGGTGTGCATGTCTGACTGTGTGTGTGGGTGTAGGCATGTATGTCGGCGTGTGTGCGTGTAAGTGTGTAGGTGGTGCCTGCATGTGTGTCGTGTGGGTATGGGTGATGTGATGTTGGGGGTCGGGGTGGGGAGGGGGGCCCTGCCACCTTTGGGGGGTGGCAGGGGTGGTGGGGGGTGTAGGGGAGGGAGTCGGGTGGGGGTGGGGGGTGGGTGAGACCCCTATCAGTGCCAGGGAATTCCCTGGCTTGATAGTGCTTACTGCCATGGATTTCATGGCGGTCCAAATACCGCCGGCAGGATAGTGACGGCTGCCGGGCTGGAGACCCAGGTCTCCAGCCCGGCGGGCGGAACGGAGAACCGGCGGATGATCATGGCGGTAACCGCCATGGTCATAATTCCCCAAAGTAAGACCGCCAGCCTGTTGGCGGTCTTACCGCCGGTTTAACACCGACCGCCAGGGTTGTAATGACCCCCAAAGTCTGTAATGTTCTATTCAGTCACTCACTTTGGACAGGGGACAGGGGATTCCGGCATACACCGAACCCGCAGGCAAGCATACTAAGAACACAATTCATCCTTGCTAAGTCTTGGGCAGAGAAGTTTAGCCTTTCAATTTCTTCTTACAGGTGTCTCAAACCACATATACCTTTAGAGAGAGATACTTGTAAGTGTTGATGGGAGCAGTCAGCCGCCCCTGGTAGTCTCAATATAAAGATTATTTTGCCAAGCACAGTCACGTAGACTTTCCAGCATTATGTTGACAGATATTATGAAATGTGTAAACCACAATAGTCACAAACGTCTCTTCAGAGGAAATATTAAGGAGACCCACTGTCCCTCACCTGAAATAGCTGACTGTCCTGAAGATGGCTATTAAAACTGGCTTGACAATGCGAAACTTGACATTTAATATAATCAACATTAAAGAGTGGTAATAGAAGTGAAACTGATAAGAATTCACAATCTTAGACCTTATGAAACCAGAATAGTTATAGATCCACAATCAGGTAAGAGATAGCCTTAATATATGAATATTTTAATTTTTATAAAATCCATTGAAAGGTTAGAGAAGTTGTGGCCATATTAATTGAATTGCATAGAAGAGGAATATGTCGATATTCTTCAGAGGCGGAATACTTAAAAATGACAAATTGTTGTAAATTAATGAATGTTTAAATCAAGCTAATTGTAACTAACGCTTTAAAATGACAATGCTTGTGCCTATGGCAATCAGATGAATGTAAAATTGAAGAGCACAGAGAAACATGCACATCTTTGGCTATGTGTAGTTGATAATTTAATAATTTGAATATTTGGCCAACTCGCAATCAGGTCCAAAGTAATTTCTCCTTTATAGACTCTGGGCCCCATTCACAAAGATAAACTTACGCTTATGACGCTTATGTGTACGTTTACTGTTCTTTTTTTGGTATTCACAAACTATTTGTTTAATTTTAACATTGATTTTGCTACTGCAGAGAGCCTACAGTCGGTGCGAGAGCTCGGGGTAAGACAGCCCTATATTTTTATGTGCTGAGTTGCTGAGCTCTCCTCCCTAACTGTAGAGAACCCGCAGTGGTAAAGTTCCTATTATTACAATTAAATGCGTAGTTTGTGAGTGCTAAAAAAAACATAGGCAATTTACACAAAAGTGTAAGTTTACCTTTGGTAATCGAGCCTTAAGTCACTAAGAGGATTTTTGTTTAATATTCTTCGTGAACAAAAGCTCATTCTGTAAGTGTATGTAGGAACTTAGGGCAGTTCTACAGTAATGTGATGTTTTATGTGGTTTTCCTTGTCTTTAACCAAGTTACATCAATCAGCGCTGCCCAGTGAGAGCCCCGGGGCGTCAGTACCGATTCCCTGTGGTTTTCTGTTTTTATCAATAATTTACTTCTACCTTTCAAGCGATCCCGCATGAATAATGAGACAGTCTGACCCATTTTTATTAATGCCTCAACTCTCTTCATGAAGCAGTGTTTCAATTACAGTTGTTTATCTATTTCCATACTCTGCAATTTAATTCTGATGATCCTCGAGGGACTATAATCTCTTCTTGAAACCCTTCTCTTATTTCGATTTCTAAATGAAACAATATACACTGCCGGCTACTAGCATTCCTAATGGAATTAACGTGTTACTTCAAAATCCAATGCGAGCGTTTAATAATATTATCATTCGACAGTGTTGTAAGGAAGAGGAGTAAACGCACATTCTCACCCGCATATTCACGCATGTCAGCTCCCAATCTGTAAAACAATTAAGGGATATATTTACACAGAGGTGGCGCAGAAATCGGCAGCACTGCGCTGCATCACTTCTGAAACGCAGGGATGTGCTGTATTTCCACAAATACGGCGCAGCCGTGTGTACCCCTAGCGCTGGTGCTAAATTTAGCTGCCAACGCAGGCATCTTTGCACCGTAGTGCAAGGGTGTCTACATTAAAAGGAATGGATTGTTTTAGTGCATGAAGGTGTCCCTTCCTGCACATAAACAATCAACAAGGGCGATTTGTTACTTCTACGCACACACACAATTAGCAAGTTGTCATTATTGAATGATTGTTTATGTGCAAGAAGATATGCCTTCCGACACATTAACAATAATTCCTGGCCTTTTCTTTGTGTGCTGCAGACCCCACCACTCCTGCCCCTAAAAACAAAACTGCTGCAACACTCCCCACCAACCCTGAAAACAACCATCCCCTGCCCCTAAAAACCAAACTACTCCAATACCCCCACCCCGCCACTAAAAACCAAACTACCCCAAACCCCCACCCCTAAAAAACAAACTACCCTGACCCCCCACCCCTGCCCCAAGCCCTTAATCCACCCCCTAAAAACTACCCCAACCCTGCCCCAACCCCACTTACCTGACCAAACTACCCCACTGCCCCTACCCCTGCCTCTAAAAACAAAACTACCCCACTCCCCCCACCCTGCCCCTAAAAACCAAACTACCCCAATCCCCCCAACCGCCCTTAATCCACACCCCACCCCTAAAAAGTACCACCAACGCTGCCCCCACCCCACTTACCTGATCAAACAGCCGGGTCCCTCCACCCCCACCTCTAAAACCAAACTACCCCGATTCCCCCAACTTCGCCCCTACAAACTCCCCACCCTCGCCCCAAGCCCATAATCCACCTCCCACCCCTAAAAATGCAAGAATTTATGCAGATTTGTAGGTGTTTGTCTACAAGGAATTTTTGAAAGTAGGGTTCCATACTGGCTGGTTTACTAGCAGTTCCAAGCCCAAAACAGGCCCTGGCACCAACATAAAAGTGGCACTTATTAATAAATTAAAAAGCCACAAAAGGGACCATGTTCACAAATTGGGGCAATTTTGAACTTGTAAAGATGGCCTGTATAAGTGTTTTGCAAGGCATGGAAGACTGCATGGATTTGAGTTTGCTGCTGGCAATGTTTGTTTTAATTTCAAGGTAATCAACAGTAGAAGCTGACCCAGGAGAACAGTTAAAAAACGACCCACACTTTGACCTGCCATACTATAGGCCAGTTTGACACTGTATTGTGTTATTTGGCTTGATGGGGGTGACTGTGAAGTTCATTTATGAGCAAAAGCTATCTGCTCATCAATGCGTCCAACCATACAGCTGTGCAACAGTAGTTACAAACTAAGAGACATATTTATAAGAATATAACAATGCACAGCACAGCAAGCTATCTTACTGAGCTGCATCACAGGGCAAGAGCAGGAATGTGCTGTATTTAAAAGAATACCGCGTATTCCTGTCTTGGTCCCTGTGCTGGCACTGTTTTGGCTGTGTTGCCTGTGTTGTAAGAAAGATTGTTGTTGTGCAAGAAGGAGCACCTTCCTGCACAAAAACAATCCCCTGAGGCATTTTCCTTTTTCTTTGTGTACTGTAGAGTGCAGCACACATAGAAAGAGGAAGTAACGAGGGGAAAACCAAAGATATTTCTTTTTGTTACGCCTCACCTGGGAAGGCGTAGCATTTTGGCACATTCCCAGGTCTACCGCTTCTTGTAAACCTGGGAATGCATCAAAACCTGTTGGTTTTGCATGGGAACACCCACACAACACCCAAGGAATGCCTTTCATGGGCGGAGTTACTCCAGATATATGAAGCCACTCATGGTCATGCAAGGTGGCGTGGCTTCATAAATTGCATTTTGGGTCTGCGTTATGCATGTACCATGTTGCGTGGTGCACAAGCAATGCAACCCAAGTTGTAAACATGTCCCTAGGGGCATGTGGTTCCCCAGGGCAACACAACATGTGCTGTCCCTTGGAAACACATGTGCTTCACCTAGGGCAGAAGCACGTGTTTCCAAGTGACAATTCCCACTCTAAAACATAGGCTTACTAGAATCACTGTGCAAACATGCACCTATGAAACACAGATTCAAAAGAATCTCTGTGCACAACTCACGCTCTAGAATCGTAACTCTCAGGAATTACTGTGAAAATCTACCTCATGCTGTTACAATCACTATGCAGGAGTCATGTGACAATGACTAGTCACTAGTCACCACAAGAAGCAACAGAAACTCAGTTTACATGGAGGCACCCTTCGAAAGATGATCTCAGACAATATCACGCAGATAACGGCAAACGATACTCAAAGGAATCACGGCTTCAAGGACCATGATTACTTTGTGATATTTCTGCCTTGACCGTCACCTAACCCGAGAGGAAAACATTCACGCAAGTCATTACCTCTTGAATATGAAATAGATTTGAAGTGTCTAATTGGATATGTGAACAGACTTAATTTTAAAGAAAAGTTGATTATGTAATGTTTCTTTTTGCCTTCGTTCTTTTCGAGTTTCACATGTGCACCTCTTTTGAGCACTTTGTTACACGTAATGGGGCAACTACGTATATGTGTACAATGTATACGTTTTAGTGATTGCTAATGCAATGTAAAGACCTTACAATTGTGCATTTCTTTTTGTGATGTTTGTTTGTAAGAACTGTTTATTTCTCTTTTGAGACTGCACTTTAGTAGGGTATGCTAATTGAGTTAACCCATTCTAGATTGTCCGGGAGGTCCTTCAGCTTTAAGGGTAACCCCATTGGTATGTAATGCCTTTGGCATTTTCCTGCTTTTGCCATTTAGGGGCATATTTATACTTTTTGGTTCAAAACTGCACTAACATAGTTTTGCAACAAAAAGTTTAGCACCAGGTTGCGCCATTCCTGAGCACCAGCCGGGTGCCATGTTTATGGAATAGCGCAAGCCGGTGCAAGGGGTGGGCTAGCATTAAAAAAATGTCATTAGCTGGGTGGGGCTGGCGGTATGGGAGAAGGGTGTTTTGCCCCAAAAAATGACGTTACTCTGGTTAGAGTAAAAAAAAAAGACTCTAACCAGCCTAGCGTAATTTTCTGATGCAAAATCATCTATACCACATGACTCCTGTCTTAGAAAAGACAGGAGTCATGCCCACCACACCAATGGCCAGCACAGGGGACCAGTGTCCCCTCGGCATGGCCATTGCACCCTGTGCCATGCAGGGGGCCCAAGTTGGACCCCCAATGGCACTCTAATTTTTTAGACTGCTGCCTTGCTGTGCTGACCTGGTGCCCTCTCACTTGGGTGAGAAGGACTGGGCCTGCATCTGTTTGAACCCAGGACCCAAAAGTAACTCCAAGGGCTAATTGGCTGGCCTTCTGACTACAGCCTTAGGGGTAGAAAGCTCCAACAACCTTGAAACCAGCACCTGGACTATGCTATCTGTGTGTCCTATCGTGCCAAGTATTACCACCCCAGTCCTGGAAGTGGGCCTAAAGGGGCCTTGCCAGCCCATTACTGGACCCAGAAGAATCAATGAATCTTCTCTGCTGTGCGGCACAAACTAGAGCAGAACCGAAGGAATGCCTCTGCTGTGAGGGTTCTCCCGAAGCAAAGGACTCCGCATCAAACCTGTAACCCACATCAAAACTGCTGTTGGTGCAAAGCTTTCCCAATGCAGGCTCTCGCATCGCAAATCTCTCTTTGACAGCCGCCTAGGCAATGATGCAGGTTCTTACTCCACAGTCTCACTGCTCCTCAGAACTGATACATTACCTTGTTTCCTCAGAACTGATACAAGTGTACAGTACATCCTGGACACTAAACTTTGCATATCAAACCATCTTCGATGCGCTCCTTGACAATGCCGCAGGACCTAGTATTGTACTTCTGCAGCTCCTCGGAACCGAAGCATCTCATCAGCTGCACAACACATACTTTCTGCTGGACCTCATAATGCTCTGCAACCAGTATCTAAGGGAATCTGTTCAGTGGACCTAACAGAGTCCCTGGAGCTTGCCTGCCCTCCCCGATGTCAGCTTGAACTTGTGACTTTGTCCCAGTCCGGTGTGTCCACAGCTGGCACTTTGTGCTTTTTGACGTTGCTGCCACTGTAGTTAAAACTTGAATATCTCTAATTTTACATATAGTTTTTTTGTCATTTTCATCTTGTCTATCAATATTTACTTTATGTTTCTAAACTGGTATGGAATTCTTTTGTGGTGTGTTTTCACTTTGTTTGTTTTTGAGGTGTTGCACAAATAGTTTACACATTGCCTATGAGTTAAGCATCACTTGCTCTGCACCAAATTACATGGGGATTGAAAAAAGATTAATTTAGAGTTTGTTTGTGACTTCACCCTGACAAAGATTGTGGTTCCTGCTTGGGTAGGTTTTCACCCCCCTTAACCATTAACCCAATTTCTTACACTGGTGGCAGCAGTGGCAATTTAGACTTGTGTTTGAGAAGTGCCATACAGTAATTTTGTGCTACCCTACCATACATAATTTAAGACTATTAGAGTTTTTAAATCATCCCTGATTGGGTTCTTTTGTTTTTCCAAATCTACCATCATTTACTACTACTGGACTGTCTGAAAGCATACCTGTGGTAATGGAGTTTGAGCTGGCCAGGTTGGAAAGTTACACTGTGGCTGAGCTTTAACAGTTATGTAAGGAAAGGGAACTGCAAATGTAGAAGGGCACCAAAAACGTGGAGCTTCAGACAGCTCAAAGGGCCTGGACCGAGGACAACCAGTTGATGACAGTCAAAGAGGAGCAGGATAATGAACATAATATGGAGTAACAGGACCTGGATATCAGTCCTGAAACACAGCCTTCAGTGGAGGAGGATGACTCAACTCCTGAGTTAGAACTCCCTGCCAGTGCAGGTTACAGTGTCTCCTCGCATAGCCTGTTATCAATGGAACTAGGAGACGGTTAGGCAGAGAGGGAGGTTAGGCTACAGATGGTCCAACTCAAAATGTAGAAGAGGAAGTTGGCTCTGGAGGAAAAAACATGGCTCATGAGAGAAGCCTCATTGAGCTGGAACTCAATGCAAACCAGGCAAATTCCTGCAGCATTGGTGGCAGCATATACTCAGTGTCTGATTAGGACAAGAAGGTTTGTATACAGAAAGATCTGGTACCAAGCTATGTGGTGGGAGATGACATAGATAAATGGTTTTCTGCTTATCAGGTGACCACAACAGTACACAAAATCCAAGAGAAGAACTGGAGAGGGATGCTTCGGAAGCATATAACTCCATTGTTGAGGGATATACTTCTGACCCTAGAAGTTGAGGACCAAACCAGGTGCACTCCCACAAAAGCCATTCTTCTAGATAATTTGAGGTTGACCCTTGAGAAGTACTGCCAGAAGTTCACGAACAGCCACAAGCTCTCAAATCAGTCTTCGGTGGTGTGGGATCGTTTTTGGTGTATTTTTACCCATTTACTGTTTGAAGCGTTTACACAAATTCTTAACACATTGCCTCTGAGGTAATCTTGAGAGCTGTGTGACCAGCTTCCTGAGGGTGGAGCACATGTTAATTCAAGATTTCCTAGTGACTTCACCCTGACAAGGATTTTGGTTCATGTTTGAGTAGGGTTTCATGCCCCTCATCCAGGTAACCCAAATTCTTACATGTATGTACTGTCTTTTTGCATTACAGTGTTGATCTTTGATTTTTTATATTGTTTTACAGCCTTCTTTCATTCTCTGCAACTTCATGAATTTTTACCATCTCCTTTTCACTTGTGGTATTGTAGGTGGTATTTTCTACTGGTTTTTCTGACCTTTTGTACTTGTAACTGGTGTTATTTACTACATGTGTTATTTTTCGTTTGTGGTAATCAGTGTATGCATTAAATGGTGCATGTTGACTACAGACATGAGGTATTTAGCATATGTGCTAAATAACACATGCATTTTTTTAACTCATGATCAGATGATTTGTTAAAGTCATGAGCTATTTTCCCCAGCATGTGGTAATTACCACTATGCCTAACTCACAATCATGGCTTCTGCGTTCACTAGTTTCATGTGCTAAATTTTAACAGTATGCTCCTGATTACGAGTTTATTTAAAGAACCTGGTAAATACCTATACCTACCAATACCGCGGGGTACGTTATGTATCCGATGTGATAACTAGCAACTATTTCAAGATTGTGGGGAATAATAATTGGATTTTATATGAGGATTTTAGTGTTTAACACACCAAAATCCACATAATACAGAAAATAGCGTATGCTTTTCCCCTGTTAAATTTCAGCAGGTTTGACCTGCTGAAATTTAACGAAGGTTGAGTTGCTTAACGCATCCGATAACTATTGGATGTGGTAAATACCTTAAAACCCGTAATTCCGATCAAATGTGTAAAAGGGGGTTTACCCATGGGTCAGAAATAACCAACCCACTCTTATTCAGACCATATCTTTAATAAATATAAGTTTCACTTTTTAATTCAATCGTAATTGATAGTGAGGTACTGAGGTATAAAATGCCAAAATGTATTTCTTGAAAAAAGAACAAAGTTAAGCGCATGAGAAGGCAGGACCCTAGTTTAATTTTAGTATCACTGCCTTCCCCTGACTCACCAAGCAACAAAGAAGGAAAGTGTCAGAGCCTCAATGATGCCAATTACATTGAAACAAAGAGGGCTCTGCATTCTCACAGGCCTTCAGTGAGAAACATGCGAATTACAGCCTAGCTCACCTGCAGACACACAGACATCAGTAAATCACCTTTTATTAGATTTTGTGCACCCAACCACCCTGTGTCTAGTGTTTTTGTCTTTCTAAAACTGCAATAGGGAAGAAAAATGATAGCACCTGGGATGCTTGGTTCGGCTGTGTTTTGACCTGCCGGTCCACATAGGACAAGAGTGAAATGACAGGCTTGAGTCTTGCTTGTCGTGCCCATCTCTATGTCCATGAGAGTAATGGTGTTCAGATATATTTGACAGAAATGTAGGTGTCTGGCAGTGAGGGGTGCTTGGTTTTGTAATTCTACTCTAACTAATCTACTGTTTTCACCAACATGTTTTCCCACTAGCTTGAACAAACGGGTCCATGAATGCAGTTGCAAACAAGATCTGGCAAAACATGAGCAGTGGATTCATATGTTGTAGACTCCATTAATTGTTACATAAAAAACACAGAGGGTCTGATTTAGGGTTCGGAGTATGGATCGTACGCCGGCAGGGCAATAGCGTAAAATAGTGGTCACTCTGAAGGTGTCTTTAGAGATATCCACTGGGCAGCCAGACATCTCTAGTCACTGACAGCTACCACTGTCACAGCAATCATGGTGGTTCCTGTCAATGAGTTAAATGTTTGATGGGTGGTACTGTCACACTGACAATACCATACTCCAAACGTGTTCTTGTTTCTTAAAAACAAATTCCCAAAGTGGGATTTTGTTTTTGAATAAATGAAAACTAATGACCCCGCACCATGGGAGTTCCTCGCATGATATGGAGACCTATAAATGTTTTTACTGTTCCTTACTGCTACGTTTTTCATGGTATTAAGGAAGAGTAAAAACTGTCCATTTGACTACCTACTGGGCGTAAGGTCGAATGGGCAAACCTCTGATGGCCCTTACTCCTCGGGGCATCAGAGGAGAATGTCAGCAACAAAGATGGAGAAATTTCAATTTTTTACATGCTTAACTTCCACCTGAATGTAAATCAGGTGGGCCGACCCTCAGTTTGGCATAGAGGGTATGCTGTTGCAATTGTGAAACTCTTGTGGAGCTGTTGTGAAACACAGGGGAATCAACCTGCAGGTTTCTATTGCTGTTGGAAGTATGTTTTACTCAGAATATCAGACTTTGTTTTCACATAACTGAGGAAGATAGTGTGAACTTAGAGGCTAGGTGCTCTCATTTTAGCTTGTGGAGCACCTTCCATAACCTGTATGAGAAAATCATGCGGGAATACTGTTTTCTTTTAAACAATGTGGTTCATCAAATCTCAGTACTTGATCAGCATTTTCCCCAGGGTAACTTCACCTGAGAACTTACTAGAATTCCTAAAGTGAGTTCAACACCACCATCAAATGATTTATATTGTGACTAAAATCTGTTACCACCCTCCATATGTGCTTCTTTTTGGGACCCTCAAAACCTGTCACTCAATGCAATTCATTTCAGCAAGGACTATTTTCCTGAGTTTTGTAATAGCAGCCATAACATGTTGCCCAATGTTGTGGTCAACCAATCAAGTGGACCATCCCACTCCCCCCCCCACACACATGATCCTGGGGGTCAGGGTGTGCTTTCCCTGGTCCCTTATATATATTTTATATTTCATTTTCAGGGTGCAGGGGCTGTGTTGTGGCCAGCCAGTGAGAATTGAATAGTTATCTTTAATCTGACCAATAAGAAAATATCTGGACACCAACGGTCCAGGATTACCCACCTTTTTAACCCTTCCATGCCCAACCCAAACACCTTTTTTCAATACTTAATGCTTTTTGAGTAAAAGTTCTAACTTACTGACAAATTTGATGTAATTCTGCTCAGCCATTTTGTCTGTACCTATGGGAATTAATATAGAAAATTACACTTTTGCTCCCCTCCCTTTTCTTGGTCCTGCTCTTGTTGGATCTTTCCACAAAGGCGCAGAGGTGGATCAACTTTTTTTCTAGAAAGTTCATGCATATTTGTCAAATGGTGCTAAATTTATTACGTTATTAGCAAAAAACAAAAATGCTTTTCCTATGGAAACTCTGACCTCACTATAACTAATCAGGGACAACCAGCACTGTGCAACACACAAACACATACGCATTCAATAAGGATCCCGAAAAGGTGCACTTAATTATCCTTTCAGTAGTTCATAAAGTAACAGAAAAGAATTAAGGGCAATATGCTTGACAGGAAATCGGTCTTGTTCCAGTTGCGGGTCATGGGTATTCCTGGGGGCGGGGCCGAATGGCACTCGAGAGGGCAGGGTGGGAATTAATAACAAAATAAAATTAAAAAAAACAACTTACCTCTGCTCTCGCGCTGCTGCTCTCTTCTCTTTTGTCTGGATGCTGCAGGCACAGGTTCCCAACCTGCCCTGCGGCCAAACCTGACGCTGCTCAAAGCAGCGTCAGGATTGGCTGGGAGCGCCGTGGCTGGGTGCACCCAGGCAGACTGGGAGCCTGTGCAGGCTCTCTCCAGCCCTGCAATACAGTTGGAGTGAGCCCTGTGCGCATTTGTGTTTGGCGGGTCCGAGATGGCTGGCCAAACATACATGCGCAGTGAGGGGAGTGCTGTGCACTCACCCTCAGTGCACGTCACCACTGTGGTCCCACCCCTTTGAAAGAAAAGGATAATAAACTATGTTTATTATCCTTTTCTTTCAAAGGTTTTGCAGCTGCCATTTCTTGCCTGGGGGGGGGGGGCTTGTGACGATCCTCCGCCCTTATGGAGGAGCGGCCCCTGTCTTGTTCACATTACTGGTCTTTTTTTTCAAGTCTTCTTTATTGAGATTCTATGCAATGTAGTACAGTGGGAATGACTAACAATACAAGTGATTCAACAGTATCAGTATAGGTATTTTGCAGCATGTCCCAGTACTTACAAATGTTCATGCAGAATATCATGGTAGTGCAGGTTTAATTACCCTGACAACCAAATTAAACTGTGAGCTTTGGAAAAACCCAGAGGGCCTGATTTAGATGTTGGCAGTTGCACTTTCAAGCTGCGTCAGATGCTGGCCCGAAAAGACCACCACGTCAGCGGTCTTTGATCTGCCATATTTAGACATATTGCAGCTGAGCCACTGATCATATTTAGATAGAGGGTGTACTAGCAGGGGTTTGCTGATGGAGGAAGGACATCACTGGAACCAATGGTCATTGGACAATGCCAGTGGCCGTGAAAAAAAAGAGGTAAGTCTCACACACACACAATCTACCCTCAACATATCTGTGCCCCTGTATCCCACACACCACACTGCATACACACCATTATTCATTGCTATTACATCATAACACCTACATGCTGCAAACACACATACATGTACATCCATAACACAACATACACAAACCAGTGACACTGCACCAACACACAACACAACCAAAACATTCATCTACACAAACACACACACAAGCACAACTATTCACAACAGGACACCGACTACCTCACAACAACATGTGCCTGAGTTCTGCATGCAGCACTAATGCCATAATGACAGTTGTGTATGTGTTTGATATGTGCTGTGTACCAGTGTGCCCCCACCCGTGTCTGACCCACTTGTGTTCTCAACATATGCATGTCACAGTATTTTTTAAAAAATAACTGGGACTTGTACATGTTTGCAGTGATCCCTTGCCCATGTGCAGTGACTCCCCCTAATGTATGCAGTCAAAAAAGGTTGCCTACCTTCATGTCCAGGGATGGTGGGTCATGTTTTCTCTGTGGTCCCATGACAGTAGCAAATGAGGGTCCTGTCTAGTTGTGTCCAGCCTGAAATGGAAGTTGAATCGGGAGAAAAGGTGAGTTTTTACCCTTTCTTCCCTCCCAATCCACCAAGTAAGAAGTGGAGGCCGGACCACCACTTTTGTTTGACAATATGGCACATCCAAATCTGTTCGGAGGTAAGTGTGGCTGAAGTCCTGCCGTTAGCCACTCTTTCCTGTGGTGTCGTGGTGCCAGTTAGGACTCTTGGCGTAGTCGACGGGACTCGGGCAGGTTAATGTCTATGGGACAGCCAACACCTAAATACGGTGGGCAGACCGTCATGGTAGCCAATGAGTTTTTAGTTGGAAAACCGACAGTGAGACCATTACAGCTAACATCTAAATCAAGCCCAGAGTGTCTTGCAGTTCCTGGTAATGCTGTGCAGTCTTGCCTGTGGTTTATCAGTGGTGCAAGGGGCTTCTTGTAATGATGTAGAATGTGCAGTGCAGAGATGCCGCCCCTAAATCCTGGCCGTATAGTGGGATAATTAGTAGAGGGGGAGTGGCAAGGGGGCAGGAAGAGGGGAACTTGTTGGCAGAATGTCCCCGAAGGTCTGTTTCACAGTGTGTGCTTGATTGAGATAGTGTCACTGTCTGGTGTTCTCTGGGAGTTGGAGAGTAGGTCATACCATGAGGATGCAATGGGGCGCTTCAGCAATCCAGAAGCTTCTTCCCAACGGAATGCACTGGCTTCCGCTCTGCCCCATTTAAGAGTTGACACCGACCATCGCATTGCACCTGAGAGTGCAATAGCTTTCTAGTGCATTGCAATCATTCAGTATACCATTAAGAATGCCCAGTCAATGAAGCAAGTAGAGGCACCACCAGAATTACAACATTTATGTAGGCCCAGTAGGCAGCTGGCTACACAATCTTGGTCTGTGTTTCCTGTAAGTTAGGTAACGGTGTCAGTCCAAAAGGTGCAGGTAATCGGACAGCTCCAGAAAATATGTAACATGCTCGCTCTAGGAGTGCACGGGCAGTCGGGTGAGTTGTGTTATATATATTTGAAACACATATTGCAGGAAACCCTCTGAGGATGCATCAGTATTCTATCCCATTCTTTCTAGACCAGCTTGTGGCCAATGACATTCTTCCAAACCAGTCTCACTACACCAGTCGGTCCGGAGTTTTATATAAGAGGGCCTTGGAAAGCAAGGCGCCCAGCCTATGGCCAGCATTCATCGTGTGTAGCATGTGTGTCAGTGGATTCAGGTTGGTAGAAAAGAATGAGGACCCCATCATGTAACGGGTCTCCTAGAGTTTTCATACCTCCGATTCCCAGAGTTGTACCTTCTCCTTACCTATTTGCGCTCTAAGGTAACAATAACTCACTCCCTTGCCATGCACAGTTTTCTTATCAATAATTTTATTGCAAATGTTGCAGTGATAATATTAAAGATGCCATAGAAAATGTCATAAATGATATCATATGTGGAGTAATGAGCTGTGCATGGCGAAGGCACGAGTTATAGTTACCTTAGGGCGTGAATTATAGTTACTTGAAATAACTCTAACTATACTTGTTGAAGTTCTATGGTTTTGTACAAGTACATTCAGAACCTAACTATATTGTCCCTGTAACCTTTGTTTTTTTCAGTGAGTTTCTTTTTTTTTTAAATAAAGTCATTTTAGTTGCCATACATTAATCCAACCACTGCCGCACACTTCCTTTGGTGGTGTACGGAGGGGGTTGGCGGCAGACCTGGCCTGCAGCCAGACCCTGCCACCAAGCCCTTCTAATCACGCAACCTTGTGCCGTACACGGCATTTGACCGTGCGTTAAGCTGAATGGCTACAGGGCCTGGCTCTGTCAGTCAATTTGTGAGTGGGTGCGTGAGTGTCTGAGTGGGTCTGAAAGTGTGTGTGTGAGTCTAGGAGTGGGTCTGAACGGGTGCGTGAGTGTCTGAGTGGGTGCATGAGTGGACCCATGAGTCTCTGAGTGCATTTACAACTGAATTAATTAGTGTATGAATGAGTCTGGTTTTTCTTTCAAAATTTTTCCATCATAATCACAAATATTTTTGTGAATAAGTCACGAAATTTGTGAAAATTCGTGACTTTTCATGAATATCACTCATGGTGATGCAAAATTATTTTAAACCCATAATCTGCCCCAAAACACATCTATATCGCACCCCTGGGTCAGGGTACCTTCATCTTGACCCCTAATGACACTTTTAATAGGATTTTCACTCCCTGGGACTGTGTCCTGTGAAATAAAATGGCAGCTGCAAATTTCTAGTTAGGTTGCGGGCAGCCAATTACAATGATTCTTTTTGAATGCGCATTTGTGTAAATTCTCGAATTTTCACAAAATGCTCATGAAGGCGCCACAGCCAGATATAGACAAATTTATTTTCCCTTTAATGTCTCAAAAACTGATCTACGGATTTACAACAAATAGGCAAAAGAACAATCTGCGTACTGAAAGCAAGATTTCTGCCAAATTTGGTATAATTCCGTCCAGTGGTTCGGTCTGTAGTCGTGTATAAAGGTCCTATGGGAGCTAACATGTAAAACTCGAATTTTTTGAGCTCCCCTTTTTCTCGGTCCCCGCTTGACGGCTCACCCTGAAACTTTCCATGTGCAACAAGAATCATCACAACACTTTTTTTTTGGAAAATGTTGTGAAGATTCCGCAAACGGTGCAAAAGATATAGGAAAGTCAAAAAATGCTTTTTCTATGGAAACATGGTGCTAACTATAACTATCTAGGCTCACATTTTAAACATACAAAACCAAAGAAATTCACCTGTTAAAGCTAGAATGATCTCAAGTAACTATAACTTGTGCCCTAAGGTAACATCACTGATACCAATGTAATATTTGCAGTAAACGATTTTGATTAAAAACTGTGCATGATGGGGCATGAGTTATAGTTCCCCTAGGGCACGAGTTATAGTTACTTGACATGTTTAGGCCGGCCCCCCTCCACAAAGAAAAATATATGAACACCGGGCCCCAGGGGATGGGGTCCTGGGGCAAAATTAGCCAGGGTTGGGGGGCTGCATGGCCTCCCCCTCCCCCCAAAAAACATTTCTCAAAAACTACTGAACGGATTTACACCAAATAACAAAGTGGACACTTTCTGGACCAAGAGCTACATACCTTTATGCCAAATTTGGTGTAATCCTGTCCATGAGTTTGTACGCTATTACTGTTCAATATCCCTATGTGAATGAACATGGAGAAAACAAGTTTTGGGATTTCCCTTTTTCTCAGCCCCCGCCTGACGGATTACCCCAAAATGTTCCAGACAGCAGCTGATGTGAGCATCAAATTTTTTGGGGAAACTTCTGTGAAGATTTGTCTACCAGCGCCATAGACATATGCAAGTACAAAATGCTTTTTCTATAGAAACTAGGTCCTAAGAATAACTACCTAGGGGTGACCGCCACTAGCTGATAAATAAAATAGCAAAGGTTACAGGACGTATATATGTTCGGATTTTACACACAACAAAACATAGAAATTTAGCTGTTCGAGTTATTTCAAGTAAGTATAACTCGTGCCCTAAGGTAACTATAACTCCCGCCCACCATGCACAGTTTTCTCATCAATAATTTTACTGCAAATGTTACTGTGATATTACCATTGATGTCATAGATTTCATCAGCGATGTAATATCTGGGGTGATTAAACCTTTGTTTTTTTCAGTGAATTGCTAGGTTTAAAAAAAATGTTAAGTGAGCTGCCCATCGCATTGCGATAGTGGGAATGCTGGATGCAGGGCCTGGTCTGGCATTGTACTGCCCCAACCAAGCTTGCTGTTCCATCTATTGTCCAAGTTCATGCCCCAGCTCCCCTATTATAGGCCTGTGTGGCCGTTGTTCTGCCACTACCCTTCTCCCCTGCAGTGAACAGTTAGCTTGCTGCCTTATCCACCTCCTCCGTACCCTCTGTTGTCCAAGTCCATGCACCAGCCCCCTCCCTCCTGCCCTGCCTGGTCCGATGTGCTGCCACTGCCCTCCATTTAGCTTGAGGCCCCTGCTCACTCCTCCTGACATCTGTCGCCCAATTCTATGCCCCATCTTTGCCCCCCTGCTTAGCCTCCGTGATTAGCTTGCTGCCCCTACCCTCCTCCCCTTGCCCTCTGATGTCTGTGTGAATGCCCCTGCTCGCGCCTTTTTTCCCACCATGTTACATGGACCTGCTTCTGCCCCTCCTATCTAGTCTGAGTGTTCTGTTGAGCTGCCACTGCCCTTCCTATCTACCTAGCATGGTCAGATGGCCACTGCCTGTCCCTGCCACCTCTACCCTGCTTTTCCGAGTTTCATGCCCCATCCCCTCCATCCTGATCTCCATGGTATATTTTGCTGCCACTCCCTTCTGCCCTCCATGTTCTGTTGTGCTGCAACTGCTCCTCCTGCTGGCCTACGTGGTCTGTTGTGAAGCCCCTTCTTCTGCCCGCTCTTGTCTGTGTTCAGCCTGTACCCCTCCATTCTGTCCTCCATGATCCATTGTGCATGGCCCTGGCCGCTCCCTCTTGCCCACCATGGCCATTGTTCTGCTGCTACCTCTCCGCTTTCCATGCATGGCCTTCTGTGTTGTCACAACCCGTTCCACCTGCACTGTGTGGTCAAATTGCTGCTCCTGCCTTACCCCTTTGCCCCCATCCTCTGGTTTCCATGTGCAGGCCCCTGTCACCTCCCTTCTGCCATGTATGGTCCATTGTCGTGCCCCTGCACCCTCCCCCCTGCACTTCATGGACTATTATGTTGTGACTGTTCCTCCTGTCTGTCCAGTATGGTCTGCTTTCTGCCCTTGCCTCTTTCTCCTCTACTCTTTCCCCTCTACTCTCTGATATTGGTGTGCATGGCCTTGTCCACTCCTTATTGCTTTCCATGGTCTTGTTTCCTGCATTGCCTTTCTGCTTGCCTGTGTGGTTTATTGTGCTGCTGCAGCCCCTGATGGCTGTCCTGTAAGGTCAGTTTGGTGCCCCTGCCCATCTCCCTCCTGCCCTCTGTTATCCAAGCCAAGGTCCCTACTCCACTTCTTCTGCCTTCCGTAAGTCAATGTATCATACTTCCCAATATTTTAAACTTGGGAAAAGGGGGATTTTGAAACAAAAAACCTGGGGAATTGATTTTCCCATTTGCTTACATTGATGGAAGGGAGATTTTAGGCAGGAGACTGATAAAATAAAGCTCTTTTGGGCTTAAAATGTTGGGAGTCCCCTGTCTGAATCAGGTCTTTTCGCATGTAAGGTTGTACCTCAACTGCCTCTTCCTTATGCCCCCAGTGGTCTGTTATAATGCCACAGCCTCACTTGACTATCCTCCATGGTCTGTTGTGCAGCCACTGCCCCTCCTACCTGCCCAGAGTGATCAACTTGTTGCCACTGCACCCTCTCCCCTGCCCTCAATTATCTGAGTCCTTGCCAACCCCTAGAAGCATCCAACCTTGCTCGGCCTTCACCCCTTTCGCAGTGGAGGTTGCCTGCAAGACCTGCCCTGCAGCCAGACCCTGCTGTCAACCCTCTACGCACCCCACCCCATGCTGTGCACAGCCCTTTGGCTGTGGGTGGCGGGAGTTGGCAGTCGCCTCCCTGGGTGTGAGAATAGGTGTGAGAGGGTGTATCTGGGGGTGAGAGTGTCTGGGTGCGAGAGTGTATGCATCAATGTTTTAGTAGGTGCATCAGTGTATGTGTGGATCTGTGAGTGGGTGCATGAGGGTGTCAGTGGGTCTGTGAGTGGGGGCACAAGGGTCTGAGTGGGTCTGTGTATAAGTGTCTGAGTGGGTGTGTGAGTGGGAGAAAGATGGAAAGATATGTATATATATATATATACATATATATATATATATAAAGAGTGTGAGAGAGAGAGAGAACGTTTTTTTAGACTGAGATATGATATACTTAGAATGGGATATTGGGATATTTCTGGACAAATTTAAAAGAACAATAAATTTGTCATTTAAAAGGAGTAAGATCACCTTTCAGTATGAGGCTTAAACATTTGTAGATAAAAACAATGAGGGAAAC
Source organism: Pleurodeles waltl (assembly GCF_031143425.1). NCBI lineage: Eukaryota > Metazoa > Chordata > Amphibia > Caudata > Salamandridae > Pleurodeles > Pleurodeles waltl. The sequence goes on along the minus strand of NC_090444.1, from coordinate 631,188,467 downwards.
GAGTCTGGTTGGACTTGTACCCTCAACCCTCAGTGTGAAGGTCTTTTTTTTACATTACTTTTTTTTTAGTCCTTTTGTGGGCTATCTGGAACTGTAGGGGATCCCTCAAGGGCTATCTGGAACTGCTGGGGAGCCCTCAAGGGCTCCCACGTGGCCCCTACATGTTTTTTAATATTTCTTTTTTATTTTATAACAAGCTCGCTTTTATGGGCTATCAAGGCCTCCCCTGCACTCCCATTTCTTTAGCAACCATGGAGCTGCTTTAAGTAGCAGCTCAGTGGTTGCTGAAGCAAACCTTTCACTTCAGGGATGAAAGCTGCTCTTTCTGACAGCGGGATCTGCTTGACAAGTTCTGCTGTCAGAAACTGGAGTGTTTGCTGTGACTTGGGTGCAGCTTCAAAACTTCAGCCAAACCACAGCAAACAGCTATGTCCCGGGGTTGGCACCCCGAGACATAGCAGGAGCCGGCCATGGGGGGTTGGTCCCAAGGGCCATCAGCAGCTCATTGAGGGGGGTGTGCATTCCCCCTCACACTGAAAAAGCCCCAGGGAGGTGGTGGTCCCCAGGTCTAAGGGGGTCCACAATGGACCCCCTATCATTATTTTCTATATAGCCCTGAGGAGGTGGTGGTCCCCCCAAGTCAATAAAATGAGGCCCTGGGGAGGTGGTGGTCCCCAGGGCTGTGGGGGAGGCCATCAGTCCTCCACCACACAACTCACACATTTTGCCCTGGGCAGTTGGTGGTCCCCTGGGCACGGGGTGCGTTGTTCTCCCTGCATAACTTACATTAATCCCCCCGTGGGGATGGTGGTCCCCAGGGCTGTGGGGGGACCAGGAAGCTCCCTATTAAAAAGAAAACAGTGCCCCGGGACCTGGCCCACCCAGGGGCTGATTTAAAAACAAGCACAGGAGCCCATGCTTGTTTTTTTTCTCCAATTTTTACCGCGGATTCATGACCCTGTTGAAATTCCATGGTAAACATTTTAAACATGCTTTTTAGCTCTAGGGGGTCCTTTTGGCACCCCAGCACCAGAGCTAAGGGGTCAGGTTGTTCATACCCATGCCCCTTTTGTATTTTTTATTTTTTTTTCCTTACAATTTTTTTAAAACTACTGAACAAATTTACACCAAATTACAAAAAGGGCTTTCTGGAACAAGAGCTCCTTTCTGCCAGAAAATTGGCTGCTATTCCTATTCAAAATCCCTAAGGAGAAATGCAGAGGGAAAAAGTGTTTTCGGGCCCCCCCTTTTTCTAAGTCCCGACTTGACAGATCACGCCAAAACTTTCCAGAAAGATTCATCAAATGGCGCCAAAGTTTTTAGCAAAATAAAAAAACACTTTTTTTTATAGAAACTAGGTCCTATCTGTAACTAACTAGTCTTGACCGCCACTAGGTAATATGTATTATTATGAATTTCATCAAAGATGAATGTGCATTCCATGAAGCTGCTCAATGATGCAGTCTATAATTACAGTATAGTGGAAAGGGTGGTAAAACATCTGACGTGCTTCAGCAAACACTCACCTTCTTCACAGGTGAGTGTGTACCGCCCTCCCCTCCATCTTAAAAAGCAGAATCATGAAGCTAACTATCAAACATAGACAAAGTGCTGACAAAATCACAGTAACACAAATAAAACACCTACCATGGAAATAGTCTCATTAAAGTGAAATCCCAAATACTGATGCTGCATTTACAAAGGAAAATTCATCTGGCAAACAAAATATATTGTGACATCAAAAAGACTGAAAAAGTTTACAATCAAACCATCTTGAAATTAGTGATATCCGAACAGTTTCAGGAACACAATGTTTATCCACCCTTTCACTGTATTCCAGGCGCTCCGTCTCAATCATTCTCAAGCAGTATTGCAAACATAGGCGAAGGGCTAACATGAAAAAAAAGTACAGCGCCCATCATAGAAAACTCTTATTGCAGCGAAACAGCCTATATAAATACTATCTTTGCAGTGAGGAGCACCTCTGCAAATAAATCAATATTACAACCATGCAGAAATGAAAATTTATAAACATATCATTATGAAATTGGTGAAACTAAAACAGTTTCTCAGGCACATTGTCTATATAGATACATGTTCCCACTGCATCCAGTAGTACTGTGGAAATCATTATCTTTTTTTTAAATTGTTTTAATTTTTATTAATCAAAGAGGGTACAATACTATGGTGGTACAATTAGTTGCATACAATATACTTTACCACACAGTAACATAGACAGGAGACACATCCTCCTGCTAGCCGGTCGCAGTGGCGCTTGTAAGGCCAAGACACTATACATATTGACCGAGAAGCCCGACCTTCTTACTATCCCTTCCCCTGCAATGTTTATGTATCCAGCAAGTCTGGGCCTCTGCCAGCCATCCATGCTCCCCAGATCTTCTTCCACTTTATAGTGCAACCCCTCCCTTTATAAATCACCCACTCTGTCCTCTGGCACCAATCTAAATCCCCTCACCAGTCCGTCAGTCCAGTAACCTCCTGCTTGCCCCAGGCCTTTGCTATATTAGGCTTTGCAATTCCCAAGGCTAGTTTCAACCAGATCCTGTGATACCTTGGCCACGGGACATCCCCCTGAACCCTCAACAGTAATATCTTATCCTCAAGGGGGATCTCTAACGCCACAATCCGGGACATCACTTGGATTAATTTGGACCAATATCCCTGTATTAGGGGGCACCCCATACAATATAAAAGAATGTGCCCTCTTCAGAATAGACCCTCAGGCACAGTGGAGATTCCAACCCCCCTATTATATGTCAAAGGGTCGAGCATAGTACGATCTATGGAGTATTCAAAGTTGTACCAGTTGAGGGTGTGCCCTTATTGCAATCTCCCGGGGCTCCCTCAATGCCCCCTCCCATTCCTCATCTTCTAGTGGCCCCAGATCAGCAGACTATGCCTCCCTCAAACCCCCAGGCATGTCAGGTGCATTATGGACCAATGTCTTATAGATCTCTTTAGATCTCCTTTTCTGGAATGGACTCTGTAAGCACCCTGTCCTCAAACGGGGAAAATTCAGGCAACTGCTCACCTTCTGCAATATGTCTCCAGAGCGCACAACACAGCCTAAGATATCTAAAATGTTCGGTCTCCCTGAAGCCAAAGTCCCTAATGAGCTCCTCAAATGTAATAATGGCAGATCCCCTCCATATATCTCCCAGGCGCTCGATATCTATCAGATCCCAGTGCAGTTAACCTCCCCCCAACTGAGAAACGCATTTGCCTCCTTCCACACCCAGACCACTACCAATGTGTGTTGCTGAAGGAGTCTCTCTCGTTGTGCAACTCACAGTAAGCCCTGAGGGCCACTCCTGCCCATTGTACTCCTGTCCACTCGGTAGGCTGGATTTTGTTGATCCGTGAAGATCCAGTCATTAATTACCAAAAGTTGTGCAGCTCTGTAATACTTTCTAATCGCTAAGCCCCCATCATAGACATTTTTTTGTAACTTAGCCATGGCAATCCTGGGCATCCCTCCACTCCAAAGCAGACACCGGACCTCTTTGTCAGTGCTCTGAAAGACCTCGCTAGAGATCCTGTAGGGTGTATCCTGCAAAATATACAGGAGCATGGGCAGACTGATCATTTCGTACAGCGAGGCTCTCCCCATTAAGGTTAAGGGGAGCCCCGTCAGTGAGTAACATCTTCACGAAGTCTCTCTACCTGAGGGAATATATTTAGGTGCTGGAATTCCCTGATATACCGCATGATATATATATATTCCCAAATACTTGAAACCCTCAGTGGACACCTGTGCAGCACAATCCCTGGGCAATCTGGGCCTTTCCCCCAAAAGAGGATAAACAACAGATGTGGACCAGTTGATGATGTATACAGAATGATCACCAAAAATACCAAAATTCTGCATGAGCCTGCCAATTGTTAAAGAGGGCTTTGTCACATATAGAGAACATTGTCAGCATATAGTGATATGCACTCCTCCCAACCATCTGGGGCCCAAATCCCTCGCACCAGTGGGTCACAATGGACCCAAGCCGCTAGCTGCTCTAGTGCCAGGGCAAAGAGCATAGGGAACAGGGGGCAGCCCTGCTGGGTCCCCCTTTGCACCCTGAAGCCTCGAGATATTACCCCATTCACCCGTACTCTGGCTTTGGGAAGTTTGTACAGGAGCGTTGCCAGGTACAGAAACGGGGACCAAATCCCAGCCGTTCCAGTGTGGCAAACAAATAGTTCCTCTCAAAGGAATTGAAGGCCATCCTGACATATAATGCCACCATGACAGCCTGTTCCACAGAGGAATCTGCTGTCATATGGAGCACACCATAAAGGCGGCGAAGGCTAAACCTAGTGCTCGTATTGGGCATGACTGATCGGGCTGGATAAGTGCGGTAATCACCCCGCTGGTGCCAGGCCAATACTTGCCAATACTTTGACTTCCATATTCAATTCGTAGATTGGTCTGTAGGAGCTACACTCCATTGGTGGCTTACCCTCCTTATGCAGCACTATTGTTGCAGTTCTCTGATCTTTACCAAGCTGCCTATTTTGTAGGATTCTCAATATATGGCCAACATCGGTGTAACAATAACATTGGCTAGCCCCTTATACATTTCAATCGGGAGTCCGTTAGGACCTGGAGCTTTACCTGGTGGTATGCCTCGTGAGGCCACCAGCGATTCCTCTTCTGTTAGGTCGGCCTCTAGCATGTCCCTTTCTTCCTCTGTGAGCTGCTGTAAAGGAACATCTTTTAGAATGTCTGCACAGTCCTCCATTGACAATCTAGTGTTGGAGACAGATAGGCCCTCATAATATATTGCAAACGTTTCGGCAATAGCCGAACATGTTGTCTGCAATGCACCCTCCTCTGAGTGAACACTGAGCACCCAAGAACGGTCCCTGTCCCTCCATCTAAGCCAGGCCAGTAATTTTCTAAACTTCTAGCCCACATCATATAGCCTACGCAGAGTCACAAGGGCATGTTTGCATGCCTGGTTCTCTCCCAGCGCTCTGAACTTGTGCTGGTGCAACCGTAATCTATGGTGGTCCACCGGAGTCCCAGAATCCCAGGCCTTCCGCTGCCATGTAGGCTATATCCCTTTCTATGGCAGTACATTCTAAATGAGTTTCTTTCCTTCGTGCTCCTATTGTGGCCTGTGCTGCCCCCTTATAAATGACTTGAAGGCCTGCCATACATCGCCTGAAGAGGGGACTGAATCCATATTTTCTTTAAAATGAAGTTCTGCTTCTTCCCTAAGTTTGTCCTGGACATCCCTGTCACTCAAACTCCATGCATCCAATCGAGGAGGCAGCTTGAGGTCCTGGCACGGACCCCGTAGCTGGACTTCAAACAGGCAATGGTCAGAAATTCCCCTTGCGTGATGGGCCGCTGGCCCAAAACCATGAGACCTGAGCACACAGATTGAAAATATAATCTATGCCAGAGAAACTCCCATGCGCAGCTGAATAGTATGTGTAGTGATGCAGTTGAGGGTTGCATTCTCGTCATAAGTCTGCTACACCGAAGGCTCCCACAAAGTGGGTAAACGGACCGTCCCCCTTTCCTCCATCAAGCAGCCGGACCTATCTAGCACCCCGTCCATGAGTGAATTCATGCCACCCTGCAATATCAGAGTGCCCGGAGGGAAACCCACCAGTAGATCCCACACCTCTGGGAAGATACTAACATGGAGTCGTTGTGGAACATACAACAAACAACGGTTCAGTGTTGTGTCCTCTCAGGTGCTGGACAATGCTACATAGTGCCCTGCTGCATCCTGTCAAACCTGATGAGGAGTAAAAACCACTGATTTTCTTATAAGGATTCCCACCCCCTAGAATCCGTAGTGTAACTAGCATGTGATCTCAGTATATAACAAAACCTATCTGAGGCCTAATAATAGTTCCCTTTGAGATGTGTCACCTGCATGAGTATAATGTCTGGGGAGTGGCGCTTCAAATATTGCAGGACTAATGTGCGCTTAGCCAAGCTACCTAGACCATTTACATTCCACTACCAGATAGTTAGGTTTGTGTTAATTTTTGTAAGACATTCGAATTGGTCCAGGTCTGTAATAGGATAGATGCTTTGTTAAGTGTGTCCCCTCCCACCCCCATGCAGCATAATGTGCTGAGCCTCAACGCCATGCAATTCCCCTCCAACCTCATGAATATGGAAACAGAAGACATAATAACACTAAACAAATATACAAAAACAGTTCCCACAAACTCCCCCTCCCTGCTACCCTGCAGAGCACCTGTCGCCCCAAACCAAACATTATGTATTGAGGGTGACCCATTGCCTGCTCGATGCAAAATGGACAGTGAGACATCAGGAATACCATTCAACCCACCTTTAATCACAGGACCCTGTGTCTCTGACCCACCGGAGCAATATGTATCACATTCTAGAGGCTTGTACCTACTGCGTACCATCCACCTGACATCTACAACCAAGTCGGAGGGCCCCCCAGGATCTCCCTCATGGACCCTGTGAATTGTGTTTCATCTGGCGCTTCACCAAGAAGGCAGTGGGGCCCACACCCACCATTTCACCAGGCCCGGATGGACTCTTTTCTCCAGTATGCCTCCTGCCTGCTACCCTCCACCCCTCGAGCCAGTCCCAGGCCTCCTCTGGCGATGCAAAGTGCCACGTCTTCCCATCTTCCACCACCTGCAACCTTGCCGGAAAGAGCATCATGTATTTTACCTCCTTGGCTTGCAGTGCCTTTTAACTTCCTCAAAGCATTTCCTTTGACGCTGCACCTGAAGGGTGAAATCGGGGAAAAGCGGATCACGGCATTGTCCACCAGCAAGTCCCATGGGACCTCGCCGCCTGCAGTATTGCATCTCTGTCTCTATAATTCAGGATCCTGGTAATGATTGTTCATGGTGGGGCTCCTGGCTTAGGGGCCAGGCCCGGCATCCTGTGCGCCCTCTCGACTGTGAAGAAGTTCGACAATCTCTTTGGTTGCAGTTTGCTAAGGACAAGATCCTCAACAACGACGTCCACACTGAGGCCCTCCATGTCCTACGGCACACAATACGAATATTATTTTGTCTCGCCCTGCCCTCCTGATCCTCCAATCGAGCCGCCATTGCAGAACTTTACTTTGTGAGGGACCGAACCTGGCCCCCCAACCGCTTTGTGGTTGAAAGAAGCCCCTCAATATGAATCTCTGCCATCGCCACTTTCTTAGAGCTTTTTCCAAAGTCTGCCCTCAACAGATTGGCCTCAATCGTCACTGAGTCCAGTTTAGGTTCAATGGGTGAAATTGAGCCTCGGATATCCTGAATGGCTGCCATAATGGAGCTTAGAGAAGGTTCACCACTATGTACTGGTCCGACTTCCGGAGAACTGCCCCTCAGGCCCCCTTGCTGTCCCCAGAGGCTGCCATCTTCACTGGGTATCTGTCCAGTCTGTTAACTTGCAATGAAGTGGGCTGCTTGCCCTGGACCATGACACAGTGGCACAGTCTTTCAAGATCCCCTTGCACCAATACCTCTTGCAGGAATGCCGCAGTTGCGGCAGGCACCGCACCACTCCTTCTGTCCTGTGACTTTCCTTATGTTTGCCAGGGCCCTTAGAAGAGGCCAAACCCCCATTCTCCTGGGGATATATTGGAAAGGATGAAGGATGAAGCTCTCCCCCATGTCCGAGCTGGGTCTCCCACCATAGGACCCCCCATGGGGGCAGCTGCCAAGTTGCACATGTTACAGCTTGTTTGCCCAGCAATCAACGATGGCAGGAGGGGGGGCTGGTTGCGAGAGCGGTAGAGCACGCTACTGCTCATGGGGATCACTGTTTACAAGCTTCTCTTTCTGCCACACCCCCTCAACCCCTAGCGTTTCTCCTTGAACGGCCTGGCGGGGCTCCAATGTGCTCCCTCCACAAGGCTTTCAAGGCTCCCGCTCTGCGCCAGTGTTCTGTGCTCCTCACCAGCAGCTCCCATCAACAAACAGGTGCAGGGGGGAAGACGGCCCCACACCTCCTCAACACCCCCACACACAGACATTCAGGACCCAGGCCTCCGCTCACTTCCCCTGCACTCCTACCTTGCGCTCCATCACTAAACCTTCCGGAGGCCCCATGGCACCTCCTCCTTCGCTCCATCCCAGTTGCCACCCTGTCAGGCCTCCAGCTCATCCCTTTGCTCCTCGAACTCCGCTCCTGGCATCTCCGGGCATGTTCACTGGTAGGAGGGCAGGTGAGATGCACCCCCACCGCAGCAACACCTCATCGGCTGGCTGCTACCCGCAACAATTCAGCCACTTTATTCTGCTCTGACCGCCATCTTGGCCAGGGCGTGTGGGGCAGTTGAAGCTCTCTTGTCAGGAATAGGGCCGTTTGCCATAATTTAAGTGGAGCCACGTTGCACCAGTCAGGCTCATTGGTGCAGTCCCTGGTTAGTCATTATGGCAGGATAATTAGCGGATTGATGAGGGATGAGAGCAGGCTGGACTGGAGCTCACTTAGCCTGCAGCCATCATAGCCAAAAACGAATGCCACCCTAGGGGTGGTGTTAGCACGGCAGAACAAGAAGGAATACTTTTATTCTTCCTCATTTTTGCTTTTTGTATGCGTGCTGCATTTTGCAGCGCACATAGAAAGAACAAAAGGCAATGAATGATTGTTTATGTGCAGGAAGGGGTGCCTTCCTGTACATAAACAATCATTCAAAAATGAAGATTTGGTACTTCTATGTGTGCTGCATTTTGCAGCACACATAGAAGTGCCAAATCGTTATTGTAGATTGTTTATGTGCAGGAACTCCTTCCTGCACATAAACAATCAATCCTCTCAACGCAGACATGCATAGACATTTTTTGTCACTGGGAACAATAATGGCGAAGCTTAGGATAGCCATCCACTAGAACAAAAAGATAAACCGTTTTTATATGGATAAAGATCCATATAAAAACATTCATACTGATGGGAAGGTAGTAGATATTTTAATGGAACAAGTAGAGATGTTGCATAGTTGTGACATGCTTGTGGCTCTGCGCTGGGAGTGGAGACATGCGCGCTATGTGGGGACATGAGTTGGTGTGCAGTCACTAGCAAAGGCAGATTAACCTCGTCATGATGGCTTTTGCAAGTTACTGTGTCCTTTAAGGTAAGAATTTGAAGCAAGAGGTATCCTGTATATTATTAAATAAGTTCAAGTTATTGCTTCTACTATATCAAAAGGTGCCGATCCATGAGGGATTATCTATCACGTACTGGTGTTTTCACAGCCTTGACTGATTTCAGTCAATTTATGTACAAAAAACGTTAGAAATAATAGATAACCACCCTTCTGTCCAAGGTCTAGTGGGCACAAGGAAATAGAAATTATTGATTTTGTCTTTGTGCAAGATTGTGTTTTGGGGCATTTTAATTTTGGCAACAATAGAACTAAAACAATATCCAATTTGGAAATAACATTATGCAAGACTTTAAACTGAGAAAGGGGGACTGATGTGCATGTTGGAAGAGAAAGCAGGCACATAGCCTGTCTGGTTTGTCTGCTCGTTTCGTTTGAAAAATAAATACCTGCTGCATATTTAGGTCGAACATTGTAGGGAGCAAGCACTGCTTTTCCAACGTGTTGGTATGTATCTGGGCTATTAACCACGCCCACAGCACGGCCATCACTAGCACTCCTTCATGGGCTTGCCTTTCAAAAATCCTTTGTTTTAATTGGTAAATGCTTTACGTTTCTCCCTCCTTAGGGTGGTTTTATTACCGCCTTGGCCATCGACCCTGTTACATGGATAATTGCACTTTTGTCGATAACTTTGACTACGAGCGAACTTCCTTTTCCAATTGTGTCTCTGCTTTCTGCTCATACTCATGGCGGCTGTGGCACTTTGAATCGGCTCACTTATGTCATCAGTTTTACTTTTTATTTTCTGTTTGTGTGGCAAGAAAAGTATAGTTAGGAATTTACAACGCTAATAGCTCTAACCCGAGCAAATGCTAGACCTATTGCTTTGCAAATGCTTGTTATTGTTCCCCTGGTCAGGGCTCGCTAGACTCCCTCTGCAGGAATGAAAAGAGACAGAAATATTTATCGCTGAACAAACTGCTCGTTGTAGTCTCCTCTCAAGCACAGTACAGGGTGGAAAGGTTATCACGGGAACCTGCACAGTGTGGATATCTTGTGCTGTTTGTTAAGCTGTGCAAACTTCCATACCCAGGCCCATACTTATGCTTTTTAAGCGCAGTATTTGCGTTGTTTTTTGACGCAAAAGCTGCGCAATCTTGCAAAATTCAATTGTATTTTGTGAGTTTGCGCCGATTTTGCGTCAAAAAACGACGCAAATGCGGCACTAAAAAGTATAAATATGCCCCCAGTTTATTAACTGCAGGCTCTAATTTCAAGCTTCCATTTCTGTTCACAGGATGGGATGTGGTCACAAAGGCTTGCTGACCCCACCACGCCCAGGGATGAGTTGTGAAAGAGTGGGGTTGTCTGGCTCCAGTCCCTGATTGATGTGGAGCGCAGGGCGCTGCAGGGCTTCAGCATGCACTTCATCGCAGGGTGAAGCTTAGCCCAGGAGGCAGGGATTATGCTGAGCACATCACGTCACAGGTCTCGTGGCTGTGAGATCATCAGCTTGGGAAATGCTGATTTATGGCTCCTGTCCCTGATAGCTGCACATATACAGCATCGAAAGAGGTCCATTTGGAAAAAGATGCGAGCGCGACTGAGGGTGAGTGCTTTTAAGTGCAGCCGTCAGCGTATAATTTTTTTTTTTAACTCTGTTCTTCTTAAAGAATTATAAGGAATAAGGAAAAAAAATATTTTTGGAGTAAAAATAAAGGCGGCAAAATGCACCCCCCCCCACATGGACGAGCCTCCCCTGTTCTCTGTCCATCAGCTCATTTCGCACAGCTCAGCACAGGTGTGCTGATGCCACGTGGTGACGACACCAAATGGTGACTCCTGCTGTTGATGCCAAAGAGTTTTCCTAGGATATTCCACATGCCAGCGAGTCTCAGGGAGATCTGCATAATGCACACATTTTTTTAAATTAGACACTGTAAACAATATATTGTTTTGGCTAGCTTGCACCCTACCATCACTGGCCTCCTAATATTAACTTCAGTTTTAATGCTGAAAGCAGAGTTGGACAAAACTTGTTTGCATGGTGCATGTCACTGTACCTCAGGTCCACTCTGTTCAGCTAAACACTAGGGGGTCTTCTGTAATGGCTGATGTTTCCCACCAGCAACATACCTACCAAATGAGGGATGGTAGGTATCACCCTTTTGTCTAAAGAGGTCTAGAGGTGTCTGAAGTATGTGTGTAATCTCTCACTAAGACCTGCCATCAGCACACAAGTAAATACAATTCCAAGTGTTCCTGCTCGGAAAGTTCAGCCACTACTCCAAACATCCTGGAGTGAAGTAGTTTAGAGCCATCATCGTGGAAGGACTGGAGAAACGCAATATGTGCAACATAGACCTAACCAAACTATCATTGTCAGGAAACAAAAGGTTCAAACGTGGACGCAATTGTACCTATCAGCTGGCAGCAACACAACAACATCGAACCTGTGTTATGAGTGCCCCGTTGGCTCTCTGACGCAGCCAAGTTTGCATTCAGAATTTTTATAAAATGCACTGGTATTCTGGAACAAAGGCCCTGATAAGATATGGAAAATTATGCTACATTACATATTCGGCAAAACCTCTGTTCAGTTTCACACAGTCAGAGTAACTCATTCCTTAATTCAGCAGAAATGTAGTCATCAAAGACATCATGGCAACCCATTTAATACCAGAAGCAAACCCCTTGAATGCCCACTACACATCCAGAAGAGTTCACTCAAACTACTATCTTGGGGAAACACTTGGAAACTGAACTTTTTGAGAGTAAGTGACCTTTTAGGTTGTTCATATGCCCTAGGACTGTTAAATGTGTATTAGTCTAGGGGTTGCCCTTACAGGCATATTGTGGTGTGACAGTTCAATCCAGCTACCTGCAGAAATAGTAAACCAGAAAGGTTGAACTAAGGCAGGCAAGAGTCTGAAACATACAGGAATCCCAGGGTAATGTAATTGAGGCAATGTCGGCAGTGGTACTGCGTAGAAAGGCAAATGTCTTCTGTTGTGCTCTGAAGTGAGCCCCTGTGCATACAATCTGACAGTGACCACAATTCCTGACTTCCATCGTTGCTTATCAATGATGGTATCTCTCAGCAATTAGATAGAAGAGTCACCTGGACAGGTACAGTACACTAGAGGTATTCACATTTGTTATTAACAACGCAATGTTCTCCATTGAGCGGTTGACAGAGAGCAATAACAAAGCTCCTGGCATCTTTTTAACTGGGAGTGCAGGTGTGGATAATCTGAGTTTCTGCTACTTAAGTGGGTGAGTGAATAAATATGAAGCATTAATGTATGAATGATTCATATCCATCTTGGCCCTCACATATGATTCTTTAAACTCTACATTACAAGGATTTCATTACGGTCAAGAACATTACAAAGTAAGAAGAGGTATGCTGAGGCAAACATTAATCACAAAAAGTAAGTTGCATTGCAATGCTTCCTTTGAAAGCTAGGACAATCTGCAGATTTCAAGCACAACATGAAAGCAGTCGCCGCGCATGGGTGTTAAAGGGGGCCGGCGGGGTGGCGCACGCGGAGGAGAGGAGGGGGGTGGCAGTAATAAAATGAAAAAAAAACCAAAAACTTACCTTAGCCTGGCGGCCAGTTCTGACGCCTACTCAAAGCAGCGTCAGAATTGGTTGGGAGCGCCCAGCTAGGGCAGACTGGGAGCCTGTGCAGCTCCCAAGGATCGCGCCCTTTTCGGGCTACTCTTTTTCTTGTCAGTTAGAGTAGTGCTTGTCTTGAAACAGAATCGCATGACCCCTGTTGCTTTGATCTGTCTATATGGTGATTACTGAGTTAGTTGAGAGGGAGACCTCCTAAACAAACAGATGAGATTTTCTGATACTTCTTGGATGTGTTTAACATCTTTTCTTGGGATGCAAATAGGGTGTTGTGCTAGGCTCCTCATTTTCTTTGAGCACACGGGGGCCGATATTGATGTGGCCCAAAGGTTTCTTGTGTATATTTCTTGAATGCTTTACGCTGTTAACCATGTTAAACCATAATAGTGATTATGCTTTCCCCTTGGCTCGCGTTCTCCTATGGAGCCGGATCCTAAATATGGAACGGTAAGCCTATGTACTTCTGTTCCAGACACTTCCACTAAGCATGTTAACACTGGGTATTCACTGCGTGCCACCTTGATTCTGTGTGTGCACTTATTAATTTGTAAAATACTTGATACTAGATGTATGTCTTCTTGTTTGTTTTTTCTACAGGCTGACACTTACATTAGACTAGCCTGATGTGCAGCCTTTTTGTAGTATGTGACTGAAGTTTAATATGACTGACAGTTTTTGGGACACATTGAGGTCTTGAGATTTAGTCAATAGGAGAAGTGTTTAGTTGAGTTTTTTGGTCCTGATGAAGTGTCAGGGATCCATTTGGACCATTTAGACACGAAACATGATGATCCTGTTTCTGTGGGTGTAAGACAATTCCTTATCCCCTCCTTTCACTTGTAATATGAGAGTGTGTGAGCATTATCTCACTCCCCACTCTCCGGTGTATGTTTTTATTACCTTGGCCATCACCCTTTCTAGATCATTAAAATTTGGTGTCCTTTCTGGGTTTTGAGCCAATTTTATATTTTTTCCTTCTCTCTCGTTCTCTCCTTAGTGCCCATAAGTAGACATTGATCTTTCTACCATTGTTTCATCATGGCACAGTGCTACTGAGAAAAGATCTCCGGCAAAGAGCCCCTTTATAGGGGTGCCCGTCAGACATTGCAGCGCCGGTCTGATGAGGAGCTTGCCCGATGATGAAGCATGACATCCAATTGGGTGTGTGAGGGCACTTGCTTCTAACCTAAGGGTTGCCCTATACTCTTTTTCTTTCCAAGGAACAGTTAAAATGGGGCAAACACACCAGTACCTAAAGAAAACACACAGAAGCAACATCAGAGCTCCAAAAGGAAGACATGGAGGTGCTATTCATCCAGCATGCACAAAGACGCAGAGCACAGGATCAACAGCAGCGCTTCCACCACACGACCAGCAGGGACCCCAAAGGCAACGCCAAAGGCAGGAGAGGATATTCCAGACCAGGACAACCCTTCAGGGCCTCAGGGAACATGACATCATCCAGAGGTGCAGACTAAACTGGCAAGCCATACAGCAGCTGCTGCGCCACATTGAGCCACAGTTGGCACCCAGCTTGCAGACACCCCACATCATTCCACCAGAGACCAAGCTGCTAGCTGTCATGCACATGTTGGCAAGTGGCTCTTTTCAAACCACTGGTGCCCCGGTTGCCGGGATCTCACAGCCCTCATTCTCTGCCTTCCTTCCCAAGGTACTGGATGCCATCATCTCCCTCACACCCCCCTCATCAGCTTCCCCAACACACAGCTGAAGCAGCAGGAGACCAAACAGGGCTTCTACAAAATTAACGGCTTCCCACACGTGCTTGGTGCCATTGACTGCACACATGTATGGATTATGCCACCTGCTGCAACCGAGCATCTATACCCCAACAGGAAGCAGACACACTCCATCAATGTGCAGGCCATTGTGGATCACTGGGGATTAATCACCAACATCGTGGCAAAGTATCCTGGGAGTGTACATGATTCATTCATCTTCCGCCACTGCACCATCAATCAACACTTCCAGGATGGACGATATGGAAATGGCCTACTTTTGGTAAGTACAGAAACCTAGTTATATACACACGGCACAGAAACCCTGTAGGACACACAACACCTACATCACTACATTGACATGTGGCCAGGATGACACTGAGGTTGTGACACTGGTAGTCATGTTTGATATCCTGACCCAATGGGATACACACCTATGGACAAATGACAGATGCAAATAACAACAGATGCCACTCCAGAGCCACATGGGACCAATTTAAAACCACACAGTGACAATGACATGGCCTTAACTGGCAGTACAACTTGGAAGAGGAACCTTACAATAACACATCAATAACACTCAATCACACACCCTTCCCAACAATACGTACTGTGTAAGGGGTGTGTAATATGTTTTCCTGCAGGTCAAACACCATGAGACACATAGCATGATGATGATGACTCTAATGTAGGTGAAATGGTATCATGGACGCAGTACCAATATCTCACATCACTCCTGGGGTGACATTGCCCGCTACCAATAAGGAGGTGGACTGTGCTAAAATCACATACTGATGTGACAATATTGCAAAGTGCACATTGCTACACATACGGATTGAGACAGTTACACATACACAACAGATGTACAGTCATATGGACCTTCTGACACTTAAACCTTCACCCCCACAACCAAGTTAGCCAGCTTACCTGGAGCAGGTTCAGTAGTGTAGGTACACGTTTGCACATGAGCCAACTCGGTGAGGGCACAAAAATAGGTTGCATGTCTCACATGGGATATTTGTGCATTGTCAATTGTCAACACTTCATTGCTGCAAACTTATGGAGATGTGTTGTACATTGTCACCTAGCCAAATCAAAGGGCCTCACTGTTGTTTTTCACATGCTATTACATATGTTGAATTGGATGGGTTGTTCAGGCCACATAGTGCAACCGTGTTACCACCACAGTGGAATCGATTCTGTGTGTGGAAGTATCATGTCACCTCCAGTGAAGGCACATGGACACTTCTTTCACATGACATAATGCATGGGAGATACACAATGAACTGCAAGTTTACAAATATACCACTGATATCCAGTCAATCAGCCAAACACCAGTTTAGATAAATAAACAACGCAATGCTAATAGAACATCTTAGAAGCCTAGGATCCCACACAATAACACAAACACAGATGAGTCACAGACGACACAAGATAACAACTGCCATGCAAAGTGATAATCAAGGTGCAACCAACATCCAAATATTTACACACATTTTCTCTTTCAGCTGATCAGGGTTATGGGATCCAGCCATGGATCATGACCTCATTTGCCAACCCAAGCACAGCAGCAGAGTGTGCCTATAATTAGGCACATAGGAGGACACACACCATAGTAGAGAGGACTTTTGGCATCCTGAAGTCCAGATTCCAGTGCCTCAACATCACCGGAGGCAGCCTCTTATATTCACCTGAAATGGTCTGCAAGATCATTTTGACCTGTGCCATCCTGCATAACATTTGTGTAAGGAGGAACATTCCCCTCTATGAACCAGGCCCACAAATGCCTGAAGAGGAGGAAGAAGAGGATGCTGTTCGTCAGCATGAGGGGGACCATCCAAACACTGCAGCAGGATTGCGTCGGAGACAACACATTGTACAAAACTTCTTTTAACTCTAGTCACCATCACCACTTTCTTACCATATGTCATTAAATACCTCACTTCATCACTCAATCATGGTCTGGGTAATTATTTATGCCTCACATGATCCCTAGGAATCATAGTCAGAGTTTCGCCTTATGGAGCATTGCAGAAATACAGATTAGGATACTGAAAAAGCCACATCACATTTGATCGGTATGAATGTACAGCCAACATCACACACAGTGGAAATTACATATGTCCTGTCTATGTCACATGTGAAGGGCAAAATCAGAGGACCACAGCTATGAGACACATCCATGTTGCCAACATGGGCCATTGCAGCACATGACACACAACTAAGACACCATCAATCATAAGGTAACAAATTGCTTCACACATGAGTCAGTGGATGTGCTAGTGCATTGGTAACAGGAATGCATGATCAGTCCCTTGACAGCAGTAAGTGTGACATCAGCTATCTTTGCAAGGAGCATGTGTGACAAGAAGTCCATCTAAGCTGAAAATGGATAGCACGAGTGCCCCAGGTATGACAAGCATTTCTCACAAAACATGCCCTGCGTAGACCATCCCAGGTAATAAGTCCTGCCACTGCCATGTTTCCAGTCTCTGCCCACCCTTCTCTAGTGGGCCCTGTAAATGGACTATCTGTACCCTGATAACCTTCATCTACACACACCCAGACTCCCATTCTGACTCCTGTGTGCTTCCCTCTTCAGTGTGGCATGCCATAGTCATAGTTCATCAGTCTGCATGTACTTGAGCTCCGATAATGCACTGCCTGGTAGTCGGTAGGACCAGGAATCAGCTGTCCATTGCTTCCCATGTGTAAGGTTCAGTTAGTCCTTTGAACTTGTTTCTCAACTACAGGACTTGTGAGAGACTGAAGCTGCACACACCTGTGAGCATTTCCATGCAGACCAGACATTTGAACCTGCACTGACATTGCTGCTGTCTGGTATTGCTTAGAAGCTGCCATTTTTTTAATATCCTTGTTGTGCATTGCTGTATAAATCAGTTGTGTAACACAGCCCTTGGGTGATTGTGTAACGCTGCAGCCCACAGCACAAGTACAGTTTTTAGTTCCCACAGAGTTGTGCCAGCTTTTCCCAGTCAGAGTCTCTGTACAAATGTTGGGATGAAACCTGCCTGTTTCCTATTACTGATCCATAAAGTTTGTAAGCACACCAAGGTTGCCCTGTTGTCAGCCTTATAAAAGGTCTGCAGTGCCATAGCTGGACTATCCCCATGTGTGTCGTCAAATTATCTTTGGCTTTAGGTCAAATCTGCTATGAAGGATACTCTGTAAATGCATGGAATGGCTCCAAAGACCCATGACTAGACCTGCACGTAACTGTGACAACATGGAGGCCAATACTGACACAGGGTACACATGTCGACACACTTGAACTGGACACCTTTGTGCAATGAACCAATGGAAATATGTGAACACATGCAGCATGGTCTGCTGGTCCTCCACTGCCACAGTAGAAACATAGGTCATTCATAAGACTCAAACTGTAGTGTATCATTACTTTTTTGGATTGGTGTTGGGACTCTGGGTCACACACACTGTACCTACCTAGCATGTTCAAATGCCTGACTCATGTGTAGTATACAAACAAGTGACTAGGAAGTGGCATCCAACATTCCAGTACATGTGATGGCTTACCCTTGCAATATTGCCATTATCAACCGTCCTCTATCTATCCTGTGCTTAGTTTGTCACGGGAGGTGTTTTGTCCCCAAAGTCAGGGAAGTTCACACAGCCTAAGACGCTACGGGTATGACAAACACATATCCTGACTGATGTACCTCAATGAATGGCATATGATGGTTATCCACATTTACAACACATGCATACAAGCACATTATGCAAAACATGTCTAGTGACGTTCAAACAGAGGCACAACAACAAATAAAATAGCCAATTCACAGACATAAACACACAGGCCATGAGTGAATGTATTAAGTTGCGTAGCCTTGCTATCCTCTATTGATGCACCACCTGCTCAAACTAGGGAATACCAATTTTTATTCCAAATTTTTGAGTTGCTGTTGTGTCAGTTAAGAGTGCTAATCCGGCACAACAACATAACTATTATGGTCCCCAGTACTGTGGTCTGCCACATGTTCCCAAACACTGGAACACACTCAGCAGGCCCTAACAGCCTATCTCTGTATAGTTACAGCTTTCATATACGTTAAAAATGAGAAAAATGACACAAACACAGTTAAAGACAGATATTTTGATGCAAACATGTCTAAAATGACGCATATGCATCAAAATATGCTGCATATGCGTTGAATAATGACGCTCACAGCCATTATACATCCATTGGTCCCTAGCGGTAATTCCAACACCACACCCCATGAAATTGGTTATCCATGAAAAATATAATGATCTTTGAATGCAGGGTCATTTTTAAGCATATGCGTCAAAAAATATTGATGCAAAGCCCGTAAGCGTCATAAAATGTTCACGCCTCATAATAAAAACGCACCGCATTTGAGGCAGGAAGTGATGTAATAGGATATCCTGTTTACAGAAATGGTACAGTGGGTGTACTTTCACTTTCACTTTGCAGTCTGTGATTCTTCTAGACTGTGTGGCTGTGTTGAGAGTTGTGTCTGTCCAAATTGTGCTTTTGTCTCCTGTGTGTCATCCTAATTGTCATCTGTTGTTTTTGTAATTGTCTCAGTAAATCAATGTGTGTTTCAGTCATTTTTGGTGTCTAATTTGGTCTTTGTACTGTTGGGAGTGTGTAGTGGGTATTGTTAGTTGGGGTATTGTTGGGCTGTTTGTGGATTCTTTAGATTTCATTTTCCTAGATTCTTTCCCTATATTTTCCTATTTTCCCTTTCCTATCCCTATCATTTTTGTAATCTTGGGAAGGCCACATCTGGGGGGAATGGGTGAGGAGGAGCTGGGGGCTTTCATTTGGCTGGTGTACCACTTCCTACCCCTGATGTTAGAGGCTGGTGGCAGGGTAATACAGGGGTATCACACCGAGGTGAGGAGGCTCAGGTGGTCCAAGGTGCTGTTCCATCTGAAGAGAATATTCAACACCCAGCGCAACGACCACCAAATTAAACATCGCTGGGCTGACCTTGTAGCCAGAGAGCAAGACCTGCTGGACCACCTGGGTGTGGTGATTGGTGGCCTTGTTGGTGAGCCCAAATCAGACTAATGTGTACATATAAATGCTCTGTAGTGACAGTAGCAGATTTGTTTACATGCTGCATGAAATGTTTGTGGACATGTGGAATGCAAGTTAAATAAATAGTGGCCCTGATTTATACAATATTTGCTACACATTGCTGTCATTTGTTGACGCAAAAGCTGCACAAACTTACAAAACATAACTTGATCTTGTAAATTAGTGCTGCTTTGACATCAATAGATGATGGTAATGCGGCTCAAACATATGTTTTATTCATGGCCTGTGAGTGTACCAGTAATGAGATGTATTTCACACGCTAAAGTAAGGAATGCATATAGGGCCAGATGTAGTAAACTCAAATTTTGCGATTTGCAAATTGCGAGTCAGACCGACTCGCAATTTGCAACTGCAGAAAGGTGTCTCAGACACCTTCTGCGACTCGCTATGGGGTCGCAAAGACCCACATCATGAAAATTAATGAGGTGGGTCGCATTTTGCGACCCCATAGCGAGTCCCTGCACTCACAGGGATGGTGGCCTGCTGGAGACAGCAGACCTCCATGTCTCTGACTGCTTTTGCAATAAAGCAGTTTTTTTTTATTGCAGCCCGTTTTCCTTAAAGGAAAACGAGTTGCAATACAAAAAAATAATGAAACCATTTGGTTTCATTTTTTCAGAGTAGGCAGTGGTCCATTGGACCACTGCCTGCTCTGAAAAATAATTTTTAGCGACATTCACAAAGGGGAAGGGGTCCCATGGGGACCCCTTCCCGTTTGCGAATGAGTTACCACCCACTTCAAGTGGGTGTTAACTGCGAATTGCTTTGCGACCGCTTTCGCGGTCACAAAGCAATTCTGCATTGCGGTGCGAGTCGCAAATAGGAAGGGAACACCCCTTCCTATTTGCGAGTCGGATTCACATTTTGCGAGTCGGTACCGACTCGCAAAATGTGAATCAGCATCGCGATGGCCGTTTTGCATGGCGCAAACTGCGTTTTTTGCAGTTTACAACATGCAAAACGGTTCCTACATCTGGCCCATAGTCCCCAAATATTTTGAATACATGTCTGAACTGTATTCATGGCCATACGTACAAAGTTCTTCCTAACTTCTGGTAATATCTTAGGCTGATACTTTGACTTGCTTTGTGCAGCATTAAAAATAATTATGGATGGCAAAGTATTGCACACTGGTTAATATATAAATGTTTGGTGCTACTTTCCATAGTTGTAGCATAGAAAACATGAAGCAAATGCTACACAATAAAAAAAAAGAGAATATCCGGCCCTATGTTCATTGTTCCTGTGTGTTTTAATTTGCCTTGGCCACAATTGCTAGTACAGAGCTGATGCCTTTGCCATCTGTGTCACTTTATAGCCAAGCTATTTTCATAAGTTCATTGGTCATCATGGGATCCCTGAACTTTGTGAATGCATGATCACAAATTATTTATCTGCATGATGTTGTGCAAGAGACCCCTGACTGCTTCCATCATACATTGAAAGTGACAAATTAGTTTGCTAGTTTACGTTTGGTACACCCCTGTTGATCTAGTGCAGCAAATGTACAGTTGTTAACTTCTCAGTATGAAGGCTATCACAGACATAGGTGTATGCTAAGATCAGCAGACCAGCATTCCTGCGACTGCTGCCATTCCCAAGGTGCATACAAATTGAGACCTATCTCATCAACATTGACACAGTAGGACATTTGCTAAACTATGTTTCAATTAGGGGACAGTGTCAGTTCTTTGTATAACCACAGATTACCCAACTTGGCAAATGTAAGATGATTACTGTGGCTAACTGTGATTTACAATACCTGATATAGGTACACAGGGCCCGAGTAACACATTTCATGTGCAATGACTACACCAGTGCCCATGCATTCTGTCACAGATGAGCAAATTAGACACTGTCAGCATATATTTGTTTGTTGTTTTGATTTAGATAAATGGCCAATCCATGTTTACTGTAACATTGTCATCAAGTAACACACAGGATCCATGCCATCATGGTGTCATAGGGGGCATATACTGCTCTGGGTACACTGGCAATGTGGCATATGTAACCTACAGACAACACAGGCACACATATAATGGACCATAGAAAGCACAATAATTCATGAGCTAAACTCAACCCACATGAGCATCACACAGTAACTGATTGTCCCTTGATGCACAAGCCACAACACCTGAGTGACTGGTATTGCAGTGCACCAGGAATGTGGCTTTGCATGTCTCTCATAACAACAAATGAAGAAATTGAGTACCCTCTATGAAAAATACAGCACAAAATTGAGTAATCATGTTTGTCACTGCATGATTGTTAGGGCCAGTGCATGTGTGCATATGTGTGTCTATCACTCACTGGAGTGACAGGGTCAATACATGCTTGCAGTAGTATGTCTATTGTGGTGTGTACATGCCTGAGGTGCTACTCTATCATATAAAATGGCACATACACAGTGATTTGTTGTTCCAAGTTTTGTACAGTGAGCAGACATTGAGGCCATTTCAGCCTTCCATGTTTTACAGGTGGACCAGCCCACTACACAATTGGAGAAGTGGCTCGATTTGCAGACCCAGACATATCCAGTAAGTTTTGATATCTTAGTTCTGTGTTGTGTTTGCAGCTGTTGTGTGATTGACTCCTGTGTGTTGGACACATAGCAAGGTATGATGTGCTGGCACATGAGCTGATATGTGACTTGCCTGGACTTTGACATTTTGTTCCATTATTGAATTGGACAATCAGTGGTGGAGAGTCATATTTAGGGATTCTAGTTCTGCGCTGTAGACATGGGCATGTGAACGGGGTGATATTTGTTGCTACATTTATGCCAATGATAAATTTGGAGGTGGCCAGTTTCATGATTTAGTCAGCAAGTCAAACCCTGATTCACACAGACCAGTGGTGCCAAAGTATTACCCACAGATTTGAGCCTCCCTGTGAATTAATGAACATGTAGGACTGTACGTTTGACTTCGTAGCAGCATCTAGCGCCACATGTTGTGCTACGTTTATGTTGAACTTGAGTAGAATGTCATAGGTGTGCATACAGCTCAAGATGGTTGTTTGCATCTACGTGCTTGTTTTTGGAAAGGTATTAGTGAGATCATATGATGTTGACAATTGTCCGCTGTTAGGAACATAAATGTGGATGTGATTGTCCAATGTTTGAGTCTATCCTAGCTGGCAGACCTCCTTACCTGTGGTGGACTGACTAAATCCATGGACAGCTGTCCAAAGCTTTCTGGCTGTCCTTGATGTTTGAAAGTATCAGTTGCATGTCCATCATCCCCTGAGGCACAGGGTTAGGATTATGAAATATGTGTACATAGGTGTGAGGATACCAGTGTAGAAGACAGACATGTAATTCCAACATTCCTTTGTTCCAAACTAGGATACCCACTCATGATTAGCAACTGCATACCGTCCTGGCAATTCCATTTACAAATCACAGATCTTGTGGGCCTTGATTGTCATCCAGAAGATAGTCATTAGTTGGCCTGTCACATGTGGAATACTTGCAGCATTTGTTATGTGACTAATGGCAGAACAATGGTGCACGCATCATATAAGTAGGTTCACACCTTTTGAGCATTGCTGTGCTGTTAGATAGGAGATGTGTAGGCTGCATTGGCATGTAATTCCTCATGGACAATCTATGATCTATACTGTGATTTGGACTGTTTAATATAATTTTGAGGAAGTGTTAGAATATCATCAGTAGATGCATCACACAATGATGTCACTAATGTTTAGCTTTCTCTATTTTGACAGCTGCCAACATGGATGCCAATCAGATCCGAGAATTCCAGAGGAGGTTGATGCGTTACCGCCACATTCTAGATTTGGAGTCTGGGTTCTGCAACATGGCACGGCGTTATCGCCATGAGAGAGCCACAGGGGTCTGGAGGCCATCCTTGTCCACAACAGCGACCACCACCAGCACACCGGCTCCAACGAGAGTCACACCAAGGATGACAGCCACTGTTGCAGGTCCCTCTACCTCCTCAGCTCCAGGCCCACAGACAGCACCTCCTGCACCTCCCCCTCCAAGCACGGCACCAGCCGGGGGCTTAGTGTTAGGCTAGAATAGGCTGTTAGTTTAGTTAGTATAAGTGGGTTGGGGGTGGAGGGTATTACATTTTTTAACATGTGTTTTTTGTGGGTGGGTGTGTGGGGGATGATGTTGGGGTTTATGTGTATAAAAAAAAAATACCCCAAAAAATATATTTGTTAAGGATAAGATAGAATGTGTTTAGGTTAGTATATGTTGTCCTACATGTGTCCCGTCATTTAAGGGGGGTGGGGGATGTTTAGAGTGTTTAGTTAAATGTGATAAGTAAGTTTAGATTAGGGTAGTTAGGGCCAGTTGTGGGTAATGTGTAGTTAGGATAGGTTAGGTTAGTTAAGATGTTTCCTCTAGTTTTAGTATCCTTTTTTACTGTTAAATAAATATTTAGGTACTCTTTTACAGTATGTGTCATATGCTTGGGGATCAGGGACTTGGCATGGGTGAACAGTGTCAATTTAGTATTAGCATTTGTGTTCCATCCTGCATCCATATCCCATTATTGACATGGTTATTCCCAATTCCAATTGAGCTGTCCCATTGGCAGCTACACCAAAGCTACTTCTCTATGCATCTGCCATCCATTGCACCCACCACTCAAGGTAGCTATGGTTCCCAATGTGTTGTTAAGTTTGGATGTGTGTTTTCAATCTGTCATCGTTGGAGACCAGATTTGGAAGCTTGGGCACTGTGGTATGTCTGCCTGCAGCCTGATGTTCATGTGAACCCTGATAAGGTGAGTGATGGTATAATCTTATGTAGTATTGTATACATAACTCACACTGATCATTTCTTACATTGTACTGCCAGGTTACATATTTGTCCATACACTCGTACACATCCATTCCTGCTGTATGGTGTGTGTGATGAAAGTCTATAGTCAGATGTCACATACATAAAGATTGTGTAGAAGGGAATTTTGAACACATTGATTTTCTGCTTAAACATCCCTTGAAGAGGACTTTTTCAGTCCAACACATCATTATACTGTTAGTTTTCTACTTACTTCAGAAATAACCCTCAGGAAGCGCAGATGATGATACAATCCAGACCCCAGTGCATAGTTATCAGCCCACAATATTTCAAGGCAGTTGTATTGTTATTCTATGGTCATTAACATGTGACATACATCACTAATCTCCTACACGGTTGATGTGTCACATTACACAGAGACAAAGTGGTTGTGTAAGTGCTATTCATTTTAAAGTGATGTAGTGCAATATTTACATAGTCCAGGATTGTGAGTCCATTAGTGTGACACATTCTATTGTGATACTACACAGGTGCAATGGGACATGTCATTGGACAAGCTGGGGTGAAGTATCATACAGTTCAGAGGAACATGAATTGCCAATGAGGTAGTGAGAGACAATCACAGAGCATAGTGTCAAGGTAAACAGTTGGCTGGAGAACAGTGCATGTGAGCAGCTGTTGCAAGGCTGGCATGTTAACAAGCACAGGACCTAGGATATGAGTGCCCATTTGGCATGGACTTGTGCTACCGGGTACTCTTACGGGTGAAGGTGATCTGTTCCATGTCTTCATCTTCTGATGTGTGTGTCGTCTCCTCTGCCCTTGGTGGTGGTGGGTTTGAAGGGGCAACGCACACTTCAGTTGTTGAAGACGTGGAGTCAGAAATCTAGCTGCCAACTGTGGGGCTATTAAGGCCAGTACTGCAGCAAGGAGGAGCTGCTGGTTCACTGGTTCTTAAGTATAGCAGCTACATCACTGTGGTAGGCAGCCAGGTCAGCCCTGAGGGTGTCCATATTGCATTTGTGCATGCAGTTAAAGGTTTGGTGTGCGAGGTGTTGTGGCAACTCCGTTACTGCAGTTCTGATTTTCTTTACACTTTTTTGCAGTCCTTGCAGGATAGATGTTTGCACTTGCATGACTGTTGCCTGTTCTGCAGATGACATCTTGCATGAACGCACCCCTTCAATGCTGGCTGCCATATTTTGCATCCCCACTCACACCTCCTTGCCCAGCTCCCACTGTACTCCAACTACAGTCCTCTCAAAGCTGATGCCAATGTCCTCAGAGTCCTCATCTGGGTTGGAGCTGGCAGGTCATACAATTGGGGTGGTGGGAGGGTCCTCTGTGATGGCTGCTCCTTCTGTGCTCCTCCTTGTGACTGAAGGTGGGGTCTGGAGGGTTCCAAGGACATCTTGGAGGGTCTGCTGGCTAATGTTTGTCAGCTCGTCATCCATGTCATCAGGGAAGTCCAGGACAGGCATATCCCCAGGAGAGCCATCGTCCTCTGCAATGAGATATTGTACAATTAGTGTCTGTGTTGAGGCATTTGTAATGTGACATGCCTGACTTTCTATTAGTTGCACATTGTGATCTTGGTTCCTGTTTATTGTTCCTGTCATTAAGATTAGTAGTCTCACAGGCCTATGCCCCACCTGCATGTCACATGTAGTGTGGGCAGTTTGGAGAAATGTCTGTGTCACATCCTCTAAGTGTGGGTTCTGCCCAAATTGTATGTTGCCACCTTCTTGTCCTACTCAACCCTACGTCAACTTCCATTATCATGGTATGGCCTTGCCCTGGCTGTGGGTGTTCTGATGGCACTTGCACCACACTTAACAATCTGGAACTGACCCAGTCTCTGATATTTCACATCCACCCATAGGCAGCTGGGACCTAGCATATACTATGTATAGCATTGGCATGGCACAGTACAGGTGTCAGCATTGGTAGTGTATACTGCTGATGTTGGGCAATGTGTGCTGCATTGGCTTGCACTGATGGTCCTAGCAGTGTTCCATTTCCTCTTATGACTGTGCGGGTGTGTTTCACTAGCTGGAAACATATGTCCTCCCCCTCAATGCAGTTGACTTAGCACTATGACAGTTGAGATGTTGCATGGTGGCATTGCAGCTATTGTGACACAGGCACAGGGTAGACCCTGACATGTGCAGCATGGGTATGACATTACTGCTCTGTACTTCATAATGTTACATACAATATCTGATATTTGTAGCGCCTATAGACATGAGCATTTGACAGGATTTGCTCATTTTTATTCATTACAGGGAATTGATAACATTGTCATCCTGAACCCTCTTATTTGGGTGTGTTTGATCCATGGGCACGTAACTGCCATTAGCTACTTGACCTGCACACACAGCAGAGGTGGTAGTGGCAACTGTTGTCATTGGTAAATACCACTTGTGGATATGGCCTGAGACTGGAAATTTAGCCCTAGTTCATGTAGCAACAATACCAGCTGTTGTGTGACAGCAGGCCTGTTTTACGTTGAACCATACCCTCCTGGACTGGCTTTGCTTTTCCAACATCTTTGGCATGGCAGAGTACCCCCATGCAAAGGTTGTTGGTGTAGTTTTGTGCTGTGCCCCAGGGTTCCCCTGCACAGCCCGTGCCGTGCCCCGTTGCCCTTTCCACTATCTGATTATCATGCTGACATGCACTGTGTAGTAGGTATGTCCCCCCCGCTTGCAATTAACAACTAGGCATTTTTGTTCCCCATGCCACTTACCCTGCATCTGTGTTGTATCCTGGTAGTCTGCACTGTCCTGTCCTTCAATCCCTGTGACGATCTCCTCTGGGATGACGGCTGCCACCTTTTCCTCCATGTGGTCCCGGGCCTCCTGCGGTGCTGGACTCCCACCTACAGTCTGCAGTAATGCCTTTCTGTTCCTTGCCATTTTTTCCTTGGTCCTGCGCTTGCAGTCATGCCAGCGTTTCTTGCACTCGGTGACTGTTCTCCGTACTTCTGCCACACTGTTGATCTTATTGACAATTTGTTGTCAAATTGCCTCTCTCCTACCAATTGGCAATTTAGAGGTGATAAATAGTTGATGCTGGTGTTCCGTCACCTCTTTAACCAGTATTTCATGCTCCTCTGCACTGAACTGACACTTCCTTTTCTTCTTCTCCCTCTCCTGGGTCTGGTGTGGGTCCTCCTGGCTGTTTCCTGGTCGGTCGTCATCTTCCTGGGGTCTGTCGTGGCTTCTGGGATCCATTTTGGGGCCCCTTTGCACATTTTGCTGTGTTTGCGCCGCTTTTTGACGCTATTGTGGCGAAAAATGGCACGTATCCGGTTTGCGATGTCGTAAACCGGATTAAAGTCATTTTCGCCACGTTAACATCGTTTTTCTTTACGCCGTGGCGCATTGGTTTGAGTAAAAAAAATGACTCCAACCAGTGGTTTGCGCCGCAGTATAAATTTGACGCCTGGGTGGCGCAAGGAAATGGCGTTAGCCGGCTTTAAACTTTTTGACGCAAAACTGCGTTGGTCCAGTTTTGCGTCAAAAAGTATAAATATGGCCCACTGTTTGTTATTGTTTCCTTGTAAAGGTTGTGCAGCTGCTGCTGGCGGAGGTGGGGCAGCAGTCCTCCTCCCTCATTGAGGAGCTGCCCTTGCATGAAAGCACAAAGCAGCCACAGCATGCATATGTCTCCAAGGTGGAAGAAGGGTAATTTTGGTTATGTTCAACTGGAGCTTTGCTTCTGTTGTATGTAAAGTTTCTCTGAAATTCACAAACATTCAATAGCTTTATACACTGTAACCCCAACATGCCAGTTGATATGGTTTGCTACCATTGTTCTAGATGCATGTAGCACCCTCCCACGTTTATTTTCCATCTCCTTTCCATTTGCCGTCCTGCATCTTACAAGTTGCTATTGGTTATGTATCATGACTGCCTAAGAATGAACATGGAGGGAACAGGTTGGGTGAGAAAATTAAAAATAATACAGATTTCTTTATCTCAGGTCATTAGACTGAGGTCTATCCTCATGTAAGACACCTCTTACAGGCTCAAACACTAGAGCAACAACCAAGGGAACTGTAACATTGTGTGTTCCATAAAGCAAGAATGTTCATGAGATTAGGCCAGCCCTACAGGCTCTGTACTCAATGCCTTCATATGAGCCATGAAGTGGCAGCCAAAAGAACAAGTTTTCAATGCAACACATCGAGTAATATCAGCAAAAAACTGTCCCCGGCTTTGATTTCAGAATTAGATATAGTATGGAAAAAGAATAATATTGGTCTGAATCATGTGTTAATTTTTCTTAAAGTAGGTAAACATGGGGCCAGAGGTAATAAACCATGCAGCGAGCTCAAAATGTGCAATTCGCAAAATCAAATGGTTTGTCACCTCAAGATGGATTTTTGTATTTCCTAACCCCATTTTGCTAGCCTTTCTGACTCGCAAAATGGGATTTGGGAGTGAATGATGGGGAACATTCCGAATCACAATTAGGAAGTGGTGTGAAAGGAGCGTCCCCTCATACTTGGGAGACGCAATGATGTGTGTTAATTGTTTGCAACTTCACTTGTCACAAACCAATGATCAGTTACTAATGTCTCAGAGAAGGTTGTAATTGATTTGCATGGGAGTAACAGGTACAGGTGGTGTTTTGTCCCAACCTTTTTGCTTCAGGTGTGGCTCCATTCACTGTAGTGTCATATAGTCACTAAGGACTGAATCTGGTCCAAAGATTAGATCTCTGCACTTTTCCTGGCTACTTTTAAGAGAGAGTGGGTCAGATTTAAGAAGGCCTACCACCTCCTGGCACCACATTACCGTCATTATTTTGATGCTAATGTGGCCCAACAAGGCTAAAATCGCCATGCCAGATTTACAAAGTGGCACAATGCATGCATTGCACCACTTTGTAACCCCTTGCACCATATTATGCCTGCACCAGGCATAATGTATGCAAAGGGGGCTATACCCTGTTGGGGGGGGCTGAAAAAATGGCGCAAAGAAATCTATAAGATTTCTTTGCTCCATTTCTTTCAGAATTTTTAATGCCTGCTCAGAGCAAGTCTTAAAAGGGGACACAACATTATTTATAATGGGCCCCTATGTACTATTCAGGGATAGCGCCAAAATTGTGGCGCTAACCCTGAATAGTACATCAATATCGTCAAAAATTTACCCTGTGCAATGGAGCATTGTATTTTAAATACGGCGCACACATGGTGGTGGTAGGGGGGCGCTAAGGTGCACAAGAAAAGTAGCGCTGCACTGGGCACTCTTCTAACATCTGCCCCAGTGTTCGTCAGTTCCTTACTGTACACTGTTAGGAGCAAAGTGTGCTTTGACACGTCTGGGGTTCCAGCATGAAGGAAAGGTGAAACCTACTAGAGCAACACAAAACGTACATAATGATGTAGACATATCTGACATATTCCATCAAGGTATCTTCCTGCTGTGTGAAAAAACACAGTACACCATTCACAGTTAGAAATGCCAGGCCATAATGCCTGTAGGAGAAGGGGGGTGTACTGATGGGCAGCCATGGATACATTGTGGTTAATATGAAATATATTTGATACACATCACTAATTACTACAGATCCCTTAAGTGCATGGCAAACCTATTGCCAAGGCTCCCTCACATGTTGACATTATGTGTTAAGATTTTATTTCTCGCCTGGTTCCATGGGTGTTGTGTGGGTGTTACTATGCAGCACCCAATGGTTTTAATGCAGTCCCAGATTTACCAAAAGTGGTAGACGTGGGCACCAAAACTGCCATGCCTCCCCAGGTGAGGCACAACAATGAGAAATATGTTTATTTCTTTCCTCAGGTTTTTCTCATTCTATGTATGTTGCATTCTGCAGCACGAACAGAAAGAGGAAAATGCCTCAGGGAATTGTTTTATGCAGGAAAGTGCCCCTTACAGCACAAAAACAATACTCCTTACAATGCAGGCACCCTTGCACCATGATGCAAGGGTGCCTGCATTGGCGCTAGGCAGCCAAAATGGCACCAGCACAGGGAAAAGTCACAAATGTGCTGTATTATTTTAAATATGGCACATTCCTGCCCTTTCCCTGTCACGCAGTTCAGCAATGTTCTTCTATATATGTCCCTACTTAGCCTCCCTCCTCTTTGTCCTTAAAGTCACACATTTTATGGAAACTGACTTTCAAATTTCAACTATAATTCTATACTATTGCTGAGCCTTTGTTAAAAGCACTTTGAACATAGGTTAAAGTACCTCTTTTTGATCAGTCCCTGCAGTTAAACTACTTAAGGTCTCCAGGCATTTTATTCCGCATTTTATTATTTTCCAATAGGCCATAACTTGATCAATATTAATTTAACTATTCTACTGGTATAATTGTTGATCATCAAAAAGCATTACAGATTTCCCTTATGTTCTAAGAAATTGAATCAGTCTCTCTGTCTAAAATCTCACTAACATTAATCTCATCACTGTAGTTCTCTGCAGGCAAAGTCAAAAAATGCCATTTTCCTCATACATATTCTTGTCTTGTATTTGTCTCAAAATAGCAATCTATGTTGCAGTAACCATGTGTATTTTCTTTAGGAACCTGACCACGGTCTGCATTGAATGATTAATTGCCAGTCCACTGCATTATGGTTCCAATTTAGGGCGTCATTTACTAAGAAGTGGCACAGCACAGCGCTGCACCAAATTTGGCAGGGCTGCGTCACTTCAGAAGCACAGGGATGTGCCGGATTCAATACAATATGGTGCACCTCTGTGTTTTCCCTAACTCTGGCGCTGAAATTAGTTGCCTAGCACCAACTCAGGCACCCTTACAGCATATTTCAATGATGCCTGCATTGCAGGGAATGAATTTTGTATGTGCAGAAAGGTCTCCCTTCCTGTACATGGATCAATCAATGATGGCAATTTTCTAGTCCTATGTGTGCTGCACAATGCAGTTTATGGTGCTGCCCCTGGTTTATGAATCCTCGTAAATCTGGTGTTAAGCCACAAAAAGTGGCTTAACACCGCATTCTAAATATGGGGCAGGGCGTTGCGCCACTGGAACGTCAGTAAAAGTGACGTTCCAGTGGCGCAATGCCCTTGTAAATGAGGGCCTACATCTTTTCATTTTTCACTTAAGTCTCACACTCTGCTTTGTAGTACATTCTCTGATTTCCCACCAGGTGAGTGCTTTTAAAACTTCACAATGATGGCATCCCCAGTAGTCCTCCACGGAATTCAGAATTATCCATAACAAAATTCTTAACGTTTCATTCACTTTTGCTATGATTTATCGATACACATTTACTCATCAGTGCATAGGACGAGAGCAGCCCAATTTTAATTTCTGATTTCACAGAGCTAACTTGTAAAAACAGTAATGAGAATAAAAATATCACTGACCTTCATCTCTGGTCTGTAATGGTCACATACCTGTCAATATCCAAACTGTGATCTCTTCGTCTCTTCCATTCTAATTGTGGTGTGAGTGTGAATATCAGAGACATCACAGTCACCAAGTCTACCTGTTTGGTTTCCATTTATGTATACATGGTCTGTCCTTTTACGTATTATTTCTTATGCTCCAATCCACCTTTTCTTTGTAGCTTGAAACTCTTTTAGAACCTTGACTTCGCGTTCCTTTTGCTGACTCTTAGAGGAACGCTGGAGCTCAAACGAGAAAATATTATATACCTGTTAGAAATGGGGTCTTTGGTTGACAGTCAGGTTACCCCCTGTTCAAGCAAGGACCCTCACTCTAGTTAGGGTAAAAGAGAATCACCCTCAGCTAACCCCTGCTTACCCCCTTGGTAGCTTGGCAGAGCAGTAGGCTTAACTTCAGAGTGCTAGGTGTAAAGTATTTGTACCTACACACACAGTAACTTAATGAAAACACTACAAAATGACACAACACAGGTTTAGAAAAATAGGAAATATTTATCTAAACAAAACAAGACCAAAACGACAAAAATCCAACATACACAAGTCAAGTTATGAATTTTTAAAGATTAAACTCAAAAATAGCGCTTAGAAACAAAAATGCTTCGGTGAGGTGTTAACACGGCGTCGTGACAGAGTCGTTCCCAACAAGACGACACCAGCAGCGCCGGACACGGAGTCGCGTAGACCCCTAAGTACAGTACCTTTGGTGAAGAGCGAAAACAAGTCGGCGCGCAAAGTCGGGGATCACGGCGTCTGTGAGGAGCGTTGAATCCGCGCACTTCGAGCGGTGTCGGTCACGACGTGGTGCGGCGACTTCCACGGAGTCGCGGACTTCAGCGGGGCTGCAGCGGCGTCGGGCCTGCGAAGAGCGTTGCGTTCCAGCAAAGGTCACGGCGTTGGGTGCAGGCGGCGTCCCCGGATTCAGCAGCGGCGTCGGTCCGGAGTCGTCTGAAGTCGATTTCCTTGGATTTCCACCAGCTTTCCTTTCAAGGGCCCAGGGACTGGATAGGGCACCACTTGTCAGAGCAGGAGTCTCTCCAGAGACTCCAGGTGCTGGCAGATAGAAGTCTTTGCTGTCCCTGAGACTTCAAACAACAGGAGGCAAGCTCTAAATCAAGCCCTTGGAGATTTCTTCACAAGATGGAAGGCACACAAAGTCCAATCTTTGCCCTCTTACTCTGGCAGAAGCAGCACTGCAGGAAAGCTCCACAAAGCACAGTCACAGGCAGGGCAGCACTTCTTCCTCAGCTATTCAGCTCTTCTCCAGAGGTTCCTCTTGGACCAGAAGTGTTTCTAATGTCTGTAGATTTGGGTGCCCTTCTTATAGCCATTTTAGTATTTGAAGTCACCTTTCTTCAAAGGGGACTCACACCTACTTGTGAAATCCTGCCTTGCCCAGGCAAGGTCTCAGACACACACCAGGGGGTTGGAGTCTGCATTGTCAGAGGCAGGCACAGTCCTTTCAGATGAGAGTGACCACTCCACCCCTCCCTCCTAGCAGAGATAGCTAATTAGAAAATGCAGGCTACACCCCAGCTCCCTTTGTGTCACTGTCTAGTGTGAGGTGAAAAATAACCCAACTGTCAAACTGACCCAGACAGAGAATCCACAAACAAGGCAGAGTCACAGAATGGTTTAAGCAAGAAAATGCTCAATTTCTAAAAGTGTCATTTTCAAACACACAACCTCAAAACCAACTTTACTAAAAGACCCCAAACTCCACATGTCCATCTACTCTCTAGAGGAATCTACACTTTAATCATATTTAAAGGTAGCCCCCATATTATCCTATGAGAGAGACGGGCCTTGCAACAGTGAAAAACGAAATTGGCAGTATTTCACTGTCAGGACATATAAACCACATTACTATATGTCCTAACTTATCCATACACTGCACCCTGCCCTTGGGGCTACCTAGGGCCTACCTTAGGGGTGCCTTACATGTAAGAAAAGGGAAGGTTGAGGCCTGGTAAGTGGGTACACTTGTCAAGTCGAATTTACAGTGTAAAAGTACACACACAGACACTGCAGTGGCAGGTCTGAGACATGATTACAGGGTTACTTGTGTGGGTGGCACAACCAGTGCTGCAGGCCCACTAGTAACATTTGATTTACAGGCCCTGGGCACCTCTGGTGCACTTTACTAGGGACTTAACAGTAAAACAAATATGCCAATCATGGAGAACCAATTACATACACATTTTAAACAGGAGCACTTGCACTTTAGCACTGGTTAGCAGTGGTAAAGTGCCCAGAGTAATAAAAACAGCACAATCAGAGTCCAGCACACATCAATAACCTGGGGAACAGAGGCAAAAAGTTAAGGGAGACCACGCCAAGGATGAAAAGTTTAACAATACCTATGGCATTTTTTCTGTTTCTTAAATGGATTCTTTCCTAATTGTAGCTAGGACAGTGCCCAATGCACTTCCAAACACCCACTCAATACTAACTTTGGACAATATAGGTACGAGAGCTGTCTCGGGCCAAGTACAGAGACAATTTCTAGCAGCAAAGTTGGCAGTACTCCGGCTGGGCTTGATAATTCAGTCAGCATAGCGTTGTAGCCCCTTTTGGACAGTTATCAGTGGAAACAATGCTCGACCAGATCCTCAAAGAGCTACACGCTATGAAAATCTCACAGGGGGAGGCCCATAAGGGACTTAATCAACAACTGGACCAGCTGAATTCCAATTTAACCCTCCTTTCTGCACGTGTCTCTCAGGCAGAACAGAGGGTCTCTGACTTGGAGGATTCCCAGTCTCGCTATAGCACAACAACTGATAATATACAGGCTGAACTTGAAGAGCTACAGCGAAAACTCGATGATGATGAAAACAGGTCAAGGCGCTCGAATCTGAGATTTGTTGGGATCCCCAAAAAGCTAAGAGAAACTGTCTCTGTAACTGAAGTGATATCAGACCTTGTTTATACATATGCTGTTCCTGAGAAACCTACAGCTAATGTGGATTTATCCATCATGCAGGCACACAGGGTTCCCGCAACAAGAATTCTGACCGCAAAATATCCAGGAACTATTTTGACCAACTTTGGGGACTACAGGATTAAAGATCAGGTCTCATCGCAAGCAATCAGAGCCAAAGGGTTCAACATAACTGACAATTTTAGTTTCCATATCTTCTCCGATATGTCCGCCACAGCAGCATACCGACGGCACGAATTTGTTAGTCTCAATGATGAGTTCAAGAAATATGGGGCTCCAGTGGGCATTGTGCCGCTTGCCAAACTATTGAGTTTTCACAACGGCCAAGCACATATTTTTCAGGACATTCAGCAAGCAAAGGATTACTTGGAGACACTTAGGAAATAGGCTTTTGCGAAAGATATGTTTTGCCTCTTTTTTTTCTTTCTTTCTCTCTCTCTTCTATCCTTTCTCCTTCCCCTTTCTCTGCTCCCTCCTCTCGCGATCCTATTCTTCAGATAGTTCTGATACCAAACATGGGGTTCTGCAGAGGGGGAGGGTAGGAGGGGGAAGCCAGGGCGATGTTGTTTTTTTTTCTTCTTGATAGTTATGTGATGTGCATTGGTGTCACATATGTGATCTCCAGGAGGTGTCAGTAGAGCGCAAGCAGACTGGCTCTATTTTGCCCTATCCAATTGTGGCTCTAGAGTGCCTTGTCAGTACACTCCTACTTAGGGGGGGTGAAGGGGAGGAGGAGGCGGAGGGTCACGAGCATGAGGAGGGGTCACAAGGATGCACAGTCATGATGGGTTTGGCCTCATTGGGGGGTGTGGGAGAGCACTATGTGGTGAGGGATTTCTTTCACTGGGTAGGGGTAAAAAAGCAGGTGATATTTGTGTAGCTTCAAACAGGAACTGGTCTAGAGCTATGGAGGTGAACGGGGAACCAACAAAGGGCTTTAGAAGCAAGGTAGCAGGTCTATACTAGTCTTGACTCACTCCCCTTAGGGTTAAACAAAAGGAATGACAAGGAATAATCTAAAAATAGTATTGTGCTACGTGAATGGGGCCAATAATAATGTGAAATTTCAAGCAATACTCAACTGGTTAAAGGTATCGCAGGCTCAGATATTTTTTCTTCAGTAAACTCATTTAAAATTCCAGGGGAAGCTGCCCAAACTCCCTAATTTCATTATTCAATCATTTTTTGCATCAGCTAACGCAGCAGTTTGGGGAGTAACCATTTTAATCACAAAGGACTTTACTGGGGTGGTCAAACAGATATTTAGGGACCCACAGGCAAGATGAATAATAATTAGTTCATCAGTTGCAGACCAGGATATTCATTTCGTGAGCTTCTATGGCCCTTTTGAAGACAACCCAACTTCTCTACAAGCTTTGTACAATCAACTGTCTGTACTTTCTGTTTTTTATATTATAGGAGGGGACTTTAATATTATGCCTAATATACAGATCAATACATCACGTAGAAATCAAAAGCAAAATAAACCGAGAGCATCTCAGTTGCTTGCTAAGATGATGTCGGACTTAGCACTGGTAGATGTTTGGAAGGCTGACCATCTTCAGACGAGGGATTTTACCTGCTTTTCTAAAAGGTTTAATACAGCTTCAAGGATTGATTTTATCTTAATTTCATTTGGTTTGGCAAAACAGGGATCGGGTATTCTTGCCAATCTGTTTTCTGATCATCCTGTCCCCTGGACTAGTGTTACTGAAGTTTTGATAAGTCCCTTTTCTTAGACGATGGTTGGGTTGCATCCTTAAAAGCATCAGTTACAGTTTATTTTTTAAATAAACAAAGACTCGCCTTCCCTTTTTGACATCTGGGAAGCAACCAAAGCCCATATACGAGGTGAAGCGATCTCTTATAAAGCTCATCGGGATACAGCAGTTAAAGAGAAAAAGCTCAAATTACAACAAGAATTTGATCAACCATCTAGGAGCAATCACAACATATTCAAGGGTCCGCTTCGAAATTCAAAAGGGTGCAGAATAGTCTCAGAGACTTTTATATATCACAGGAAATACTTAAATCTACATACAATTTTTCAGAAGCAGTATGAGGAGAATGAGCACATGGGGAAATGTTTGGCCTGGTCTCCAAAAAGAAATTCAAAATTTGAATTTGATTGAAGCTATATTTGATGCTGATCTAGACATCACGTGCACCAACCTGAAGATATCGAGAGGGTCTTCCTTTCCTATTATACAAATCTCTATACTGCCACAGCGCAAGACAATTTACCTCAGCTTATGCATTATCTGAATTCGTTGGAGTTACCAAGGCTTGACGGAGAGGCGCAAGTCCTGTTATTAGCTCCTATTACTTGCTCAGAAGTTAACAAGGCAATATGAGACGCATGGAGTGGAATGGCCTCGGGAGAAGATGGTCTTCACGGCTGAAGTATATGAAGTATTGCTGAGTCAAGTAGGCAAGATATGGTCAATTTATATAATGAAATACTTGAAGGAGTAGAAGTCCCACCCTCTTTTACAAGGGCCATAGTGGTTAGTTTTTTAAAGGAGGACAAGCCACCTGAGAATCCAGGCTCATATCATCCGATCATTCTCTTAAATCAGGATTATAAACTATTTACTAAAATTTTAGCAGTTTGAACGACACAGGTAGGTCAAGGGCTTATTCACGAGGACCAGTGTGTTTTTTTTTCCTGGCAGGCTATTGTCTGCAAATACAAAATTTTGGGTTCAGGCGATCGATCATTTTTCGCACAACAAATATCCATCAGCAATTATAATGCTTGATGCCGAGAAAGCATTTGACTTGGTCCAATGGGAGGTCCTGTTTACAATTTTGGAAAGATTTAGGCCCATATTTATATATTTTTAGCGCCACATTTGCACTGCTTTTAAATGCAAAAGCTGCGTAAACGTACAAAATACAATTGGATTTTGTAAGTTTGCGCTGCTTTTACGTTAAAAAGCAGCGCAAATGTGGCACAAAAAAGGTATAAATATGGGCCTTAGATTCCCAGGGAAGTATAATCAGACCCTGCGCAGCTTATACTTCAAGGCCAAAGCCAGGGTTTTTATCAATGCAAAAACAGCAGAAACAGTGCAAATATCACGGGGTACACGGCTGGGCTGCCCCCTTTCTCTGGTGCTCTTCACACTTTTCATTGAACCTTTGGCTTCGGCTATTTGGCAAGGTGATTCTATTTATCCTCCTATTAATCAGGCACCTAAACTCAAACTGTTCGCTGACGATATGATTCTTTATCTACATGCGGACTCATTTAATATAGCCAGAATCTTTGCAAAGATTAGGACTTTAACAGATCTTGGAGGCTATAGGATTAACCATTCAAAATCTGGGGCTCTCTTGTATAATGCTGAAACTTCGGTTCTGCCAGCTGGAAAATGAGTCCAGGCCCAGCTATCAAGTCCTATCAGATATCTAGAGGTATTTGTATCACATGATGTCTCTGATCTTTTTCAGCTGAATTACACAGTGGTTCTCAGAAAATCTCAAAATCTACTTCTGAAATGGAAAGCTTCTTCTTTGACGATCATAGGGCGAGTGGCATTAGTCAAAATGATGATTCTTCCCTTGTTTCTATTTGTTTTTTCAAGTATAATCATTAAAATTCCCCAGAAATTCTATAAAGATATAGGGGGTCATTACGACCTCGGCGGTCTTTTAGCAAGACCGCTGAGGGACCGCCGTGCGAAAGACCGCCTGTGCAAGCGGTTTGCCGCTCGGCATATTATGACTGTTGGCTGCTCTCCGTCGTTATTCCGACGGAGAGCCGCCAACAGCCATACTTGCGGGTGGCGGGGAAGTGGAGGTTGCTCCACCGTCACGCCAACAGAACACCGCCCTGCGAATCATGTCCTGTGATTCGCTGTGGCGGTGTTCTGTTGGCGGTGTGGTGTCGGCGGAGCTGCCCCCACGGCTCCCGTCCCCTCCCGGAGGATCGACGGACCAGGTAAGTCGATCGTCCGTTAGGGGATGGGGGTGGGGGGTGTTGTGTGTTGTGTGCGTGCATGGGGGTGTGCGTGTGTGTATGTAGAGGGGGTGTGTGAGTGCGTGTATGCTTGCGGGATTGTTGTGTGTATGGGAATGAGTGCGTGTATGGCTGTGGGTATGTCTGTATGGATGTGTGCGTGTATGTTTGAATGTGGGTGTGCGTGTCTGACTGTGTGTGTGGATGTAGGCATGTATGTCGGGGTGTGTGCGTGTGTGTTGCTGGTGCCTGCATGCGTGTCGGGTGTGTGTGAGTAATGTTATGTTGGGGGTTGGGGTGGGGAGGGGGGCCCTGCCACCTTTGGGGGGTGGCAGGGGTGGTGGGGGGTGTTGGGGAGGGAGTTGGGGTGGGGGAGACCCCTATCAGTGCCAGGGAAGGAATTCCCTGGCACTGATAGTGCTTACCGCCATGGATTTCATGGTTGAAACCGCTGGAAATCCACGGCGGTAAGCCGGGTCCAAATACCGCCGGCGGTATACTGACGGCCGCCGGGCTGGAGACCTAGGTCTCCAGCCCGGCGGTCGTCTCCACCCTGGCGGGCGTGACGGAGAACCGGCGGTTGACCATGGCGGTAACCGCCATGGTCATAATACACCAAGGTAAGACCGCCAGCCAGTTGGCGGTTTTACCGCCGGTTCTCCGCCATTCGCCAGGGTTGTAATGACCCCCATAGACTTGATAATTAAAGAATTTGTATGGGCCAATAAAAAACCTTGATTACAGCTCGAAACATTTGCTCTCACAGTGGAGGATGGGGGGCTAGCGCTCCCTAACCTCAAAACATATTATGAGGCCTCCTTTTTGGACTGGGCATCAAGTCCTACCATATCACCTAACTCCTATTTTTATAATAAATTCATGCTAAACGACGTGGCGCCCAGCTTCCCCAATTTCTTAAATTACCTTGTCTCCCCAAGTGTGTGAGATACAAACTCCCAGTAATTAATCGTGATAGGATTGTATCAGTAAAGGAGAAATATCAAATCCCAAATTTTCATCCGACATTCAGACTTCGAGATTCCTGGATGCTAGGCTTGGAAATAAATCAGGCGTATGTTCAAAACTGGGAGCAGGTGGGGTTTAAGAGCCTATCAGATTTTTTAGTAGGCATTTAAATCAAAAAAGACTTGTGCCCAGTGTCAAACCGAGAGGGGTACGATCTCAAATGATCTTAGGTTCTCCTTCACCCAAATCCAGCATTTTCTTCTAACTGCCAAGGCAAGTCAGGGGGATTGGCTCCATGCAAGTTTCACTTGCAAACATCTGGCAGAATTTTTGGGGAAAATATTTTTTGGGGTTAGCCCCGTAATCTCGGTTACTCTTACCCCTGAGCCGTCTGGAGCATTGTTCGGTATCACACAATTCCCATGTTTGTCAATCCGCGCAATGTAAATTTTGTTTATTGCATACCTTATAGCTAAATCTCTGATTTTTCAAGCCTAGAAATCGCCTGTACCTCCTACGTTTACAGCATGGGAAGCAAAAATGAAAGTCGGGCAATTGAAATAGAAACTATATTCTCAGCGGATAGGTGCTATGCTTAATATGAGGGTATTTGGGGAAAAACTAGTGATATGCGTGCAATGTAAGGGGGGAAAGCTGGCATCATCAGCCATTTGTTCTGAAATGAATACAATAGGAACCCAAATGAAGTGGGCACAGAAAGGGTGTAGCCACCTTCAGGGACAGTAGCCATTAGCTACTGCCCTCTGACCCCTGTAACGCCCCTAAATCTAGGATTTAAGGACTCCCATGAACCTAGCTCACTTGATTCCTGATGACCTCAAGAAAAGAAGAAAGAAGAAGGACTGCTAAGCTGACCCCCCCCCCCAGCAGTGAAGACTCCACGACAGCTGACTTGGATCCAGCCCTACTGGCCTGTCTGCAGCTTCAAGGACTCTGCTATCAAAATCGACGCATCCAGCAGGACCAGTGACCTCTTCAACCCTGAGAGGACAGCCTGCCCACCAGGGGACCAAGAACTCCCAAGGACAGCAGCCCTGTCCAGAAGAAACCCAACAAAAGCACCCCAGAATTCCCCCTGATCCGCAAGTCTTGCCCACTCTGCACCTGACGCCCACGACCCAATTCCAGGTGGCCCACCTGTCCAGAGCAGGTCCTCAGGCGTTTCCGACCTTGTGTCCACCCTGGGTTGACCCCTCCTGGCCAGCACAACGACACCTGCAGCCTAAATCAAGAGGACCCCCCTGACAGCGAGAGAACTGGTAAGAAGATTCCCGATGCCTAAAGCTACCCCTGCACCCGTAGCCCCCTAGCCTTGGGGAATCCGACCACCAGTCCAGCAGTATTCAGCAGACAGCCCTCCTCCTTGTCCAGCCTGTGGTTTCCTGGAACCGACCTCCTGGACTTAGCCTGCAGCATCTTGTGACCATCGGGGTCCCCCTATTAAAATACATTGGGAGCCCAACGCTGTGTTTGCACCCTGCACCCAGCCACCCCTGTGCTGCTGAGGGTGTGTGTTTGGTGCTGGCCTGTGACCACCCAGTGCTCATATGAACTCCCAAGATCTGCCTTCCGAAGTCAGGGGTACTTACCGGGTAGTGTTAGAGTTTGAAAATTGCTAATGAAAATTGTATGATTAACTGAAAGAAAAACATGCATTTAAAAGTGCAAGGCTGAAATAAAAAATTATGCGTACACTGATAATTAACACACATATTTCGAAAATGAAAATAAATCACTGTCTAATTAAATGTATTTTATGTATTACTAACTGAGAGTAATGGAAAAATAATAATGACATGTTCAGAAAATAAATAAGTTTGAGATTTATGAAATGTTGTACTGCACATTTTACTACGTTTTTAAACAGGCCTATGATAAGCTAATTCACAATGAAATTCTGTGATGCTTAGAAATGTTGATGGCAGTGGAAGGTTTCCGGTCCTTTCTGAAACATCCTGTGTGATCTAATGTCTGAGAGCAATGTTCTCATGCTGTAACTTTTATAACATTTTATTTAACTTGGTGGAGGATAATGTTCCACGGAAAACAATGGCTTTCCGTAGTTTTATGTAGTTGAAACATTTTGGGGGTGATTCTGACCGCGGCGGACGGCAGTCGCCGCCCGCCAAGCGGTTCCCGCCGAAAGACCGCTCCGCGGTCAAAAGACCGCGGCGGTCATTCTGGCTTTCCCACTGGGCTGGCGGGCGACCGCCGAAAGTCCGCCCGCCAGCCCAGCGGGAAACACCCTTCCCACGAGGAAGCCGGCTCAGAATGGAGCCGGTGGAGTGGGAAGGTGCAACGGGTGCAGTTGCACCCGTCGCGAATTTCAGTGTCTGCAAAGCAGACACTGAAATTCTTTGTGGGGCCCTCTTACGGGGGCCCCTGCAGTGCCCATGCCATTGGCATGGGCACTGCAGGGGCCCCCAGGGGCCCCACGACACCCCATACCGCCATCCTGTTCCTGGTGGGTGAACCGCCAGGAACAGGATGGCGGTATGGGCTGTCAGAATCCCCATGGCGGCGCAGCAAGCTGCGCCGCAATGGCGGATTCCCATGGGCAGCGGAAAGTCGGCGGTACACCGCCGGCTTTCCGCTTCTGGCCGCGGCTGTACCGCCGCGGTCAGAATGCCCGGCGGAGCACCGCCAGCCTGTTGGCGGTGCTACCGCCGGCCTCCGCCATGGCGGTAATTACCGCCAGGGTCAGAATGACCCCCTTTATCTGTGCAACAAAAACTGGCAATGACAGTGGAAGAAGCTGAACCAATGAGGGAGAAAAATGAAAACAAGACTGGAAGTAAGAAAAGTTATTTTGGTGTAA
The DNA here is from genome assembly GCF_031143425.1 of Pleurodeles waltl. Taxonomy (NCBI): domain Eukaryota; kingdom Metazoa; phylum Chordata; class Amphibia; order Caudata; family Salamandridae; genus Pleurodeles; species Pleurodeles waltl. The sequence goes on along the minus strand of NC_090444.1, from coordinate 631,146,017 downwards.
TTGGTTCTGTCCTAACTACCTCATAGCCTGACCAGTGGTAGAATAGCTGGTTATTTTCTGGGGATTTAATATAGCAATGTTTAGGTGATTTCAGTCAGATGTATTCTTTGCTGAAGCAGATTTATTCTCCCTTGCCCAACTGCAGACTTATTTTCTTCCTTGCTGAAGAGAGACTTATTTTAGTTGCAGTTACTGTCTGTGCTGTATTAAAATGTTCATTTATTTCAGTTAGTGAAATAATGTGCTATGTGCTACTTACAGTTCAGATGCATTAAGGCCAAATATGTCAGGTGATTACCCATTAAATCAAACTTCCACAGGAACAGATGCCTTTTACCCTACTCCCTCCAACAGATGAGTACTCAGACTTTACTGATTATCTGGACCCTGCATCTGCTAGGGGGAAAGGGGAATGGGAATAGAAAAAACAGAGACCACCTCCAGAACCAGTTCCAGCCTGTTTCCCCCACTTGAAGAGAGTATATTCAGTGTGTGCTTCTGTAACCTGCACCTTTCTTCTTATTGGGATTTCTTTAAAGGAAGGACCTGCAGTCGGGTGATAAGAGCATAGATAAGTACATTCCTACTGCACATTCAACTGTTCAACCATTTACATTCACCCAATTCTATTGTTCTCCTAACCTGGATCTTTTGAGAGACTAGCCTCTCTGTAAGAAAACAAAGTTAACTTAATATCTTCTTTTCTCCAGGAGTAAGTGGTATCCAAGGTTATCTGAGGAACAGTTCTAAGGTTCACAAATATACAAACTACTAATGTATTTTACAGGAAATGAAAACTCCTTCTCAAGGTTCTGTTTTCTCAATCACAGTCTCTAGGAATTAATCTGAGCACTGAGGTTAGTCTCTACGACTGGCAAGTCTGCAAGGTGAAGAGTTTTTGAACATATCTGTACATATATATATATTGGCAAGTCTGGAAATCATACAAAAGGATTCCTTACTGCAGTTGTTTGAAGCTCTGTTAGCCCAAAATAAATTCTCCTCAGAAAGCCGATAGCCAGTTGTTGGAAGAAGGAAGCAATTCAGCTTCTCCAGAAGGGAAAAAGTAGCTGGTGTGCACACCATAACAAGAAAAATAATTAATTACTCAAAACTGGAAGAATTCTTTATGAAATGAAGCGCCTCAGGAACACTGCTCATTCTCCTCAGGATGACAGTTGAAGTGCACAGCTCCCAGAGAGAAACAGCTGGAGGGAAGCTTCAGCATTTGACTAAGGTAGAAACACTAGAGCGCTGACCTTCCAAGTATTTGTGGCCACCATCTTGAGTGGCAGTTAAATCTGAAGAAGCTAGTTCTATGAACAGCCTCCGCAAGAGCCACCGGGAATGAGGACGCTGCTGCAGCCAACGTGACTACAAGGAAAAGGGGAATCGTTTTTGCTGAGGGAAAAACTTAACAACACTGGCAATAGTTTTCCTGACAAAATGTTATTGAAATGTTTCCCTATATGTCACTGTCCACTGAAGACAACCAGAAGATGCTCAACTGAAGAAGACTTTGCTGCCTGTTGAACCCATTAAGGGTTCAGCAAGCAGATATGTGCATGTGTCTTTCTTGTAGGTTTATATGTTTTCATGTTTTTCTCTTCTAGAAACCCAACTGCTATTTTTGCTAGCCAATAGATGGATGTTTTCCAAAATAGTTTTTGTCTTCTTTTCCTTTTTGTGTGAAGCCAAACATGCTTAATCTAATTAGGGTAATAGTTAGACTGTCACATTCTGAATTTGGCTGCGCACAATAACTGATTGTTAATAGTACATTTGTGTTATTTCAATTCATTCAATCCCAACAGATATTTTATATTTGTTGTTATTCTGTATTGTGATTCTTGAGTGCCTAATAATTCACATTTTGTCAAAGCTGAGATTCTTTAGATGGTTTGGTCAACCTGTGTTATTCGTGTATCTTTATAATTTGGTTTTGCGCTTGATTTAAGTGATCTTAGCATTGTTAATCTAAAAGGCAATAAATGTTTGGACGTTACTAAAATAGTGTGGTAATTCATGGCCAAATAGATCATTATCTGTTTAAATTATTGACTCAAGTGTTGATTAATGATGGTATTGTTTGGTTTTGTTTATTGCTGACTTCATTTTGTTCAGAGCCAAACACTCACACCTATTTAAGTTCAAAGGTTCATTAGACTTCATGAGGCTAGATGGTTATTTACCGTTATGTATCCCCTTATCAATGAATTATCAAAACAAATATAAGGTAGGACGCTCCGACAGTGGCAGATCTGTTACCAAGTGCGCCTAGTCTCCTTAGAATCCCATTTTATATCCAACACCTATTTTGACCTCTGCACCCGGCCGGCCCCATTGTGATGTGGTTGTATGTTTGAGGTCAACCTGAACCTTGACCATTGGGCATCCTAACTCCCAGAGACTGTCACTGTAAGTTGAGTACTCACCGCAAAACTGCAGTAACACTTTCCCCCCAGGACTGTATTGAAAATTGCACTGTCAACTTTTTAAAAGTGAAAAGTGTTACTTGCCAATAAACAATTTTCTTTGCCAAATATGAACAAAGTGTTATTGAGACATATGCTTGACATTTACTTGCTAACGTACTTACCTGCAGAAAGATCCTTTTGCTTCTAGAAATAAAGTACCAAAATATATTTTTGCTATATAAAAAACAATTGGCCTGGAGTCAGTCATTAAGTGTGTACCTCATTTATTGCCTTTGCGTGTACAGCAAATGCTTTACACCGCCCTCTGATATAACTGCTCGACCACACTACCACAAAAGAGCAAGATTAGCATTATCTACTTTAGCCTCTGTTAAGCCTATGAGGATCTCCTGGACTCTGTACACACTATAACTCATTTGGATATAGTATATACAGAGTTAGCTTTCTACACTGTCTCACAACATTGTAATTATTTTGAGCCACCTTCAGCAATCTTTGAGCCTGAGAGCGAAACACTGAAATAGCGAATCATGTATTGCAAGCATGTTATCCTTATCTCATTTAGCCTGAACAACTTACTACTTTAGACAAGTGGCCATAGAACTGCTCCTCACCACTGATGGCACATTGATCCATTTCTCTTCTTTATTACATTATCAGCTTGACTGGGCAAGAAGTGGCCTAACCCCTTTGATATATCTCTAGTTTTATAGACTTTTTAGCTTTAAGGTGCCCAAATAATAATACAACTGTTGATGCAGATATGCTAATTAGAAATTATTAATGAATATTTATGTGTTTTGAATAACAAAAAGCTCGTAAAGAAATTAATAGTAGAGAAAATAATGTGCACGTTTAAAAATGTGCCCAAGGGGTATGGCAGCCACTTATGCAAAAGTTGTACTAAAATAACAAAAAAATTGTGAAATAATGAAAATATGTAAGAATAATGTAGCAATATGTCATATTGAGATGTATAACCTATGTTTTGCATTAATTTGTAGAATTAACTCAGCTGAAGTTATGGCCTAGTCTTTTCCAGCCAGGCCTCACACAAGAAGCTGAATTTCTAGAGAACTGCAGAGAAGCAGGTGCATGGCCTCACCCTGAACCACCCCATGTTAAAGTTGCTTAGCTAGAGTTTTGTGCAGTGTACCGACGGACAGGAGATGATGAAGTCAATTGGATACAATTATGTGTATAGTAGGCTAAATGTACTTTCCCAGGATTTGAACAATGGGAGCACTGACTGAAGAGTAATATGCAACATTTTCCATATCTGAAGAGCCGGATGATGAAGACATCGTACAGAGGACCAAATCGTGAACTGTGAAAGAACAAATATTAAAACTCATAGATTTGAAAAATTTATATTATAATTTAGAGTCGTATCTGCCAATTGACCGACCAATTGGGAATTAGGGGGATGGACTGGAAGACTCTAATAAAAAGTAATGACAAGGCTTATAGCTAAGACGCGGTTTGAGATTCTGTCATTGGGCTCATACACTTGAGAGACTGATACGTTGCTGATCTATTTGATGACCTGACGACAAAGACTGACTTTGTTGCTGATCCATTCTGTGGATAGGTAGCTATGAAAATGTGACTGACTAACTTTGTGCCTTTTCTTCTTTGTACCAACTGAGCTGTTTTATAGTTTTCCTCTTAGCTAGATGTTTTTCCAAATTCACGTTTTTCTAAGTTGTTTTGCATGAAGTCCCACATGCTGATGCCAATCTGGGTTAGGTAAGGGATTTTTGGGTGACTTGACAGTGACAAATGATTGACGGACTGGTTTGCTGAACTCTGCTGTTAATACTGCTATATTCATCTTTTTGGCTCATGTTGAAGTAATCGAACATATGTTTCCTCAAGTTTTGATTAGATTGTGTTATTGGTGGTTGCTAATAAACTAATTTTGAGCTGATTAAATAAAGTTTGAATTAACCAAATGCATTAGATTTGTAAGTAACAGGGAAATAAAAACGCTTATTGAGTTGTGGTATTCATGAAATGTTGGTTATAATTGTTGATTAACTAATGATTCTTTTAGTGGTTATTGATTGATTACATTGATTATTGATGCCACTGATCACTACTTGATCAGGATACTCCATGCGATCCAAAAGGTTCATCGGCCTATACTCGTCCCCTTGTAAGTTTACATATTAAGGACCAGGCGCGTTAGCACAACCCAAACCATTTTACTTCAGCATACAGCATATTTTATCCAATTAAACATACATCACGTCCAGCATTACCACTTTGTCTCTTTTCCTTATCCCTGTCAATGAGGGACATTGAGGTGAGCAACTTCCTGACGTAGGTCCTTCAAGCCCTAATTATCTATAGAAAAAATCTTCTTTAAAAACCTCATTCCCTCCTCATAGGCACAAGAGGGCCTCCTCTTGGAAAAACGCCCTGTTTTTATGTCTTACTCATGGCATATTCTTGGTGCAGTGAGCACCCTCTCTCAGGTAAGGATAATGTTATTTTAAACTTTATCTCTTAAACGGGAGCCATGCTGTTGGAAAGTTCATTTCTCTGTAGTTCACTGCTGAGATGTGGATACTGCAATACAGTTACTCCTCTAAGGTTGACACCGATTTTAGTACAAGTACTCTGCAGAGGCTTCTTTCTGTTTATATTTTGATGTTTAGCACTCCTTTCCCTGCTGCTAAAATCATTTTATGACTCACTTCTTTGGAGAAAGGTAATGACATGTACTTTTTTCGCTCCAGGTTTTATGAGGATCCCCATTTTGCGAGGCACTGCTGACTCCTCTATACAACAGAAACTCTGTGACATCACAATTGGGCCCCTCTGCGCATCCTGGAATTGTGAGCTGCATGATGGCATTGAGAGACTGCTTTATTAAATTTCTTCTGAAAGATTAGTTAAGCGTCTGTTTCAGTGGAAGCTCTTTTGCTTTATCCTTCAATAAGGCTATTTCAGACTGTGCTCTTAGAGAAGGAATCACCATTATGTCTGATAATAATCCTTCTCCACCTCACAAGGGGCCAGATGTACCAAGCTTTTTTGTGCTTGCAAACAGCTTGATTCACAGACTTGGGCAAATGTGGATGACCTCTGGCAGTGATGGTCTTGTACGTGGCGGCTGTGACCGCCATTTTCTGCAGTCTTGTTCACTTGACTCCTTGCACTTTTGCCTGCAAGACCTCCACTACATGAGCTGCTGTGTGCTGGCTATGGAAGCCATCATACTACATCCTGATGATAGAGCCCAGGCTTTCACACAGGAAGAGCTGGAAAATCTGGTGGAGGAGGTCCTACCCCTCCACCAGCTTTTCCTGTATGAACAGCTATAGGGGCACCAGAGGAACAGGTGAGTCCAATAGCTCAGCCATGTGTACTTGGTGTTGTGTGCGATGATGAATTGGCCATGTGAACTGTTGTTGGTGTAGATGCATGTATGTGGCATGCCATAGAGGTGTGTGGGCAGGGAGGATGGGTATGTGTGCCCACTTGCTGTTACAGTTGTGTCAACTACTGTTGGTATGGTGCATTTGTACATGACTTTCTCCTTTTATCTGTGTCTTCCATGCAGGTGAGCGCCCATCAGAAGAAAGGGATCTGGTGTCCATTTTCGAGCAAGTGTGGACTCTGGGAACCCATTGTCGCAAGCGGTGGGAGGACCTGAGACGCTGGGCCCGGAAGAATGCGGATGCCCAGCTGGGATGTCCTCCCAACGAGGCAAGTTTGACTGGTATTTATCACACTGATCAATCATATTGCAGCTTCCTGCTTTGTCATGCTTAAAATGCTTAGAAAAACGTTACCTTTCCTTCCTATGTCCACTTGCAAAATGGGTGCTCAAGCTCTGATTACAACCGAATTAGACTATGGCAAGTCTTTATCTCTAGATCTGCATGTCATACAAAATTCCGCAGCTAGACTGATTCTGAGGCTAACATGTCACCAGTCAGTGTTCAGACACCTAAATGACTTACAATGGCTTTCCACTGGCAAGCGTTTTACCCTTAAGGCCATGCGCATTATGCATGCAGCGTTTCACCACATCAGTCCACTGTCACTCTGGTGAAGAGCCTTGTCCAATTTCCATCCAGATCCCAAAGATCCTCCAGCGCCTTTCATATCTAGGAAGCCTGATTCAAAAAGTGCTTCATGCTTGTTCGCAACTTGGGCATGCTTAGGAGAGTTTAGGTTGTGCTTTCAGTCAGAGTTCCATGTGTGTGTGAGCGCAATACTGGGCTGGAAATGTTGTGTTATCATTCTTTTCAGTTCACAGTGTTTGTGCACATGCCACCGCATTGGATTGTGTGTTAGCGATTTGTTGTGTGTTTTTGTTACTTTCTGCCCATGCTTGTATATGTTGTGGGGTTGAAGGAGAGTTGATCAGTATAGCTTTCTGTGATTTGTGTATGTAGGTGAGTCCTCAACCTGGAACTGCTAGGACTTTGGGCCAGAATTAAGAGGCCCTAGCGCCACCTTAGTTCCGTCATAGCATCATTTGTTTACACTAAGGAGGAGCTAAAGTGGCTATTTACAAAGTGGCACAATGCACGCATTGTGCCACTTTGTAAACCCTAGCGCCACATAACGCCTGTGCCAGGCATAATGTATGCAAGAGGGGGGGCGTGCCCCGATTGGGGGGCCGAAAAAATGGCACAAGGAAATCAAAGAGATTTCCGTGCGCCATTTATTTTGGCCCTTTTAACGCCTGGCCAGACCAGGCATTAAAAGGGAGCATGCTGTTGAATACAATGGGCCCCTATGTACTCTACAGGAGTAGCGCCAAAAGTTCGGCGTTTCTCCTGCAGAGTACATCAATAGCATCAGGAATTCTAACGCTATTGCCCCCTACCCTACGCCATGGTGCGCCGTATTTTAAATACGCCACACAAATGGTGGCGGTAGGGGGGCGCTAAGGGGCACAAGGAAAGTGCAGCACCACTTTTCTTAAATCAGCCCCTTTGTTTTTGTGATCTTTGATGTCCCCATGAACTTGCCATCTGACGCCTATTTCCATTGCCAACTCCAATCTTTGAATTTGGGATTCTATTTCCTGAAGGGTAACTTCATGATTGCCATAGGATCTCAGGGGCAAATTTAGGACGTCCCAAGGGCGTATGTAATATAAACTTGATTTTTTTTTTATTTATGGAAAAGACAAGTACATGCGCGCACACACACACACACAGACGCCAAAAAGGTCAAAGGTCACTTGGACTGTATTAAAAGAAATAGGAGTCAGATTATCGGTTTCCAACAAGCACGACCTCTACTGACCTACACCGGCTGTGTACTGACGCTGTTGCAGTGATTAACTGAGAGCATTACAAGACATCGGAAATATTTTGTACCTAGCGTGGACCAATTTCAATGCTAACAGCCAAAATGTTCCTACAATAAATGTTCTGATTGGATGGTTAATTTACTGCAGGAACACAATTCTGAGACCTCTGACTCACGTCCTGGTGGTGTCTGCGTTTACCGTCAGCCTGCTGGGATCAGCTCCAGACAATGAAACTATAAGATTAATCACTCTTAACTATGAGCAATTTGAAAGCTAATCAGTGGCTCATTGTAATTATGAAAAACTCATAAGATATTTCTTTCCCTAATATTCGGCGCTGAAGAATTAATTGAGGTATAGCATATAACTGCACAAGTGTTGCACATTACTGTAAAGATTAGCTTGCTCATTTTGCACTGTGCACTGAGGAGGACACGTGTAAGACAATAATGTCTCCATTGAGTCTGGAGGAAGACATGCCCACTCATGTTTGTAGAACTCAACGAGAGCAATCCGAGAAATAAAGCTATTTTTCAATTGTGTGATCATATACATTGTTAAATTCATGTTTTCCAAACAGGCCCTAAAGCTGACTGGTTATCTACCTATAAATCGATAGTTATTTTATGTCGTTTTATATAGTGCATTGGTAACCGACAGGGTTTCCCAGTACTAGGCATGTATAGTAAGGCATCAAAGGACAGTGTATCAGTAATTAAGCTAGAACATCCAGGTCTTTAAAAGTTTCCTAAATACAATGATGGATTGACACATTTTTATCGAAACGGGCATTCCACAGCTTAGCACCCAGGTGGGAGAAAGAATGGCAGTGCTCATGAGTTTTCCTGAATCTGGGAACCGTACTTGGATTACAGCTGCTGGATCGGAGGGAACGGTTGGGACAGTAAAGTGTGATTGAGGCCTTGGAGGCCCCAAGATACAGAATGATGCCATAATCCAGTCTGGACAGAATCATAGCCCGAATTACCTACCACTGGTTGGGCAGAGACAGGCAATAACCAAAGAATTTTGTTTAGCCACCTTAAGACACCAAAACAAGTAGAACTGTCCTTAGAAATTTGATCTTTCTTTGAAAGCTCATCAGCAAGTCAGAAACCCAAGTTCTTGACCATGGAGACAGTTTAACAGGAGGAGTTCCAAGGATATCTGGCAAATTATGTGGACCACAGAGATGAGAGTTATTGCCCACTAACCGAAACTCTCTGCCTTGACTCCTTTTAGTTTTAGAGATTTGTAGTTCATCTAGGTAGCCACTTTCAGAAGACAGATTTTTAAAGTGTCCGAGCTGTGGTCTTCCTTAGGTGTGAGGGAGTAGATGATCTGTGCGTCATCTGCATAAGAGAAAGAAGCAATACTACAGCTTTCCACAATGTCTGCCTGGTAATGTGCATAAATGTTGCATGGCATAGAGCTAAGGGCCAACCCCTGGAGTACACTTGAGGGAAGGGGATGGAAACTAAAGGTGTGGTGGTTGACAAAGACCTGAAACGTCTGATCCTGTAAAATGTACTGCATTTTCCACTGAAGGACAATACCAAACAAAATGTAAAAAATATATCCCATCATATTTAAAGTAGAAAAAAAACATGTATACAGTTAATAAAGCATTCTAAAAAAATACAATTATTGTGCCTACACCCTCAACAAAGAAGATGCCCATCACACTGCCAAAAAAGAAAAACAACTGCAATAAAAGTGGGAAAAAGTATTCTAAAACCTTTGAAACTATGAATGAAAAGAAATACTAATCTTGTGTACTACACTCGAAAATAAATCACCTATACTATGTTTCATATAGCTACAAGAGGGAAGACAAGAAAACATTCTTCAAAGAAGACAAACAGAAAAAAGATATCCCTAACCTGCATATTTTTCAAGCTTCATAAGACAACTACGGTAAAATGCAAGTGGGTATTAGAAAAATAGATGTATGTATCCAATAGTATTGATTAATATAGAACACAGAATACTAGACTAGAATTATTGTGATGTATTTAAATCAAATACTGATCCCAACATGTCCAATGTATTCACCTTCACTGAATCCTAGAAAAACAAACCCCTTATAGTTCTAACCTACCTAAGCTACACCTACAGCAATGAGCACAGTAGCAAAGAACATAACCAATTTAGGTGAACTAAATACTATTCATATCCCTGCTGTTGAATATGCCCCCCTGTAAACAATCAAGTGGAGAATGCAATTTAGTACAATCACTTTCCAAATATGGCAGAGATTGAGGCCTGCAACACAATGTAATACTTGAAAGAAGCTTCTGTCAATTCCACTGCTCCAGGTCGTACCATGCTGAAAGACTATGCATATACAACATCAATACATGTTATAGACCAACTACCCTCTGAGTCCAACCTCAAAGAGGCTATCTTTAGGAACTAAATAACATAAAGAATTGGTAATCCAGCTACTAAGACCTTTGCTGACATATACATCCATCAATACATAACACTAACCCATACAAAAGAGAATTTCATTTAATTAGACCATTTAATTAATTAAAAGAGAATAATATTTTTTGCAGTAGCACAAATCCTCTTCCCTCTAACTCAACCACACATCTGGATTATGGATGAAAACTTTGAAACTTATTTATTTGCTCCTGTTCCTATGCTGCCGTCTGCTGCCTTTCCGCTTCTGTAGGTGAAGTTCCTCGCTGGCCAAAAAACATCTCCAGTGCATCCTGCAACCCTCAGCTCACCAACAGAGAGACATCTTGTTCTGATAAACAGAGGGTCCCTTCTATAGCTGGCTTTCTCCATACCACTCAGCCAAATGGCCCAGTGTTAAAAGATGCCCAGCAGAGAGCAGCGACAGGAGACATTCCCTTCAGGTCATTGGGGAGCTGGGACTAAGAAGGATTGTGCGTAATGGATGTGCTGATACCAGAATTGGTGGTAAGTGGTATAACTGTCTCAGGAAGACTTTGTTTGTGATCTATGAGGGCACTAAGCGGTAGGTAAATACTATACAGGGAGCGCAAGTATCGCCCAGCAGGTTAGTGGAAGATCGACTTTTGTGCTTGCAATTTGTTGACTTTGAGGCTGTGCTGTTTGGCTATTTGCAATCTACCCCCAGACACAGCGACGGCCACTGATAACAACAGTTGTCTACTGCATCCAGCAAAGACCTTAATTTAACACCTGACAAATTTCTCTTCACTATTTGGTCGCAGTATATTAACACAGGTTAACAGGGTCTTAACCTTAATAAGGTCTCAATGAGGTCCCAAAATTAAAAGATAAACTCTCGAAAAGCTTTTAAACTTTGTTGGTCAAGGAGACGGTTCCTGGGGGTATGTGATTGTTCAAATGGAGGGAAAACCCCAAATTACATCTTCCACATTATCTCTCTCAGCTGAAGTTCAATCCATTCCAACACAAATAAATGTGGCTGAACTCAATGACATTGGTCATGGTCTGACTCCAACTGGTGAAACTAGTCAGCTGATATCCAGACAGACAAAGCAGCTCTTAATTCAACATTATTTTCATTTAGGGGTAAGTAAGAAAGATAACATTGACCCCAGCTATCTGCCGGTCAACTCATTGCCCATTTTGATCATGACTGAGGCTATCATTTCAACACTTAAGAGCCCCCCAGCACTTTCCACCACTTCTATTAGAATGACCGCTCTGATGGACACCATACTGATTGATCTAAAATCATTAAATGGGAACTCAGATAGTGACTCAATATATGGGTTGGATCCACTTCTTGAGGATGGCAATCCTGAAGAAAAAGTTATTACTCCTCCATTTGATTAAAACTCTCTGGCAAGGTCTTTCAACAACTACAACTTATTGGCAGAGTTAACTGGATTAAGGGGTCTATCTCCCATCACCCCACAACCAAGTTCCATACCACAGCTAATGAGCCTGTACTTCCACCGATTTAAAAAAAAAAACATTACATCAGTAAATCCAATTCTACAGCAATGGCGGCAATAACCACTACAGTATCCAATGTGATACCTTACTTAATCACTCAATGTTCCTTATGGATCAAACTGCCCCACTAAAAGATATGAAAAAAGTTATTTTAGGCTTTCGTAATGACTCCTAACTTTCTTTGAGCTTGAAGAAGGCATTACTAAACATGGAATCTCACAATGTGAATTTATCACTTTTGGACAATATAGTTGATCTACTGCAACTTCTTCCTGGGAAATTCGACACAAAAAATCCAGATAACCAAATAGCCACAATGCGTCTACCTGCTCAAGCTTCTCTCACCCCAGCAACATGCAATATTACCCCAGGTATAACTTTGTCTTGGAACCACTCAAAGAACCAATCTCAGCGCATGCCAGGTCATGTCAAGTACGAAGGACAAACCCATCAATCAAATCTTTCAATAAATGAGCATTTTGGAAATTATACATAATTGTACTTACCCTCTGGTGCATTAAGAGATGAACTTCAGTCATATACCAGTAAGCGTATAGAAACTAAGGAACTTCACAAAAAACAGTAACTTCCAAGCGTACATCAACTGTAGTCACACAATTAACTGAAAATCAAATCACATTCTGCCTTTCTCCAATATGTAGACAGGAAGAACAAAATCATGTGGCTCAAAATAACATACTGGCAACTCAAATGTATTTGACAACCAAACGTAATCTGATTGGAGGGAAGGGAGCCTGAACAGCCCAACAATAGCAACAGTTGTGAATTAGGGAATTGATTGGAGAATATCTAATGCACCTGCTTGCTATAATCAAACTACATCAAATAACCAAGATCCATTATTAAATACTGCAAGACAAGAAAGTGCCTTCAGTGAAAATCACCCCAACAGCAATGGAACAACTACGTCTAGAGAAAATAATAGCAGACGGATTTGCTTTCCTCACCAGTGCATTAGCGAGTATTCAACCCACCACGTCGTCAAACATTGAAGTGCTATCTAACCAATTATGATTATAACCTTATTAGAAGATTAGAAGAAAGTATTCTAGAATGAAACACACTTTCAAGCTTACCTGCTTCCTTTATCGGAAATTGAGGAATCCATCCTACTATGCCTGATGACAAATCAGACATCAAATCATCTCTATGGTCAGAATGTGCCATTTTAGTTTTCACTTCATGTTATAATTCAGAAGGTTATCATGACATCCTAAATAGCCAAACTATTCTGAAAATTATGAAATCATTTTCTGGAAATGAAAGATATCAAGTCTAGTGACCTGACAAGCGTTAGGTTTATTCACTGTTCAAACACTACAGACGAGACCACAAGAATCACTTGGTCATCAGACACTATCAGGTGTAAGATCTGGACCAGATGACCAAAACTGGCAAGTTTGGGCATCGGTGTTTCAAAAGCAGTCAAGTATGAATATCTTGGCATTTTAAGAGTTCCAGTACATCACAAAGCTCAATCTCTACCGTCACTATTCTAAATAAATCCTTCAAGGGCTGCCTCTGAGCGCCAGATAATTATTTGAACTTCACCAGATCAATTTCATATTCATGTTTTTTAACTGCAAGGTTGCACAGGTTGAAAGACTCCAGCTCACACCCGGGTGAACTTTCAGTCTACTCTTGAGATATTGTTGCCAATAGAACCACACAGGTACCTCCTCAGACAAAACTTCAAATCACCATCTGGTGTGTCTACAAGAAACAGGGAAACTGGAAAACTGGACTGCTTGGGTGTATACAGTTTTCACACGTGTGAATGCTGAATTTATTACTATTAAATATTCATGTAATTTGGATTATGAATCTGCATAGAATTTTTCTAAACATAGAAAATAATGTACGACTTGGGAAATGTGCCCACTTGATTAATCACGAAGGGGGTGATTCTGACCCCGGCGGTTCACTACCGCCGGGGCCAGGGTCGGCGGGAGCACCGCCAACAGGCTGGCGGTGCCCCGCAGGGCATTCTGACCGCGGCGGTTTGGCCGCGGTCAGAAAGGGAAAACCGCCGGTCTCCCGCCGGTTTTCCGCTGCCCTGGGAATCCCCCATGGGGGATTCTGACAGCCCATACCGCCATCCTGTTCCTGGCGGTTCTCCCGCCAGGAACAGGATGGCGGTATGGGTTGTCGTGGGGCCCCTGGGGGCCCCTGCAGTGCACATGCCAATGGCATGGGCACTGCAGGGGCCCCCGTAAGAGGGCCCCACATTGTATTTCAGTGTCTGCAGTGCAGACACTGAAATACGCGACGGGTGCCACTGCACCCGTCGCACCTTCCCACTCCGCCGGCTCAATTCTGAGCCGGCGTCCTCGTGGGAAGGCTCTTTTGCACTGGGCTGGCGGGCGGCCTTTTGGCGGCCGCCCGCCAGCCCAGTGCAAAAGCCAGAATCACCGCAGCGGTCTTATGACCGCGGAGCGGTGTTCTGGAGGGGGGAACTCTGGCGGGCGGCTTCCGCCGCCCGTCAGGGTCAGAATGACCCCCGAAGTGTCTTTATTAAAGGCTCATTAATACTATTTGAAATATCTGCATTACGAAAATGTAGCAGAGTGCTATGTTAATAATTTTGCATTATGTATTTGCTTTAATAACTATAGGCCTTAAGTTAGCGATCTTTGGGCCTCATGTTAAGCTGCACTGTTCAAATAACATTTGTGGGAATGTATGACTAGAAATTAATTAATGTATTGTTTCTCACAGAGTTGACCAAATGTTAGCAGATGTCTTTAACTTTCTCATGAGAACCACTTGCTAGAAGATCTTGTACAAGTTATTGCTACAATGTATAGTTGAATGTGTGAGACAGCAATGTTCCCAGGAGCTAACAATGGATGCGCTGACTGGAGTACTGATAGATACAAATATTTTACCTGACAAGCCTGACAGAGGGAACAGGAGAAGAAGAACCAATCAATTGACATGTAAGACAGTTTAGTTATATCTTAGATTTAGGAATGAATCCTTATTGGACTAAATGTAAATGTACGATTCTTTGTTCAATGACAACGTGGGAAGTTCTTTAGATGATTTTAACTTAGCCCGACTACACAGAGAGCAGTATGATCATTCCTACTTCGATTTCCTCCAGAGAGGATTCTATCTTTAGCTTTATTGTTTAAACTTCTGATGCTGAATGCTGATCCTTTAGATATTGATTTCTAATGCTTCAGATAGCTTAGAGTCCTCATTTCTGAACCATTCCCTTTCATGGCCCATTGCTGATGCCGACTGAACTGATGCCCAACTGCTGAAGATAATCACAGCTTGCTAATCCACGCAAGAAGAGGTGTTACAAAATGCTATTGTTCTTGATGTGAGTTTGTCTTTTGTTTCTAGGTACCAACCACTATTCTGATAGAGCCATAGTTAGATGTTTTCTAAATTCATGTTGACTAAATTGTTTTGCATGAAGCCCAAACATGCTATTTTAATCAGATGGTTAGTAAGGGAAATCCTGATATGTTAACAAGTTGCTATTACATAATTGATGTTACTTAGCTGCTGAACCTAGCTGTATGCTATTTTAATTATGCAGTTTTCTTACTGATAATTTGTACTGTGACTCTCAAATGTTTAGTGATAAATGCTCTAATTAAATTGAAATTCTTTAGAAGGTTTGGTCAACCAGAGTTGTTCTTGTAAGTGTACCATTTGGTTTTGAGACTAATTTACATGATATTAGCATTGTTAATGTAGGGAAATAAACATTCTAACTTTACATAAAGGTGCGGTTATTTGTAGCCAAATAGGTCATGGTGTGTGAAGATTTCTGACTCCAAAGGTATTTGATGTTGTTTATTAATGTTGTTGACGAAATTGCATTGTAAATGGGATTTATGGTTGGAATCACTCTAAGCGCAGTCAAAACGTCCATCAACCTCTAACGCGTCCCCTTATAAATTAAAGATAAGAAACCAAATAAGGTCCGACGCACTAACACATGTATGAATTTCTTGCCTGAAAAAGCACTATGGGCAGTCCGAGTAGAATCTTGCTAACCTTAATACATAATAATCTCCATCTAAAAAGCACAATAATTCATGTAAAACCAGAACATATTTTAATAGTCCTTTTAGGCTATTAAAACAAAACTAGCTGCTGCTAGTGAATATCTATATTCAACTAATGTTATTAAAAATAAATCAAAGCTTTATCTTGCTCTTCAGGAACTGGAGTCCATTTTGGAGCAATGCAATACATGCCTGACGATTATTACAGGCAACATAAACAAACAATTTATTATTTTCAGATTAGGATGATCTATCATCAAAGGTCACTCCAGATGCAACCTCTAATATTGATACTCTTCAAGCCTCCGACTAAAAAAATAAGAAGATGCCAATAAGTAATAATATGAGCAAGTTACTCTTTGACGTTGACTTTTGTATAATGAACGGAATATTATGAGTGATCAGGCAGTAAAACCAACTTTCATTAGAACAAAATCAAAAACTAAAATTGATCATCCCGCACTTTATTTCACAAGCATTCCTCTATAGAAGCATTTCCATATTATCTCCAGAAAGGAGAGTAATAACTTTATCTATACCTTGCTGTAAATAAGCAAACATCTGGATAAAGTCTGACTAACCGCTATCAGCGATAGAACACTTAAATGAGATGTGGATTTTTTTCAAACTATCCTTGCTGTTTGTCTAAGAGTTTGTGATGGCACATCTCAACCAACTAAATTATTATGATCAATCATCACTTGCCTGGCTCAATGATTAGGATACATAGTTGGACACGATGTACAACCAGTAGCAGCTCACTGGGATTAAAGGGGGCGGGGTGGGGTGTGGTGGGGGGAAGGGTGTTGTGGATAGTAATAAAATAAAAAGAAAATAGTAAAAACACAAAAACGTACCTGCCTTGCTGCTGTTGCACCACTGCTCCGTCTTCCTGGTCACAGAAGGCACAGGCTCCTAGCCAGCCCTTTGGCCAATTCTGACGTTGCTCAGAGCAGTGTTAGGATTGGGTGGACTGCCCAACCAGGGCACTTCCAGGCAGACTGAGAGCCTGTGCCTGTTCTCTTCAGCCCAGCAACACAGTGTCGGGCTGAAGAGAGCACAGTGTGCATGTGTGCGTGGCCGGCCCGAGACGGTCGGCAAAACACATGTGCACAGAGGGGAGTGCACAGTGCACTCCCCTCGTCCCCATCATACCGCATGACCCACCCCTTTAACAACCAAACAATAATATTATTGTTTCGTTGTTAAAGGTTTGAAGTGGCTGCTGCTGGCGGGGGGGTGTGATGCTCCTCTGGCATAGCGGAGGAACCGCCGCTGTGTACAACCATAAATAAGTACATTCATCAGCAGGAGTACCCTGCATCAAGGCACTGTGGACCAACAAATTATAAGAGCAAAAAACAACACCAGAAACAGTTGAAGGCCTACTTAACACTCCCATGAACACTGCTTTGAGATTCTTCAATTAAACATGGAAAAGTACATTATAGGAGAATAATAAGACATATATGAATGATTTCTCAAGAGATAGTCTGAACAAAACTGTTGAGCGCTATCAAAACAAATAATGCACAACCTTTCTGGGCCCTAGTTAATAAGGGAACTGGTACACAGGGAAGAGCAAATGATCAATATATATTAAACAAAAGTTAAAATATGCCTCTCAATGATCTGTATGGCAATAACCTAGCTAGAGTATCTTCCCTTCCGGTTTACTCAACACCTCTCCAGAAATGAAGTCATGGTATTATTTTGTATTGGATGTTTTACGACTGACAATATAGTTGTACTAAAACTATTTGTGAGTAAAACAATAAAGAAAAACCTTTCGCTGCATGTGTGCTACGTCGAACATAGCTTATCCTTCAATAAATTTAATCAAAGTAGACTTTGGGGAAAATTTTGAAATTGGGATGCAACCACACTCGTTTATATTTTCTGATAGCAGTGCTTCATTAACACTTGGTTGAAAATTAAACTGACCAGCAGGTTCCTCTCTTCAAAGATGCCACTATCGAATGGTCGAAAGCTTGAATGCGTTCTTGCTCCCTCTTCTTTTCTCACTATATATCTCTGACTTATCAGAGCATTTAGACAGTTCTGCAGGCTTGCCAACAAAACTAGGCTTACAATACATACCTTATTTAGCCTACTCGGATTACATCATTATCTTGTCACTACCAACCAGGGGTCTGCAAGAGTGTAACACATACCCAAAACAAAAGTGATATCTTTCAGCAAAAAAAGTCTTAGACACACGACTTCAGAAATAGATGAAAGACAAATTAAACACATAACTAAATATGACTACCTAGAAGTAACCATTGATGTTAGACCTGGCATCCTTGGCATGGTTCCCCTAAAATTTTGCCCTCTGACCTCCTGTTTCTCTAACTTGCTAACTTTGCTAATTAATTCACTAGGCCTTAGTTAGCATGAGTCGGGGCCTAGCTGCCCGGTTTCACATAAAATGTGTTTTTCTAACGTGCAGTGTGCTGACTTGCTGAAGGACATGTAATCATATTTTTCCAGAAGCTAGAAGATGAGTGTAACTGTAGTAGATCCGTTCTCATGACATTCGACTTGCCCAAGGAAACATTTTTGCTGAGTGCAACAGTGTAGACTTGTTACAGGTACAAGGTCGCCTAAACTGGTATAGACAATGGAACCACTGACTGAAGATGCGAAGAGGACCACGAGAGTAAGAAATCATACCGAACATTCTACCCGGTGGAGACGTCAATCACAAGAACCAATAAACTATGTGAGAACTGTTATGAGGTGACAATTTTGATGGTACCACTGGAAACCCATTGGATGGAGATAGTGGGGTGCCGAACTTGCCCAATTAGGAATTAGGGGACTGTACAACAGAAAAGGGATAAAAACCTTTGACACGAGGAGCCTAGAGAGAGATGTCATTGCAAACTTTTGCTATGACCCAGACACTTTGTCACTCTGCCTAGAGACTTTGCTGTTTGACTCTTCAAACCATCCTCACCCTTATCATGCCCGTTCTATACTTCTTCTCCTTATGAGGGAAGTGTCCCTACTTACCCCGTCTTGCTGAACTTTGCTGTGTTTCCTGACTGATGGCGAATCAACTGATGTCCTGAGGACGAAGACTGACTCTGTATGCTGACCCATTACGGAGGGTAACTATATGATGATGAAGTTGTAATTGTCTGTTTGCCTTTCCTTTCTAGGTACCAATTGCTTCTTTTGACAGAGACCATAGATAGATGTTTTCTAAATTCGTGTTGCCAAATTGTTTTGCATGATGCCCAACATGCCAATGCTAATTCGAGGTTAGTTAAGGGGTTCACTAAACGGACGCAAATAGACAAATGACTGAATCAATGCTTTGTTGAATAATGCGCTAATGATATTCTGCTAAGGTTAACCTATGTTGACGTCGTGTTATGTTCTAATGTTCGCGATCTTTGCTTTGATGAAATCTTATTCGAGTTGCCATATTATGACAATGCTGATGTGTTTCATGGTTTTGGGACTAATAAACTTGCTCGTAGAATTGTAATCAATAGAGAATAAACATCATAAAATTGTACAAAACTGGTGTGGTTATTCATGACAGAAAGGTCATGGTGGTTTCCGAGTCTTATTAATGTTATTGATTAATCTAATTGATTTGTTATGGTGACTATTGGTGACATTATTTACTTATTGATTGACATGTTGATTAGTTATCTCGTCTTAAGATGTCTTCAATCAGAGTCACAAGATTCATTGGCCTAAAGCAAGTCCCAGAGTGAGTAAATTATCTAGATTGGGATGCGTTAACAGTGTCTGCACCAAGATAGTCTGAGACTGCTGTCAAGTACTGCTGCAACCCTGTGTTCCAGGAAAGGCTGCTGGTAGCAATTTTTCGGAGGGATGTGAGTCGCTACCCAATGGTGAGCCTGAGGCTTCATTCAGTGGGTTGGACCCACACTGCAAAGGAACTGCCCTGAAGCACCACTGAGAACTGCAGAAAATGCTGTGGATGATGTTGCACCCTCGTCGGGCTCCAATCTGGAGCTGAGGGAAAGATTTGCACACACTGCTGGGAGAAGACAAATTACTGCATCTTTGTGAACTGAGAGCTGTTCCAACAGCTCAGAACTCTGGAGTACCACCCAGGAGGGAGAGCCTGCACAACCAGGAGATGCTGTGTGAGTTTTGGGCAGTCCAACTTCTCTGAGCAAAAATTGACTCACAGGTGCTAGCACTGAGGGCTCAGTTGAACTCTTCTGGGCTGTGAGAGCAGGTAGATTGAGAATTGGGCTGGTTGAGCTCCAGGGTACAAGCAGCTATTGGTGCTGTGGCACCATAGACGCTTTTGACTAAAACCTGAAGAGTCCAAGGGGAATTCTTGGGTATGGCCTAATAGCAAGCATTCCCTGAATGCAGCCATCAGTGACTGGGGAATAACCCCGAACACATTACACAAAGTGGGATAGGATGGGAATTTGCTTGACAAATACTAGAGCCCTGACTTCAAGGGGGATTGCCCTGTTGTTTCTGAATGTCGTATACCTTTGCATGTGTAGAGTTAGAAAAAAAATACTTCATTTTCGTATAAAGCAAGCAAGCAAGGGAGCATTGACTGCTCGACCACAACTACTAATGAGAGTCAAGTGTGGAAGGGGTACTTTGCCCAGATGCTCAGGATCCATAGTAGGTCGAGACTCAATAAATCAGGAGTTAAATACCTTAGCCACTGAAGTTGGGGCCAGTAGCCCCTATGTGCCCCATCACCCTCTGAAAGAAAATCTGACAATTGGTGGGTGCAAGTGCTACGGTGGAGAAATCCACAATATGACTGGAGTCGAATTATCCAACAAACTATTCTTAATAGGTTAAAAAACAATCAAGATTAATCTTTGAATACTGACGATCCTAGATAGCTGTGTAGTCTTGAAACGAGTCTACCACCAAGATCAGAGCAGCACCCCCAAGAGTGTTAAACTTTATGCACTGATGTACTGGCTGTCAATGTAGGTGGCTTGTGGTTGCTGATAGGTGTGCAGTATCCCAAAGGTGTTGCAAACATGTCAGCACACCGTGTGGGAGCTCTAGGCAGAAGGATTGCAATAATCCAACTGGGCCAATGTAGTGACTACTGCTGATGACATCATCAACATATGATCAGTTTTAAAAATGATGCTGCACACCTTGTCTTTCGTTTAGTAACATATCACACACAATTTTACATGCAAGACTCCGGTGTGTCATGATTGGTAAACTATTCCTGATTGATAATGACATTAATTACAGTTGCAAGGGTTTTTAGATCGAGTACCCCATGGTACTCACAGAGGTTATGGGTGCTCAGACCTTCTATGTGTGATGTAAAATCAGGAATTAATTGTGGAATTCTTTGGATTTGATAGCGTGCCCAAAGTTGTGTCGATTTTGATTTTAATTTTAGGGACATTTCTACTTTAATATAAACTGCTTAACTAATTACATAATCTTAATTATTTATCTCTGTTTAAAAATATTATAATGTCTTTTATTGACTGCAATGTTTGAACAGCCGTTATTTAGTGATCAAAAGACATGTATCCTTTGAGTCTGGTATTGATGTGGTACAATAGTCTGTAACCAAAAATAGTCACATTAAAGAGCATGAAATGTACACTCAGGTCTAATGATGCCAATGACTCATTTAAATATTCGTGTCACTAATATCTATCTGTGGATGCCATTAATGGACCATATGCCGCAAACGTCCCTCTTAATGAGTTCGCTGTTTAGTTGTTGTTGATTCACCTAATCTTTAGTTATTGATACCATGACAACAGTCTGGCACCAGTTGAAAATTCTGTTTAAAGTGATTTAGAAGAATCAAATGAACATATCCTTTTCACATCTTAATGATCAAAATACTGGATGCAGTCTTAACAAATCCAATTTCCATAAACGTCCAAGGCATACTATGAATTTTTTATATGAGGCTAAAAGCAGCATGTTGAAAATATGCATCACATGATTTCCATTTCAGTAACACTGAACAAGATCCTTGAAAGTACTTAAAAGTACCAGTCTTACCATCTAAGTGACAACTACATACAGCAAGGGGCATAGCTATCATTAGTGCAGCAGGTGCATCAGAGCCATGAGTTTGACAGGCCCGCTGCACTGTTATTGCAGTTTATCTGTTACTAGGTGAGTGGAGACTGGGGCCTGTTCATTACCTGCTTATGGGACTGTAAGAAACTAGATTTGACTGTGGAACGAGCCCTGGTCAAGCAGTAACCACAATCCATGTCAGGGTCAGGTCAGGTACAAGCAACTCCAAATTAACCTGTGCTCAACCCCCTGGTAGCTTGGCACAGGGCATTCAGACTTAACCTAGAGGCAATGTGTAAAGTTTTTGTGTTAGTCCCCAAACGAAGGTGTACTGTTAAGAAATGTAGGGCTCTGCTCTACCTATCAGAGTGGAAGTTTTCGGTCCCCACAAGCACTAGCTTTTTAGGAACAATTGCCCTCACTCACCATTAGGTGACATGCTTCATCACTGGGCTATGCTCCTTTTCAGGCTGGAACTGCAATGCCTGATGGGCCCTTCTAGAGGAGATCTTTTTAAAGAGATTGCCAGAGAGTAATGGGTGTGTGAGGAACTAGAACAAGTGTGCTAAAATTGACTACGGGTGTCAAAAAGACAGTCATTACTACAAGCTGACACTGATGTCAAGATTAAAAACAGAAAAAGGGAAAACAACAGATTGTGATGTTCTGGTTCCTTAAGAAGTGAAGACATGTATACCTAACACCTCAACTGTTGGTGTATGTATGGAAAGACTGTGTATGGGTATTCCCAACACTACAGAACCAATGGACAACATGTTGCTCGCCTATATAGTAACAGGTATCTAGTGGCGCTTCACCAGGACCTAACATATAATACCTAATCCTCAGTACACAAGTAAGAATATGCTATATCAACTAGATAGATGAAACCTAAACCTTCTAGTAGGATTTTGCTCATTGATATTCAGGGACCCTCTTAGATTTAGGTACTGGCCCCTTGGGGATAACATGGACGTTAGATGTTCCTCCAGCAAAGTAGTTTCTCTCTTGGATAGAGCAATCAATTTGACCTACCCACTCTCCATGTTTCACTTCATCACCTGCCTCTAGAAGGCCATTTGTGAACTCATGGATGTTCCTCTCATTGCGCTAAGTAGTAGATGGGAAGAAGACTTTGGGAGGGCCCTTCCTAACAGGCCCTAGAATACCCCCAAAAGGCCCCACAGAACTCCTGCTTCAAAAACATTAAATTCTTTATGGTGCACAGAGCATACCTTTTCCCCGCCCAACTGAATTGTCATTACCCCATCATGCATGCTAGCAGCCCTCGCTGTCACACCCCAGATGCTGATCTCAAGTGTATACTATGGTTCTGCTCAATGTTATGAAACTAATGGCACATGTTAGACCTGGCAGCTTTTTGGTGTGTCTCCCCTGTCTTTTTGGCTTCTGACCTCCTGGTTTTGGACTCTGTTTTTGCTGATTTACTGTCTCTGCGCACTTCACTACTCCTAATCAGTGCTAAAGTGCAAGTGCTCCCCATATAAATTGTACTGTGGACTGGTTCATCCATAATTGGCATATTTGATTTACTAGTAAGTCCCTAGTAAAGTGCACTAGAGGGGCCCAGGGCCTATAAATCAAATGCTACTAGTGGGCCTGCAGCACTGGTTGTGCCACCCACATAAGTAGCTCTATAATCATATCTCAGACCTGCCACTGCAGTGTCTGTGTGTGCAGTTTTGACTGTAACTTCGACTTGGCAAGTGTACCCACTTGCCAGGCCTAAACCTTCCCTTTTCTTACATGTAAGACACCCCTAAGGTAGGCCCTAGGTAGCCCCCAGGGCAGGGTGCAGTGTATGGTTAAGGTAGGACATATAGTAATGTGTTTTATATGTCCTGACAGTGAAATATTGCTAAATTCGTTTTTCACTGTTGCAAGGCCTGTCCCTCTCATAGGTTAACATGGGGGCTACCTTTAAATCTGATTAAAGTGTAGATTCCCTTTGGGAGCGGATGGACATGTGGAGTTTGGGGTCTCTGAGCTCACAATTTAAAAATACATCTTTTAGTAAAGTTGATTTTAAGATTGTGCGTTTGAAAATGCCACTTTTAGAAAGTAGGCATTTTCTTGCTTAATCCATTCTATGACTCTGCCTGTTTGTGGATTCCCTGTCTGGGTCAGTTTGACAGTTGGGCTGTTCACACCTCTCCTCTAGACAGTGACACAAAGGGGGCTGGGGTGTAGCCTGCATATCTTGATTAGCCATCTGTGCTGGAGGGGAGGGGAGGAGTGGTCACTCACACCTGAAAGGACTGTGCCTGCCCTCACACAATGCCGTCTCCGACCCCCTGGTGAGTGTCTGGGGCCTGGCTTGGACAAGGAAGGATCTTGAAAACACTTGAGACTTTGCTTTGAAGTTTGCAAACTTCAAAGGCAGAACTGGGTATGAGAAGCAGACCCAAAACCCCACACTTTTAAAATCTTTCTGGAATCAAGAGGAACCTCGGCCCAGGAGAAGAGCTGAAGGAGGAGTACTGTCCCTTTGCTGTGTTGCTTTGCTGGACTGGCCTGCAGTTGCTGCTTCTGCCTGAAAAGAGTGCAAAGGGTGAAATTTGCTGTGTGTCCTGCTTGAGAAAAATCTCCAAGGGCTTGGAGTAGAGCTTGCCTCCTGTTGGAAGGCTCAGGGACACCAAAGACTTCCGTTTCCTCGACCTGCAGCACTGAGAACTGTGTGTTTTGTGCTGTTCAAGAGGAGAAATCACTGCGATGCCGCCAACGACGCCACTGGCCTGCACCGTGACCTGCCGACGCCGCACGGAATCACATTGCCCCGCTTCGCACCGCGACCCTGGTCTCACCGACGCCGTCATTGGACGACTTCACTGAGCCGCTGCTCGCACTGTGACCTGTGGGCCCCGCACTCCGGTGTCACCTGCTCACACCGCAGCCTGGGCCTCCCTGACAACGTCGCACCTGCTGACACCGGCGCCGCTGCCTGCACCGTGGCCTGTGGACACCGCTCATGAGGAGCACGAAGCACCGTCCCGTCCTGCGCTGCAGCCCCGGTCCACCGACGCCAGCTCCCTCGGCTCCAGTGTCGTCACTAGGCATCCTTGCCTGCACCGTGGCCTGTGGACACCGCTCATGAGGGTCACGAAGCACCGTCCCATCTCGCACCACTGGCTTGGGCCTACCGACGACATCGCTTCCGCAATGACGCCGTCGCTGCCTGCACCGTGACCTGTGGACACCGCACATTGCACCGCCCTGCTTCACACCGCAGCCCTGGTCTCACCGACGCCGCTGGACGCCGTCACTGAGCCGTTGCCTGTACTGTGACCTGTGGGCACCGCACGTCGCATTGTCCCGCTTCACACCGCAGAACCCCAACGACATCATGTCTCAATCAAGAGCATCTTCAGTTGCATCCCAGGATTTGGTTTTTGAGGAGGATAGGTTGGAAACCTATTCCATGAAGGAACTGAAGGCAGTTTCTAAAAACCTCAAAGTTCAGATCAGAGGCCTCACCAAAAAGGAGGAGCTACAGAAGGCGCTGAGGGCTGGGTAGCAGCCAGAACTGCCAGTGGGCAGTCTGAGGATCCAAATGGAGAGTCTACTGACACAAATTCTAGGGAAGATGCACTGAGGGTGCAGGAGCTGCCGGGGGGGAGTTACCCCCTCTGCCAAGCAGCAGTGGTGGATCAAAAGGACTGATTCCAGAGGAGCTGGAGGACAGGAGAGAAGCCAGGAGGCACCAGATTGAGTTGGAGAGATTAAAAATGGAGGCTCAGAGGGAGCAGCGAACCATGGAGGAAAGAAAGATGCTTTTGGACCATGAGCTTAAAGTGAAAGAGCTGGATGTGAGGAGCAGGTCCAGCCAGGATGGTGGCAGCAATTCCTCAGTGCAGTCAGACAGAATTGTGCACATTCCTAAAATCGTAGGGAGAGAGTACAAGAAGGGAGATGACATACAGAGGTGGTTTCAGGGATATGAGGCGTCCATCCACATGAATGGGGTCACTGAGAAGAATTGGGGAGCAAGATTGTGGAACCACTTCACAGAGGAGGGGAGGGACACTTTGCTAGCTTTGGGTAAGGGGTACAACCTCACCTACGCTGACATGAAGGAGGCCCTTCTCACTCGGTATGGTCTCACTCCTGACAAGTACAGGGATCAGTTTAGGCAGAGTAAGAAAACTGAGTCCCAGACCTGGTTAGAGTGTGTAGATTCGTTTGGCAGAGCACTGGATGGTTGGGTGAAGGGCAGTAATGTGACAGATTTTCAGGGGCTGTACAACTTAATTGCGTGGGAGCACTTGTCTAGTCTGTGTTTTGCAGAGCTGCGCCAGCACTTGACTGATAGCAGGCTGACTGACCCCAGGAAGCTTGCTATGGAGGCGGACCGCTGGGTGAGTACCAGAGCCCACAAAAAGGTATATGGGGGAGATTCTGCCAAAGGTGGGCAGGGTTCCCAGCAGCAGAGTGGGGGGGACAAGGGTAAACAAAAGGAGTCTTCCAAAGGGCCCCAATCTAGTAACCCGGGTAAGAAATTCCAACCCCCAGGAGATAAGAAACCATGGGTCTCTGCAGGAAAGCCTGCAGAGGCAGGGCACCGTAAGTGCTTTGCTTGTGACCAGAAGGGTCACATGAAGGGAGATCCCAAGTGTCCCAAGTGGACACCACCACCCAGCGGTGGGCAGACCAAGGGGTTGGCCAGTGTAGTGCTTGGGGAGGAGGTGGTCCCAGTGGGGTGTGGGGATCCCACAGAAATGACCCTTGTCTCACTAGGGGACGGTGAGATGGTCCAGAGAAACCTAATGCCTGATAACACTAAAAAATACAGGCAATGGGTGACCATCAATAGGCAGAGGGTAGAGGCTCTCAGAGATACTGGAGCCAGTGTGACCACGGTCCGGTGTCACCTGGTGTCTGAAGAGCACATAGTCCCTGGTGTATTCCACCAAGTAGTTGCAGTGGACAGCTCAGAGCACCAATGTAAGGTGGCGCAGGTTCCCTTTGAGTGGGGAGGGGTCTCAGGTTCCTTGAGGGTAGCTGTGAGTCCCACCATGCCAGTTGACTGTCTGCTGGGCAAAGACCTGGAGACTTCCGCCTGGAAGGAGGTGGAGCTCAGGTCACACTTGGGGATGTTGGGGCTGCCAGAGTGGGCATGCGTGACCACTCGGTCCATGGCAGCCAATCAGGGTGATCAGACAGACCTGGAGCCTGAAACAGTGGCCCAGGTGACTACCACAAGAAAGGGCAAGGGGTGTGGGAAACCCGCCCCAGAAGTTCCCACAGTCCGGGAGGGGGCTGACCTCGAGGGGGAAGCCCCGGCACCTACAGGGGAACAAGTGGCTGAACTGGGAGACCTACCTGAGCTGACCCATTGGCAGCAAGAGGGGGGTCCCACCAGGGAGGAGTTCTGCACAGAGCAAAAGGTGTGCCCTACTCTCATGGGTCTTAGGCAGCAGGCCAAAGACCAGGCAGCTGGTGCTGAGCCCAAGGATCACCTGATATACTGGGACAATGATCTCCTATACAGCGAGCCTAAGGTTGCTGAACCTGGGGCAGCCCGTGTGCTGGTGGAACCCCAGCTCTTCAGAGCTTTCCTACTGGGTTTGGCTCATGATGTGCCTCTGGCATGACATTTTTGGCAAGGCAAGACCTTTGACAGGCTTGTCACCCACTTTCATTGGCCCCAGATGAGAAAACATTCTGATGCATTCTGCAGATCCTGTCAGAATTGCCAGGCAAGCGGCAAAAGTGGAGGGAAATGTAAGGTCCCCCTCCAACCCTTTCCTGTCGTGTGCACCCCTTTTGAGCAGGTAGGCATTGACATAGTGGGGCCTCTGGACCCCAAGGCAGCTCTAGGCAACAGGTTCATCCTGGTCTTGGTGGACCATGCCACCCGTTACCCGGAAGCTATCCCGCTGAGGACAGTGACAGCGCCCATTGTGGCCAGGGCACTGATGGGGTTCTTTACCCGAGTGGGTTTCCCCAAGGAGGTGGTATCTGACCACGGTACCAACTTTATGTCCATGTACATAAAGGCCATGTGGAAGGAATGTGGAGTGAACTACAAATTCACCACCCCCAAAGTAATGGGTTGGTTGAGAGATTCAACCGAACCCTGAAAGGCATGATTGGAGGTCTGTCAGACTCCATGAGGAGTAAGTGGGATGTCCTATTACCATGCCTTCTCTTTGCCTACCGGGAAGTACCACAGAAGGGGGTTGGCTTTAGCCCCTTTGAACTGTTGTATGGGCACCCGGTCAGAGGACCTCTGAGTCTGGTGAAAGAGGGCTGGGAGCAAGCTCCTAGGAACCCACCCCAGGGTGTATTTAGTTACATGCTGGCCTTCTGAAACCAGACCGCCCGCTTCAGGAAGCTCGCACAAGAGAACCTTGAGGCAAGCCAGGAGGACATGAAACGCTGGTACGACCAGAATACCACTCTGGTTGAGTTTCAGCCTGGCCAAAAAGTGTGGGTCATGGCCCCCGTAGAGCCTTGTGCTCTACAAGACAGGTGGTCAGGGCCATTTGAGGTGAAGGAGCGCAAGAGTGGCGTCACCTACTTGGTGGACTTGCAGACTTCTAGGAGCCCCTTGAGGGTTCTACATGTGAACCGCCTCAAACCTCACTTTGAGAGGTCCGAGTTAACCATGCTTCTGGCTACAGATGATGGGACAGAAGAGGAGAGTGAACCTCTCCCTGACCTCCTGTCTAGCAAGGAGCAGGATGGGTCGGTAGAAGGCGTGGTCCTCTCCCCTTTTCTGACTCTAGAACAGCAGAGTGAGTGTCGCCAGTTACTGGAACACTTTGCCACTCTGTTCTCACTCACTCCAGGGGTCACCCATCTATGCATGCATGATGGGGACACTGGGGACAGCCTGCCTGTGAAAAACAAGGTTTACAGGTTGGCTGACAGAGTGAAGGCCAGCATCAAGGAGGAGGTTTCCAAGATGTTGGCTCTAGGGGTGATTGAGCGCTCCAGCAGCCCTTGGTCCAGTCCAGTGGTTCCGGTACCCAAGCCTGCTGCACCTGGTGCCACACCAGAACTTCGGTTCCGTGTGGACTACCGGGGGCTCAATACCGTCACCAAAACAGACGCCCACCCCAGACCGGTTGGGGGCAGCCAAGTTCCTCAGCATGTTTGATTTAACGTCTGGGTACTGGCAGATTGCCCTAACTGAAGGGGCCAAGGAGAGGTCAGCGTTCTCAACACCAGAGGACACTTCCAGTTCTGTGTCATGCCCTTCGGGTTGAAGAACGCCCCTGCCACCTTCCAGATGTTGGTCAATCAGGTCCTGGCAGGGCTTGAAAACTTCAGTGCCGCTTACCTTGACGACATTGCTGTTTTCAGCTCCAGTTGGGAGGACCATCTGCACCACCTCTGGGAAGTGTTGAAGGCACTGCAAGCCGCAGGCCTCACTATCAAGGCCAGTAAGTGCCAGATAGGGCAGGGGTCAGTGGTGTACTTAGGACACCAGGTAGGGAGTGGCCAGGTGGCACCCCTACAACCCAAAATTGATGCCATTCGGGCTTGGGCAACCCCAAGACCCAGACAGAGGTGAGAGCCTTCTTAGGCCTCACCGGGTACTACAGGAGGTTTGTCAAGCACACAATACATACTATCCTGCAAGAGGTCATAGAGCATATGGATGTACACACATGGGAAGCATGTGCCCTAGGCATCTTTGGTGTAGGAACAAACACAAGGTGCATACTCAGTTTGCAGCCCTGTCACTCCCCCTCGCCAAGCACACACACATTCCACTAGCACTTCCCAATCACCCCACCGGTGGCTGTATGGCATGAGGCAATGCACAAATGGGGAAATGCGGTGGAGAAAGCCCTCACTATAAAGAGATCCAACACCTTTGTAAGCGTACTATATCCACTCAATGGGCCACCCTCCTCATGGGCTTCCAGCAGAGAGTGGGCAGCAATGATCTCCTTCCACAAGAGCACTCTTACCAGTCATACTACCCATGTCCTCCCCTTTGCCAACATCCATCGCAATGTCCAATATCCATCGCCCCTGCTCGCGCGTCCCTTTCTCCACTTCCACCCCATCTTTATGTCCCCACAGCCACTCCCCCACAGCTGGCATCCCATCTTGCAATATGTCAACACCTTTATCTGCATGACATCCCATGCCCTATATCACTCTTAATAAGAGCTACACCTGCTGCCAACTTTGTGATACCATGCCCAATTTCCTTCCCACTTTAATACCCCCCCCATTAATGACATTTTTGGTGGGGCATGGGCAGGCCCCTTTGGCATCCAGAAAATGACGTAAACTCCATAACTTTGGCGCTAGACGTGTCTAGCGCCAAAGTATAAATATGGTGTTAGGTTTGCGCTGAATTAGCGTAAAAAAATGACGCTACTTCAGCGCAAACCGAGTATAAATATGGGACTAAGGCCCATATTTATACTTTAGCGCCGCATTTGCGTCGTTTTGTGACGCAAAATCGGTGCAAACTTACAAAATACAATTGCATTTTGTAAGTTTGCGACGATTTTGCGTCAAAAAATGACGCAAATGCGGCGCTAAAAAAGTATAAATATGGGCCTAAGTATCCAGAGGGCACCGCATTGCTTTGGCCCTAGACGTCACAATAACCTCCAGTAAGTCTACTCTTATATTCAGGTGTGCATCATAGCTCTGAAAGGAAGGAATATCGTGCACCTTCTCATAGAAATAGCTACGACAGAAAGGGCACCAGTAGGCCAGTGACTGACCTCATGACTCTCGCTAGAAGACGGAACCTGTACTCTACTGAAAGGAAAAGACACCTGATAAATACTTAATTAGTTTGCTATAGCGCTACACGTCGCCTCGGTCACTTCAGAGCACTAACCGGAGAAAGGAATGGCAATTTATGACGTTTAAAATCCTTAAATGTGGAGTGCAACTAGATTAGTAAGAGGAACCTAGATTTGGCATTCTTTGATAACCGCAAAATGAACTAATATAAATAAAGTAATGCGCTATCCTTTTGCTTTTTCTGATAAACAAGCGAACGGTATACTTCAGTCATCAGCTATCTTAATAGTGATTTATTAATTATGTTGGCAAATGTGAAGAGAAGTGCAATCAGAGGCAGGGTTAGAGTCAAATGGTGGTAGTACGAAATTACTAGAAAATACCGTGATGATTGCCTTTTCGAGTACAGGATGAGCGCTCCAGGAAGTCAAATAGCATTTTGTCTGCAGCGCCCTAAATGCACTCATGGTTTCTGAACGCAATAGTTAATTACAGGGCTCCCGAGAAATGCTACTCCTTCCTGCAAATGCCAATTTGTCAAAGTATATATTTACGCAGTTCAAGGGTTTACCAGCACTTCAGTAATTGAAGTTGATTATTCTCCTACTTGGAATTTTCACTGTTGATGCCTCTTCTCGCTTCTACAAATGAGGAGAGAGTCAATAACGGGGCACAGATGTGCACAAAGAGGTACACATGGGTTCTAATCCTGAGGTCTCAAATTCGCGGCCACTGGTGTAAGGTATTCATCCATCTACATATGCACAGTATTCCCACAAGATACTAATCAGCCAATCCTTTCTCCACAAGAAAGGCCTCATATTGGTTAAATCGGAAGAGTTGGAAAAGCTTGTAAAACGAATATGCAACATACTTCTGCATTTAAATAGTCTCACGGGTTAATACTGTATACCCATTTACTTGACAAGAATAACAATTCTGGTTAACACAAAAAAGTAAATCACTTAAGACCACAGTATCCATGCTTCCCGCCCACAAGACAGGGGATCTCTTGTTATTCCCCATGCATAGATAACACATTAAATAATATATGTTTCAACTGGACATAAAGCTTCTTTTCCTAGTAATAAATGTAGAATATCTTTTCAAGACCTTCTGGAGCTACCTCAATATTGCCTATGCTTGAGTTTTCATATGGTTACTCCTCGGTAAGACCGTAGGAGCAGAGATGATTGGAGGCTTTGGATGACTCTACTAACCACTTACTTGAGGGCATACATGAAATATTCTATGGGGTTCTTTTACTCAATATGTTAATCACCGAAGGCACAACCTGAATTTATGCCACCCTGGACTTGGTCCGTCGCTGATTTCTCTCTCAGAAGGAAGGAAGCTTTGTGTGCAGATTAATCGGTCTTTTATGAAGGATGCTTCTCCAGGGGCATGGCTATCAATAGGGCAGCAGGTGCAATTGCACTGGGATCCAGGAGCGTTAGTGGGCCATAGGAGACCTCTGCTCTCATACTTTTTTTTACTTTCCAATCAGTGAATAGAGAGCACATCATCTCTGTTTGAACTAGAGCCCATAACAAGCTAACTAGACGACTGGGCCTCTCTAGGGAACACTGCCACCAGGAGATGTGCTGAAAGTCACAGAGGAGCTGTCGCAAAATTTAATAAATTACTTATTGCACTCTGGGCCTGTGTATTTTTTGTGTATTTGTTTGAAAGGGGTATTTAACAAAAATCAAGGCTCAAGGGTTTAAATTTGTGTAGTAAGGTAAAATTTCATTGAATAGGCCTTGTGACTACTGGGAGAACTGCTTTCTTTTGAAAAGTTATTGTAAAATGTAATCTGTGAAGAGTGTTTTTCTCATGTCATATCATTTTGTTGTACAAGAGAGTTATTTATATATAGTTTAAGTTTTTGAATAGTTTTTTTTAAGAACAGCTCCACGTTTGTTCAAAAGACTCAAAATAAACGACAGTAGGTCTCCTGAGATGTTTTTCTGTGACGTGTCTAGCTACAGGATACGCCGGTGAGTGTCATCATTTTTATATTCCTCATATGTTCCAAAACTCTCCTCTTAACTGGAAAGATGGTGCTCCCCATGCATATACTGTTACAAGGACATTTAAACAGCTATATACAGAACTCAGAGAAGCATGTAATGTGGTTCCTAATATTTCTCTTCACACCATGCAGCAAAAGGTAGGTTTTAAAATTCTCTATGTTACTGCAGGCCTTACAGGTGGAAAATTTAAAAACCTGTAGACCTGACATCCTTGGTGTGGTCTTCCCCCAAACCTTTTTTGCCTTAACCCACCCTGTTTTCTGAATTTGATGTTTTAGCATTTGGATCCTGTGCACTTTACTACTGCTACTAGGGATAAAGTGTTTGTCCTCCCTCCTTAAAACATGGGAGAATGGGCCTACACCTGATTGGCACATTTACTTTACTCATGAATCCCTTGTATATAGAACTACATGGTACCCAAGGCCTGTAAATGAAAATGCTTCTAGTGGGCCTGCACCATTTATTGTGATATCCACTGAAGTAACACTTTAAAATGTGTCTCAGGCCTTCCACTTTAGCCTGTAGTGCAGTTTAGTCTGCCCATTTTGACCTGAAAAAATAACTTTTTGCGAGGCCCAAATCTTCCTTTTTAATTAGTGACTCCTAAGGCAAATTGGGCAGTGTGCATTGCATTTAAAAAGATGGACATGCAGGTTCAAATTTACATGTCCTGGTAGTGAAAAACTCCTAAATTCATTTTCCACTACTGTAAGGCCTATCTCTTCCACTGAAAAACATTGAGTTTTCTTATTGCATTTAATAAGTGCTAACTTTTCATTGAGAGGAGGCAGGAATTTCTTATTTAAACACAAATTAATTGTAGTTGAAAATCCTCTTTTATGGTAAATTCAGATTTTAAGTCACAATTCAGAGAATACCACTTTTAGAAAACTGGCATTTTCCCATCCTACCCATTTGTGATTCTGCCATTGATCTGAGTCACATGACTGTGAATGGTGTGAATGGCGCTGCTATTGGTCTTTGTACATTCCTCCCAGACAGTGTGACTGTAGGGGACTTAATGTGCCTAGGATGGGCTATCCTACCATCCATCCTGCCAGGATAGCTGATGGTGGAGCTGTTCCCAGAGCCACTTTCACTTCAAAGGGACTTGCCTCCAGCACCCACAAAGAAACCTGTCACTAGTCTTTTGTCACCTCTAAAATCTTTGAAGCTTGACTGGAGAAGGAAAGAATTTTCCAGAACCAGATGTGAGGGTAGTATAGGGACTCCCCCTTCAAAGGATTCGTACCGGTATAAAGATTGAATACTCAGAACACCTCTTCAGTACACCCTTGGACCCGTGGATGACTTCAGAAGGACTGCCTAGACCTCAATAGGACTGCAATACACCTACCAGAAGACTGCCCTGCTGCTTAAAGCCTCCCTTGCTGCTTGAAGGAGAATTGCACTATCTCCCTAAACCCAGTACCACCAGAAGTGACACCAAGGGCTAGTTGGCTGGCCTCCTTTGTGTGCTACAAAGACATAACAAGCTGCTGTGGCTTTGAGATCTGTACTTGGCCTCTGCTGAAGTGAGTCATACCCCCATGGGTTGCCCTTCTGGTAATAGACCCTTGGAAGTCATGTTAGAGGTGCTCCTCCTGCCTTAAACTTATGGCTAATAAATCGTTTCACTTAACAGTGTCCAAAAGACAGGAGACCATGACCTACCAGCCAGATTTTCAACATCAAAAACAGTGACAAAGTCTGAAGGTACAAATCTTCACCACATCCTCCTCAAGCAGCTTCCCAATGATGGCACCTCATTCTCAGACGCCACCTGCTTCCTTGTCCCCCTAGACTCTACTTTCTCAGAAACCTTTCTTCAAAATGTTTTCTAAGTTCAAAGGTAAGCTCAGACTGGGTGCAATCCAGGTATTTGATCCACGCTCCTTCATGGTCGGCCTTAACATTTGACTTTGCCCTGATCTCAAACAACCAGATAGCAGCCGTTGGCACTTGACCTTTTAGGCACTATTTTGCACTAAAAACTTTAAAAATTCATACCTCCCAGTCTGCTGATTAGATTTATTTTGTAGTGGTGTCATTTTTTTCATTTAAATTACTCTATTTTTAAAAATTGGTTTAGCATTTTTCATGCGCTGTATTTTCACTTTATAACTGTTAGTTTGTCGCATAAACGCATTACACATTGCCTCTAAGTTAAGCTTGGCTGATTTGTGCCAAGCAACCAGAGGGTTAACACGGGTTAAATTACTGACTTTTGCAGTTAGCAATAACAAGGATTGTTGTTGTTGTCTGAGTTGTCTGAGTAGGGCTTACACCCACCCCTCCATCGCCCAATCAATAGCTCAATTTCTTGCAAAATCCCTTTACTGGTGTTGGCCAATTGTCAATTTTTCCGGGCCACCAGATGAGAATGCACCAGAATGTCCCACAGAGATTCAGATGTATGATAAACAATGGGATTATGTGGAGGTAGATTTTTTTATTCTAGTGATATTGTCTTGTTGCTCGAATGAGAATTTACCTAAAAAATCTAAAGGCAAGAGGTGTCTGGCAAAATAGGAAATGGTTCATTTAATTAAAAATTATGACTGAAGGAAAAATACGGGTCTAAAATACAATTCTAGATAGGCCTGCCTGACCACAGACCTATGTGGGGTTGATGGAGAGTTCACGACTGAATCTAACAGCGGCGATGCAACTTCATTTGTGTATGAAAATGTATTGTTCATGTGCAAGAATGTCGTGTTGTTGTGTGCATCCAGTCCAATATCAACAGTCTCTTTTCAGGACTTGTCAATGCCGTTTGAAGATCTAAATTTGGGTAGCCAGCGGGCCTGTACTTTGTACATTACATAATAATTTGAACAATTGTCTGTGTGTAAACTGTTGTGTGTGCCATACAAATATGATGAGAAACTTTATCCTTGTTCTTTAAAGCATACTTGATAATGCTTGCACACCACTCAAAAGTCCTTAAAACTATTTCACTGAGTACATCCGCTTATGGATCTTCTTTTTATTTCAAACGTCTTCCGTTCTCAGTTTTCACACCAAACCACTACAAAGTTGATTGAAGTACATCTCATCAAAAACAAATATGTTGTTATGAATAGAAAGTCTGGTACAAGAGGTCAGAGAAGAAGAAGGAAGAAAGCTGAGAATGTGGTGGATGAGTGACTAGAGTTGAAGAAGTCCTACATAGACTTAATCATCCTTGGTCGCCAAGAAACGGCATATATTTTCCTATGTTCTCTCACTTCATGACTCTACTTGCCACCTCAGATCCTGCAGATTTTCCAGACTGAACTTACTTGTTGGCAGAGGCAACAAGCAGTGGCAAAAGCCAATAGGTCTTGCCTTTGGAATCTATTGGTTGTGCCAATTATTTGAGCTATGCTGTGCAGCATCACAATTGCGGTGCTACATGGCAGCATGGCTAAAGGTAATACTTGATACCTCCCTCTCTTCCAATGTGGCTGAAATTTACCACAGTTCTCTTTCCCACGTTCATCTGCTGACAGATGATGCTGCGGTGGCAAACTGCTTCGGCAACCTGTCTAAACTTTGGATTGAACCAAATCTGTTTATATACACAAATCATGGCATCTTTCCCAACATGTTCTTGACCATGATAATATCTAACAATTTGATTCAACAAATTAATAGGTAAAACCACTTGTCTCTTTCCGGACACCCAAACGTCGTCTTCTTGCTGAACACATTTCAATTTGATCCAAGTTTTCTTTTCATCTTTGCCAACATTATCCTGAAGTGCTTTCAATTCTTCCCAAGTGTCAATCACATTTAGGGCAAAATTGGTACATATCTCTTCCTCTGGTAACAATTCCCATTTGTCCTTGAAGGATATACAATTCAGAGTGCAAAACCCTGTGACTTGATCCACATATCCATTTCCCATTGACACAAAATCTTGTGATTTCAGGTGAGCACTGCATTTCACTACAACAATCTTTTTGGGCATTTGTAACGCTTGTAACAAATCATGGATTCTTTCACCATTTCTAACTGGCAAACCAGAAGAGGTCAGGAAACCTCTATGTGACCATAACTGGCCAAAGTCATGGACTATTCCAAATCCGTACTGACTATCAGTAGAAATGGTAACTCAAAGCTGTGCAGAAACATGGCATGCTCTAGTAAGAGCCACTAATTCAGCCACCTGAGCGGAATACACTCCTCGAAGCCAGGAAGCTTCAAGGATACCAGAAATTCTACACATAGCATATCCTGCTCTCAATGTTCTCATGTTATCTCTTAAACAGGAACCATCAGCAAAAATAATTTGGTCATTTTCTTCCAATTGAGTATCTTTAATGTCAGGTCTTGGTTTGTGCACACATCAGGTTACTTCCAGACAGTCATGTTCAATTTCCTTCAATTTATCAATTTCAACGTTTTTGTTTGGAAGCAAAGTTGCTGCGTTAAGCACTGTACACCTTTTCAGTGTTACATCGGAGAACCTAGAATTAAAGTCTCGTATCTGGTCAATCTAGCATTGGTCGGATGTTGGGTCTTGGTTTGGGTAAGCAAAACTTCAATGGAGTGAGGGAGCATCACAGTTAAAGGATGTCCCATCACAATGTTCTCACTCTGAGTGAGGCTCAGTCCAACTGCTGCTACTGTGCACAAACAGCCAGATAGTGCTGCTGCGACTGGGTCCAAAGTAGCTGAAAAATATGCTGCTGGGCGGTTTATAGCGGATCTCAGGTAATGATGCGGGGGAAAGACGATGCTTGGAAACAATCGAGGCAATGAAAATAACAGAATTGGAAGTGCAGAATCAAGGTTAATTTGCGCACCAATGCATTTATAACATAGATGATGTACAGGCCTCTTTGGCTCGCAATGATGGGCTGGAATTCTCTTCATAATAACTTATTTTATATAGTGCTTCATGTTGCACCTTCTCCTTTTCTGTGCGCTGTAAATAAAAGGTTGTAGTTTGAGCACTTTAAATTAGAGGAGTTACTACTTTAACCCAATTTGTAGCATCCAGTTTAGTAACCTTGCATGAGTGGCTGCTTGCTTGTTGATATCTATTTGAACTGGAGCTCACTGGACCAGACAAGCTTACTCTCTTGTGTTTCCAATAGTCATACTCATGCACTAGGTGTGAGGATATCAAATCGTGAACGGGTAAAGAGTGTTGGTCACCGGCTCCAGTGGCCTTGGGGTGGAGGTCGGGTACAACTCTCCCACACTGACTGCAAGTGTATTCATAGCTTGTGTCTCAACACCAGGGCAGTGTGCGCTCTACGGGCGACTAGAATGCAAAAATCCAGCACTCTCAAGACAACGTAATTTATGCATTGTGTTGATATGTTGTTGTTTAACCTTTTGCATTGCAGAGTTCAATCCTGAAGACCTAATTTTAAGGTGCTTATAAATATTGTGCTTTT
Source organism: Pleurodeles waltl (assembly GCF_031143425.1). Taxonomy (NCBI): domain Eukaryota; kingdom Metazoa; phylum Chordata; class Amphibia; order Caudata; family Salamandridae; genus Pleurodeles; species Pleurodeles waltl. The sequence continues at coordinate 631,108,112 of NC_090444.1, read as the reverse complement.
GCAATGTATTGCTGCAGGCTTTCAGAGTGTGTCAGGGCGTGGTCCCTTTCCAGGGCCTTCTAGAAGCTTTCCCTGCAGCATGCCTGGGTGTGGTTGTGGGCTGGGCCAAGACTCTATAAAAGGGAGTCAGCCCAGCTCCACGTGCTCACTATTCAGAGGTCCTGGTACAGAGCAGCAGCAACTTCCTGAGCTCCTGTTCCAGTGGCCTACTTTGATCCTCCAGGCCTCTGCCCTTCATTCTACTCTGGTGATCCTTAAGCAGGGCGGTAAGACGGTGGTTGGGCTGGGCCCCGACCCCGTCATTGAGTGCGCTCAAGTTCTTGGGCCTAATCTTGCATGACAAAACAACTTTATTCTTGTGCGTGTAAATGTGCGCTTGGTCGTTTTGTGGCATTTGCATGCTGACGTTCGAATTGGCAAGACGCGCAATTCTTTTCTTGTGTGTTAACTCTTGAAATTAATTGTGCGCTACCATTTTATGGCATTTACAAGGTAGCGTACGAATCGGCAAGACGCGCAATTCTTTTCTCGAGCTTAATTCATGTTATTCATTGTGCGCTACCATTTCTTGGCAGTTTCATAGTGGCATTCGAATCGGCAAGACTCGCGATTCTTTCCTCGAGTTTAATTCATGTTATTCATTGTGCGCTACCATTCCTTGGCAGTTACATGGTGGCATTCGAATCGGCAAGACTCTCGATTCCTTCTTCGTGCTTAATTCATGTTATTCATTGTGCGCTACCATTCCTTGACAGTTACATGGTGGCATTTGAATCGGCAAGGCGCGCAATTCTTTCCTCGTGCTTAATTCATGTTATTCATTAAGCGCTACCATTCCTGACAGTTACATGGTGGCCTTCGAATCGGCAAGACGTGCAATTCGTTTTCTTGTGCTTTAACCCTTGATATTCATTGTGTGCTACCATTCCTTGGCAGTTACATGGTGGCCTTCGAATCGGCAAGACGTGCAATTCATTTTCTTGTGCTTTAACCTTTGATATTCATTGTGCGCTACCATTCCTTGGCAGTTACATGGTGGTATTCGAATCGGCAAGACGCGCGATTCATTTCCTGAGTGTAATTCATGTTACTCATTGTACGCTACTATTTTAAGGCATTTACTTGGTGGCTTTCGAGTTGGCAAGTCGGATGATTTATTCCTTGAGTCTAATTCGTGTTATTCATGGTGCACAATCATTCTATGGTATTTACTATTAATGTGAAAATCTGCAATGTGCGCAATTCATATTCTGGCAATTTGAGAGAACAAAAAGCCAGAGTTCTAGATTTAATGTTATGTGTTCTTAATATGCTTCTCAAACACGATTCATATGATGCTTTAGAAATCATTCAGATTGTTTCCTAATCCTCATGCAAAGGATAATACTTGAATCAGAAAATTGCACTTAACCTTTCTTGATTCCCTCACAGGTATCCAGTCATCTTGAAGCCTAGTCATTTTAAGTTTATACTTAGGTTGTTCATGTTTTCAGAATGACAATGGTTAGAGTCATAGCCTAGTACTGATTCATATGATGTAATTTTGATATTGTGTGTTTTAACCTTTTTGCTTCCTACAGGTCTCCTTCCCAGCTGTTCCCTTCCTAATCCCCTTTTCCCCACTTGGACTCTCTTAGACTCTGTGACAATTCTAATCAGAGTATTGGAGCTGCCTTGTGGTGGAAGTGTTGGGAACGTGCACAGACCCCAAGGATCTGGTGACTCTGACATTGTGATGAAAGAGTGCTGTTTTGAGTTCATACACAGAAATTCACAAGAAAGCACACAGACAAGAGGTGTATGGGCTGCTTGTGTCTTTGGGGGTCCACTTACGATAATGTGACAACTCTCCATGTGAAGAAGATAGCTTTTCTCAAGGATATTTGCAGATAACCATTTGGTTTAAAAAGTCTGAGTACTCATTATGCTGTGGACCCTCTCCGGACACTCTAATAAGTTACAGGACCATAGCCTGTACCTTCTATTCTTGTGCCCATATTCCTCAATGTACACGCCTGTTGGCTACAGCACTCACAAGAAGTGGCGTAACGGCCAGAGTTTCTGACTTTGGACCTTGGGAACCAGGTTTCAGTCTCAGCATCGGATCAACGTCCTGTGAGTGGGCAAATCACTGAAGCTCCCTGTGCCCAAACAAGGTAGGAAAAAAAGCCATGCTATCATGGGTACAACACTGTTTGAGGCTGGGTTGAATCAAACAACAGAGGGAGGAGGGAAGAGTTTTGTCAATGGAGTAAGGATATCCATGGAAGGAACTCTAACACAGAGGGACGGGTGGCCAAACCACAGCGACAAGAGATGGGTGGGTCCAAGCAATGACAAGGAAAAAGCAACAATGGGGAAAACTAAAAGAAATCAGCAACCACAAGGAAGGAGCAGTGGACAAGTGGTGAGGGGAAAGAAATAGTAACTCACTCAATCACATCTGGAGTAGTGAACAGGCAATGATTAACTTTAATTAGTCAGTGCTTGGTCCCTGCTCTACAGAAATAACCAGACATTATGTTTCAGAGGCACTGACCAATTAGGGACCCTATTAAAAAGAGTTACATGAAGACAAACAAATGGTAAGCAATGGGGGGAGGAGGGGTTTCAAGCCCTTTTCTGTATGCAATAGTGTTTCACAAGCGAGATGCATGCACTACTGCATGTTCTCACAGGCTTAACCCTAAAAATGGAGAACTAAGCGTCCTCCTGAACAATCTGTTTGGGATTCTGGAAGAGGTTAGACCATGAGAAGACCAGCAGCGAGACCATCAATTATGGCTACACCCTTACCACTGTCCTTCTGAATATACTACAACTGTTTTTTGTTGATGTTTGGAGCTTTCACAATCCCTATTACTTTAGTAATGTAACATTGATGGCAGTACCCCAACTCTGAAAATTGTTCCAGCACCATTGCTTAATACATGAGGATTCGTTTTTGAAAATCTTAAAGCAACAAGCACATAGAAAAAAGTAAAACACAAATGTGAAGTCTCAGTTTTCACTTGACTTGGTTTTTGGTGTGATTTCTGGTTGACCAGAATGCAACAGAGGCAGTGCTTAGGCTGTAAAATAGCAAGTGCCAAGGCTTTTCTCAGGAGGGCACTGCAGCTTGCACCATACACTGACCCTGTGAGCACTGCCAATGGCAGTATCTACACAAGTACTAACCATCACACTCCAACAAGGGTGGCAGTTTAAACTATTCTAGATCACCCAGATCTATAGGAATGGAGTGGGTTGTAGTGTTATTCTTTTTTAATGTTTAATAACTTATTAAACTCTGTGGTTTCTCTCATTTCAGAATTAGACAGACACTGGCACCATGTGCTGGGCTGTCGGTAATGCTGGTGTTGAGAATTAAGTGTCGGTGCCAAGCACTCAAAACCAGCGGTTTAAATTAAGTTGTGAGAAAAGGTTGGATATACAAAATGGGTCACCCCATTTAAAGTTTTTCGCTTCACACTTTGCTTAGTTTTTGAAGGTCAAAGCCTTCAAGTAGACCAAGGTTCAAGGGGGAACCTGGTAAAAGTCCCTCAAAGTAGCATCCATTGATGTTCAGCATCCACTAAAGCCATTGATCTTGATGCCCAAACACTGAGGTTGGATGCCACTGAGGGCTACATGAGGACAAATACCTTTACTAAGAGGTTCCAGTGAACTGGTTTTCAGCATAGCAAATTACTTCAAGCAGGAAAAAACTAGAATTCATCCCCTCTGTTGGGGCACAGTGCCTGAGCAAGCCACAGCACTTTGTCCCAGTTATCCAGAGGTGGAAAAAATGCCTAAGCCCCATTTAACTCCAGCAGTTGGGTCTCTAACCAGCCAGAGCTCCTGCAGGGTCCAGACCTCAGTGGTCAGCTGGCTGTGCTGGAGTCAGTAGCCCTTCTGCGTTTTGTGTTCCTGAAGCAGGGAAACAGGAGTTTAATCACTTGACACTTGGAGAGCAGTTCCAGTAGCCTGGTTGTCAGCAGGAGTCATCCTTCAGCCCCTTTTTTCTTCAGATGGGGCCATCCCTGGTGCAGGAGTGATTTGAGGCGGTGATGATGATGGTCACAAGCAGTAACTGAAGAATTTCCTACACCCAGTCATGCTTACTGTTTTGCCCTATACATTCCTCCTTTTTAAGGATTTCTCTTTAGTTTACTGCAAAATTCTCAGAACACTAATTCCACAATGGCTATCCGCTTCCTCCATCTGAAGGAGATCTGGTCCTTCCCTAGCCACTCTGCTATTCAAATGAGGTACTCTCCTATATGTTGGGGATCTAAACTGGTATCCTACCTGCTGGGATATGAGCAAGAAAGTCTGAAAGCTCTGGGAATGAATGGGAGCAGTTCCTACCAACCTAATTTGACATTAGGTAGTCCAAAGAAGAAATAATAAGGTTGTTGTTTACTCCGCCAAATGTTTCTGCCACTCCCAGAAGGCTTATCTCTGTAAAGTGACAAAACCCATGGCTTCCTGCTCCCAAAAGCCAAGTCATTGTCCCGTGGAAGGAATGTCAGTAACTTCTAACCAGGAATGTGCACTTTGGGTCTCTGAATTAGGTCTGATAGGCAAACTAGTTGTACACCAATTTTCAGTTTTCTTTCTTTATTATTCCATTTATTCATTACTTAATATGTATGTACGTCTTCTGGCTCAACTAATACATTCCTTCATTATGATGAGCTAGAAGGATGACACCCAGAGTCTAATCTCTTTTGATGACAATTCACCATATTCCAAAACTGTATATTTGTTTGGGTGAATGACTGGATGACAAATTTTTGACATTTCAATTCCAACAATACTGACATCTTGTTGGTACCATTCTGTACTACCTCTTTTTACATCCAGGAGGAATTTTTATGCTGTGGGGTCCTATTCCCGTTCTAGTAAGAAAGGTGTGTTATCTGAGAAGCTTTTTAATTCAACTGTTCTCTAAATGGCCATGTCAATCATCTGCCATCTTTGTGCTTTCTGCCCAAGAGACTCCTTTGTAAAATCATTTGCTTGCTGCCTCTACAAACAAGTTCACTGGTGGTATAGTCTACAATCCCCAGCAAATTCAAATATGGCAAATCAATATTCTTGGTGTCTTTAAGGCCAGTTGTATAGTTTGTAGCATATGCAAAATTCAGCTGCTAGGCATATGCTAGGCATATGCTACAGTGACCTTGTCATAATTCTGCTTCTCTAGCCTTAACACCTTTCATTGGCTTCCAGTTTCTAAAAGAATCATCTCTAAGTCACTCTGTATGGGCTTCCTTTTTTTAGCATGGCTCTCCTTCTCTCCAGTTGTGGTCCTTTGATGTGCATCTCTTAATGGTTCCCAGGTTTTCTCATTCTACCTTAGGTGGATGTGTATTTTTGGTAGCTACAGCTAAAGCACAAGTCTCTCTGCCTCTCCATCTATGCACTTGCAGTCAGTTATTAGCATTTGCGAAAGATCTGAAAACTTGATTTTACTCACAATAGCTAGGCTTCTAACTAAGGTGCTCTTTAGCAGCAGGATATCTTTAAGGCAGTAATGTACTTTACAAATCTAATTTGTATTCTCTCAGGCAGCACAAAGTATACTTATGAAAAATTACTTTTCAGCTAGTGTTTAAAAATCAACTTTCACTATTGCAATGGAGTTTTTAAACCAAGTTCATTTTTCCAGGTAAATACATAGCATATCCATATCTTCACAGTTCATAAGAAATATTGATTTGCCTGCACTGTGAAGCTGCTTTTGGATAATAGTTCTCTAGGTAGAATGCCACAATTTAATATATATATAAAACCCGGGCCTGTGAGATACAATTCAAGGGTGGCTTTTAAAAACGTAAAATAGGCTTTCCTGCATAGAAAAGGAACCCATGCCTCCATGTGTACTACAATGCTTTTAAACGTCATCCCAGGAAGAGCACAATAGGGCCACAGAATATAGTCGTATATGTGAGTGGTATAAATATACACTGCATTCCCTTGTGAAATTTAACTTAAGCATCACTGGTGCAATATCAGTAAATGTACTATAGACATTCTTATCACCTCCAAGGAAGCATTTGGTTTGTCCCAGCAAGAATTAGTGGTAGTGCACAGAAATACAAACCCTCAGGCCCGGATGTGGAAGCATAGATTAAAGCAACAAAGGGAGCACATATATTAATTTCTGTTTCCTATTTAGAAAATGCAGATACCCAGATGTATCAGATTCACAGTGGAAGTGTTATGGTGCAGAAACCCTGTTAGACCTGGGATCGTTGGTGTGGCTTCCCCTTGTCTCTTTGCCTTCTGACCCCTTGTTTTGCTAACTTCAATTTTGCTGGCTTTAGGACTCTGGTTACTTTCCTACTGCTGTCCGGTGCTAAAGTGCATGTGCCCTTTCCCTAAAACGTGCTACAACTGGCTTATCCACAATTGACATATTTAATCTATTTATAAGTCCATAGTAAAGTGTAATACAGGTGCCCAGAGCCTGCAAACTAAATGCTACCAGTGGGCCTGCAGAACTGATTGTGCCACCTACTTTAGTAGCCCTTTAAACTTGGCTCAGGCCTCCTATTGCAGAGCTTGTGTATGCAGTTTTACCTTACCATGTCGATCTGACAAGTTGATCCTCTTGCCAGGCCCAAAACTTCCTTTCTAAAACATATGTCACCTCTAAGTTAGGCCCTGGACGGCCCCAAGGGCAGGGTGCAATGTATTTAAAAAGTTGGATATATGCTTTTAAGTTTTTCATGTCTAGGTAGTGAAAAACATTTAAATTTGTTTTTTCACTACTGCAAGGGGTATCTCTTCCATAGGTTAACATTGGAATTGCCTTATTACATTTTATAAGTATAATTTCCAATTGGGACCAGACAGCTATTTCAAGCATGCTCGACACATAATTTCGAATCACAACTTATAGTAAAATTGGATTTTAAGATGCAAGTCTGAAAATGCCACTCTCAGAAATTTGCATCTTCTTGCCTCACCCATTCTGTGCCTCTGCCTGTTTCAGAATACACATGGGTGGGTAACAGCTGGACTCTTGTGCATTCCCTCCAGACAGCCTCACACAAAGGGAGCTTAAGTGTGACTGAGTGGCCATCTGCATGTTGATGGTCCACCCCAGGCAGGATGGGAGGGAGGAGCTGACACTTACACCTAAATAGGCTGGGTACTAAGCCTTCACAAAGGGCTGCATAACTACCTGTAATGTGCCTGAATCCAGGGAAGGAAAGGCAGAAACGCTGCGCACTTCAAAGGCCTCTCTTTGAAGTCTCCCCTACTTCAAAGACACAACTTGGTATATGTACTGAATCCCAGACACCACCAAATCAGTACAATTCTGGAAATGAGGACGTTCTGCCAGGAAGGACTGCTGTGCTGCTGAAGGGACTGTCACTCTGCTGGAACTCTACAGAATTTTGCTGGACACCTGTACTGCTGTGCCCGCCCTGCTGCTTGCTGCTTCCTTGCCTGGGAGTGAGAAGGACTGGACCTGAATCTCTGCATCCCCAGAACCTAGTGACTCCAAGTGTTTCCTGGCTTGCCTCCTATTCTGCAGTCTCAGGGACATCAATGACTGCCTGCAACTATCCTTCAGCACCTGCCCTCTGCCACCTGTGAGTTGCCATGCCAAGTGGTGCCAATCCAGTCCTGGGCGCTTGGAAGTGGGTTATTTCATGCTGCAACTCTCGACATCGACACATCGCTGCCGTAGTGCTGATCGGAACTGCTGCATCTCTCTCTGCCATCATTGCATCACTGCTGCTGCCAAGGATAAAGACATCACAGCACCAGTGGTGTGACCCAGAACTGATTCAATGCCTCCACATCACCTGGCAGCACAGCTCAACAACGATGCATTACCTTTTTAACCCCTTCTGTGCCGCGGACGAAGTGGTTACGTCCTGCGGCACAGTGCTGCTGTGCCGAGGACGTAACCACTACGTCCTCGGCACACAGCCCAGAGGGAGCGCTCTTGCTCCCTCTGTGTGCTTCCCCCCACCCCCCAAAGTCAGGGATGGAAGGGGAAGCCCTTCCCCTTCCACCCCCGACCCCCCCCCCCATAATGACGTCAGCGCGCGATCGCGCGCTGACTTCATTATGGGGTTCTCGCGGCACAGGAAGCCATTTGCTTCCTGTGCGGCGAGCGGAGAAGAGGTGAGTTCCTCTTCCCGGTGGGTGGGGGGTTTGGTCTAAAGAGGCACCGGGGGAAAGGAAAGGCTTTTCCTTTCCCCCGGTGTCTCTTTGAGCATTCCTGCTGACGATCGGGCAGCAGGAATGCCCACTAGACACCAGGGATTTCTTTTTTTTTGTTTACTTTCCTGTTTCTTGTTGGCGGGGAGCGGCCCCTTGGGCAAGGGTCGCTCCCCTTTGGGGGGCAATTAGTTACGGCCATTTCTGCCCCCCTTGGGGGCAGATTGGCTACTTTTTAGCCAGATCTGCCCCCAAGGGGGGCAGAAAACACTAGATCACCAGGGATTTATATTTTTATGTGCATTTACGTGTGGGGGGGTGCCCCCTTGGGCAAGGGGCGCCCCCCCAAGGGGGCAGAGAACTGTTGGCCGTTTCTGCCCCCCTTGGGGGCAGATCGGCCTATTTTTTTTAGGTCCAAGTGCAGAAGCCACTTAGGCACCAGGGATTGTGTGTGTAGTGGATGGGGGGGCGCCCCCTTGGGCAAGGGTCGCTCCCCTTTGGGGGGCATGTCTTTTAGGGCCATTTCTGCCCCCCTTGAGGGCAGATTGGCTACTTTTTAGCCAGATCTGCCCCCAAGGGGGCAGAAAACACTAGATCACCAGGGTTATTTATTTTTATGTGTATTTATGTGGGGGGGGTGCCCCCTTGGGCAAGGGGCGCCCCCCCCATGGGGGCAGAGAACTGTTGGCCTTTTCTGCCCCCCTTGGGGGCAAATCGGCCTATTTTTTTAGGCCCATCTGCCCCCAAGGGGGGCAGAAGCCACTTAGGTACCAGGGATTGTGTGTGTAGTGGATGGGGGGCGCCCCCTTGGGCAAGGGTCGCTCCCCTTTGGGGGGCATGTCTTTTAGGGCCATTTCTGCCCCCCTTGAGGGCAGATCAGCCTATTATTTTTAGGCTGATCTGCCCCAAGGGGGGGGCAGAAACCACTAGAACGCCAGGGATTTTTTTTAATGTGTTTATTTTTGTGGGGGGCGTCCCCTTGGGCACGGGGCGCCCCCCCAAGGGGGGCATTGACCTGTTGGCCATTTCTGCCCCCCCGGGGGTAGATGGGCCTATTTTTGTAGGCCCACCTGCCACCAAGGGGGGCAGTAGCCACTTAGACACCAGGGATAGTGTGTGTGTGTGTGTGTGTTAGTGGATGGGGGGGGGGGCCTTGGGCAAGGGTCGCCCCCCACTTTGGGGGCACATGTACCCAGGCCATTTCTGCACCCCTTGGAGACAGATCAGCCTATTATTTTTTGGCTGGTCTGCCCCCAAGGTGGGCAGAAACCACTAGAAAGCCAGGTTTTTTTTTTTATTTGTTTTTTTTTTGGGGGGGCGTCCCCTTGGTCACGGGGCGCCCCCCCAAGGGGGGCATTGACCTGTTGGCCATTTCTACACCCCCTGGGGGCCGATGGGCCTATTTTGTTAGGCCCACCTGCCCCCAAGGGGGGCAGAAGCCACTTAGACACCAGGGATAGTGTGTGTGTGTGTGTGTGTGTTAGTGGATGGGGGGGGGCCTTGGGCAAGGGTCGCCCCCCACTTTGGGGGCACATGTACCCAGGCCATTTCTGCACCCCTTGGAGACAGATCAGCCTATTATTTTTTGGCTGGTCTGCCCCCAAGGTGGGCAGAAACCACTAGAAAGACAGTTTTTATTTTTTTATTTGGTTTCTTTTGGGAGGGGGGGCGTCCCCTTGGTCACGGGGCACCCCCCCAAGGGGGGCATTGACCTGTTGGCCATTTCTACACCCCCTGGGGGCAGATGGGCCTATTTTGTTAGGCCCACCTGCCCCCAAGGGGGGCAGAAGCCACTTAGACACCAGGGATAGTGTGTGTGTGTGTGTGTGTTAGTGGATGGGGGGGGGGCCTTGGGCAAGGGTCGCCCCCCACTTTGGGGGCACATGTACCCAGGCCATTTCTGCACCCCTTGGAGACAGATCAGCCTATTATTTTTTGGCTGGTCTGCCCCCAAGGGGGGCAGAAACCACTAGAACGCCAGGGATTTTTTTTTATTTGTTTATTTTTGTGGGGGGGCGTCCCCTTGGTCACGGGGCGCCCCCCCAAGGGGGGCATTGACCTGTTGGCCATTTCTACACCCCCTGGGGGCAGATTGGCCTATTTTGTTAGGCCCACCTGCCCCCAAGGGGGGCAGAAGCCACTTAGACACCAGGGATAGTGTGTGTGTGTGTGTGTTAGTAGATGGGGGGGGGGGGGCCTTGGGCGAGGGTTGCCCCCCACTTTGGGGGCACATGTACCCAGGCCATTTCTGCACCCCTTGGAGACAGATCAGCCTATTATTTTTAGGCTGGTCTGCCCCCAAGGGGGGCAGAAACCACTAGAACGGCAGGGATTTTTTTTAATTTGTTTATTTTTGTGGGGGGGCGTCACCTTGGTCACGGGGCGCCCCCCCAAGGGGGGCATTGACCTGTTGGCCATTTCTACACCCCCTGGGGGCAGATGGGCCTATTTTGTTAGGCCCACCTGCCCCCAAGGGGGGCAGAAGCCACTTAGACACCAGGGATAGTGTGTGTGTGTGTGTGTTAGTAGATGGGGGGGGGGGCCTTGGGCGAGGGTCGCCCCCCACTTTGGGGGCACATGTACCCAGGCCATTTCTGCACCCCTTGGAGACAGATCAGCCTATTATTTTTAGGCTGGTCTGCCCCCAAGGGGGGCAGAAACCACTAGAACGCCAGGGATTTTTTTTTATTTGTTTATTTTTGTGGGGGGGCGTCCCCTTGGTCACGGGGCGCCCCCCCAAAGGGGGGCATTGACCTGTTGGCCATTTCTACACCCCCTGGGGGCAGATGGGCCTATTTTCTTAGGCCCACCTGCCCCCAAGGGGGGCAGAAGCCATTTAGGCACCAGGGATAGTGTTGTGTGTGTTTTTTTGTTTTTTTGTTTGTTTGAGGGCTGTCCCCTTTGGCAAGGGTCGCTCTCCATGGGGACACACTACTAAAGGTATTTTCTGGCTTCCTTGGGGCAGACAGGCCTATTTTTTTAGTAGGCCCATCTGCCCCTATGGCAGAATCCACTTAGGCACCAATTTCTAAATGTTTGATGGTGGGGTGTTTGTCAACTGAAGAAGTCTTTGCATTTGTGATAAAAAATGTTTTCCTCCTTTTTGTTCTAGTTCAAAGCTTTTGCTTTATTTGCTGTGGCTCCTTGCGGTTTTGGCGGTGGTTGACCTGCAGTTTGCACAGTTGCATGTTTTAGGTAAGTAAAAACAATTTACTCCAAAGGAGTATTGTTGCCATGCATGAATGACATGTTTGTAGGGGGTGTACTAAATGCAGGATTGTGTGTGAAATTGTCCTTAGGTTTGTGCACAATGATATTTGTTTTGTCTTATTTCTAATTTGCCTTTCTTTATTATTTTTAGTGGGATATCATTGGTGATTGCTGTGTAGTTGCTGGTGAATCAAGCTTTTTCAGGCAAGTGAGCGGTATAGTTTTTGAGTTTATAACTCTTACTAACAAAGCTACACTTTGTTACTTGTCTTACACAGTGCTGGTTGTTGGTGGTGAATTTGTCCAGTTAATTTTAGCAGGAGAGATCATGGCTAGCCGCAGGATGACCGCTCAGCAGGTGGTTGGTATGCTTTTTGAGTCACAGTCTGATCATGACTATGAGACGGACTCTGCATCTGAGGCAGAGGAGGAAGTCAGAGATTCTGGCAGTGATGTTTCTGTTGGAGGGGAATCTTCTGATGATGAAGCCACACTCAGTGCAGATGAAGGGCCTGTTTTAGAGGAGGACATTGATGTGCCAATAGTGCAGCAACCTGGGGCCGAAAGGTTTCCCGTTATAAGACCTGATGTCTGGGTTGCCCCAAACATGGAGCAGCCAGAGTTGCCTGCCTTTACTGGTCTCCCGGGGTGTAACGCCAATACAGAGAACTTTATGCCTATCAATTTCTTTGAGTTATTCATGGATGATATGTTTTTGGAAGAGATTGTTGAGCAGACTAATTTGAATGCGGAGCAGCATTTGAGGGACAATGCTGCTAGACTTAGGCCACACTCTAGAGCTGGCCAGTGGATTCCCACAAATTTGGAGGAGTTAAAAAAGTTTTTGGGTTTGACTTTTTTGATGGGGTTGATAAGGAAGCCGTCACCGGCTTCTTATTGGTCTACTAGTCCCTTGATGGCAACAGCTATATTTCCAGCGACCATGAGTCGTAATCGGTATTTGCTTCTTCTTAGGATGCTGCATTTTGTTGACAATGCATTAACCTTGCCACGAGATCACCCAGATTCTGACCGTCTTTTTAAGATTAGGCCTGTCCTTGATCATTTTGTAGATCGGTTTTCGGAGGTCTATGTTCCAGGCAAAGAGTTAAGTGTGGACGAGTCTTTGGTCCTCTTCAAGGGTCGTTTGGTTTTTAGGCAGTACATTCCTAGCAAAAGGGCACGATATGGAATTAAATTGTATATGCTGTCTGAAAGTAGGACAGGATATGTGTATAGTTTCCGTGTGTACACTGGTAGGGATTCCAATATTGACCCCCCTGGTTGTCCTCCTACTTTTGGAGTTACTGAGAAAATTGTGTGGGATCTTGGTAGACGACTGTTCAATAAAGGTCACCATTTGTATGTAGATAACTTCTACACTGGTGTGCAATTGTTCAAGGAATTGTTTAGAGTGGACACAGTTGCTTGTGGCACAATCCGTTCTAACCGGAAAGGCTATCCAAGGGAGCTTGTCTGTAAAAAACTTGAGAGAGGACAGTGCTGTGACTTGCGGAACGGAGCTGCTAGCTTTGAAATTTTCAGACAAGAGGGATGTCTACATGCTAAGTACCATCCATGATGAGTGTACTTCCCCTGTGACTGTTTGGGGCCAGGTTGCTGAAGTGCGCAAACCTGTGTGCATTTTAGATTATAATAAGCACATGGGAGGTGTAGATAGAGTTGCCCAGAGGTTGGAACCTTATACTGCTATTCGTAAGTCTTACGTTTGGTATAAGAAGTTAGCACTTCACCTCTTCCACTTAGCAACCTTCAATGCTTTTATTGTGTTTAGGGATAGGTCTCCAGAGTCAAAGATGACATTTGTGAAATTTCAGGAGTCAGTGATAGAGAGCCTTATTGTGGTGGAACAGGCCAGAGTTCCTAGAGAAGCAGTGGCGGAGGATGTGGCTAGATTGAAAGATCGTCACTTTGCTGAGCACATTCCTCCCACACCCAAAAAAGACTTTCCAGCTAAGAAATGTAGAGTGTGTTTTCGAAGAGGTATCCGGAGGGAGACTCGAATGTACTGCCCAGATTGTCCTTCAAAGCCTGGGCTGTGTGTTGGTGCTTGTTTTAAGAATTACCACACCCAGAAGAATTTCTGGGAACAACCATGAGTGTAAACTAATGTCTGTTTTGTATTTTCATGTGTTTAGTTTCATGGTTAGCATTTCTGTCATGTTCTTAGTTAGAGCTTTTGTGTTTGTAGTTTTGTAATTCTTTCTACTTAGTTAGGGGTTCCTCTGTTAAAAAAAAACAAAAAAATGATGCCATTGTGTGTGGAGTGGGTCTTGGCTGAGAGTGTACATATTGACTTGCTGTTGGCTACTGCAACACACTGCCAGCCAAACACCAGTCCACACACTCCCATCAGCTGGTGTGATTGTTGTATCAGGCATGTGGGCGTATGTAAGTGATGGGCCCTTGAGTGGCGCTGTCTGTCGATGTGAGTGTTGTAATGTGCTGGGCCCGTGGCTGGCGGTGTGAATGGCCTTGTGTGTGTCATGTATGAAAGTTGTGTGAATGGACTGTAAAGTGGTTGGTGCCTTGTCGCGGCTTTACAGCTCACGAGCTGTGAGTCATTGGTTCAGTTTTTTGCCTTTCAGTTACTAACAGTGCATTTCATTTTTGTGAAAGCTCTTGTTAGTAAAATTTGATCCACTGAACCATCACTCACCCTCGTGCCAAATCCAACCAGTATGTGTGGTAAAAATGACAAAACCTGCTCCGCTGTAATCAGGCGTCGCAGCACACCTGTGACACGCTAGGTGCCTCTGGTGGGACCCCGATGATGAAGCATTACACCAACTTGGTTGGTGGGGGAGGGGTCTTTTTCACATAACCTAAGTGTGTTTCTTTTCAAAATTTTAGTGTTTGGCACATCACGGACGTATGTGGGCACATCAAAACGATATATTACAAAACTACCTGTGTTTGGGGGGGAGAGGGCACCTATGTTTTTGGTCCTGTGTGCGGCCTTCATCTAGGGAAACCTACCAAACCCAGACATTTTTTAAAACTAGACACCCCAAGGAGTCCAGGGAGGTGTGGCTTGCGTGGATCCCCCAACATTTTCTTACCCAGACTCCTCTGTAAACCTCAAAATGTGCTTAAAAAAGCATATTTTCCTTACTTTTCTTCGTAGGATCACCACTCCAGCACAAAATTCCTACTCTCCAGTGTTCCCCTCAGTCTCCCAAGTAAAATGACACCTCACTTATGTGGGTCCCCAAAGCAGAGTCAGTCTAAAGATGTATAAAAGAATACGTCCTTATAAACTTGCTGTGCTATCCCCTCTATCTCTACAAGTTTTGGGCCTTATTCTGTTGCAGGCATCTGGCCCACCCACACAAGTGAGGTATCATTTTTATCGGGAGACTTGGGGGAACGCTGGGTGGAAGGAAATTTGTGGCTCCACTCAGATTCCAGAACTTTCTGTCACCGAAATGTGTGGAAAATGTGTTTTTTTAGACAGAATTTGAGGTTTGCAAAGGATTCTGGGTAACAGAACCTGGTCAGAGCCCCGCAAGTCACCCCAGCTTGGATTCCCCTAGGTCTCTAGTTTTCAAAAATGCACAGGTTTGGTAGGTTTCCCTAGGTGCCGGCTGAGCTAGAGGCCAAAATCTAAAGGTAGGCACTGTTTTCAATGAAAAAATGTGATGTGTCCACTTTGCGTTTTGGGGTGTCTCCTGTCGCGGGCGCTAGGCCTACCCACACAAGTGAGGTATCATTTTTATCGGGAGACGTGGAGGAACGCTGGGTGGAAGGAAATTTGTGGCTCCACTCAGATTCCAGAACTTTCTGTCACCGAAATGTGTGGAAAATGCATTTTGTTAGACAGAATTTGAGGTTTGCAAAGGATTCTGGGTAACAGAACCTGGTCCGAGCCACACAAGTCACCCCATCTTGGATTCCCCTAGGTCTCTAGTTTTCAGAAATGCACAGGTTTGGTAGGTTTCCCTAGGTGGCGGCTGAGCTACAAGCCAAAATCTACAGGTAGGCACTTTGCAAAAAACACCTCTGTTTTCCTTCAAAAATTGGGCTGTGTCTGCGTTGCGCTTTGGGGCGTTTCCTGTCGCGGGCGCTAGGCCTACCCACACAAGTGAGGTATCATTTTTTATCGGGAGACGTGGGGGAACACTGGGTGGAAGGAAATTTGTGGCTCCTCTCAGATTCCAGAACTTTCTGCCACAGAAATGTGAGGAACATGTGTTTTTTTAGCCAAATTTTGAGGTTTGCAATGGATTCTGGGTAACAGAACCTGGTCTGAGCCACACAAGTCACCCCATCTTGGATTCCCCTAGGTCTCTAGTTTTCAGAAATGCACAGGTTTGGTAGGTTTCCCTAGGTGGCGGCTGAGCTACAGGCCAAAATCTACAGGTAGGCACTTTGCAAAAAACACCTCTGTTTTCCTTAAAAAATTTGGCTGTGTCTACGTTGCGCTTTGGGGCGTTTCCTGTCGCGGGCCCTAGGCCTACCCACACAAGTGAGGTATCATTTTTATCGGGAGACGTGGGGGAACGCTGGGTGGAAGGAAATTCGTGGCACCTCTCAGATTCCAGAACTTTCTGCCACAGAAATGTGAGTAACCTGTGTTTTTTTAGCCAAATTTTGAGTTTTGCAAAGGATTCTGGGTAACAGAACCTGGTCCGAGCCACACAAGTCACCCCATCTTGGATTCCCCTAGGTCTCTAGTTTTCAGAAATGCACAGGTTTGGTAGGTTTCCCTAGGTGGCGGCTGAGCTACAAGCCAAAATCTACAGGTAGGCACTTTGCAAAAAACACCTCTGTTTTCCTTCACAAATTTGGATGTGTCCACGTTGCGCTTTGGGGCGTTTCCTGTCGCGGGCGCTAGGCCTACCCACACAAGTGAGGTATCATTTTTATTGGGAGACGTGGGGGAACGCTGGGTGGAAGGAGATTTGTGGCTCCTCTCAGATTCCAGAACTTTCTGCCACAGAAATGTGAGGAACATGTGTTTTTTTAGCCAAATTTTGAGGTTTGCAATGGATTCTGGGTAACAGAACCTGGTCCGAGCCACACAAGTCACCTCATCTTGGATTCCCCTAGGTCTCTAGCTTTCAGAAATGCACTGGTTTGGTAGGTTTCCCTAGGTGGCGGCTGAGCTACAGGCCAAAATCTACAGGTAGGCACTTTGCAAAAAACACCTCTGTTTTCCTTCAGAAATTTGGATGTGTCCACGTAGCGCTTTGGGGCGTTTCCTGTCGCGGGCGCTAGGCCTACCCACACAAGTGAGGTATCATTTTTATCGGGAGACGTGGGGGAACGCTGGGTGGAAGGAAATTCGTGGCTCCTCTCAGATTCCAGAACTTTCTGCCACAGAAATGTGAGGAACATGTGTTTTTTTAGCCAAATTTTGAGTTTTGCAAAGGATTCTGGGTAACAGAACCTGGTCGGAGCCACACAAGTCACCCCATCTTGGATTCCCCTAGGTCTCTAGTTTTCAGAAATGCACAGGTTTGGTAGGTTTCCCTAGGTGGCGGCTGAGCTAGAAGCCAAAATCTACAGGTAGGCACTTTGCAAAAAACACCTCTGTTTTCCTTCAAAAATTTGTCTGCGTCCACGTTGCGCTTTGGGGCATTTCCTGTCACGGGCGCTAGGCCTACCCACACAAGTGAGGTATCATTTTTAACGGGAGACGTGGGGGAACGCTGGGTGGAAGGAAATTCGTGGCTCCTCTCAGATTCCAGAACTTTCTGCCACAGAAATGTGAGGAACATGTGTTTTTTTAGCCAAATTTTGAGGTTTGCAAAGGATTCTGGGTAACAGAACCTGGTCCGAGCCACACAAGTCACCCCATCTTGGATTCCCCTAGGTCTCTAGTTTTCAGAAATGCACAGGTTTGGTAGGTTTCCCTAGGTGGCGGCTGAGCTACAAGCCAAAATCTACAGGTAGGCACTTTGCAAAAAACACCTCTGTTTTCCTTCACAAATTTGGCTGTGTCCACGTTGCGCTGTGGGGCGTTTCCTGTCGCGGGCGCTAGGCCTACCCACACAAGTGAGGTATCATTTTTATCGGGAGACGTGGGGGAACGCTGGGTGGAAGGAAATTTGTGGCTCCTCTCAGATTCCAGAACTTTCTGCCACAGAAATGTGAGGAACATGTGTTTTTTTAGCCAAATTTTGAGGTTTGCAATGGATTCTGGGTAACAGAACCTGGTCCGAGCCACACAAGCCACCCCATCTTGGATTCCCCTAGGTCTCTAGTTTTCAGAAATGCACAGGTTTGGTAGGTTTCCCTAGGTGACGGCTGAGCTACAGGCCAAAATCTACAGGTAGGCACCTTGCAAAAAACACCTCTGTTTTCCTTCAAAAATTTGGCTGTGTCTACGTTGCGCTTTGGGGCGTTTCCTGTCGCGGGCGCTAGGCCTACCTACACAAGTGAGGTATCATTTTTATCGGGAGACGTGGGGGAACACTGGGTGGAAGGAAATTTGTGGCTCCTCTCAGATTCCAGAACTTTCTGCCACAGAAATGTGAGGAACATGTGTTTTTTTAGCCAAATTTTGAGGTTTGCAATAGATTCTGGGTAACAGAACCTGGTCCGAGCCACACAAGTCACCCCATCTTGGATTCCCCTAGGTCTCTAGTTTTCAGAAATGCACAGGTTTGGTAGGTTTCCCTAGGTGGCGGCTGAGCTACAGGCCAAAATCTACAGGTAGGCACTTTGCAAAAAACACCTCTGTTTTCCTTAAAAAATTTGGCTGTGTCTACGTTGCGCTTTGGGGCGTTTCTTGTCGCGGGCGCTAGGCCTACCCACACAAGTGAGGTATCATTTTTATCGGGAGACATGGGGGAACGCTGGGTGGAAGGAAATTCGTGGCTCCTCTCAGATTCCAGAACTTTCTGCCACAGAAATGTGAGGAACCTGTGTTTTTTTAGCCAAATTTTGAGTTTTGCAAAGGATTCTGGGTAACAGAACCTGGTCCGAGCCACACAAGTCACCCCATCTTGGATTCCCCTAGGTCTCTAGTTTTCAGAAATGCACAGATTTGGTAGGTTTCCCTAGGTGGCGGCTGAGCTACAAGCCAAAATCTACAGGTAGGCACTTTGCAAAAAACACCTCTGTTTTCCTTCACAAATTTGGATGTGTCCACGTTGCGCTTTGGGGCGTTTCCTGTCGCGGGCGCTAGGCCTACCCACACAAGTGAGGTATCATTTTTATCGGGAGACGTGGGGGAACGCTGGGTGGAAGGAGATTTGTGGCTCCTCTCAGATTCCAGAACTTTCTGCCACAGAAATGTGAGGAACATGTGTTTTTTTAGCCAAATTTTGAGGTTTGCAATGGATTCTGGGTAACAGAACCTGGTCCGAGCCACACAAGTCACCTCATCTTGGATTCCCCTAGGTCTCTAGTTTTCAGAAATGCACACATTTGGTAGGTTTCCCTAGGTGGCGGCTGAGCTACAGGCCAAAATCTACAGGTAGGCACTTTGCAAAAAACACCTCTGTTTTCCTTCACAAATTTGGATGTGTCCACGTTGCGCTTTGGGGCGTTTCCTGTCGCGGGTGCTAGGCCTACCCACACAAGTGAGGTATCATTTTCATCGGGAGACGTGGGGGAACGCTGGGTGGAAGGAAATTCGTGGCTCCTCTCAGATTCCAGAACATTCTGCCACAGAAATGTGAGGAACATGTGTTTTTTTAGCCAAATTTTGAGTTTTGCAAAGGATTCTGGGTAACAGAACCTGGTCCGAGCCACACAAGTCACCCCATCTTGGATTCCCCTAGGTCTCTAGTTTTCAGAAATGCACAGGTTTGGTAGGTTTCCCTAGCTGGCGGCTGAGCTACAAGCCAAAATCTACAGGTAGGCACTTTGCAAAAAACACCTCTGTTTTCCTTCAAAAATTTGTCTGTGTCCACGTTGCGCTTTGGGGCATTTCCTGTCACGGGCGCTAGGCCTACCCACACAAGTGAGGTATCATTTTTATCGGGAGACGTGGGGGAACGCTGGGTGGAAGGAAATTCGTGGCTCCTCTCAGATTCCAGAACTTTCTGCCACAGAAATGTGAGGAACATGTGTTTTTTTAGCCAAATTTTGAGGTTTGCAAAGGATTCTGGGTAACAGAACCTGGTCCGAGCCACACAAGTCACCCCATCTTGGATTCCCCTAGGTCTCTAGTTTTCAGAAATGCACAGGTTTGGTAGGTTTCCCTAGGTGGCGGCTGAGCTACAAGCCAAAATCTACAGGTAGGCACTTTGCAAAAAACACCTCTGTTTTCCTTCACAAATTTGGATGTGTCCACGTTGCGCTTTGGGGCGTTTCCTGTCGCGGGCGCTAGGCCTAACCACACAAGTGAGGTATCATTTTTATCGGGAGACGTGGGGGAACGCTGGGTGGAAGGAGATTTGTGGCTCCTCTCAGATTCCAGAACTTTCTGCCACAGAAATGTGAGGAAAATGTGTTTTTTTAGCCAAATTTTGAGGTTTGCAATGGATTCTGGGTAACAGAACCTGGTCCGAGCCACACAAGTCACCCCATCTTGGATTCCCCTAGGTCTCTAGTTTTCAGAAATGCACAGGTTTGGTAGGTTTCCCTAGGTGGCGGCTGAGCTACAGGCCAAAATCTACAGGTAGGCACTTTGCAAAAAACACCTCTGTTTTCCTTCACAAATTTGGATGTGTCCACGTTGCTCTTTGGGGCGTTTCCTGTCGCGGGCGCTAGGCCTACCCACACAAGTGAGGTATCATTTTTATCGGGAGACGTGGGGGAACGCTGGGTGGAAGGAAATTCGTGGCTCCTCTCAGATTCTAGAACTTTCTGCCACAGAAATATGAGGAACATGTGTTTTTTTAGCCAAATTTTGAGTTTTGCAAAGGATTCTGGGTAACAGAACCTGGTCCGAGCCACACAAGTCACCCCATCTTGGATTCCCCTAGTTCTCTAGTTTTCAGACATGCACAGGTTTGGTAGGTTTCCCTAGGTGGCGGCTGAGCTACAAGCCAAAATCTACAGGTAGGCACTTTGCAAAAAACACCTCTGCTTTCCTTCAAAAATTTGTCTGTGTCCACGTTGCGCTTTGGGGCATTTCCTGTCACGGGCGCTAGGCCTACCCACACAAGTGAGGTATCATTTTTATCGGGAGACGTGGGGGAACGCTGGGTGGAAGGAAATTCGTGGCTCCTCTCAGATTCCAGAACTTTCTGCCACAGAAATGTGAGGAACATGTGTTTTTTTAGCCAAATTTTGAGGTTTGCAAAGGATTCTGGGTAACAGAACCTGGTCCGAGCCACACAAGTCACCCCATCTTGGATTCCCCTAGGTCTCTAGTTTTCAGAAATGCACAGGTTTGGTAGGTTTCCCTAGGTGGCGGCTGAGCTACAAGCCAAAATCTACAGGTAGGCACTTTGCAAAAAACACCTCTGTTTTCCTTCACAAATTTGGATGTGTCCACATTGCGCTTTGGGGCGTTTTCTGTCGCGGGCGCTAGGCCTACCCACACAAGTGAGGTATCATTTTTATCGGGAGACGTGGGGGAACGCTGGGTGGAAGGAAATTCGTGGCTCCTCTCAGATTCCCGAACTTTCTGCCACAGAAATGTGAGGAACATGTGTTTTTTTAACCAAATTTTGAGGTTTGCAAAGGATTCTGGGTAACAGAACCTGGTCCGAGCCACACAAGTCACCCCATCTTGGATTCCCCTAGGTCTCTAGTTTTCAGAAATGCACAGGTTTGGTAGGTTTCCCTAGGTGGCGGCTGAGCTACAAGCCAAAATCTACAGGTAGGCACTTTGCAAAACACACCTCTGTTTTCCTTCACAAATTTGGATGTGTCCACGTTGCGCTTTGGGGCGTTTTCTGTCGCGGGCGCTAGGCCTACCCACACAAGTGAGGTATCATTTTTATCGGGAGACGTGGGGGAATGCTGGCTGGAAGGAAATTTGTGGCTCCTCTCAGATTCCAGAACTTTCTCCCAGAGAAATATGAGGAACATGTGTTTTTTTAGCCAAATTTTGAGGTTTGCAAAGGATTCTGGGTAACAGAACCTGGTCCGAGCCACACAAGTCACCCCATCTTGGATTCCCCTAGGTCTCTAGTTTTCAGAAATGCACAGGTTTTGTAGGTTTCCCTAGGTGGCGGGTGAGCTAGAGGCCAAAATCTACAGGTAGGCACTTTGCTAAAAACAGCTCGGTTTTCTGTGATGTGTCCACGTTGTGTTTTGGGGCATATCCTGTCGCGGGCGCTAGGCCTACCCACACAAGTGAGGTATCATTTTTATCGGGAGACTTGGGGGAATATAGAATAGCAAAACAAGTGTTATTGCCCCTTGTCTTTCTCTACATTTTTTCCTTCCAAATGTAAGACAGTGTGTAAAAAAGACATCTATTTGAGAAATGCCCTGTAATTCACATGCTAGTATGGGCACCCCAGAATTCAGAGATGTGCAAATAACCACTGCTTCTCAACACCTTATCTTGTGCCCATTTTGGAAATACAAAGGTTTTCTTGATAGCTATTTTTTACTCTATATATTTCAGCAAATGAATTGCTGTATACCCGGCATAGATTGAAAACCCACTGCAGGGTGGAGGTCATTTATTGGCTCTGGGTACCTAGAGTTCTTTATGAACCTATAAGCCCTATATATCCCCGCAACCAGAAGAGTCCAGCAGACGTAACGGTATATTGCTTTCGAAAATCTGACATTGCTGGAAAAAGTTACAGAGTAAAACGTAGAGAAAAATTGATGTTTTTTTCACCTCAATTTCAATATTTTTCTTTTTCAGTTGTTATTTTCTGTAGGAAACCCTTGTAGGATCTACACAAATTACCCCTTGCTGAATTCAGATTTTTGTCTACTTTTCAAAAATGTTGCGGTTTCTGGGACCCAGCGTTGGTTTCATGCCCATTTCTGTCACTGACTGGAAGGAGGCTGAAAGCACAAAAAATCGTAAAAATGGGGTATGTCCCAGTAAAATGCCAAAATTGTGTTGAAAAATTGGGTTTTCTGATTCAAGTCTGCCTGTTCCTGAAAGCTGGGAAGCTGGTAATTTTATCACCGCAAACCCTTTGTTGATGCCCTTTTCAGGGAAAAAACCACAAGCCTTCTTCTGCAGCCCATTTTTCCCATTTTTTTGGAAAAAACGAAATTTTCACTGTTTTTTGGCTAATTTCTTGGCCTCCTTCTGGGGAACCCACAAAGTCTGGGTACCTCTAGAATCCCTAGGATGTTGGAAAAAAAGGACGCAAATTTGGCGTGGGTAGCTTATGTGAACAAAAAGTTATGAGGGCCTAAGCGCAAACTGCTCCAAATAGCCAAAAAAAGGCTCGGCACAGGAGGGGGAAAAGGCCTGGCAGCGAAGGGGTTAAAGGGGTTCAACACCGCACCACTGTTCGAGGATCAACAACTGTGCAGCTCGATGATGACACGTTCCCTGACTGTCTAGGAACTGACAGATTACCTTTACATCGTCTCCTTTGCTCCTCACATAGGATCCTTGACGACACTGCAACCCGCCATACAAGGTATTCTTTCAGCATGACAATTTTAGTCCCTGTAGCCGGCTCATCCTCCATTGTGGTCAGCATGAACTTTGGATTTACCCAGGTCTAGCGCAACCTGAGTCGGTGACCAGCACTCTTTACCCATTCACACTTTGATATCCTCAAATGTGGTGCATGAGAATGACTTTTGGAAACAGAAGAGAATGAGCTTGTTTGGTCTAGTGAGCTCCGGTTCAAATCAAGTAAATATCAACAAGGAAGCAGCCACTCATACCAGGTTACTAAATTGGATGCTACAACGTGGTTAAAATTAGTAACTCCTCTTATTTAAAGTGCTCAGACTACAAACTGTTATTTACAGTGCACAGAAAAGGATAAGGTGCAACATGGAGCACTATTTAACACAAGTTATTATGAAGAGAATTCTAGCCCTTCATTGAAAGCCAAAGAGGTCTGTACATCATCATGTAGCAAGTGGTGCTTTTTGTAGAATGTAGCAAGGTGTGACACTTTGAAAAGGCCACTACATTTATTGAGACATGCAGTTTTTACGGATAAAAGGCACACAAGCAATTAAGTGAAGAAATCCGGTTTAAGGAAAAAAGTATGTTTTGATTTATTCTGATTTTATTAAAATGTTTGTTTCCATCACACTTCAGAATTACTAAGAAATTGTTTTTTATCTGTGCTTTCTGAACTGGTGAAATAGTCTGAAACATTCATACAGTTCATTTACAGCTATTTCAGTTTTTTATGTATTAGAATAAGCGATAGTTAATGTACGCTGAAGATTGGCAAATAGTTCAGTTTACAACATAATCTTGCTTTGCCATTAGCTAAAGTAAACACCAATCTCCATATTAAAAGAATAAAACAGCTATTTGTCATAAGATGTTGCCCGACATTTGACTTCGGTCTTTGAAGCACATCAAATGTTAACAGAAAAAAACAAAATGTCAAGACATCTTTATGGCTCCTTCACCTTCTGAATTCGGGGCACGTTTTTTTTGGAGGGTGCTGCAGTACTCCCAGAAGCCTTACTTCTAGCGCCCATGGTCTCTGCTTCAATTTAGCTGATTTAGATTAGTGTTTTTTGCATATTATTTTTGGGGTTTTCTAAATTGGTTGAATAATGTTATTGCGTTGTTTTCTTGATTTTAAATTTGTTGGAACTGCTTGAATGTACTTTTTGTCTGGAGAATTGCCTGCTGTTAGTGCCGTAGATACCATGGACGGTGGAGTAATTCTGTAGGAACTGTGTATCAGGCCAACGCGCTATTGAGCTGGCAAGAGTACCTCCTTCCCAAAATTACATTGCTGTTTCTGACACACCAAAGTAACAGGTACCTCGTGTGGGCTGAATTTCGGTGACTGCTCCATTCACAATCTCTCAAGCATGACCTCATTATGGGGGTCATTCCGACCCGGGGACCGCGGAAGCACCGCCAACAGGCTGGCGGTGCTTCCTGGGCCATTCTGACCGCGGCAGTAAAGCCGCGGTCAGAAAAGGGGAACCAGCGGTTTCCCGCCGGTTTTCCCCTGGCCCAGGGAATCCTCCATGCAGCGCCGCCATGGGGATTCCGACCCCCTTCCCGCCATCCCGTTCCTGGCGGTTTTTACCGCCAGGAACAGGATGGCGGGAACGGGTGTTGTGGGGCCCCTGGGGCCCCCTGCACTGCCCATGCCACTGGCATGGGCAGTGCAGGGGCCCCCTAACAGGGCCCCATAATGATTTTCAGTGTCTGCTTTGCAGACACTGAAAATCGCGACGGGTGCCACTGCACCCGTCGCACCACAGCAACTCCGCCGGCTCCATTCGGAGCCGGCTTCATCGTTGCTGGGTCTTTACAGCTGAGCCGGCAGGCGGCCTTTTGGCGGTCGCCCTCCGGCCCAGCGGGAAAGCCAGAATGGCCGCCGCGGTCTTTTGACCGCGGTGCGGTCATTCGGCAGTTCCCGCCAGGCGGGCGGATACCGCCGCCCGCCGCGGTTGGAATGACCGCCTATGTCTGGATCTGTCTCCTTGTCCCGCACGTTCTCAAATGTATTTGTACATAGCTGCGGATTAAAATTGTCACCGAAGAGTGAAATCAGAGAAATCGGCCTATAAAACAGTTTGGTTTGTAGAACGAACAGGCTATGTTTCCAAGAATTTTCTCAGCTTGGAGGAATAACCTTTTGCACAATTTCACAGTCTTTTCACACCTTTTGGTTTCTACCCACACACACCAATGGAACACCTTGAAACACCAGATAAGACCATGAACTGGTGACATTTCACAGATAAGGAAAACTGTGAAAACAACAAATTATTATATATTTCTCATTTAATGAAAGATAAAAATCACCACGGAAAGTCCAGAAACAGATTCCCTCAGCTGTGTGTCCTCTCCCGTTTGAAAATGGAATGATAAATCACCCCATGTAGTAATGGATAAGGACACTGTTCCAAAGTATGACATGTTTGGGTTCCAAACTAGGGCCAGGGCTCCTGTGGTTGGAACGTGACCTGTTGTTGTGGGTTTCCTCTTCTTCAGCTTTTCTTCTTTTGCCATTTCCTCATCAGTGTTCTCTTATATGGGTTATTGTGTTTATGGTCAGGCAGTGATCCCAACCCCACTGGTTGCCTCTCGTTATCTCTGCAACAATTACTAGAGTTGGTGTATTTTATTAAATAATATTTAGTTAAATGAAAAATACAAATATATTTGTACTTTCCTTTTTTCTGTGTTTTATACAAATTTCAAATAATATTTATTTTGCTTATATATTAACCCCTACGCTGCCAGGCCTTTTCCCCCTCCTGTGCCGAGCCCTTTTTTGGCTATTTGGGGCAGTTCGCGCTTAGGCTCTCATAACTTTTTGTTCACATAAGCTACCAACGCCAAACTTGTGTCCTTTTTTTCCAACATCCTAGGGATTCTAGAGGTACCCAGACTTTGTGCGTTCCCCAGAAGGAGGCCAAGAAATTAGCCAAAATACAGTGAAATTTCGTTTTTTTCAAAAAAATGGGAACAAGGGGCTGCAGAAGAAGGCTTTCCTGAAAATGGCATCAACAAAGGGTTTGCAGAGCTAAAATCACCAGCTTCCCAGCTTTCAGGAACAGGCAGACTTGAATCAGAAAATCCAATTTTTGCAACACAATTTTGGCATTTTACTGGGGCATACCCCATTTTCACGATTTTTTGTGCTTTCAGCCTCCTTCCAGTCAGTGACAGAAATGGGCATGAAAGCAATGCTGGATCCCTGAAACCTAAACAGTTCTGAAAAGTAGACAAATTTCTGAATTCAGCAAGGGGTAATTTGTGTAGATCCTACAAGGGTTTCCTACAGAAAATAACAACTGAAAAAAAAAATATTGAAATTGAGGTGAAAAAAACTGAAATTTTTCTCTACGTTTTACTCTGTAACTTTTTCCTGCAATGTCAAATTTTTTAAAGCAATATACCGTTACGTCTGCTGGACTCTTCTGGTTGCGGGATATATAGGGCTTATAGGTTTATCAAGAACTCTAGGTACCCAGAGCCAATAAATGAGCTGCACCCTGCAGGGGGTTCTTCATTCTATACCGGGAATACAGCAATTCATTTGCTGAAATATAAAGAGTGAAAAATAGCTATCAAGAAAACATTTGTATTTCCAAAATGGGCACAAGATAAGGTGTTGAGGAGCAGTAGTTATTTGCACATCTCTGAATTCCGGGGTGACCATACTAGCATATGAATTACAGGGCATTTCTCAGAGAAGGAGCAATAACACTTGTTTTGCTATTCTATGTTCCCCCAAGTCTCCCGATAAAAATGATACCTCACTTGTGTGGGTAGGCCTAGCGCCCGCAACAGGAAACGCCCCAAAACGCAACGTGGACACATCACATTTTTTGAAAGAAAACAGAGGTGTTTTTTGCAAAGTGCCTACCTGTAGGTTTTGGCCTCTAGCTCAGCCAGCACCTAGGGAGCCCTACCAAACCTGTGCATTTTTGAAAACTAGAGACCTAGGGGAATCCAAGATGGGGTGACTTGTGGGGCTCTGACCAGGTTCTGTTACCCAGAATCCTTTGCAAACCTCAAACTTTGGCTAAAAAAACACATTTTCCTCACATTTTGGTGACAAAAAGTTCTGGAATCAGAGAGGAGCCACAAATTTCTTTCTACCCAGCGTTCCCCCAAGTCTTCCGATAAAAATGATACCTCACTTGTGTGGGTAGACCTAGCGCCCGCGACAGGAAATGCCCCAAAACGCAACGTGGACACATCACATTTTTTGAAAGAAAACAGAGGTGTTTTTTGCAAAGTGCCTACCTGTAGATTTTGGCCTCTAGCTCAGCTGGCACCTAGGGAAACCTACCAAACCTGTGCATTTTTGAAAACTAGAGACCTAGGGGAATCCAAGATGGGGTGACTTGTGGGGCTCTGACCAGGTTCTGTTACCCAGAATCCTTTGCAAACCTCAAACTTTGGCTAAAAAAACACATTTTCCTCAAATTTTGGTGACAGGAAGTTCTGGAATCAGAGAGGAGCCACAAATTTCCTTCCACCCAGCGTTCCCCCAAGTCTCCGATAAAAATGATACCTCACTTGTGTGGGTAGGCCTAGCGCCCGTGACAGGAAATGCCCCAAAACGCAACGTGGACACATCACATTTTTTGAAAGAAAACACAGGTGTTTTTTTGCAAAGTGCCTACCTGTAGATTTTGGCCTCTAGACCAGCCGGCACATAGGGAACCCTACCAAACCTGTGCTTTTTTTAAAACTAGAGACCTAGGGGAATCCAAGATGGGGTGACTTGTGGGGCTCTGACCGGGTTCAGTTACCCAGAATCCTTTGCAAACCTCAAAATTTGGCTAAAAAAACATGTTTTCCTCAAATTTCGGTGACAGAAAGTTCTGGAATCAGAGAGGAGCCACAAATTTCCTTCCACCCAGCGTTCCCCCAAGTCTCCCGATAAAAATGATACCTCACTTGTGTGGGTAGGCCTAGCGCCGGTGACAGGAAATGCCCCAAAACACAACGTGGACACATCAAATTTTTTGAAAGAAAACAGAGGTGTTTTTTGCAAAGTGCCTACCTGTAGATTTTGGCCTCTAGCTCAGCCGGCACCTAGGGAAACCTACCAAACCTGTGCATTTTTGAAAACTAGAGAGCAAGGGGAATCCAAGATGGGGTGACTTGTGGGGCTCTGACCAGGTTCTGTTACCCAGAATCCTTTGCAAACCTCAAAATTTAGCTAAAAAAACACATTTTCCTCACATTTCGGTGACAGAAAGTTCTGGAATCTGAGAGGAGCCACAAATTTCCTTCCACCCAGCGTTCCCCCAAGTCTCTCGATAAAAATGGTACCTCACTTGTGTGGGTAGGCCTAGCGCCCACGAAAGGAAATGGCCCAAAACACAATGTTGACACATCACATTTTTTCACAGAAAACAGAGGTGTTTTTTGCAAAGTGCCTACCTGTGGACTTTGGCCTCTAGCTCAGCCGGCCCCAGGGGGGGCAGAAATGGCCTAAAATAAATTTGTCCCTCATCCCCCACCACCCCTGGGAGCGACCCTTGCCTACGGGGTCGCTCCCCCTGCGTGACATTGGCGCCCAAAAAAAAATCCCCAGTGCCTAGTGGTTTCTGCCCCCTTGGGGGCAGATTGACCTAAAATCGGCCAATCTGCCCCCAAGGGGGGCTGAAATGGTCTAAATACAATTTGCCTCCCAGGGGAGCGACCCTTGCCTAATGGGTCGCTCTCCATCTCTAAAAAAACAAACAAACAAAAAAAAACACAAAAAAATAAATTTGCCCTGGCGCCTAGAGGTTTCGGCCTAATAACAATAGGCCGATCTGCCCCCAGGGGGGCAGAAATGGCCTAAAATAAATTTGCCACCCCCCCAAACCGACCCCGGGAGCAACCCTTGCCTACGGGGTCGCTCCCCCTGCGTGACATTGGCGCCAAAAAAAATCCCCGGTGCCTAGTGGTTTCTGCCCCCTTGGGGGCAGATTGACCTAAAATCGGCCAATCTGCCCCCAAGGGGGGCAGAAATGGTCTAAATACAATTTGCCTCCCAGGGGAGCGACCCTTGCCTAATGGGTCGCTCCCCATCTCTAAAAAAACAAACAAACAAAAAAATACACAAAAAAAAAAATTGCCCTGGTGCCTTGAAGTTTCTGCCCACCCTGTTTAAGCTGGTAATTTGTTGCCGTGCTATCAAAGCTGATTCATTTCCTAACGTGAACTTTCTTTTAGGTTAAATTCTCATGAGAAGCTTAGATAGTTGGTAATGGACTCTATCATTTAAGTTTAGAGAGAATGTAGCGTAGTGTCCTTGATGGCAGAACACTGTGAAACATGGGGTCAGATTTAAGAAAAGTGGCGCTACATTCCACGTAGCGCTACTTTTCTTGCGGCCCCATGCACCCTCCTACCACCACCATGAGTGCACCGTATTTAATATACGGTGCACCATGGTGGAGGGTAGAGGCAATATCGTCAAGATTTTTGACACTATTGATGTACTCTGCAGGATTAGTGCCACATGTTGGTGCTAATCCTGCAGAGTACATTGGGGCCATTATAAATAATAGTGTGCCCGCTTTTAATGCCTGCTCTGGGCAGGTGTAAAAAATACTGAAAAAAATGGCGCCAAGAAATCTTTTAGATTACTTGGCGACATTTTTTCATCCCTCCTAATGGGGGAATGTCCCTGTTGCATACATTATGTCTGCCACGGGCATAATGTGGCGCAGGAGGTTCCAAAGTGTTGCAAAGTTACATGCATTGCGCCCACTTTGTAAATCTGGCATGGCGACATAGGCCTTGTTGGCCCACATTGGCATAAAGAAATGATGCTAATGTTGTGTAAGGAGGCGATAGGCCCTCCTAAATATTGGCCATGGGCTGGTATCATATACAATTGTTTCAAACGTGCATGGATGCACACAGGTGGAAGATGTTCTCATGACGGCCCTGGAAAAGAATTGGACTGTTTCAACTTGGAGTCTGGTGATTGGTACTATTAGATGATGCCCCTTTTACGTGACATGAACTGAACCTTTGACAAATCAGAATGCTTTGTGAATTCTAAAATATTGATGGACATTTGAACTTTGAGCAGTCCTTGACAGATCTTTGCAGTCCCCAAATGCAGTCCTGTGTTTGCTGATTCTGATGCTTTGCTGATGAAGACTCCCTGAATGCTGTACCCCTGTAGACGTATCTTCCTCTCAGCCATTGCCTTTGAAATACCTTTTTAGATTTAGAAATCCTCTTATTTTCCCTTTCAGAAGACTCTTGACCAAGCTTCTGGTATGCTGATGCTTTCCCATTTTTCTTATCTGTTGCCTAACTAGTGACCTGCAGTCCAAGATTATCTTATTCCAAATTACTTTTGCCCTTTTTATGTTTTTTTTCGAATTTCCCTCATGTGTTTCTCCACACACATGTACTTCCCTGATTTGGTTAGTTGTAGGGCTGCCTGTGCCCGGGACAAAGATTACTGACTCGATTTATTTGAATTGAATTGATGATTGCTAACTCTGAGCAAAATATCACCTCTGTAACTCAGATATTTTTGTTGATGATATGCATTCTTCTTCTTGAATGCTTAGTTTTATTAATGTTAGTTCACCTAAATTTATTTCACCGTCTTGGGCAATCCTTTGCTGATTATGTATCTTTACACATTGGTTTTGCAAATAGTGTACATGACTTTGAGCTTGTGTTTGTAATACATTTTAGTTTTTTAACTTTATTTCCTGATTGTAGTTTTCCTTCAGTGGCCACATTGGCCATGGAATTAAAATTGTTTGAGATTATATTGAAGGTCTGTTGATGGTTCACCCCCCCACTTACTGGGTCCAAAGTTTCATCCACCTCAAAGAGCATTGATTCCTGCAAAGGATGAAAATGCTACAACAGTTCTGGTAACAGAGTTATTGTTTTGTCTCCTAAGGGGAAGAACCATTTTGTTTAGTGTTAGGGGGATAGGATTGACTGCATGCGATTGCCCAGTATAAAGAATGCGCACTCCAAATCTCATCCCATGGTTCGTCCTGAA
Organism: Pleurodeles waltl; assembly: GCF_031143425.1. Lineage (NCBI taxonomy): Eukaryota > Metazoa > Chordata > Amphibia > Caudata > Salamandridae > Pleurodeles > Pleurodeles waltl. Next base: position 631,077,228 of record NC_090444.1, on the reverse strand, counting down.
GATTGATGAAAGCTCTGCATTGTGCCCACAAGTGACCGGAGCATGAGTATAACTAGGGTTTTGCGCTTGCAGTGCTTTGGCTTGACAATTGCAGTGAAGTGTGATGTTGTGAAGTGTTTTGCAGAGTTGTCATACTTGAAGTGATTGTGTCGCTTTTTGCTCTAAAATGTCTATGGTTGTTGTTGACGGTTCCGTCGTGGCCTAAAATCCCGGGATAACACACAAGTGTAGAAGACATTTGGTTTATTTGTTGTCTGCAGTGAGGTGCTTGTCATGAGACTTTGTTGACGGTGCAAATAGTTGTCCTTGAATGAGTGCGAGTTGTTGGTTGGGATTTAATGAATCCTAACTTCCTACAGAGGTTATATCAACCGAAGTGACAATTGCTGGTCAAGTTTCACTCGTTGTGTAATTGAGAAAGCTACAGTTGGAAAATGGTAAGCCCATACAGCTGTGAAGTGTTTGAATTCCTACCTGTAGTATGCAAACAGATTGTTGCCTTTTGCTCACAATATTTTGCATTAGGTGTAAGTGAGTGATTTTGTGAGAGACAATTGCGAAGTAATTGAAGCTGTGGAAAAAAGTGAGTGTGACCTCGTATTGTGCTGCGTTGGTATGGGTCGGATAGTGTGAAGCCGCACTGGTATTGGTGGATAGTCCCACATTGCTATTGGTTCAGAAATGTGAGAGCAAAGGATTGTGGGATTGACGTTACTTCCTGATTCGATTGCAAGTTGTGGAATTAATTATATTTGACTGAAAATGACATTGTTCAAAGCATTAAAGAGTGCGTTAGCAGAGATGTATTCGTTCCAGTTAGAGAACGACTATCCAAAGGAACTGTAGATTATATTGTATCATCCACTAAAGGTTTTCATGCATGTCTTTGGCTTGAATAATGGTGTAAAATTACTGAGAAAGAACGTGCATTAGCTTTTCCCTTGTACAGAACATTTAATTTAATTTGTTTTGGCAATTTGAGGCAAATAATGTATGAAATGAGACCACCTTTAAGAGCTGCACAATTTGAAGCCCTCAGTATTTAAGAATTGTTTGCCCATGAAAGAATGTCAGCTAAATATGAGAATAGAATGCAGAAAGGAAAGTACAAAACCTAAGACTCAAAAGAAACAGGCAGAGAAAGCAGGACAGACAGCAGAAGCTGAGTGTGAAAACACAGTAATGTATGGCAGTGATTCAGATGATGAGCTTATAAATCAGTTAATAATGAATCGTCCACCACCGTATCATTCATTTAAGACCAGAACGAGAGGTGAAGCAGTACACAATGTAGACCCAACTGTGCCACCCGATCCATTAGCACAGACCCCAAATCAGATTGTTCCAGTTACACAAGTGTCCATGGTCTATCCACCAGTTACAACTGTTAAAACAGTTCAGTCCGTTCCAAGTTCAGTTGTAAATGAAATTCCCCCAGATCCTAATGTGAGTCAAACAATGCAGACACCTTATGTGAATCAGCCTGTTCAAAACTGTATCCTGCATCAGTCAGTACCAAGGTGTAGTCCAGTTCTATCAATGCCAAATGATACCTAGAGTCAAACAGACCAACGTTTCAGCACTCTCTTAACACGACAGAGTGCTGAAATGCAAATCCCACAAAATCAGACAAATCTTATGGGTCCCAATGCACTGACAGTTCCTGTGACAATAGGTCCAGTTGTTCTCTTGGTTGCTTCAGGGAATACTGGAAGTAATGCTCATTCAATAAATATCCCAACTCTTCCTGAAACACCAGTTACATCTGCTAGGATATCACCAATTGGTATGCAAAGATCAATATATTCAAGCAATCCGGAGATGGAGAGAACAACTTCTCTTGTTCCACCTTTGACCCCTAAACAAATTACAGAACCTAAACAGATGTTAAATCAGGCAGGACCAGTTCTTGATGCAAGGTTTCCTTAGGGAACCCCACCATATCCCATGCTCAGACCAGATCAGATTCCGAATATACATTGCAGTACCCCGCAAGATGTACTTGAGGTAAATAATATCAGTTTGCAAGGTTTCACAGCACAGTAATCAACAGATTGGTTAAATAGTTTGAGTCCACAGGGTGCAACAGGATTGACAAATGGCAATGATATAACAGAAGATACACCAGAGAGAAACAGATCAGTGAATGTGCCCAGATTAAAATTAGAATTTAATGAACTGATTCTGGAAACGGTGGACATAGCTCAGTTGGAAACTTACACAGAAGATGAACTGCGGTTCATGTGTATGAATGTTACTCAACGTGCAGTAAAGGCTTATGAGAGAGTAGCTGAATTTGCAGAGAAATATGATGTGGATTCTGAAAAATCAAAACCTTTGAAGAGAAGTTACAGATTAGAGTCTAGTTCAAAAGACATAGCTAACATGAGATCATCTTTAAAGAAATTGCATATTAAAAAAATAATCACATGCATACAGAAATGGGGAGCTTTTGATAAGTGGGAAGGCAAATGGGATAAGAAAAGAGATAAAAAGAAGGCAAAGCCAAATGAGCCTTCGGCATGAGCAAATCATGCCAAGGACCATGTGAAAATGATGCCTACGAGTGAAAAACCAGGTGGAGGTTATGTTCACGTACGTTGGAGTGGGAGTGATATATATTGTCATTCACCAATGATTAACCGAGATTGAGAGAAAAGCCTGTGGAGTGGTACAAGCAGACAAAGAGATTTATGAAACTTTCAAAATGCTTGTGGGAAGATTTGAATATGTTGTTTGACATTGTGGTTCCAACTGATTTGTGGAACACTTGTAAAGTGCATGTTGATTGACCTGAACGTGAGCCTTCGGGAGATCCAGTAACAGGTGCACCCTCTGAAGAGGTAATGAAAAAGTATTACAAGGTGATTGAGTTCCTGAAAAATAAAGTGCCCCTGAAATATATTGTAGGAAGCTGGCTCTGTATGCAAAGTATCTCAAAGTGACAGATAGTGTGCACAGAGTCCAAGGGTTCCCCAAGAGGCTTGACAGAGGCAATAATAGATAATACTAATGCTCTATTTGTGGTAGTGTGGTCGAGAAGTTAGGCTTATCAGAGGGTAGTGTTAAGCATTTGTTGTACACACACAGGCAATAAACGAGAACACACACTGAATGACTAAACTCCAGGCCAATAGGTTTTTATATAGAAAAATATTATTTTCTTAATTTATTTTAGTAGCACAAGAGTCAAATTGCAGGTAAACACATTAAATGCAAGGTCCTTTGCATAGGTATAGATAGAACTTTAAATCAAAACAGTAATGTAGACAGTTAGGCAGAAAATGGCAATAAGCTATTTTAAAAGTGCACACTGCAAAATTCAACAGTTCCTGGGGGAGGTAAGTACAGGTTCGTTTTTGAGGTAAGTAAAGCACTTACAAGTTCAGTCTCCAGGGCATAGGCAGCCCACTGTTGGGGTTTCAATTCAAGCCCAAACACCCAGCACCAGCAACACAGAGCCGGTCAGGTGAAGAGGTCAAAGAGGGGCCCAAATAGCATAGGTGCCTATGGAGACTAGAAGTGCTCCGGTTCCAGTCTTCTAGCAGGTAAGTACCTGCATCCTCGGGGAGCCGACCAGGGGCACTGGAGGGGGGTCCTAAATAGGCACACAAAATACACCCTCTTTGGCAGAGGGGCCGCCGGGTGCAGTGTGCAAACAAGGCTTTGGGTTTTGTATTGAAATCAATGGAGGGACCCAGGGGTCACTCTGACGATGCAGGCAGGCCACGGGGGCTTCTCGGGCCAGCCACTGACTGGGCATGGGTGAGGGCCGCCTGCTGGTCACTGCTGCACTGGTGGTTGGTTCCTCATGGGCCTGGGGGCTGCGGGTGCAGTGCTTCTTCCAGGCATTGGGTTCTTTGTTACCGGGCAGTCGCAGTCAGGGCTGTCCTCTGGATTCCCTCTGCAGGCGTCATCGTGGGGGTGCAGGGAGGTCGGCTCAGGGTGGACATGTCGTTGGAGTCACCTGGGGGTCCTCTCTGTCGTGTTGGTTTCTCTGGTCACAGGCAAGGACGTCGGGTGCAGAGTGGTGGGGACTCACGCTTCAGGAGTGAGGTGGGAGTCTCTTTAAAGATGGTTTCTTCTTGTTGCCTTGGACAGAGCCGCCATTCGTGGGAGTTTCTTGGTCCTTTGGAGTTGCAGGGCAGTCCTCTGAGTCGGCATAGGTCGCAAGGGCCGCAGGATGCGTCGCTGTTGCAGGTTCTTTGAATTCAGGAGACAGGCCGGAAGGGCTGGGGCCAAAGCAATTGTCGTCTTCCTTCTTCTCTGCGGGGTTTTCAGGTCAGCAGTCCTTCTTCTTGTTAGGTCATCAGGAATGTGATTTCCTGCTTTCAGGGTCACCTCTAAATACTAAATTTAGGGGTGTGTTTAGGGCTGGAGGGCAGTAGCCCATGACTACTGTCCCTGAAGGTGGCTACACCTCCTTGTGCCTCATCCCTTCGGGGGGGGCACATCTCTAATCCTATTGGGCTAAATCCTCCAAAGCAAGATGGAGGATTTTCTAACGAGGGGGTCACATCAGCTCTGGTCACCTCTGGGGTGGACCTGGCTGAGGGGGTGACTCCTCCTTGTTTTTCTCATTATCTCCTCCGGACTTGCCACCAAAAGTGGGGGCTGTGTCCAGGGGGGCGGGCATCTCCACTAGCTGGAGTGCCCTGGGGCATTGTAAAACCAGGCTTGAGCCTTTGAGGCTCACTGCCAGGTGTTACAGTTCCTGCAGGGGGAGGTGTGAAGCACCTCCACCCAGGACAGGCTTTGTTCCTGGTCACGGAGTGCACAAAGGCACTCACTCCATGTGGCCAGAAAATAGTCTGGAAGTGGCAGACTGGCAGAGAGCGGTCAGCCTAGCACTAGCAGTTGGGCTGATATGCAGGGGGCCTCTCTAAGATGCCCTCTGAGTGCATTTCTCAATAAATATCACACTGGCATCAGTGTGGATTTATTGTACTGAGAAGTTTGATACCAAACTTCCCAGTAATCAGTGTAGCCATTATGGAACTGTGGAGTTCGTGTTTGACAAACTTCCAGACCATATACTCTTTATGGCTACCCTGCACTTACAATGTCTAAGAATTTACATAGATACTGTAGAGGCATAGTGCTCATGCAGCTATGCCCTCACCCTTGGTATAGTGCACCCTGCCTTAGGGCTGTAAGGCCTGCTAGAGGGGTGACTTACCTATGTCACAGGTAGTGGGTTGTGGGAACGGCACTCTGAGGGGAGTGCCATGTTGACTTAGGGGGTCATTCCGACCCTGGCGGTCCATGACCCCCAGGGCCGGGGACCGCGAAAGCACCGCCAACAGGCTGGCGGTGCTTCCTGGGCCATTCTGGTCAGAAAAGGGCAACCGGCGGTTTCCCGCCGGTTTACCCCTGGCCCAGGGAATCCTCCATGGCGGCGCTGCTTGCAGCGCCGCCATGGGGATTACGACCCCCTTCCCGCCATCCTGTTCCTGGCGGTTTTTACAGCCAGGAACAGGATGGCGGGAACGGGTGTCGCGGGGCCCCTGGGGGCCCCTGCACTGCCCATGCCACTGGCATGGGCAGTGCAGGGGCCCCCTAACAGGGCCTCATAATGATTTTCAGTGTCTGCTTTGCAGACACTGAAAATCGCGACGGGTGCCACTGCACCCGTCGCACCCCTACAACTCCCCTACAACTCCGCAATCTGGCTTTTGAAATGCCCACTAGACACCAGGGATTTATTTTTGGATGAAATATTTTGGGGGCAATATTTTTCAAGGCCTTTTCTGCCCCCCTGGGGGCAGAACGGCCTATTGTTAGGCTGATCTGCCCCCGGGGGGGGGGCAGAATCCACTAGGCGCCAGAGATCTTTTTTTTTTTTTGTTTGTTTTTTTAGTTGGGGAGCGACCCCTTAGGCAAGGGTCGCTCCCTAGGGGGCAAATTATATCTAGGCCCTTTCTGCCCCCCTTGGGGGCAGATTGGTTTATTTTCATGAGGCCAGTCTGCCCCCAACAGGGGCAGAAACCACTAGACACCAGGGTTTTTTTTTTTTACGCCAAATTCATAGAAGGGGAGCGAGCCCTTAGGCAAGGGTCGCTCCCTGGGGGGGCAAATTTATTTTAGGCCATTTCTGCCCCCCCTGGAGGCAGATCGGCCTATTGTTATCAGGCCGATTTGCCCCCGGGGGGGCAGAAACCTCTAGGCGCCAGGGCAAATGTTTTTTTTTTTTGTTTGTTTTTTTAGAGATGGGGAGCGACCCTTTAGGCAAGGGTCACTCCCCTGGGGGGCAAATTGTATTTAGACCAGATCGGCCGATTTTAGGTCAATCTGCCCCCAAGGGGGAAGAAACCACTAGGCACCGGGGATCTTTTTTTTTGCGCCAATGCCACGCAAGGGGGGCGACCCCTTAGGCAAGGGTCGCTCCCCGAGGGGGTGGGGGGCAAATTTATTTTAGGACATTTCTGCCCCCGGGGGCAGATCGGCCTATTGTTATTAGGCCGATCTGCCCCCGGGGCGGCAGAAGCCTCTAGGCGCCAGGGATGATTTTTTAAATTTTTTTTATTAATTAGAAGTGGGGAGCGACCCCTTAGCCAAGGGTCGCTCCCCGGGGGGTGGGAGGGCAAATTTATTTTAGGCCATTTCTGCCCCCCCCCGAGGGCAGATCACCCTATTGTTATTGGGCCGATCTGCCCCCGGGGGGCAGAAGCCTCTAGGCGCCAGGGATAAAAAAAAAATTGTTTTGTCTTTTAGAGATTGGGAGCGACCCCTAAGCCAAGGGTCGCTCCCCTGGGGGGGCCCATTGTATTTGGACTATTTCTGCCCCCTTGGGGGCAGATCGGCTGATTTTTGTTAGGTCAATCTGCCCCCAGGAGGGGCAGAAACCACTAGGCACTGGGGATCTTTTTTTTGCGCCAATGTCACGCAAGGGGAGCGACCCCTTAGGCAAGGGTCGCTCCCTGGGGGGTGAGGGGACGAGGGGGCAAATTTATTTTAGGCCATTTCTGCCCCCCCTTGGGGCAGATTGGCCTATTGTTATTAGGCCGATCTGCCCCCAGGGGGGGCAGAAGCCTCTAGGCGCCAGGGATAAAAAATAATTGGGATTTTTGTTTTGTTTTGTTTTTTGGAGGTGGGGAGTGACCCTTTAGTCAAGGGTCACTCCCCTGGGGGGCAAATTGTATTTAGACCTTTTCTGCCCCCCCTAGGGGGCAGATCGGCCGATTTTTGTTAGGCCAATCTGCCCCCATGAGGGCAGAAACCACTTAGGCACCAGGGATTGGTGTGTGTGTATGCGTGTGTTTTCTTTAGGGGGGCAGCCCCTTGGGTAAGGGTCACTACCCATGGGGGCACATTACTGTTGGCCATATCTGCCCCCCATTGGGGGCAGATGGGCCTATTTTTGTAAGGCCCATCTGCCCCCAAGGTGGGGGCAGAAAGCCCACCAGAGGCCAGGGATTTTGTTTTTCAAAAATAAGAGGGTGGGGGTATGGCTATACCCCCACCCCAAATAAATGGGGCCAAAGTTCTTCTTCCCACCAGTGAGCAGATGGGGCAATTACCCCTCGTCCACACCCCGGGGGGGGGAGAAAGTCTACTAGATGCCAGGGAATTTAAAAAAAACAAAAAATATTGGGGTGGTGGCTACCAACCAGTATGGGCCTGGTTAAGCCCCCACCTCAACTGAAGGGGGTAACAGTCTTTCAGCTCTCCCCCGCACTCTAAAACATCTTATCCCAAAGCAAGCAAGAAGACATTTGATTATTTTCGGTTTTAGTTTTACATTTGGGCCATGAGAGCTTGGCTTACTCTCAAAATCGTCCCACTTGGAATGGTGAGTGCTGCACTTTACGGACTTTGGGACGCTGCCATGTAGAAAAATCCACAAGACCTAGACACATCTGAAAACTAAACATCTGGGTGATTCCAGGGTGGTGTGTTTCACATGCACCCCGCACCATTTTTGTACCCACAATCCCCTGCAAACCTCTAACATTGCTGGAAACCACACATTTTCCCACGTTTTTGTGATGGATCCTTCCGGAATCTGCAGGAATCCACAAAATTCCTACCACACAGCATTGTCTCATCTATACCGATAAAAATTCTGCTGCCCTTGTCAGCCTAAAAATGTTTTTTTGCAAACTTCCCTTTTGGACCCCCTTTGGTTCCCCCTCAATATCAACATGTTTTTGGCTCTTCCCTTTCACAAGCACTTGGCCCACCTACACAAATGACGTATCATTTTTACTGGAGACTGAGGGGAACATTGGGTGGTATGAAATGTGTCCCAGTGCAGTGATCCGACACAGAAATGTGGGAAAAATTTGATTTTTTAGCTAAATTTGAGGTTTGCTGAGGATTCTGGGTAAGAAAACATTGGGGGATCCACGCAAGTCACACCTCACTGGACTCCCTCGGGTGTCTAGTTTTCAGAAATGTCTGGGTTTGGTATTTTTCCCTAGAAGGGTGCTGAGCCCAGGACTAAAAACACAGGTGTCCCCCCGCAAAAACAGGTAGTTTTGTATTTGACAGTTTTGATGTGTCCAGATAGTGTTTTGGGGCATTTTTTTTCGTGGGCAGTAGGCCCACCCACAAAAGTGAGGTACCATTTTTATCTGGAGACTTGGGGGAATGCTGGGTGGAAGGAAATTTGTGGCTGCTCTCTGATTCCAGATTTTCTGTCACCGAAATGAGAGGAAAAGGTGTTTTTTTGGCCAAATTTTGAGGTTTGCAAAGGATTCTGGGAAACAGAACCTGGTCAGAGCCCCACAAGTCACCCCATCTTGGATTCCCCTAGGTGTCTAGTTTTAAAAACTTCACAGGTTTGCTAGGTTTCCCTAGGTGCCGGATGAGCTAGAGGCCAAAATCCACAGCTAGGCAGTTTGCAAAAAACAGCTCTGTTTTCTTTGGGAAAATGTGATGTGTCCACGTTGTGTTTTGGGGCTTTTCCTGTCGCGGGCGCTAGGCCTACCCCCACAAGTGAGGTACCATTTTTATTGGGAGACATGGGGGAATGCTGGGTGGAAGGAAATTTGTGGCTGCTCTCTGATTCCAGATTTTCTGTCACCGAAATGAGAGGAAAAGGTGTTTTTTTGGACAAATTTTGATGTTTTCAAAGGATTCTGGGTAACAGAACCTGATCAGAGCCCCACAAGGCACCCCATCTTGGATTCCGCTCGGTGTCTAGTTTTCAAAACTGCGCAGGTTTGCTAGGTTTCCCTAGGTGCCGGCTGAGCTAGAGGCCAAAATCCACAGCTAGGCACTTTGCAAAAAACAGCTCTGTTTTCTTTTTGAAAATGCGATGTGTCCACATTGTGTTTTGGGGCATTTCCTGCGCAGGTGCTAGGCCTATCCATGCAAGTGAGGTACCATTTTTATCAAGAAACGTGGGGAAACACAGAATAGGAAAACAAGTGTTATTGCCCCTTGTCTTTCTCTACATGTTTTCCTTCCAAATGTAAGACAGTGTGTAAAAAAGACGTCTATTTGAGAAATGCCCTGTAATTCACATGCTAGTATGGGCACCCCGGAATTCAGAGATGTGCAAATAACCACTGCTGCTCAACACCTATCTTGTGGCCATTTTGTAAATACAAAGGTTTTCTTGATACCTATTTTTCACTTTTTATATTTCGCAAATGAATTGCTGTATACCAGGTATAGAATAAAAACCCATTGCAAGGTGCAGCTCATTTATTGGCTCTGGGTACCTAGGGTTCTTGATGAACATACAAGCCCTATATATACCCGCAACCAGAAGAGTCCAGCTGACATAACGGTATATTGCTTTCAAAAATCTGACATCGCAGGAAAAAGTTACAGAGTAAAACATGGAGAAAAATTGCTGTTTTTTTCACCTCAATTTCAATATTTTTTTATTTCAGCTGTTATTTTCTGTAGGAAACACTTGTAGGATCTACACAAATGACCCCTTGCTGAATTCAGAATTTTGTCTACTTTTCAAAAATGTTTAGCTTTCTCCAGCATTGGTTTCTCACCCATTTCGGTCACCAACTGGAAGGAGGCAGAAAGCACAAAAAATAGTAAAAATGGGGTATGTCCCAGTAAAATGTCAAAATTGTATTAAAAAATTGGGTTTTCTAATTCAAGTCTGCCTGTTCCTGAAAGCTGGGAAGATGGTGATCTTGCCACCGCAAACCCTTTGTTGATGCCATTTTTAGGGAAAAAAACACAAGCCGCCATCTGCAGCCCTTTTTCCCCATTTAAAAAAAAAACAACTTTTCACTGTATTTTGGCTAATTTCTTGGTCTCCTTCAGGGGAACCCACAAAGTCTGGGTACCTCTAGAATCCCTAAGATGTTGGAAGAAAAGGACGCAAATTTGGCATGGGTAGGTTGCGTGAACAAAAAGTTATGAGGGCCTAAGCGTGAACTGCCCCAAATAGCCAAAAAAAGGCTCGGCACAGGAGGGGAAAAGGCCTGGCAGCGAAGGGGTTAAGATGTGGCACTGTTGTGGTCTCACCCTGCACTGGTGCACTTTAGACACCCAGTCATCAACACAGACACCATTGAGCTGTAGTGCAACTGTGTCTGCATTGAGTGAAGCATACTTTTGTAACTGAAGAGGGTCCCTTCCCGTACAAAAACTATGCCTAAGGCTTTTCCCACTTTGGATGAGGGCTGAATAATGCAGCAAACATGCAAAGTAGGAAAAACAAGGAGAAATAAAAACATTAGGACTGTCTTAAGGAGGAACGGGAGTCAATTCTTTGTAGACAAGGATTTTCATTAGTGATTGCATTTAGACTCTCATGCACCACCCCTGGAACACCTCCGTGACTCAAAGTAATATGCTTTGCTCAACTTTGGAGTACTTTTGGTTAAAAACCAACACAAATCACGATTTGCGTTGAATTGTAAATCCCTTCTGAACAATTTGCTTCAGAAAAATATTGCTGCCCCGATCCAAAATGTTTGTAAATCTGGGCCATTGTACATTATGGTTTACGAGTGACCGGCTGTTTTGCTGTTCATGATGGGAGTTTTGATTTTGGAACAGTATGGTAGTACACCTCAAATAAAACGTATTTCAGCACGTACGGTGATCTCTAGTATAAGTTAATGGGCACCCATAAAGAACATGTACGTCTGTGATTTCGTGGTGGCGTTTATTATTCTTCATCTGAATGGTACTCATTTTATCAGCCTCCAAAGGATGAGAAGCTGAACGAACTCACCGTAATTTGAACCTGCGTCCTTAAAGTCAAACACACAACCCTGAAAAAAGTGTTATAGTCCTCTGAGACATTTTTCATAGCTGAGTTAGAGACGTGGGTGAGGGAATTTTTAGATTATATTGTCCATGATGAATGTGATGAAAAATCAAAAAATAAATGTAAAGACTACATAAATCAGATTCCAGTGGGACAGTTACTAAAACAAAGAATTACAAATGTAACAATCATAACTGATTTATCCAAAGAGGATACTTGTAAATATCCCATCCTCACCTTATGCATACCTTTTTATGCATAACTACTTTTAATATATGTGCAATACAGTTTTTATGGCATTCATTTTATATACAACTTAGTTTATTAGGGAAGGTTTTTAATCTCCTTATGTTTGCATTATCATATCCTTAGTGCATTTAACTAATCGGCAGATGATTACATCTACCGATTGATATATGCTGTCTAATTAATAAATGCTTTAAAAGCCTATGATAACTTCTGTATTTGTAAATCACAGGCTTGAATAACTAATGTTTATTGTGTCCAAACTCAATGGTACTTATTTTATCGACCTCATAAGGATGAAAGGCTGAGTCGACCCGCTAGGACTCCCAGCAAGGACTCCCAGCTGTTTGGGCTGTTTTGAAACATGAGTGCAAAGATGAGTTGTCTCTAGATTAAGGGGCATCCTTTATGTCTGATGAAATGCTGGATTTCTCAGGCCTCCCCAGTCATTCCATCACTCTTTTCTTTTCTGGCACGGCTCGTTTGACCAGTTAAAGCGTGACTGTTTTCTTGTTTGCTCCTTTGTTGAACTATTAGCAGGTACCGCAAGCCTTTCTCTGTATAACTGAAAGAGGTTGGACATAACAGCCATAAACTAATTCATTAACCGATACATCTTGTTGCTGTTTGACATTTTTTCTATTTCACTGATTGTGAGGAGCAACTTGATGTTTGGCGGGTGTTTCTGATTGACATGTTTGTACTTTGCAGCAATATCGTATAATGAAAACGCAGCTAGACTCTGCAGAACGCAGAACAACCGATTTGTACAAATAGTTCTAACGGTTGCCCAGACGCCAGACTTGTGCTGGAAGCCAATAATTTCTGGGTCGCTGGTTTTAAAATGTTAGTCACATGTCGTTTGAGCCAATTGTGTTCCATGCTGCGAGAAACAATAATGCCTGATCACGGAGGGTAGAGTACACTAACAGGGTTGTGCCGGCACAATGCACATGCTAAACCTCAGTCAATTCAGGCCCAGCTTAACTTCGAGTTTGCGTTGGAGTTGTGTCACTTTTGAGGCTCAGCCCCAATGCGAAATAGTTTTTGGCATTTACTAAGCCCACGCAGCGCAGCCATAATGTTGACTTGCGTTTCTTGCGTTGTGTAGGCATAATATGGATGGAGCATGGGCATTCCCATGCATCCACCTATGCATTTTTGCATAAACCGAGATTTACAAAGACTTGTAAACCGAGGTTTGCATTTACCTGACAGAGGCCTAAAGAGAATGAGGGTCATATTTATACTTTTTGATGCAAAACTGTGGCAATGCAGTTTTGCGTCAAAAAGTTTAACAACATTTCTCAGCGCCACCCGGGCGTCAAATTTATACTTTGACGCTCCATGGCGCAAACCACGGGTTAGAGTCATTTTATTTTCACTCAAACCATTGCGCCACATCGTAAAGAAAAACAACGTTTACGCAGTGAAAATGACTTTTATCCAGTTTACGACGTTGCAAACCGGATACGTGCCTTTTTTTGCCGCAATAGCATAAAAAAGCGGCGCAAACACAGCAAAATGTGCAAAGGAGCCCCAAAATGGATCCCAGAAGCCATGAGAGACCCCATGAAGACTACAACTGACCGGGAACCAGCCAGGAGGACCCAGACAAGACCCAGGAGAGGGAGAAGAAGAAAAGGAAGTGCTGGTTCAGTGCAGAGGAGCAGGAAATACTGGTGAAAGAGGTGACGGAACATCAGCATCAACTTTTTGTCGCCTCAAAACTGCCAATTGGGAGGAGAGAGGCAATTTGGTAACGAATTGTCGATAAGATCAACAGTGGGGCAGAAGTACGGAGAACAGTCACTGAGTGCAAGAAACGCTGGCATGACTGCAAGCGCAGGACCAAGGGAAAAATGGCAAGGAACAGGAAGGCAGCACTGCAGACTGGAGGGGGGAGTCCAGCACCGCAGGAGGCCCTGGACCACTTGGAGGAGATGGTGGCTGCCGTCATCCCAGAGGAGATCGTCACAGGGATTCAAGGACAGGAGAGCACAGACTACAAGGATACAGCACAGATGCGGGGTAAGTGGCATGGGGGACAAAAAGGCCTAATTGTTAACTGCAAGCGGGGGGGACATACCTACTACACAATGCATGTCAGCCATGATAATCAGGTAGTGGAAAGGGCAAAGGGGCACGGCACGGGTGCATGGTCTGTGCAGGGGAAACCTGGGGCACAGCACAACACTACACCAACAACCTTTGCATGGGGGTACTCTGCCATGCCAAGGCTGTTGGAAAGGCAAAGCCAGTCCAGGAGGGTAGGGTAGAACGTAAAACTGGCCTGCTCTCACACAACATGAAAAAGGGCTCAATTTCCAGTCTCTGGGGCCATATCCGCAAGTGGTATTTACCTTTGACAACAGTTGCCACTACCTCCTGTGCTGTGTGTGCAGGTCAAGTAGCCAATGGCAGTTATGTGCCCATGGATCAAACACACCCAAAATAGAGGGTTCAGGATGACGTTATCAATCCCCTGTAATTACTAACAATGTGCAAATCCTGTCAAATGTTCATGTCTGTAGGTGCTATAAACAACAGGTATTGTTATTAACATTATGAGGTACACAGAAGTAATGTCATAGCCATGATGCACATTTCAGGGTCTACCCTGTGCCTGTGTTACAATAGCTGCAATGCCACCATGCAACATCTCAAGTATCATAGTGCTAAGACAACAGCATTGAGGGGGAGGACACATGTGTCTAGCTAGTGAAACACACCCGCACAGTCATAAGAGGAAATGGAACACTGCTAGGACCATCAGTGCAATCCAATGTAGCACACATTCCCCAACATCAGCAGTACACACTACCAATGCTGACATCTGTATCGTGCCATGCCAATGCTATACATAGTATATGCTAGGTCTCAGCAACGTATAGGTGGATGTGAAATATCAGAGACTGGGTCAGCTCCAGATTGTTAAGTGTGGTGCAAGTGCCATCAGAACACCCACAGCCAGTGCAAGGCCACACCATGATATTGGAAGTAGACGGAGGGTTAAGTAGTACAATAAGGTGTCAACATACAATTTGGACAGAACCTACACCTAGAGGATGTGACGCAGACAATTCCCCAAACTGCCCACACTACATGTGACATGTAGGTGGGGCATAGGCCTGTGAGACTGCTAATCTTAATGACAGGAACAATGAACAGGAACCAAGATCACAATGTTCAACTAATAGGAAGTCAGAAACGCCACATTACAAATGCAACAACACAGACACACTAATTGTACAATATCTCATTGCAGAGGACGAAGGCTCTCCTGGGGATATTCCTGTCCTGGACTTCCCTGATGACATGGATGACAAGTTGACAAACATTAGCCAACAGACCCTCCAAGATGTCCTTGGAACCCTCCACACCTCACCTTCAGTCGCAAGGAGGAGCACAGAAGTAGCAGCCATCACAGAGGACCCATCCACCACCCAATAGTACGACCTGCCAGCTCCAACCCAGCTGAGGACTCTGAGGACACTGGTACCACCTTTGAGAGGACTGTAGTTGGAGTACAGTGGGAGCTGGACAAGGAGGTGTGGGTGGGGATGCAAAATATGGCAGCCAGCCTTGAGGGGATGCGTTCGTGCATGATGTTATCTGCAGAACAGGCAGCAGCCATGCAAGCGCTAACATCCATCCTGTAAGGACTACAACAAAGTGTAAGGAAATTCACCACTGCAGTAAGGGAGTTGCCACAACACCTGGCACCCCAAACCTTTCACTGCGTGCACAAATGCAATCATGACCCCATCAGGGCCGACCTGGCTGCCTACCACAGTGATGTAGCTGCTATACTCAAGAACCAGCAGCTCCTCCTTGCTGCAGTATTGCCCTTAATAGCCCCACAGTTGACAGCTACCGTGATATGGATGTGTACGAGTGTATTGACAATTATGTAACCTGGGAGTACAATGTAAGAAATGATAGGTGTGAGTTATGTATACAATACTACATAAGATTATAACATCATTCAGCTTATCAGGGTTCATATGAACATCAAGCTGCAGGCAGACGTACCACTGTGCCCAAGATTCCAAATCAGGTCTCAAACGATAACATATTTAAAAACACTTCCAAACTTCACAACACATTGGGAACCATAGTGACCTTGAGTGGTGGGTGCAATGGATGGCAGATGCATTGAGAAGTAGCTTTAGTGTAGCTGCCAATGTGACTGCACTTTAGGAATTGTGAATAACCATGTCAATAATGGCATTCGGATGCAGGATGGAACACAAATGCAAATACTAAATTGACACTGTTCACCCAAGCCAAGAACCTGATCCCCAAGCATATGACACATACTGTAAAGGAGTACCCAAATATTTATTTAACAGTAAAAAAAGGATAATAAAGCTAGGGGAAACACCTTAACTAACCTAACCTATCCTAACTAAACATTACCCACAACTGGCCTTAACTACCCTAATCTAAACTTACCTATCACATTTAACTAAACACTCTAAACATCAGCCCCCCAACCCCCTTATATGACGGGACACAGGTAGGACAACATATACTAACCTAAACACATAAAAACTTATCCTAAACAAATATATATTTTTTGGGTATTTTTTTTTTACATTCTTAAATATACATTTTTTTTTTTTAATTTTTTTTTTTATACACATAAACCCCAACATCATCCCCCACCCACCCACCCACAAAAAAACACATGTAATAATATAACCCCCTCCACCCCCAACCCACTTATACTAACTAAACTAACAGCCTAGTTACACTGTACACCTAGGTACACATATTTCATAACCCTAACCCTGTGCCTCAGAGGGTGATGGCATGCAACACATACTTTCAAACATCAAGGACAGCCAGGAAGCTTTGGACAGCTGTCCATGGGTTTAGTCAGTCCACCACAGGTAAGGAGGGCTGCCAACTAGGACTGACTCAAACATTGGACAATCACATCCACATTCATGTTCCCAATTGTGGACAATTGTCAGCATCATTTAATCTCATAAATACCTTTCCAAAAACAAGCACATAGATGCAAGCACCCATCTGGGCTTGAGCTGCATGCACACCTATGATATTCTACTCAAGTGCCACATAAACGTAGCACAACATGTGGAGTTAGATGCTGCTAGGAAGTCAAACATACAGTCCTACATGTTCATGAGTTAACAGGGAGGCTCAAGTCTGTGGGTAATACTTCGGCATCACTGGTCTGTGTGAATCAGGGTATGACTTGCTGACTAAATCATGAAACTGGCCACCTCCAAATTTATCATTGGCATAAATGTAGCAACAAATATCACCCTGTTCACCTGCCCATGCCTATAGTGCAGCACTATAATCCCAAAATATGTCTCTCCGCCACTGATTGTCAAACTCAAACATGGAACAAAATGTCAAACTCCAGCCAAGTCACATATCATATCAGATCATGTGCCAGCACATCATACCTTGCAATGTGTCCAACAAACAGGAGTCAATCACACAACAGCTGCAAACACAACACAGAACAAACATATCAACACTTACTGGATATGTCTGGATCCACAAATCGAGCTACTTCTCCAATTGTGCAGGGGGCTGGTCCACCTGTGAAACATGGGAGGGTGAAATGTGCTCAATGTCTGCTCACTGTCCAAAACTTGGAACAACAAATCACTGTGTGTGACATTTTATATGATAGAGCAGCACCTCAGGCATGTACACACCCCTATAGACATACTACTGCAAACATGTATTGACTCTGTCACTCCAGCGAGTTATAGACACACATATGCACACATGCACTGGCCCTAACAATCACGTGGTGCCAAACATGATTACTCAATTTTGTGCAGATTTATTTCTAGAGGGTACTCCATTTCTTCATTTGTTGTTATGAGAGACATGCAAAGCCACATTCTTGGTGACTGCAGTACCAGTCACTCAGGTATTGTGGCTTGTGCATCAAGGGGCAATGAGTTCATGTGTGATGCTCATGTGGGTTGAGTTTAGTTTAGGAATTATTGTGCTTTCTATGGTCCATTATATGTGTGCATGTGTTGTATGTAGGTTACATATGCCATATTGGCAGTGTACCCAGAGCCGTATATGCCCCCTATGACACCATGATGGCAGGGATCCTGTGTGTTACTTGATGACAATGTTACGATAAACATGGATTGGCCATTTATCTAACTGAAAACAACAAACAAATATATGCCGACAGTGTCTAATTTGATCATCCGTGACAGAATGCATGGGCACAGGTGTAGTCATTGCACCTGAAATGTGTTACTCAGGGCCCTGTGTACCTATATCAGGTATTGTAGATCACAGTTAGCCACATTCATTATCTTACATTTGCCAAGTTGGGTGATCAGTGGTTATACAACAAACTGACACTCTCCCCTAATTGAAACATGGTTTAGCAAATGTCCTACTTTGGCAATCTTGATGAGGTAGGTCTCAATTTGTGTGCACCTTGGGAATGGCAGCACTCACAGGAATTCTGGCCTGCTGATTTTAGCAAACTCCCATGTCTGTGATAGCCTTCATACTGAGAACATTTTCGTCACTTTAAATGTATGATGGAAGCAGTCAGGGGTCCCTTGCACAACATCATGCAAATAGTTAATTTGTGACCATGCATTCACAAAGTTCAGGGATCCCATGATGACCCATTAACTTTAGAAAATTGCTTGGCTATAAAGTGACACTGATGGCAAATGCATCAGCTCTGTACCAGCAATTGTGCCAAAGGCAAAATAAAACACACCGAAACAATGAACTTTGGGCCAGAACAGATGACAATTGAAATGGCACACAGGAGACAAAAGCACAATTTTGACAGACACTACTCTCTACACAGCCACACAGTCTAGAAGAATCACAGACTGCAAAGTGAAAGCGAAAGTACACCCACTGTACCATTTCTGTAAACAGGCTCTCCTATTACATCACTTACTGTCTCAAATGTGGTGCATTTTTATTATGATGTGTGTAATTTTATGACACTTACGGGCTTTGCGTCAATAATTTTTTACGCATATGCTTAAAAATTCCCGCGCATTCAAGGATCAATACATTTTTCATGGATAACCAATTTCATGGGGTGCAGTGTTGGAATTAACGCTAGGGGCCAATCGATGTATAATGGCTGTGAGCGTCATTTTTTAACGCATATGCAGCATATTTTGATGCATATGCGTCTTTTTTGATGCTTTTGTGTCAAAATATCTGTCTTTTACTGTGTTTGTGTCATTTGTCTCATTTTTAACATACATGAAGGCTATATCTATATAAAGCTAGGCTGTTAGGGCATGCTGTGTGTGTTCTGGTATTTGGGCACATGTGGCAGACCACACTACTGTGGACCATAATACTCATGTTGTTGTGCCGGACTAGCACCCTTAACTGATGCAACAGCAACCCAAACATTTGGCATTAAAATTGGTATTCCCTAGTTTGAGCAGGTGGTGCATCAATAGAGGATAGCAAGGCTACGCAACTTAAAAAATTCACTCATGGCCT
This sequence comes from Pleurodeles waltl, assembly GCF_031143425.1. Taxonomy (NCBI): domain Eukaryota; kingdom Metazoa; phylum Chordata; class Amphibia; order Caudata; family Salamandridae; genus Pleurodeles; species Pleurodeles waltl. The sequence goes on along the minus strand of NC_090444.1, from coordinate 631,058,282 downwards.
GTGTGTTTATGTCTGTGAATTGGCTATTTCAATTGTTGTTGGGCCTCTGTGTGAACGTCACAAGACGTGTTTTGCATAATGTGCTTGTATGCATGTGTTGTAATTTTAGATATCTATCAGATGCCATTCATTGAGGTACATCAGTCATGATATGTGTTTGTCATATCTGTTCCGTTTTATGCGGTGTGAACTTCACTGACTTTGGGGACAAAACATCTCCCATGACAAACTAGTCACAGGATAGATAGAGGACGGTTGATAATGGCAATGTTACACATGTAAGCCATCACATGTAATGGAATGTTGGATACCACTTCATGGTCACTTGTGTGTATACTACCCATGAGTCATGCATTTGAACATGCTAGCTAGGTACAGTGTTTGTGACACAGAGTCCCAACTCCAATCCAAAAAAGTTATGGTACACCACAGTTTGAGTCATGTAAATGGCCTATATTTCTTCTGTGGTTGTGGAGGACCAGCAGACCATGCTGCATATGTTCACATATTTCCAGTGGTTCAGTGCACAAAGGTGTCCAGTTCAAGTGTGTGGCCATGTGTACCCTGTGTGTATTGGCCTCCATGTTGTCACAGTTACGTGCAGGTCTAGTCATGAGTCTGTGGAGCCATTCCCTGAATGAACAGAGTATCCTTCAAAGCAGATTTGAACCAAAGCCAAAGAACAACTAACGACACACATGGGGATAGTCCAGCTTTGGCAGTGCAGAACTTTAATAAGGCTGACGACAGGGCAACCTTGGTGTGCTTAAAATCTTTATGGATCAGTAATAGGGAACAGGCAGCTTTCATCACAACATTTGTACACAGGGTGGCCTCTAAAATTCCCACTGCAACAGGGAACATCAGTGCCTCTGTGCTGATTGATCTCACAGCTAGTCATCAAGCAAGCACCATCAAGAGGTGGCAGCAGAAGTGAACCTGTGTGTGGACCGTCAGGGCACAAACATGTTTTGTCCTTACATACATACACATTGGCAACCCTTGTTTGTTGTGCTGGGGGCACCGTACCGAATCCATGCAAACAGCCATAGCACACTCTCACTGTTTGGCGCTAATGAATACATGCAAAAGCAGGCAAGGGATGGGGGCTGGATTAGACAATTTGAATACGTGTCCCAGAACAGAATACGATAAGGAAACTGATTAAACTATACTTTAAATTTGATGATTCATCGTAGACCCACCAGACACAATACCCCAGGAGGAAAGAGAGGGCATGGAAAGCAACTATGAGACAAATGTAGCCACAGGGAACCTCTATGGTTAACGGAAAGACAGAAAACAGTCAGGCTAACAGAATGCAGTCTCTGTCAGGAACTAACATGAACATGGCAAATACACAGTGAGCTGACTCTGACTGCGAAAGGCTGGAACAACACAGTGGGAACTAAAAACTGTTTTTGTGCTGTGGTCTGCAACGTTACACAATCCCCCAAGGGCTCTGTTACACAAGTGATTTGTACACCTATGCACAACAAGGAGATTCAGAAAATGGCAGCATCTAAGCAGTTCCAGGCAGCAGCAATGTCAGGGCAGGTTAAAATGGCTGGTCTGCATTGAAGTGCTCACAGGTGTGTGCAGCGTCAGTCTTTCACAAGTCCTGGAGTTGAAAATCAAGTTCAAAGGCCAAGTGGACCTTTCACATGGGAAGCAATGGACAGCTGATTACAGGTCCTACCGACTACCAGGCAGTGCATTATCGGACCTGAGGTCCATGCAGGCTGATGAACTATGACTATGGCATGCCATACTGAAAAGGGAAGCACACAGGAGTCGGAATGGGAGTCTGGGTGTGTGTAGATGAAGATTCTCAGGGTACAGATAGTCTATTTACAGGGCCCCCTAGAGAAGGGTGGGCAGAGACTGAAAATGTGGCAGTGGTAGGACTTATTACCTGGGATGGACTGCACAGGGCATGTCTTGTGAGCAATGCTTGTCATACCTGGGTCACTTGTGCTGTCCATTTTCTGCTTAGATAGACTGCTTGTCACATATGCTCCTTGCAAAGATAGCTGATGTCACACTCACTGCTGTCAAGGGTCTGGTAATACATTCCTGTTACCAATGCAATAGCACATCCACTGCCTCATGTATGAAACACGTTTTTACCTTATGAATGATGGTGTCTTTGTTGTGTGTCATGTGCTGCAATGGACCATGTTGGTAACATGGATGTGTGTCATAGCTGTGGTCCTCTAATATTGCCATTCACATGTGAAATAGACAGGATATATGTCATTTACACTGTGTGTGATGTTGAGGGTACATTCATACCCATCAAATGTGATGTGGCTTTTTCAGTCTCCTAATCTGAATTTCTGCAATGCTCCATGAGGCTAGACTCTGATTATGATTCCTAGAGATCACGTGACGCATAAAAATTACCCAGAGCATGATTGAGTGATGAAGGTATGTGTTTAATGACATATGATAACAAAGTGGTGATGGTGACTATAGTTAGAAGAAGTTTTATACAATGTGTTGTCTCTGACGCAATCCTGCTGCAGTATTTGGATGGTCCCCCTCATTTTCATGAACAGCATCCTCCTCTTCCTCCTCTTCAGGCATTTGTGGGTCTGGTTCATAGAGGGGAATGTTCCTTCTTACACAAATGTTGTGCAGGATGGCACAGGTCAAAATGGTCTTGCAGACCATTTCAGGTGAATATTGGAGGCTGCCTCCGGTGACGTCCAGGCACCGGAATGTGGACTTCAGGATGCCAAAAGTCCTCTCTATTATGGTGCGTGTCCTTCAATGTGCCTCATTATAGGCACGCTCTAATGCTGTGCTTGGGTTGGCAAATGGGGTCATGATCCATGGCTGGATCCCTTAACCTTGATCAGCTGAAAGAGAAAATGAGTGTAAATATGTGGATGTTGCTTGCACCGTGATTATCACTTTGCATGGCAGTTGTTATCTTGTGTCATCTGTGACTCATCTGTGTTTGTGATATTGTGTGGGATCCTAGCCTTCTAGGATGTTCTTTCTGCATTGGGTTGTTTAATTATTAAAACTGGTGTTTGGCTGATTGACCTGATATCAGCAGTATATTTGTAAACTTGCAATTCATTGTGTTTCTCCCATGCATTATGTCATGTGAAAGAAGTGTCCATGTGCCTTCACTGGAGGTGACATGATACTTCCAAACACACAATCAATTCCACTGTGGTGGTAACACAGTTGCACTATATGGGCTGAACATCCCATCCAATTCAACATATGTAATAGCATGTGAAATACAACAGTGAGGCCTTTTGATTTGGCTAGGTGACAATGTACAACACCTCTCCATAATTTGACAGCACTGAAGTGTTCACAATTGACAATGCACAAATATCCCATGTGTGACAAGTTCTAGGCGAACCTATTTATGTGCCCTCACTGAGTTGGCTCATGTGCAAACGTGTACCTACACTAATGAACCTGCTCCAGGTAATCTGTCTAACTTGGTTGTGGGGGTGAAGGTTTAAGTGACAGAAGGTCCATGTGCCTGTACATCTGTTATGTATATGTGTAATTGTCTCAATTCATATGTGTAGCAGTGTGCACTTTGCATTATTGTCACATCAATATGTGTTCTTAGCAGAGTCCACTTCCTTATTGCTAGCGGGCAATATCACCCCTGGAGTGATGTGAGATGTTGGTACTGCCTCAATGATTCCATGTCACCTTCATTAGAGTCAGCATCATCATGCTATGTGTCTCATGGTGTTTTTCACCTGCAGCGAAACACATTACTCACCCCTTACACAGTACGTATTGCTTGGAAGGGTGTGTGATTGAGTGTTATTGATGTGATATTGGAAGATGCATCTTCCAAGTTGTACTGCCAGTGAAAGCCATGTCATTGTCACTGTGTGGTTTTAAATTGGTCCCTTGTGGCTCTGGAGTGGCATCTGTTGTTATTTGCATCTGTCTTTTGTCCATAGGTGTGTATCCCATTGGGTCAGGATATCAAACATGACTAGCAGTGTCACAACCTCAGTGTCTTCATGGCCACGTGTCATTGTAGTGGTATATGTGTTGTGTGTCCTACAGGGTTGCTGTGCAGTGTGTACATAACTAGGTTTCTGTACTTACCAACAAGTAAGCTATTTCCATATTGTCCATCCTGGAAGTGTTGATTGATGGTGCTGTGGCGGAAGATGAATGAATCATGTACACTCCCAGGATACTTTGCCACAATGTTAATGATCAATCCCTGGTGATCCACAATGGCCTGCACATTGATGGAGTGTGTGTGCTTCCTGTTGCGGTATAGATGCTCCGTTGCAGCAGGTGGCACAATCCGTACATGTGTGCAGTCAATGGCACGAAGCACGTGTGGGAAGCCATTGATTTGATAGAAGCCCTGTTTGGTCTCCTGCTGCTTCTGCTTTGTGTTGGGGAAGCTGATGTGGTGGGGTGTGAGGGAGATGATGGCATCCAGTACCTTGGGAAGGAAGACAGAGAATGAGGGCTGTGAGATCCCGGCAACCAGGGCACCAGTGGTTTGAAAAGAGTCACTTGCCAACATGTGCAGGACAGCCAGCAGCTTGGTCTCTGGTGGAATGATGTGGGGTGTCTGCAAGCTGGGTGCCAACTGTGGCTCAATGTGGCGCAGCAGCTGCTGTATGGCTTGCCAGTTTAGTCTGTACCTCTAGATGATGTCATGTTCCCTCAGGCCCTGAAGGATTGTCCTGGTCCGGAATATCCTCTCCTGCCTTTGGCGTTGCCTTTGGGGTCCCTGTTGGTGTGGTGGAAGCTGCTGCTGTTGCTCCTGTGCTCTGCATCTTCGTACATGCTGGATGAATAGCACCTCCATGTCTTCCTTTTGGAGCTCTGATGTTGCTTCTGTGGGTTTTCCTTCATTACTAGTGTGTTGGCCCCATTTTAACGCCTGCCCTGTCCCAGGTGTTAATTTTTGGCGCAAATCGGGATGTGCGCCATTTTCCTCCTCCGCTTCCTAGCAGTGCAGGATTTTTGAGCAGTTGGATAAATATGGCGCACTGGTGTTTAAGTCATTGTTTTGGACGGGAACGCCTACCTTGCATCTTATTAACGCAAGGCAGTTTCATGCATCCAGAAAATGACGCACACTGTGATATTTTGACATTAGACGGGTCTAACATCAAAGTATAAATATGGTGTTAGTTTTGCGCCGAATTTGCGTAAAAAAAAATGACGCAAATCTGGCACAAGCAGAGTATAAATATGGGCCTTAGTATCTTAATTTCTCCTCATTACTTTTCCTCACAATTGGGCCTGATTCACGAAGTAAACTTAGATGTTTGGTCTAAACTTAGGTCTGCCACGATTGTGGACCTAAAGATTCTATTTGTTAATGCCCTTTGTGAATTCTCAAACTCGCAAACTGAGGTGATTAGTCTAAGTTTAGACCAACCGTCTAAGTTTACTTTTGTGAATCAGGTCCCATGTCAGCTGCATTCTGCAGCACACATAGAAGGAGGAAAATGACTCTGAGGATTGGTTTTGTGTGGGAAGGTGTACCTTCCATCACAAAAACAATCCTGCTCGTACAGCAGGCACCTTGACGTTATAGGTCAAGGGTGCCTGCATTAGCAGTAGGTAGCACATAGTCTGCCAGCTGAAGGAGAGAGCAAAAATGCTCCATATCTTTGCAATATGGAACATTTCTGCTCGCTCCCTTTCACACAACGCACTGCAGCAAGTTGCATAGAATAACAGTAAATTAGATACTTAGGGGGTGATTCCAAGCTTGGAGGGCGGCGGGAGCCGCCCGCCAAGCGGGAACCGCCAGAAGACCGTACCGCGTCAAAAGACCGCGGCGGTCATTCTGGGTTTCCCACTGGGCTGGCGGGCGACCGCCAAAAGGCCGCCCGCCAGCCCAGCGGGAAACACCCTTCCACGAGGAAGCCGGCTCCGAATGGAGCCGGCGGAGTGGAAGGGGTGCGACGGGTGCAGTAGCACCCGTCGCGAATTTCATTGTCTGCTAAGCAGACACTGAAATTCTAAGTGGGGCCCTCTTACGGGGGCCCCTGCAGTGCCCATGCTATTGGCATTGGCACTGCAGGGGCCCCCAGGGGCCCCACGACACCCGTTCCCGCCAGCCTGGTTCTGGCGGTCAAAACCGCCAGAACCAGGCTGGCGGGAAGGGGGTCAGAATCCCCATGGCGGTGCTGCCTGCAGCGCCGCCATGGAGGATTCTGCAGCCCAGGGGAAAACCGGCGGGAAACCGCCGGTTTCCCTTTTCTGACCGCGGCGGTAACAGAATGGGCCTGGATGCACCGCCAGCCTGTTGGCGGTGCATCCGCGGTCCCCTACCCTGGCGGTCTCGGACCGCCAGGGTAGGAATGACCCCCTTAGTATTATCAGGAGCCACCCCAATAGGACTTCTCATCTCTAGATAATCCTTTGAGTTTTCCATAGCAGATGTTTGAAAGCTGAATTAACTACAAGAGTAAACAATGTTTCCATTTGTTATTTTTCAAACAAATAGGTTAATTTCTAAAAGCACCAGAAACGGCTATTGGTAATTGTTAGACCTGACAGCCTTAGGGTGGTCACCCCTAAATTTGTGCACGCCTCCCTCCACTTTTTGGACACTGTTTTTGCTAGTTTCAAGACTCTGCTCACTTTACCACTGCTAACCAGTGACAAAGTGCCTATGATCTCTCCCTTTAAACATGGTAACATTGGATCATACCCAACTGGACTATTCAATTTACTTATAAGTCCCTAATAGAGTGCACTATGTGTGCCCTGGGCCTGTAGATTAAATGCTACTTGTGGGCCTGCAGCACTGATTGTGCCACCCACTTAAGTAGCCCCCTAACCTTGTCTCAGGCCTGCCATTGCAAGGCCTGTGTGTGCAGTTTCACTGCCATTTCGAGTTGGCATTTAAAAGCAGTTGCAAAGCCTAAAACTCCCCTTTTTCTACATATAAGACACCCCTAAGGTATGCCCTAGGTAACCCATAGGGCAGCGTGCTGTGTAGGCAAAAGGCAGGACATGTACCTATGTAGTTTACATGTCATGGTAGTGTAAAACTCCTAAATTCGTTTTTACACTGCTGTGAGACCTGCTCCCTTCATAGCCTACATTGTTTGAGTGGTAGCTGCTGATCTGAAAGGAGCAGAAAGGTCATATTTAGTATGCCCACTGGTGAAGTTGGATTTAATGTTACTATTTTAGAAATGCCACTTTTAGAAAGTGGGCATTTCTCTGCACTTAAATCTTTCTGTGCCTTACAATCCACTTCTGGCTGGGTTTAGTTGACAGCTCCTGGTGTATTCACTCAGACACACCCCAAACACAGGATACTCAGCCTCACTTGCGTACATCTGCATTTTGAATGGGTCTTCCTGGGCTGGGCTGGGAGGGTGGAGGGCCTGCTCTCACACAAAGGACTGCCACACCCCCTACTAGGACCCTGGCAGACAGGATTGAACTGAAAGGGTACCTGGTGCAATTCTAAGCCACTCTTTGAAGTCTTCCCCACTTCAAAGGCACATTTGGGTACATAAACAGGGCTTCTGCCCCTACCAACTCAGACACTTCCTGGAGAAGAAACTTGTAACCAGAACCTGCATCCTGCCAAGAAGAACTGCCTGGCTGCCCAAAGGACTCACCTGACTGCTTTCTGTGAAGGACTGCTGCCTTGCTGTTGCTCTGCTGCCTTGCTGCTCTCTGGCTGAAGTGAAGAAGTGGTCTCCAAGGGCTTGGATAGAGCTTGCCTCCTGTTCCCTGGAGTCTCAGGACCAAAAAGACTTCATCTCTTCAAGATGGACTCCTTGTGCTGCGAAATTTGACGCACAGCCTGCCAGAAACGACGCACAGCCTGCAACGCGGTGAAAATTTCACTGCATGCCAAACCGGAATGATGCAGCCCAACTCCACGACAGGAAGATCGATGCAGCACCAGCGTAGCAACAGGAAATTCTACGCACGGGCCACTGGATCGACGCATAGCCGAGCCGGAACGACGCTGCCCGACTTCCAGAGAGGAATCGACGCAGCGCCTGCCGTGCGGTAGAAAATTCGACGCAACGCCCACCGGATCGGCGCAGCTCCTGTGACTTCATCCTGCCAGCGCAGGAAATCCATGCACTGTCCCCGGGGCATCTGAAAACCCCGCAACCCGAAGAGGATCCATGACCGAGTGACGGAAAACGACGCACAGCCGTCCCTGCATGGAAACTAAACGGCGCATTGCCGTGTGTGGCCCGAGAAATTGACGCACACCCCTTTGTTTCCACGCTTCTTTTCCTCTGTGGCTCTTTGCAGAGATTTTTCAAACGAACCAGGTATTTTGTGCTTGAAAGAGACTTTGTTTGCTTTTAAAAGACTCAAAACACTTTATATCATTTTTCAGTGATATCTCAACATTTACTTATTGCATCTTTGATTGTTTTGACCTGCATTGATCCAGATAAATATTATATATTTTTCTAAACACTGTGTGGTGTATTTTTGTGGTGCTATATTGTGGTATTGTGTGATTTATTGCACAAATACTTTACACATTGCCTTCTAAGTTAAGCCTGACTGCTCAGTGCCAAGCTACCAGACGGTGGGCACAGGATAATTTGGATTGTGTGTGACTTACCCTGACTAGAGTGAGGGTCCTTGCTTGGACAGGGGGTAACCTGACTGCCAACCAAAGACCTCATGTCTAACAGTAATGATATTATGGTATTAGCGTCTCAGCTCTTTCCACTGTATTCACCACCCATGTTCATAGTCCAGACCTAAGATGACTTTCTTCTCCCAAAACATGAAATAGTGAGCACAGCCTCTCATTATTCCAGCTGCAACAGAAGAGCTGGACCAAGAAAAAAAGTGGGAACATAGAGGAAAACTGGATGTTCACAAAGAGAAGTGCTTATGAAAGGATGTTTTCCAAGAGAAGAGTGATCAACCTTGAAAAGAACCACATGTGCAGCAGGCGTGGGGGTAGTGAAGCCAGTGGATGCAATATACAGCAAACAGACAACTGTGCTATGATCAAGCCACATGGAACACTTCCTCTAGGGCCTGCATAGTAGGATGTTTACATGACCATCTTAAAACCAGAAGAAGATGAGAACAGGCACTGCTACAGAAATGCCAATATGGTAAACACTGTTGTGTATGATAGTAAACTTGGATGGAACGAGCCAAGAGTCAGAAAAAAGGTGTTAAAAAAACAAAAGAAGAAAATACAGAGCAATAAAGGATCCATAAATCTATTTGCCAAGGAACTCAAAGACAATTACCAGTAAAATACAAAGACATAGTAGAAATATTAAACAGGAGAGAATGAATGGAAGAACGATGCAAGTTAAAGAGATTAAGTATGAAAAAACTATCTTGATTCACAAAATGGGCAGATGAAAATATTAAGAAAAGGAAAAATATGAGTGAAGCAGGTTTGAGTGGTATGATAAAAGAAACATAATACGTGAAGAAGACAATGGAAAGGCTATAATAAGACAATTTGAATACCTTAAGAGGAAGATTGCAGCTTAGGCTGGTGGACATTCCATTGTCAATACAATAGATCTGAAAAGTGTGAAAATAAAAATCTTGTGCTGGATGAGAAGAAGGAGATAGGTATCAAGCAGAAGATGATCAAACAGTAGCGAAAGAGCAAATAAGCATTTGAAACAGCAAGCACACAAGATGGTGGAAACTTTAGGGACAATAAATGTAATATTGCAATTTCTAGTTATACTAGGGGTAAGTTGATAAACGTAAAGCTGCAAAGACTTTATGTACTTAATCATCTAATTAATATACATATATGGTAATGCTTCTAGGCATTATTGAAATTATTCTAATTAATACTGCCTCTGCATTTATTTGGGACTTCTTACAATGACAAAGGCTTATGCTGGCATTGCTGCCAACTTTTTTTTGAGGAGGAGGGGATTTGAGAGGATGCATGTCGGCTCTCACTTACATGCTGAATATGGCTATCTTCTTATTTACTCTGGTTCATCAATAGATGATCTATACTACGGCACATATACCAATTTGATAAAATATTTGAACTGTGTTAATACTAGCAAATGCACCATAACTTTGACAATTGCAATATGTAAAGTTTCCATACTTTTTGTAGTCATTTCAAGGTCAGTTAGCATCTTGTCTACTTTGTAGCATTCTGTAGTGAACACATTTCTTCATAACAGCAATGAGCAATCTTTACACCAAATTAGGAACAACTTGGGAGGTAAACGTAGGAAGATCAGAAGAGACATCACCAGTGATATTGAGGGCCTCATTAACGAGGAAATGATGCAGCGTGGTGCTGCTAGTCAGCATGCTGTGCCGTGCTGCATCATTTTAAAAGTGCAGGGATGCCTTTACAGAATGCATATACGATGCATCCCTGCACTTTCCTCTGCGCTGGCACACAAACTACTGCATAATGCCAATGCAGGCAGCCCTGCACCATGGTGCAAGGGTGCCTGAGGTGCAGAGATTATTGTTTATTGCAAGAAGGGAGGGCTTCCTGGACATAAAAAATCATTAATGGCGTTTTCCTCTTTCGATTTGCGCTGCAGAATGCAGTACACATAGAAAGAGGATAAAACGGGGAGAAATAATGTTTTTAAAAAATTTACAAATTAAGCACTGTCCAAGAGATTAGAAATCAAATTACGTTGTTGAATTTCAAAAGTGAATGTCCATTTGTAAATATTTTGTAATTGCCCATATTCCTCAACCATCCTGTGATGGAAGACACACTTTGAATCTGTGAGAGGCTGGATGTGTATAAATTGATCAGTAAATTCTACGCAGTCCACTGTGACATGAATGGGAACCATCATGCGGATTTCTGACAGAGACATGCACCCAGTCCCCAATACAATCTTTACTTTGTTTTTGCATTAATTCTTTCTCAATTTTACACTGTTTTACTCTGGCTTAATGTTTCATAATTCCTTTGAACTATTGGTCTTATTTATTGCATCTCTTGTACTGTACTCACCAGATGTTTGTCCATCCAAGTTCTATCTCAAAATACATTCAGTGTTTAACGTCATATTGTTCTTCCTTATCAATGATTTAGCAACTCCTCATCAAGTAAATGTCTTTTATTGACAGGCTTCCCTTAATTTTGCTTGTCAGCTCCCTTATTGTTCACAAAAGTACACCTGTGCAAACATCACATTTCCTAATTTTACATTAATGAAGAGGATTGTATGACAAACCTTAGGCAAATGTAAATGTTGAGCTGTCCTTCTACGGGGCAGGAGTGGACTTGTATGAGAAGGAGCCTGAAACATTTAACTATGGGTAGGAGTTTTATTTTCCCAAGTGTGCTTGTGATTTTGTAAGAAGACAAGGCATGAAAGACAACAAATCCTTTGTACTGCTGTGCCTTAAGTCCATTGTGGAGAAAGGTCTTTAGGACACTGAGTATTATTTTATAGAAACTCATTGATAATTAAAGCGATTTGGCAACTACGCGGAATTTGCTGCGTTGTAAGAAATCATTTGTTCGGTGGTGCGTAGTTGTTGCCTGGTAACTGATTGTAAAGAACTGGAAATTATTATCAAAGCTCGCAATTCACTATGAAATGAAGAAATGGAGTGCAATCTCCCATTACAGTCTTCCACTGAAAGGTTTACTTTAATAGTGATAAAACACTTTGTAGAAATGTGATCAGTTCTGAGAATGTATTACCAAAATCTGATCATTTAAAAATGCTTTCTAATGAAAATGTTGCAATAGTGTTACATTTCGATTTTTTTAGGTCGTGGTGTACGGTAAAGGCTAATGGTAAGCACAGACTGGAGGCATCTGGGGTGTCTGTTTCATGTGTTGTGCTTTTCATGTGTATTGTGCTATTTTAATAATTGTAATGCTGTATAGAAAATTGGTGATTGTATGCTTTCATTGGCTGAAAATCATCAAGAGGGCAAATAAAACCGAAGAAAATGTGCTACTGCAGAAATTGTTCATAGGCTTCTAATGAAGAACACCACTCAGAGCTAGCATTTGGTGCGAATCACCCACTTGTGTATTTACACATTGCAAAAGAGAACTATACTCAACAGACCCCAAACTGCCAGTTAAGGAAATGATGGCATCACAAGGAAGACGCTACTCAAAGTGGTATTATCCCAGTTAGGGTCACATGTACGAATATTTGGAATTGCGATTCCCTAACCACGATTCCATGTGAATTGCAATTAAGGAATCGCAATTCCAAATGTAAGAAACTCCATTGAGTTTTTTTTTGTGATTCCTGGTGGGTCACAACTAGACCTGCCTCTTTAATATTAATAAGGTAGGTCGCAATTTACGACCCACCGGGAATCGTAAAACTCACAGGGATGGTAGCCTGCTTGTGTCAGCAGAACACCATGTCTGTGATTGCTTTTAAATACAGCAATGTATATATATATTTTTTAAATGCAGCCCCTTTTCCTTAAAGGAAAACAGGCTGTGTTTAAAAAGAAAAAAAATGAAACGTTTCAGTTTCATTTTTTGAAGAGTAGTGAGTGGTCCGTGGGACCACTGCCTGCTCTTAAAAACGTTTTTGCATGCATTAACAAAGGGGAAGTGATCCCTCGGGGACCCCTTCCCCTTTGCGAATGGGTTAGCACCAATTTGAAACTGGTGCTAACTGCTATTGTTTTGCAGCCGCATTCACGGTCACAAAGCAATCATCCATACCATTTAGATTCGGTATTAGGAAGGGATGCCCTGAACACGCCCCTTCCTAATACCAAATCACGAAACCCACATTTTGATTCGGTAACAAGTTATTGAATCACAGTTTGGGCTTTGTTCATCCTAAAAAGCATTTTTCTAGTCGTAAATCGGCCGATTGTGACTAGAAAAATGCTTAGTAGATGTGGCCCTAAGTGACTACTGATGACGCAGAAACAAAGGTTTTACATTTATTAGCGCATAAACGTAGTGCCGCAATAATCAAGTGTGACTTTAACCGAACTAATAAAGATTGTACGGGGACAAATGTGCCCTCAGAGTAGTTCGCCAACATTTATAAGCGTGCTTTATATAACGTGATGTATTAGAATTGTACTAATCTGACATAACCGTAAACGTGTGCCATGATTTGCTTGTTTGAAATGTTTTAACTTAGCATAACTTTAGTGGAGGCTTCGGCCTAGTTGCCTTGTCTCACGGTTTAGATGCTCGTGTTTTTCTAATGTGCTAATAAAACGTGTATTCCTGCTTGAAGCTGTACTTTTCCAGTGAGATCGGTTCACATGCTTATCTTTAAGGTTTCGTGCCAGCCTGGCATCTTCTTCTTTGCTCCAAGGTCAATCTGCAGGTGCAGACAATGGAAGCTCTGAAAGTGAGTTAATTGGTAAAATATGTTGCAACTTACGTTCCCGACTCCAAGGATAATGTATGCCTAGGTAGAAGCTTGTGAATTGTTGTTTTTGATTGGACAATTTGAAGCCAACCTATGAACCCTCCAATGGAAGACCCTACTGGATTTGAACTGTTGTTTATTTAAACCTGGTGCACAAGAAGAAAGCGGCCATTACCCATTGCACCCATTGAGGACATTATTGCCCATTGCAGCCATTATGGCCCATCTTGCCGACCTCGTCATTTTGCCATCTTCTACGATGCCAATTGATGTTCAACGCCATTTTTAATGAGACTTTGATGCTTTCTCTAATCGAGAGAAAGAGACTTTAAGTAATTCTCGCTCTAGAGACTTTAACTTTGATCTGCCCCTTTGCATAAAGTAGTAGTTTTGTCCTTTTATCTTGCCGCTGTGAGGCAATTGCCCCGTCCACCCTGCCCCCTTTGCCCCGTCCCATGCTGATCGAAACCGGTACCTGTGAGACGAAGACTTCCTTGAATGCTGATTGAATTTGGTAAATATGAAAGGAAAATGTACAATTGCATTGTGTTTCTTTTTAGGTAACCAACTGCTGATTTTTGATAAGAGCCCTAGTTAGGAGTTTTCCAAATCAATGTTGCTAAATTGTTTTTTTGCATGAAGTCCCACATGCAGATGCTAATTTGATGTTAGATGAGGATTCATTTGTTGCACGATGCAATTTGAGACCTTGTTATGCTGACTAATGTATGCAATTAGCCCATTACAGATTATAGTTTTAGTGGTTTGCGTTGCTATTATCGAATGCATTGTTATTCAAATGCTGCATAGATTGCATCTTTTTCGCCGTTATGGACAGCTATTAATGTTCATTTACATATATCATTTGGTGTTGAGACACATTTATATCGTGCTAGCTTTGTTAATATAGGGAAATAAATTCATTAACTTTGAATGAACTGGTGTGGTTATTCATGGCCGAAAGGTCATGGTTCGCCGAAATGTTTTCTGGATTAATTGTGAAGTGTTATGTTGATCAGGGCATTGCTTATGTTCGTTTGATTATTGATTAGATTAAATTGACTAATCTCGGGTGAAGAGAGCCCCACTTGGTCAAAAGATTCATCGACCCAAGAGCGTCCAAATACAGGTAATTTATTAGGACGGAACGCTCTATCAGAAGATGGTAGCAGAGGACGGTTTCGCCCTTTGGGACCCCACTCGAGAGGTAACGGTTTCGCCCTTTGGGACCCCACTCGAGAGGTAACGGTTTCGCCCTTTGGGACCCCACTCGAGAGGTAACGGTTTCGCCCTTTGGGACCCCGCTCGAGAGGTAACGGTTGCGCTCTTTGAGACCCCACTCGAGAGGTATATGGTGTTGAATTAGATTTTTCTTGGGCAAAACAGATTGAGAGAATGATGATGCCCTAAGTCCCCCGCGACTTTCCCGGGATCTCGGAGCTCGCGAATGGAGAGAATGGAGGTGTGAAATCGGCGTTGGCGGTACTAGTGACGGTATGAGTGAAGTCAGGATTTTGCGCTTGCACAGCTTATTGCCGCAGATTGTTTGAAAAGGTTGCGAGGATTTTAGAGAATAGCGGAGGTGCGACTCCGAGTGTGAGAGTAGGGAAGTCGTCGAACTTCATGTGCATGTGGCGCTTTGTGCAGAAAAAGGTCCACGTGGTTGTTGTTGTTGAGACGGGCCCTGCGAGGTCAAGAGACTCCGGAGTATGTTGAAAAGTGTATGAGACACTTGTTTTATGTTGTGGTCTGGTCGGTTTAATAGGTTGACCGGGCGTGGTCAACGAGTCGGTACGTGTGTTAAGGGAGTGGAAGAAAACTTCGACTTCGGGCTTTGACAAATTCTAAGTGCACTAGAATAGATCATTGACAAGTTGAGAGCAGAGTCTGCGGGTCAGGATTTGCTTGCGAAAGTGGGGACCGAGAAAGATGGAATAACTGCCGAGGCTAGTGAAAAATCCCTAAGGTCCTGAAGCGATTGTGTTACCCTTCCTGTAGTAAACCGACAGATCTGTTTTATTATTATTTGGTTGCTCGCGATACATGCCAGAAGTTGTTACGAGAGGAGCTGAGTGAAGGAGGACAAGCCGCGAGGCTTTGTCAGCCGCAGAGTGTGTGAGTGTGACGTCACTAGGAGCCGCGCTGGGATAGGTTGGTTGCAGAGAAGGGTCGCGCACGGATTGGACGCAGTCCGTGGGGCTCGATTGGAAGGGGAAAGGCAAGCGAAGAGTATTCCGGGAATTAAAGTCACTTATTGATTACAAACTTTGTGAAATAAAAGACGAGAAAATGACATTTTTTAAAGCATTAAAGAGTGCGATGAAGGGGGAGTCTTACATTAAAGCGAGCGTAGGAGAGGAGACGCCACCCGAAGGTACACCAGCTTACATTGTAATGGAGGAAAGGGGGGTAGCTCCGTGCCTTTGGCTAAAGCAATGGCACAAGCTGACAGAGAGACATGGGAGCGTAGCGTTCCCGATCCATGGGACATTCAATATAAGGATCCTAGAGAATTTGAGATTCGCGATGTACGACATGAAGGTACCTCCAAGGCCAGCACAGTTTGAGGCTCTAGCGATTTGGGAACTAATGGCTAGACAGCAACAGCAAAAGAAGTTCGAGACCACGATAAGAAAGGTAGAAAAGACACTAGCGGACGCTAGGTGGGATAATGCACAGAAGGTGTGGAGGTCAGATATATTGCAGGGGATAAAATTGTTTCCCGCAATTGCTAAGGAAGAAGAGGCGACAGGCAAGAAAGCTACCTGTAAGACAAACAGGAGGTGTTCCAAAGATAGAGAGGACGAGGAAAAGTTAAGGAGAGAAGACGAGTCAGAGGATGAGGAGTTCATCATGCAATTGCTGAACGACCGTCCACCACCTTATGCAGAGAGTGAACAAGGTCCAAGTACCAGTTCTGCCCCTCCGGCACCGGTAGAGAATAATGAAACTCCGAGTTCAGAAACGCCATCGGGATCTAAGGACCCGAGTTTACTGTTCACCCCGCAGATACCGCAGGTTAGGAGAATATATCCAGATGTGCCTATATTGAAAACAGCAGAAAATTATCAGCCGCAGGTCCCAAGGTACTACAGCAGTGACAACAGTACGGGAATGATTCTAGATCCGACCGTAATGGGAGTACAGAATGGTCGCAACCCAACATTGGCACAAGCTGAATCAACCCAGTTTTTGATGCCTCAAAAGCAGATGCAGGGGGGAACCGCACATGCTCAGATGACGGGGAGTCAGACGGGCATGCCGGCAATGATGACCCATAGTGTGGGAATGAACATGCCTCAGAACCTGGGGAATGGACAGAACCCAGATGCAATATCCCTACCCATTACTGTAGGTCCACCGGTACCTTTGTACATTCAGCCTAACTCAGGTATGAGCGGTCAAGGATCAGTGGTGCAGAATGGGACGGAAAGGAGGTGCATAGAAAACACTCCAGAGACAACTCCGATAGCGGCTCTGCCAACTGGATCTGGGCCCTTGATGGAGTTTAGTCCCATATGTGCTCAGTCAACAGTGGTGAGGTCGAGTCCCCCACTGATGATACCGCTATCATCGAACACTGAAAAGTTGCCGCAACCATCAATGGCAGTCGATGTGAATGCTACACTGATGGGGTTGAATGCGCAACAGCTGACACAGTGGTTCAACAGTCTGAATTCCACACAAAGCTCAGCCAGTGGGAAGGGAGAAGCCTATCTGAATAAGGTCAGGTTGAACATGGAAGCAGAAGAATTGGTGGAAGGGACTATGGGTTTGAATAGGTTAGAGTCCTACTCGGAAGAAGAGCTGAGGTATCTATGTCCTAGGATTACGAGAGAAGTGAACAAGGTACATAGAAGGTTGCAAGAAATAGCTGACAAAAACGGGGTTGAGATAGACAAGACAAAACACTTGAGCAGGAGCTATAGATTGGATTTCGGGACCACAGACTTTGAACACATGAGGTCAGCAGGCATGAAAACGCACCTTAGAGAATTGCTGCAGAGTGCACAAGTGTGGAGGTGCTTAGACAAATGGGAAAGCAGATGGGCAAAGAAAAAGGAAAAGAGGAAAGACAGTGTCTCAGAGCACAACGAGAAAAGATCACAGAGTAGTGATGCAATAACCATGTTACCAATGAGGGAGACAGCAGGGGGAAAATTAATACATGTACCGTGGCACAGAAGCGACATTCAGTCTTTTACGGATGATTTTCCCAAACTGAGAGAGAAACCGATTGAATGGTATCAACAGACTGATAGGTTTGTGAAGCTTGCAAAATGTCTTTGGGAAGACCTGAACACCCTCTTTGAGATTGTGGTTCCGGCAGATTTGTGGGAAGACTGCAAAAGGGCTGTAGGTTGGCCGACAAGTGAACCAGAGAGGGACAGGGATACGGGTGCACCATCACCTATGGTAATGAGCTTGTACTATAAGGTGATTGAGCATTTGAAGACGAAGGTTGCCGTGAAAAATGTGGATTGGCAGAAGATTGATCGAACTGCCCAAGAGGCTAAAGAGTCGATTCATGGTTACTATGAGAGGTTGTTGAAGGCGTTCAAGAACTACAGTGGCACGGAAACAATAGAGGCGAAGGACATGCTTCATTTTGTGTTTAGATTTGTGGAAGGGCTGAGACCAGAGATAAGTCAGATGATAAAGACGCATTTGATTTGTTGGCAGTCGAAACCGATTGATGAGGTGTTGAATTATGCGAAATACTGTAGCGACGAAATTGAAGTCAAACAGAAAAGGTTGAAAGAGAAAGTGATGGTGATGCAACTTAAAGCAGCTCAGACAGGTTTGCAAGGGTTGCAAGGGTTCCAACAGCAGATGCCGCAGCCGCAGCCGCAGGGAAACATGGTGTTTCAGCCACAGGCGAGAGGCAGAGGCAGAGGAGGCTTTGGGAGTAATGGTCCGGATTTGAACACTGTTGCAATTCCGAATGGTGTGCAGGCAATGAAAAGGGTGATGCCGTGTCACGTGTGCGGAATCGTCGGGCATTGGAAACGCGAGTGCCCGATGGTGGTGCAGGAAGGTGCAGGTGTTGGTCAGCAAAACAATGATGTCAATGCATTCCAGACAATGAGGGGACCGAAAATGAGAGGTCCAAACCCAAATTTTCAGACCATAAATCAGCTGCAGGGATTACAGCCCATGCAGCCGCAGCAGATGCAGATGCCCCGTATGCAGATGACGCAAATGCAGCCAATGCAACAGCAGTTTCCCATGGTACCTAATCAGCAAATGCAAATACCTTTGGCACCAATGAGTCAGCAGCAAGTGATGGTTCCTCCACAGGTCTCGGGTCAGGTGATGAATACAAATGGCACAGTACAACAGTTCCCATTACACAGTGAGAATGGAATAAACAATGTATGGGAGAGTGAAAGTTCAGATGAGGAGGGAAATTGTGTGCTTGCAGCATCCTTGGAAGTTGATCAAAAGGGTCCATATGTGGAGGGAAGAGTTATGGGTCATCGTGTTTCATTCTTGGTTGACACAGGAGCCACACGTTCAACTGTTAGGAGCATTGAAGTACCAAATTTGCCACTCTCAGGGAGAACAGTTCAAGTAGTGGGAGTAGCAAACAGGCACCTGACGAACCCAATCACAGATCCAGTACAAGTCAGAATTGGTAACTATCAAGGGTCACATAATTTTGTGGTATGTGACTCAAGCCCGATAGCACTGTTAGGGAGAGACCTATTGTGCAAATTGGGATGTTCGATTATGTGTTCGAGCGATGGAATTAGAATTCAGACGAGCAGTGATGGGGAAGAAGAGGACAGTGTAGAAGGGGATGAGATGGAAACTGTCGATGAAGAATATCCTCTGATTAACCTTTTTCCGATGATAACTGAAGAAGATATTCCAGCTGAATTATGGGAAACAGTCGGAAAGGAAGTGTGGGATATGACAGGAAAAGAGGTGGGATTGGTGAAAGGAGTGGAACCAGTGAAAGTGACCGTAAAACCCAATGTAACCTTTCCCCAGACCCCACAATACCACATGGCACAAGACACCCTCATGAAAGTCGCCCAACTCATTGACGAGTTTGTAAAACAGGGAGTGCTGAAAGAAGTGTTAAGCAGTCCATGTAATTCACTAATCATGGGACTGATAAAGCCGAGTGGAAAGGTCCGAATCGTGCAGGACTTGAGGAAAATAAATGACATCATAATTAAATGCTGCCCTGTAGTACCGAATCCAGCTGTGATAATGTTTCAAGTCCCTTGCGATGCCGAGTGGTTCTCAGTCATCGACTTGTCACAAGCATTCTTTTCGGTGCCTCTTCATGAGGACAGCCAATTTCTCTTTTGTTTCAAATTCATAGACAGAGTTTACAGTTGGTGTCGAATTCCTCAAGGGTTTTCTGAGTCACCGTCAATTTTCAATCAGATTCTAAAGAAAGACTTGGAAGCGTTAGAATTGCCATTCGAGTCAACCCTAGTACAGTACATTGATGACTTACTGATTACATCTAGGACAGAAAGTGGCTGCACAGCCGACACCATTGCTCTACTGAACCATTTGGGAATGAATGGACACAAGGTGTCTCCTTCAAAGTTGCAGTTCTGTCAGAAGAAAGTAAAATACTTGGGTCATCAAATAGAGAAAGGGTCACGGAGAATAATGAAGGAAAGAATAACAAGTGTACTTCAAATGAGTCCACCAAAGACGAGGAGGGAGGTGAGGAAGTTTTTGGGGATGGTGAGCTACTGTCGCCAGTGGATTCCCAACTTCTCAACTCTAGCAAAGCCTTTACTGAAACTGACCCAGAAGGATGCCTTGGATGAAATTGAGCTGAAAGGAGATGAGATGGATGCTTTTATTGAATTGAAAGAATGCATGTGCAGGGCTCCAGCTTTAGGTATGCCTGATTACACAAAGCCTTTCACATTGTTTTGTCATGAACGTGATGCATGTTCTTTGTCTGTCTTGACCCAAGCCCATGGTGGCATAAACAGACCAGTAGCGTATTTTTCAGCTACTTTGGATCCGGTCGCAGCAGCACTGCCAGGGTGTTTGCGCGCCGTAGCAGCAGTTGGTATCAGCCTCACTCAGAGTGAAGGAATAGTGATGGGACACCCATTAACAGTCATGGTCCCTCATTCAGTTGAGATACTTTTGACCCGCTCCCGAACGCAACACATGACATGAGCAAGACTCACAAGGTATGAAACAATAATACTGGGCTCACCGAATGTGCAGCTGAAAAGGTGCACTACGTTGAATCCAGCAACCTTGCTTCCCGGTGAAAATGCTGAAATTGAGAACGCTGAAGACGTCGAGCACGACTGCCTTCAGGTGACTGAATTTTGCACAAAACCCCGACCTGATATTAGGGATACTAAGCTTGATGAAAATTACCATATTATTTTTGTTGATGGTTCATGTCTAAGAGATGGGTTGGGAATTTTGAAAGCAGGATATGCTGTATGTACTGTAACAGGTGTCTTGGAAGCGTCCTGGCTTCAAGGAGTCTATTCCGCACAAGTAGCAGAGCTTGTAGCCCTTACAAGAGCATGCCAACTGTCTACATTGATGAAGGTTACCATTTACACTGACAGTCAGTACGGGTTTGGAATTGTGCACGACTTTGGGCAATTATGGTCACAGAGAGGTTTCCTGACCTCTTCAGGGTCCCCAGTGAAAAACGGGGAGAGAATAAGGGAATTGTTACACGCCATTCAGATGCCAGCCGAAATTGCAGTGGTAAAGTGTAGTGCTCATACAAAAGGACAGGACTATGTTTCCCTGGGAAATGCATATGCGGATCAAGTCGCAAGATTTTGTGCCTTGAACTGTATATTGCTCAGGGATGAATGGAATTTGATAAGTGAGCCAGAGCTCGAACCAGCTGAAGCATTTGCCTTGAAGGTCGTGGATACAATGGATGAACTAAAAGCATTACAGAATAGCGTCAGGGAGGATGAAAGAGTTTCCTGGATTAAGTCACAATGTACAAGGAGACCAGATGAGTTATGGGTTTCAAATGAAGGAAAATTTGTTTTACCAAATAGGCTCTTATCGCAGCTAGCGCGGTTCTATCATGGGCAGGCTCACCTAGGGAGAGATGCCTTGATAAGATTGTTCAAAACTGATTGGTTTAACCCCAGATTCCGTCAAGTTGCAGAAGCAGTTTGCCATCGTTGTGTCATTTGTCAGCAGATGAACCCAGGAAAGGGAACGGTTGTGAACGTGAGCCACATTGGCAGGGCGGGTGGCCCGTTCAGCAGAATGCAGATGGACTTTATTGAGATGCCTGTGCATGGAGGTCTGAAGTATGTGTTGGTGATTGTGTGCATTTGTAGTCACTGGATTGAAGCATACCCCACACGTAGAAATGACAGCCTTACAGTTGCAAAACTATTGTTGAGGGAGTTGATACCACGTTTCGGATTCCCGATCTCTTTAGAATCAGATAGAGGAAGTCACTTCAATAACGAGGTGATAAAGTTACTTTGCGCAGCGCTGAACATTGAGAAAAAACTGCATTGTAGCTATCGCCCTGAAGCCTCAGGACTGGTGGAACAGATGAATGGTACACTGAAATCAAGAATGGCGAAAATATGTGCATCGACAAATTTGAAATGGCCTGACGCATTGCCTTTGGTGTTAATGTCAATGAGAAACACCCCTGACAGAAAGACTGGATTGTCCCCGCACGAAATTCTCATGGGCAGGGCCATGAGACTTCCTGCAGTTCCCGCAAACGCGCTTTTGAATATTACAGATGATATGGTGTTAGACTACTGCAAAGGTCTGGCTGACGTGGTTCGCTCTTTCTCTCACCAGGTGGAAGCAACCACCTTGTCACCGATCCAAGGTCCAGGACACACACTGAAAGCAGGTGACTGGGTCGTGATAAAGAAGCACGTGAGGAAGTCGTGTCTGGAACCCCGTTGGAAAGGCCCTTTCCAAGTGATCCTGACGACCACTACCGCTGTGAAGTGTGCGGGAGTTCCCAACTGGATCCACGCCAGTCATACAAAGAAAGTGTTGTGTCCCACAGATGAGGAAGTTGAAGCGCTGAAACTGCCAGTACCTGATAACAAAGTGCCGAGCGCTGAGACAGAGCAAAACAGAACTAGAAGCGAACAGGCAGAAATAGAGGAGAGAGAAATATTCTCTGAGGACGAAACAACCGATTCACTTGGGGTAGACCAAGGAGAAACCTCAGACAGCGACGAAGCAGCTGAAGGTAACAAAGAGCCTGAAGCAGCTGAAAGTGACAAAGAGCCTGAAGAAAGTAACGGTGACAAAGGGCTCGAAAGAGGTGAAGAAGCAGGAGAGCCTGATCAGAGGAGGGCTTTCCCAGAAGCAGACGGTACAGAAAAAGAAAAGGAAAACCTGATTGACTCCCCAAAAGGAGGGGACAAGGCAGAACAGAACAAAACTGTTCAAACTTTCTCAGAAGAGATCGCAGGTCCATCGAGTGGACACAGTGCAAAGAGAAGACCAAGTATATCACCAGTAAAACTAAGAACTAGAGAAACGTTGAACGACAGTGAAGGGCCAAGAGTGAAAGAGAAAAGAAAGGAAGTGTCTGTCGTGGTACCAACATCAAGTGAAGAAAAAGACTTGGCCAAAGAGGAAAGTACCAGTGAGGCAGAATCAGAGAGAGATGCAAAATTGAAAAGGAAAAGGATACCAAACAGGAGATATTCCGGTCCAGAATGGGCATATGTAGTCAATGACGATTGGACCGACGAATTTGTATCTCTTAGCCTCGAGAACGAAGAAGAAGAGATACCAATAGAAAAGAAAAGTTTTATGGACACTATTGACTGAAAAACTGATAAATGACATTGCTTGCTATAATCTAACGTGATACAACCAGCTGAGACATTGCTAAACCGGATGAGACATTTGCTAACTTGATAAGACTTTGATAACCTGATTGACTCTTAAACCCGATTTGAGACAACGTTGCTAACTGATAAAAGACTGAGTTATTGCCGAATTGAGACAAATGCTGCTAACCGATAAGTGACTGGGCTCCTGAAGAAAACTGTGTGAACATTGCGCTCGTTCAGCTTTGTAACTAATTGCTAAATAGTTTCTTTATAAGTGCTTCTAGCTCTCTGATTCTATACAGATCATGACTAAGTACGCTACACAAAACAGTAGAGTGAAATATTGTAAATATGCGTGTATAGGCTTGATAACTGCATGTGTACTAATAATAATGGCAATAGTGCTTGCAACGGGTGGTAAGGGTGAGAATGAGAAAATTGATGCTTCTACTTCTGCTCCTGTTACTGTCACTGAACTAACCGCATTGAAAAGACTAGAATTAAATGAGAGACACTTGCATGATAAGAAGGAACTTTCGTATAATGTTTTCTATCGCCTACTAACAGAATATGTTGAGACTATGGATGCGAAAGATTGTTATGTGTGTACACAGATACCGACATCGGTAACGGAAGGGGTGACTTATCACCACATGCCTCTTACATATGGGATTACATGTAGTTTAGTAACTTCTAGATTTTATGGTCAAACTAAAATACAGTATTTTTATTCAAATTATGATGTTACCTTTGCATATGTTCCTATAATAACGCAACTAAGCCAGATTGCTAAAGATTGGGATGCTAAAATAATGAGGGAATTTTTCGAGCCAATGCAACCTTTTGAAACAGCTCACGCTCATAGGGAAAACCTTACCTGCTCGCTCTCTGCAGTAGAAATAAGCTTTTTAGATCGCACAGATGATAGAAGGGCACAAATGAATGCAAAATTAGAAAAGGAGCTAAGTAAGAGGACTTCAGTAGATAATTATGCTTTTGCCGCAATAAAAACACAAGGAAAAATAGCTTTAGACGCTTGGCATGTAGGGAAATTTTGTATATATCGTGGTAAATCTTATTATGATAAAATTTTCGTGGGAGCGAGTGAATGTAAACATACGTTTATCTTTAAGGCCAAATGGACATTCATGCTGAACGGACTTGACCCTCTCATACCTGGTGTATATTACATTTGTGGGCATAATGCCTATTATCGTCTTCCAAAAGGATGGTGGGGGAGATGTTATTTGGGTATAGTGTTCCCAAAGGTTTATCAACTGGATGACCTATCAGTGATCCCAAAGACGCCTGGATCTCATCGTATCCAGAAAAGAGAGACCGCAGCTGCTGTGGTAGGAGATATATTTGGAGCCATGATTCCTTCATTGGGAGTTGTGTTGAATTCCATCAAAATAAGAAAGTTGTCTACTATAGTGGATAACATGTTGACAAAGTTTTCAGGTGCTATAATCCTGATGGATGCTGAACTTGCAGCAGAAAGAGCTATGACTCTTCAAAACAGGCTTGCCCTAGACATTCTTTTAGCAAAGGATGGCGGCGTTTGCAAAATGCTTGGTGCGCGTCACTGTTGCACGTATATACCAGACAACAGTGTGAAGATTAAAACAATGCTTGCAAATTTAACAAAAGAGAGTGGAGACTTGAAGGAATTGAAAGAACCAGGAGTTTGGGAGAAGGTTGGAAAGGGAGTTGCTTCAGTGGGAAATTGGCTTGGTGGCATTTGGAATGGAATATTACTAAAAATAATACAGGGAATACTAATAGTATTAATTTGCATCTTTGGGATTTGGGGAATAAAGAGGGGAATACTAATGATCATGGCAAGAATTAAGAGAAGGAAGGAAGAGAAAATGATGAAAAGAATGGCAGAAGAATACAAGGCAAGAACAAGGGGAACTAAAAGGCAAAGAGAACTGACAGAATTTTAATGGAATAAAATTTGTGGGAATAGTTTTGTGTGATGACAAATAGTCATCAGAGGAGGGATTGATGACGCAGAAACGAAGGTTTTACATTTATTAGCGCATAAACGTAGTGCCGCAATAATCAAGTGTGACTTTAACCGAACTAATAAAGATTGTACGGGGACAAATGTGCCCTCAGAGTAGTTCGCCAACATTTATAAGCGTGCTTTATATAACGTGATGTATTAGAATTGTACTAATCTGACATAACCGTAAACGTGTGCCATGATTTGCTTGTTTGAAATGTTTTAACTTAGCATAACTTTAGTGGAGGCTTCGGCCTAGTTGCCTTGTCTCACGGTTTAGATGCTCGTGTTTTTCTAATGTGCTAATAAAACGTGTATTCCTGCTTGAAGCTGTACTTTTCCAGTGAGATCGGTTCACATGCTTATCTTTAAGGTTTCGTGCCAGCCTGGCATCTTCTTCTTTGCTCCAAGGTCAATCTGCAGGTGCAGACAATGGAAGCTCTGAAAGTGAGTTAATTGGTAAAATATGTTGCAACTTACGTTCCCGACTCCAAGGATAATGTATGCCTAGGTAGAAGCTTGTGAATTGTTGTTTTTGATTGGACAATTTGAAGCCAACCTATGAACCCTCCAATGGAAGACCCTACTGGATTTGAACTGTTGTTTATTTAAACCTGGTGCACAAGAAGAAAGCGGCCATTACCCATTGCACCCATTGAGGACATTATTGCCCATTGCAGCCATTATGGCCCATCTTGCCGACCTCGTCATTTTGCCATCTTCTACGATGCCAATTGATGTTCGACGCCATTTTGAATGAGACTTTGATGCTTTCTCTAATCGAGAGAAAGAGACTTTAAGTAATTCTCGCTCTAGAGACTTTAACTTTGATCTGCCCCTTTGCATAAAGTAGTAGTTTTGTCCTTTTATCTTGCCGCTGTGAGGCAATTGCCCCGTCCACCCTGCCCCCTTTGCCCCGTCCCATGCTGATCGAAACCGGTACCTGTGAGACGAAGACTTCCTTGAATGCTGATTGAATTTGGTAAATATGAAAGGAAAATGTACAATTGCATTGTGTTTCTTTTTAGGTAACCAACTGCTGATTTTTGATAAGAGCCCTAGTTAGGAGTTTTCCAAATCAATGTTGCTAAATTGTTTTTTTGCATGAAGTCCCACATGCAGATGCTAATTTGATGTTAGATGAGGATTCATTTGTTGCACGATGCAATTTGAGACCTTGTTATGCTGACTAATGTATGCAATTAGCCCATTACAGATTATAGTTTTAGTGGTTTGCGTTGCTATTATCGAATGCATTGTTATTCAAATGCTGCATAGATTGCATCTTTTTCGCCGTTATGGACAGCTATTAATGTTCATTTACATATATCATTTGGTGTTGAGACACATTTATATCGTGCTAGCTTTGTTAATATAGGGAAATAAATTCATTAACTTTGAATGAACTGGTGTGGTTATTCATGGCCGAAAGGTCATGGTTCGCCTAAATGTTTTCTGGATTAATTGTGAAGTGTTATGTTGATCAGGGCATTGCTTATGTTCGTTATTGATTATTGATTAGATTAAATTTACTAATCTCGGGTGAAGAGAGCCCCACTTGGTCAAAAGATTCATCGACCCAAGAGCGTCCAAATACAGGTAATTTATTAGGACGGAACGCTCTATCACTACTTTCCACAGTGACTAATGGAGTTCATCTCGTCCAGAAAGTGAGTGGTATGACAAACAGTACAATAGAAACTGTGGAAATACTCCCTTTCTCTATGAAGCAGAGGGCAATATTGTTTTTTTTTTATACTGTGTTTGCTTTAGCGTATTGGTGGCTTAGAGGAAATGGAGGTGGGAAACAGGAGAGACATTCAGCTAGATTTAAAGGAAATGGACAGGACCCTGAGGACGAAACGCTCCATCAGAGCAGGCAGGTTGAGCACCTTATTCCTGTGCTTTCTACAAGGCAGATGCTGGCCGGGGGATGAAATGATGAAGCATGGTTGATGGTAAAGGTCAGTGGTTGAAAGAGGGCTCAGGGGTCTTCCCACTAAAAAAAGGCACAAAAAAAACCAGACAAAATAATGTAAAGCAGGGAATTCCAGCCAGGAAAAAGAAACGCAACTAAAGAAAGGGTTGCCTGTGGCTAATAGGTCAGATGACCTAAATGAAGCAGTTCTAATTGCCATCACTCGTTTTTAATTAACAATTATACTCAAAAATTCACACACATTCTGATTTGTTTTTAGTTCTTTAAACATGCATTCCTATCATTTTTGGCGACTTGGGTACCCAGTCTCATCTGGAATAAGGTCACAGGATAGGAATAAGAAACTTCAAAATGCAAGTCTCGCAATGCTCCCTCATTGCATCTTCATCCAATATGAACAAGTGAGATTGATACGACAGAGGCCAAGAAAGAGGCGCCACTGGAATAGAAGTGGCATAAAATGTACATATTACAGACTATTCCTGACAAAACAATATAATAAAATATTCTTGGACATGTGACATGAAATGAGAAAGAGGAGCACTAGTTATAGTCAACTAGAATTTATTTCTACGTTATTAATGGAAGTATGTATTTTTGTATTTGTGTGGAGGTTCATGGCCAATACACTTGAAGCGCTAGGGGTTATTGACTAGACTCAAATGGGATTTAGTGCCAGACACAATACAGAAGTGCTACAGATAGCTGGCCTATGCCCTGCTGTCTTTGATGAGCTGTACAAAACCAGAGATCACAAAAGGCTAGGGGGCCTTTGGATTACCTCTACGTGGTGGGCATCCCCAACCCATGACTCCAGCACCCCAGCACTGTATGGTCTCACTGATGATTTTTTGCTTAATAATATCTCATTAACAGAAGCATTTGGTTGGTTCAGGCCTTTTTGTCATGGATGCACCCAGGTTGTATCACGTATTCTATTTTGTTCTAGGTAAAAACCATTCAGCTGTGGGGCTGCACAAGGCTCAGCTCTATTGTGTTTATTTTGCTTTCATAAAAGGACCGTAATTCAGCAGGAAGCTAAAGTCTCACTCCTTGTTTGCAGATGTAACTCTGGCTTCCTCAGCAAAGAATTTACTTGTATTGCAAAATTGCAACACTGAGACCTCAGCCTTCTTAGTTATGAATGCACAGAAGCAGCTCTTTTGTTCGCTGGTGTTTTTGCATTAATAAAACATCTAATTTTTTATGTGTAAAAAAATATGTATTTAATAGCCAATGAGAATAATAAGAAAGTACATGGTCGTTTGGAATTAGTAACGTGATCGGTGCTGTGCAAGTAACATTTAAAGTGCTGCCCGGTGATGCACAATCATGGTATGAATGAGTGTTTTCTTTGTGAGGAGCATTATAAAAGGACATGCTTTTTAGGGAACAGCCTGATTTTTCTCATCTTACTACTAGACGGCCAGAGGTCTATATACTTGTGGTCTTTTCTGTATTTTCTATTTACTATTAATTTAATTACTTATCAGATGTCACAGCTGTGTGTGTGCTTGTTTATTTTCTTAAAAGCATATTGCATTATTTAATTTATTATGATTTTTGTCTACTGCTAGTTTCTTTGACTCTAACTACTTTTTGCTTTCTGTAATAATAGTATTATTTGAATATATATACAAATGTTGAGAACGGGAAAAGCAGTGTGCCGTTTTTCTTACTGGTCTTACCTGAGTGTCAAGATTCACTATTCTCCCTTTTCTGCCAATGGGCTCTTCTTAATTAATTAGGGGTGAAGAATCAATAGACCTTTCCCTAGCACCGAGTGGCTATCTTTCTGCAATTAATCAATGGATGTCCAACAACTTCAAATAAATTAACTGCAACTATATGGATATCCTGATCATTGGTGGTGACAGTTTGAACTGTCAGTGGCCTACTTCACTTGTAAACCTTTATGACCCAGCTGGTAAAGTTAAGAATCGTGAGTAAAGGCATCTTGGTGTGATTATAGAATCTAATGGGCCGAGCTCTCAAAAAATATTCTACAGCCCTTAGACCATCAGCATGAGGTATGCTTGTATACAGTAGAGTGAAACAACATCCAAAGTCAAAAACAAATAACCTTCCTCCCAGCCAATGTCAAATATACTCTTGAAGAAATCTGTGGTATCCTTTATGTGGGAAGCTAAGTGCTCTACAAAAGGGCATAGGAAGTACTCATTATATTTAGAAACATTTTCTAAAGGCTTTCCTGGGCTGCTATAATTGGTCAGTCTGGTGGTTTCATTCTGTCTTTGTGTATCTTTGGGATCAAACAGAACACATGGAGTTTAGGATGGTCATTCCTAAAAAGCTGTATTCCTTATTACTCCGTAGTCCCTGTGCTCTCAATTCCACCAACAATTTAGTGAAACCTTCACATATTCTCTTAAAGTGTGTCTGTTTTAGTATAACTCATAGGGTCCCCCAGTTGCTTGTAAGCCTTCCTCATATAAGCTGCTCATGACTACAAGACAACATTCCCTTTCTTATCAGAGCTTCTAATCACGATTTCTTTTATTTTGTGCTACCTTGTTCACAGTGCTCTTGAAGCTCCTATCAATGACCGCCCGCTTCAACATGATCTTTCTCTGTATACCTTTTCATTTCTTCATCACACTCTCCACAAATTGATCTATATTCTCATTCATACTCTGTAATGTTATTTTGGACTTGGGTTTAAACATTGAACTTCCTTCGTTCCCCAAGCACATCCATTGTTTTCTAGTGTTTCCACCACATCACTTTCCTTCACTTCCCCTCCTTTTTCAAATCCATCAGTTCTCTCTCTAGCACCACATCATCTATTTTCAAATTAGCCACTGGAGCTAGGTTGCCGTTTTTTGGACATTCTAAACTTTTATAATTTGCAGAGTTTAACTTAATTAACTTAACTACTTAATGCAGTGTAGAAGACACGATTTGAATAGGAGTATGGCATTTATCAAGTATAAGAGATCATAACAATACTATGGAAAATATCCAGGACAGCAATAAATAACTAATTTAATTAAGACACTTGCTATATAGGCTGAGTAACACCAAGATAAAGAATACTACCAAAGTGTGAAAGATATATTATGTACAAGGGACCAGCCCAATATGGCCACTACGTTGTCAAAGCAAATCGATGTATATGTTGTATTTGTCTGTCTTTAGTTTTGGTGATCTCAGGTATTTGTATGCTAATGTGCCAAGTTCCCCCATCTGTGAACAAGGCTACGGTTGAAACGCGTTAGGAGGAATAATCTGTGGATAGTAAAAGCTTTAATTACACTGGAAGTGTCCTGACATTTCTTGTTACTACAAGAATCTGTCTTGTTACATTATTAAACCAATTAACAAATATTTAAAAATCTGAAATAATTGAAATAACACTCAAGTAAGAAATGTTTATATCTAAAAATTATTTATAATTTAAAATAATATTTTGCGTTAGAAAATACTTCAACTTTAATCCCCTACAAATCCAACAACTGCTACAAAATAAAAAATCTCTAATTAAATAAAAAATAAATTATATTTCAGATGAAAACTTGCAAACTATATACTAACATAGATTAACCACAAATATTATAATACTAATAACATAATACTAAAATAACTAATATTAATTAACCTGATTAAAATTGACTATTTAAATATCATATACAACTTTATTTTTTTTAAAACAATGTTAAATACATATCAAATAATATGCTTATCTTAGATGTTACATTTGATATCACAATTATATTTTGATACAACACCATCAAGATAATTACACATTAACGGAAGGCAAAACAGCACATTTTGTTAAAAAGCTTGCTATAGGCAGCCACAGATTGTCACGTTTGCTTGCTAACTGGAGAGGACTGAGATTATGTCTGTCAAATCCAGGATTGTAACAAACCAGATTCCACCAAATCTTTACGGTAATGTGATGACCTGATTTCCAATTGGAGATAATATTTTGAATGTCAGTAGCTGTTACGATGTCAATCAGTTTACTCATAAGGGAGTTACAACAGTAAAATTAATTAACTCCTTCTAAAAACATATTCAGTAGACAGAATTGAATTGTACTATTACTGATTGACAATTATTTGCCAAACATTTCTCCAAAATTCATGAGATCACGTAAAAAACATATATAAATACATACCGACATGAGAATTGCAAAAAAAACAACAAATACCTTGAGATGTACAATTCATTCGAAATAATCTTACTGGAGTAAAAAATATCCTGTTTCTTTAAAAACATAGGGGCAGATTTAAGAGCCCCTTGCGCAATAGTATCGTCTGTAGGAGGTTGGCCTGGTTTTTAGTGGGTACCTAACGTACTTACACCTCATACCAGGTCCAGTTATCCCTTATTAGTGAACTGTAGTCAGTGTCTAGAAGCCAGGCTCTCTAGGGGTAGTGTGGATGAGCAGCCAAGGTCTAACTAGGAGACATGCAAAGCTCATGCAATACTACTGTAGTCAAACAGTACTCACACACGGAAAAAAATACTCAGGGCCTCATTACAACCCTGGCGGTCAAAGACAGCCAGGGCTGTTTTGGCGATTGTACCGCCAACAGGCTGGCGGTACAATCTGCCGTATTACGACCGCGGCGGTAGCGCCGCGGTCGCACTGCCGGGACCGGCGGTTTCCCGCCATGGTTGTCCCAGCGGTTTTAATCCACGAGGACAGCGCTGCTTGCAGCGCTGCCCAGGGGATCACGACTCCCCTTCCCACCAGACTGTCCATGGTGGTATAGACCACCATGGAAAGGCAGGCGGGAAGGGGAGTTGCGGGGCCACTAGGGGCCCCTGCACTGCCCATGCACTTGGCATGGGCAGTGCAGGGTCCCCCAGGCACAGCCTCACCCTACTTTTCACTGTCTGCACAGCAGACAGTGAAAAGTGCGACGGGTGCAGCTGCACCCGTCGCACGGCCGCAACACCGCCGGCTTCATTAGGAGCCGGCTCCAATGTTACGGCCGACATCCCCGCCAGTCCAGCGTGAATGTCGTAATGCGGCTGGTGGGACTGCAGCCGCATAGGCTGTCGCTCGGCGGTCCAACCTTTGCGGCCGGCCTCCGCCGCCCGCCAAGGTTGTAATGAGGACCTCAGTGTTACAAAAATAAAGGTGCCTTATTTTGGTGACACAAATGCCAAAAATACCTTAGAGACTATACTCCCTTAGGAGGTAAGTAATATACACGGTATATACACTAGAATGCAGAAATAGCTGTAAAACAGTTATAAAACAGTGCAAATAGTGAAAATCATAAGTTAGAAATGGGCCTGGGGAACACAAACCATATACTAAAATAGTAAAATGCGAAAGTCGGTTTCCCACCTAGGCAAGTGTAGTGTGCAGAGGGGTGCTGGGAGTATTAGAAAACACCAAATGTAAGTAACAGAACCTACCCCAGAGCCCACGAAAGCAGGAGTAAGTCACAGTAACTTTCCTAGAACACACAAGAACACGAGAAAGAAGATTATGCAAGAACCAGAAGAGACTGCAAGACACGATGGATTACTGCACCTGAAGATCTGTGGAAGAAGGGGACAAAGTCCAAGAAGTACTGAAGAGTTCAGGGAGAACAGTAGCCCCGGCTAACCAAGATGAAGGTACAAAAGAAGAATCACCGGTGAAGAAGAACAGTCAGTACTGCACCCAAGAAGATGGATGCAGGTTTCTGGTTGATGCAGATGATGTCCCACACAGGATGGATGATTGCAGTCTGGTTTGCGTCAATGGATTCTGCCAACAAGCCTTAGCACACGCAAAGCTCGCAGTTAGTGGAAAATGGCGCTGCCCAGGACCAGGAGGGACCTGGTGGACTCTACGCAGGAGGGGGAATCAGAGGGGTCTCTCAGCAACTCAGAGAACCCTCAGAAGACCAGGCAGCATGAACAGGAGTCCCACAGCAGAGGGGCAAAGAAGGTGCATGTTAGAAATAGGGTCTTTGGTTGACCGTCAGGTTACCCCCTGTTCAAGCAAGGACCCTCACTCTAGTCAGGGTAAAAGAGAATCACCCTCAGCTAAGCCCTGCTTACCCCCTTGGTAGGTTGGCAGAGCAGTAGGCTTAACTTCAGAGTGCTAGGTGTAAAGTATTTGTACCAACACACACAGTAACTCAATGAAAACACTACAAAATGACACAACACCAGTTTAGACAAATAGGAAATATTTATCTAAACAAAACAAGACCAAAACGATAAAAATCCAACATACACAAGTCAAGTTATGAATTTTTAAAGATTAAACTCAAAAATAGCGCTTAGAAACACGAAATGCTTCGATGAGGTGTTAACATGCCGTTGTGACGGAGTTGTTCCCAACAAGCCGACACCAGCGGCGCCAGACACGGAGTCACGTAGACCCCCAAGTACAGTACCTTTGGTGAAGAGTTAAAACAAGTCGATGCGCGAAGTCGGGGATCGCGGCGTCTGTGTGAAACGTTAAATCTGCGTACTTCGAGCGGCGTCGGTCACGACCTGGTGCGGCGACTTCCACTGAGTCGTGGGCTTCAGCGGGGCTGCAGCGGTGTCAGGCCTGCGAAGGTCGTCGTGTTCCAGCGAAGATCACGGAGTCGGTTGCAGGCGGCGTCACCGGATTCAGCAGCGCCGTCGGTCTGAAGTCGTCCGAAGTCGATTTCCTTAGATTTCCACCAGCTTTCCTTTCAAGGGCCCAGGGACTGGATAGGGCACCACTTGTCAGAGCAGGAGTCTCTCCAGAGATGGGAGAGAGAAGTCTTTGCTGTCCCTGAGACTTCAAACACACAATCTTAAAATCAACTTTACTAAAAGATGAATTTTTAAATTGTCAGCTCAGAGACCACAAACTCCACATGTCCATCCGCTCCCAAAGGGAATCTACACTTTAATCGGATTTAAAGGTAGCCCCTGTGTTAATCTATGAGAGGGACAGGCCTTGCAACAGTGAAAAACAAATTTAGCAATATTTCACTGTCAGGACATATAAAACACATTACTATATGTCCTACCTTAACCATACACTGCATCCTGCCCTTGGGGCTACCTAGGGCCTACCTTATGGGTGTCTTACATGTAAGAAAAGGAAAGGTTTAGGCCTGGCAAGTGGGTACACTTGGCAAGTCGACTTTACAGTTAAAACTGCACACACAGACACTGCAGTGGCAGGCCTGAGACATGATTACAGAGCTACTTATGTGGGTGGCACAACCAGTGCTGCAGGCCCACTAATAGCATTTGATTTACAGGCCCTGGCACCTCTAGTGCACTTTACTAGGGACTTACTAGTAAATCAAATATGCCAATCATGGATAAACCAAACACATACAATTGTACACAGAAAGCATATTCACTTTAGCACTGGTTAGCAGTGGTAAAGTGCTCAGAGTTCAGAAGCCAACAGCAACGGGTCAGAAAAAATAGGAGACAGGAGGCAAAAAGACTGGGGATGACTCTGCAAAAAGGGCCATTTCCAACACAACCCCCCACCAGCCTAAAGCCAGGGGAGAACAATCAATACCTTGCTGTACTTCCCTGATTGGGGCGATAGAACAAGGACCCAGGCCCACAACAGCATGAGCATGTTCCAGTTCTACGCCTTCCTGACTGCAGTTGGATCCCTCTGTCCATACTCTCAGGGCCCACTAAGCTAACCCATGTGGAACTCTTCCCCACATCTGCAGATATCATCTGTGCAGCACCTAATGTTACTTTGCTCACAGATGTATCCAAATGGGCAGATAGCACCACCAGCGTCAACACAGTGGTGTGGTCCACTCCTCCCCCACGGTGTGACTCTCGTTACCCCCCCCCCCAAGGGCAACTCTGTCCACCAGGACAGCAAGCCACAGTGGCCCGAACAACTGTCAGGGATGAGAGCCCGACCTCAGGCCTCTCCAACCACTGTGACTGCGGAGAGTGGGGGGCAGTACCCCCAGGTGCCTGGCACCCTTTGACCACTCTCTCTTCCAGCAGGTCAGGGATGACAACCTGACCCGGGTCCTCCCCTCTGGGGCTCTGTACCCTCCCTGCAGGGGCGGCATCCCCAGAGTCCAAAATTGTCAGGGTGTTTGTAATAGCAGTCCTGCACAATTCTTCCACCAGTACAGGGATGTAAACCTGCAACTGGTCCTCCAACCTGGGGTCTGTACCTTCAGGTTCGACCAGGGCCAGGGGTGAGGCTTCCCTCCCCCTGCCCTCCCTTCTGCACCCCCCAACAAGGAGTGGCCCCCCAGAAGACAACATGGTAGGGGCACTGTTAGCAGCAGCCACTTCCTCCAGGTCAGGGGGGACACCCTGAACTTGGCCTTCCAATCCAGGGTCTGTACCCTTAGATTGCACTGAGGCCAGGGGTGAGGCTCTCTCTCCCCTGCCCCTACTCTCGGAGTTCTGCAACCCCCCCCCCCTCAGGTAGAGTACCCCTTGAAATCACACGGGGTGATTTGGCAAACCGCCCACCCGTTCAGGTCAGGGTTTACCCCCTGCATCTGATCCTCCAGTCCAGGGTCTGTACCCACAGACTGGACCACTGCCTGGCAACCCAGGACTTCCTGGGGGCATACCTACCCCCCACCAGGTCAGAGTTTACCCTCTGAACCTGGTCACCCAACCCAGAGTCACCACCCTGCGGTTGAACTATTGCCTGGAACACCAAGACTTCCAGGGGGGCACACTTACCACCGTTAAGGGACACACCGTCCCCAAGGGCCACACAAGAGTCTGGCTGGCGCAGGTCTCCTGACCTCTGCCCATCTGACAGAGTCTGGATTTCCCCCAACCCAGAAATGGTCTCACCAAGGTCATTCCTGGGGGCTCTGCTCTCAGAGCTGACCCCTGACCCTCCAGGTTCTCCACTGGGGTCCGCAACCCCCTCTCAACCCTCTGTCTGGACTTCTGCACCCCCTCACTAGGAGTGGTACTGCCAGACACCAGAACTGGTGGGACGCTGGCTACAGCCGCCCCCCCCAAGTTCTCCTGACACTGTGGGGACTCCCTCAACAGATGGCCCTATGGTACAGGCTAGGCTCCCCTCCTGGTGTTCCCTCATGGAACCCTCCAGGACCTGGGACCGGATCTCGAGCACCTTGGGCCTCAACCCATCCCCATTCCCTCTCCTCTGAGACTGGATATGGGGTCCCTCACCCATCCCACTACACTGGGACCTACCTGGTACACTACAATCCTTCCCTACCTCACCTGGGTGGGAACTACCTAGACCACTCCTCTCAGGAGCACCCCCAAATGCCTCTTCAGACTCTCTGGGACTCACCCAAATGTCTGCCTACAGTGTAAGTTCCCTGGGGTCAGAGAACTCACACTCCACCTGGTGTAGGCATAGCTCTGGAAAATAAGGACTAGACATATGCTCTCCAGAGATTACATCACTCAGCCCCTCACATGAATTAACCAAGTACCCTTCACCCAACCATCCAGTGACTCAGCCTTAAAAAGCACCCCACATCACCCTCCTGAGACTGGTGAGACAGTACCTAACTGTCCCTGACACTGAACCCACACTCTTCTGGGATGTCTTCACACTCCATAATCAGGACTTCTACCTGGGGGGAACCCCTCTCCCTGTCACTCTCACCTAGAGTCAGTAGAGTGTCCCTCCCACCAGTAGGAATATGACTCACCATGCCAGTTCCCCCATCCACCTCAGGGACCCTGTGCATCACTGGAGCTACCTCATACCCCTGAACCTCCTGGTGTGTGTTAACTCCCTCCTTCAAGTAGGGCACCACATCTCTGGGCATGTGCACTTCTTCAGCAGCACTGGATATAAAATTGTTGCTGCTACCATTCCAGCTGGACTCAGCCCTCCTGACTGCCAGCTCTTCCACTTCTAGCTCATAAGCCAAAATCATAGTTTCTATCTCGAAGTCCCTTTTCCACTCGTTGTACTCCCTTTGCATCCTCAACTTTTCTGCCTCCAACCGGCGAGCCCTTTCTGCCTGTCTGTCCTGCACATCTTTAGGAGTCAGACCCTTAGAGGACCTACTGCTACCTCTCCTGGAGACCCTCCCCCCAGGTGTAACAGGTACCTCTACTACACCACGCTGTAGACTCTGTACTTTCCCATCCATATCTTCTGTGTGCCCCCCAGCTTCCTTGGCTGTCACCCAGGCCCTCAATGCCTCTTGCAGCTCCCCCTTCCTGGCGGAGCTCTTAACGGGACAGGCAAGATCTTCACAGAACTGTTTCAATTGAGCAACTGAGTACCTCTTCAGTTTCCCTAATTCAAACACAGCTCCAGCTGTTGCATCTCCAGATTGAGACATGATGGCAACAAGTGCAAAGTTCCAATGGCAGAAAACAAGTTCCCAATGAAGTAAAAAGAATCAGTCTAGGGATCAGTAAAATCATGGAAGTAGAACAAAAAGGAGTCCCAAAGAGAAAAATGAAAGATCACCAAACAAGTAGTATGTGGTCACGTAGTGGTCTGAGATCAAAACAGTAGTGTACACTTAATCACTGTATGTCAAGTACAAATACAAGTCCAAATCCCAACCGCTGATCACCAATGTTAGAAATGGGGTCTTTGATTGACAGTCAGGTTACCCCCTGTTCAAGCAAGGACCCTCACTCTAGTCAGGGTAAAAGAGAATCACCCTCAGCTAACCCCTGCTTACCCCCTTGGTAGCTTGGCAGAGCAGTAGGCTTAACTTCAGAGTGCTAGGTGTAAAGTATTTGTACCAACACACACAGTAACTCAATGAAAACACTACAAAATGACACAACTTCAGTTTAGAAAAATGGGAAATATTTATCTAAACAAAACAAGACCAAAACGATAAAAATCCAACATACACAAGTCAAGTAATGAATTTTTAAAGATTAAACAAAAAAATAGCGCTTAGAAACACGAAATGCTTCGATGAGGTGTTAACACGGCATCGTGACGGAGTCGTTCCCAACAAGCCGACACCAGCGGCGCCAGACACGGAGTCACGTAGACCCCCAAGTACAGTACCTTTGGTGAAGAGTGAAAACAAGTCGATGCGCAAAGTCGGGGATCGCGGCGTCTGTGCGAAACGTTGAATCTGCGCACTTCGAGCGGTGTCGGTCATGACATGGTGCGGCGACTTCCACGGAGTCGCAGACTTCAGCAGGGCTGCAGCAGTGTCGGGCCTGCGAAGGTCGTCGTGTTCCAGCGAAGATCACGGATTTGGATGCAGGTGGCGTCACCAGATTCAGCAGCGGCGTCGGTCCGAAGTCGTCCAAATTCGATTTCCTTAGATTTCCACCAGCTTTCCTTTCAAGGGCCCAGGGACTGGATAGGGCACCACTTGTCAGAGCAGGAGTCTCTCCAGAGACTCCAGGTGCTGGCAGAGAGAAGTCTTTGCTGTCCCTGAGACTTCAAACAACAGGAGGCAAGCTCTAAATCAAGCCCTTGGAGATTTCTTCACGAGATGGAAGGCACACAAAGTCCAGTCTTTGCCCTCTTACTCTGGCAGGAGCAGCAACTGCAGGATAGCTCCACAAAGCACAGGCAGGTCAGCACTTCTCCAAAGCTCTTCAGCTCCTCTCCAGGCAGAGGTTCCTCTTGTTTCCAGAAGAGTTCTAAAGTCTGTGGTTTTGGGTGCCCTTCTTATACCCAGTTTCTCCTTTGAAGTAGGCCTACTTCAAAGTAAAGTCTCTTTTGAGTGTGAAATCCTGCTTTTCTCAGGCCAGGCCCCAGACACTCACCAGGGGGTCGGAGAGGGTATTGTGTGAGGACAGGCACAGCCCTTTCAGGTGTAAGTGACCACTCCTCCCCTCCCTCCTAGCACAGATGGCTCATCAGGAAATGCAGACTACACCCCGGCTCCTTTTGTGTCACTGTCTAGTGTGAGGTGCAACCATCCCAACTGTCAAACGGACCCAGACAGGGAATCCACAAACAGGCAGAGTCACAGAAATGGTATAAGCAAGAACATGCTCACTTTCTAAAAGTGGCATTTTCAAACACACAATCTTAAAATCAACTTTACTAAAAGATGTTTTTTTAAACTGTGAGCTCAGAGACCACAAACTCCACATGTCCATCCGCTCCCAAAGGGAATCTACACTTTAATCGGATTTAAAGTTAGCCCCTGTTTAAATCTATGAGAGGGACAGGCCTTGCAACAGTGAAAAACGAATTTAGCAATATTTCACTGTCAGGACATATAAAACACATTACTCTATGTCCTACCTTAACCATACACTGCACCCTGCCCTTGGGGCTACCTAGTGCCTACCTTAGGGGTGCCTTACATGTAAGAAAGGGGAAGATTTAGGCCTGGTAAGTGGGTACACTTGCCAAGTCGAATTTACAGTTAAAACTGCACACACAGACACTGCAGTGGCAGGTCTGAGACATGATTACAGAACTACTTATGTGGGTGGCACAACCAGTGCTGCAGGCCCACTAGTAGCATTTGATTTACAGGCCCTGACACCTCTAGTGCACTTTACTAGGGACTTACTAGTAAATCAAATATGCCAATCTTGGATAAACGAATCACATACAATTTTACACAGAGAGCATATGCACTTTAGCCCTGGTTAGCAGTAGTAAAGTGCTCAGAGTTCAAAAGCCAACAGTAACAGGTCAGAAAAAATAGGAGGCAGGAGGCAAAAAGACTGGGGATGACCCTGCAAAAAGGGCCATTTCCAACAGTGCTAAACAAGGCCCACGCAGCACTACACAAAGGGATCCCACGCAGCCGGAGAAGGACGCAGGAAGCTGTGCATCACAGGAAGGAGTGCTGGGGGCCAAGCTGCACGGTGGACAAAGAACTTCGTGGAAGGATGCGAATATGCCTTGGCAACTGCAAAACACGCATTGCACGGGGGTACTGTCTTGCGTGGGGATGCAAGCTCTTACCTCCACCAAAGTTGGACGGCAGGACCACTTCAGTCCACTACCCTTGATGCTGGATCTATGCACCTCTTCAGGAGAGGGGGCCCAAGCCACCGGTCATCACTGCAGAGGGGTGCCTGATGAAGCAGAGTAGTGACTCCTTCAATTCAAGGGGGACTCCTTCATTCTTCTGGTGCAGGCTGAAGATTGGCTGTCCTCAGAGGATGCACAACTGGGAAACAGTTGCAGTTGCTGGCAGGAGCTGAAGATACAATGTTGCAAAAGTCATCTTTGCTTCTTTGTTGCAGTTGTAGAGTTCCTGGAGGGTCCAGATGCGGTTTCTTCAGTAAGAAGGTGAAGTAAAGGATGCAGAGGAATCTCAAAGATTTCTTTGTGTCATTTGTTTGCCTATTTTAATGCCTGCTCAAAGCAGACGTTAAAAGGGAGAACACCATTATTTATAATGAGCCCCTATGTACTGTTCAGGGTGAGGGCCAAAATATTGGCGCTCACCCTGAACAGTACATCAATAGAGTTAACAAATCTGAGTCTTTTGCCCCCTACCCTGCCCCAGGGTGTGTTGTATTTTAAATAAGGCACACACATGGTGGTGGTAGTGGGGTGCTAAGGGGCATAAGGAAAGTGGCGCTGCACTGGGTGCAGTGCCATTTTTCTTTAAATTGCCCCATAGAGTTTGAGCTGTACTCACGGAACATGAAATGGAATAGATTTTGGACCAAATTTTGTCCCATAAAGGAATTGACTGCTTGCAATTTATATTTAAAATTTAAATCCTGTTCTCATAAATCTTCAATTTTAGAATTCGCTCTTCCAGCACATTATAAAATTAGAGTCTTGTATATAAAAGAAGCTTTAGCAAGCTTCAGCAAGAGTTCTATCAGTAATTTTAATTGTTACTGGAGCCTCACTGATTGCTGCAGTGTCTATGAGTTTCAATGCTAATTGCATAGAACACACCAGTTTATTGTATTTGGTAAAATGAGATTTAGGAAGATCATATTTAATTCCTAGGTCAGAAAGTGGGATAATATCATCATTGAGCAACTATTGTGAGACAGTATGAATTTGATTGAGTACCAGTTTTATTGAGAGAATAACTTTATCATTCACTTTGTTTACATTATCAGACCACATATGGTTATTTAAGAACTTTAAAGGTATAGTTTAAGAGTCTACAAAATGATGTACTAATAACGATCTTCTTCAGGAAGGGAATCAATTCTACAGCCTCAAAATTCGCCAATAATCCATAGATTCTTAAATTGTTCTTCCAATTTATATTTTCCAGGTCATCAGAGAGTCAACTTCCTGAACTATACAAGTAACTTTGGCAATGGAAGCCTCATCTTTGCCTATTTTGTATTCAACTGTAGAAATTCTGTTGACCAGACTACACCATCGGTCTTTAAGCGTTTTCAGGGTATTACGGGTTTCCAAAATGAAGGGTCACAGAGCTTTAATTACATCTAGAAGATCTTCAAGAGTCACTGAAGTGGGTGAGTTAGGTGGGGAACTGATGTCTTCCTTTGTTCTTTTCACTGAACCCAAGGAAATAGATCTGGTCCATAAGCAGAAGAGTGAGGGCAAGAAATTGGGCTTTTGGTTGAGAAGGGTGAAAACCCTTCTCAAGCAACAACCACAATCCTTGTCGGGTGAACCTCAAAGGTCACTAAATGAACATGTGCATTAATCCCTGGTAGCTTGGCACAAAAGCAGTCAAGCTTAATTTAGAGGCACAATGCTAAGTAAATATGCGGCATATGACCAGTAATAAAGTGAAAATAAAACGCAAGAAGTATCCCTTACCAATCTAGAAAAAGATAGTGAAATGTAATAAATTAAATACGATAAAACAACAAAAATCTAATCCGGAGAACCAAACATATGCAATTTTCTATTTTAAATAAAAATAGCCTTAAGAAGTAGAAAGTGCTAACTATGGGTATCTGGTCTCACTAGTCATGAGTTCAGGCCAACTGCGATGGAGTGCAGGCTAGATAAAAGGACAAAGTTCGATCTGCCAAAAAAAGTTACCTTCTCAAAGTCCAGTGAGCAGA
The DNA here is from genome assembly GCF_031143425.1 of Pleurodeles waltl. Classification (NCBI taxonomy): domain Eukaryota; kingdom Metazoa; phylum Chordata; class Amphibia; order Caudata; family Salamandridae; genus Pleurodeles; species Pleurodeles waltl. The sequence continues at coordinate 631,016,327 of NC_090444.1, read as the reverse complement.
GTTCAAAACTTCAAGATTTGACAGGAGGAGCTCAACCGATGCCAGCCAAGGGATCAGGACCTGAAGAAGCCCATCTTGGAAATGAGTAACTTACTCCAGCAGAGGCCAGTAAGAATCAGGCAGGTAAAGTTGCAGCTCCAGTCAGGGCCAGTTGCAACAAGTCAGCTGGGCAATTGCAGGGAGGCCTCTGAAGCTTGTTGTTTCCCTGTAGTTCAGAAGAGGAGACCAGCCAAATGAGCCTTAGGGTCATTCAGGTAAGCATGGCTTTGAAGGGAGCAGGTTCAGCCTTCTATCTCAGAAAGCAGGGCAGATCTCAAGGAGCCAGGCAGTCTTCTGATAGCAACATGGCAGTCCTCCAAAGAAGAAGACAGGCCACAAGCAGCAAGGCATCCCTCTGGGGAACAAGGCAAGCCTCAGGCAGCAGAGCGGATCACAGTGGAATAAGGCAGTCCCTCTGTTGTAATGTCCAAAGGTCCAAGAGTATACTAATGAGTGGCTCAGGAGGTCCAATATTCAAACCTGGTGCCACCCTTTGAAATGGAGGAAACTTCTAGTCCAGTGATACTCAAAATATGGCCCGGGGGATGCATGCGGCCCCCCGGACCTTTAGATGAAGCCCAACAGGTTAACAGCAGCATGAGCTGCTGTTTACCCGAATTAGCCTTAACATTAAAAAGATAGTAAAAGTGCAGTCATTTTTTTCAGGTTAATTGAAGTTAAAGAAAGGAGGTGACAAAGATTTCCTGTCCCACTTAACTTTAGGAACACTTTCATTTTCAAAAACACATTTTGCAGCACTTCATGAAAATATGATAGTCTCTTCAAAATTCAAAAAGTGTATTTCATTAACATTCAGAACTGTTTCACCTTGGTACATAAGCTTATAACGGGTGCATTGAAAAGTGTTTTTTTCAAAGGGATATTTTCAAACATAAATTTAAGAAACATTCATGCTTCCTTCCACCCACACTGACAGCCATCACAATAGTGAACTAAGAGGCAAGTCACTTGTTGTGCACACTCTTTGGGTGGCCTGGGTTGCTATTATACATGGACAACATTATAATTTATTAAATCATACACAAGAGAGGGCTTCATACAGTGCACATCCTGAAGCCATGTATTCAAGGCCCTCTAATATGTAATAATGAAGAAAAAGGAAGGAAAATGAAATAAATCAATTACCTAGAATCACACATTTTGGTCAAGTGAGGAGGCATGGATTGATTCCAGGTTTTGAGGTTTCATATTGTGCAATTAAATAGCTACTAGAGGTACATGCTTCACTTCTCCAACACCCACCTTACAGTACACCCTCCCCCCAACTGCTACCCTGCTAAGATCATTGCGGCCCTCATTCACGCCACAAACCAAACATTTTGGCCCTTGGGAAACTGTTTGCTAGTACCCATGTTCTATCTAGTCCAACCCCACATCTGGTCCTGGTCCTCCCTTCCTCTTTCTTCCCCGTCCAGGTTCCAAAACGTCTAGGATGCCAAAAGACTTGTGTCAGGTTCCTTTGTGAGTGTGCTGGAGGCAGTCCTTTTAAATATACATGGGAAAGGAAACAGCTTAGCCCTTCCCATCCTGGCAGAAAGGCCCTCTCCCAGCTACACACAGGTCCTACTGTTCACTGTCTGGGTCTAGTACATATTCCTGATGGGGGAGTACTTAACAGGCAGCTGGAAACTCCTGCAAGGCCTCAGAAGGTTTATGACAGTAAAATGGCAACTTTCTAAAAGTGGCATTTTCAAAATTGTAATAAAAAATGCAACTTTACCATTATGTAGGTTTTACAATCACAATGAATTTGAGTCCAAACGTGACAATTCTACATGCTCCCAATTAAACGTTAGTAGTTATTAAATGTAACCCAATGTTATCCTATGGAAGATGTATGCCTTACAGCAGTGAAAAACAAATTTAGGAGTTTAAAACTTAAACACACATGCCCTACTTTTTAAATACAATTCACCCTGCCCTTTAGCTGTTTAGGGCATACTTTAGGGGTGGCTTGTATATATTAAAAAGGAAGGCTTAGGGCTGGCAAAAGGTTTATTTCGCCAGGTCGAATTGGAAGTTTAAAACTGCACTACAGGATGCAATTTCAGGCCTGAGACATTTTAAAAGGATACACTAAGTGGGCAGTGAGTGCTGCTTCCCACTAGTAACAATTAACTTGCTGGTGTTGGGCACCAGAGGCACCATATATGAGGGACTTGCAAGTAAATTAAATATACTAATCATGTGTAAGCAATTGTACCATGTTTTAGGGGGAAAGCACTTTAGCACTTGTCAGCAGTGGTAAGGTGCGGAGTCCTAAAAGCTGACAAAGCCTTTTTAGAAAGCATGAGGGGAGATGAGGGCGAAGTCCAACAGTGAACTAATGAACAAGCCACTACTCCTTCCATTCTGACAGCAGAAGAGTATATGCTGAAATCCTTAGAACCTAGTCACTCCTTTTTAAGAGAAGTTTTATCAGGTAATTTAAAAAAGAAAGAAAAGGACTTAACAATATGTTTATCCTTTTTCATTACGCTCATTAATTAAAGTATCAAACCTCCTGAAAGAGAAAAACTAGAAGAGTGCATTTGAGAAGAAACATTCAAGCTAATGAAACCTAGAAATGTTGATTTATTTGTTGACTGAACCCATGAAATAAGGGTGTCAAAAAATAGTTCCATTCTTTAAAATAACGTGGATCTGTACATTATTGAGAGACAAATACAGGGCAAATTGCCTTAAATTGTGAGACATCTTTCAATTACTGTTTTCATTAGAAATCAGAGACCCAAATGATTAGTCAGCCTACAAAATGATGGAAGAGAACAAGGTAATAATTAAACGAGGCTGGTGCAACAGTGAAAATAAAAGGGCAATTTATTGGCAAATAGGCAGAATTAATGTGAACCAAACACCCCAAAATGAGATAATGTTACAACAAAAGTCCACTCTGTTTCAGCCTGTGACAGAGTGTTTCTGAAGTATCCATCTCACTCCAAAAAGACGATGGCCATGAGTCTGAGGGACGCTATTCTTCACCTATATTCATAAATAACCTTATGGAAATCTTATTACCAGGTTCCCCATCACATATGCTTCAATTCCACACCGCTGCTCCTTTTCTATAGGAATGGAATGATCTTTCCACGATAAATGATGTTGATGCACCCGCAGATGTCTTCTTCCCGCCTCGGGTTCAGAAACTACAAGCGCACTGCTGAGACACTATCACTATTCTCACCATAGAGGTTGTCTAGATCTTTGGACTTGGCAAACAGTGTAGTAGTCAGATTCATTCAATCACAAATCAATAACATTACACCATAAACAACTATATACATCAGGAACAATTTAACACTAAATCATAATCCATACTGAATAAAGTTCCAAAGCTTTATTTCAATCCCAAAATCAATGTAATGTATATTGTGCACAAAATGAAGTTATAAACATACATGAAAACCATTGGCTGACCGAAACCTCTAAAGAGATTTAACCTACTAAACATCAATACTGTTAAACACTCCATAAGAATAACATAATTAGAAACAACACAATATGCACGTTACTATCAGATTTCGAAGCAGATGATGGTGACCTCAGTGAATCATCAAAATACAATCCTATCATTCAGATTTCAGGGCTGGGCCATTCCTGTCACTAACACACATTTAGACTTGCATGTGTAGGAACGGGCCAACCTTGCGGGCAAAAGCAAAAGATAAAAGAAAGACAAAAATAATTTGAAAAATTATCTAACTAGGGCAACAAAATATGTTGGAGTAATTATCTAAACTGAAAAGGAAAGAAGAAACCACATTCAGTTATACCTCTCCTCATGGGACATGAAACAGCAATACTTCATCAGCTAGAATGGTCACTTTCTTCTGACGTCAGTTAACAGCAGCATCAGGACAGTGCCGAACACAGACTGCACATAGGACTGATCAGCAGTTTAGAATTCGTTGAACACACAAGTACTGAACATTATAAACAAATAGGGCAATTAAGACTAAGATAATAAACACAGAAGGCAACAGCAGTGGACTTTAGACAGGAGTAGATGGTTTCTGGACAGTCTTGAGGCAGGAGTGGACTAACTCCAAGTTTCAAAGTCTGTAGGAAAGTACCCTCTTTCTTGGCATGGTTACCCCCTTTTTAGGGTCGAGGGCAAAGCGCTCTGTCCCTGGTGTAATCTCTCTATGGGCTTTTAACCACCACCATCAGTTTGGTAGGTTCGTAGGCTTGCCTTTTACAATTCGCTTGATTTCATTAGTAAAAGGCATGCATACGTCATGCCTTTTCCGGTGTTCACCTCTCCTTGAGCGCACAGGCCAACTGCTAAAAACATATGAGGCTCTATGTTTTTCATATGGTTTCTGGACTACTTTTTCTCTTTATTTCACAGGCAGCACGATCTCGCTGGGCAGTAGTCGAGCGATTTGCATCACATCGACCCTGTTACATGGCTAATTGCACTTTTGCCATTTACTTGGCTAATTGCACTTTTGCCGGTTACATGGACAATTGAACTTTTGCAGATACGTTTCACTGCAAGCTAGCTTATTTTTCCTTTTGTGTGCCTCCATCATGCCACATGGTGGCCGTGGGCTTGCTTATGTGAAATTGTTTTACTTTTTAGTTTATGTGGCAAGAAAAGTCCGGTTAGGAGTTTAAAACGCGAATAGCTCTAGCTCGAGCAAACGCGAGACCCGATGCATTGCAAATGCTTGTTCTACCTGATGTCAGTGTGTTTGACTGTGTTCACTGGGATCCTGCTAACCAGGACCCCAGTGATTATGCCCTCTCTCCCAAAACTCTGTGTTCATCCGACAATTGGCATATTGGTGCCCCCATGTAAGCCCCTAGTATATGGTACGTAGGTACCCGGGGCATTGGGTTCCAAGGGATCCATATGGGCTGAAACAGTTATTCTGCCATCCATAGGGAGCCCATGCAAAGGGTTCAGCAGGCCTGTCATTGCAGTCTGCATGAACCAGGTGCATGCACCCGTTTTCACTATAGGTCACTGCACCAGGTCACCCGTACAGTAGGCCCTCTCAGCCCAGAGAGCAGGGTGCATGTACCTGTGTGTGAGGGCACTCCTGCACTAGAAGAGGTACCCTTAAAAACTCCAGACCCATTTTATTGGACTTTATGAATGCAGGGGCACCATTTTACGTGTGTATTGGACATAGGTCAATACCTACTGTATGTCCAGCTATATAATGGTAACTCTGAACCGAGGCATGTTTGGTATCAAATATGTTGGAATCATACCCCAATACTTTTCCAAGTATTGGGTGTATGGTTCCATGCCCTCTGGGGCTCCTTAGAGGACCCCCAGCATTACTCCTACAGCCTTCTGAGGTTTTCCAGGCAGCCCCAGCTGCTGCCACCTCACAGACAGGTTTCTGCCCTCCTGTTGCTTGAGCAGCTCAAGCTCAGGAAAGCAGATCAAAGGATTTCCTTTGGGAGAGGGGTGTTACACCATCTCACTTAGGAAATAGGTGTTACTGGGCTTGGGAGGGGTAGCCTCCCAAAGCCACTGGTATGCTTTTAATGGCATATTTGGTGCCCTCCATGCATAAACCAGTCTACACCAGTTCAGGGACCTCCAGTCCCTGTTCTGGCACAAAACTGGACAATGGAAGGGGGAGTGACCACTCCCCTGTCAAACACCACCCCAGGAGTGGTGCCTAGAGCTCCTCAAGAGGGTCCCTGGGTTTTGCCATTGTGAATCCAAGGTTGGCAGGGAACTCTGCGAGCATCTGAATGGCCAGGTCAGGCAGGTGACGTCAGAGCCCCCTCCTGATAGGTGGTCACCCAGCTAAGTGACCAATCCCCCTTTCAGGGCTATTTAGGGTCTCTTCTTTGGGTGGTTCCTCAGATTCGGTTAGCAAGATTCCAGCAGGATTCCTCTGCATCCCTTACTTCGATGTCTGGCCAAAGAAACTGCATCTGGACTCTCAAGTACCCGACAACATTGTTTCAATGGATCCTTCCAGCTTCTGCAAAATTTCCCTGGTCGTGCAACCTCTGAGGGCAGCCCGTCTTCAGTCTGCACAGGAAAGAAGAAGGAATCTCCCTTGGAGTGAAGGAGTCATTCCCCTGCATCTGCAGGCACCAACAGCAACAACGACCAGCTGCGTGGATCCCCTCTCCTGCTGAGCTGCTTGGAGGATGCAATACGAATAGTGGTTGGAAGTGGTCCAGAGGGTCCTCTCTACCAGCTGTCCAACTTGGCTGAGGGTAAGCCCTTGCCTTCCCTCGCAGGACAGTAAACCTGTGCACCATGTCTTTTGCAGCTGCCAAGGCTTGTTGGCACTTCTTCCAAGGGATCTTAAGGCGTTGTGTAGCTCTAGCCCCCAGCACTCCTTCCTGAGGCATGGGACTCCTTTTCGTAGTGCTGCATGGGCTCCTTCTGCATCTTCTGTGTCCCCATCCTGTGGGAATCCTGTGAGTGCTGCCTGTGCTTCTGTGGGCTCTCTGCGGTGCTGAGTGCCCCCTCTGATTCCCCATCCTGGGTTGAGTCCATCTGGGCCTTGCTGGTCCCCGGCAGCAGTACTATCCGCCATCTGCGAGTTTGCCTGTGCCAAGGCTTGTTGGTGGAATCCAAACACGCAAACCTGACTGCAATCTTCATTCCGGCATGGGACATCACATGCATCCTCCAGGAACTCAACTCTGACTCCTGGGCTACAGTGCTAACTCTTCTTCCTCACCGCCAACCAGCTACTGCATCCTCAGCTTGGTGGGTAGGGGCTCCTGCCCCCACTGGACTCTGCTGTGTCTTCTGGACTTGGTCCCCTCTTTTCACAGGGCTTCCTGTTCAGGAATCCACTGTTGGTTTCTTGCAGTCGTCTCTGGGTTTTGCAATTCTCTTCTTTTCTTCTAAATAGGTGTTCTGTGGAAATTCTAGTTATTTAGTCCTGTTTTCCTGGTTGCTGGGGGGTGTTGTGGTACTCACCTTTGCACTTTCCTGGTATTTCCAGCGCCCCTCTACACACTTCACTTACCTAAGTGGTGGTGACACTCTCGCATTCCATTTTTTTAGTATATGGTTTTTGCCCCCCCAGGGCCACTATTCTCTATTGTGTTTTACACTGTTTATACTGTTTTCTAACTATTCTTATGCTCTGACAAACTTGTGTATATAGCCTGTGTATTACTTACCTCCTAAGGGAGTATTGCTTTGTTGGAAATGGCCTTTCTGCAGGGTCACCACCAAACTTTTTGCCTTCCTCCTTCTCTTTTTCTGACCTCATTTGTGCTGGCTTTAGGACTCTGCGCACTTTACCACTGCTAATCAGTGCTAAAGTGCATATGCTCTCTCCTTAAAAACATGGTGACATTGATTTATACCCAATTGTATTATTTAATTTACTTGTAAGTCCCTAGTTAAGTGCACTACATATGTCCATGGCCTGTAAATTAAATGCTGCTAGTGGGCTGAGGCTCTGGGTGTGCCACCCACATAAATAGCACCCTAACCATGTCTCAGGCCTGCCTCTGCAGTGCCTGAGTGTGCAGTTTCACTGCCACTTCGACTTGGCATTTAAAAGTACTTGCTAAGCCTTAAACTCCCCTTTTTCTACATATAAGTCACCCCTAACGTAGGCCCTAGGTAGCCCATAGGGCAGGGTGCTATGTAGGTAAAAGGCAGAACATGTGTATTCTATATGTCCTTGTAGTGTAAAACTCCTAAATTCATTTTACACTGCTGTGAGGCCTGCTCCTTTCATAGGATAGCATTAGGGCTACCCTCATATACTGTTTGAGTAGTAGATCCTGATCTGAAAGGAGTAACCAGGTCATATTTAGTATGGGCAGAATGGTGATAGAAAATCCTGCTGAATGGTGAAGTTGGATTGTATATTACTATTTTAGAAATGCTACTTTTAGAAAGTCCTTCTGTGCCTTCCAATCCACGTCTGGCTAGGTTTAGTTGACAGCTCCCTTGTGCATTCACTCAGACAACCCCAAACACAGGATGCTCAGTCACACTTGCACACATCTGCATATTGAATGGGTCTTCCTGTGCTGGGAGGGTGGAGGGCCTGACACTTACATGTCAAAGGACAGTAGCCTGCCCTCACACAAAGGACTGACACACCCCCTACTGGGACCCTGGCAGACAGGATGGAACTGAAGGGGGACCTTGTGCACTTCTAAGCCACTTTTCGAAGTCTATCCCACTTCAAAGGCACATTTGGTTATTTAAGCAGGGTCTCTGACCCTACCAACTCAGACACTTCGGAGGTAGACACTCTACTTCATCGAGACACTTCCTGGAGAAGAACCCTGGCCCAGAACCTGCAACCTGCCAAGAAGAACTGCCTGGCTGCCCAAAGGACCCACCTGACTGCTTTTCTGAGAAGGACTGCTGCCCTGCTGTTGCCCTGCTTCCTTGCTGCTCTCTGGCTGTGCTCAGAAGTGCTCTCCAAGGGCTTGGATAGAGCTTGCCTCCTGTTCCCTGAAGTCTCAGGACCAAAAAGACTTCATTCCTGCAAGAAGAACCCCCTGTGCGCCGGAAAAATGGACGCACAGCCTGCAAGAAAAGACGCACAGCCTGCGTCGCTGTGAAAAAATCACTGCATGCCCAACCGGAACGACGCAGCCCAACTTCGAAAGGAGAAGATCGACAGAGCGCCAGTGTAGTGACCGGAAATTCGAAGCACGGCCCACTGGATCGACACAAAGCCAAGCTGGAACGACGCAGCCTGACTTCCTGAGAGGAATTGATGCAGTGCCTGTCGTGCAGTAGAAATTTCCACGCAACGCCCACCGAATCTGAACACTGTGTGGTGTATATTTGTGGTGTTCTACTGTGTTATTGCATGATTTATTGCACAAATACTTTACACATTGCCTTCTAAGTTAAGTTTAACTGCTCAGTGCCAAGCTACCAGAGGGTGGGCACAGGATCATTTGAATTGTGTGTGACCTACCCTGACTAGAGTTAGGGTCCTTGCTTGGACTGGAGGTAACCAACCAACGACACCATTTCTAACATGCTTCATAGTATTATTGGTGCTGTGTTACCATAATAATGTATTTTTATTTTTGTAGCACTGAGTGTATTCCTTCATGTGTATAAGTGCTGTGTGAGTACAATGGTATTGCATGAGCTTTGCATGTCTCCTAGATAAGCCTTGCCTGCTCATCCACAGCTATGCCTAGAGAGCCTGGCTGCTAGACACTGCCTACAATACACTATACAGGACACCTGAACCTGGTATAAGGTGTAAGTACCTTAGGTACTCACCACACACCAGGCCAGCTTCCTACAAAGTCTCTCACTATTTGAAATAAACCCCGATCCATCGATTGGTTTTTCAGGTAGGCTCACCCTACATGGAATGAGTCAATGTCCAATGGCTGTCCATGGCACCATCAAGTTTGCAAATATTCCAGATTTTCTCAGCAAAAATGCATTGTCATTTCAATGATTTCATACAGTTTTGACAAAATATTACATTATCTAATTGTTTGCAACATCAGGATCCTCTCTCATGATGCACAAAATGAGCTAAACAATTTCTTACATGAGAACTACGAATGTCCTGTCTTGTTCGACAGCTAGAACAAATATTGCTTCATAACTAATACTGAAACATGTTTTTTACCCTCAATATAATAGGACATTCAACGTCATATCAACAACTTAGGGAAAGAATTCAGGTCAGAGGGAACAGAATAAACAAGTGATTTTCCACTACTGCTGCAAAATGAATCTCTCAGGCCTAATCAAGCTAAGACAGCCTTATTACACATTAATACTATTTATACATTAATGAAACCTATTGCACACCTTACAATTCAAATCAAATATGCAAAGCATATTACTTAATTGCAAACATTATTTATGACATGCTAGAGCAATTTTTAAATGTGCATTTATTTTTCTGCACACATGCAATCTTGCATTAATAAATTCATTTAATTCAGTATAAGTACAATAAATTCATATTGATTTAATACTTTCATTCTAATATTCATCTCAATAATAACGCTCAACATTAATGCATTTTACTACTTCATTTAATATGAATGCAAAATCTTTCATGCTAAAACTTAGTGCTTTATACGAATGATGGCCACATGGTCCACCATAATTCAAACGTGCGCACTTTACATCTTGTGTTATTTTTTCTGTTAGGCTTTAAATGTAGGTTAATTAATCTCCATATATTAACTTCTATGCCACTAATATATTAATAAAATTCGACCCCTCTCAATGAAAAAAGGTCAGACCAATGGAAGGAAGAACTACAGACTGGCGGCCATCTTCTTTGACGTTCATGTGTTTTGAACTGGTCTGTGTGGCCTGAAAGAGGTACTACTGTGCTGGTCACAAGATGATCACACACTTGGGTCAGTCTCTTGTTCCTATTGCTCTTTCTAGAATACCTCGCTCTGGTATGTGGTTCTCAGAAGTCTGCTGCGGGACAGGGAACAGTATGGTTGCAGATCCTTTGGGAACCTGGTCCCCATACTCTTGAATGCTCTTCTATTGGAGCTGCCCTTGAATTTAAACTTTCCTCAATTGAGAAAAAAGTGAAATTTCACATTTTCTGCTAATTTTGTCCTTTCTTTTGGTTTGGTCTTGTGTCTCAGTTTTCGTCATTTTATCGTTCCTGTATCAGGATGCCCTTTAATTGACTGATGCACTTTTTGAATAAATAAATAAAACAAACTAAATCAATATAACGTGAACTATGCTGCCACAAGGGAACATTTTTCAGTTCCAAAAGCCAAGATTATGATTCGTAATCAGTAACAGAGCTGGGGCTGAGAGGCCTTTAAAGTCAGTTAAAGGAAATGAACTAACTGAAGTGTTGCAATTTAGGCCCAGATTTACTATGAGTCTGCATTAAGTTTGTGTCACTTGTGTGGCGCAGTCCCAAAGCTAAATAGTTTTTGGCATTTACTAAACCTCGGAAAGCCACTTTGCATAGTTGTTTAGTACATACAAAGTAATTCAACTTGGCGCATAGCACTGCCTTGTGTAACTTTGTCTCAGAAAGACATCACTTGGCTGAAGCATGGGCATTCCCATGATCCACCCATGTATTTTGATGCAAATCTCAGTAAGTGCCAAAAAAGTGCCTACCCGAGGCTGTTGTAACGAGAAGAAATAACTTTATTTCTCTGCGCTACTTCCTCTTTCCATTTGTGAAGTGGAATATGCCTCTAAGGACTGTTATTGTGAAGCAAGGCCTCCCTTCCTGCACAAAAATAATTCTGCTCATAACGCAGACACCCTTGCATTAAGGTGCAAGGGTGCCTTTGTTGGCGCTAAGCAGTGCACAGTGCACCAGCTCAGAGCACAAATGCTCCATATCTTATTAAATATGGAGCATTTCCACTTGCTCCCTTTCACGCAACGAGTGCAGCAAGTTCCGTTGCCACAAAGCGTTGCATTAAATTATATGTATTTGTCTCTTAGTGTTTTTTAAAGGGGAAGAGAGGGTTCCGTTATTTTGTGAAATGGACGACGGTTGGGTCCGTTATGATTTTTAAGGGGACATATTTCCGCATCCTGTGTTTCTTGATGAAAATGCCCGTTTCAAGTATTTTTCTTTGTTACATCGTGGTACGTTGTGGTAGCTTGTGTTTTGGGATCACCCAGATAGATAAGGGTATAATTGATGGAGGTCCTGTACCTTGCCTGATTCATCATGCAGCTGATCTTGAAGATGGTGTTTTCAAGCAAGTGTGGCCAACAATTTTCCAACAGGAAAGAGATGATGTGAATTAATTTCTTCAGACGCTCGTTGGGGCATGGTGTGGAATACACAATGCCCTTCAGAGGGGCAGTGTTGTGCTTGGGAGCCTGTGCAGCAGAGAGTGCAATACCTTGCACAGCTGTTCTGAAGTCATTTTCAGGGAGGAATACCTTCACGTTCAACAGTAGGCCGAGTTTAAAGCAGGGTCTTCTTGGCAATAAAGGAACACGTCGATGTTGCCGGTGAATTCTGCCTTGTGGTTGAAGCCATCTAAGTTCATTACATTAAGCCAGTTATGGATTAGTTGTTATTTACTGTTTTTAGCTAGTAGGAAGAATTTAGTCTTGGTGATATTGAGTTTCAGAGAAAATGCTTGACAGTTACTGTGTTGTGAGCTGATCAGTCATTTTTTGCAGAATTGTGTATTGTTGGTATATTAGGAGATTTCAATGAGGCTGCCAGTGATTAGTGTTCAAGGGGCTGTAAGTGGCGGATAAGAGGATGTGACGTATAATCAAGCACTGGAGTACACAAGAGCCGACAGGGAACTGTAGCCTTTTAAAAGCAGAAACTGAAAAACAGGTGTTCCCTTAATGTTACAGAAGCGTCATTTGCTTAAGGTTAGAAATATCCTATGCACAGAATAGGTTTTGAGCAGTCGATTCAAACAATTAACAGCTTACTTGATGACAGACAGTTCGTGTTTAAAATGATGTTTCTAAGTAAATATATAAATAAAAATTGGTGGGCAAGTAGACTGTTTCAAACTAACGCAAGCTCCAATACATCACAATTCTAAAAATAATCACACGTTAAAAAAAAAAAAAAAACAATGTTTGTATCGCTCACTATTCACCCAGTGTTGTGAGTGTCATGAACCATAAATTAACTATAATTGGGAAAATCAAAGGTCGCACGGAAAGAAAATCAGACTAGAGATCCAGTATGACTAGATGCAAAGATATTTGTTCTGTTGACACTCTTTGTCAGTGTTTATTTCGACCTATATTGTGGTGAATCCTCTTCTATTATGCATGAACTTGAGGCCGCCACGTATTGACCTGGAAGCAGCTGTGGTTATCGCCAAGGCAAGAGCAGTTGCTGTGTTATAGTGAGTTTTGCATCGGACTGAGAGCACCTAGACAAAGCATATGTCGGCATGGAGGTTGTCAGAGAGAGGGCTACCGGGGGTTAAAGGGTAGGGTGTCAAAGGGTTATGCAGGATTGGGGACTGTCCTTGCAGTGAAATCATTATGTGCTGATGTGCACCTGTGGAAAGCAGAGTCAATGCCTCTGGATCTGAAATGATCAGATTCGGAGACACCGAGGTAGCTGTAATGGCCCCACCTGAAGTTAATACTCTTAGTGGCATAGCCCCGCTCATAATTAGGGCCCCGCTGCAGAAATGTAACCATGTGGGAAATTCGCATTATTTACTTTATGGAAACAACATGCAACTCCAATATAACTTGCAAAATTACACGTAATTGAATGAAATGGGTTTGTAGCTCCCCATGTTTTAACTGAACGGGAAGAGACATTTCATCTAAAAAATAGATCAAGATTGTATGTGGCACACATGAGCATCTATTTTGATTATGGTGTGGCACTTCCGACCCCAGCCTTCTCCTGCCTCTCTATATCCCAACCCACCTGATTTAGTTTCGCCCTTTCCAAACCGTCCCATTTTTAAAACTTTAGTTTCACTTTATGTCCTGTTTCCCTGCCCCTGTGCTTTTATATTTAATTTTGTGTCCATGCTTGCCTCTTCTGTCATCCCCATCCCCCTCATGGCCAGAGGAAGACTACGGACAAGACCATGAACACCACATTTGCCACCTCCGACATGGCAGAAGAAGGCATTTTGCTGCTGATAAATCAAGTTTAATTCTTCTTTTTTGATTTAACAATAATTAACCCCACCTTTTTCTTATACCCATTCATCTACAATATTTTCCTTTTTTATTTTCCTTAACTTCTCCTTATTACAGTTTTTGTGTCTCTGAACAGCTGTAAGTATTTCGTTAAAATGCGGACAACAGACTTTGATGCATAGTCACTTCTTTCCCTTTCCAAAAACAGAAGCACTGAATCCCAGTTCAGCGCAAAAAACCTTTGTGGAGGAAAAAGGGGACAGGATAGAGAGAAAAGAACACTCTGTCAATGTCCCAGATAGCAGAACTTTACAGCACTTGATGAATCTCATTTAGACTCCTTTAAAACTAGAGCTTTTAAAGACGTTTAAAGACGTTTAGGAGAGAATTTGGTTGCTCATCTTTAATCTTTAATCCTGGTGATTGTGGCTTATTAAAATACAGCACCTCCCCAAATGCTCTATGGTGCAGATTTTTTAAGTCTCACTCTGTGATATGATGGGAATAAAGCGAAAGGCATATGTTTGAAAAATCCCTTGAGTTTTCCTCTGCCCTTGATGATACAACCCATTCGTGTAGAACATAGATAAAAATCCTGGAATAATATCTCAGCTGACTTAACTATACAGTTTTGGCAAAGATTGCTAGCATCTTCAATAAACAGGGTATCTTTGCCCTTCATAAAATAAATCTGCAGCAGTGAATTACACTCGGCAAGAGCTACTAGATGCAGGCTAAAATAAAACACGTATCTCTCAGGTTAAACTCAGGGAAATGTAGTATTGTGAAGTTAAATAGCTATAGCAAAACTGAACTAATGGAAAAGGCTGCCATAAAGTCCAGGATTTACGACCCAACTTACCTCAACAAAAAGAACTCCACATGGTGTTTACTTAATTCTTGGCAGGGAGTCACAAACTTATCACATCTCTCAGAACTCCCAAACCCAATATGGCGCACAGAGATCTTGAAGATCCAGGTAGGGTTGAATATGGGGTTTTGCTATTTCTAGATATTGGGAGAATGATAGAGGCAGAGCATTGCTGCGGTATGCATATTTTAACTGACTGTTTAGATTTTGTAAATTTTAGATGATATTTTATACAGCCTATTTTAATTCAGTATGGTACAAGAACAAGGCTAAATGCCACAAAAATCTTGTATGAGAAGCGCTTTGTGGATGTTGTCTGTGCCATGGGCCCATTTCTAGCAGTCGTAAGGAAATTCAATTAGTAGGGGGGAAGGCAAGGATCTTATGTACAATCTGGGCTATTAAAGTTCGTATTTCCTTTGTGTGTTGGGATGGATATTGCAAATGTCTTTTTTTTAAAGGAATGTTTAGATTAGGTACAATATGCATAAAAAGTCATTTTATCTATGGATAAGTCTATTGAGGCATCCAGTTTTATGATGATTAACATATGTAGCTTGACCCATCCGAATTTTACAAATTTATTATATGTTTTTCAATTGATATTTTTAGTATAAATAGATTGTAAATAGCAAGATGTGCTATGGGTGAATAGGGCATGGTTTAATGGACTAAGGTCCAAATAAACTCAATATTTCTCTCACACATGAGGTAAAAAGCATTTTGCAGTGAATCTCTATCAGTGAAATTTTGGTAGATGCTTCCAGTATCCTGCAAAATAAGGAACTGTTAATCTAAGCACACATATCAGGATATTGATGACATTTGAATAAATGCAAACAATGCTTGGTTGCCAGTGTTAGGAAATGGAAGCACTGTAACTGAACTTGTACAATAAGGATACCTGAGAGTCCACTCAGTTGCTCATACTCTGGATGGCAGCGTGACATGGAAAGAGAACAGGAGAGTAGCATGGTGCAAAATTTATGCTCAACATTTAAGGGAAAGCAGCCTACCTGAGGTGCTCTAAATGGGCAATCGAAACTGGAAAGCATGATAACAAAAACGGTGTGAACTATTTATATCAGAATAGCGAACCAACCACTGTTGCCAAGTGTAATGATGTAACTGGTGCTTAAATCCTCCCTGGTCCCCATTGACCTGGACGTTCAAAGTTTGTTCTTGCTGTCCTCACCTTGCCCCAGGAGGTCTGTCTGTATACCTCAGTGGAAACACTCTTCTGCACCTCCCCAACCACTAGTGGCCAGTCTACCATAGTCTTCAAGGTCAATCTAAAGCAAACCTGTACTATGGTGTTGAGGGTCAGTTATTTTGCTGTCCTGGTATGTATTGTGACCTTGGAGAATGGAAGTTCTGGAATATATGACAACCCCACACACCTTTTTACTTTTACATTACCTTTTTTTCCTCACCGCATTTCTTCCTGTCTCCTTTGTTTTTTTACTTTTCTTTCCTAATTTATTTTCCTACGGGGCAACAGCCTCTCCTCTACCCCTCACTTATTTTCCTCCCCTGCTTTCTTATCTTTTGTTTGGTAATTGTTTTCCTAACCCTTTTCTTGTTGGATTTTTAACTGCCTGATTTTTAAAGGTAGATGTAAACCTTTGCAAATGATACTTTGATTGGTATGAATTTCAAATTCTTCAGGTATTTCGATATTTAGGTACTTTGTAGTTATAATATTAAATACATGTCTTTTTTTCTAGAGCCTTCACAGGAGGAGAAGCATGAGGACCAAGGTCAGGGGGTTGTAGGAAGTGGGTGCTGAGGTGAGTGATAAACCTAGTTCCTTTATTAAAACATTCTTTCTGCTGCATTTCTTAACTCCAACAAGGTGTTACTTTCTTGCCCCAAAAACCCAAAGCCCCAACCACTGTAGCTATATATTATGTTTGTGTCTATGTCTCTCAGCTATTTAATGGGTAGAAGAGATTGTGCTTCCTACCCATTTATACCACCTCATGTCCCATTACAGGATGTGCCAAATTCCTCCTACGCCTTCTTCCTAACTTTCTTCTTATGCCATCCTTTACACCTGCCTGGCTTCCACTTTCCATTATCCACCTAACCCATCCGTTGCCTAACTTAAACCTAAACCTAAACCAAGTCCAGTTCTAAAATCGACCTTAACTAACACTCACTTGCTGCACAAACAGAAACAGTACTAATTTTACCAATAATGAATTAGGGGGAAGCTTTGGTCTAGCATGGGGCTCATGAGCTATGTAGAAACGAGCATAGCCATTAGAATCATTAATATAGTGTGACAATAGCTGTTAAAAACATGAGGCTGTTATCTCAATTTCCTGTGCTGCAGGATAAGTCAAATAAATTGTGCTGCATAAATTAATGTGCATAAATTAATGTGTAACTTTTCATTTTCGTATTTTTAGTATAAGAGAATTCACGCGTGTAGGAGGCTGGACTGGCTTGTAGTGAGTACCAAGGGGTACTTGCACCTTGTACCAGGCCCAGTTATCCCTTATTAGTGTATAGGGTGTCTAGCAGCTTAGGCTGATAGATAATGGTAGCTTAGCAGAGCAGCTTAGGCTGAACTAGGAGACGTGTGAAGCTACTACAGTACCACTTAGTGTCATATGCACAATATCATAAGAAAACACAATACACAGTTATACTAAAAATAAAGGTACTTTATTTTTATGACAATATGCCAAAGTATCTTAGAGTGTACCCTCAGTGAGAGGATAGGAAATATACACAAGATATATATACACAATAGCAAAAATATGCAGTATAGTCTTAGAAAACAGTGCAAACAATGTATAGTTACAATAGGATGCAATGGGGAAACATAGGGATAGGGGCAACACAAACCATATACTCCAGAAGTGGAATGCGAACCACGAATGGACCCCAAACCTATGTGACCTTGTAGAGGGTCGCTGGGACTATTAGAAAATAGTGAGAGTTAGCAAAATAACCCACCCCAAGACCCTGAAAAGTGAGTGCAAAGTGCACCAAAGTTCCCCTAAGGACAAAATAGTCGTGTTAGAGGGAGAATGCAAGGAAAACACAAATCAGCAATGCAACAACGATGGATTCCTGTCTGAAGGTACCTGTGGAACAAGGGGACCAAGTCCAAAAGTCACAAGCAGCTCGGAGATGGGCAGATGCCCAAGAAATGCCAGCGGTTGGTGCAAAGAAGCTCTTACTAGGCTGAAGAACTGTGAATACTGCAGGAACGACAAGGGCTAGAGACTTCCCCTTTGGAGGATGGATCCCCCACGCCTTGGAGAGTCGTGCAGAAGTGTTTTCCCGCCGGATGGACGCCAACAAGCCTTGCTACACGCAAATCATGCGTTTGGCGTTTTTGGACGCTGCTGGGGCCTAGGAGGGACCAGGAGGTCGCAAATTGGACCTGCGGAGAGAGGGGACGTCGAGCAAGACAAAGAGCCCTCACTGAAGCAGGTAGCACCCGGAGAAGTGCCAGAAGCAGGCACTACGAGGATGCGTGAAACGGTGCTCGCCGAAGTTGCACAAAGGAGTCCCACGTCGCCGGAGACCAACTTAGAAAGTCGTGCAATGCAGGTTAGAGTGCCGTGGACCCAGGCTTGGCTGTGCACAGAGGATTTCCGCCGGAAGTGCACAGGGGCCGGAGAAGCTTGCAAAGTCGCGGTTCCCAGCAATGCAGCCCAGCGAGGTGAGGCAAGGACTTACCTCCACCAAACTTGGGCTGAAGAGTCACTGGACTGTGGGGGTCACTTGGACGGTGTCGCTGGATTCGAGGGACCTCGCTCGTCGTGCTGAGAGGAGACCCAAGGGACCGGAGATGCAGCTTTTTGGTGCCTGCGGTTGCAGGGGGAAGATTCCGTCGACCCACGGGAGATTTCTTCGGAGCTTCTGGTGCAGAGAGGAGGCAGGCTACCCCCACAGCATGCACAAGCAGGAAAACAGTCGAGAAGGCGGCAGGATCAGCGTTACAGAGTTGCAGTAGTCGTCTTTGCTACTATGTTGCAGGTTTGCAGGCTTCCAGCGCGGTCAGCGGTCGATTCCTTATCAGAAGGTGAAGAGGGAGATGCAGAGGAACTCGGCTGAGCTCATGCATTCGTTATCTGAAGTTTCCCCAGAGACAGAGACCCTAAATAGCCAGAAAAGAGGGTTTGGCTACCTAGGAGAGAGGAAAGGCTACTAACACCTGAAGGAGCCTATCAGCAGGAGTCTCTGACGTCACCTGGTGGCACTGGCCACTCAGAGCAGTCCAGTGTGCCAGCAGCACCTCTGTTTCCAAGATGGCAGAGGTCTGGAGCACACTGGAGGAGCTCTGGACACCTCCCAGGGGAGGTGCAGGTCAGGGGAGTGGTCACTCCCCTTTCCTTTGTCCAGTTTCGCGCCAGAGCAGGGGCTAAGGGGTCCCTGAACCGGTGTAGACTGGCTTATGCAGAATTGGGCACATCTGTGCCCAACAAAGCATTTCCAGAGGCTGGGGGAGGCTACTCCTCCCCTGCCTTCACACCATTTTCCAAAGGGAGAGGGTGTCACACCCTCTCTCAGAGGAAGTTCTTTGTTCTGCCATCCTGGGCCAGGCCTGGCTGGACCCCAGGAGGGCAGCTGCCTGTCTGAGGGGTTGGCAGCAGCAGCAGCTGAAGAGAAACCCCAGGAAGGGCAGTCTGGCAGTACCAGGGTCTGTGCTACAGACCACTGGGATCATGGAATTGTACCAACAATGCCAGGATGGCATAGAGGGGGCAATTCCATGATCATAGACATGTTACATGGCCATATTCGGAGTTACCATGGTGAAGCTACATATAGGTAGTGACCTATATGTAGTGCACGCGTGTAATGGTGTCCCCGCACTCACAAAGTTCAGGGAATTGGCTCTGAACAATGTGGGGGCACCTTGGCTAGTGCCAGGGTGCCCTCACACTAAGTAACTTTGCACCTAACCTTTACCAGGTAAAGGTTAGACATATAGGTGACTTATAAGTTACTTAAGTGCAGTGTAAAATGGCTGTGAAATAACGTGGACGTTATTTCACTCAGGCTGCAGTGGCAGGCCTGTGTAAGAATTGTCAGAGCTCCCCATGGGTGGCAAAAGAAATGCTGCAGCCCATAGGGATCTCCTGGAACCCCAATACCTTGGGTACCTCAGTACCATATACTAGGGAATTATAAGGGTGTTCCAGTAAGCCAATGTAAATTGGTAAAAATGGTCACTAGCCTGTTAGTGACAATTTGAAAGTAATGAGAGAGCATCACCACTGAGGTTCTGGTTAGCAGAGCCTCAGTGAGACAGTTAGGCACCACACAGGGAACATATACATGCACACCTATGAGCACTGGGGCCCTGTGTGACAGGGTCCCAGTGACACATACATATAGGCCACAAACCTATGAGCACTGGGGTCCTGACTAGCAGGATCCCAGTGACACATAACAACCATACTGAAAACATGGTGTTTTCACTATGAGCACTGAGGCCTGGCTATCAGGTACCCAGTGAGACAGTGAAAACAGTGACAAAACACCCTGACATACACTCACAAACAGGCCAAAAGTGGGGGTAACAAGGCTAGAAAGAGGCTACCTTCTCACACAACCCCCCCCCAAACGAAGGACAATAAGGCTAACCTTGGCCAGTTGAGACTTTATTGTCTAAGTGGTGATAAGTAGAGAGTAGCTCTGCAATAGACTGGTTACTCCCTTTATCATCCACTATATGGTTACTTCCCTGTGGGGATGTAAACCACCCTGTTTGAAGTTTTTTAGCTAAGCAACAATGTGAAGATATATTTTCAGAGTTTCTATCAGTAAGTTTTAGTTTAGAGCAGTGGGAATTGTCCACTGAACCTATTTGTAGTGATGGAAATGCCAGACAGGGATGCTGTCTCAGAAAAGCCATAGCTGGGCAAAAACTTTGTCCATCTGGCTGGAAGAGAGAACAGGGATGCTGTTTCTCTTGAGTTGGAGCAGGGCAGGGATGCTGTCCTATGAGCTCCACACTAGGGCAGGGATGCTGTCCTAAGTGTTGTGAGGTAGTGCAGGGTTTCTGCACTAAAGTTTCTCTGGGAGGGTTGGAGGGATGCTCCATGTTAACTAAAATGGTGCTGTTTTTCTCACCAATGTTAGTTATCCCACAGAGAGGTACTTCCACCTCAGGGAGTCCAGCTTTGCCAGCTGATGATTCCCTTGGAACAGGTGCCACCCCAGGAGAGGTTTCTCCCACCACAGGAATAGTATCCTGAATGGTAGGGTGGTTAGGGGATACTGTGATACCCTTTTTACCTGTTGATGGAGAGGGGTCCTGAGTTTTCAGGCCTTCTCTCCTTTGCTTTTTCATTTCACTTGAAATGAGAGGGAACAATTCCTCAGGGATGCCCAGCATGGCTGCATGGGCATAAAACTCTACATCAGCCCAACCTGAGGCCTCTAGGTCATTACCTAAGAGACAGTCTACAGGTAAGCTAGGTGATACCACCACCTGCTTAGGGCCAGTAACTCCACCCCAACTAAACTGAATTATAGCTAAGGGAAGAAACTTAGTGGAGTTATGGACATCAATAATCTTATACTGTTGTCCAATGATGTGTTGTTCAGGAGGCACTAGGTTTTCAGTCACCAAAGTGAAACTGGCACCTGTGTCCCTGTAGGCCAAGGCCTCAACACCATTTATTGAAACTGTCTGCCTGTACTTATCCATTGTAAGGGGACAAGCAGCCAGTGTGGCAAGGCCAATGCCACTAGGTGTGACAGAAACTGTCTTGGGACTGATTACATCAGTTTCCACTATGGACCCATAAGTGAACCCAACTACACCCTTTGCTTGACTGTTGCCAGCAGTCCCACCACTAGTACCACTACTGCTAGGGGCACTAGAGCTTGATGTATTAGTGGTGGTAGGCTCAGGGGGTTTACCTGGACAGGACTTATCCCCTGGCCTATGGCCTCTGTTTTTACACACAAAGCACCAAGGCTTTTTAATGTGTGCAGGTTGGGAAGAAGAGGAAGAATTTGTTTTATCCCCACCCTCTGAAGAGTGTTTAAGATTTGAAGTGGGATCTTTGGTTTTACCCTTATCCCCATGCTTATCTTGAGATTTTTCACCATCTTTCTTCTTATTGCCATCTTTGTCACCCCCTGTATGAACTTTTCTGTTCACCCTTGTTCTGACCCATTTGTCTGCCTTCTTTCCCAATTCTTGGGGAGAGGTCAGATCAGAGTCTACCAGGTACTGGTGCAACAAATCAGACACACAATTATTAAGTATATGCTCTCTCAGGATTGTGTTATACAGGCTTTCATAATCAGTAACTTTACTGCCATGTAACCACCCCTCCAAGGCCTTCACTGAATGGTCAATGAAATCAACCCAGTCTTGTGAAGACTCCTTTTTGGTCTCTCTGAACTTTATCCTGTACTGTTCAGTGGTTAAGCCATAACCATCCAGGAGTGCATTCTTAAGAACTGTAAAATTATTGGCATAATTTTCTTTCACTGTAAGGAGCCTATCCCTACCTTTTCCACTAACTGATAGCCATAGGATAGCAGCCCACTGCTTTTGAGGGACATCCTGTACAGCACAGGCCCTCTCAAGTGCAGCAAACCACTTGTTAATGTCATCCCCCTCCTTATAAGGGGGAACTATCTTGTGCAGATTCCTGGAATCATGCTCTTTTGCAGGATGACTATGGGGAATACTGCTGCTGCCACCATGGGTATCTAAACCCAACTTCTGTCTTTCCCTCTCTATTTCTAAAGACTGTCTATCCAAATCCAGCTGTTGCTTCTTGAGCTTCAGTCTGGTTTGTTCCACTCTCAATCTATTGAGCTCCCTTTCTAACAATCTGTCATCAGGGTGGGTGGGAGGGACATTTCTAGATACAGAGGTATGATGGGAATGAACAGAAGGAGACCTGTCCCTTACAGAGGGCACCCTAACAGCTTGGCTACCAGCATAATGTGAGATCACATCATCAGTATGGTGTGATTCAACCTCTGTACCAACTATGCTAGACTGTCTAGTAATGGGCAGGCTGAGAAGTTTCTTTCCTGAACCTTTTCCTGGGGGAGTCCCTGGATCAGATTGAGAACCATTAGCTACTTTTTCTACAGATTGGGCACTTATGGCCTTATCCTGTACTCTAAGCATATTAATTAACAGTTCTAAGGAAGGATTCTTCCCTACACTCAAACCTCTCTCTATGCAGAGACTCCTTGCTCCTTTCCAGCTAAGGTGATCATATGCAAGTTTGGACAGTTCAACATTTTTTCCTGTGCCAGACATTTTTTAGAGAGAGTTAAAGTGATAGAAAAAAAGAAAAAAGTTTTCAGAACTTTTTGGAAAGACAGAAAAAACTTTTTAAACTTTTAAGAACTTTTTGAAAGTTTAGAAGTACTTTTCAGCACTTAGAAAAGAGTGAAAAGAGGAAATGCAAAACTTTTTGGCTATGTGTATATACACTGACCTTGTTTTGTATATTTTTCTCTTATGAAAAGTACAATGACAAGAGTGGTAAGTAGTCTCAAGCACTTATCCCACCACTGCACAACCAATGTAGGAGGCTGGACTGGCTTGTAGTGAGTACCAAGGGGTACTTGCACCTTGTACCAGGCCCAGTTATCCCTTATTAGTGTATAGGGTGTCTAGCAGCTTAGGCTGATAGATAATGGTAGCTTAGCAGAGCAGCTTAGGCTGAACTAGGAGACGTGTGAAGCTACTACAGTACCACTTAGTGTCATATGCACAATATCATAAGAAAACACAATACACAGTTATACTAAAAATAAAGGTACTTTATTTTTATGACAATATGCCAAAGTATCTTAGAGTGTACCCTCAGTGAGAGGATAGGAAATATACACAAGATATATATACACAATAGCAAAAATATGCAGTATAGTCTTAGAAAACAGTGCAAACAATGTATAGTTACAATAGGATGCAATGGGGAAACATAGGGATAGGGGCAACACAAACCATATACTCCAGAAGTGGAATGCGAACCACGAATGGACCCCAAACCTATGTGACCTTGTAGAGGGTCGCTGGGACTATTAGAAAATAGTGAGAGTTAGCAAAATAACCCACCCCAAGACCCTGAAAAGTGAGTGCAAAGTGCACCAAAGTTCCCCTAAGGACAAAATAGTCGTGTTAGAGGGAGAATGCAAGGAAAACACAAATCAGCAATGCAACAATGATGGATTCCTGTCTGAAGGTACCTGTGGAACAAGGGGACCAAGTCCAAAAGTCACAAGCAGCTCGGAGATGGGCAGATGCCCAAGAAATGCCAGCGGTTGGTGCAAAGAAGCTCTTACTAGGCTGAAGAACTGTGAATACTGCAGGAACGACAAGGGCTAGAGACTTCCCCTTTGGAGGATGGATCCCCCACGCCTTGGAGAGTCGTGCAGAAGTGTTTTCCCGCCGGATGGACGCCAACAAGCCTTGGTACACGCAAATCGTGCGTTTGGCGTTTTTGGACGCTGCTGGGGCCTAGGAGGGACCAGGAGGTCGCAAATTGGACCTGCGGAGAGAGGGGACATCGAGCAAGACAAAGAGCCCTCACTGAAGCAGGTAGCACCCGGAGAAGTGCCAGAAGCAGGCACTACGAGGATGCGTGAAACGGTGCTCGCCGAAGTTGCACAAAGGAGTCCCACGTCGCCGGAGACCAACTTAGAAAGTCGTGCAATGCAGGTTAGAGTGCCGTGGACCCAGGCTTGGCTGTGCACAGAGGATTTCCGCCGGAAGTGCACAGGGGCCGGAGAAGCTTGCAAAGTCGCGGTTCCCAGCAATGCAGCCCAGCGAGGTGAGGCAAGGACTTACCTCCACCAAACTTGGGCTGAAGAGTCACTGGACTGTGGGGGTCACTTGGACGGTGTCGCTGGATTCGAGGGACCTCGCTCGTCGTGCTGAGAGGAGACCCAAGGGACCGGAGATGCAGCTTTTTGGTGCCTGCGGTTGCAGGGGGAAGATTCCGTCGACCCACGGGAGATTTCTTCGGAGCTTCTGGTGCAGAGAGGAGGCAGGCTACCCCCACAGCATGCACAAGCAGGAAAACAGTCGAGAAGGCGGCAGGATCAGCGTTACAGAGTTGCAGTAGTCGTCTTTGCTACTATGTTGCAGGTTTGCAGGCTTCCAGCGCGGTCAGCGGTCGATTCCTTATCAGAAGGTGAAGAGGGAGATGCAGAGGAACTCGGCTGAGCTCATGCATTCGTTATCTGAAGTTTCCCCAGAGACAGAGACCCTAAATAGCCAGAAAAGAGGGTTTGGCTACCTAGGAGAGAGGAAAGGCTACTAACACCTGAAGGAGCCTATCAGCAGGAGTCTCTGACGTCACCTGGTGGCACTGGCCACTCAGAGCAGTCCAGTGTGCCAGCAGCACCTCTGTTTCCAAGATGGCAGAGGTCTGGAGCACACTGGAGGAGCTCTGGACACCTCCCAGGGGAGGTGAAGGTCAGGGGAGTGGTCACTCCCCTTTCCTTTGTCCAGTTTCGCGCCAGAGCAGGGGCTAAGGGGTCCCTGAACCGGTGTAGACTGGCTTATGCAGAATTGGGCACATCTGTGCCCAACAAAGCATTTCCAGAGGCTGGGGGAGGCTACTCCTCCCCTGCCTTCACACCATTTTCCAAAGGGAGAGGGTGTCACACCCTCTCTCAGAGGAAGTTCTTTGTTCTGCCATCCTGGGCCAGGCCTGGCTGGACCCCAGGAGGGCAGCTGCCTGTCTGAGGGGTTGGCAGCAGCAGCAGCTGAAGAGAAACCCCAGGAAGGGCAGTCTGGCAGTACCAGGGTCTGTGCTACAGACCACTGGGATCATGGAATTGTACCAACAATGCCAGGATGGCATAGAGGGGGCAATTCCATGATCATAGACATGTTACATGGCCATATTCGGAGTTACCATGGTGAAGCTACATATAGGTAGTGACCTATATGTAGTGCACGCGTGTAATGGTGTCCCCGCACTCACAAAGTTCAGGGAATTGGCTCTGAACAATGTGGGGGCACCTTGGCTAGTGCCAGGGTGCCCTCACACTAAGTAACTTTGCACCTAACCTTTACCAGGTAAAGGTTAGACATATAGGTGACTTATAAGTTACTTAAGTGCAGTGTAAAATGGCTGTGAAATAACGTGGACGTTATTTCACTCAGGCTGCAGTGGCAGGCCTGTGTAAGAATTGTCAGAGCTCCCTATGGGTGGCAAAAGAAATGCTGCAGCCCATAGGGATCTCCTGGAACCCCAATACCCTGGGTACCTCAGTACCATATACTAGGGAATTATAAGGGTGTTCCAGTAAGCCAATGTAAATTGGTAAAAATGGTCACTAGCCTGTTAGTGACAATTTGAAAGTAATGAGAGAGCATCACCACTGAGGTTCTGGTTAGCAGAGCCTCAGTGAGACAGTTAGGCACCACACAGGGAACATATACATGCACACCTATGAGCACTGGGGCCCTGTGTGACAGGGTCCCAGTGACACATACATATAGGCCACAAACCTATGAGCACTGGGGTCCTGACTAGCAGGATCCCAGTGACACATAACAACCATACTGAAAACATGGTGTTTTCACTATGAGCACTGAGGCCTGGCTATCAGGTTCCCAGTGAGACAGTGAAAACAGTGACAAAACACCCTGACATACACTCACAAACAGGCCAAAAGTGGGGGTAACAAGGCTAGAAAGAGGCTACCTTCTCACAACGCGTAGTTTAGTTTAGTAAGTAATCGTTTCAACTTTGAATATGGCTTGTTGATGTCTGGAAACAATGAGCAAATATTAAAAAAGCTAGGAAAATCATCTCTGCCGTCCTAAGCAGTATGGACGGCTACACAGTATGAGCCGTTTTTGGATTAAGTGTTTACGTTGCAATTGGGTACATTTTATTTGAACACTTGGGGCTCTATTGACAAAGGTAAATATTCATGTGCAGATTTATTCACCTGAAAATTTACTATTTTACCGGGGTGTGTATCTACCCTTTTTTTCCATTCATTAATTCTGCACCTTTTTAAGATTCACCATTTACGTGGTTAAGTTTACATCCAAATGTGGACTTACATGTCTCCACCTCTTAAAATCAGGGTGTGGAAACATCTGAGAATGAATTTACAAGTGTAAAATTACTACTAATTCATCACTTAAGCAGAACTCTTCCTCTCGTAAAGCATAGAGAAAAATGATATATTTTATCATTTTTTGAAAAAAGTATATTACTATTTTAATGTAAAATAAAATTGTTTATTCGTTTAAAATGCTTATTAGTAACCTAGCTAAAAAATGAAAAATAAAAAATACAATTTTGCAGTACATTAACTAATCAAATACTTATTTTTTTAATATTCAAATCATCAAAAGATAATCCATAAATATAATTTTTTAACAAAATTTCAGAAAATCCCACCCTCACTAGCCTTTTAATATGTAATTACAATTTAGTAAATTTATGTAAAAGTTGTGTTGAGGCATGGTCTGCCACAGCAAGATGATAGATTCTTCTTAATGTTAGGGGATCCCACAATCTTGACCCACTGAGGAGGCATTGGTGGGGAAAAGCCCCAGCCCCACACTTCTGGGAGTGTTAGAGCACTGAAGCAGTGACACAGGAGGTGAACAAGGATGGCTGTGATGCCGGGAATTGTGGAGGCAGCTGTCACGATGCTGGCGGTGTGGTCTTGCACAATGATACAGAAATCCACCTCCAGGCACCACCAAGTTCACATACCTTGATGGCTCTGACTTTCGGAGTGGCAATGCAAGGGAAAGGGTTTTGGTCTTTCCTTCCCACCCTCAAGCATTATTGGATACTACTACTCAAAATCACCTGTATTAGACGTTCTTGATGGACCCTTTCGAATGAGGGTGTATTTGAGGGTGAAGAATTGAGCTTCAGAAATTAAAAAAGGAAAGCTAGCTTACTTCTTTAACAGCAAGGCACCATTAGCTTACATTGTTCCTACTTTGAAAGTCTAAAAATGAAGTACATACCACAGAAATAGCCTTTGACCTTCATGGGGGTTTGGGTTTCAGATCATTGAACAGAGGTTAACATCACCCTGTTCAACTTTGGAATTTGTATGGCATGGACTTTGTCTAAAGAGTATGTAGCGGCATGAATATGGACATGCAGTGGGTTACCAAGTCATTTCCCCTGCAAGGTTTATAAGTAGCCAGTGACACATCAATAATTTTTCCAATACCAGATTCAGTTGATTGTTTTCACCACAGTCTATTGGGAAAATGTCTATTTTCTGTCAGTTGAGACAGCCTTGCAGGATTTACAATTAACACCAAAGAAACACTCAAAGAATGCTCATGCAGCTGCACGCTTACCACTAAGATCGGGCCAATCTCATAATGTTGATCATGAAGCCTTGCATCCACAAAGGCCCCCCATGGCCTGGCAAGAATCACCAGAGTCTCAGGAAATGTCCACAGGAGAACTTACTCCACCACGTTCTTCAGAATAATGAGCGAATTGAATAAAAATGCTCACCAGTCGAGGCTCGTAGGAATTGAAGTCCCAAGGAAAACAAGGCTCCTGGAACACGGGAGAAGAAAACATTATTATAGGAAGCCCAATGTGCTGCAACAGAATATTATGGCATATAACCAACCTTTGCCATACCTTGCACAACGGTTTAACCGAAAGCATTTCAACTAGCACTTACCACCAGTGCCGAGGTTGTGCATCTTGCCACAGTGCTTGTTCCATCCCTGGCCAACAGAACAATTGTGAACTGCTATGTGGCCCTAAAGACACAGCTACTGGTCATGACAGCGGCCCTGGTGGACCAGGGGCCATGTGGATCACACTGCGGGCCCCTCAGGTAAGTCTTGGACTTCAGGAGGCCAGAACTTGGCATAGCCTACCTCTGCCACCTGTTGGATGGGTAGAGGTGTGGCTCCAGAAGTCCGCATTTGGCCAACAGCTATGACAGGAGCCCGATTTGCAATGCCGGTGGGGGCAACAAGAGTGTTGCACAGAGGGCTCCCTGCTCTCCTCTGTCGTGCTGCCTCCCTTTAGGGAGTGTGACCCTGCCTGAGAGGTAAACTGGTAGAAGGAAGACTAGCAGTGAGGGCCCCCCTGCCCCATTCAGAATTGCTGGACATTGGTGCAGAGCATAGAGGATAAGGCCCCTGTGTTGCAACAAGTGAGTTTGATGCTGGTTGGTGGCTGGGTATCAGTGTGGTGCCTGCCCATCGGACGTCCCAGGTGAGACTGCTTGTATATATATTTTGCACAGTGGCAGTCATCAAGGTGTAGTTAAAGGGCTCGGGGCAAGGAGGGTCCGAAGTGGGCCGCTGCCACCCCACTAAAAACAACACTGGATCTACCCTGGGATTACTCATTCCCTTGGGCCTGGACTGCACTTGCCTCCTTGGATTGACATGTGTGCCTGCCGTTCTGGGAAAAAGGTGGGTCCTTGCTAATCGGCAGCTAGAGTGCCTGATGGTGAGCTCCTCTTCCACTGCAGTAAGGGTCTGCAATGCTGCAAGGAAGATTTACATTGTGCATGGAATGTTGGGAGCTGGCAGCAGTTGCACTTCTGTGCACTCAAATGCTGGGCAGCTTGTCGGGTGCCATGAGTCACCCCCGGCCCTCATGGTGCTGACTCCCACCACCACAGAAATATAAGGCCTTATGGAAATAAAGCAGAATAGAATCCTCACAGCCATAGCTGACACCAGTGATAACGCGTCTGAACCTTGATAAGTAAACTTACAAGGAGACACGTCTAGGCCAATGAACCCTTTGACCACATTTGGGGACTTCCCAGGGCGAGATATCTATTGGCATCACAATCAATAGGTCAATGACTCAATCAATATGCACAATAACTAATCACTCAAGCTAATCAATAACGTTACTATAGATCAATACAGCGAACGCACCATGACCTTTCAGCCATGAATAACTAGCACAAATCTAGTAAGAGTTAGGATATTTATTCCCTATTAGTTACAATCTAATATCATGTTTATTCGTCTCAACAATAGCAAGCACATCAAAACCACGTTAATTTGGCAACTCAAGCAAAACTTAATCAAAGCATAGATCATGAACATTAGAATAAAGTACGACGTTAACATGAATCAACTTTAGCAGAGTTTCATTAGTACATTATTCAACAAAGCAAGAATTCAGTCATTTGTCTATTTGCATCCGATATTAGTGAACTCCTTAACTACCCTCAAATTAGCATCAGCATGTTGGGCTTCATGCAAAACAATTTGGCAACATGAATTTGGAAAACATCTAACTATGGTCTCTATCAAAAGAGCAGTTGGTACCTAGAAAGAAAAGGCAAACAGACAATTACAATTTCATCAGATAGATACCTATCTGAATGAGTCAGGAAACAGCGTCAGTCTTCGTCCTCAGGACATCAGTCGATTCTCCATCAGCCAGAATAGAGTAGGCAAGTCTCAGTAGAGCATAGCAAGAAAAGCTCTTCCCTCATAAGGAGGAGAAGTACATATCAGACTAGGGGGTAGGATGAGGATGGTTTAAAGTATAAAACAGCTAAAAGACAAAGGGGTCATTTTGACCTCGGTGGTCTTTTTTAAAGACCGCCGAGGGACCGCCGTGCGGAAGAACGCCAGTGGTAGCGGTTTGCCGCTCGGCCTATTATGACCGTTGGCAGCTCTCCATCCTTTTACGGACGGAGAACTGCCAACAGCCATACTGGCGGGAGGCGGGGAAGTGGAGGTTGCTCCACCTCCACCGCCACGCCAACAGAACACCGCCCAGCGAATCACGTCCTGTGATTCGCCGTGGCGGTGTTCTGTTGGCGGTGTGGTGTCGGCGGAGCTGCCCCCATGGCTCCCGTTCCCTCCCGGAGGATCGTCGGACAAGGTAAGTCGATTGTCCATGAGGGGGGGGTGAGGGTGTGTTGTGTGGGTGCATGGGGGTGTGCGTGTGTGTATGTAGAGGGGGTGTGTGAGTGCGTGTATGCTTGCGGGGGTGTTGTGTGTATGGGAATGAGTGCGTGTATGTCTGTGGGTATGTCTGTATGGATGTGTGTGTGTATGTTTGAATGTGGGTGTGCGAGTCTGACTGTGTGTGTGGATGTAGGCATGTATGTCGGCATGTGTGCGTGTAAGTGTGTAGGTGGTGCCTGCGTGCGTGTCGTGTGGGTATGGGTGATGTGATGTTGGGGGTCAGGGTGGGGAGGGGGGCCCTGACACCTTTGGGGGTGGCAGGGGTGGTGGGGGTGTAGGGGAGGGAGTCAGGGTGGGGGCGGGGGGTGGGGGAGACACCTATCAGTTCAAACCGCTGGAAATCCACGGCGGTAAGCCGGGTCAAAATACCGCCGGCGGTCTCCAGCCCACCGGTCGTCTCTGCCCTGGTGGGCGGAACAGAGAACCGGTGGATGAGCATGGCGGTAACTGCCATGGTCATAATTCCACAAAGTAAGACCGCCAGCCTGTTGGCGGTCTTACCGCTGGTTCTCCGCCTTCCGCCAGGGTCATAATGACCCCCAAAGTCTCTCAGAATGGCAAAGGGATGATGAAGAAGAAGGGCGAGGAATGACAGAGTAATAGCTCAGTAATGGCTGATTTCTCCTCGGGTCACGCTGTTATATCAAAGCTGTCGAACAAGTCTCTAATTTCCTTATTGGGTAATATTTGGTGCATCGTTATCTCTGTCCAATAATCCGTCACACACCTTACTAGAATTTTCACCTAAGACAGTTCTCATGCTGTTGATTGGCTCCTGTGATTGACGTCTTCATCGGGTGGAATGTCAGGTAAGAAAAGTTACACTTGTCGCTCCAGTCAGTAGTTCCATTGTCTTCTCCTAGTCCAGGCGACCTTGCATCCGTTGCGAATTACACTGTTGCATTCGGCGAGAATGTCTCCTTGAGCAAGTCGGGTCCCATGAGAAAGAATTTACTACGGCTACACACATATCCCTAGCTTCTGGAAATGTACAGCTTCGTGTCCTTCAGGAAAAGCAGCACATTGCACGTTAGAAAACACAGTTGATATGAGACCAGGCAGCTAGGCCCAGACCCTTGCTAACTAAGGCCTAGTAATTAATTTAGCAAAACCCTAATACATAATCCTTAACGCTAATACAAAATCATACATTAGTACATTGTTAATTCATTATTAGTCAGTTTCATTAATCATCGTATACATTGGTGGCCACTCCCTGTGGGCACATTTCAAACGCGTACATTAGTTCTACATTAACACATCTTCTATGCAGTTTCACTACACATTATATTGCAAGCCTTTCATGTTAACATTAATTCTAAAAGTCACACTCCAACAATCCCTCCTCTGATGACTCTTGTCATCACACAAACCTTTTCTTTTTACAATTTCCATCCTAGAATTCTCTCATCTCAATTTCTTCTCTCAACTTTGCCTCTTCTAATTTAGCTCTGAACATTTTCTCCCTTTTCTTTTCTCCCCTCCTCTTACTATTTTTTGCCATTTCTAATTTAATTCTTTTACTAATTTTGCATGACAGCCATAATCCAAATATGCAAGCTATAACAATCAGTATTCCCTGTATTATTTTTGCCAGTATCCCATGCCAAATATTACTAAACCAACTTCCCACTTTAGCAAGTCCCTTTCCAACCTTTTCCCAAGCTCCAGGTTCTTTCAGCTCCTTCAAATCTGTACTATCTCTTGTTAGGTTAGTAAGCATATTTCTAATCTCATTACTATTATCAGGTATGTAAGCACAACAATGACGCTCATTAAGCATTTTACAAACTCCGCCATTTTTCGCTAAAAGAATGTCTAAAGCAAGCCTGTTTTGAAGAGTCATAGCCTTCTCCGCAGCAAGTTTAGTATCCTTCAGGAGTATAGCCCCTGTAAAATTTGACAGCATGTTATCCACAATAGTAGACAACTTTCGAATCTTTATGGAATTCAAGATAACGCCCATTGAAGGAATTATTGTCCCAAATATGTCTCCTACTACACCAGCAGCAGTCTCTCTCCTTTGTCTAGTACGATGTAATTCAGACAATTTCGGAAACCTTTTCAAGACCTCTAATTGATATATCGTTTGGAAAACTATCCCCAAATAACATGTCCCATATCATCCCTTTGGAAGCTGGTAATAAGCATTAAGTCCACAAATATAATAGATCCCAGGGATCGCTGGATCCTGTCCATTTAACATGAATGTCCATTTACTCTGAAACAAAAACACTTGCTTACATTCACTCGTTCCCACAAACACATTATCATAATATGACTTTGGTCGCGTGATGCAAAGATTACCTATGTGTAGTGCATCTAAAGGTAATTTCGCTTGTTCCCTAACCGCACTGTAACTCTCACTACTAATAAAAGCTCACTGCTGCAGGCCTTTTTCTAACCTCCCCTTCAATGCCCTCCTTCTATCTTCCGTGTGACCTAGAAAGCTTTTCTCTACGGATGTAAGCAAACATGTCAGATTATTGCGGTGTGCATAAGATGTACTAATTGTTAATGTTGCTTCAAAGAACCCCTTAACTAATTTTATGCTATAGTATTTAGCTACCCTATTTAAATCCTCTATGATAGGCACATAAGAAAACACAAGATCATGATTCGAATAAAAGTATTGAATCCCTCCCTGGTTATAAAATCATGTTAGTAACAAACTACAGCTTATCCCATATGTTAGAGGCAAACTATGATAGGTAACTCTCTCTTGTACTGAAACAGGGATCTGGGTACACACATAACAATCTTTCACATCCATAGTGTCAACATATTCACTCAGCAAGCGATAGAAAACATTAGTTGATAGTTCCCCTTTCACGTTAGTTCCCCCATGCAAATATCTTGTGTCCTGCTCGAACCTCTCCCAAGCTGTTAGTGTAGCAGCGGTCTCAGGAATTGTAGCATTGTTAGTTTCTCTCTTATCCACCAATGGCATTCCCACAATCAGAACTTTGATGAATATCACACACACGACACCCAAACCAACACCCAAATATTTACAACACCTACTTCCCCTATTATCATCTCTAATGTTAGCCATGATCTGTAAAGAATCAGAAAACAAAGTATTATAAGTTTAAACAACAACCAACAAAGGATGGTTAAAGATAAAGCCCTCTTTTTCTCTCAGCAAGATAAAGCAGCGAAAGTCTTTCTTCAGAAATTATTTACAGCTTTCACATTCACTCCCAGGATCCTTGTCAATTCCAGTTAGCAGCTTGTCAAAATCAGTTTTCAAAAGTCAATTCAGGTTACCAGTGTCACATCCAGTGATTTATCAGTCTCCTTTCTTAGTTTTCTTTGACTCGATTTTCGCATCAACAGAATTTCTGTCTCTGGCTAGACTCAGGTACCAAAGTACTGACCTGGGACTTCTCGATCAAAACAGAACGCCAAGAACTCTTGTTGCCACTCAGCTGGCGCTGCATATGCCCATTCAGGACCTGCGTACCTTCTGTTTGCTACTCTCTTTCTTTTCAACTTGCGATCACCCTGCAACTCTGCTTCACTCAGATCTTCTCTTCTTGTTGTATCTACCTCCTCTTCTATTGCATCTTCAACAACTACCTTTCCCTTAGTCACTTGCAGTTCTGGCCCCTTATCTCCTTTCAGTGTCTCTCTGGTCTTTGATCTTCCTTGTGACAGCTCGTCGCCCTCCTCTGACTCTATGGTGTTTTCTCTTGATGGACCTGCAATTTGTTCAGGAGTAGTCTTCGCCTTCTGGGTCTGTCAGGGGCTCAAATCCTTGTCCGTATCCGTCTGCTTCTGGGAGAACCTCCTTCTGACTCGGTCCTCCTAGTGCCTCAGTTGAGATAGGCTCACTGTCACCCCTCTGGGTCTCTTCTCCTTCGTTTCTTATTGGAGTGACCAAGCTGTCCCCAACAGGCTCTTCTTTTGTCTCATTTCCCCTTTGATTACTCTCCGGCCCTGAGACTTCCTTTTCTGTTGCCGCTACTTTCGACAATTTAATTTCCTCATCAGTTGGGCACGTCACCTTTTTCGTGTGACTGGCATGGATCCAGTTTGGAATTCCCGCACACTTCACAGCAGTAGTAGTCGTTAGTATTACTTGATATGGCCCCTTCCAACGTGGCTCCAAACACGACTTCCTCACGTGTTTCTTGATGACAACCCAGTCTCCAGCTTTCGGGTTGTGACCTGGATCATTTATCGGTGGCAGTGGGGTAGCTTCCACCTGGTGAGAGAAAGAGCAGACCACGTCAGCCAGACCCTTGCAGTAGTCCAACACCATATCATCTGTGATATTCACAAGAGCATTTGCAGGCACTGTGGGCAGTCTCATAGCTCGGCCCCTGAAAATTTCATGAGGAGACAGTCCAGTTTTCTTGTTGGCCATGTTTCTCATTGACATTAGCACCAAGGGCAATGCATCAGGCCATTTCAAATTTGTAGCTGCACACATTTTTGGCATTCTCGACTTCAGGGTACCATTCATCTGCTCCACTAATCCTGAGGCTTCAGGGCGGTAACTACAATGCAACTTCTGTTCAATGTTCAGTGCTGCACACAAGAGCTTAACCACCTCGTTGTTGAAGTGACTTCCCCTATCTGATTCTAAAGAGATCGGGAATCCGAAACGTGGTATCAATTCTCTAAGCAGCAGCTTCGCTACTGTGAGACTGTCATTCCTGAGTGTAGGGTATGCTTCGATCCAGCGCCTAAAAGTACACACAATCACCAACACGTATCTCAAACCTCCACACACAGGCATCTCAATAAAGTCCAATTGCATTCTGCTAAATGGACCTCCTGCTCTCCCAATGTGGCTCAAATTCACCACTACCCCTTTCCCTGCATTCATCTGCTGACGGATGATGCATCTGTGGCAAATCACCTCTGCGGCTTGCCTGAACTTTGGGTTAAACCAGTCAATCTTGAACAACCTGATCATGGCATCTCTCCCAATATGTGCTTGCCCATGGTAAAACCTTGCAAACTGTGACAGAAGACTGTTTGGCAAAACCATTTTCCCTTCATCTGAAACCCACAAATCATCTGGTCTTTGAACACATTGCATCCTAACCCAAGAACGCTTCTCATCTTTGCTGGCACGTCCCTGCAACAATTTCAATTCTTCCAACGTGTCAACCACCCTTAATGCGTAACCTGTGCATGTCTCATTTTCTGTTTCGGGTAACAATTCCCACTGATCCTTGAACGATATACAGTTCAATGCACAAAACCTTGCGACTTGATCTGCATATCCATTTCCCATTGAAACAAAGTCTTGCGATTTCAAATGGGCGCTGCATTTTACCACTGCAATTTCATGAGGTAACTGAATCACTTGCAACAACTCCTTAATTCTTTCACCATTTTTCACTGGAGAACCAGAAAGGAAACTCCTCTGTGACCATAGTTGGCCAAAATCATGAACAATTCCAAATCTGTATCTACTATCAGTGTTGATAGTTACTCTTAATTCAGCAGCAGTGTGGTAAGCTCTGGTAAGAGCAACCAATTCTGCCACTTGAGCAGAATATACTCTTTCAAGCCAAGATGCTTCCAGGATACCAGTGATTGTACATTCAGCGTATCCAGCTCTCAGTACTCCTACTGAGTCTCTCAAACATGAGCCATCAACAAAGATAATTTTGTCATTTTCTTCCAATTGGGTATCTTTAATATCAGGCCTCGGTTTGGTGCACATTTCTGTTACCTCAAGACAATCATGTTCTACATCATCACCATCCTCAACTTCTGGAAGCAAAGTTGCCAGGTTCAGCACCGTACATCTTTTCAACGTTACATTTGGCGACCCCAATATGATAGTTTCATATTTCGTCAGTCTTGCATTTGTCATGTGCTGCATTTTGGTACGGGTTAACAAGATCTCAACTGAGTGTGGGACCATAACTGTGAAAGATGTCCCATCACTATGCCTTCACATTGTGAGAGTCTTTGACCAACTGCTGCTACTGCACGTAGACAACCCGGTAAGACTGCTGCGACTGGGTCGAAAGTAGCTGAAAAATATGCTACTGGTCGGATTACACCTCCATGGTTCTGTGTCCAGGACAGACAAAGAACATGCATCATGTTCATGACAAAACAGAACAAAAGGCTTTGTGCAATCAGGCATACCTAAAGCTGGAGCCCTGCACATACACTCCCTCAGCTCAGTAAACACCTTCATTTCTTTCTCTGTCAGTGTTAGGACATCTGGGCCATCCTTAGCCATAAGTCTCACCATTTGCTTGGAGATGACTGAGAAATTCGGGATCCACTGGCAACGGTACCCCACTATTCCCAGGAACATCCTAACGTCTCTCTGTGTCGTTGGGGGATTCATCTGCAATAAGGTAGTCACTCTTTCCCTGGAAAACTTCCTCGACCCTTTCTCAATTAGATGACCTAAGTATTTCACCTCTTTCTGACAATACTGCAGCTTCTTTGGAGACACCTTATGCCCATTCTTTCCCAAGTGGTTCAGCAAGGCAATCGAATCATATTTGCAGTCATCTCTTGTTTTGGACGCAATCAACAAATCATCAATGTACTGCACTAGAGTCAATTGGAAAGGCAATTCCAATGACTCCAAATTTTTCTTCAGTATCTGATTGAAGATGGAAGGTGATTCCAAAAACCCTTGAGGGATTCGACACCAACTGTAGACCTTGTCCAAGAATTTGAAACTAAAAAGAAATTGGCTGTCCTCATGAAGAGGCACAGAAAAGAACGTTTGGGATAAATCTACTACTGTGAACCACTCTGCATCGCATGGAACCTGGAACATAATCACAGCTGGATTTGGCACTACTGGGCAACATTTCACCACTATGTTATTAATTTTCCTCAAGTCTTGAACAATTCGAACTTTCCCACAAGGCTTTCTCAGTCCCATTATCGGTAAATTACATGGACTGCTCATCACTTCTTTCAAAACTCCTTGCTTCACAAAGTCCGCAATTAACTGCGCTACCTGTATAAGGACATCTTGCGCCATGTGGTACTGCGGTACCTGGGGGAACACAGCGTTCGGCTTCACACTAACTTTAACTGGTTCTACTCCTTTTATCAGTCCCAATTCTTTTCCTGTCAAGTCCCACACTTTCTCTCTGTTTTCCCCTGCAAATCTGCTGGCAGATCAGTCACTGTGAACATTGGGAAGAAGTTAATCCGAGGATACTCCTCATCTGTCGTCTCTGTCTCAGGCTCGGAAATCTGACCGTTATCCCCTTCATTGTCACTGTTTATCTGCACCTCAATTCCATCATTGGAACAGGTGATAGAACATCTTGTCTTGCACAGTAAGTCTCTACCCAGTAGGGACACGGGACTTGAATCGCAAACTAAAAACCTATGCAACCCCTGGAAAGTACCAATCTCAACCTGAACCGGATCTGTGATTGGGTTAGTCAAGAGTTGATTCGCCACTCCTACTACCTTGACTGTACGTCCCGAAAGGGGCAATTTCGGAACTTCTGCACTTCTGACTGTAGGGCGTGTAGCTCCTGTTTCAACCAAGAATGAAACCTTGTGACCCATTACTTTCCCTTGCACATAGGGCCCTCTCTGATCTACTTCTAAGGACGCTGCAAGCCTACACTCTTCACCATCTGAGCTCTCATCTGGCCATTCATTGTTTATTCCATTCTCACCACGCAATGGGAACTGTTGTACTGCGTTATTTTGACTCATTCCTTGACTTGTGACCTGTTTAGGAAGCATCACCTGTTGCTGTCCCATTGGTGCTAAGGGCAACTGCATTTGCTGTCTAGGTACCAAAGGAACCTGCTGTTGCATTTGCTGCATCTGCACCGGTTGTACACGTGGCATCTGCGCTTGTTGCACGGGTTGAAGACCTTGCATCTGAACCATGCTATTCTGAAAGTTCGGATTAGGACCTCTCATCCTTGGTCCTTTAAGATTTTGGAATGCATTGACATCATTGCTTTGTTGAACGACACCCTCCTGCACCATTATCGGGCAATCCCGCTTCCAGTGTCCAACGCCCCCGCAAGCATGACAAGGTAACACCTTCTTCATCCCCTGCACATCATTTTGAACTACCACGGTATTCAGGTCTGGACCACGGTTCACAAAACCTCCTCGACCTCTGCCTCTCACTTGCGCCTGAAACATCCTGTTTCCTTGCAGCTGTTGCACCATCTGCTGTAAACCATTTCCCTGCATCCCTGCTTGTGCTGCCTTAATTTGCATTACCATCACTTTCTCTTTTAACTTTCTCTGCTTCAACTCAATTTCGTCACTACAGTATTTCGCATACTGCAACACCTCGTCAACTGGCTTTGCTTGCCAACAGTTCAAATGATTCTTAATCATCTGGCTAATCTCGGGTCTCAGTCCTTCAACAAACCTGAACACAAGGTGATTCATGTCCTTCGCCTCTATGGCCTCTGTACCACTGTTGTGCTTCAACGCTTTCAACAACCTCTCATATTAGGCATGTATTGACTCTTTGGCCTCATACTCCGTTCGATCAATCTTTTGTCAATCAATATTTTGCGGTGACACCTTCTGCTTCAAGAACTCAATCACCTTATAGTAGTACCTCATCACCTCAGGAGACGGCGCTCCTGTGACTCTACCTCTTGCTGGTTCCGCGGGTGGCCAATCCACACTCCTCTTCCACTCAAGCCATAAATCAGCTGGAACTATAATCTCAAAAAGAGTATTCAGGTCTTCCCAAAGACACTTCACAAGCTTCACAAACCTATCTGTCTGCTGGTACCACTCTATTGGCTTCTCCCTCAGCCTGGGAAAGTCATTTGTGAATGACAGAATGTCACCTCTAGACCATGGTACATGGACAAGAACCCCTCTTGCCATCTCTCTCATTGGTAACATCTTTATTGTACCGGTATCCGGCCCTGGTTTCACCTGCTGTTGCTCCGGGCAGTCACTTTTCCTTTTATCTCTTTTCTTTGCTCATCTGCCTTCCCACTTCTCTAAGGCTCCCCAAACTTGTGCACTCTGCAGTATTTCTTTAAGGTATGCCTTCATCCCAGTAGACCCTGTCGGGTACATAGCGCGCTTTATAAATTCACTGATTGATTGATTGATTGATTCAAAATCCTTAGGCTCAATATCTAACCTATAACTCCATTCAGATGTTTAGTATTATCTAAGTCTATGCCGTATTTATCTGCCAGGTTTGCCAACTTCTGGTGCACCTTGCTCACTTCTTTAGTTATCTTTGGGCACAGACACCTCAACTCTGCTTCAGTCTATGACTCTCACCTGTTCACTCCCATGCTCCCTTCAACTAGTTCCTTTGCCTCCATGCCCAACCTCACAAAATTCAGGTACTCTTCTCTTTCCGACCGCTCTGCTGTCGCAGGAGTAGTCTGTGGTGAATTTAACTTATCTAACCATTCATTCAATTGTTGCGCAGTTAAACCTTGCAGGAGATATTTCCAGCCTGCATTATCGGAGTCTGCGGTATATTCGCACTTGAGATCTGCGGAGTCAGCAGTCCCAAACCTGATTGTCTCATGGTATCTGGAGGAACCTCAATCCGACTGAAGTCTAACAAAGATCTAGGTCTCTCTATTGTCTGTTCCACTGGAGTCATCCCTTGAGAGCTCCCTACGAACCCTCCTCTTGTCATTTCTGGGGTCATTACTCCCTGATCACATACACCAGACTTCGCCTGTGCATACAATGGTAGTGGTGGACCAACTGTAATAGGCAAGGATATGGCGGCTGGCATCTGCCTGCTTCCCAAAACCTGTGGAGCATTAGCTCCGATGTTCTGATTCATTATCGGTGCTGTGGCTGACTGTGGTCCCGTGACCGAAGTGTAATTTGGAACCATCTGTTGCTGTGCCTGAGGCAGTAAAAATGGAGTTGGCTCAGTCTGTATTAGCTTTACTCTCGTATATGCCAGATCTGACGGCACCATCAATTTCGTAGTAGTCTCTAGTACTGGGACATCAGGGTAGAGCCTCTGAACCTGTGGTGGCTGCAGCTGTGTCTGCATCTCTGGAGCAGTAGACACACTGACACTGTTCTGTATCGGAACTGGTGTCGTAACAGTATTAACCTGTACCGTGTTTAATGTCCCCTGGTTCTGCGTTGAATTTATAGGACCTGCACTAGTACTTGGTCTATTATCATCTCAGGCGTATGGCGGTGGTCGGTCATGTAGTAACTGATTAAGGAACTCATCATCATCTGAGTCATCTGCCTCTGCCCAGGACTTCTTAGTCTCCTTCTCTTTGCTAGAACCCTTATTCGTCTTACAAGTGGCTTTCCCTCCTTGGGTTCCGCCTTCTTGAGTTATTGTTGGAAACATCCTTACTCCCTTTACTATTTCTCTTCTCCAAACCCTCTGTGCGCTATCCCACCTAGCTTCCGCTAGTGTCTTTTCTGCTTTCCACATTCTCCTCTCAAATTTCTGTTGCTGTTGTCGTATTGCCATCAGTTCCCAAATTGCTAGTGCCTCAAACTGTGCTGGCCTCGGAGGTGGCTTTTGCTCATTTAACACCCTCTGCAAATTTTCCCAAATTCTAATATTGAATGTTCCGTGCTCCGGAAATGACAAACACCCTTCTTTTTCTGTCATTTTGCACCATTGCTTTAGCCAAAGACATGGCGCGACTCCCCTCTGCTCCATTATGGCATAAGCCTGTGTGTCCTCTGGCGGTGTAGGCTCCCCTACACTCACGGTAATGTTCACATCTCCCCTCAAAGCGCTCTTCAGAGCCTTAAAAAACATAATTTCTACATCTTTTATTATCTGACAATCGAATCAGGAAGTGACTTTAATTCCCAGGACTCTCTTCACCCACCTTCTCAACCAATTGCCTCTCACAGACGGCTGCCAATCCATGTGCGGCCCTCTTCACTAACTGACCTATCCCAGCGCGGCTCCAATGACGACACACTCCCACACACTGCGGCTGACAAAGTCTTGCGGCTTGTCTTACTCACTCTCAATTCACACAAAAACTACTGCAATGTATTGCGAGCGGTAACAAAACTCAAATTTGCCGGTTTAGTACAGGGAAAGGGTAATACAATTGCTTCAGAACTTTACAGAGATTTTGCTTAGCCTCGGCCGCTACTCTCTCCTTCTCAGGACCCGCAAATTCTACTCTTGACTTGTCAATGGGTTGTCATAGTGCACTTTAGAACTCACTAAATCTCCATCGAAGTTTTCATTCACTCACTTTGACTCAAACTCGACTCGTCAACCACGCCCGATTGACATATTAAACCGTCAAATTACAACATCAACCATCAGTATACTCCGGAGTCTTAGACCACGCAGGGTCTGTACATCACCAACAACCACGTGGACAATTTTGAGCACAAAGTGCCACACTCACATGACGTTCGCTGACTTCCCTACTCTCATACTGCGGAGTACGCACACTCCTACTAAAATATTATCTGGCCTAAAATTCTAACAAACCTCACAATTCAGGTGCGGTATGCATAAGCTGTGCAAGCGCAAACCCTACATCATTCACACTATCACTAGAACACCGAGAACATACCCAACTCACTTCAGCAAGCTCTGAGATTCCGGGAAAGTAATTCGGGACTTAGGGGCACATCATCTCTCCAATTTGCATTATTTCAAAACCTATTTTCAAACAGTGGTCCCTCGTCCTAGGGCCCCAAATGGCCGAAACCATCCTCTGCTACCAGAACTGATAATGCGTCTGAACCTTAATAAGTAAAGTTACAAGGAGACACCTCTAGGCCAACGAACCCTTTGACCAGGTTTGGGGACTTCCCATGGGGAGACATCTTTTAGCATCACAATCAATAGGCCAATGACTCAATCAATATGCACAATAACTAATCACTCAAGCTAACCAATAACGTTAATATAGATCAATACAGCGAACGCACCATGACCTTTCAGCCATGAATAACCACAACAAATCTAGTAAGAGTTAGGATATTTATTCCCTATTAGTTACAATCTAATATCATGTTTATTCGTCTCAACAATAGCAAGCACATCAAAACCACTATAATTTGGCAATTCGAGCAAAACTTAATCAAAGCATAGATCATGACCATTAGAATAAAGCACGACGTTAACATGAATCAACTTTAGCAGAGTATCATTAGTACATTATTCAACAAAGCAAGAATTCAGCCATTTGTCTATTTGCATCCGATATTAGTGAACTCCTTAACTACCCTCGAATTAGCATCAGCATGTTGGGCTTCATGCAAAACAATTTGGCAACATGAATTTGGAAAACATCTAACTTTGGTCTTTATCAAAAGAGCAGTTGGTACCTAGAAAGAAAAGGCAAACAGACAATTACAATTTCATCAGATAGATACCTATCTGAATAAGTCAGC
This sequence comes from Pleurodeles waltl, assembly GCF_031143425.1. Lineage (NCBI taxonomy): Eukaryota > Metazoa > Chordata > Amphibia > Caudata > Salamandridae > Pleurodeles > Pleurodeles waltl. Next base: position 630,973,592 of record NC_090444.1, on the reverse strand, counting down.
AAACAGCGTCAGTCTTCGTCTTCAGGACATCGGTCGATTCGCCATCAGCCAGGATAGAGTAGGCAAGTCTCAGTAGAGCACAGCAAGAAAAGCTCTTCCCTCATAAGGAGGAGAAGTGCATATCAGACAAGGGGGTAGGAGAGGATGGTTTAAAGTATAAAACAGCTAAAAGACAAAGGGGGTCATTCTGACCCTGGCGGTCTTGGACCGCCAGGGCAAGAATGACGGAAGCACCGCCAACAGGCTGGCGGTGCTTCATTCACTATTCTGACCGCGGCGGTAAAGCCGCGGTCGCACCGCCGGGGCCGGCGGTTTCCCGCCGATTTTATCCGCCGGGGGAATGGCAGACAGTGAAAAGCGCGACGGGTGCAACTGCACCCGTCGCACGGCCGCAACACCGCCGGCTCCATTAGGAGCCGGCTCCTGTGTTGCGGCCTCATTCCCGCTGGGCCGGCGGGCGCTAACATGGTTAGCGCCCGCCGGCCCAGCGGGAATGTTGGAATGGGGGCTGCGATATTGCGGCCGCATGGCGGGCGGCGGCAGCCGCCCGCCAAGGTTGGAATCACCCCCAAAGTCTCTCAGAATGGCAAAGGGATGATGAAGAAGAAAGGCGAGGAATGACAGAGTAATAGCTCAGTAATGGCTGATTTCTCCTCCGGTCACGCCGTTATATCAAAGCTGTCGAACAAGTCTCTAATTTCCCATTGGGCAATATTTGGTGCATCGTTATCTCTGTCCAATAATCCGTCACACACCTTACTAGAATTTTCACCTAAGACAGTTCTCATGCAGTTGATTGGCTCCTGTGATTGACGTCTTCATCAGGTGGAATGTCAGGTATGAAAAGTTACACTTGTCGCTCCAGTCAGTAGTTCCATTGTCTTCTTCTAGTCCAGGCGACCTTGCACCTGTTGCAAATTACACTGTTGCATTCGGTGAGAATGTCTCCTTGAGCAAGTAGGGTCCCATGAGAAAGAATTTACTATGGCTACACACATATCTCTAGCTTCTGGAAAAGTACAGCTTCCTGTCCTTCAGGAAAAGCAGCACATTGCATGTTAGAAAACACAGTTAATATGAGACCAGGCAGCTACGCCCAGACCCTTGCTAACTAAGGCCTAATAATTAATTTAGCAAAACCCTAATACATAATCCTTAATGATAATACAAAATCGTGCATTAGTACATTGTTAATTCATTATTAGTCAGTTTCATTGATCATCGTATACATTGATGGCCACTCCCCGTGGGCACATTTTCAAAGGCGTACATTAGTTCTACATTAACACATCATCTATGCAGTTTCACTACACATTATATTGCAAGCCTTTCATGTTAATATTAATTCTAAAAGTCACACTCCAACACCAGGCAGGATCTGGGCGACAGGGTGGCGGGTGTACTGAGTGTGCTGAGTGACAACCACTATAAACTTTCTGAAAGGGTCACACAAACTAAAACTCAGCAGGAGATTTGTTAGCTCTGCAGATCCTCTGTGGTGTGAAATATATAAAAAAAAATTGCAATAATTGCTCAACAATTATTGAGCGGATTTACAACATGACACAAGAAGCAGTCTTTCAGGGCTAGGTTCTATTTTTCTGCCAAATTTGGTTCTGTTCTGCAATTTGGGCCGCAGCATTGTCTACAGTTCCTCTGGAAAAATTTATGGGGAAAATGCAAAATAGGACACTCCCTTTATCTGGGCCCCTGCTTTACTGATCTCCTTGGACCATTCCATGCGCAAAATTGTAAAAAATCAGCACTCTGGAAAGTTTTGTGGAGATTCACCAAATAGTGGCAAAGTTATCAGCAACATAAAAAAGACACTTCCAAAGGAAATGCGATCCTCATTCTAACTACCAGTGGTGACTGCCAATGGTCAATATATGTATACACACACACGGACATATATATATATATATATATATGCCCCAAAGTTTCCAAATATATAGATGCCGCGGGATCCCGGGAGAGTTCTGCAGGACAGAGAAACGTTATAAAGGCGATGTTTGTCCAGAAACACTGAGAGGATCATAATAAACTGTTCCAGATAGAAAATATATTGGCACAAACTTTAATAAAAAATAATTATTTCTTAGTAAACCCAACCTTTTAGGTGTTATGGAAATTTCAGGATACTACCGCGGGAACCGGAACAGGAAGTAAAACCCAATCGGAGTTCCCATAGGGGCTTGCCATAAGCTATGGGATTCTTAATTATTTGTTAATTGTGGTGTTGCTTGGTTGCACTGTTACCCAGAGGGATTCACACATTTTCTGTGAGGTTTGCCATTGCTATAATGAAACACTAAAATTGAAGTGAGTCATTGCGACTAGACAAATAGAAAGGTTTATTACAGCCAAGTCACAAAGCGTCCCATATCATTCCGTATTTGCCGGTTGTGTAGATACACCTTTTCAGCGTTGCCTCCTTTTAACATCCCTCATTTTTTCGAATGGAAACCATAGCGTTAATTATGGAACATATAAAGTGGGAAGAGAAGTATTCATGCCACCTTCACCGTAATTGACACGCAACTGTGTTATACTCATTTGTAAAATAATACATTAACAAGAAAGAGAAAAACTAGCACAAGCTATTTTTGTTGTATAAAAACAGGTCATTCACAAAGAAATACAGAGGTGAGAATCCACTCTGAATTGTTCTGTTTCCATGAAGCTGAAAAAATGCTTTCAATTTAGCTGGGACTACCTTCAAGCCCAAAATGATTAATCCTATGTATCTTTGAAATGTTCAACAATATTGTTCATTAATCTGTAACACTAGTACTTCACTGTTTTTCTCATGTTGTGCATATGTAAATAGCCTCCTTTTTGCAAGCACAAATGCTTCTGGTTGGGATCTCACAGTCTATTTGCTTTTCCCGTGCTCACATGATATTTTAAAAGGGGGGTAAAAAGAAATGAGGGTACAAAGATAACCTTTGAACCTGTCCTGCCTCAGGTGGATGAAGTCATAGTTGCCTGTGGCAGACACACTCCCTTTCCTTCAGGAATACTTGGGTTTATGCAAGATATATTAGGATGGTTCATGTTTATTTATTTATTTGGTTTTATATAGCGTCACATACAGTGGAAGTTTCTTTATTGGGGGTGGGGTCATCCCCCCCTGTTTATTTGCCCTATTTCGGTCACTGATTTTATTGTGTGCCATTTCTTTTTAGCCACAGTGCGTGGCCTGGCCCAGGGAAAGTTTGCCTCACAGAAGAGTAAGCTGGGAGGGGGCCTGGGACTGAGAGCTTGTTTAAGAGAGATTGACAAGTCAGTGTGCTGGGCCTCTTTGGGGTGAAGTGCACGTCAGGTTAGATGGGTGGCTTGCTCCGACCTGACTGACATGCACGCTTAAACTCTCACCTACCTGCATGATGTAGGGAGTCTGGGGGACTTCTGTCACAGCCCCCAAGTCGCCTTTGGAGCGTTGGCAGCACCTGACCGAGCTAACCGTCACGCTGCGCTCATGCTGTTTCCTATCCTAAACAGCAAGGGATCAGCATGAAGGACGAGCTCGGAGCTGCTGCTCTGACTGGATGATCATCTGGGATGTGCCCAGGAACTTTATTAACTTCAAAGAGCTCTACCATGTCACAGGAAGATGTCAGCTAACAACTCGGCATGGCCCTACTTTGTTCCCCCAGTCAGGCAGGCACCAATCCCAGTGGGAGAGGGGCATCCCACAGAACTGTTTAAGAATTACCACAGAAGAGAGTTTGCTGTTTTCCCTGGGTACACCTCTGGGTTGGGCACACAGGCTTTGCACAAGAAGAGAAGGGTTTCAGCATCTTGCATTTAGGTAGAGAGTGTGTGAGAAAAGGCCTATTTTGTCATGGTTAGCCCCCACCTTTTGCCTGGTATTCAATGTAGTCTCAAAGTTGTCACTGCCCAGGGCCCCTGCTAACCAGGTTGGCCAGATCTCTTTCTCTAAAACTGTTGTGATGCATCAGCACAATTGGCAACACCTTTAGCAGTCGCTATAAGCCCCTAGTAAATGGCACTTAGGTACCCAGGGCATGTGGTGATAAGGGTAGCACAGAAAGTGCCACCCTCAAGGGCCATGCATCTAGAAGCACCCAGCACTGCCATTGCAGGCTGAGTGTTCTGATGCAATCCTAAAAGACAAACTTGACATGGCACACATCCTGTGTACTCTGTCCACTACACACGGCATTCACTTCTAGGTAAGTCACCCCTCTGTCAGGCCTTCCAGCCCCAAGGCAGGGTGCACTAGATTGTATGTGTGGGCATAGATGCATGAGCAATATGCCCCTACTTTGTCCATGCCAAGCCTGGGACATAGTAAGTGAACAGTGCAGCCACTTTAACACATATGCTGGGCACTAGTCAGTACTAGTTTCACAGCTACATGATGGCTAGCCTGAACCCTGGGTTATTTGGTACCAAACAACGCAGAAAGATAAATCCAAACTGGTACTAGTATTGGATTTATTATAAAATGTTTCCATGGGTCACCATAGAGTTGCTAACTACCCTGGCATGGTTGCTGGCCAGTCACAACCAGCCTGCCACCAGCAGAAAAGATTCTGGAACCCTGGAGTGAGAGATCCTGCTCTCTGAGTCTCAGAACAAAGACCTTCCTGGGTGTAGGTGCAAACACATCCTCCCTCAGGAATTTGCACTGCCACGCTAGTGAGCTTCAAAGGACTTACCACCCTTGAAACTCAACATCCAAGCCTGCTGCTGGCAGCAGATGGCTGCCCCATTGCAAACCCTCACTTTTGGAGGGAGCAAAGGTGGGAAAACCACACAAAAGACAGGCGGAGTCAGCCCCGACTTGCACCACCCCTACGGAATTGGTCACTTACTGGGTGTAGCCACCCTAAGGTAGATAACCCATTGGTCACTACTAGATACTCCCCTAAACACCTACTAAATGCAGCATTTAGCAGGCATCTCTATACCTGAAATGTGAGGAAAAAGTAATTTTTGGCACATTTTGAGGTTTGCAAAGGATTCTGGGTAACAGAACCTGGCGAGAGCTCCATAAGTCACCCCATCCTGGATTACCCTAGGAGTCTAGTTCTTTAAAAATGCAGTGGTTTGGTAGGTTTCTCTAAGTGCCGGTTGAGCTAGAGGTCAAAATCCACAGCGGGCACTTTGCAAAAAACAGGTCAGTGTTCTTTTGGAAAATGTGATGTGTCCATGTTGCGTTGTGGAGCATTTCCTGTCATGGGCACTAGGCCTACACACACAAGTGATGTACCATTTTTATCGGGAGACTTGGGGGAATGCTGGATTGAAGGAAATTTGGGGCTCCTCTCAGATTCCAGAACTTTCTACCACCAAAATGTGAGGAAAAAGTGTTTTTTTGCCAGAGTTTGAAGTTTGCAAAGGAATCTGGATAACAGAATCTGGTGGGAGCTTCACAAGTCACCCCATTCCGAATTCCCCTAGGTGGCTAGTTTTCAGAAATGTATAGGTTTGCTATGTTTCCCTAGGTGCCGGCTGAGCTAGAAACCAAAATCCACAGCTAGGCACTTTGCAAAAACCAGGTCAGTTCTCTTTCGGAAAATGTGATGTGTCCATGTTGTGTTTTGGGGTATTTCCTGTCATGGGCACTAGGCCTACACACACAAGTGATGTACAACTTTTATCAGGAGACTTGTGGGAATGCTGGGTGGAAGGAAATTTGTGGCTCCTCTCAGATTCCAGAACTTTCTATCACTGAAATGTGAGGAAAAAGTATTTTTTGCCAAATTCTGAGGTTTGCAAAGGATTCTGGGTAACAGAACCTGGTGAAAGCTCCACAAGTCATCCCATTCTGGATTCCCCTAGGTGTCTAGTTTTAAAAAATGCATAGGTTTGGTAGGTTTCCCTAGGTGCCGGCCGAGCTAGAGGCAAAAAATCCACAGCTAGGCACTTTGCAAAAAACAGGTAAGTTTTCTTTTGGAAAATGTGATGCATCCATGTTGTGTTTTGGGGTATTTCCTGTCGCAGGCACTAGGCTTACATACACAAGTGATGTACAATTTTTTTCGGGAGACCTGGGGGAATGCTGGGTGGAAGGAAATGTGTAGCTCTTCTCAGATTCCAGAACTTCTATCACTGAAATGTGAGTAAAAAGTATTTTTGGGCAAATTTGGAGGTTTGAAAAGGATTCTGGGTAACAGAACCTGGTGAGAGCTCCACAAGTCACCCCATCCTGGATTCCCATAGGAGTCTAGTTTAAAAAAAAAATGCACAGGTTTGGTAGATTTCCCTAGGTGCCGGCCGAGCTAGAGGTCAAAATCCGCAGCTAGGCACTTTGCAAAAAACAGGTCAGTTTTCTTTTGGAAAACGTAATGTGTCCATGTTGTGTAATGGGGCATTTACTGTCGCGGGTACTAGGCCTACACACACAAATGAGGTACCATTTGTATCAGGAGACTTGGGGGAATGCTGGGTGGAAGGAAATTTGTGGCTCCTCTCAGATTCCAGAACTTTCTATCAATGAAATGTGAGGAAAAACTGTTCTTTTTTGCCAACTTTTAAGGTTTGCGAAGGATTCTGGGTAACAGAACCTGGTGAGAGCCCCACAAGTCACCCGATTCCAAATTCCCTTAGGTGTCTAGTTTTCATAAATGTATAGGTTTCCCAGGTTTCCCTAGGTGCCGGCTGAGCAAGAGGCCAAAATCCACAGCGGGGGTCTTTGCAAACAACAGGTCAGTTTTCTTTCGGAAAATGTGATGTGTCCATTTTGCGCTTTGGGGCATTTCCTGTCGCGGGCACTAGGACTACACACACAAGTGATGTACCATTTTTATCGGGAGACTTGGGGAAATGCTGGGTGGAAGGAAATGTGTGGCTCCTCTCAGATTCCAGAACTTTCCATCACTGAAATGTGAGGAAAAAGCTTTTTTTTGCCAAATTTAGAGCTTTGCAAAGGTTTCTGGGACAGAACCTGGTGAGAGCTCCACCCGTCACCCCATCCTGGATTTCCTCTTTGTCTAGTTTTCAAAAATGCACAGGTTTGGTAGGTTTCCCTAGGTGCCGGCTGAGCTGGAGGCCAAAATCTGCAGTAGGACACTTTGCAAAAACAGGTCACATTTCAAGGTAAAAATGTGATGTTTCCTGTTGCGGGCACTATGCCTACCCACACAAGAGAGGTACCATTTTTATCGGGAGACATGGGGGAACACAGAATAGAAAAAGCAGTGTTGCTGCCAATTGTTTTTGTCTATATTTTCTCTTTCCAAATATAAGACAGTGTGCAATAAAGCAGTGTATTTGAGAGATGCCCTGTAATTCATATGTTAGTATGGGGACCCCTGAATTCAGAGATGTGCAAATACCCACTGCTTTTCTATACCTTATCTTGTGCCCATTTTGGAAATTTAAAAGTTTCCTTGATACCTATTTTTCACTCTTTAAATTTCGCCAAATGATTTGATGTATTCCTGCTATACAATGAAAACCCATTGCAAGGTGCAGCTAATTTATTGGCTCTGGGTACCTATGGTTCTTGATGAACCTATAAGCCCTATATATCCCCGCAGTCAGCACATTCCAGCAGACATAATAGGTATTGCTTTTGAAAATCTGACATCACAGGAAAAAGTTACAGAGTAAAACGTGGAGAGAAATGGCTGTTTTTTCACATGAATTCCAATATTTTTTAATTCAGCTGTTATTTTCTCTAGGAAAACCTTGTAGGATCTCCACAAATGACCCCTTTTGGAATTCAGAATTGTGTTTACTTTTCAGAAATGTTTAGCTGTCCTGATCCAGTATTGGTTTCACACCCATTTCTGTCACTAACTGGAAGGAGGGTAAAAGCACAAAAAATAATAAAAATGGGGTATGTCCCAGTAAAATGCCAAAATTGTGTTGAAAAATGTGATTTTCTGACTCAGGTCTGCATGTTCCTGAAATCTGGGAAGTAGGGAATTTTAGCACTGCAAAGCCTTTGTTGATGCCATTTTCAGAGATAACACCACATGCTTTCATCTGCAGCCCTTTTTTCCAATTTTTCGGAAAAAAAACTAAATTTTTGCTGTATTCTGGCTATTTTCTTAATCTCCTCCAGGGGAACCCACAATCTCTGGGGACCTTTAGAATCCCTAGGATATTGGAAAAAAAGGATGCCAAGTTAGTGTGGTTCGCTTATGTGGGCAAAAAGTTATGAAGGCCTAAGCGCAAACTACCCAAAATAACCAAAAAAGGGCTCAGCACTTGGGGGGAGAGGGGGGAAAGGCCCAGCAGCTAACGTTTAAATGTTTTAAAAACATAGATTGTCCTTTGAAGCAATTTAGATTTTTTTAAACACTTTTTATAGTAATTTATAGGGTCATAGTGGGTTCTTGGGATTGTAGGGGGTAGGGTGGGAAGCTAATTAGGTAATAATTCACCATGAATTATTTAATATATTGCATTTAAATATATGATTGATATTTACCATGTAATTTATTAAATGCTTCTTTATGTTTGCTTGTGTTTTCCCTGTGGGCTGCTAGGTGTGTAGCATTGTAGGGAGAGATGGTAATTTAGTAATAATTATTTAACAATTTCTTATTAATTGTTAATTCATTCTTTAATTGACTTATAATTCTGTGAAATATTCATTTTCATTTTATTTAGTTGCGGGATGCTAGGTTTATAGGGTGGTTGGGTGGGAATTTATTGAAGTATTCCTAGATTAACAAAAGTCAGGTGGGGCCCTGAGGAGGAACCACAGAGAATTTTCCAATAAGGCGTGGTGTACGGAAAGGGTGTGTTCTTGCTCCCATTCTGTTCTTCCTATTCGTCAATAATTATACCTCTTACCTGATGAATTGAACAAATGATGCTCCCACGATAGCTGGCTCCAAAGCATCATGTCTGCCATTTGCAGAGGACACACTTCCTTTGTCCAAAACTGCTGCAGGCCTTAACATGCTTTTGAAGAGGTTCAATCAATTGTACACGTACTATGGCCTTGAGGTAAATAAATCCAAAATGAAATACATGGTATTTACACACAGAAAGAAAGTTAAAGGGAATATGACTCTAGACGGATCAAAAGTGGACAGTGTTTCAGAAGTTCATTATTTAGGGGTGAGATTGTCAGATTCTAATCGTTGGTCAGATAGTGAGGAATACCCTGTCCATTAAGCATAAAGCTGGGTCTATTGTCATATTTGCAGGTAGAGCCTCTTCTTACCCTATATCACCTGATCTGGAAATATACAGGACTCAGGCATATAGTGCTAGTCTCTTTGGTTGCGAACAATGGGGTATAATCTCGACATGCTAAACAAAGGTGAGAAGTATTTTCTAAGAGCTTTACTGAAGCTACCTAAAAGTACTCCACTTCTTGCCCTGAGGTTTGATCTAAACATAAGACTGATTTCAGATATAGCACATCTTAAAACTATTTTATTTTAGGCAAGTGTATGGTGTGCTGAGCAACTTATCCCCTATAGAGAGTGGCTCACTGAAATTTTAGCCCACCAATCGGCCCCTAGGATACTGTAGGTAGTTCATGTTAAATCTTAGGTGGTTTAGCTAGGATTGTCTAATCTTTGGCTTCATCATCATCATCATCATCAAACAGACTTTATTCGGCTTTCAACAGGCCATAAAAGTAACAAGTAATAGTACATTAATAAATATGTATAAGAAAAATTATAAATAAATAGGGAAGATAATAAAACACATCATAATTCATTCAAGGACAGGTATATAAAACTTGATAAATTTACATCAGTGCAAAATCGAGTTCAATTACAGTATTTTCTGGAGAGTGGGGAGTTTACCGGAAATTCCAAATTTCCAAATAAAATTAGTTCAGTACGCCCATAGACTTCCTTACAGAGAGTACTGTACATAAAAAGTTTGCTAAAATTCCACACATTTCAATAGAGGATAAAATCTGTAAGCTAAAATACGCGTCGCTGCACTGACGCAAATTAGTCGATCTTAAAAAAGGCAATAAAATAAGTTTTCTTGGAATATCATAAAATTTACAAAAGAGGACCACATGCATTGTAGATTGGGGAGCTTTTGCATCACATGGACATACTCTTAAAACTGTACTCCAGTCGCACATAATCGGAAAGGTTACTAGCCGATGTAAGATATTTAAGCGGAATCTTGTGAGGACAAATCGATGTCGGGGATTTGCCACGCTTACTAAGTAGGGCTGGACTGCATCCATCGACAGAATTAGTTGGTTAGACATTACTGTAGATTTTTTTGATTCCACTTCCCATCTCTGTTCATCCAGGTGCTTCAAAGTCAGAGCCCTCAAATCTCTCCTGGTTATTTTTTCCAGTAATTGTGGGTTTTGGTAATATGCTTCGCAGCCCATATTTAAAAAAAAGGTCATAATATATCTTAGCCAGGGAACTCTAAGCGAGTATGTTAGATTCATGCAGTCGGATAGTATGGCCTGGTTTAATCCGGTGTGCTCAGAGGTTCACACTTTATGCCATAATAATAGGGGCTGTATCTTAATTAGATCAGTTACAAAGTGGACCCCTAGTTCCGAATGGCTAATATATGATGACGTGCTATTTGGTGCCATTAGCAGGTATCTCAGTAAGTCATTTTGCACCAACTGAATCGCATGGCAGTTCATATACCCCCAGATACATGCTCCATAAGTAGCCGCCGGGATACATTTGGCCTTGTAGATTTTTACCATGTTTGACGGGGAGATCCCCCCTAGTTTTTTGGAAAAAATCTTCAAGGCCGCCGTTGTTTTAATAATCTGGTCTTTTTTTGTTTTCACGCAGTGTGCCCAGGTGGCCTGTTTATCGAACATTATACCCAAATATGAGAAGGTGGGAGCTATCTTCACCTTGTCCTCGTGAATGGTGATTTTATAGGACTTGCTCAGTTTCCTGCCATTCCACTCCAATGACCAGCAGCCCCTGGTGCCTTATCAAAGATCTTTACTGGAATGCTGTCTTGGGCCTTAGAATCTCTGCTGTTTCCTTGGGCAGCCTAACAGGTCAGTATTTGTCTTTTCAAAATGGTTCTATTTTTGAGGATTTTATGGACTATCTAAGTACGCCAAAGGTAATGTCTCTTTATGTCAAATTTAGATTGGGGATCTTACCTACTACAGCGTTTACTGCCTTCTAAATGAGCAATGTCAACTCCTCCAACCTCTGCTCCATGGGTTGTATGTCAGTGGAGAATGACGAGCACCTCCTTTGTTTTGCTATGCTTACACCAAGCAGCGTGCTGGCTGGATCATCCCTTTGTGCCGCCTTCTGGTGCTTGATGATTGACATACTGCCCTGAAGATGGGTAGGGCGGATTCAAGGACCTGTTTTTTTTACTCAGTTGCCTGTTACTTAAACTCTGCATGGCATAACAGAAAAATAAGTAATTAGTCTCTAATGCACCATGCACTTTATTAATGCACTTTAATTTGAACTTGGACAATGTTTTTAAGACTCTTGGTTGTCTGTTGTTTTAACTTCATACAGCATTTTAGGAAAATAACCAGCAAGTCCTCAACGCATTTCAACTTTAGTTGGGTTTATGTCTTTTCCGAATGATCTTAAGTGACCTTCCGTACCTCTTGTTGAAGAATAATAGTTAGGCCCTATCAAACTGGCTCTTTAGAAGTTTACAATTTAAATTGTGCTTAAGATTTGTTCTTGTATGGATTGATTTCATTGCTTTGTTTTATACTGTGCTTTTATGTGTACTTTTATGGTTTTCTATAACTGAATTAAAGTTAAAAGATGATGATGATTAATTAACAAGTAAATGTTAGATTTAGACAGTTATGCAATACTTATTTTTTGTTATATTTTAGATGTGGGCTGCTAACTTTGTGGGGTTAAAGGGTGGGAAGTTAATTATTAATTTAACAACAATTAGGTTTTGATTGATTATTATTTATTGATTAATACTTAGGCAAATTGATTAATTGGTTTTCGTTTTTAAAAAAACATATATATGTATTTCTAGATTTTTTTTATTAGGAGTTTGACGTTTTTTCTCAATTCATGGGGATACTTATATATGCAATTTGTTTGAAGTCAAGTATTTTCCCTACTCTTGCTTAGACTGCATTAGGAATAGTAACATTAACCTCTTTGCAATACAACACTTTTCCTGCTGTTGCTCTGACTGGATTGGGAATAGTAAAGTTCATCACTCCGAAATCTAACACTTTCCCTACTGTTGCAGATTGAAGAGAGAATAGTAATTTCACCACTCCAAAGTCCAACAATGTCCCTATTGTTGTGCTGCTTGGAGCGAGAATAGTACATTTCACATCTCTGAAATCCACCACTTTCCCTGTTGTTACACATATTGGAGTGGAAATAATACATTTTACCCCTCCAGAGTCTAACACTTTCCCTACTGTTCTGCTGTTTGGAGTGGAAATAGTAAATTTAGCCCTTCCAAAGTCCAACACTTTCCCTACTGTTGTATAAAATGGAGTGGGAATGGTGAATTTCGATTCCACCAAAGTTCAATGCTTTCCCTGTTGTTGCTTAGATTTTAGTGGGAATATAGCATTTCACTTCTCTGAAGTCCAAGGCATTTCCTTCTTTTGCACTGACTGCAGTAGAAAAAGTAAATGTAACACCTCCGAAGTAAAAGACTTTCCCTATTATTGCTGTGACTGGAGTATGAACAGTAAAACTAACTCCGCTGAAGTCCAGTGCTTTCCATACTGTTGCATAAACTAGAAAACCAAAGTTTACACATGGGCTGCAGCAACACCCTTGAAAAGTAAAGGTTAATTCGTAGTGACTTAGAAACACAAGAAAAAAAAAGTGCGAGCGCCTAGTCACGTGCTTTAAAGTACAGCGTCAAATGCCTGTTTACTCAGTTTCAGCACAGCTGCTGATATGGGATCAATCTCAATGAATTACAATATAAACGCTCATCACAAAATAGTAAGTCAGATCCCTTCATTGTTTCGTGGATTAGGAAAATTTAAGACTATGAAAGTACACATGCATATTAATGAGGATGTCCATCCTGTTGCTCAAAGACACAGAAGAAAGCATTTCATTTACAAGAAGCTGCTGAAAAGGAACTCAAATCGTTACTTAAGCATGACATTATTGAGCGCTCTACTGGTGTGACGCCATGGGTTTCTCCTACATTGGGAAGGCCAAAAAGGAGAGTGAAGGAGTTGTACACATTGTGTGAATATGTGTCAAGAAAACAAGGCAATTGAAAGGAAATGTCATCAAGGTCCGCACATTGCTGACAACACAATTGAGATGTGTAAAAGTATTTTCCTGACTTGATTTTAATAAAGGATATCATCAGTTGGAACTCGGGTTTTGATTCAATAGACTAAGGGGCTTATTTACAAGGCCCTTTTGCTGTTGCAGCGTCATTTATTTTCACTAATGCAATAACAACTCCAAATCTACAAAGTGATGCTAGTGGCCTGTAGCATCACTTTTCACCATTTGACACTAGCTACCAGTAATGATATGCAGAGTAGGCATTTCCAGGCAAAAAGCCATGCAAAACTGACACAGTGAAATTTACAACATTTCACTACACCATTCTGCGACTTCACTGCATCAAAAATTTAACACTTGCTCAGAGCAGGTGTTAAACTGACGCAGAGCTTTTTCCTATGACAGCATTCATCACATTTCTATAGTGTCATTTTTTGATGCTAGTCCAGCAATGTGTCAAGTTAGAGCTTACAGACGCGTCAGAATTTATGACACATCAGTGAACACGTGCTCCATGGAGCTCTGTATTATAAATACAGCACATCCATGGTGTTGTAAGGGAATCGTTAGGCAGTGCAAGATATCTAATGGGGCCCTAAGTTTTGGTGTGTCATCAGTTGCAGAGATTTTTCAAGATGTCATTAGATGTACCATACAGCCTGTTGTGAATGCTTTCAACTATAGCGATTACATTAGTTTTCGGAGCTACACAGAAAGAGCACAATAAATCTCTCAAGCAAGTGTGTCATTTACTTGTTGATGCATGTTTAATGCTAAATGTTGAGAACTGTGAATTCAATAAGACAAAGCTAAAATTATTTGCCCTTATTTTTTCTGATGGGGGCATGACACCAGATACAGCTGAAGTACAAGCGATGTCAACTTCCAGTCTGTCATATAAGACTTTGCCATTGAGAGAGTTGATGAAAAAGAATGATTAATTTCACTGGCCACATGAATGCAATTAAAGTTTTAAGAGAATGAAACAAGCTAATGAAAGTGTGCAGAAATGGCATATTTTGATCCAAAGTTACACCCTGGAGTTGTTGTTGATGCTAACCGGGTCAGGTTTTCTGCAATCCTGGAACAATGCGACCAGCACCCAAATGCTAGCAGACATATTGTAGCACATCTAAGCAAAAGTTTGTCCCAGACTGAACGTGCTTATTCATAACCTGAAAAATAAAGTTTAGCAGTGGTGTGGGCTTGTGGACATTTTCATGTGTTCCAATACAGTAAACCTTTCACACTTGTGACAAATCATCAAGCATTGCTGACTATATTTGGCAACCCAAAGGCCAGGATGCCTCCGCAGATTGACTGTTGGGGCCTACAATTACAATCATACAAGTACACAGTTGTGCCTTGTCCAGGGAAAGATCATACCCCTGCCCACTACTTCTCCAAAGTGCCTATACAGTGCCAAGGTACCCCATCTAAGACAGTTGAGGCCTATATAAACTTCATTGTGAAATCATACACACCAGCTGCCGTTTCATTGGAACACATTTTTAAGGCCATGAGTTCCAATAGTGACATGTTAAAACTGAAAGACACAGGCCCATATTTATACTTTCTATAGCAAACCTGCGTTAGCGCAGGTTTGCATCAAAACGTGTGGTGCTGAGGCCCTGTTAGCGTCCTTGTAAAGGAAACTAACAGGGCTGGGGAGGCGTAGGGGGAACCGGGCTTGCATGGCAAATTATGGTGCTACACTGTTTTGAGACTAAAAATTGCCTCTAAGCAGTGTAGCGCCATTTTCTGGCACACAACCCCTATGGACATGGCTCCTGTCTTCATAAAGACAGGGGCCATGCCCACCACCCCAATGGCCATGCCCAGGGGACAATTGTCCCCTGGGCATGGCCATTGGGGCCAGTGCCGTGCAGGGGCCCCAAGTCATGGCCCCTGAGCGGTGTTGTGTAAAATAAATAAAAATACTCACCCGGACTTACCTGGGATGGGTCCCCCATCCTTAGGTATCCTCTTGGTGTGGGTGGGGGGCAGGTGGGGGTGTCCCTGGGGCCAAGGAAGGGCACCTGTGGGCAATTTCCATGGTCTCAGACCATGGAAATGTGCCTACAGGTCCCCTTACGCCTGCTCAGACCCAGGCGTTAAATCATGGTGCTAAGCAAGCTTAGTGCCATTATTTAAGGTCCCCATCCCCCATGCTGGATTTTAGCACAGGGGATAAATGTGGCACAAAGGCCATATTGTCCTTTTCTGGACTGGAACGCCTACCTTGCATCTCATTGATGCAAGATAGGTTTTACCCTCCAGAAAACGACCTAAACTCCATGACTTTGGCGCAAGACATGTCTTGCGCCAAAGTACAAATACGGAGTTAGGTTTGCGCTGAATTAGTGTAAAATAAATGATGCTAATTCAGCGCAATCCGAGTATAAATATGGGCTATGGGACGCTACAGTGAATACCGCAACCAGGCCTGGGTGGAATTTCAGCTTCGCCATAGTAATCAGAGTAATTTAAGTAATTTTGTATAACTCTTTGATGTGGAATTACCAACAGTAACACAATTATGCCTGTTAGAAATGGGGTCTTTGGTTGGCAGTCAGGTTAACCCCTGTCCAAGCAAGGACAATCACTCTAGTCAGGGCAAAGGAGAAACACACCTGGTTAACCCCCACTCACCCCCTTGGTAGCTTGGCACGAGCAGGCAGGCTTAATTCAGAAGCAATATGTGAAGTATTTGCACCAACACACACAGTAATACAGTGAAAACACCACAAAATGGACACCACACCAGTTTAGAAAAATAGGTAATATAGATCTAAATCAAACAACACCAAAATGACAAAAATCCAACATACACAATTTAAAATATGAATTTTCAAAAGAATAAGAGTCCATAGAAAACTATGGAAACAATGATTTTTCACAGAGTACCTGGATTGCGTCAAAAATAAAGCTGCACGGGTAAGCGTGTGTCGGAAAAGTCAGCGATGTGTCGATTCCTTCCTTGTAAGGGAGGCTGTGCATTGTTTCTTCTCCGGTAGGGTCAACAATGCATCGATTTTCTCCCTCGCAAGAGAGCGATGCATCGATGTCTGGATGGAGCACCTGTGCATAGTCAGGATACCTTTGATGCCCAGGGACGATGCGTGGAAAATCCTGTCGCACTGTGTTAAAAAAACACACTGTGTGGGGTTTGTAGAGTTATCAGCAGCCACAAGCGGGCATTGAATGTCATTTCTCCAGACACGATGCATCAATCTCCTAGCCGTGATGCAGGTGGAGCGTCGATTTTAGCCGCAAAGCCGGCGGCATGTTGTTTATTAGTCGCATTGCAGATGGTGCATTGAAAATTTCCCTGCATGGCATTGTGTGCGTGGATTTTCATCTTTTGTTCTGCCGACTTCACCTTTCAAGGGCCCAGGGACTGGATAGGGCACCACTTGGCAGGGCAGAAGTCTCAACAGAGAGTCCAGGTGCTGGCAGAGGAAGTCTTTGATGGCCCTGAGACTTCAAAACAGGAGGCAAGCTCAGTTAAAGCCCTGGGAGATTCTTCTGAAGCAGGAATGCACAACAAGGTCCAGTCTTTGTCCCCTTTCACAGGCAGAAGCAGCAACTGCAGATTAGCCCAACAAAGCACAGTCACAGGCAGGGGCAGCACTTCTCCTCAGCTCTTCAGCTCTTCTCCTAGGCAGAGGTTCCTTTTGAATCTAGGAGTGATCTAATCTTTAGGGGTTTCGGGTCCAATACTTATACCCCTTTCGGCCTTTTAAGTTGGCCACCTTCAAAGGGAAGTCTTTCTTGCTTGCAAGATCCTGCCTTGCCCAGGCCAGGCTCCAGACAAACACTAGGGGGTTGGATACTGCATTGTGAGAGGGCAGGCACAGCCATTCAGGTGTAAGTGACCACTTCTCCCTCCACTCTAGCACAGATGGCTCATCAGGATGTCCATAGGACCACTGCCTGCTCTGAAAAAATGTTTTCAAGGCCATTCACAAAGGGGAAGGTGTCCCATGGGGACCCCTTCCCTTTTGCGAATGGGTTACCACCAGTGTGACACTGGTGGTAACTGCGATTGCTTTGCGACTGCGTTGGCGGTCAAAAAGCAATCCTGCATTGTGCTGCGACTCGCAAATAGGAAGGGGAACACCCCTTCCTATTTGCGACTCGAGGTCCCATTTTGCGAGTCGGTAACCCAGTTAACCGACTCGCAAAATGGGAATGTGCATCGCGATGTCGGTTTTGCGCATCACAAACAGCGATTTTCGCTGTTTGCAATGCGCAAAAAAACACTTTCTACATCTGGCCCAAAATCCTATTGCAAGAACTCATTTACCAAGAGGGAGCATCTGCTTGTCTGCTCATCATGTTCTGTTGCACGTAGAGCTATTTTGGAGTGCAAAATGCACGTTCCTTTTAGATGAAAGGGTGCATTGTAGAAACTAGTGCTAAATGCTGGGATAGGGTTGGAGAAAAATCATACCCCAGGTGAAAAGTTTGAGAAGACTGCTGCAGTAACGGCCGCCATAAGACTGCTGTTAGAAATGGGGTCTTTGGTTGACAGTCAGGTTACCCCCTGTTCAAGCAAGGACCCTCACTCTAGTCAGGGTAAAAGAGAATTACCCTCAGCTAACCCTTGCTTAGCCCCTTGGTAGCTTGGCAGAGCAGTAGGCTTAACCTCAGAGTGCTAGGTGTAAAGTATTTGTACAAAAACACACACAGTAACTTAATGAAAGCACTACAAAATGACACAACACAGGTTTAGAAAAATAGGAAATATTTATCTAACCAAAATAATACCAAAATGACAAAAATCCACAATACACAGGTCCAGTTATCAATAAAAATGCAAAAAGAGTCTTTAAGTAGATTTAAACACACAATAACACTGTTAGCATGGAAAGGTACCTCGGGTGCATCAAAAATAACCCCGCACGGGCGAGTGTGTGTCAAAAAGGGCTTGTGATGTGTTGATTTCACTCACAAGCGGGACCTTGCGTCGCTTCTCCTTTTGTTGGGTCGGGGTGCGTTGTTTCTTCTCTCCACAGGAGACTGATGCGTCAATCCGGACAGCACCCTCAGATCTGGGCAGGCCTTGCGTTGTTTTTACACACCCAGCGGTACTTGAGTCGGAAATACAGCTGCATGATGATCTGAAAACCACGCAGCGCGGGTTGCGATCTCCCAGCCTCCGTCAGTGATGCTGTGCGTCGTTTCTCCTGCTCTGTTCCTCGATTATTCAGTCGCGTTTCTGCCGAGTGTCAATTTTCCACTGTGGAGCTGGCGGCGCATCATTTCTTCAGCTGCAGATCAGAGTTGCATCGATCTTTTCCCAGCACAGTGCTCTGTGCGTGGATTTCCTTTCCTTTAGGTTGCCAGCTTCTCCTTTCAGGGTCCCAGGAAATGGATGGGCACCACAGGGCAGAGTAGGAGTCTCTCCAGAGACTCCAGGTGCTGGCAAAGAGAAGTCTTTGCTGTCCCTGAGACTTCAAACAAAAGGAGGCAAGCTCTAAATCAAGCCCTTGGAGTTTTCTTCTCAAGATGGAAGGCACACAAAGTCCAGTCTTTACCCTCTTACTATGGCAGAGCAGCAACTGCAGGATAGCTCCATAAAGCACAGTCACAGGCAGGGCAGCTCTTCTTCCTCAGCTCTTCAGCTCTTCTCCAGGCATTGTGCCTCTTGTTTCCAGTAGGGTTTCTAAAGTCTGTGGTTTTGGGTGCCCTTCATGTGCTCAATTTTTCCTTTGAAGTAGGCCTACTTCAAAGTAAAGTCTCTTTTGAATGTGAAATCCTGCCTTGCCCAGGCTAGGCCCCAGACACTCACCAAGGGGTTGGAGACTGCATTGTGTGAGGACAGGCACAGCCCTTTCAGGTGAAAGTGACCACTCCTCCTCTCCCTCCTAGCACAGATGGATCATCAGGAAATGCAGATTACACCCCAGCTCCCTTTGTGTCACTGTCTAGTGTGAGGTGCAACCAGCCCAACTGTCAAACTGACCCAGACAGGGAATCCTCCAACAGGCAGAGTTGCAGAAATGGTATAAGCAAGAAAATGCTAACTTTCTAAAAGTGGCATTTTCAAACACACAATCTTAAAATCAACTTTACTAAAAGATGTATTTTTAAATTGTGAGCTCAGAGACCCCAAACTCCACATGTCCATCCGCTCCCAAAGGGAATCTACACTATAATCAGATTTAAAGGTAGCCCCCATGTTAACCTATGAGAGGGACAGGCCTTGCAACAGTGAAACATGAATTTAGCAATATTTCACTGTTAGGACATATAAAACACATTACTATGGTGGTCATTACAACCTCGGCTATCTTTTTACAAGACCGCCGAGGGACTGCCGTGTGGAAGACCGCCAGTGGTGGCGGTTTGCCGCTCGGCCTATTATGACCGTTGGCAGCTCTCCGTCCTTTTACGAACGGAGAGCCGTCAACAGCCATACTGGCGGGAGGCGGGGAAGTGGAGGTTGCTCCACCTCCACCGTCACGCCAACAGAACACCGCCCAGCGAATCACGTCCTGTGATTCGCCGTGGAGGTGTTCTGTTGGCGGTGTGGTGTCGGCGGAGCTGCCCCCATGGCTCCCGTCCCCTCCCGGAGGATCGACGGACAAGGTAAGTCGATCGTCCGTTAGGGAAGGGGGGTGAGGGGGTGTTGTGTGTTGTGTGGGTGCATGGGGGTGTGCGTCTGTGTACGTAAAGGGGGTGTGTGAGTGCGTGTATGCTTGCGGGGGTGTTGCGTGTTTTGGGAATGAGTGTGTGTATGTCTGTGGGTATGTCTGTATGGATGTGTGCGTGTATGTTTGTATGTAGGTGTGCGTGTCTGACTGTGTGTGTGGATGCAGGCATGTATGTCGGTGTGTGTGCATGTGTGTGTTGGTGGTGCCTGCGTGCGTGTCGTGTGTGTGAGTTTCTGTGATATTGGGGGTCGGTGTGGGGAGGGGGGCCCTGCACACCTTTGGGGGGGTGGCAGGGGTGGTGGGGGTTGTAGGGGAGGGAGTCGGAGTGGGGGGCCCCCTATCAGTGCCAGGGAAGGAATTCCCTGGCACTGATAGTGCTTACCGCCATGGATTTCATGGCGGTTCCAACCGCAGGAAATCCACGGCGGTAAGCCGGGTCAAAATACCGGCAGCGGTATAGTGACGGCCGCTGGGGGCGGAACGGAGAACCGGCAGATGAGCATGGCGGTAACCGCCATGGTCATAATACCAAAAAAAAAGACCGCCAGCCTGTTGGCGGTCTTATCGCCGCTTCTCTGCCTTCCGCCAGGGTCATAATGACCCCCAATATGTCCTACTTTAATCATACACTGCGCCCTGCCCTTGGGGCTACCTAGGGCCTACCTTTGGGGTGTCTTACATGTAAGAAAAGGGAAAGTTAAGGCCTGGCAAATGGGTACACTTGCCAAATCAAATTTACAGTTAAAAACTGCGCACACAGACACTGCAGTGGCAGGTCTGAGACATGATTACAGAGATACTTATGTGGGTGGCACAACCAGTGCTGCAGGCCAACAAGTAGCATTGATTTACAGGCCCTGGCACCTCTAGTGCACTTTACTAGGGACTTACTAGTAAATCAAATATGCCAATCATGGATAAACCAATTACATACAATTTACACAGAGAGCATATGCACTTTAGCACTGGTTAGCAGTAGTAAAGTGCTCAGAGTTCAAAGGTCAATAGCAACAGGTCAGAAAAACTAGGAAGCAGGAGGCAAAAAGATTGGGGATGACCCTGCATAAGCAAAAAAGTCCAATAACTTCCATGTTGGCGGTATTCTGACCACCGTATTGTGACTCACACTGTGAAGGCCACCAAAAAACAGCCACAAATCCGACACCGTCAGGAGACAGGAGGGCGGGAAAGAGGTGGTTCCACGACCAGCACCACCAGCACCACCAGCCCTGCCAGCCTGCCACAATTCCACCCACCAGATTACGAGCCACAAACCACCACATTGGTTCTTTCACAGCGGAGAAACACTGGCGGTGCAAACCTTTGTGCTCACAAACCGCTACTGTCAGAACACAACACCACATTGGACAGTTTGAATAACCCACACCTGACTCACATACACACACCAGACACACCTGCTCACTGCACTATATAACACACCCCTACACAACCCACAATCCTTTGCTACAAATACGATTTGCACATACACCAAGAGTGGGCAAATACACTTATATAGCATCATCACACCATACATATATATATACACATCTCACTCAGCACACACCACACAACTGCACTACCAACACAAAACACACATAACAAACACACACACACACCACAAGCATCCATCACACACAATGCACCACCCACACCCCATCTATTACCCTACACAGCACCCTTGCACACACAGCACCTCCCCCACCCTCAACACAACCCAAGGTACCCACGGATCACAGACACATGTTGAGGGTCATGGTTGATGAAATTGTCAGTGTAGAGCCACAACTATCTGGAACACAGGTCCAGCAAACCCGGATAGCCAGGAAAAGGGAGTTGTGGCAGAGAATAGTTGACAGGGCCAACTCAGTAGGCAACCATCTATGCACAATAGAGGAGATAAGGAAGAGGTGGAACAACTTTAGGGGGAAGGTGCATTCCATGGCATATTGACACCAGATCACAGTGCAGAAGACAGTCGGTGGGCCACACAGTTTACATCTTGGGACGAGAAGGTCATGGACATTCTGCATCCCGAGGGCCTGGCTGGAATACCTGGGGGACTGGACTCTGGTAAGTACCCACAACTTCCATGTCACAGAGTTGTCTTGTTCTGCATGCCTCCTCACCATCCAAATACTCCCCAATTCCCTGTATGTCTCACTACACATCCCACCTATCCATCTATTGCCCTCCCCTGCATGCCATACCTCCACCCATCCCAAATGCCCACGCAGCCTTTGGCAAAGGCACAGATGGCATTGGCTAATACTATCACTACGACTCCCACAGTGCACCAGCCTATCTACGTGAATACCTGAAATGTGCACATCACATAACATCCCTTGCATGCATGACTATTGTACTAGCTATGCCAACTAGATGGTACGACTGAGGACCACTACATGGCGATGACAGCAGTTCAATGGCAAAACACAATGCCAAACAAGGCTAAACACAGCTACAGCACTGTGACTAATCCAACCGGCCACTAATTTGGATCCACAACTTTGAAATGACCAACCATGGAATGGAATGTAAGATGGCAGACTCCATGCACATGCAAAACATGCACACACAGGACAATTAACCTTGCATACACACATACCCTCCTCCCACAGGGACACCATGCTGCAATGTCCAGCCATTACCTTTAATAACTAGCAAGCCTCAACATTCACTAGCTAACAGTGCAGAGCAGTCATGTAAATTATCAGACAGTACCACAACCCACTCACAGAGCCAAAGTAACTAAACCTGAATGATACCGACCTAAATGGAGTATTTTACACCTGTCACAGACCACTAACTACCACCAATGGTATGCTGTGCAGCATCTGTCATTGTCATTGACGGGAATCACATCAAGCCACTGTATGCATGTGATAGAGAGAACCATACTCACTGTCAATATTCAACTCCCTCTCTCACTTCATCCACAGATATCCTTGCAGGTGCCACCATGGAGAGGATGCCAGAGACTGCCAGCCCTCCTCAGGATAAAGGAGCCAGTGAGGATAATATACCTGGATTAGAGGACACTGACGAACTACATGGCCCATTTGGGACACCTGGTCAGTCTACAACTCCCTGCCTCACCCTGCCCACATCAATCCCCATCCATTCCTGTGGCTTCTACATCATAGCCAACCCTTCATACCCAAACCTGTGTCCCAAGGACTGGTCAAACTACTGTGTGTCCCACAGTACAGGGACATGAGTCGACCCCTCACACCCCAGACAATGAAGGTCCTTCAAACACTGGGAGTGGGCAAACCGTGCACACAGTGCAAGGGGCACAGGCACAGGCACACAGGGGCAGGGGACGTGGAAGGGAAGTTGTGGGCCAGAAGATGGGGCCCCAAGGGACTCTACTGGCCAGGAAACCATCTCCCAAGTCCTGGGAGCTTACCAAAAATCCCAGGACAGGATGGGCCAGATCATCACCATGTTCATGTTGGGGGAAAGCCAAAGGCTGCAGAGGGAGTACCAGCAGGAGATCATGCAGCATTGTCAGGAACACAATGCCATCAAGGCCTCCATTGCAGGGATGCTGAGGGATATCAAAACCACCCTGCGTGCTTCCACTACCCACCAGCAGGCCCCTTCTACTAGCAACATAACATAGGAGCTATCCACATCAGAGGCATTTAGTGGAATGGAGGCCCTGCCAGGGGAACCACAGCCCTCAGACACCTCTCCCACTGTAGCAGAAGAACCTCCCCCCCCCGTAAACGTGATCGTCCATCCAGACATCCGGCTGGAGCAGATGCCAAGACCCAACCCACTGCCAGGAAGTGAACCTCACCTGATTTGTCTCCCTTGTGCACCACTGAGACACCCTGTTGACTGTTCAGAGACATAACTCAATTTTCCCATGGCACTTGGACACTAGACCTGTGCAACCAACAGCTGTAGCTGCTACTCTGATTCCATCTACCATGACCTCACTCATTACCTATATGTCAAATAATGCACCTTTATGTTTACTTACAATATTATGATATGCACAATAAATCACCATTGAACATAGCTACTGGATAAGTGTCTTTACTACAACATCAGAAAGTGTCATGCTTGCCAACTGTGGTCTGGGGTTGTCCCCCAATATTGAACAGGTATAATAATGGACAGCAGAGGGAGGCTTCCTCAGAAGGAGAGAAACAAGACAGATATCTCCCAGGACAGATGTCAGAGAGGTAGAAGTAGAGTTTAAGGGCCACCCATGAGTAAAGTCAGTATTACAACCTGCAAAAAGACAATGACAGATAGTACCATCAGGATTGAAGGCATGGAGCCACACAAAGCACATATGCAGCTTATAGATGTTATGCCCAGTGTAGAATACCTCCTAAGCAGGGCCCCCCAGAGATTACCTATACATCACCAGTCACAGAATACTCATAACAAATCACTTTAGCTGCCATCAGTCATGTACAACCCTCAATTCTCAAATCATCTAGCTTTGGCTAATGACTAGGAATGCCTTAAGTCATAAGTAGCAGAGGTACATATTTTAACACCACATTCAGAAGGTGGAATGACATGAGAACAGGAGAATGCAGCAAAGATAACTCAATAGGGCCCTGTGTAGTGGAGATGTAAATGTATGAAACTGCAGTGAGTACACTTGTAAGAATTGAGACACTTGTACTGTGCACCTTACATTCTATCAGTCAGCTCCCCCAACACACACACAGGGCAGGACCACATTATACCCCCACTGATGAGACAACTCAGGAGGACTATTGTCAGCAATTCATGTGGATATACAACACTTTCAAACCCTCACTCACCATACCTGTAAGTCACTGGAAGTACTGATTGAGAAGTTCAGTCCTAGAGTCATCTGCACTTTCTTCCTCTGTCTCCTCATCACTTGCCATGTCAGCATTACCAGCCACTGGTCCAGCTGCCTCACCCACAGCAGCTAGCAATGGTATCTGACGTCTCAGGGCTAGATTGTGGAGCATGCAGCAGGCTACTATTATCTGGCATACCTTTTGGGGCGAGCAGAGGAGGGCACCACCAGACAGATTGAGGCACCTGAATCTGGCCTTCAGGAGGCCAAATGTTCTTTTGATTACACGCCTCATCCTCCCATGGGCCTCATTGAAACGGAGTTCCCCATCTGTGGCAGGGTATCTCACTGGTGTCAACGGCCAGGGAAGGTTAGGATAGCCAGAGTAACCTCTGCAAACAAATGGAATGCCAGTGAAAATGGAGGTACAGCGAAGGAAGAATGTGAAAGCAGGTGCCATGACAGTGAAACACCTTCATATATATATATATACATATATATATATACATATACACAGCAAGGAGCCAGGTCCTCTCTGTTTGTAGTTGTACAATCATGGCTGGGACATTGCTGTTCCTCAAAATGTAGGAGTCATGTACAGATCCTGGAACCTTGGCTGTGACCTGTGAGATGTAGAAATCTGCAAGAAAAACCACCTGAACATTTATGGAGTGGTACTTCTTCCTGTTCCTATGCACCTGTTTATTTGTACTGGGAGGGACCAGGGCTATATGGGTGCCATTAATGGCCCCTCACATGAGGGATGTGTCCCATATCATAAAAGTCTGCCTTCACAAAGGCCAAATCCGCACATTGAGGGAACTTGATGTAGCTGCCCAGGTGTTTCAACAATGCACACAGTACATCCTTCAACACAAGACTGAACAAGGACTGTGAGATCCCTGCTATCAAGCTCACTGCATTCTGAAAGGAGCCTGTGGCAAGAAAGTGTAGCACTGATAGGACTTGCACTGTGGAAGGGATACAATAGGGATTGCATATGGCTGGTAAGAGATCAGGCTCCAACTGTGTACACAGAACCATGAGGGAATGACGATTCAGACTATAGGTCTGGATGATATGCTGTCCTCCATGGTTGCAAGGTCAACTAGTGGACGGTACACTGGTGGTTATCTCAATCTCCTCATGGCAGGATATCTAGGTAGAGAGAAGAGAATGTACAATGATAAATGCACTTGACAAATGTAAGCAGAACATGTCAAAATCGCACACACCTGACACTGTGTGACATGTGTAGCACTGCTGACACATACTATTATGGACATGCTGAAGGGCCTCGGACAACCTCCTTGCATCACATTTTTGAACCTGTAAGTTGGATGGGACGCTTATCACATGTGAAATGTACTGTATGTGGCACACTGAGCTGTTCTGCACTGATTAGTTGAATAGTCGTCGGATATACCAATATAGTGCCACTGCCACCGCCTATGTGCCTCCGAGTGTCTAAATATGCCCATTATCAGATATACTGCCACATCCATGTCACTGTGTCACATGTATTTGCACCACCATGATCGCACAACATTGGCTTACTCCGCCATTTGGGTGAATATGTGCATGACACACTTATTTTGGCACATCAAAGCATGAAATGTGCACAAAAAGGCAGCTGCCTTTCCTGCTGAAATGAACAGTTGGAAGTGACCTAAGTCCGCCTGCGTATGTCATCATGGGGGTAGGCGGTCACAACCACTGTGCAGCTTGTCATCGGTTAACATTGCTGCCTATGGCAGCCTGGGGCCAATGCCAATGACCGCTGGTGGTGACGGTCCTGTATGTGGGGGCTGTGACCGCCATTTTCTGCAGCAATGCTCACTTGACTCCTGACACTGTTGCTAGCAAGACCTCAATAACCTGAGCTGCTGCGTACTGTCTCTGGGTGCCATCATGCCACGTCCTCTAGGTGATAGGGCCCCAGTCTTCACCCCAGAAGAATGGGTCCTACACTTGTATAGATACCTGCATGGATCACCAGAGGAGCAGGTGAGCCCAATGCCATAGTCATGTGTGATAGGGGTGTGTGTGAGAGTGAATGGGTTAAGTGTACAGGTAAGGGAGTACATGCATGTAGAGGGCATGAAGTGAAGGCGTGTGTGCCGAGCGGATGGGTCTCTGTGGGCACTTGGTGAGTCAGATGTGTACAGGCCACTCCTGTTGGTATGGTGCCAGTGTACATTACTTTCTCCTTTTGTCTGTGTCATCCGTGTATGTAAACGTCTATCAGAAGAAAGGGATCTGGCATGCCATCTACAAGCAAGTGCGGACCCTGAGGGTCCATTGTAGCAAGCAGTGGGAGGACCTGAGATGCTGGGCCCGGAAGACTGCAGAGGCCCAGCTGTGGATGTCCTCCCAATGAGGGAGGAGTGCCCGTCAGACCCTGACCTCCCTAATGGCCTGTATTTTGGCAGTGGCCTGACCTGAGGTGGATGGACGTTTGAGGGTAGGACAGCAGTCACAAGGGGGTGAGTAGTCACCTTATCTTGGAACTTGGCTCTGGTTGTATGGGCTAAGATTCCTCACTGTTGCATATGTGACAAGGTAGTCAATGCAACATGTATGCAGACTAGTGGGAATGAGTGAAAAGCACCCGGGCTGAGTATAAGTTGCAGATGTGTTTTGATGTTTTACTGTCAGTGGATGTACATCTCCCATATTAAGACATCTCCATGTCTAGATTGCTGAGATGGTCTAATGATATTGGCACATGTGTGATTTCATCCTGCCTGTACAATAGATGTGAGCATGTGTATTACCCTAAGCATTGAATATGACCTGCTTCCTCCTTCTACATTTGTGGCTCTAAGTTGTCGGTGCCCTCCCATCTATATAGCATACCTGTACATGCAAGTGTGTGACTCTCGTTTTATCACAGAGACTATGTACATCAAGTACTGGTAATGGTATTGACTGTATGTGAGGCAGCCATTACATTACCCACACGGGTACGGCCTGTGTAGGACTGGACTAATGGCTTGATAGATGTATACTCACATATAGGTCATCTGCTAACTATAGGGTATGTCAAGGTTGCTAAAGTTGGATACTTTTACATGTACATTTCATCAGCTATGATTGCAAGCATCATGCATTTCTAAGTGCTAAACTTGTGGGGATGAAACCTTGAACCCAATGGGATAGTACTAGAGGTGGTGAGTGCATAGGCAGACCTGGTCATTGTCAATATGTTATGTATATGCAATGTATGCCAATGCCCTAGCAATTAGAGTGCAACATAGCTCAAGTGACAGATCTGGACACAATTGGGTATTGCATGACTTATGGGATGTTGATATGAATCTAATTTTGTATTTTCACTCCTAAGGCTACCCTGTGTAGTAGTGGGATGGTTTGTCAGTGCTAAGGCAGTGGTGTTGGTCCATGTGTGCATTATGCTTATGTATTTACTGTCTGAGTTGTGTGTTGTCTGGACTTAGGTACAGGTATTCTCAAACCTGGAATGGTGTGTTTGAGGTTGATTCTGAAGGACCTAACATTGGACATTAAGGCCCCAATTTCGAGAGGGGATCAGATTACCCCTCTCACTAACATGCAAGTTTGTTATATATGGGGTTCGCAACTGTGTGTATATTGACAATTTGTGCCAACCAGAAAGTTACCCTATAGTCTATTAATCTTAAATTTGGATAATAGGGTGAGTAGTTTTCCACAAACCTACCAGACACCTTTTCTCAGCTGTACTCTCACACACTGCCCGCATACACACAACTAGATCCGATGGAAATGCCTTATTCTACCTCGCTCCTAAGGCATGGAGCGACTACACAGCAGCACCTCCTCCTGATTTCCTGAATTCCACAAGAACTGAAGACCTGGCTTCACCTAGCTATGACCCTCGTTCGGCTCATACAGCTCCTGCTTCAGCACCAGCATACCCTGAGTTGTGCTACAAAAATACATTTAGCATAACAGTAGTTACTTTTGCACCTAATAAGGTCTATAATCAAAACATGGCACTTGTTACACCACTGTACCAAAATGCTGTATGTGTGAAGATCAATACCACTGTCATCAATCCCAATTTGTGGAACGTCTAGTTGTGTCCTACAGAGATTGAAGTCTCTCACTCTCCCTTCACTGAGTTTGAGTTTATTTCCAGATGCTTTTGCCTTGCAGAAAATCTGTCTTTTGGACACAATGATTACATCACAAGCATAACAAATAAAATACAAAGAAGAAATTAAAAATGGACACATTAGGCCTGCACTTTGGACACATATGGCCTGATTACAACCTTGGCTTAGGCCCCAACGTTTGACCAGGTATCTTCCTGTCCATCTAGTTACATCCTCAGAAATATCACATAGAAGGAAGAAGATGCATTCATCATCAGACTCTAGGTGTTCCTTATCTAGGATATGGCTGATGGTGATTGTCCTGATGTTGTTAGAGAGTGGGCATCTTAACACAAAATTATGAGATATCTTCAGTATCTGTTTGTTTAGGAGACAGTTCAGAGGTAGAGTGCCACTTCTAGTTAGTTTGAAAACCCGTCCCTCTCCTGGATGGTTGTGAGTTTTGCCAAGTAAGTTCTTACATATAGTGAAATATTGAACTATCCATCTTGCCCTACATGGCAAACGTTCTCCAGGATTTTCCAGTTTAGTTTTTTCCAAGGTGGAGAATTGTTTCTGAACAGTCTAGTTTTTCCTTAGTATCATCCTATTTGTAATGAAGTGTAAACCGGTGACGGAGCTAAACACAGAATATTTGTTTCTTTCTCCCAACAAGTGCCAAATATAGATTTTGGCTACATTTGAGGTGTACTTTCCAGGCTTTATAAGGTTTGTTCCAGAAGATCTCATTGTGTTTAGTCCGTACTTCATTTGGCATCTGATTAGGATGCAAATACAGCCAATATTGGCCTCTGTAGCAACAGTCTTTTTCAGATTTTACTTTCAAGACATCCTATTTTGAATGCTTTCATGTGTGAGCCCCAAAGTTTCAACTTTATAGGCAATTTGATTTCCAGTATTTGCCCTGACTACTCTCTCAATGTGTGCTAAAACTGTATGGCCATAGATGTGCAGTGTGCACTAGTGGTTGTTTGAAGTATGTAAACCAAGACAGGTAAGGATATTTACTTCTTCCAACTATGTGTCATTGATGTGAAAGATTTGGGGTTCTTTTTTGAAGATCATAGCTTTTGTTCTCTATGTGTTTATTTTCTAGTCATTCATTTTGCAGCATTCTGCCTTTGCTAATAGTTGAGCTTGAAAGCCATGTGGGATCAAGGCAATCAACATGGAATCAATGGTGTATAGAAGTACCAGGAGAGGAAAAGGAAATCTGTCTATTGCTGGTAAATCAGCAGTTGCTTTCAGGACTTCCCTATATGGGTTATTTTTGTAAAGAGTAAATCGTAAGGAAGCAAATAGGAATCCTTAGGTTACTCTACTAAATGAAGCAAATGGTTTGCTGAGAAGATCTTTTTGGGTTGGCCTAATCTAAAAGAAGGTGTCCATCTACAACATTCATTCATGTTGCAAAGTGTAGTACTGGATCCAAGACCATTGTAGCCTTTTCAAGAGTCTAATCCTGGGTGCCAAGTCTGTTGTTAATTTCAGAAAGGCTACACAGAGTGGCATTGTTTGGTTCCTCTCTAATTATGGGCATGTGCAGAGAGTGGAACATGCAAGTGTAGGAAATGGAGAGTCATCAGAAGTGACCTGCCTGTTTGCAGTAATGAGTTTACTCGCTTGAGAACATTAGGGTATACCTTTTGTCATACCAAGGGTATTCTTTTGGTCCTACCAAAAGCAGCCCATTTACATCTTATAGAGTGCCCTCATTGGTCTTGGGAATTAGACTCAGAGGGTGAGTTACAACAGGGCAGTTTGTATGTCACAGCATCAACCACAAGAATATTGGTAAACCCAAATATTGATGTTAAAACATTTACATAAAAAATATTAACTTAACATAACTTTATGTAACAGTCAATATTATCTACTAGGATATCAACAGTAAAAAATATAGTAAGTACAAATCTATCTATTTTCATAACACAGACTATACCACAATACTTTAACAATAACATTAAACTTAACCAACATTTCTAATACAAAAATATAGCACACAAAAATATTGCAAACATATATCAAGATCATGCTTTAAAATGGTTTTATCCCACAACCTGTAATTTAATTTTGAATACAATTGTTTGTGTTTTTAAATACACTTTATATTACATACTTCTACAATAGATATATAGTTATTACACAATAAACAATAAATCCATGAAACTGTATTTATCTAAAATCATTTAAAAAATGTGGAAACGTAAATTTTAGAGTTAATGTAACTACTTATTTACAAATACATGTATTAAAACCATACACATTGCTTACTCAAAAATGATTATAACTAAACAATTATTATTTAATCGTACTACAAATTATGTATTTTTTATAAAATGCAAAAACTTAATGCATATCACAGTGTTTCATGAACTGAGCCAGCAGTTATACAGAGACTGTTAACATCACATGGGACCAATCAGGGCCATTGCTTAGTCAGACCTGTAAAATTTACTAAAGGCATGAATGTAAAATTATTGTTTTTTAATAATTAGTTTTAAAAAACTGGAAGAGCATAACGAATGACGTGTTTGATTGTCTAATTGCTTCCAACATATATTTTCCTCCACTTGTAGCTCTGCCATATCTTTTAACGTATGTGTGAAACGGGCCCTAATTTTTTCATGCTTTCCCATTGCATCTGTTATTATTACTGTTAAATTCTCTCTCGCAGAAATATTTCAAACTTTGCCCTACCCCAAATCAGAAACTGGCTAAAACTAGTTGTGCCACAAGAAAGGTGGGTAATGAGAGCACCAGCCAAGGAGGTAAGAGGATATGTCTAAATCGCTCCCACATTGTCCAGAAAGAGCAGCTTTTCCAAGACAACTCCAGTTCTCTCTCTGATATAAGATTGAAGTTCCTCCCAGAAGGGAGCCACCTTTGAGCATGTCCACTGTATATTCAGCATTGTGCCTTACTCGGTGCAACCCAGCCAACACATATAGGCACGGGAAAAACATGGCCTGCATATCGGGTCATTAGCTTATATTCTTTCTACGTGATAATGGATTGAACTGCTCTTACCCAATTTGTGAACAACACCCCACTGTCTCTTTCGAGGTTTAAATATTTTTAATAGTTAAGCATGCATAAAAGTTTGTGTCACAATTTTAGTATGTACAACAGTCTGTAAAGTGTAGAAATGCACATACTTTCTAGTTTGTTGTTGTAAAAATAGTGAGTCAATTGGTGTTTTTCCCTCATTGACTGCCTCTTAACCAGAAGTGAAGCAACCCAATGTTATGGTTCCAGGAGTCAAAAAGTGTCAGAGTGGAATAAGGCAAATATCGAACAGAAAGAAGGAACATCTTGGGGTTGTCCACTATCATACAGTCTCCTAATATGAGGGTTGGAGCGTCACCTCATCTCCAGCATTTAAATCTTGGTTCCCTCGTCCCATAGGGAAGATCTTGGTTAAAGGTAATAGATGGCAATGGGGAGGGGAATGTGGCGATATTATAATGTCTAAGTACCTGATTCCAGTCATCCAGAAGTGTGTTGGGAGAAAAGAGTATTGAAGGGTTTGTGTTGCTGTGTGTGGGGTGTACATTGTATGTCTCTCAAAGGTATGGGATTGTTGGCTTGTTCAGGCAACACCCATTGCTTAGTGTGGTGGACAACAGAGCAATCGAGCACAGGACAAACTGGGAAGGCCCAATCTGCCACACAGAGTGACCTTGGTACTCTGAGCCTCTTTTTGTTTCAGACAAAAGCAAATTGATTTTTGTAGGCGTCATCGATGATGCGTTTTGGAAAGCTAATGGGCAATGTTTCTGTTAAGATAGAAAATTCTATTTAGGAAGTCTATTTTTACGTAGGTAAGTTTCGTAAACCAAGATATTTCTAATCTGCATCATTTACGCAAGTCATTCTATATGGGGCATTGGCAGTGTAGTTATTGTTATTTGTATTTCGACTATTGACCCCTAAATATCAAAGTGAACCTAAAGCGCTCTTCAAGTAATGGTCTTTTAAATGCTTGCTGTCAGCCAAGTGCTAACATCATCATGCATTCTGATTTGTTAACGCTGATTTTACATTCTGGCACTCTGGAGAGCCCTTGGAGTTCTAACAGGAGAGAATGATCGTTATTTGTGAGAAGACATCAGATATCTTTGTCGAACAAAACTCCTTTAAGTTGATGCTGTCCCACAGTGATGCAAAGAATGCCTCGAATACTGTTAATCTTGCAGATCAATGGTTTTTGAGTGAGGACGAACTGGGGAAGGAAAGGGGCATGCCTCACTGATCCCCTAGGACAAGTTAATTGGTTCAGCCAGTTAGGATAATTGACAATCTCAGCGCATGACAGCCTAGCATTCCTCTCAGAAGAACTCACAGGAACAAAATTCATGCGTTTCCTAGTGTTAAGCAGAATACTTGTGCGGAATAAAAACAGGTGCAAACAATGGGTAATTGTTAGGCTGAGTGACGTCGTATGCCAAATGCGTTGTACGTGTGACAGTCACAAAAAATTTGCAGATTACGTAATATAATCGTACGTGATCACCTCCGTAAAGATTCTACTCGAGGTTAGGCTTCTAATACAAAAAGCCATGTAGCATACTTACTGAAGGCCTTTATGAAATGCTGTAATCATAGATCTCATTTAGCGTTATGTGAACATAGCATCATTGTTATTCACGTCTGTTGATGGCATCATCACCGCACGACACATAAGAACTAATGGCCTGCACTAAATGTCAATACTTCACTGCAATCGGCTTGCGCGCAGCATTGAAATGTGCGAATATTAATAAAAGCAGTCTCTTCTTTCACATCTGTAACATTTTGTGCTGGTGACACTGCTGTAAAACCGTGTGCCAGCTGCATACTGATGAACAGTTACTGTCTAGCTTAACAGTAATATCCCCCCTGCTGTTGTATTAAGCAGCGAATGGCATTTGAGATGCATGCATTATGGGGAAGCTCAACGTGACATGACAGTGTATAAAAAAATGTGGCTTTTGTATAAGAATGTGATTAGTCACATGACCACATGCCATTTGCATTTGGCCAATAGTCCCCCTGCTTCTGGGCATACCTGGAAGCTTTGATAAAGCCAGTAGGATTTTCTTATAACCGAAAATGCAAGATCTGTTGGTTTTTTCAATGTTTGTTTGCATAACAATGGCAGGAGAATATCTCCAACTCACCGCTAACAAAAGCTAAACTCAATGATGGGTCAGAGGCAAAAACAAAATTGGAAAAAGTCAGGGCACTACACGTTCTAGATTTATTCCTCTGAACTGCCAATGTCTCTTACTTTTAGGAGTCAGAGAAGTCCCTGCTGGTGTAAAAGGAAATATACACAAGTCCTGGTATCCCTCTGTTTTCCGCTGCCACCGGTCTCACTCCTGTGGAATATCCTTTGGGCACTGGATAAGGTTTCCCAGAGCAAAATATTTTCAGACAGAGAAACCCGTTACCTCGTCATGACCCTAATACTTTGAGCCCATGCAGTTTAAGGTCATTGTCCACAGTATTGAACCCACTCTCTCGGTGTAGGTGACTGATTCTGTGAATGAAGGATTAGGGCATTTTACTTGCTGGCTACGTTTGCGCATCTAGGAGTGTATTTCCTGACTTGCACCGCAATGCAGTACAGTAACGAACGTCGATGACCTGTGTTGAGCTAGGCAGCGAGAGCAGCACTATTTACTAAATATGGCCTCTTCCACTGCACTGGCAGTAAAACAGCCTGCCTAGCATAACACACACACCTTTGCACCTTAGTGCAAGGGTGTGTGCATGATGTGTAGCACAGGTTTTGAACTGAAAGAGTTCCCTCCAGTGCAAAATCACATGCTCATGTGCTTTGACAAATGTCAGCACATTTCTAACATGGAATGTGTGTTGTGAAGTGCACAGCTCATGCAGAGTGTTACATATAATGAGAAAGTAAAATATTTCTTAATTTCTGTACCTGCCTCAACAAGGTGTTATGCTTTGATCCAAATTCCAGTCTAATAATTTTAGTACATAGAGGGCTGTGAGTAAAAAAACATGGGTGGTTGAGCGGGACTGCCCAAATACCACTCAAGGAACACCCCCATGATGGAATACTATTTGGGGTAAAAAAAAAAAAGTGTTTTCCAGCACAAGAAAAGTTTTGTACAAAACTTATTAAGACTTTGCTTCACTTTGTTTCAGCTTGCAGCAGTGCAAAGTCTTAATAAATCTGCCTTCTAAGTTCTGTTCTGGTGCGCATTGAAACAGGTCCACTTGTCCAGTTATTTGTTTGGAGATAGAAGATGGTATCAAAAGGCTTAGATGCGGGATGTGGACCTGTCTGCCATGGTTACCAGTCTTTCAGTTTCCTCGCTGTAAGAGCACAGCAGGTATAGGTTGGCAAGGTAGCCAATAGTTCAAGCTTAACATATTTGTTAAACAACGATGTTTGGAAAACTAGATCTGACCTTTCCATTGCAATAACAGATTCCAAAAAGAAATAGGGGCTTTGCCTTTAGTGTGAGGCACATTAAACATATCTTTAAAAAATCACAGTACACCTGGGAAAACAATATCTGATACACATGTGGACTTAGATAAATTCAAGCCAACATATAAGACAATTTATACAAATGAATCACCAATCCATTATTGTATTCATTTTCTTTAAATTCATAAAGTTTACATCAGCAATTTTAAACAAAAATGACAAAGATACACATAAGAATTATATTAAAACATACAAGCAGACCCTCATTCAGCCTTCCACAATTAAAATACTTGGCAGAGAGAGTAATTAAAATATGTGGAGAGTTTCATTTCTCAATGGTCCCAAACATGTAGGACACTGTAACAAAAAGTATCTTCTCTAATAGCCTTTAAATCCCAACATAGATATCATCAACTAGGACTCCATTGTTTCGGCCTCATAAATAGTGGCCTTCATCAGGATGGTTGACAATCAATTCCGGCTATGTAGATAGCTTAATATCTTGTGTTGTTGTATGAAAGTAGGAGAGAGCTTGTGCAGTCTGAACACGGGATTGGTGCAAGCCTTTGTTCATTATGTGTTTTTGGAATAAGATGAGTATTTAGTTTGCGATAGTGGCCAATGTCATAATCATTAACGGGAAGAGTGGATTACGTTCTGCCCAATGCTATGATGTAAAAAGAGATGAGATTCATGAAGGCAAGATACTAAGGTATCTATGTAGCCTGAATAATTTGTTTACCATCCTAATGAAGGCTAGTATTGATGAGGCCGAACTTATGGAGTCCTTGTCAATGCTAGAACCAATTACTCTGTAATTTTGCAGGATCTGCTTTGCAAAAAGGAACTGTACAGATGAATAATATGGTGCAATATCAGTAAGAATGAAATATATTTCAGAAGTGCAATGCTCACCAGAGTTTTTTAAAATTCCAAGAAAAATACATATTTTTAAATGTATGAAGGCAAACCAAAAATAGCAAGCAATGAATCTAGAAAAGCATGTTTTGAGGGGGACTTTATAGAAAATGTTGAAAACCAGTTCACGTCAAGAGACAAAATAAACAATAATGTTAAAAATATATTAATTTCATGCATGTAAATGTTTTAATATTTATTAGTTGATATGTAGGTGGATTCATTTGTCGTGTGTAATTTAGGTGTAAAGAGTAAATATCAAAATACGTGGGCTGTTACCACACAACCCAAGGAAAATACACAACTGTCAAAGCTAGACATAAAAAAAACTACTAGAATTATGAACGAAACAATTGCAGGAAAATACAAAATATATTAAGAGCAAAGGGACAAACATTTGGATTTATATCTTAAAATAAATAACATATACCTTTTTTCTGAGTGATACCTCTACACAATACAGAAAACATTTTTTATCTCCCTTGATATTTATCTGCTTTGATCATTTATGCAGCCGTTGCCTTTGGGAAGCTGGGCCTGGTGTAGGGCTTGGTCCTTGATCTGCAGAGAGTTTTGAAAAGTCTTTATTCACCATATAATGCAAAGGATGTGTCAATTAGGGCTGACTGACGGCCATTTTCATCTCTTAATGCACACATTATGTATAGCCTGAACCCTAATGGCAGGGCCACTGGAATGATGAGATTCAATGGCAGCAGCAATTTACGCATAATTAGGGATTTGCCGCACTTGCCACATACCCTAGCATCTTCTGCATAATCTACAGATATTAACAAAAAAAAAACAGTTTTTGTTTCTAGCTCAAATGGATCAAAAGTTACAAAAAATGGAACAAAAGTTACAAAAAATATGGTGACTCGGTTTTGTGCACTCTGGCTTTTTTCCAAGGTTGACTGCCCATCTTTCAGTTGCTAATTGCTGTATTTGGGTGTTAAACTGGTAATAATTAAGATTAACGCTTTTCTCAGACATTGATACCAGGTGTGAAAATGATAAATAATTAAGGAATGTTATCACAAAATGTGCAGCTTGTGCCACATAATTTGTTTTTTCCTGCCACATAATTCAGTCAACTTTTACACAATTCCAGTGTCTAATGGGCATCAGAATGCTATGAAGTAAAGCACAAACACAAATAATATACATTCTCAGGTTAAACTAAAGCTGTACAAAGTCTCTACTGTAAGTGATTGGTACTTCAGTGCTACCCTAGCAGTGGTTGGTGTTTTACTCATGATCTTTGCTGGGTATCACGTCACAATGAGTATTCGATAATCTGAGCTTGTGGCCTGAGATATGGACCTCCATGGGAGTTTGGAATAGATGTAGGTAACCCCATCTTAAGAAGTTGCTATGTGGGTGAGAGTGCCCACTTGCTTGGAGCAAATGTTAATGAGACAGGACAGAGCGGCAAAATAGACTGGGATGTGCATAGAGTTTTGAAAGAGAGAAACAAGTGCATGGGGCACGTAATAAAACACGATGTGGTGTTGCTAAAAGATAGAAGATTGAGAGTGAAATATTTCTTTATACAGTAGTAACAGTAAGGGAGTGTGAGTCACATAAGTGCACCACCTGCAGAGAGCTCTCCAACAATGTTTATAGGCATTGTTCAGAGTGCCCTGCCAATCCTGACTGGTCCGGTAACTGGTGTTATGAGATTTGCAGCATTGTGTTTCACCCAGATGCTCAGGGTGTTGAAAGCAGTCAAATATTCGGGGGAACCCTGGGAGAAAATGAGCAATTACTAGTAGAATCGGGTGATTTAATCCTGATATCCCCGGTTGTGCCACATTTCTGGAATTACATTCAGAGTACCCCTCGTAATTCCCACTAATTCCCCCCTTGGAGTTACCAATATCCTCAATAAAAGGGGGGGGATATGGGGCCTGATAGCAGGATATTCGTAATGAGACCCTGGGTTTTGAGACCCGGAATTGCTCTTGGTAAGGGTGTTTACGTGATTCCTTTGATGTAAAATGCACTATGGGGGCATATTTACCTGCCCCTTGTGCCACCTTAGTGCCACCATAGTGTCATTTCTTTGAGACTAAGGAGGCGAAAGGTGGCCTTTCCCCCGCAGCAGAATTACAAAGTGTTGCAGTACATGCATTGTGTCACTTGGCAACCCCTTGGGCCACATTAGGCCTGCGCCAAGCATAATGTATGTAAGGGGGGGGGGGCGTTCCGACGCAGGGAGGCCTGAACAAATGGCGCTGTGAAATTTACTAAATTTCACTACGCCATTCTTTCTGTCATTTTTAACATTTGCTCAAGGCAGGCATTAAAATGACACCCATTAAAATCAATGGGACTCCCTGTGCTTTGCTGCACTAGCATCAACATTTTTGATGATAGTGTAGCAAAACAACACAACAGTGTAAACTATTCTGATGCTCTTGTGGTAATAGCCACCATGGTACATCGTATTGTAAATATAGTGCAACTATGGTGTTGTTAGGTGGAGCAAGGGCGACGCAAGAGAAGTGTCGCAAAGGGACCGATGTGCCACTTTCTCATAAATATGCCTCCTATACGTCGCTGGACCATACTGGTCAGTGCTTGGACAAGAGGACTGAAGAGTAAAAGGAGTGTTGCACAAAACGAATTCACTGTTAGATAGAACCTCCATGCCTGATGAGCCAGTTTGTAGTTAAATCATAATGCATTGGCTCATTTTCAAAACCAGTTTACAACAAACCCAATCCTCTGTGAGGAGTGCATCGGGGAGACAGCTTGGCGGGAAATATTGAAATGTTCTAGTGAAAGTTGTACCTGATGATAATACAATTCAAACATGTGGACAACATCCTTAATCAGTAAGGGTTGTGATCACAGATCTGCATACAATCACTGAGGAGAAGTTCAAAGAATGCCTCAAGGAAAACATCAAAATCAGAATTCAGCATCCATATATTAAAACCGCTTTACATTTCGTGAAGTTAAATAAAAAAAAAACCTTCTTTTGGGTCTCCTTTGATTGGTAGCGCATAATACCCTTACTGAGATTGCCTAATCCTGGGCTTCCCATCAATGTAGAAGGCGTCCAAGTGTAGGTTTTAGAGTGACAGCATTAAATGTGGCAGCAGCAAACAGTAGGCACCGGCTACTGTTTATGCATACTATCTTTGATGGCAGATGATATTTGGCATACGCCAGAGGGGGTTGCAGTTTCAAAAAACTCAGTACAGCTCAGTTCAGCTCAGCTCAGCTCAGTATAGGCAGCTGCAGGCAGAGGGCAGGAGACTGAGCAGAATGCCGGTCTGTGGAATGAAATGCAGCTCGTACTTCTCACAATATCTCTTAGTGTGAGCCCAGATCAACAAGGCTCTTTTTCGCCCTTACTGGGAATGATTGATCTTCAGTTACTGAGAAAGAAGAGAAGTGCTCATCACAGTATACTCCTTTCCCCCTGAGGTTGGCGTGCATGATTAATAACTGATAAGGCGATTCAAATGGGGCTTAACACCCAGCCTGTATTTTGGCATTTACATACCTGAGGTCTTTCCTGTCTTGGGCTAATCCCAGACTGGAGACTATGCTCTCGTTTAGAGTTTGATGGACAAAGTACTCCACCACAAATGTGCCAGAGTACCTGTCTGCTCATGTTTCCATCATTGGTGCCCCTGCAGGCTCCTCCAGTGGAAACCTTATACTGACACCCTGATGAACGTCTGACAACTCATTTCATCCAGCTTATTCAGGGTGGGCTATCTGAGGTATTTTTTCTGTTTTTCTGGGGCTACCAGGAAAAGCCCGGCTTCCCCAACCAGAAACATTTTAAAAATATCCTCTCACCCTGGGAGAAATGTCCAAGGGTTTCAGACCTTTATATCTTTTAATTTTTTTTTAATTTTTATTCAACAGGTGAGAGTTACATTACATATATTGGTCCAACCTGCATCATACCTCATAGATTAAAGCTAAGCTTCTTACTTGGAGCATTATATCCATAGTGAGATTCTTAAATCTTGACCCTCAACTTTCCCTCCCCTCAACCTAATCTGTCGCCAACTTGTTCATTTTCGCCCTTTTCCCCTGATATCTTTGCATTGCTCCTATCCGTTGGACATACAATTTTTCTTTAACCCGTGTAGACTCCATTTTTGCGTCCCATAACGCGTTTGCCGGGGGGGCTGGTGATTTCCGTTTTTTTATTTTTTATTCAGTACCCAAAAAAACACATATATAATTCATCGAAAATCAAAAGCAAAAGAAACTAAAGAACATTTAGCCACATATACAATGTCGCCGTACAATCATTTCCTATTGGCTAGCCATTTACCCCCCAAAAAAACATATTTCTTGCCCTTTATGTCTCCCTTTTTCCCCTTTTCGCTCATACAGGGCTTGTTCCAGCTGATACATTGCGAGAAGGCGGTTTAACCAATTTTGATATGTAGGGGGCGTTTGATCAAGCCATGCAGAAGAAATACACAATCGATACACTGACATAGCTATAAAATACATTTACTGGCAAATGACTCACTTCGCTCCGAAA
Source organism: Pleurodeles waltl (assembly GCF_031143425.1). Taxonomy (NCBI): domain Eukaryota; kingdom Metazoa; phylum Chordata; class Amphibia; order Caudata; family Salamandridae; genus Pleurodeles; species Pleurodeles waltl. The sequence goes on along the minus strand of NC_090444.1, from coordinate 630,932,957 downwards.
CCCCAAGTGTAACCACCCCCGGTGATAGTTCAATTTCTAAACTGGCACGTCTTTAATAAACTGCTCCAGTTTCCCAAGTAAGTTCATCAGTTTCGTACAGGTGGCGAACATATGTATTATATCCACTCCATGTAACTGACATCTTGGGCAGTGCACTCTTTGTACCCGATCCCATTGTGCTAACTTCCCGGGCATGATATACAGATCAAATATTGTTTTATAATGTTGTGCCTGAAGAGATGCTGAAATCAAGGAAGTCCGGCCTAACTCAAGAGATTCATAAAAAACCTCCTCTTCCACATTTAGCTTATCGCTCCACTTTTGGCTATACTTTGCCAGATTGTCGGGTAAGTTATCAGTCAGTCTCACATATATTGATCGTATTGTGCTCTTATCAGAGGAAATCATAATTTCTACTAAAAAGTTCTTTACAAACCACGCTGCACCACTGGTTTTCCGAAGAATGAAATCCCTAACTTGTAGATATTTGAAAAAGCCAGTTTGGGCTAATCCAAATTTCCTGTGAAGATTTTCATATGTGCTGTGGTAAAATCACCTAATCTTTGTATTCCCTGTTGATTCCACCTTTCCATGATATTATCGTGGAAAATCTCCGGAAGAAACATATTGTCCTTAATCGAAGTATAGTAATTGTGTCTTCCGAGCCCACATTTCTTTCGCCACAGACCCCAGACTTTAAAAGCAGCCTGGAGGACTTTAATCCGAGCTTTCTTAAAATAGTTGGGCCCCAAAAGCTCAAGCATCGCCCCATTTGCAGCAGGGCCAATTAGTACCTCATAGATACTAGGGACATATTCCCCATCGCTTACCAGCCATCCATTTTTAAACATCGGTTGCATATACTGCATTGCGGCTGCCGTCTGATACAGTTTAAAGTTGGGAAGTGACCATCCGCCCTTTTCCCTTGATAGTGTCATATATTTACTTGCTCTATGTATCTTACCATATGACCAAACAAACCTCATTATCAACTGATCCAATTTCCTAAACCAAGATTTCTCAAATTCCAATGGAATTGCGTGAAATAAATATAGTACTTTAGGAAGGAACATTGGGGGTTATTCTAACTTTGGAGGAGTGTTAATCCGTCCCAAAAGTGACGGTAAAGTGACGGATATACCACCAGCCGTATTACGAGTTCCATAGAATATAATGGACTCGTAATACGGCTGGTGGTAAATCCGTCACTTTTCCGTCACTTTTGGGACGGATTAACACCTCCTCCAAAATTAGAATAACCCCCATAATTTTTATCATATTACACCACCCCATAATTGTCATGTGTAAATTATTCCATCTGCTAAAATTATGTCTAGCGCTATCTATGATAGGCCAAAGGTTAGACCGGACGATCTCCTCCACCTGGGGTCGAATATCGATCCCTAAATACACTGCGTGTTCTACTTTTCGTGTATCCGTCGATCTGCAATATTCATTCATAACTATTTATGTCTTATCTTTGTTAAGAAGATAGCCCGAGACTGCCCCAAAGTTTTCTGCAGCACCCTCAATCTCTTTCAGGGCAAGATCCGGGTTAGCGGTTATGACTGCAACATCGTCTGCGTAAGCTAGAATTTTTGTTGCCCACCCATAGCGAATAACTGGCTGAACGTTAGCATTCATTTCCAAAAAGCGCAGAAAGGGATCTAGGTATAACGCAAATAATAAGGGTGAGCATGGACATCCGTGCCGTGTACCCGTTTTATCTTAAAGGGATGGGAATATTCCCCCCCCAATCTGTATTCTAGCACTCGGCTCCTTATATAAAGCTTTAACAGCTGTAATAAATCTCCCTCCTAGACCATATGTCTTTAAAATGCCCCACAAATACTCCCAGTTGACTCTGTCGAATGCTTTCTCAGCATCCAGCAGAATCATAGCCATAGGCTCTGCTGCTATATGCGTAGCATCGAACAGCGCTATCACCCTCCTAATATGATCGGTTGTGTCCCTACCTGGGACAAACCCATGTTGGTTACAGCTAACCAACTTACGAATGCACCCAGACAATCGAGTCGCAAATATTTTGGAGTAGATTTTCGCATCACTGTTAATGAGGGTGATAGGGCGGTACGAGCTTAGACTAGCCGGGTTCCTAACTTTCTTTAAAAATACTATGATATTAGCCAAACCCCAGGACGGAGGGGGATTACCCCCATGCTGTACATAAATCACCAGTTTCAACAGCACTGGTAAGAGCATATTTTTTATGTATTTATATAGTTCTAATGGAATGCCATCTGGCCCCACAGCCTTTCCATTTGGAAGTGCCTCAAGCACATCTGACAGTTCTTCCATTGTCACCTCCTGCCCCAATGTTATTTGATCCTCTGCGGTAATCTGACTACCCCGGATCGGCGTCAGCCAATGACTATCAATATGCTCCTGACCAATATTGACCGCATCATATAATTCTCTGTAATACTCCCGGAAAGCTTCCCTAGTGGCATTGGGTCCCGTAACTGTCAACCCTGCCTTATTTCACACTTACACAATTGAGCCTGAGGACGCCCTCTGACGAATCCGCTTTGCTAAGATATGCCCTGCTTTCTCGCTTCATTCATAGCATTCCCTTTGTTTTGTTAAGATTTTTTCCACTTTCTTCTCAGTTGAGTATTTTCCTAGTATCATTTTCGCTATTGATACCTGGTGAAGGGCGTTCTCAACCCCAACATCATTCCTAATCGCCCAAAGAGGCTGCTCTTCAGCTGTCTGTAATGCCCCCATGAGTACCTGAAACTGGGCTGTTGCTCGTTTCTGTCGCTTTATGCTGAACCCAAGAGTTTCCCCCCTTATAACTTCCTTTAGTGTATCCCAAACTATTTCTATTGGGGCTGTTCCAACATTAAAATCTAAAAATTCCTTCAACCGCATGCTCATGTGCTGTATATACAGAGGGTCATTCAGCAAAGCCCTCTCAAAGGTCCAGTTCTTCCTAAATCTCTCTCAATTTCTAACCCTAACCTCTAATACTAATGGATTATGGTCCGCCATAAAATGGGGGTATAGCTTAATCTCCAATTCGTCTAGAAATATCGTAGAAACAAGAAAATGATCTAATCTAGCAAATTTCTTATGTGGTGCAGTAAAATAGGTATATTCTGGCTTTGGCCCCTCCAGAGCCGGCCATACATCTATTAGCCCCACCTCCCTTTGCATGCTCTTAAAGGCCTGAAAAACTCTAGGCTTCCGCCCCGGGTATCTATTCCTTCTAATATCTCTTAAATTCTGTGCTCCATCCCATGATCCATTAAAGTTCAAATCACCACATACAATATACGGTGCGGGCCAAAGTGTTAATTCTGCAGATATAAAATCAAATAAGGAGGGATCCGCATCCACTGAGCCATATAATGAACATAACGTAAATCTAACATTGCCGAATGAACACTCCATTATTACCCATCTGCCAATTACATCTACTTTCTTCCGAGTAACAGTGCAGCTAGTATTAGCTGCCAAAATAGCAACCCCCTTTTTTTTAGACATCTGTTCAGTACATCCTAACAGACGCAAACCCAAAGTCTCCAATAATTTCCTATCTGCCTTTTCTATATGCGTTTCTTGCAGGCAATAAATATCCGCTTTCAATATTCACAGATCATCTGCAATTTTCTTCCTCTTACGGGGGGTGTTTAACCCACTTACGTTTATAGTTGCTATCTGGATTGTTGACATATGTGTAGATTTAATTGATTACGCTTAACTGGCTCGACCTTACCAATGTTCACCTTGCATTTTATACAAACATACTTGATTCTGCATCCCCAGCCCCCCATTGCCACTTCCGTAGCACAGGTTCCTAAAAAAGAGATAGTTTGAACTTGCAGGCCATAACCAAACTTCTTTGGGCACAAATTTTATCCTTTTATTTCCCCCGGTGACGGGTTGCCCCCGCCCCCACCCCCCCATCTCCACCTGCCCCCCCGTCCACTTCTCCACCTTCCTCTCACCCTCCTCCCCTCCCTCCCCCATCCCCCACCTCTCCCACCCCCTCCCTCCACCGTTCCCCCCTAGAGGCAATCAGACCAACGTTAGTGTCGCCTAGGTACCTGGTGCCGGCCGCTACCCCACCCCAGGCTATCCAGGCTCCTAAGCTTCTCTGGGGACCACCAGAGCTCTCTTAGACCATATGTCTTTTAAATTCCTTACATCATGTTGTTTTAAGCCCAAGTAAATATTCTTTAGCCTGAATCTCTGAATTAAACACTCTGACTTTCCCATTAATCACAGTCTTTAGGCGAGAGGGAGCAAGTAAATACGCTTCTCCATCTTTATCTTGAAAGGGTTTGATCAGCTGCCGCAGCCTCCACCTTTGCTCCACAGTAACATGACAGTAATCAGTCAAGTGAAGAAGGTTACCCCCCCACCCCACTGCGCGGGGCATTGGGACGGGCTTTTTCAAATATGGTCTGTCTTAAGAGATAGTTCCCAAAATAAACCAATATAGCTCTAGGGTGTTTAACCTCTTCTCTGCGACCCTCTCGCCGTACTACTGGGTACGGGTGTACCCTTTGGACCTCAGACTCCCAGTCCCAGTTGGTAAGTTCTGGAAATGCCTCCTGTAACATTTTAATCATATAAGCCCTGATGTTATTGCCTTCTACTTCTTCTTTAATGCCTAGGAAGCGTAGATTGTTCCTCATCTGCCTATTTTCCTGATCTTCCAGTTTCCACACAATATCAGTTAATTGTCCATCATGCGTTACGGTTTGTGCTCTTAAAGCCTCAATATCTGCTTCTACTGCCATCGTCGTCTCCTCCATCGAACTTAGTTTCCCTTCAATTCTGCACATGTTTTAACCACCTTGCGGACAGTTCCCTGTAAATGTTTTGTAGCCATCCTTGCCCGCCGACCTTCTGCTCTTGTCTCAGTTTGTAGCTCCTTTATCGAATCATAGATAGACTGTAGCATTTCGGAGTATATCGAGCACCAGTGTTAGAAACCGAGCTACATACCAGTGCATCGGCCCTCTTCTCTGTATTGTCCTGGACCTCGAAAGTATGGACTTCTGCTGTACTCATGAGATTAGTGCCTGAATAGTCCCATTTAAGTGCTTTCTGAGTCTGGGCAGAGGGCTCCACGCCATCTCCACTATGGGCCCGCCCCTTATTTTTCCACAGCCGCTGTTGCACAGTAGACTCTGTGAGAGATAAGAAACTTGCAGATTTGGAGGATATGCTGTCTCTGCTTTCACTTGACCCTTGATCGCTATTGGTGGAGTCTGAATCCTCTGTTAAAGAGTAAAGAAAATGTATCCCCTCCATCTTTAGGCCACTCAGGCCCCTTTTCCTTTGCTGCGATTACTTCGAGTCCTGTAATAAGTGCCTGGGCCATTTGACTTGAGTTCCCCGCAGAGCCCTTCAATGGGCTAGTAGCTTCTTGGCCAGCTTGAGAGGGAGCATAGGTTTCTTGCTCCTTGAATCCTAGTTGAGCATTTCCCTCGGAGAGTGTATGCATTCCTTGCAGAATCCTTTCCCCCCCTTGGGCACCACAATCTCAGGGGCATCCAAAACTTCCGGAGCTTGCAGCCAGTTCAAAAGGAAGTCTTTTTCCTTACTTACATCCTCAGGAAGCGTCTTCCCTTCACTATTGGCCCCTAGTTTCCAGCTTGGTGTTATTTGCATGTCGGCTTGAGGAGGCATAATATGCACGAGATTGTCTTCTTGCGCGCCCCCCTTCCAAAAACCCGTAATCATAGGTTGCGTCTTATTTCCCCCAGGGGAAGATGATGGGGGCGCGTTGCTCTTGGCCTCCCTACTTGTTCCAGGAGACTGTTTCCCACTCATTTTCCCAAGCGTCGGGATTGGCCGTCCGGTACCTGGGGCCATTTCACCATTGGATTTTTAGTCCGTGCAGCTCGTGCACCCTCTCCTTTCTCCCCAGGATTTCTGCTATTTTTTGGTGCCATATTGTTGGTAAGACCACTAATGAATATGTCCCAGGTTTCCCCAAAACGCATTAACCAGGATTGCGCGCTCCACAGCAACACGCAAAGAGTTTTCAGAGAGCAAAGATTTGTTAACTTCAAAAGAGCCTGGCTGTGCATATCCGAATTGGCTGTCCAAGTTTACATCCTATATGAACTCTATGTACTCCCAAGTGTTTGCCAACCACCTTCATCATTTAAGAAGACACCTTGCTTCTGATGTAAATATATAAATATTCGATTAAATGATGCTGCGGCTCTCTGACTCACTCCTCCCCACGTGCTGTGTCCTCTGGCAAACCAGATCAAAACCAGGTCAGTATTCAATTGCTCGAACAAGAACAAAATGGGACCACGTCATGCACTGTAATATAATTCTCGCCAAAAGTCATTTGCAGCTATGGAGCCCCTTGCCACAGACCCCTCTCGGTACCTGCTTGTGCTTAATGCTTGATGAGAGAACCGGCCGTTTCTGGCCACGCTCGCGCTGGTTTCCCTCAGCTCTCCACGCCTCTCCACTCTCAAGCGGGAGACCCAAAACCTCCTGGTGGATGGCACAGAAGTGAGGAGGTGCGAGGGACTCCAGTCCGAGGAGCACTCCGCTGATTCTGGCACAGAAAGAGGCTTTTCGTAGCAAGTTCAGGCCGGGACGCGTCCAGTCTTTTGACGCGTCTGCCGGCCTGTGCCGCTCAAAACTGCCAGCGTCTGAGGTGGGCGGGGCCTGGCAGCCGTGACTACGCAGACGCCATCTCGCCTACCCAGGGCTGGTGATTTCCACGCTTGAAGAATCAGTGATAAAGCTATTAAAGTACTCACAAATATTATTTGTCTAGGCGAAATGGGAAGATCTGTAGTTTGCGTAATGCCCCATAATGCCACTAATGGGCAAGGGGCTAGCTCGTACACTATCAAAGTACTCAACCTTTGAAAGATCTTCTCCCACTACCTAGCCAGATATGTACATGCAAAAGACATATGTATCCAATCCCCCAGGAATTTTTGGCAGTGTGGACAAAGACCTGATACCTCTGGGTGCATTTACTTTATTCTAGCGGGGTGTAACAAAGCAAGCAATAGAAAATGAAGCAATTCTTTTAAAATGTGCCCCTCTGAGTGCTTTATGAGACACCTCGTTATGCTTTTGCCATTGCTGTACCCCTATCTAACACCCTGTGATATTTGCTACTTTAACCAGGATTTGAGAGATTACCTTGATTGACCCCCCCATCCTGGAGCAGTTTATACCATTTACCAAAACATAATTGATTGTCATAAAAATGGTCATAGTAGTTTCATGCCACTGTAGAAGTAGCCCTTGGATCTTTTTAAGAACCCTGTAATTCAGCTGGAGCAAATCTGCAGCATTCTTGGACACGCATATTCCTAGATATCTAATGGGATAAGAAGATGAAGATACAACACGGATATCGTTTGGCAGGACAGATATTTCTGCATTATGCAAAAGAGCCTCTGATTTAGAATGATTAATTTTGTACCCCTCTGCTCTGAAAAGTCCTTGATCTTTGCAAACGTTCTATTGATGTTATGTGGTTCCGCACGAAGGTACAAGATCATATCACCGGCGAATAACTTCACCTTAGGGGGTAGCGAGAATTGCGCCTGTATGTGTGGATCCTGTCGAATCGCTGCAGACAGTGGCTCAATAAAGAGTGCAAACAGAACTGGAGACAGGGGGCAACCCTGTCGCTTGCCCCTTGAAATTTGTACCTATCCTGCTATTTGTGTGTTTACTGAAACTTTGGCTTGGGCTTCTGTGTAAAGTGTATGTAGTGTCTGAATAAACTTCACAGGGAAGCCAAACTTAGCTAGTACCGAAAATAACACTTGAATGCCTTTTCAGCACCAAGCATTATGATTGCCGCCAGATGAGAGCTATGCGATAAATAGTCTATTGCCTGTACCAAAAAGTTGGTATTGGTGGACAGAAACCTTCCCAGTCGGAATCCCCACTGGTCCTCATGAACCAATCCTTGCGCTACCTGAGCCGTGCGAACTGCCAAAATCTTGGTAAATAATTTATAGTCCTGATTTAACAAACTTATTGGACGGTATGAGCCCGGATATTCCGGTGGTTTATCTTTTTTAATGAAGCTAACCACTACAGCTCTTGAAAATTTTGAGGGGACCTCAGCTCCTTCTAGTATTTCATTGAATAGGTCTATTAATATTTCAACGATTTGATCCTCTAAAATTTTATAGACTTCCATCGGGAGGCCATCTTCTCCTGGAGCTTTACCATTGGAAGCGCCCCTTATTGCATCTATGACTTCTTGAAGAGTAATTGGGGACGTTAGAATATTCTGTGCTGCGACACCTAAACTTGGTAATGCTACTGCATCTCAGTACTGTTTAATTTGCGAGCTATTTGCTTGTGTCGTCTCTGCATATAGCTTACGATACTGTGAGAAAATACTTTTTCAATCTCTTTGGGTTGAGTAACCACTCTACCTTGCTCTTCATCGAAAATAACTATTATTAAATTAGTACTGGATCTCTTTTTGATTGACCAAACTAGAAATCTACCTGCATGCTCGCTTTCTTCATATTGCCGCTGAAAGCTTGGATGTCTGTTAAGTATCTCCCTGGATAGAAAAAAGTCCCTTAATTTGGCCTGAGCCCTTGCCAGCCTTAATGCCGTCTCAGGACTGGGTAGTAGTTGATTTCTTTTAAATGCCTGTTCTAGCTCCCTTTGAAGTATATCGCTTCCTTCGCAGGCAATTTTTCCTTGATGAGCCTTAAAAGAAATTGCCTCCCCCCGTGGAAAGGCTTTAATAGCCCCCCAGATATGAAACAGAGAGGCTGACTTCTTGTTTATCTCTACAATTTTAGTGACTGATACTTTAAGATTTGCTACCCAACCTTCATCTGCCAAAAGAGATCCATCCAGGCGCCATTGTGAACGGTGCTGCTGCTTGCCTAGCTCATTAAGATCGACCCAGGGAACATAATGATCTGAAAAATAATTTGCAAGTATTCCTGTCTTCTGCCATTTTAATGCAAATGAGATTAAAATGTAATCTATTCCTGATGCCGTATTATACCTTTTTAAATAACATGTGAATTCTTTTTCATAGAGATGGTCAGCTCGCCACGCATCTACTAAGGCTAGATCTAACATCAATTTTGAAAGCATTTGGCAAGCTTTTGGTTTATTCTGCGCTTTGTTGCTCCGTGATGTGTCCCACAAAGTATTTGGTATAATGTTGAAGTCTCCTCCTATTATGAAGTAACCTTGGAGTAGAGAGAGATGCGTATACAGTGCCTGCATTGGCTCTATATCGTCCTCTATTGGGCCGTAGAAGCTTACAAAATGGATCGTTTTGTCTGCCAATGTAGCAGTAACTACTATCCATCTTGCCTGTGGGTCTCTAACAACACTCTTTATCCTCCCTGTACATTTTCTAGAGAACACAACTGCCACACCACGTACCGTGGCATCAGCCGATGCAAAGAACCAATGAGCAATACATGCCGGGAGTCTAGGGAACTTAGCATTGGCGTTCAAATGAGTTTCCTGTAAAAAAAACAACACTTGGACCCATGCTGTTTCCAGCCAATTGAGTGCTGCTTGGAGTTTCAAGTTGTTATTAGCTCCATTTAAGTTGCAGGAAGCTACTCTTAGCTTAGACCTCATCATTTCTCAATGTGCCATCCCACCATCGCCATACCCCATTGTGCTGGTGCTGTTAGCTTTGCTAGACTTTCACCTTGTAACTTATCTTCAGATAGTTAGTAAAGTTGTCTGGTCGCCACCTGCATTTTTTGCTCTAGTTCCACCCCGTGCCCACCACCCATCCCAACTGCATCCGGGGCCTTGCCCGCCCTGGCCCCTACCTCCCTCAAACCCCCTATCCCCCGTCACACACCTCATTCGCCCTCCCCCCGCCCTCCATATCCCAAAAGTGAGTGTGCTGGCATGGCACTCGTAGAGCTTAACCCCGTGCAATCAGTGGATGGAAAAATCCATGGGGGGACAGAGTGAAGGGGGGCGTATCCGATGTGATATGTCTTGCTCAAGAAGAACACATTACTTCCTTCCTTACTTTCTACTCGTCTTACACCTCTTCTCTAGCTCCTCCCCCTTACCTTATCTCCTCCACCCCAGTTCCCTGCACTAATCACATTGACATTGTTTTTTTAACAATGTTAAAAGATTCTTAGCATCATGTACGCGCTGAAATACATGCACTTGACCCTTGTGAAATACTTTAAGTTTGGAGAGTTGTACAATCCCAGCCAGAGCTCCCAGCCCTTTAAAGTCATCTATAAGTTGAACAAACTCTCGTCGTCGATGAGCTGCATTGACTGACATGTCCGAAAATACCTGAAAGTTGAAAGTGTCCCCAGATGTAAAGTTTTTTTTCCGGATTGCTTGTGATAGAATCTGTTCTTCAATCCTATAGTCCCCGAAGTTGACTAATATAGTACAAGGATATTTTGAACTAGCAGAGTGCATAAAGGGTATTCTGTGTGTTCTCATTATTTAAAAATCAGTTTCTGCTTTTACTGATTCTGGGAGAATACAGTTAATGATAAGATCAGAGACCACCTTGATTACAGTAGACACCTCCTCTAGCCCTTCTGGAACTCCTACAAATCTCAGATTTGAACGCTGAGATCTGTTTTCCATCTCATCCATCTTTAATTAGAGATCCTCTAATTCTGATTAAATCTGAGGTATTGCTGATTCCACTTGTTTGCCGGCATCTTCTAGATCCAAGACTCTCTGTTCTACTTGCGTTAGTTTAGTAGAGAGATGGGCTAGATAGGTATTTAGTTGGGTAAACTGATCTTTAGTCTCTTTAAGAGCTGCCTCTTGGGATAACTTTATTGCACGCAGTTCCTCTAAGATCTGCCTCATCCAGTCCTCCATTGAGAAGGTGTTGCATATTGCGCTGCAATTACTAGGGCTGAAGTTTAGAGTGGAAGGGAGGATTCTGGCATCTTCATTAGTGTTAATGTTCGGTATTAGCGGGTCAGTCGTGCCTAGATAAAGGATCTCCACACCCGGGTCCACTGCCTTAATGGAGATTATAGCATTATCTATAACCCCTGCTCCGGGTGACGATATGGCTTTCTCATGGTCTGCTACTCTGTCCTCCTTCCCTTCTGGTACTTTCGATGGCGCTTTGTTGTTGCTGGCGATTGAAAACAAGGGATACGTAGACAATTCCTTAAACTGTGACCTTATCGCTGATGCAGCAGGGGATCCGCTGCTAGAAACAGCAATAGTTGATATAGAAGCTGATGGAGGGGGGATGCCAACACTCTTGGTATCCTCACTGATTGTGATTGTCTTGATACTGATGTCTCATCCTGCTCTACTGAGGCGGGCACTGTTAGCACTGGAGCTACTGGTAGCACTGGTAAGGAAGGAGAGGGCACTTGCTGCAGTGAACCTTGTGCCACAATAGAAGTTCTCAGCCCCCCCTCTGCAGGCAGAGCCTCCAGACTATGGCCCTCATTCTGACCGTGGCGGATACAATCCGCCAGGGCCAAGGGGCGCGGGAGCACCGCCGACAGGCCGGCGGTGCCCCTAAGGGCATTCTGACCGCGGCGCTAACGCCGCGGTCAGACAGGGAAAACTGGCGGTCTCCCGCCAGTTTCCCGCTGCCCTGGGGAATCCTCCATGGCGGCGCAGCATGCTGCGCCGCCATGGGGATTCCGACCCCCTTCCCGCCGGCCTGGCTCTGGCGGTTCTTACCGCCAGAACCTGGCCGGCGGGAACGGGCATCTTGGGGCCCCTGGGGGCCCCTGCAGTGCCCATGCCCATGGCATGGGCACTGCAGGGGCCCCCTAACAGGGCCCAACTAGGCTTTTCAGTGTCTGCGATGCAGACACTGAAAAGCGCGACGGGTGCTGCTGCACCCGTCGCACGCCTTCCACTCCGCCGGCTCGATTCCGAGCCGGCTTCCTTGTGGAAGGCGCTTTCCCGCTGGGCCGGCGGGCGATCTGATTCAGATCGCCCACCGGCCCAGCGGGAAAGTCAGAATACCCCTCGCGGTCTATTGACCGCGGGGCGGTATTCAGGCGGCTTCCGACGGGCGGGCGGCAACCGCCGCCCGCCTAGGTCGGAATGACCACCTATATCTCTGTCTGCCCGAAGCGGGAGTCAAAGACATGGTCAGTGTCTTGGTTTTAGGTCCCTAGCTATTTTCCCCATTGTTTGTGCCCTACAGCTTGCATCTCTCGTAACCCGTTTCATGCTAGTAGGTAGACCGCCATCCAAATTAAGGATTCACCAGAAACTCTTAGGGTCCATATAACGAGGCAGAGAAAGGAAGGCCACGTCTAGTGTCCAGTGTATGACACCTCAATTACATTGTGGCACTTGCGTCCCTTCTAGTGACTGACCCCAGTGTTGCTCAGGCTCTCTTGAGTTGCTAAACGATATGGGCCCTTAAAAAGTCTCTGCTTGTAGTGCTATCTTCCAATAACCATAGTTTTTTTTTACCAAAGGTCCATTATTGGGGTACTGCTAATATGCCCCCCCCCACCCAGACCCAGCCACCTTCGTACCTTATCTGAGTCTCTCACCAGTCTCTCTCCAGAAGGCTTGATTTTGCAGTATGTACACGGCTTGGAAGCGGAGGTGGGGGGGTTGCAGACCTTGACCCTGTATTCAGGCTGGAAAGCCCCCGTTGCTCATGCCTAGGGCTAGCAGAATCCCAGCACTCCAGTGCCAACCGGATTCGCCACCATCGTTGCAGGCGCCTAGGGACGCTATCCGCTGCCGAGCCGTCTTTCAGCACGATACAGGAGGGCAGTGGGTTTGCAAGGAAGGAGCGGCTCCTCAGGGACACTCGCCAGCCAGCCACACCTCCTGCTCGATGGAAAGCTGTAAGTTATACGTTTCTTAATTTTTGCCGAGCGGGAGTGCAATCCTTCGGCGATCTGCTCATTCCGCCCACCATCTTGCCGTTAATTGCCGGAGTTCTAGTCCCAGAGCATGACGGGAGCTCCCACGGGACCCGGCCTTTATTTCATTAAACATGTCAATTACCACGTTTCAGAGCCTTTAGAGGAGTTGGTGTGAGGGTGGCTCCTTGGAAGGCATATAGATCTTCTCAAGGTAGTCAGAGACCTCTAAAAATGCCAGGGAGTAGTCCACTGGGCCGCATAGGCTATAACCTTTGCCCCAATGGCAGATGGCGGACAGCCTGTCAATATCTAAATGAGGGTCTATATGTATTTGTCAAGCTGACTATGACCCTACCCTTGTAAGATGTGATGCCCCTCTTGTGAGTGTGGAATTAGAGCTCAATTTGACTGTCTGTGCATCACAGCATCTATGGTTGGCAGAGCTGATAACCGTTAGGGTGGTCTTCCCCCAAACCTTTTGCCTACTCACCTCTTGTTTACTGTCTTTTTTTGTTTGCTTTAGGACTCTGTGCACTTTACACCTGCTAACCAATGCTAAAGTGCTTGTGCTCACTCCTTAAAACATGGTAATATTTGCCTTCACCTGATGGGCATATTTATTTTACCTATAAGTCCCTAATAAAGTGGTACAGCATGGCCTGTAAATTAAATGCTACTAGTGGGCTTACAGCACATGTTGTGCCACCCTCTAAGTACCGTTTTCAAACATGTCTCAGGGTTGCCATTGCAACCTGTCTGCAGTTTTAAACTGCCAATTCGACCTGTCAAAGTAAACCTTTCTCCAGACCTACACCTTCATTTTTAAAACATAAAGGCAGTGCTTAATTTGAGCCAGTGGGTTCTGGTGCAGAGCACCGCCATTTATTTTTGAGGGTCAGCACTTATTTTTCGGTCTCAAGCACATACTGCCAGCACAACACACATATGGGAAATGCAGAGAAAGAGAAACACGAAAAGCGCCACAAAGGGAGACAGCAGAACGCTGCAATAGTGGGCTGATGGGGCAGGGAGTGGCTGTAAATGGATTACAGAGACCCGGGATGGCTTCAGGATTACGTTGCCTCAGTATTCAGTGCTCGCACACTTAATTGCAGCAGCCATTTGTTTCAGAGGAGCCCTATGGGCACCGGCAGGTTTCCATTTACAAAGTAGGCACTGCATATTGGTCACCCCTAAGCTAGGCCCATGGGTCAGGGCGCATTTTATTTAAAAGAAAATAGGACATGTGTTTTTAAGTTTTACATATCTAGGTAGTGAAAACCCCCTACATTTGTTTTTGTACTACTGTAAGGACAATTTGTCCTATTGGACAAGGGGGACTGGGAATTTGGAGGATGAGTCATCCTGACAGGATGGGAAAGGCAGAGTTGTGCGCAGCCCCACTTCTATTCCAAAGAAGCTGAATCAGCACACCCTTAAAAAATGTCACACTGGCCTTTTGTGAACCCAGAGCCTGGGGAGCCTTGGCAAAAAGCAGGAAATACAGAAACATTTGTTGGGGAAAAACCCCTGAAGTTTCTTCCACTTTAAAGCTGGTATCAAGTATAAAATCAAGACCATCAGGCCCACTCTTCAGTACAGTCCTGGACCTGTGAATACTACAGAAGATGGACTGCCCTGCTGCCATAAGAATTCCCTGCTGCTTGAGGCCTGAGCTACTCTCTGATAAGGAAGACTGGACCTGCTCCTTTAATCCTCAGCAGAGTGACTCCAAGAGTCATATAGCTGCCCTCTTGTTCCGAACTACAGGGATGCCAAAAGCTCCAGAGGCCTTCCTGCATCTGCTCAGCTGACCTGCTGCACTCGATCTGCATGGACTGTCTGAGCTCTGTGGGCCTCTGATAGAGTGAGTTCCTGATTCCCAGGAGATGCTTCCTCAGGTCCTGGACCCATGCCATGCATCAGTTGAGCTTCTCCTGTGAAGAAAAGGAGAAATTCTGACCTTTTGGGCTCTTTGCAACGGTGAACTGGACTATTCACACTAAGATCTTGCTGTCCTTGACGACCGCCAATCCGAAACTTCGGTGGACCTAACTCTTTAAGCAACAGCCAGCGACAACAAGCAAAGCAAGATCTGCCCTTCCTGCTACTGTATTAACAGCCCATGCTGGTTTCCAATGTGAAACTCCAGCAATTACTGTATGTGATGTTCATCAGGTCCTTCGCACCAAATCAATGACGGTCCCCGAAGGATGGCCTGCTCTTTATGTTACAGCAATGACCTCCATGACGCTCTTTCTGCTCCTCGTGGCCTCTTCCATTGCAAACTGGACACTTTGCACCTAAATTTGTGAAGGTAACTTTTTCAGCTGTACATACCTGGTCCCTGTATCCGGCCAGCACACCATCGTGGTCAGCCTAAGCTTGTGACTTTCCCCGGCTTAGAACGATCAGATGACCGCAATTGGTGCTTTGTGCTTTTATGCACTATACCTACTTATATCTTTGAAATTGCATATCTCTGTTTCTACTGATTGAATTTTTGTCAGTTTGATCTCAAATTATTAATGACATTTTACTTGTTTTTTTCTAAATTGGTGTGGAAGTATTCTTGTGTTCTCTTTTCATTTTTTGTGCAGCCTAAAGATTTTATGCATTGCCTCTACGTTAAGCCTCCCTGCTTTTGTGCCATGCTGCTGGAGGGTTAACCGCAGGTTAATTTAGTGACTTTGGTGGTTTCACCCTGACAGGTATTCTGGTTGTTGATTGAGGGGGGTATTCACCCCCAATAACCTATAACCTAATTTCAGACAGATGAGGAGTCATATTTACCATGGGTTGAAACCTATAGCTCTTCGTCTTCCTACTATTGTGGGGTGCATGATGCATTCTAGCCTGCTTGCCTATGCTTGCTAGAAGTTGTGAGAAGTTGTCTTGGAAAATCAAAAAACAAATAGCCCTCATACTCTAGGAGGTTTCTTTCAATGTGTTGGGATTTTTTTTATGTTTTGGCTGGTGGTCACAGACAGGAAATAAAAAGGATATAAGAATGCCTGCTCTGAATAGAGAGGGTGGTCTGATGCCCTTTTGGTGGTAGCCCCGAATACATCAAGGCTCGAAGTAAGTTTTCGGGTGGCAGCACCAGCGGGGGCTCCATCGTCAGAAAACTGATTTCACTTCTAATAATTCAGCGAGTAGATCGAAGGTTTGTTGGACAGGGTACTCCATCAGGTTATTGATGGAACATCATCTCTCCCAAACTCTTACTCAGGCACTATGGGGCTCATTCTGAGCCCGGCGGGCGGCGGGAGCCGCCCGCCTGGAGGGAGCCGCCAAATGACCGCACCGCGGTCAAAAGACCGCGGCGGCCATTCAGACATTTCCTCTTGGCCGGCGGGCGCTCTCCAAAAGAGCGCCCGCCGGCCCAGAGGAAATGCCCCTGCAACGAGGACGCCGGCTCAGAATTGAGCCGGCGTAGTTGCAGGGGTGCGACGGGTGCAGTTTGCACCCGTCGCGTATTTCAGTGTCTGCATTGCAGACACTGAAATACACAGTGGGGCCCTTTTATGGGGGCCCCTGCAGTGCCCATGCCATGGGCATGGGCACTGCAGGGGCCCCCAGGGGCCCCGCGGCACCCCCTACCGCCAGGGGGGAGACCCGCCAGGAACAGGATGGCGGTAGGGGGTGTCAGAATCCCCATGGCGGCGGAGCGCGCTCCGCCGCCATGGAGGATTCCCCCGAGCAGCGGGAAGTCGGCGGGAGACCGCCGACTTTCCGCTTCTGACCGCGGCCGAACCGCCGCGGTCAGAATGCTCGTGGGAGCACCGCCAGCCTGTTGGCGATGCTCCCGTGGTCGGTGGCCCAGAATGACCCCCTATGTATCTTTTTTTTAAATTATATATAACTGCTGCAAAAATGATCACTGTATATATTATTTCTTCCTCTATAAAATGTTTAAGTGAAAGCTTCTGTGTCCCGAAGGGTCTGCCTAATGCATTTGAAAGGGTACAACAGGAAGTCCTCACAAGAAAAGCTGCAAATTACCTTTGAAATGACCCATACTGAGCTAGTTATTAACGTACTGGGGGAATTATTTAAGTGTGTGATCCCCTTTTAATCACTAACACTCTGTACTCCGTAGATATTTTTTTTAGGCACACAAAGCATGGACAGTTCACATATCAGTACCAAGAATATTCTTTTTCAATGTATCTTCCTTTGCATGCTGGTGAAAGTAAAGTGCTTCAGTTGTTTGTTTTGTCTCTGTAGCATTCCAATTGAATGTGTGTGTTCTTGAAGTTGTTAATGCCATTTGTTAATTTGCTGCTTGGTTGCTAATAATTTAAGGAAAAATTATATACTGCATACGTGTGTTCATTTTTAACCCTGTTTTCTAATTACACATTGACAATCATGTGCCTCTAGCAGCATTCTGCAACTATTTGTGAATCTGAAAAATCAGACACATCGGGGATTTATGAATATCATGTTCAGTGCGTTTACATGGTGTAGTGAAAAAAACGATGGTAAAAATAAGGATTGTACCAGGGTGTCTGCGCAAATGTACAAGCTAGTAATCCCCTAGAACTAAGAATAGTAATTTTCTGTCCAAGGAAAGAGTGGTAATCCAAAGCAGACTTTGCAAATGTCATTCCATCCAAAATATTGTGGGCCTGGTAAACTTAGACCTGAAGTCTAAGTAAGCCTGATTCACAAAGGGCCTCAGGTCAATACCTATATGTAGCTTCACAATGGTAACTTCGAATATGGCCATGTAACATGTCTAAGATCATTGAATTGTCCCCCATGCCAAATCTGGTATTGGGGTGCCAATCCCATGCATCCCCGGGGCTCCAGCATGGACCCCGGGTACTGCCAAACCAGCTCTCTGGGGTTTTCACTGCAGCTACCGCTGGTGCCAACCCGCAGACAGGCTTCTGCCCCCCTGAGGTCTGGGCAGCCCAGTCCCAGGAATGCAGAACAATTAATTTCCTCTGAGAGAGGGTGTTACACCCTCTCCCTTTGGAAAAAGTTGTTAAGGGCTGGGGAGGAGTAGCCTCCCCCAGCCTCTGGAAATGCTTTGAAGGGCACATATGGTGCCTTCCTTGCATAAGCCAGTCTACACTGGTTCAGGGATCTCCCAACCCCTGCTCTGGCGCAAAACTGGACAAAGGAAAGGGGAGTGACCACTCCCCTGTCCATCACCACCCCAGGAGTGGTGCCCAGAGCTCCTCCAGTGTGTCCCAGACCTCTGCCATCTTGAATCCAGAGGTGTGAGGGCACAATGGAGGCCTCTGAGTGGCCAGTGCCAGCAGGTGATGTCAGAGACCCCTCCTGATAGGTGCTTACATGACTAGGTGGCCAATCCTCCTATGAGGGCCATTTAGGGTCTCTCCTGTGGGCTTCTCTTCAGATAACGAATACAAAAGCTCACCAGAGTTCCTCTGCATCTCCCTCTTCGATGTCTGCCGAGGATCGACCACTGACTGCTCCAGGACGCCTGCAAAACTGCAACAAAGTAGCAAGAAGACTACCAGCGACATTGTAACGCCTAATCCTGCCGGCTTTCTCGACTGTTTCCTGGTGGTGCATGTTCTGAGGGCGGTCTGCCTTCACCCTGCACTGGAAGCCAGGAAGAAATCTCCTGTGGGTCGACAGAATCTTCCCCCTGCTAACGCAGGCACCAAACTTCTGCTTCACCGGTCCTCTGGGTCCCCTCTTATCGTGACGAGCGTGGTCCCTGGAACACAGGAGCTGGATCCAAGTGACTTCGACAGTCCAGTGGTCCGTCTGTCCAAATTTGGTGGAGGTAAGTCCTTGCCTCCCCATGCCAGACAGTAATCCTGTGTACTGCGTGAGCTGCAGCTGCTAGGGGTTCTGTGCACTTTTAAAAGGAATCCTTTGTGCACAGCACAGCCCAGATCCCCAGCACTCCGTCCTGCATTGCTCAACCCGCTGAGTTGACCACTGGCTTCGTGGGACCCTCTTTTGTAGTATTGAGATGACTGTTGTGCTTAGTTTTCTTGAACCAGTGTTCAAGTACTTCTGCGGGTGCTGCCTGCTTCTGCATGGGCTCTCTGTGTTGCTAAGCGTCCCCTCTGTCTCCTCATCCAAGTGGCGACCTCCTGGTCCTTCCAGGGCCTAGGCAGCACCGTTTTTCTTCAACTGCGACCTTTGCAGCTAGCAAGGTTTGTTTGTAGTCTTTCTGCATAGAAACACCTCTACATCCTCCAGCACGCCGTGGGACATCTTCTGTGCAAAGGAGAAGTTCCCGGCATCTTCCATTGTTGCAGAATCTTCAGCTTCTTCCACCCGGAGGCAGCCATTTTGCACCTTCATCCGGGGTTTAGTGGGCTCCTGCCCCCCCTAGACACTTTTGTGACTTTTGGACTTGGTCCCCTTCCTTTACAGGTCCTCAGGTCCAGGAATCCATCTTCAGTTCTTTGCAGTGAGTTGTGGTCTTTGCAGAATCTCCGATAACGACATTAGTGTGTTTCTGTCAGAGTGCCCTTTCCTCAGGATGTGCATGCTGCTGAACAAAAGGCCCACCTCCCGGCGTCACCAACTCAGAAAGCTATCAGAGCACAGAGTTATGATGAAGCCAGGCGTGGGAAAAGGAATTAGGGTAGGGAACTGCAGGGAGAGAGATCTGAAAAGAAACGGTTAGAACAAATATTCATGTACTCATTCATAACAGTATAAACTCACCAATAGACTCTTGAATAAAAGCGTCTCCGTGGTATCAGATTGAGACCCTTTGTGAATTTGGCGTAGCCCCTTCTTTGAATCATGGAACAAGAACAAACTGCAACTCTGAACCTAGAGATGGCAAGAGCTTTGGACTATGGTCATACTCTGAATATCAATCATATAACAATTCTGCATTCATAACATAAATGTTTGATCTAAGCCTAGAAATTCTTAAAAGATCTAAATATGTATCTCACATATTATGCTTCCCAAAAAACAATGAAACTATGATTTGCTAATCTCCAAAACGTTTTCACATTTACTACTAAGGCCTGAAAGTTTTACTCATTGAACTTGAAGCACTTTGTTCGTTGGGCAGAGGCACCTTGTTTATTGTTCATGAAGCGCTTTGATCATCATACATGAAGCGCTTTGTTCATTATGCCAGAGAGCGCTTTTACTTGCTTTGTCTGAAGCGCTACGCTTGTCGTGCTAAGGGGCGCTTTACTGATGTGGCCTGAAGCGTTTTGATCCTCGTGCCAAGACCCCTTTACTCATGTGGCCTGAAACGCTTTGATTGTCATGCCAAGGGCGCTTTACTCTTGTGACCTGAAGCGATTTGCTTGTTGTGCTAAGGGGGCGCTTTATTCATGTGGCATGAAGCGCTTTGACCGTCGGGCCAAGGTCGCTTTACTCGTGTGGCCTGAAACGCTTTTGATTGTCTTGCCAAGGGCGCTTTAATCACGTGGACTGAAGCGCTTTGATTATCGTGCCAAGGGCGCTTTACACGTGTGGCCTGAAGCGCTTTGCTCATTGTGCTAAGGGGCGCTTTACTCATGTGATCCGAAGCACTTTGATTGTCGCGACAAGGCAGCTTTACTCGTTTGGCCTGAAACGATTCTATCGTCGTGCCAGGAACGCTTTACTCTTTGGACTGAAAGCGCTTTGCTTGTTGTGCTAAGGGGCACTTTACTTTTAGAAGTAACAACTCCCTTCAACATTGGGCGCATCAAGACCTTACCGCTACGAGTATGACCTACTCGTATCTCAATTCACCATGGAAACAAGGATACTCCGATTTGCTATCAATCTGCCATGCAGGAAATCTGCTTTTCTTCAGAGGAACCCCCACAAGGTCTGACTGCATCAAAGTCTTCAAAATAGTGAGCAGTGTGCTTGGGTGTTGCTGGGCTTTATAGGCCTGCCACACCCCAAGATGGCCGCTGCCTTTAGAAACCTGGGAATTGTAGTCCATCCATAGAATAGCACTGATAAGTGCATCTTGTCCACAAATGTCTGGACCCTGCAGCTACATGAGCTTTACCACAGGGCAGGCGACGCTAATAACCACTTCTAGAACAAGAGGGGATGACAAGTGGTGCGCATGAAGTGCTGCAAATACGCGCAGCTGAGTTTCGGGCGGGACCTGGACAGCGCACAGCCTTATTCCTGACAGTTTCTGTGGAAGTAGGGTAACTTTACTCCTACTTTTCAGGGCCTTGGGGTGGGGTATCTTGGATACCCTTAGTCTTTTCTTACACTCCCAGTGACCCCCTATACACTACACTAGGCCTGGGGTCCCTAAGTGGTTCGCATTCCACTTTCTTAGTATATGGTTTGTGTTGCCCCAAGGCCTATTGCATCCTATTGTATACTACAGTGTTTGCACTACTTTTCTAACTGTTTACTTACCTGATTTTGGTTTGTGTTTATATTTTGTGTATTTTACTTACCTCCTAAGGGAGTATATCCTCTGAGATATTTTTGACACATTGTCAATAAAATAAAGTCCTTTATTTTTAGTAACTCTGAGTATTTTGTTTCTTATGATATAGTACCTATATGATATAAGTGGTATAGTAGGAGCTTTGCATGTCTCCTAGTTCAACCTAAGCTGCTCTGCTATAGCTACCTCTATCAGCCTAAGCTGGTAGAACACTACTAATCTACTAGTAAGGGATAACTAGACCTGGCACAAGGTACCCACTACAAGCCAGGCCAGCCTCCTACATTGGTGGTGCAGTGGTGGGATAAGTACTTGTAACTGCTTTACCACTTTGTAATTGGTGCTGTTCATAAGAAAAACATATTCCAAATACTTAAAAATATACACAGTTAAGCCAGACAGTTTAACTCTCTTTCTAAAAACTTTCTAAAACGTTTCTAAAAAGTTTTCAAAGGTTTTGAAAAGTTTGAATTTCTTTTTTCTTTTCTCTAAAAGTTTCTAAAACTTTTTTCTCTCTGTCCTAAACCCTTTCTAACAACTATGTTTGCAATAGAACTTACTCCCACAGTTGTCCAGGCAACCTACGGTAGTCTAAACTTTGAAAGTTTGAAGGGTCTCTGCATAGAAAGAGGTTTAACCATTGGTAAGAACCCTACCAAAGATCTTCTCCTTAGCCTTCTCCTAGAACGTGACCAGAACCAGTCTGGCCCATCCCAGGATCAGGAGGTAGAGGAGGGGGTACCCAGCAAGAATCAGGGGAGGGCCCTGAGGACTCTTGGGAGGGTTCATCCAAAGACCTGTCAGCTGACAAACCACCTAGTGACACTGGTAGTGGGAGGGGGTCACAAACTAGTAGGGCACCTTTCACTCCAAAAGGCCAGGTAACTAGGGTTCAGGTAGTTAGAGACAGGTCCACTTCTGCCAATTCCCATATTTCCTCTGTGTCTCAGAATTCCCAAGCCTCCGACCCTGAGAATGACACCCTAGACAGGGAGCTCAGAAAGCTGAGGTTGGTAGAGGCCAGACTGAAGCTGAGACAGCAGCAGTTGGCCTTAGACAGGGAATCCCTAGATGTAGAGAGGGAAATGCAGAGGTTGGGGTTAGTTCCCCATGGTGGCAGCAGCAGTGTTCTTGGTAGTAATCCTGTAAGAGAACAAGATTCTAGGAACCTGCATAAGATAGTCCCCCCTTACAAAGAGGGTAATGACATTAACAAGTGGTTTGCTGCACTTGAGAGGGCCTGTGTGGTACAGTTGGTCCCTCTAAGGCAGTGGGCTGCTATTTTTTGGCTATCTGTCACTGGCAAGGGTAGGGATAGGCTCCTTACTGTCAGAGAAAGTGATGCCAACAACTACAAAGGTTTGTAGGATGCACTCGTAGATGGACTTGGCTTAACCACTGAACAATACAGGATAAAGTTCAGAGATACCAGAAAAGAGCCCTCTCATGACTGGACAGTCTTCGTAGACTGTTCAGTGAAGAACTTGGAGGGTTGGTTACATGGCAGTAAGGTGACTGACTATGAAAGCCTGTATAATCTAATCCTGAGAGAGCATATTTTGAATAACTGTGTGTCTGACTTGTTGCATCAGTACTTGGTAGACTCAGATCTGACCTCTCCCCAAGAATTAGGAAAGACGGCAGACAAATGGGTCAGAACAAGAGTGAACAGAAAAGTTCATACAGGTGGTGACAAGGATGACAAGAAGAAGGATGGTAAGTCTTCTTACAAGGGTGGGGACAAAGATAAAAAGCATTCGGAGTCTTCATCAGGCCCACAAAAATCCTCTGGGTGGTGGTGGGTCCAAATCCTCTTCCAACAATCAAAATAAGCCATGGTGTTATTTATGTAAAAGTAAAGGCCATTGGGCAAGTGATTCCACCTGCCCAAAGAAAAACACCAAGGCTCCCACTACCACAACTCCAACTGCGTCCTCTAGTGGCCCTAGTAATAGCAGTGGTAGTGGCAAGTCTACTACAAATAGCCAATCAAAGGGTGTAGCTGGGCTCACCATTGGTAATGTAGTTGGGATTGGTCTTGTTAGGGAGACCACAGAGGCTACTGTAGTCTCTGATGGTGGTATTGACTTTGCCACCTTGGTTGCTTGTCCCCTTAATATGGGTAAGTACAGGCAACTTCCCCCTAATAAATGGTGTTGAGGTTGATGCCTACAGGGAATCAGGAGCCAGTGTCACTATGGTGATTGAGAAACTGGTTCACCCTGATCAACACCTACTTGGTCATCAGTAACAAGTGACTGATGTTCATAACAACACTCTTAGCCACCCCATGGCTGTGGTAATGTAGTTGGGATTGGTCTTGTTAGGGAGACCACAGAGGCTACTGTAGTCTCTGATGGTGGTATTGACTTTGCCACCTTGGTTGCTTGTCCCCTTAATCTGGGTAAGTACAAGCAACTTCCCCTAAAAAATGGTGTTGAGGTTGATGCCTACAGGGAATCAGGAGCCAGTGTCACTCTGGTGATTGAGAAACTGGTTCACCCTGATCAACACCTACTTGGCCATCAGTAACAAGTGACTGATGTTCATAACAACACTCTTAGCCACCCCATGGCTGTTGTGAATCTCAAATGGGGGGTGGGGGGGTTACTGGTCCAAAGAAAGTTGTGGTAGCCACTGATTTACCGGTAGACTGCTTACTAAGCAATGATTTGGAGATATCAGCTTGGGCTGAAGTGGAGTTGGAGGCTCATGCAGCAATGCTGGGCATCCCAGGGCATATCTTTGCTCTCACAAGGGCTCAGGCCCAGAAGCAAAGAGGACAGGGAAGCTTGGATCCTGGAACAATGGACCAAGTGCTCCCAAAAGCTAGGGGTAGAAAGGGTAAATCCTTGCCCATTAGCCCTCCCTCTCCAGAAGATTCCCCTTTTGAGGAAGAGGAATCCTCTCCCTGTGCAGAACCTACACCAGATAAGCTGGCAGCAGACACTGCTGAGCTTTTGGGTGCGGGGGCCTGCTAGGGAAGAGCTGAGTGTGGCACAGCAGACCAGTCCCACATTAGAGGGTATCACTGATAGCCATAAGGTCTATTGGGAAGATAACCTCCTTTATACAGAGTCAAGTGACCCTAAACCTGGAGCTGCCAGGAGATTGGTCATCCCTTTGCAGTAAAGGGAGTTTCTTCTAACCTTGGCACGTGATATTCATTTGGCTGGGCATTTGGGCCAGAGCAAAACTTAGGACAGACTTGTTCTATTGTTTCACTGGCCTCACATGCCAGAGGACACTAAGGAGTTTTGTCGCTCCTTTGTGACCTGCCAAGCCAGTGGCAAGACTGGTGGCACACCTAAGGGCCCCTTAATTTCACTCCCAGTGGTTGGGGTGCCCTTTGGAAGGGTAGGGGTTAACATAGTTGGCCCCCTTGACCCTCCAACAGCTTCAGGCAATAGGTTTATCCAGGTGGTAGTGGACCATGATACTAGGTATCCTGAAGCAATTCCCTGAAGGACCGCTACAGCTCCTGCAGTGGCAAAAGCCCTCCTGGGAATCTTTTCCAGAGTGGGGTTCCCTAAGGAAGTGGTGTCAGACAGAGGTAGTAACTTCATGTCTGCATACCTCAAAGCTATGTGGAAGGAGTGTGGTGAAACTTAAAAGTTCACTACCCCTTATCATCCACAGACAAATGGTCTGGTTGAGAGGTTTAATAAAACTCTCAAATGTATGTTTATGGGACTCCCTGAAAAACTCAGAAGGAGATGGGATGTCCTGTTGCCATGCCTCCTTTTTGCTTATAGGGAGGTACCCCAAAAAGGAGTGAGCTTTAGCCCCTTTGAGCTTCTCTTTGGGCACCCTGTAAGAGGTCCACTTGCACTTGTGAAGGAGGGTTGGGAACAACCTTTAAAAGCTCCAAAGCAAGACATTGTGGACTATGTACTTGGCCTAAGATCCATAATGGCTGAGTACATGAAAAAGGCCAGTAAAAACCTTCAGGCCAGCCAAATGCTCCAAAAGCAATGGCATGACCAGAAGGCTGTCCTGACCAAGTATCACCCAGGACAGAAGGTGTGGGTATTGGAGCCAGTGGCCCCAAGAGCAATCCAGGACAAATGGAGTGGACCCCATCTCATTGTTTAAAAGAAGGGTGAGGTTACCTATTTGGTAGACATGGGCACTGCCAGGAGCCCCTTAGGGTGCTCCATGTCAATCGCCGAAAACCTTACTATGACAGGGCTGACTTAACCCTGCTCATGGCAACTGATGAGGGGCAGGAAGAAGAGAGTGACCCTCTCCCTGACCTCTTCTCCACCACTGAAGCTGATGGCTTAGTGGAGGGAGTGATGCTTGCAGATTGCCTTACTGCTGAGCAAAACGACAAATGTATAACTCTCCTAGGCCAATTCTCTGACCTCTTCTTACTGATACCAGATACAACTACCTGGTGTGAGCACACACTCAACACTGGAGACAGTTTACCTGTCAAAAGTAAGATTTATAGGCAGCCTGACAATGTGAGGGATTGCATAAAACAAGAGGGACAGAAAATGCTGGACCTAGGAGTAATTGAGCCTTCAGAGAGCCCATGGGCTAGCCCAGTGGTGCTTGTCCCAAAACCTCACAGTAAAGATGGTAAAAGAGAAATTAGGTTTTGTGTTGACTACAGAGGTCTCAATCAAGTAACCAAAACTGATGCTCACCCTATACCCAGGGCAGATGAGCTAATAGATACACTGGCTTCTGCCAAGTATCTAAGCACTTTTGTTTTAACTGCAGGGTATTGGCAGATTAAATTATCAGAAGATTCTAAACCTAAAACTGCATTTTCCACCATTGGAGGGAACTATCAGTTCACTGTTATGCCCTTTGGTTTGAAGAATGTACCTGCCACTTTTCAGAGGTTGGTGAACACAGTCCTGCAAGGTTTGGAAGCTTTTAGTGCAGCATATCTAGATGATATAGATGCCTTTAGCTCCACCTGGGATGAGCACCTGGTCCACCTATGGAAAGTTTTGGAGGCCCTGCAAAAGGCAGGCCCAAGGCTTCAAAGTGCCAGATAGGGCAGGGGAAAGAGGTTTATCTGGGCCACCTGGTAGGTGGGGAACAGATTGCACGACTGCAGGGGAAGATCCAGACCGTTATGGAATGGGCTCCCCCTACAACTCAAACCCAGGTGAGAGCCTTCTTTGGCCTCACAGGGTACTATAGGAGGATCGTTGAGAACTATGGCTCCATTGCAGCTCCTCTTAATGACCACACTAGTAAGAAGATGCCTAAAAAGGTATTGTGGACAGCTAGCTGTTAAAAGGCTTTTGATGAGCTAAAACAGGCCATGTGCTCTGCACCTGTCCTAAAAAGCTCTTGTTACTCTAAGAAATTCATAGTCCAGACTGATGCTTCAGAATTAGGGGTAGGGGTAGTTCCATCACAGCTTAACACTGAGGGCCAGGATCAACCTGTTGCTTTTATCAGCAGGAAGTTGACCCCTAGAGAAAAGCGTTGGTCTGCCATAGAGAGGGAGGCCTTTGCTGTGGTCTGGGCACTGAAAAAGTTGAGACCATACCTGTTTGGTACTCACTTTATTGTTCAGACAGACCACAAACCTGTATTATAGCTTAAGCAAATGAAAGGTGATACCCCTAAATTGTTGAGGTGGTTCATCTCCCTACAGGGAATGGACTATACAGTGGAACATAGACCTGGGAGTACCCACTCCAATGCAGATGGACTCTCCAGATATTTCCACTTAGACAATGAAGACTCATCTGGGCAAGGTTAGACTTATTGTCCCTCATTTGGGGGGGTTGTGTAGGACAGTACCATCTTGCCTGGCATGTTACCCCCATTTTTACTTGTGTGTCAGTTTGTTTTTGCCTGTCTCACTGGGATCCTGGTAGCCAGGACCCCAGTGCTCATAGTTGTGGCCTGAATGTGTGTTCCCTGTGTAGTGCCTAATTGTGTCACTGAGGCTCTGCTAAGCAGAACCTCAGTGCTTATGCTCTCGCTGCCTTTAAAAATGTCACTGCAGGCTAGTGACCATTTTCACCAATTCTGATTGGCACACTGGAACACCCTTATAATTCCCTAATATATGGTAGCTAGGTACCCAGGGTATTGGGGTTAGAGGGGATCCCTATGGGCTGCAGCATTTCTTTTGCCACCTATAGGGAGATCGGACAATTCTTACACAGGACTGCCACTGCAGCCTGAGTGAAATAACGTCCACGTTATTTCACAGCCATTTTACACTGCACTTAAGGAACTTATAAGTCATCAATATGTCTAACCCTCACTTGATGAAGGCTAGGTTCAAAGTTACTAAGTGTGAGGGCACCCTGGCACTAGCCAAGGTGACCCCACATAGTTCAGGGCGATTTCCCCGGACTTTGTGAGTGCGGGGACACCATTACACGCGTGCACTACATATAGGCCAATACCTATATGTAGCTTCACAACAGTAACTCTGAATACAGCCCTATAACATGTCTAAGATCTTGGAATTGTCCCCCCATGCCAAATCTGGTATCGGGGTGCCAATCCCATGCATCCCCGGGGCTCCAGCATGGACCCCGGGTACTGCCAAACCAGCTCTCTGGGGTTTTCACTGCAGCTACCGCTGCTGCCAACCCACAGACAAGCTTCTGCCCTCCTGGGGTCTTGGCATTCCAGTACCAGGAAGGCAGAACAAAGAATTTCCTCTGAGAGAGGGTGTTACACCCTCTGCCTTTGGAAATAGGTGTTAAGGGCTGGGGACGAGTAGCCTCCCCCAGCCTCTGGAAATGCTTTGAAGGGCACAGATGGTGCCGTCCTTGCATAAGCCAGTCTACACCGGTTCAGGGATCCCCCAGCCCCTGCTCTGGTGCGAAACTGGACAGAGGAAAGGGGAGTGACCACTCCCATGTCCATCACCCCCCCAGGGGTGGTGCCCAGAGCTCCTCCAGTGTGTCCCAGACCTCTACCATCTTGAATCCAGAGGTGTGAGGGCACAATGGAGGCCTCTGAGTGGCCAGTGCCAGCAGGTGACGTCAGAGACCCCTCCTGATAGGTGCTTACCTGACTAGGTGGCCAATCCTCCTCTGAGGGCTATTTAGGGTCTTTCCTGTGGGCTTCTCTTCAGATAATGAATGCAAGAGCTCACCAGAGTTCCTCTGCATCTCTCTCTTCGACTTCTGCCAAGGATCGACCGCTGACTGCTCCAGGACGCCTGCAAAACTGCAACAAAGTAGCAAGAAGACTACCAGCGACATTGTAGCGCCTAATCCTGCCGGCTTTCTCGACTGTTTCCTGATGGTGCATGCTCTGAGGGCTGTCTGCCTTCACCCTGCACTGGAAGCCAGGAAGAAATCTCCTGTGGGTCGACAGAATCTTCCCCCTGCTAACGCAGGCACCAAACTTCTGCTTCACCGGTCCTCTGGGTCCCCTCTCATCGTGACGAGCGTGGTCCCTGGAACACAGGGGCTGGATCCAAGTGACCCCTACAGTCCAGTGGTCCATCTGTCCAAATTTGGTGGAGGTAAGTCCTTGCCTCCCCACGCCAGACAGTAATCCTGTGTACTGCGTGAACTGCAGCTGCTAGGGCTTCTGTGCACTTTTGTAAGGAATTCTTCATGCACAGCACAGCCCAGGTCCCCAGCACTCTGTCCTGCATTGCTCAACTCGCTGAGTTGACCATCGGCTTCATGAGACCCTCTTTTGTAGTATTGAGACGACTACCTTGCTCAGTTTTCTTGAACCCATGTTCAAGTACTTCTGCAGGTGCTGCCTGCTTTTGTGTGGGCTCTCTGTATTGCTGTGCACCCCCTCTGTCTCCTTGTCCAAGTGGCGACCTTCTGGTCCTTCCTGGGCCCAGGCAGCACCCTTTTTCTTTAACTGCGACCTTTGCAGCTAGCAAGGTTTGTTTGTGGTCTTTCTGCATAGAAACAACTCTGCATCCTCCAGCACGCCGTGGGACATATTCTGTGCAAAGGAGAAGTTCCTGGCATCTTCTGTTGTTGCAGAATCTTCAGCTTCTTCCACCCGGAAGCAGCCATTTTGCACCTTCATCCGGCGTTTAGTGGGCTCCTACCCCCCCCGGACACTTTTGTGACTCTTGGACTTGGTCCCCTTCCTTTACATGGGGGGGACGCCCCCTTTGCATACATTATGCCTGGCGCAGACATAATGTAGCGCAAAGTGTTACAAAGTGGAGAGGTGCATGCATTTCACCACTTTGTAATTATGGCATATCACATTACCATTAAAAAAATTATGCTAATGTAGCATTGGAATGGCGCTAGGGGCTCTTAAATATGTCCTAAGGATTCTCAGAGGTTAGACTTGCTTCTTGTAAGAAAGTGACCTAATAATTGGGATGGATGCTAGCACATCACAAGCAATAAAATCATTAACCTGTTAGAACCAGCCAAAGGTTTCAATAATTTGAAACTGAGCTCTACCAGTGTCAAAGCCCAGCTCACCTGAGTTCTTGTTCAGTTCTGATGGAGGTTGAAGACAATCCGACCCCACCCTGAAACTGCTTGTTCCAGCACACTAGTTTTTAACACAGTGCACTAAGAACAGAAGCTCAAGGGTAGGGGGGAAGTGGATAAAATAAAAAAAGAGAGACAACACCGTTCTTGCGTTTCCACTGTTGAAGTGCTGCACAAATCTGCGGCCCTTTCTGACTTCCGTAGAAACTGGTGCCTAATGAAACATAAACAAAGAACAGATAAGTGCAACCTATTCCTAAATGGGTTCCTGACTATCCCTTTATTTATTAGAAATTCTCTTCTAAAAGTACCTCTTGGATCCTGGTCTCGAGTTTCCAGGTTTGGAATGTGTTACTGCTCTGGGATGTGCTTTCTATTACTGTAAAGCTTCTAAAACATTAAACAAATACCGTTATCAGAATTACCAATATCAAACATTCATCTTAATATAACTAAAGCCTAAATTCCCAATAGCAGACTCACTTTTCCCATATCTCCAGAATCTTTTGGAAAACAAATACTGTACTTTTACATCAAAATACAGCATGTAATTTGTGCAAGTCCTTGATTTACTGTTTGCCTTGCTGTTAATGGTTTCCACTGTTCGATTCTTAAAAGTTCCATAAAAAAAAACAATGTTTGTTTCACAAAGCTCCGCAAGGTATTCTTGCAACAAAGAGCCTGAATCACAATGTTCGTGGAAGGTATCTTGCTTCAAACCGTCCACACACGAATCCAGAAATTGTTGTCAAAGTTCCTTCAGGTAATAAAAAGTTTTGCACTTACTTGTTGCTGGCAAGAGATACTGATCAGTCTAACCTTGTCTTCTTTCTCTTTTGCAGGTTGTTTGTAGGAGAGAGGCTGAGGCAAGGAGGAACCGGAAACCAGAAGAAGGAAGAGCCAGCAGCTGCGCGCATTGAAGCCAATGAAAGTCTGTAGAGAGCAGGAGTGCCAGCGCCGAGGGATCTGTTCTCAGGTAAGCGGGAGGTAGACGAGCACAAGCACTGGGTGAGGCTCGGGGGCTGCCTTTTATAGACAGGGCTGGGTGTGGTTCGAAGAGCTGGGTGTGGTTTGAAGGGCTGGGTGTGGTCCTCACATGCTGCACATGTTCTTGAAAGGTGTGCAGAGTTTCAGTTATTATGCAAATGAGTTGAATTAACACATGGCCTAAGGAGGAGTGTTTTAAAGAAGCCTTGGTAAAAGCAAGGCCCAATGTGTAAACAAAACAGCACATTAAACAACATACACAGAAGCCTAAGGGGGGGGGAAGGTGAGATAACAAGAAAGGGTTTGAATAGTAAGTTTAAAAGGGAGCTATTACAGAACCCACTAGTGCAGTGAGAGGGGACATGCTCTTTGCTGTGCACAAACCCTAACAGTTGCCCCCCCTCAAAGGCCCTCCTACAGGACGGGGTTTTCCTGGGTTTTTTAAATAAAACCGTCTAATCAGCTGTGGGGCATGTACATATGATGCTGGTTCCCATGAATTCTCAGATTCATCATATCCTTTCCATTCTACTAAATAAAACAGACGTCCACTAATTCTTTTTGAGTCTTTTATGCTTTTCACTTCATATTCTAGATTTCCCTTAATTGGTATGGGTGGAGGTGGTGGTTCAGGTCGGGTTTTTGGGTTGTACGGCCTAAGCAAGGACACATGGAATGTAGTATGTACTGGATATTCTTTTGGTAAATCTAATTTTACTGTTACCGGGTTTACTATGGCAGTTATACTAAAGGGTCCAATGAAACGTGGTTGCAGCTTTCGGGATCCCTCTATGTTTAGGTTCTTTGTGGAGAGCCATACCTTGTCACCAATTTTATACATTGGGGCCTCAGATCTGTGTTTGTCTGCTTGTCTTTTCATGCTTTCCTTGTACTTTAATAAATGTTTCCTGGCTTTGTCTTGTATGTCACCTAACCTCGTTAGTCTATCCGTTACTGTAGGCAACAGGGACTCTTCTAACAAAATGGGTATAGCTCTTGGATGATACCCCTGCAAGAAATAGAATGGTGAGCAAAGTAGAGCTGAATGCTCAGTATTATTATAAACAAACTCCGCTACAGGGAGAGCTTCCAACCATTCACTAGAATAATCAGCCAATAAACAACGTAGCGTTTGAAGTAAGGTTTGGTTCAGTCGTTCAGTCTGTCCATCTGTCTCTGGGTGGAAAGCAGTGGATAATGCCACATCTATTTTCAGTTTTTCACATAATTTTTTCCAAAATCTAGAGTTGAACTGGCTCCCTCGATCTGACACCACTTTGCTTGGCAAACCATGTAAACGCACAATTTCCCTTATAAAAATATCGGCAAATTCTGCCGCCGTGGGTAATTTCCGTAATGGTACAAAATGTGCCATTTTAGATAAAAAATCCACTATAACCAACACTGTTGTGAAGGATTTTACAGGTGGTAAGCCTACAATAAAGTCTACGCTCACAGTGTGCCAAGGTTGCTTGGGTGTTGGCATTGGTATTAACAAGCCGTCAGGGGCCTTATGAGAAGATTTATGTCTTGCACAAATTGGACAGGTAGTGACAAATTGCTTAATGTCCTTTCTTATAGTGTCCCACCAAAAGTGTTTTTGCACATTTTCCAGGGTTTTTACCCAACCAGGATGACCTGCCAATGGTGAGGCGTGATGCCAAATTATCACCTGTGTTTGTAATTCAGAGGTGGGCACTAACAGCATGTTGTCGTGATACAATAAACCTCGTTGTATTGTGTTATGGGAATCCTTTAACCAATCCTGAGGTGCTATTTGCATGTGTGCATTATATAGATCTGTGATGAAATCCTTCTGTTGTATTGGTGCCAAAAACTTTTGGGGAGGAATAATGGGTTCTCCTATTTTATCTTGTTTCATGTCTGAGGTATGTCCGTATCTAGATAACACATCAGATTGAATTTGTTGTGCACCTGGTCTATAGGTTATAACAAAGTCAAATGTGCTAAAAAAATTTAACCAGCGCATCTGACGTGGTGTTAGTGCTTTAAGTGATCCAAAAAACTGTAGGTTCTTATGGTCAGAAAAGATTGTAACTGGGTACTTGGCTCCCATTAAATGATGCCTCCATTCTGAAAAGGCTACTTTGATAGCTAGTAGTTCCCTTTCAGCCACAGTGTAATTTTGTTCAGCTGGTAATAACTTTTTGGAATAGAAGGCTATAGGATGTAACTGGCCATCTACTATATCTCGTTGAGAGAGAACTCCTCCTAAAGCTACTTGTGAAGCATCCGCTTCAACAAAAAAGGGCAAGTCAGGATCAGGATGTTTCAGAATTGGGGCTGAAGTGAACTTTTGTTTTAGGAGTTGAAAGGCGTGTGCCGCCTCATCAGTCCAAAGAAATCGTTGCCCTTTCCGCAACAAGGTAGTTATTGGGGCCGCAATGTCTGCAAAATGTGCAATAAACCTCCTATAAAAATTGGCGAAACCCAGAAATTTCTGAATATCTTTTACAGAGGATGGTTCTGGCCAATCAGCAATAGCACTGATTTTCTTTACATCCATAGTTATTCCTTGAGGTGACAGGCAGTATCCTAAAAAGTCCACCTTGCTGACATTAAAAGTACACTTTTCTAACTTAGCAAAAAGATGATTTTCTTTTAACTTTGATAATACTGCACGAACATGTTGGGTATGTTCTTCTGAGTTCTTAGAGTAAATGAGGATGTCGTCTATGTATACTATGACACAAACGTCCAGGAATTCGTGTAGGACCTCATTTATAAAGAACTGAAAGGCCGCAGGGGCATTACATAACCCAAAGGGCATTACTGTGTACTCAAATAAACCAAACTTTGTCTTGAAAGCTGTCTTCCACTCATCCCCCTCTTTTACTCGGACCAGGTGGTAAGCTCCCCGCAGATCTAGTTTAGTGTATACAGTAGAATGTCTTAATTGATCCAACAACACAGGTATTAGAGGAAGAGGATATTTATTCTTTATTGTAGCCTTATTTAGTCCTCTATAATCGATACACGCGCGCAGGGATTTATCCGGCTTCGGGATAAAAAAGAGTGGAGATGATACCGGAGATGTGGAATGACGGATGAACCCAGACTGTAGTAGGTCATCTAGGTAGGTTCTTAAGTATTTGGTTTCTTCGTCAGTCAAAGCATATACTCTGTTATTAGGTAAAGGGGCCCCTGGGATAAGATCTATACGGCAGTCATAAGACCGATGTGGGGGCAGCACACTAGCCTTTACTGGATCAAAGACGTCTTTAAAGTCAGAATATTCAGGAGGGAGACTTGGTTCATCTTGTGTAACACTAGCACAGTGTAATACTGTGCTCTGTTCTGTACCTGCTTCTTGATAGCAATTGGTTCTACAGAAAGAGGAATCCAAAGTAACAGTTCTATTCACCCAGTCAATTTTTGGGTTATGAGTTGTTAACCAGGGTACCCCGAGAATCAAACCAAAATTAGGAGTATCTATCAGATCAAAGCTAATCACCTCTGTGTGCCCGTTCTGACAGACCATAACAAGTGGACTTGTTTGTTTTGTGATTAATCCAGAGGTCAATTCTGACCCATCCACTGCACATACTGCTTCTGGACAAGGCTTTAGGCACATAGGAAGTCCTAAGTTTTCAGCTAACTTATTATCCACAAAATTTCCTGTCGCGCCTGAGTCCAGTAGGACAGGGAGAGAATGCCTCACTTGGGTAGTAACAATTAAAACGACCTGAATTATGAAATGTCTAGGAATGTGCGGTACCATGAAGGCTGCAGCATTAGAGGTTTGATTAAGATGTTTTCTCGAACAAGTAACCTCTCCCCTTGTCGAGCTTAATCGTTTCCCGATTCAGTTGAGGAGGTGGAGGAAACAGCACCCTTTTGTGGAGTTTTAGGCTTTACTGGACATTCTCTGGCAAAGTGACCTGCCCTGCCACAATATAAACATAATTGAAGTTTTCTCCTTCTTTCTTTTTCCTCTGATGTGAGTGGACCTCTGAGTGTCCCTATTTGCATAGGCTCAGGTTCAGGGAGTTTATTATCTGTGTCTTTCTTCTCGTGTTTAATAAAAGTTAACCGTGATTCCAGTTTGTATTTATCTCCCTTTCTTTCTCCTAATCTATGTTCTAATTTCACAACTAAATCTACAAAGTCCGAATAGTCTTCTGGCAAATCAACGATATGAGCCAGCGCGTCTTTTAACTCGTCTCTCAAACCTTTATAAAAAAGGGAGACACGCTTTCCTTCTGGCCACTGTGTCTCGGTGAGTAAACGATTAAAACTAGTGAGATAGGTCAATAAATCCTTGTTACCTTGTTTAAGATTTAAAAGCTCATTATCACTTGCCTGCATGAAAGTGTGTTTTGCAAAAAGGCTGGTCATGGTACGTTTAAATTGATTCCAATTATGGAGGATGGGATCATCTCTATCCACGAAAGGAATTGACCAATTGGCTGCTGTGCCACCCAAATAAGACAAGACGAATGCCACTTTCGTAGCATCAGTAGGGAACTGTTGTGGCTTACAAACGAAGTGTAATTGACATTGATGGATAAAAACATGGAATTTGTTACTATCTCCATGAAAACGTTCAGGTGCTGCTAAGGGCACAGCATTAGGAACATTAACAGTAACCTCAACTGGGGGAGGCAAAGTTGTATGTTTTGATGGCGCCCCTGTCTCTGAGGTGGTTTTAAACAAAGGCGTAAAAGCTGTGTTCCACTGAGATCCCCTAAATTTATACCTGCTTAAATCCTGTTTTAAAGAGGTATTCTCCATCTTTAATCTCTCTATTTCCTCTTGCATATGTTGTAAGATGCCAGACACTGATTCATTATGAGCCAAGTCCTCATTTAGGGCCTGCGCCATATCCGTGACGTCAATGCCCTCTATTTCTTCCCCGGTATTCATCGTCCACCAGAACTGAATTTTTTTAAGGCTTGTGCTTCTGTCAAAGCCCAGCTCACCTGAGTTCTTGTTCAGTTCTGATGGAGGTTGAAGACAATCCGACCCCACCCTGAAACTGCTTGTTCCAGCACACTAGTTTTTAACACAGTGCACTAAGAACAGAAGCTCAAGGGTAGGGGGGAAGTGGATAAAATAAAAAAAGAGAGACAACACCGTTCTTGCGTTTCCACTGTTGAAGTGCTGCACAAATCTGCGGCCCTTTCTGACTTCCGTAGAAACTGGTGCCTAATGAAACATAAACAAAGAACAGATAAGTGCAACCTATTCCTAAATGGGTTCCTGACTATCCCTTTATTTATTAGAAATTCTCTTCTAAAAGTACCTCTTGGATCCTGGTCTCGAGTTTCCAGGTTTGGAATGTGTTACTGCTCTGGGATGTGCTTTCTATTACTGTAAAGCTTCTAAAACATTAAACAAATACCGTTATCAGAATTACCAATATCAAACATTCATCTTAATATAACTAAAGCCTAAATTCCCAATAGCAGACTCACTTTTCCCATATCTCCAGAATCTTTTGGAAAACAAATACTGTACTTTTACATCAAAATACAGCATGTAATTTGTGCAAGTCCTTGATTTACTGTTTGCCTTGCTGTTAATGGTTTCCACTGTTCGATTCTTAAAAGTTCCATAAAAAAAAACAATGTTTGTTTCACAAAGCTCCGCAAGGTATTCTTGCAACAAAGAGCCTGAATCACAATGTTCGTGGAAGGTATCTTGCTTCAAACCGTCCACACACGAATCCAGAAATTGTTGTCAAAGTTCCTTCAGGTAATAAAAAGTTTTGCACTTACTTGTTGCTGGCAAGAGATACTGATCAGTCTAACCTTGTCTTCTTTCTCTTTTGCAGGTTGTTTGTAGGAGAGAGGCTGAGGCAAGGAGGAACCGGAAACCAGAAGAAGGAAGAGCCAGCAGCTGCGCGCATTGAAGCCAATGAAAGTCTGTAGAGAGCAGGAGTGCCAGCGCCGAGGGATCTGTTCTCAGGTAAGCGGGAGGTAGACGAGCACAAGCACTGGGTGAGGCTCGGGGGCTGCCTTTTATAGACAGGGCTGGGTGTGGTTCGAAGAGCTGGGTGTGGTTTGAAGGGCTGGGTGTGGTCCTCACATGCTGCACATGTTCTTGAAAGGTGTGCAGAGTTTCAGTTATTATGCAAATGAGTTGAATTAACACATGGCCTAAGGAGGAGTGTTTTAAAGAAGCCTTGGTAAAAGCAAGGCCCAATGTGTAAACAAAACAGCACATTAAACAACATACACAGAAGCCTAAGGGGGGGGGAAGGTGAGATAACAAGAAAGGGTTTGAATAGTAAGTTTAAAAGGGAGCTATTACAGAACCCACTAGTGCAGTGAGAGGGGACATGCTCTTTGCTGTGCACAAACCCTAACAACCAGTCGTAGCTGTGGCCCAGAACCAATGAACTTAACCTAGAGAAAA
Source organism: Pleurodeles waltl (assembly GCF_031143425.1). NCBI lineage: Eukaryota > Metazoa > Chordata > Amphibia > Caudata > Salamandridae > Pleurodeles > Pleurodeles waltl. Next base: position 630,895,956 of record NC_090444.1, on the reverse strand, counting down.
TGTGTAAAGCATTTAGAAGTCATACAAACAGTTAAATAGTCAAAAACACAACACAATAAAAATCCCACTCTAATTTATAAAAAGAGATCAACATTTTATAAATAAAATGACATTAAAAAGACAAAAATCCAATCAGTGGTACTGGAGAGTTTTGAAAGATTTAAGAGAAAAAGCAGCAAGAAAAAATAAAGTAACAATGAGTAATCACTATTCGCGGGTGACCAGAACCTAGGCATGATTTGTGCAAGGTTGTAGGCTGTATCAGAAGAAGTCTTATCAAAGCTGAAAAGACATTAGACAAGATCCCACTGAAGCTATTGGCTTTGGTGGGAAATGCGCAGTGTAGGAGAAACTGAAATTTCTGGTCTAAGAAGTTCTTTCATGGTTGAATACTTTTGGTGCCTTTGCCCTGTCAAGATTTCTATCTTCAGACTTAGGGCCTGATTTAGAGTTTGGCGGATTGATTACTCCATCACAAAAATGACGGATATCCCGTCTGCCATATTACGTTACATAGTACATGATGGAAGGTTGTGCAAGACTTCAGGTTTTATTTGATGATGAGTTGCACAAGGCCAGATGCCTTCTTACTGAGGGCACAGATTAGCTGCTGTGGAAAAGCTCCATGTAGGACCAACCAGATTTTCTTTCCAGAATTAAGTTCCTGGGCCAACTTTAACTAGCTTGCCAGATTTTCTTGCCAACAAGGTTGTTCTTTGGGCGGATTGACTTGAGGTGTCGGTCCTAGTCCTCTGGACATTTGAATGTCCAAAGTTTTTCTAAGACTTTTCATGTCAGAGGCCACATCCAAGGGTACAGTCCTCTTAATCCTTTTCCAGTTGCAACTGGTCACTTCAGGAAATGAGATCTTGCAGCTTGTAGTGTCACTGTAGTTACACAAGAAGTCAGCTAACTGACCTTTGGGGTCCCTTTTTTGCTCTGGCTGCAAGTGGGCGCAAGTCCTGCACTTGATGTTTCCTCACAGGTTTCAAACAGCAGATGTAGTTCTTTTTTCTGTTCTTCCACAGATCCAAAACGATTTCTGAGGAGGGTGCTTTGGGGTGCCAATTTATGGTTGCCACTAGTTATTGGATATGGATGACTCCTGGCTCCTCCCTAGCCAACTGGGTAAAAGTTCCCAGAGGCAACGCTGTCTTCTTTTTCAGCAGTTCCTATTTGCCCTAATGCAAGCAATCCCACAGTGCACCTTACTTCTACAATCAAAGATGGGGAAATTCTTTCTCCTTTGGCAGAGCCTATGTGTCCACCCAGAGATATGCCCAGAGAGATGAGAAGCTGCCACTTTTGTGACCACGCAAAGCAGGTTTTGGGGGTATCCCCCATCACACTGGGGTTAAAGCCAGCATGGCTGGGAGAACAAAGGTTTACCTGCTCCTGGTCTCTTCCTACATTTACTTGTGAAAGGGCAGACTCTTTACAAGAGAATGAAGTTCCCGGGCGAAATTTAACTGGTATCCTGCAAGAGGAAGAGAAACATCTCCCAAGCACCATTGTCTCTGCTCTGGGAGCAATTTTCACATCTCATTAGGGTCAAACACTGTCTAGGTAGCTGCTGGGGAGCTAATGCAAATTAGCCTTCCAGGAGCTTCAAGCAGGGAAAAGCTAACTTTTTAAAATGTACTTTTTTGTAACTAAACATCTAACTGACCCATTGAATCAGATTTTTAATGACTATCAAAGTAATGGGTGAACTATTTTTCTAGCTGGTCCCAAACGAGAGATGGCTGAATTAATGTTTTAATCTGTATTCTAGCTTTCCTCATGGGCCAGCCAGAGAAATCTATTTTGAAACAACCTTTTGGGACATTGCCATTATAGGGATGTGGTAGCATTAAATGCCTACATGTCCCACTTTTAAATACCCTTTACCCTAACTTGTCAGCTACTTGACTTATTAATATTTAGAAGGAATAGGTTATTTTGACAGGACGGGCTGCAGTTTAAAACTGCAGCAGTCAGGCTACATTACTAGTCCTGAAGCTATAATTTTCTTGTCATACGAGTGGATGGTACAATATGTGCTGAAGTCCACAGGTGACATTTAACTTTCTACGCCATGTTTATAAATCCCACACCATATACTATGGCTTTACAGGAGAGTTAAATATGTCAGCAACAGATTAGGCAATTGTACACATTTTAGGGTTCATAGTACATAAAATGACTACTGAATAGCAGTGCCTCAGTGAGCAGAGCCAGAAAAACCTATAACATTCAGCACAAACAAAACATGGCAGAGGACCACTTTTCATCAGGATGAAAATCAACAACAAAGGAACCCAAGCTTGAGAATGGCTCCCCACCTCAATATTCCTACATATTAGAAAAACATCTGAGTGGAACATCTTTCTCTCTTTACAGAGAGACAACCATCTCAGCTTCATAAGATTAGTTAAGCGTTGGCTTTTTTACCACATGACACCTATATTCACCTCACAGGAGTATACCGCAACAGTATACTCAGACATGACAAACTATGCTTCTCACAGTATGGAAATGAGATTGTCATTATACATGTCTTACTGTACATTGAACAATGCTCCCTGTAATAAGCAGATACATTTAAATAGAGGGGGAAATTTGTATATTATGGCACAATATACAGGTGTATATGAGACCATGTCAAAATTGCTGCTTCTATATTACAAAAGGTGAATATATATGCCTACTACTAAAACTTTCTGAAGTGTCATTTGTATAGTTAATTACAGTTATCTAATGCAAAGCAATAAAATATTAAAAATGTATTTGCATACGTCAGCAAAAGATACATGTTCACATCACACCAAGGAAATATTGCTGCTTCTAGGTACATATAGGGGGTCATTCCGACCCTGGCGGTAAAACCCGCCAGGGCCGTGAATGACGGAAAGCACCGCCAACAGGCTGGCTGTGCTTTCCTGCCCATTCTGACCGCGGCGGTAAAGCCGCGGTCAGAAAAGTGGATCCAGCGGTTTCCTGCCGGATTTCCCCTGGCTGGGCTGAATCTCCATGGCGGCGCTGCAAGCAGCGCCGCCATGGAGATTCCGACCCCCTTCCTGCCATCCTGTTTCTGGCGGTTTTTACCGCCAGGAACAGGATGGCAGGAACGGGTGTCGTGGGGCCCCTGGGAGCCCCTGCACTGCCCATGCCACTGGCCATGCCACTGGCATGGGCAGTGCAGGGGCCCCCTAACAGGGCCCCAGCATGATTTTTACTGTCTGCTATGCAGACAGTGAAAATCGCGACGGGTGCAACTGCACCCGTCGCACCCCTGCAACACCGCCGGCTCCATTCGGAGCCGGCTTCTGTGTTGCAGGGCCTTTCCCGCTGGGCCGGCCGGCGCTCCCTTGGCGGGCGCCCGCCGGCCCATCGGGAAAGTCTGAATGGCCTCCGCGGTCTTTTGACCGCGGGGCGGCCATTTGGCGGTTCCCGCCAGGAGGGCGGCGAACGCCGCCCGCCCGGGTCAGAATGACCCCCATAGTTATTTACATAGAGGGGTTTACTTCAGCTACTAAGCCTTCACCAAGTGTCATGGGTGTATATGTATGTATAAGCTAACTTCACTTTCTGTTATAAAAAAAAAAAACTCTCTTCAGCCTTTGTCCCATCTTTCCTGTATCTGACTCATCTCAAACGTTCCTGACTACTATGAGCTCCCAAACATGCTTTTTGGAAATTTGGGTTACTGGTTGAGGGGGTGAAATCCTACTCAAGCAGCAACCACAAATCTTGTCTGTGTGAAACACAAGCAAACTCCAAATTAACCTGTGCATGACCCCCTGGCAGACTGTCACATAGCAATCAGTCTGAACTAAGAGGCTTTATGTAAATTATTATACAGAACTTCAAACCGTGATAAAGTTAAAACACGATACAAGAAAAGTCCCAAACCAAAATAGAGTAAAATCTTATAAATTGTTTGAGACCAAAGCACCTAAATTCCAATCAGTAGAGCCAGGGATGTGCAATTTTAAAGACTTCCGTGAAAATAATTCCTAGAAGCACTAAGGGGCACATTTATACTTGTTTTTGCGCCAAATTTGCATCATTTTTTGATGCAAATTCGGTGCAAAACTAACTCCATATTTATACCCGCCCAGCGCTAAAGTTATGGAGTTAAAGTCATTTTGTGGACGTGGAAACCCACTTTGTGTCAATGAGATGTGAAGTAAGCGTTCCCGTGCAAAAATGACTCCATGGCCTTAGTGCCATAATTATCCCCCTGTGCTAAAATCACGCATGGGGGAGGAGGGGTCAAATAATGGTGCAAAGCTTGCTTTGCACCATTATTTAACACCTGGGTCAGGGCAGGTGTTAGGGGTCCTGTGGGCCTATTTCCATGGTGGAACAACATGGAATAAGCCAACAGGTGCCCTCCCCAGGCCACAGGGACACCCCCACACACCCCAGAGGGACAGTGGAGGATGGGGTACCCCATTCCAGGTAAGTATATGTAAGTTCAGGAAATATATATATTTTTTTTAGTGCCATTGGGGGCCCTGGAATGGGCCCCGTACATGGCACTGGGTGTAATGGCCATGCCCAGGGGACCCTAGTCCCCTGTACTGGCCATTGGGGTGGTGGGCATGACTCCTGTCTTTTCCAAGACAGGAGTCATGGGGTATGGATGGTTTTGCTTCAGAAAATGACGCTAGGGAGTTTTGAGTCTTTTTTTTTTACTCTAACTTGCCTAATGTAATTTTTTGGTGCAAAACCCTCTTCTTCCATACCGCCAGCCCCACCCGGCTAACGTCAGTTTTCTGGATGCTAGCCTACCCTTTGCACCAGCTTGCACCATTCCATAAATATGATGCCAGCTGGTGCTCAAGAATGGTGCAAGCCGGTGCTACACTTTTTTGTGCAAAACTGCTTTAGTGCAGTTTTGCACCAAAAAGTATAAATCAAGGCCTAAGTGCCAACTGGGGTTATCAGGTCATGCAGGACCTGGATAAAGTCACAAGTTCAGGCTGACAGCGATGGACCAAGGGACGGATAAAGGGACCAAGTTAGGTCTGCTGAACAAAGCACATTAAATCCTGATTGTGGAGCACTGCAAGATCCGATATCCGCAGTGGCGGTTCCGAGGAAGTTGTGAGACTGCAATGCGGAGTCCTGCATCATCATCGAGGATGCTGTTGGTGAAGGGCTCATGATGCAAAGTCCTGTGTTGATGGTGCAACGTGCACCAACTTCCAAAGAAGCTGTGGGCTGTGATGCAGTCTTGTGTCAGCATAGAGCTTGCGTTGATGAGGGGCTTGGAATGTGAAGTCCTGCTTCGAAAGTACGCCTCACAGTGGCAGTTCTGAGGAAGCTGTGTATGGTATCTATAGTACTTGTATCCTGGCAACAACAAGGGGGTTCAGGAATAGGAATGGGAGAGGTTGAACAGTTGGTAGACAGGAGCGGAGGTTGGAAGTTGTACTGCTTGAGCTATATCGACTGTTCTATAATTAAAGTACTACTGTAATACAAATATGACTCCAAGTACTTGCTACACTGTGGGCTGTGATGTGAGGTCCTGCATCTGGATGAGTTGTGCTGTGGTTGTTCCGAGCACCAGCTCACAGGACCACTTGATGTCTGGCAGAGCACCTTCAGGCCCAACCACAAGAATGCAGGACCGGGGTGGGACCACTAGGGGAGGCTACAGTTACCACATTGGGAGTCGAGTTGCTGGTTTGAAGGTGATTGGAGCCTTTTGTGACCTTGAGGCTCTGATCAAGAGGGCAGCCAATTAGCCATTAGAGAAACTCTTGTGGTCCTGGGTACAAGATGCAGGTCCAATCCTTCTTACTCAAGCAGCATGGCAGCAGGGTAGAAGGACAACAAAGTACCAATCTTTTTGTCAGAGCAGGACAGCGGGCTTTCTGAGGCTTCCACAGGTCCAGAGGTGTACTGAACAGTGAAGTCTGAGGGTTCAATATTTATACCTGGCACCCACCTTGAAGTCGGAGAAGGTTATGGAATTTTCCTTCCCCAGTGGCACCTGGAATTTCCTGCCTCCTTGCCCTATCCCTAGCTTGTCTAAAGTCACAAAAGACTCATGTCAAGCCCTTTGTGAGTGTGCTGGGCAGAGCCTTTATGATGTGCAAGTGTGGTAGGTGACAGTTCTTCCCTCTCATCAAGTCAGAGGTGACCCATCCTGCCAACACCGATTGCCCCCTTGTCTCACCCTCTGGGAGAAATACAAAAGGTCCAACTGCCAGCTACACCTAGTGGTGGACCCAGGACACAGGCTGCAGGCACCAAATGGTTGATGCAAGAAGATGCTAATTTTCTAAAAGTGGCATTTTCAGAATTGTGACTTGGAATCCTACTTTACCATTAAAGAGGTTTTAAATTACAATTCTTTAGACACCAAACTCAACATTCCTACTTGCTCCCAATTGAAAGGTAGCACTTATTTAATGTAATAGGGTAACTCATTGTTATCCTATGGAAGAGAGAGGTTTACAGTAGTGAAAAACAAATTTAAGAGTTTTTTATTACCAGGACATATAAATGTTAAAAGTACATGTCCAACTTTTTAAATACACTGCACCATGCCATTAGGGCTGGTTAGGCCCTACCCTAGGGGTGGCATATTAAAAAAATTTATGTTTAGGCCTGGCAAAAGGTTTATTATGCCAGGTCCAAATGGCAGTTTAAAACTGGCCCCACACAGGCTACAAAGGCAGGCCTGAAACATGTTTAAAAGGCTAATCAAGTGGGTTGCACAATCAGTGCTGCAGACCAACTATCAGCATTTAACTTATAGGCCCTGGGCACCAGTAACACCACTTTACTTACAAGTAAAATAAATGTGTCAACAGGGTGTAAGCCAATTTCACCATGTTTAAAGGAGACAGTGCAAGCACTTTAGCAATGGTTAGCAGTGGTAACGTTTGCAAAGTCCTTATGCCAACAAAAGAGAGATAAGCAAAAATTGAGCTGTAAGGCAAAATGTTTGGGAGGAGAGCTCCATAAAGCTGACAAGTCTAACAGTCCTTCTCACACTCCCCCCATTTTAGCCAATTCAACCAAATAACGAAACCACTCTTACAAAAGCAACTTACTACTTCCCCTTTTTGAAATCCATTCCCATCTTTCTATCCCTAATCTAAACTCTATGAAACACACATGAAATTAAGAGCACAAACTTAACACAGCTAATGCAAAAAGCAAAAAACAAAAAATAGCACTTACTACTAATAAAATAACTATTGAACTCTACGCTTGGGTTGAACCTCATCCGGGGCAGTAAGCACTACATAAATGAAATTTACAATTGCAATTAAATGTATACTCCTGATGCACAGTCAGACCAAAAGAATAATCAGTGAGAAGGAGATAACCTATTTTTATTATGTTTTCTGTCATTTTCCATTAACTATTCTTTGACAGGTAATACTTAACAAAACAGTCAGTTCAATCCTGTTGAAATTTAAAGAGGGAGAAGTTCCCAGTAAATATGAGAACATGCGGATTTTGGTGTGGTGTGCTTTATCATCCACCTGTTATGTCCCATTTTTGGGGTTAAACTTGCAATATGTGGTAAATATCACACCTGATAAATTTGGAACACTTATATGTCATTGGTGTGACAATTATGAAACTAATCAACAGGCCACTCATAATGAGGGCCTTAGTGTCCCTCTGCAGTACAAAGATTAGCCAGCATTGCTTTGCTTGAGATTTGAACTTAAGATACTCCTCCAGGAAAAATGTAAGTGCAAGGACAAGCATATAATAGAAAAAACACATAAAATGTGTAATTTTGGGGGAACCACATCTACTATTCCGCCTCCCCCTTGATTACACCTTGTTTAATTTGACTCTGGGATTTCATGCATGCTATATCACGCTTTTTCAATAGCTCCAGTTTTGCAATGAAACCAGTGGGTGTTTGCTCTGTTATGTCCCCTTGTCATAGATGATGTGGGGAAGGATGTTGGCGCTCAATAATACAAATCCATGTTGTGCTGTGCCTGCATCAACTTTTCAGCACAAAATATATTTTACACTGTAAGAGATTGGATGTTAGTTGAGGGTGGGTGAGAACCACCTCAAATAACAATCGCAATCCTTGTCAGGGTGAATGACAAAAGTCACTAAATAAACCAGTACTTAGTAGTTTGGCATAAAGCAGTCAGGCTTAACTTAGAGGCAATGTGTAAAGCATTTAGGCAGTACTCAAACAGAAATAAAGTGAAAACACAACACACGCAAAATCCCAAACTAATTTAGAAATAATAAATAAAATGACACTAGAACAACAAAAACCCAACTAGTAGAAACAGAATTATGAATTTTTAAATGTTAAGGTTCAAGATAGTGCCACAAAGTGTTAAGCCACAGCTTGTCATCTGACTGTGCTTGAGCAGCACATAGTAAAACATTAAAGCAGACAGTGATGAAGCAAGAGTTGGATACAATGACTGGGTTCGGCCACATGAAAAGTTTTACTTTCAGACTTAGTAACTGATTTACAGTTTGGCAGATGGGTTACTCTGCCACAAATGTGATGGATATCCCATCCACAGTATTAGGATTCCCATAGGATATATTGTGATCATAATACGCAAGCAGGATATCCGTCATGTTTGTGACGCAGTAACCCCATCTGCCAAATTCTAAATTAGGCCCCAAGTTTAGTGGGTGGCACAATGAGTGCTGCAACCCTTTTGTAGCATTTACTTTGCAGGAACAGATATGTGTAGTATTGTATACTAGAGTCTTATAAGTAAACTAAGAGACATATTTACTAGCCCCTTTCACCATCTTGCATCTCTCTAGCATAATTTGTTTTACGTTAAGGCAGCACCAAGCTGGCCTTTTCCCCACGTTAGATTTACAAAGTAATGCAATGCTTGCATTGCGCCACTCTGCGACCCCTTACACAACATTATGCCTGCATCAGGCATAAAGAATGCAAGAAGGGCGTTACGACTCAGGGAGGCCTGAAATAATGGCGCAGTAAAATTTACAAGATTTCATTGCTCCATTTTTTCCATAATTTTTAATGCATGCCTAAGGCAGGCATTATAATGACGCACACATAGTAACCTATGGATCTCCCTGTGCTTTGCTGCACTAGTGTCAAGATTTCTGACACTACTGTGCTAACAACCACCATGGTGCACTGTAATATAAATACGGCGCAACCATGGTGTTGTTAGTTAGTTAAAGTGCACAGAGTCCTATGGCCAGAAATAACAGATTCAGCAAATGGAGGCAAAAACCTTTGAGACGACTACTCTGTAAGAAATTGGGCTATTAGTTGAGAAGGGTGGAAGCTTCACTTCAGTAATAAATACAATATTTTTCAGTGAATTAGCATGTTCTTAACCCTCTGGTAGCTTGCCACAAAAGCAGTCAGGCTTAAGTTTGAGGCAATGTGTATAATGTCTATGAAGCACTCAAACAGTAATACAGTGAATGCACAACACAAGAAAAGGCCTGAACCAATCTAGAAAATAGGGTATTGTTTTATAAATAGAGTGACACCAAGTGACAAAAATCCAATTAGTAGAACCGGAGATATGAGTTTTTTAAATTATAGGTAAAAATAGCACAAAAAAGCAAAAAGTGTCACTTGCGGGTATCTGGTCATACTGGACCAGGGGAAAGTCATAATTCAGGCCAACAGAAGAGTGTGGGTCAGACACAGGGGCCAGGTTCATTGTGCCGAAGAGTTACCTTCTCAGGTCTGCATGAACAGTTTCTCTTCGCGTTGGCAAGGGCTGTGAGAAAGTGCATGTCAGTCTGAAGCACAGATCGGGCACCACAGACAGTCGCTGTTGTAATACTAAGAGCAAGTATTTACTAGAGCTTCCCGTTAACTGTCATCACGGGCTGAAGCTGTTGGGACAATGTGCAGGGCTCCCATTGGCACTCTTTACAAACAGTCACTGTTGGCTTGAAAAGCAGGTCCCACTGGAGCTTCATGTTGCCAGTTGTTTTGTGGCAGAATGAGGTCCCTTCCTGGCCACAAGGAGCCCAAAAGCTTGGCTTGTTCACCTTTTCCTTAGAAGGTGTACAATTGATGCCAGAAGATGGTCCAGGTCCTGGGAGCACCTCTTGGGAATCAGGACTTACTCCAGCAGAGGCCACCAGCATAGCTCAGGCAGGTCCAGGCAGGATTTGTTGATGCTGGTCAGCTGGGCAGTTTCAGGGAGCCCCCTTGAAGCTTGTTGTGCCCTGTAGCTCATGCAGGAGGTCATCCAACTAACCCTTGCAGTCTCTTCTGGGGAGCCTGGGGTCAAGGCAAGCAGGTCCAATCTTTCTTCTTCTGACAGCAGGGCTGTCCTTCTTCTGAATCTTCCACAGGTTCAGGAGTGTTCTCACAAGAGCTTTTGAAAGTCCCACTTTTATTCCAGGTGCCAGCCTTTGTGTGGGTGAATTCCCTGGCTTACCCGCATAACTGGTTCTCATCAGTTCTTCCCCTTCTTATCCTGGTACCAAACTGTCTAAGGTGACAACTGCAGGTATGGTGTCAGGTTCCTTTGTGTGTGCAGTAGGCAGGGCCCTTTGAAAAGAAATGAGGGCAAGACATGACTCCTTCCTAGTCAGCCTGACAGGAAGTACCTTTCCCTTCACACCTAGGCTTATTTTGTCTTAATGTTTGGGAGCAATGCACATTCCTCAACAGGAGAGCCATGTGCAGTTGTGTTACCCAGGACATTGACAGGAAGGCACAGTTAGTTTAGGCAGAAAACACTCAGCTGTCTAAAAGTGGCATTTTCAAAATTGCAACTTCAAATGTGACTTTACCATTAAAGAGAATAGAACTTACAATTGATTTGAGTGGAAAATGTTTTTCTCTATCTAGTTCCAATTTGTAGTTAGCATTCATTAATTGTAATAAGCTGACCCTGTGTTGGGTTATGGGAAAGATAACCTTACAGTATTAAATAACGACTTTAGGACATGTATAATATAAACCCACAAGCCCTACATTTTAAATATCATGCACTCTGCACTAGGGGTGGCTAGGACCTACCTTAGGGGGGGCTTGTAAGTATTAAAAATGAAGTTTTTAGGCCTGGCAAAAGGTTTATTTTGGATGTCAAAGTGGCAGTTTTAAAACTGCACTAAAAGATGCAGATGCAAGCCTGAGACATGTTTTACAGTTTTACTTTAGTGGGTGCCACAGTGTGTGCTGCATCTCACTTGCATCATTTACTTTCATGCTCTATGTATATGTACGACCCTGTGCAGTGCTTGTATGTTCACATGGCTGGAGCCCTCAGCTGGGATGTCATGCAGGAACAAAAAGCAAAATATCTTGGGGTTCCGGAGAGGGCCTATCTAAGCACTGCAGTTCTTTCATTGACTTTCAGTGGCACTGGGCTTCAAAAGCAGTAAAAGATTTCCACTTTCATAGATATTTTGGAAAAGGTCCAGATATTGACATAAGATGGTGTGCCTCCACCCGCCCCCTCGAATGTTTTTACCTATGTTTTGTGGTAGTGCAGCTAGAAACATTTGTTCTTTGGACACAAAATAGCAGGACTTGCCTGAGGTTCTAGGGAAAGTTGGCACTTAAATTATACCGTTGTCGCCAGTGGTGGGAGGTGGTACATATTTTTAGGAGCCAGGAACTATTAGGGCTGAGTTTTGACAGTGCAGCTAACGGATGTATTGCTAAACAAAAAACAATATACAGAGTGGAAATTTGGTCTGCCCCTTTCAACCATTGCCTTTTTTTGTATCCAGCTTCTTTCATCCATTGACTTGAAACTTGTTCAATCACGTCTTCGTTAGGTCCAGGTTAGTATTCATCTCACCTGACTCTATTAGCTGTTAGGATGTATTCTTCCGCCTTCGCCTGAGTGTTTGCACTGAACTGTATGAGAGGCTGCTTTAAACTTCTTGTCTTGTGTATGCACTAGCTGGTTTCTTCCCATGCATCACTGGCACATTAAACCCAGACCTTTTTGCTTTGCCAATAATTGTTTATCATCATGAGGCTTTGATCCAGAGAACGGCAGAAACAGGTATAAGAGGAAGAGAAAGATAGGAACACAGTCAGAAAGTGAGGAAGAATGAAAGGAAAATAACTTTTAAGAGGCATAAACAGTAAGGAAATGTAACATGGTGCAAAAATAGAGCATAAGGTGAGGTTAAGACTAGCCTGTCTAGTTATTCAGCAGCCAGAGAGGGTCTTCTAAGTAAAACTTTTGTCCCTTTGCACTTGTGTTTTTTTCTACACTGTGTGCCGGAAAAGGTGACAATACAGGGGTTGTCCTTCTCTTTTGAAATACACAAAAAAAGTAGCACACGCCATCTCGCGCTCAGGCAATACACGAATACCCCAAATCTCAAAGCACAGGTCCACTAGTATTATTTGTATTTTTCTATGGGGAGTTGATAGTTTCCCTATGCTGTGGCTGCTATGCTGTTGCTACGGCAACATCCTCCCCTTCCTTGCTTCAGGTTTTGCCAAGCGGTTTAGAAGCGGCTAATGTATTTACACAGACAGGCGCACACATTCACGATGAGAAGGGGGGTCTCAGATGAAAAGAGGAGGAGCGTCAGGTTTCCTATCAAAGCGATATCTGGCACCTCGGAAAAAAGTGTCATTAATAATTTTAAAGGGTGCCGTTGTTACACCAGGAGGCGCTGAGCCATCGCGCTGCACCTGTGCCCCTCAGTAGCCCAGTCCGGCAGCCTGTGGAAGGGACAGCAGCAGGTTGCGCTCCCCAGCAGTGCCATCTCCTCAGTGACAGACAGCAGAGAGCACACGAGGGAAGCCTCATACCTCCTCGCGCTAGAAGTCAGGCCACTCTCCAGAAAGTGGAACTGGATCTCACATCTGGATTTTATTTTCAAATAATTTGCACAGTTCAGAGAAAGCGTCAACATGCCAATTGCACACTTGACTGAGCTATGGAAGAAGATAGAGATCGAGCATATGGAAATAGAGGTGAGCTAAAAAGCATGCGGGGTTCATTTAAGGATGACTTGTCAGGAGTTCTAAGTTCAAAGTACTTTCTTTCTATCTTTCTTTCCTCATTCTATCTTTATTTTCTTTCTTTCTTTTATATTTTTACCTCTTATATTTTTATCTTTCTTTACTTCTTGCCCTCTTTTTGACCTCTTCTTTCTGGTTTTGTTTCTGACTTCTTTTGTTGGCTCTTTCTTTGTTCGTGTCATTCTGGCTCTTTTCTTTCTTGGACACTTCCTCAATTTCGTCTTATCTCTTTCTTCTTTGACTTCCCTTTTCATCTTTTCTTTCACATTTCCGCACTTACTTTCTTTCTCTCTTTGTTTCGATTTTTTGCACTTGATGCAGCAGAAGCTTGTTTTTTCTTTATTCCTTTCTTTACTTCATTTGTTTGAGTCAATCACGTTGGATAGAATGTTAACATGCATCATAGACGAACAGGGCGTGTGAGAGGAGCTTTAGGGGCAGTGGAAAGGTAAAAGAATAGGACTGGTTAGGGTACTAGAAGAGAAAAAACACAATGTTTCTTTTTTTAAATAACCAACATTTTTGAGGGTTTTCAAAACAAATAGGGAGGGACTGTGTGCGTTTTTTCTGTGTGTATGTAAAACTTCCTAGTGAAAGCCTCACAATACACGACTGAAAGCTCCTGTTCCCAACTATTTACCAGAAAATAACATTTTATTGGAGGGATTTCGCACCCTCCCCCACCCAGCCCATCCCCCCCACACCCGCCTCCTCACGAAAGCTTCGTACCTGCGCCTCACTTTACCCGCTCCCTTTAATCCAATGAATGAAGTATCTGCAGAAGCAAACGTTTTTTCTTGAGTTTTCACATTTCCCAGGTAAAGCTACCTGTTGATACCGCTCTTAGTAAGAGTCACCGTGTTGAAGTAAGTGATTTCTTGTAAGCAGGCAGGTTTTGGAAACATAAGTCTACGACAGAAACGAACCATGTCGGGCTTTATTTATGAATCCGAATGAACGAACATTTCTAAGATGTAAACGAGTAGGATGTGGGTGCAGAGGGATATGAACGAATCAGGCTAGCTGCTTTTTCGGGTTGGCAAGAAACACCTGTACGGGTAACAGTTTTATGAATTAAATAAACATGCTAATCAGATGCCGCACATATAAAATGTTTCAATCTAGCGGCATTGCTAAATTGACCCTTACTCAGTAAGTCAAAATGCCCAGTGTCTACCAAACCGGATCCCAAAATCGTCGAATTATGGATCTCTCTGTCTACAAACAAATGCTGTCACAATCTCTGCTCAGGTCATTTGTTTAAAACAGTCACTACCACAATTGACGCAATATCACCTGTTTTCATACAGCGAAAAAAATATATCAGCGTTGATAAAAATCAGGTTTTATGGTAATTTTGCCAGAAAATTATTAATTTGATTTTAATCCGACCCACTTTAGCAAGTGCATGCGAAGGATTTCCACCACTTAAACGTGCAATACTTTTAAACTGCTGGGGTGAGATTGTTACTTTTGATGATTACGTAAAATGATCTAGTTACATAAATAAAACACACCTAAACGAGTTCAACACATTTCAAAGCATGATGCGCGATAATGGGTCGTTAGTGAACTGCGTTGTCTCACCTGCAAGTCTCTTGTGACGTCATAAAGTGACTCTGGGGAAGAGGTTTGCCAGTGCTGTCTGAGCTGTCAGAGCCCTGCGCTGAATGTCCTTGGCCCATGTCCAACTGTCTTTGCTTCAAAACCAGTCTTCTTTTGAAAGATGTGACATTTAACCAGTGATGCCTAAAAAAGATGCCTAATAACCATTGAATAACAGCACGTAGAGGGTGCGTGAAGGTCTGGAAACATGGACAGCAAGGGGTGCGTGCATCCTGCAGACATAAGGGAAAGTCGCAAAGGCACGCGCGTGGTACATCCACGATGATTCTTCCTTAAAAAAAGCGATGGGTGAAATGTTTCAATTTCTTAGACACTTGCAGTCACCCAGGCCATCATTTTTGTTCCCACTATTCCACACTAGTCAGTGATACGCGATACGAAAATCTATCCTGGCCCTGCCACAACAGGAACAGTCCAGCCCAAATTGCCAGTCCCAGTCCCTCCATACAGGAACACAGTCAACTCCAGATCAGTTTCGAGCATTTGGACTTAGACTGAGTGGCTGAGATAAACGCATGCTTCTTTCCGTGAGGTTTTTGGTTATTGTAGTCTAACCCTAAGTGCGACGTTTTTTGCCTAAATGGGGGGGGGGGGGTGTTGTGTACACTGTGCCATAGGACGCAAGCTGCACCGCACCTCACTGACAAGGTCTAGTTAGGTTGGAACCAGTGGGGGATTGCTTGTGTTCAGCAGCAAGACTGATTTGCGTATGGCTGGTTCCTGTCTGCAGAGGCAGAGTGGGAAAAATACGATGGACTGGAATGCAGCCAAGAAAGATTGCCGGTGGCCAAGATTAAATCATAGATTCCAGTTATCATGTTGTTGTAAACTGAACCCTTTAACAGCATCGCTGCCTTCAGCGGGAGTATGTCAGAGACAGCTGCTATCCACAGGCTACTTAGGACCTCATTTAGAGTCTGGAGGCGGGTTAATCTATCACAAAGTGACAAACATCTCTTTAGAATCATTATCAGTGGCATAGAATCCAGGCCCTTAGTTTTGTAGGTCGGATCATTGCCACAGCCTTGCCCTACGTGCAGCAGCAACCGACTTATCAAGTTGCTCCAAATACTCTGACCTATAGTTGAAGGAAGTAAGCTGGCTCTAGCTTAAGGAAAAGCAACATTGGTCACCCAAGATCAAAGTATCTACTATCACCACATATTGAGGATTTGATTTTGAGGCAGGCACATGATGTCTGGTAAAGGGCTGTGTTTTCTGATGAGCACTTCTACAATGTTCTTGCAGGTTACTGCAATTTTGGTAGTAGGTGATTAGTAACTGCCTGTGATTCTTGTCAAAACTGACTTAGGTGCTTCCCTTGTTTATGTACTTTTTAATAGACGTGATCTTACCATTTTGAAATTCCACATACAATAATCAGTGCTATTTTGCACAGAGCTACCTGTGCAAAAACGACATTTTTACCAAATGACCGGGAAAAATAATATTTGCCCTGGCTGACCGTTGCATTTTTTTAAATTATCCGTCAGTTAGTGCAAACATCAGTTATGCATCATTCATGCAGTGCCAAGGTTGATGGAAATGGGCACTTTTTTGGTGTGGTATTACATTAATCAGTCCAAATCTTTGTCTAGTGTCATTTTTGTCTCAATGTCCAGAAAGCTTGTGTACACATTCCATGTGTACATATGTAATTAATATGTGATTAATGGGTGGGGGTTTTCCCATTCTGCTACTTCTCCCCCTTCTGATACAATGTGTGTGGGGCCTATTATAATGCGAGGAACACAAAAGGTTTAGGAGTGTCAAAACATAGTGAAAATATTTATGGTTATGGAGGTATATATATAAATGAAAATATAAAAACAGGGCTTCTTGCTCAAAAGTGTTTTGCAGTTGCAAAGACAGCGTTTGACAAAACTACAGGGTTTGAAACAACATGACACACTTTTAAAAATTCAGTAAAGCTCTTTTACAAGTCAGAAAAGCCTTTCTAACTTGTAAATGGACTTTTGCGATTAATTATTAATGGCAAGCAGAAGGGAACATGAAAAAAGTGGCCATCTCCTATCTGGTGTTTTCAGTGGTATGTATCAATGGTTTGCGACTGCAACTGGGGTCCCAGCAGTTGACTCCCAGCCATTGATCTGTTACTGGTTTCTGAGTGTGATGGTAACTGATTTATAAATAGGAAGCGGTTCATGTAGCACAGATTCCCCTTTGGCAGTTGTGTCAGTGGTCTTGAGGAGTAGCTGGGGGTTGGCGAGGGGGGAGGGAGGGGTGGGGCGGACAAAACACCTTTTTAAAAAACAGCACATGTCCCTCTAATAGCACTGAAATTAACACATTGTTTCCAGTCGGGAAATGGAGGGATGGTAGTCACCAGTCCCTTGTAGGCCTCCATTCCTGAAGTCACTGCTGATCACAGGGTTCTCAAATTTACACCCTTCTAATCAATATTCATTAGGTTGAATTGAAAATTACATTCCCACTCACAAACCAGTCGGTGTGCAAATTGCACATCCCAGTTGACTAATTGGAACAGTACATCATGACCATAATGAATATATTGTCCTCCGCACGCCTCATCCTGGACATCCTCCGCCACTGCTACATCACAGACCACCTGAGAGGCCTACATTGGCTCCCCGTCAACAAGAGAATCACATTCAAACTCCTCACCCACACTCACAAGGCACTGCACAACACCGGAACAGAATACCTCAACAGATGGCTCTCCTTCTACACCCTGACCCGACAGCCTCACTCCGCCGACCTTGCCCTTGCCAATGTCCCACGCATCTGCAGAACAACCACCGGCAGCAGATTGTTGTCACACCTCGCCACCAAGATGTGGAACACTCTTCCCACCCACCTGCGTCAGACCAAGGACCTCCTTATCTTCAGGAGACATCTCAAGACATGGCTGTTCGAGCAGTAGCATCCCCCCCTTCCCCCTCAGCGCCTTGAGACCCTCACAGGTTAGTGCGCTTTACAAATTCCCTGATTGATTGATTGATTGATATTTATGACCGTTTTTGCTGATTCTTTTTTATAGATTTGTCCATTCTTTACCGGCTCCTCCAAGCCCCTTTAAAGGGATATTACATGGTGCCTAGGGTTCAGAATCAGGTTACATGGACTTGGCTGTGCAATCTGGCTCTGCTCCAAGGACTTCATACTTGGTTATGCATGGGTCCAGAACCCTTTGAGGTTGCATTCCATGACTACATTCCTTGTGGTCTTGAGATCTTCTGGGACACTTCTTGTTCCCTCCTCATGTCTTGTCTCCCCAGGAAAGGAAAAATTACTTCCACTTGACAAGTGACAGCCATTTTGCTCCTCCCTTGCGGGCCTTTTTACCTCTGCACATGGTTCATAACACGAGCAAGTAGGGTAACAAAAGAGATTCAATAATTTGCATAAGGATTATCCCCATGCAAAAGTAGCAATACCCCTTTCAGAATGTCTGGCAGTTGAATAGTGTCTACTTATTAAAAAAGACGTCTTGCAGCACTTCTGCAATACATAGTGTAGACTTTTTGTGCAGAAGACACATTTTCTATAGTAGGAACCCTGTTTTCTTACAGTACTAAAACTGATAAAACTTCGGTTACAGGGGCTTTCTGAAAGCAAGTCTTTAACAATTCAGGAATCAAGATAAATAATTCAGAACAAAAGAGCTAGATGAAGACAAATGTCAGGAATTAAGGTAATGATTTGTTTTGCAGGCTCTGGAAATCACTCCTGTTGCAAATCACACTAGTATAAAATCCGGTGTTATATTTTGCTAATGTGTTCCAACATTAGCTAATTCAATGGTAATTGAGTTACATGGAAATTGACATGGGATTGCAGGGCATTTTACAGTGTGTTGGTGAAGAACCACAGCTTAAAGGAACTTAATGCTGCTGGTTCCCTTCTCAACTATACCCAATGCATTGGACGCTATAAATTAGACAAGTTGCTGTTGATTAGGATTGGTGTTCACTTTACTGGGATAGTTCGTTTGCTAAGTTCATCGGAAGAATAACAAAATATGACAGTGTTTGATTTGTTGTTTCAAAACCTGAAATAAAAGAAAATCAAACATTGTCATAATTTTTTATTCTTCCAGTCCTACTTTTTTCAGTACTCCAGGTGGGTGCATATATTTTCTACCTCTCTCCTTCCAGTGCTTCTTTTCTCCCAACACCTGCCTCTCAGTGAAATCTGTGTTGCTCCCTCATCCCTCCACCCAGGCTTGTCAGTTACTTTCCCACACCCTTCTCGACTTCTCTTGTTTATGATTTCCCTGTCATCCATCGAGTCCAGCATCAAAACAAGTCTGTTGCTTCCTTCTCTCCTGTCCACTCCCTGCTACTTTCCTCCTGCTTGCCCTCCTCTGCTGCCAACTCCACCATTGCTCAACAAACCCCTGGCAGTTGAATTTTTGAGAATTTTGGAGAGCCTGGCAACTATCAAGTGCTTCTGGGGCACTCCGCAGTGCAAAAAACACTTTAGGGCTTACAAAATTGTTTATTTTGTTTATAAAGCCAAATGAAGTCTGCTATCTTTGTTAGTAAGAAAAAATGCCTCCTTTGTCACTCCAATGGATGCAAGAATATGTGGCGTTGCATTCAAGCAATTTATATCACACGTGCTCACTTAAGAATAACTTGGAGTCCAGTAGCGGCTGTGCCATCTCACCTTTATTTTCCTGTTTTTTTCTTTGTTGGTGCAATACAGCATCGGCAAAGATTTTTTTTTTTATGGATGATGTACAGCAAAAAGTGTTGACATAGCCAATAAGTAAAAAAAGGCACAATCTATTGGCACTGCCAATGCGTGTATGTACTTTGTTTGCTTGACTCAAAACGTTTAACTTCAGCATCTCAGTAGGTGTGCACACATTAAAAATAGAAAATATAGTCAATCTAATCTGATATAATTGACTTATCAAATGCAGTAATATAGTTAAAGATAAAATGCTGTAAATACCTGACAGAACTTTGAATAGAGCCAAAAAAGCAAGGAGGGAACCAGGACATATCAAACCTCATATGGTTAAATCGCCAAGGCAGTTTTCATCAATATCCACAGTCACAGTGGTAAAGCAAAGTCCAAATCCAATATAGAAAACAGAATCCTTCAGACCTACTATACTAAGGAGACTTAACTGTACTTACTTTAAAAAGATAGTCACTTATTAGAGGATCGAAAGATGAGGAGGTCTTCAAGCAAGTAGGGTAGGACAAAGAACAAATAAAAAAAACACTCAAGTAGATCGGGAAGAAAGATTCCTTGGGACCATATACGAGGAAACATACCGGCAGTGATTCCGGAAGTGGGCTTTTTTAGGGTTCAGAACTTTAGTTTCCAGTCTGTTCTGAGATGGTATCCCACACACCATTCCATGACGATTGGAATCTTAAACTCTAAAACTGAGTGTCCTGTCAGCTAGAAATGCTTCTGTCACTACCAGTGCTGTGTTCCTTTGGCCGACACATAGGTGTGAAATCAAAGGCCTCATGAGCCTGACCACTTCAGCCCTGTGACTAAAGGCATTTTTGGATGGGTCACTATGGATATCGTTGCTGAAAACCTCAACATGGCAGCTGCTTTCTGGTCGAGATCTGACATCACCCCCCTCCCTTAAGAAGATCCCCTGTATAAATGGATTATAAAAATCAAAAAAGGATATTAAGTCAAAAGTATTCACCTGTGATTTTGACGCCCAAGTAAAGTATTCAGGGCTTTATCCATTCCAGTCTATCACATTGGAAAGGATTGCTTTGTGTGTCTTGGGCTACAGATCATCTTGTGCTTGTACTTAGACCTTGCTAACGCGTCCCTTTCTAGTTAACTTATTCACTCTGGGACTCGTTTTAGGCCAATGAATCTTTTGACCCTGATTGAAGACACCTTAGGACTAGACAACTAATCAACATGTCAATCAATAAGTCAATAACGTTAGCAATAAGAATCAGAAACCACCATGACCCCTCAGTTATGAATAACCACACCAGTTTAGTAGGATTTTGTGATGTTTATTACCTATTGATTACAATTCTACTAGTAAGTTTATTAGTCTCAAAACCATGAAACACATCAGCATTGTCATAATATGGCAACTCGAATAAGATTTCACCAACGCAAAGATCATGAACATTAGAACATAGCACAACGTCAACATGAATTAACCTTAGCAGAGAATCATTAGTGCATCATTCAACAAAGCATTGATTCAGTCATTTGTCTATTTGCGTCCGTTTTAGTGAACAACTTAAGTAACCTCGAATTAGCATTAGCATGTTGGGCTTCATGCAAAACAATTTGGTAACACCAATTTGGAAAAACATCTAACTATGGTCTCTGTCAAAAGAAGCAGTTGGTACCTAGAAAGGAAAGGCAAACAGACAATTACAATTTCATCATCATATAGTTACCCTCCGTAATGGGTCAGCACACAGGGACTGTCTTCGTCCTCAGGACATCAGTTGATTCACCATCAGCCAAAGAATTCAGCAAGACGGGTAAGAAAGGACACTTCCCTCATAAGGAGGAAAAGTATATAACGGGCAAGATAAGGGCGAGGATGGTTTGCAGAACCAAACAGCAAAGACTCTAGGCAGACTGACAAAGTGTCTGGGTCATAACAAAAGTTCGCAATGGCATCTCCCAATGGCTCCTCGTGTCAAAGGTTTTTATCCCTTTTTCTGTTGTACAGTCCCCTAATTTCTGATTGGGTAGAGTTGGCACTCCATATCTTCATCCAATGGGTTTCCAGTGTTACTATCAAATTTTGTCATACCATAACAGTTCTCACGTAGTTTATTGGTTCTTGTGATTGACGTCTCCAGCAGGTAGAATGTCCGGTATGATTTCATACTCTTGTGGTCCTCTCGCATCCTCAGTCAGTAGGTCCATTGTCTGTACCGGTATAGGCGACCATGTACCTGTAACTAGTCTACAGTGTAGCATTTAGCAAAAATGTTTCTCTGAGCAAGTCGAATTTCATGGGAACGGATATATTACGGTTACACTCATCTTCTAGTTTTGGAAAAGTACGAGTACATGTCCTTCAACAAGTCAGCACACTGCACGTTAGAAAAACACATTTAAAATGAAACCGGGCAGCTAGGCCTCGACTCATGCTAACTAAAGCCTGATGATTTATTAGCAAAACTTTAACATATAACTTTTAATATTAGTGCAAAATCATATATTAACATATCACCTTTTCATTATTAGTCAGTTTCATTAATCCCCGCATATATTGGCAGCCACTCCCCGTGGGCACATTTCAAACGCACGTTTAGCAAAAGCACATTAATGCGTCCATTTTCTTGCGATAATGGCATGACTCCTAGTCCTACTCCCTCGCCTTCCTTTAAACCAATGAGGCTTCCTGCCTCCCACTAGACCCTCCCCTTCCCTTTTAAACCCCCCCCCACCCCTACCCCCTCCTGTACAAAAACCAAGCCCAAGCAGCAACTCAGACAGTCCGTACCGGGAGGGCGGGAGGGAACGGAAAGGAAGGCGAGGGAGTAGGACTAGGAGTAATGCCATTATCGCAAGAAAATGGACGCATTACCTCCCGTCCCTCCCTCGCCTTCCTTTAAACCAATGAGACATAGCAAGAAGCACACAGGAGATGGACACTGAGTTGCAAGAAGTTCAATATCATGCACAAAGGCCACCAAAACCCCACCCCTAAGACTTCATAGAGGATAAGACCCGGTGAACCAATACCGACTCCAAACTACCCAAGTCCAACCGGCCAGAATGCCGAACGAACGCCAAAGGCGAGGCCCAAGAGGCGGCCCTGCAAATTACCACCACTGAAATCCCCTGAGACTCTGCCACCCAAGCTGCCATACCCCTGGTAGAACGACCCCAAACCCCTTGATGAGGAACAACCCCTATCAAGGAAAAAAACAAACAGAATCAATGATCTCACCCCCCGACTCACGGAAGCCGTGGAAGGCATCTCCGCTACGGGCCGGCCCAAAATTTACAAAAAGCGAATCACCCTTACGGAAAGGAGCCACCACCCTCAGGCACTCCAACAAAGCCCTGCGTACATCCAACAAATGCAAACGAACCACCTCCACCAAAGCGGGATTCGGACAAAAGGAAGGAAGGATGACCTCCTGGCGAGCATGAAAAGAAGAATCGACTTTCGGGATAAAAGAAGGTACCGGAACCAGAACCACCCGATCCGGAAAAACTTCCCAAAAAGGAAAGGAACAGGCCAAGGCCCCCAATACAACTAAACGGCGAGCCGAAGCAATGGCCACCAAAAAGAACGTCCTTAAGGAAAGAAGACGTAAACACAGTCCCCCAGAGGTTCAAAAGGTTAATCCGTTAAAACCTCCAATACCAAAGAAAGATCCCCTGAAGGAAAAGAACGTACAGGGCGAGGAAACAAATGAAGAAGCCCCAGAAAAAATCCCGGCAACAAACGACCCTTAACCGGAAGGCTGCGCCACGGACCTCAAAATGCCTGAATAGCCGCCCACTGTACCAGCAGAGACACCCCAGACAACCACAACTGTGCACCGTCCTGCAAGACCTGCATCACATCAAAGAGAGACGTGCCGGTAGGATCCAATAAATGCCTCAAGCATCAAGAAGAAAAAAAAAACCTTCCACAGCCTACCCTAAGGAAGTAAAGTGGAACTCCGCCTGGAACC
The DNA here is from genome assembly GCF_031143425.1 of Pleurodeles waltl. Classification (NCBI taxonomy): domain Eukaryota; kingdom Metazoa; phylum Chordata; class Amphibia; order Caudata; family Salamandridae; genus Pleurodeles; species Pleurodeles waltl. The sequence continues at coordinate 630,872,730 of NC_090444.1, read as the reverse complement.
CAGTAAAGTAGAACTTAAAGCCACAGGCACCCCCAGACCCGTCAAACCTCGGCGGGCCATTCCCAGGCCGTCAAGTGTAACTTCCCCAAAGACCTCAACGAGAGGCCGGGAAACTCCAGGGGAGACGGACACAGAGGAAGAGGCCACATCCGACCGGATGCCCTCAGCCGCAGCAATGGGAACCAATTCGCCCTAGGCCAATGGGGAGCCATCCGGACAACCCTGGCCCCCAGAAGCCGCACCCCTAACAGCAAAGGCCTGAGTAGCTGAAATGGCGGGAACGCATACAAAAGGCCCCTCGGCCAAGGACACGACATCCCGTCCACCTCCCAGGCTTGGGGACACCGAAAACCGGGAGCCGAAGTGACCGAGCTACGCGTTTTTCTCGGACGCGAACACATCCAGCACTGGAAGACCCCAGAGCCGAACCCGATGAAGAAACAGCGAACTCTGGATGGAGAAAAGTTGAGAGGAAGTAACACAATGCCCGAACGTATGCAGCCCTGAGAGCAGAAACCCACTCCTGAGCCCACACAAAAATCTTGAAGTATGACATAAGCCCTGGCCACTACGTTGCCCGAACAAGCACCGCAGAACCACCAAATGACCTCGCAGCCGCAATCATAGAAAAGCACGGAGGGCCGTCTGTACCACAACCATCCACACCATGGACCGGAGCACCACAAACTTCTTCACTGACACTGCCACCAAGCCAAGAAGAGTCCGAAACTGAGACCCCAGAAAACTCAGATCCTGGGATGGGACTAAACCGATAGCCCCCCGTTGATTAAAAAAAAAACGTGGTTCTGCCGGACACCAGAACTTGGGCAACCTGCTTCCGAAATAGGGCCTGCGAGGTAGAATGGAGCAAATGTCGACCAGATATGGATGAGTAAACACCCCTTCCGAATGTAGCAAAGCCACCAGGGGGGCCAGTACCGTTGAAAAAAATCTGAGGAGAAGTCTTGCGGCCGAACGGCAGAACACAAAACGGACAGTGCACCTGATCCACAGCAAACCTCAGGAACTTTTGAGAGGATCTTGCCACAGGCACGTGTAGGTAAGCATCCTGCAGATCCAGTGACACCAGAAAGTCCCCACGTCTGACCAAAGGAAAAATAGTCTGAATGGACAGCATGCGGAAATGCACTGTCGCGATCCAGGTATTCACCTCCTTTAGATTGAGCACAGGCCGAAATCCCCCTGAAACTTGCAGTACAAGAAACAAGACCGAATAAGTGCCCTGACCCCGTTCGCCAAGCGGAACGCGGGAAATGGCCTCTTTGACCAGTAAGTCTCGCACTCCGTTCAACAATGCTCCTCTCCGTGACCCCCCTGAAGGCAGAGGTGTGGGACGTACCCCTGAATCTGGAGGAACCACAACAAAATCTATGACATAACCATCGGTCACAATGTCTATTACCCAATGATCGTCTACACTGTCCTCCCAAGCTGACAGAAAGTGACACAGTCTTCCCCCAACCGGCCCTCTGCCAGGCCCACAGTGATTGTCAGGACCCCTACTTGAAACCACCCCGGGTCGCAGGAGCAGACTCCTTAGGCGAAAAACGCGGCAGAAAACGTCATTTCCCGAATGAAAAGGATTGAGCATCCCTAGTAGGAGAAGATCTGGAATGATTCTTCCACCCATTACCCGAAGAAGAACCCCCTTCATAAGGTAAGGCATGCTTCCTCTCCTTAAATGCCTTGGAAAGCATGGACGGCAAATGCCCACCAAATAGGTTACGGCCTTCAAACGGCAGTCTCAACAAGGCCGCCTTCTCCCCTGGATCAGCCTACCAGGAACGCAACCAGAGGGACCTACGAGCCCCAATCAAAGCCCCAGAAGCCAGAGCCGAAGTACGGACCACATCTGAAGACACATCTGCCAACAACCAGGCCGCTGTCCCATACCAGCCAGGAGCTCCGAACACTCTGCCCCATCCTGAACAGCCACTGCCAGGTCATCCAAGTCCTGCACCAACGACTGGGCCGCATAAGCAGAAGAAATACCTGCCCTCAGAGCCAGAGTCTCAGCCGCAAAAGCCCTCTTAAGCCCTGAGTCCACCCTACGGGCCGTGGCATCAGCAGGCACACAATCCTCCGGATTGACAGCTGTTCTGCCAATCAGGGGAGCCAAACGTGAAACCAGGAGGACCGAGGGAGGCCATACTTCCTTACCCTAAAGTAAAGAACGTATCTGAATGAACCGTGGAACCTGAGCCATATCCACATCCCCACTCCCAAAACACCATATCCTTCACAGGTCCCTGAAAAGGCATGGAAAATTCAGACAGCGTCTGATATCGTGGAAATAAGTGAGAGCCAGCGTTGGCGGGACTAAACACAGGAAACCCCAAATTGTCCCGTACATGTGCCATCACAACCCACATCACCTTCCAGGAGCCAAAATCACCCCCCAGAGGACGTAGATGGAGCATCCCCTCCCACACTCTCAGAGGAGGACTTCCCTGCAATTACAGGAGAATGGGTAGCCCAAGCCCCACTAGGCCAGGCCATCCCCGCATGAAGAGCTCTGGAAACAGCCTCCTGCACCTCCTCCCTGGACATGATGGGGACAGCACCACCACCCTGAATCTGGGGGCTCCCAGGAGTGGAAATGCCATCAGCACCTCCCTCCTTTGAGGAGGAAGAAGAAATAATCCTCATAAGACATTTTAAGGGTGTAGGCGGGAGTCGTACCACTGTACACAGGTAACCTGCCGCACCAAAGGTACTTGACCTCGCCACTGAGCTCTAGCACCTGGATTCCGGCCATCAACTGAATCTGTAGGCACGATCTCATCCACAGATAAAATATGCAGGGCCCAGGAACCATATCCCAGAACCAATCCAAATAAAGGATAAAACAAGAATATCAGTCAAAATGCGGGCAGAACACCCGTCTTACCCGCACAGAAACCCAAAAACACTCTTCGGCATCCCTCCGTGGCTCCGCGGCGAAGAAAAACCGGAACTGAACGCCCCAGCCACCAAGAGCCGGCTGACCCTGTCAGCCGCCTCCCAGGACGCGTCTTACGAGCAGCCCCGCCTGCACAGAAAAGACGCGCCCGGCCGAAGCACACCTCGCGGAGCTCCGCTTCCCGAGGAGTGCATCCAACGATGACCTCCAGGCCCCGCTGTGAAGGTAAGTGAAAAGGGAAAGTCTAGCGTGGGCTAGACAAAAAGAACAGGAGGGGGTAGGGGTGGGAGGGGGTTTTAAAAGGGAAGGGGAGGGTCTAGTGGGAGGCAGGAAGCCTCATTGGTTTAAAGGAAGGCGAGGGAGGGACGGGAGGTAATACATTTTCTATGCGGCATTATTATGCATTAGTTCATAAACATTTCATGTTAATTTTGAGTATAAAAGCTACACTCCCTCAACCTCATCATCAAAGACCTACATTGCAGTTGCAAATGTGTGTGGGGGGGATAAAGAGTTTCATCAGAATACTTCAAATGAAGAATGAACCCTCATGGCTTGATTGCACTGTTGTGTGAGATAACATTTTTTTGGTGTTCAAACACCCGAAGTTAATAGTGAATTTAGGACTGTGGGAATTCCTCTGTCAGGGTGAAGAACTTTGCAGATAAAAAGATGGGCCAGGTGTAACTTTTTATGTGTGGTGTTCTCAGCCTTAACTGCTGAGTCTCCCCAGTTGTAACATACTATTATCTCGGAATTCATTAATACCAAAAAGAAAGTAAAATGACACAAAAGTGTAAGTTTACCTTTGTGAATCAGGCCAGCTGTGTATGAGAGATTGGTGCATGAACAGCCACAGGATAAATTGCATTATCAAAGGACCTAAGGACCTTTAAAACATGGCTCCGATTTCCTAGAACCATTCAGATGAAGAAACTTTATCTCTGTTTACTTATGCGTTTTGGTGTCTGTATACAACTTGTACAGTTACCTAGCGGATGCCAAATGCTGATAAGCTGATTCTAAATCCTCAGGGATGTGCAATGTTTTTTTTGTTTTTTTTGTCCTCATTCACCCTAGGCCTTATATAAACCTCCTTTTCTTTTCAACCAAGACGAGAAGAGTTTTTCCTTGGCCAGGGGTTGCTCTTTCCTCTCAAACAATCCTCAGACTGTCCCAGTTCCAGGAGGATTTCAGAGCAAGATATAAAATCATTGGACCAATAACAGAAATACACTTTCATTCAGTAATACTTAAACAAAAAAAACAAAAAAAAGAATTCTTTATCTCAATGTCCTGATTTCCAATTCAATAATGATGCCCAAAAGTTCCCCCACGCCCTGTCCCGCCCCCGTCATTTGATCCAGTTCTGCAGTGCAAAAAAGGTCCTTCAGCCAATCTGAGTGGCCTGGAGGGGTCTTTGAAACCCATTTTCTGCATATTTCCCGCCTCCCCAACAGTATTGCATAAAATATAAGCTTCTTATCTACCATTATGTCTCGATCAGACCGTCCCTGCTGATCTTGATACTGACCAAAGATTATTAACTGGAGAGAAGCTTCAATTTCCCGATCTAGTATACTCGAAATTATTTCACACACTCCTTCCCAAAAATGTTGAATATCAGAACATTCCCAAAACATATGAATGTCAGTTGCTTGGATTAACCCACACTTTGGACATCTTGCCTCCTGCCCTCCTCTCATTTTAGATAATTTCTCCGGGGAAATATAAACTCTATGTATCGTGAAATAATGATTTTTCCTAAGAGTGGTCGGTTTCACAATACAAAAAAGCATTTTTAGTGACTCTTCCCACCAACTCTTAACTTCCTCTTCTGAGAAAAACTTCCTCCACAAATCACTGGGAAGTACAAATTCACCATCCACCCCTTCTAGGATCCCCCAGTACCATGCAGACACTTCGTGGGAGCCTCCCAGTGGGCTCGGGGTGATCTCACTCAATGGATTGGACATACCAACACCTTCCTTAACCCCCTGAGCCCATTTTTTTATCTGTAAAAATTTCCACCTAGACAAGGAACCACCCATCTTTAACTGCAATACTTCCCAAAGAGGAGGAACCCCCTCCGAAAACAGATCTCCCCAGTGCTCTAATCCTGCTTGTTTTATCGGTAGTGCTAAAATGTCTTGAAAGCATTCCGGGGTTCCCGGGGAGTCCCAAATAGGTGCATCGGCATTATAATAGGTAAGTTTCGCAGATTGTCTGATGTGGTACCAACTTTCTGCCAGCCCCCGCATAATTTGTAGTTTTATCTTTTTGAAAAATTTGGGGTCCCCGAATTTAAACATAAAATTGGTTGAAGCGCTTTTGATATTAGAAGCCATTATCTTAAACATTAAACCCGTAGTCGTTGAGTCTGAGGCAAGAGACAATGTTCTAAAGTTTTTCAAAAGGAAGGCCCATGCATAATATTGCAGCTCTGGTAAAGCCAACCCGCCCTTATTCTTACACCGACGTAACTTTTTCCGAGAAATTCTAACACCTTTAGAACTCCAAATGAAGTCACTTATGAGGCGCTGCATTTTTCTATGTATATTTTCTGCATTGGGAGTGGGGAAGTAGAGAACAAAAAATTCCACTTTGGAAGAATAGACATTTTTACCAAGTTAACTCTTCCGATAATCGTTAAGGGAAGGTGAATCCAGCTTTGTAGTAAACTCTTACATTCCAACAACAGTTTTAACTGGTTTCTCTCAGCTAGTTGATTAATATTATGAGGTATCAGAATTCCCAAATATCTAATTTCCTTTTTACAGTAAACAGATTCATACTCCATATTCCAAGCCATAACTTCTGTTTTTTCCACATTCACTTGATAACCAGACACCTTACCGAACTCCTCAGCCAGCTTGAGAATCTCAGAGAATGCAGTTACTAGATTATCTGTGTACACCAAAAGATCGTCTGCATACAAAGTCAGTTTCCTCTCCCAGCCCTGACAACAGAAGGGAGAAATCATCCTGTTCTGCCGGATCTTCCTCGCAAATGGCTCCATATATAAGTTAAACAGTACAGGAGATAACGGACAGCCCTGTCTGGTGCCCCTTGCTATAGCCTAATACTTTATACAGCTCCACCGGAATGCCATCAGGGCCCGGGGCTTTCCCTTCTTTACCCCCAGCTAGAGCCGCCCTCACTTCCTCAACCGTAATAGGGCCATTAAGAAATTCCTGTGTCTGCTGCGAGATTTCCGGTAACACGTCCTGAGCTAGCCAGTCCTCCACTGATTCTTCTCGCACCTCCAGGTGCTCCGAATACAGAGATATAAAAAAGTCCTGAAACCCTTGTTCAATATCCTCCCTAAGGGATAGTTTTGTGCCAGTATCTCCCGCCACTATTTCCTTAACATGGCCCCTAACTTGATCTGATTTAGCTTTCCAAGCAAGCAATTTCCATGAACTCTCCCCATATTCAAAGTGTTTAAGTTTACTAACCTCCCATCTCTTAACCGTTCGTGCCTGTAAAATATTTGCCAATCGTATTCTTAGCTCGGCCAGCTCTGCTCTTCCCAGCTCCTCCTGGGTCCCTTCATCTTTGCCGACCAGCATTTCACTTTTTATTAGCATTTCCTGCTCTAGCCTATTTATTTCTTCACTAAACGCTTTACGTTTATAGCATGAAATACTCTTAATTTCCCCTCGTATTACCGCCTTAAAGGAGTCCCAAACCGTTGATAAAGATGCTGAGCCTATGTTAACCTTAAAAAAACCTTCCGTCTCTCTGCGTAATTGCACCAAGACATCCTCATCTAGCAATAGTGCACGCTCCAATGTCCACCTCTTAAACATTCTTCTCTGGGGGAGCGTCAAATGCAATGCTACCGCAGCATGGTCTGATAGATGTGGGGGCAAATATTCAATTCTATCAACATTTTCCAACAACCTATCATCTACTAAAAAATAATCGATACGTGACGCGTGGCTATATTTCTTATTAAAAAAGGAAAAAACTCTGGCCCCCCCTTCCCTCTTTCGCCATATATCGCACAAACCGTAATCTTTCATCATTCTCTTTAAATAACATTGTGATTTTGGCGTACCTAAGGATCTGCAAGTGTCCGTTCTATCCAGTCTATTATCCAGCACCACATTAAAGTCACCCGTCATAATAATTGGATCTGAAAATTCAATAAGCTGGGAAAAAACCTTTTTGAGAGGTTCAATATCATCCGTGTTCGGGCCATAGAATCCAACCAATATCAAAGTGACCTCATCAACCTGAATTTTTACTGTGACCCAACGACCGATTTGATCCGCTCTAAATTCGAGAATTTCTAGTCTATCTTGCAAGCCTTGTTTGACCAAAATGGCTACTCCCCTTGTGTGAAAATTATGAGTAGTACAAAGACACACTTGCACCCATTTTTGGGCCTTAAACAACTCCTTACACTCATCTGCAGCCAAATGAGTCTCCTGCAGAATTAAAATTTGCGCCGGTGAATCTTTTAAGTATTGGAGAATTTTATTCCGCCTTGAGTTGGTCCTTAAACCATTGACATTCCAAGAAAGTAGCTTAATCGTGAGATTCCCCTCCCCCTGCCCTTTACCCAATCTAACCATTCCAAATTAACCCGTCGTCCCACTGCCCTGGTGAATGAGGAACTATTTCAATACAAAACTCAAAAACACAAAACTCTAAAAAAGAAACAAAGACCCCCCGCCTAATACCACCCCCTCCCTAAACCCTCCCATGGGGGACCCCCCCACTATATCAGCCACCATGGGCTTGATTTTAGAGCACCCCGCCTACCTGGGAGCGTAAGATTTCAAGAAAAATTATTCTACATGATCGGTCTGTTCCTTTTTAATAAGATCTAACAACTCATCCGCCCAACCTGTTTCCCTTATGTTATACATTTTATTTTTGTACATTATCCGCAAAAATGCCGGAAACTTCAACTGGGCCGTGATTCCTAGCTTTTTAAATTCATATAACCTTTTCCCCAACTCCCACTGCCTATCCATTGTAATCTTTGATAAATCGGATCTAATCTCAAATGACATATTTTCAACTCTTAATGATTTCTGTTTCAATGCGCTATTCAAGATTTTTTCTTTTAGATGATAGGTTAAAAAATTAACCAAGATTTTCCTTGGTCTAGTGCTGTTGGCACGCCCGTAATGGGATCACGGTGTATTCTCTGAATGTCTTTTTCAATCTCTTCCCCACTCTCTTCCAGTTCACATACAGCTTTAATAAGGGAAACCACATAGGACTTCAAGTTTATCCCTTCTGCCCCTTCCGGGATCTTTAACAGCTTTATGTTGTTCCGACGCGAATAGTTCTCCAACTGCTCAATTCTGACTTGTAAGCCTTGTTCTTTTTCGTTTAGATCTCGAATCTCATCCTTCTGGTGTTTCAACTCCTCCTTCATCCCCCCTACCGTCTCCTCCAATGTCTGGATCCTCTCAATTAAACTATCACATTTTCTTTCCAAAACCTCACAGGCCTCTCTAATCTCTCCTTGATTACTCTCCGAGCTTGCAAAGCCCTTTTTTATATCCTCTGAGATGGAGAGAATTACTTCCTCCATGGAAGGATTGTGCCTGGGGTCAGGGGCCAAAACCTGAGCAAGGGGAGGGCTAGTAACCGCTTCTGGTACGACTCCTTCCTCCTGTCGCAAAATAGATGAATTACCACCTTGGCTCAGAGAAGAATCGAAATTGACTTGTGTATTCTTCTAGTGAGCCGAAATATCAATCAAGGGGGGAGGGTAACTTTCAGCCCCCTCGCCAGGGTCTGCGCAGTTCCTAGAGTACTTAATCGTGTGGCTATCCATTTTTCCTTGTCCCGGTATCAACACAATATCCTCCGGCCTGACCTTAAAATAAGCCCTTAATGAGGACGCAAGTCCGTGCTTATTTTTTAATCTCCCCTCACTTCTTTCTTTTTCTTAAATAAATGATTCGCCTGGTCCGTTTTGCTTTTAAGTTTCCCCTGTCTTCCACCGACATCAATGTCCTTTTTCTCCCCCTTCAGCCCCAAACCCCCTACCTGTAAGGCGTTAACAGAGGTCTGGGGTGGGGGAGAACTCTTATCTCCTTGTCTGTAAGCGCCCCTGGCCCCCGCAACACCCACCACCTTACTTGAAAATTTCGGGTTTGGATTTGTAGAGAAGCGCGTTGTAACGCTATCAGGCTCCTGAGAAACCTTCTCAGGAGCCTTTCCGATGCTGGCTTTGCCTGGATTCCCCCGCAGGGGAATCCTCGCCGAACCCCTTCGCACCCGGCAGAGCTCCAGCGCGGCACGCCCCCAGTGCCGGAGTCTCTCGCCGGATGCCTCCCCCGGTCTCAACAGCGGCCGGGATTCCGCGTCTCGGACGGCCGGGCAGCACATCCAGCCGATCGCTGTGTGTTCATGCCACGCCCCCAGGAACGGCGGGAAGTGCGTCTAGCGAGCTGCGGCCTCGACGCAACCCACCATGTCCCCTCTCCTATCCTTTTCCATCAGGGATGTCCAATGTTGAAGACACTTATATGGGTCACTCCATGTTTCATGTGATAAAAGAAGCTTTTTGGTGTTGTGATCCCTGGTACAAAAGAAATGAGGTTCCTGTTTAAAAGTGTCTTTGGTATTATTGTATGCAAACTCCACTTCCTACAGTAAATCAATCCAACTCTCATGTGAACCACCTTAGTAAGCTCTGTGAAGTCGAAGCATTCTGTCTGACCATCATCTTATATTCTTATTGGATGAAAGACAGATATTTAAACGATAATAATTTCATATTGATTTCCATATTCTTGCTCTAAATTGAAACTACACTGTGGTGCTTCACTACATTTTGAAGCAGAAACTTTGTGAGACTCCTTCATTTCAATGTCTTTTTTAAGGGTATAAAATTGTCTTATTTGGTCAATCAGTTAACATGGTAATCACAGTGTGAGCTTTGCCAACTGGTAACTCTACAAGGAAATCTAAACTTAGAGTATTGCAATGATAAGGAGACTGTTTATTTTTCATACTTTATATGTAGCAATATGTCTTTCGTTAACACCCAAGTGTGATCACCAAAAAATCCTTATAAGAATATCATTTTGTCAAGATCCAGGAATTGCTAGTGTCAATTCATGATGTCATAGCAAAGCATGAGCCTTACAATTCTCTTTACCTGCCACATGAGTAATCACAAATTCAAATTAATAAATAATAATGACTGCTATAATTTTAGTCAATAAACCAAACTTTGTAGGTATAATGTTCTTCCTTTTGTAGTAATCCACTTTTAACTTGTCTGTCTGATCCTTTTGTTACTCACTGGTCTAGCTGGGCAGCTGTCCTACATGCTTGAATAGGTTGTCATAAGCCTTGGGGAGATGTAAGTCTTATCATCTTATGAGGTGGTAGAATAGGGGAGATGCAGAAATTGCTAGTGTCAATTCTCGATGTCACAGCAAAGCATCAGCCTTACAGTTCTTTACATCTTATGAGGTGGTTGAATAGGGGTGATGCAGAAATTGCTAGCGTCAATTCTCGATGTCACAGCAAACCTTCAGCCTTACAATTCTTTACATGCCATATGAGTAATCATAAAATCAAATTCAGAAAACAATAAGGCCCACTGTAATTGATAAGCTGGAAGTCTTAGTTCCCTTAATATATCGCAGATTTTAATGCTTTTTATGATGTGTGATCATTTGACTCGCTCTTTTTAAATAATTGCATCGACTCTTGTAAGCTTCCGTTATCACACATAATTCTTCCTTCATTATGATATTATTTTCATAAACTAGATTGAGTTTGTGGGAATGGTACACCACAAAATGGAGCATGCTTGTCTCTAAATGTTGCTGTTATTTCTCTCTCTCTCTCTCTCTCACACACACACACACACACTCACACTAAAACATACTCACAATCATTTGCTTCCGCATAGTGTCGTCAATTAACAAACTATATTTTTTACTACGTTTTGTAGTACTACAATAATACTACAAACATACTGCAAAGTGCTTTTCACAAACTTATGTACAGAGGTTATTCCTCTGCCACTCCAACCTTTTCCTCTGAGGAGATCCCTGCCACACTGTGTGTGTAGTCTCTGCACCTGTAAGTATACGTTTTAGTACAATACGTGGGAGGGGCAGAGTGACTGGAAAATGAGAAATACCATTAAAGGGGAGGGGATTAGAGGGTATTAATAAGGAGTTTAAGGAGCATTAGTGAGGGGCATAGGAGGACAGGCACCCACCCACAAAAAAGTAAGACCATTGCTATTCTCAAATGTTACTTTTAATGTTACTAGAGCCAGAAAGGGCCTTAAAATGGTGGAAAATTAGTCTAGCTTAAAGCTCAAGTAAATCCAAAAACACATATAGCCAATCACTGGTACTTCAACACCCTCCAATGGGAAATAATGTTAAATTAAATAAAATCATTTTAAATAGTTAAAAGTATAAATTAAATTCCTTAATGTAAGAATATATGCAACTTAAACATATTTATTATGTAATTAAACCTTTTAACAAACCTCTTTGAATTAAAAAATGATTGAACAATTATATTTTAATAAAATATAAATAAATTACTTTTAATTAATTCTATACACCACTTTTAATATTTATTAATACATAATAAAAATATAAGATTTTAGATTTAGGCAGGAATTTATTTTTTAACTTCAACTTCAGAAAAGTTATCAAATTAAATTAAATTAAATTAAATTCAACTTAAAATATTTAAGTATTTGAAGATTTAATTAAAACTAAATTTAATAGTGATAATTCATTTAATACTTTTGCTCTATATTTGAACTAAATATGTACAATTAATTTACACTATTATTTAACATATATATATTTTTTATCCTCATACACCTCAGGCTCCAAACCAACTCCATACCATCTGATTACACCCTCTCCTACTTGGAGATGACCAATGCCAGGGAGGCAGAATCTCTCTCACTTAAACCTTGGTACAGAAGCCTGCCACCAGAAGAGGAGAGGGGCGTGGTGTCTAATCATTGGACACAAGCGTAGTTACTGCCCAATTAATGTATTACCCTTGATTTCCCCTCCATTCCATTAACAGTGACCATATTTTTTCTTTCTTTTTTTCTAGAAGTTCCCACCACCATATCCATTTTTGATGTTCAGAAGAGAGCATTAAGCCAATCTACATATGAGGGAGGAGACTCAGATACCCATTTCCGGCAGATTTCGCTTCTGGCCAGAAGTATCGCGTAGAACACCACTGTCTTCACCTCTCTACTCCTTCCTTTCCGTTCTTCCAGCAATCCAAAAATTACTAAAAGAAGGCTTGCCGAAATTTCTTGTTTCAAAATACTTGAGATCTTTGTACAGACTCTTTCCCAAAAACAGTACACTGCTGAGCATTCCATGAACATATGGATATCTGACATGCCTTGCAAGCCACATTTTCCACATTTAACTACTTCCCCCTTCCCCTACAGCATGCACATTGATACTTGCTGTCTGTCTCGTAACTGTTCCAAAGACATACTTTCTCCCCAGAGTTCGTCTGGTAACTTAAAGCCGCCATCTAGTGTCTCTAAAATTTCCCAATACCAGCTTGATACCTTCTTGGAGCACAAGTGATCTCTAATTAGCTTATCCTCTAGCTGGTTTGCAGACCCCAGGCTAGCCCTGATCCCCTGTGCCCAACTTCTCACCTGGACATACTTCAGCCTAAAGAGGTTTCCTCCTGTTAACACCGTTAGTTCTTCCCAAGACAGTAGGGACCCGCCCGTAGCTAAGTCCCCCCAATATTCGACCCCCACCTTCCTAAGTGTCAGAGCCAATACATCCACCAGACATTCGTGGGGTACCCAGGGAGTCTCAAACAAGAGACCCTTGGCTATAGTACTCTATCTTCGCTGCTTGCCGCAACTTGTACCAGGCCTTTGCTGTATCTTGTAGTATTTTTAATTTCCCCTTTGTGAAGAATTTGGGGTTGTGAAATTTATATAAAAAGTATTTTGCTGCACCTTTCACAGTGCCTACCATAGCTTTGAACATATCAAAAAACGCTGATGAGTCTGGGGAGGAGAATAACATCCTAGTGTTTTTGAGATGGAATGCCCATGCATAATATTGTATGTCAGGGAGTGAAAGGCCTCCCTTTTCTCTTCTTCTGCACAACTTCTTCCATGAAATCCTGGTGCATTTCTGAGCCCATATGAAGGAATTTATGTTCTGTTGAAGTTTATCCAGAAGTTTTTTATCCATTTGTAGAGGAATGGAATTATATAGAAAATTCATTTTAGGTAGGATTACCATTGTGACTAGGTTAGCTCCTTCAACAATTGTAGGAGGGAGATGTACCCACCCTCGCATTAACTTACTACACTGCACTACACTCTACTAAAGCTTTTTTTAAATTGACCTCAGCTATTTGTTCAACTTCCTGCACAATAATTAGCCCTAGATTACTCATTGATTTGTTAATCTGCCAGTGTCGCCCTTCTGACTCCATGTTTGTTCATGTAAAAATCTATTTCTAATAAAGCCTTTTTGGTCTGAGTGTATCAGGTTGCTTAACACTCTGCTTAACCTATCAGCTAGTATTTTAGTGAATAATTTATAATTGCTATTTAGCAGAGATATTGGTCTATGGACTCGCATCGGACTGGGTTTTTTCCTGGCGTCAAGATAAGTGAGATAATTGCCTCAGGCCAAGAAGCTGGTAATGGTACTCCTTCCTCAAATGTCTCTGAAAATAATTGTGACATTACCGGAACAATAGACTGCCCCAAGGTTTTATAGAGTTCAACAGGAGTGACATCCGGTCCCGCTACTTTCCCTCTCTTACTTTCTTTCAAACCTACTCTTATCTCTTTATTCAAAAGGGTTTGCTTTTCCTGTGTAAGACAGGGAAGAGTATCTATACCCCAATCCTGAACTGTATCCTCCCCCACCTCCACCTCCTTTGTGTAAAGTTTAGAAAATAACTTTTGGAACACATCTTCTATATCCTTTGGGGTGGTAAGCCTAACCCCAACTGATCGTCCACAATTTCTTTTACGCAGTTCCCCACTTGCTCCCTATTAATCTTCCAAGCTAGCAGTTTCCCTGCATCTTCTCCATACTCGAAATGAGAAAGCCTGCTTGCTTCCCATCTTTTTGCAATCCTGGTCTGCAACACAAGTTCCATCTGCTGCCTCAGCTGATTTATCCTATTATCCAAACCCTGCTTATCTCCCGCCTCAGTATTCTGACTATTCCATAGCAATTAGTATTCTGACTATTCCATAGCAATATTTCCTGCTCTATGTGGTTTAATTAATTCCTGTAGTGCTTATTTCAATTACTAGTGAGGCTCACAATCTTCTCCCTTATCACAGCCTTAAAAGTATCCCAAACTATAATTGTAGAGGCGGACCCTAGATTGACCCTAAACAATCCACTGTCTCCTTTCAAAGTTGACAGATAACCTCCTCATCCAGTAACAAGGCCTGATCAAAAGTCCACGTCTTCCCACCTAATTCCTGAGGGAGACTAACTTTCAACATTACTGCTGCAAGGTTCGATAGATGAGCAGCTGAATACGCAATGTCTTCCACCAAACCACACAGTACTTGGTCTACTAAAAAACAATCAATCTGAGAGGCATGGCCGTACTTTTTATTGCGTAACGAGAATCCCTGCTCCCCCCACTCTCTACCTCCACAGATTGCACAACCCAACCTCTTTCATCACCCCATTAAGATATTGTTGGGACTTCAGAGTACCTATTGATCTACATTTTACTGATCTGTCTAATTGATTATCTAAAACCACATTGAAGTCCCCAGCCATTATGATCGGATCAGGAAACTCTAATAGATGGGAGAAAACCATCCTAAGGGGCTCTATGTCATCACAATTTGGGCCATAGAACCCTACTGATATGAATCTCCTACCACCCAGTTGTAACCTGGCTATAATCCATCTGACTAATCTATCAGACACCACCTCCAACAAGGTTGCATTGACCTGCTGTTTAACTAAAATCGCAACACCTTTGGTACTAAAATTATGCTTGGTAGTGACAAAACATTGTACCCATTTCTGGATTTTAAACAGGGTCGTGCTTTCCTTCTTGGTTAAATGCATTTCTTGTAAGATCAATATGTAAGCTGGTGAGTCCCTTAGAAACTGCAAGACTTTGCGAGCCCTCCTTTTAACCTGTGGGCCATTAATATTCCAAGACCTAATTTGTATTAATCCACTACTGTATTCCTGGCTTCCACTGACCTTATCCAGTTAAAAACTGATTAGCTGAGGTGTATGAGGTTATTATTATTTTTTTTTCACACATGCTCTCCACCATGTGTCCTCCTGCTTCCCTCCTCTGTGCCCTACTTCGTACCCTCCCCCCCCTTGGACAACCTCCCTTTCCATTAACGGACCAACTGGCCCAATGTTAGAGCCCCTGTGGGCCCCCCAACATCTATATAAAAAAAAAGCTTTCTATTCCGCAACATCCCCCTTCCTTATGGCTGCTTACAATTCGTCTGCTGCAGTATGGTCCTAATATTGTGCATTTTATTGTTGTGCATTACACTAAGGTATGCTGGAAAATTAAGTTGGACCACAGCACCTAAACTTTTGAATTTCTCTAATCGTTTTCCAAACTCCCATTGTTTATTCAATGTTGCCCTGGACAAATCCGATCTGATTTCAAATGAGAAGTCCTCCCCTTTTAGAGATTTTGGGCCTCATTCTGACTTTGGCGGGCGGCGGAGGCCGCCCGCCAAAGTACCGCCGTCAGAATACCGCTGCGCGGTCAAAAGACCGCCGCGGTAATTCTGAGTTTCCCACTGGGCTGGCGGGCGACCGCCAGAAGGCCGCCCGCCAGCCCAGCGGGAAACCCCCTTCCACGAGGATGCCGGCTCCGAATGGAGCCGGCTGAGTGGAAAGGGTGCGACGGGTGCAGTTGCACCCGTCGCGATTTTCAGTGTCTGCTATGCAGGCACTGAAAATCCTTGGTGGGGCCCTGTTAGGGGGCCCCACGACACCCGTTACCGCCAAACAGGTTCCGGCGGTCAAAACCGCCAGAACCAGGCTGGCGGTAAGGGGGTCGGAATCCCCATGGCGGCGCTGCCTGCAGCGCCGCCATGTAGGATTCCTCAGGCCAGGGGAAAACCGGCGGGAAACCGCCGGTTTCCCTTTTCTGACCGCGGCTTTACCGCCGCGGTCAGAATAGGCCTGGATGCACCGCCAGCCTGTTGGCGGTGCATCCGCGGTCCCCGGCCCTGGCGGTCCATGACCGCCAGGGTCGGAATGACCCCCTTTATTCTTAAAGCGTTTGTCAATATATTTTCTTTCAAAAGAAAAGTTTGGAAATTCAGCAACATTTTTCGTGGCTTTTTATTATTAGGATTCCTTCTGAAGGGGTCTTTATAGATCCTCTGGATATTGCTCTCAATCTCCTCCTTACTTTCCAGTGAAATTGCCTTTTTAATAAGAGAGGGTACATACGTTTTTAGATCGTCCCCCTCCACTCCTTCTGGTACATTCAGGACTCTCAGGTTGTTCCTTCTGGAATTGTTTTCCAACTGTTCTAGTTTCTCCTGCAATTCCCGCTCATTCTCTTTTAACGGTTGAATTTCTTATTTGTTCCTCTTCAACTCCTCCTTTATAATGTCAACAGATTCCTCAAGAGCTTGAGTTCTAATTTGCCAGGTGAGGGAATTTCTTTTCCAAAGATTCACAAGCTACCCTTATTTCTCCTTGATTTGCTTCTGAGACCGCAAAGTATTTTTTAATATTGTCTGAGAGTGCTAAGAACATAGCCTCCAAAGTAGTAGTTACAATTGGGGTGGTCTGAGCCTGATTATCCATCAGATCTAAAGAGAGCAGGAGCCCAAAGGCCCCGGAGGCCCCGATAAATCTGAGGTCTTAAGAATTGGTCCCTTAGGAGCATTTGCCATATCTCCACTACCCCTGCATGGGGTTGTAAAGCTATTTTCTTCAAGGGGCAGCCTGGTCAGAGAATGGGGGATAACCCCCCCTTCTTCACCTTCTAAGGCTTGCAAGGGAGTAGATCTTTCATTCAAATCTTGCTCCATTAGACTGGTGGTGCTGTTACACAGAACTAGTGGCAAGGCTTTGAAGTACGCCCGCAGTGAGGGAGTGACTTTAAAGTTAACAATGCTGGATTTATGCTTTATTTTATTTATTCTTGTTGTATTCAACACCTCCTCTCCCCCCGGGGCCCCGACAGCCTGTTTTGCTTCTTCCACCTCTCCCCTTCACCTATCCTACCTGTATTTCCTGCTATATTGGATTTGTTGTGTCCACTCACTTTCTTCTGTCGGCCCCTTTGTTCTTTTCCCAGAGTCCGGGTAGATTCTCTTACTGTCTGCTTCCTTACCACACCTTCCATACTCACTGAAGTCTCTTCAACCTCTCCATCTGCCTTAGTCACTGCTGTGGTACTGCTAAATGCCGTCTTGATTGTCGTCCCGGTCGTCATACGACTTGTGCTGGCTCTTCCTGCGCTCCTCCAGAGGGGAACACGCTACGCTGCCCTCCGACTCATGCAGAGCTCCAGGGTGGCACGTATCCAGCTTACGGCCTGCTAGAGCTGCCAGAACTCCACCTGAGGCTCTCTAATCCCCGGCAAGCTGTCCACACATCAGCCCAGCAGCAGCAGCCCTGAAGGTGTCTGTCTGTCATGTCGCCAGCCGAGGGGGCCCAGGTACGTGGTCAGCAAGCTGCCGCTAGGCAGCCTGCCATGATCTCAAATCCCTCAAACATCATATAAATATTCTTACTATTTATTTAGAGTTAAATAAACATTTTTGCCTTTCTCTATACTTTACCATAGAGAGAGTCCTCAGTCGAGGAGATCTTTTTCACCCTATCAAGCTACTTTTCTCTTTTTAGAGTCTTTAGATGTTGAGGGCAATTGCCACCTCCTCTTACTAGCAACATTCAGAAAGTCTCCAGCCAAATTCAGTGTAGTGGCCCCAGCCTGCCCTGCACCCAGCAGTTACTTTAAAAAGCTACATGTTTAAACTTCTTATTCTATTCCTTCTTTGCTTTCCTTTTATTTTATTTTTAGCGCCTGCCTGTGGTCTCTGTTTTTACTGCTGTGAGGAGGGAGTGGGGAGGAACGATGTAAAGTAGAGCAATGAAGTGGTCTCAAGCAGACAGCAGAGTGAAGCACTAATTCTAGAGGGTCTGTATTCTACAGCGGTCAGGCACCTTCTTGTCATTACACAGGATGCTTTATAATTGGATGACTACACCGTCAGTCATTCCATTACAAAGCAGCTCAACTGCTGCAAGCGCAGAGGACTAATGCTAATTGAGCAAAGCAATCTACCGGCATATGTGAATGTGGAGTCTGCTGGTGGCTGGTCAGCACAAGTATGGGTAACTGGTAGGTGTTCTAGTCGCACAGGCAGACTAACCCATGTAACAATCTTATCAACCCCCACTCCTTTAATGTTTTATTTAAAATCTATTTCTTTATCTTCTGTTTCACTTTTAGTTGAACATAGGTTGTGATATGTTTTTTATGTAAAAACAGTAATTATTCCAGGTACAAATTAGCCGGCTTCTTTTGGGGGTTTAATCTAGAACTATCTAGGTATCTCAGTGGGATGAGCACCTCGTGTAAAGCTTTGTGTATGAGCCCGACACTACACAGGTTTGAACCTGGACTGGAATAACACTGCTTTTCATATTTTTCCATTGTGATAAAATGAGTAACAATGGGTTGGACAGTCATTTTAGGTTATTTAAGCGGAACGAGGCATTTCTGTTGCTTGTGTTATACAGATGGTTGATGCTTTTGTTGTTCTGGGAATCTGAGCTCAGTCTTCAAGAGAAATCAGACTGAAATCTCCTCTTACGAGACTAAAGGCAATCTAAACAAGCATTTGCAATGCAACGGGTCTCGTGTTTGCTCGTGTTAGAGCTGATAGTGTTGTAAACTCCTAACCCGACTTTTCACTGGTAATGAAACCTATCGGCAAAAGTGCATTTATGTACGTAACCCGAAAAAGTGCAATTAACTGTGTAACAGGGCCGATATTATGTAAAGCGCTCGACTTCTGCCGAGCAAGATCACGCTGGGAAAATAGAGAAAAAGTAGTCCACGAGCCGGACAGAAAACAGTGAGCCTCGCATGTTTTCTGTACTTGGTTGATGCGCTCGAGGAGGGCTATCCACCCGAAAAGGCATGACATGTGCATGCCTTCCACTAATGAAATCAAGCACATTCTGACAGGCAAGCCCAGAAGCCAATGACAGACACTGATGTGACGTGGACAGGGCTCCGAGCCCTTTTTAATTACTAAAGCGTCTCGCTTAGCGAAACGCATGCGCAAGCGCATGTGACGCAGGCTCGACCGTAAAAAACGAATCTATCAAGAAAGTCATTTAGCTACACCATTGAATGATGTAAAAACAGCTAAGGAGAACCCATTTTAAAGCCTTCATTAGTTGCGCCTTGTTAATTAATGATCCCTGCACACACGCAGGCATTGCAATTACAAGTGGTGCAACCTGCACTTGGTAATTACTGGGTGTGATAAAAACCACACCTTTGCACTTTTCCCCTGAAAACATTGGCAGTTCAAATCTGCTGAAATTTAGTAGGGGAAAAGCCTCAGTAAGTTCAGGGATTTGTGGATTTTGGTACTCGTTAAACTGCAAACCCCGGAATGTTGGTTTTTAATGGGTGATAAATAGCACGGCATCCTCCAGGACACTGGTAATCGAGGCCTCGTCAGCTAGAAATATACATCACTTTTCATTTAGATCATTTGGCATTAGTTTGCTCCTATGAAATACCAATCATATCACAACAGTTTAAGTGTTTAAAACACTTTTTCTCTAAGAGATTAGCTCGACATTGAGGGAGAATTAAATTTAGAAAAGGCAAAGTATTAAAGTTGGCAATCACATGTATTCAGTTGTGTTTTAATTTAAAAAGTCACATAAAATCTGATCCGTCATGAAATGCTGACCATAACATTGAAAATTAGCTCTTCCCAATGCTCAACAGGCTATATCACAGTGCTTAAAAAAACAACTATTATAACAAACATAACTGTGATGTGTTCCTGGTACAATTAGAGCTACACACCCACTTGTAGCATTTAAATAACAGGCCCTGTGCATGTATTAGCACTTTATTAGACACTTAAAAGTAAACTAAATGTGTCAATTGGGTGTAAACCAATTTCACCAAGTTGAAAGAAGAAAATACAAGCATGCTAGCATTACTTAGCAGTGGTAATGTGTGTATATCCTTAAAAGTCAACACAAACTGGTTCAGAAAACAGGAGGGTGAAGGCAAAATGTTTAAGGATTACCCAGCAAAAACGGCAAGTCCAAAAGACAGCAAATAGAGAGTTTATCTTGGAAGAGTCTAAAGAGATACACTAGTGCCAAAGGGTGGAAAGGAAAACTGAAATAGCCCAACATGGTCTGTCCAGCTCTCCTAGCCATTATCTCCTCCTCAACAAGTACAGCACAGGTCCTTCTATTACTTGCATGTGTACTGGCACATTTTCCATGGGAAAAACAAATGTACAAATACCATATTGCAAATAATAAAAAAAATCAATCCCTACTAATCATTGTGAAAATGGGCCAACTTCAGATCACTATACTGGAAAACCAGACAAGGCAACAACAACTGACTGATGCCACCTTTCACTTGCATGCCCCCCCCCCATGCTACTGGTTCTTGAATGATTGGATGAAGCCAGGAAAGCTGCTTTGGCTGTGGTCAATTAACTCACACCATTAAAATGGGTGGAGACTTTCCCTTTTTATCTATCAAAGGGATATACAGCATCTGTTCCAGTAATACCAGATCCAGTATTGCCAGTTCTGTGCCTGATTTCAAGGTTATCCATACAAAATATACAGACAACTGATCTAATTAGAACTGCTTTACAGTGTTTGTGGTTACCAGGAAAACCTGGCCTTGATGCAGGCCTCCTTGACATATGCTGGACACATCTGAGGTGTGTAGCACTTCGCATCAGTACAGTCGAGTTTTAAAATGGTAAGGTGGCTCAGTAAGTTACGGTGCCTGCTGTCGCTATCCAAGTTTAACATGCCTGTCACAGTTTGGAATAGTGGGATAGCTCAGTGTGCTCACATGCTTTTAACAGCATTATAAGGCTGCAATGAGGGCTATTTTAAATATTCAACTGCACATAAAGTGACCTTTAAGCAGGCCAAACCTGCCATTGCAGCCTTTGTGTCAGTTATAAACTGTCATGTAGACCTGGCAAAATAAACCTTTTGCCAGGCCTAACCTTCATTTTTACTACATATGTCACCCCTAGGGTAGGCCCTAAACAGCCCATTGGGCAGGATGCAGTGTATTTTAGTGGAAAAATCTTACATTTATTTTCGAGTACCACAAGGCCTGCCTCCTCCCAAAGGATAACATTGGGTTAATGCATTACATTTAATAAGTGATAACTTTTAATTGGGAGCAAGTAGGAATAACAAAGGTTGGTGTCTATGAAATTGTAATTGAAATCCTACTTTAGTGGTAAAGTGAGATTTTAAAACCCAGTTCTGAAAATCGCACTTTTAGAAAATTGGGATTTTTTGTCCTAATCGTTTGGTGCCTTCTGCCTCTATCCTGGGCCATATGACCAGGTGTAGCCGACAGTTGGTCTTTGTGTATTACACCAAGACAGTAAGACAAGGAGCAATAGCTATTGTCAGGATGGGCCATCTCTGAATTGATGAGGGTTAGAAGCTGTCACCTACCACACTTGCACATCACAAAGGTTCTTCCTGGGCACACTCACAAAGGGTTTGACACTAGTCTTTTGGGACCCCAGACAAGCTAGGGCCAGGGCATGGAGGCAGGGAATGCTGAAC
Organism: Pleurodeles waltl; assembly: GCF_031143425.1. Taxonomy (NCBI): domain Eukaryota; kingdom Metazoa; phylum Chordata; class Amphibia; order Caudata; family Salamandridae; genus Pleurodeles; species Pleurodeles waltl. The sequence goes on along the minus strand of NC_090444.1, from coordinate 630,850,974 downwards.
GCCCCTGGGGGTTGAAACGTCCAGAACCCTCTTCTACTTCAAAGCTGGCATCAGGTATCAATAATGGACCCTCAGGCCCAACTCTTCAGTATACCTCTGTACCTGTGGAAGACTCAGAAGGTCTGGACCTGATTCTAGATCCCAAGACCACCAGAGTGACTCCAAGGGCTAGTTGGCTGGCCTCCTAATGATAGCTTAATGGACAGAAAAGACTCTGACCATCTTGAAGTCAGTACCTAGACTCTACTTACTGTGAGTTCTGTCCCACCAAATGTGGCCGTCCCAGTTCTGGACCCTTCTAAATGGGCCTGAAGGTGCTCTGCCAGCCCAGCTGTGGTCCTGTAAGCAGAACTGGTGCAGTGCAACTCATCTCCTTGCTGCTTCACTGTCACTTCTGCAGCATGACACATCCTCAATGTGGGATCTAGTAACAGTCGGCAAACTAGGAGGATACAGTACTTTGTTCAATGGGCCTAACTTGGTCCATGTAGCCAGACAGCACTTCATTACAGTCGACCTGAACCTGTAACTTTGTCCTGGTCCCGTGCAACCACATATCCACAGTTGGCACTTTGTGCTGAAATGGTGGCCTGGTGAGCGAAAGAATGATGGGCTAAACCTAGATCTGTGACTAGTGGTGAGTGTTTGAAAAGTTTCATCACTCCGTCCATCATCCTTTTGTGTTGCTAAAGTTACCCTAAGTGGCCATGGTATGCCCTGATGTAGATCTCTTGCTCACTGTAACACTGGATTCAAGCTAGCCTGGCTGATGAGGAGTGATACTCTGAAACTGGTTCTAGGATGCTTGTTTCCATTCCATGGAGGACCTGGCCTAACAGTTCAGGCTGGACTGTTCCCATGGGGAGCAGGGTCAACATTGATTTGCAAATGGCTGGGTCCAAATTTGGGTGGCATCGTGAGTGAAAGAAGGATGGATTAAACCCAGATATGTGACTGGGAGTGAGTGTTTGAAAAGTTTCAGCACTCCATACATAATCCTTTTGTGTTGCTAAGGTCACCCTAAGTGGCCAGGGTATGCCCAGACCTGGCCCCCTTGCTCACTGGGCCACTGGATTCAAGCTAGCCTGGCTGGTGAGGGGTGATACCCTGAAACTGGACCCAGGATGCTTGTTTCCGGTCCAGGGAGGACCTGGCCTGGCAGTTCGGGCTTGACTGTTTCCATGGGGAGCAGGGGTACGACTGATTTGCTTATGGCTGGGTCCAAACTGGGACGGCTGGGTGAGCAAAAGAATGGTGGATTAAACCTAGATCTGTGACTAGGTGGTGAGTGTTTGAAAAGTTTCTGCACTCTGTCCATCATCCTTTTGTGTTGCATTAGGGCTTATGGCTCTCTGGATACACCACTCACCAAAGTTTGACTTTCATGAGTTACTATATGACAATGTAATTGAGACACATGACCGTTTAGATTTCTTATACAATATTTTCTGCATTTTCAATAAAAAGAAGGCATGTGTCTTAACCAATGATGTTGTAGGAGGATCTTACGCTTATTTTCATTATCATTCTTAAGTACATCTAACCTTGCATGCTTTCCTACATTTGTTGCTGTTTCAAAGCTTAGAGTGAATTCACATTTGTGCCCTTTTACTCTGACAAAAGACTGTGATGGGCTTGGGAACCAACAGTGTGGGAATATCATTACACAAGTGCATGTCAACGAGCATAGGCAACATGGACAAATCTAATGAGGGACTCAGATAACAAAGTAAAATGACAATGAAATTCAGGTTCATGAGCAGACTGTGAGGTGCTTGAGCAAAATGGAATGGCCGAATGCCTTGAGTATATCATGGCCACTGAGTATGATGGACATCGTCCTCCTGAGCAGCCTGAGTGAGGATCCTGGACAATGTATTCAGACTTCAAAGAGCTTTGGAAACAGGGGCACAACTTGAGATCTTGGGACACAAGTCCACCTTGCCCTTTTGTAGACCACTCCTTAAAGCAAGGACATCCCATCTGCCACCAGAAACACAACACCTAATTGAATCAAGACATTTGATTAAAGCATTAAAAATGCTGTTTTTTTTTTACTGTTAACAGAAAATACATTGATGTATTTGCATAGCTAGCTTTCCTTTATTCTGTTATGCAAATACTTTTATCGACTTACTCTTAAGATTGGTGAAAGGAGTACAGGATCTTATCCATACATTCCTTTTTTAAATATGCCACGAATGAATAAATTCCATATTTTGGGATGATGGCAAATAAGGGCATCAGGACAACTCACTGGTTGAACCAATTTGGGAAGAAGGCAGAATGTATCTGACCATTATATACAATTAGTCTTGACCATTTGGCAGTCTTCCTCCATTGTATTGATGATATTGCCCCATGAGATACAAATAATATAGAGGACATGAGAATTAAGAACTCGGAGGAAAAGCAGGGCAAAGGCGATTACCCTGAACAACATAACATCTACTGTATACCCTAATTGATAGTCTAAATCTTAAAGGTTCTGTTTTTGTAGTCACTACTGATATCTTTGTATTGCAACACGTGGTTTAACAGGACTAGGTTACATAAAACATATGTGCAATAAAGTGAAAATGCATGCAGTTTTTTTCTGATGAGAAGACAAGTGACTTAAAACAAGTGGCTAAATGTAATTATAGGAAAGTGCCCTTTTTGATATGTCGCCCCCACTCATTGCCTGGTATTTGATGCAATTGTGAGAGAAAGTGCACTGGGTTCCTGCTATCTAGGTCCCCAGTGACAGATCTCTTTTGCTAAACTGCACAATTATTCCCCCAATTGGCAATACCTTTGATACCCCTGTAAGTCCCTAGTAAATTGTACCCCAGATACCTAGGCATGGGTACCAAAGAGGGTCTGTAAGGGCTGCAGCATATATTGTACCACCCTATGGGACCCGTCATCTAGCCCCTGCAGACTGCCACTGCAGGCTGCATGTCTTTTTGCAGTTAACAGTGAAAACGCAGCATGGCATACAGCCTGTGTGCCATGCACACTAACACTGCATGCAGTATGCATAAGCCACCCCTACAACAGGCCTTTCTGCTCTAAGGCTGGGTGCATTATGTTACATGTGTGGAAAGCAGATATGCCCCTGCTGTGTCTTTGTTGACTCTTAGACATAATAAATACTCAGGGAAGCCATTTTAGGTACATGTGCTGGACACTGGTCAAAACGAGTTCCCCAGCTACATGATGGCTTCACTGAAACCAGGGATATTTGATATCAAACATCCCATATTAATAAACCCACGCTGATTTCAGTGATGGATTCATTAATATATGCACCCAGAGGACACCGTAGAGGTGCCCTCGGAAAAACCTGCCAACTGCTAATGTGCTGGCTGACTGGTCTTAACCTGCTTGCCACCAGGATGACTTGCAAATCAGCTTTCCAAGGCAGGGAGCTTCAAAGAGGCCGCTGCCTTTGTTCTGCAAATCTGGCTTCCCTCAGAGGTGAGAGTATGCTGACCCCCGACCCAGGGTCCATTTGGCACCTGGACAGACAGGAAAACTAGTAGTCAGAGAGGCATGTCCATCTTCAGACCAGTTCCACCCCCAAGATGAGCTACCTGATGTGGACATGAAATCTGAAAGTCGGCCATCTTGGAGATGGTAGAATTAGGAACTGTGAGACAAGGTTGTGTCCATTTCCTGCAGGAAGTGGTCATATAGGGGGTAAAGTGACCTCAGGTGTGAGTGGCCCATTGGCTACTAACCTGCAATCTCCTAATACCTCTAAATCCAGTATTTAGGGGAGTCCCTGGCACTAGAAAAGCAGGTCCCGCTGACCTGAAAGAAGACAGACCCTGGAGAGTTGCAAAAGCAAGGACAGAAAACCAGCAGCTGATTTGGCTGCAGTCCTCCTGGCCTGCCTGCTGTCCTTGATTATTGTGCCAAAGACAACTTGTCCTGCAATGGCTGAGCCTCCAAAAGCCTGGGAGCACTGTCAGCCTCAACCAAGACCCAGGAACTCCAGTGGAGTAGCGGAGCTGCTTCCCTGCATACTGCAGGCACCCCAAATGTACTGCGAGGACTCCACACCACCAAAACCTGACACCAGAAAGCACCACTGCACCTGTGGCCCCTAGAATGAGTTGAAGTGAGCCAACAGTGCTAGCATGTTCCATGGACCCTCCAGAGACAAAGCCCAACTTGAGTCTTCCCAGTGTGAACTTCACCACAATGCCTGCAGCCTCTTTGTGCAGGCACCCCTCCTACGTGAAGGACCCGGAGACAAAGACCCGATGCCCTAGGACACCTCTACACCCGGCTACCCCAGATCGAGAAGAAGTTGACCAAAGGTGTCCCCATGTCCCCCAGCCTTGTGAGATCTGAGCCCATTTGTTGATTTAGCCCAACTGGACCCCCAGTTCCAGCCTGCAGCCTCTTTCTGCAGGCCCCCTCTACCGTGACTACCTCTGGTGACAGAAACCCGACACCTCAAGAAACCTCTGCACCCAGCAGTCCTGGCCCCAGGAGAAGAGGACCAAAGGTGTCCCCACATACCCGAGCATCAGAAGATCTGAAACCCCTTGATGGTGCTCTTCCGCACCCTTCCCCCACAGTGCCACCTGAGGTGACCTGTTGGTGTAGCCTAGGACCCTGCCCTATACTCACCCTTAATGTGGAGGATTAGTCCTGTAAGTCGCTGCTGAGCACCTGTTTACTGTAAACGTTTTCCCCCATGGGTTAACATTACAGCTTCAGAAAATTGCACTGTGTCAACTTTTCAAAACTTTAATAATTTCTATTGCAAAATGTACTTACCGAATAGTATTGATTCGGGTGCCTAAACATAGATAAAGCTACCTGTTATTTTTATAGATTAGTGTTGATCTCCCTATTGATTTATGTGCATCATTTATTGACTGTGTGCCTACTGCAGATGTCTAACACTCCTCACTGATAAGCCTGAGGCTGCTCGACCACACCAACCCCCAAAGAGAGCACCTTGAAATTACTAGAGCAAGCCCCTGTCCGCCTATAAGGGAACCCCTGGACTCTTTGTACAGTGTACCTCCTTTTGGCATACCACATAAAGAGACAGCTTCCTACAGTGATGATGTCTTGGCAGAAAGAGTGCTGTAAGTTTTACCCTTAAACCTCCGTTGTCTTTACAAAGTTTTTTCAGCCCCTTTGCCAGTGTTTGGGAAGCTTCTAAACTAACATGCAGAACATGTAAATAAATAAATACATAAATAAATAAGGAAGTTGTTAGACCTGCCATCGGTTGGTGTAATTTCCCCTGTCTTTTTTCCTTTTCATCTCCTGTTTCTGGCTGTGTGCTGCATTTTCTTTTTGCTGGTCTTAGGTCTGTAGGCACTTTACAACTGCTAACCCGTGCTAAAGTTCAAGTGCTCCCTGTGTATATTGTATTGGTGAATAGTTTATCCATGATTGGCATATTTGATTTACTAGTAAGTTCCTAGTAAAGTGCACTATGTGTGCCAAGAGCCTGTAAATCAAATGCTACTAGTGGGCCTGCAGCACTGATTGTGCCACCGACATGGGTAGCCCTGGAAATATGTCTCAGGCCTGCCACTGTAGTGTCTGAGTGTGAGTTTCCAAAATGCCATTTCAACTTGACAAGTGCACAAAATTGTCAGGCCCAGACCATCCCTTTTACTACATACATATAAGTGTGGAAGCTGAATTAATTACTAATGGTTTTCATTTATTATAGGTTAAGGATTTGCATGGGATTAGGCTAACAAAGAAAAATAATGTGTGACTTGGAAAATGTGCCCACTTGAGTGGCCGTCACAAACTACGTAAATGTTTCAGTGAATGCATATGATTATTAGTTATTGTGCAGTGTAGAGAAAAATGTATTAGTATGTCATATTAACGGTTTCATATTATGTATTTGATTTATTAACTATTAGGCCATAAGTTAGCTAAGTTTGGGCCTAGTTGTAAAACCTCATGCCAAGTTGCAGTGTTTAATAACTGATGGGAAAAGTATTACTAGACTAGAAAATTAATGCTTCATGCTGAGGTGACCAAATGATTTGCAGATGTCTTTAACTTTCTCATGAGAACTGCTTGTTAAACCATGTTGTACTAGAAAAGATACTAAGTTAACTTGATGCGTGAGACTGAAATGTTCCCAGGAAGTAACAATGTACTGTAGTGTGGATTGCAACAAAGGAGATATCGGACAAGCCTGACGATGGGAACAGGGGAAGAGGAGCCAATCATCGATGTGAGAAAGACAGTTTAGTTACATCTTAGATTTGGGTTTTAGTTTCCATTGGATCAACTGTAAACATACGATTTTCTGACCAATGACGATGTGGGAAGATTCTTTAGAAAATTCTAACTTATCCTGAGAGAGTTCCGAGCCATTATACCATTCTTCTTCTTCGCACACTGTTTTATTCTGTTTGAGGAGCTGAACAGTTCCTGATGATCTTTTTTCTTTATGACCATCCTCATAGAGTTAATTGTGTTAATGCTAATTCCTTAGGTTGCAAAATTTAAATGGTTCAGATAGCTTAGAGCCTACTGTGTCTGGGCCATCCCCTTTCACTGAACCATATTGAAGTTGACCTGACGGATCTGCAACTGACGAAGAGAATCGCAGCTTGCTGATTCATTGAGGAGAGGTATAAAATGTGGTATTGTTTGTTATAGAGTTTGTTCTTTAAATCTCTAGGTACCAACCGCTATTTTGATATAGCCATAGTTAGATGTTTTCTAAATTAACTTTTGACTAAATTATTTTTGCATGAAATCCAACCATGCTATTCTAATTTGAGGGTTAGTGAGTAATCGTAATGCTGACGAATGAAATTAACTGAGAATTGATTTTGTTCACCTGTTGAAATCAGATGTATCTCATTTGTATTGTGTAGGTTATTGTTGCTATTGATTTGTAGTGTGACTCTTGAATGCTTCAGTGAATGCTTCGGTTAAATTAAGATTCTTTAGAAGATTTGGTCAGCCAGTGTTATTCATATATGTTTATCATTTGGTATTGAGACTAAATTACGTGATGTTAGCATTGTTAATATAGGGAAATAAACTTTCTAACTTTTATTAGTTGTGGTTATTTATGACCACATAAGTCATGGTGCGTGATGTTTACTGACTCAAGATTTTGACAAATTTATTGCTTTATATGTTGTGGTCACTAGATCTGGTTGAGTGTAATGATGGTGAGATTCCTCTAAACGCAGTCCAAAGATTTATTGAGCCTCTAATGTGTACCCTTGTGAATAAATTATAAAAGACCAAATAAGGTCAGATGTGCTCACAGTTTTTAGTAGCACAGTCAGATGGTTTTGTCTGCTTAAGAGGACACCATCATTTTTCCAGGTGGTTATCTTTCAGTTTTTGGACAGTTCAATGGTTCATCTCCTTCAGAGGATTAGTGTTTCCCAGTTTTGGTAAAAGATTTGGATGTTTTGTCCTCGTGGTATGAGAAATTAAGATTATGGCCCTCATTACAACTTTGGCGGGCGGCAACCGCCACCCACCAAGTTGTAACTGCCGTGTAGCAACCAATGCGGCAGCACTCCCGCGGTGGCCATTAAGACATCGGTGGGTGGAAAGCCGGCCCAGCGGGGTTGTTGGTCGCAACATGGGAGCCGTCTCCAAATGGAGCCAACGCAGTTGCACCCGTCGCAAAAAGCTTTATGGGGCTGTGCCAGCGGGCCCCGCGACTCCCTTTTCCGCCATCCTTTCCATGGCGGTTCCTACCGCCATGAGCAGCGCTGCCTTGGAGGATTAAATCCGCCGGGACCACTGTGGTGGAAAAAAGGCCAGTCCCGGCGGTACAACCACGGCGGAAACGCTGCGGTCGTAATACCCGAGATTGCACCGCCAGCCTGTTGGCGGTGCAACCTCCAAAACAGCCCTGGGGGTCTTTGACCGCCAGGGTTGTAATAAGGGCCTTTGTCTCCCTAAGAGTCTAACATGAGTTTCCCGAAACCTTGGAGTTTGCCAATGCTAGTTTGAAGATGTTCTCGGCATGAGTGTGAACTTAATTGGTTTTGCTCTTGCACAGCTTAAGCAAATCGGAGTTGAATTGTCATGTTTGTGAGTGGATAGGGAGCCTGCATACTTCAAATGAGGTTGTTTCAGGAGTTTGCGTACTCCAAATGAGGTTGTTTAAGGAGTTTGCATACTCCAAATGAAGTTGTTTAGGGAGTTTGCAGACTCCAAAGTGAGTGAGTAGGGAAGTTGTCGAACTTCGTATGTGTGTGGTGCTACATGATAAAAATTGGCCACATGGTTGTTGGTATATGGACCCTGCATGGTCTAAGACTCCAGAGTATTGTAAAAGTGTATGAGACACTTGGATTATGTCGAAATTTGTCTGTTTAATAGGTCAATTGGGCCTGGTTGACAAACTTATAGTGCATGTTAAAGTGAGTGATAGGTTTTCAACGGAGATTTGGTGAGTCTTATGTGCACCAGGAGGATCCAGTGATCAGCTGAGAGTATAATTTGCTGGCCGAATTTTGCTTGCGAGTCAGGGAAACTGAGATAGAACGAGTATCTGTTAGAGCGAAATGCTGCAGTTGAAAATTCAGTAAGGTTTCTGAAGCGATTGTGATACCTACCTGTAGTAAACAGACAAGTTAATTTTATTAAGTGCTCACAATATTTGCATTTAGTTTTGCGTGGATCTGAGTTTAGGAGGGCAAGCCAAAAGGCTTTGTCAGCTGCTGTACGTGTGAGTGTGATGTCACTAGGTTCACGCTGGGATAGGTCAGTTAATGAGAATGGTCGCGAATAGATTGGTGAACAACTGTGAAGCGTAATTGGTTGAGAAGGTAGGCAAAAAGAATTTTGGGATTGAAAATTTACTTCCTGATTCAATTGAAGTAGCGTGCATTACAGAAGATGAAATTTTTCAAAGCTTCAAAGAGTGCCCTAAGGAGATATACGTTCATTCCAACTAGAATGGGAGAAATTACACCACCAGAAGGTACACCCGCCTATATTGTTTTCGAAAAACAAGGTGCTGCTCCATGTCTTTGGCTGAAACAATGGTGCAAAGAAACAGAGAGAAACAGGAGCTTAGCATTTCCCTGCCCATGGAACATTTAATTTGAGGATTTTAGAGAATTTGAGGAGAGTATGATTCAAAACCCCTACCGAGACCTGCACAGTTTGAAGCATTGGCTATTTGGGAATTAGTGGCCAGACAGCAACAGCAACAGACATTTGAGAGGAGAATGAGAAAGGCTGAGAAGACTTTAGCTGAGGAGACAGTGAGCAGAAATGTTGGAGAATTGAGAATTTAATAGGAATTAAGTTGTTTCCTGCAATTACACAACAGAACGAGAGGCTAGAAAAAGTACCAAGAAGAGAGATTCCTATCCTACTGATGACAAAGAGCAGATATCGACAAAGTCTAGGAAGATTTTGACTTTTGATGAGGATTTGGATGCTGACAGGTTTATTTTGCATTTATTGAGGAATTGTCCCCCACCGTATGCAGCGCATGAATCAGGTTCCAGGGCTACTGCAGACCCTACAACTCCGATGTCTATTGAAACTACGCAGAGACAGATACAGGTTAGCCATAATGTCCCTACCACTTCTGCGATTCAAATGCCTATGCCACAGATTGACATACTGAGAATTTACCCAGATGTACCTATTATAGCTAATGCAACAAACTTAGTAGTGCCAACAGGACAGACTACCACATGAGACAGGTTTATCAGAAGCTGGCATTGATCCAGATAGAGTCTACCCCAAATTTAATGTCTCCAGACGATCCCGAGGTACACCTCATAAGAGGGTCCCAGACAGAGATGTCAGCATTGACAAGTCAGAATACAGGAATAATCTACCTCAGAGATCCAAATATCCAACCAAGTCCAGATGCCTTGTCACTACTGGTTACCATAGTTCCAGTTATACCATTGTTTGCCCAGGGAAACAATAAGAGCAGTGAACAGAAAATCCTGAACCCAAGCGTAGAAAGGGAGCGGTTCAATGAAAACACAGGAATGATGACTCCTAAGAGACGGACATTTGATTGAACAGGTTCATTAATAGATTTGAGTTCTTTTAGGACTCCTCCAAATAATCATGGGAGATTCGATATAGGTTCCAATTCAAGCATAGTAACATTAGAGACCCCAAGCCTAATGTTGCAGCAAGTGCCCGGCGTAAGCAACAGCAACATTTCATTATAAGGTTTGACAGTTCTGCAGCTAACTGAATGGTTTGAGAAGTTGAGTGGCACACAAGGAGATTCCAGTGGAGGAAGTGCCCTGAATTTTACCACCCTTAGACTAAAAGCAGAAAACTTAATTGAAGGACCAATGGGAATAGACAGAATTGATTCATAACGTGAAGAGGAATTGTGTTATTTGTGCAAACTGATCACCAAAAAAGCAGGAATAGTACATCAGAAATTAGCAGACCTGGCAGAGAAATATGACGCAGAAATTGAGAAAAACAAAGTATTTAAGGAGGAGTTACAGGTTAGAGTTTGACACAAAGGAATTTGAGAACAGGAGAATACCTGGAATGAAACTTCACCTTAGAGAATTAATTCGGAACATTGAAACATGGGGAGCATTAGATAAGTTGGAAGGCAGATGGGTGAGGAAAAGAGACAAGAAGAAAAGGGATTCTGGGAATCTTACTGAAAATGTGCGGCAAGTTGAGGACCCAGTGAAAAGATTACCAATGAGAGAAATTCCAGTAGGGAATTTTGTTCATGTTCCTTAAAGCAGGAGTGACATATTTTCATTTACCAATGATTATCCCATGTTGAAAGAGATGACAGTGGAATGGTTCCAGCAAACAGATAGATTTGTGAAGCTCGCAAAACGCCTTAAGAGGATTTGAACACTGTAGGAAAATGGCTCCCTGTTGCAGTTACCCCCCCTTCTTGCCTGATATTGATGCTGACTTGACTGAGAAGTATGCTGGGACCCTGCTAACCAGGCCCCAGCACCAGTGTTCTTTCGCTAAAAATGTACCATTGTTTCCACAATTGGCACACCCCTGGCACACAGATAAGTCCCTTGTAAAAGGTATGTGACCAGGTAAGGTACCTAAGGGCTGCAGCATGTGTTGTGCAACCCTAAGGGACCCCTCACCGAACACATGCACATTGCCATTGCAGATTGTGAGTGTTGGTGGGGAGAAAAGGGCAAAGTTGACATGGCATCCCCCTCAGGATGCCATACACACAAAATACTGCCTGTGGCATAGGGAAGTCACCCCTCTAGCAGGCCTTAAAGCCCTAAGGTAGAGTGCACCATACCACAGGTGAGGGCATAGCTGCATTAGCAATATGCCCCTACAGCACAGGTCTTCAAACTGGGGGGCGAGCCCCCCGTAGGGGGGCCTCAAGTGATCCCAGGGGGGGCTCCAGGCTCTGTCCAAAAGAAAGATTATGCAGATAATAGTGCTTTGTTTTAAGCAGAAAAATGTTTATTACATTTCTAAAAAGGTAACAGAACGTAACTGCAATGTTTAAATAAATCCAGACGTATTTAAACATTGCCAACTTAATAGCATGGTTATGATAAATTCTGAAGGGGGCCCGATGATTTATTTTTTCCTCCTGGGGGGCACGGCATCAACAAGTTTGAATACCATTGCCCTACAGTGTCTAAGGGGGTCATTCCGAGGCGAGGCTGGCGGTGCTTCCAGCGGCCTTGCAGACAGTGAAAATCGCGACGGGTGCAACTGCACCCGTCGCATCCCTGCAACTCCGCCGGCTCCATTGGGAGCCGGCTTCCTCGTTGCAGGGCCTTTCCCGCTGGGCACCCTTTTGGCGGTCGCCCGCCGGGCCAGCGGGAAAGCCAGAATGGCATCCGCGTTCTCCTGACCGCGGAGCGGCCATTTGGTGGTGACCGCATGGCGGGCGGCGACTGCCACCCGCCACGGTCAGAATGACCGCCTAAGTCTATTCAGACATTGTAAGTATAGTGTGGCCATATTAAGTAAATGGTCTGGGAGTTTGTCAAAGTGAACTCCACAGTTCCATAATGGCTACACTGAATACTGGGAAGTCTGATATCAAACTTCTCAGAAGAATAAATCCACACCGATGCCAGTGCTGGATTTAAAAAAAAATGCACATAGAGGATGCCCCCTGTATTTTACCCAATCCTTCAGTGCAGGACTGACTCGTCTGTGCCAGCCTGCCACTGAGACGAGTTTCTGACCCCATGGGGTGAGAGCCTTTGTGCTCTCTGAGGCCAGAAACAAAGCCTGCACTGGGTTGAGATGCTTCACACCTCCACCCTGCAGGAACTGCAACACCTAGCAGTGAGCCTCAAAGGCTCAGGCTTTGTTTAACAATGCCCCAGGGCACTCCAGCTAGTGGAGATGTCCGCCCCCCCCGGACACAGCCCCCTCTTTTGGCGGCAAGTCCGGAGGAGATAATGAGAAAAACAAGGAGTCGTCACCCCCCAGCCAGGACAGCCCCTAAGGTGTCCTGAGCTGAGGTGACCCCTGCCTTAGGAAATCCTCCATCTTGCTTTGGAGGATTACCTCCAATAGGATTAGGGATGTGCCCCCCTCCCACAGGGAGGAGGCACAAAGAGCGTGTAGCCACCCTCAAGGACAGTAGCCATTGGCTACTTCCCCCCAGAACTAAACACACCCCTAAATTGAGTATTTAAGGGTGACCCTGAACCCAGGAAATCAGATTCCTGCAACTTGAAGAAAAAAGAAGGACTGCTGACCTGAAAGCCCCGCAGAGACGACGGAGACGACAACTGACTTGGCCCCAGCTCTACCGGCCTGTCTCCAGACTCAAAGAACCTACACAGCGATGCATCCAGCGGGACCAGCGATCTCTGAGGTCTCAGAGGACTGCCCTGCACCTAAAGGACTAAGAACCTTCCGAGAACATCGGCTCTGTTCAAAAACAGCAACAAGAAACCAACCTTGAAAAAACTCTAACTTCCCACCATAAGCGTGAGTCTTTCCACCCTGCACCCACACCCCCGGCTTGAGTTCAGGACAACCAACACTGCAGAGAGGACTCCCAGGTGACTCCAAAGACGTGGACACCATGAGTCGACCTCCCTGCACCCCTACAGTGATGCCTGCAGAGAGGATCCAGTGGCGCCCCCTGCCTGCAAATGCCTGGTAACAAAGGAACCCAACACCTGAACCAAGCACTGCACCCGCAGCCCCCAGGACCGAGAGGAACCACCTACCAGTGCAGGAGTGACCGGCAGGTGGCCCTCATCCTAGCCCAGTTGGTGGCTGGCCCGAGAAGCCCGCATCGCCAGAGTGACCCCCGGGACCCTCCATTGTTTTCTACAGCAAACCCGACACCTACTTTGCACACTGCACCCGGCCGCCACTGTGCCGCTGAGGGTGTGTTTTGTGTGCTTGTGTGTGTCCACCCCAGTGCTCTACAAAACCCCCCTGGTCTGCTCCCCGAGGACGCAGGTACTTACCTGCTAGCAGACTGGAAGCCGAGCACCCCTGTACTCCATAGGCACCTATGTTGTTTGGGCCCTCCTTTGACCTCTGCACCTGACCCGCCCTGTGTTTCTGGTGCTGTGGCTTTGGGGTTGCCTTGAACCCCCAATGGTGGGCTGCCTATGCTCAGGAGCTTTACTTTCCTGAAAAACTAACTATTTATTACCTCCCCCAGGAACTGTTGATTTTTGCAGTGTCCACTTTTAAAATAGCTTACTGACATTTTAAACAAAACTGTGTATACTACTGTTTTAAATCAAAGTTCTATACTTACCTGGATGAAGTACCTTACAATTTATGTACTTACCTAAAATTTGGATCTTATGGTTCTAAAAATAAATTAGGAAAATATATTTTTCTATATAAAAACCTATTGGCCTGGAGTTAAGTCTTTGAGTGTGTGTTCTCATTTATTGCCAGTGTGCACAACAAATGCTTAACACTACCCTCAGATAAGCCTACTACTCAACCACACTACCACAAAATAGAGCATTAGTATTATCTAATTTTGCCGCTATCAACCTCTAAGGAGAACCCTTGGACTCTGTGCACACTATCACTTACTTTGAGATATTATATACAGAGCCAACTTCCTACAAACACACTGTTTGAAATAGTAGTTTCAGCAGACTTCTGAGTCGAATGCTTGAGGAGTGTAGATTGTCCAACACGAGAACTCCAGAGAAGCCCACCTACAGGTGCACCATCTCCTGATGTAATGAAATATTACTATAAGGTAAGTGAATGTTTTAAAATTCTAATTTCGCCCAAGAACATTGATTGGCAGAGAACAGACAGGGCAGCTCAAGCAGGGAAAGATTCGATACATGCCTACTATGAGAGATTGTTGCAGGCATTCAAACGTTACAGTGGGAGAGAAACAATAGAGCCAAAGGACATGATTCATTTTGCGTTCATGTTTGTTGAAGGATTGAGACCTGAAATTAGCCAGATGATTATGGCCCTCATTACAAACCTGGCAGTAAAGTCCGCTGACCGCCGTGCCGACGGCCGCCAACATACCGTGCCCGCAACAGTAATCCGCTACAGGTATTATGACCTACACTTAGAAATCCTCCACAATACAGACACCCACACAAGTCCGCCACACCAAAGGTCAATGATAAACTGGCAATAGCAAACCCACACCGTTACGCCAACAGGAATACTCCCACACTATCACAACCCATGAATCAACGCGGCGGTCATTCACCCGCGGTAATCCATTGGCGGTACACACTGCTGCGCTCAAAATACAACCACATTGGACAATTCAAAACACACACACCTGATACACATACACACACCACACCCACACACTCACAACAATATAAAACACACACCCACACTACTCACAACCCCTTACAACGACATTTGTGGAAGAAGCAGAGAGAGAGAAAAGCTAAGACAACACCAGCATCCAGAGGCACACAACACCATCACTCATACACCATCCATGCACATCAAAGAACACACCCCAACACATCACCCCACACATCACATCAAACATCACCTCACACATCACCCACACCACATCATGGCACCTCAGAGACACCCCAAGTTTTCTGAGGAGGAGCTCAGGGTAATGGTGGAGGAAATCATCCGGGGAGAGCCACAGCTATTCGGATCACAGGTGCAGCAGACATCCATTGCAAGGAAGATGGAGCTATGGTGGAGAATTGTCGACAGTGTCAACGCAGTGGGACAGCATCCAAGAACACGGGATGACATCAGGAAGAGGTGGAACAACTGTAGGAAAGTACCATCTTGCCTGGCATGTTACCCCCATAGTTCACTATATATATGTTGTTTTAGTGTATGTGTCAGTGGGATCCTGCCAGCCAGGGCCCCAGTGCTCATAAGTGTGCCCTGTATGTGTTCCCTGTGTGATGACTAACTGTCTCACTGAGGCTCTGCTAACCAGAACCTCAGTGGTTATGCTCTCTCTGCTTTCTAAATTGTCACTAACAGGTTAGGGACCAATTTCACCAATTCACATTGGCATACTGGAACACCCTTATAATTCCCTAGTATATGGTACTGAGGTACCCAGGGTATTGGGGTTCCAGGAGATCCCTATGGGCTGCAGCATTTCTTTTGTCACCCATAGGGAGCTCTGACAATTCTTACACAGGCCTGCCACTGCAGCCTGAGTGAAATAACGTCCACGTTATTTCACAGCCATTTACCACCGCACTTAAGTGACTTATAAGTCACCTATATGTCTAACCTTTACCTGGTAAAGGTTGGGTGCTAAGTTACTTAGTGTGTGGGCACCCTGGCACTAGCCAAGATGCCCCCACATTGTTCAGGGCAAATTCCCCGGACTTTGTGAGTTCGGGGACACCATTACACGCGTGCACTATACATAGGTCACTACCTATGTATAGCATCACAATGGTAACTCCGAACATGGCCATGTAACATGTCTAATATCATGGAATTGTCTCCCCAATGCCATTCTGGCATTGGGGAGACAATTCCATGATCCCCGAGTCTCTAGCACAGACCTGGGTACTGCCAAACTACCTTTCCCGGGGTTTCACTGCAGCTGCTGCTGCTGCCAACCCCTCAGACAGGTTTCTGCCCTCCTGGGGTCAAGCCAGGTCTGGCCCAGGAAGGCAGAACAAAGGACTTCCTCAGAGAGAGGGTGTTACACCCTCTCCCTTTGGAAAAAGGTGTCAGGGCTGGGGAGAAGTAGCCTCCCCCAGCCTCTGGAAATGCTTTGATGGGCACAGATGGTGCCCATTTCTGCATAAGCCAGTCTACACCAGTTCAGGGATCCCCCAGCCCTGCTCTGGCACGAAACTGGACAAAGAAAAGGGGAGTGACCACTCCCCTGACCTGCAGCTCCCACGGGAGGTGCCCAGAGCTCCTCCAGTGTGCTCCTGACCTGTGCCATCTTGGAAACAGAGGTGCTGCTGGCACACAGGACTGCTCTGAGTGGCCAGTGCCAGCAGGTGACGTCAGAGACTCCTTCTGATAGGCTCTTAGCTGTGTTGCTAGCCTATCCTCCTTCCTAGGTAGCCAAACCTCCTTTTCTGGCTATTTAGGGTCTCTGCTTTGGGGAATTCTTTAGATAACGAATGCAAGAGCTCATCAGAGTTCCTCTGCATCTCTCTCTTCACCTTCTGCCAAAGGATCGACCGCTGACTGCTCAGGACGCCTGCAAAACTGCAACAAAGTAGCAAAGACGACTACTGCAACCTTGTATCGCTGATCCTGCCGCCTTCTAGACTGTTTCCTGGTGGTGCATGCTCTGGGGGTAGCCTGCCTCCTCTCTGCAGTAGGAGCTCTGAAGAAATCTCCTGTGGGTCGACGGAATCTTCCCCCTGCAACCGCAGGCAACAAAAGACTGCATCACCAGTCCTCTGGGTCCCCTCTCAGCATGACGAGCGTGGTCCCTGGAACTCAGCAACTCTTTCCAAGTGACTCCCACAGTCCAGTGACTCTTCAGTCCAAGTTTGGTGGAGGTAAGTCCTTGCCTCACTACGCTAGACTGCCTTGCTGGGTACCGCCTGATTTGCAGCTGCTCCGGCTCCTTTGCACTCTTCCAGAATTTCCTTTGTGCACAGCCAAGCCTGGGTCCCCGACACTCTAACCTGCAGTGCACAACTTCCTGAGTTGTCCTCCGGCGTCGTGGGACTCCCTTTTGTGTCTTTGGGTGAGCTCCGGTTCACTCCTCTTCCAAGTGCCTGTTCCGGTACTTCTGCGGGAGCTGCCTGCTTCTGTGAGGGCTCCCTGACTTACTGGGCCCCCCCTCTGTCTCCTCATCTAAGTGGCGACATCCTGGTCCCTCCTGGGCCACAGCAGCATCCAAAAACCCTAACCGCGACCCTTGCAGCTAGCAAGGCTTGTTTGCGGTCTTTCTGCGTGGGAACACCTCTGCAAGCTTCTTCACGACGTAGGACATCCATACTCCAAAGGGGAAGTTCCTAGTCCTCTTTGTTGTTGCAGAATCCACAGCTTCTACCATCCAGTGGCAGCTCCTTTGCACCCTCAGCTGGCATTTCGTGGGCATCAGCCCACTCTCGACTTTGTCGCGACTCATGGACTTGGTCCCCTTGTTCCACAGGCACTCTCGTCCAGAAATCCACTTTGGTTGCATTGCTGGTGTTGGTCTTCCTTGCAGAATTCCCCTATCACGACTTCTGTGCTCTCTGGGGAATATAGGTGCACTTTACACCTACTTTTCAGGGTCTTGGGGTGGGCTATTTTTCTAAACCTCACTGTTTTCTTACAGTCCCAGCGACCCTCTACGAGCTCCCATAGGTTTGGGGTCCATACGTTATTCGCATTCCACTTTTGGAGTATATGGTTTGTGTTGCCCCTATGCCTATGGGCTCCTATTGCAATACATTGTAACTTTACACTGCTTGCATTACTTCCTTTTGCTATTACTGCATATTTTTGGTATTGTGTACATATATCTTGTGTATATTTGGTATCCTCATACTGAGGGTACTCACTGAGATCCTTTTGGCATATTGTCGTAAAAATAAAGTACCTTTATTTTTAGTATATCTGTGTATTGTGTTTTCTTATGATATTGTGCATGTGACACCAGTGGTATAGTAGGAGCTTTGCATGTCTCCTAGTTCAGCCTAAGCTGCTAGAAACACCTCTTCTACACTAATAAGGGATAACTGGACCTGGTACAGAGTGAAAGTACCCCTTGGTACCCACTACAAACCAGGCCAGCCTCCTACAACAACCTACGGGGAAGGTACGTTCCGTGGTATCCAGACACCAGATTGCCAGAGGACTGGCGTTGGACCCCCACCTCCTCCCCCACAACTAACAACATGGGAGGAGCAAGTCTTTCCGATCATGCATCCTGAGGGCCTCGCAGGAGTAGCAGGAGGATTGGACTCTGGTAAGTCATAGCTTTGCTATCATATCCCCCCCACCCTACCTGCATGCCATCACAAACATCTACCCCTACCCTCACACCCATCACCCAACACCTCAGAGATACCCCACTATCACAACCCACACATCCCAATACCAAGCCCTACATGTGACAACAATGCATGGACACCCATCACAGACCTTCATGGACACCCATCACCACAGCATGCCCAGTAGAGAGACTCAGCCAGGGCACACAATCACCACTCACACAAGGGCCAAGGCGACAATGCAAGCACAGGAGTAGAGGGAAACTCACCCATTGCACAAGATGGCACACACATATACAATAACTATGCATTTACACCCCAACAGGACCCCTACCCAACGTCACCAGACAGGAGGTGCCAGCCATATCCAGTCCCCCCACAGAAGAGGCCTACAGTGACAACAGCAGCTCTGCACGCCTGGATCAAGATGACCACCCCGGCCCATCAGGGACCTCTGGACAGTCGGTTCCCCTGCCACAGTCCCAAACCACCACTGAACCTCCTCCCTCAGGAAACACCACCACAGCACCCACCCAGCGTCCCCATCCCACTGTCCCCAGGACACGTCAACCAGCAGTGTGTCCACCACTACAGGGGCCCCAGGCAACCCCACTAACCCAGGACGATCAGGGACCTGCGGTCAGTGGCAGTGGGCACACGGTTCAGGGGACAGAGGCACAGGACAACAGGGAAGCTGGAAGGACTGCTGTGCGACAGGGGGAGGACAGGCCCAGGGAACCCACTCTTCATGAGGCACTCTCCAACATCATGGGAGCATATCACCATTCCCAGGAGACCATGGGCACGGTACTAGCCAAGTTTCAGGAGACCCAGCGGCTGCAGGAGGAACAGTACCTGGGGATCAGGGAGGACTTGAAGTCCATTAGCACCACCCTGGACACCATTGCAGAGGTGCTGGCAGACATGGCCAACACCATTAAGGAGACAGTGCCATACCACTGGGCCACTGACACAAGCCCGAACGATGAACAGCCCGCCACATCTGCCGGTGCTAGTGTACAGGAGGTCCCGCCACAGCACCAACAGATCCCCAGCACCCCATCCCCTGCAGAAGGAGAACCACCCCACAAACGGTCCCTGCGATCCAGACACAAGACAGAGAACATTGCCAAGACCCGAGCCAGGAAATAAGACTCTCCTGATTGTCACCCTTCTGTCCCACTATGGCACCCTGACCACCTTGAACTGCCCTTGCTCCACTCCCTATGCCCCATTGGACAATGCACCTGTGATACAAAGAAACTGGACTCTACCATGGATATTCATCCACCATCACCCCAGCCCATTGCACATCCCCCTACACTTATTAGCACTTAAATAAACACCCTTGAATCACAAAACAATCTGGAGTCAGTCTGTACTTTCACAAATGTATTATTAGAACCTCTTAGAGAAATAGCATTGTAAATGTTCATTTGCACATACCAAAGTATGACAGTTGTTGGCCAGCAGTGAACATAGCAGAAGGCAGAATGTGGTACACAGATCTGTGAAAAGGAAAGCCAAAGTGAACTGTTAGGGGCCATGCACAGAGGTAATAATGCAGACGTATACAATGTCCTACAGTAGTCTAATATGAGAGGAGCAGTGCCAGTCTCTTACCTGTGTCTCACTGGAAGTGCTGCATGATGATGTTGTTTCTGTTGTCAATATCTCCTTCTTCTGCCTCCTCTTCCCCACTGTCCACAGGCTCCACAGCTGCCACAAGACCAACATCAGGCCCATCCTCCAGCAGAAAAGGCACCTGGTGTCGCAAAGCCAGGTTGTGCAACATACAGCATGCCACGATGATCTGGCACACCTTCTTCTGTGAGTAGTATAGAGAGCCACCTGTTAGATGAAGGCACCGGAATCTGGCCTTCAGGAGGCCGAAAGTCCGCTCAATAATCCTCCTAGTTTGCCCATGTGCCTCATTGTAGCGTTCCTCTGTCCTTGTCCTGGCATTCCTCACTGGGGTCAGTAGCCATGAGAAGTTGGGGTAACCAGAGTCACCTGCAAATGTCGAGGGATATTTGTTAGACATACACCAACCCTTAGGGACTATCCCATACCCAGACACCTATTCATACTGTGTGGGGACCTTGGCCTCACCTATTAGCCACACACGGTGCTCTGGAGTTGCCCCATCACATAAGGGATGCTGCTATTCCTCAAAATGTAAGCGTCATGCACAGAGCCAGGATACTTGGCATTCACATGAAAGATGTACTGGTCTGCCAAACACACCATCCGCACATTCATTGAATGGTAACTTTTACAGTTTCTGTACACCTGTTCATTCCTGCGAGGGGGTACAAATGCCACATGTGTATCATCAATGGCACCAATGATGTTGGGGATATGTCCCAGGGCACAGAAATCAGCTTTCACTGTGGGCAAATCCTCCACCTGGGGGAAAATGATGTAGCTGCGCATGTGTTTCAGCAGGGCAGATACCACTCTGGACAACACGTTAGAGAACATTGGCTGTGACATCCCTGATGCCATGGCCACTGTTGTTTGAAAGGAACCACTGGCCAGGAAATGGAGCACTGACAGGACCTGCACTAGAGGGGGGATACCTGTGGGATGGCGGATAGCTGACATCAGGTCTGGCTCCAATTGGGCACACAGTTCTTGGATTGTGGCACGATCAATTCTGTAGGTGATAATGATGTGTCTGTCTTCCATAGTCGACAGGTCCACCAGGGGTCTGTACACCGGAGGATGATGCCATCTCATCATCTGCCCCAGCGGATGTGCCTATGGAGGTGAATGGTGAGCAGAGGGTCAGGTACCACATAGGATGCACAAGGATTTTTGCACTAATGTGATTTAATTGGTGTGTGGCGTTGTCTGTCCGTATTACTGCCCAAATGTGCTGTGACGCAGTTAGGTGCCCTGCCATGTGCCACCCTGCCTGACCTGTAAGGAGGGACAACGGGAAATGAGATGACCCCGCTGGCGTTGTGCAGCATCGAGGTAGGCGGTCGAAGACCGCCACACAATTCTGCATTGGTTAACATTGGGCCCTATGGGTTCCAGGAGCCAATGGCGATGTGACCTCAGTCTGGAAGCTACAATGGCTCGAGTGTCTGGGGAAGGGGCCCCTGCCTTCATTTCAGAGGAGTTGGAGAGACTAGTGAATGGGGTCCTCCCCCAGTACACGCTACTGTACGGTCCTCCAGACAACATGTGAGTAAACTGTGAGCATGATGCATGGGACATGAATGTATGGAGTGGTGTGGATGGAAGATACATGTTGGAGGGGCTGAGGCCTGCATGTGAGGATGGTGAGTGTATGTGTGTCAGGGCATGGGTGGGAACTGGTGGCGAATGAGTATGAAGAACCGGATGAGGGAGTAAGTTCCTTTCTTACTTTACCTTTCCTCTAGGTCAGCGTCCACCAGAAGAAGGGTATTTGGCATGCCATCGCCAAGGAAGTGCGGACCCTGGCGGTCTATCATAGACGGAGCACCCACTGCCGCAAGAGATGGGAGGACATGCACCACTGGAGCAAGAAGACGGCGGAGGCCCATCTGGGCATGGCCTCCCAATGTGGAAGGGGTGCCCATCGCACCATGACTCCCCTGATGTTCCGGATCCTGGCGGTGGCATATCCGTAGTTGAATGGGCACTTGAGGGAATCACAGCAGCCACAAGGGGGTGAGTTCAGTCTCAGACAGCTGACTCTGCACACTGTATGAGGTGTCTGGGTGGGGGATGTGGGCTGATGGTTCACCTAGGCCAGGGCGAACTTGCTAAGGAAGGTCCATTGTTAGGCAGGCTCTGTGGCACTCCAACCCCAATAGTGGTAGTGGCCATCTACAAACAGTCAGGCTCCTGTGGGTTCCAGGTGTGCAGCAAATGGGGTTAGACATAGACCCCCATGGGCACGTGATTTTCCAATTAACTGTTAGTGCATGGCCTAGTGCATATGGCTGCTCCCTGTGTGTTGTGTCCGCTAGCGGTAGTGGTGTTGCTGGCATTGACCATGTGTCTCCTCTGTCTTTCCCCCCCTTTTTGTTTTGTCACCCTGTCCTTGTGTGCATTAGCATCATCTGGCAGAGGAGCAGTGGCACCGGAGCAGGAGGGAGCTGCAACCCACATGGCCCAGGAGGGAGAATGTATGGAGTCTGATGGCACCAGTGGGACGGAGGGCGAGGGGAGCTCCATGACAGGGACAGGAGGGGACACCAGCGACTCCTCCTCTGATGGGATCTCCCTTGCAGTGGCGGGCACTTCTGTGCCCACCGCAACAACAGGTACAGCCACCTCCACCCCTACCAGCACCTCCCTCCCAGCAGCCCCTCAGCGTGTTTCCCGTGCCCGCTCACCCAGGAGGGTGGGCATCTCCTTCGCCCCAGGCACCTCAGGCCCTGCCCCAGTCAGCCCTGCTGCCCTCAGTGAGGAGGCTATTGACCTCCTGATATCCCTCACTGTTGGGCAGTCAACCATTTTGAAAGCCATCTAGGGTGTTGAGAGGCATTTGCAGCAAACAAATGCATACCTGGCGGGCATTCATTCTGGCGTGGCGGCCCAACAGAAAATTTCAGGCTCTGGCCTCAGCACTGATGGCAGCCATTGTCCCTGCGTTCAGCCTCCCCATCCAACCTCCACTACCCAGACCCAATCCCCTCTATCTCTGCCTATCCCAGGCACACTATCAGACCAGCATGCACACACATCAACACACAATAGTGGCTCAGGCAAACATAAGCACCACACATACCACAGGCACTCACACAAGCACCATACCCATGCAGACACACCAACATCCACTGCCTCCACTGTGTCCCCCTCCTCCACGTCCTCCCCCTCCCTCCCAGTCTCGTCTCCACTCACACCTGCATGCACTACATCCTCAGCCACTACCTCCATCACCAACAAGCCCATCACCACACACCGCTAATGTGCAATCACCACCCCCACTACCATTCACACGTCCCCTGTGTCCTCTCCCTGTGTGTCTGTGAGCCTTCCTCCCAAAGTACACAAACGACCAGCACACACCCATTCAACAGCCATCAACCTCACAATAGCCTCCAATCCATGCACCTTCACCCAAACTCAGCAGACGTAGAGTTCCTACAACCACTACCTCTTCCTCCACTCCCAAACCCCCTCCATCTTCCTGTCCCAGTGTGTATAAAAAACTTTTCCTGGCTACCATTGACCTCTTCCCTACACTTCCGCCCCATCCCTCCCCTAGGGCCCGGTTGCCTAGAGCCCTGACCAGCACCTCAGCCACCAAAACCTCATCCAGTGTGGTCCCTGCAAGTCCGGGAGCATCGAATGTGGCACCCATCAGGGCTGCCAGTGTGCCACCTACTGAAGCCAAGGACCACCCTATTCCACCACCTGCCAAGGTAAAGAAGGGGCCAGCATGCAGAAGAGAAAAGCCGCACCACCCACCCAGCAAAGCCTCATCCAGAACCAAAGAGGACAGTGCCAAGGTCCCATCAGCGACTTCCAAGGTGGGAAAGGGACACAATAGCAAAGGGAAGTCACCTCAGGGCAGGGAGCCTCCAGGTCAGGGACTGGTATCCCCCCTTTCGCAAGACAGGCCATGGTGAGCCCCGCTGCAATGAGCGCCATCTACACCGCCACGTGCACAGCATTTGCCTCAACTACAGTCACCAACATCATCCCCAGTGGGCAGCCTTCCGAGGCTGCAGGAGACGGCCTGGTGTCTCCCTCCACAAGTGCAGACACCTGCACCACCGGCAGCATCTCCGCCGCAGACATCGCCGCAGCCACCGCCACCTGCCCTGCGACATGCCCAGAAAGTGTCACTACAGCAGACATCAGCATCATCCCCAGTGGGCAGCCGTCCGGGGCTGCAGGAGACGGCCTGGTGTCTCCCTCCACAACTAAAGACACCTGCACCACGGGCACCACCAGGAGCATCTCTGCCACCGACACTGCTGCAGCCACCGTCACCTGTCCCGCGACGTGCCCAGGCAGTGCCACTACAGCGGACCACAGCACCATCCCCAGTGGTCAGCTGTCCGAGGCTGCAGGAGACGTCCTGGACCCTGCACACACTACATGAGGCACCACCACCAGCACTGGCACTACCAGCAGTTTGCAGCCTAAGTCGTCGCAAGAAGGAGTGTGGCTCTGCCTCCATGAAGTATCATGATACCTGTTACTGGAAAATCTTGTGGCTCAGTCACCCAGGTGAGGGAATGGGAACTGCCACACCACTGGTGCAGCATCACTGGGCACCAAGCCCCCTCCAGAACCAGTGGAGAACAGCATCCACTACCCCAGTCCTTGGCAGGACGAAGCACTCTGGGCACCAAGCCCCCTCCAGAACCAGTGGAGAACAGCATCCACTACCCCAGTCTTGGCAGGACGAAGCACTCTGGGCACCAAGCCCCTTCCAGAACTAGTGGAGAACAGCATCCACTACCCCAGTCCTTGGCAGGACGAAGCACTGTGGGCACCAAGCCCCCTCCAGAACCAGTGGAGAACAGATGGCCTTGCACTCCCCAGGACCAAGCAGTGGGCAGTGAACCCAATTGATAGACTTGAGAGACTGTGGCTTTGCACTCCCCAGAACCAAGCACTGGGCAGTGAACCCACTTGATAGACTTGAGAGACTGTGGCTTTGCACTCTCCAGGACCCAGCAGTGGGCAGTGAACCCACTTGATAGACTTGAGAGACTGTGGCTTTGCACTCCCCAGGACCAAGCAGTGGGCAGTGAACCCAGTTGATAGACTTGAGAGACTGTGGCTTTGCACTCCCCAGGACCCAGCAGTGGGGAGTGAACCCACTTGAGAGACTTGAGAGACTGTGGCTTTGCACTCCCCAGGACCAAGCAGTGGGCAGTGAACCCACTTGAGAGACTGTGGCTTTGCACTCCCCAGGACCAAGCAGTGGGCATGGGGCCCCCTCGAGGAGCAGTGGCGTTGTCCCATTATCCGTCTGAGGTGCCCCCTTTTCCCCTGAGGTGTCTGTGTTTTTTCAACCTGATGCCCCTGCAGTGTTCTCTCCGTTTTGAGGCAGGTGTCATGTGTGGGCTTCACCCATGCTTTTTGGGACCACTGGTCAACGGACATTTATTGGGACAGTGTACGGACTTGTGTACTTGCTGTAAATATTTGTATATACTGATGATTTTAAGTTGTCTTGGCCTATCTGATTGTTCGATTATTACACTTGTTAAACTCATTTCATTTGGTCCTTGTGTTCTTCCAGGGGGCGAAGGGGTGTATCTGTGATGTTATTGGATGTGTGTGTGTGTTGTTGTGGGTGGGGGGTGCCGGTGTTGCTTGTGTGTGTCACTCGCTTTTCCCTCCTCCTGTCCCCTGTGTGCTAGGTGCAGTACTCACCGTCGCCACCGTCTTTGATGTTACTGGTATATGAGGAGGTAAACCAGCATGAGCAGGACCTGTAACTCGGGCTCCATGGCGTCCTGGTTACTCATTGGGTGTCGAGTGGTGAGTGGTTCCCTTCCAAAGACTGTTTCCGCCGTGCTTTTGATGGCGTTGGTACCACCCCAGAAAAGCTGGCAGATTGATGCCTTGTAATAGTGTGGGCGGTACATTGACTTCCGCCTGTCTGTTGGCGGTGACCGCCAGGGTGTTTGTTGCTATCGCCGTGGCGGTCGGAGTGTTAAAGTGGCTATCTGTGTTGCCGGTTTCCGCCATGGTCGTGATTCAATTTTTTTTACCGCCGGTCTGTTGCCGGTATTACCGCCACTTTATCACCGACCGCCAGGGTTGTAATGAGGGTCTAAGAGTCATTTGATTTGTTGGCAGGCAAAGCCGATTGATGAAGTGTTGCAGTATGCAAAGAACTGTAGTGATGATATTGAGCTGAAACAGAGAAAGTTGAAAGAAAAAGCAATGGTGATGCAGATTAAAGCAGCACAATCAGGAATGCATGGAAGTTTTCCGCAGCAGCAATAGGGAACCGTGTGGTTGTAGAACCAGGCGAAAGGTAGAGGTAGTGGTGGAATTGGAAATGTGAACCGTGGTTCTGATTTGAATACTGTGGTTGTTCAAAATGACGTGCAAGGGATGAAAAGCATTTTACCTTGTCACGTTTGCGGAGGCCTCGGATATGGGTAACAGGAGTGTCCGATGTTAGGTCAGGAAGGTGCAGTTCAGCAAACAAACTAAATCAATTATTTTCCAAATATGAGAGGACCACAAATGAGAGGGCAAAATCCAAATGTCCAAAGTAATGTGAACCCGATGCAAGGTTTTCAGCCTGTGCAGCTGGTGCAAATGCCATGTTTGCAGATGCCCCAGTCACAGCAAATGCAACCCGAAGTCCAAATGGTACCTAGGCAGCAAATTCAGATACCTCAAGCCCCGATGGAACAGCATCAGGTGATGCTTCCTCAGCAGGTCACAAGTCAAAGGCTTAACCAGAGTAATAACACAATACAGCATTACCCACTACACAGTGAGGATGAAGCGACTGATGTCTGGGTGAGTGAGAATTCAGATGAGGAGGAATGTGTGTTAGCAGCTTCACTAAAAGTAGATCAGAAGGGTCCATGTGTGAAAGGAAAAGTTATGGGTCACAAAGTCTCATTTCTTGTCGACACAGGAGCTACACGCTCTATAGTGCTAACTGCAGAGATTCCAAACTTACCACTTTCAGGAGAAACAGTACAGATTGTAGGAGTTGCAAATTGGTATTTGACAAATCCAATCAGAGAACCAGTTCAGGTTAAAATTGGAAACTTTAAAGGGTTACACAAATTCGTAGCTTCTGACTCAAGTCCGGTTTCCTTACTAGGGAGAGACTTGCTATGCAAAACAAGATGTTCGATTGCTTGCTTGAACAATGGCATTGCCATCCAGACAAACAGTGACAATGAAGATCACTTGCCTGCCAAAATAGATTGTGATACAGTAAATGAGGAGTAACCTTTGATCAGTTTCTTTCCAGTCTTTACAATATGAGATCTACCCCCCTGATTTACAGGGAACAGTTCAAATGAAGGTGTGGGATTCTACAGGAATCGTCATTGGTTTAATCAAAGGTGTTGAGCCAGTTAAGGTCCCAGTCAAGCCAAATGTGATTTTTCCCCAATATCACATGACACTATTGAAGGGACTACACCTCTAATTGCAGAATTTGTAACCCAAGGGGTTTTAAAAGAAGTACTGAGCAGCCCATGTAACTCACCAATAATGGTTTTACGAAAGCCCTGTGGGAAATTTTGGATTGTTTAGGATTTGCAGAAAGTAAATGACATTGTGATTAAATGTTGTCCTGCAGTGATACTGTTTCAGATCCCATGCGATGCTGAATGGTAGTGGACCTGTCATAAGTATTATTTTCTGTACCTCTTCATGAGGATAGCCAGTTTCTCTTTTGCTTTAAATTCACGGACTGAGTCTACTGTTGGTGCAGAATTCCTCAAGGGTTTTCAGAGTCACCATCCATTTTCAATTAGATACTGAAGAAGAATCTGAAGTCACTGGCATTGCCTTTCCAATCAACCTTGGAGTACATTGATGATTTATTGGTTGCTTCAAAGATAATAGAGGCATGCAAATATGATACTATTGCTTTGTGAAATCACTTTGGAAAGAATGGACATAAAGTGTCCCTGGCTAAATTACAGTACTGTCAGAAAGAAGTAAAGTATTTGGGACACCAAATTGAAAAAGGAGCTAGGAAGATGTTCAGGAAGAGTATTACAGCTATATTACAGATGAAGCCTCCTGTCACACAGAGAGATGTCAGAATGTTTATAGAAATGGTGAGCTATTGTTGCCAGCGGATCCCCAACTTTTCAATTATTTCAAAGCTATTGCAGAAACTTACCCACAAAGAAGTTACTGATCTGTTAGTGTTAGACCAAGCCTGTATGAAAGCCTTCACTGAATTGAGAGAGAGTCTGTGCAAAGCTCCGGCTTTGGGAATGCCTGACTACACCAAACCTTTCATGTTGTTTTGTCATGACCGTGATGCATGTTCCTTGTCTGTTATGACACAAGTCCATAGTGGTGTAAACCTCCCAGTAGCATATTTTTCAGCTACTTTGGACCCAGTTGCAGTAGCACTACCTGATTGTTTGCACACAGTAGCAGCTGTTGGACTGAGCCTCACTCAATGTGAGAGCATTGTTATGAGACATCCTTTAACTGTTATGGTTCCTCCCTCCATTGAAGTATTGCTTACCCGAACCAAGACCCAAAATGTAACTAATGCCAGACTGACCTGATACAAGACTGTAATTCCAGGTTCTCCGAATGTACCACGGAAAAGGTGTAGAGTGCTTAACCCAGCAACTTTGCTTACAAACGAAAACATTGAAGTCGATAAATTGAAGGAAGTTGAACATGACTGTCTGGAGGTAACTGATTTGTGTACAAAACCAAGAGCTGGCGTTAAAGATATTTGATAGGAAGAAAATGAGCAAATTATTTTTGTTGATGGTTCCTGTTTAAGGGATAACATGAGAGCATTGCGAGCAGGATATTCTGTGTGAACAATTTTTGGTATATTTGAGACGCCCTGGCTTTGAGGAGTGTATTCCGTTCAGGTGACTCTTACTAGAGCAGGCTATGTAGCTGCACAGCTTAAAGTTACCATTTATACAGATAGCCAGTATGGATTTGGAACAGTCCAGGACTTTGGCCAGATATGGTCACAAAGAGGTTTCCTGACCTCTTCTGGTTCACCAGTTAGAAATGGTGAAAGATTCCATGAGTTGTTACAAGCTTTACAAATGACTGAAAAGATTGTTGTGGTGAAATGCAGTGCACACCTGAAATCACAAGATTTTGTGTCAATGGGAAATGGATATGTGGATCAAGTCACAAGGTTTCGCGCCCTGAATTGTGTATCCTTCAAAGACAAATGGGAATTGTTACAGGAGAAAGAAATATGTACCAATTTTGCCTTAAATATGTTGACACAAATAGCTAGATATTATCATGATCAAGCACATGTTGGGAGAGATGCCATGATTTGTGTGTTTAAACAGTTTTGGTTTAATCCAAAGTTTAGACAGTTTGCCGAAGCAGTTTGCCACCATTGCATCGTCTGTCAGAATATGGATGTGGGAAATAGAACCGTGGTAAATTTGAGCCACATTGGAAGAGCGGGAGGGCCATTTAGCAGGATGCAGATGGATTTTATTGGGATGCCTGTGTGTGGGGGATTGAGATATGTGCTGGTGTATTTTTAGTCACTGGATTGAGGCTTACCCCATACGAAGAAATGATAGTCTTACTGTAGCCATACTACTGCTTAGGTTCTGGTCTCTTTAGAATCCGATAGAGGAAGTCACTTCAACAATGAAGTAATTAAATTGCTATGTTCAGCTTTAAACATTGAGCAGAAGTTGCATTGTAGCTAGCACCATAAAGCATCAGGACTTGTTGAGCAAATGAATGGTACCTTGAAGTCAAGACTTGCAAAGATGTGTGCGTCCACAAATCTGAAATGGCCAGACTGCCGCTAGTACTGATGAGTATGAAAAACACACCCGACAGGAAGACAGGACTGTCGCCATATGAAATCCTCATGGGCAGAGCAATGAGGTTGCCATCAGTTCCTGCAAATGCTCTTGTGAATATAACAGATGATATGGTGTTAGACTACTGCAAGGATTTGGCTGATGTGGTTCGCTCTTTCTCTCATCAGGTGGAAGCCACCACTTTGCAACCATCTCAAGATCAAAGCCATAACCTGAGAGCAGAAGATTGGAAGTGTGCAGGAGTCCCAAACTGGATTCATGCAAGCCATATGTGGAAAGCAACCTGTCATCTGGAGAGTGAAGATGAGTTGTTGAGAGTACCAACAACTTCTGGACACTCTCCAGAAAAGGAGCAGGACCAGGAGAATCAGAGACTGAGGGGGTCATTATGACCCTCGCGGTCCTGCACTGCCACGCCGGAGGGTGGTGGCCAGACCAGCTGACAGCATGGCATTGCAGGACAGCCAAATTTTTATATTGGTAGTGAACTGGCCGTATTGCAGCCAGTTCACTACCTGTACCGCCAGGGTGGTAGGACCGCCTGGCTGAAGGTAGACCACCTTCGACCCGGCGGTTCACCAAACACTGCCTGCGGTATTATGTGCATCCTTACCACCAGGGATTCTGTGGCAGCAGCCCCGCCATGGAATCTCTGGCAGTAACAATGCTGGTGACAGGAATGCTCATTACTGTTGCCACTACAGGACTCCCCAACTCCCCCTCCATGTAGGACCCTCCCCCGCCCCCGACCCCACCTGAAGCCCCCACTCCCACAAGCCATGATACCCCCCACCTCGACCCCCATTCCAACACCCTCTCACCCCCGATCCCCATTCCAACACCAGTCCACCCCCGATCCCCATTCCAACACCCCCCCACATACGCGCATTCACACACGCACACATAAAATTGCATACACATGCACACAAACACACATGACACCCCCCTCCATTCACACAAACACACACCCCCATTCATGCACACAACACTCAACATCCTTTCCCCGTTGGTCGATCACCTTACCTGATGGTCACGGTGGTCGTCTGGGAGGGAACAGGGTCCATGTCGCTTGCTCTGCCGCCAGCGCCCCGCCAACACAACACTGCCACGTCTACTACTAAGTCGTAATAGGCGTGGCGGTGTTGTGTTGACGTGGCAGTGCCAGCGGAGCAACCTCCACTGCACCACCAACCGCCAATATGGCTGCTGGCGGCTCTCTGCCCAAATTATGGAAGAGAGCCTCCAGCAGTCATAATATGGCGGTCGGATGTCTGCCATCATTGGCGGTCTTGTGGCTTGCGGGACTTCGGCGGTCTACAGGGCCTGAATCTGAGCAGATCGAAGGTGGTTCAGGCATTCCTGTGAGAGACGAAGTGGAATTCGTACAGGAGGATAACAGTGAACCAGCCTCTTATGAGACAACAGAAGAGACTAGTCAGAGGAGGGCTCTCCCAGAAGCAGACGGTCTTGAAGGACAAACAGGGCAAGTAACAGACCCCGAAGAAGTGGAAGGAGTTGAGGTGAATCAAAGTCAGAACGATCCGACTCCTCCGACGGAAGTCACAGGTGCATCAAGTCCTGCAGAACTAGAAAAAGTTGAAAGTTCAACACTGAAAAGAGCATTGACCAAGGGTCCACTGAAGGGAGAGAAGTGGCCGAAATCACAAGCCGAGAGAAAAGAAGCAATTACAGTGACAACAATTGAAGAAGAAATAGACACAAGAAGAAGAGAAGATTTGAGCGATGGAGAATTAAATGGAGATCGAAGGTTGAAAAGAAAGCGAAAAGCAAGCACAAGGTAGGCTGGTCCTGAATGGGCATATGCAATGACAAGTGAATGGCAGAGTGAATTTTTGACTTTTTGTTTTGATTGTGAAATTCCAGGTCAATATTTTGGCACGTGAAGTAGATCAATGAACTGTAATTTGTAAAAGTTGTGAAAAAAAGAAGTGAAAAGAGACAATCAAAATTAACTGGAAGCGATATTTTGAATGAACTGATTTGACAAGCTGCTAAACTGATTGTGACAACAAGTGCCGATTTTGACAAGTTGCCTATTTTTTACAAAAGTCCTGGGAAAAGAGACTGATAGCTATATATTTTTGCAAAGAAAGATTTTTGTTTTGCTGCATAGCTATACATTTTGGGTTCTTTCTACTTTCTAATTCTTTACAGACCATGAATAACCTCAACAAGCACATTCAAGAGAGTAGGTATTATAGATACATAGGTATTGGCTTAGAGATTGTGTGCCTGATAGCATGTTTGATATTGTTCGTATATCTTATTGAGAAGACTATAATGCTACTGCTTTAGAGAAAACAACTGTACTTACAAAATTAGAAACGTTTAATAGGGATGAGAAATACTTACATCCAGACCACTCAGAAGGGGATCTTTCTTCTAATGTCTTCTATTGCTTATTAAATGAGTATGTTGAGACAATGAATGCAAGAGAGTGTTATGTATTCATGCAAATTCCTTCATCAGTAGAAGAAGGATTTACTTATCATAGTTTGCCACTAACTTATGGGATTAGTTGCAGTCTTTCACTAACAAGATTCTATTACCAGGACTATATTCAATATTTATTTTCAAACCATGATGTAGTGTTTTTATTTGTTCCTATAATTAAGTATTGGAGTAGAGTAGCTAAAGAAAATAATATAGAACTATTGAGAGGTTTCTTGGAGCCTACGTTGACATTTGGGACGGCTTACGGCCACCGATATAATTTGACATGCTTGTTAACACTAGTAGAAAAGAGCTTCTTAGATCAGACTGATGACAGGAGAAAGGCATTGAAGGAGAAATTAGAAAAGGGCTTAGAGAAAAGGACATTTAGTAATGACTATGCATTTAGTGAAATCAAAACACAAGGGAAATTAGCTTTAGATGCACAACATGTAGGGAAGCTTTGTGTATAAGGGCCTAAATCTAGAACTGACACATTGTTTGTGGGAACGAGTGAATGTAGACATGTGTTCCTTTTCCAGAGTAAATGGACTTTTATGTTAAATGGACAAGACCCAGCAATTCCAGGAGTTTAATACATCTGAGGGCCAAATGCATATTAGCGTCTTCCAAGAGGATGGTATAGCACATGTCACTTGGGGATAGTCGTCCCAAAGATCTATCAACTTGAGGACCTGAAAGGGTTTTATCACGCTAGAGAGTCTTATTCTGGCATAGTTGGAAATATATTTGGGGCAATGATTCCCTCAGTGGGAGTTATTTTGAATTCAGTAAAAATTTGAAAGTTGTCTACTATTGTTGATAACATGCTAACTAGTTTTTCAGGAGCCATCATCCTAATGGATACAGAAATGGCTGCGGTAAGATCTATGACTCTTCAGAACCGCCTTGTGTTAGACATCCTTTTAGCAAAGGTGGCGGGGTTTGTAAAATGGTGAAATCGCAACATTGTTGCACTTTCATTCCGCACAATAGTAAGAAGCCTTATTAACAATTTAACTGATTGCAGCTCAGAATTAATCGAATTGAAAGAGCTTGGAGTTTGGGAAAAGGTCGGCAAAGGTATTGCTTCTGTGGGAAATTGGCTGGGCAACCTAGAGAAAGGTATACTTTTGAGAATAATGCAGATAATATTGATTATTGTGATTTGTACAACTGGAGTATGGGGAATTTACAAATTGTATCACATGATTAAAATGAGGAAGTTGAAAAATGATCCGAGGAGGTAAGAAAGTAAAATGGAGAAATGTTGTAGAGTTTGTTGTTTAAATCTCTGGGTACCAACTGCTCTTTTGATAGAGCCATAGTTAGATGTTTTATAAATTAACTTTTGACTAAATTACTTTTACATGAAATCCAACCATGCTATTTTAATTCGAGGGTTAGTGAGTAATCCTAATGCTGACAAATCAAGTGAACTGAGAATTGATTTTGTTCACCTGCTGTAATCAGATGTATGTCATTCCTATTGTGCAGTTATTGTTGCTAATGATTTGTACTGTGACTCTTGAAGATTTAGTTGTAAATTCTTTGTTTAAATTGAGATTCTTTGGAAGATTTGGCCAGCCAGTGTTATTCATATATGTTTATCATTTGGTATTGAGACTAATATACGTGATGTTAGCATTGTTAATATAGGGAAATACACTTTTTAACTTTTACTAAAAAGTATGGTTATTCATGACCACATGGGTTATGGTGTGTGATGTTTAATGACTCAAGATTTTGACAAGTTGATTGCTTTATATGTTGTAGTCACTAGATTTGGTTGTGGAGGGAGTTGAGAGTAATGATGGTGAGATTCCTCTAAGCACAGTCAAAAGATCTATCGAACCGCTAATGCATCCCCTTATGAATAAATTATAAAAGACCAAATAAGGTCAGACGCACTCACATAAGTCACCCCTAAAGTAGGGCAACGCAGCCCCATGGGCAGGGTGCAGTGTATTTAAAAGGTAGGGCATGTACCGGTTTGTTTTACACGTCCTGATAATTAAATAATGCTAAATTCATTTTCATTATTGCAAGGACTATCTCTCCCAAAGGGTAACATGGGGGTTGCCATGAAATATCTTTTGAGTGTAGTTTCCTATTGGGAGCCGATAGAGACGTGGAATTTGGGGTCTCTGAACTCACAATTTAAAAATACAACTTTTGGTGAAGTTGGTTTTTGAATTGTAAGTTTGAAAATGCCACTTTTAGAAAGTGGTCATTCTCTTGCTTATCCATTTTGTGCTGTTCTATGGAATATACATCTGGGTCAGGATGACAGTTGGGCTGCTTGTGCATTCACTCTAGAAAGTCACACAAAGGGAGCTGAGGTGTGCTCTGCGTATCCTGATGGGCCATCACCAGGCTGATGGGCCTTCTTGAGCTACAGTGGTGGGAGAAGCTGACACTTGCATTTGCACCTGAATAGGGCTGTGCATGTCCTCACACAAAGCAGACTCCAACCCCCTGGAGTGTGTCTGGGGCCAGGGCAGTTAAAGGCAGTGTCTTGTGCACTGCAAAGGTTTCTCTTTGAAGTTTGCATGCTTCATAGACAGAAATAGGTGAAAGTACTGGACCTCTGACACAACATCAAACACTTCTGGACTGAGGACATTCTGCCAGAAAGAAGAGCTGGATGCTGTAGGAAAGACTGCTGCTCTGCCTTTTGCTTTGTTGTGCTGGTCTGCTGCTTGCTGCGTCTGTCCTGGGAGTGAAAGGACTGGACTTCTCTGTCTACATCCTGCTTTCCAAGGTTCTCCAAGGGCTTTAACTTAGCTTTCCTCCTGTTAAGAAATCGCAGGGCCATCAAAGACTTCACCTATCAGTACCTGGGCTGTCTTGCTGAGAGTCCTGACTTGCCAAATGGTGACAAATTCAGTTCCTGCGCCATTGGAAGTGAGGTCTTGTACAACCAAGAAGAAACTAAGCACATCAACTCTAGAGCGACTTCGGAACTGGTGCTGCCCTCTGACTCCACGCAGGTGTCTGCCCCAGATCCATGGTCCCCGCTGAGTGCAACAACACTGTCCGGACTCAGTCCCAGCACCTCGAAGTCCTGCAACAGCGTAAGTCCCGAGTACTGTGTCACTGACATCTGTGACACCCGACTCTGACTCCACCGCAGCACCTGTGGCCTTGTGGTGTGATAACAACACCGGGAAGTTGACGCCTCGTGACTTGATCTCCTGGATTCATCGACCCTGCCTTGTCATAAGGAACTGAGGCCTTGTTGCCAACACCCCATCACCTCCCTTGCAACCATACATACCTCACATCTCCGGTCGCAGTAAGGAACCAGCCATTCACCGGCTCCAGCAACGCCTCACCTGCCTGAGTCCGTGCAGCGTCTTTGTTTCCTCTTCGTTTTCCAAGGTACTGTACCTGACTGGAGAGCGGGCCAGTCCATGTGACTAGGTGACTGGCCCGAACTCCCTCGCGAGTGGCATCAGACAGTTGAACACGACTCCATCAAGAGGCTGTGGTAGCTTCAATTGGAGCTATTATGTTTGTAAATGCTATACTTCAGTTAATCCTTGAAAATTAATATCTTTACTAGTTTATGTTGGATTTTTGTCATTTTGGTCTTCTTTTACTCATATAAATATTGGATATTTTTCTAAACTGGTGTGGAGTACGTTTGTGGTATTTTCACTGTGTTCCTGTGCGTGTGTACAAATACCTTACACATTGCCTCTGAGATAAGCCTGACTGCTTGAGCCAAGTTACCACGGGGTGAGCAGGGGTATGTTAGCTGAGTGACGCCCTTACCCTGACTAGAAAGAGGGTCCCTACCTGGACAGGGTGCAAACCACTGCAAACTAGAGGCCCTGTTTCTAACAGAAGTATTGCAATAACAGGTAAGAAATAAATAATGATTAAAAACGGGATGAGTAATAACTTTATGAATAGTAATTAGGGGGGGTCTATCATCGAGGTGTACCAGAGGGGTGATGGCTAGGAAGCCTTTGCTGCAGGTAGAGTGGTAGGTTTAGGTAGCATTTATACAAGTAGTGATAAGTGATGAGGACTTTTGAGAATATCTGGCAGCACCTGCTTAAATCTAAAGTCCACAGCGTTGTTGGTGCGAATGGCATAATTACTGCAAAGCACAGAAGGAAGTGGAAATTTCAGAACTTCAACTCTAGACTTCCACCTTCATGGAAAATACTTTCATATTGAATATAAAATGATGGCTTTAAAATCTTTCTCTGCAGCATTGACCAGTTGAAGGACCTGTTATTCATTATGAGGAAGCAACTGAAAAAACAGGTCTTGCAGCCAATTCATCACCCTACTCGCATTCACTTCCATTTCAGCGTCTTGTCCAATTTTACGTGAAGTTTGATACCATTTTCTCTTTCCACAATTACATTCTCCATGGTATCTGCTGGCAAAATACATAGAATTGCTAATGTATAAGCAATTTAGAGTACAACACACAACCACTTGTGTCCTACAACTGTACCAACCAGCGTCAAGGTGCCCTACAACATCGCTTAATCGTATGAGCAGATAGTGTAAAGTGCACTGGTGCACATGAAGCAGTACATCCGCCCCTTTACACTGGACAACTATTCTTTGGCCAGTTAGGTTAAAGAGATTGGCCTACTCAAAAAATATAATGAAGCTTCCTTTGGTCATAAAAAAGAATATGGGCCAGATTTAAGAACCGCTAGCGCTCATTGCACCAGAGTAGTGTTGTTGTTTTTTTACGCTAATATAGCCCAACAATGCCAAAATTTATGCAAAGGGGGTGTTCTCCTGTTAGGGGGGGCCGAACAAATGGTGGAAAGAAATTCAAGAGATTTCTTTGCATCATTTTTTCGGCACTTTTAACGCCTGCTCAGAGCAGGCGTTAAAAGGAGGTACACTATTGTTTTCAATGGGCCTTAATGGGCTTTGCAGGATAACCGTCAACATTTTTTATGCTAATCCTGCAAATCTCCGAACGAGCGTGAAAAATTGTGACGCTAGTTCCCCTTACTGCTGCAATGGTGCTAATATCTAGATATGGTGCACACTTGGTGGCATTAGTGGGGCGCTAAGGTGCACAAGAAAAGTGCCACTGCACAAGATGCAGTGGCACTTTTCTTCAATCAGGTCCAATGGTTTTAGTCAAGGGGCGTATTTGCTGACATCTCAGCCTAACGATACTGCATTTAGGGCCACATTTAGGAAGAAGTGGTTCAGTGCATCGCAGCAAGTCACTTTGCTGTGCTGTCCTGCATCACTTGGAAAGGGCAGGAATGCATTGTATTTAAGGAATATGGGCGCAGATGTATGGAGGTTTGGGTTTGCGATTTCCTAATAGCGAATCTTAGCGATTTACTATTGTTGGACATGGCCCTTGTTTAAGGGTCATCCCCAAACATTTTGCCTCCTTCCGCCTATATTTTCTGACAAGTTTTAATTGGCTTCAGTACTCTGGGCACTTTACCGCTGCTGACATGTGCTAAAGTGCTAATGCTCTCTACATAAGTTGTATTGGTGATTGGTTTATCCATGATTGGCATATTTGACCTACTAGTAACTCCCTAGTAAAGTGCACTAGAGCTGCCCAGGGCGTGTAAATCAAATGCTACTAGTGGGCCTGCAGCACTGATTTTGCCGCCCACATGAGTAGCCCTGTAAACATGTAGTGCACTGCAGTGCAGTGTCTGTGTGTGCAGTCTTGCACTGCAAATTCGACCTGGCAAGTGTACGCACTTGCAAGGCCCAAACCTGCCCTTTTCTTACATGTAAGGCACCCCTAAGGTAGGCCCTATGTAGCCCATGAGCAGGGTGCAGTATATGTTAAAGGTGGGACATGTACTGATGTGTTTTACATGTCCTAACAGTGAAATGCTTCCAAATTTGTTTTTCATTGTTGCAAGGCCTAGCTCTCTCAAAGATTAACATGGGGGCTTCCTTTAAGTATCTTTTAAGTGCAGTTTTCCTTTGGGGCAGATAGCGATTTGGAGTTTGGGATCTCTGAACTCACAATTTGAAAATACATCTTTTAGTAAAGTTGGTTTTTAAATTGTCTGTTTGAAAATGTCAATTTTAGAAAGTGGGCATTTTATGGCTTAAATAATTCTGTGGCTCTGCCTGCTCGTGTATTCTCTGTCTAGGTCAGACTGACAGTTGGGCTGTTTGTGAATCTCCACTAGAGAGTGACACAAAGGGAGCTGGGTGTAGCCTGCATATCCTGATGGGCCATCTGGGCTAGAGTGGAGAGAGGTGTGGTCACTTACACCTTCATATGCTGTGCCTGTCCTCACACAATGCAGTCTCCAACCCCCTGGTGTGTGTCTGGGACCAGGCCTGGGCAAGGCAGGATTTTGTGAACAACAGAGACTTTCCTTAGATGTTTGCCTTTTTCAAAGGCAGAAAGGGGGCCCAAAACCCAAGATTTTTAGATTACTTCTGGAACCACGAGGAACCTCTGTCAAGGAGAAGAGCTGAGGAGAAGTGCTGCCCCTGCCTGTGACAGTGCTTTTTTGTACTATCCTGCAGACGTTGCTTGTGCCTAAGAAAGGGAACAAAGACTGGACTTTGTGGTATATTCCTGCTTGTGAAGTGTCTCCAAGGGCTTGGGCTGAGCTTGGCTCCTGTTTTGAAGTCTCAGGGCCATCAAAGACTTCCTCTGCCAGCAGTTGGACCCTCTGCTGCTGAGACTCCTGCGCTGCCAATTGGTACCCTGTCCAGTCCCTGTGCCCTTGAAAGGTGAATCTGGTAGAATAAGGACTGAAATCCACACACAGGAATCCGTGCATGGAAAATTTCGACACACCACCTGCAACGTGGCTGTAAAAATGATGCGCCACCTGCATTGTGGCTGGAAAATCGACGCATCACCTGCATAATGGGTGGATAAACGACGCAACACCCACTAGTGGCTGCGGAAAACGATGCAAACCCCACGCATGATGGTTTTCCATCACTGTGCGGTGGGATTTCACACGCATCACCGCTGGGTGCCAACGTCATCGTGAACCTATGCGGATCCGAGTTGCCCCGCCGGGAAATTGACGCACTGCTCTCTTGCTGGAGAGAAAAATGATGCATCCCCTATCCGACCGGAGAAGAAACGATGCACGGCCTCACTTGCAAGTAAGAAATCAACGCATCACTGACTTTTCCGATGCACACTCGCCTGTACGGCTTTATTTTTTACGCAAACCAGGTACTTTGTGTAACAACAATGTTTCCATTGTTTTCTATGGAGTAAGAATCTATTCTTTTAAAAATTCATACCTTCATTTGGGCATGCTGGGTTTTTGTCATTTTGGCCTTGTTTGATTTAGATAAATATTGCCTATTTTTTCTAAACTGGTGTAGTGTCCATTTTGTAGTGTTTTCACTGTGTTACTGTGTGTGTTGGTACCAATACTTTACACATTGCCTTTGATATAAGCCTGAATGCTTGTGCCATGCTACCAAGGGGATGAGTAGGGGTTATCTAAGTGTGTATCTCTATTACCCTGATTAGAGTGAGGGTTCCTTCTTGGACAGAGTGCAAACTGACTGCCAACCAGGACCCCATTTCTAACAGCTACTCGGAAATGATAAACTGGGATATATAACAGTGTGTTTAACACTGTTTGCGATTCCCAATTGAGTCACAAATGACCCACCTCATCAATATTCCTGAGGTAGGTCCAATTTGCGACACCATTAATAATGGTCGCACTCACAGAGATGGTGGCCTGCTAGGGACAGCAGATTAACATGTCTGTGACTGTTTTTTTAAATAAAGCTGTTTTTTAATGCATTTTCCTTAAAGGAAAAGGGATGCATTTCAAACAAAAACATGAAAAGTTTTTTTTCTTCATTTTTGCATAGTAGGCAATGGTCCAAGGGACAACTACCTGCTCTGAAAAAATATGTTTGCTTCAATTCAGAAAGGGGAGGGGATCCCATGGGGATCCCTTCCTGTTTGCGAATGGGTTACCACCAACTTTGAAGTTGGTTGTAACCGTGATTATTTTGTGACCGCATTCACAGTTGCAAAAAAATCTTACATCCCCTTGGGACTCGCTATGAGGAAGGGATGCCCTTGGCACGCCCATTCCTAATAGCGACTCGCAAACCTATTTTGTGAGTCGGTAATAGGCTACAGACTGGCAGACTAGGATTGTTTCATGGGGTAAAGCCTTTTACTGGTTGCAAACACCCCGATGGGCCTTTTGCAACTGGGAAAAGGCTTTCATACATCTGGCCCTTGGTGAACTACAGCCCTTTCCTCCTGCGCTGGTGAACAATGGGCTACCTAATGCCAAAGCAGGCACCCTTGCAATTGGTGCAAGGGTGTCTGTGTTGCATGCAGGTTTGGTTTTTGTGCAGGAAGGATCACCTTCCTGCACAAAAACAATCCTAGGAGGCTTTTTCTTCTTTCTATGCGTGCTGCAGAATGAAACACACATAGAAAGAGGATACATCAAGGAGTAATAAAGATATTTTGCCAGCTATCTCATCTGGGACTCGCCGGGGCCGCCCTTGACTGGCTGAGCTCCTTTTTGAGCGGAAGGACTTTTCAGGTCTTCGATGGCGACTCCTGCTCCACCAGTAGATCCCTGGATTGTGGGGTGCCCCAGGGCTCCTCCCTAAGCCCCACGCTGTTCAATGTGTACATGAGACCGCTGGCTGGGGTTGTCCGCCAATATGGTATTAAAATCATTTCTTATGCGGACGTCACCCAGCTGGTGGTCTCCCTGGCACAGAAGAACAGCGGGTCCCCTCGGGACAATCTGGCGGCCTGCATGGAAGAGATGAGGAAATGGATGACAGCATCCTCATTAAAATTAAACGGGGATAAAACCGAGGTCATGCTCCTCGGCCCCTCCACCCTCACTGACTTCGACCGGCTATGGCCCCCTAGTTTAGGCCCACCACCTACTCCGAAGGAGAATATTAAAAGCCTGGGAGTGTGGCTTGACAACTCACTCACTCTGAACACCCAGGCCACTAAAACTTCAGCAACTTGTTTCGGCATCATCCGGATGCTGAAGAAAATTTTGCCTCTCCTACCTTTCGAAGCCCAACAAGTGGTTATTCAGGGCCTCATCCAGTCCCGGATAGACTTCAACAACGCTCTCTATCTGGGATCCCCTGAATTCGTGCTGCAAAAACTACAGCGAATCCAAAACTGTGCTGCACGTACGCTACTTAAGATACCGAGAAGAGAATCTGCCAAAACGGGAATTCGATCACTCCATTGGCTCCCGGTGAGGGATAGAATAAAATACAAAGCCCTATGCATATCCCATCAAGCATTTCACAGAGCAAACCCAGAGATCAATCATTCTCTTCTCACTCCCTATCTCCCCGGGAAAATGCTGCGCTCATCCAACGCATTTCTAGCCACCGTACCTAGAATTAAGAGGTCAAGAGCAGGAGGCAGGGCATTCACCCTCAACGCCGCCAAATTATGGAATTCACTTCCCCTATCCCTTAGATCCAATCCCATCCTCCCTTCCTTCCGCAAGGAATTAAAAACTTTCCTGTTCAGGAGCTAATTCCCCATTGACTCCCTCAGTGAACCGGTTTTTTCTACTTAGCGCTTGGACGCCTTAGGGCAGCAGTCGCGCTTTATAAATCCCCTTTCATTTCATTTCATTTCATATTTATCCACGTTGATCCTCACCTGGGCAGGTGTAATGTTTGGTGCATCCTCAGGTTTACTAGGGTTGGTAAATCTGGGGATGCATCAAAATCCATGGGTATTGCGTAGGAACTCCCACTGCAATGCCTATGGAGCCCCTCCCCTGCGTTCAGTAAATCAATGCAGCGATTTGCACTGCCTTGCCTTACTCAATATCTATGAGACCATTCAAAGTCACGCAATGTGGCTTTGCGTGGCCCCATAGGTATGGCTGCAAGAAATGCGCTACCGTTACATCACAAAAAAAGGAGACAGCGGCAGCTCAAGGGGGTCATAAATATGCCACTTAATTCTCTATTTAGTTTCATTATAAAATGTATAAAGGCATATTGTAATATATTGGGATCTAGGATCCTTGCACAAAACCTAACCATATTTAAACTTCTGTAAATAAATAAAAAGGACAGAGATGGAACAGCTGCTCAGATTGCTGGTAACTTTTGCCATGATAACCAGCAGTGACAATCTGTTAGCGTTTGGAGAGTGTGCAGTCAGTTATTAAGCCAGAAAAACAGGGAGCTGGTCAGAGGCAAGATAATCACAAATAGAGGAAGATAAACACAAAGGGCCTAATTCTCAAAGGTAAATTTATTACAATATATATGTTTCCTTTTTTTGTTTTTCAGAAACTACAAGGTAATAATAAGTTCATGACTGCAGAGACTCTGCAATCAGAATGGAGAACTCTGCACATAAAAAGATAGGCCTGTCCTATGTTTGTATTTCTGTGTGCAGATTACTCCACCCGACCGCAGTCTCTTCACAGTCATACACTTAGTATTAACTTGTAGTTTGTGAATACAAAAAAACAATGTAAACTTGCACAAAAGTGAAAATTTATCTTTTTGACTTTGGCCCACATTCGCAGATTTACTATGATTTTGTGTCTGAGTTGTGTCACTTTTTGTGTTGCCGCCCCAACCAAAATATTTTTGGGAATTTAATAAGCCACTTTGCCTTTGCGTGGTTTAGTAAATACAAAGTAACACAAAGCAGTACATAGCACCACTTTATATTACTTTACATTGGGTAGGCATTCAATGGGTGGTCATGGGCGTTCCCAGGATTCCACCCATGTATTTTGAAGCACACCAAGATTTACAAAGACATTTAACCCTGGATTTGTGCCTACCTGACAGAGGCGTAAGGCAGACAAATATCCTTATTCGTCCTTGTTATTTCCTCTTTCCATATGTGCTCCATTCTGCAGCACATTTAGAAATATGACTATGCCTCTTTGAATTGTTTTTGGTGCTAGAAATCCCTTCTTACACAAAAAGAATTCGCCCCGCAATGCAGACACCCTTGCACCATGTATAAGGGTGCCTGCCCTGACAGTAGGGTGCACACACTGCACCAGTGCAAGGAGAGAGCAGAAATGCTCCATATCTTTGAAACCATGGAGCATTTCTACTCTCTCCCTTTCATGCAACACAGTGCAAGTTCTCTTGCTGGACCGCGTTGCGTGAAATAATAATAAATATGTCTTTAGTGACGTCGTGAAAGCCTCTGCAGAAACAGAGAAGAAAACATTCAGCAACAGAGAAGAATGTAGACACAGGCACTACCACAGAGAAAACAATAGCAACCCAAATCGAATGTGTCCTCACCTGCCTGGCAGTAGTGACTGGTAGTGATCCCTGCTTGCTAGATGCAACTCTCCCCACTTTTATCTAACAGGGGTATTGGGTTCTGGCAGTGAGTTTCATGGATGAAAAATACCTGAATACTCTCGTTTATGCTGCATGATATCAATTTTCTCTAAGTACATCCATTAATGCCATTTACCTTTAAGAAATTATTTTTATGTATTTCTGAGTCAGTCGAGTGCTGCAAACTTGATTCAAAACTAATACCATTCTGCTCTCCATCCCTCTTTGTGGCCAAGTCAGCCTCTACAACCCACATCAGCGCTATCTTTCTTTTATCTTGCTTCCTGACATCTTTTTTGGTCTGGCATTAGCCAAGACCTTTTGGTTTAACTAACATTGTATATTTAATATACTTACTGCTAGGTGGTTTCAGCAAACCCTCTTCACCT
Source organism: Pleurodeles waltl (assembly GCF_031143425.1). Lineage (NCBI taxonomy): Eukaryota > Metazoa > Chordata > Amphibia > Caudata > Salamandridae > Pleurodeles > Pleurodeles waltl. The sequence goes on along the minus strand of NC_090444.1, from coordinate 630,807,030 downwards.
GTTGGTGTGTTATTGTGACATTCACATTTTCTGTCCACATTTTACAGATTATGGCAATGGGTCGGCCCACTTCAGTCACTAGAACTGTAAGTGACTGCATTCTGCTCTTTTACAAGGAGCACATCAGTTCCCTTCAGTGCCAGAGATGGAAGTGTGTATTTTTTTAGACAATTTTATTTTTGTTTCTTAGCCAATCTTTTTATTAAGATTGAAGAGGTACTGACAGCTTCCCCAACAGTACAGTTTTGCAAAAACCACAATAAAAAAAAAATCATTGGCAAAGCCTAAGGTAGGCTGACAGCACCAGACCTATTGGCCTTGCTAGTGATTGTTAGCTTTGGAGTCAGGAGTCTGGAAGGCAATCGAGGAACAATCATTTAAAGGTCTCCGAGATCCTGTTCACCATCTGTATTTTTCATTCTTTGCCCTATCTCTTCAGACACAGGATGCTATTAAGGGCCTAAGGAAAAGACAAAGGCCCTCATTATGACATTGGTGGTAAATCCCACTTACCGCCACGCTGAATGCTGCCAACATAACGCCGCCGCCACGTATAACCAGCAACCATATTATGACACACACATACCAATCCGTCACTATACAGCCACACACACAAGTCTGCCAGACCAAAGGTCAGTGATAAACTGGCGGTATCCAAACCCACACCGTTACACCAACAGAACAACGCCCACAACATTATGACCCACGAATCACCCCAGCGGACATTCAATGGCGGTAACCATTGGCAGTACATACCGCTGCACTCAAAATACACATACTCAAACAAAACAATACCACATTGGACAATTCAAACTACACACACCTTACACACATACACATACCACACCCACACCACTATTAAACACACATCCACATTACCCACAACCCTTTATAAATACAATTAATTGCCAGCAGAGAGAGACAGCAAGAGCACTCACACAACCAGAGCCACATACCACCATCACCTATACACCACCCACGCACCTTACATCACACACCCCAACACATCACCCCACACACCCTCACCCACACCACTCACACTACACCCATGGCACCACAACGACACCCCAGATTCTCTGAGGAGGAGCTGAGGGTCATGGTGGAAAAAATCCTCTGGGTACAGCCTCAGCTATTTGGATCACAGGTGCAGCAGATCTCCATTGCTAGGAAGATGGAGCTGTGGTGGAGAATCGTGGAAAGGATCAACGCTGTGGGACAGCACCCCTGAACAAGGGATGATATCAGGAAGAGGTGGAACGACCTACAGGGGAAGGTACGTTCCATTGCAGCTAGACACCTACTCGCTGTACAAAGGACTGGCGGGGGACCCCCACCTGCTTCGCCACAACTAACAACATGGGAGGAGAAAGTCTTGGCAATCATGCATCCTGAGGGCCTGGCAGGAGTAGGAGGAGGACTGGACTCTGGTAAGTCAACTCTATTCTACTATCATCCCCCTACCTGTATGCCATCACATACCCCCACCTTCACCCTCACTCCCATCACTCCACCACCTCCCACACACCCCACCATCACAACCCACTCATACCAGTGCCAAGCCCTGCACGCAACACCAATGCATGGACACCCCTCATAGACCTGCATGGACACCACTGTATGCACACTAGAGACAATCACCTAGCCCACCAAATAACAACTCACACAAGGCAAAGTTGCCAGGGCAATAACAACCATAAAGGGCAACCCACCCATGCACAATATTTCACACACAGAAACAATAGCACTGCAATTACATTCCCACAGGTAACCCACCCAATGTCACCAGCGAAGAGGCGCCAGCAACATCCAGTCCCCCTACAGGAGAGGGCCACAGTGATGACAGCAGCTTTGCTCGCCTTGATCTCGATGACCAACCTGGCCCATCAGGAATCTCTGGACAGTCGGTTACCCAGGCACACTCTCACACCACCAAAGAGCCTCCTCCCTCAGCAAACACCACCACAGCACCCACCCAGTAGGCCCATACCTCTGTCCCCAGGACACGTCAATCAGCAGTGTGTCCACCACTACAGGTCAGTGGGCACAAGGTTCAGGGGACAGAGGCACAGAACAACAGGGAAGCTGGGAGGACTGCTGTGCGACAGGGGGAGGACAGGCCCAGGGAACCGACCCTCCAGGAGGCACTCACCGCGATCCTTGGAGCATTCCAACATTCCCAGGATACGCTGGGCCAGATACTGGCCAAGTTGCAGGAGAACATGCGGCTGCAGGAGGGACAGTACCTGGGGATCAGGGAAGACTTGAAGGACATCAACACCACCCTGGTCTCCAATGCAGGGGTGCTGGCAGACATAGCCAACACACTGAGGGAGGCAGTGGCACACCACCGGGGCCCCTGACACTAGCCAAACAGCAGAACAGCCCTCCACCATCGCTGCCGCTAGTGGATCGGAGGCCCCGCCACAGGAACAACAGGCCACCAGCATCACTGCCCCTGCAGAAGGAGAGCCACCCTACAAACGTTCCCTGCGATCCAGGCAGAAGAAAGAGGCTATTGCCAAGACCCCGCCAGGAAATAACACTCTCCTGATTGTCACCCTTGTGTCCCATTCTGTCACCCTGTCCATCTTGAACTGCCATTGCTCCCCTTCCTATGCCCCCTAGGACAATGCACCTGTGATACCCTGGACTTTCCTCCACCATCACCCCAGCCCATTGCACTTGCCCCTCCACTTCTTAGCACTTAAATAAACACCCTTTGAAAAAATAGAAGTATGGAGTATGTCAAATGATTTAAGTATGGATCAGATTAACAAGGTTTAAACATTGCAGTTCAACTGTACAGTAATGTTTTCATTGGAAAGACCTGCAGTTGGCTGCACTGAACACACTAGGAACAATAGTGGGGAACAAACATCTGCAAAAAGAGATGCCAAAGGGCACAGTGTGTGGGCATAGAAGTAGGAATACACAGCCTGCCAGTGACAATGTCACACATCAAACTGTCAATTATATGTGTTTCAACATTGTCGTACCTGTGTCTCATTGGAAGTATTGACAAATAATAGCACTTCTGTTTTCCTCATCCTCTGCCTCCTCATCTTCACTGTCCACAGGATCCACTATTGGCACACGGCCATCTCCAGCCTCCTCCTCCTGCAGAAAAGGCACCTGGTGATGCAAGGCAAGGTTGTGCAACATACAGCATGCCACTATGATCTGGCAGACGTTCTTGGGTGAGTAGCACAGGGACCCACCCGTTAGATGGAGGCAACTAAACCTCTCTACAATTCTTCTTGTTTGCCCATGTGCCTCATTGTAACGTTCCTCTGCCCCTGTCCTGGGATTCCTCACAGGGGTCAGTAGCCATGAGAGGTTGGGGTAACCAGAGTCACCTGCAAATATCAAGGGGCAACTGTTAGCCACACACTAACCCTTAGGGCCCACACCATACCCATACACCAAAATATGCTGGGTGGGAACCAGGGCTCACCTATTAGCCACACACTGCCTCTGGAGTTGGGCCAGCCCATTTGGGATGCTGCTATTCCAATGGATAAAGGCATCATGCACAGACCCAGGATATTTTGCATTAATGTGGCAGATGTACTGCTCTGCCAGGCACACCATCTGCACATTCATGGAGTGAAAGCTCTTTCAATTTCTGAAGACCTATTCATTTTGCCGGGGAGGGGGGACAAATGCAATATGTGTTCCATCAATAGCCCCAATAATGTTGGGGATTTGTCCCATTGCATAGAAATCAGCTATCACTGTGGCCAAATCCTCCACCTGGGGGAAAACGATGTAGCTGCACATGTGTTTAATCAGGGCAGACAACACTCTGGTCAGCATTATTGAGAACATTGGCTGAGACACTCCTGCTGCCAAGCCCACTGTCACTTGGAAGGAGCCAGTTGCCAGGAAATGGAGCACTAATTGCACTTGCACAAGAGGAGGATCCTAGTGGGGTGATAGATAGCAGAGTTTAGGTCAGGCTCCAATTGGGCACACAGCTCTGTGATTGTGGCACTGTCAAGTCTATAGGTGAGGATAATGTGCCTGTCCTCCATTGTTGCCAAGTCCACCAGGGGTCTGTACACAGGGGGATGTCTCCATCTCCTATTCATCCGCAGCAGTTGCAATCTATGGGGCAAAAGAGTAAGCAGCTGGTCATTATCTCTACATTCCAACCACTACAGTTCAATGCATGTTGTGATTGTAACAGTATTTTGTTGGAGATGTCCAAATGGCGCATTTGTGTACTATGACGCAGTTTGGATCCATGGCCAGCACCCCTCCTGAAATGGCGCCTGCCTGTCCTGCTGACGTTGTGCGCCATTGCGGGAGGCTGTCGAGAACCGCCGTGCAACTCCTCATTGGTTAACATTGGGCCCTATGGGGTACAGTGGCCAATGGTAATGTACGCCGGCGCTGACAGTACGCACCGCCACGGATGTGACCGCCATTTTCCATCTGATCACTCACTTGCTACCTGACCTTCAACAGGAGAGGACCTATACTGCATGTGCTGCTGTGACCTGTGTCTGGAAACAACCATGGCTCGTGTGACTGGGGAAAGGGCCCCTACCTTCACCTCGGCGGAGTTGGAGCAACTGGTGGAAGGTGTCCTACCCCAGTATCGACTGCTGTATGGGCTTCCAGACCAACAGGTGAGTACACTGTGAGTACGATGCATGGGGGGTGAATGCATGGAGTGCTGTGTGTGAAGGCCTTGTGTGGGGGGTTTGGTGGACGGGCCCTGGGCAGCGTGCAACATGTATAATGGGGATGGGAAGGGGCATGGTGGGCCATGAGTGTAACAGGCAGGAGGGTCGGACTAATACCTTTCCCTGTGTCTATTTCCCTGCAGGTCAACGCCCATCAAAAGAAGGGTATATGGCATGCCATCGTCAAGGACGTGCGGACCCTGGGGGTCTACGGCAGGTGTAGCACCCACTGTTGGAAATGGTGGGAGGACCTGAGATGCTGGGCACAGAAGACGGCGGAAGCCCAGCTGGGGATGGCATCCAAATGAAGAAGGGGTGCCCGTCGAACCCTGACCCCCCAATGGCCCACATACTGGCAGTGGCTTATCCAGAGCTAGATGGGCGCTTGGGGGCATCACAGCAGCCACAAGGGGGTGAATACAGTGCCCTTCAGTACAACTTATCAACTTATACAAGCACAGGGCATGTTGCCCGCTCCAGAGCATGTGGGCAAGTCACCCATCTGAGAGACTGTGGCCTTGCACTCCCCAGGACCAAGCACAGGGCATGTTGCCTCCTCCAGGACCAGTGGCGTTGTACCATCGTCCGGCTGAGGTGCCCCCCTGTTCCCTGCCCCCCAGACGTGCCTGGCTATTTTTTACCAGATGCCCTTGCAGTGTTCTCTCCATGTTGTTGCAGGAGTAATGTGGGGCCTTGGACTATGTGATGTGGCCCTGTGGCCCACGAACATTGAGGACTGGGCAGTGTCCCTACATTTGTAAATATGTATATAATTTTTTATTTGGATGCACGTATTTATACTTTTTTATCTTATTACACTCACTTTAATCAATTCATTTTGTCCATAAAGCATTCCTGAGGGGTGCGGGTGAATAAGTAATGTTAGTGCATCTGCTTGTGTGTATGGTGTTGGTATGGTGTTCTCCCAAAGTACACAAATGCAAGCACTCAGACACCCAACAGCCATCCACCTCATAACAGCATCCAGCCCATGCACCTGCACCCAAACAAAGCAGACTGACACCTCCTACAACCCACTTCCTCCACTCCCAAACCATCTCCCTCTTCCCACCCCAATGTCCCTAAGAAGCTTTTCCTTAAGAACATTGACCTCTTCCCTACCCCTCCAACCTCCCTCAAATCAGGCCAGGGTGGTCAAAATCCAGGCAAGCACCTCAGCCACCCAGTCCACGGGCACAGTAGTGTCCCCAACTACTCCAGGTGGGAAAGGATCCCGACCACCAGCCAGCCATACCGACAGGGTGCCAGCCCCAGTGCGTCAAGGAAGGGCAAGGAGGCAGCCCCAGCTGCAGGACAGAAGGGCAAGGAGGCAGCCCCAGCTGAAGGAAAGAAGGGCAAGGAGGCAGCCACAGCTGCAGGAAGGAGGCTGCAACAGCTGTCAGTAGAGACAAGGGGCCTGGTGCTGGGACTCAGTCGGAGCCCCCACCACCAACCATGGTGGTGCAGCCGTCCAAGGCTGCATGGGATGGGCTGGAGCCTCCCCCACCACTGCCAGCACTGCCACCAGCACCACTGCCAGCACAGCCACTAGCAGCAGCAGCCCCAGTGGGCAGCCGTCCGATGCTGCAGAGAATGGGCTGGAGCCTCTCACCACCACTGCTAGCACCGCCACCAGCACCACTGCCAGCAGCCCCAGTGGGCAGCCATTCGAGGCTGCAGGGGATGGGCTGGAGCTACCCCCACCACTGCCAACTCCACCATTAGCAGCACCACTACCACCACTGAGCAGCCGTCACCGCCGGCGGACAGTGTGTAGTCCTGCATCCATGGGCTGTTGTGCGGCCTGGCCCCTGCAAATCCTGTGGGTCTGACACCAGGGTGAGAAACTGTGACCTTGCACTCCCCAAGATCTGCATCACTGGGCACAATGCCCCCTCCAGAACCAGTGGAGAAGCCATCCACTCACCCCAACCTCCCTAGGATGAAGATCACTGGGCAAGATGCCCCCTCCAGAACCAGTCGAGAAGCCATCCACTCAACCCATCCTCCCCAGGATGAAGATCACTGGGCACGATGCCCCCTCCAGAACCAGTGGAGAATGTGGGCAAGTCACCCATCTGAGAGACTGTGGCCTTGCACTCCCCAGGACCAAGCACAGGGCATGTTACCCCCTCCAGGAGCAGTGGCGTTGTACCATCTTCCGGCTGAGGTGCCCCACTGTTCCCCGTCCCCCTGACGTGCCTGGCTATTTTTGACCTGATGCCCTTGCAGTGTTCTCTCCATGTTGTTGCAGGAGTAAGGTGGGGCCTTGGACTATGTGATGTAGCCCTGTGGCCCACAGACTTTGAGGACTGGGCAGTGTCCCTACATTTGTAAATATGTATATAAATTTTGATTTGGATGCAGGTATTTATAATATTTTATCTTATTACACTCACTTTAATTAATTCCTTTTGTCCTTGCATTATTCCTGAGGGGGTACGGGGTGAATAAGTAATGTTAGTGCATCTGCTTGTGTGTATGGTGTTGGGGTGGGGGTGTTGCGTGTGTGTGTCACTCTCTTTTTCCTCCCCCCCTCCCCTATGTGCTAGACAGCAGTATTCACGTGGTCGTCTTCGCCGGCGTTGGTGTTCGTAGTGGAGCAGAAGGTAGAAGAGCATTGGGAACACAAGCAACTCGGGCTCCATGGCAGTGTGGTTCTTCCCTGAGTCTCCACAGGTGAGTCGTTTGACTTCTGAGATCTGTTTCCCCCAGGCTTTTGATGTCGTTGGTACCGCCCCAGAAATGGTGGCAGATTGGTGTCTCAGAATACGGTGGGCGGAGCATTGTCTTCTGCCTGGCTGTAGGCAGTTACCACGTGATGCCTGTTGATTTCGCACTGGCAGTCGGTGTGTTAAAGTGGCTGTCTGTCTGAGCGGTTTCCGCCGTGGTCATAATTTCATATTTATTACCGCCGGCTTTATCACCGACTGCCAGGGTCGTAATGAGGGCCAAAGAGTCTTCCACTGATGACACTGGGGTTCAGGGGTTGCACAATGATCCTTCTCCTACACCAGGTATTTTGGAGGCTGGAGGTCTATGGCTATTTCTGCCTTGCATGAAAACTCTCAAGCCTAACAGTCTTGTCACCCTCAAGTTTCTTTCAGGGAAAGTAGTAAAGCCAAGCCTATCAGATACCATATTTTAAATGCAGTTTGTGAAGTATTTGTTTGAATTCGCTAAAACTTCAACTTAATTGCATTCATTTAACTGTAGGTCATTTGTTATGATCCCAACCATTAAAAGAAAGAATTGGGTGTCAGTTAGAGAATAAGGGGGTCATTTCAACTTTCCAAAAGATCGCCCGCCGGCCCAGCGGGAAAGCCCCTGCAAAGAGGAGGAGCCGGAGGATTTACAGGGGTGCAACGGGTGCAGTGGCACCCGTCGCGATTTTCACTGTCTGCTAAGCAGACAGTGAAAATCTTTGTGGGGCCCTGTTAGGGGGCCCCTGCACTGCCCATGCCAGTGGCATGGGCAGTGCAGAGGCCCCCAGGGGCCCCACGACACCCGTTCCCGGGAACAGGCTGGCGGGAAGGGGGTCAGAATCCCCATGGCGGGGAGGATTCCCTGGGCCAGGGTAAAACCGGCGGGAAACCGCTGGTTTCCCTTTTCTGACCGCGGCTTTACCGCCGCGGTCAGAATGGCCCGGGAAGCACCGCCAGCCTGTTGGCGGTGCTTCCTCTGCCCTCCACCCTGGCAGTTTGAAACCGCCAGGGTCGGAATGAGGGCCTAAGACATTTTCTCATTGTTCTACGGTGCAATAATAATCAAGTGTTAGGAGGGTAACGCTTTGAAGGGAAAAAAAGTGCACGTGAATTGAGTAACCCGTAGAGGCTGTGAATGAGCACATTGGAGAAATAAACTGAGATGCAGAGGGTACAGTGAACATTAATGCGGCCCTTGACAGTATGTTTGATTATCAGCTCATATTTGCACAAGGCTCCTGTATCTCTGTGCACTGAGCAATATATTTAATCCGTTTAGCTTAGAAAGCCTTTCAAGCGTTACATGCACATTTAGGGCCTCATTCCTACCCTGGCGGTCTTAGACCGCCAGGGTAGATGACGGAGGAAGCACCGCCAACAGGCTGGCGGTGCTTCCGGGGGCATTCTGACCGCGGCGGTAAAGCCGCGGTCAGAAAAGGGAAGCTGGCGGTTTCCCGCCGGCTTCCCGCTGCCCCAGGGAATCCTCCACGGTGCCGCGGCATGGGGATTCCGACCCCCTTCCCGCCAGCCTGGTTCTTGCGGTTTTCACCGCCAGAACCTGGCTGGCGGGAACAGGTGTCCTGGGGCCCCTGGGGGCCCCTGCAGTGCCCATGCCACTGGCATGGGCACTGCAGGGGCCCCCTAACAGGGCCCCACATTGATTTTCAGTGTCTGCGTGGCAGACACTGAAAATCGCGACGGGTGCAACTGCACCCGTCGCACACCAGCAACTCCGCCGGCTCCATTCGGAGCCGGCTTCCTCGATGCTGGTGCTTTCCCGCTGGGCGGGCGGCCTTTTGGCGGTCGCCCGCCCGCCCAGCGGGAAAGTCAGAATCACCGCGGCGGTCATTTGACCGCGCTGCGGTGTTCTGGCGGGGTAACTTTGGCGGACGGCCTCCGTCGCCCGCCGAAGTTAGAATGACCCCCTTAATCTCCTGAACAAAAACGACAAGCATGTGACATTAAATAGATAAAAAGACACAAAACCAGGAAAAGGGTTAGTGATATAGCAAGTGCTGGGAATTACTTGCAAGTTGTAGAACAAAGAAATGGTAGTCACCCACTATAAGAGATTTAAAAAGTCTTTACCATTTACAAGCCTTGGTGTTGGCTGTCAGCCTTCTGGGAATTCTTGTTTTGTTTTTGTCTTGCTTTTTTCAAATCTTTATTGTTTGGGAATATATCGGACCCTCATCTGTCTAAAACAATCAATTGCTACAGGCAAAAAGGTTATTTTGGTCTAAAAAACAAAACACACATTACTGTAGTGCTCCGTGAAGGGAACTACTTTGTGTCTGAATTAAAATGTGGATTGCCAAAGCTCATAGTGAAGTCAACCAGTGTCCAAAATGGGCTGATGCATTTCTCTTTATTGGATGCTGAAGTGGGTGACAGAAAAATGTGAATGCCACCATCCACAGGGTAATGATGAAGTCTAGCTGAAACCCTCAAATGCTATGTTATACACATAGGGCCTCATTTATGAAGAAGTGGCGCAGTGCAGCGCTGCACCAGAATTGGCAGCGCCACGATGCATCACTTAACAAATGCAGGGATGAGCCTGTATACACAAATACGGTGCACCCCTGTGTTTCCCCTAGTGCTGGTGCTAAATTTAGCTTCCTAGCGCCAACACAGATACCCTTTCACCATAGTGCAAGGGTGCCTTATTTGCAGGGAATGATTGTTTATGTGCAGGAAGGTGTCTCTTACTGCACATAAACTATCAATAATGGCGATTTGATAGTTCTATGTGTACTGCATTCTGCAGCACACATAGACCTAGCAATTCGTAATTATTTAATGATGGTTTGTGTGCATGAAGGAACACCTTCCCACACATAAACAATCAATCATGGTATTTTGCTCTTTCTATTTGTGCTGCAGAACGCAGCACTCATTGAAAAAGCAAAAATGAAGAGAAATAAAACTATTTCTTCTTGTTGAGCCATGCTAACACCCCTCATGGAATACAGGGAGTGCAGAATTATTAGGCAAATGAGTATTTTGACCACATCATCCTCTTCATGCATGTTGTCTTACTCCAAGCTGTATAGGCTCGAAAGCCTACTACCAATTAAGCATATTAGGTGATGTGCATCTCTGTAATGAGAAGGGGTGTGGTCTAATGACATCAACACCCTATATCAGGTGTGCATAATTATTAGGCAACTTCCTTTCCTTTGGCAAAATGGGTCAAAAGAAGGACTTGACAGGCTCAGAAAAGTCAAAAATAGTGAGACATCTTGCAGAGGGATGCAGCACTCTTAAAATTGCAAAGCTTCTGAAGCGTGATCATCGAACAATCAAGCGTTTCATTCAAAATAGTCAACAGGGTCGCAAGAAGCGTGTGGAAAAACCAAGGCGCAAAATAACTGCCCATGAACTGAGAAAAGTCAAGCGTGCAGCTGCCACGATGCCACTTGCCACCAGTTTGGCCATATTTCAGAGCTGCAACATCACTGGAGTGCCCAAAAGCACAAGGTGTGCAATACTCAGAGACATGGCCAAGGTAAGAAAGGCTGAAAGACGACCACCACTGAACAAGACACACAAGCTGAAACGTCAAGACTGGGCCAAGAAATATCTCAAGACTGATTTTTCTAAGGTTTTATGGACTGATGAAATGAGAGTGAGTCTTGATGGGCCAGATGGATGGTCCCGTGGCTGGATTGGTAAAGGGCAGAGAGCTCCAGTCCGACTCAGACGCCAGCAAGATGGAGGTGGAGTACTGGTTTGGGCTGGTATCATCAAAGATGAGCTTGTGGGGCCTTTTCGGGTTGAGGATGGAGTCAAGCTCAACTCCCAGTCCTACTGCCAGTTCCTTGAAGACACCTTCTTCAAGCAGTGGTACAGGAAGAAGTCTGCATCCTTCAAGAAAAACATGATTTTCATGCAGGACAATGCTCCATCACACGCGTCCAAGTACTCCACAGCGTGGCTGGCAAGAAAGGGTATAAAAGAAGGAAATCAAATGACATGGCCTCCTTGTTCACCTGATCTGAACCCCATTGAGAACCTGTGGTCCATCATCAAATGTGAGATTTACAAGGAGGGAAAACAGTACACCTCTCTGAACAGTGTCTGGGAGGCTGTGGTTGCTGCTGCACGCAATGTTGATGGTGAACAGATCAAAACACTGACAGAATCCATGGATGGTAGGCTTGTGAGTGTCCTTGCAAAGAAAGGTGGCTATATTGGTCACTGATTTGTTTTTGTTTTGTTTTTGAATGTCAGAAATGTATATTTGTGAATGTTGAGATGTTATATTGGTTTCACTGGTAATAATAAATAATTGAAATGGGTATATATTTGTTTTTTGTTAAGTTGCCTAATAATTATGCACAGTAATAGTCACCTGCACACACAGATATCCCCCTAACATAGCTAAAACTAAAAACAAACTAAAAACTACTTCCAAAAATATTCAGCTTTGATATTAATGAGTTTTTTGGGTTCATTGAGAACATGGTTGTTGTTCAATAATAAAATTAATCCTCAAAAATACAACTTGCCTAATAATTCTGCACTCCATGTAGTGTTAGCTTTTGGCCCTGCCTCAGGTTTACAATTCCTCATAAATCTGGGGCAGCATCAAAGTGCAATGGGTGTTGCAGTGAAACACCCACAGCAACACTCATGACATGCCCCTTCCATGCTAAGGATTGTTGCTAAAAGTGGAGCGAGGAGCGAGGGCTTCGTAAATGAGCCAATTATTTTAGTCATTGGGAAGGGAAAATGTTGTACAATTCCATAAGAGTGCAGTTCTGTTAGTTGCTAAAAAGGTGCCCTGCACAAATCAAATGCAAAATCATTGATAGTTTTTAGTGAAGATGAAGTTCCACAAGTTGTTGCTAGGTTTTTGTCCCTCTAAAAGTCAAAAACTGAAGCTTTGAAATTTTATTTGAAGCTACAGTTCCCCCATTTATTCATTTGCAATTTTGACCAGCTGTGCTTGTTTTTTTTAAAGAAACTTAAGGATAACTTAAAACTGAGCAGTTTCAAATGGACACAATCTGGTATGCTGTGAAATAGCAGCAGTCAGAAAAGAAAATAATTCCAGAAGGAATTTACAGGAGCAATTGCAGGAAATGGGATCTAATAAAGATGGAATGTGCCCTGTATTCACATTAGAAGTGCCTTGCTATCACATCAGACTCCAAACACAAAGGCAACGTAGAAGTAATTATAAAGTAAAAACAAAAACACTGGAACAAGCTTGTGTAAGGATGCGCTTCTTGTGGAAGAGCAACATTCAGTCACTCAAAGTGAAACTGACCAGTGGCTGTAAGAAATTGGATGACTGATTGACAGGTTGGCAACTATGGGCCAGATGTAGGTAGCAAAAAATTTGCTAGTCGGAAATTGCGAGTCGTTGCAACTTGCAATTTCCGACTCGCAAACAGGTATCCAACAAGAAAAAGCGACATCATCTTGTGAATCGCAAATGAAGTCGCACCGCAGATTGCGAGTCCGCTGTTTGCGAGGTCGCTTTTTGCGATCTCTCTAAAAACGAACACGCAAATTGCGAGTGGGTGTTGCAAATTGCGACTGTGCCGCAAATTGCATGCAGGTGCAGCAGAACAGTCTGGAAAACACTTCCTGGCTCTTGCTGATGACATCACAGGCTGGAAGTTTACAAATACACCTGGGAGGAGGGAGGACCACACCCATTTCCAACTGCTGAACAACCACCAAGAGGAACAGAAGCAAGAATGGAGGACTCTGGCAGGAAGAGGAAACTTAAATTTTCAGAGTAGGAACAGGAGGTGCTGACAGAGGAATGCTGCCAGCACCATGACCAGTTATTTGGAAGGGCTGCACTCAGTGTGCCAGAGTCTGGCAAAAGGAGGATTTGGACTGACATCCAGGAGAAGGTAAATGCAATCGTGGTGAGCCACAGGAGCATTGAAGAGCTGAAAAAGAGATGGTACGACCTGCACTCCAGGACCAAGTAGAGGGTGGCAGAGCGTCTCCGGGAGATGAGGGGCACAGGAGGAGGCCCATCTACCGTCCCACCACCCACACCCATGGAGGAACATGTGCAACAGACCCTGGAGCCAGAGGCAGTGGCTGGAATAGGAGAGCTGGACACGTCAGCGCCAGGACAATCAACAAGTGAGTACCATGAAACATGTATGTACACCCATATCTGCCATACCCCCTCCCACCCAGTACACAGCAGCATGCACAACCAAATGAGCTCCATTTCAGAGTAGCAACCACCAGAATGGTGCATTATGGGCAATGTAGTCCAGTAGGCAGCTGATAGGCAACAGTTTATTAGGAAGCATACAACAGAGGTGAGATACTGACAGTGTGTTCCCTATGTCCCACAGGTCTCCCACAAGACATCCCCACCAGCCAGTCCGTCCAGGGTGGAGAGGTCAGCCAACAGGCAGCACAAGACCCAGGAGCAGCCACCACAGGGCCCAGCACCACCCGACCACAGTCCCCTCCAGATGCACCATTGGACATTGTGGAGATTGACCCAGCACCCGGTCCCAGCCACAGTGCCAGCCAACAGGATCCTGATGCTCCACCGCGTCGCAGACGACGTGTCCATGTCCCTGCAGTGTCCCAGGGAGATGTAGGGGACTCCTCCATGTCCGCCGCCGAGGCAGCTCTCATCAGAGGTCAGCGCCTGCAAACAAGGCAGATGAGAGCCATATCAGGGGCCATGCAGCGTATGGAGAGAAATTTCACAACAGGGCTGGCACAGGTGCACACAGACTTCCTAAGCCTGAACAGTCATGTCGGTGACCTTGCACTCTCCATCAGGCAACTAGTGACTGAACTTGTTTCAGAGAGAGAGAGTGCAAGGTGCCGTGAACGCCAACTCATACACCGTTTGGACCGCATGGCTGCCTCAATCGTCCTCCTGGCTGTCAATACAACAGGGCTGTCACGCCGGACAGTCAGTTTGCAAGTAGACTTGGGCCACTTTGCAGGGGATGTGGCTCGTGGACTGGGACGGATAAGCCACGCTGTGGACATGATGGAGGCAAGACAGGTGGCTAGGGGCACGGCAGACACACCTCAAGATAGTGAGGAGGGCTCCACTGTCAGTAGTGCATCTGCCACGGACACCAGGGTATTGAGGAGTGGCAGTGCAAGTCAGGGATCTGCTGACACTCCAGGCACTAGCCATGCTGGGCGTCCCAGGCGTAGGAGTTGAGCTACGCACTTATGGACAATTGCGGCACATGAGGTGAATCTGTCCTCATTGCAGGTGGACATTTACAGCCCCTGACCAACAGTTCAGTTCTTTAGTTATTTGGTTCAATTAATAAAAGTTCTTGTTTGTTCCACTTCACACCTGGGCTCTTTGTGTGTGATATTCGTGTGTGTGGTGACAGGCAGCACATACCTTCCAAAGTATTGGTTTGCAATGTGGTCCCGTCTCTGTCTGCCTTGATTTGCAATGCTTCTATCCCCATGATGGTGATGTGGTAGCTCCTGCTCGTCATCCTCCGAATCTGGGTCTTCTGGGGTGAGATGTAGCCCACGTCTGATGGCAATGTTGTGCAGTATAGCGCATGCGCCAACGATCTTGAATGCTGTTATTGGGGCATACTGGAGCGCACCTCCACTTCTGTGGAGGCATCTGAATCTTGCCTTCAACAGTCCAAAGGTCCTCTCTATAACATATCGGGTCCTCCTATGTGCACTGTTGTATCGCCTCTCAGTCTCATTGCTGGGTGTTAAGTACGGGGTAAGTATCCATGGTCGTAGCACATATGCACTGTCACCTGTTTGGCAAAAATGAACAATGTTAGCAGGGCATGGATGGTTTCCACATTGACCTGTGTGTATGTCTTCAAGGTGTATTCAGCTATACCTAGGAGATATCCTTCTCCAAACTCCCCACGTTCTAGGCGTTGGTGTATCCCAATATGACTGAACATGTAAGAGTCATGTGTACTCCCTGGAAATTTGGCTACCATGTCATTGATTACATAATGGGTGTCACATACCACCTGGATGTTCAGTGAGTGGGTAAACCTCCGGTTGCGGAACAGATATTCCAGATTTGCAGGAGGGCATATTTGTATATGTGTCCCGTCTACACACCCTATTACATGCGGGAAGTTGGCAATCCTGTAGAATTCCAACTTGGTGCTGTTGATTTCTGCCTCATTCCTGGGTATGTATATGTATCTGGACATGTGTGTGAGTATGGCATCTAAGAAACATCTGAAAAACCATGAGAGTGCACTTTGGGATACCCCATCTGCCACAGCAATCACCCCCTGATAGCTACCCGAGGCCAAGAGGTGCAGTGAGCATAGCACTTGCACATGTGTGGGGATGGCGCTGCCGCGCAGTCTGGCATTGAAGCTGCAGATTGAGTAGATCTATTATTTCTAATATTGCTGCACTGCTGAGTCTGTATTTATCATAAATCTCCTTCTCTGTTTGTTGGAAAAGTGTCTGCCTGGTTCTGTATATCCTCTCCTGTCTCTGGCTCCTCCTCCTCCTCTGCTGTGTGGTGTGGACTCTCCTCCTTGCTATCACATATATCTCTGCCATCTTGAGTCACCAGATGCCTTCTGGGTCTCCTTTTATACTTTGGTTCTGGTTACCACCTGCTCTGCGTTAGTGGTAAATTGGATGTGCAAAATGGGCTTTTTGCGACTAGTCACAATTTGCAAGTGGCTTTTTCATATGGTTTGCGACTCGCAAATTGCGACTTCCTATTTGCGGGTCGCACAATGGGGTTGCAAATTTTGCGAGTCCGTAATGGCTCGCGTCGCTATTTGCGATTCGGAAATGGGGTTTTTGCATCCCATTTCCAATTTTGCGGGGTCGCAAATAGCGATTCGGGCCATTTGCGACTCACAAAATTTTGCTACATCTGGCCCTATAATCCTTGTCAGAGTGAAGTCAGAAGCAAACCTCAAAGTAACCTCCACTTAATCCTCTGGTGGCTTGGCACAAAAGCTGTCAGGTTTAACTAAGAGGTAATTTGTAAAGTATTTATGCAGCACTTTAAACATTAATAAAGTGAAAATGTAACACAAGAATAATTCCACATCAATTTAGAAAAATGGGGTACAATCTAATTAATAATTTGAGACCAAAAGAACAAAAATGAAATTAGTAGAACTGGATGCAATTTTAAAGATTTGTTCTAAAAAGTACAAAGCGCCATCTGTGAAATATCTGGTCACACACTAGACTCGCTGGAGTGCAGGCCAGCTACAGGGCCCGGGTTGAGCCTGTCTCGAGGATGCTGTCATCAAGGGACTTGCAAAGTGAAGGCCTGCTTCAAGGTTGTGTCGTTCTGCGGCAGTTCCTGGAAGGCTGCGTGTGATGATGTGAAGTCCTATGCAGGAACAAACCATGAAGAGGTTGTGATACAGAGTTTGGTGAGGCAATGCCACAGGCAGCATCTTGGATGTGGAGTTTCTGGCCGGTGATGCATCCTGTTGTGAATCTGATGCATTGGTGATGCTGGGATCCCAGTTGGGGCTGGCAAATAAATTTCAGCCCCTCATCCAAGGGTCCAGGACTGGGGTGGCACCACTTGGGATGGTAGGACTCAAAGTCTGCAGAGTCCAGGTGCTGGGTAGGAGATGGAGGAACCTGAGGAATCTGTTCTGTTCCAGAGGCTTATGATCAGGAGGCCAGTTGACTAGCCCTTGGAGTCACTCTGGTGATCCTGGATTCAAGATGCCATTCCAGCCTTTCACTTAGGCAGGAAGGCAGCAGGGCAGCACAGTAGGGCAGCAGAGTGACAATCCTTCTGAATCTTCAACAGGTTCAGAAGTGTACTGAAGAGTTGGGGTCTGAGGTCCATTATTTGTACCCGGTGCCCAATTTGTAGTAGGAAAAGCTTCTAGAGGTTTACACCCTGAGAGGTGTTTGGAATTTCCTGCCTCCCTGTTCTGGTCCCAGATTGTCTGGGGTCACTATAGACTAGTGTCAACCCCTTTGTGAAAGTGCCCAGGGAGGGCCTTTGTGATGTGCAAGTGTGGTACGTGACAGCTCTTCCCACTTCTTAACTCAGAGTTTCCCATCCTGCCATTACTAAGCTACTCTTTGTCTCACTGTCTGGGAACAATACACAAAAACCAACTACGCCTTATCATGTGACCGAGGATACAGGCAGCAGACACGAAATGGTTGGGAAAAGAAAATACTCATTTTCTAAAAGTGGCATTTTAAGAAGCCTGACTGAAAAGCCAACTTTACAGTTAAAGAGAACTTTTAATTACAGGTCTTTAGACACCAAACTCAATGTGTCCACCTGCTCCCAATCGAATGTTATCACTCATTAAAACTAATAAAGTAACCCAATGTTATCCTATGGGAGAGATGGGCCTTGCAGTATCGAAAAACATATTTGGGAGTTTTTCACTACCAGGACATATAAAACTTAATTGTAAATGTCCAAGTTTTTAAATACAGTGCACCTTGCCCTCTGGGCTGTTAAGGGCCAACTGTAAGGGTTACTTATATGTTTTAAAAAGGAAGGTTTGGGCCTTGCAAAAGGTTAATTTTGCCAGGTCGAAACGGCATTTTAACACTGCACTCACAGGCTGCAATGGCAGCCCTGAGACATGTTTGCATGGCTATCTGAGTGGGTGGCACAATTAGTGCTGTAGACCCACTAGTCACATTTAATTTACAGGCACTAGTTTACATGTCAAACCACTTTACTAAGGTCTTACAAGTAAATGAAATGTGCCAATTGGGTGTAAGACAACTTTACCATGTTTAGAGGAGAGAGCACAACACTTCAGCACTGGTTAGCAGTGGTAAAGTGCACAGAGTCCTAAGGCCAACACAAAGGAGATCAACAAAAATAGGAGGGGTGAAGGCAAAATGTTTGGGAGAAGACCACCCTGAGGCTGACAAGTCTAACAGTGACTAAATTAAACAGGCCCACTTCCCCATTCTACATGCTGTAGTGGGTGGTAGCAAACTGTGAGTGACACAACACCCGACCAATGATGAAGAGAGGTGGCTAAAAGCCTCTATATATTACTATACTATACATATATTAGTAAAATCAAAAGGTCTTGGCTAACGCCAGACCTAACAATATCTGAAATAAAAAGACTGAGTTAACAATAATATAACATGATAAGTTTTTTCGGACTTCTCCTTCTCCTCCTGTCTTGATCTATCCTTTCCACTTCCCTTCCCTGAAATGCCCCTGGACCATATCAATCAAGCTTTTGCTTTTGCACTTATGCATTGCATAGGTACAAAAAAGTGGAATTTGTGGTCAGAATTCACAAATACAAAATCACAGAATCACAATTAGTGGACGTTTTCAATTGTATATACACCTTACTACTATGAAAAAGTTACAAAGTTTGGAGGATCATGGGTGTTCTAAGAGGAAAGACAGGCAGTTGACTATTGAAAAAGTAATGGATACTCTTAATTTAGTTACTTGATAGTTATTCACCAATACATTTTTACACCCTATTTACACATTTAAATGTACTCATAAGAAGGCTTTAGTAAGTGAAAAAGATCCTCAAATCCTCAGATATTCTGCCTGTTTAGGGAGTTACTAATGAATTGAAAAAAATATAGACAGATATAAAAAAAAAAGAAATCTACATAGCCATATTTACAACTCGCTTGTCAGTTGTCCATCAGCAGTCAGTCCACAAGAATAAGTATAGTGCAATAGAAGTATGCATGAAAATGTCCAGTTTGCACAAATGTCTATGTTTTTCTAGGATATTTTTGTAAATCCACACAAAACCTTGACATGTTCGAAATGAATTAAAACATTTCCAACTTTTTATCTAAGATTTTTGTGAAGAAGCCCTTTTGTATCCTGAGTGCTTGCCTAATTGTGACTCAATTTCATCTCAAGATTAGACCATGGGCCTGATTTAGATCTCAGCAGAGGGGAATACTTCTTCCGCTGTATTATGATCCCATGATGTGCTATGGGGATCGTAATATGTTGGACAGAATGCCCCTCATGTTTGTGTCGTAGTATTCCCTTGGCCGAGATCTACAAAATGGCCCTATATCTTCTCATCACTTGTATCTATGTCACTTCTTCAATATACATTATGTAAATTTTTTCCATCATTTAAGTATAATAGAAAAGTTAGCTATTGGTCCAGAGAAGCTTACTTCAAGAAATATGCATCAGGACATCTTCCACAGATGCCCTTTTTTCCTAGAAGACCTTCCCTCAAGACTTACTTGTGAAAACCGTGAGGAATACAAATGTATTCTTGAACCCCTGAGTGCTTTTTTTGTTCTTTGGTTTTGCCTGACACTGGATTCTGACACCTCCAGATATCTCCTGAACCTTCTTGTTGAGTGATGTCCATGTTCCTCAATGTTTTTGTTCCAATGTGTTATGATTAATTGCCAGCAGCATGTGTCCCTCTCTGTGCAAAAAAGACTTTGCTAAGCCAAAACTGTCAGTTTAAGATGAAAGACTCAATTATGGAAACCAGTCCTGTCTTACTGTGCATTTAGCGGCTTATGGTGGTTGAATGTGTGGAAGGCCACTGATAGATCTAACAGTGCAAGCAAGAGTCATACAAAATAATTTATGTCACAAAGGACCATTAGAGTGGCCGTTTTTGTGCTGAAACAAAATTAAGGGCCAGATGTAGGAAACAGTTTGCACGTCGCAAATAGCAAATTTCACTGTTTGCGACGTGCAAACTGCACTTTGCAATGCACAAAACCCCTTTTGCGATTCGGTAACCTGGTTAATGAATTGCAAAACGGGTTTGAGAGTCGCAATTAGGAAGGGGAGTCCACTTCCTAATTGCGAGTCGCAGTGTAATGCCAGATTGCTTTGTGACCACGAACGCGGTTGCAAAGCAATCGTAGTTTGCACCCATTTGAAATGGGTGGTAACCCATTCGCAAAAGGGAAGGGGTCCCCATGGGACCCCTTCCCCTTTGTGAATGGAACTGCAAAAAAAATTTCAGAGCAGGCAGTGGTCCTAAGGACCACTGCCTGCTCTGAAAAAATGAAACAAAAACGTTTCATTTTTTAGATTTGTAATGCATCTCGTTTTTCTTTAAGGAAAACGAGCTGCATTACCAGAAAAACTGCTTTATTTAAAAGCAGTCACAGACATGGTGGTCTGCTGTCTCCAGCAGGCCACCATCCCTGTGAGTGCCGCGAGTCTCAAGGGGGTCGCAAATTGCGACCCACATCATTAATAAAAATGAGGTGGGCCTTTGCAACCCCCTTGAGAGTCGCAGATGGTGTCAGGGACGCCATCCTACATTCCAATTTGTGACTCGCAAATTGCGAGTCGCTCTGATTCGCAATTTGCAAGTCACAAATTGGAATACACCTACATCTGGCCCTAAGTCCTCACTGGTTGTCTATGCGTAAGTGGTTGTTATTGATGTATATGATCAGTTCCAACCAGACTGGGCATTCAGTGCCTTTCACTTATCACATTAGGTTGCAGACTGGTCTCAAATTAGCTATTTAGGCTAAGGTTAAGGTTTGAATTTTTCAGCAAAGCAGTGATATTTCCAGTTTTTATACCACCGAGAAGAATGCCCTGAGTGAGTGATCCATTGATTACGGGACACAGGGCATTTTCAAAGAGGTAAGCGTTTGACCGGTTATGTATATACGGAAAAGATTTATTGATTATAGTTTGTGTAAGATACTTTATCAATTGGTGTAGTCTGGTTATGGTGATAGTAGTGAAGGACTTTCCTGCTGGTCGTCTTTTGGCAGCACTGACCATGTTAGGAGAAGTTTGGTCTCTGATGAAATGTATTTTGTCATCGAAAAACAAAGCATTTCTTGCATTTGGGCGATGCATAAAGCTGGTGAGTTGACAGGTGGAAAAGTCTTTGCATAAAAGCATTTGAAGAGGATGCCCATAGTCTTTCTAGAGGTGTACAGCTGCTCTGGAAAGTAAATCATTTTAGCTGCCAGCATAGCCTTTTTGTAGCCCTCTGACAACTGATTACGGTTTCGCACATCACATTTCATGCCCATATTTATAAATTTTTTGCGCCGCATTTGTTTCATTTTTTGACGCAAAAGTGGCGCAAACTTAAAAAATACAATTATGGCCCATATTTATACTTTTTGACGCAAGCCAGCGCTGTATTGTGGCAAAAAAATTACCGCCGGCTAACGACATTCTTACGTGCCAGGCGGGCGCCTTATTTAAGGATTGATGTTAGCGGCGCTGCGGGCTGGTCAGAGTAAAAAAATATGACTCAAACCAGGAAGCGCCGGTGTAGGAAAAATGGGGGTTGTGCGTCAAAAAATGGTGCAAGTCAGGTTTGAGTCATAAATGATAGCTTAAACCGGACTTGCGCCATTTTTTGACGCACAACCCCCACTGAAATGACTCCTGTCTTAGCAAAGACAGGAGTCATGCCCCGTTGCCCACTGGCCATGCTCAGGGGACTTCTGTCCACTGGGCATGGCTATTGGGCACAGTGGCATGTTGGGGGGCCCAAGTTAGGCCCCCCTATGCCACTTTAAAAAAAAAAAAATATATATACTTGCCCCAACTTACCTGCACCTACCTGGGATGGGTCCCCCCATCCATGGGTGTCCTCCAGGGGTGGGCGAGGGTGGCAAGGGGTGTCCCTTGGGGCAGGGGACCTGTGGACTGCTTCCATGGTCAGAGACCATGGAAGTGGGCCCACATGTCCCTTAACGCCTGCCCTCACCCTGGCGTTAAAAAACGGCACACATCAGGCTGTGCACCATTTTTTAAAGCCCGCCCCCTCCTGTGAGTCAAAATGACGCAGGAGTATAAATAAGGCCCACATGCCTTAAAGTCATTTTTGGGACGGGAACGCCTACCTTGCATATCATTAACGCAAGGCGATTTCCCGCATCCAGAAAATGACTGACATCGAGGGATTTTGACATTCGTGGGGTCGGGCGTCATTGTATAAATATGGGGCAAGGTTTACGCTGAATGTGCGTCAAAATTTTTGACGCACATTCCGCGCAAAGTATAAATATGCCCCTATATTTAGTAAGACGCAAACACGGCGCAAAAAAATGTATAAATACGGTCCTTAGTGTCTGCTATAAAGATGCCTGTCTTTTTTTTGGCCCTCAAAATGACATTGATTAAGAAGTTTCAAGGGTCAATTTCGCACTACTGGATTTCATCACCCTCCACTGGGCAGCCACGTCCTCCTGAGTATTATTTGCACTCACCAGCATGCTTTGTCTGATCGCTCAGTAAAATGTGTATTCCATTTCACTACGCTGGGCCTCATGTCAAGGCTACTTAACATGCCAATAAATTCAGGGGAGTCATGAATTCCCCCCACCCATCTCACCCCGCTTTAGCAGCTAAAGCTGGGGTGGAGCTCTTGATGGGCCTTCTCTGGCCGCTCAGCAGACAAAGGCTCATAAACAACGCTAAAGAGTGAGTGGTTGGTTGGGTGAGTGAGTGAGAGGACTGATGGATAAGTTTGTGTGTGAAAGGGTGGATGGAATAGTGGTTGGATGGGTGCATGAGTGAAAAGTTGGGTGTAAGGATGGATGAGTGAAAAAAATAAAAGGAGGAGTGAAAGGGAGGGTGGATGGATGGATAAAAGTGTGAATGGATGAATAAGTGAAAGAAGAGATGGATGAATGAAAGAGGATGGATGAAAGGGCAAATGGATGAATGACTGAAGGTGGATTGATGATGGAAGAGAATGGATGGATTAGTGAAAGGGTGGATGGATGGATCGGTGGAGTGAAAGGGTGGATAGATTGATGGAATTAAAGAGTGGATACATACATGAGCTAAAGAATGAACAAATAAGTAAGAGGATGTGTGTTGTGTTGGGACCTTGTGACCCCCCCCTTCCATCCCTCTGCCCCCAACTTTAGAAGCTACAGCAGGGTGGAGTTCTTGATGGGCTTCTTCTGTCCGCAACTTGGCAGACACAGTGAGTAAAAGATAGATGGATAGTGTGTGAGTGAAATAATATATGGATGGCTAGATGAATGCATTCATGACTTAAACGATGGATGCAAGGCTGAATGAGTGAAAATGGATAGATGAGTGAAAGGGTGGATGGATGGGTATGATGGTGGATAAATGGATGGATGGAAGGATGGATACATGAGTGAAAGAATGGATAGATGAGTGAATGTGTGGATGGATGATGAGAGAAAGGATGAATAGATGGATAAATGGATGGGTAAAAGGATGGATGGCTGAGTGAAAGGGAGTGGATGAGTTGATGGATGGGATGAGTGAAAGGGAGAATGGACAGATGGATAGAATAAAATGGTGGATGAGGTAAAAGGGAGGATGGATAAATGGATGGATGAGTAAAATGATGGATGAAAGAAAGGATGAGTGAGAGAAAAGATGGATGAATGAAAGTATGGATGAGTGAGTGAAAGGGAGAGTCAATGGATGGGTTGATGGCCGGATGAAAGGGTGGATGGCTGGATGAGTGAAAGGGAGGGTGGATGAATGAAAGGGGAAATGAATGGAGGGGAAAAAGAAAGTATGGATGAGTGAAAGGGAGGGTGGATGGATGACAGGATGAGTGAACGCATGAATGGATGAGTGAATGGATGGATGGATGAGTGAAAAGGTAAATGGGTGGATGGATGGATAAGCAGTTAGGTGGAAGGAAGAGTGCAAGGATGGATGATTGGATGAGCAAAAGGATGGATGGTGAACAAATGAAAAGGAGGATGGATGAATGGAGTGCAAGGTTGGCTAGAGAAGTGAAAGGATGGATGGAAAGATGGATGAGTGAAAGAGTGGATGGATAGATGAATGGATAGATAGATGGATATGTTTTGAGATGGATGCATAGGTTTGGATAAGTTTGGGCGGACAGGCTAAATGGTGAAAGACTGAATGATTGATGAGTGGATGACAGAATGTAAAGATAAAATGGTGGATATCAGCAAGTGGATGGAAGGATGAATGGGCAGACGCTTGGATGGAAGAGACAGGAGAGCTCTTCTGGGGAGGGTCGTTGTGACTTGCTTCGTTTTCTTGGTGCCATTAGAGCTTTGGTTTGAAGTGGGGTGTATGTTAATTTTCTGGCTACCCCCTTGCAATGATTGTCCTGTTTGTGTCAATATCGAGGGCCCTTGCTTTCATTAATCCAAGAGTCACACAGCCATAAACAAAGTCACACAGAAATACACATTAATTACATTTCAGTGTAGTTACCCTCTTCAGTGCATTTACACTGCCAACAATATTCTACTAGTTATTACCATTCTGCCTCAGTTCAGTTTTGATTATGGAGATATTTGCTTTTCACCAACTCTGTGGCCCAAAGTTGCAATTTTCTAGTAATTAAAAAAGGTTGTTAGTGTTTTTCCTCCTACTGCCTCCAGCCTACCTGGTCTCCCATTGAGTATCTCATCGGTCCTAATATCCTTAAATATCTTTATTTGAGTATCTCATTTGTCCTAATATCTTTAACTACCTTTGTTTTCTCTAATTCCACCTTGACACCTTTTCTTATAGGTGAACGTATGGATATCCACTTACCATTTTCTCATTAAAATCTGGAATTCTTCACAAAAGTTATACTTCTTTCAACATGTACATTTGAACCTATGTTCCGACAAATACAATTCTTGATATAGTTTTCTAATTCTACCCATCCTTGCAACTCCTCGTGCAAGTAAAAGTCTACGAGAGTGTTATTTACTTTCCCCTACTAATTTCCATTCCCTCTGTTCACTAGCTTTTCTTTCTACTGCTAGGACACTGTGTGCTTTATAAATGCTATTGTGCTGCCTTTGTCACAACTGTAACTCCTTTTCTGTTCCATTAAATACTTTGATAAAGGTTTGATGAGCTGATGATAGGCTTGTAACTACTGTAAGAGAAAGTATTTAGTCAGAGTCCATCTGCAATTTAAAAAGAGAAAAAAATTAAACATTCCATGCTTGTATTTTCAATTTAGTGATAATGATACATTTGTGTATTTTGTGTCCACCCAACATGAACGCTGCTTTATTTGAATAATCATAAAAATGTCCTCGAGCTGTCGTGAAAAACAAGGAAAAATAGAAAAAAGAAAAAAAGAATGTTTGTGTTTACACTTAACCAGACCATGATTTACTGGTGCTGAATATGGTCCCCTTGAACTTTCTATAAAGTGATCACAGAAGAAAGATGCATCCTCCTGCTGCCGAATTTAGATTGGTAACTAATATTACATATGGGCTTCCCAGTACCTTTTAACTTACACAGTACCTTGTTTATTAAAGTAGAAATATTCTTTCAACATGCTACAAGTTGCTGACTACGAGTGCATCTTTCATTGATTTAAATGAAAGAGACTAATAATACATGGTATCTTGCAATCACTTCATAACAACCTGTGTCTTCTGTCTTTCTTTGCTTGTGACGCACCTAGTTGCCTGTAATAGAGTAAGGATGTAGCCCCTTAACTATAACAAATTAATACATTGAGTTCTGACATCAAAATGTCTGCTGCCAGAGGCACAAGCCAAGCTGAAAGGAAGAACCTGAGCATAATTAAAGTTACAGTGTAAAAAACAAAACAAAAAGTACTTTTTGCTTCTTCTGGTTGTTTTTCTTGATGAATAGTGATAAGCAGAAATGAAATATTTATTGCAACATGTCTTTTTGCACACCTTAGGAAATTGTTTAAAAAGATAGAATTTCTTTGCCTGTTTCTGCATATTCCCAGCTAGAGTGCTTATTTGTATTGAATCTGACTTGTATTAAAGTGATTCTAAAATAGTTTTTGAAACAAATATGTAACTGCTTTTTTGGTTGTATTTAATATTGTTACTAGAAATTCTACTTTTATTCTTCATGTTTGCAAACATGCAATCTCTTTCATGTGAAAGAGATGTACAAAGGATTCAGGAGGTTTGTGTGAAAGGTGATGTTGAAGTTCTATGACCATAAAGGAAACTTGACCTTTTGCCTCATTCCTCTGTTTAGCCATCCATGGAACTCCTCAGTGACTTGCAATATCCTTATAATGAACAGCACAGCAGAGGGTACTTTGTCTAATATATTTACTATTTTGTTCAAGTATTTCCATCAACAAATTAGGGTGCTAAGATATGTAGGAAATTCTGTCTCGCTACAGTAAAGCCCACACACTTTTGTCTTTTTTGCACCAATATTTTGACTCTGCTTATGCATGAGGCCTAATATGTGGTGCAGTACCAGAATAACATATTCAGAATGTTGTCTGACATAAATATTGTACCTTAGATATTGTTTACAACACTATTACAATATTGGAGTAAATAATAGGGAATGTGCATCCAATGGGTCTATGTTTATGTTTCCAAAAATCACCAAGTTGTAGTTGATAATATTGATTATGTATTTATCTCAGATGATACTTTTGTGTACAATAATCTGACATTAGTTAGCTCTCGGTGCCTCTGCTCACAAGTCTAGCCTTGTGCACATCAAACTGATAACAAGAACGATACTTAACTCACATCAGACCTACTGGCATGTGCATAGGAATGGTATCTTCTATTGCAGATACCTTATTTTAATTGAGCTGTGCATGCAAGTGGGTCCATCAACCCAGTGCATTATTCTACAAGGATAGACAGGATGCCTACCCACCCAGTGGTTGTGAATAACTTTATGAGATTTTAAAGGTGTAAATAATCTTTTGTGAAAATAAGAAAATACATTTATATAGCATGGTCCCTATTTATTCTAGAAGAAGTTATGAAACATAACCTAAAAGCTTCCTAAGCAAATGTACAAACAGTTATTTGGGACGATCTAAGCTTTCCTGACAAAGAGTAAATGTGGTAATAACATGCTCGTTTCTCTCATTGGGAAATGCCTAGTGTCAGTATCACCACAAGCTACACCTAACAACGAAGAAGGGTACTTCAAAATGATAACCTTCACTGGGAGCAGTAAACACATGGCAATATATAAACATACACAAAGCAAAAAAATAAATTTTGTTTTGTTCACTACTATAGAAGTACTGTTGCTTTAACTTAACATGATCAAAACAAAACACAGTAAGGGTAAGAAGTCGTGCATTACATTCCTATGCAATTGACAAACATGAAAGTGATAGGAGATGGACCATGGTGGAAATGGAAGAAAATACTCTGGGATGTCATTAAATTTGAGAGGCGTAGGGTCTAATTGTGTGGGACCAGAGGGCAGGGGGTAGCATATCATAGTGACAGGCAGCCCATAAGCAGGGCCCCTGGAATTATGGGATTTAGCAGCCATGTATTTTGTGCATAACTATGGATTTGCCATATAATTCATCATCTGCAGCATAATCTTCAGATTTAAAAAAAATTGTTTCTAGCTCAATTGGATCAAAAGTTACTAAAAACCTGGCAATACATGTTCCTGTGAAGTAGAAAGTTGTCTCAAAGGCAGATTATTCAGCTTTCAATTGCTTTTTGCTGTATTTTGGTGTAAAGTTAGTACTAATGATAGAGTGTCAATTTTAACACTGTCCCTCCTTTCACTAAAGTCATTAGACTGTGAAAAATGTATTTTATAAACAAAAAGAGTGGAAAAACTAGCGTAGAAAGCTGCACTGACATGCATTTTAAATGTGACTTTTGCTTGTATTTCTATGTTTGACATAGATGCCTTATTGATTAAGGGCCGGATGTATGAAAGCATTTTGCATTCGCAAATGGTGCGAATGCCCGTTTCCGAATGCAAAATGCCATTTCAGAATGTATGAAATACATTCTGAATGCAATTTTAAGGAATCGCTAAAATAGCGATTCCTTAAAATTGCGACCCTGTTTAGAGAGTCGCAAATTGCGACTCGCTAAATTAGAAATCGCAAATAAGGATTCCTTATTTGCAATTTCTTAGCACATGTATGAAGCAATTCCTAAATGCGATTTTGGCATTTAGGAATCGCTAATTACCACCATGTTGAACTTGGTGGTAACCATGTGCAAAATTTAAAAATGCATTTAAAATGTGTGCACCTTACATGTCCCCCAATTTTTTTGGGGTGCAGGAGAGGGGGCCTTAGCCCCCCCAGCACCCTGGGGTTTTGCATTTCCAAAATTACGATTTCTGGTTCAGAAATCGCAATTTTGGAAATGCTAAATATTAATGGGGCCGGTATCGTAATTTGCGATTTGGTAATAGCATTTTTAAGAAATCGATGTTGGACCTGGATTTTTGACAGGGTCATCCCCAAACTTTTTGCCTCCTTCCTCCTAATTTTTCTGACCTGTTGTTGTTGGCTTTTGACCTCTGGGCACTTTACCACTGCTAACCAGTACTAAAGTGCATATGCTCTCTGTTGATTGGTTTATCCATGATTGGCTATTTGATTTACTTGTAAGACCCTAGTAGAGTGCACTATACGTGCCTAGGGCCTGTAGATTAAATGCTACTAGTGGGTCTGCAGCACTGGTTGTACCACCCACTTAAATAGCCCCTTCACCTTGTCTCAGGCCTGCCATTGCAAGGCCTGTGTGTGCAGTTTCACTGCCACTTCGACTTGGCATTTAAAAGTACTTGCCAAGCCTAAAACTCCCCTTCTTCTACATATAAGTCACCCCTAATGTTGCCCTAGGTAACCCCTAGAGCAGGGAGCTGTGTGGGTAAAAGGCAGGACATGTACCTGTGTAGTTTACATGTCCTGGTAGTGTAAAACTCCTAAATTTGTTTTTACACTACTGTGAGGCCTGCTCCCTTCATAGGCTAACATTGGGGCTGCCCTCATAAATTGTTGAAGTGGCAGCTGCTGATCTGAAAGGAGCAGGAAGGTCATATTTAGTATGGCCAGAATGGTAATACAAAATCCTGCTGACTGGTGAAGTCGGATTTAATATTACTATTCCAGAAATGCCACTTTTAGAAAGTGAGCATTTCTTTGCACTTAAATCTTTCTGTGCCTTACAATCCAGGTCTGGCTAGGTTTAGTTGACAGCTCCTTGTGCATTCACTCAGACACACCCCAAACACAGGGTACTCAGCCTCACTTGCATACATCTGCATTTTGAATGGGTCTTCCTGGGCTGGGAGGGTGGAGGGCCTGCCCTCACACAAAGGACTGCCACACCCCCTACTGGGACCCTGGCAGACAGGATTGAACTGAAAGGGGACCTGGTGCACTTCTTAGCCACTCTTTGAAGTCACTCACCCCCACTTCAAAGGCACAATTTAGTATAAAACAGGGCCTCTGCCCTACCACCTCAGACACTTGCTGGAGAAGAAACCTGAACCAGAACCTACATCCTGCCAAGAAGAACTGCCTGGCTGCTCAAAGGACTCACCTGTCTGCTTTCTACAAAGGACTGCTGCCTTGCTGTTGGCCTGCTGCCTTGCTGAACTCTTGTCTGGCTGTAAAAGTGCTCTCCAAGGGCTTGGATAGAGCTTGCCTCCTGTTCCCTGAAGTCTCAGGACCAAAAAGACTTCTCTTTTTCATTTGGACTCCTCGTGCGACGAAAATTTAGACGCACAGCTTATTCCGCGGTGAAAAATTCACCGCACGCCGATCCAGAAAGACGCTGCTTGACGCGACGCCTGCGGTGCGACCGGAACTGCGACACACGGCCTCGCATGGACAACGCCGCCCGACTTCCAGAGAGGAAATTTACGTGACGCCTGCCGTGAGAAAGAAAATTCCACACACAGCCTCCCAGAACGACACGCAGCCGGATAACAAGCCGAGGAATCCATGCACAGACCCTGGGACATCTGGTAATCCCGCGATCCATAGAAGGAGACAGTCCGTGTGCCGGAAAACGACGCACGTCTTCCCCGAGTGAAAAATAACAACGCAAGTCCGTGTGTGAAGGGGCGAAAGCGACGCACACACCATTTTTCCTCCCGTAGAACGACGCACGTCTCCCCGCGTGAAAAATAACGACACTAGTCCGTGTGTGAAGGGGCGTAACCAATGCACACACCATTTTTCCACACATCTCCTCTTCTGCGGCCCTCTGCGGATATTTTCCACTCCAAACCAGGTACATTGCCTCCTAAGTTAAGCCTGACTGCTCGTGCCAAGCTACCAGAGGGTGGGCACAGGATAATTTGGAGTGTGTGTGACTTACCCTGACTAGAGTGAGGGTTCTTGCTTGGACAGAGGGTAACCTGACTGCCAACCAAAAACCCCATTTCTAACAATCGCTATTACCGATTCGCAAATGTGATACATGGCACTTTGCGAGTCGGAAATAGCGATTTGTTAAAAATCGCTATTTCTGAATCGCAAAGGGCCGTGATGATACATCTGGCCCTAAATCACATGCTAGAAGGTTAAAGTTGTTGTTAAAATGTAATTTAGACTCTAAACTGATAGTCCATATCGAAACAATATTAGATTTTTTGTGTTTTATAAAAGATTAATGACTTTAAAAATATGTGCAACTGAGAAAAAATGCAGTTCTCTGGTAATGTAATGCAATAACAAAGCTTTTCCGTTTAATTTAAATGTTTTACTCATACTGATGAAATAATATTAAAGATGAAGTTATATGTTTGCATATTCCATGTGTTTTTATTAACAAGTATTTAATCAAATGCATTTTATATTTTTCTTGTGTTAGCATAACTGCGGCCCACAGAGCTTGCATTTTGCAGTCGTGTAAAAGTGCTGAATTTTCTTTTTTTTCATAAGGTGAAGTCTTCTTTCAAATTTTGTTCCCATGAGAAGCAAAGTCCTCTTGTTATAAGTCTACTGTTTAACTGTGGAAAGTCATACTCATTTGTCCTTGAGAACATTGTAATGCACGAACATGGACTGAGATCGTATACATTTCTTACCAACCTGATTGGAGTCACACAGAAAGGAGATGTTCCCATGACAGACTTGGGAAATTGTTGAACTGTTGCAACC
Organism: Pleurodeles waltl; assembly: GCF_031143425.1. Taxonomy (NCBI): domain Eukaryota; kingdom Metazoa; phylum Chordata; class Amphibia; order Caudata; family Salamandridae; genus Pleurodeles; species Pleurodeles waltl. The sequence goes on along the minus strand of NC_090444.1, from coordinate 630,775,854 downwards.
TGGAGTCTGGGGAGCACTTTTACTTGAAGGATGCACCTTCAGTGTAGTATAAACTGACACCTTTGACAAATCAGAACACTTTTTGTGAACAAATATACAGTTAGACATTCAAATTTTGGCCTGTACAGTTTGTGGAGCTACAGCAGTCTTCATCCTGTGTTGGTGAGAGAAAGACTCTTTCCTAATCCTTGCAGATGCCTTGCTGACCAGATGCTTTGCTGATGAAGATTCCATGAATGTTGTATCCTTCATAGAGGCATCTTCTTCTCTGTCATTTGCCACCACCCCTTAAAAAATGCCATTTTAGGTTAGAAACTCCACTATGCTGACACTTTCTTCTTTTCTTTCTTTTTTAGTTAGTGTCCTGTAGCCCAAGTTATTCTTTTTCCAAATTATCTTTGTTTTTTTTAACTTTTTGTATTTTGCCTGCATGTGTCCCTCCCCACACATGTATTTCTCTAATTTGGTTAGCTGTAGGGTTGACCTGTGCCCAGCCAAAGATTATTGACCCAGTTGATTGTGAATTGACTAATGATGGTGCAATCTGAGCACCATGTGATTTCTGGGTCACAGATATCTCTACTGACTTTGGGTGTCCTTCCTCTTGAATGCTTAGTTTTATTCATGTTAGTAGGCCTGAATCTATTATGCCGCACTGGGCATCCCTTGGTGATTATGTATCCCTATAATTTGTTTTTGTGCACTGTTTACTTTGAGCTTGTGTTTGTAATAAATGTTTTACCTAAATTCCTGATTTGAGTTTTCCTTCTGTGGCCACATTGGTCATGGTGTCTAATTTATTGGTTTTGTGTTGAAGTAAATGTTGATGGTTCACCACACATCTTTCTGGGTCCAAAGGTCTACCGACCTCATTGTGCATTTGATTCCATTCCTGCAAAGGATGAAAAATGCGTCCACACTAATAAGGTGAAATATTTGACCAAGCAGTGTTACTATGTAAAAAGCAAGACAAAACTTAAGTAATACTATCACAAAATGTACTACATAATGCTGCATAATTTTCATTTTCTCACTGCATAATTTAGTCAATACTGCTGCATAAATGAATCCTCCCCACTGCATAGTTCAAATAGCCCTGTTTATAAGTGAAATGTATACCGGAAACCCACTATATCTTCACCAGTGTTGTAGTGGAATGTCTCAACACTGTTGACATACTTCCAGTGTTACTGCAGGGCTCTTATATTAACAACAGATAGTGGCAGCACTTATCAGGAGGGCTAATAATATAGATTAGTGCTATAGTCTCAACATTGCTGAGAAGGGTGGTGATGTTAAAAAAACAATCAGTGTCAATACTTCTCATTATGTTGCCAAACTAATATTGGGACAATGCAAATATTGTGCCACTGGACTCCCATGCTGGTACTGGACCACACCATCTCTTCTCAGCAGAAATCATATAATTATAATGGAGAGTATCAGCCCTTCACACTAGTATTGGTGTAATTTCATTGCATCAATACCTGGATTACAACTATGGCAGAGTTGCATTTCTCGGTAGGGCTGTGAAACAGTACCATTATCTCTCAGAAGTGCAGCTGTGCATTTAGTGGGCTACTAACTATGGCTCTTTTCAGTTCCGCCACATTTCTAGTGAAGCAGTTCCATGACTTCTCTGTAGAGCAGTTACATCTTTAACACCACTGCAGAACTGTCATACTTTTAATGAGCTAATAACAGCACTTTGCTGCAGTGCTATTACATTTTGAATGGGATATTACCCCACTGTCCTTTAGGGCTGTTAAACTCATACTTGTCAGTATTACCACTTCTTATTATGGTTGCTACACCTTTAATTGCATGGTACTAGCACTCCTCTAAAGACCTGCCATACTACATATGGGGAGTGATAAGACTTCCCCGGAGCGCTGTAACGGACTCAGCACTTCTCAGCAGAGCTGCTATATTTAGAATGGAAATTAGTAGAATTTCTAGCAGAACTGCTACAGTTGTATTAGGCAGTAGGAACATACCACAGTAGAGCTGCTACTGTATTACTGGAGTTGTAACAGCATGTCCCAAACAGGACTGCTGTGGAGTTAGTAGGCCAATACCAGGACTTCTTGCTAGGGCTCTCCCATCAGTACTAGTGCAGGACACTACCTTTGCAGGACTCTCATGCGTTTAATGGGACAGTAACAACACTTCTCAGTGGAGCTGCTATAGTAGATATGGACAGTACTGGCACTACTTGGTGGGCTAGTAATATGAATAATAGAGAGTATCAGCTCTTCTCAGGATTGTTGGTATACTTTCTAGGACACTAACAGAATGTTGTAGCTGGTGAGCTATACCTACAATGGGGAGTAATAGTACTTATTGGCATAGCCTTTGTACATTTTGTGGGAGAGTCCCTGAACTTTTCAGCTGGGCTGTTGTAATTTTAGAGGGGCAGTAACTATAGTTCTGTTCAGAAATAACAAATCTTTAATTAGTCAATACAAGCTATTCTCAGAATGAATGTTATATTTCAATGAGACGGTGGCAGCACTTCATTTTAGGTATGTCACTCCTGTAACGGGGCAGTATTTTCTGTAAATCTGGTACACACTTAATAGAGTAGTGGGAACACTATTTAACAGAGCTGCTATACTGTTAGTGATCGCGCCTGAAGTAATCTGCACAACTGTTTCATTTAAGTGGATATTCTGCAGATCTGTCATGCTTTTAATGGCATAGCCTGCAGCAGGACTGTTATGTATTTAATAGTACATGTGCCATACTTCTTTGCAGAACATCCATACTCTAAATGGGAGTGTTCAAGCACTTCTGCAATGGGCAGTGGCATAACATTAGCACTCACAGCCCCCCGCAGTACGGGGTGGTGAGCGAGCTCTAGGGGGCCCCCTCAGCTCAGTACTCTGAGTTTGGGAGGTGTTGGGAGGTGACGCAGGGGATAGGAAATTTCCCTCCATGTTTTTTGTAGAGCCTCCCTTCAAGCTTTGTTACGCCACTGCCACAGGAAGCAGGTCTGTATTGACTAAATAAATGCACTTGTTCTGCATCAATAACTCTTCAAATGAACACACTGAAGCACATTACAAATCTTGAATTTTTATATGCCTTATGTCTCAGTTAGTTCAATCAATATTGCTTCCATGGGTCAACAGAATACAGAAACTGAGTGTCTCTGCCATCCACACACTTTCAGGTTATCTCCAGGCACTTTGATTAAATTGATTTCTTAAAAATACAGTCTTTCAACTACATTAGTGTGCCTGATCCCTGCTTCAGTCAGAGTACTTGCAATTTCCCCCTGCACTGCCGACACAATGAATGCCTCATGGTTTTAAGCTTGTGGCAAAAGTCATGTCTGAATAAAGACAGTTGGCATTTCTCAATGTCAATGCCAATTGCTTTACAGTGTGTCATATTAACCCAACCCTCTTTTCATGGAAGCTGAGTGTTCATCAGGCTCCAAAGACACAGGTGCAAAAATTGCAAATGATTTAGGTGAAGTGTCCATCTTCTGAGAATACAGAGGCTCATGTGGTAGAGAGAAACAAGTAACACATGTCAACATTATCAACTGGGATGAGGCAATAATTAATAAGATTCAGACTGCCTTCTTTGTGTTGACCATTCAAACTGGTAGCTCCACCATCATGTGGATCTTGACTGTGTTTTCCTCCTGAAGCCCCTTGATTATCAGTATTGGCCACAAACGTGATAAACCAAGTGTTACAAATAAAGATCCTTTCTTAGTAAGTAGGAGTCAGGTAGCCAGTTCACGTAGTATATAGCTTGTAAATTTATTTAAAAGGTTATAGGACACGATACAAGTTACTTAATGAAGAAACCCCACCAGGAGCAGCATCCTCTCTGCCCAGCCCCCTCTCTCTGTCACACTCCTCCACTAACTCACTAACATTCCATGACATCACACACTGGCTGAGCAGAGCAGAGCAAAGAACAATGGAGGTGTGCACAGAATGCATCAAAAGCACAGCAGAATATAACACCAAACCACAAACCTGGACAAAACAGAAAGGTTCTCAGGAGTGGTCACTAACAGAACAGCCATTCCTAAACATCAAACATTGTAGTGTGTCATGTGAAAAATGCAAGTAGCATATTATTGATACTTTGAAATGTTTATGGCCATCAACAAGCACACAAAGCAAAAGAACATCAGTACTAGTACTGTACTGGTGACACAGGCATAAGCAATTCATGAAAAATTAATACTCCTTCTATGCTGATGGGCGGTGTAAACAAAAGGGTACAAGGTTGATTTTATCAATAATCTCAAAGGGATCATGACAATGAGGGCATAATTTTGAATGATGACCACACAAACGCAAAAAATGTAGAAGAGAGACATAGTTTATCTTCTATTTGAAATATAGCTGCATGCATTGTATGCTGACCAACATACTGATTCCATTTATCTGTGGCAGGTCATACTTAATCCATCATTATTCTTGTGGTTGAATGTAATTGGTTCATGTGTCAATTGGACCAGACACACTAGGATTTCTGCTCCTTGTTATTGGGCATATCTATAAGTGAAAGAATTGCTTACAGAAAAAAGGGCATACTTTGGTTGTATTATTAAAGCTATTTCATGCAACGCAAGCAATTGGTAGGTGAAAAGCTCAGTTTTAATGGGTGGCATAAAAACAGCACTAATACGGGCTGATTGGGTATTTGTGTCAGGCTATTGGTTTTTGGGTGCAATCAAGAAGTTAAGGTCCTAGTACTACCAAATGCAGAACATTCTGCCTTCCAGGAATGAGAAATGTACTGTGAACCTCTGTCAAGTGTAATGGTGTTGTGAATGCTACATAACCTGAACATATCCTATATAACACATATTCAAGCATGTTTTGAGTCCAGGACTGTTGGAAATGGGGTCTCTGGTTTGCAGTCAGTTTGCACTCCGTCCAAGCAGGGACCTTCACTCAAGTCAGGGTAAGGGAGTTGCACTCCTAAGACAATCCCTGCTCATCCCCTTGGTAGCTTGGCACAAGCAGTCAGGCTTATCTCAAAGGCAATGTATAAAGTATTTGTACAACACACACAGTACTACAGTGAAAACACTTCAAAATGAACACCACAGAAGTTTAGAAAAATAGGCAATATTTATCTAAATCAAACAAGAACAAAACAACAAAAATCCAACATACATAAGTCAAGATGTGAATTTTCAAAATGATAGAATCTTACTCCATAAAAAACAATGGAAATATTGTTGTTACACAAAGTACCTGGTTTGTGTCAAAAACAAAGCCGCATAGGCGAGTGTGCTTTGGAAAAGTCAGCGATGTGTCAATTCCTTACTCGAAAGTGAGGCCATGCGTTGTTTCTTCTCCGGTCGGGTAGGCCATGCATTGTTTTTTTCTTCCGCAAGAGAGCGATGCGTCAATTTCCGGACGTGGCACTTCGGATCCGTGCAGGTTCACAATGATTTTGAAGCCTAGCGATGCTGCGTGAGAAATATGGCCGTAGGGTGATGGAAATCTGCTCTGCGGGAGGTAAGCATATTTTTCAGCAGCCGCGAGGTGGGTGGCAGTCATTTTTTCCAGCCGCATTGCAGGTGGTGCATACAAATTTTCCCCGCACAACTTCCTGTGCGTGGATTTCAGCCCTTGTTCTCCACCTTCACCTTTCAAGGGCCCACGGACTGGATAGGGCACCACTTTGCAGGGTAGGAGTCTCAGCAGAGAGTCCAGGTTCTGGCAGAGGAAGTCTTTGATGGCCCAGAGCTTTCAAAACAGGAGGCAAGCTCAGTCCAGCCCTTGGAGATTCTTCACAAGCAGGAATATATCACAAAGACCAGTCTTTGGCCCCTTCCTCAGGCAGAAGCAGAAACTGCAGGATAGCCCAACAAAACACAGTCCCAGGCAGGGACAGCAATTCTCCCCAGCTCTTCAGCTTGTCTCCTTGACAGAGGCTCCTCTAGGCTCCAGAAGTGAATCTGAACATCTGGGGTTTTGGGTCCACTACTTATACTCCTTTCTGCCTTTGAAGTAGGCAAACTTCAAAGGAAAGACTCTGTTTCTCACAAGATCTTGCCTTGCCCAGGCCTGGCCTCAGACACACACCAGAAGTTTGGAAACTGCATTGTGTGAGGGCAGGCACAGCCCATTCAGGTGTAAGTGACCACTGCTCCTTCCACTCTAGCCCAGATGCCTCATCGGTATATGCGGGCTACACCACACCTCCCTTTGTGTCACTGTCTAGAGGAGATACACAAACAGCCCAACTCTCAGTCTGACCCAGACAGGGAATACACAAGCAGGCAGAGTAACAGAATGGTTTAATCAAGACAATGGGCCTCATTCTGACTTTGGCGGGCGGCGGAGGCCGCCCCCAAAGTACCGCCGTCAGAATACCGCTGCGCGGTCAAAAGACCGCCGCGGTAATTCTGAGTTTCCCGCTGGGCTGGCGGGCGACCGGCAGAAGGCCGCCCGCCAGCCCAGCGGGAAACCCCCTTCCACGAGGATGCCGGCTCCGAATGGAGCCGGCGGAGTGGAAAGGGTGCGACGGGTGCAGTTGCACCCGTCGCGATTTTCAGTGTCTGCTATGCAGACACTGAAAATCTTGGTGGGGCCCTGTTAGGGGGCCCCACGACACCCGTTACCGCCAACTAGGTTCTGGCGGTCAAAACCGCCAGGACCAGGCTGGCGGTAAGGGGGTCGGAATCCCCATGGCGCCGCTGCTGCCTGCAGCGCCGCCATGGAGGATTCCTCAGGCCAGGGGAAAACCGGCGGAAAACCGCCGGTTTCCCTTTTCTGACCGCGGCTTTACCGCCACGGTCAGAATAGGCCTGGATGCACCGCCAGCCTGTTGGCGGTGCATCCGCGGTCCCCGGCCCTGGCGGTCCATGACCGCCAGGGTCGTAATGACCCCCAATGTCCCCTTTCTAAAAGTGGCATTTTCAAACAGACAATTTAAAAACAAACTTTGCCAAAAAAATTATTTTTAAATTGTGAGTTCAGAGACCCTAAACTCCACATTTATATCTGCTTCCAAAGGTAAACTGCACTTTAAGGATAGGCCTTGCAACAGTGAAAACTGAATTTGGCAATATTTCACTGTTAGGACATGTAACACACATCTGTACATGTCCCACCTTTAACATGCACTGCACCCTGCCCATGGGGCTACCTAGGGCCTAAACTTAGAGGTGCCTTACATATATAAATAGGAAAGGTTTGGGCCGGGCAAATAGGTACACTTGTCAGGTCGAATTGGCAGGTTAAAACTGCACATACAGACACTGCAGTGGCAGGTCTGAGCCATGTTTCAGGGCTACTCATGTGGGTGGCACAACCAGTGCTGCAGGCCAACTAGTAGCATTTGATTTACAGGCCCTGGGCACCTCTAGTGCACTTTACTAGGGGCTTACTCGTAAATCAAATGTGCCAATCATGGAAAAGCCAATTACACATACATTTTACAAAGGGAGCACTTGCACTTTAGCACTGGTCAGCACTGGTAATGTGCCCAGAGTAACAAAACCAGCAAAAACCGAGTCCAGCACACAGTCAAAACATGGGAAGCAGAGGCAGAAAAGACAGGGGAGACCATGTCAAGGATGCCAGTCTAACTAGGGCTGTGTGCCTTCCTGATGCACCGCTATTTAGGTCGCATTTGTCTCCGTATGGTATGACAATGGATAGACAATATTAGAGATCTTTCTAATAATTTGATGTGTTAGAAATGTTGGCTTTTCTTTTGTTCTATAGGGACCACCCCGTGACAAAGGGACGAGTTGGTCCGAAATGCATGAAAAAAGCAAATCTCCATGTTTACTGCAATATTGGATTCATGTTTTAGCATCATAATAAATGAATAAAAACAATCAAACAAAACTAGATTATTTATTTCATGGAGGAACCATGTTTATTCATTTGATCATTTGATTACCATTTGGAGACTATTGGTACCTGAAAAGCAGCCCTCCTGGAGGAAGCAAAGTCCTGGACCAGTAATGTGCTGAATATGTGTTTGATTGATACCCAGGATCAGGCGGCATACCTCAACAGCACGCTAAAACTGAACACACGTTCGAACATTAAAATGCACAAGAATACATGAGTGCACTGGAAGTTACAATTTATAGATATCCTATATAAAATATTGAGCCATTTCAGGAGTAGTTGACATTCTAGAAACGATAAGGATGGGGCATCTTTGAAAAATTATGTGCTGTCACCCTTATGGCCATTGGAAGGCCGTAATTCCACTACATAGTCTATTGTTATTGTATCAAAAGGTCCAGCGACTATGATTTATGACAGCACAAGTCCAAATTATTTCACATGAAATGACTTGCTTTAAGTAGATATAATAAAAGGTTCCAAGAATTGTTCTACATTTGCCTTCACAGTTGGCCACCAAAGGAGGACAAAACTCAAGCCCCAGAGTTCATTTTTCCTTGATACCCAGTGACAGGCAACTCATGGCAGAGAGCTGTGTTCTGTAAGGACAGAAAGAAATTTATAAAACAGCTTGGGCAAAATATACTCCATACCTTAATCATCAAGTCGGTTGCTGCATCTTTTTCCAAAAATTACATTATCAAAGGAACAACATGAATTGGTGGAAAGGTGGGCTGTGATTTGGAACGGCCTGTTTCAAGCATACCTTTCTTGATAGCAAAACAATAGCACATCAGCTGCTTAGGTCATTTGTCTGGGTATGTATGTGATGGTGAAATCACACTGGGAGAATATATGGTTAACTGGTTTGACTATTTTTACACCTGACAGTTCGGAACATTTGTAGATTCCTAAGCTCAGTTCATACTTCAAATGGTTCCCTTGCAAGCATCCCCATTCTGAACAGGTACCCTTCATTATTAGCAGATACCGCTCTGTGGCTGACTACCGTTCTTCACTGGATGACAGATTATATGAAACATTAAACACTGTATACCCCTTTCCATCAATTTCTTAATATCAAAAGAAAACTGCGCCAATTGCTTGATCTGCTGCAGCGGATTCCACAATAATTGTTTTGAGGCATCTGCATAAAGTAAAAATGCTGCATCGGTAAAATGTTTCATTGCGGCGCAAAATGCAAAGCCAGTTTCAGTATATCAGAAAAAAAAATCTTTCCCTAGGTTACCTTCCTTCAAGATACATGTTATTTTACATGAATAAAGAAAGTATTGTGTAATAAACTGCCTCATAAATTGTCAAAGCCGAGAACAAATTATGGGTCTTTGGCAGAAGACTAAGACGGCTGATCCAAGACAGTTGATATTTTGGAGACATTGACAAAGTTAACAGCAATCCCGGTATTTCCGATTGCATAGGTACCTCTTTAGTAAAAACTACCGAACAACAGCTTTACATCATGGAGCTGGTTATGCCTTTGGATTAATCACTTTGGGGTTTGTCTTAGTTCCTTTTTTACCTTTTAGCTTCATTAAGCTTAGGCTCAAAATGCAATGCTCTTTCAACAGACTGCCAGAGATGAAGGACATTGAATGAGGACTAAATAATCCTTAATCTCATTATTCATGCCTTGTCCATTGATTTTATTTCTATACCTAATCACTTAAGCCACTTGACATAAAATACAACATCCTGGGATGGCTACTGCATTTTGCAAACAGTATCCTAATCAGACCATTTCAGATATGGTCTTTTAAATGTCCTTGAAAGGACTTTAAAAATATCAAGAACTAGAGCATGGCTCTCCAAGGATGCAGCCCAGGACAAGTGCGTCCTGATAAGCATACTTTAGTCCTATCCTGTAAAACATGGACTGGACAAAATGTATAATGGACCACCTATTTTTTCAAAATTCTTCACATCTCATGAAATTCTCTTGGTAACAAAAAGCCCCCAAAGTAAATGACTGGCAAATAGGCATTCATTTGAGAGGCCAATGATTGTCAAAAGTACCATTACGTAATAATGTTTTCTCCTCATTCTATGTTTGTGTATTGCCCCCCAGACCTTGAAGTGGGTCCATGATGGACTTGGTGCCAGTGCCTGAAAGATGTTGGCTTAACAATCACTCATGAGCTGGATGCAACATTCACCCCTCCCTCAAAGGTTTCTGGGATTTGAGGAAATTGAGACTCCCTTCACCAAACACTTTTCCAGCCAGTACAAAGATGAACCCAAAGCTTCAAGGTGTCTTAAATGAAATCAACAGACAATATGAAAGCCACAAAGATGTAAAAAGCCTCCTGAAAACACTATACTAGTTGCAGGTAGTCTTCTGTTGGTAACACCATGAAGGTGGTCATCTGCAAGTAGTAATAAAGACTGTCACTACAGCCGGAGAATGAGAGCTGGCCCACTGATCATCAGTGAAAACCTGACGGAATAAGACCTGTGGTTTATTTTATGAGTACCCAGTTACTCCTGGCATTCTGGGATGAAGTGTGGGAAAATACATTTGGCATAAATTACACTATTCCGTATAGATCACGTAGACCTTGCAAAAGAAACTAGATTCCTCATATCTTTTGCTGTTAAAAGATTACTGGCAATTGTAAAGATGCTACGTTGTCTAATCTTACCTGGCAGAATTGGGATACCTTTAAATTCAAAACAATTTGTATTGATAAAATAATATATATTGCGTCTTATTTATAAAGTGACCATAGGCTTAGTAAATATTTATATTATTGCCTTATGGTTTTATTTTTATTTATTTATATTTGATGTCCCATTCATGGGTAGGTAGTTAGTATTTTGTTCTTTGTGTTTAAAATGATTACTAAGTGTGTATTATTAGAATTCCTATATTTGGACAGCAAAGAAATTGATGGTAGGAACGCTTGAATAATTCTCACACATTTGTAATGACTTTGGCTATGCATTCTATCCCACAGTTTGTAGCTTTCCTATGTCGTTTCAGGCAGGGGCTAATCATATGCAAACATGATTCGCCTCATCATGCGCTCCAGCCTTATACTGACATGTGCACCCAAACCACCTAGCTATGTTCTCTATAAACACAAACGAAGCAACTCCAGTTTAGGTTCAGCCTCAATGAGCCATTTCCATGAGGCGGACCATCCGCCTTATCACACAGTGTTCTCAGAACCCACCTCTAGGTATACTCCCCCCGCTCCACACACAGGGGAACTAATTTAGCAGAAAAAGTAATTTGTGGAATGCTGGAATTAATCTCAGCTATTGTTAATCATTCTAGGCTGCTTTCAGGTCCATCATTAAAAGTTAGTATGTGTCATTACATTCTTGGGCTATCCAGAAGCACCTCAGGGTTGACCATGACTCAAAAGAGAGGGCTCATGTAGAACTGCGAGAGGATATCCATAGTGCATCATAACACAAGCAATCACAGATTGGTTTTAGTATTGTTGAGCCTCATTTGTAATGTGCGCATGAGTCCTACAGCACAGTGAGCATGGAATCTCTGTCTAGGCACATCCCTCTAATTAAGGACATTTGATTACAGAGCCAACAGAGTGGTGGTTAGAATGCTTGATGTAATCTCGGCCACTGGAAACCACTCAGACCCAAATTACAATCCATTGTTTTAGTTTGCCTGAGCCATTGCAGATAGGGATTAATCAAATGAGCATCAGGCTTGTCCCAGCCTCAATGAGGACGGTTCACCCTGAGCAGCAAGGCCACATTCGTTCTAAATGTAAACACCAGACCAAAGGCAGCCATGTTAGCCCTCACCACTGAGGCGCATCTTCAGTCTTATGTCACAGCGAGAGCAAGACCCATGTCAGAGTATAAACTTCTTACTAATGGAGAATCACTTAGATTATGGAAATGCTCAGATGAGTAGCGAGTTTAAATAATCGTTGATGGTGGTTATCACTCTAGATAATATTCTCGTCCATTTGTTTTGTTTGTCTATGATAGTGGCAAACCATTTGCATCTCAGGCTTGACTCTGCCACCAAGGGGATCCGTCAGGCCCATTCTGCTAGGGCATTCCCACTCTGTATGGAAGGACAGGAAACGCCACGCCAATTCTGGCCAAGTTGATCTTCATCACTGATGTGCAGCTTGAGCCCTGTGGCACAATGAAGTCATCACCCACACCGGGACATATAAAGTAATATTTCCCAAACTACTTTAGGTCGAAATCATGTTGTTCATTTATTAGCTTTTGCATGCTATTTCAGCCATGGCCAACCATATGCAAGTAAGACTAGGCCCTGCCTCAAGAGAAACAGTGAACTGTTAGGACATCGTTATGTTTTTACCAGCACTAAGGGGGTCATTCCAACCCTGGCGGTCGGTGTTAAAGCGGCAGTCAAACCGCCAACAGGCTGGCGGTAAAAAAAATGCAATTCCGACCCTGGTGGAAACCGCCAACAGAGACCGCCACTTTAACACACCGCCCGCCACGGCGGGACAAACAAACAGCGCGGCGGTCACCGCCAACAGACAGGCGGGAGACAATGTACCGCCCACCCTATCACAACCCACCAATCCGCCACCTTTTCCGGGGCGGTAACCCCGCCGATAAAAACACGGCAGAAACAGACATTTCAAACGGAAAACGCTCACCTCCATACACCCCACGAGGAATCTGGACAGCATGGAACCCGAACTACACATCCTACCAGCCATTGTCTTCCTGCTCCTCTACCAGGAGCACGAACGCCGGCGCAGAAGACAACGGTGAGTACTGCACCTACGACACAGGGGAGGAGGAGGCAAGAAATTACGGGGACACACATATGCGACACACCCACCCTCACCCACTACAACACACACATCAATGCATAGCAACACATCACAGTTACACCCCCAAACCCCCCGGAAGAATGCAAAGCCAAAAGGAAATGATTATAAATATAGAATTATATTGTAAGACTGAGTATAAAATATATCACACATCTATAACTTCATATACATAAACTGTCCAGGCCGATATGTCCATCAGCCATTGTTCGTGGGCCACTGGGCAAAAACACATGGGCAAAGCCCACACAGGATACCTGCCTCCAACGGAGAGAACACTGCAGGGGCATCAGATAGGAAAACTACAGGCACCTCAGGGGGAAGGGAAGGGGGGGCACCTCAGCCTGATGAGTCCACGACGCCAGATCCACAAGGGGCCTCCATGGCCACTGTGCCATCCTGGGGAGTGCAAAGCCACAGTCTCTCAAGTCTCTACAGTGGGTGGCTTGCCCACTGCCATGTCCTGGGGAGTGCAAAGCCACAGTGTCTCAAGCCTCTACAGTGGGTGGCTTGCCCACTGCCATATCCTGGGGAGTGCAAAGCCACAGTCTCTCAAGTCTCTACAGTGGGTGGGTTGCCCACTGTGCCATCCTGGGGAGTGCAAAGCCACAGTCTCTCAAGTCTCTACAGTGGGTGGTTTGCCCACTGTTCAATCCTGGGGATGGCAAAGCCACAGTCTCTCAAGTGGATAACAGTCTCCACTGGTACTGGAGGGGGACTAGTGCCCAGAGTGCTTTGTGCAGCCCTGCCCGACACAGATGCCGCCAATGGGCCAGCGGTGCTTGAGATGAAGGGCCCAGTTCAGCGGTGCTTGAGACGGCGGTGTCCAGCGGAGCGGTGCTTGAGATGAAGGGCCCAGCGGAGCGGTGCTTGAGACGGCAGTGCCCAGCGGAGCGGTGCTTGAGATGAAGGGCCCAGTTCAGCGGTGCTTGAGACGGCGGTGCCCAGCGGAGCGGTGCTTGAGATGAAGGGCCCAGCGGAGCAGTGCTTGAGATGAAGGGCCCATTCAGCGGTGCTTGAGACGGCGGTGCCCAGCGGAGCGGTGCTTGAGATGAAGGGCCCAGCGGAGCGGTGCTTGAGATGAAGGGCCCAGTTCAGTGGTGCTTGAGACGGCGGTGCCCAGCGGAGCGGTGCTTGAGATGAAGGGCCCAGCGGAGCGGTGCTTTAGATGGCGGTGCCCAGCGGAGCGGTGCTTGAGATGAAGGGCCCAGCGGAGCGGTGCTTGAGATGAAGGGCCCAGTTCAGCGGTGCTTGAGACGGCGGTGTCCAGCTGGGCGGTGCTTGAGATGAAGGGCCCAGCGGAGCGGTGCTTGAGACGGCGGTGCCCAGCGGAGCGGTGCTTGAGATGAAGGGCCCAGCGGAGCGGTGCTTGAGACGAAGGGCCCAGTGCAGCGGTGCTTGAGATGGCGGTGCCCAGCGGAGCAGTGTTTGAGATGAAGGGCCCAGCGGATCGGTGCTTGAGATGAAGGGCCCAGTTCAGCGGTGCTTGAGACGGCGGTGCCCAGTGGAGCGGTGCTTGAGATGAAGGGCCCAGCGGAGCGGTGCTTGAGATGAAGGGCCCAGTTCAGCGGTGCTTGAGACGGCGGTGCCCAGCGGAGCGGTGCTTGAGATGAAGGGCCCAGCGGAGCGGTGCTTGAGACGGCGGTGCCCAGCGGAGCGGTGCTTGAGATGAAGGGCCCAGCGGAGCGGTGCTTGAGATGAAGGGCCCAGTTCAGCAGTGCTTGAGACGGCGGTGCCCAGCGGAGCGGTGCTTGAGATGAAGGGCCCAGCGGAGCGGTGCTTGAGATGAAGGGCCCAGTGCAGCGGTGCTTGAGACGGCGGTGCCCAGCGGAGCGGTGCTTGAGATGAAGGGCCCAGTGCAGCGGTGCATGAGACGGCGGTGCCCAGCGGAGCGGTGCTTGAGATGAAGGGCCCAGCGGAGCAATGCTTGAGATGAAGGGCCCAGCGGAGCGGTGCTTGAGATGAAGGGCCCAGTGCAGCGGTGCTTGAGACGGCGGTGCCCAGCGGAGCGGTGCTTGAGATGAAGGGCCCAGCGGAGCGGTGCTTGAGATGAAGGGCCCAGTTCAGCGGTGCTTGAGACGGCGGTGCCCAGCGGAGCGGTGCTTGAGATGAAGGGCCCAGCGGAGCGGTGCTTGAGACGGCGGTGCCCAGCGGAGCGGTGCTTGAGATGAAGGGCCCAGTGCAGCGGTGCTTGAGACGGCGGTGCCCAGCGTAGCGGTGCTTGAGATGAAGGGCCCAGCGGAGCGGTGCTTGAGATGAAGGGCCCAGCGGAGCGGTGCTTGAGATGAAGGGCCCAGTGCAGCGGTGCTTGAGACGGCGGTGCCGAGCAGAGCGGTGCTTGAGATGAAGGGCCCAGTTCAGCGGTGCTTGAGACGGCGGTGCCCAGCAGAGCGGTGCTTGAGATGAAGGGCCCAGCAGAGCGTGCTTGAGACGGCGGTGCCCAGCGGAGCGGTGCTTGAGATGAAGGGCCCAGCGGAGCGGTGCTTGAGATGAAGGGCCCAGTTCAGCGGTGCTTGAGACGGCGGTGCCCAGCGGAGCGGTGCTTGAGATGAAGGGCCCAGCGGAGCGGTGCTTGAGAGGAAGGGCCCAGTGCAGCAGTGCTTGAGACGGCGGTGCCCAGCGGAGCGGTGCTTGAGATGAAGGGCCAGTGCAGCGGTGCTTGAGACGGCGGTGCCCAGCGGAGCGGTGCTTGAGATGAAGGGCCCAGCGGAGCGGTGCTTGAGATGAAGGGCCCAGTTCAGCGGTGCTTGAGATGAAGGGCCCAGTTCAGCGGTGCTTGAGATGAAGGGCCCAGTTCAGCGGTGCTTGAAATGAAGGGCCCAGTTCAGCGGTGCTTGAGATGAAGGGCCCAGTTCAGCGGTGCTTGAGATGAAGGGCCCAGTGCAGCGGTGCTTGAGACGGCGGTGCCCAGCAGAGTGGTGCTTGAGATGAAGGGCCCAGTTCAGCGGTGCTTGAGATGAAGGGCCCAGTTCAGCGGTCCTTGCCCTGTTCAGCGGTGCTTGCACTGTTCAGTGGTGCTTGCCTTGGCGGTGCTTGCCCTGTTCAGCGGTGCTTGCCTTGGCGGTCCTTGCCCTGTTCAGCGGTGCTTGCCTTGGCGGTCCTTGCCCTGTTCAGCGGTCCTTGCCCTGTTCAGCGGTCCTTGCCCTGTTCAGAGGTGCTTGCCTTGGCAGTCCTTGCCATGTTCAGCGCTGCTTGAGTTGGCGGTCCTTCATTGCCCAGCTGGGCTGTGGCTGGCGGTCCTTCATTGCCCAGCTGGGCTGTGGCTGGCGGGGCCCTTCTGGGCAGCTGGGCTGTGGCTGGCGGTGCCCTCCTGGGCAGCTGGGCTGTGGCTGGCGGGGCCCTCCTGGGCTGCAGTACCGGGCCTGTGTGTGTCCTCCTGCACACCTGAGATGGGGCTGGTGGGGCCCTCCTGGCCAGCTGGCCTGCTGCCTGACTTGTCGGGCGTGCTGCCCTTCCCACCCTTCCCTGCACGCTTGTGGCCCTTCCCACCTTTGGCGGTGTGCCATGTGGCACCTCACTTCCTGACGGTGCCAATGTAGGGATTTTGGTCCCTGGGGTCTTTGGTCGCTCGTGCCGGGCACTGGCAGTCTTAGGATGCTTTTCCGGTGGTGGGCTGGCCGTGCCTTGGCTCCTAGCTGAACTGGATGCCCTTGAGGGTGGGGGACTCCACAGTCCATGGACAACAGTCTTCACTGGTCCCGGTTTTGTGGTGGCTGAGGTGCTGATTGGAGTCTTATGAGACGGACGGGGTGGGGGAGTTGTGGGAAAGAGGTCAAGTTTGGAAAGGAAAATCAATTTGGAAAGAGAGGGACAGGTAGGTGTAGTGGGTATGGGAGTGGAGGAAGAGGGTGTGGTTGTAGGAGTGTGAAGTCTGGTGTCTTTGGGTGCAGGTGCTTGGGCTGGAGGCTGTCGTGAGGTGGATGGCTGTTGGGTGTGTGGCTGCCTGCGTTTGTGTAGTTTGGAGGAGGGGGTGTCAGACACACTTGGAGAGGACACAGGGGATGTGTAAATGGTAGTGGGGGTGGTGACTGCACGTGTGAAGAGTGTTCTGGTGGGTGTACTGGTGATGGACGTAGTGGCTGAAGATGTTGTGCATGCAAGTGTGAGTGGAGACGTCACAGGGAGGGAGGAGGGAGACGAGGAGGAGGGGGACACAGTGGAGGCAGTGGCTGTTGGTATGTCTGCATGTGGATGTTGCTTGTGTGAATGCTTGTGTGATGTGTGGTGCTTATGTCTGGATGAGCTTCCCTTTGGTGTTGAGGTGTGTGCAGGCTGGTCTGATGGTGTGTCTGGGATAGGCAGAGGTACAGGGGATTGGGTCTGGGTGGAGGAAGTTGGAGGGGGAGGCTAGAGACAGGGAAAATTGCTGCAGTCAGTGCTGAGGCCAGAGCGTTGAACGATCGCTGATGGGCAGCCTGACCAGAATGAATGCCCTCCAGTTATGCATTACTCTGGTGCACCTCTCTTTGTACACCCTGGATGGCATTCAAAAGGGTAGACTGCCCAACAATGATGGTCCTTAGGAGGTCAATGACCTCCTCACTGAGGGCAGCAGGGGTGACAGGGGCAGGGCCTGAGGTGCCTGGGGCGAAGGAGATGCCCACCTTCCTGGCTGAGCGGGCAGGGGGCAAATGCTGAGGGGCTGCTGGGAGGGCGGTGCTGGTGCGCTGGGTGGCGGCTGTACCTGTTGTTGCGGGGGCACGGATGTTGCCGCCACCACAAGGGAGCTCCCTTCAGAGGACGAGTCGCTGTCACTGACATCAGCATGAGTCCCAGCTGTGGAGCTCCCCTCGCCCTCCGTCTCAATGGTGAAATCCGAGTCAGTTGCATGGCCCGCCATGGCCATGTGAGATGCAGCTCCCTCGTGCTCAGATGCCACTTCTCCTCCGCCTGATGATGCTAATGCACACATGAACAGGAAGACCACAAAAAAGGGGGGGAGGAGAAATAAAGACATGTTGAGTGCATGGATTACCGCTACCGTTGGCGGACAAGACAGACACAGAAGCTCCCTGCACTACGCCGCGCACTTGGGGTCCACTACGCAATCCGTGGGACATGGCCTACAAGCCTATGGACGACAACTGCACACATAGATGACACAGGGCCATGGATACCTGTACTTGGCACCCTAGAGAGGCGGGGGCGGGGGCACAGGGCCATGCTTTACGGAGGGGCCTAGCCTACAGAAATCGCCCTGGCCTAGGGATACCCACAGCCTTCCTCCCCCACCCAGACACCTCCACTGCGCGCAAAGTCAGAAGAATGTATTTGTACTCACCCCCTTGTGTCTGCTGTGATGTCCTCACGCGCCCATCCAAATCGGGGTAGGCCACCGCCAGGATCCGGGACATCAGGGGCGTCAATTGACGACTGGCACCCCTCCTACATTGGGAGGCCATCCCCAGCAGAGCCTCCGCCGTCTTCCTGCTCCCGCGTCGGATGTCCTCCCACCTCTTCCGGCAGTGGGTGCCCCGTCTGTTGTGGACCCCCAGGGTCCGGACGTCCTTGGCGATGGCATGCCAAATCGCGACTTTCTGGTGGGCGCTGACCTATGTGACATGTACAGGGAGAGAAAAATTGTCATCACCTTCTGCATGCTCGATGTGAGTGGCCCCCCATCCCCACCCTTGCCATGTGGCACATGCTCTCATCTGTCGTCTGATGCATGCCTCAATCGCTCCCCTCCCCACCATCTTTCATCAACCCGACTCAACCCAGGCATTGGCCACAAATCATGGTCCCAGTGTACTTACCTGTTGGTCTGGAGGACCGTAGAGTAGCGTATACTGGGGGAGGACCCCATCCACGAGTTTCTCCAATTCTTCAGAAGTGAAGGTAGGGGCCCTTTCCCCAGTCGCAGCAGCCATTGTCTCTTCCAGACTGAGGTCACAGCAGCACTTGCAGTGTAGGTCCTCTCCTGTGGAAGATCAGGTATCGAGTGATTAAGCTGATAGAAAATGGCGGTCACGCCTGCGGCGGTGCGTACCTCGGCGGTGCGTACTGCGACCCCCGCGCACATCGTCATTGGCTCGTGAAACCCATAGGCTTCAATGTTAACCAATGCGGCTTTGCGCCGCGGTCTTCGACCGCCTACCGCCACGGTGTGCCACGCCAGCGCATTGACCTCACATCCCATTGTCACACTTCACAGGTCAGGCAGCCGCCATTTCAAGGGCCCACATGGCTTAATTTCTACTGCGTCACACATACCTAGGCCTGTCCTCAACACTCATACAAACCATTCAATGCATAGTGAATCGTGTTGTGTGCAAGCTGTGGGAACGTACCTGTGGGTTGATTGACTCTGTTCTCGCTGTTGACCTTCCTAGGCACTGTCCGCTGGGACATGCGAGGAGATGGAGGAATCTTCCCGTGTACAGACCGCTGGTGGACCTGTCGACAATGGAGGAACGACATGTTATTCTGACATACAGGCTTGACCGAGCCACTATACATGAACTGTGTGTCCAGCTGGAGGCAGACCTGATGTCACCCATCCGCCAACCCACAGGGATCCCCCCTCTAGTGCAGGTGCTGTCAGTACTCCATTTCTTAGCAAGTGGGTCATTTCAAACAACAGTGGCCATAGCATCAGGGATGTCCCAGCCCATGTTTTCCAAGGTGTTGTCCAGAGTGTTGTCTGCCCTGCTCAAACACATGCGGAGCTACATCATGTTCCCTGAGGTGGGGGATTTGCCTACAGTGAAGGGTGATTTCTATGCCCTTAGACATATCCCCAACATCATAGTTGCCATTGATGGGACACATGTGGCTTTGGTACCCCCCAGCAGGAGTGAACAGGTGTACAGGAACAGGAAAAGTTATCATTCCATGAATGTACAGATGGTGTGTTTGGCTGACCAGTACATCTCCCATGTTAATGCCAAGTTCCCTGGGTCAGTGCATGACGCGTACATCATGCGGAATAGCAGCATCCCTTACGTGATGGGTCAACTCCAGAGGCACCGGATGTGGCTATTAGGGGACTCTGGTTACCCCAACCTGTCCTGGCTACTGACCCCAGTGAGGAATCCCAGGACCAGGGCAGAGGAACGCTACAATGAGGCCCATGGGTGGACTAGGAGGGTGATCTAACGCACCTTTGGCCTCCTGAAGGCCAGGTTCAGGTGCCTCCATATGACTGGTGGATCCCTAATGTACTCACCAAAGAAGGTGTGCCAGATCATCGTGGCCTGCTGTATGCTTCACAACCTGGCTTTGCGACGCCAGGTGCCTTTTCTGCAGGAGGATGGTTCAGATGGTGGTGTTGTAGCAGCTGTGGAGCCTGTGGAGAGTGAAGAGGAGGAAGCCAAAGAGGACGACATAGACAACAGGAACACAGTAATAGAGCAGTATTTTCAATGACACACAGGTAAGAGTAGACACCGGCATATTACATTTACCTAAAGACTCCTACCTCTCTACTGTCTGACTTTTTCCCCCAGTGTATGGTAACAGTGTTGTGACTTTCCCTTCCGATTTCAGAGCTGTAGGCTCCACTGCGTGACATCTGTTTTGTTTCCCCATGGACTAAAGCTGTGTGACAGCGGTTTGTTGGCATCACAATGTGAATAAACATTTTGGCACTGTCATGTCTAATACATTTGTTAAAATCACAGACAGACTCCAGATTGTTTATGTGCAATAAGTGTGTTTATTCAAGTGCTCTAATTTGGATGGGTGGTTGCAAATCGGTGAGGGGTGATGGTGGAGGATTGTCCATGGCAGAGTCCAGACTATCAGTATCACAGGTGCATTGTCCAAATGCCTGTGGAAAGTGGAGCAGGGGCAGTTTAAAGTTGGACAGGGTGACAATGTGGGACAGTGGGATGACAATCAGGGCGGTATCCTTTGCTGGCGGGGGTCTTGACATGTTACTCTGTCTTCTTCCTGGATCTCAGGGCCCGCTTGCGGGGTGGTTCTCCTTCTGCAGGGGGTGGAGTTCTGGTAGCCTGTTGGTCTTGTGTCGGGGCCTCCTGTCCACTAGCGCCGGCGGAGGTGGTAGCCAGTTCTTGGTCCATGCTAGTGACAGGGGCCCTTTGAGGTGCCGCAGTGTTCCGCAATGTGGTGATTAACTCATTCAGGGCCACTACGATGGTACCCATGGCGGAACTGATGTTTCTTAGTTCCTCCCTGAACCCCATATACTGTTGCTCCTGCAGAAGCTGGATTTCCTGAATCCTGGCCAGGACTGTCGCCATTGTCTCCTGGGAGCGGTGGTATGCTCCCATGATGGAGGAGAGGGCCTCATGGAGAGTGGGTTCCCTTGGCCTGTCCCCCCCCTGTCGCACAGCAGCCCTCCCAGTTCCCCTGTTTCCCTGGGCCTCCGTCCCCTGCACTGTGTGCCCACTACCACTGCCCCCAGGTCCCTGTTGTTGTTGGGGTGGTGGGTTAACCTGGGTTCCCTGTAGTGGTGGACACACCGCTGATTGACGTGTCCTGGGGACAGAGGTATGGGCCCGCTGGGTGGGTGCTGTGCTGGTGTTCCCAGAGGGGGGAAGGTCTGCTGTGGCCTGTGACTGTCTGAGGGGAACCGACTGTCCCGAGGTCCCCGATGGACCGGGCTGGTCATCTAGATCCAGGGAGACAGAGCTGCTGTCATCACTGTGGGCCTCTTCTGGGGGTGGAGTGGACATCTGTGGACCCTCCTGCGCGGTGACCTGGCGTTCGGGTCCTGCAGGGGTATAAAAGTATGGTTATTGCTTCTGTGTGTGCCAATGGCGTGCAATGGCTGGGTGCCCGTGTACCCCAGTGCTGGCATTCCTTTGTGGGGGCTGTTGTGACGGTGTTTTGGGGGGGGGGTGATGGGTATGTGCATTGGGCATGCTTTGGTGATGGGTGTCCATGCTTTGGGGCCGCATGCAGGGCTAAGTTTTGGGATGGGTGGGTTGTGATGGTGAGACATTTGCAAGGGGTAGTTGTAATGGGGGTGGGGGTGAGGGTGGGGGTATGAGTTGGCATGCAGGTGGGGTGGGGGGGATGAAGTAGTGAAGATGAAGATGAGACTTACCAGAGTCCATTCCTCCACCGACTCCTGCGAGGCCCTCAGGATGCAGGATGTTCAAGACTTGCTCCTCCCATGTTGTAAATTCTGGGGGAGGAGGTGGGGGTCCACCGCCAGTCCGCTGTACCGCGATGTTGTGCCTTGATACCATGGAACGCACCTTCCCCCGTAGGTCGTTCCTGATGTCATCCCTATTTCTTGGGTGCTGTCCCACAGCGTTGACCCTGTCGACTATTCTGCTCCATAGCTCCATCTTCCTGGCAATGGTGGTGTGCTGCACCTGTGTCCCGAACAGCTGGGGCTCTACTCGTACAATTTCCTCCACCATGACCCTGAGTTCATCATCTGAGAACCTAGGGGGTCTTTGAGGTGCCATGGGGTGGTGTGGGTGATGTGTGGGATGGATTGTGTGGTGCTAAGTGTGGTGATGTGTATTGTTGTGTTGTGTGAAGTGCGTGCTAATATTGCAGGGTGACAGTGAATTGGGCGTCTGGGTGCTCGGATGTCTTTTCTTGGTGCGTGTTCACGAATATCTAGGAGTGGAAGTTTGTGGGTGATGTGGGTGTGTGTTTTATATTGTATTGGGTGTGTGGGAGTGGTGTGTATATGTGTATCAGGTGTGTATTTCGAATTGGCCAATGTGGTAGTGTTTTGTACGAGTATGTGTATTTCGACCGCAGCGGTGTGTACCGCCAATAGAATACCGCGGTTGAAAGACCGCCGCGTGGATTCGTGGGTCGTAATGGCATGGGCGTATTTCTGTTGGCGTGACGGTGGAGGTTTGGTCATCGCCAGTTTATCGCTGACCTTTGGTGTGGCGGACTTTTATGGGTGTCGGTATTTTGGCGGTTTGCCTGTTGTGAGTCAGAATGACTGTGGCGGTTTACCGCGGCGGTGTTATGGCGGTCTTCTGTCTGGCGGTAAGCGCATTTTACCGCCGAGGTTGGAATGACCCCCTAAGTAAGCATGAACCGGTAGAGCCTACACAGCTCTTTAACAAGGGCAGGTATGGACTCTTCAATGGTGAGCATCTGATGGACCTAGCCACTGGTTAGGTGGAACAAACGTTCGAGGTATAGGACAACGAAGCGAAGCAGGTATTTGCATCTACCCACTTTACCTCAAACTCTTGTCTTGTGCAATTCACACGTATGTACACAGGCACACACAGAAAGTCCCTCCAGCGGCTATAGCTGGCAATAGCTATTACTGCAGAAACCAGAAAATACGTTTGGAACTTTTGGTGTCTCCAACCCTGGTTATAAAGGTTTGAAGTGCACTTTGACCAAAAAAATATATAAAATGATAAGTGGACGAGTTATAGGAGCAACGGGACATCCCACAATTCACGTATGCTTTCAGGTGAATTGATTGACCAGAACCTCTCATCTCAGCTAATATATGCTCATAAAAATATATAGCACAGACATTTATACCTACACAATACTCAGCTGTTTGTGATAAAGTGGCATTCCGGGAGAGAGACAATGTTGAATAATACAGGAGCTAGTTCAAGAAACCCCATTTTATGTATTAGATGTAAATTAAATATAACATTAAATAAGGTAACTAGACGATGATGATAAATGAAACCAAAGAGAAGAATAAATATTGCCACAGCTAGCCGTGATCAGATTGCTGGTGATCTGGCAGGAACTCTGAACGTAGCCCATGTGGCCACCTGAAAAGATTGCCCGACCAACGTTCCTCACAGTACACCTGAGGTTATGTTACATAAACTGCATTAGTCCGAAAACGGAGACAATACTAATTTGAACAGTTTTGCCACTTCAGTAATTTGGAACCTGGTTTCTCCAATGCATAACACATGGAAGATCCTAGCAAAATGAACAAAGCTTATTTTTTCAATTTCTAAAATGTGAAAACCCAAACTACGGCCCATATTTATTAAGGGTTTGCATCACCTTTCACCCCTTGCAAAACCTAATTTGAGATTCACCAAGTCACGAAAGGTCACCTTGCAGAGCCCTGCATAGCTTGATAATTCCAGAGTAATGCAAGACAGCGCAAATTGCTGCAGTATGTTACTCTGCTGCAGGGAGGCGTTCCATGGCTGGCATGTGGGTGCTCCCACGCATCCATCCACAGACATAAGAGCATTCCCAGGTTTACCATTAGTGGCCTTCCCAGGTGAGGTGTAACGAGGAAAAATATCTTTATTTCTCCTCGTTTTTTCCTCTTTCTGTGTGTGCTGCATTGTGCAATGAAAAGTTATTAACACCTCCGTCATAGACTATTGTTATCATTGTCCTCTTATACCATCTAGGTAACCCTCTTTGAGATTACATTTATTCATCATTATACATATAGATGACATATATAGACTACATGTGTGTTTAATTTAAATGTTCTTTGCAACATGATAATCAAGTTTGCTCAAGTATATTCAAAGTATTTAAGTTGATTTCCTTTTTGTTCTAAAATAATTATTGAGGCAATGACAAACTTTCATGAAAACTGATAATTGTATTTCTCGTTTTTTTATTATTCAAAGAGCACAGTCTCACAGAATGAAGATATGTAAAAGAGCATCAGACCACTTTTTGCTAATTGTTTATTCTAAAATATTCCTGAAAGGATTGATTTGTTAGCAACAGTGTGTTGAGAGCTAAAGGGGACTTCATGCCTAGAGAATGAGAATAGACATGTTATGCAGAATTGCTTCATCTATTTTTCCTCTTTACCTGCTAGTTGGATTATCCTCCTTGTGCAGCCTTCCTCCCAATACTGTACAGATAAGAATAGCAGACTGTGCTATTATATTGAAGGCAAACTTCATGTTCAAAGCGGATGTGAGAGCGTGAACCACCTTTAAATCTCAAATTAGACTTTCTTTTGGTGCTGAGTTAGCTTAATCAACTAAAGTTATGAGGGTATTATCGGTATACAATTAATCAGCCAATATGATGGAACATTTTTTGCTGTTCACATTATTCGCAAACATTGGAGTTACTATGCTGTTTGCTTTTATTATTGTTGCAGTTTATTTGGTGTGTAGTAGAATGGGATTTTCTTTTTTAAAATAAGAGCCAGATGTAGAAAGCATTTTGCATGGTGCAAACTGCGAAAATCGCAGTTTGCGCCATGCAAAATGCCTTTTGCGATGCACATTCACAATTTGCGAGTCAGTACAGATGCGCAAATTGTGACTGCGACTCGCAAATAGGAAGGGGTGTTCCCTTCCTATTTGCGACTCGCATCGCTATGCTAAATTGCTTTGTGACCGCGAATGCTGTCGCAAAGTAATTCGCAGTTACCACCAGTGTCACACTGGTGGTAACCCATTCGCAAAAGGGAAGGGGTCCCATGTGAATGTTGCCAAAAAGGGGTTTTCAGAGCAGGCAGTAGTCCGGAGGACCACTGCCTGCTCTGAAAAACCGAAACCAAATGGTTTCGTTATTTTTTTTATTTTGCAACTCGTTTTTCTTTAAGGAAAACGTGCTTAAAAAAAAAAAATGCTTTATTTAAAAAGCAGTCACAGACATGGAGGTCTGCTGACTTCAGCAGGCCACCATCCCTGTGAGTGCAGGGACTCGTTATGGGGTCGCAAAATGCGACCCACCTCATTAATATTAATGAGGTGGATCTTTGCGACCCCATAGCGACTCGCAGTCGGTGTCTGAGACACCGTACTGCATCCGATTTTGCGAATCAGAAAATAGCTAGATGCACCGACTCGCAATTTCCGATTCGCAAAATCGGATTTTGTTACATCTGGCCCTAAATCTTTTAAATGATCCATTCTTTCCTGTTGTTCTTGAGTGTGCCTTTCCAAGATAAAAGAGGGTTTGTGTTCCACTTATCATCCCTTTGATATTTCATAAGATTGATCATTATTTGAAACTTATCTCACTCAAGTACTTCTCAGTGGGTTGCAGGGTGGTCCCAGTTCAACTCACTTTATGTCTCGAGTTGGCACATTGATTCAGTGCTTTGTTCCAAGAAGTCCAAAAAGCTTAATTCACAAGCAATGTTCTAGAAGATCTAGAAAACATATCACTGTAGACCATAGAGCTTTACAGAATGCAGATGATCTTACAGCAATGCTACTGCTAAATTACATTAAACTTACATAATCAAACAACAGAACCATCATGCCAGGGTCAGCCAAAAATCTGTCAAGAATTCCAAAAGTAAGTCACGGATTTTGCCCAGTCTTGTGCCACAGACAGCCTTATTGTTGTCAGGAATGCCCATGGTATATAAATGATGGATCACTATTATGCCAACAACAATTCAAAGCTTGCCAAGAACAAACACTATAGGCCTGATTACAGCCTTGGCGGATAGGCTACTCCATTACAAAAGTGACAGATATTCCGTTCGCCGTATTACAAGTTCCATTATATCCTATGGAACTTGTAAAACAGCTGGCGGGATATCTGTCACTTTTGTGACGGAGTAGCCTATCCACCACCAAGGTTGAAATTAGGCCCTTTATGTCAAGAAGGGACCACTATTGTCTTGGGTAGTCATTATGTGTCAGGAGTGGCCACAATATGTTATGAATGGGCTGGTAATATTTCCAAGAATGTCTGGGATTTGTCATAAATAACCCATAATTACAATGGGAGAACCTGAATGTCATGTAGAATGCACAGAATAGGTGAAAGATAGGCCACTGTTGTTCCAGGGATGGCCAACCTTTTCCAGGACTGGCCATAATATGATACATACGAATTACCATCATGTCAGGAATTAGAAGAATGTCTTAAAGATTAAACATAATATGTCAAGTGTTGGCCACTATTTTGCCAAGTAAAGCCAATGTTTCACAAGAAACCTAACAATGTAATGGATTATCTTCTGTTATGCATGGCATAGCCATACTGTGGATACGAATCCCCATTATTTGTCACAGGTAGCACGCATTTATGTCAGAGATAGAGGTTTTGTTACTAAGAATGAGCCACAGTTTGTCATTGAAAGGGCTATTAGTAAGTCAGGGTTAGATAACATTAAGACAAAAATGCCCTACATGTGTTATATATGGACCACACCTTTGCCAGGTATAGCCAGAACAATTAACAAAGAAGATAAATTCCCTAATATCATTCTTCTCTTTACATTCGAGGCAACTATGTAAACTCACTCCTGATTCAGGCCTTAATATCCTTTAATATTTTTTACTAAAATGGGAAATGACATGTAACACTCATTCCAGCTATATTAGTTCATTTACCTTTTATTAGCAGCTCCTAGTACTAAGATGCAGAGCATAGATCCAAAGAGCATTTTTTACTAACTTCTTTCCTCTGGAATTGTTTATCCTTTCATCTTAGGTTTATCTTGACATCTTGATCTCCTCAAAACACCTCAAATCGAGGTATTTTGCCTACTTATCTTTCTAGCATCATGCCTAGGCTCAATCTGTTGATCGTAAAGTTCTCAGCACAAAGAAATCCTCACTAGCCTAGGTGTATTTAACAAGAGCTTTATAACATAACAGTGTGTTGCCAAGAATATCCACAGCATGTCAAGGATATGCAAAATTAGGCTAAAGTGAACTGGAGTATCACTGAGTATGCCCATTATATATCAAGGAGAGATGGCTATCTTACTTGGTGTAGTAGAAATGTCAACTTGAATGCACAGGCCAGGGTGAGGCCTCCTTCTCTCTGGCCATACTCCCACCCCACCCAACCAACCTCCAGTCCTAATAAATACACTTACATATGTTCAGTCATGCATAAACTCAAATATGGACACATGCATTCAATCACAATCTAATGCAGACTTTTATTACCATCCAAATGTGTCTACCTAGGGCTGTCAGAGGTCCTTGTCCAACTCTTCTCAGCCACTATGACCTTCATTACAAGGTTGGTGGTATTTTGGCAAGACCTCCGCAGTGGCGGGTGCCAAAAGATTGCGGTGTTAGTGATAATCCGACTGCCATATTACGACTCACACTGTGAAGACTGCCAAAAAGCAGCCAAATTTCCAAAACTGCCAGGACACTGGAGGACGAGAAAGAGGCCGTCCCACCACCAGCACCGCCAGCCCGACAAAAATCCACCCATCAGATTACGAGCCACAAATCACGACTTCGGTTCTTCCATGGCGGAAAACCATTGGCAGTGCGAACCGTGGCGTACGCAACTCACTTCTGTCAGAACATCACACCTCATTGGATAGTTTGAATACCCTACACCTGACACACATCCATACACCCAACACATCTACTCACTGTACTATATACCACACCCCTACACAACCCACAATCCTTTGTAAACAGAACTCCGCTCACATCCATACAGGAGCTAAATCTGAAATGATTACTACTTGGACACAATAGACACACATACACATCTCACTCAGCACACACCCCACATCAGCACAACTATCAAAATATATACATCACTAGCACACACAATCTGCAACTACTGTCTCCAACTCACATTGCAGCACCCTCATCTCACCAACTACCCAACACTGTACCCTTATATTCACAGCATCCCCACACACCATGTACACAACCACTACCATGTCCCCACAAAAACACCCATGCTTCACTGATGACGAGTTGAGGGTCATGGTGAATGAAATTGTCAAGGTAGAGCCACACCTGTTTGGAGCACAGGCCCAACAAACATCTATTGCCATGAAAATGGAGTTGTGGCAAAGGATAGTTGACGGGGTCAATTCTGCAGGCAGTCATCTACACACAAGGGAGACATCAGGAAGAGGTGGAACAACCTACGGGGGAAGATGCATTCTATGGCATCCGGGCACCAGATATCTGTGCAGAAGACTGGTGGTGGGCCCCTACCTCCTCCCCCACAGTTCACATCTTGGGAGGAGCAGGTCTTGAACATACAAGAACCCACAACATTCATGTCACAAAATTGACTCGTCCTGCATGCTGCCTCACCACTCAAATCCACCCCAATTAACTAATTTATCCACTGCACCTCTCACCTAATCACCCAATCTCCTTCTCTTGCATGCCCTACCCACTGCTCTAACAGCCTTTGGAAATGGCACATTAACTACAGGCTGATCAGATCACTATGACTCCCAGAATGCACAAACCCATCGTTGTGAAAACCTGGATTGTGCACATCACATGTTATGCATGTCTAACCAATGTACTGGCCACACCATCTAGATTGTCCTAGTGAGCACATGGCAACAACAGCAATGCAAGAGCACACCCATAACTACAACCAAAGCAAAGCACAGCTACAGCTCTGTGACCATTCCCAAAGGCCTCAGATCACAGATGCCAATCCAGAAATAGCCAGGCTGGGTTGGAAAGGAAGATGGCAGAGTCGATGCACATATACAACACATCCTTACAGGACAATTGCCCCTGCATTCTCACACACTGTGTTCCCACTAGGACAACATTGTGCATTGTACTGCTTTCATGTGTGACATTGTGACATCTGGAAAGCCAGTCTCTACACTAGGTAACATAGTCGAACAGTCATGTCACATATCACACATTCTCAGATTTCATCTGCACCAACATGTGTACCCAATTGGTATGACCACTCCCAACATGAAGTAAGGGAAACAAGTCACAGACTTGTATGTACAACTAAGGTATGCTGTGCAGCAGATGTCAATGTCATTGCAGGGATTCATGTAAAGCTACTGTCTGCATCTCACACAAGAGCAATCAAATACATATTCCAACCTGAACTCTGTGTCTCACTCCCTCCACAGGTAACCTTGCCATTGCCAGAATGGAGAGGATACCTGAGACTGTCAGTCCCCCTCAGGATGAAGGCCCCATTGAGGACAAGATCCTTGGATATCTGGACACTGAAGAACAACCTGGCTCATCTGGGACACGTGGTCAGTCAACGACCTGCAACCACTGGAAGTGGGCACACTGTGCCAGGGGCACCAGCATTTCGTGCTAAGGTGCATGGGAGGGATGCTGTGGGCCAGAGGATTGGGTCTCAAAGGGACACAACTGACCAGGAAACCATCTCCCAAGTCTTGGAAGCTCACCGTAGTTCCCAAGACAGGATGGGCCAAGTCATCACCATGTTGGGAGAAAATCAAAGGCTGCAGAGGGAACACCACCAGGAAGTCATGCAGCAGTGGCAGGCACAAAATTCATACATGGCTACCATTGCAGGGGTGCTGAGGGACATCAACACCACCCTTATTATTTTCTCCACACAACAGCAGACCCCTTCCACTAGCAACGTTACATTTGCCCATTCTACATCTGCAGCAGCTAGTGGAATGGAGGCCCTGCCAGGGAAAGGCCATGCCTCAGTCACCCCTCCCTATGTAGTTGAAACCCCATCGCAAACATGGACGTTCATCCAGACATCTAGCAGGAGCAGATGCCAAGACCAAACCCACTGCCAGGAAGTGAGCCTCTCCTGATTTCAACCCTTGTGTGCCACAGATACACCCTGTTGACTGTTCTGAAACCCAACTCCATTTCCCCATGGTACAAGGACACTGGACTTGTGTAACCAACTGGTGTAGCAGTTACCCTGATAAAATCATCCACCATGACTTCACCCATCCCTTCAATGTTCATTTATCTAGTATTTTTGTCACTGATGTTCTTTTGACAAGCACAATAAATCACACTTGAACAAAGCAACTGCGTATGTGTCCTTTACAATCCATGCACGCTAGCCAGGTTTGCGAACTGTAGTCTCATCATACACCCCTGTATCAAACAGCCAGTGTAATGCTCATCATACGGAGGCTCCCTCAGCAGGAGACACATTACAACAGAAATGTCACAGGACAGATGTCTAAGAAGTTGAAATCCAGGTGTACACTACTGTATAGTCGATATTGCATTTAGGAAATAGAGCATGACAGAGAGTACCATCTAGATGTAAGCTGTGGTGTAACAAAAAGCACTTACACAGGTTACATAAGTCAAGCACATGTTAAACTATCTACAAAGCTGGGGCACACGGATAGGTCCTCTGTATCACCATGTATAAGATATTCACATATCCATACCATAGCTACTAAATCACATATCCCATGGAACACACAAAGATCATTACAGAGGATCCCAGTACTGAAAACATACACTAACATTGGCCCCATACCTGTAGGATTGTCACTCACCTATGTCATTATACAGTTACATGCACCTTGGACAGCAAACTTAGAACACAGACACAGCTAGGTCCCATGACTATCAGAAAGTACTCCACCCATTGTGAAGTGAGAGGCCATGATCCAACCTTCACACGTGCCAAAAAGTTCCCCTGACATGTTATACAGCATGTTACATCCTCCTCAACCCACAGGTGAAAGATAAGGACTAAGCATTCATCACCCCACTTTTATGAAGGATAAACTAGCTAGGTATGACCCCACTGAAACTCATCTCATATTACCAGCTATCTGTCAGGTACACCTCTCAAGCCTGTAAGTAATTCCCATTGGCTTCTGACCCAGTATACCTCAAGCCTAGGTTGCAGGATCTAGCTAAATCAGTGAGTGAAAGGAAAAGAGGATAGGAGATTGCATAAAACATACCTCAAATTGGAGACGTCTTTACCAGAACTGTATGTTAGCATCTGCTGTAACAATACATGAGAAAGCAGAACAATCTATCCCGTACACATTACAATCGATCAGTCTGCATCCAACTCACACAGAGGCACTGGAGCTCATTGCACCCCTACAGATGAAGCAAGAAAGGAGGTGTAATGAAAGCCATCTACTTCTGGCTGTACACATTCATCACAATAAAAGGTGCACTTCACATACCTGTATGTCAGTTGGAGTACTGATTGATGAGATTTGCCCTAGAGTCACCTGCTCCTTCTTCCTCTGGCTCTTCATCACTTGCCATGCAGCAGGCAATGATTATTTGGCATACCTTGTGGGGTGAGTAGAGGAGGGCTCCTCCAGATAGGTCCAAGCACCTAAATCGTGCCTTCAGAAGTGCAAATGTTTGGTCTATTGCACTCCTTGTACTCCAATGGGCCTCATTGTTACAGAGTTCCCCTGGGTACCTCACTGGTGTCAACAGCCAAGGACGGTTTGGATAGCCTGAGTCACCTGTGAACACAATGGTTGAACACCACAAACATGTATGTGGTACTTGCTATATTGCGATGACAGGATACATAAATCAGAAATACACACTACAATGGAAACTTACCAACTTGGAGCCTTCTTAATGGCTGGCGCTGCGCGAGTGAGCGAACTCTGACCTGTTTCAGGTCCTGAGCTCGCCCCCCACGACCGCAGCACCAACCTGCTGCCCTCTGCCTCTGTCTCACGAGCACGCTGCCGTTTGCGTGTTCGAGGCCCTCCTCCACCCGCAGGCATCCTCCTGCGCCTCATCCCTGGTGGCTAGCGGGCTCACTTGACCCGTGTGCCGCTTCCGCCGTCCTGTAAGTTGTTTTTTGGCTTTTTCGCTTTTTCAGCGCCTCGCCGCCGGCGCCTTTGCCCCCTTTGTGCCCCCCTGAATTGCTGTCTCCCCGATCGTGTATTGTGCCATTATTGTATTTCTGATTGTGTGCTTTTCTTATTGTAACTGCTTGTATTTTGCTCGTTTTCAGTGTTTTTGCCCCTTGTGCGCTCCCCGTTCCCTGCCGCTGCCTCCCTGCGGCGCCGCCCCCCTCGCGCCCCCATTTGCCGCTCCCTCCCGCCTCCCGCCTCCCAGCTGCTCCTCCCTCCCCCCTCCCCCCTCCCCCCTCCCTTCTTAATGGCTGGCGCTGCGCGTCCGCGCAGCGGGCGCGCCAGAGGCAAGCCCGTCTGCGCCCGTCCGCGCCTGGACCGCACCCAGCGCCACCCCCCCTAGCCCCCGCGCCCCCCGCATCCGCTACTCATCCAACGAACTCCGCGCTCTCAACCCCGGCCCCTCCACTGAATGCTTCCGGGCGTCCCCGAAGCACACTAAAGGACCTTTTTCCTGCCGCACCTGCAACTTCTCCTGCATCAGAACGACTAATCCAACTACTAAAATATTCAACCCCAACCACCTGAACTGCATCCTCATCAACACCCGCTCCGCACGAAAACACGCCATCGAGCTCTGGGATTTGCTCGACACCACAGCACCTGACGTGGCTTTCCTGACCGAAACCTGGTGGAACGACTCCTCGGCTCCGGACATCGCCATCGCCATACCGGACGGCTACAAAATCATCAGAAGAGATCGAACCAACGGAATCGGAGGCGGAATAGCCATCGCTCACAAAGCTACCCTCAAAATCCACACCCACTCGGACGACACCCTCAAGACAGCCGAACACCTCCACTTCCAGATCCACACGGACCCCAACACGACCCTCAGAGGAACCCTCATATACCGCCCTCCAGGACCAAGAGCCCCCTTCAGCGACACCATCGCCGACCTCGCAAGCACCCACGCCCTCGCCTCCACGGATTACATCCTCCTGGGAGATCTAAACTACCATCTGGAAAACGCCAACGACGCCAACACCGCATCACTGACCTCCAACCTCCTCAACCTCGGACTCCACCAGCTAGTCAACACTCCCACCCACATCGCCGGACACACCCTTGACCCCCTCTTCACCTCAAGCAACCACATCTCTTTCAGCCACACCTCCGAACTCCACTGGACCGACCATCACTGCGTCCATTTCACCTATAAGAAAATCACAGAGCAACACCGCATCCAGCTACCTCCTCACCGCCGCTGGGGCAAAGTCACCCAAGACCAACTGACCAGCACCCTCATCAACAACCCTCCACCCGACGCAACCGACCCGAGCACAGCCGCCATCAATCTCCATCAATGGATCCTCGACTGCGCCAACACCCTTGCCCCACTCAAGAAACCCACTGCAATCCAAGGAAAGAAAAAACCAGCATGGTTCACAGACGATCTAACCACCTCCAAAAGCATCTGCCAGAAGCTCAAAAAGAAATGGATCCAAGAACGCACACCCGACAACCTCGCCACCCTCAAAAATGCCAACCGTGAACACCACCAACGGATCCGCCTCGCCAAGCGCGCCCACTTCACCGAACGCATCAACAACAACGCCCACGACTGCAAAGAACTCTTCGGCATCGTGAAGGAACTCTCCAACCCAAAAGCCAACTCCAACGACATCCCGCCCTCCCAGAAACTCTGCGACGACCTCTCCACCTTCTTCCACCAGAAAATCGCCACCATCCACGACAGCTTCAACACCGGTCCACCGCCAGACCCCACCCCCGACGTCTCCTCCCACGACTGCCGCCTCACCGCCTGGACCCACGTGGACGATGCAGAAACCATAACAACCATGAACACCATCCACTCAGGCTCCCCTACGGACCCTTGCCCTCATCACGTATTCAACTCAGCCAACGCCACCATCGCCCCCGAACTCCGCAAGATCATCAACCTCTCCTTCACCTCCGCCACTTTCCCGGACAGCTGGAAACACGCAGAAATCCAACCCCTCCTCAAGAAACCCAAAGCCGACCCCAACGATCTCAAAAACTTCTGTCCGATCTCTCTCCTCCCTTTTCCAGCTAAAGTCATCGAGAAGATCGTCAACACTCAACTCACCCACTTCCTCGAAGACAACTCCATCCTGGACCCCTCACAATCCGGATTCAGACGAAACCACAGCACTGAGACTGCTCTCCTCGCCGCCACAGATGACATCAGACATCAAATGGACAACGGCGAAACCTCAGCCCTCATCCTCCTCGACCTATCAGC
Source organism: Pleurodeles waltl (assembly GCF_031143425.1). Classification (NCBI taxonomy): domain Eukaryota; kingdom Metazoa; phylum Chordata; class Amphibia; order Caudata; family Salamandridae; genus Pleurodeles; species Pleurodeles waltl. The sequence goes on along the minus strand of NC_090444.1, from coordinate 630,741,519 downwards.
CGCCTTTGACACAGTCTGCCACCGCACCCTACTGACCCGCCTCCAGGAAGCCGGCATCCAAGATAAAGCCCTCCACTGGATCTCATCCTTCCTCTCCGACAGAACTCAGAGAGTCCGTCTCTCCCCTTTCCGCTCCAAAGCGACCAACCTCATCTGCGGCGTCCCCCAAGGACCCTCCCTCAGCCCTACGTTGTTCAACGTCTACATGGCCCCCCTCGCTAAACTGGCCCGCCAACATCATCTCAGCATCATCTCCTACGCCGACGACACCCAGCTCGTCCTCTCCCTGACCAAAGACCCGCTCACCGCCAAAACAAACCTCCACGAGGGACTAAAAGCCATCGCCGATTGGATGAACAACAGTCGCCTGAAACTCAACTCCGACAAGACGGAAGTCCTCATCCTCGGGCGCACTCCCTCGGCCTGGAACGACTCATGGTGGCCCTCCGACCTCGGACCCCCTCCCACCCCTGCCAACCACGCAAGAAACCTCGGCTTCATCCTGGACTCCGCCCTCACCATGTCCAAACAGGTCAGCGCCGTCTCCTCCTCCTGTTTCAACATCCTTCGAATGCTCCGCAGAATCTTCAAGTGGATTCCAACAGAAACCAGAAAGACGGTGACCCAGGCCCTCGTCAGCAGCAGACTTGACTACGGCAACGCACTCTACACAGGCATCCCAACCAAAGACATCAAACGACTCCAACGTATCCAAAATGCCTCCGCCCGACTGATTCCCGACATACCCCGCCGATGTCACATCTCCCCTCACCTGAAGGAACTCCACTGGCTCCCGGTAGACAAGAGGATCACCTTCAAACTCCTCACCCACGCTCACAAGGCGCTTCACAACACCGGACCCTCCTACCTCAACACCAGACTTAACTTCTACACTCCAACTCGTCAACTCCGATCCGCCAACCTCGCCCTCGCCATCGTACCCCGAATCCAGCGCAAGACCTCCGGCGGCAGATCCTTCTCCTTCCTCGCCGCCAAGACCTGGAACTCTCTCCCCACACCTCTACGCCAGACCCAGGACCTCCTCGCATTCAGAAGGCTCCTCAAGACCTGGCTCTTCGACCGCTAAACAGCAGCGCTCCACGCCCCCCCCCTCCCCTCAGCGCCTCGAAACCCTGACGGGTACATAGCGCGCTTTATAAATATTGTGATTGATTGATTGATTGAACTTGCCAGGCCCTCTCTATGTGGAGATGTGTCATTGGCTGTGGGACATTGTTGTTCCACATGATGAAGAAATCATGCACAGAACCTGGATACTTGGCTGTGACTTGTGAGATGTACTGGTCTGCCAGACACACAACCTGAATGTTAATTGAGTGGTCGTTTTTCCTGTTTCTGTACACCTGTTCATTGGCACTGGGAGGGACCAAGGATGCATGGGTACCATCAATAGCTCCTACCACATGAGGAATGTGTCCCATCTCATAAAACTCTGCCTTCAAATAAGCCCCATCTGCTCGGTGGGGAAACCTGATGTAGCTCTCCAGGTGTCTCAACAATGCACACAGTACATCCTTCTAAAACAGACTCAACATGGGCTGAGACATCCCTTGTGTTAGAGCCACTGTATTCTGAAAGGATCTTGTGGCCAGGATGTGTAGCACTGACAAGATTTGAACGATGGGAGGTATGCCAAAGGAATTGCGAATGGCACATATCAGATCTGGCTCCAACTGAGTACAAAGATTCATGATGGTACGACGATTAAGACGATATGTCTGGATGGCATGTCTTTCCTCCATAGTGCTAAGGTCTACTAGTGGATGGTACACTGGTGGTTGTCTCACTCTCCTCATGGCAGGTTAACTAAGTGAACATAGTATAAGTAATGCAGGATGCACACATCATGTACACTTTGTTTATTTCCTCACACCGAACATCTGTAGAGAACACCAAGCACATCTGACATATAGAGTATAGCCCATAAATATGCATCCGATTACATCCTCCTTGGTGCACATTGCAAACTATGACAACAGGAGTGTGCATATGATACTAAAGTAAAAGTATATATGTGTAAGACTTAGCTGTCCTGAACTAATCCCACATATTTTTGGAATCAATCTATGTTTGTATGAAGACTAAGAACCTCTGCGTAGCTGTACACAGCTATCACCATATTTTCTCACTCAACTTTTACTTCACATTTGCATAATATGTGATCCAAAAATGATGGCGCTACATGCAGATATACAGCAATTTTGGGGACTAAGTGAATGACGCAGATTAGTAAACACTTCCATCCATTAAATGTGCCCAAAATGGCGAGCACCTGACCTACTGTACTGGACAGGTGGAAGTGACCTAGGTCCACCAGCGGACGTCGTCATGGCGGAAGGTGGTCGTAACTGCTATGTAACTTGCCATTGGAAAACATTGCTGCCTTTGGAGGACTTGGGCCAGTGGCGATGTCCGCCAGCAGTGACAGTCATGTAAGTGGTGGCCATGACCGCCATCTTCTGCACTGTTGCTCACTTGATTCCTGACACTGTTGCCAGCAAGACCGCCATGATGTGAGCTGCTGTGTCCTGCCTCTGGGAGCCATCATGTCATGTCCTGCAGGTGATAGGGCCCCTGCCTTCATACCAAAAGAAGTTGAAAGGCTAGTGGAGTAAGTCCTACCCCTGTTTGAACAGCTATATGGGCACCAGAGGAACAGGTGAGACCAATGTCCTAAATATGTGTGATAGGTATTCTGTGTGACGTTGCACCGGGCATGTGAACTAGTGAAGGTGTAGATGCATGCAGATGGCATAATGGGAAGGCATGTGTGCAGAGACGATGGGTATGTGTGTCTACTTGCTATGACTACTATTGGTATGGTGCATGTGTACATGACTTTCTCCTTTTGTCTATGTCATCCAGGCATCAATGCCCATCAGAAGAAGTGGATTTGTGTGCCATCGCCAAGCAAGTGTGGACCCTTGGGGTCCACAGCTGGTAGACCACCCATTTCAGAAATCAGGGGAGGGACCTGAGACGCTGGACCCGGAAGACTGCTGAGACCCAGCTGTGGATGGCCTCCCAATTAGGGACCCTGACCCCTCTAATGGCCCACATTTTGGCAGTGGCCTACCCTGCGGTGGGTGGGTGTTTGAGGGCAGTATAGCAGCCACAAGGGGGTAAGTACTGAATGTACTTTCCTCTGTAGTTTGGTGTTTGCTGTCACATTTTAGCAGCTGTGACACTGTAATAGGTGCTACATGTATGTTAACTACTGAGAAAACATACTTCTCAAGTTGCCTGAACAACGATGGAGATCTGGCCTTAGCGTTGTGCATGTGGATGTTTAGATCGCCTGAGTCAAGGAATATCTATGACTGCATGTGGAGAGGCACATTTGACAGTGCCACATGTGTGACTCTACCCAGCCATATATATGTCTATAAGCTGCTTTATCATCCAACCCATCTAGTATTTCTCGGTCCATTAATTAGATTATAAATTAGCTCTAAGGTGTCTGACCACACCTGTTTGTAAAGATCAGCTGTATGCACTACATAGGGACATACATATGAGGTACAGGGCCTAGTTACCTTGTGTCCTGGTACAGGCATTGACTCCATGGGAGGCAGGCATCTCATTCAGTCAATAGGTATGGCCACTATTGGACTGTTCAAATAGGTTTGTGGAGGTGTCCACATTATTCCTTCATGTTATACTATGGGGTATGTGTAGGTTTTAACGGAAGGACATCCAACTATGAGGGTCTGATTTTGTCCATCTGCCCTTACCATGCATTTCCATGCCATTGACATGTGGACAAATCACTTTTATCCCAATGCCTTTGTTGTAGAGTAGGTGCGTGGCTAGGCTGTCTTACCCTTTGACAATGTTCAATGTCCATGCTAGATGTGCCAATGCCATACCAAGAAGAGTGCAACATATGGTATTCGCTTCCTATGTCATGTCTCAATGACTAGGGGGCAGATCTTGTTGAGTGTGACAATCATTGTTATCCTTAGATAGGCAGATGTGGGCAGTTTGGGCAGGAATTTGTATTGGGCCTCCTCATATTTCAAGATTTCATTGTTTAGCTGTACTACTATTTCTCACACATGTGTTGTGGGATATGTTGTCAGTGCAACGGCAGTCGTGTAGGTACATATGTACATCATGTATTTATGTCTTTTGAATGGGATGTATATGTTGTCTGGACTTAGCCAGTGGAAATCACATGTCAGGAATGCTGTGAGTGATGTAAGTGTACTCATGTTGTAATGTTGTGGCTCTGAATCTGCATGTCAGTTGTAATGTAATGTGCCCTCCTAGGAATAAGTAGGCTGTTTAGTAGTTGTAACTATGCTCTGTGTTATTGTCATATTGTCAGTGGATGTCTCATGTGTGCTAGGTAGGCCACAATAGCAGTAGATGAATTTATGGTTAATAGGGTTCCTCTGTAAATAGTGACTTCAGCTAATCCTTTAAGATTTGGTGCATGTATTGACATAGCTGTTCTCCAGACATGGAGTGTAAAAATGTGATGGCCACTGTATTGGACTGCCATATGTTGTGTCTTCATCAAAGATTGTTGCCATTATGTACAGGGGGATCAGCTAGGCATGTGATTGGAATGGCAGTTGATGTGTCATTTTTGAAGAGAGATGTCTTTACTTGCATGGAACATGACTTATGTTCATGCACTGGGCAGGTGTAGATTCGGATTAGGCATGATATTGTGTTATCAGTCAACTGCTTTTCTGTAAAGTGATAAGAATATGGAAAGTGATGAGCTGGATGAGGATGATATATCAGCTTTATCCAGGACACGATGAGCATGCTGACTTGGAGTTACAGACGATTTGATGGGATGCTCCAGTAGTGCTCCCTTTACATGGATTATGATGTCAGTGAGAGAGATAACAAATGGGGTAGATAGAAGTAACATGTCTTGACATGATGTGGGATCTGTGGGTTTCAATATGGGATTACCTCACCAGGACATGTGTATCTATAGCTGTGTATGTTGTTGTGTGTGTATGTGAAGAATGTGTTGGCCCTCTCTCTCCCTCTCTATCTCTCCCTCCCTTTCTCTCTGTTTGTGTGCATCAGCATCAGCAGGCGAAGGAGATGGGGCACAGGTGAGTGGGGATGCTGCCAGCAATGGGGGCCAGAAGTGCTGATACCACCAACAGCGAGGGACCCAGCGGACCGGAGGGCGAGGGGAGTGCCACGGTAGAGACTGGATTCAGGACATCATCCGTGGAATCCTCCTTCAGTGTGCACTCTTTGGCGGCGGAGGACCCATCTTGGACCACCCCAGCACCATCTTTGTCCACCTTCCCCCTTTTTACGATCGCCCTTGCTGTAGCTCCCCACCCATTTGGCTGTGCCCTCTCACCCAGGATGGAGGGCATCTCCTTTGCTGAAGGCACCTCTGTCCTTGCCCCTGTCAGCCCTGCTGCCCTCATTGAGGAGTCTATTGACCTGAGGCCGATCTCTGTGGGTCAGTCGACCATTGTTAATGCCATCCAGGGACTGGCAACTCAGAGGCAACAGAGTAATGCTTTCCTGGAGGGTGTCAGACCTGGAAGCTTTTTGGAGTGTCTCTCCAGTTTTTTTGCCTTCTGACCTCCTGTTTTTATGGTGTACTGGACTCTGTTTTGCTGGTTTATTGTCTCTGCGCACTTTACCACTGCTAATCAGTGCTAAAGTGCTAGTGCTCCCTATAGAAATTGTACTGTTGATTGGTTTATCAATGATAGACATATTTGATTCGCTAGTACGTCTCTAATAAAGTGCAGTAGAGGTGCCCAGGGCCAGTAAATCAAATGCTACTAGTGGGCCTGCAACACTGGTTGTGCCTCCAACATTAGTTGCCCGGTAAACATGGCTCAGGCCTGCCACTTCAGTGTCTGTGTGTGCAGTTTTAAACTGCCAGTTCGACTTGGCAAATTTACCCATTTGCCAGTCCTAAACATCTCCTTTTACTACATGTAAGGCACCCCTAAGGTAGGCCCCAGGTAGCCCCATGGGAAGAGTGCACTGTATGTTAAAGGTGGGACATGTACTTATGTGTGGTACATGTAACAGTGAAATACTACCAAAATCGTTTTTCACTGTGCAAAGCCTGTCTCTCTCATAGGTTAACATGGGGGCTGCCTTTAAAGCAGATTCCCTTTGAGGGCAGATAGTAATTGGAGTTTGGCATCTCTGAACCCACAATTGAAAAATACATCTTTTAGTGAAGTTGGTTTTTAGATTGTGAGTTTCAAAAATGCCACTTTTAGAAAGTAGGCATTTTCTTTCTCAAACCATTCTGTGACTCTGCCTGTTTGTGGATTCCCCGTCTGCGTCAGTTTGACGGTTAGGCTGTTTGCACCTCTCTCTAGACAGTGACACAAACGGGTCAGGGATGTGGCCTGCATATCTTGATGGGCCACCTGAGCTGGAGTGGAGTGAGGTGTGGTTGCTTACACCTGAAAGTACTGTGCCTGCCCTCACTCAATGCAGTCTCCAACCCCCTGGTGTGGTGGAAGAAAACCCCAAACCCCAGACTTTTAGAATCTTTCTGGAATCAAGAAGAACCTCTACCAAGGAGAAGCGTTGAAGAGCTGGAGGAGGAGTACTGTCCCTTTGCTGTGTTGTTTTTCTGGTCTGGCCTGCAATTGCTGCTTCTGGCTGAAAAGAGTGCAAAAGGTCAGCGTTGCTGTGTGTCCTGTTTGAGAGAGTTCTCCGAGGGCTTGGAGTAGAGCTTGCCTCCTGTTGGAAGTCTCATGGACACCAAAGACTTCAGTTTCCTCGACCTGCAGCACTGGGAACTGTGTTTTGTGCTGTTCAAGAGAAGAAACCACTGCAATGCCACCAACGATGCCGCTGGCCTGCACCGTGACCTACTGACACTGCACGGAGTCGCATTGCCACGCTTCACATCGCAGCCCTGGTCTCACCAACAACGACATCACCGAGCCACTGCCTGCACCGTGACCTGTGGGCACCGCACGTCGCATCTTCCCGCTTCTCACTTCAGCCCGACACCATCTACACCAGTGCTCCTGTCTTCATTAGCCCAGAGTTCGATCCGCAAGGCGTGTGACTTCAAGGACCCGACGACTCCTGCACCGACTCAGGAACCGACACCCTGACGTCAGTGACGCCGCTGTCCAGAACTCACAGCGAGGATCACGACGCCCTGTAATTCCAATGGTACTGTTTCCGGGTCTTCCCGACACCGTAGCTGGCCCGCGACGCCGCGGCTGGCCTGAACTGTTGGTTTTGTTGATCGCAATGCTGTGATAGCCCCAGGTGGATCTATTGACTTCAAGGAACTGTATTCTTAAGATAAATCCTACAAAATTCATATTTGTAGCACTGTATGTTGGATTTTTATCATTTTGGTCCTGTTTTACACAGATAAATATTGGCTATTCTTCTAAAACTGGTGTGGTGTCCTTTTGTAGTGTTTTCACTGTATTACTGTGTGTTATGTGCAAATGCTTTACACATTGCTTCTGAGATAAGCCTGACTGCTCGTGCCAAGCTACCAAGGGGGTAAGCAGGGGTTATCTGAGTGGGTATCTCAATTATCCTGACTACAGTGAGGGTCACGACTTGGACAGGGTTCAAACCGACTGCCAACTAGAGACCAAGATGGTGGGAGTCTCCTTTGCCGCAGGCACCTCTGTCCCTGCCCCTGTCAGTTCTGCTGCCCTTATTGAGGAGGCTATTGACCTCCTGAGGTAGATCTCCGTGGGTCAGTCGACCATCGTTAATGCCATCCAGGGACTGGCACCTCAGATCCAACAGAGTAATGCATTCCTGGAGGGCATTCACTCTGCACTGGCTGGCCTACAGAGATCCTTTCAGGCTCTGGCCTCCACACTGATGGCAGTCAGTTACCCTTTGTCTTCCGTCCCCCCTCCACCTTCCTCTTCCCAATCCAAAACCCTTCTTCCCTCACCCAGCCACAGCACACAAACAGACAGGCATGCATCCACCTCAACATCCAAGGGTAGCACTGACAAACACAAGCACCCCAAGACCCACCAGAGGCATGTAAACAAGCAACACCCACCTGCAGACACATCGACAGACACTCCCACCACCGCCAGCATCACAGATACAACACCTGACACACCTGCAGTCACCACACCAACATTCACCGATCCAGTCACAACACCTATCCTACCCACAATCAGCACAATAGCAGGCCCGCAGAGATCCACCCCAGTCACCATATTCGCAGACACCACAAACACAGACATGCCTACATGCAGCACATCCACCTTGCCTGCAGTCACCACCCCAACAGGCAGTCACCCATTCACCATGGCATCTCCCAGAACCTCCACCCCCACTTCCTCCCAGGACACATAAACACCCACACTCACCCACCCAACAGACACCCAGCACCCACAAGCATACTTTGCACACACATGCAACCAAGACATCCACCAAAACACCTCAGACAACCACTCTCTCTTCCTCCACACCCAAACCCTTTTGCCATGACCGTCCCAGTGTGTCAAATACATTTTTCCTCTCAGAGTTAAACCTTTTCCTTACTCTTCTCCCACCCTGTAAGACCCCAAAATGCTTTGTGCCCCTCCCCAAGTCTAGCCCTTCCACCTCCAATACCTCCCCTCCCCCATGCAAGTACCCATGCTCCTCCCCCTGCCAAGACATTCACCCCTCCCAAGAGATCCCAATCCTCCCCTAAGCCTCAATCCAAGCCCCCTTCCCAAACCCAAAGACCCCTCCTCCCAACTCTAAGCTCAAACACCCACCTCCACCCCACCTAATATTTGAGGTGCCTGCCTGCCCCCTTAATGCCCTTACCTGCCAAGTTAGGGGCACATACAAGTGATTATGTGCATGTTGCACTTGTTGAATATGGGCTGGCCTTGGTTACATCTTTGTCCAGCATTTATTTTCTTAGGGTCGTTTTGGTACCAGTTGTGTCTGGGCAGCATGTGTGGTTGTGTGCATAGCATTTGTTCCCCAGTGATGGGTGTGTATTGTGTGATGGTATGTATATGTTGAGGACATGTTGGTATGTTGGTATTGTGTGGTGTTTGTGATGACGTGTCATTTGCAGTGCTGAGTGCTTTGTGTGGTTGTACTGTGTGCATGAGTTTGTGTGGAGATTGGTATGTCAGATCCGTTGTAATGTGTTTTTAAAGGGTATGACGTATGCTGCGTTGTTTGGATGTGTGATGGTGTGTGTTTGTTCCCCGGTGTTGGTATGTTGTGTTGTACGTATGATTTGTTAAGTGGTGGTGCCTATTGTGGGTGCTTGCCGATGCTTTGGTGGTGTTGCATATGTGGTGTAGTTGTGTCTTTTGGTGGTGTTGTATTTTGTTGTGTGTGACTGTGCCAGTGCTGTGTATCTGGGAGTTGGTGTGTTTTTCAGCTGTGTGTTTGTGTGTGTCATGCTGTAGTGTGAGTACTGTGTATGTGTGTGTGGGTATGTGTGTGTTGGTGTAGGGTTACATGTATGTCGCCCTCGCCACCCGTTCCCAATTGGTATGTTGTGTGTGCATGGGTACTTTGACATTTTACAACAGTGACAGGTAAGTGTGTTTACTCACGGTTGCTGTTGTTGGGTGAGCAGGAGCAGCGGGAAGCTGTTTAGTTCTGGTTCCATGGCAGCTCCGGACGAGTATGGCTTCCTGAAGGCGAGTGTCTCCTTTTATATTGTTGGTTTCTGCCAGGGTTTATGTGGTGGTGCTATTGTGGCAGAAACCTTGGTGGTGTGCAGCCTTGTAATATGTCCGATGAAAACATGTTCTCTGCTGGCCTGCGGGTAGCTACCATCATCCGTGACAGCCTGACTGCACTGACGGTGCTAGCTGTGGTTTGGCTGTATTCTGCTGGGAATACCGACATGGTCATAATTTGTCAGGCTTCGCCGCCAGCCTGGTGTCCACCAACATGGTGGTCCTGATACCGCCAAACTCGTAATGACCCCTGTGTATCCAAAACAGTGCATGTAGGCTTCTATTCCCACTCAACTTTATCTTCCAATGGCTGGCACTGATGCTTCTCCAACTCTTCCAAAGACTTGGGTGTCCAAGAACAGTGCAGAAGAAGTTAACACAGTACGTTGTCAGGAATCACAGCTTCCACTGGTCCAACCTATGTCTTTGCCTCCTCTGCTATTGAGTAGGGAAAGGAGATAAGAAAGAAGTGAGATATCTGTCAGTGTAAGAGCAAGTACATCCACCACCGTACATGCAGGCAAAGGAGACGACTTTTATTTTTTACTTCCATGCTGCATAGGTGACTACTTAACCATTTTCCAGCGACGTGCAGTGCAATGTGAAAGGGAGTTCTTAGCAAAGATGTAAGCCTAAGTTCAGCACCTTTACTCAGCTAATGACTTCAATGAATGATGGCTGGAAAGTGGCAGAGCTCCATTCACCATGGGATAATGTGCTCGATACCACTGAAGGAAGCTAGTAATATTGAAACATGTTGTTGTACAATGCATACTACAATAATATGGACAGAGTTTTCATGGCTGCTGTGATGTATCTAGAAGGTAGTGAATGATTGTTTGCTGTGTGCAATTGTTAAAAATGAAAGCCCTCTTGAAGACAATAGTCCAACTAGCATTTCAAGCAAAATAGCACGCAGTAAAGCAAAACCAAAGTAGCATAAATATAATTTCTCTCAATGCAAGTCAATAGTGCATGATTATGTAACGGAAACATGTTCCTCTCTTTGAAGGCTTATCTAGCATGCAAAGAATCAAAGAACCGCTTTAAGGGCAAGATAGCATTCAGATATACAGTGCTGGCCCCATTATTCTCACAAAGTCCTGCTTCCCTTGCCAGGTTTGAAAATGAGGTTAGGCACTTGGAAAACATACAAAGTACAACACTGAGCACAATAGCTTCCAGGGCTGCTAAGGCTGTAAACATTTTACAAGCATTTCAATGTCACGGGAACCTTCAAGCAGATATCAACATCCATATTTTACTAATAGTTAACTCATTCACTACTACATTTGTGGTTGTTCTCTTGACGCTTCATATGAATATATGAACATAGTACAAACAGATTTTAAGTGCTTTCAAACCTCTTTGTGCCATGCGTCCAACTGATATACGTGCTTGAAATATATTACCTAAGTTTCCTCTATTTTGTGCTCTTTTGTGCCCTGGTTATCAGATCTAATCTGCAAGGTGAAAGAGCGAGTACTAAGCCCTAAATAAAAAAAGTTTAGTTCCTCATAGATTGTGTGATAATGTGTTTGTACGTAGATATCTAGGCCTAAACGTATAATCATGTGTGAAATGTATCTTGAAGCAGAAATACATTTCAGTGTCTTTTTTGTGCATGTTGATATGTCTGCATTGTTGTGGGCAGAGACAAATTTAGGCTTTGGTCTAAGTTCAGCCTGTACCCGTATAGTGATGCTGAAGGTCGATACTTTTTGGTGCTAAGTATCCAGGAGTGGATTGTGACTGGATTTGTTTAGTCTGACTACGGAAAGGTTTAGATGCTTGTCAAGACCCTGATGTCAACACTATGTGCAACAAAAACACAAAGCAACACACAACTCACCAGTAGCAACTGCCTCTGGGGGCTCCAGGGCATCAATCCACTGCTCCCTCTGCCACTGCTGCTCGGCATGTTTCACCTTTTACGTGAAACAAATGATTTCACGGGTCATATGTTTGCATGTAAAAGTTGCCATATTACCTTGCCAGCAGAATTGGGGTGCACTAGCTGTAATGTGCCTGTGACAGACCCAAAACATATCTAACATGCTGTACTAACGTCACGCAGTGTCGTATGTCAGGTAAGGGAGCTTCAGGGCTTGTAAATCATATGCACTCTTAAACTACCAAAAGCTGGAATAGACAAAAAAGTTCTCCCTTGGTACAGTCAACCCTATTTCAGCTTCTGGTTGGGTGGAAGCTCGTGGGTCTACCTCTGATAAGTTACAGATGGATGGGGAAGTCAGAAATAGTGGACCTGCCCCAGATATGTTTTTTTGATTAAAATATAAAAGGCTAAACATGTGTGCTTGTCTGTGTGCTGGGGAGTTCATCTGTATGGCTGTGTGACTGTCTTTGTGTGCGTGCCTGCAACTGTGTGTGTATGTATGTCTGTTTGTATGCTTGAGTGGGTGTTATGTGCATGTACATGTGTGCTGTTTCAAAGCCAGAGGTTGGCAAGGTCAGGGGCTAAGTGCTGGGCTTCTAGGTGCCCCACCTCTTCCATAAGTCACTTGCTGCTACTGCAACTCGCACTATGAAACATCCCATAAAATATGCTGTACACAAAAAGAGGCTTTGCAGCATTCCTCTTCAGCCACTGGACATTGCATGGCATTCTGGAGATGGTTAAATTTTCAGTAATAGGAGCTTGAAGCAGTGATAGAGATATAGTAATTCATTTTTTAATTTATGAGTATTTTGATGATAGCAAAACGTAGTTCATGTTTTATATTTCTTGCATGAGCAAACCTGCTTTCAGCAATGGCAGCATAATTTGTTTTTTGAAGGCAATAGTATTTTTATGAGAGTTTGAAGCAGAGCTTTCAAATTGTCAGAAAAAGAGTAATTTAGTTTAAAAAAAAGTGCTGGAAATGCCAGTAAGCCTGGCTTTAAATAATTAAGGCCCATATTTATACCTTTTGATGCAAAACTGCGCAATCACAGTTTTGTGTCAAAAAGTATAGCACTGGCTTGCGTCATTCCAGAGCGTCAGCCAGGTGCCAATTTTATGGAATCCCACAAGCCGGCGCAAAGAGTGGGCTAACGTCTGGGAAAAAGATGTTAGCCGGGTGGGGTTGGCAGTATGGAGGAAGGGGGGTTCCGCCCAGTGTCATTTCCTGACGGAAACCATCCATACCACATGACTCCTGTCTTATAAAAGACAGGGGTGATGCCCACCTCCCCAATGGCCAGCACAGGGGGCAAGGCCCCCCTGGGCTTGGCCATTGCACCCAGTGCCATGTAGGGGGGCCCATTTCAGGACCCCAATGGCACTTTAAAAAAAATCTCAAAATACTTACCTCTACCTACCCTATTTACCTGGGATGGGGTCCACCCATCCTCTGGTGTGGGTGGGGGTGTTCCTGGGGCTTGGGTTGATCACCTGTGGGCTCTTTCCATGGTGTTTGACTATGGAAATGGGTCCACAGGTCCCCTAACGCCTGTCCTGACCCAGGTGTTAAATAATGGGGCTAAGCAGGCTTAGCACCATTATATAGGCCCGTCTTCCCCCTCTCCCCCCTCCCCCCAACATGTACGTTTTTTGCTCTGTGGAATAAATAAGGCGCTAGGGGCTTTGAGTCATTTTTTGGACGGGAATGTCTACCTTGCATCTCATTGATACAAGGTGGTTTCACACATCCAAAAATGACTTTAACTACAATATTTTGACGCTAGACAGGCCTTTCGTCAAAATATAAACATGGAGTTAAGTTTGCACTGAATTTGCATAAAAAAGGATGCTAATTCAGCACAAAGTATAAATATGCCCCTAAGCATACCAACACACGCATGTGCAAGTGCAAATTTGTCCATGCTTGTGTTTGAGTTGGCACTTTGAAGCCAGGCCTACTGGCATTGCTTGCTTTGTAATTCTTTGCTGAAGTTGCTTTCACGCCAGATTTGACCAGAGTGTTGTTTATGAAGGTTTTAGATGGAGTGGGTTTGTGGGTTTGACATAGTACTGTAATTGCTGGGTCATTTTGCATTGTGATGATCCTTATGGACGTTTTCGTTTTGCTTCTTGTTTTATTGCTGAAGGTATGAAGGAGACATTGATTTCAGTTTGGTGAACACTTTCTTTTTGATCCCAGAATTGCCTCGGATTCTATATTTTCGACTTGTTCAATCGGGCCATGTATATTTTGCCTCATGCATTGCTTTCACTGGTAACTAAAATGATTTATATTCTATCCCTCGGGAAACAGACGCCTGTGCACACTAAAAAATTCAAATGTGGCATTTCGTTTAAATCTAATCTGAAGATTTGCTGATAAAACAAAACTTTTTTCTCAAATGTCACTGCGATGGAGAGCAAATATTAGGAATATGTAAGACTCTAAAACAAAAATCAGTGGCTCGAGATGTCTTTTCTGGTATTAATATGCGGGTCTGCTCTTAGCATAAAGATTGTCTCTTTCTTAAAGACATCTATATTTGTGAAAGTGTTTTTTTCAAATGCATTAATGAACTCAATTTAAATAAATTTTCCTCTCAAGGTGAGTAGCAAGTTGCTAATTAAAATTCTAATTAGTCTTTTCACGAAATCATTAGCAATAACACTCAAAAAACTCAATGAATACTAAAAACCTCTCAAAGTTTTATGCGGCTTTAGAGGGGTGCGACTGGTGCGGTCGCACTGGGCGCTGACCTGGAAAGTGTGTTGGGGGGGGGGGGCTGACCTCAGGGGATCGGGGGTAATGTATTGAGCAGTAAATGACATTTTAAAAGCACCTGGAGCAGAGTTTCATGTGCTCCTACTGCCAGGCAACAATAAAAATGTCAAGATAACTTGTGATTAATGTTCCTGAGAGAAAGAGTTTTGTCTAGTAGCAGTGTTGACTTGCCATAAAGTAGCACAGATGGTTAATATGCCTGCTGCAAAGAACAGATCTGTGCTTTATGTGGATAGCTGAGTGGATTAGTAAAGCCAGCCTTTACCAGCGCTTTAAAACAAAAGAAATTTTTGTGAGAGAGTGGCTACGGAGAAAGATGAGGAGCACTTTTGACGCATGATAGTGCAGGAATCCGAAGAGGAGGTTCACGAGTGGGGGCCACAAAAAATATTGACGCACATGGCACCACCAGTGCTAAAGCCAGCATCTGAATTTAAGATAAGCCCAATTGTAATGGAATAATGCAGCGTTTCAGTATGCAAAAGTTGCTTTCGTCCAACAAGATTCTTAAACACAAGCCAAAATGTATATTCTGTAATTGTGAATATCCCTAGTGTCACTTCCTCAAGGTGTTGTTAGCATTTTCCCTTGTGCAAATTTCTGGACCTATAACGTGCTATCTGATGAATCGAAGTTCAAACCCTGAGGCTACTCAACAAATCAATACATTTAAATAATGTGAAATACATTAGGCTCGACAAAAAAGACAGAGAATGTTTAAGTTGTCAAACCATAAAGGTTTATCAAACGTTCATCGTTTTACAGCAGGAAAATCAATCAAATTAGTGCCACATCATTAAACAATACATAAATGCATCAATAATTGTGAAGTTCAATTCCACTAAAGAGAATATTAGTGGCGTAAGGAAACTTGAGGCTCCACCTGTAATATACATAAAGGGCCTCTCTGACCCATTCAGGAGTTTTTAGGACAGGGGCCTGTGTACAATGCTGAGGGTGCCCCCTGGAGCTCGGCGCCCCTCTTGCACCATAGAGTGTACGGGGGCTATTGGTACACCACTGGAGTGTACCCCAAGTTCTCCTACTCTGCTCTAAACTGCAATGAAAAGTGGACAAAAGCCTTTTGCAGCAGTTCTGAAGCATTCTGAGTTGTAATGTCCTCTACAGTTTCTGTAATCACAATATTTTAACATTTGTTACACCTACACACTGTTCTCATGGAAATATCTAATTACAAAAAAGTATAAAGATACAATCTCGAGCTCATTAGCTTCTCAGGATTCATCACAATACAGCCTCTCTCTCTCTCTGTCATTCAAATTTAAGATTTATATGCAACAAACAATTTACATTGGACCAGCTCGTAATCTGCAGGTGTACTGTTGCAAGCACTTGAAATATTCCACGATTATCACAGTAAGAGAAAACATTTTACATGAGAACGAAAGAAAAGGAACATTGTGGCCCATATTTATACTTTTTGACGCTAAACTGCGCTAACGCAGTTTAGCGTCAAAAAGTTTTGCGCCGTCTAACGCCATTCTGAAGCGCCAAGCGGGCGCCGTATTTATGGAATGGCGTTAGACGGCGCAATCAGACCGGCGCTGCCTGGTTTGCGTGGGAAAAAAACACGTAGACCAGACAGCGCCGGCGTAGGGGGAAAATGGCGCATGGGCGTCTTAAAATGGGGCAAGTGAGGTTACGTCGAAAAAATCGTCTTAACCCGACTTGCGCCATTTTTTAACGACGCCCATGCCCCATCAACATGACTCCTATCATTGTAAAGATAGGAGTCATGCCCCCTTGCCCAATGGCCATGCCCAGGGGACTTCTGTCCCCTGGGCATGGTCATTGGGCATAGTGGCATGTAGGGGGGCACAAATAAGGCCCCCCTATGCCACCAAAAAAAAATATAAAAAATAAAAAATTATACTTACCTGAACTTACCTGAATGTCCCTGGGGTGGGTCCCTCCATCCTTGGGGGTCCTCCTGGGGTGGGCAAGGGTGGCAGGGGGGGTCCCTGGGGGCATGGGAGGGCACCTGTGGGCTCATTTTGAGCCCACAGGCCCCTTAACGCCTGCCCTGAGCAGGCGTTAAAAAGTGGCGCAAATGCGCCGTTTTTAGCCACGCCAACTCCCGGGCGTCTCTTTTGCCCGGGAGTATAAATACCACGTAAAGGCCTGGGAGTCATTTTTTAGACGGGAACGCCTCCCTTGCATATCATTAACGCAAGGAAGGGGTTCACGCTAAAAAATGACGCACATTCCGGGAACTTTGGCGCTATTCGCCTCTAACGCCATAGTATAAATATGGCGTTAGTTGGCGTTAGTTTTGCGTCGAAATTGCGTAAAAAAAAACGACGCAATTTCGGCGCAAACGGAGTATAAATATGGCCCTGTGTTTTTTAATTTGGACTTCAGACATGCATGTGAATACATTTTACGAGTTAGGAAGCAAGATGGCAAATTATGGGAGCCATTTAAAAAGCAGGCCTACACTAGCTATGGCAAATTTGAACATGAATAATACACAATAAGTCAAATCTGCATGCTTACGTGTTAATGTCAACACAAGACAAAATTTGTAATATAAAAAAATCCCTTCAATGTAAAATACGAGGGGAGTCTTAAAAAGGTGAGCATGGATGGTCTGTATTATAGCTCAACTGTTGCATAAACATTTCTAAAAATCTAAAAGTTCTGAAAGGGCACTCATACAATATTCCAGTACGTGCATGGTGTGCCAAGGAAGATCAACCAAAGACAATGAGTATGAGGTTCTGCTACATGGTGCAGGACCTCGCTGGCAGTCATAGTCCGTATATATGAGCATCAGCCTTACCGGTCTGCTCTTAATCAAGCTACCGCTATCTAATGCAGAACTGGAGCTACATTTTTTGTTCTGTATCGCTCAGAGAGCGCTGAATATACCTTCCCCCCAAAAGCGGAAATTGTGCATGCTTGATAGGCTGGTTAAACTATTAAGCAGTTTCAGCATCGGTTTTTTTGCCACTCTGAGGATGTGAAGCTATGTGTTGCTACCACCTGGTCTGTGAATATGGAAGCACTGCACAATTCAAGAGCCACAGAGAGGCATTCTAAATTTCTATTAGGACGTTACATCAACATCCTTAATGGCCATCCCCTACTGGCTACGTAGGTGTAATAAAAAATACAGCATTCAAATAAGACATTGCTTTAAAAAAGGCTTGTTACAATAAACTCTAAGGAGTACTTCATTCATTTATTTATTTCATTGTTTTCTATTGCATTAGTATATCTTGCCGTGAAAGCACAGGATTCCAGGTGAGGCATTTAAAGCATAGGTGTAATTTCCAGGATGTAACTGTGTGTCTCTGTGGCAAAGGCCCACATGATGTGACTTGCCACCTCTCGTTTCAGGTAAATTTCCGAACTCCTGAACCATATACAAAACAGTTAGGGTAAGGAAAGGTTTAACTCCTTGAGTTCATGGGGATTGGTCCTAGCTTCAGCAGGTTGTTCAGGAAATACTTCCTGGAATGTGGTATAATTGAGGCCCTTTTATAGCTTTTTCTCCATTTCTTTACTACATTTCAGGTTCCTGATGTTTAGACATAATCTGCTTAAGTTGGGTATAAACATTTGGATTTGATCCCCTTCTCTAACATTGATTAGTGGGGGTGTTCATTGCTGGAGTCATGTGGTCAGGTCTTTTGAAGTTGAGGAAATGCTGTGCAACCTGATTCTAGATCCTGTGTGATGTTGGTATTTGTTATTTGGAGCTCCATTTTAGACCAAATTGCAGTAGTTCAACTTCCACAGAGCTAAGGACCTGGTGAGTTCTATGTGAAACTTCATTAGTAGAACCCTCTTGAGCAACATTAATTATACTCTGATTTTTACAACTACATAGACAAGCCGGCAGAAGACAGCCCATCCTCAAGCCACAGAGGCTAAAGTTCTTGACTATTGAGGAGTTCTTGATCTACTAGCTAATTGAAAGGGTGGGTACTGCTAGAATTGTTCTCCATCACCATTGTCCCAGCATTAACAATTGCATTGGTTTATCATGCTGTGGATCTATGTGTCACCCCATGAATTTGGAACTGTGGATGGTACTGAACAATTACCTATCCATGCTGTTGTATTTAAATGTGGAATAGCATGCGAAGAGTGGAGACCTGTGTGGGACAGTGGCAAATATAGTGCACAGAGTAAGAAGAGTTCCTGATTCCAGACTGTTGGTTATGGTTAATAAAGAAATACCTAATTATATGGAGTGTTGTGCCTGTTATACTTGCACAGTTTCTCAGGAAAACTAGCATGCCAAATCATACTGTTTCATATGCTGCAGATTGTTGTAGCACACCCCTGTCTATGGTCGCTAGATTATCTTTCTTGATATCTTCCAAGGCATCCTCAGCTGTTCTAAAAGGTCTGAAACCTGAGTATAGATTTGGATGGCTACTTGGATTTCCACGAAAGATTAGGATTAACTCATGACCACTCTGCACCTGCTCTTGCGTAGGCCAGAAAAACTGAATGTGGGACTGTGGCATGCAGTCCAGAGCTAGAGTAATGCACCTGGCTCTACAGAAAGGATGATGTTTCTGGATCAGCAGCTATCTTGGATATTCCTGCAGGATGGAGGAGTTATGGTAGAATCATCATCATTTCATCAAAATACTTTATTAGTTTCAAAAGAGCCATAAAATACACAACGATTTACAAACATCAGGCTCAAAATCATCATTAATAAGTAATACAAATGACAACATCAAATATAAATACATTTTAAGACAGTCAACAGCAATTACGAATTCAGATAGCAGCATTTATGAAATTTAGCACCACCACTATTATCTCCTGCCTACCTAGGTCCTGTAAATAAGAAAAGGCAAGGTGACTACGCCTAATACCAGTATGGAGAAGGACCGGGCGTAAAAACCTTCTTCTAGGGACTCTTTATAAAATACAGAACATAATAAAGTGAAAGGTGCTTTGTGGTGTTCTACCATCACAGCCACATGGGGGTAGTTTCTTAAACCAAGTGCTTTGAGTAGGGAATGCCAATAAATAATGTATAGATTTCAGACGGAATCTAGTGAGTAAAAACCTATGCCACTCAGAAATGATCACACTAAGATACAAACCCAGCTGAGCCCTAGGCATGTTGCCAGTTGAATCCGGGTTATAGTTAAAGTGTCAGTGCAAGTCCTTGGTTCGCTGTATTTCTTCTCCCAGTAAGGAGTTAGGGTGCTGAAAATATTCCTCTATCCCAAGACTTGAAAAAATAGATTTTTTATATCTGATCCAAGGAATATCCATAGAATGCGTCAGTAACAAGCAGTCCATAATCACAGATCTACACAAGTGAGCTTCAGGATTTGACCAGAGCAGCAAGGGTTGCAGTCTTATATGATCGGTTATATCTCTCTATCCCACTTCATCATGGCAAAAAGCAGCCAAGGTGGATTGAGGGGCTGCTAAAACTCTTCTCAGAAATTTGTTTTCCACTACCTGTAGACTAGAACATCCCGTGTAGCCCCACACCCCAGCTCCATATAAAGCGTTTGAGAGACATTTACTTTTAAAAATAGTCATCATTTCCTTAACTGTTTTATGTGCCAGTTTCTTTGAAAACCTAAAATCTGCGTCAATGGCTCTTTGGAACTGCAAGATGTGAACATTTATTAAAAATCTCCAATTAAAATCAACATCAATTGGGACCCCCAATGGTAGAATCATCAATTCAAAGATGAGGAAAGAAGGGTAAAGCATGGGTGATAGAGGAAACTGAATTAGAATTCCCCTTTCAGTCTTCTTGAACACTATTGATATATAGCTCATTTTTGAAAGTCTTCAATTTTGTGATTTCGTTAGAAAGTCTTAGATAGTTTAGATATCAAGTTCTGTGATATGACCTGAGCTGAGCTGCTTAGTGAGCTATTTTGAGCAAATGCATCACCATATGCTAGCCTCTAATGTCAATCAAATATTGACGTTACACTGGATGACGTTGCATTTGAGTACTATTTAATGTGACAAAATGATGGCCAACAAGTATAATCTTGCATGATACAGGAATTTATTCTATAATTATTGTATATGCTAGCGCGCCTGGTCTTTAGTAAGTAAACTTACAAGGGGACGCGTATAGGTCGATGAACCTGTTGATTCGCACGGAGTATCCTAGCTACGGTTTAACCAATGTGCATCAATAATCAATACACAAACCAATGACCAATAAGCAAAACATCAGTCAGTAGTTAATAATGCCATCATTCATGAAAAACCACAACTCAATACATGTTTGGCAAATTGTATTTCCCTATTGGTTACAATACTAAGTCATGAGGTTAATTCTATTTTTTTTCGAATCCACTCAAGATTAATTAATTAGTGAACACCAATAACATAATCTAATCAGAACTTGAGAAACCATGCATTTAAATGCCTCAACATAAGCCAATAATGATGAATATGTTAACATGAGTAGCAGAGTTCAGCAAATCATTCCATCAATCATTTGTCACCGTATATGTCAGCGTCTCAGAATAGGAACCCTACCTGAACCTGATTCGCATTAGCATGTGGGACTTCATGCGAAAACAGTTTAGGACATGAATTTGGAAAAACATCTAGCTTAGGAGAAAAATTATAAAACAGCCCAGTTGGTACCTAGAAACAAAAGGCATAAAAGTTAATTCAGTCAATTTGTCATAACTACCTATCCACAGTATGGATCAGCAACAAAGTTAGTCTTCTTCAGGTCATCAATCGATCAGCATCACATCAGGCTCTCAAGAGCAGAATCCCAATGACAGAATCTCAAATCTCTTCGATCTTGTAGTCTCTCTCTGGACATCTGCACATAACATTTCTCCATCAGTTCTGAAGTTTTCTCCCTTTGTCACAGCATTATATCAAAATCACCCAGACTATCCCTCAATTCCTAATTGGTCAATTAGTCACCAGTTATGACTCTACCCAATAATTTCAGTTCTTCAAATCTATGAATTCTAGTGTGACACAGTTCTCAAGGTGTCAATTGGTTCACTGTACGATGTTCTCATCATGCGGCTCGTCAGGTATTAAAAATGTTGCATCTTTTTTTCCAGTCAGTGTCTCCATTGTTTGAGTCCTCGCAAAAGTACATCTTGTCTGCTTTACACAGTACTTGATACATTATGATTCCATCATCTCCTGTCCATCGGTTCACGCATAGGATTTTTGCTGAGCAGATTTTATTAAACAATAAGCAGTTCAGGGTCAGTTCAGCACATTAGCTTCTCTACATTGCGCTAATAATTCAGCATCTGCATGAGGCCTGGAAAAACTAGGCCACAACTTAGGCTAACTTAACTCTACAATATAATGCAAAACGTACGTTACATATCTCAATATGACATACTACTACATTAAATTAATACGTTTTCTATATTTCGTACATGGTATTCATTTTATTAGTACATTTGTGCATCTTGTTGACCACTCTCTAAGGGCACATTTTCAAATGTGCACATTAATTCTCTACATTATTTATTTCTACATTTTATTTTTAGTATTCAAAATGCATAAACACTTGTTAACGCGTCCGTCTATGTCAATTTATACACATCAGGACTCGTTTTAGGCCAATGAATCTTTGGGCCCAGTGGTGAGACACCGTAGGACGAGATAACTGATCAAAATATCAATCAATATGTCAATGACATTGTCAACATTTAACACCAAATTATATCTTACTTTAAACATTAATAAACATTTGGCGCAACCATGACCTGTCAGTCATGAATAACCACACCTTGATGAAGATTTTAAGTTTTATTCCCTATTGATTACAATCTAGTAGCAAAGGCATTAATCTCAAAGTCAATAAGCATATAAGCACGATTACAAGATGACAACCACAATAAGTTTCAATAATTGCAAAGATCAGTAGCATAGACAATCAGATAGATATAAGCAGATTATGACACATCGAATTTTCTAAGATACTAGTTCAGCATAGCACCATGTCAGTCACGTCAGTTTGTCAGTCAGAATGAATACCTCGTCTAACCTCTAATTAGCATTAGCATGTTGGGCGTCTTGCAAAACAATTTTGAACACCAATTTGGAAAACATCTAACTACGGTCTCTAATAAAACATACAGCAGTTGGTACCTAGAAAGAAAGGCAAAATGAATTTTCATTAGCAATTTTATAATTACCCTCCTCTGATTAAGTCAGCATTCAGGATCAGTCTTCGTCTTCAGGACACCAGTCAGATCGCCATCAGTCTATCTAAGTAAGAGGCAAGACACTCTCCTCTTTAAGAGAAGAGAGTAAAAGACAGTAATATGGGCAAGGATGGTTTGTCTAAACCTCGAGTCACAAAATAGTGTGACAGAGTTTCGGGATGCAATCAATATCATTCCCTACCTAATGACATTTACTCCCTGTGTCATGGGTTTTTATCCCTTTCTCGTGATTCATTCCCCCAAAATTCTATTGGTTAGTCAATACACCCCATCATTGTTAACCTATCAAATTATACATTAAGAAATGCATTTGTCATCTCTCGATATTGTTTGGTCTTCTGATTGGTCTTCATAATCGGCTTTTCGTAGGTGGCATATCCGGGGTTACTTCATCATCTTGGCACACGTCTCAGGTTAAAAGTTCTCTTTCCCTCGTCCCATTGTCCTTGGAAGTATCTACAAATGTTTCGAAGCACATCATTTTATACTAAAAGATGCTAGCATGCGGATGGGAAAATGTCCCCATGTTTCAAACTAATACAGAAAGAACAATAGCTGGGTCATGGTCATTTGTAAGTCCGCACACTGAAGAGACAAGAAAAATACGCTTTAATATGAGAGCTACACAGCTTCTGCTTGGCTCATGCTAACTTAAGATATACGAGTTCTAATGAATGCAGTTCTATACGTTTTAATGTACTCCGTTAGGCAAACTATAAACGATTATTTCTTACAGTTGACATTAGTTTATACATTTTAATGATTCTTCATATTTGTGAATACGCTTTAATGAATGTTTTATTTAGTACAGCATTGTTAGACATAAGCATTTCACGTCTATAATATGTAATATTAAATACGCTCTCTCAGTCCCTCCTCTGATGACGCTCGTCATCACAAATCTTCCAGGTTTTAATTCTTCACTTTACGCATAATGTGCATTTCAACATCTTTTCCCTTATGTGAGCTTTCCCATATTTTGTTAAACATTTTCTCTCTTTCACTTTCTTCGTTTCTTTTTGTTCTGTTAGCCAGATTTTTCTTCACTTTATTATTAATTTTGCATGCTCCCCAAAATCCCAGTATACAAATCAGAACAATTAATAGTCCCATCATAATTTTTGCAAGTACCCCATTCCAAATGTTGGTAAACCAGCTTCCCACTCGGGCAATTCCCTTTCCAATTTTCTCCCAAACACCAAGTTCTTTTAGATCCTTCAAATCTATACTATCTTTAGTCAGGTTAGTAAGCATGTTTCTAATTTTCTTACTATTGTCAGGTATATACGAGCAGCAATGTCGTTCATTAAGCATTTTGCACACACCTCCACTCTTTGCTAAAAGAATGTCTAAAGCAAGCCGGTTTTGAAGAGTCATAGCTCTTTCTGCAGCAAGTTCAGTATCCATCAGAAGTATAGCTCCTGTAAAGTTTGTCAGCATGTTATCCACAATAGTAGACAACTTTTGAATTTTCATAGAGTTTAGAATAACCCCCACTGAAGGGATTATAGCTCCAAATATGTCACCAATGACAGCCGCCACTGATTCTCGTTTTTGTCTGGTATGATGTAATTCAGATGTTTTAGGTAGTTGTTTTAAGTCGTCAATCTGGTAAATCTTTGGGAATATTATTCCCAAATAACATGTCCCATACCATCCCTTAGGGAGACGGTAATATGCATTTAACCCACAGATGTAATAGATTCCAGGAATCGCTGGGTCTTGTCCATTTAACATAAAGGTCCATTTGCTCTGAAACAAAAACACATGCCTACATTCACTCGTTCCCACAAACAAATTATCTTGATCAGATTTTGGTCTATATATACAGAGTCTACCTACGTGTAATGCATCTATAGCTAACTTGCCTTGTGTTTTAATTTCAGTATAAGCATAATCATTTGCATAAGTGCGTTTTTCTAAACCTTTTTCTAATCTTTCCTTTAATGCTTTTCGTCTATCATCTGTGTGATCCAAAAAACTTTTCTCTACAGGAGACAATAAGCATGTTAAGTTATTGCGATGTGCATAAGCAGTTCCAAATGTTAGTGTTGGCTCAAAGAATCCTCTAACTAATTTTATATCATGCACTTTAGCTAACTTATTTAAGAATTCAATAACAGTCACAAAAGAAAACACAACGTCTAAATTTGAATAAAAATATTGCACATGCTCTTGATCATAAAATCTTGTTAGTAGCAAGCTACAACTGATCCCATACGTAAGAGGGAGGCTATGATAAGTAACTCCCTCCTGCACAGATGAAGGAATTTTAGTGCACACATAACAGTTCTTCGCATTCATAGTTTCCACATACTCGTTTAATAGGCGATAGAAAACATTAGTAGAAAGCTCCCCTTTTGCATTAGTTCCCTCATGCAGATGTCTTGTGTCTTGCTCAAATTTCTCCCATGGTGATAGTTTATTAGTTGTAGTAGTAGTCTCAGGTTTTGAAATTGCATTAGTAGTTTCACTCTCTTTCCATGGCATTCCCACAATCACTCCCACAATCATTATTGTGCATATAGCGCCTATCATAAGTCCTAACCAACCACACACTTTACTTCCTTTGTTACTATAAGCCATGTTTGTATAGAATCAAATAGCGGATTAACAATCAACTCTGAGTAGCAAACTCTTTCTGCGTAATTTACAGCGTCTTCACTCACTCCAGGACCCTTTTCGTCAATTCAGGTTAGCAGCTTGTCGTAATCAGGTTTCTATAAGTCAAATCCAGGTTTAATGTCACTTTCCGGTAGTTTTATTTCTTCTCTAAGATTCTTGTTTATTATTTTTCAGCTTTCACAATTTTCGATGTTTTTACCTTTAGTTTTCTTGTTGTATTTTCTTCAGGTACCGTAGTACTGTCCTGGTACTTCTCGATCAAAACAGAATGCTAAGAATTCTTGTTGCCATTCAGAGGTTGTAGCATATGCCCATTCAGGACCGGTATATCTTCTGTTTGCTATTCTTTTCCTTTTTATTCTTCGTTCACCTTGCTGTTCTCCTTCACTCAGATCTTCTGCTCGTGAGGTATCGCTTTCCTCTATTATTGTTTCATTTGCTACTTCTCTTATTCTAAAGTGTGATTTGTCTGGCCAATTGTCACCTCTGTTCGTCTTACTTCGGCGTTTTCCTTCAGTACCTTGGACAGCCCCTTCTTTTGATAATATAGTGTTTTCTCCTGATAGGCTTGGAACTCGTTCGGCAGACCTTGATTCGTTCTGATCTAAATTTGCCACTTCTTCGCCTCTCTCTCCTTGTTCGACACTGTATTCAGATTCTGAATTGTATTTGTCTGCTTCTGGGAGAACCTCTTCTTGACTTTGTTCTCCTGCTGCCTCCACTGAGATTGGCACTTCGTCACCTCTCTCGAACTCACTGATAGTTTGAGGGACACGGCTGTTCTCAGCGGGCTCTCCTGTAGTCTCAGATCCTTCTTGACTGATCTCTGACTCTGAGACTTCACCTCTTGAAGTTGCCGTACCGGAATTTTCAAGTTCCTCTTCAACAGGACACGCTACCCTTTTTGTATGACTGGCATGTATCCAGTTGGGAACCCCGGCACACTTCACAGCAGTGGTGGTCGTCAATATCACTTGATATGGCCCTTTCCAACGCGGCTCAAGACACGATTTTCTTACGTGCTTCTTGACAACCACCCAATCTCCAGCTTGCAGAGAGTGTCCTGGTTCGCCGATTGGTGGTAACGTGTTAGCTTCCACCTGGTGAGAGAAAGAGCGAATCACGTCAGCCAAACTTTTGCAGTAATCCAACACCATATCATCTGTAATATTCACTAGTGCATTTGCAGGTACCGCCGGTAACCTCATTGCTCTGCCCATGAGGATTTCATGTGGGGACAATCCCGTTTTCTTATCTGGCGTGTTTCTCATAGACATCAGCACTAGAGGCAATGCATCTGGCCACTTCATGTTTGTTGCTGCGCACATTTTTGCTATTCTTGATTTCAAAGTACCATTCATCTGCTCGACTAGTCCTGATGCTTCAGGGCGATAGCTACAATGCAGCTTTTGTTCAATGTTGAGTGCGGCACACAGAAGCTTAATCACCTCATTGTCGAAGTGTCTTCCCCTATCCGATTCTATAGAAACCGGAAACCCGAACCTGGGTATTAATTCTCTGAGTAGTAGTTTTGCAACTGTAAGACTGTAATTCCTACGTGTGGGATATGCCTCAATCCAATGGCTAAAAACACACACAATCACCAGCACGTATCTCAGACCTCCACAAACAGGCATTTCAATGAAATCCATTTGTATCTTATTAAATGGACCACCAGCTCTCCCAATGTGGCTCAAAGTTACCACAGTTCCTTTTCCAGCGTTCATCTGTTGACAAATGACGCATCTGTGACAAGTAATCTCTGCGGCATGTCTGAATTTTGGATTGAACCAATCAATCTTAAATGATCTGATCATGGCATCTCTTCCCAAATGTGCCTGCCCATGATACAATCGGGCAAATTGTGACAGAAGACTGTTTGGCAAAACCAGTTTTCCCTCTCCTGATACCCAAATATCGTCTGCTCTCTGTACACACTGCATTTTCTGCCAGGAACGTTTTTCTTCCTTACCAACGTGGCTTTGTAGTGTCTTTAATTCGTCTAAAGTATCAACCACCCGTAATGCTAGACTTAAGGCTGTGTCATTCTCAGGTTGTGGTAACAGTTCCCACTGTTCTTTGAATGATATACAATTCAATGCACAAAATCTGGCAACTTGGTCTGCATACCCATTTCCCATTGACACAAAATCTTGTGATCTGGTGTGAGCACTGCACTTCACCACAGCAATTTCGAGAGGCAACTGAATCGCATGTAACAAATCTCTTATCTGTTCTCCATTTTTCACTGGTGAACCAGAGGATGTCATGAACCCTCTTTGTGACCAGAGTTGACCAAAATCATGTACAATTCCAAATCCGTATCTGCTGTCTGTATAGATTGTGACCTTCAGATTTACAGCAGCATGGCAGGCTTTTGTGAGAGCTATCAATTCTGCCACTTGTGCAGAAAACACTTTCTCGAGCCAGGAGGCCTCGACTATACCGGATATGGTACATACTGCATAACCAGCTCTCAAAGTTCCTGATGAATCTCTTAGACAGGACCCATCAACGAACATAATGTAATCGTTTTCCTTTAACTGGGTATCTTTTATATCTGAGCGAGGTTTGGTACTGAGCTCAGTTACCTCCAGACAATCATGCTCAAACTCTTCCCCATCCTTTATTTCTGTATTTTCAATGGGAAGTAGAGTTGCCGGGTTCAGTACAGTGCACCTTTTCAATGTGACATTTGGTGACCCCAGAATAATTGTCTCATATTTGGTAAGTCGGGCATTTGTCATGTGTTGTGTCTTAGTTCGTGTCAGCAGAATTTCAACAGAATGTGGAACCAATACTGTCAAGGGATATCCCATGACTATGCCTTCACATTGTGTAAGGCTTTGACCAACTGCTGCGACTGCTCGCAAACAACCCGGTAAGGCTGCTGCGACAGGGTCCAAAGTAGCTGAAAAATATGCTACAGGGCGATTTGCATCTCCATGGACCTGTGTTAAAACAGACAAAGAACAAGCATCACGTTCATGACAGAACAACAAAAATGGTTTCTCATAATCAGGCATTCCTAATGCTGGAGCCCTGCACATGCATTCCTTCAGCTCTAGAAATGACTCAAGCTCTTCTTTTGTCAATGAGATTGTGTATGGTTCATCCTTAACTTCCTTTCCTGTCAGTTTTGTTAATGGTTTTGAAATGATTGAGAAGTTGGGTATCCACTGGCGACAGTAGCCCACCATTCCCAAGAACATTCTGACATCTCTCTTTGTTGTTGGTGGATTCATTTGTAAAACAACTGTTATTCTCTCTTTTGATATTCTTCGAGACCCTTTTTCAATCAGATGCCCCAAATATTTTACTTCTTTTTGGCAGTACTGCAGCTTTTTAGGTGACACCTTATGTCCGTTTTTCCCTAAATGATTTAATAAGGCAATTGTATCATATTTGCAGTTGTCTTTGGTTTTGGATGCAATCAACAAATCATCAATGTACTGCACAAGAGTCGAATTATAAGGTAGCACAAGAGGTTCCAAATCCTTCTTCAATATCTGATTGAAGATGGATGGTGACTGTTGGAAAATGGGTTATTGGTAGGGCAGGTAGGTACCTACACCTAGCAACAAGCCACTAACCTCCACATAGGTACAGTTAGGTCTCAGTAAATTAATCCCAGCTCAACCCTTGGTAGCTTGGAAACGAGCGTCAAGGCTTAACTTAGGAGACAAAGTGTAAAGCATTAAAATATCACAAAACAGTAATTAAATAAAACACAGGAAACAGTTTAAAAATCCAAAACCAATTTATAAAAATAGTTTATATTTTTATCTTTAAAATGACACAAAAACGATTAAAATCGGTTCAGGGGAACCGGAGATATGAATTTTTAAAGAATTATTACTTTTCTAGCGCTTAGAAACAAAAAGCGCCAATCGGGTCATCTGGTTGCACCTCGACCGGGGCAAAGTCAAACTTTCAGGCCGACCGCGATGGAGCCCTGCTCGGCTACAGGTCGCGGGAGGCCTCGGTTAAAAAGTTACCTTCTGACTTAGTCTTTATTTTGAAGTTTTTCTTCACCGGGACGAACCTGCCAGTTGAATCCGACCTCCTGGAGCCCTTGTCCGGATACGCGATGTGGGTTTCCTCGGTGGAGACTTTTACCTTCGGACTTAGTGGTTTTTTCGAGATGAAAATCCTTCGACCGGGGTAAACCTGGATCTTGATCCGACGTCCATGGAGCCCTTCTCGGATACGATGGCTGGGAGGTCCCGGTCAACTTTTTACGTTCGGACTTAGTCTTTTTTTTGGATGTTTTTCTTTACCGGGACGAACCACGAAGTCAGGCCGGGTCGCGGTTGAGGCAAGCCGGCTAGACTTTCCGCGGCGGGTCGGTCCCTCTTTGGAGCTTTTTTCCAAAAATTCTCAAATCTTTTCCAAACTTCTGGGGCTTCACCCAGATGTTCTTTTAAGGTTCTTTTGGGGTCCACAGCTCACCCCAAGGGTCCAGAAGTTCTGTGATGGTCCTTGGGGGGTGCGGACTTCAACTCCCAGAATGCACCTGGCGCAAACTCCTTTTTGGCCACTGGACAGTGGTCAGCTGGTCGCTTTCTTCAGGAGTTGGTGCAGGGGACTCTGGTTTAGCAATTTTTCACCTGTAGCAAACAGGGAGTCCCTCCTTGAACCAGTTGAAGCCAGGCAAAGTCCTTCTTGTGGTGAAGCCCAAGTGTGCAGCTGGTGCAGTCCTTCTGAGTGCAGGGTCCAGGTGCAGGCCAGGGGTCCAGCAGGGCAGTCCTTCTTCTTCTTTAGTTCCTTTCTTGTTGAATTCTGGAGGGGATCTGAGGTGTGGGTGCAGGTCTGCCAGTTTTATCCTTGCTCCTGGGTGAAAAGCAGGGGGGCCCTGGTTCTCCAATCAGGGACAGGGTCGTCCCCCTGTGATGACCACTTCCTGGGAAGTGTGGCAAAAATCCATCCCAGAAGGCAACAGTCTCTAAAAATCCAACATGGATGAATCTGATTTTTGGAGGTTACATCTGGCTGAGCCCACCCACTGGTGTGGCTAAAAATCATAAACACACCCCTCTCCTGCCCTCTCCTAATCTAATCAAGGGGGCACCTAGCTGTCTGGGGTTGCAGGATGTGGGGGTGTTGCTGGGTGCTGCAAATGTCCTTCTCTGCCTTTGAAGACCAGTTTGGCAGCCCTCCCCCTTCCTGCCTCACCATCTGCTGAGGGGAGATTCTCTCCCCCAAGCACATTCCTTTGTGTGAAGTCTGGCCACTTCACACCTCATCAAGGCAGCCTGGCAGAAGCTGCTGCAGGCTGGCCAATCAGAGCACAGCAGCAAAAACAATGCAGAGCTGAAATTGGCAACTTTTTAGGTAAAGTCTAAACTTTTTACCTGAACTAGTTATATTAAATCCAACAACTGGAAGTTGTAGGATTTATTACAACAATTAATTTGATACCAAATTCTTGGTATGCAACATTTAAGGAGACTTTAAAATTTAAAATAAAGTCTGCCCATTCTAGCCTATGAAGGCCATTTACTTCAATGAGGGAAAAACGAATTTGGCTGTTTTTACCTCACCAGGGCTTATAAATCTATTTTTATAAAGTCCCTGCTTATAGTTACATGGCACCCAGCCCTAGGGGCACATAGGGCACACCTTAGGGGTGACTTATATGTAAAAATAAGGTAGTTTAAGACTTTGGAAGTACCTTTAATTCCAAAGTCGAATTTGCATATAACTTTAATTTAAAAGCAGCCAGCAAGGCAGGCTTGCTTTTAAAATGACACTGGGCACCTCAGCAATGCACCTAGGTGTGCACCACCTATGCTGTGGTCCCTAAACCTACATGCCCTACCATATACTAGGGACTTATAGGTAGGTTAACTTAGCCAATTATAATTAGCCTAATTTGCATATCCATTTTACACAGAGCACAGGCCCTGGGACTGGTTAGCAGTACCCAGGGCACCATCAAAGTCAGGAAAACACCAGCAAAAAGAGGAAAATGGGGGCAAAACGTTATGGGGCCTCTGCAATCAGCTCTGTTTTCTCACAGTGACTCAGAAAACCCCTGAGGAATTCTGCACCAACTGTATACCTTATCCAGGAATTTGAAACTGAACAAAAACTGGCTGTCTTCGTGAAGCGGAATCGAGAAAAACGCTTGTGATAGGTCTACTACGGTAAACCACTCAGCATCACAAGGAACCTGGTACATTATTACTGCTGGGAACCACAGGGCAGCATTTTATCACAATTTCGTTTATTTTTCTCAAATCCTGCACAATTCGAACTTTCCCACAGGGCTTCCTCAAACCCATAATTGGAGAGTTACACGGACTGCTCAGGACCTCTTTCAAAACTCCCTGTCTGAGAAAATCGGCAATTATCTGTGTTACTTCAATAAGGACATCCTGAGTCATGTGATATTGTGACACTTGTGGGAACACTGCGTTCGGTTTTATCTGCACCTTGACTGGTTTTACTCCCTTTATTAATCCAACCTCCTTTCCAGTCAAATCCCACACCTTCTCTATCACTGATCCTTGCAGATCAGCTGGTAGATCGATCAAGGTGAACAATGGAAAAAGGGTAATTAGAGGGTAATCTTCATTCATCTCTCCTCCTTCTCCCATGAGTTGACCCTCATCTGCCTCATCATCACTGTTTGTCTGAACCTCTATTCCACCATTAGAACAGGTAATTGAACATTTGGTTTTGCACAATAAGTCTCTTCCTAACAAGGATACTGGACTTGAATCGCATACAACAAATCTATGCAGGCCCTGGACATTTCTAATTTCAACCTGCACTGGGTCAGTGATTGGATTAGTCAGGTATTGATTAGCCACACCAACCACTCGTATGGTGCGCCCTGAGAGAGGTAATCTTGGTACCTCTGCACTGCGAACAGTAGAGCGTGTAGCTCCTGTATCGACTAAAAATGAGACTTTGTAGCCCATTACTTTTCCCTCCACATATGGGCCTCTCTGGTCTACCTCTAAGGATGCGGCGAGTCTGCACTCTTCACTGTCTGAGCTATCATCTGACCAGTCCTCGTTCATCTCATTTTCACCTCGTAATGGGAATTGTTGTACAGTGTTATTTTGACTTGTTACTTGACCTGTGACCTGTTGAGGAAGCATCACCTGTTGCTGTCCCATCGGAGCTAGGGGTAACTGCATTTGCTGTCTAGGCACGATAGGGATCTGCTGTTGCATTGGTTGTACTGACACTGTTTGAAAACGCGGCATTTGCATTTGCTGCATAGGTTGCACCCCTGACATTTGCACCAAATTATTTTGATAGTTCTGATTCGGGTGTCTCATTCTTGAACCTCGTGAATTTTGTAATGTCCCGGCATTGATAATCTGCTGAACTGTACCATCTTGTATTATATTTGGACAATCCAGTTTCCAATGTCCCACGCCCCCGCACGCATGGCATGGTGACATCTTTTTCACTCCTTGACCATCACCTTGAACAACAACATTATTCATGTCCGAACCACGGTTCACAAACCCTCGACCTCTACCTCTTGGCTGTGCCTGAAACACACCATTCAATTGTGGTTGTTGCTGTATCATTTGCTGAACACCATTTCCCTGTATTTCAGCCTGTGCAGCCCTCACCTTCTCCTTCAACTTTTTCTGCTTTAACTCAATTTCGTCACTACAGTATTTCGCGTACTGTAATACTTCATCCATCGGTTTAGCTTGCCAACAAATCAAATGATTTTTAATCATTTGGCTGACCTCTGCTCTCAGCCCTTCGACAAATCTGAACACAAGATGATTCATGTCCTTCGGTTCAATTGTGTCAGTACCACTGTAATGTTTAAATGCCTTCAACAATCTTTCATAATATGCATGTATTGACTCTTTAACCTCTTGAGAGGTCCGGTCGATTTTCTGCCAATCAGTCACTTTCGGCGACACCTTTTGTTTCAAAAACTCAATTACTTTATGATAATATTTCATCACCTCTTCAGAAGGCGCTCCAGTCACTTTATCCCTTGCTGGGTCCTTTGTGGGCCAATCTACCCCTCTTTTACACTCAAGCCACAAGTCTGGCGGAACAATAATCTCAAACAAGGTATTTAAGTCTTCCCAGAGACACTTCGCAAGCTTCACGAATCTATCTGTCTGTTGGTACCACTCGATCGGTTTTTCTCTTAACCTGGGATAATCATTCGTAAAGGACAAAATGTCTCCCCTGGACCAAGGCACATGCACCAAAACACCACCAGCTGTTTCTCTCATAGGTAGGATTTTCACTGTCTCTAAGTTTGGTGTGACTGTTGTTTCATTAGATACTGGACTATCTCTTTTCCCCTTGTCTCTTTTCTTCATCCATCGACCTTCCCATTTCTCTAGTGCTCCCCAAATTTGTGCGCTTTGCAACAGCTCTTTCAAATGTGTCTTCATGCCTGCAGATCTCATGTGCTCAAAATCTTTTGAGTCAAAATCTAATCTGTAACTCCGTTTCAAATGTTTCGTGTTTCCAATGTCGATATTGTATTTGTCTGCCAAATTCGTTAATTTCTGGTGTACTTTGCCTACCTCTTTGGTGATTTTAGGGCATAAGTACCTTAATTCTGTCTCAGTGTAAGACTCCAACCTATTTACTCCCATTGTTCCATCCACCAATTTAGCAGCTTCTGCCCCTAGTCGTACTAGATTTAGGTATTCATCGCGTTTCTCTTTCTCAGGTTCGATTGCAGTTGCTGTAGCCTTTTGTGATGTGCAAGTTTTCTCTAACCACTCATTTAGCTGTTGTACTGTAAAACCCTGCAGTGAAATGTTCCCTGCATGTATCATTGGAGTATATGAGGTATTTGTAGTCATAGTTTGAGGAGTCAGGACTCCTAATCCTGCTTGTCGCATTGCCTCAAGAGGTGCCCCTATTGGACTAAGGTCCATTAAGGGTCTTGATTGTTCACAAGCCTGTCCTCTCTGTGCCATTATTTGTGGGGTTATAAAGGGCCCTCCTCTTATCATTTCATGAGTTATGACTCCCTGTTCACACGTCCTTGTTTTCTCCTGTGCATACAACGGCACCGGGGGACCAACCGTAATGGGTAGTGATATAGCGGCAGGTGTCTGGCCTGCTCCCAAGCTTCTTGGAGCTTCAACACCATAAGTCTGCTCTAATAATCCTGGTGCAGGTTCTTTTAAAGGACCCGCTACTGGGTTATACCCAGGTATCAGTTGTGGTGGTTGTGACACTAACTGTGGAGTTGACTCGATCTGAACCAGTCTTGGTTTTGTATATATCGGGTCTGGGGGCACCACCAAGTTCGTAGTAGTCTCAAGTACTGGAACATCGGGATAAATTCTTTTTATCTGTGGTGGAGGCTGTAACTGTATCGGCGGGTCTGGAGCAGTGGGTACACTGACACCATTCTGTATCAAAGCTGTATCGCTAGACTGCACTGTATCAGTAACACCCTTTTCTTTCGTCTGGTTCCCAGGATCCAAGCTAGTGCTTGGAGCACGGTCGTTCACCGCGTATGGTGGCGGACGATCATGTAACAATCTATCCATAAACGCCTCATCATCTGAGTCGTCCTCTTCTTCCCAAGATCTTTTATTCTCTTTGTTTTTGCCTGGTTCTTTGTCAGTTTTGCAAGAAGCTTTCTTTCCCTGTATTTCCTCTCCCTGGGTTATTGCCGGAAACAGCTTCAACCCATCCACTATTCCCCGTCTCCACATTTTGTTCTCATTGTCCCATCTAGCCTCTGCATATGATTTTTCTGCTCTTGTCAATCTCCTGTGAAATCTTTCTTGTCTATGTTTAAGAGCCATCAGATCCCAAATTGCCAAAGCCTCATATTGTGCTGGTCGAGGAGGTGGTTTCTGCGTACTTAACATCCACCTCAGATTTTCTAACACCTTTTGATTAAACGTTCCATGTTCAGGAAACGCTAGACACCCTTCTTTCTCTGTCAGTTTGCACCATTGTTTTATCCATAAACACGGTGCGACACCCTTTTCCTCCATAACCGTGTAAGCTGGTGTACCCTCAGGTGGTGTAGGTTCCCCATCAGTTGCAACGATATATACATCTCCCTTTAAAGCGCTTTTGAATGCCTTAACAAAATTCATTTTATTTTATTTTTACTCAGAAAAAAAAAACGGCTTAGTTCCCAGGACACTCTTCACCTACCCTTTGCTCAACCTATTGCCTCTCACGGACGGCAGCCAATCCGTGCGTGACCCCTCTCGACATCTGACCTATCCCAGCACGGCACCACTGATGTCACACTCACACACTGCAGCTGACAAAGTCTTGCGGCTTGTCCACACCTTACTAACTTCTTACAACTCATACAAACTAATGCGAATTATTGCTAGCACTTAAATGACAACACAAATCTGCCGGTTTACTACAGGAAGGGTAACACATTCGCGTCAGAACTTTACAGAGATTTCACATGAAGCCTCGGCCGCTACTCTCTCCTTCTCAGTTCCCTCATACGCAAGCAGAATTCGACCTGCAAATCCTACTCTCGACTTGTCAATGACTCCTTCTAGTGCACTTTAGAACTTGTCAAATCTCCATCGAAGGTTTCACGCATGCATCATAACTCGAAACTCGACCTGTCAACCACGCCCGATTGACCTATTAAACCGCACAGATTACAACATAAACCATTTTAACATCATACTCCGGAGTCTCAGACCTCAATAGGCCCGTATACAACAACCAACCACGTGGATAATTTTGAGCAACAAGCGCTGCATTCACATGAAGTAGGCCGACTTCCCTACTCTCATGCTGTGGAGTACGCCCACTCCTTCTAAACAACACTTAATTTGGCCTAATCATACTCAAATATTCACAATCACCTGCAAAAGTTCATAAGATTTAATAAGCGCAAAAATCCCTAACCACACATACTATGGCGCCGAGAACATTCCCAACTCATTTAGGCAGGCTCCGAGATCCCGGGAAAGCCCATGGCAGATCTAGCCACTCATCGTTTTGCCAAATTTCATTATCACAGAAAAAATTAACAATGAAAACTCCGTCCTAGGGCCCCCAAGGGCCAAACCGTACTCTGCTACCAGAACTGTTAACACGTCCGTCTATGTCAATTTATACACATCAGGACTCGTTTTAGGCCAATGAATCTTTGGGCCCAGTGGTGAGACACCGTAGGACGAGATAACTGATCAAAATATCAATCAATATGTCAATGACATTGTCAACATTTAACACCAAATTATATCTTACTTTAAACATTAATAAACATTTGGCGCAACCATGACCTGTCAGTCATGAATAACCACACCTTGATGAAGATTTTAAGTTTTATTCCCTATTGATTACAATCTAGTAGCAAAGGCATTAATCTCAAAGTCAATAAGCATATAAGCACGATTACAAGATGACAACCACAATAAGTTTCAATAATTGCAAAGATCAGTAGCATAGACAATCAGATAGATATAAGCAGATTATGACACATCGAATTTTCTAAGATACTAGTTCAGCATAGCACCATGTC
This sequence comes from Pleurodeles waltl, assembly GCF_031143425.1. Lineage (NCBI taxonomy): Eukaryota > Metazoa > Chordata > Amphibia > Caudata > Salamandridae > Pleurodeles > Pleurodeles waltl. Next base: position 630,704,861 of record NC_090444.1, on the reverse strand, counting down.
AGTCACGTCAGTTTGTCAGTCAGAATGAATACCTCGTCTAACCTCTAATTAGCATTAGCATGTTGGGCGTCATGCAAAACAATTTTGAACACCAATTTGGAAAACATCTAACTACGGTCTCTAATAAAACATACAGCAGTTGGTACCTAGAAAGAAAGGCAAAATTAATTTTCATTAGCAATTTCATAATTACCCTCCTCTGATTAAGTCAGCATTCAGGATCAGTCTTTGTCTTCAGGACACCAGTCAGATCGCCATCAGTCTATCTAAGTTAGAGGCAAGACACTCTCCTCTTTAAGAGAAGAGAGTAAAAGACAGTAATATGGGCAAAGATGGTTTGTCTAAACCTCGAGTCACAAAATAGTGTGACAGAGTTTCGGGATGCAATCAATATCATTCCCTACCTAATGACATTTACTCCCTGTGTCATGGGTTTTTATCCCTTTCTCGTGATTCATTCCCCCAAAATTCTATTGGTTAGTCAATACACCCCATCATTGTTAACCTATCAAATTATACATTAAGTAATGCATTTGTCATCTCTCGATATTGTTTGGTCTTCTGATTGGTCTTCATAATCGGCTTTTCGTAGGTGGCATATCCGGGGTTACTTCATCATCTTGGCACACGTCTCAGGTTAAAAGTTCTCTTTCCCTCGTCCCATTGTCCTTGGAAGTATCTACAAATGTTTCGAAGCACATCATTTTATACTAAAAGATGCTAGCATGCGGATGGGAAAATGTCCCCATGTTTCAAACTAATACAGAAAGAACAATAGCTGGGTCATGGTCATTTGTAAGTCCGCACACTGAAAAGACAAGAAAAATACGCTTTAATATGAGAGCTACACAGCTTCTGCTTGGCTCATGCTAACTTAAGATATACGAGTTCTAATGAATGCAGTTCTATACGTTTTAATGTACTCCGTTAGGCAAACTATAAACGATTATTTCTTACAGTTGACATTAGTTTATACATTTGAATGATTCTTCATATTTGTGAATACGCTTTAATGAATGTTTTATTTAGTACAGCATTGTTAGACATAAGCATTTCACGTCTATAATATGTAATATTAAATACGCTCTCTCACACTCATTAATATCTTAATTAACATATTGGCCTCAACAGTCCCTCCCCTGATGACTAAATATGTCCTCACACTACCTTTCCCATTAACATTTTATAGCTCAATTTCTTCAGTATTTTCTCTCCTTCTCAAATCTTCCCTATAAATTCTTTCCCTGTTTCGTTCTTCCCTCCTCTGATTATTATTAGACCTTTTAAATGTAATTTTTTGACACAATTTAAATACACCCCATAATCCTAATATGCAAGCAATCACAATTAAGATTCTGTGTATGATTTTTAATATTACCCCATTCGAAATGTTACTAAGTCAATTTCCCACTGAAGCAAATCCCTTTCCAACCTTTTCCAAAACACCTGGTTCCTTCAATTCCTTCAAATCCTTTCTTGAGTTAGTCAGGTTAGTAAGTCTCTTATCTCTTTACTGTTGTTAGGAATATACGAGCAGCAATGCCTAGAGTTAATCATTTTACTGACTCTGCCATCCTTCGCTAGAAGGATATCTAAAGCAAGGCGATTCTGAAGTGTCATAGCTCTAGCCAGAGCTAATTCTGTATCTATCAGGATTATTGCCCCTGTAAAATTTGTCAGCATGTTATCCACAATAGTAGACAACTTTCGTATCTTGATTGAGCTCAGGATGACTCCCAGTGAAGAAATCACTGCACCAACTATATCTCCCACAATAGCAGAAGAGGATTCCCTCCTCTGTCGCTTATGATGTAATTCAGTCAATTTCGGAATCTTCTTTAAGTCATCTATCTGATAAATCTTTGGGAAAACTATTCCCAAATAACATGTTTCATACCATCCTCTTGGAAGACGATAATAAGCATTAAGTCCACAAATATAATAGATACCAGGAATAACAGGGTCCTGACCACTCAACATAAAAGTCCATTTACACTGAAACAAAAACACATGCCTACATTCACTTGTTCCCACACATAAAGTGTCAGTGTGTGATTTTGGCCTGTAAATACAAAGCTTCCCTACATGTAATGCTTCTAAAGCTAATTTCCCTTGAGTCTTAATTGCAGTGTAAGCATAATCATTCTTGTAAGTACTTTTCTCTAAGCCTTTTTCTAGTTTCTCCTTTAGTGCTTTTCTCCTGTCATCAGTATGCTCTATAAAGCTCTTCTCAAAAGGTGTAAGCAAGCAGATGAGATTATTCTTATGCGCGTAAGCAGTTTGTAATGAAGTGATGGAATTATGTGATGTGGAATCTGTTTATGTCACCTGGAATCTTGTGACATCGTCTTCACTGATGTCAGAGGATTCCGAGGTGTCGACTGGCAGAAGCAACGCTTCATCTCTGTGCCCCTTTACTTTCAAGAGAACTTGGATTTTAATGCGCCATCATCCTTGTTCCAATAAAACTCATAATTACCTAAGGACCCGACGTGTGCTCATTTCACAGTTCCAAATGTTAGTGTAGGCTCAAAGAATCCTCTAACTAATACTATATCATGATCCTTAGCTACTCTACTCAAATACCTAATAATAGGAACAAACAAAAACACCAAATCATAGTTAGAGAGAAAATAAGGTATTTACTCTTGATTATAGAACCTTGTTAGTAGCAGACTACAGCTTATTCCGTAGGTTAGTGGTAGGCTGTGGTACGTAACTCCTTCCTCTACTTACGAAGGAATTTGCGTACACACAAGACAATCCCCTGCATCCATTGTCTCAACATATTTACTCAACAAGCGATAGAAGACATTAGAAGACATTAGAAGAAAGCTCTCCTTGAGAGTTTAACTTAAACCTCTCTAAAGCTGTAAGTGTAGTAGTTTCAGGAACAGAAGTATGATTGGCTCCTTTCGTATCACAAACAAACATTCACACAATCACTACTATAAACAAAATCCCACACATAATCGCCATTCCAATGCTCATATATTTACAGCGCCTCGCATTCCTAACTTCATTATTTAACTCAGCCATGATCTGTAAAGAATCAGAAAGCAGAATAAACTCTTATATGAGTGCAGTAAAAATCAAAAATAAGGAAAACTATTTCCTCTCACATTTCAGTTTCACATCCAGGAACCCTTTTCCTTTGTCAAAATAGATTAGCAGCTTGTCACATTCGGGTTTTATGTCAATCAGGTTATCAATGTCTCTTCCGGTTTATTTTCAACAGTCTCTTTAAGGTATTTCAGATTGGTTCAACAATTCAGCTCCTTGTTCCTTCAGTTTACATCAAAATACTGACTCAGAACATCTCTATCAAAGCAAAAGGACATACACTCGTGTTGCCATTCATTTGTGGTTGCATACACCCATTCAGGACCTGCGTAATGACGACTTGCTATTCTCTTTCTTTTCAACTTTCAATCACCACTTATTTCTCCTTCACTTAATTCTTCTTTTCTCGTGGTATCTACTTCTTCCTCTATTGTTTCATTTATGACCACTTCCTTTCTTTTTTCTACTTGCGGTTCAGGCCAACTATCTCATTTTCTTAATCCTTCTGTTAATATTCTTCTCAAGATTGGACTTTTCTCCTTTTCTTTCTCTATGGTGTTCTCTCTTGATGGACCTGCAACAGGTTCAGGAGGAGTCGGATCACCTTGACTTTGATCCGTCTCAACTCCCTCTCCTTCTTGGTCTGGCACTTGCTCTATCTGCTTTTTGGCACTGTCTGCTTCTGGGAGAACCCCTGCTGAGCTAGGCTCTCTTGCTGTATCCGTAGAGATTGATACTTCCACACCCTCCTGTAAATCTTCACTTTCGTCTCTTACAGGGGTCATAGAACCATCTTCCACAAGCTCTTGTCCAATTTCAGGCTCTCTTGGTTCTTTTTCTGGCTCAGGTGCGACAACCTGTTTCACTGTTGTTGGTGCTCTCAACAACACTTCTTCATGATCCAGTGGACATGCACTTTCTTCGTATGACTCGCGTGAATCCAGTTCGGAAGTCCTGCACACTTCACAGCTGTCGTAGTTGTTAAGACCACCTGGTAAGGTAAGGCCTCATCCAGCATGGCTCTAAACACATCTTGCGAACATGTTTTCGAACTGCGACTTAGTCACAGTCTTGCAGGTTGTGTCCTTGATTGTGGATGGGTGGCAGGGTAGTTGCCTGCACCTGCTGAAAGAGTGAACCACATCAGCCAGACCCTTGCAGTAGTCTAACACCATATCATCTGTAATGTTTACAAGGGCATTTGCAGGAACTGCTGGTTATCTCATTGCTCTGCCCATAAGGATCTCTGGGGGCGACAGCCCTGTCTTCCTGTCAGGTGTATTTCTCATCAACATCAGCACCAAAGGCAATGCATCTGGCCATTTCAGATTCATGGCTGCACACATCTTAGCAATTCTGGATTTCAAAGTACCATTCATCTGCTCCACTAGTCCTGATGCTTCAGTGCGGTAACTACAATGCAACATCTGCTCAATGTTTAGTGCTGCACATAAGGGTTTCATCACCTCGTTGTTTAAGTGAGCTCCCCTATCTGATTCTAAAGAGATTGGAAACCCGAAACGTAGTATCAACTCCCTGAGCAACAACTTTGCTACTGTGAGACTGTCATTTCTTCTTGTGGGGTGTGCTTCAATCCAGTGACTAAAAATCCACACAATCACCAACACATACTTCAAACCTACACACGCAGGCATCTCAATGAAATCCAATTGCATTCTGCTGAATGGACCTCCTGCTATTCCAATGTGGCTCAAATTCACCACTGTCCCTTTTCCCACATTTAGCTGTTGACAAATTATACAGCGATGACATACTGCTTCTGCTGCCTGCCTAAAGTTAGAATTGAACCAGTCAATCTTGAACAACTGAACAATTGCATCCCTCCCAATGTGTGCCTGCCCATGATAATACCTGGCCATTTGCAACAATGAACTATTTGGCAGGACCATCAGACCTTCCTCAGAAACCCATATCTCATCAGGCCTTTGAACACAATTTAGTTTAGACCAAAGTCGTTTCTCCTCTTTGTCCACATTATTTTGCAGTATTTTCAACTCTTCCAAAGTATTGATCACCTTCAATGCAAAACCTGTACATGTATTATCTTCTTCTGACATCAATTCCCACTTGTCTTTGAATGATATACAGTTCAATGCGCAAAACCTTGCGAATTGATGCGCATATCCATTTCCTATTGAGATATAGGCCTCATTACAACATTGGCGGTAAAAGCCGCTTACCGCCGTGCAGAAGACCGCCAACACACCGCGGCGGCCGCGGAATTCCGCCACAGCTATTATGACCCACAGCATGTAATCTGCCAAAATCCAGACACCCACACAAGTCCGCCACACCAAAGGTCAGTGATAAACTGGCGAAAACAAAACCTCCACCGTCACGCCAACAGAAATACGCCCACACTATCACAATCCACGAATCCACACGCCGGTCTTTCAACCACGGTATTCCATTGGCGGTACACACTGCCGCGCTCAAAATACACACACATTTACAAAACACAGCCACATTGGACAATTCCAAATACACACACCTGATACACATACACACACCACTCTCACACACCCATTACAATATAAAACACACACCCACATCACCCACAAACCCCTACTACCAAAAATTCTGAAAGAAGGCCAGAGAGAGACAGCACCAGTAAGAACAACAGCATCCACAGGCACACAACACCATCACCCACAGAACTTCCACGCACCTCACACAACACACCACTACATATCAGCACACTTATCACCACCCACTCCACCCCACACATCACCTACACCACCCCATGGCACGGCAAAGACACCCCAGGTTCTCGGAGGAGGAGCTCAGGGTCATGGTGGAGGAAATCGTCCGGGTGAGCCACAGCTATTCGGAGCACAGGTGCAGTACACCTCAATTGCAAGGAAGATGGAGCTATGGCGAAGAATAGTGGACAGGGTCAACGCAGTGGGACAGCACCCAAGAAATCGGGAGGACATCAGGAAGAGGTGGAATGACCTACGGGGGAAGGTGCGTTCCGTGGTCTCAAGACACCACCTGGCGGTTCAGCGGACTGGCGGCGGACCCCTACCTCCTCCCCCACAACTAACAACATGGGAGGAGCAGGTCTTGGCGATTCTGCATCCTGAGGGCCTCGCAGGAGTAGCCGGAGGAATGGACTCTGGTAAGACAAATCTTAACTATTACATCCCCCACCCTACCTGCATGCCAGCACATACCCCCACCCTCACCCCCAGCACTCCAACTCCTCACATATGTCCCACTATCACAACCCACCCATCCCAACACCAAGCCCTGCATGCAACAACAAAGCATGGACACCCATCACTAAAACATGCCCACTGCACATACCCATACAACCCCTTAAACCATCATCACACAAGGTCCTACACAGGAATGCAAGCACTGGGGTACACGGTCACCCACCTATTGCACACCATGACACACACAGATGTAATAACCATCCTTTTATACCCCTGCAGGACCCCTACCCAACGTCACAGGACACGAGGGTGCACACATATCCACACCACCAACAGAAGAGGCCCACAATGATGACAGCACCTCTGTCCAACAGGATCTAGATGACCAGCCCAGTCCATCGGGGAGCTCTGGAAAGTCGGTTGCCCTCACCCAGTCACAGGCCACCACAGACCTTCCCCCCTCTGGAAACACCAGCACAGCACCCACCCAGCGGGCCCATACCTCCGTCCCCAGGACACGTCAATCAGCTGTGTGTCCACCACTACAGGGAACCCAGGCTGACCCACCACCTCATCAACAACAGGGACCTGGGGGCAGTGGTAGTGGGCACACGGTCTAGGGGACAGAGGCCCAGGAACACAGGGGAACTGGGAGGGCTGCTGTGAGACAGGGGGCAGACAGGCCAAGGGAACCCACTCTCCACGAGGCCCTCTCCATCATGGGAGTCTACCAACACTCCCAGGAGACGATGGAAACAGTAATGGCCAAGTTTCAGGAGACCCAGCGCCTGCAGGAGGAACAGTATATGGGCTTCAGGGAGGAACTCAGAACCATCAGCTCCACCCTGGACACCATTGTAGGGTGCTGAAGGAACTCATCAACACCAGAAGGAACACTGTGGCACTACAAGGGGCCCCTGACACTAGCATGGACGATGAACTGCTCACCACCTCCGCCGGCACTAGTGGACAGGACGCCCCGCCACAGGACCAGCACACCTGCACCCCACCCCCTGCAGAGGGAGAACCACCCCGCAAACGGTCCCTGAGATCCAGGAACAAGACAGAGCACGATGCCAAGACCCCCGCCAAGAAACAAGACCACCCTGATTGTCATCCTACTGTCCCACTTTGTCACCCTGTCCATACTTAAACTGCCCCAGCTCCACTTCCTATGCCCATATGGGCAATGCACCTGTGAGACTATTAGACTGGACTCTGCCATGGACATTCCTCTGCCATCACCCCTCACCATTTCACTACCCCCTCCAATATTGAGCACTTAAATAAACACACTTAAAGCACAAAACAATCTGGAGTCTATCTGTGATTTCGAAATAGTGTATTAGCAATTACAGTGACAAAATGCTCTTTCAATTGTAATGTCAACATACCTATGTCACACAGCTCTAGTCCATGAGGAATCTAAGCAGATGTCACACAGTGGGACCCACATCTGTGAAATCGTAAGGGAAAGTGACAACTCAGTGACCATACACTGGGTGAAAACGACAGACAGTAGAGAGGTAGTAGTGTTAAAGTACATGTAGTAGGCAGGTCTGTACTCTTACCTGTGTCTCACTGGAAATATTGCTGGATCACTGAGTCCCTGTTGTTCATGTCTTCTTCCTCTGCTTCCTTGTCTTCACTGTCCACAGCCTCCACAGCTGCCATAACACCGCCATCTGGACCATCCTCCTGCAGAAAAGGCACCTGTCGTCGCAAAGCCAAGTTGTGAAGCATACAGCACGCCACGATGATCTGGCACACCTTCTTTGGTGAGTAGAATAGGGATCCACCTGTCATATGGAGGCACCGGAACCTGGCCTTCAGGAGGCCGAAGGTCCGATCGATCACCCTCCTAGTTCGCCTATGGGCCTCTTTGTAGCTTTCCTCTGCCCTTGTCCTGGGATTCCTCACTGGGGTCAGTAGCCATGACAGGTTGGGGTAACCAGAGTCACCTGCAAATGGCGAGGGACAACTGTTAGACACACACTAACCTGTAGGGATATCCCCAGACCCTGACAACCATTCCCACTGACTAGCTTCCAGGTGCTCACCTAATAACCACACACAGTGCCTCTGGAGTTGACCCATCACATAAGGGATGCTGCTATTCCGCAGGATGTAGGCGTCAAGCACTGAGCCAGGGAACATGGCATTCACAATGGAGATGTACTGGTCTGCCAAACATACCATCTGTACATTCATAGAATGATAACTCTTCCGGTTTCTGTACACCTGTTCACTCCTGTGGGGGGGGGGGACCAAAGCCACATGTGTCCCATCAATGGCACCTATGATGTTGGGGATGTGTCCCAGGGCATAGAAATCACCTTTCACTGTAGGCAAATCCTCCACCTGAGGAAAAACGATGTAGCTCCGCATGTCTTTCAGAAGGGCAGACAACACTCTTGACAATACGTTGGAAAACATAGGCTGGGACATCCCTGATGCTATGGCCACTGTTGTTTGAAAAGACCCACTTGCAAGGAAATGGAGCACTGACAGCACCTGCACTTCAGGGGAATTCCTGTGGGATGGCGGATTGCTGCCATCAGGTCTGGCTCCAACTGGGTACACAGTTCCTGGATTGTGGCACGGTCAAGCCTGTATGTGATAATCACATGTCGCTCCTCCATCGTCGACAGGTCCACCAACGGTCGGTACACCGGAGGATGCCGCCATCTCCTCACATGTCCCAGCGGACGGTGCCTATGAAGGACAACAACGAAGACAGAGTCAAAAAAACTCAGAGGTACGTACCCACAGTTTACACAGAACACCATTCATACACAAAAGGTGGCCTGTATGTGTGTTGAGTATAGGCCTAGGTATGTGTGACGCAGTTGAAAATGAAGCCATGTGGGCCCCTGAAATGGCGGCTGCCTGACCTGTAAAGTGGGACAATGGGATGTGAGGTAACTGCGCTGCATTGGTTAACATTGGACCCTATGGGTCCCAGGAGCCAATGACGATGTACGCCGGCGGTGACGGTACGCACCGCCGGCGGACGTGACCGCCATTTTCTATCTGTTAAATCACTCGATACCTGATCTTCGACAGGAGAGGACCTACACTGCAAGTGCTGCTGTGACCTCGGTCTGGAAGAGACAATGGCTTGAGTGTCTGGGGAAAGGGCCCCTGCCTTCACATCGGAGGAGTTGGAGAAACTCGTGGATGGGGTCCTCCCCCAGTACACGCTACTCTACGGTCCTCCAGACAAACAGGTAAGTACACAGGGAGCATGTTGTATGGGCTATGCCTGTGTGGAGAGGGCTGGATGTAAGAAGGAAGGGGGGAGAGTGCTGCGTGCATGAAAGACGGTGAATGCATGTGCCACATAGCAAGGGTAGGGATTGGGGGCCAATCACTTTGACGGTGCAGTTGGTAATAACTTCTCTTTTTACCCTGTATATTTCATGTAGGTCAGCGCCCACCAGAAAAATATATATTTGGCGTGTCATCGCCAAGGCCGTCTGGACCCTGGGGGTCTACCACAAACGGAGCACCCACTGCCGGAAAAGATGGGAGGACATTCACCGCTGGAGCAAGAAGACGGCAGAGGCTCAGCTGGGGATGGCCTCCCAATGTGGGAGGGGTGCCCGTCGCACCATGACCCCCCCTGATGTTCAGGATCCTGGCGGTGGCGTACCTGGAGTTGGATGGGCGCTTGAGGGCATCACAGCAGCCACAAGGGGGTGAGTACACTCTCATTCTGCTGACTTTGCGTGCAGTGGAGGGGTCTGGGTGGGGGAGGTGGGCTGTGGGTTTCCCTAGGCTAGGGCGAGTTCCGTAGGCAAGGCCCCTCCGTAAGGCAGGCCATGTGGCACCCCACCCCACCTCTGTAGAGTGCCAAGTACACCTAGTCATGCCCCTGTGTCATCTATGTGTGCAGATGTCATCCATAGCCTTGTAGGCCATTTCCCAGGAATTGAACAGTGGAGCCCAAGAGCGCGGCGTAGTGCAGGGGGCTTCTGTGTCTGTCGTGTCTGCCAACGGTAGCGGTAATGCATGCACTCAACATGTCTTTCTTCTGTCGTCCCCCCCTTTTTGTGGTCTCCCTGTTCTTGTGTGCATTAGCATGATCAGGCGGAGGAGCAGTGGCACCGGAGCACCGGGGGGCTGCATCCCACATGGCCATGGAGGACCACACTACGGACTCGGACTTCACCAGTGGGACGGAGGGCGAGGGGAGCTCCACTGTGGGGACAGGAGCTGAGACCAGTGACACGGACTCGTCCTCTGATGGGAGCTCCCTTGTGGTGGCGGCAACATCTGTGCCACCCCCATCTACAGGTACAGCCGCCACCCCCCTTCCAGCACCGCCCTCCCGGCAGCCCCTCAGCCTTCGCCCCGTGCCTGCTCACCCGGGAGGGTGGGCATCACCTTTGCCCCAGGCACCTCAGGCCGTGCCCCAGTCATCCCTGCGGCCCTCAGTGAGGAGGCCATTGACCTCCTCAGGTCCCTCACTGTTGGGCAGTCTACCATTTTGAATGCCATCCAGGGTGTAGAAAGGCAGTTGCAACAAACCAATGCATTCCTGGAGGGCATTCATTCTGGTCAGGCGGCCCTTGAGCGAGCTTTTCAGACTCTGGCCTCAGCACTGATGGCAGCCATTGTCCCTGTGTCTAGCCTCCCCCCTCCAACTTCCTCCACCCCGACCCAATCCCCTCTACCTCAGCCTATCCCAAGCACACCTACAGACCAGCATGCACACGTCAACACACAAGGGAAGCTCAGGCAAACATAAGCACCACACATCCCACAGGCACTCACGCAAGCATCACACACATGCAGACAAACCAACATCCACTGCTCCATTGTGTCCCCCTCCTCCTCGTCTCCCTCCTCCCTCCCAGTCTTGTCTACACTCACACCTGCATGCACTACCTCTACAGCCACTACATCCCTCTCCAGCACACCCACCACCACACCCCGCTCACGTACAGTCACCACCCCCACTACCATTCACACGTCCCCTGTGTCCTCTCCCAGTGTGTCTGTGACGCTCCCTCCGAAGATACACAAACGCAGGCACACACCCACCCAACAGCCATCCACCTCACGACAGCCTCCAGCGCATGCACCTTCACCCAAAGTCACCAAACGTACACCTCCTACAACCACCACCTCTTCGTCCACTCCCAAACGCCCTCCAGCTACCCGTCCCAGTGTGTCCCAAAAACTTTTCCTTTCCAACCTTGACCTCTTTCCCACACCTCCCCCTCCCCGTCCGTCTCCTAGGTCCCGAACTAGCACCTCAGCCACAACATCTCCGGAACCAGTAGTGCCTGTAGTCACCGGAATCTGGAGTGCACCGGCTACCAGGGCAGCCAGTGTGGCACAGAGCCACAGCGCAGACAGTCCCCCACCTGTGAAGCATCAGAAGTTGGCCAGTGCCTGGCGGGAGAGGGGGAAGACTCCAGCCACCAAAGCCGCTCCCAGGGGTCCCGGTGGGAGTGTGGAGTCAGCTGTGACACCTTCCAAGGTGGGGAAGGGCCACAAGAAACCCGGCAAGTCTGGGAAGAGCATCACGGCGGAGAAGACCGCCATCATCCCCGCTGCCCCGGAGGCCACCTCCAGCACAAGCCCAGCTGCCCAGGACAGGCCCGCCAGCAAAAGCCCAGCTGCCCAGGACAGGCCCGCCAGCACAAGCCCAGCTGCCCAGGACAGGCCCACCAGCACAAGCCCAGCTGCCCAGGACAGGACCGCCAGCACAAGCCCAGCTGCCCAGGACATGCCCGCCAGCACAAGCCCAGCTGCCCAGGACCGCCAGCACAAGCCCAGCTGCCCAGGACGGGCCCACCAGCACAAGCCCAGCTGCCCCGGAGGGGCCAGCCAGCACAAGCCCAGCTGCCCAGGAGGGGCCTGCCAGCACAAGCCCAGCTTCCCAGGACAGGCCCGCCAGCACAAGCCCAGCTTCCCAGGACAGGTGCGCCAGCACAAGCCCAGCTGCCCAGGAGGGGCCAGCCAGCACAAGCCCAGCTGCCCAGGAGGGGCCCGCCAGCACAAGCCCAGCTGCCCAGGACAGGCCCGCCAGCACAAGCCCAGCTGCCCAGGACAGGACCGCCAGCACAAGCCCAGCTGCCCAGGACAGGACCGCCAGCACAAGCCCCGCTGGGCCATGAAGGACCACCAGCAAAAGCCGTGCTGGGCCATGAAGGACCGCCAGCAAAAGCCCCGCTGGGCCATGAAGGACCGCCAGCAACTGAATCCCTGCAATGGAGACCGCCATCTCAAGCACCGCTGAACAGGACACCGCCATCTCAAGCACTGCTGCACAGGGCACTGCCATCTCAAGCACCGCTGAACAGGGCACCGCCATCTCAAGCACCGCTGCACAGGGCACCGCCATCTCAAGCACCGCTGAACAGGGCACCGCCATCTCAAGCACCGCTGGCCCATGAGCGGCAAGGGCACTGACGCAACTGAGTCCGTCACGGGGTGAATGATGCACTCTGGGCAAAATGCCCCCTCCAGAACCAGTGGAGACTGTCATCCACTACCTCTGTCCTTAGCAGGATGAAGCACTCTGGGCACCATGCCCCCTCCAGAACCAGTGGAGACTGTCATCCACTACCTCTGTCCTTAGCAGATGAAGCACTCTGGGCACCATGCCCCCTCCAGAACCAGTGGAGACTGTAATCCACTTGAGAGACTGTGGCTTTGCACTCCCCAGGATGGAACAGTGGGCAACCCACCCACTGTAGAGACTTGAGAGACTGTGGCTTTGCACTCCCCCGGATGGAACAGTGGGCAACCCATCCACTGTAGAGACTTGAGAGACTGTGGCTTTGCACTCCCCAGGATTGAACAGTGGGCATGTGGCCCCCTCGTGGATTTGGCGTCGTGCACTCAACCGGCTGAGGTGCCCCCCCTTTCCCTCCCCCTGAGGTGCCTGTTTAGTTGCTCTCTGATGCCCCTGCAGTGTTCTCTCCGTCATGGTCGGGGATCTTGCGTGGGCCTCGCCCATACCGTGTCGTCCCAGTGTTCCACGGACTTTCTTAGAGCACTACCTGGACTACTATGCTTGGTATATATTTTGTACATGGTGTATATATATGTTTCTGCCTACTTGATTTTTAATATATTACAATGGTTACACTCATTTTCTATTGTCTTTGCATTCTTCCGGGGGGTTTGGGAGGCGTAACTGTGATGTATTGATTTGTATTAGTGTGTGTGTTGTAGTGGGTGAGGTTGGGGGTGTTGCGTGTGTATGTCCCTGTTTTTTCCCTCCCCCCTCCCCTGTGTCGTAGGTGCTGTACTCACCGTGTTCTTCGCTGCCGGCGTTCGTGCTCCTGGTAGAGGAGCAGGAAGACTATTGCAGGGAGAATTTGGAGTTCCGGATCCATGGCGTCCTCGTTCCTCGTGGGGTGTGTAGAGGTGAGCGTTTTCCCTTCGGGATTCCTGTTTCCGCCGTGTTTTTATCCGCGTTGAATCCGCCCCGGAAAAGGTGGCGGATTGGCCTGTCATAATAGTGTGGGCAGTACATTGTCTCCCGCCTGTCTGTTGGCGGTGACCGCCGCGCTGTTTTTTTGTACCACTGTGGCGGTCGGAGTGTTAAAGTGGATGTCTTTGTTGGCGGTTTCTGCCACGGTCGTAATTGCAAATTTTTTACCACCGGCCTGTTGGCGGTCTTACCGCCGCTTTAACACCGACCACCAGGGTTGTAATGACCACCATAGTCTTGTGACTTTAGATGTGCACTGCACTTAACCATGGCATTTTCTTTAGGTAACTGTATTGCATACAGCAACTCTTTTATTCTGTCGCCATTTCTTACTGGTGTACCATTAGAGGTTAGGAAATCCCTTTGCGACCACAACTGACCAAAATCATGGACAATTCCAAATCCAAATTGGCTATCTGTGTAGATGGTAACTCTCAATCTTGCAGATACGTGGCATGCTGTAGTAAGGGCTACCAATTCTGCTATTTGTGCAAAATATACACCTCAAAGCCAAGAAGCTTCAAAGGACCTGTAATTGTGCACACAGCATATCCTGCTCTCAATGTTCCTGTACCATCCCTGAGACATGAGCCGTCGACAAAGACAATTTGGTCATTTTCTTCCAATCGTGTATCTCTGGTATCAGGTCTGGGTTTTGTGCACAACTCAGTTACCTCAAGACAATCATGCTCAATGTCTTCTTCCTTTTCAATTTCAACACTACCACTTGGAAGTAATGTTGCCGGGTTCAGCACTGTAGATCTTTTCAATGTCACATTTGGAGCACTTAGAATACTCGTCTCATACCTTGTCAGTCTGGCACCTGTCAAACATTGTGTTTTCGTCCTTGTCAGTAAAATCTCAACAGAGTGAGGTACCATTACCATCAAAGGATATCCCATCACTACTCCCTCACATTGTGAAAGGCTTTGACCAACTGCGGCAACTGCACGCAAACAATAAGGTAAGGCTGCGGCAACTGGGTCCAAGGCTGCTGAAAAATAGGCTACTGGGCGATAAGCACCTCCATGGACCTGTGTCAAGACAGACAAAGAACAAGCATCACATTCTTGACAAAACAATATGAATGGCTTCATGTAATCAAGCATTCCCAACGCTGGAGCCCTGCACACACTCTCTCTCAACTCAGTGAACGCCTTTATCTGATCCTGATCTAAGGTAATGGGATCTGTAACATCCTTATGTGTCAACTGCTGCAATGGTTTGGCAATCTCAGCAAAATTTAGAATCCATTGACGACAATAACCTACCATTCCCAGAAACATTCTGACATCTCTCTGTCAAGTCGGGGGACTTCTCTTTAATATCATTGTAATCCTTTCTCTGGAAATTCTCCTTGACCCTTTCTCAATTTGGTGTCCCAAGTATTTCACTATCTTCTGACAATACTGCAATTTCATAGGTGACACTTTATGTCCGAATTTTCCCAAATGATTTAACAGGGTAATCGAGTCGTACTTACACTCGTCCCTTGTTTTGAATGCAATCAGTAAATCGTCCATGTAATGCACCAGAGTCGATTGGTATGGCAATTCCAATGACTCCAGATTCTTTTTCAAGATCTGATTGAACAAGAACAGTGGGCCCAGGAACTGGATAGGGCACCACTTGGCAGGGCATGAGTCTCAGCAGAGAGTCCAGGTGCTGGCATGAGAAGTCTTTGATGGTCCTGAGACTTCAACAACAGGAGGCAAGCTCAGGACAAGCCCTTGGAGATTTCATCACAAGCAGGAAGGCACACAAAATCCAGTCTTTGTCCCCTGGCACAGGCAGTAGCAGCAACTGCAGGATTGCTCCACTAAGCACACTCTCCGGCAGGGCAGCACTTCTCTTCAGCTCTTCTCCGGGCTGAGGTTCCTCTTGATGTCCAGAAGTGATCTAAAGTCTGTGGTTTTGGGTGCCCTTCTTATACCCATTTTGCCTTTGAAATAGGCTCACTTCAAAGGAAAGTCTCTCTTGTTTGTGAAATCCTGCCTTACCCAGGCCAGGCACCAGACACCCACCAGGGGGTTGGAGACAGCATTGTGTGAGGGCAGGTACAGCCCTTTCAGGTGTAAGTGACCACGCCTCCCCTCCCTCCTAGCACAGGTGGCTTATCAGGATATGCAGGTTACACCCCAGCTCCCTTTGTGTCACTATCTAGAGAGAGGTGCAAACAGCCTAACTGTCAAACTGACCCAGACAGGGAATCCACAAACAGGCAGAGTCACAGAATGGTTTAAGACATTTAAGCAAGAAAATACCCACTTTCTAAAAGTGGCATTTTCAAACACACAATCTTAAACCAAATTTACTAAAAGATGTATTTTTAAATTATGAGCTCAGAGACCCCAAACTCCACATGTCTATCTGCTCCCAAAGGGAATCTACTCTTTAATCATTTTGAAAGGTAGCCCTCATGTTAACCTATGAGAGAGATAGGCCTTGCAACAGTGAAAACCAAATTTGGCTGTATTTCACTGTCAGGTCATATAAAAAACATTAATATATGTCCTTCCTTAACCATACACTGCACCCTGCCCATGGGGCTACCTAGGGCCTCCCTTAGGGGTGTCTTATATGTAAGAAAATGGAAGGTTCAAGTCTGGCAAGTGGGTACACTGGCCAAGTCGAATTGGCAGTTTACAACTGCACACACAGACACTGCAGTGGCAGGTCTGAGCTATGTTTACAGAGCTACTATTGTGGGTAGCACAATCAGTGCTTCAGGCCCATTAGTAGCATTTGATTTACAGGCCCAGAGCACCTCTAGTGCACTTTACTAGGGACTTACTAGTAAATCAAATATGCCAATCATGGATAAACCAATCAACAATACAATTTACACAGAGAGCATATGCACTTTAGCACTGGACTGGTTAGCAGTGGTAAAGTGCTCAGAGTTCAAAAGCCAACATCAACGGGTCAGACAAAAATAGGAGGCAAGAGGCAAAAAGATTGGGATGACCCTGCATAAGGAAAAAGGTCCAACAGCCACTAATAACCACACCTTTATGTAAAGTTAGAAAGTTTATTTCCCTATATTAACAATGCTAATGTCACATAAATTAGTCTCAAAACCAAATGGTACACATATAAAAACAATGCTGGTTGACCAAATCTTCTAAATAATCTCACTTTAAGTAGTGCATGGATTACTATGCATTCGAGGGTTACAGTACAAATCAATAGCAAGAACAACTGCACAATAGAATTAGCATACATCTAGGTTCAGCAACTGAGCAAGGTTAATTTTTATTAATAGCAACCTGTTAACATTTCAGGATTTCCCTTACTAACCTTCTGATTGGAATAGCATGTTTGGGCTTCATGCAAAACAATTCTAGTAAATTTAAATTTGGAAAACATCTAACTATGGCTTTATCAAAATAGGCTGGTACCTAAAAACAAAAGACAAACTTATGACACGAACAATAGCATTTTGTTATACCACTCCTCAGTATGGATAAGCAAGCTGCGATTATCTTCGTCAGTTAGACATCTGTTGTGTCAGCAACTGACCATGAAAGGGAATGGTTCAGAACCGGGGACTCTAAGCTATCTGAACCATTAGGAAAGCAATATCTAGGGGATCAGCATTCAGCATCTGAAGTTTAAGCAATACAGTTAAAGATAGAAGTAAAGTCAACAGGAACTGTTCAGCTCTTCAGACCGAATAGAAAGAGTGCACATATAAGATTGATCGCCTCTCCTCTGTGCAGTCGGACTAAGTTAAAATTGTCTTAAAAACTTCCTACCTTGCCATTGGTTAAAGAATTGTACGTTTACTCTTAGTTCTAAAAGGACTTATTTCTAAATCTAAGATATAACTAAACTGTCTTTCACATGTCAATAATTGGCTCCTCTTCTCCTGTTCCCACCATCCCCCTAGTCAGGTAACATTTTTGTATCCATCCGTACTCCAGTCAGTGCATCCATTGTTAGCTCCTGGGAACAATGCTGTCTCACGCACTGAACTATACAATGTTTCTTCTACTAGTACAAGACATTCTAGCAAGCAGTTCTCGTGACAAAGTTAGAAACATCTGCTAACGTTTAGTCAACTCAGTGAAAAACAATACTGGTATTAATTTATTCAGGTTTACATTTCTCACAGCATTATTTAAACAGTGCAGCTTAATATGAGGCTCTGCAAACTAGGCCCAAACCTTGCTAACTTAAGGCCTACAATTACTAAACAAATACATAGTGCAAATTCATTAGTACAGCACACTACTACATTAAACTAAACGTAGGCACTTCATTTATTAATATGCATTTAATAAGGAAACTTTGTGATTAATGACTGCCACTCAAGTGGGCACATTTTCCATGTCGCACATTATTTTCTACATTAGTCAAATTCTATGCAGGTTCATAATCCAAAATAGATGAATATTTATTAGTAACAATTCAGCATTCACAATACCTCCTCGGATGACTAAATATGTTATCACACTTTACATCTTCCCACACAAATTTTTGCTCCCCTAAAATTTGTCCTCGTTGTAACTTTTATTTCTTCTTTCACTTTTTGAATTTGCCCTGAACAATTTCTCCATTTTAATTTCTTCCCTCCTCTGATCATTTTTCAATTTCTCACTTTGATTACATGAGACAGTTTACATATTCCCCATGCTCCAATTATGAAAATCAAAATAATCAATATCATCTGTATTATTTTCAATATTATCCCTTTCCCCAGGTTGCCAAGACAATTTCCCATAGAAGCAAATTCTTTGCCAACATGGTCCCAAACTCCTGGTTCTTTCAGCTCCTTCTAATCGGCACTATCATTAGACAAATTGTTAAAAAGGTTCATAGTTTCCTTACTATTGTTAAGTATATATGAGCAACAATGTTGCAGATTCAGCATTTTATAATCTCTTCCCTCCTTTACTAAAAGGATGTCTAATGCAAGGCGGTTCTGAAGAGTCATAGATCTTACCACAGCCATTTCTGTATCCATTCATGGCTCCTGAAAAATTTGTGAGCATGTTATCGCAGAGAACTTTCGAATTTTCAACGAATTCAGAATAACTGCCACTGAAAGAATTATTGCTCCAAATATGTCTTCAGCTATGCCAGAATAGGATTCTCGCTTTTCTCTAACATGCTGTAATTCAGTCATTTTAAGTATCTTATTCAGATCCTCAAGTTGATAAATCTTTGGGAAAACTATCCCCAAATAACACTGCCACACTATCCTCTAGGAAGACGGTCATACACACTTGTTCCACATATGTAATAAACTCCTTGAATTGCTGGGTCTTGTCCATTCAACATAAACGTCCATTCCCTCTGAAAAAAAACACATGTCTACATTCATTCGTTCCCACAAACAACATATCAGTTCTAGATTTAGGTCTATATACACAAAGCTTTCCTACATGTTTTTGCATCCAAAGCTAACCTCTCTTGTGTCTTAATGTAACTAAACGCATGATCATTTCTAAATGTCCTTTTCTCTAAGCCGTTTTCTAATTTCTCCATTAATGCTTTTCTCCTATCACTCGTCTGATCTAAGAAGCTCTTCTCTATAGGTGTCAGCAAGCATGTTAAGTTGTTTCTCTGTGCGTAAGCTGTGCCAAAAATCAATGTAGGTTCAAAGATTCCTCTCACTAATTTTATAGTGTTCCCCTTAGCTATTCTACTCAGGTACTTAATTAAATGGACAAACGAAAAGACAACATTATGGTTCAAGTAGAAGTACTAAATGCACCCCGGTTATAGAATCTTCTTAGTAACAGGCTGCAACTTATTTCATAAGTAAGGGAAAGCTATGGTAAGTAACTCCCTCCTCTACTGCTGAAGGAATCTGCGTGCAGACATAACAATCTGTCACATCCATTGTCTCAACATACACATGCAATAAGCCATAGAAAACATTAAAAGAAAGTTCTCCTTGTGCATTATGTACGGACAACAATTTCTCATCTATCCTAAACCTCCCTACTTCTGTGAGTGTAGTAGTTGTCTCTAAAGCTGAGATATGGTTGGCCAGACTCTTGTCAAGAAAGGTCATGCTCACAATCAACACCAGACATAGGGGGTCATTCTGACCCCCGCGGGCGGCGGGCACCGCCCACCTGGAGGGAGCCGCCATATGGCCGCTCCGCGGTCGAAAGACCGCGGAGGCCATTCTGGCTTTCCCGCTGGACTGGCGGGCGACCGCCAGAAGGCCGCCCGCCAGCCCAGCGGGAAACCCCTCCCCACGAGGAAGCCGGCTCTGAATGGAGCCGGCGGAGTGGGTATGTGCGACGGGTGCAGTGGCACCCGTCGCGTATTTCAGTGTCTGCAAAGCAGACACTGAAATACAAAGTGGGGCCCTCTTACGGGGGCCCCTGCAGTGCCCATGCCATTGGCATGGGCACTGCAGGGGCCCCCAGGGGCCCCACGACACCCCTCACCGCCATCCTGTATCTGGCGGTCGGAGCTGCCAGGAACAGGATGGCGGTGAGGGGGTCGGAATCCCCCATGGCGGCGCAGCAAGCTGCGCCGCCATGGGGGATTCCCAGGGCAGCGGAAAACCGGCGGGAGACCGCCGGTTTTCCTGGTCTGACCGCGGCCAAACCGCCGCGGTCAGAATGCCCTGCGGGGCACCGCCAGCCTGTTGGCGGTGCTCCCTCATCCCCGGCCCCGGCGGTCCTTGACC
Source organism: Pleurodeles waltl (assembly GCF_031143425.1). Classification (NCBI taxonomy): domain Eukaryota; kingdom Metazoa; phylum Chordata; class Amphibia; order Caudata; family Salamandridae; genus Pleurodeles; species Pleurodeles waltl. The sequence continues at coordinate 630,684,505 of NC_090444.1, read as the reverse complement.
GCCGGGGTCGGAATGACCCCCATAATATCATGCATACAATCGCCATGTATCTACAGCACCTATCCTTCCTATCCTGTTGGCTAAGGTCACTCATGGTCTGTAAAGAGTCAGAAAGTAAAAGAGAAAAATTATTGCTATGCAACAAAATCTGCAGTCTTCTTTAGCAGTTATTTACAGCTCTCAGTCTTTATTCCAGGACCTTTGTCAAAAAAAGGTAGCTTTGTGAAGATCTTTTTAGCAGCTTGTCAAATCAGGTTATCAACAAGTCTTTTCCTGTTATTTCAACAGTCTCTCTTATGCATTTTTCTCAGATTCACATTTTGCAAAGTTCAGTTCATTCATTTTCTTCAAGTGCCAAAATATTGACCTGGAATGTCTCTATCAAAACAAAAAAACAAAAATTCACTCTGCCATTCACTTGTCATGGCATAGGCCCATTCAGGACCTGCATACCTTCGATTTGCAATTCTCTTTCTTTACAATATTCGATCTCCATTTAATTCTCCATCAATCAAGCCTTCTCTTCTTGTTGTGTCAACCTCATCCTCAATTGTTGTCACTGTGATTTGTTCTTATTTTTTTGGTTGTGACTTCAGCCACTTCTCTCCCTCCAGTAGACCTTTTTTCAGTGCTGGATTTGCAATTTCTCCTTGTTCTGCAGGATTTTCTCTTGATGTACCTGCGACTAGACCAGGAGGAGTCAGATCACTTTGGCTTTGACCCGCCTCAACTCCTTCCTCTTCGGGATCTGTTGTTTGTTCTGTTTGTCTTTCAAGATTGTCTACTTCTGGGAGAGCCCTCCTCTGATTAGACTCTCCTGCTCCCTCGGTAGAGGTTGGTTCACTGTCACTCTCCTGTAGGTCTTACACATCTTCTCTCACAGGAGTGTTTTTACTGGCTTTAGTTTGCTCAGATTCAGTCACTGATTTTCCTTCACCCCTCTCCAATTCTGGAGTTGGTCTGGACGTTGTTGGAACTCTCAACAACTCTCTCCATTGTCCAATGGACATAGCACTTTTCGAGTATGGCTGGCATGGATCCAGATTGGAACTCCAGCGCACTTCACAGCTGTAGTAGTAATCAGTACTACTTGATAAGGATCTTTCAACTGAGGCTCCAAACACTTTTTCCTCATGTGCTTTCTGATCACAACCCAATCTCCAGCTCTCAGGTTGTGGCTTTAATCTTGAGACGGATGAAGTGTGGTGCCTTCCACCTGATGAGAGAAAGGTCAAACCACATCAGCAAACCTTTGCAGTAGTTCAACACCATATCATCTGTTATCTTCACAAGAGAATTGGCAGGAACCCCTGGCAACCTCATTGCTCTACCCATGAGGATTTCATGCGAGGACAGTCGTGTCTTCTCCTGTTTTCCTGTTGGGTGTGCTTCTCATTCTCATCAGAACTAATGGCAGTGCATCAGGCCATTTCAGATTAGTGGATGCACACATTTTCACCATTCTTGATTTCAAGGTACCATTCATCTGTTCCACACATCCTGAGGCTTCGGGGTGGTAACTACAAAGCAACTTCTGCTCAATGTTTAAAACTGAACATAGCAATTTGATTACTTCATTGTTGAAGTGACTTCCTCAATCTCAATCTAAAGAGACTGGAAACCCAAAACGTGGAATCAGTTCCCTAAGCAGTAACTTCAATACTGTACGGCTGTCATTTCTTTGTGTAGGGTAAGCTTCAAACAAATGACCAAAGATGCAGACAATCACCAACACATATCTCAATCTTCCACAAACAGGCATCTCAGTGAAATCCATCTGCATTCTGCTAAATGGACCTCCAGCTCTTCCAACATGGCTCAAATTGACAAATTGCTTGACCATGTTAATATCTAGCCATTTGAGTCAACAAGCTATTAGGCAGGACCACATGTCCCTCCTATGAAACCCAGATGTCATCTTCACGTTGAACACATTTTAACTTTACCCAATTCCTTTTCTCAACTTTGTCAACATTATCCTGCAATGCTTTCAATTCTTTCAAGGTATCTATAACATGCAATGCACAATTTGGGCACTTTTCATCTTCCGGTAACAATTCCCATTTATCTTTGTATGATATACAGTTCAATGGCCAAAACCTTGCGAAGATCCGCATATCCATTTCCCATTGAAACAAAATCATATGATTTCAGGTGTGCACTGCATTTCACCATGGCAATATTTTCAGGCATTTGAATAGCTTATAACAACTCATGAATTATCTCGCCATTTCTAATCAGTGAACCAGAAGAGGTCAGGAAACCTCTCTGTGACCACAGATGACCACAATCATGGATTATTCCAAATCCATACTGGCTGTCTGTATAGATGATAACTTTAAGTTGTCCAGAAACATGGCATGCCCTAGCAAGGGCTACCAGTTCCGTCACTTCCGTAGAATACACCCCTCAAAGCCTCAACACTTCGAGTATACCAGAAATTGTGCACACAGCACATCCTGCTCTCAGTGTTCCCATGTTATCTCTTAAACAGGAACCATCAACAAAAACAATCTGACCATTTTCTTCCAATCAACTATCTCGAATATCAGGTCTCGGTTTTGTACACAAATCAGTCACTTTCAGACAGTCATGTTCAACTTCTTTCAATTTGTCAATTTCAATATTCTCTTTTGGAAGTAAGGTTGCAGGGTTAACCACTGCACACCTTTTCAAAGACATATTATGGGACCCCAGGATGACCACTTTGTAACGCGTCAACCTAGCATTTGTAAGATGCTGAGTCTTGGTTCTGGTGAGTAAAATCTCAATGGAGTGAGGGACCACCAAAGTTAAAGGATGTCCCATCACAATGCTCTCACTCTGTGTAACCTCAATCCAACCGCAGCAAGTGTGCACAGACAGCCTGGCAAATGTGCTGCAACGGGGTCCAAAGTTTCTGAAAAATATGCTACTGGGTGGATTACACCACCATGGACTTGAGTCAAGACAGACAAAGAACATGCATCATGCTCATGACAGCACAACATGAAGGGTTTAGTGTAATCAGGCATTTCCAAAGCTGGAGCTTTGCACAAGCTTTCTCTCAACTTAGTAAATGCTTTTCATATGAGCTTGATCTAACACTAGGGGATTAGTAACTTCTTTATTCATCAGCTTCTGTAAAGGCTTTGAAATGTCTGACAATTTGGGAATCCACTGACAACAATAGCTCACCATTCCTAAAAATGTCCTGACATCTCTCTGTGTTACTGGAGGATTCATCTGTATTATGGCTGTGACCCTTTCTCTGGATATTTTCCTGATTTCCTTCTCAATCAGGTGTCCCAACTATTTTACTTCTTTCTGAAAATACTGCAATTTCACTGGGAACACTTTGGCCCTAATTACAACCAGCTATGGATTGGCCACCGCCAGTATGCGGAACATCAGGGGGGGGGTCAGGGTTCCACGGACCTCTCTTCCTCGTTGGGAGGCAATCCCCAGCTAGGCCTCTGCCATCTTCCTTGCCCAGCATCTCAGGTCCTCCCACCGTTTGCGACAGTGGGTGCTTCGCCTGCTGCAGACCCCCAGGGTCCGAACATCCTTGGTGATTGCACGCCATATAACCTTTTTCTGATGGGCGCTGACCTGCAGAGAAATACACATAGAAAAAAGGTATCAGTCATACCATCCAGCCTGTTACACTCATGGGCCACCACATCCCTCCCATCCCCTTACACACATAGATTGCCCACCATACATGCAGCGTGCTGCCCAGGACCCTGTCCACGATCCTCCGCCATAGCTCTATCTTCCTAGCAATGGATGTCTGCTGCACCTGTGATCCAAATAGCTGTGGCTCTACCCGGATGATTTCCTCCACCATGACCCTTAGCTCCTCCTCTGAGAACCTGGGTTGTCTTTGTGGTGCCATCGGTGTAGTGTGAGTGGTGTGTGTGAGGGTGTGTGGGGTGATGTGTTGGGGTGTGTGCTGTGAGGTGCCTGGATGATGTAAGGGTGATGGTGTTCTGTGGCTCTGGTTCTGTGGGTGCTCTTGGTGTGTCTCTCCCTCAGTTGTCAATTTTCTTGATTTGTAAGGGGTTGTGGGTAATGTGAGAGAGTGTCTTTTTTTAGTGGTGTTTTTGTGTGGGTGTGGTGTGTGTATGTGTGTCAGGTGAGTGTTATTCAAATTGTCCAATGTAATGTTGTTTTGTATGTGTGTGTGTGTTTTGAGTGCGGTGGTATGTAGCGCCAATGGTTTACCGCCATTGAATGTCCGCCGCGGTGATTCGTGGGTCATAATGCGGTGAGCCTAGTTCTGTTGGTGTAACGGTGTGGGTTTTGCTACCGCCAGTTTATCACTGACCTTTGGGCTGGCGGACTTGTGTGTGTGTCTGTATAGTGACGGATTGCTATGTGTGTCTCATAATATGGGTAGCGGTAAACCGCCACCACGGCGGTATGTTGGTGGCAGTCGCCATGGCGGTAAGCGGGACTTACCGCCAATGTCATAATGAGGGCCTTTATGTCCATTTTTCCCTAAGTGATTCAGTAAGGCAATAGTATCACATTTGCATGCCTCTCTTGTCTTTGATACAATTAACAGATCATCAATGTACTGTGCCAATGTTGATTGGAAAGGCATTTCTAACTAAATGAAAATGGATGGTGATTCTGAAAACCCTTGAGGAATTTTACACCAACAGTAGACTCGATCCAAAAATTTTAAACAGAAAAGAAATTGACTATCCTCGTGAAGAGGTACAGAAAAGAATGCTTCTGACAGGCCCACTATGATGAGCCATTCAGCATCGCATGGGATCTGAAACAAAATCATTGCTGGATTTGGCAGTAGTGGGCAACATTTAATTACAATGTAATTTAATTTTCTCAAATCCTAAACAATCTGAAACTTCCCACAGGGCTTTCTCAATCCCATATAGGTGAATTACATGGGCTGCTTAATGCTTGTTGCAAATTCTGCAATTATGGGTGCAATCCCCTCAATTGTGTCCTGAGTCATATGGTACTGAGGAATCTGGGGAAAAATCACATTTGGCTTGACTGGGACCATAACTGGCTCTACTCCTTTTATTAGACCAATGTCCTTTCCTGTTAAATCCCACACTTTCATTTTAACTGTTCCCTGTAAGTCAGAAGGTAGATCTCTCACTGTGAAAACTGGAAAGAAACTGATCAAAGGGTATTCCTCCTTCACTGTGTCGCGATCTGGTTCTGGGGACAAGTCATCTTCATCATCACTGTTTGTCTGAATGGCAATTCCATCATTTGAGCAAGTAATTGAACATCTCATTTCGCACAATAAGTCCCTTCCTAGTAAGCTTACCGGACTCGAGTCACAAACTACGAATTTGTGTAATCCTTTAAAGTTGCCAATTTTAACCTGAACTGGTTCTTTAATGGGGTTGGTCAAATACTGGTTTGCTACTCCTACAATTTGAACTGTTTTCTCTGAAAGGAGCAGGCTTGGAACTTCTTCAGTTCTCACTGCAGAGCTTGTAGCTCCTGTGTCGAACAAAAATGAGACTTTGTGACCCATTACCTTTCCCTTCACATATGTACCTTTCTGATCCACCTCCAATGAAGTTGCAAACACACATTCCTCTTCATCCGTACTCTCCCTCACCCAATCATCGTTTATTCCATCCTCACTGAGTAACACTAATTAGTGCACAATGTTATTACTCTGATTAAACCTTTGACCAGTGACCTGCTGAGGAAGCATCACCTGCTGCTGCTTCATTGGGGCTTGAGATATTTGAATTTGCTGTCTAGGTACCATTTGAACTTGCGGTTGCATTTGCTGTGATTGGGACATCTACAAACGTGCCATTTGCATCTGTTGCATGGGCTGCAAACCTTGCACCTGATTCACATTGTTTAGAAAATTTGGATTGTGACCTCTCATTCTCGGTCCTCTCAGATTTGGAAAATAATTTATTTTGCTCATTTGCTGAACTACACCTTCCTGTACAACATCAGACACTGCCATTTCCAATGTCTGAGGCATCCGCAAGCGTGACATGGTAACAATCTCGTCATTCCTTGCACATCATTTTGAACAACTACTGTACTCAAATCAGGACTACGGTTCACATTTCCAATTCCACCACGACCTCTACCTCTTCTTTGATTCTGAAAGAACATGTTTCCCTGCTGCTGCTGTTGCAGAAACCTTCCCTGCATCCCTGTTTTGTGCCATTTTAATCTGCATGACCATTGCCTTCTCATTCAACTCTCTCAGCTTCAACTCAATCTCGTCACTACAATATTTTGCATACTGCAATACTTCATCAATCGGCTTTGCTTGCCAACAAATCAAATGACCCTGAATCATCTGGCTAATTTCAGGTCTCAATCCTTCAACAAATCTGAACACAAAATGAATCATGTCTTTTGGCTCAATTGTTTCAGTGTGTTATGTTTGAATGCGTGCCACAATCTCTCATAGTGGGCATGTGTTGGCTCGTTCGCTTCCTAGGCTGTCCTGTCTATTCTCTGCCAGTCAATGTTCTTGGGCAAACTTCTCGTTTTCGAAAATTCAATCATCTTTTAGTAATATTTCATTACATCAGGAGATGGTGCACCTGTTGCTGGATCTCTCTGAGGTTCTCTTGTTGGCGAATATACACTCCTTTTGCACTCAACCCATAGGTCTACTGGAATTCCAATTTCTAACAGGGTGTTCAAATCCTCCCACAGACATTTTGCGAGTTTCATGAACCTCTCTGTTTGCTGGTACCACTCTACAGGCTTCTCTCTCAACCTGGGATAATCATTTATAAATGACAGTATGTCACTTCTGCTCCAAGGGTCATGGACAAAATTCCCTCTCGGAATCTCCCTCTTCACTGGGTCCTTAACCTGCTGCAGATTTGCAGTAAGATTAGATTCTTATCTCTTTTCTTCACCCATCTGCCTTCCCATTTGTCTGATGCCCCCCATGTTTGAATGCTCTAATTTAATTCCCTAATGTGAATTTTCATTCCCGGGACTCTCATGTTTTCAAAATCTTTTGAGTCAGAATCTAATCTGTAACTCTTTTTCAAGTGCTTTGTTTTCTCAATTTCTATGTCATATTTCTCTGCTACGTCTGCTAATTTTTGATGCGCTATGCCTGCTTTGTTACTAATCAGCTTGCACAAGTAAAGGAACTCATCTTCTCTGAATGTGTCAATCCTGTTCAATCCAATTATTCGATCAATAAGGTGTTCTGCCTCTAGTCTAAGCCTGGTCGGATTCAGGACACTTCTTCTGCTGGAATCTCCTTGAGTATTACTCAACTTCTCTGACCATTCAGTTAACTGCTGAGCTGTCAAACCTTGTAATGAAGCGCTCTTATTTCTTACACCTGGCACTTGCTGTAATGTTAGGTTTGGGGGTCTCTGGTGTCACTATGCTTGAATTAGGACCTATGTATGATCTCACCTCATTATTTGGGGAGTCCTGAAAGGACTTGCATCAAATGACAGACCTGCTCGCTTAAATGTTTCACGGGAGTTATCATTCTCGCACCCTCCTCAAGTCTTTCCCTCACTAAGCTTGGGTTCAGGAGTTTCTGCTCACCGTTCCTGGTAATTCCCTGGGCAAACAGTGGTATGACTGGACCAATGGTAACTGGTACAACACTGCATCTGGACTGGATCTGACATGTGGGTCTCTAGGGTACATTATTCCTTTATTCTGATTGGTCAAGGCAGACATTTCTGTCTGTGATCCTTCTATGGGGGTGTATCTCAGGATCGTCCGTATCTGTATCGGTGACATCAAATTTGGGGTTGACTCTATCTGAATCAATGTCTGCTTCTGGTAAACTTGTCCTGTCTGCACTATCAGGTTTGTGGTGGCATCTACAATAAGTACATCTGAGTAAATTCTGAGAATATCTGTCTGTAGCATGGGCCTTTGAATCACTGAAGTAGCTGGAATATTATGACTAACCTGTAACTGGCACTGAGTAGATTCAATTGATATCGGGGCTATAGAGTCTACACTGGCACTTGAGCTCCTCTTGTGTGCTGCATATGGTGGGGACGATTTCTCAATAACTGTAAAATAAACTCATCCTCATCTGACTCTTTGTCGTGTGCCAAAAACTTCCTAGGTTCTGTAGATTTCTGCTCTCTTTCACCTGAGGGGAAGAATTCCTCTTCTTCGTACTCTTTTTTGCCTCGTTCTCTTGTGTAATTGCAGGAAACAACTTAATTCCCTGTAAAGTCTCAGTTCTCCAAAATGTCTGATCATGATCCCATCTAGCCTCTGCTAGTGTTTTTTCAGATTTTCTCAATCTTCTCTCAAATTTCAATTGTTGTTGCTGACTAGCTACTAGTTCCCAAATTGCTAATGCTTCATATTGTGCTGGTCTCGGAGGAGATTTTAAATCATACAGTACTCTCTGCAAATTCTCTAAAAACCTCAAATTAAATATTCCATGGGCAGGAAATGCTAAGCTCCCATCTTTCTCTGTCTCTTTGAACCACTGTTTCAGTCAAAGACATGGCGCAGCACCCTATTCTTCAAAGTACAATGTAGGTGGGTGTACCTTCTGGCGGTGTAACTCCCCAATTCTCGTAGGAGTAAACATATCTTCCTTAGGGCACTCTTTAAAACTTTGAAAAATATAATCTTTGGTATTTTATTCTACTTTTAATCAAACCAGGAAGTGACTTTCAATCCCAAAATCCTTTTTGCTGACCTTATCAACCAATTGCGCTTCACGTTTGTCCACCAATCTGTTCGCAACCCTTCTCACTACCCGATCTATCTCAGCACGGCTCCGATGACGTCACACTCACACGTACAGCAGCTGACAAAGTCTTTCGGCTTGCCCTCCTCAATTCAGATTCATACAAAACTAATGCAAAATATTGCGAGCACTAAATAAAATCAAAACCCAATTTGTCCGTTTACTACAGGTAGGGTAACATATCGCCATCAGAAACCCTCTAATTTTTTACTGACAGACTTTTGCTCTAACAGCTACTCTTTCTATCTCAGTTTCCCTGACTCACAAGCATAAATTTGACCTGCAAATTTCACTCTCAACTGGTCATTTGGTCTGTCCTGGTGCACTTAGGACTCGTCAAATCTCAGTCGAAAAACCTTTCACTCACTTTAACACCCACTCTTGAGGTTGTCAACCACACCGATTGACCTATTAAACCAGACAAATTACAACAGTAAACCAAGTGTCTCATACACTTTTCAATATTCCGGAGTCCTAGACCACACAGGATCCGTATACCAACAGACACATGGACAATTTTTTAGCACAAAGCGCCACATACATGGGAAGTTCGACTACTTCCCTTCTCTCACACTTCGGAGTATGCAAAGTCCTTCAACAACTTCATTTGGAGTACTCAAACTCCCTAAACACTCTCAAACATCACAATTCACCTGCGATTTGCTTAAGCTGTGCAAAACCTATTTCATTCACACTGTCCCTAGAATGCTGAGAACATCCTCAAACACGTATTGGCAAACTCCAAGGTTCTGGGAAAGTCATAGGAGGCTCTAAGGGACACATTTTCTCTCCACTTTGTATCACTGAATCTGAAAAATCTTAACTTTCACCAATTTCTCTTACCCAATCTGCGAATTATTTTGAGCTCTTATGGAGACTGCTCATCCAACTCTCTTACGACTTCTGGGGAAACCTTGTGACACTCTCTTAGGGAGACGTAACCAACCTACTCTGTTATCATTTGTAGAGAGCCAAAGACATATGGCATCTTATGGAGATGTCACCATATGGAAACTCTCCTACCCTGCTGCCATTTCTGGAAAGCAAAAAGGATCTTCTGATAGACTCTTAGGAAGACTGACTTTTCACCGGGCCTTATGATGGGCTCTTAAGGAGACAAACCACGTACCGGGCCCTATGGTAAGCTCTTAAGGAGACAAACCATCCTACTCTGCTATATTTCTAAGAAAATGACTTTGTTGTGTTCTCTTAAGGGGGGTAAACTTTATGGTGGCCTCTTAAGGAGCCGTAACCATCCTACTCTGCTACCATTTCTGTTAGCGGTTCTGACCTTGTCTGGTTTCTTATCTTTAATTTATAAGGGGATAAATAACGAATACAATACAAATCATCAACATTATCATTCAACAGTATTAATAACCTTTGGAGTCAGTAATCTTCATGCACCATGACCTATTTGGCCACGAATACCCACACCTTTATGTAAAGTTAGAAAGTTTAACAATGCTAATGTCACGTAAATTACTCTCAAAACCAAATGGTACACATACAAAAACACTGGGTGACCAAATCTTCTAAAGAATCTCACTTTAACAAGTGCATGGATTACTACGCATTCAAGAGCTACAGTGCAAATCAATAGCAAGAATAACTGCACAATAGAAATAGCATACATCTTGGTTCAGCAACTGAGGAAGGTCAATTTTGATTAATAGCAACCTGTTAACATTTCAGGATTTGCGCTACTAACCTTCTGATTAGAACAGCATGTTTCGGCTTCATGCAAAACAATTCTAGTCAACATAAATTTGGAAAACATCTAACTATGGCTTTATCAAAATAGCGGTTGGTACCTAGAAACAAAAGACAACTTATGACACGAACAATAACATTTTGTTATATCTCTCATCAGTATGGATCAGCAAGCTGTGATTATCTTCATCAGTTGGACATCTGTTCGGTCAGCATCACCAACAGATGATGAAATGGAATGGTTCAGAACCGGGGACTCTAAGCTATCTGAACCATTAGGAAAGCAATATCTAGGGGACCAGCATTCAGCATCAGACGTTTAAGCAATACAGTTGAAGATTGAAGTAAAGTCAACAGTAACTGTTCAGTTCCTCGGACCGAATAGAATGTGTGCACAAATGCGATTGATCGCCTCTCCTCTGTGCAGTCTAACTAAGTTAAAATCATCTAAAAAACTTCCCACATTGCCATTGGTCAAAGAATCGTACGTTTACTCTTAGTCCAATAAGAATTTAATTCTAAATCTAAGATATAACAAAACTGTCTTTCACATGTCGATGATTGGCTCCTCTTCTCCTGTTCCCACAATCAGGCTCGTCTGGTAACATTTTTGTATCCATCCGTACTCCACTCAGTGCATCCATTGTAAGCTCCTGAGAACATTGCTGTCTCACGCACTAAACTATACAATGTTTCTTCTACTAGTACAAGACATTCTAGCAAGCAGTTCTCATGGGAAAGTTGGAGACATCTGCTAACGTTTGGTCAACTCAGTGAAAAATAATACATGTATTAATTTCTTCAGGCATACATTTCTCACAGCATTATTTAAACAGTGCAGCTTAACATGAGGCTATGCAAATTAGGCCCAAACGTTGCTATCTTAAGGCCTACAATTACTAAAGCAAATACATAGTGCAAGTTCATTAGTATAGCACACTACTACATTAACCTAAACATAGGCACATCATTAATTAATTAATATGCATTTAATAAGGAAACTTCGGTATTAATGACGGCCACTCAAGTGGGCGCATTTTCGATGTCGCATATTATTTTCTATATTAGTGAAATTCGATGCGGGTTCATAAACCAAAATACAATAATATTTATTAGTAAAAGTTCAGCGTTCACAGTACTATGACTTGCTTTACATTCTATGTTTTACTTATGTTTAAGTTGAAATGTTTATCACTGTTACTTCCACAGGTAGGTAGGTGTGATTTCTTCATCCCTCCAATTTATGATTGGGTTTCCTATTTCTTTTTATTATTTATTATTTTTATTGTCTTAATTCTATTTCTCGTATTGGATTGACAGGTACGTGATTTGGCCTGATATATTGGCCTACACCAGTCCTGGGGAGCATCTATCACCCTGAAAGTACCTCTCTATGGATCGCAGCGTCTTATTCAAAAAGTCGTGGTCGCAGAGGAGAGATCCGCCTCACGGGCTTTAAAAGAAGCACTTCCCAATTTTCGGAAGAGCTCGTCTGCCTTTGGTGGACGCCCAGTGTAAATGTGGGCTTCGGAAGCATTTCTCCACACGTCGAGAAAGCTTGTCTCCATATTTATAAGACACACCACTGAGTCATCAGTAATAATAGAAAGATGACTCAGTGTTTGGGGCATTAGGTGCTTCAGCAGCCATTTTTGATTGGGCTTTTAATGTATAATGTGTTCCGCACAACGATGTTGTTGCCATAGCAATTCTTGAAACTGCTGCTGTTTCAATAAAGGGTGGCAGGGAGTAAAGGGCTCTTATCTAGGAGTCTATTTTTTTTTTTTAAAGGGGAACACATTATTTTTAACTTGGGCTTTCAGACAGAGGTTTGAAAAGACCTTTGAGTGTTATGGATGCCCCCGCCCTCAATGAGGATATACTTAAGAAATACTTTTGACAGGGAACAATCCTTACACATAAATTGTTCGGAGATTTTATCAGGTCTGAATGCTTTGATGAGTTTCAAGTCTATTTTAGCAAACAGTGAAGTGTTAATCCAGATGGGCAATTTCACAGCAGTATCGTACATCAATACATCAATCATTTAGGGGGAGCAAGATAAAAACAACTTGCAGATCTAGCCAGGGAGATTTGTTATTTTTTGGGGTACAGAAAATTCTATTGAAAGTGGAGTTCATCCCAGTTCAGCTGAACCAGAGAGCAGTTTAGAGCTCAAGATTCTTTAGTGATACCAGCGACTGGATTATGGCAATTGACTTTGGTTCCATTGAGTAATGGAACTAGCAGTAGAAATTCCTTGTTTGACACCCATGAGTCTAGGCCTTTTGGAAGGTCAGGATGGAGAGGAACATCCTTTAGTGCTAGAAGGGAGGAGATCTGGTACGTACTCTGGCCTTTCGGGAGAGGCTAAAAATCTATTGCATGAGTCATGAGCACCATGCACCAGGAAAAGGTATAGAGGAGTGTGGAGAAATTGGTGTTGTTGATGCATGGAACGGAATTTGGATTCTGTGGAGGTTCCTACAGTAGAAGTAGCAACATTTCTTGCTGAACTGTTTAAGTAAGGTTTGTCCTACAGAAAGGTTCATTGTTACAGATCAGGTATTACAGCAGGGCGTTCCTTGGTAAGCAATTTTTCTATAGGCAGTGACCCTCTGATCCGCAGAGTGATGAAAAGAATAAGGTTTAAACGACCACCTAGGGTTCGGTATGACTCTTTATGGGACATCAATAAGGTTTTTGTCTTTTTATCTCCTGGCCCGATAACATTTATCTTTTACTGAGACAGATATCATGGAAATGAGCAACTTTGCTATGTCTAATCTCTTTTAGAAGAGTTTCAGATGTTAAAGCATTAGAAGGTAGCAATAGATTTTATTCCCCAGATAGAGTCCATTTTAATATTTCAAAAAGGACCAAAACGAGGTGTGAAAACATTTTCTATCCTGTTTTCAATGACTGCAAGAAATTGTGTGTTGTGAATTGCATGAGAGTTTATGAGCAAAGGGTGCTGGAATTTAGACAAGATGGTAAGGATCAATTATTAATTTCATATGTCAAACCTTATAAGGCAATATTGACAGCTACTATTTCTTGGTGGGTATGAGCAGTAATGTCTGAAGCTGAAATTGATTTGCCTAAGTTTGGAACTCACTCCTCTAGGGGTGCGATGGCTAGTGAGGTTTTTTGGGCAGGTGATACACTTACTGACATTCTAAAAGCAGCAGACTGGTCAAGTGCTAGCACATTTGCAAAATGTAATTTTACTTTAAACCAGTGGAGCATGGCGGGGGGGAGCTTTAAACATGCACAATGGTAGCCTCTGGTCTTGTAATGAAATGGCGATTCTCCAATTAACATACAGAGAGAATCTTGATTTCATTAAAGGCAATGGAGGCTACCATTATCCCACCCACCACACCCAATATAGGTATGATCAAATTGCACATAATATTGATTTGTTGACTTGTTTAATATAGCTATATCATGAACTTGATAGCTTTACAGATTGAAATGATTGTTTATTTCTCACTGAGTTTTGGTATCACTTTTTTTTTCTTTCAGATAATTCCTTATAATAGGATATTTTCTCCATCAAGCCAAGGGAGCATCTAATGTATTGTCATAACCTGAAGAGGAATGTGCTAATGTTTGCTTATGATGTATTTAATATTCTTTAAAGGGCTGAACGTTGGGCAGCAATCAAAGGAATATGAATAATGTTAGCCTCTGTTGCCTTTATTGAAATCAAGATTTTCTTTGTATGTTAATTGGAGAATCGCCATTCTCTACCAGGAAGGACTGCTGTCCTGCTGAAGAGACTGCACCTCTGCTGGAATCCTGACCTGAAGGAACTGCTGCCCTGATGCTCTGGCCTGCTGCCCTCTTGCCTGAATGAGAAGGACTGGACCTGCATCTCTTGAACTCAGCACCCCCAAGTGATGCCAAGGGTTATCTCACTGGCCTCCTGATGTGAAGCTTCAGGGCATAACAGGCTTCCAGCAACCCCAAACCTGGACCTGGACACAGCCATCTTCGAATCTACCATGCTGATTGGTGCCACTTAAGTCCTGGACCCTTGGACATGGGACTAAGGTGCTTTGGTAGCCTCTGTGAATCCAGCAGAACTGACGCTTCCCATCTGCTGCATGGCGCAGTCCTGATCAGAACCTCTGCTTAATGGCTCACCCTACTGAAAGGACCCACATCACATTGCAGCCTTTTTGGAATCTGCCACTGCTTGATGCATTCTCAGCAAAGGCTCTTGCATCCCTCGTCAATGGCAGCCCCGAAGATGACAACGGACTGTCCATTGCAGCCTTGCAGCTCCTTGGATCTGATGCATCACTCTGACTGCATGCCGCATCCTCAATGCCAGACCTTGCATTGCAAATCATCATAGGCGAGGTCCTTGACAACGATGCAGGAGCTCATATCACAGCCTCACCGCACTTCTGATCTGCGGCACCATTTCAGCTGCACAACACATCTTCAACGCAAATCCTTGCAACACTCCACCAACCAGGATTTAAGGTACTTTGTTCAGCGCGCCCAACTTGGTCCCAGTAGCCAGCCATGCTCCATCGTGTTCGGCCTGAACATGTGACTTTGTCAGAGGTCAGCACAACCAGATACCCACAGTTGAGGCTTTGATGCTTTATACGTTTTTTCTCTATTTTTACTGAAATCTTTAAAATTGCATAACTACAAGAGGCTGAGGGCCGTGACCTTTGCATTCAGGAACTCACAGGTGGGCCTTCAATCAATCAATCAATCAATGCTTTTAAAGTGTGACTACTCACCCGTTAGGGTCTCAAGGCCTGGGGGGGAGTGTAGCATTCACCAGTGATTCTTAAAAAAGCCATGTCTTCACTTCCTTCGTGAATCTGAGGAGGGAGGTGGTTTGTCTGATGTAGAGAGGAAGGGTGTTCCAGGCGGTGGCTGCGAGGTAGGAAAAGGAGCGTCCTCCTGTTCTGGTCTTCCTGAGAAGTGGGCTGAGCTTAGGGTCCTGTGTGGTATGTGGAGGTTGAGTAGATGGTTGAGGTAGTCTGGTCTGGTGTTGTGGAGGGCTTTGTGTGCATGGGTGAGGATCTTGAAGGTGATTCTTTTCTCTATGGGAAGCCAGTGCAGTGTACGCAGGTGTTGCACGATGTGGCAGTGTCGAGGTAGGTCGCGGACCAGTCTTGCGGAAGTGTTCTGGATATTTTGTAGTTTGTGGAGGAGTTTCTTGTTGATTCCTAGGTAGAGTGCATTGCCATAATCCAGTCTACTGATGATGAGGGCGTGAGTGATAGTCTTTCTATGGCCAGGGGGATTCTATTTGAAGGACTTGAGTAGGAGGCAGAGAGTGCAGAAGCAGGTGGAGGTGACTGAGTTGATTTGATGGTTCATGCTGATATTAGTGTCCAGGGTGATCCCGAGGTTGCGGGCTTGGCTGGTGGGGATGGGCGGGTTTCCAAGGGTGGGTGGCCACCAGGAGTCATTCCACACGTTGGGTTGAGGTCCCATGATGGGTACTTCTGTCTTGTTTGCGTTGAGTTGAAGGCACCTGTTTCTCCTCCATTTGGCGACTGCTTCCATGTCTTCGTGGAAGTTGTGTCTGGCTTTGTTTGGTTCATTGGAAAGGGAGAGGATGAGTTGGGTTTCGTCAGGATGGGAGATGATGTTGATTCCGTAGCTTCTGATGATGGTGGCCTGCGGGCCATGTAGATGTTAAACAGCGTGGGGCTGTGGGAGGATCCCTGGGGAACTCCGCAGGTGGCGGGTGTGGGGTCTGTGAGGAAGGGGGTGAGTCTCACTCGTTGAGTTCTGTCGGAGAGGAAGGATTAGATCCAGTCGAGGGCCTTGTCTCTGATGCCGACTTCGTGGAGTCTCTGTATCAGGGTGTGATGGGAGACTCTGTCGAAGACCGTCGAGAGGTCATCTCTCCCTTGTCCAGAGGGAGCAGATGTTGTCTATTGCGGCCAGGAGGGCTGCTTCAGTGCTATGGTTTTTCCTGAATCCGGATTGGGAGATGTCGAGGATGTTGTGGTCTTCTAAAAATGTGGCGAGTTGGCTGTTGACCGCTTTTTGATGACTTTCGCAGGAAAGAGGAGTAGGGAGATGGGCCTGAAGTTTTTGAGGTAGGTGATGTCTGCTGAGGGTTTCTTGAGGAGGGGGTTGATCTCGACTGCTTCCAGTCATCAGGGAAGGTGGCGGCAGCTAGTCAGCGGTTGATGGTGAGACAGAGCTTGGGTGCAATGGTGTCTGCGGCTCTGTTGAAAAGGTGGTGGGGGCATGGGTTCGTGGAGCCCCCCGGAGTTTACGGACCTCATTGTTCTCAGAGTTTCTTCAGTGGTGAGTGGGGGCCAGGTGGTGATTTTTGGTTTGCTGGTGTCGGGTTTTGGTAAAGGGGGTTCTGCTCGTCGGTTGTGCTTGCTGAAACTGTTGTAGATGGTCTTGATTTTGTGATGGAAGTCAGTGTTGAGGCTGTCACAGAGGTCCTGTGAGGGTGGGATGTCCATTTTTTCACTGTTGGGTTCGGTGAACTCCTTGATGATGCAAAAGTGTTCCTTGCTGTTGTGTGCGTGTGAGGAGATTCTGTCTTCTATAGAGTTGGTGGTCTGTGGTGGTGGCAGCTCTGAAGTTGCTATTGGCTTCTGTGGATTTGGTGTTTCTCCAGATTTTCTCAAAGCGGCGACAAGTGCGTCTAGATTCTCAGAGTTCTGGGGTGAACCAGCTGTTTTTCTTTGCGTGGGTACTGTTGTTCTTTTTGAGGGGGGCTATGGTGTTGGCGTAGACAGCGATCTATTTATGGAAGGTGCGTGCTGCGGTGTTTGGGTCGTCGTGTGAGATGATGGGGGCGGCACTGCCAAGGGCGGCGGTAAGCTGATCCTCAGTGATTCTTGTCCATTTTCTATGTGATGGATGGTGTTGGGCGGTCTGATGACAGCGGGTGTGTTGAAGGTGAAATGTATGCATCGGTGGTATGTCCAATGGAGTTCTGAGGTGTGACTGAAGGTAGCGGAGGTTCCTGTAGTGAAGGTGGGATCGAGGGTGTGTCCTGCTGAGTGTGTTGGCTCCGTCACGATCTGTCAGAGCCCTATGTTGTGGAGGTTGTCTAGGAGGGATGCAGTGTTAGGGTCTTGTAGGTTGTCGAGGTGGAAGTTAAGGTCTCCCAGCAGGGTGTAGTTGGTGGCTGTGATGGCTTGTGCAGAGATGTAGTCCGTGATGGAGTTGGCGAAGGGAGCACGTGGTCTGGGAGGGCGGTAGATGAGGGTTCCCCTGATGGTGGATGTCGGGCTGGTATGTATTTTGAAGTGGAGGTGTTCTATCAGGCTTGTGGAATCTTCAGAGTCTTCAGAGTGTGCGTTCAGTTGGAGATTGGACCTGTGGACAATGGCAATTAACCCCCCCAGGGGGGCTGCGGTAGTCTTTCCGGATGATCTTGTATCCCTGGGGGATGACGATGGCGATGTTCGGGCCTGAGGAGGTGTTGGTCCAGGTCTCGGTGAGGAACTTGATGTCCGGGGTGGCACTGTCAAGGAGGTCCCAGATTTTGGTAGCGTGTTTATGGCGGGAGTGGATGTTGAGGAGAATGCACTTCAGAGATTTCGGGGTTGGTGTGTTGTTGTGGGTGGTTTGTTCTGGGTCCAAGGTCTTGGGTCTTGGTGGTGGTGTAGGTTTGGCGGCAGTGGAGGCAGCTTAAGGGTCCGTGGGTGTTGGCTGGTGATGCTTGCTTGCAGTTTTTGTTGCATCCTGGGTTGAGTGCGATGAGTGCTGCTGACGTGTAGAGGTGGCGGGTGGTAGGACCTGTGGTCCTGGTGCTGGTTGCTGTTGGGTAGCGGACGGGCGCAAACGGGCTTACTTTTGGTGCGCCAAGAGAGGACAGCTGGGAGTCGGGAAATGGTGCAAAAAAAGGGGGTGGGCCGCGGGAGCAGCAGTGGCGGGGAGAGTGCGAGAGAGAGAGAGAGAAGCGAGTGACAAGAGAAACGAGGAAAAGATAGAGGAAAGCAGAAAGTGAAAGGCACAAAAACAGTACACAATCGAAAAAAAAAAAAACACAAAGAAGTACTCAAGGAAAAATGAGGAAAAAAAAAAAAAGAAGCAGAGGACAGCCCAGCAGAAGAGCAGAGCTCTCCTACTAGACACCAGGAATGAGGCACAGGCAGAAGCCTGTGGGTGGAGGAGGGCCTCGAACTTCTGACCCAGGTCAGAGTTCAAGCTTCACTTGCAGGTGGAGCTACGCGGTGGTAGAGGAGTTCACTGACTAGGTCAGTGAGGTTGCTCTTCCTCCCGCGCAGCGGCTGCCATTAAGTAGGGAGGGGGGAAGGAGAGAACAGCTGGGAGGCAGGAGCGGGAAACGGTGCAAAAAAGAGGGGTGGGGCCACGGGGGCAGCAGCGGGAAGAGTGGGAGAGAAGAGGGGGCGGGCCACGGGCGGCAACATCGGTAGGGATGGTGAGAGAGAGAGAAAGAAGCAAGTGACGAGAGAAATGAGGAAAAGATAGAGGAAAGTAGAAAGTGAAAGGCACAAAAACAGTACACAAATGAAAAACGGCACAAAGAAAGTGCACATAGGAAAAACAAGGAAAAAAGAGAAAAGAGGCAGAGAGTGGCCAAGCAGAAGAGCAGAGCTCTCCCACTAGACACCAGGTATGAGGTGCAGGCAGAAGCCTTCAGGTGGAGGAGGGCCGAGGTCAGAGATTGAGTCAGGCGGGCTTCACTTGCAGGTGGAGCTATGCGGTGGCAGAGCAGTTCACTGACTAGGCTTCATGATTAAAAGGATTGAGAATGCAGACACCATAGAGTTGATGGCTTTCTCAGGATTAGTCTCAGTAGGAGGCATCTTCTCTTCCAGCATGCTCTTGAATAACCAAATTTTTTATTTTATTTCAGGGTACGTCTGATCCGAGAGTAGCATTTTTAAAAGTGGCCACAGGCGTAGAAGGTGAAATTTGGAAGAGGTGGATAGGTGGTCCTTGGAATAAGACACAGGGCCTCAGTCACAGTTTAGGGGAACTGAAAATCCTTCATTTTCTGAAGAGACTCTAAACAAAAAAGAAAACAGTTCACTGGCTAATTTTCTTCCACAATAATATCCCAATTGTGAGTAAAATTCATCTGGTGGATTTTAGCCTACATTTATTGTTTCCTCCAGAAACTGGATGATTTTAAGTTACCTTCAACCTCTAAATGAGCCCCTTAGTATAGCTAGATTCTGTGTTTATAATGTTTAATAAATCTATATTTTTAGATCCAGGAGTCATGCATGACTCTTCCTATGTATGATGGTCCAGATTTATCAGGAGTTTGTGTTACCATTGTGTCATGCAAGGTGATGCAAGGCAACACATCCCTTTGAGTCCAATTTACTGTGCCACTCAGAGCCACCTTGTGTGGCTTTGCGTGATATAGTAAATCTAGAGTAATGCAGCGCAATGCAAGTTGCTGCCTTGTGTTACTCTGTGCATGGAAAACATTCCCTGGGTGGACTGTGGTTGTGCCCATGCATCTGCCCATGGTTTTTGGTAAGACTAGTAAACCTGGGAATGCATCAAAATACTACTTATTCTCAGGTGAGGCATGACAAAGAGAAATATGTTTATTTCTCTTTGTTATTTCTTTTTCCACTTGTGCTCATTTTGCAGCATGCATAAAAAGAGGAAAATGCCTCTGGGGATTCTTGTTGTGTCCAAAGGTGTCCCTTTCTGCACAAAAGCAATACTGGCAGTAGCACAGGCAATCTTGCACCTTGCTTGGTAGTTCTGGGCTTCACTGGTCCCATTGAAGCAGAGTCAAGACTGATTTGCATAAAGCTGGGTCCCAACTGAGATGGTCTGGTGTGCAAAATAGCAATGGATTGGGATGCAACCCTGAGTAATTACCAGTGACTGAGATTAATTCAAGCATTCCATCCATCACTTTTGGTATACTTTGGCATTCCTGCTCTCTCCATTTGATGCAGCACAGCAAGTTGTCTTGCTGCATTGCTGCGACATATAATGATGAATATGGCCCCGTTTTATAACCTGTGCAAAACAATCTGTTAGTAAAATGAGTAATGATTTCCCACTGTTGCACCACACATTCACCAATTATGAAGTAAGGACAAGAATTTCACTAGAAATTCAGTCAATTCCAATTTTTAATAGTGCCCCCCTAGAAAATGCAATATTATTTTATATAGAGATGAACGTGTTTCCATATGTTTGAAAAAAATGTATTTGCTAAATTTAATATTCAATCCATAGCCTAGGTTACTAGTCACCCTACACTCCGCACATCCCCTGGAACTGCTGAAGCATTTTATATCCTTCGCAGGAATCAACTACTCACTGAGGTTTATGGATCTTTGGGCACAACAAAGGGTGTGGTAGAACTGTTACACAATTTCAAATATAAACCACCACATTTCACAATAAAGCCAATGTGGTCATACATGGAAGCTCCAGTATGGAATTAGGCTAAGGGATTTATGCAAACTCAAGTTCAAAGTCATGTAGACAATTCTAAGAACAAGATTATAGAAATAAAGAATCACCAAAGGTTGACCAAGGTGGCAAAATAAATGGAAACTAAATAACATCAAAATTACAAGACTCTCAATTAAGATCATATAGAACATACGCAACAGGATCTGAGACTTAGAGAATAAACGTTCCTCATTTCTAAATAATATTAGGTCAGTTTCATGTTACAAAGTCAAAGAGCTGAGCATAGAGGGTGAACCCTAATCAAATTAGGAAGATACATGGGTGGGAATGAACACAGGTGGACACAAGATAAAAAGCACAAAAAGGTTCAAAATTATTTGAAAAAAGGTAAGCTCGGTCATCAGATAACTAACTAAAGTTTGCAAAAGATAAGTTAAAAAGTGAAAGCATCAGCATGTCAGAAGCTTGGTCAGGAGTCTTCTGATAGGGCACAAATGGAGATCTCTAAGCTCTTGAAAGTCATCTCAAGGAACAAAGGCGGCGAGAACCATACCTCTCCAAGGGACTCAGCATATGGGATTCTTCATCAGAAGTCTCTGGAGAAAGGTACAAAATAATCAGTCAGGATCAAAGGGGAGCCTCTCTGGATCTGACTCAAATCCAAAAACCCTTCAGTATATCAAAAGGGCCACATTCATTTGATTTGCTAGAGTGGTCGGTCCACGTTTCAATGAAGGGGTACCATCGAGTACAAATTGATCATACAACTCTAAAGGTTACACTGCCATCCTTTCCCATGTATGTCATGAGAACACCATCTCTCTCTCTGGTTCCATAGACGGCTACAACAAATGTTTGAACGTTTAGTCCATAGTCGAGGATGTTCTCATTTCAAGGCCAAAACTACATATCTCTCTATGTCCAAACAATGAATTAATCTACTACCAACTAGCTTCTCATGGGAAAGAAATCTGAAAGAAAGTTCACATTAACCAGAATGACTTGCAATTTCTGCACAGTCACAATATTAAATTAGGCCTCAAATAAGCTAACACAAGAAATAAAATAACACATTTTCTTTCAAATAAAGCAATCATTTCATTATACGATTTGTAATTTTAACATAAATGTGGTTCATTAGTGTTCATGTTACATTAATCCAACACATGTTATTGTTGCTGGCACATTTCAATAAATATGATGCACTACTCTGCTCAATAAAATTCAAACACCACAAAGGTTTCTAGTGTTTGATTAAACGTGTGCACATTTAAAATGACTGGGTTTTTCCAGTTCTACATTTCAAGCTGGTATTTTTTCAACCTCATAATTCTACTTGATGCATTTTCTATCATGTATAAAGGAATACTATGGAATGAAGGATACACCAAAAACTTCTGCTATATCAATACCATTTATCACCTGCTTACAGCAGGTGTTAACTGGATGCCTTGTTCCATAAGCAATTGGGAATTCTGTGTGTAATTTGTCCCGAAACAAAGTCAGCATTGTTATTACCCATTTTGTGGGTAGAAGTTGTAATTGCACACTTCTGATGCTTTGTTTACAGGAATATTGTTTACCGTGAGGAATGTGCACCCTGCCAGTTCAGTGCAACTTGTAACTAGGCCTTGTGTGTTATTTAATAATCAGAGACCCATTCAGGCACCTGTCATGGAAATGGAGCATGTCGACTTCTGTAATATGAACCTTGACTTTTAATTTCCTTTGCTTACAACCTAAAATACAATTCTATTTGGGCTGGATGAGAGATCCGTAAGACACCACAACCTGTGACACTTTTTGTCTTGGTGTTCCAATGATCAGGCAGTAATTCAAGTGTTATCTCTCTGAGATTAACCTGAAGCTCCTGAACTAAAGCAGTTTCACAGAAATTATGTATAAACCAAATTCCAGAATGCCAGAACTAGAATTATTGGATGTTATCAAGTAGACTGTTATTTCAAATTTCATCTCCTGCCTCACCCCAACTCCTGCCGCTTGAAGCTAATCGCCCCCCCATTCATTAGTCATGATACAAAAGACTGAATTACTTAAAAAGTCAACTTAAGAAGTCAGCTTCATGTTTTTTTTCCTTTTCAGTGATTAGTGTTACATATCTGATTAACACCCCTAGACTACTGCATCCATCTTCTATTTTCTTCTTATATTCATCTTCTTATATGTTTATTGATACATCTCTTAAATATGTGTTTTCTGTGATCTTTATAAGATATTTCCTTTATATTTAAAATGCAAAGCATTTAAAATGTCAATACTTTGAAAACATGGCTGTGCTGTGAGTAAAACAATCCAATAGATGTTTTCCCTAGAATCGACTGCATCTGCCTCTAGACAAGTAGTACTGTAACTAAGGAAATACTCAGTGAATTTATTTCTGAAACCAGTCATATTCTGAAAGCAGCAATATATTTCTTTTTTATTAGGCAACGGCGGAGGAATCTATGGTGGATGAATATTTCACATATGAGGTAAGATCACTGTGTGCTATACCCTAATCATTGAATTGTCATTATCCAGATCAGTGCTTTCCAGACTTTTTAGAACCACGAACCAATTTTTAGAACAACTAACTTGCACGACTACCGAGAGTTAATGGACAGTAAGGGGGACAATCTTTTAACTTAATTATTTTTGATCTAATTTTTTTGAGTTTGCTGTAATGTGATTTCAGAGAACACCCACATTACTGGAAACATGAGCATTCCTACTAACTGATGTCATGGTGCACTTAGTTTGTAAACAAAGTATTTTAAAATTTGGAGGCAGGGGTATTCATCTGTTTGCCTAGTTTGTTTATTGCTAATTTATTGACGATGTAGAATCTGCGGTGCAAAGTTACATGGCTGTAAATCACAGAGTGGATTAATACTGATTGTATTGGCACAAAGGGAGTGCGATGTTTCTCAATTCAATTGTATTCCGCCACTGCTGGCAATGTGCTTTTCTTGTTCTGCGAGGTGGAAATCATGGTGCTTGAGACAAGACGCCCCTTCAGACTGCGCCAATTTCAGATCCTCTGAGGAATTTCATGTTCTGCTTCCTTGGAAGAGCTGTGATGTGCCTTGTCTTAAGATATGCATTTGTAATTATTATGCAAACACTTATATGTATAATCATCTATAAAATTAAAGCATAATAATTGCAAATATGCTTGCTTAGATATCCCAGGTCTTTTGTAACCTACCAAAAATCGTCTCGGGACCCACCATTGGGTTGTGACACTGTCTGGGAAATGTTGATCCCGTTTGTCGAAATTTGCTTACATAATGAGTCGTGCCGTTAAAATGTAAGCGTACTGTCTATAAAAGAGAGTTTGTTCTGAAGTCTGTTGTGTTGCTGGCAAGTGTTCAGGATATGTTCCTGTGAATCATGTTTTCTTCATGTACTGGTTTAATTTCCTTTAAGAATTTCACTGTTTCGACCATGCTTTTCTTCTCTTAGCACTTTCGTTCTTTATGCTATTAGACTCAGAAGCCCCCACTCATGTGACTCATGGATGCTCTAGTAGGCCACCATGTTTGTTACATTTCTTTCTGTACTACATTTAATGTGTCATTTTAACCCTGGCACATGGCCCACCTGCATACTAGGTCAGCGAAGGTGATGGTCTCCACTCCCCTGGTGTAGGATGGGCTTCCATATTTAGTGATCTGCACCAGGCAGGTGGTGATTTATGTGCCTTGGGGCTTTGTTGAGTGGGCACTGAGTATATGCCATGTTTGACGTGCCCACTGAGCAATGTGTTTTAGTTAGCATGAAGAAAAACCCAAAGAAGTAGTTTGTTTCTTGACAAAAATAATGCCCCTGATGCGCAGGAAGCTGTATCCCTGCATACAAGGGTTGTTGTGTGTTTTCTCGACCTAAGACGTCCATGCCTCATATGCTCTGCATGGCAGTCCAGGGTTGATAAAATGAGTAATGGTCATCCTACCCTAATAAAAGTGGGGTGATCATCACTTTGACCTGATGGTCTTGCGGTGAACAGTTAATCCACTCACAGGTTTACATCAGTGGAGCCAATTGCTGATGGAGCTCCTGCTTCACCATAAAACCCTTATGGCCTCAATTACGAGGCCCCAGTGGCACACTGAGCCACTGGAGCGTCACTTTTTTTTAATGTTCTGGTGACGCATAGTGCAGGCCCATGTTTATAAGGCCATGCAAAGCCACCTTGCATGGCTTTTCATAGCCTTGTAAATATAGACCTTTTTCACGCATAACACTGCGTGAAATGGGAGTTCCATGAGTATTGCTGTGGGTGTTCCCACAGCAAAACCCATGGAATCTAACACATTCCCAAATTTACCAGCCTGGGAATGCGTCAGATTCCTATGCCACCTCAGAGGTGGTGTTAAAGTGGAGCAAAGGGGTGAAAAAGCATTATTTCTTCCTGTTCTTTCCTCTTTCTATGTGTGTTGCATTCTACAGCACACTTAGAAAGAGGTAAACGCCATTAATGATTGTTTATGTGCAAGAAGGTGTCCCTTCTTGCACATAAACAATCAGCCCTGCAAAGCAGGCACCTTGCTGTGTTGGCGCTAGGCAACAAATGATGTGCCAGCGCAGGGGACAAGGACATAAATGCGCCATGTCTTATAGATATGGCACATTCCTGCCCTTTTGTTTTGGCGCAGAGCGGTGCAGCAAAAAGGCTTGCTCTGCTGCCCTGCACCAAAACTTAGTAAATGAGGCCCTTAATCTTTTATTTATCAGCTGCATGCCATGGGACTTTATTTTAAATTAAATTTGCTCTTGAAATGCCATAGCTGCTCTGTTAAAAATGCCATCATTGCGCTCCCCGATTAAAATGGTATTACCAAGGGGACACATCGTCTCTTCTTTAACGTGGCATGTGCACGAAAAATATTGTTTTTATCCCTCCTGAGATTATTGCAAACTGCTTTGTGTATAAAGTAAGTCAATTAAATAGACGTGAAATGCTCAAGTAGGTTCTATCAGTGATTTGTGAAGTGATAACACAAATATGTTTTAGTTGAAAGTTGCTTCTCTGTTATGCACCCAAGCATTTCTTGGTGTCTCTGCTGCTTTGTCGCACTGATTTCCCTCGCGGATCTCTTTCAGCATCACGGCCCCTAAATCCAACTCATATTTGAGTATCTTCAGAATTACACCCAGCGTGTGCTGTTCCCTGGATTTCTGCGTTCTGAATGCACGAGCTTGTACTTCAGTGCTCATTTGCTGCTGATAGGAGCCCTGCAATGAGTGTCACCTTCAGTCCGCCATGATGTGTTAACTAACAGAACGCTGGGTAATTTTGTTACGTTTGCGGGCCTACGATTCTCAAAGTAGGGAAACAATATGCAAGGATTAGACGAGAGCATGTATGGTAGTGTGCATGAGAACCAGGCCTCATGCATGGTATACTTGCGGGGGATTACAGTGCACCCGCCGGCGCTTCTAAGGGTTGCCACAGAGAGTATGGAGAGGAAGCTGGGAATTACATTGTACTAGCTGTCATGAAGGAAGCATGAGGTTAGTGACTTTGCCTGGCCTGGACGAGCAATACATTCTGCAGTGGTGTGATTGGACATCAGTGTGTAGGAGAATGCCTAAAAGAGAATCAGGTGCACTGACCTAAAAAAAAACCTCCATTCTAGTTTTCCAAGTTGCCTTCCATACGAGGGAAAGCACCCAGAGGACCTGTCAGCAGGGTAGGCCTGCTGAGCCCAATCCTGGGTGAAGGGGTACACATTGTTGCTATAGGGTGACCAGTGCAATATACCAATATCAAATCTGGTAACATGGGACCCATGTCATAAGAGGAATGGCTGAACATTCTTTGGGATTACTTGTTTATGATATGTTACGATGTTATGTTTTATGTAATTATGGGATTATGGCTATTCTACAACAGACAAACATATGAACGAAACAAAAAAGATAACAGTAGGAGAAACTACTTAAGTTAACAGGAAACATTATAAATGACAAACACAGGGACAGGGGTCAACGGACAGACCTAAATAGCTATAAAAGTACCAGACCAAATGGATGAAAAGCTGGAGATTCGACACCAAAGAGAGCTGAAGGGATCAGATGCATGGAAGGACCATGCACTGAAACTCCTTCTAAATATGGATGCAATAGTAGAAGGAGGAGTTTCAGACAAAGCACACAAGAGGCAGGAAGAGTGAGCTGGCGCCGGGGGAGGGGGGGGGGGGGCAAATTCAATGCTGCACTCGCCTCAGCAGAGCTAAAACAAAAGATGGGCAAAGAGGAGGAAAAGATGAATGAAACGACATGAAAGCAGAAAGAAAAGAAGCGTTGGTAGCCAAAGAAATAAAGGGGTCGCTGGTAACTTGGTTACTCATCATAAAAAAGCGAACCCATGGAGATGTTCAGAGTGTTAGGAAAGTTAAAAAGAGGGGTGAATTATGGAGAAAAAAAATCTTCATATAGCCAGTTTATTGCAACTTTGAAAATCATGTATTTCCCTAACAATTGACGGAAAAGCAAATACTACAAATTCAAGCACAAGTGTTTTGAATAAAAGGATCAATGTCTGCAATGTTTAGGTTTGTGTTTGTTTCATCTTATTTGTCGTCTCCCTACAGACAGCCTTATTTGTCTGTCACTGAACACATTGTAATCAGTATTCATACATCTTAGAGAACGCTTCATGTTTGTTCTCTATCGGATGGCTTTTTGTCAGTTCTATTTTCCTACTCCTGATGCAAAGGCTTTGCTCTCTATTCTTGTGTTGGTGCCACTTCGTGAGTATGTAAGTTTCACCCTCTATTTTGATTGGTTCACTGTATCTTTTCACTACTGACATCAGTACATTCGTTTTTTAAACTATCATTTGATATTTGCACTCCTTGGAAGCACATGACCTCCTTTCTCTATCTATCTCTCTGAGAGCCATCGATTGTATGCTGGCATGCGTTCCCTTTCTCTTGTATTTCCCATGTCTCTCTAGCTTCACACACAACTATCTTTCCTTATTCTCTTTTTCCGATGCTTACATTGCTGCAGGTCGGTCGCGCTTGATGAAGCAGAAAATTAAGGTTATGATTTATTAACGCATAAACGTAGTGTGAAATAATCATGTGTGACTTTAACCGAACTAATAAAGATTGTACGGGGACAAAATGTGCCCTTAGAGTAGTTCGCCAACAATTTATAAGCGCGCTTTATATAACGTGGTGTATTAGAATTGCACTAATCCGACATAATCATAAACGTGTGCTACGATTTGCTTGTTTGAAATGCTTTAGCTTAGCATTACTTTAATGGAGGCTTTGGCCTAGTTGCCTGGTCTCACGGTTTAGATGCTCGTATTTTTCCAATGTGCTATTAAACGTGTATTTTTGCTTGAAGCTGTACTTTTCCATTGAGACCGTTCACATGCTTATCTTAAAGTTTCGTGCCAGCCTGGCATATTTTCTCTTTACTCCAAGGTCGATTTGCAGGTGCGGACAATGGAGGCTCTGAAAGTGAACTAATTGGTATACAATGTTGCAACGTGCGTACCCATCTCCAAGGATAATGTATGCTTAAGTAAAAGCTTGAGAACTGTCGTTTTGATTGGACAATTTGAAGCTAACCTATGAACCCTCCAATGGAAGACCCTACTGGATTCGAACTGTTGTCTATAAAAACCAGGTGCATGAGAAGAAATTAAGCCATTACCAGCTATTGCCCGACATTGCGTCATTTCGTAGCTATTATGGCCCATCTTGCTGCGACGCCATTTTGAGAGATACTTTGATGCTTTCTCTAATCGAGAGAAAGAGACTTTAAATGATTCTTGCCCTAGAGACTTTAACTTTGAAATGCTCTTTGCATGAAGTAGTAGTTTTATAGCCGCCGTGAGGCAATTGCCCCGTCCACCCCTGCCCCTTTTGCCCCGTCCCATGCTGATCGAGAAACGGTACCTGTGAGACGAAGACTTCCTTGTATGCTGATCGTAATTGGTAAATATGAAAGGAAAATTGTAAAATTGCATTGTGTTTCTTTTAGGTAACCAACTGCTGATTTTGATAAGAGCCCTAGCTAGGAGTTTTCTAAATTTATGTTGCTAAATTGTTTTTTGCATGAAGTCCCACATGCCGATGCTAATTTGAGGTTAGACGAGGATTCCATATGTCGCACGATGCAATTTGAGATCTTGTTATGCTGACTAAATGTACGCAATTAGCTCATTACAGATTATCGTATTAGTGATTTGCATTGCCATTATCGAATGCCTTGTGATTCAAATGCTACATAGATTACACTTGTTTCGCCGTTATGGACAGCTATTAATGTTCATTTATGTTTATCATTTGGTGTTGAGACACATATATATTGTGCTAGCTTTGTTAATATAGGGAAATAAATTCACTAACTTTGCAATAAACTGGTGTGGTTATTCCTGACTGAAAGGTCAGGGTTCGCCGAAATGCATTCTGGATTAATTGTTAAGTGTTATGTTGATCAAGGTATTGCTTATGTTCGTTATTGATTATTGATTTGATGCAACTGATCGATATAAAAGTACGGAGAGTTCCCACTTAGTCAAAAGATTCATCGGCCTAAAGAGCGTCCGAACACAGGTAAATTATTACTACGGTTCGCTCTATCAGTAGATGGTAGCAGAGGACGGTTACGTCTTTTGGGACCCTGTACTCTTAAAGTACATGGTGTTGAATTAACGGTTACGCATTTTGAGACCCCACTCGAGAAGTTGAATTAGATTTTTCTTGGATAAAATAGATTGACAGAATGATGATGGGCTAAGTCCACCGCGACTTTCCCGGGATCTCGGAGCTTGCGAATGGAGAGAATGGAGGTGTGGATTCGGCGTTGGCGGTACTAGTGATGGTATGAGTGAAGTTAGGGTTTTGCGCTTGCACAGCTTATTGCCGCAGGGTGTATGAAAAGGTTGCGAGGAATCTTTTTTTTTTTTTTTAGAGGATAGCGGAGGTGCGACTCCGAGTGTAGAAGTAGTGAAGTCGTCGAACTTCATAGAAATAGCGGAGGTGCGACTCTGAGTGTGAGAGTAGGGAAGTCGTCGAACTTCATGTGCATGTGGCGCTTTGTGCATAAAAAGGTCCACGTGGTTGTTGTTGAGACGGGCCCTGCGAGGTCAAGAGACTCCGGAGTATGTTGATCCATGTTGTGGTCTGGGCGGTTTAGTAGGTTGATCGGGCGTGGTCAACAAGTCGGTACGGGTGTTAGGGAGTGAAAGGAACTTCGACTTCGGGCTTTGACAAGATTCTAAGTGCACTAGAATAGATCATTGACAAGTTGAGAGTAGGTCTGCGGGTCAGATTTGCTTGCGAACGTGGGGACCGAGAAAGACGGAATAGCGGCCGAGGCTAGTGAAAGGTCCCTAAGGTCCTGAAGCGACTGTGTTACCCTTCCTGTAGTAAACCGACAGATCTGTTTTATTTTTTGGTAGCTCGCAATATATGCAAGAAGTTGTTACGAAAAGAGGTGAGTGAAGGAAGACTAGCCGCGAGGCTTTGTTAGCCGCAGTGTGTGTGAGTGTGACGTCACTAGGAGCCACGCTGGGATAGGTTGGTTGGAGAGAAGGGTCGCGCACGGATTGGACGCAGTCCGTGGGGCTCGATTGGAAGGGGAAAGGCAAGCGAAGAGTATTCCGGGAATCAAAGTCACCTATTGATTACAAACTTTGTGAAATAAAAGACGAGAAAATGAAATTCCTTAAAGCATTTAGGAGTGCGATGAAGGGGGAGTCTTACATTAAAGAGAGCGTAGGAGAGGAGACGCCGCCCGAAGGTACACCAGCTTACATTGTAATGGAAGAGAAGGGGGTAGCTCCGTGTCTTTGGCTAAAGCAATGGCACAAACTGACAGAGAAACATGGGAGCGTAGCGTTCCCGATACATGGGACATTCAATATAAGGATCCTAGAGAATTTGAGATTCACGATGTACGACATGAAGGTACCTCCAAGGCCAGCACAGTTTGAGGCTCTAGCGATTTGGGAACTAATGGCCAGACAGCAACAGCAGAAGAAGTTTGAGACCAGGATGAGAAAGGTAGAAAAGACACTAGCGGATGCTAGGTGGGATAATGCACAGAAGGTGTGGAGGTCAGATGTACTGCAGGGAATAAAACTGTTTCCCGCAATTACTAAGGAAGAAGAAGAGACAGGCAAGAAAGCTACCTGTAAGACAGACAGGAAGTGTTCCAAGGATAGAGAGGACGAGGAAAAGTTGAGAAGAGAAGAGGAGTTAGAGGATGAGGAGTTAATAATGCAATTGCTGAACGACCGTCCACCACCTTATGCGGAGAATGGACAAGGTCCAAGTACCAGTTCTGCCCCTCCGGCATCGGTACGGAACAGTGAAACCCAGAGTTCAGGAGCATCATCGGGATCTAAGGACCCGAGTTTATTGTTCACTCCGCAGATACCGCAGGTTAGGAGAATATATCCAGATGTGCCCATGTTGAAACCAGCAGAAAATTATCAGCCGCAGATGCCAGGGTACTACAGCAGTGACAATAGTGGAGGAATGGTTCTAGAACAAACCGTAAGGGGAGTACAGAATGGTCACAATCCAACAATGACACAAGCTGAATCAACTCAGTTTTTGATGCCTCAGAAGCAGATGCAGGGGGGAAACGCACATGCTCAAATGACGGGGAGTCAGATGGGCATGCCGGCAATGATGACCCATGGTGTGGGAATGAACATGCCTCAGAACATGGGAAATGGACAGAACCCAGATGCGATATCCCTACCCATTACTGTAGGTCCACCGGTACCTTTGTATAGTCAGCCTAACTTAGGTATGAGCAGTCAGGGATCAATGCTGCAGAATGGGACAGAGAGGAGGTGCATAGAAAACACTCCAGGGATAACTCCTATAGCGGCTCAGCCAAATGGATCTGGGTCCTTGATGGAGTTTAGTCCCATATGTGCTCAGTCAACACTGGTGAGGTCGAGCCCCCCACTGATAATACCTCTAACATCGAATACTGAAAAGTTGCCGCAACCATCAATGGCAGTCGATGTGAATGCTACACTGATGGGGGTAAATGCGCAACAGCTGACACAGTGGTTCAACAGTTTGAATTCCACACAAAGTTCAGACAGTGGGAAAGGGGAAGATTATCTGAATAGGATGAGGCTGAACATGGAAGCACAAGAATTGGTGGAAGGGACTATGGGTGTGAATAGGTTGGAGTCCTACTCGGAAGAGGAGCTGAGATACCTATGTCCAAAGATTACGAAAGAAGTGAACAAGGTACATAAAAGCTTGCAGGAAGTAGCGGACAGAAATGGGATTGACATAGACCAGATGAAACACTTGAGCAGAAGCTATAGGTTGGATTTTGGGGCCACAGATTTTGAACACATGAGGTCAGCAGGCATGAAGGCGCACCTTAGAGAATTGCTGCAGAGTGCACAAGTGTGGAGGTGCTTAGACAAGTGGGAAAGCAGGTGGGTAAAGAGGAAGGAAAAGAGGAGGGACAGTGCTACAGAGCATAATGAGAAAAGACCACAGAGTAGCGAAACAGTAACCATGTTACCAATGAGGGAGACAGCAGGGGGAAAATTAATACATGTACCATGGCACAGAAGCGATATTCAGTCTTTTACGGACGATTTTCCCAAACTGAGAGAGAAGCCGATTGAATGGTATCAACAGACTGATAGGTTTGTGAAGCTTGCAAAATGTCTCTGGGAAGACCTGAATACTCTCTTTGAGATTGTGGTTCCAGCAGATTTGTGGGAGGATTGCAAAAGAGCTGTAGGTTGGCCGACAAGTGAACCAGAAAGAGACAGGGAGACGGGTGCACCATCACCTATGGTGATGAGCTTGTACTACAAAGTGATTGAGCATTTGAAGACGAAAGTGGCCGCGAAAAATGTGGATTGGCAGAAGATTGATCGAACTGCCCTAGAGGCTAAAGAATCGATTCATAGTTACTATGAGAGGTTGTTGAAGGCGTTTAAGAACTACAGTGGCACAGAAACAATAGAGGCGAAGGATATGCTTCATTTTGTGTTCAGATTTGTGGAAGGGCTGAGACCAGAAATAAGTCAAATGATAAAGTCGCATTTGATTTGTTGGCATTCTAAACCGATTGACGAGGTCTTGACTTATGCGAAATACTGTAGCGACGAAATTGAAGTGAAACAGAAAAGGTTGAAAGAGAAGGTGATGATGATGCAACTTAAAGCAGCTCAGACAGGTCTGCAAGGTTTGCAAGGGATGCAAGGGTTCCAACAGCAGGTACCGCAACCGCAGCCGCAGTTGCAGGGAAACATGTCGTTTCAGCCACAGGCCAGAGGCAGAGGCAGAGGAGGTTTTGTGAATAATGGTCCGGATTTGAACACTGTTGTAACGGGTGTGCAGGCAATGAAGAAGGTGATGCCGTGTCACGTGTGCGGAATTGTCGGTCATTGGAAACGCGAGTGCCCGATGGTGGTGCAGGAAGGTGCAGGTGCAGGTGTAGGTGTTGGTCAGCAAAACAATGATGTCAATGCATTTCAGACAATGAGGGGACCGAAAATGAGAGGTCCAAACCCAAATTTTCAGACCGTAAATCAATTGCAGGGATTGCAACCTATGCAGCCGCAGCAGATGCAGATGCCCCGTATGCAGATGACGCAAATGCAGCCAATGCAACAGCAGTTACCCATGGTACCTAATCAGCAAATGCAAATACCTTTGGCACCAATGAGTCAGCAGCAAGTGATGGTTCCTCCACAGGTCTCGGGTCAGGTAATGAGTACAAATGGCACCGTACAACAGTTCCCATTACACAGTGAGAGTGGAATAAACAATGTATGGGAGAGTGAGAGCTCAGAAGAAGAAGGAGATTGTGTGCTTGCAGC
The DNA here is from genome assembly GCF_031143425.1 of Pleurodeles waltl. NCBI lineage: Eukaryota > Metazoa > Chordata > Amphibia > Caudata > Salamandridae > Pleurodeles > Pleurodeles waltl. The sequence continues at coordinate 630,650,861 of NC_090444.1, read as the reverse complement.
ATCCTTGGAAGTTGATCAAAAGGGTCCGTACGTAGAGGGAAGAGTAATGGGTCATCGTGTCTCGTTCTTGGTTGACACAGGAGCCACACGTTCAACTGTTAAGAGTAGTGAAGTACCGAATTTGCCACTCTCAGGGAGGACAGTTCAAGTGGTGGGAGTAGCAAACAGGCACCTGACGAACCCAATAACAGATCCGGTACCAGTCAGCATCGGTAACTATCAAGGGGTACATCAGTTTGTGGTATGTGACTCAAGCCCGATAGCACTGTTAGGGAGAGACCTATTGTGCAAATTGGGTTGTTTGATCATGTGTTCGAACGAAGGAATAACAATCCAGACGAGCAGTGATGGGGAAGAAGAGGACAGTGTAGAGGGGGATGAGATGGAAACGGTAGATGAAGAGTATCCTCTGATTTGTCTTTTCCCGATGATAACTGAAGAAGATATTCCAGCTGAATTACGGGAAACAGTCGGGAAGGAAGTGTGGGACATGACAGGGAAAGAGGTGGGATTGATGAAAGGAGTGGAACCAGTGAAAGTGACTGTAAAGCCCAATGCAATCTTTCCCCAGACCCCACAATACCACATGGCACAAGATACCCTCATGAAAGTTGCCCAACTTATTGATGAATTTGTAAAGCAGGGAGTACTGAAAGAAGTGTTAAGCAGTCCATGTAATTCACCAATAATGGGACAAATAAAGCCAAGTGGAAAGGTCCGACTTGTGCAGGACTTGAGGAAAATAAATGACATAATAGTAAAGTGTTGCCCAGTAGTACCGAATCCAGCTGTGATAATGTTTCAGGTCCCTTGCGATGCCGAATGGTTCTCAGTCATCGATTTGTCACAAGCATTCTTTTCTGTGCCTCTTCATGAGGACAGCCAATTCCTCTTTTGTTTCAAATTCCTAGACAGAGTGTACAGTTGGTGTCGAATTCCTCAAGGGTTTTCTGAGTCGCCGTCAATCTTCAATCAGATTCTAAAGAAAGACTTGGAAGAGTTAGAATTGCCATTCGAGTCAACCCTAGTACAATACATTGACGACTTACTGGTTGCATCAAAGACAGAAAGTGGCTGCACAGCCGATACCATTGCTCTGTTGAACCATTTGGGAAGGAATGGACACAAGGTGTCTCCTGCCAAATTGCAGTTCTGTCAGGAGAAAGTGAAATACTTGGGTCACCAGATAGAGAAGGGGTCACGGAGAATAATGAAGGAAAGAATAACAAGTGTACTTCAAATGAGTCCGCCCAAGACGAGAAAGGAGGTGAGGAAGTTTTTGGGAATGGTGGGCTACTGTCGCCAGTGGATTCCCAACTTCTCGACTCTAGCAAAGCCTTTACTGAAGCTGACCCAGAAGGATGCCTTGGATCAAATTGAGCTGAAAGGAGATGAGATGGATGCTTTTGTTGAACTGAAAGAATGCATGTGCAGGGCTCCAGCTTTAGGTATGCCTGATTACACAAAGCCTTTCACATTGTTTTGCCATGAACGTGATGCATGTTCTTTGTCTGTCTTGACTCAAGCCCATGGTGGCGTAAACAGACCAGTAGCGTATTTTTCAGCTACTTTGGATCCGGTCGCAGCAGCACTCCCAGGGTGTTTGCGCGCCGTAGCAGCAGTTGGTATCAGCCTCACTCAGAGTGAAGGAATAGTGATGGGACACCCAGTAACAGTCATGGTCCCTCACTCAGTTGAGATACTTTTGACCCGCTCCCGAACGCAACACATGACTGGAGCAAGACTCACAAGGTATGAAACGATTATTCTGGGCTCACCGAATGTGCAGCTGAAAAGGTGCACTACGTTGAATCCAGCAACCTTGCTTCCTGGAGAAAATGCTGAAATTGAGAACGCTGAAGACGTCGAGCATGACTGCCTTCAGGTGACTGAATTTTGCACAAAACCCCGACCGGACATTAAGGATACTAAGCTTGATGAAAATGACCAAATTCTTTTTGTTGATGGTTCATGTCTAAGAGACGGGATGGGGATTTTGAAAGCAGGATACGCTGTATGTACTGTAACAGGTGTCTTGGAAGCGGGATGGCTCCAAGGAGTCTATTCTGCACAAGTAGCAGAACTTGTAGCCCTTACCAGAGCATGTCAACTGTCTGCATTGATGAAAGTCACCATTTACACTGATAGTCAATACGGGTTTGGGATTGTGCATGACTTTGGACAACTATGGTCACAGAGAGGTTTCCTGACTTCTTCAGGATCCCCAGTGAAGAATGGGGAAAGGATAAGGGAATTGTTACACGCCATTCAAGTGCCAGCTGAAGTTGCAGTGGTAAAGTGCAGTGCTCACACGAAAGGACAGGACTATGTTTCTCTGGGAAATGCATATGCGGATCAAGTCGCAAGATTTTGTGCCTTGAACTGTATATTACTCAGAGATGAATGGAATTCAATAAGTGAGCCAGAACTAGAACCAGCTGAAGCATTTGCCTTGAAGGTCGTAGATACGATAGATGAATTAAAAGCATTGCAGAATAACGTCAGGGAGGATGAAAGAGATTCCTGGATTAAATCACAGTGTATAAAGAGACCAGACGAGTTATGGGTTTCAAATGAGGGAAAATTTGTTTTGCCAAACAGTCTCTTATCACAGCTTGCGCGGTTCTATCATGGGCAAGCTCACCTAGGGAGAGATGCCATGATAAGATTGTTCAAAACTGATTGGTTTAACCCCAGATTTCGTCAAGCTGCAGAAGCAGTTTGCCATCGATGTGTCACTTGCCAGCAGATGAACCCAGGAAAGGGAACAGTTGTGAACGCGAGCCACATTGGTAGGGCAAGCGGGCCTTTTAGTCGTATGCAGATGGACTTCATTGAGATGCCTGTGCATGGAGGTCTAAAGTATGTGTTGGTGATTGTGTGCATTTTTAGTCACTGGATCGAGGCATACCCCACACGTAGAAATGACAGCCTTACAGTTGCAAAGCTATTGTTGAGAGAATTAATACCACGTTTCGGATTCCCGATCTCTTTAGAATCAGATAGGGGAAGTCACTTCAATAACGAGGTGATAAAGTTACTCTGCGAAGCACTGAACATTGAGCAAAAACTGCATTGTAGCTATCGCCCTGAAGCATCAGGACTGGTGGAGCAGATGAATGGTACACTGAAATCAAGAATGGCGAAAATATGTGCATCGACAAATTTGAAATGGCCTGACGCATTGCCCTTAGTGCTAATGTCAATGAGAAATACCCCTGATAGAAAGACTGGATTGTCTCCGCACGAAATTCTCATGGGCAGGGCTATGAGACTTCCTGCAGTTCCCGCAAACGCGCTTTTGAATATTACAGATGATATGGTGTTAGACTACTGCAAAGGACTGGCTGACGTGGTTCGCTCTTTCTCTCACCAGGTGGAAGCGACCACCTTGCCACCGATCCAAGGTCCAGGACACGCACTGAAAGCAGGTGACTGGGTCGTGGTAAAGAAGCACATGAGAAAGTCGTGTCTGGAACCCCGTTGGAAAGGCCCTTTCCAAGTGATCCTGACGACAACTACCGCTGTGAAGTGTGCAGGGGTTCCCAACTGGATTCACGCCAGTCACACAAAGAAGGTGTTGTGTCCCACAGATGAGGAAGTTGAAGCGCTGAAACTGCCAGTGCCTGATAAAACAGTGCCGAGTGCTGAGACAGAACAAAACCGAACTGAAAACGGACAGGCAGAAGCAGGAGAGAGAGAGATATTATTGGAGAACGAAGAGTCCGACTCACTTGGGGAAGACCAAGGAGAAAGTTCAGACAGCGACGAAGAAGCTGAAGGTGACAAAGAACCTGAAGCAGCTGAAAGTGATACAGAGCCTGACGAAAGTAACGGTGAAGAAGGGCTCGAAAAAGGTGAAAAAGCAGGAGAGCCTGATCAGAGGAGGGCTTTCCCAGAAACAGACGATACAGAAAAAGAAAAAGAGAACGTGATCGATTCCCCAGAGGGAGGGGACAAGGCAGAACAGAGCGAAAAGGTTCAAACTTCTACAGAAAAGGTCGCAGGTCCATCGAATGGACACGGTGCAAAGAGGAGACTAAGTATATCACCAGTAAAACAAAGGACTGGAGAAGGTTTGAACGACGGAGAAAGGCCAAAAGTAAAAGAGAAAAGAAAAGAAGTGTCTGTCATGGTACCAACCTCGAGTGAAGAAAAAGACTTGACAAAAGAGGAAAGTACCAGCGAGGCAGAATCGAAAAGAGAAGCAAAATTGAAAAGGAAAAGGATACCGAACAGAAGGTATTCCGGTCCTGAATGGGCATATGCAGTCAATGACGATTGGACTGACGAGTTTGTATCTCTAAGCATCGAGAACGAAGAAGAGGAAGAGATACCAATAGAAAAGAAAAGTTTTATGGACAGTGTTGATTGAAAGGGTGATAAATGATACTGCTTGCTACAATCTAAAGTGAAACAAACAACCAGCTGAGACTTTGCTAAACCGATAAAGACTGAGTTATTGCCGAATTGAGACAAATGCTGCTAACCGATAAGTGACTGGCCTCCTGAAGAAAACTGTGTGAACATTGCGCTCGTTCAGCTTCGTAACTGAATTGCTAAATAGTTTCATTTATAGGTGCTTCTAGCTCTCTGATTCTATACAGATCATGACGCAAAACAATAGAAAGAAATATTGTAAATATGTGTGTATAGGCTTGATAATTGCATGTGTATTAATAATAATGGCAATAGTGCTTGCAATGCACGGAAAGGGTGAGAATGAGAGAATTGATGCTTCTACTTTTGCTCCTGTTACTGTCACTGAACTAACCGCATTGAAGAGGCTAGCATTGGATGAGAGACTCTTGCACGATAAGAAAGAGCTTTCGTATAATGTTTTCTATCGCTTGCTAACAGAATATGTTGAGACAATGGATGCGAAAGATTGTTATGTGTGTACACAGATACCAACATCAGTGAAGGAAGGGGTGACATATCACCACATGCCTCTTACATACGGGATTACATGTAGTATAGTAATGTCTAGGTTTTATGGTCAAACTAACAGACAGTATTTTTACTCAAATTATGATGTTACCTTTGCTTATGTTCCTATAATAGCGCAGCTAAGCCAGATTGCTAAAGATTGGGATGCTAAGATAATGAGGGAATTTTTCGAGCCAAGGCTACCTTTTGAAACGGCTCACGCTCATAGGGAAAATCTTACCTGCTCGCTCTCTGCAGTAGAAATAAGCTTTTTAGATCGTACAGATGATAGAAGGGCACAAATGAAGGCGAAATTAGAAAAGGAGTTACATAAGAGGACTTCAGTAGATAATTATGATTTTGCTGCAATAAAGACACAAGGGAAAATTGCTTTAGATGCTTGGCATGTAGGGAAGTTTTGTATATATCGAGGTGAATCTTATTATGACAACATTTTTGTAGGAGCGAGTGAGTGTAAACACACGTTTATCTTTAAGGCCAAATGGACATTCATGATGGATGGACTTGACCCTGTCATTCCAGGTGTATATTACATTTGTGGGTATAATGCCTATTATCGTCTTCCAAAGGGATGGTGGGGGAGATGTTATTTGGGTATAGTGTTCCCAAAGGTTTATCAACTGGATGACCTATCGATGATTCAAAAGACATCTGGATCCCATCGTATCCAGAAAAGAGAGACCGCAGCTGCTGTGGTAGGAGATATATTTGGAGCCATGATTCCTTCATTGGGAGTTGTGCTGAATTCCATCAAGATAAGAAAGTTGTCTACTATAGTGGATAACATGTTGACAAAGTTTTCAGGTGCTATAATCCTGATAGATGCTGAACTTGCAGCGGAAAGAGCTATGACTCTTCAAAATAGGCTTGCTTTAGACATTCTTTTAGCAAAGGATGGTGGCGTTTGCAAAATGCTTGGTGCACAACACTGTTGTACATATATTCCTGACAATAGTGTGAAAATTAAAACTATGCTTGCTAATCTAACAAAAGAAAGTGCAGATTTGAAGGAACTGAAAGAACCAGGAGTGTGGGAGAAGGTTGGAAAAGGACTTGCTTCCGTGGGACATTGGATTGGGGGAATTTGGAATGGAATATTGTTAAAAATAATAGAGGGAATTTTAATAGTGATAATTTGTGTATTTGGAATTTGGGGAATAAAAAGGGGAATAATAATGATTATGGAAAGAATTAAAAGAAGAAAGGAGGAGAAAATTATGAAAAGAATGGCAGAAGAATACAAAGCGCAAACTAGGGGAACTAAAAGGAAAAGAGAACTGACAGAATTTTAATGGAATAAAATTTGTGGGCTTAATTTGTGTGATGACCAGTAGTCATCAGAGGAGGGATTGATGAAGCAGAAAATGAAGGTTTTGATTTATTAACGCATAAACGTAGTGTGAAATAATCATGTGTGACTTTAACCGAACTAATAAAGATTGTACGGGGACAAAATGTGCCCTTAGAGTAGTTCGCCAACAATTTATAAGCGCGCTTTATATAACGTGGTGTATTAGAATTGCACTAATCCGACATAATCATAAACGTGTGCTACGATTTGCTTGTTTGAAATGCTTTAGCTTAGCATTACTTTAATGGAGGCTTTGGCCTAGTTGCCTGGTCTCACGGTTTAGATGCTCGTATTTTTCCAATGTGCTATTAAACGTGTATTTTTGCTTGAAGCTGTACTTTTCCACTGAGACCGTTCACATGCTTATCTTAAAGTTTTGTGCCAGCCTGGCATATTTTCTCTTTACTCCAAGGTCGATTTGCAGGTGCGGACAATGGAGGCTCTGAAAGTGAACTAATTGGTATACAATGTTGCAACGTGCGTACCCATCTCCAAGGATAATGTATGCTTAAGTAAAAGCTTGAGAACTGTCGTTTTGATTGGACAATTTGAAGCTAACCTATGAACCCTCCAATGGAAGACCCTACTGGATTTGAACTGTTGTCTATAAAAACCAGGTGCACGAGAAGAAATTAAGCCATTACCAGCTATTGCCCGACATTGCGTCATTTCGTAGCTATTATGGCCCATCTTGCTGCGACGCCATTTTGAGAGATACTTTGATGCTTTCTCTAATCGAGAGAAAGAGACTTTAAATGATTCTTGCCCTAGAGACTTTAACTTTGAAATGCTCTTTGCATGAAGTAGTAGTTTTATTGCCGCCGTGAGGCAATTGCCCCGTCCACCCCTGCCCCTTTTGCCCCGTCCCATGCTGATCGAGAAACGGTACCTGTGAGACGAAGACTTCCTTGTATGCTGATCGTAATTGGAAAATATGAAAGGAAAATTGTAAAATTGCATTGTGTTTCTTTTAGGTAACCAACTGCTGATTTTGATAAGAGCCCTAGCTAGGAGTTTTCTAAATTTATGTTGCTAAATTGTTTTTTGCATGAAGTCCCACATGCCGATGCTAATTTGAGGTTAGACGAGGATTCCATATGTCGCACAATGCAATTTGAGATCTTGTTATGCTGACTAAATGTACGCAATTAGCTCATTACAGATTATCGTATTAGTGATTTGCATTGCCATTATCGAATGCCTTGTGATTCAAATGCTACATAGATTACACTTGTTTCGCTGTTATGGACAGCTATTAATGTTCATTTATGTTTATCATTTGGTGTTGAGACACATATATATTGTGCTAGCTTTGTTAATATAGGGAAATAAATTCACTAACTTTGCAATAAACTGGTGTGGTTATTCCTGACTGAAAGGTCAGGGTTCGCCGAAATGCATTCTGGATTAATTGTTAAGTGTTATGTTGATCAAGGTATTGCTTATGTTCGTCATTGATTATTGATTTGATGCGACTGATCGATATAAGAGTACGGAGAGTTCCCACTTAGTCAAAAGATTCATCGGCCTAAAGAGCGTCCGAACACAGGTAAATTATTACTACGGTTCGCTCTATCACGCTCTAAGTCTCTTTTCACTTTCTCTCTCTGCTCCCTCACTTTTCTGTCACTCACCTGCTGCCCTTTGCTCGTTCTTATTGGTTTTGCAATGCCAGATGCCTTTAAAATTGTTCTGTCGTTGGCAAAGTCAATAATGGTGATTATACTTTTAACACAGCTAACACATTGAGTAAGCAACATGGGATAAGGCAGCGTGCGGTCACCTATTATTTTATGTACTTTAAAATGTCTTACTTATTATATTTACAATCAACGTGACAGTAATCTTGGCACCTCTGGCAAGTATCACACATCAGGGATTAGACTAACGCATTTTATTGCTGTTTTGAGCATCAACACACTAAATTTCATTAGTCACGCATATTAGAGCTCCTGGTGACAATATGTGTGCACTGAGGAGCTGCATTAATTTAAGCAGTGGCATGCTGCAGGTTTCCCTGTCTTGCTGGTCAGGGCCGGCTTTAGGGCAGTGCGACTTGTGCGGCCGCACTGGCCGCTGACCTGGAGGGGGGGGGCTGTGTTTATCAACAACATACTATTTAAAAACATCTGCTGCTGAGTTCCTTGGGCTTTCAGGTAGCAATGAAAATGTCAAAATAACTCTTGTGATTAATGTTCGCAACAGAGAGAAAGATGGAGTTTTGTCCAGTGGCAGTTTTGACTCGCCATGAAGTAGCTCAGAGGGTCAATATGCCTGCTTCTAAGAACAGATCTGTATTTTATGTGGATATCTGAGTGGATTAGTAAAGCCAGCCTTTACCAGTGCTTTAGAAGAAATTATATTTATGTGAGCGACGTGCTATGTAGAGATGATGGGCACTTTTGCAAGGTGGAAGTGAGGAAGTTCGAGGAAGAGGAGATATGGTGGTGGGGGGGCGGACAAAAATTAGTGTTGCACTGGGCGTCACAAGTGCTAAAGCAGGACCCGCTGCTGGTAATCAGTGGACAAGCAAATTGGCCCACCTTCTCTTATCCACATAAGGGTGACCACCTCTCTGTAAATTTCACAGACCGTCCGTAATTTGGGCACCATGTCCATTGTCTGTGACGATCCCTATTACAGATACCCTTTGTCCATAATTTTGGGGATTGCAGCAAGATGTGCTGCTCCCCTGCAAAAACCTCAGAGTTCTGCAGAACTCTCAATTGTGGCAGCTCAAATTTCTTCTCTGTTCACAAAATCATACCTCTCGACCTAACACTGACAATCAACCTGCCCATTGCCATTCTGTCTGCGGCTGATTGTCACAAACAGAATGACAATGGGCTAGACTCAGCATGTGTTGGGTCTCCTCCTACACAGGCCCAGGGAAGGTTATTCTGTTTTTATCCAGTGGTTCTAGCACCGCGTCAGGGTACAATGACCAGGCATCCCAGATTTGCCAGGACAGTACTGGTTTTTCACCTGCTGTCCTGGCAAGCTTCATTAAATTTGGTTTGTGTCCCAGTTTTCAAAGAGGGCTGAATGAAAAAGGTAAAAGACAACTTTTATGTGTTTCAACACAACACTAGTTAGCAACTGTAATCAGAAAGCAATTTAATGACTAGAGAAGCATAGGAATGCATTTTATTTCCTTAGTACCTTGCTGGGTGTTATTATGTGAATGAGCACTGTCATTCTGTGTCCCTGGGGTGACGCAACATTGTGGTCCTTCTTCTATTTTTGTGAAATGGCCTGTTTTTCTTTTTTTCTTTATTCTGGTCATCCTACACCAGGGGCCAAGCTCTGGTGAAGGGTGGTTTAGGGGAGGGTTTTACATTTTGAAATATCTTCCTTAGACTTGAGAGTCTAAGTACCGTAGCACAGTGTCTATCTAAGTAGTACAGTGGGATAATGTACCTCCTAAAAAGAAAAAGGTGTGACATGCAGGAGAAAAAAATGCGTTTTTATGTAGATAGCCCAGTGGGTTACTGCTGTTGTCACATAGTTCCTTTTGTTACTAGCAGTTGTTTTTCCCCCACTTTTCGTTATTCCAAAAATGCGAAATAGGGTTCTTTAGGATGCTAATGAATACCTATTAGTAAGAACAACCACAGCCACTGGGTTATGTTTTAAATCCTGAGTTTGTATGCCTCCAGACCAGGCACTCTTGACATATAGGCCCTCATTACGACCCTGGCGGTATAGAACTGCCAGGGCCGCGGCACGCGGGAGCACCGCCGACAGGCCGGCGGTGCCCCGCGGGGCATTCTGACCGCGGCGGCTTAGCCGCGGTCAGTAAAGGGAAACCGGCGGTCTCCCGCCGGTTTCCCGCTGCCCCCAGGAATCCTCCAAGCCGGCGCAGCTTGCTGCGCCGGCTTGGGGATTCCGACTCCCCCTCCCGCCATCCAGTTCCTGGCGGTTCTCCCGCCGGGAACCGGATGGCGGGAGGGGGAGTCGCGGGGCCCCTGGGGGCCCCTGCAGTGCCCATGCCAATGGCATGGGCACTGCAGGGGCCCCCGTAAGAGGGCCCCTACAAGTATTTCACTGTCTGCTTGGCAGACAGTGAAATACGCGACGGGTGCAACAGCACCCGTCACACCTTCCCACTCCGCCGGCTCGATTACGAGCCGGCATCCTCGTGGGAAGGGAGTTTTTCCCTGGGCTGGCGGGCGGTCTTTTGGAGACCGCCCGCCAGCCCAGGGAAAAACTCATAATACCCTCCGCGGTCTTTTGACCGCAGAGCGGTATTATGGAGGGCTGAATACTGGCCGCCCGCCAGAATCAGAATGAGGGGCATAATGCCTACCAGTATGGATGACCTGTGACTCCCATACCTTGTAGCCATCATTATCATAAGCAACATTTCCTACCCTTTGACTTACACACTCATGAGTCATTGTCTATGTATAATATGTGTGCAATGTAATGCACATCAACACCCTGCCCTAAATACCTGCAATGGGTAGCGTTATAAAATAAACTAAATACATCTAAGAGAGTCTATGTAAAGATGAGGAACACCATTGGAATCTCTGGGGAAGTTGGTCTTTTGGGGGTGGCACCATCAAAGATTGTAATGCTGGCTGCCATCAGCACTAAAGCTGGCCCTGTCAGGGATGAAGCTAAAGGTGGGTGAGCTGATGGGGGTAGAATTGGGGAAACTACCCCTTATGACGGCTGTCAGATTCAGCTTGGTGTTTATATCTTTGCTAGTTTTTTCATCTTTCAATACGTCTAGTTATGTGTGAATGTTTGCTCAATAGTCCATTGTGAAATAAACCTAAACCTATTTTAGCTTATACTTCTGCATGCTGTCTATTTTATAATTGTTTGATGTTCTCAGATATGTCCATAAAAATGACCTTTTCTCCTGAATTCTTGTCCTGAATTTTGACCCTTTGTCCTGAACTTTTACTGTCCAGAATTTGCCTTCTTTCCAGGTGGTCCCCCTAGCCCACATGCATCCGACAGTGCTGTGCGTCGGTAAAACCAACATTAGATAAGGTGCCTTCTTGTCTGGTGTGTGTTCTGATGCCTAATGCTTAGCCCAGGCAAGCAGTCTGTGTTTTTTGCATACTCTGCTCGAGCGCCGCGCTCTGAGAAGGTGCCGAGCAACCTTGTGATTTGTGGGTTTTGTGGCCGGCAGGTGGTCGTGCTCACGGGCTGGGCAGCTGCTGCAAGGTGTTGTTTTCCAATATTAAAGCTATACACCAGAACTTCATGCATCCAAGGCCAAGAGCAGGCCTGGGTCGGTCTGCATACAGGTGATCCTCCAGCGTGGCCTCTATTTGAATATTCTCTTACCTGTCTGCTTGCTGAACGGGCCCTGGGAGTGAAGTCTGGTTGGCATGGGCGAGTCCAAATTCAGTGCGGGTAGTGACGGAGGGTGAGGTGGGCGCAATCAATCAATCAATCAGTGAATTTATAAAGCACGCTATGTACCCGACAGGGTTTCGAGGCGCTGGGGAGGGGGGGGGGTGCTGCTAGCATTCGAAGAGCCATGTCTTGAGGAGTCTCCTGAAGGTGAGGAGGTCCTGGGTCTGCCGTAGTGAGGTGGGGAGAGAGTTCCAGGTCTTGGCGGCAAGGAAGGAGAAGGATCTGCCAATAGAGGTCTTGCGCTGGATTCGGGGGACGAAGCGAGGGCGAGGTTGGCAGAGCGGAGTTGACGTGTGGGGACGTAGAAGTTGAGTCTGGTGTTCAGGTAGGTGGGTCCGGTGTTGTGTAGTGCCTTGTGTGCGTGGGTGAGGAGTTTGAAGGTGATCCTTTTTTCCACGGGGAGCCAGTGGAGGTCCTTCAGGTGGGGGGAGATGTGACATCGGCGGGGTATGTCGAGGATCAGGCGGGCGGATGCGTTCTGGATGCGTTGGAGTCGTTTGATGTCTTTCGTTGGGATGCCTGTGTAGAGTGCGTTGCCGTAGTCAAGTCTGCTACTGACGAGGGCTTGAGTCACTGTCTTCCTGGTTCCTGTTGGAATCCACTTGAAGATCCTGCGGAGCATGCGGAGGGTGTTGAAACAAGAAGAGGAGACGGCGTTGATCTGTTTGGACATGGTGAGAGCAGAGTCGAGGACGAAGCCGAGGTTTTGTGCGTGGCTGGCTGGGGTGGGTGGGGGTCCGAGGGCGGTGGGCCACCAGGAGTCGTTCCAGGCCGAGGGGGTGCGTCCGAGGATGAGGACTTCCGTCTTGTCGGAGTTGAGCTTCAGGCGGCTGTTGCTCATCCACTCGGCGATGGATTTTAGTCCCTCGTGGAGGTTGGTTTTGGCGGTGAGCGGATCTTTGGTCAGGGAGAGGACGAGCTGGGTGTCGTCGGCGTAGGAGATGATGCTGAGGTTGTGTTGACGGGCCAGTTGTGCGAGGGGGGCCATGTAGACGTTGAACAACGTTGGGCTAAGAGAGGAGCCTTGGGGGACGCCGCAGATGAGGTTGGTGGCTTTGGAGCGGAAGGGTGAGAGTCGGACTCTCTGGGTTCTGTCGGAGAGGAAGGATGAGATCCAGTTGAGGGCTTTGTCTTGGATGCCGGCTTCGTGGAGACGGGTTAGCAGGGTGCGGTGGCAGACTGTGTCTAAAGCGGCTGATAGGTCGAGGAGGATGAGGGCTGAGGTTTCGCCGTTGTCCATTTGTTGTCTGATGTCATCTGTGGCGGCGAGGAGTGCAGTCTCAGTGTCTGAATCCAGATTGAGAGGGGTCTAGGATGGAGTTGTCTTCTAGGAAGTGGGAGAGCTGTGCGTTGACGATCTTCTCAATGACTTTCGCTGGAAAAGGGAGGAGAGAGATCGGTCTGAAGTTTTTGAGATCGTTGGGGTCAGCCTTGGGTTTCTTGAGGAGGGGTTGGATTTCTGCGTGCTTCCAGCTGTCTGGGAAGGTGGCGGTGTTGAAGGAGAGGTTGATGATCTTGCGGAGTTTGGGGGCGATGGTGGCGTCGGCTTTGTTGAATACGTGATGTTGGCACGGGTCCGTGGGAGAGCCTGAGTGGATGGAATTCATGGTTGTTAGGGTTTCGGCGTCGTCTACTTGGGTCCAGGTGGTGAGGCGGCAGGCGTGGGAGGAGTTGTCGGGGTGGGGTCTGGCGGAGGTGCGGTATTGAAGCTGTCGTGGATGGCTGCGATTTTCTGGTGGAAGAAGGTGGAGAGATCGTCGCAGAGTTTCTGGGAGGGAGGGACGTCGTTGACGTTGGCGTTAGGGTTGGAGAGTTCCTTCACGATGCAGAAGAGTTCCTTGCAGTTGTGGGCGTTGTTGTTGAGGCGTTCTGTGAAGTGGGCGCGCTTGGCGAGTCGGATCCGTTGGTGGTGTTCACGGTTGGCGTCCTTGAGGGTAGTAAGGTTGTCAGGTGTGCACTCGAGGATCCATTTCTTCTTGAGTTTCTGGCAGGTGCGTTTGGAGGTGGTCAGTTCGTCTGTGAACCAGGCTGTTTTTTTCTTTTCTTGGTTGGCGGTGGGTTTCTTGAGTGGGGATAAGGTGTTGGCGCAGTTGAGGATCCATTGATGGAGGTTGATGGCGGCGGTGCTCGGGTCGGTGGGGTCGGGTGGTGGGTATTTGGCAAGTGTGCTGGTTAGTTGGTTTTCGGTGACTTTTCCCCAGCGGCGGTGAGGCGGTAGAGGGATGCGGTGGTGTTCGGTGTTTTTCTTGAAGGTTAAGTGGACGCAGAGATGGTCGGTCCAGTGGAGTTCAGAGGTGTGGCTGAAAGAGATGTGGTTGCTTGAGGTGAAGAGTGGGTCAAGCGTGTGTCCGGCGATGTGGGTGGGAGTGTTGACCAGTTGACGGAGTCCGAGGTTGAGGAGGTTGGTGGTCAGTGATGCGGTGTTGGCGTCGTTGTTGTTTTCCAGGTGGAAGTTTAGATCTCCCAGGAGGATGTAGTCTGGAGAGGCGAGGGCGTGGGTGCTTGCGAGGTCGGAGACGGTGTCGCTGAAGGGGGCTCTTGGTCCTGGAGGGCGGTATATGAGGGTTCCTCTGAGGGTAGTGTTGGGGTCCGTGTGAATCTGGAAGTGGAGGTGTTCGGCTGTCTTGAGGGTGTCGTCCGTGTGGGTGTGGATTTTGAGGGTAGATTTGTGGGCGATGGCTATCCCTCCGCCGATTCCGTTGGTGCGATCTCTTCTGGTGATCTTGTATCCGTCAGGTATGGCGATGGCGATGTCAGGGGCTGAAGAGTCGTTCCACCAGGTTTCGGTCAGGAAGGCCACGTCTGGGGCGGTGGTGTCGAGCAAGTCCCAGAGCTCGATGGCGTGTTTTTGTGCGTAGCGTGTGTTGAGGAGAATGCAGTGCAGGTTGTTTGTGTTGGTTGTTGCTGGCTTCGTTGTTCTGTTGCAGGAGAAGTTGCAGGTGCGGCAGGAAAAAGGTCCGTTGGTGTGCTTCGGGGTGGCCAGGAAGCACTCTGTGGAGGGGCCAGGGTTGAGGGCGAGGAGTTCGCTGGCCGAGTATCGGAAGCAGGAGGCGCGGGGGGCGTGAGGGCCAGGGGGGGTGGCGCCGGGCGCGGTCCAGGCGCGGACGGGTGCAGACGGGCGCAGACGGGCTTGCCTCTGGCGCGCCCGCTGCACGGACGCGCAGCGCCAGCCATTAAGAAGGGAGGGGGGAGGGAGGAGCAGCTGGGAGGTGGGAGGCAGGAGGGAGCGGCGAATGGGGGCGCGAGGGGGGCGGGGCCGCAGGGAGGCAGCGGCAGGGAGCGGAGAGCAAGGGGGAGCGCACAAGGGGCGAAAACACAAAAAACAAGGCACAAAAAAGTCGGGCACAATTTAAAAAACAGTCACAATTTGAAAACAGTCACAGAAATACACTAATGGCACAGTATACAATCGGGGAAACAGCAATCAGAGGGGCACAACGGGGCAGATGCGCAGGAGGCGAGGCGCTTGAAAAACAGTAAAAACGCACTTACAGGACGGCGAAAAGTGGCACAATCAGAAGGGGCACGACGGGGGCAGAAGCGCAAGGAGGCAAGGCGCTGAAAAATGAGAAAAAACACTTACAGGACGGCGGAAAGCGGCACACGGGTCAAGTGAAGCTTACTAGAGCCCACTAGACACCAGGGATGAGGCGCAGCAGGATGCCTGCGGGTGGAGGAGGGCCTCGAACACGCTATCAGCAGCGTGGGCGGGGGTCAGAGGCAGGAGACAGCAGGTTGGTGCTGCGGACGTGGGGGGCGAGCTCTAGACCTAAAACAGGTCAGAGGTCGCTCACTCGCGATGCGCAACGCCAGCCATTAAGAAGGGAGGGGGGAGGGAGGAGCAGCTGGGAGGTGGGAGGCGGGAGGGAGCGGCCGATGGGGGCGCGAGGGGGGCGGGCCGCAGGGAGGCAGCGGCAGGGAGCGGAGAGCAAGGGAGAGCGCACAAGGGGCGAAAACACGAAAAACAAGGCACAAAAAAGTCGGGCACAATTTTAAAAACAGTCACAATTTGAAAACAGTCACAGAAATACACTAATGGCACAGTATACAATCGGGGAAACAACAATCAGAGGGGCACAACGGGGGCAGATGCGCAGGAGGCGAGGCGCTTGAAAAACAGTAAAAACGCACTTACAGGACGGCGAAAAGTGGCACAATCAGAAGGGGCACGACGGGGGCAGAAGCGCAAGGAGGCAAGGCGCTGAAAAATGAGAAAAACACTTACAGGACGGCGGAAAGCGGCACACGGGTCAAGTGAAGCTTACTAGAGCCCACTAGACACCAGGGATGAGGCGCAGCAGGATGCCTGCGGGTGGAGGAGGGCCTCGAACATGCTAGCAGCAGCGTGGGTCAGAGGCAGGAGACAGCAGGTTGGTGCTGCGGACGTGGGGGGCGAGCTCTAGACCTAAAACAGGTCAGAGGTCGCTCACTCGCGACGCGCAGCGCCAGCCATTAAGAAGGGAGGGGGGAGGGAGGAGCAGCTGGGAGGCGGGAGGCGGGAGGCGGGAGGGAGCGGCGAATGGGGGCGCGAGGGGGGTGGGGCCGCAGGGAGGCAGCGGCAGGGAGCGGAGAGCAAGGGGGAGCACACAAGGGGCGAAAACACGAAAAACAAGGCACAAAATAGTCAGCACAATTTAAAAAACAGTCACAATTTGAAAACAGTCACAGAAATACACGAATGGCACAGTATACAATCGGGGATACAGCAATCAGAGGGGCACAACGGGGGCAGATGCGCAGGAGGCGAGGCGCTTGAAAAACAGTAAAAACGCACTTACAGGACAGCGAAAAGTGGCACAATCAGAAGGGGCACGACGGGGGCAGAAGCGCAAGGAGGCAAGGCGCTGAAAAATGAGAAAAACACTTACAGGACGGCGGAAAGCGGCACACGGGTCAAGTGAAGCTTACTAGAGCCCACTAGACACCAGGGATGAGGCGCAGCAGGATGCCTGCGGGTGGAGGAGGGCCTCGAACACGCTAGCAGCAGCGTGGGCGGGGGTCAGAGGCAGGAGACAGCAGGTTGGTGCTGAGGACGTGGGGGGCAAGCTCTAGACCTAAAACAGGTCAGACTCCATTTAAACTGCATATAAAATAATGGCGCACACACTTTAAAATGAAAAACAGATATATTTAAATAATCAGTAGGAAATATACTTTTTTCAATACTTGAGCCATGACCTTTTCCATTACGAACTAGTGTTTTCCTCACGTCCCCCATGCTACATACATAGAAGAATTAGATCTGTACGCCTTTTTGATTTTACATATGGAATGGTATGTCATTAGGGCAACGGTCAAGTGTTGGCTGGCTGCAGAGTTCGTGGCTTTTCACTGTACTTTCAATTAACGCTGTTAATAAGACTCATGTGCAGTCTGGTACTGCTGTGAGCCCGGAAGATGAGACTTACTACTAGTAACAAGTGGACTGGATGAGGGTAGGCTCACAGGGCACCAGTCGGAGACTTTCTCATTTTCAAACAAAACATTTGTACCAGTGCTTAATTTGTAAATAAAAAGGCGCTGGTGCACACTGCCATCCTCAAACACGCGGCTGCTGCAATTAAATGTGTGAACACGGAATCCTTAGGCAGCGTAATCCTGACGCCATCTCGGGCCTCTTCAATCCATATAAAGCCACTCCCTGTCCCTTCAGCTCACTCCTGCAGCTTCCTGCTTTCTCTGTTTGTGACGCTTTTTAGTTTTTCCCTTAATCCTCTTTCCCATATGTCTTTTGCTCGCAGCAAATGCTTGAGGCAGAAGAATAAACGCCGGCCTTCAAAAATAAGTGCCGGTGCTCAGCACCGGAAATAACAAGCACAAATTAAGCACTGATTTGTACATTTATCAGCTCACTTTCATTTCCATTGGCAAAACTACTACTCCGCCCTATTGACTCAGCGTGAGCGCAAGGACACTTGCCTGATTTCCTCTCGACCCAATGCTTAATACAATCACTGCAGATGGGTGTGTGTGGGCAACCAGAGAGAAACAGAATTCAATCTTGGTTGGCATAGCGGCGAATACTGACTTGAATCTATAGCGCTACAAGATTCCAGCTTGCCACTGAAAGCACTGTGTGCAAGTCATTTTTTTCAAATCTGTATAGCACACAGTATAATATGCTACAAAATGTACAACGCGATTTATTGTGTTATATAAAGTTTCCAGATATACACAACGCACAAAGGTAATTGCATATAAATTAACATCAATGAAAAATGTACTCATCTACGTTATGGAACGTCATTTATGTAATGCAATCACTCCCGCGGTGTGTACATGTGAATGTGTTTGTGTTTAATCGGCGAGAAGCAGAATTGAATCCTGGTTGGTGCAGGGGAGAATGCGGCTTGCGTATTTATAGCACTACGACATGGAAATGTCACGCATAAGCGATTTTGTAGCTTGGAGCTATGTCTTGGATCAACTGAAAATTACATTTTATCTTCTCATTCGTGAACAACTGCAGGATGTGACCAGCAGCGATTTTTACAAGGCACCAGTTACTGCAATGGTCACCATCCATAAATGAATTCACTTTTCATGCTTATGCCCCCAATGCATTAGCTCGTAGACGATGACGTTAGTTATTAGTGATATAAATTAGAGTAATTGGCTAGAATTCACTAAGCTGTGTGTTGAGTTTCAGCATAAAACGTAGGTGTTGATGAGCATAAACTAAGAACGACAGCTGTGGCATTAGGGTCGTAGCACTGTGAAAACACATTCCACTAACTGATGATAATGGCATGTTTTTCACTTTCTAGCTGACACTTGCTGACGAAGTAATTGCTGGGCCTAAGCCTACCATTATATACGAAATGTTTTCCATAAACATTCACACACACGCTCTCTGCGGTTGTTATTCCAGGGGTTTCATCAAATAATTAAGACACAATCACTAAATGTAACTCACATTTCTCCACGTCGCTGTGAATGACACTGCTTACAAGCAGTTGAGGTAAGAGGTTTTCTGTCACTTTATTTGTTACTCTGAAAGAGAGTTGAAGGGTGAATGGTAGCATGATTAAACAAGCATTTGCAATGCAATGGGTCTCACATTTGCTCGAGTTAGAGCTATTAGCATTGTAAACTCCTAACCAGACTTTTCTTGCCACATTAACTGAAAAACAGAAAACCGAAGTTCGCTCGCAGTTAAACGTACCAGCAAAAGTGCAATTATCCATGTAACCGGCAAAAGTGCAATTATCCATGTAACAGGGTTGAAGTCATACATAGCGCTTGACTACTGCCCAGCGAGATCCCGCTGCACAGGAGATAAAAAGAAAAAGTAGTCCAGAAGCCATTTGGAAAATGGGGAGCCTCGTATACTTTCAGTTGTTTACCGGTGCTTTCGAGGAGGGCTAAACACTGGAAAAGGCATAACGTATGCATACCTTTCACAAATGAAACCAAGCGAATTTTACAAGGAAAGCCCATGAACAAATGAAAATGACAGGCATGACATGGGCGTGGTTAAAGGCCCACAGAGAGATTACAACAGGGACAGACCACTTGGGTGCTCGATCCTAAAAAGCAGATTGCTATGATTTGTCAGTTCCTGTTTCCTTTAATAGTATGAGATCTCCCTCTAGTTTAGTTTCAATTAAGCTCTTTATTTGGTGGTTATTCGGTTGCAGCATTAATTCCTGGCGGATATCAATGTGGATTTTTCAGATTTCTTTGTTATGTTTTAGACCTTATGTACACCACTTCTTTTTCTACCAGCAAGCTCCAAGCTAAACTATCTTTGGCTGATTTGCAGTTTTTTTCTCGCAGTTATGAAGGCATTGTGTCTAAGTTGGGGTGAAGTGTGTCAGTTATTTCTTAGGGTAGGTTATGAGTAAGTGTGAGGCCATCCGGAAACAATTCGCTTGAACGTTTGTGAGAAGCTTTTGTATTTAAAGCTAGAGAAAGAGGCATTAGACAGTTGTCTGTTGACCAAGAAGTAGTATGACACTAATTGCAGAAGAAACCCCACTAGGTTCCATACATTGAATATATGGTTCAGTGGTTAAAGTCAACTTAAGGAAACCTCTTTTCTCGAATTTCCCAGTGAGGGTTAACTTAGAGACATTGTGCAAAGTATTTATGCAGCACTTAAACAGTAATAAAGTTAAAACACCATACGAAAAAAATCCCATAACCAATTTAGAAGACAAGAGTAATATTTAATAAATTATTTGTAACTAAAATGACAAAAAGTGCAATCAGTAGAACCAGTGTTATTAGTAAAAAATAGCCACTAAAAGATCTAAGCACCAACTGTGGACATCTAGGTGCGCATGACTGGGGCAAAGTCGAAAGTTATGGAACCCAGTTCAGACACATGAGGTGGATTGGGTACGTCTAGACTTACTTTGGACTTAGAAGAAATTTTAAAGAAAACTTTCTGAGAAGGTAGTTTCAGCAGGGCAAGGCAGCCGGCGGTGTCCAAGGAGGCATTGTCATCATAGGGGAGCTGCTGGACGAAGTCGTGGTGAGGATGCCTACATTCAGACAGTCTCGTTTTTGGAAGTCAAAAATCTCCGTCTGGACAAAGCTGCAGACTGTAGCCAATGAGGGCTCTATGAAGCCGGATATCCCTTCTAGAAGGATCCCCTGAACAGGATTTGTTGCTGCAGTGAAGAACATAGTGGGCAAAGTCAGGCTCACCGGTGATGCACTTTGAGGAGATCAGCAAGCCGGTAGGTCCCGGTCACCTCTTGTTCCTCAGGGAACTTTTTGGCTGAAAATGTTTTAAGTCCCAGGATTTAGACTGGCTGGGTACCGTAGGCACCACTTGCAAGGGTCCAGTGGTGGATGTGCGCTGCTTGGAAGGCAGGACTTGCTTCAAGCAGGATCCAGGTACAGGGTTCAAATTGTTGAAGCATTTTCTATCCTTTTAGCTCTGAATAGGAGGCCAGCCAACTAGCCCTTGGAGTCACTCTGGGAGTGCTTGGTTCAAAATGTAAGACATTCCTCCAGCAGCCGGGCAGTCCTCTGAAGTTTAGGTGTAGTTGACAGTTGGGTTTGTGTATTCCTCTTAGACTGCCACAAACAAAGGGAAGCATTGGGGTAACTGGATGGGCCGTCACCGGCAGGATGGGAGGGAGGAGCTGGACCCAGCCCCACTTACACTTGAATAGGTTGTGACTTGTCTACACACAAAATGGGCTGCACACCCCCTGTAGTTGTCTGGAGCAAGGAAGGCAGGGCACCTGTGCACTTCAAATGCAAGCTTCTAGATGCTTCTCCCCACTTCAAAGGCACTACTGTGTGTAAAAACTGGACCTCAGACACCAACTCTTCAGTACACTTCTGGTCCAGTGAACACACTGCCAGAAAGAAGGACTGATGTGCTGCTGAAACGACTGCCACTCTGCTCGACTGCTGCACTGAAGAAAATGCTGCCTGTAGGAGGCTGGCCTGGCTTATAGTGGGTACCTGATGGTACTTACACCTTTTGCCAGGTCCAGTTATCCCTTATTAGTAGATTAGTAGTGTTCTAGCAGCTTAGGCTGATAGAGGTGACTATAGCAGAGCAGCTTAGGCTGAACTAAGAGACATGCAAAGCTCCTACTATACCACTTATATCATGTAGCACTATATTATAAGAAACACAATACTCAGAATTACTAAACTAAAGGTACTTTATTTTTGTGACAATGTGCCAAAAATATTTCAGAGGATATACTCCCTTAGGAGGTAAGTAAAATACGCATAATATACAAACAAACCAAAACCAGGTAAGTAAACAGTTAGAAAAGTAGTGCAAACACTGTAGAACACAATAGGATGCAATAGGCCTAGGGGCAACACAAACCATATACTCTAAAAGTGGAATGCGAACCACAAATGGACCCCAGGCCTAGTGTTGTGTGTAGAGGGTCGCTGGCAATGTAGGAAAACACTAATGGTGTCCAAAATACCCCACCCCAAGACCCTGAAAAGTAGGAGTAAAGTTACCCTACTTTCCCACAAATACATTAAAGTCGTGATAGGAGATTCTGCAAAGGCAACAACTGACTGCAAAGCACTGAAATCGGATTCCTGGACCTGAGGACCTGTAAAGGAAGGGGACCAAGTCCATGAGTCACGCAAGTGTCCAGGGGGGCAGGGGCCCACCAAACCCCGGATGAAGGTGTAAAAGGGCTGCCTCCGGGTGGAAGAAGCTGAAGATTCTGCAACAACGGAAGATGCCAGGAACTTCTCCTTTGCACAGAAGATGACCCACGGTGTGCTGAACGATGCAGAGTTGTTTCCACGCAGAAATACCACAAACAAGCCTTGCTAGCTGCAAAGGTCACGGTTAAAGAAAATGGGTGCTGCCAGGGCCCAGGAAAGACCAGGAGGCCGCGCTTTGGAGGAGGAGACAGAGGGGGCGCTCAGCAGTACAGAAAGCCCATGCAGAAGCAGGCAGCACCCGCAGAAGCACTTGAACAGGTGTTCAAGAAATCTGAGCACAGTGGTCATCTGAACACTACAAAAGAGGGTCCCACGAAGCCGGTGGTCAACTCAGCAAGTTGAGCAATGCAGGACTGAGTGCTGGGGACCTGGGCTATGCTGTGCATGAAGGATTCCTTGCAAAAGTGCACAGAAGCCCTAGCAGCTGCATGTCACATAGTACACAGGATTACTGTCTGACGTGGGGAGGCAAGGACTTACCTCCACCAAAGTTGGACAGAAGGACCACTGGACTGTCGGGGTCACTTGGAACCAGCTTCTGTGTTCCAGAGACCATGCTCAGTGAGATGAGAGGTGACCTAGAGGACCGGTGAAGCAGAAGTTTGGTGCCTGCGTTAGCAGGGGGAAAATTCCGTCGACCCACAGGAGATTTCTTCTTGGCTTCCAGTGTAGGGTGAAGGCAGACAGCCCTCAGAGTATGCACCACCAGGAAACAGTCGAGAAAGCTAGCAGGATTAGGCGCTACAATGTTGCTGGTTGTCATCTTGCTACTTTGTTGCAGTTTTGCAGGCGTCCTGGAGCAGTCAGCTTTCCTTTGTCCAGTTTCGCGCCAGAGCAGGGCCTGGGGGATCCCTGAACTGGTGTAGACTGGCTTATGCAAGGAGGGCACCATCTGCGCCCTTCAAAGCATTTCCAGAGGCTGGGGGAGGCTACTCCTCCCTAGCCCTTAACACATATTTCCAAAGGGAGAGGGTGTAACACCCTCTCTCAGAGGAAATTCTTTGATCTGCCTTCCTGGGACGGGGCTGCCCAGACCCCAGGAGGGCAGAAGCCTGTCTGTGGATTGGCAGCAGCGGTAGCTGCAGTGAAAACCCCAGAGAGCTAGCTTGGCAGTACCCGGGGTCCATGCTGGAGCCCCGGGGATGCATGGGATTGTCACCCCAATACCAGATTTGGCATGGGGGACAATTCCATGATCTTAGACATGTTACATGGCCATATTTGGAGTTACCATTGTGAAGCTACATACAGGTATTGACCTATATGTAGTGCATACGCGTAATGGTGTCCCCGCACTCACAAAGTCTGGGGAAATTGCCCTGAACAATGTGGGGGCACCTTGGCTAGTGCCAGGGTGCCCTCACCCTTAGTAACTTTGCACCTAACCTTCACCAGGTGAGGGTTAGACATATAGGTGACTTATAAGTTACTTAAGTGTAGTGTAAAATGGCTGTGAAATAACGTGGATGTTATTTCACTCAGGCTGCAGTGGCAGTCCTGTGTAAGAACTGTCTGAGCTCCCTATCGGTGGCAAAAGAAATGCTGCAGCCCATAGGGATCTCCTGGAACCCCAATATCCTGGGTACTTAGGCACCATACACTAGGGAATTATAATGGTGTTCCAGTGTGCCAATCAGAATTGGTGAAAATGGTCACTAGCCTGCAGTGACAATTTTAAAAGCAGAGAAAGCATACGCGCTGAGGTTCTGGTTAGCAGAGCCTCATTAACACAGTTAGGCACCACACAGGCAACACATTTAGGCCACAAACTATGAGCACTGGCTAGCAGGATCCCAGTGACACAGGCAAAAACAAATTGACACACAAGTAAAAATGGGGGCAACATGCCAGGCAAGATGGTACTTTCCTACACTGCCCTACTGTACTGACCTGCTGCTATCTTTCCTGGGTGAGAAGAACTGGACCTGTGTCTCCTGAACCCAAAGTGACTCCAGGGGCTAGTGGCCTCCTGATCTAAAGGTTCGGGACACCAAGGCTTCCAACACCCTTGCATCCGCACCTGGACTCTGACATCTGTAAGTCTACCCTTCCAAGTGGTGCAACCTCGATCCTGGACCCTTGGAAGTGGATTTTAAGGTGCTTGCCAGCCTCTGTGGTACCAAAAGCAGAACTCACACATCTCCTCTGCTGGGCAGCACAGACCCAAGCACAATTGACTCATCACCACTGCTGCATGGATTGGACCCATGGTAAAGACCTGCATTGCATCGCAGCTCTTCAGAACCACCACAGTGCCCAAACTGCAAACAGCGCAAGCCCTTGCATCCCTTCTTGAAGGAAGTCTCAACAACGATGCCAGAGTCTGCATTACAGCCTTGCAGGTCTTTGGAAACTGCTGCATCATCAACACTAGACTTCACATTGCAAACCCCACTGACGAGACCCTTGACGTAGGCGCAGGTCCTAGCATCACAGCCTCCCCGCATCTCAGAACCGACATATCAATGTAGCTGTGTGACGCATCTTCGACATGGGTCCTTGCACCACTCCGCAAACAAGGATTTAAAGTACTTGGTTCACAGACCTAAAGTGGACCCTGAAGCCAGCCAGCTCCCCATCGCATTCAGCACGAGCTTGTGGCTTTGCCACGGTCCGGAATGACCAGATATTCTCAGTTATGGCTTTGTGTTTTGAGGTGCAATCTTCATTCAATCATTTCAAATATTTACAATTACGTATCTCCTGATTGGATTTTTTAAATTTTAATCTTGTTTTTATTTTTTTAAATAGATTCTTTTTTTCTAAGTTGGAGCAGGATCCTTGAACTAAGATCACTTGTGATATTTGTGAATGTGAAAACAAACCTCTAGAGCTAAGCCAAAGTCTTAGTTTACACCTCTGACATAATTGCTCTGCCTGTTCCTATGCTTTAGTACCTATTTCAATATAAATTGTATCCCTACCTATAACCTAGTTTCTGTACCTATTGGTTAGTGCTATAGCCTACTGTCTATACCCATGCCCATATCCTACTAATTCATGCTATCTTCCCCCTAGCTACACCCTAGCAGCGCTACCCTTACTAACATCTTAATACCTCTGCCCCTAACTTTATCAGAGTACCTCTACCCCTCAATGTCCTTAATACTATTACCCCTACTTACACCCTTATGGCTTCTCCTCCCTTCTCTATTACTCTAATGTCATTTTCATACTTGTCATGTCCGCACTGTTGTGGTCTTTTTGTTGCTTTTCCTCTCATTGTTCGAGGAAAATTGTTTATTTCAATTGGGAAGTTCCCCAAATTTGGGTAGCCAGACGGGCGTGCACCATTGTGGCTTAACTCCTAAATGAGTCCAACTAGGGGCAGATTTAAGAGCCCCTAGCACCTCCTTGTGCCACAATAGCATAATTGTTTTATGCTAATGTGGCCCAACAAGGCCAAAATGACCACACCAAGGCCCATATTTATACTTTTTTAGCGCCGCGTTTGCGCCACTTTTTGATGCACAAGCAGCGCAAACTTACAAAATTCAATTGGATTTTGTAAGTTTGCGCCATTTTTGCGTTAAAAAGCGGCGCAAATGCGGCGCTAAAAAAGTATAAATATGGGCCCAAATTTACAAAGTAGTGCAATGTATGCATTGCGCCACTTTGTCACCCTTTACTCTACATTAAGCCTGCACCACGCATAATGTATGCAAAGGAGGCATTCCCGTGTTGGGGGGGGCAAAAAATGACGAAAGGAAATCTAAGAGATTTCTTTGTGTCATTGTTTTTGGCAATTTTTATACCTGCTCAGAGCAGGCGTTAAAAAAGGAGGCACACCATTGCTTACAATGGGCCTCAATGGGCTTTGCTGGATTAATGTAAAAAATGTTGACGCTAATCCTGCAAGTCTCCGAACTAGAGTCAGCAATTCTGACACCAGTTCCCTAACTACCGCCATGGTTCGCTGTATCTTAGGTAAGGTGCACACATGGTGGCATTAGTGGGGCACTTAGGGGCGCAAAAAAGTGGCGCTGTACTGGGTGCAGAGCCACTTTTCTTAAATCTGGCCTCTAGTTTGTTATGCAGCCTGCTGCATAGATCAACCTGGCTCAAAAATGTTCGTGATTGGGTCCCTTGTAATTAGGGCATGTTTTACAGTGGTAGCATATTTAAGGATATCTTGAAAATTTGTCTGGAAATCCTGACTCGTAGCCATGAGGGCAGTAAATGGTCATTTAAATAAAGAGACTGCTATTGCCAAAATTCCAGTTTTAGATTAGGTGTTCAAGGTCAGTGTAGACTGAATGGGTATCTTAAAAGTCCACAGCATGCCTGGTCAATTAGTTTTATCCTGCCCTCAATTTTTGAGGTTTTTCATAAAGATAATTTTCACTTCTGGTATGATTTGGCAAGGACGTATGAGTAATGTAGTCTGATTGAGAGAATATACAGCAATGCCAGGTTAAAATTAATTGAATTTCATTATCTAGATAACACTTACATTATAGTGCTAAAGGTGGGTAAAATGTGTCCTAATTTTCTTTTAGTTGTCTGAAGTGTCAGGAACCAGAGGTATATTTCATCCATATAACATGCAATTGCCCTTGTATACTAAGCTGCTGGTTAGAGGTGCAGAGGCAACAGCGACCAATTGCAGGGGGTTTGCGTGTATTAACACAGAAATAACAGGCATATTTACAATTGTTTCACACAATGCAAGACAGAAAGCAGAGTTGTGTGAAACCAAGAGAGCAGAAAAACACCATATCTACTTATAGTGTACTTCTGTTCCCTCCTACTGCTGGTGCACTGTGCGTTGCCTAGCACCAACACAGGCAGCCTTGCACCATGGTGCAAAATTATCAGCTGTACAGACAGGGCTGTTTTGTGCAGGAAGGGACACCTTCTTGCAAAATAGTAATCCCTAGAGGCAATTTCCTCTGTCTAAGTGATACAGAATGCATCAATGACAGAAAGAGGAAGTAATGAGGAGAAATAAGGATATGTTTCCTGGTTACGCCTCTCTGTGGTAGATGCATGTTTTTGGGGGCAATCCCACATTTACAGCCTTTAGTAAATCTGGGATTGCATCATATTCAATGAGCGGCTGCATAAGAAAGCCTGTGCTCTACCCATGAAACACGTACTACTATGAAAAGTAATGCAAACCAAAGTCACACAGGCTGCACAAGTCGCCCCCTGTGCAGCTTTCTAAATCATACTGAAGCCCTTGCCTTGTCCTTGTGTCAGTTTGCACAAGACAAGGACTATACAAAGGTTTAGTAAATCTGGGCCTATGTCTGCTGGGAGTGGTGCCATAGGCAATGAAAGGCAAGGTAAAACACAATTGTGTGATACTGATGGTGGTGCTAGTGAAGTGCTGCACAGTTATTTGTTTTCCTGGGTTCCCAGATTGAGGCATGATAGTATGGGCCATGGTGAAAAAGGGCTGATGAAAACCTCAAGAAAGGATGAAAACCGACTGCAGATTTTGTGTTTTGGAAAGCCATACTTCAGGAATGGACTGATTGCTCTGCAAATAGAGCCCATTGATATCATTTGGATTGTTTACTGTTAGAGTGATGTATTAGAGAACTGATGTAATGGGTATGATTGCTGCAGATCTGGGCGATTGGACTGATGGTTGGATTTATGAAGTAAGTTCTGATCTCTCACTTCTTGCAGCACTAGATCAAGGAGGTCAAGGGCACTGCACAACACCTGACTGGTGTACTGAAACCAGTAGAATAAAGCAATCAAGAAAGATCCACATGACTGTGAATTAATGCATATATTGTGTCGGAAAAGAAAATCAATTTTAGACTTGTCATCTATTGCTAATGTATGGTCTTTGATTGTAGATTCTTCCTTGTACATTTTATATTCCTGGGAATGTTTTTTTTTAAATTTAGTGTCATAACCTAATACAATTTATGTAAACCAAGTAAGAAAGAGTAATTGCTGGAGAAATAACTTTCTTTTGACGTAATGATTTCATGGATTTCATGTTGCTATATTAGACTTTGAATGTTGGTTGCTACTTGGAATTGCTAACCAGAAATGTATAATTCCTGTTTATAGGTTCCTATATTGCCCTGTTTTCAGATTTCTTATTGAAATTTGCCTTTCTTAATTGTGCTTTGGTTTATATGTCTTGTGATTGCTGATAAATCTCTATGGTCCTGTTGCCTTGTCTGTTTCTCTCCAGTGGGATCTTGGGACAGGGATTGGCAGCTGAGGTCCTTGCTCTAGGAGGGCCCTTTTCCTTCTAGTAGGATTAATTTGCAGCAAACTGTTCTTGTAGGGCCTGATTCACAAAGGTAAACTTGCACTTTTGTCTAAGTTTACAATTGTTTGGGATTCACAAAGAGATTTACGAGTAGTATCTTTACAAGTGTGGAGTCTCGGCACATAAAAAGATAGGGTAGTCCTAAATATACTACTCATTAATCCCTTTTTGTGCACTGGTCATGTAATTTTTAAAGGGTAAGGCCTTGCATGTGTTTGGTTAAGAGGGACTATTTGACCACCGAGGTAGTTATGACTGTACACCTCTTTTCAATAAGATCTGCATTCACTTTGATGTTTGAAACCATCACATTGTTGCCCATTTTTTGTATAGAATGCTAGGACTGATCAGGAATTCAGTAGGCTTGATGAAAGATATTCTGTTCCAAGATGGCCACCGCAGTTGTGTGGAGAGGTCATGTGATTTCTAAGGGAATATGCCCTCCAGGCATTTGGTTAAGAGGAGGGACTGTTTGTTTGTGCTCCTGAACTTTATGATTGATTCGAGCCCAGTGGGAGTTTACCTATCTGTGGTAAAGAAAGTAATATTTGTGTCTATTGGATTTATGTTCCACAGCGACCTGAAGTTGAGTGCGTGTGTGGGAATCTGGTTAATGGATTGGCGTTTATTTTGTCTTCATGTAGATTACAGTGTCCTTTCTTTATACTGGAGTATATGACTAGCGTTAAGCATGGTCCTGTGGGAGTTCTGCTACTGTAGATTGGATGTTAGAACTTTACTCTTGACTTGGCATGTTTTTTGTTTAGTTGGATGTGCTGGACGAAAAGAATTAAGCAGTGCTTTTCTGGTAAATTGATATTGAAGCAAGTATTAATATGCTGTGTTGCCTTATTTTTGGAATTGGTTTCGGGCATTAGTTATTTCACTTTGCTTGGAGGTATTTAACTTTTTTCAGTTGTTTGAGGAGCACTGGTGGGTGGTTTATATATATATATATATATATATATATATATATATATATATATATATATATATTTATGTATATGTATATATATATACATATATATATATACACACAAACACACACATATATACATATAAATATATATATATATATACACACACACATATATCTATATATATATAGATATATATATATATAGATATATATATATACATATATATGTATACACTTTTTGGTGTAAATTTGGTGTTGCATGTTATGGCAATATGAAAATGCATGTTTTACACTAAGGTTTATGTAGGATGAATTTTTGGGGTGCCTTGTAAGTGGACGATTCACTTGTATGTACAGCATGGTCTTGTTTTCTGCTGCCTTTTAGTGTTATATAGCGTCTTATTAATGTAGGTTCTTTATTGTGTAGTAGAACAACAATTATTGTGATTTAATCCACTTTGACACATTGTCCTGAGGATGGTCTCATGGATGGTTTGAGCCTTGGGAGACCGAAACGTCGACCTTATACTCTCCAAGATGCAATTCATTGCATGAGCTGCTGGAGTCCATGAGGAGTAATTTCCGACTGTTTGAAAGACTGCATATAGGACTCAAACCTTTTGTGGTTGGAGAGTCAGGAAGGTTGGTGCTCTCCTTCTGTCCCTTGGATGTAAAGGAATTGGGGACTAGAGGGGTCATCAGTGCATTTGTAGAAAAACACTAAACATTCTCTTTGTTGCTTTACTATATTGATGAATATATTATTAGTGAATATATAAAAATTCTTAATTTTTTCTAGAAACGAATAATACGCTGTTTGAAGATTTATTAATTTATGGAATTTGATTTATGGTTCATTACAACATTAATAGTATTTAATATAGCTGAAATACTTGTAGGCAAATGATTCCTCCGTGAACATTGTGCGCTTTACAGTTTAATAATTCTAATGACATTCTCCATTATAATTGATTTTAATTAGCCTGAATAAATTGAAATGCTATTTTCTTCATGAAATAAAATCTCTAGAGCAACTGGTTTATGTACCTTTACACCTTGTAGAGGACATCCTGCAAACACAGTCAGGATATTAGCCATAAAGAATGCATGCCCTCAGGACTGGAATAAATATAAGAACAGTATGTTTAGTAAAACCTCATGAATAAAATACAATTGTGCTACAAACATTTATAGTAAATTGAATAAAGATGAATGCTACCCACTTGTACAATAAATGAGGGACATATATATTTTTAAAATGTTCTGCTAACGGGGGGAGGCCCTAAATGCCTTGATTTAAAATTTGGTAGGAAGAAGAAACTTCCTATTACCATTTTCCTGACACCTTCATCTCATTCATCTAGCTTTGAAGGGGGCAGAGGATTCAGCTAAACTTATGGTAGAAACAGATACCTCCCACCATGGATTTTCTTTCTCCTGGCACCAGTGTACCACGCACTTGCCTTGTTAGTGGTGATTTAGCATTTTGGGCCTCCAAGGTGCACTGCACCAAGTTAAGACACGGACACATTTCAATGCTCAATACTAAAGACTGTGTCTAGCACGTGAGCTTCGCTTTTATTCAGCTCAGTATGCTGGACATGAAGCTGAGCTAATCCTAGGACCCTCACAGGGTAGACATGAGAAACAAAATCAAAATACCCACTTGTTCATATCCTCCCAGTGTCCTGAACATAGTGGGTGAGCCTACTTGAACCACAACACTACATCCCCTCCTTCTTCTGGTTTGACTCACCAACCAAAACCAACTTCAGAACACAAGGCGAACAATAGGAAGAGAAAAACATAAAACATTTAAACAAACAACAGAGTCAGCCTTTCAGCCACAGCACATGGCCACCAATAGTCTGACACAAAACCCCTAAGTCATTGGGACAGGGCAGGATTGCCCCTAAGGTGATAACATTTGGCACTCCTTCACTGAGTCAACCTCGGGGACACAGTTGCATCGCTAGGGGTTGACCTGACTGGAACAGACAGTGCTGGCTGGGAAAAGGGGTGCACACCACTGAATGGGGTTTGTGCCGCGCTCCCGGCACCACTCTTCCCAGCAATATTCTCAGTCTTGTCAGCCTGGGAGGGCATCTGAAAATCTTGTCTGTTGCTCCAAGAGTCTGGATTGGGCCATTTGCATCTAGAAACTTTGGCCAGGTTTCTAAAGTGTGAGATGTTTTGTGTAACAGTTTCAGCTTCTCAGCCAGTGGTGATCATGGTCCCCTTCACCGCTGTCATGACCCAAAGGGTTGCTTCAAAAGGTAGGTGGAATTTCCCCTCTGGGTGTTGGTCATGCACTAGCACTGAATCTCTTGGCTGCATGTGGCATCATTTTGTGCGCCTTCTTCAGGAAGCATGATCGTTGTTGTTTGCTCGCCGGGTACCTGAATGGTTTGGAAGATCTGGGTGCTTAGCTCATGTGTGGTGTTGGGGAATAGTGTCATTAATTGTTCATCCCAGGCACCTCCTGCTAGGAAATATCCCGGTGGTGAAATGCCGAGTCACCTGGTACACCCGCAGGAATGAGTATATGGCACTTTCTACATTCTTGTCTTCAGCTTTGGCTATCCCAATGACTTTTGTTAGGGTCACATTAATCTTTCCACTTCTGCATTAGCTTGAGGCTGCCCTGGGGTGGTCTTCCTGTGTTTAGTACTGTGGGACAAAACTTTCACAACTGTTGAAAGGCAGCCCATTGTCAATGCAGAGTTCCTTTATGAGGCCATGGGTAACCATGATCTTCTCCATTTTCGGAATCATCTTGGATGCTGAAGTGGAGTCCACAAGTTCTACTTTTGGGTAGTGAGAGCAGTGATTGAGCATTGTGAGCATGTGCGTGCCACCTGGGAGGCTCCCAAAATCAGCACTTGCTCGCTGCCGTGGTGCCATCAAGTCTAGGTCTGTGATGACAGGAACTGGTGGTTCTAAGGGGTTGTTGGCTTGGAAGGTGGTAGTCTTTTACAGTTGCTTCCACCCTTTGAACCAGCCCTGGAAACCATAATTTGCTGTGGAGCCAACTCTTTGTCTTCACCATTCCCTGGTATGCTCTATGAGCTAGCTGAACTGCCTGGTGTTGGAGGCTAATGGGTAGTAGAAGGCAGGACACTTTCATCAGCTGTCATGGAGAGTCCTTGCCTCACAATATACAGCTCCTCATATCTACACAGATTTGGACTGCTTTGGGCTGCTTTGTTTTGTTTTCAAACCACGATTGAGGACACCCAAGGGAGTTGGGCCTGTGACATTTTTGATAATGCTTTCTTGTCCCAGGTGTCTCAGATCTTGTTCTACCTTGGGACAAAGGGAGGCACCACTCGTCGGTGGTGCAGGGCTACAGGCTTGATAGATCTGTCAATGTGCAATCGAACAGCTGCACTTTTCAGGCACCCTATGCCTTCAAATAGAGCCATCAAAGTCACTTATGAGGCTGTTGATTTCGCTCGTGTGAAGGCTAAACATAAATTGTACCAGGCCCAGTGCCTGGGCTATCTCACAACTTATCAGGAAACCACTGCCTTCTCAGGAAATATATATCTTGGTTTTGCACATGAGTTGTAGTGGTCAAGGATCGTATGGAATACCCAAGCAAGGTTGAGGGGTTGTTTTTTGCCACATGCATGTATTTTTACTTTGGTGTGCCCAATTCAGGAGACAAGGTTAGTCCATGGTGCAGATTAGCAACCACAAGTTTGACAGAGGCCCCTGTATCTATGAGTGCGGTAAGTGCACAGTCCTTTATTTTGACATCACACTTGGTATATGCACGGGCTGCTGAACATAGGGGGATATTTATACAGAAGTGGCACAGTGCGGAGCTGTGCTGAAATTGGCAGCACAGTGCCACTTCTGAAACACAGGGATGCACTGTATTTCCACAAATACGGCGCACACCTGTATTTCCTGTAGCGCTGTTGCTAAATTTAGCTGCCAACAGAGGCATCCTTGCACCATAGTGCAAGGGTGTCTGCGGTGAAGGGAATTATTGTTTATGTGCAGGAAGGTGTCTTTTTTGTGCACTTAAACAATTTACAATGGTGATTTGTTACTTCTATGTGTGCTGCAGAGTACAGAACACCTTTCTGCACATAAACAATCATTCATAGTATTTTGCTCTTTCTATATGTGCTGCAGAATGCAGCGCACACAGAAAAAGCAAAAACGAGGATAAATGAAAGTATTTCTCCTCGTTGTGCCATGCTAGCTCCACCCCTGGGGTGGCTTTAGTTTTTGGTGCTGCCACAGACTTACAAATTCATGTACATCTGGGGCAGCATCAAAACCAATGGATGTTGCGGTGGAACGCCCACAGCAACACCCGCTGCATGCCCCTCTGCCGCAGAAAACTGCATCAGAGAAGCCCATATTTACAAGGCAGTGTTAAGCCACAAAAAGTGGCTCAGCATTGCCTTGTAAATATGGCACAGTGTGTCTGTATCATGCTAACTACGCTTACTAGGTGGATGGTTTCTTGGTTATCTTTTTCCAAGTCATCCCTTCCACTGTTTCTGAGTGAGACTCTGAGTATGTCTTGATAGTGCTCATGCACTGTGGCATGGGAGAAGTGCATGCTTTTTGTGTGGACTTGCAGACTTTAAAGAAGTGGTTCAGATTTCCAAATGCACCACATTTTCTACCTCATGCTGGACAGTCACCTTGATGAGGAAAAGGTCCCCCGCTCCATCGGCAGGTATGGCTGATTTGTTTAGACATTAACAGTTCTGTTTTCAGTCTGAAAATGTCTTTGCTGATGGCGCTGACAGGCTCACTTTGATTGGTTGTTGCAAGACCGTGTCCATGTGCGCTGCATGTGCTTTAGACAGTTCTATGGATCATCCTGAAGCAAGTATGTCTTTCATTGACATGTTTGCAACCTACAGGACTCTTTATGTAGCTTCAAGGATGCACACCCTTGTATAAACTGCACTCTGATTTAATCTTCCTCATCAGGTAGGGTACACGTGCAGCAGTGCATAGAAAATGACCACTGACACATCAGGTTTTTGGAGTGCTTGGCGGAGGAGGAATCATTTGTACTCAAGGTTGTCAAATGGTTCAAATTGGGCAGTGATAGCATTATTGAGCGTAGCATATGTGTGGGGTGGCTCGGCCTCAACTATCGTTTTGAAGACCCTGTGCACATCCGCCCCTCTGGGGTGATGGAGTAGTGGCCTTTTCCTTCCTCAGTGGTGCATACTGCCAGAAAGTAGGTTTCAAGGCACTCTAGCCATGCCTTCCACCTTGCTGCTTGGGGCGGAGGAGGACTGATGACAGAGAAAGGCCCTATTTCTGGGACAGATGCCATCACTTCCTAACGAGTTGAGCGGCGGAGTGTGTGCAATGTCACCAACTGCTACGGGCACCGCTGTTAGACGTAGACGGGCTGTCCTTGTGATGATGTTACTGCTGGACACGTGGGCTGCAGGTGTAGAGTATGGGAGGTGGGAGCCACTCACCAGTCACTATGCAGGGCATGAGACCACCAGTAGCCTCTTGGAACTCATCTTGCAGTGATGGGCGTTTGAGTGTGGTGAGGAGAGCAAAATGAAAAAAAGCAGGACAACCCCAGCTGTGGCCAATGACATTGATGGATTGCTAGTGCATGGAGTGCTGTCACCTGCCCTCACATGATGAAGAGTCAGGCAGTGGGCTGCGTCAAGTAGGCCTCTAGGCTCTGGCTGACGAGTGTCTCCTTGCGCCGCAGCTGCTCTGACAGCCACTGGGTGAGGTGGGCCGCAGTGTGGCATACAGCAAATGCAGCTGTTGCTGTTTTGGGTGAGCCACAGTGTTGTGTAGCATGAGAGAGCCATTGTTGCCACGACAAGCACTCATATGACATTGGGAGGGAACTACTCACCTCTTGGCCACTCGCCAGAACACTGGGGAGGTGTTGTGGCATAGTGGTGCTGGGCAGCCCTACTGTTGGATTTGCGGCAGCCACAGGCTGATTGCTGCCATGCAGAAATGCTCAGGTCAGGCAAGGGAGGCTTTCATGGCATAGAGGGTACCTGGCATCCTCTTCGCCAAAGTAGCATTTTGGGCCTCCAACGTGCGCTGCACCAAGTAAAGACACATGAGCTCTGATTTAATTCAGCACAGTATGCTGGCCGTAAGGCTGGAATAATCCTTGGACGCTCTCTGGGTAGTCACGAGAAACAAACTCAGAATACCCATGTGATCATATAACCACCACTCCGTGTTCTGAACTTAGTGAATTAGTCTACTTGACCTACAACACTACTGGGAGAAAACAGGGCTGATTGCAGAGGTCCTCTGACGTTTTGCCCCCATTTTTCACTTTTTGCTGGTGTTTTCCTGACTCTAATGGCACTCTGGGTAGTGCTAACCAGTCCCAAGGACTGTGCTCTGTTTAAAATCAGTATGCAAATTAGGCTAATTTTAATTGGCTAAGTCAACCTACCTATAAGTCCCTAATATATGGTAGGGCATGTAGGTTTAGGGACCCCTGCATAGGTGGTGTCCCCATTGGTGCACTGCTGAGGTGCCCAGGGTCATTTTAAAGGCAGGCCTGCCTCACTGGCTGCTTTTAAATTAAAGTTACATGCAAATTCGACTTTGGAATTAAAAGTAGTTCCAAAGTAGGAAAATACCTTATTTTTACATATATTTTATAATATTTTTACATATAAGTCACCCCTAAGGTGTGCCCTATGTGCCCCTAGGGCTTGGTGCCATGTAACTATAAGCAGGGACCTTATAAAAATAGTTTTATAAGCCCTGGTGAGGTAAAACAGCCATATTCGTTTTTCTCTCATTGTAGTGAATGGCCTTCATAGGCTAGAATGGGGAGACTTTATTTTAATTTCAAAAGTCCCACAAGTTTGGTATCAAATAAATTATATCAAATTAATTGTTATAATAAATCCCATCCAGTTGTTGGATTTAATATAACTTGTTCAGGTAAGGAGTTTAAAACTTTACCTGAAAAGGTGCCAGCTTCAGCCCTGCAGTGTTTTTGCTGCTTTGCTCTGATTGGCCAGCCTCTGGCAGCCTGGCCAGGCTGCTTTGATGAGGTGTGAAGTGGCCTGGGTCAACACAAAGAGATGTCCCTGGGGAAGGAGATCTCCCCTCAGCAGATGGGGAAGCAAGAAGGGGGAGGGCTGCCAAACTGGTCTTCAAAGGAAGGGAAGGACCTTTGGAGCAACCCAGTAACATAGTCACATCCTGCAAACCCAGACAATTAGGTGCCTCTTGATTAGATTAGGAGAGGGCAGGAGAGGGGTTTGTTTAGGATTTTTAGCAACACCAGTGGGTGGGCTCAGCCAGATGTAACCTCCAAAAATCACTTTCAGCCATGATGGATTTTTGAGGAATGTTGCTCCCTGGGATTGATTTTTGCCACACTTCCCAGGAAGTGGTCATCACAGGGGGAAGGACCCTGCCCCTGATTGGAGAACCAGGACCCCCCTGTTTTTCACCCAGGAGCAAGAATAAAACTGGCAGATCTCCACCCACACATCAGATCCCCATCAGATTCCAACAAGGAAAACTACAGAAGAAGAAGGACTGCCCTGCTGGACTCGCACCTGGACACTGCACTCTGGAAGACTGCACCAGCTGCACACTTGGGCTTCACAACAAGAAGGACTTTGCCTGGCTTCAACTTGTTCAAGGAGGGACTCCCTGTTTGCTACAGGTGAAAACTTGCTTACCAGAGTCCCCTGCACCAACTCCTGAAGAAACCAACCAGATGGCCACTGCCCAGTGGCCAAAAAGGAGTTTGTGACAGGTGAATTCTGGGAGTTGTAGTCCGCACCCTCAAGGAGCATCTCAGAGCTTCTGGAACTTTGGGGTGAGCTGTGGACCTCAGAAGACCCTTAAAGGAACATCTGATGAAGATCCAGAAGTTTGCCTCAACCGCAACCCAGCCTGACTTGCAGGTTTGACCCAGTGAAGAAAATCTCTGAAAAAGTGACTAAGTCCGAACTTAGGAAGTTGACCAGGACCTTCCAGGCAGTGTATCCAAAGAGGGCTCCAAGTACGTCAGATCAAGATACAGGTTTGCCCCAGTCGAAGGATTTTCACCTTGAAAAAATGACTAAGTCCGAAGGTAAAAATCTCCACGAGGGCTCCAGTGACGCATATCCGAGGAAGAGTTCCAGGAGGTCAGACTGGACTGGCGACTTGGTCCCGCTGAAGAAAATCTCCAGAAAAACGACTAAGTCCTAGGGTAAACTTTTGACCAAGGCCTCCAGTGGGCTGTAGCCGAGCTGGGCTCTATCGCAGTCAGCCTTAAACTTTAACTTTGCACCGGTCGAGGTGCGACCAGATGACCAGATTGGCGATTTTTGTTTCTATGCGCTAGAAAGCATTAATTCTTTAAGAATTCATATCTCCGGTTTCCCTTCTCCAATTTTGTTCATTTTGGTGTCATCTTAAAGATAAAATTATAATCTATTTGTATGAATTGGTGTTGGATTTTTATTGTGTTTTGTGTTTCACTTATTTACTGTTTTGTGATTTTTTTAATGCTTTACACATATGTCTCCTAAGTTAAGCCTTGTCACTCGTTGCCAAGCTACCAAGGGTTGAGCTGGGTTTAATTTATTGAGACCTAACTGTACCTAAGTAGAGGTTAGTGGCCTGTTGCTAAGCGTAGGTACTTACCTGCCCTTACCAATAACCCATTTTCCAACATTTTTGGTGCACAGTGGTGGGATCCTGTACTTGTGTTCCGCATCACATTACAGTTTTAAGTAAAACAAATTAAAAATCCTTTAAATTGTCCTAGTGCAAAAATCCTTTAAATTGTTCTAGTGCAAAACATGTTTTTAATTTTTAATTTGGATTCATTTCAATTATTGAACTACTGTAATCATTAACTAGAACACTGGAAGCAAGCTAGAGAGTGGCAGAGGGGGACAGCATCTCTTATCTGACAGTGGCT
Source organism: Pleurodeles waltl (assembly GCF_031143425.1). Lineage (NCBI taxonomy): Eukaryota > Metazoa > Chordata > Amphibia > Caudata > Salamandridae > Pleurodeles > Pleurodeles waltl. Next base: position 630,612,934 of record NC_090444.1, on the reverse strand, counting down.
CAACCTGTGCCCAAGCTTGGGCTATAAAGCATCCTGGAGTGATCTATCTTCCATACTGCATGTACATCAAGCAGCATTGAAACACATGGACTCTGGGCCCAAAGATGATCACCACCACTGAACCCTAGGTCTCAGGTAATCCAATGGATTTCCCTTCCCCAGTTGCATGTAAACCCTGTAATTGATATTCATTCAACTGACACTATCAACTGGGGGACTGTTTTCCTATTTGTCTTAGTGGGTGATTTGGTGAATGTGGTGAAGGCATTCCTTAAATAGGCTAGGGTATCTTTCATGCCTCTAGCCTTAGCCGCAGCAGTATGATGTTTAAGTACGTAGTAGGTTGTCTTTACATGGCTTTTCATTACATGAATTTAGGTTTGATACCCTATCTTTAACAAGTGTCAAATATGAAAGTTTTGTCACACAGGGACAATGCATGTTGCATCATTCCAAATGATTTAGGTGGTCATATGTCCATCTGGTAGAATCTTGGTGGATATTCATCTGGAGTAATATTCTTCTTTATCTAGATTCTAATACAAATATGCCACAATGGGTTCTTGGTTCAGGAGCTCTGTGCACTTGGAGCAGGTCTGTCTGTATCTTGCACAGTATCTTTTGTACTTAGATACAACCTCTCTGTATTCTTTTTTGGCTGATGTTTCCTGGCTCAAAGTTGCTCTGTCCACTCTTTCCTGTGTCATCTGTACCTGTGTCTCCCTGGTCCACCTGACTCATCTTGGAGGTTATCTTTATCAAAGACTACCTCATATATGTTCAGTTGAAGGTTGTAGTCTAGATTCAGTTCAGTTGACACAATTTGTTTAACAGATCTGAAAACAAAGATTTGTAAAAGAACATTCCGTATTGGTAAAATGTGTCCCCATGATAATAAGATTTCCTAATCTGCATTGTTTATTTTTGCAACATGCCCAATCTCAAGCCATATGTGCAATCTCTCACAGCTTGCTATTCTTTGAATTGCTGTTATTTGAAGATAGCTTGATCTTTTGGTCACACCCTCTGAGGATTCATTGAAGGATGATGAGGATCATGAACATGTTACAGGCTCATGTTTGTTTATGTGAAGTAGAAACTACTTACAAGCAGCTTGAAGTACAGCCCTGCTTTTAAAACGTTTAGCTGCATTGCAACTTACTTTGCAGGAATTATTTACTATCCTGACCTCACCTTTTAAATTTCAGAAAACTTTATTTCAGATTTATTTTCCCACTGTATGCCTGGTCTCCTTTGTTGCTCCCTTTTATTGAGTTTAAATTATTTGTATCAATTTTCTTTTTTCCATTTTTTCATACTTTTTTCTCTCTTTTTAAGTAGGATGACTCTGATTTTTGTCCATGCCACCTGCTGGTGACACAACAACTGGTCATGCTCACCATACTAATTTAGGGAACAGTGTGCATGTTACTGGATTGGTTGCACCAATGGGCTGCCTGATGAGCTTCTAATGTAAGCCAATAGGCACCAATCTATTCAAATGTGCACCAAGATCTATGTACCCTTTTTGCTCACCTGTTGATTATAGATAAACAAACTAAGACCTTTACTTAATACGTTTGTAGTTGAAACACCATTAGTTTTTCCCTTTCCAACTATTGTCATTGACTGCGTCTGTGCTTCCTTCTGAACAATGATGACAGCATTAACAAAACCAATTTAAGCATTCTTTCAAAAGCTCTAGTTTCTTCTCTAGTAGTGGGCAGCCATTTACATTAATATACAAACAGATTAACAATTATCGATCAGCTAGGTATAATGACCAGGGAAGTTACCAGCAAGATTTTAGAGAAATAAGAGTTTGTCCACAGTACTCCTTAGAGCACCATGCAGAAAATCCCATGAAAAGCAACCCTGTTATTCTGCTCTGTGCCCATGACACACCCTCCCACTAGACACTGGATCACCTACTGTGGGAGCCCTTGGCCTATGATCCTCATGCTTACCACCGTACACATTGCTTTGGCCTAGTGGAACTGTGGGCTATTGCTATCAGCTTTTTAAAATCTGCAACTAGATGGATGATTTAATTTCCTTTTGACCCACAACTAGTAATTGCCCTTGGTCCCACCTGCACCTGACCTTCCAATGCTACATCAAAAGGCGTAGGTTTGTGCATCTCAGGTCTGTCCTATTGTGACAGGCCAGTTGATGTGCCTTCAACATGCAAACAGTCTTGGCTCAGTTGCTTGATACTCTGGATCTGGGAACACAGAGTTCTTTGTGGTTTCACACAATGTAAAGGTCCTATGAGCAGCACAAAACACCAAAGTATGTTGTAAATCCCACTATGAGGTCCCTCATGTATTTTATCATATGGGAACAAATGCTATACCGCTCTCTTAAAAAAGATGAATCACCTCTTTAATCGTCCAGAACATCTTACAAGATCTCTTATAACAATATTGATAGTATACTTATCATAATATCTTATCTCAACCACAAATCAGACCTCCTGCCATATGGGAGTTCCAGGGGGTTCTTCAATTTCAGAGGGGCATGGACACTGCATGATCAATGCAAGCAGGGGTCATGAACACAAAGAGCCTCTAGACTGGTTGTAAATAGTTCAGGTGGAAGGTTTCGAGAAATGGCTATCCAGTAGGCCACCTCTCTCAGAGGCGCAGATCAAGGCTGGAAGATGGAGAGGAGTTGAGAGCCCTTCAAAGAGGTACAGCAGCAACCTCTGATGGTAAATGCGTTTACATCCTCACCTGCAACTGACCAAGGGTGCAGATCATTTTTAGAATATGAAAGTTCAGGCTCTGAGGTCAGTGATGGACTATGATTCAACCTTGCACAAAACTAGCACCATTTTTATTGCCAAACATATGTGGTGTTAAATGGACTCTCACTAAGCACTTAGTCAGACATGCAAAAACACCTCGTACTCAACCACAAACAAACATATACAGACATGCACTTGCATCCTCCAGTTGCAAGTAAATTATGTCAGTTAAGGGAGCCTGTGTGGACATTTTTACACAGGAGATACAATTGAAGTATACAGATAAAAAGGCATTTCTATCACTATCAGTCTTGCTGCCACCGCCACCAGTCTAACACAGTCTAGGTAGAGTGGGCAGCATCTGCTGTCTGAGTAAGGGGGTGCACATTTCAAATGCATTAATCAAGATAACCCTCAGTGGGTTCCCTAATTGTCAAGCTCACTGAGATAAAAACAAAGAAAAATGTAGTGAAAGGACATAGGGCAGTGGAATGGAGTAGAAATTATTTTATTAGTTAATAAAAACCAGAAAAGAAATGCATCAAAGAAAATAAAATGCAGATACATATGTCCATTGCCCTGAAACATGTGAACAGTAAAATATAGACCATAAAAATTATAAAACTGGAGCGAACCCCTCTTAATAGAAACATGGGAGCCCAAGTGCAATTAGAACCTAAAAACCTATATTTTTAGGAAGGCAGGTGGAATGAGCTAAACTAACCTGGACCAGGCGGCCTGTTATCCAAAGGATGCATTTGGAGTAGACCAAGCCCCTACATCGCCGCTAGCTGATATCTACGGGGTGAGTTCTGATATTATGGGGCTGGACAATTGTCTTTTTCTTTTTACTTAAGGGGTGCTAAACTGGAATTGCTGGGACCGCCAGAGCAGTGAAGATTCTTACCAACTGGATTAATCTGGTATTCAATTTTTCATTGCTTGGGTCAAGGGCTGTTATAACGGCCGACCTGCATGACCAGACTCCTAGGATGTTAAATTCATTCCTCAGTAGTTCCCTTTTCTGGCATCCCAAAACTGGGCAGATACAAACCACGTGGATTAGGATCTCCCTGGTCTGATGACATAATCTACAGACCTGTGTTTGCCATCCTGCCTCTCTTTTCCATTTCTGAAGGAAGTCCAGAGTAGATAGATCTCCCAGCCTCATCCGTAACAGGGCCTGCCTGGGTTTCCCTGCTAATGTGGCAGACAGGATGAGAGGTTCCTTATCCCACACATATTAATTTAGGACTAGCCATCCATGCGATCGGTTCGATAGAGCCTCCATATCGTCTCATCGGCTTAAGATCTTTTCTGAAGGCTAGTGCTGGTAATGTTCTGTCCCACAATTCGCCCAGTTTAGGCCGGGCTATACTTTTTTCCCAGTAATCCTTAAAGTTATTGTTACCCCTCACCAGAGTGATTTCCTACCAGATTAGGTTTGCGAAAGACCCCATGGGAGCAGAGTAAAGTTTATAGCAGCCATTGACAAAAGCTGCTGATCTTGCCAATGATTGCTTTGTTAAGGTAAACTCTAGTCTGACCTGGGCCGGGGATGCCGATCTGGGTAGCTGGAAGACTTGCTTGTAAGATTTCACTAATAACTTATCCAGTATAGCTAACTCCGCCCCCCTCAATATTTCTGTCCCATATGTGAGAGTTGGCAATATTTTTGCTTGCATGATCATGGTCATTGGGTTTAGGGGCCGCCCGAGAATGGATTTGGCGAGGTTACCAGATGTACGGTTCAGAGCTTGTGCCTTCTCTCTTATTGCATTTTTATTCACTGAAAATGGGCCAAAACTGACCCCTAGATATGTATACACTGCTACCGCCTCAATATACTGCCCATTTAAGAACCAGTCAGTTTGCGGTTAAGGGGATTACTTTAGACTTCCCATAGTTAATTTCTAAATCGTTAGCCAGCTCATAACCTCCTAGGTGGTTCAGAAGTTTCTGTAAGTCTACTCTGGAGTTACTGAGCAGTAGCAAGTCATCTGCATAGAGCAGGTTAGATACTTGACGGCCCCCTAGACTTGGTGGATGGCCTGGCTGTTCATCCAATACTGGGGATAAGTCTGATATATACAGAGTAAAGAGAAGCGGTGCTAATACACAACCCTGTTTCAGGCCAACAGTGGTTTTGATTGGCCCACATAGAAACGAGCCATCACCCAGCCAGTTTGATTTTAACTCATGTGTCAGAGTAGAGCATAATGATAGCATTTAATAAATTCACCGGCAGCCCCCACTGCCATAGTTTTAACCATAATTTGTCTCTAGGGAAACAATCAAATGCAGCCTTAAAATCCACAAAGCACATATAAAGGGTTGTCCCTGTGGCCCTTACCCTATTCATTACCAGGCTTAAAGCCATAAGGTTTGTCAACGTGCCCTGTTTTATTGTAAAACCTGTTTGGCTGATAGGGAGCCTCCCCTTGTCCATGGCCCACCGTTCTAAATGCTGCAGGAAGCCTATTGAGAAATATTTTAGGTCTACATCTAAAAGGGTGATTAGGTAGTAGTTGGAAGGTAGGGAGGCCTTCCCTCCCTTGTAAATGGGGTGAATTATTGAGCCTTTCTAACTGGCTGGAGCAGAACCTGTTATTAGAATATGATTAAACATTATGGCAAAAAAGACCACCCATTTTGATGCATGTACTTTAAATAGGGCCTGGGGAAGGCCATTGGGGCCAGGCGCACAGTCTCGGCGTGATTTTTCTATTATCTTAGTTATTTCAAGAGGACTGACTGTGATGGACTCCTCCTGCTCCCTATTATCCTCAGTAACCTCCAATGGGGAGATGTTGGTATCTGTCGCAGATTTTTCTTTAAAGTGGGATTTCAAATAACCGACCCATGCCTCCTCCATCACCTTTGCATTGTCGCCGCTCTGGGACGTTTCTCAATGTTGTTAATCAAACTCCAGAACCGGCTTGAATTTGCCAAGGTTGATGCATAGTGAAGTTTTGCCCATAAGGTCTCCTGTTTTGTTCATCTAAAAAGCCATATGTCCCTCTTTAGCAGTTTCCTTTCTTACCGTAGTTTCTAACGTTGGTTCATCAGTCGGATGTCTCTGTAACAGTACTGGGAGCCTATTTCCTCCCGCTTTCCTCCTTCTTATTGCCCGCGGCATGAGTATGGTCTTTCTATGGCCCGGGGGTGCCCCCCTTGACCCTCACAGAGGTTTGCTTTACAAGGCTTTCAGTGAATGACTCCCATATTGCAACTGCCCTTAGTGGGTCAATGGCCTTCTTTTCAATTTGCCTACAGCGTACTCAGCCTGGGCTATGATCGCAGACTAACTCCATTTTAACCGTTTTAGATTTTCGGAACAGAGTTTCCCCTTAAGGAGTTTTGCTTCTTCTTGGATGGACACTGGGCTCCAAATGGTGGTTATTTGTGGATTATGATCACTTTCTGTGTGATCTTGAATTCTGAAGTCTCTCACAAATCTGAATGGGGGGCATTTACCAAGGTGTAGTTCAAATATGAAACAGCCCTTTCTGTGGCTCTTGTCCAGGGCGGGGGTATGTCAGACGGGAACAACCCATTTAGTGAAAAGAGGCCTGCTAGCTCACAACTCTTGATTAGCTTAGCGCCAACTTTATCCTGCTTTCTCCTAGATGGTAGTTTTTGAATTGGCAGTGGGACCGCTAGTTGTACTTGGTCTCCTGACACTAACCAATAGGCCGAGTTATATGTGTTTATTATGTGAAGCAAATGTTTTAGCAAAACGTCAGCTTCCAACTTTTTCTTTTTGGGGTTAATGTACACATTGATCAGGATCAGAGGGTCCTGTATGTTTTTTGCCCAACTGTCCAAGCGAACCCACAAAAAGGGCTGATCTCCCATATGACCGCCAGATGATTTTTCCTCAAGCTTAGTGTTGATATAAGTTGACAGCCCTCCTTTTGCTCTTCCAAACGTGTTTTGTTTAACCGCAGGAATATTGTACTCTTTGTGACTAATCAGGGAAGGTTCGTTAGTGCCCATGTTTCCTGCAACATTATAATATCGAAGGCGCTCAGGAATTTGCTGATCTCTGCATCTTCCAATTATGATTGTAGGCCCCCTATGTTCCATGAGCAGATGCTTAATGAATCTTGTGTCAAGGATGTTTGATGGGTTGTCATTCAGGCTTCTGGGGGCTAGCACTGTTAGGGCAGTGGAATGCACATCTCCGGAACCAGGCGGGGGCTTTTCATCTGGACAGATGTCATGTGTAATATCACAATGATCACATATCTCCTCTCTCCTGCCTGCTCTTCATCATCACTTGTGCTGCTGCTTGACCAATACCAGGTGTACTTCCAAATATATGCCAATGACATTTAAATCCATTTCAAGCTAAAGAACAACCTAGAGAATCAGGCTAATGATAGTATATGGGAACCACATCTTTGATAGGATAAAGGTGAATTTGGGTATTATTTATGATATGAAGCTTTCTTTCACATCCCAAAACAATACAGCATAGTGGTATGAGGAGTCAATATGGAATGTTTATGTTCCTTTAAAATTCTTCCCCTCTTCCAGGCTGAACATTATCGGTTGGTCCTTCTGAATCCTCTATGGAGTTTTCTAATTTCAGATCCTGTGGATTACACTTTTGTACCCCGTGCGAGTGTTTGGGTGGTGGACACCTGTTTGTCTACCACTAATAATGGTTCTGGTCAGTTTTTCTCTTTCCCTTGAATTTGACTCCAATCTGGCTAGTCAAGCAAATGGTAGGCAGGCCTAGGTGGGTAATGTGTCTGCCAGTGACAGAACAGGCTTCTTCTGAATTCAGGAAGGGTTGGGTGCAGCCCTCAGGCTACCCTTTGAAGTGCAATAAGGGCAGAGCCCCAACTCCTCCCCAACCATCCTTTTATAAAGACCCTCACTTCTCCACACTTATCAGTGTATGAAAAAATACACATCACACCACAGAAGAGACATTAACAGTCAGGTGACCCAGGACAAAGGCAGAAAGGGACATTTTGCTGAGGTAGAAAAATGACAACTTTCGAAAAGTGACATTTTCAAAATAGTAACTTAAAATCTGACTTGACTATTAGGTTGCATTTTAAAATCACATTCCAATGTCCCTTTGAATCATTTTTCTAGCTAATCCCAAAATGAAGTTATGCATTGCAAGGAATGATAGTGTAACTACTTGCTTTTCTTTGAGAGAGCCAGCCTTGCTACAGGGAAAACACCTGAAAGGTGTTCACTGCCAGGACATGGCATAAAACCTAACTACACATGTCCTAATAGTAAAATAGCCTGCATCCTACCCTACAAGCATTTAGGCCTACCTTAGTAGTGACTTATAAGTATAGACATAGAAGGTTTAGGCCTGGAAAAAGGTTTATTTTGCCATGTTGAAATGGCAGTTTAAAACTGCACGCAGAGAAGCTGCAATGGCAGTCCTGAGGCTTGTTTTTCAGTGCTACTTTAGTAAGTGTCTCAAGTGTTGCAGCCCCATTATAGAATTGAATATAAAGGCCCTAGTTACATATATTGCCATATACCAGGGACATTTAGGCAAATTAAATGTGCCAAATTACGTTAGTGCCAATTTAACCTGGTTTAAAGTTTAAAGGGAATACATAGGCACTTTGCTACAGGCAACAATCACAAAGTCATAATGCCAACAAAATTGGTTAAGCTAGGGAAGGCAAGAATCTAGAGGGATGCCATACAAAAATTTTAACTTCCAACAGTCTGAATTTAAACCAGTGCATCAAACTGAACTGTATGCATTTCAGAAGACTACAATTATCACACGACTACAACTCAGCAAAGGGTTCTTTGAAGCAGAGTTCATGAAGGAAAATATCAAACAGTGCTCTTCCTTACTGACCAGCCTCCAGCAAACCTAACAGTGTCCAAAGCTGACTTCTTCTCTCTAAGACACTCTTGAGTAACTGTAAGATTCAGCATTCTATAAACTTCCAACAAAATCAAATATACATAAGTGATTACAATATATATTTTGGGATGTTTGGTATTACCATATTTTGGCTGAAGGACATTTTTAGATCCTCGCCCTCTATTTGCAGTTCTCAGTAGACATATTTATGATCCAAATGTAATGTCGATGTATGGCCAATATTTGACCCAGTACTGTGAAACTCAGACAACTAGCCTTCCACTGTCTGAAAAAAATGCACCCTTGGAGACAATTCCTAGGGTGTCAGGGTCATTAGCTTTTTGTTTTTTAAAAACAAACTACCACTTTGTTAGTCTGTGTTGGGAAAACATAATATTTGGATGCACGGCCACCTGAAATATGGCAACTACCTACCAAGCTTTCAAAGTCTTGAAATGAGCCACTCTGACCGCAGTTCGTCTGAAGACACTGAGATCTGTGCAGGGCCAGCAGAGATCTCAAAATATGGCAGGCAGTAGGCCAGCCAGTTTGGCAGAGGAAGTAGTCTCCTCCAGCCTGACAGATGGCGGACCACTCATCATAGTCTAAATGACGCTTAAACTCTAAATTCCCTAATGGGTTTGTGAATGCTAATATTCAATTACTGCTCTTATCATAATTCGTACTGAATCAAGGTGATTTTAACAAATGCATAAAATATTATTTCCTCTCATGCCAGCAGAATTGCAGAGTGAATATTTTATCTTTAAGTTTATGATATTAGCTCTTAATCCCATTGACAAAGTTTACCATAGTTTTATTTTCTTCCATTTGCTAGACTGAACGCTGTGCAGCTCATTTTCAAATCATTATATTTTGTGTCTGGGCAAATTGTATCTTTAAATAAAATGTTTGTTTACTGTGAAAACCGATGACAGTGCTGCCACTTACAGGATTCCTATTACCTTGCCCATTCCTTTTAGCTACGGCAATGGTACCCACTTAGTACTTAACAGGGCTTTCCTAAGCCAATTAGGGTTCCACAAAGCAAACATGATAAAGGTTTTATTCCTGGTTAAGGAAAACATAAAGAGCACCTTTTGATACAATGAGCATTTGCAGCAAGAGTTTTTAAATCTAAAATCAAAATTGTTGCTTTAGCATATATAAAATCTGTTAGACTTGATGGACTTTGTGTGGTTTTCCCGCAAAGTTTTAGCCTTCTCCCCACCTCTTTGCTGAGATTCATTTTTGTTGACTCTAGACTCTGCACTTTACGATTGCTAACCAGTACTTAAGTGCTTATGTTCTCTTCTTAACACATGTTTAAATTGGCTTACACCCAGATAACACATTTAATTTACATGCAGAGTGATACTACATGTACCCAGAGCCTGTAGGGTAAATGCTATTAGTGGCCCTGCAGCACACATTTTGTCACCTACTTAAATTGCTCTTTAAAACTGGTCAGAGTCATGCCATTGCAACCTGTGTGCAGTTTTAAACTGCCAAACTGACCTGGCAAAATAAGACTTTTGCCACACCTAAACCTCCCTTTTAATACATGTACGTCATCCCTAAGTTAGGCCCTAAACAGCCCATTAGGCATTGTGCAGTGCATTTAAAAAGTTGGACATGTACTTCTAAGTTTTACATGTCATGCTACTGAAAAAGTCACCAATTTATTTTTCACTGCTATGAGGCCTACCTCTCCCTTAAGCTAACGTTGGGATACCTTAATACATCTAATAAGAGCTAACGTATGATTGGGAAAAGGTAGGAATGTCATGTGTGGTCTCTAAAAAATTGTAATTTAAATTGTAATTTAAAATCCTCTTTAGTAGTAAAGTCGGAATGTAAGTCACAATTCTGAAAATGCAACTTTTATAAAGTCGGCATTTTCTTGTCATAACCATTTGGTGCCTGCAGCCTGTGGAATTAGCTGAAGGTGGACGTTATGCATTCCTTCCAGAAAGTGAGCCAAGGGAAACTAGGTATTGGCAGGTATTGGCAGGATGTTACATCCTGCCACAAAGAGAGGGGTAGAGCTGTTTCCTACTCCAGTTAAATTTCAATGAGTTCTCTCCAGTTCTCTCCAGCAGACTCACAAAGGGACATGACACCAGGTTTGTGTCACCCCCAACTCCTTCAAACCATGGCAACAGGAGGAACTTTCCCGACTCAGAAATGGGGTAGTCTAGAAGTTTCCCCACTTCAAAGGCTGGCACCAGGTATACATTTTGAATTCAGACCAGCTGATAAATATGCTCCCATGTAATTGGACAGAAAAAAAAGAAGGACTGCCTTGTTCCTTTGGTTATATTCATGAGGCTGCAAGAGCAACCCTTAGACCCAAGAGAACCTGGGTATAATACAATTGCCATGCAGCAATGGTTCTCAAAGGTGTCATTCAAATTGAAACATATTTGTTTGTGGGGTCAAATAACTTCATGTAGTTAATACTTATGCATCAAAGAATATACAAACAATATAAAAAGACAACCAAAGATAAAATGAAAAACACTTTTAGCTCATCAGTTATCAGTCCATCAAAAACATACAGACAACAGGGAATTAAACAAATAAATCAGTGCAATGGACCCCAGTGTAATGCCCATTACAAAGTAAAACACTGTACAGGTACAAAATACAGCACGGCTAGCTTGCAGGTGACAAACATTCAACTAAAATTCTCAAAACAGTCCAGTAGGTAATGATGCCTTTCACTGATTTATTTGTCACTCATTTGTGTTGATGAAATTTTGACTCATATTAGATTTTAAGAGTCTCAACAGGACCACAGAGTTATAGGGACATCTGAATAATTTCTCAGTGAGAGTGTGGCAATCTGAAACAAAGTACGTAGGGCCTCATTACGAGTTTGGCTGTCTGAAGACTGCCATGATGTAGGTCGCAATGGCAACAGGCTGGCAGAGAAGACCGCCATATTATGACCATGGCATTAATCCCAACAGAATACAGCCAAAGCACTGCCGGCACCGCCAGTGTGGTCTAGCTGCCACGGACAATGGTAGTCACCTGCAGGCCGGTGGAGACCATGTTCTCGCTGCAACGATTACAAGGTTGCACACGACAAGGTTTCCTCCTCAGTCGCACCAACACAGAACCCCAGAAGGAACCAACTGTATAAAAGGAGACACTCACCTTCAGGAAGACATACTCATCTGGAGCCGCCATGGAACCAGAACTACACATTTTCCCGCTGCTCCAGCTTGCCCAATGACTTCAGAATATGCGACGACAGCAACCGCAAACACACACTCTTTCCTGTTATTGTTGTATATTGACCATTTTCGTATACACACACACACACACACACACAACATACATTCGGAAAGTGGGTGAGAAGGCAGCACTTACACATAACTGCACACTAACACACACTGACAGACAGCCACACACACACACTCGCATATAAACAACAAACATGCCACATCCACCACACACATACACACACAAACGTCACAAACACATATTGGTATGCAAGGGAACACCGCACAGGCCTACACTCACACACTACCACACAACACCACAACCATCCACAATCACTTGGCAGGGGCACACAGGGGCCACTACCCAGTGACACATCACCCAGACTTCACAAATTAACACCGACATGCAAAACACACATACAAATGCACAATCATACTACTTACCAATAGACTTACAAAGAATTCTGTGTCCAACATTTCATGCACATAACTCACACACACTCAATGCACACAAAGCCACACAACACACCAACAAACACATCACCACACCAACAACACATGATACCAACACAACTAATCCCTTCAACACACAAATGTACATGACACAGCACAAACCGACCACTTTTGGACAAAATCACTGGACACAACCACACATACTGTCCAGACAACAAATGTAGCCCAAGCAGAACACACACACACACCTACATACACACAACTAGTGTCAGCCAAGAACAACTCTATACCTGGAAAAAAATGCATGAGAAAGATTTAACCAGGAAGCCAACCACTGGTTGGTTCAAGTTATTATTGTAAGTAAACAATATATGTATAACAAAGGCCATAGGCCAGTTCACAACGCAGACATGCTGCATGCACACAGTGCACAGATGTATGCCCCAAACTTGACTCCTGACTGCCATGTACCCTCCACAGGAAGGGGCATTAGTGGGGCAGGCAGGCACCTCAGGGGTTGATCTGGGGGTGTGGAGGGGGAGTTTGGGTTTTGGAGTGGGGCCTTTGGAATCAGATTTGGGAGGGGGGTTTGGGTTTGGTCTTAGGTTTAGGGGAGGGCCAGCTTTTAGGTGGAGGTATAGACTTTTTGGCAGGGCGAGGAGCATGGAAGCTTGCAGGAGGGGGCAGGGGAAGTCTTGGAGGTGGAGGGGCCAGACTTGGGAAGGGACACAGCAAGTTTAGGGGTATTACAGGGTGGGAGAGGAGTAGGGAAAAGGGAAACTCCAAAAGGAAAGCTTTCTTTGACACATGGGGCGGTCATAGGAAAAGGTTTTGGGTGTAGAGGGAGAGGGACTGGTTGTCTGAGGTATTGGTGTAGGAGTCTTAGCTACATGTTTGTGCGAGGTATGCTTGTGAGTGGTGGGTGTCTGTTGGGTGGGTGAGTGTGGGTGTTTATGTGTCTTGGGATGGAAGGGTGGAGGTGATGGGAGATGCCGTGGTGGGTGGGTGTGCTGCATGTAGCTGTGTCTGTGGTCCTGGCGTCTGCAAATGTGGTGACTGGGGTGGATGTCTGAGGGTTTGCTGTCATAATGTCTGTGGGTAAGATAGGTGTAGTGGCTGGATCCTGGAATGTTGGTGTGGTGTCTGCAGGTGTCTCAGGTGTTGTGTCTGTGATGCTGGAGGTGGTGGGGGTGTCAGGGCATGTTGTGACTGTTGATGTGTGTGCAGGTGTATGTTGCTTGTGTGCATGCTTGTGGTGTGTCTTGTGGTGCTTGCGTTTGTCTGAGATACCCTTCGATGTTGAGGTGGATGCATGCTCGTCTGTCTGTGTGCTTTGGCTGGGTCAGGGAAGAGGGGTTTGTGAAGAGGAGGGTGGAGGGGGGACGGGAGGCAAAGGGTGACTGGCGGCCGTCAGTGTGGAGGCAAGATCCTGAAAGGATCTCTGAAGGCCAGCCAGTGCACCATGAATGCCCTCCAGGAATGCCTTGCTGTGCTGGACTTGAGTTGGCAGTCCCTGGATGCCATTTACGATGGTCGATTGACCTACAGAGATCGACCTCAGGAGGTCAATAGCCTCCTCACTGAGGGCAGCAAGGCTGGCAGGGGCAGAGGTTCCTGGAGCAAAGGAGACGCCCACCCTCTTGGGTGAACGGGCATGGCTAACTGGTTGGGGAGCTACAAAGAGGGCTGTGGTAGTAAGGGGGGGTGGTGGACTGAGATGGTGCTGAGGTGGTCCCAGAAGGGTCCGCCACTACCATGAAGTGTCCACTGGAAGAGGATTCCGATGATGAAGATGTGGATCCTGTCTCCCCCGTGGCACTCCCCCACCATCTGGGCCACTGGATCCCTCATGTCGGTGGTATCAGCATTCTGGGTCCCGTGGCCAGCAGCTTCCCCACTCAGCTGTGCCCTGTCTCCTTCACCTGCCGATGCACAGAAAAAGTGAGAGGGCCATCACATTCTTATCATACACATACATTACAACATGCACAACAGTAACAATACATCTATGTCAAATAAAGCCCCAGATTGAAACCATTCAGAGCCCACATCATGTTACAACAAGATAGTTCCAACATTCCCATATGACAAGTCTCACCCACATCATAAGACAACCATCTCACCACTACATCACCATCAAAAGCATCATGCGTAAGATGGATTGGTCACATCTAAAATCTATCCCTATGCAGATCATCACTGTCTATCAACAAATCAGTCTAAAGAAATGCAGTTTACTGACAACACAACATCATGTCTCCTGCCACTACACACTTGCCCAGTCCATCACCATTAGTCATGTTCTACTAAAGTAAACTCATCCCACTTCAAATATGACACAGCATGTTGCTTTCCAAACACGTGCCTTACTTATCATTCTTTATACAATTTACAAAATTGAAAAAACCTCAGATTAAGTCACTAAATATGGCATATCATACAGTGTGCCTCACAAAATGACATAGCATGTCATGTCATTGAAACATCTATCTAAATACTAGGAAATACTAGGAGTATCTGGACCCACTTATCTAACTCATTGACACATAAATAACAATTCTATGTACTGCAATATGGGCCTACTTAGCACTCAGGATACATCCACAGACAACCACAGGGAGCATAGTAACACCATCAATACAATGGACACAATACAATGTGCATGAGGAGCTCAAAGCATTCCATCATACACACTGACTAGAAACCTCTACAAGACCTACATCACTAACAACTGTCCAGACATGTGATTCCTATTAACTTAGTCCAGAACTAACACTTCCACAACTGATTACTTATGTAACCATGAATGACACATACACCTAGAGTCAGAATGACAACATATCCCATAACACCAACATGTGTATGTTGAATGGAACACCTGCTACACCATTAAGTCAGGCATAAATGAGCAGAACTATTACCAAAACTACACAAACAGCCTCAGATTACCAAAGGTGAGTCTGGCAAAAAAGAGGTTTCAACATAACAATAGGCACAAAGTATCAATTAACACATGATGGTGGCACGAAATAGTATTTGTTGCACTCATATAGTGATCTTATTGCCCTGCG
Source organism: Pleurodeles waltl (assembly GCF_031143425.1). Lineage (NCBI taxonomy): Eukaryota > Metazoa > Chordata > Amphibia > Caudata > Salamandridae > Pleurodeles > Pleurodeles waltl. The sequence goes on along the minus strand of NC_090444.1, from coordinate 630,597,568 downwards.
TAGCTTGGACGATATACATGGGCTAAGAGATCAGCAGCCTAGCCACTTTCCTTCTCAACAACAAATACATTAGGATAAAAGGTATTTGTGCACAAGTCAATGTAATGTCATGAAATGTCAATGTATTATTGTCACCATGATTTTCACTATGTAGGATATCCACTCTGATAAAACTCCACATTTCCCCAAGTATGAATCTGACTTGACAATGGCAACACCTCCTCAAACCTCATAGGGAGTGTAGGAAGTTGGCAAAACCAAAAGCCTGATTGGGATGACAGCCTCACACGAAGTGTCCATCTATTTCTGGACACAGGATTACTTGGCCCTGTTACTCATCTGCAGACCCAGTGTTGCACACAGAGCTAGATCTAGTGGAATAGGACTGGTGAGAGAGCAAAGAGCTATACAATTAACCATCTGGGTAAATGGACTTGGGAACATTAGGTGGGAAGGATGACACAGCAGTGACAGCAGGATGACATTTCAGTGACAGCAAGTCTGCAAACATTCCCCTCCTCTCAACTCACACTCATTTAAAAATTATCATCTGCATGCATCAACACCTTCACTACTTTAGAATTCAGGTACCCCATCATACACCACACCTTTCACACATTGGTAATGCATTGGACTCACCTGCTCCTCTGGTGCACCTTATAGCTGTTCATACAGGGGGAGGACCTCATCCATGAGCTTATCCAACTCATCAGGGGTGAAGGCAGGGGCCTTATTACCTGCAGGACGTGGCATGATAGCACCCAGAGGCAGTACACAGCAGCTCAGTTAGTGGAGGTCTTGCTGTCAGCAGTGTCAGGAGTCAAGTGAGCAATACCGCAGAAGATGGCGATCACATTTGCCACGTACATGACCGTCACAGCCAGTGGACATCACCATTGGCCCAAGTCTGCCAAAGGCAGCAATGTGTTCCAAAGGCAATTTCCACTGCACTTGTGACCTCCTACCGCCATGACGACTTCTGCTGGCGGATTTAGGTCATTTCCACATATCCAGTACAGTAGGTCTGGCTTCTGCCATTTTTAGCACATTTGAAGTATGGAAGAGTTGTATAATCTGCGTCATAAACTATACCCATGATTGTGCAGTACATCTGTAAGTACTGCCTTCATGTTTAGTTGTCTATTTGTACATCTGTTAAGCAAATGCTGTGTTACTGGAGTGCATGTGATGATAGCAATGTACACCTACTCTGAGGTTCCTATGTGCTTAGAAAATGTAGATATTGTGCAACAATATGTGTAAGATATGTCAAGTCGGTTGGATTTACAAACATATACAATAACAAATTAATCTGTATGTGCAGTTCAATAGTTATTTGAGGGAATGTGCACCAAGCAGGGTGTCATTGGATGCATTATAATGTGCTGTACTGTAGATATTAGAGTTTGTAACCGACCTCGACAGCAGATATGTGTGAGTTGTTTATTTAACTTTACAAGATTTCTGCAAGCTACATGTCACATACTATGTTGACAATTTTTCACATAGTTATCCTGCCATGAGGAGAGGATGACAACCACCAGTGTACCGTCCACTAGTAGACCTGCACACCATGAAGGAGAGACATTGTATCCAGACATATTGGTTGAATCGTCATACTATCATGGATCTTTGTGATCAATTGGAGCCAGATCGGGTGCCTGCCATTCACAATCCCTATAGCATACCTCCCATTGTTCAAGTCTTGTCAGCGCTACACTTCCTGGCCACTGGGTCCTTTCAGAATACAGTGGCCCATACTGCAGGAATGTCTGAGTCCATGTTCAGTCTGGTTTTGAGCGATGTACTGTGTGCATTGTTGAAACACCTGAGCAGCTACATCAAGTTTCCCCAACTTGCAGAATTGGCCTATGTGAAGGCAGAGTTTTATACTATGGGACACATTCCACATGTGGTTGGAGCCATAGATGGCACCCATGTAGCCTTGGTTCCCCCCAGTGCCAATGAACAGGTGAATAGGAACAGAAAAAACTAACACTCCATTAACGTTCAAGTGGTGTGTCTCACAGACCAGTACATTTCACAAGTCAGTGTTAGGTATCCAGGATCAGTCCATGATTCCTTCATCATGAGGAACATCAATGTCCCACTGCTGATGACGTGACGACACACAGAGTGGGCCTGGCTGGTTGGAAAGTTACAATTGAAATGTGTGTTTGCAATGTATGACTTCTGCCATCACAATGATGCCTGTCCCACATATATGCGTGTGTTGTGCTACCAATTTCTCCACAAGTGACTCTGGCTATCCAAACCATCCTTTGTTGTTGTCACCAGTGAGGTTCCCCACCACGCCAGGGGAAGTCTGCTACAATTAGGCCCAAGGGAGGATAAGGCGTGTAGTTGAGTGGACATTTGGGATCCTGAAGGCAAGATTAAGGTGCTTGGACATATCAGGAGGAGCCCTTTTCGCCTCACCCAACAAGGTATCTCAAATAATAGTTGCCTGCTGCATGCTCCACAATCTTGCCCTGAGACGACACATACCATTATTACTAGATGAAGGGGAGTCAGCAGAACCTGTGGGTGGAAATGCAGATTTGCCAAGTGATGAAGAGCCAGAGGAAGATGAAGCAGGAGACTCTAGAGCAGATCTCATCAATCAGTACTTCAACTAAAAGGTATGTGAAGTAGACTTAATGTTGTGATATAATTTTGCAACCTGAAGTAGATGAGTAGCATGTCACCTCCTTTCTTGCATCATCTGTTGGGTTGTCGATAGCTCTAATGCCTATGAGTGAGTTGTGCATGCAAACTGAAAATATATATTGTGTACAGGACAGAGTGGTCTATTTTATCATGTATTGTGGCAGATGCAAAGTTAAACTTATGGACATGACTTCTCTGATTTGAGAAGTGTATTCTGCTATGTCCCATCCCTTTTCTCTTTCAATCACAGATTTGCCTAGATCCTTTTTGGCTCATCAACCTTGGCAAATAACAGACAGTTGCAGAAGCAGATGGGAATTTCAGACAGACATGAAAAGTGTACATGGCTGACACCAGTCTTGATTATGTGGAGTGTAACTAACATTGTTAGACTGTCAGGACACTGGGGTGGAAAGGTGTTTTCCCATCAAGTTCACCTGTAGGGTACAGTCATTTGTGTCTGGATATGTGTCTGGCTCATGTGTAAATGTAGGACCATAGGCACTCCCATCACAATGGTTTCAGTTGTATGTAATCTACCTTGAACCTAGCTGTCAGTGTGTTCCTACTTTGCAGACCAATGTGCATATCACTGTGGTCTGACATAGGTGAGTGACAAGCCTACAGGTATGTGGCCAATGTAGTGAAAGGTTCCAGGACTGGGAACATCAGTACTGATCTCTGTCTGTACCATGGGATATGTATATTTTGAAGCAATGGTATGGGTATGTGATAAAGCTTTACCAGGTGATACAAAGAACCAATCTGTGTGCCTCCTGTCTTGTTGGTAGAGTAACATGATCCAAACTTCTGTATTGTGTGGTTTAGCATTGTGTTATACCTTAGCAAACATCCTGATGCTACTCTCAGTCATTCTCTTTGTGCTGTTAGCATATTTATCACTGATTGTGCGTAGTTGTAGTTTACAAACGTTTTGGAATCTGTCCTGTTATAATCTGAGTGTAATGAGTCTCCTGCTGATTGAGTCCATGCTTGATGTCCATAACAATGGGTGTACAATGCAGAGAGACATGACCATACTAGAGCTGGCATGCATAATACTGCACATGAATGATAAATGAGACATACACAGGATCTGTGTTTAAGTGTGATTTATTGTGGGAATTTAACCAACATATGTGACCATTAACGTAAAAAACACACACAAAAAATAGTGGGAGGTTCATTCATGGTGGATGAAATCATCAGGGTAGCTGCTACACCATTTGGAAACACAGGTCCAGTGACCTTGGAAAATGGGGATTGGTTACAGAACAGTCAACAGGGTGTATCTGTGACACACAAGGGGAACAAGTCAGGAGAGGTTTACTTCCATGCAGTGGGTTTGGTCTTGGCATCTGCTCCTGCTGGATGTCTGGGTGGACGTCCACGTTTGTGGGGGGGTGTTCTTCAGCTACAGAGGTTGGGGTGTCTGAGGCATGTCCTTTCCCTGGCAGGGCCTCTATTCAACTAGCAGCCGCCGATTTAAAAGGGCCTGATGTTTCATTGCTAGTTGAAGGAGCCAGATGTTGGGTACAAGACCTACTAGTGCGTTATTCATGTCTCTCAGCACCCCTGCAATGGAACCCAAGTGGGCATTTTGTGCCTGCCACTCCTGCATTACTTCTTGGTGGTTGTCCCTATGCAGCTGTTTGATTTCCCCCATCATAGAAATAATTTGGCCCATCATCCCTTGGGGACTTTGGTAGGCTTGCATGATTTGGGAAATAGTGTCTTGGTCAGTATTGTCCCTGTGAGACCTCATCCTCTGGCCCACAGCAGCCCTCCCACACACCTTACCCCCACATGCCTGTGCCCCTGGCACAGTGTGCCCACTCCCAGTGGTGGCAGGTCCATCATTGTCATGGGTGGCAAGGTGAGACTCAGATACCTGTACTGTGGGGCACACAATGGATGTAACAGTCCTTGGTGAATGGTTACTAGTGATGTAGATGCATCAGGACTGGGAGGAATTGATGTGGGCAGGGTGAGGTTGATGGTTGTTGACTGACCAGGTGTCCCAGATGGGCCAGGTTCTTCATCAGTGTCCAGACATCCAGGAGTGTTGTTCTTACTGAGGCCTTCATCCAGAGGGGAAGTGCCAGTATCTAGTATCTTCTCCATGGTCACAATGGCACGGTTACCTGTGGAGAGAGTGAAACATAAACTTCAGGTTAAAATGGGGATATTGTAGCAGTTGTGTGAGATGCAGACAGTGCCTTAACATGATCCCCAGCAATGAAAATGACAGCTGCTGCACAATCTTAATACAACATGAATCTCTGTTACTTCAATTCCATGCACCATGGTTTATGCTGTTAAACTATGTTGGTAGTGGTTTTACTGCTGATGGCATCTGATATAGCCTGATTATTGACATGGATATTCACCTCTGTTACATAGCTAACTCTCTGGCATGACAGAGGGCACAAATAAGAGCTGTACAATGCATATTGGTGTCCTTCTAGGAACACAGTATGTGAGTAAACAATGGACATTTACCTGTATCTGTATGTATTGTATGTGCATCCACTCGGCCATCTGACTTTCCAAACCAGGTGAGTATATTTCTAGCTTGGGATCTTTAATCAGTGGCCATTATGTATTGCCACTCAGCTATAGCTGTGTTTTGCTTGGAATGCTAGTGTGAGTGAGCCATTGTATTGCTATCATTACCATGTACTGTTCCACGGTGAAACAATCAAGATGGGTTACATAGAATATTAGTTTAATATGCATGACAAGTTATATTTGTTGCAGTATACTGGTTTTAAAAATGTTGGGATATTGCATTCTGGGAGTTGTTGTGCTATAATTAGCCAGTACTTCAAGTGCCATTTCCAAGGGTTGGGGGGCCAGATGCGTTTAGTGGACATGTGGCATGCCAGAGGTCATTAGGAGAGAGTTGTAGTGGGTGGTGTGTAAATTGTGGTGGGTATAGGTGGTGAGGGAGCATGCAGGACAAGACAATTGTGTGACATGAATGTTGTTTGTACTTACCAGACTCCACTCCTCCAGGTATTGCTGTCAGGCCCTCAGGATGCAGGATGTTTTGGACCCTTTCCTCCCAAGATGTGAAAGTAGGGGGAGGAGGTGGGGGGGGCTACTGCCAGTCCTCAGTATCGCTAGCTGGTGTTTGGATGCCATGGACCATACCTTCAGTGGAAGACAATTAATTTCAAGTTATTTCCAAACAAAATATTCACAAAGGGCTTTTGCGGTCCTCTGCTCATTTAAAGCTGTGAATAGGCAATGACCAAAGTGGCAGTAAGGCAGGGCTTACATGAGATCTAGCTAAACTAGCCAATGTTCCAACAGATCAGGCAGAGCAGGAACAGTCTCTATAAAAGGATGTGAGTGTCACAAGAAAACTGCCTTACTGTTAGAGGCCTGCCTTGTTCTCAAGAGGACTGCCTTACCGATTAAAGCCTGCCTTGTTCTTCAGAGGACTGCCCGGCTGCTTGAGGCCTGCCTTGTTCCCCAGAGGACTGCCCGGCTTCTTGAGACCTACCTTGTTCTTCACAGTACTTACTTGCTGCTTGAGGCCTCCCCTGCTCTCTGAGAAGCAGGACTTTGCCTGCTCCCCTTCATCCGAGGCTAACCTGAGCCGAAGAGTCTGTTGGCTAACCTCCTGTTCTGACCTACTGGGACAAAACAAGCTCCAGAGATCTCCCTGCAACTTCCCAGCTGGCCTGCTGCAACTGGACTTGTATAGACATTCAATTGGGCTTGCTCGAGCCCTGCTGGCCTTTGATGGAGTGAGTTCCTGATCCCCAAGAGGTGCCTCCCCTGTCCTGGACCATTGGCTGTCATCAGTGGAGCTCCTTCTAAAAAATCCGGAAGTTTTGAACACTGTGCGACTTTGAGATGGTAACTTTTTCAGCAGGACTAACCTGGTCCCTATGTTCGGCACTTGTGAGTTAGCCCTGGTTTAGCATAACCAGATACCTACAGTTAGCTCTTTCGGGTGCTTGGTGCTATTTTTACTTGAACCTTTAAAATTGCATATCTCCGGTTCTATTATATGGATTTTTGTTGTTTCAGTCTCATTTTATTTATTAAATGTACTCAATTTTTCTAAATTGGTGTGGGGTATCTCTTCTATTGTGTTTTCACTTCATTACTGTGTGTATGCTCCTTAATACAGTGCCTCTAAGTTAAGCCTGACTGCTTTTGTGCCACACCACTAGAGAGTTAGGCACAGATTACTTTAGTGATTTTTGTAGTTCACTCTGACAAGGATTGAGGTTGTTTCTTTAGAAGGGTTTTCATGACCCAATTTCATTAAAAAAGGTTAATGTTCATATTTACATAGAAAAACAAAGGAGGACTGTTAAAATGTCTTCAGCTAGTACACCACATAAATAACGTTATAATAACGGGCAAGAACTGTTAAATTCTTTCATTCTTGTTTTATCAGCAGACTCATTTACCAATTTTATGAGGAATTAGCCTTCTGTTTCGCCTATAAAGTTTCCAACATGTTCAAAGCTCTTAACTAACTAATTAATTCATTAATGCATCATATTGAAGAGGTGACCCATGTGCCCTTCTTGGTCCGTGAAGATGTGTCAAGAACGTTCTCTCTCTCTCTCAGTGGCATTCTGGATATGCTGGCAGGGATCAATAGTGCAAACTTCTCATACAAACATTACCACCTAGTATGTTAATGAATGTGTAATTATTCTGGGAGCCAATTTTCTCATCTACTACAGCTACTACAAAGCCTTCTTCAGCACTGGTACGGTATCCTTGCACTACAGTGCAGTGCAGGGCGGAAACTCACCAGTGCCAGCTATTTCCCCAAATACATCTTGAAATATCATGCTGCTTGTTGCACAGGAGATGTTCACAAATCCTTCCTCGAAGTACTACCTAGGCATTGAATGTAGGATGTCCTATTAATAAAGGTACACCTTTGATCGTAACTAGAAAATAATACACCCACCAAAAAGCCTGCACTTTGCTTTCATTGGGTAAGCTTGCATGGGAACGCGTATGCTTCTTCTTAGAGCCTTCAGTGTTTCTGTTTCCATACATGAAAACACTATAAAAAATAATTAATTCTGCTTACCAAATTCCACTCACCAGTAGTGAGCAGAGTAAATACCCTCTTCAAAGTGGTTAACAAAAACAGCACCAAATCTGAAAGTTTGGCCCCTAGGATAATTCTATACCGAAAGTGATTTACAGATTATATACACAGCATGGCTGTGTACCGTTCATGGGTCAGATACTGCAAAGTTTGGAGAAAAGACCACAATGAACTTTTCCAATTTGAGATTAAGAAAATATATGTATCTCTCTATATTCTCTCTCTCTCCTACTCATTAAGTTAAATCATCCTTTCTCTCAGAACTCTTCTTGGAGAAATCTCCACCTTAAAACTCTTCCTCAGCAGTAATTTCTCTCGTTGCAGCGCGTGTATTAACAAGCATTGGCAAAGTCTTTATTAACTATCAGCTTTGCCACTGTTTTTAGCCATTCTGCACAGCATTACAATGTTCTGCAGCATGGTCAAAGTAAATAAAAATGTTTTTGACTCTGCTGACTGCATCGTTTTGTGGACGCACGCACCACACATGCGCGGCTTCAAAATGATATGTGCTTTTTTTCCTTTTGAGATAACAATTTGAGTTGGACTGGTAACCCAAAAAAAATGAAATGGGCAGGAGTTTTTTTTTTCTTTAAAGCGGTGGGTGGGGGGAGTTATGATGATGAATCCACTAGCGTATTCCCTAAAAAAGTAAAAAATACATTCAGATTCAAGCTTTTTTGGAAATATCCTCTACAAATGATTCTAATAGTTGCTGCTCCTTTCAAAGTTCACAAAATTCAAAATTATCCTGTCAACTTTTGTTGTAAATAAGCCTTTTTTGGGTGTTTGGACAAAATATCAAATGAAAAATATCTTGATACGAAAATATTGTGTCAAGGATATTGGGATGTCAAAATAGTCGACAGCAATGCCAAAGGTAAAAATACTGTTTTAATTGTTGTTTTTAATATCGTTGAAAAAAATATCAGTTTAGAAAATATTGTTGTAATATTGTTTGGGTTATTTTGTATGTAATTTACTGTACTATTTGATTGTTTTATTTTATGTTTTAGTAAGCTAATGTATTAATTATGAAATTGTTGACGTTGATGTTTTTAATATTGTATACAAATAATAGTAATTTTTTGTTTTGCAGTGGGATATTGGGTTTTTGGGAGATAAGGGTGGGGAGATGTTTATGGATATTTTAATGTACATTTAGGGCCTCATTACTGTAACTGTATTTGTATTTATATAGCGCTTACTACCCCTACTATTAGTATTAGTATGAGTTAATTTGAGCAGAGGATATGTGAGTTTGTCAGTTGGATTGACTAGAGTAATGGAGGGCCAGAGGGGGGAAGAATCCAGAAGTGTTAATTGGGAGTTTATAGTAATAGGATGACGCTTGGGATGAGTAAGAGATGGAGGAGGGAGGAGTTTATGAGAGAGTACATTTTACTTTATTTATTATTTAAATATTTATTTTTTTAAATGTATTTATTATTTAATTTTATTTATTTGTATTTATTTTTTCTCTAGTACAGTAGGACTAGAGTAATAAATAAATAGATATGTAAATACATAATGAGAGAATATCTGTGTAAAGAATTTAACAATGGGTATAATAATATGAGACGTACAGTTGTATTGTATATACACAGACTTTCAAGAATTGCAATATTTGATGTTAATTAATAAGTGTACTTTTCTAACATTTATTTATCTTTCCTCAATTTTTCAAAAATGCTTTTTCGAAATGATTGCAGTTAAATAGATCATATAACATTCGCTCATTGTGATATAAAAAAGAAAGCAGGGACTCATAAGTATCTAATATAACAACTTATCTAAGAGCTATGTACATATATAGGTAAATTCCAACACATATACATATTCACACATGCACAGACATGAATACACACACTTATATATATTTAACTGTGAGTAAATATACATATGTTAAACTGGCTTAAATAGTATGTGTATAATTTATTATTATGAAATAGTAACTATACATATTTATTAAAGAACTATGCGTATCTAGAATATACACGTAATCAGATTATAAATATTTATCAACACAGGCATATACAGTCCAATGCTGTTTGCATATGGTGGTTATGAAGGAAAGAGCCAACTCTTGAGTAGTCCTCTGGACACAAGGTAGTTATCCGTGGATCTTGTATTTGGGGGTAATGAATTACATAGTTTGGCTGCTTGAAGAGAGAAGGATGTACCACCTATTGTCTTTTTCTTGAATGGTGGTGTTTTAGGGTGGGGTGCCAATCTTGAGCAGATGTTTCTTTGTTGAATGTATTTGGTTATTTTATTTCTGATGAAAAGCGGTCCTGTTTCATGTATAGCTTTGTGGGTAGTACAAAGCAGCTTGAAGGCGGATATTCTGGCAACCGGCAACCAGTGTAGTGCTCTCAAGGCAGGGGAGATGTGGGCTTGTTGCCTTACATGTAATAGTAGCCTGATAGCCGAGTTCTGAATATGCCATTGGCATAATCCAGTTTAAATAGACATGAGAGATAGTAGCCTGCACCTTGTGTGGAAATCTGAGGTGTGGAAGATGCGCTGCAGAGTTTTCAAGATGATGAAGCTTGATCGTGCTAATTTGTCCACTTGGGCATTCATTGTTAACCTGGAGTCCATGGTAATTTCAAGGTTTTAACATCCTTGGATACTTGAGGAAGTGATTCCAGACCGCCAGGGCAGGTGCACAGAGGGTCATAATTTTTCGAGTTTCCACATGTGAGTATTTCCGTTTTGGAAGCATTTAGTTTGAGATGGCTCCAAATCATCCACTGATCAATGTCTCTGAGGCAACTGAAGATTTGTGAGTTTTCAACGTATTTGGGGCATTCCAATTTCAGTAGTATTTGTGTGTCATCTGCATAATTGTAGCATGGGAGTTGAATTTCATTGATTAATTTTGGTAATGACATCTTTTAGATTTTGAAAAGCATAGGTGAGATGATTGATCTTTGGGGGGCCCTGCTTTTGTGAGGTAGGGTTTGGACAAGAAGGGGGAAGAATAGATAATATTAGTTCTATTTTGAAGGTAGGATGTAATCCAGTCGAAAGCAGTCCCTTCTATGCTAGCTTCTTGGAGTCTTTGAATTAGGGTGTTATAGTCAACAGAATCAAAGCCAGCTGAGAGGTCCAAAAGAAGTAGGGGTCATGCAGGTCTAGGTTTGTTTTCTTTAGTAACGGATGTATGTATGCCTTTTTCAGGTCTTCAGAAAAAATACATGTAGTAAAAGAGGTATTGATGATTCTTCTTACAGGTGTGGCAGCAGAAGTAGATAAAAGAATGTTCTTGAAGATGTGTGTTGGACAAAGGTCAGAAGGGCAGACGAAAGGCCTGCTTGCTTTGATCAAATCCATAAATTCACCTTGTGATATTTGTTTGAAGGAGTGCAGAGGCTGGGTTGGTTTACTCATGAGAGGGGGGATTTTAGGAAACAGTTTGATGCTGATGGTTTTCTTCTGTTTTAAGTAGGAACCCAATGTGTGTGCCTTGGTTGTGTCCTGAATTGCCAGTTTGTTTGTGAAATCTTGAGTAGTGGGTGGCTTCCTTCCATGCATTTAGGTTTTTGAAATTCATTGAGAATTTAATATAATTCTTTAGTTGCAAATTTAGCATTTTGAATTCTGTCTGAGTAGTACAGTAGTTTTTAGATTTTTTGATTGATGATTTGTATATTCTGTCAAGTTTGTGTAGCTGAAGTTTGTCTTGAATGTGGTTTGTTTTGTGCCAGGTCCTTTGCAGCCTTCTGATTTGTTGCTTTATTTTTTTAAGTTCTGTGTTTTTCCAAGGTGTTGGTTTTCTTTTGTCCTGTTTAGTTTTTCTGAGTGGTATTAGGATATTGAAAGCTTCCAGTAGCAAATTAAAATTTTGGAACAGAACTTATTGTGTCTAAATCTATGTTGGCTGTTAGTTGTGTTTCTAAGACTTCAAAATTGAGTTTGCTCCATGGTCGTTATATGTATGTATGTATGTATGTATGTATGTATGTATGTAAGGTGCTATGGCGTGTGTTGATTTGTGGTGTTTTATGTCAGAAAGTTAGCAAATGGTGGTCTGACATGGGACTGGTGTGATGCTTTGAACGTTAACTAGTTCAGGGTTTGCACAAATGACTTCTAGGATGTGCCCAGCGATGTGTGGGGGATTGTGTACAATCTGATGTAGGTTCAATGTGTGTAGGCCAGTGGTGATAGCTTTTGGGTGGGGCATACTGGGTTTGTCAAACCAAATGTTTAGGTCCCCAAGAATGTATAGGCCTGAGAATAATGTATTAAGGTTTGAGACCGTGTGTAGAAAAGTGTCTGGGAATGTTGAATTGTTAGGTGGAGGTCTGTAAAGGAGGAGAAAGTTGTAGGAGGAAGTCAATGTAGGGTTGTATCTGGTGAGGAGGGCCTCACCACCTTGTATAGAAATGTTGTCTGTTTTACTAAGATTTATTGTTTGAGTATAATAGCAAGTCCACCTCCTCTTTTGCCTATACAGTTTTGTGTGATAGTTTGATAGCCTGGAGGAATGGCTCCATTCAACACTGGGGCCATGTCATCTCCTAACCGTGATTCCGTTACGAATAGTAAGTCAAGTTGTGTGTCAGTGAGCAGATCGTAAATGTGGTGTTTCTTTTTTGAAAGTTATCGAGCATTTATGAGTAAACAGTTTAGAAAATGTGTGTTTGTGGTGGTGTCATTTTATTTTGGAGAAGCATGAGCAGTATGTTTTGAGCTTGTAGCAGGTGTGTTGTTAGTTCTATATAGTGTTCCTTGACCAGCAAGCTTAGGATGCATTTTGTTGGGTCTTTGTGTGTTGGTGGGGGACTTGGTTGCTGAGAGTGACATGGTGAGTGTAGTTTTTTTGTAGAGTAGCCTTATTGTGTAATATAAAAGGGGATGTGAAGCTGTTAAGAGTGCCGTGTTGTTTATTTTGTTTATATCTGTTTAGTGTCGAAGGAGTATGGGTTAGGGGTGGTGGAAGAGCATGTAGATCATAATGTAAGGCTCTAAATGGTGCAATGGATGAGAGTTGTGTTGTGTTGTGTGGGCCATGGCAGAATGTGTTAGTGGGAATGGCCAGAGTTGTGTTTGGTGTGAGAATGAAGGTGTCTTAATGTAGTAGTTGTGGTGGATATGTGTATAGATGTGGTATGTGGGCTTTTGTGCTTGTTGATGAGACATTGCATTCTATATGAGGTCTGTTTGTGACGCATGAGTTGGATGCCTTTGCTGATATTGTGTTTTGATGTTGGAGGATATGTAGGGAATAAGGTCCTTTCTGGTAAATGGGAAATTGGCCAGCATTTCTGGCCCTAGGCCCGGCCAGTCCCAAACAGGCAACTGCCCTTGTCCTCTCCGCCCTTAAGCTCGACGCCTGGGCTGAGACGCCCTCAGCCCTAGGCTTAAATAGCCCTATTGGTCAATAGAAACCTAGTCCTAAGCCTAACCCTAACCAATCAGATTTGCAACCCTAAACCCTAGAACCAATGGGAGACCTAGCCCTATTAACCAATCACACCCCTAATCCTGACTACCCATCACAACAGTAACCCTAAAACCTCAGTCCAATAGGCACCCCAGCCTTAGTACCAATCAAAATAGAAGCCCACACATCCCACGCATAAGGAGAACGAAATCAGGACAGGCGCTTTCTTACATCACTCCTAAAGCATGAAACCGACTCCCATTTCACATAACAGATACCTTCTCTACCATACCAACCTACCATAAGCTTGGCTAGGCACACAGACTTGGAAAGGCACCAGGAAATCTCTGTTGATGATAGTGTGCTTTACAGATACCCGTAACAGAGTGAAAACAGAAGGTATGGCTACCTATCTGATGGGTAGAACATGATTTTCCCAACAGAAACCCAGGAAATGTGATAAGCCCTAACAGAGAGGGAGTTGTAAAAGCTCTGTCTTGCATCATGGGATCCATTTTCGCAGAAAGCAAAGTGGAATTGTAAGATGTAATAGTGGACCTCTGTAAAGGGACAACAAATCAATAAACACATTTAAAGTAGGCCCGGATGTAGTTTCAATTACACCAGAGGAATCCAAGTAATTTTGGTAATTCCACATTATTCTTTGTCACAAAATTACCAATAACTACCCAATTACTTCTTGCATAATTTGGGGGGGAAATCCTAATATGAGAGCACATTTAATGAGCTTGAGCGCCTGCTTTCGCTCCCTATTTAGGTTCTGCTGCATTTAGCTTTAGTTCTTTGTGCAAAATGCATCTTGTGTCTATTTGGATGCAAGAATATATTTTGCACTAAGAAAATAGCACTAAATGCCAGGAGTAAATTGAGGGAAAATCCCACCCCCAAACACTTATTTAGCGAGAGCAAGTGGCTGCTTGCACTCGCTAAATGTGTTCTGTTGCACTTAGCACTATTTCTTAGTTTAAAGATGTCTCATCGTGCTCAAAATGGACGGGAGGGTGCATTATTTAATTAAGATCTAGTGCTAAAACTCTTCTCACCTAAATCAGCATAATCCCACAGAAATTTTTTATAATTCTGCAGGATTATGCTACACAGAATTAAGTGAGTTACATAAACCTCTAGATTAGACATAGGAGTTCTTCAAAACTTGCTTTTTGTGTGCCAACAATCGCTATATATGCTGTAACAGCTAGATGAGTTGTTTGCATCATGCAGCAGATTACTCATAAAGGCTACTCTATCAAGAAGTAATGTCACAATCGATCTACCTCTTTTCTGAAAAAAGAGGGCAAAATGGGCTGAGGATCACCTTACATTCAAACACTCTGCCAAATGGGATGTTTTGGGGATTTTAAGAAGGCACTTTTCCAGGTGATAATATCTTTAACATTACCTTAAGCTTGCTGGCATAGTAGAAGAGCAAATATTTGTTTGGTGGGAGAGGATCTAAGGAGCAAAAACAACATTTGGGCATGCTCAGGCACAGCATACCAGAGGGCATATTTCTACTTTTTGATGCAAAACTGCCCTAATGCAGTTTTGCATCACAACGTTTGTCACCGGCTTCCACCATTCCAGAGCGCCAGCCGGGTGACACATTCATGGGATGGGACAAGCGGTGCAAAGGGTGGGCTAGCGTGACAAAAAATGACGTTAGCCAGGTGGGGGTGGCGGTATGGGAGAAGGGGGTCTTGCACCCAAAATGACGCTAGGCTGGTTGGAGGCAAAAAAAATTCTCTACTATACCTATCAATCAATCAATCAGTACACTTGTAACATGCGCTACTCACCCGTGAGGGTCTCACGGCGCTGAAGGGAGGGGGGTGCTGCTACTGCTCGAACAGCCAGGTCTTGAGTAGCCTCATGAAGGTCAGCAGTCTTGGGTCTGTCGTAGGAGCAAGGGGAAGGTGTTCCAGGTCTTGGCGGCGAGGTGGGAGAAGGATCTGCTGCCAGTGGTCACTCTTCAGATGCGAGGGACAGTGGAGAGGGCGAGGTCGGCTGAGCAGAGCTGGCGGTTCGGGGTGTTGAAGGTGAGTCATCTGTTGAGGTAGGCTGGACCGGTGTTGTGGAGTGACTTGTGTGCGTGGGTGAGGAGCTTGAACGTTATCCTTTTGTTGACGGGGAGCCAGTGTAGGTCTCTCAGGTGGGGAGTGATGTGGCTGTAGCGGGGTACGTCGAGGATCAGACGTGCAGAGGCGTTTTGTATATGTTGCAGTCGTTTGAGGAGTTTGGCCGGGGCTCCAGCGTAGAGGGTGTTGCTGTAGTCAAGTCTGCTACTGACGAGGGCCTGGGTGAATGTTCTTCTTGTTTCTGTGGGGATCCACCTGTAGATCTTGCGGGGCATACGGAGGGTGTTGAAGCAGGAGATGACGTTGACTATCTTGGTCATGGAGTGTTGAGTCGAGGATGACTCCCAGGTCGCGTGCGTGGTCGGTGGGTGTCGGGGCTGCTCCCAGTGCGGTCGGCCACCAGGAGTCATTCCAGGCTGAGGGGTTGGTGCCGAGGATGAGGACCTCCGTCTTATCCGAGTTCATCTTCAGTCTGCTGTTCTTCATCCTTCATTCCTTCGTGGAGGTTGGATTTGGCGGTGAGGGGGTCCTTGGTGAGGGAGAGGATCAGCTGTGTGTCGTCTGCGTAGGAGATGATGTTGAGGTCGTGCAGCCGGGCGACGTGGGCAAGCGGGGCCATGTATACGATGAATAGTGTCGGGCTGAGGGACGATCCTTGGGGTACGCCACAGATGATCTTGGAGGCTTTGGATCGGAATTGGGGGAGGCGGACGCTCTGGGTTCTGGCGGAGACGAAGCAGGTGGTCCATGCCAGAGCTTTTTCCTGGATCCCTGCATTGTGGAGGCGTGCGCGTAGGGTGCGGTGGCAGAAGGTGTCGAAGGTGGCAGAGAGGTCCAGGAGGATGAGGGCCACGGTTTCACTGTTGTCAAGCAGGGCCCTGATGTCATCGGTGGTGGCGATGAGGGCAGTTTCGGTACTGTGGTTGCTGTGGAACCCTGACTGGGGTGGGTCCAGGATGTTGTTCTCTTTGAGGTAGTGGGTCAGTTGTTTGTTAACGATTTTCTCGATGACCTTATCCGGGAACGGGAGCAGGGAGATGGACCGGACATTCTTGAGGTCTCTGGGGTCCGTCTTGGGTTTCTTGAGTAGGGTGCTGATCTCGGCGTGCTTCCAGCTCTCAAGGAAGGTCGCAGTCTCGAAGGAGATGTTGACGACTTTGCGGAGGTGGGGTGCGATGGTGGCGCTGGCTTTGTTGAAGATGTGGTGCGGGCATGGGTCTGACAAAGAGCCAGAGTGGATAGTGCTCATGGTTTTGATGGTGTCATCGATGTTCACATTGGCCCAGGTGAGCAGGGGGTTGTAGTCGATGGTGGGTGGAGAGTCTGAGGTGTCGGTGGTTGTCAGGGTGGTCTGGTTGTTGAAGCTGTCGTGGATATCTGTGATCTTGCGGTGGAAGAAGGTGGCGAGGGAGTCACACAGGTCTTGCGACGGTGGGATGTCTTTGGTGTTGGAGCTGGGTTTGGAGAGTTCCTTCACAATGTTGAAGAGCTCCTTACTGTTGTGTGCATTGTTGTTGAGGCGGTCTTTGAAGGAGGTCCTCTTGGCAGATCTGATGAAGTGATGTTGTTTGCGGATGGCGTTCTTGTGGGCTGCATGGCTGTCCGGTGTCTGTTCGCAGTACCATTTCTTCTCCAGCTTCCAGCAGGTTTGCTTGGTGGTCTGTTGTGAACCAGCTGATTCTCTTGCTGGCGCATCTGTTGGAGGGTTTCTTGAGCGGAGCAAGAGTGTTGGCCCAGTTGTTGATCCAGTACCTGAGGTTGCAGGCTGCAAGGTCGGTGTCAGTGGGTTCAGCGGGTGGGCTTCTGGCGAGGCCAGTGTTTAGCTGGTCTTCAGTGACTTTGCTCCAGCTGCGGTGGGGGATCTGTTGGATGTGCGGTGGGTTTCCGGAAGGTGAAGTGGATGCAGCGATGGTCGGTCCAGGGGAGTTCGGTGGTGTGGCTGAAGGTGACGTGGGAGCTTGCAGAGAAGACGGGGTCCAGTGTGTGGCCGGCGGAGCGGGTTGGTGTTGTGACGAGCTGTCTGAGTCCAAGGTTGGCGAGGTTGTCGATCAGGGTGGTGGAGTTGGTGTCGTTGTTGTTCTCGAGGTGAAAGTTCAGGTCTCTGAGGAGGATGTAGTCTGCAGAGGCCAGGGCTAGCCTGCAGACGAAGTTGGCGATGGAGTCGCTGAACTGGAGCCGTGGTCCAGGGAGTCTGTAGATGAGAGTTCCTCTGAGGGTGGTGTTGGGGCTCAGTGTGGGTCTGGAAGTGCAGGAGTTTGGCAGTGCTGAGGGTGTCCTCGGTGCAGGTCGTGACCCTGATGGTGTTCTTGTGGACGATGGCGATTCTGCCTCAGACTCCATTGGTGCGGTCCTTGCGGGTAATCTTGTAGCCGTCCGAATTGGCTGTGGCGATGTCCAGGGCCGAGGAGGCGTTCATCCAGGTCTCCGTCAGGAAGGCGACGTCCCGGGAGGAGGTGTCAAGCAGCTCCCAGAGTTAGATGTGTGTTTACGTGCAGATCGGGAGCTCAGTAGGATGCATCGGAGGTGGTTGCGATCTTTCTTGGCAGGTGGTTTGGCGGTTCGGAGGCTGTTGAAGCTGCAGTTCCGGCAGGTGAAGGGTCCTTGGGTGTGCTTCGGGGCAGCCAGGAAGCAGGTGTGTGATCATCAGGTGTTGAGTGCGAGGAGGGTGCTGGCGTCATAGTGGCGCCGGCCAACGTGGCGGTCGCAGGGATCCTGGCACTGGGCGCGGTCCAGGTGCGGACAGGTGCAGACGGGCTTGCCTTAGGCGCGACTTCGGCTGCCATATTAGGGGAGGTGGGAGGAAGGGGCAGCTAGTAGGCGGGAGCGGAGCGGCAAATGGGTGAGCAGGGGGGCGGGGCCACAGGGACGCAGCGGTGGGAAAAAATGGGTGAGGAAGGCAGAGGGAACAGAAGGCAAAACAGGGCACCGAAAATAATCAGGAGGGGAAAAAAGGAATATACAGCAATAGCAAATGAGAAGAAAACAGCCGAAACAATACAATACAGATGCAACCTAAGGCCTACCACTGGCCATCAGGGATGAGGCGCAGGTGGTAGCCTGCGGGTGGAGGAGGGCCTCGAACTCGGGTCAGGCAGCAGCAGCGAGCAGGGGGGGGGTTGTTCACAACGGGTGGTGCTGTTGCGGCGGCGTGGGGAGCGACCTGCCTGAGATCAGGTTCAAGGGTCCCTAGCATCATTTTCTGGGGCAAAACCATCCATACCACATGATTCCTGTCAGAGAAAAGACAAGAGTCATGCTCACCACCCCAGTGGCCAGCACAGGGGACCAGTGTCCCCTGGGCATGGCCATTGCACCCTGTGCCATGCAGCGGGCACTTTCATTGAAAACAAATACTTACCTAAACTTACCCTACTTACCTGTGATGGGGTCCCCCATCCTCCAGTGCCCCTCTGGTGTGGGTAGGGGTGTTCCTGGGGCTTCAGGAGGGCACCTGTGGACCCATTCCATGGTGTTTAACCATGGAAATGGAACAACACAGGTCCCCTAGTGACTGGTCTGACCCAGGCGTTAAATAATGGTGCAAAGCAAGCTTTGCATCATTATTTAGCCCCTCCTCCCACCCATGTGTCATTTTAGCACAGGCGGATAAATATGGGGCTATGTGGTTAGCACCAATTTTTAGATGGGAACACCTTCCTTGCATCTCATTGATGCAAGGTAAGTTCACCCATCTAAAAAAGGGTGCAAACTCCAATATTTTGACATTAGACGTGTCTAACGTCAAAATATAAATATGGAGTTAGTTTTGCGCTGAGTTTGCGTAAAAAAAGACACAAATTCGGCACAAATGGAGTACAAATATGCCCCCTAATGTTTTAAGTTTAAGAACAACTCTGACTGGGAGGAAGAAAAACCCCTCAAGAGGTTGCAATTAACAAATTTTCACAGCATCAATAACACTCGTACCCAGCTTTGGGAGGGTGACGACTATTCTATGCTAGAGTGTTGCGTGCTAAAAGGGCACCTTTATACATATAAGTTGGAAGTGTCCTAGTGATTAGATGCTCTGAAAAGATGTTTATGATCAACTGTTTTGCAGTAACCTTTAGACGTACCTGCCAATGAGATGGTTCTGGGAGTCCTGGACAGTCAAGTAACCCCCCTGAAAAGCAAACACTTGGGACTACTGGTTTGGCAGTAGCATGTGAAGATGCTGCTAACATATGGGGCAGCCAGGCAACTTTGAGAAGTGATGAAAGGTGCTTTAATATGTAGTAGTGTGTGACAATAAAGAAGGGAGAGTACACTAGTTTAGGTTGTCCATGGCAATTTGAGAAGATCTGGAGCCAACAAAATGGAAAGTTTGGCCTTGGTTGAGGTGTGTATGTTTTCAGATAGCTGCACTGTGTCACTGTTGGCCTTGGTTGAGGTTTATATGTTTTCAGATAGCTGTTTTGTCACTGTTCTTATGGAATTAGGCCCACATCCCCTCCCCCATCCCCTCATGTTATTATTTGTTGTAATGAAGCCCTAATGTTATATGCAAAATATACACTCCCTGCTCCACCATAAATGTGATGCTTTTTCTGTGTTAAACTTTACATACTTAGTAATGTTATTCACCTTACAATTACAGCCTGGTTGTTTACTTTTAAATGTTTTATCGAACCTGAAAAAAACAACTGTTTAAAATAGGCATTCTTGGTCTCAGTTTCACTGATAATTTTCCACAAGCTAGCAACCTTGATAATTAAGCATTACATAACCACATAATGACACATATTAAATCATACAGGAATCAGTCACAAAGTGAAATGTGAGAATCATACCAAAAACATATCAGTTTCACTGTCATGGGTAAATTCCACTACGACCGTCTGATTCCTGGATAAAGTATAGCAGATACTTTGTTGCCCTTTACAGCTTATAGTTTTTGATGCCTGACAGATGGCATGCCTATGAGTTTGGTGGTCTTTTGGGAAGATGGCCACGGTGGCGGCCGACAAAAGACGGAAATGTTGGTAGTCATCTGACTGCTCTACCAAGAGTCACACAGTGAAGACGGCCAAATAAACAGCCAAAAATCCGACACCGCCAGGACACTGGAGAGTGGGAAAGAGGCGGTTCCACCACCAGCACTGCCAGCCCGACCAAAATCCACCCACCAGATTACGAGCCACAAATCAGCACAGCAGTTCTTCCATGGCTGTAAAACATTGGTGATGTGAACTGCTGCGGTCAAAACTCACGTCAGGCAGAACACCACACCACATTGGATAGTTTGAATACCCCACACTTGACACACACCCACACACATGACACACCTACTCACTGCACCAAATAAACCACCCCTACACAACCCACAAGCCTTTGCAACAAAAACACCATTCACATACCCAGAGAATAGGAGATAATAATTGAAATAGCACCTTTACACCATAGGCACACATACACATCACACTCAGCACACTCCTCACATCAGCACAACTAACACAAAGCACACCTCACAAGGACACACATATCTTGACAACCATCACACTCCACAACGCAGCACCCACACCTCACCAATTACCTAACACTGCACTCTTACACTCACAACACCCCCACAAACCATCAACACAAACACTACCATGTATCCACAAAAACACCCACATTTTACTGATGAGGAGTTGAAGGTCATGGGGGATGAAATTGTCAGGGTAGAGCCACAACTGTTTGGAGCAGAGGTCCAACAAACATCGATTGCCAGGAAAATGGATCTAGACAGCCATCCACGCACAAGGGAGGACATCAGGAAGAGGTGGAATGACCTCAGGGGAAGGTGCATTCCATGGGATCATGCCACCAGATAGCCATGCACAAGACTCACAGTGGTCCCCCACCTCCTCCCCTCCAGTTCACATCATGGGAGGAGAAGGTCTTGGACATAGTGCACCCTGAGAGTCTGACTGGATTACCTGAGGGACTAGAGTCTGGTAAGTACCCACAACAGTCATGTCACACAACTGTATTGTCCTGCATGCCTCCTCACCACCTAAATATTCCCTAATTAACTAAATTCCCCACTGCATCGCCCACCTATTCACCCAACTCGTCTTTCCTGCATGCCACCACTCCACCCAGCCCAACTGCCCAACAGCCCTTGGCAATGGCACGTTAACTACTGGCAAATCAAATCACCAAGGCTTCCAGAATGCACTAACCCAACTTTTTGAACACCTTGAATGTGCACAACACATCACATTTCATGCATGTACAACTAAATTTCTAGCTACACCTTCTAGACTGACCTAGTGAGGACCAGTATGTGGCAATGACAGACATGCAATTGCACACTGTAGCATACAAAACAACTTACAGCTACAGCTGAGTGACCATTCCTAATGGGCACTGATCAAATATCTCAAGCCAGAAATAGACTGACCTGGCTTGGAAAGTAATACGCACATGTATAACTTCTAGATACAGGACTATTACCCTTGTGTACTCACAGGCTGTGTTCCCACTAGGACACAATTGTGCATTGTACAGCTATAACTTGTGACATCTAGCAAGCCTCACAAATTACTAGGTAACAGAGGTGAACAGTCATGTCAATGATCAGACAATAACAGAATCTATCTGCAGTGCAAACTGTATCAAACTTGTATGACAGCTCCCAACATAGAGTATAGCAATCAAGGGCCATATGTACTAAAGCATTTTCCAATAGACACAGAATGGGTGAAATCCTTTGGTACATCTGGCCCCAAGTCACAGAGTAGTATGTACAACAAAGGTATGCTGTGTAGCATCTGTCAATGTCATTGAAGGGGATCATGTAGAGCCATTGTCATGCATCTCATTAAGAGGTAATCAAACACACATTCCAGCCTGAACTCTGTGTCTCACTCCCTCCACAGGTAACCCAGCCATTGCCACCAAGGAGAGGATACCAGACACTGCCAGTTCCCCTCAGGATGAAGGCCCCAGTGAGGTCAACGCGCCTGGATGTCTGGCCAATGACGAACAACCTGGCCTATCTGGGTCACCTGGTCAGTCAATGACTCCCTACCTTGCCCTGCCTACATCAACACCCCCACCCTGGTGCAACCATATCACAAGCAACCACTCATCCCCAAACTGTAGCCCAATGCCTGTTCAATCTATTGTGTGCCCCACAGTACAGGGACTTGATTCAAACCTTGACATCCCTGATACTGATAGCCCTGCTACCACTGGGAGTGGGCACACCATGCCAGGGGCACAAGCAGCTGGGGCTAGGGTGCATGGGAGGGATGATGTGGGCCAGAGGATGGGGCCTCATAGGGACTCCACTGGCCAGTAAATCATCTCCCAAGGATGGGCCAAATTATTACCATTTTGGGGGAGAATCAAAGGCTGCAGTGGGAATACCACTAGGAAGTCATGCAGGATCAGCAGGCAAAGAAGATGGGGCACGGACGAGTGGGGATGCTGCTGGCCGTGGGTCCCGGGGTGCTGATACCAGCGACAGCGAGGGACCCAGTGGACCGGGGGCGAGCTGAGTGCCACGGGGGTAGGCATGATCCACATCATCATCTTCAAAATCCTCCTCCAGTGGACACTACTTGGCAGTTGAGGACCCTTCTGGAAACCACCCCAGCACCATCTTTGTATGCCACCCCCCTTACTACCACCGCCCTCTCTGTAGCTCCCCACCAAGTTGTCCGTGCCTATTCACCCAGGAGGGTGGGCGTCTTCTTGGCTACAGACACCTCTGCCGCTGCCCCTGTCAGCCCTGCTGCCCTCAGTGAGGAGGCTATTGACCTCCTGAGGTCGATCTCTGTGGGTCAGTCGACCATCGTGAATGCCATCCAAGGCAAGTCCATCAGAGCAATGCGTTCCTCAAGGGCATTCACGGTGCACTGGCTGACCTACAGAGATCCTTTCAGGCACTGGCCTCCACACTGACAGCAGCCAGTCACCCTTTGTCTTCCGTCCCCCCTCCACCTTCCTCTTCCCAATCCCATACCCCTCTGCCCCATCCTAGCCAAAGCACACAGGCAGACAAGCATGCATGCACCTCAACATCCCAGGGTACCGGTGACAGACACAAGCACCACAGGACCCACCACCATCATGCACACAAACAACACCCTCCTGCAGACACACCAACACTCACTACCTGCACTGACTCCCCCACGACCCCCACCTTCACAGACACTACACCGGACACACCTGCAGACACCACACCAACATTCACTGATACAGCCTAGGCAGGGATGCTAACAGCCCTGACAAAGCCATCAGATCCAAATGGACTTTAACATGTTGGCACTGGCATAAGGGTGGTTGAGCCGTTATCACTCATCTGATACCCTCTACATTCCACTTATATTATATTTAAGGTACTCTGTAAATAAAAAGGAAATTCCCTTGGCTATACCTTAAAATATTTTTACTTCTTTGGATCCCTGCTACAAATCCATTTGAGATTTCTGTAAGAACTCCCCCATACAAGGTTGAGTTCACCACAATGGTATCTACCTATGGTAGTGTGGATAGACGCCTATGATGAAGTATGCCATGATACGTTGTGGGTGGGACGTCTATTCCAAAATCTTTTTGATTCTGCCAATAGGAGTGGCCACTTCTAAAAATCAGTCCTGGTTGTCTTCATGTGTTCAGTGTAGAACATAGGGAGGATACAACCAGGCTTCCCTATGCTCACACTCTCTTACCTTGTGTAACAAAATGTCAGTCTCATCCCGTCAGTGTCCAACACCTTCTCCAAATTGGCATAGATTGAAGTGGGAATGGTACATGTCACTAATGTAGTGTCCAGCACCTTATTCTAATTGGTATAGAATAAAGTGGGAATAGTAAATGTCACCCTTTTGGTGTCCAACACCTTCCCCTACTTGGTATAGACTGGAATGGGAATAGTAAATGTCACCTCTTTAGTGCCCAGCACCTTTCCAAGTTTGTATAGATTGGAGCGGGAATAGTAAATGTCAACCTTTTAGTGTCCAACACCTTCCCTCAATTGGCTTAGATTGTAGTGGGAATAGTAAGTGCCATTCCTTTAGTGTCTAACACTTGGTTTACATTGGAGTGTGAGTATTTAGTTCAAAAATGCTTGTGTGAAATCCTTTGCTTAAATTGTAGTTGTATGTAGCAGAAATAGATTGTTATCTAATTTGTATTGTTGATGTTTAAAAATATAATTAAAAATGTATATGTTTGAAAAATATAAAATTATTAATTACATATTTTATAGAATATAGACATGTCACATATTTCTAATTTTATTTATGTTTTCTAGTTTTATTTAATGTATATATTTACATTTAAAAAGAAACATTTATGTATAGATAAATAAAACATTTTTAATACATATTTATTATCACATAAAACTCATATTTAAATAGTGCTGTATGTTGTACATTTTCCACCGTTTGCCATGGTTTAACATGTTTTATCATGTCTTAAATTGTTTAATACACATATTTTCAACATCAATTCAACATACATTGTTTGAGTAAGTATTAAATAATTGTATCCTATTATTTAATGTATGCTTTATAATTATTTTAATGTTTTTGCTACTTCTTTGACATGTTTTCCATGTTTATTATTTTTTTATATTATTATTATTATTTAAATATTTTTATTACATTTTTTCAACATTGTTACATTTTTTCCCATATATTTCAATGAGGAGATTTTTTTTGTTTCATTTAGTGCCCATTTTGTAGCTATATTCTATTTTGTAGTCTATTTGCCTCCTTTTTAGTCTATTTTCTGGTATCCAGGTTGCCGTAAGGTACTGCTACTCGTTGTAATATATAAGCCATTTTTTAAGGCTTTTTTAAGGGTTTTGAGGTATGGAGGATTGAACATTTGGATGCATTAATAGTAGTGGTTTTGACTAGTGGGTAGTTTGATGTTTTTGTACACTGTTTTGCTAATGTATAGTTATGTTATGTTACACTGTGTTATATTGCTTATTTTATGATGATTACGTGTAATGTATATGTATTTTTAAGATTGTAAGGTGTTAACAGGTGGTTTTTCTTTTTTACTTTACAGGTTTTTGTCAACAAACGTGTCCTATGGGCATTGGGAGTCACCATTTTCTTTTAAAAGAAATCACTTTTGGTTTATAATAAACCAATATTTTTAACTTTGATTTACCTTTTTTGGGGTTTTGTTTGATTCCAAGGTTTTGTATGGTTCATAGATAATTTGGATCGCTTCAAGGAATGTATTTCGGGTCTGTGTTATTTTTGTATTCTTGGGGGCTTTTTGGAAAATATTTTTTAGTTTTTGGTGGATTATTATTTTTGACTACATGGATAAAGATGAAGATCCACAGCTACTGAACAGTAAGTCATATTTATTTTATTTCTTATGGGTGGGAATATTTATATTTTATTGTTTGTATAAATATAATGTGATTGTTATTTGAAATTGTGTGGTTTTTGTGTTGTATTTATTTTACATTATGGTTTGAGTTTGTTTTTTGAGCTTTTTGGTTAGTGAGGTTTACATTTTTCATGTGAATAATTTATATGTTATTTTATTATATCAGACTTAATTAACATTGGAGTTTTAGTAAATGTTTAGACTGATGTAATACAATATTATTTTTATTATTTATAGAAAAATGATTTGCTATTTTGGTTTAGATTTTAGATACTTCTTATGAGATCTTTGTAGGATATTGTTTACTTTTCATCAGTCATCTACTGCTTTGTTGTTTATGAAGATTTATAGCATGTTGTGCATTCTTTTGGTTAGTTTGCTAAGTTTAGGTGCAATTTGAGTTCCAGATTGCTCCATTCATTGATGTTAGTAGCTTTGCTCTTTTTGTAATGCTTCTATAAATTTGTAGAGTGTAGGTTGGGTTCTATCCAGTGTGGGTTTGAAGGTATTGTATCATCTTTCACTGCACTGTTTGTTTTGGCTTCCTCTGCCAAGGTGCTGCCATGGACATTCCACCATGGTATCTGAAATTTGGTTTGTCATTTATGTCCAGAGCGATGCAGTCTGTCAACTAAAGTGTCTTTGAAATAACCCATTAGGGACACCTTCCTGCACATAAACAATCATTAATGGCGTTTTGCTCTTCCTATGTGTGCTGCAGAATGCAGCACAAATAGGAAAAGCAGAAACGAGGAGAAATAAAAGTATTTCACATTGTTGCGCCACTCTAACCCATGGGTGGCGTTACTTTTTGGTGCTGCCTCTTTTTAATGTTTCCTTGTCAATCTGGGGCAGTGTCAAAAAGCAATGGGGGTTGCGGTGGGATGCCCCCAGCAACACCCATTGCACGACCCTCTGCCACAAAAAACTGCATCAGGGACCCATATTTACAGGGTAGCCTTAAGTCACAAAAAGTGGCTTAATGCCACCTTGTGAAAATGGTGCAAGGCACAGCACCACCGGATCGTCACAAAAAGTGACGCTCCCGTGGTGCTAGAAACTTGTAAAAATGCCCCTCAATATTTCTCTGGCTGTTGTGAGAGGAAGGTGATTTTTGGAGATCTTCTTAAAAAATTTGTTTTTTTTTATGGCAGAAAGCACTTCTGCACCACCACCTGCTGAAGGTTTGCATGGTGAATATGAAGGGGAGGAAGAACATACCCCTCCAGGTGCACAAAAGGAGAGTGAGGTATGGCCATTTTTTACCATATTTAGCGCAGAGAACAAAGTTAGGGCCGGATTTGTTAAATGCAAGTTGTGTGGCAAGGAATTGTCCTGTGGCACATCAAAAAAGAACTTCCAGCATGTGGAAGCATGTGCCCACAATACATGAACGCACATCCTGCCGAATGATAAAGAGGAGATTTAAGTGCTGAAGCTGGCTTAATTTCTTCTGGTCGTGTCCCTTCTTCATTCATCATAATGGAAGCCACATGCACTGAGTTAGGTAAAATAATAACATCCTGCGCCATATGCCACAACCTTGTTGCTGCAAAAGTTAAAGATGTTAATAAAATTTTTTCCAGGTTAAGAAGCATTGTTGCACATTTTTGTTGACAGCTTATTGTTTTAAGCGAGTTATCCACAGCACCATTGTGGTTTCAAAATGCAAATGTTTTGCATTTAGGATTTTCAAAAGTTTATTCATATTAAAAAAAACGTTTTTCAACAAAAAACCTTAAAAAGAGGTTCTTTCTAGAACCACCATTGAATCAAAGAAAGAGCTGTGTTTGACTCTTTATTTTTATTTTTTATTTTTGTGTGTATGGTGTTTGGTGTGTAAAAAAGTATGTAAGCAATTGTGATAATTGTATGTGTTAATGTGTACCAGGGTGTGTTAGTGTGTATATGAGTGACTGTGTGATGAGTTAGTGGATGTTTCAATGTGTCCCTCTGTGTGTTAGTGTATGTACCTGAGTGTACCTGGGTATGATAGTGTATTCATCAGTCTGTCCCTGGGTGTGTCAGTATATGCATCAGTGTCTCCTGGGGTGTGTCACTGGGTGCATCGGTGTGTGCCTGAGTGTGTCAATATATGTATGAGTTTGTGCTTAGGTGTGTCAGTGTATGCATAAGTGTGTGCCTGGTTGTGCTTTTGTGTGCCTGGGTATCTCAGTGTATGTGTCAATGTGTCCCTGGGTGTGTCAGTGTATGCATCAGTGTGTTCCTGGGTATGCCAGTGTCTGCATGAGTCTGTGCCTGGGTGTGTCAGTCTGTGCATCAGAGTGTCTCTGGGTATGCATCAGTGTGTGCCTGGCGGTGTTAGTGTATACATCACTGTGCCTGGATGTGTCACTGTATGCATCAGTGGGTGCCTTGGTGTCTCCGTATACATATCAGTGTGTTGCTAGTTGTGCCAGTGCATGCATCATTGTGTGTCTGGGTTTGCCAGTGCATGCATCAGTGTGTGACTAGGTGTGTGAGTGTATGTATCATTATGTACCTGGGTGTGTCAGTGTGTGCATCATTATGTGATCTTTTCTCCTTTCTTGTTTAATTTCATGAACCAGAGTTGCTAAAGAGAACAGTGCATTGAGAACTACATTGGTATAGCAGTTGACTCCGGAGATGTTTGAAAAATGGTAGCCTACAATATCACCATCATTTTCAGTGTTGTTTTTGTGCAATACTTTTTTCTTTTTTTCTTCTTTTTCTCAGTAATATCACTATGATCCTTTAAAATCTTTTGTTTTGGTAAGATTGCAGGCTTTCTGTAGACTGGGTACTGCCATAGATGTGGAGCGTACATGCTTCTCAAATGGTTATACTCAATTACACATCTAGAATCAGCAGTTACTCCAGTGTCATCAAACTCTATCAGATATAAACCGGACAAAATTTTAACCTGTGACAAAGCTACAGACATACCTTCTCAGAAGACAGTACTAACAATATTAATAGATGCTGTATCTACACTTAGACCTTGAGACTTATGTATTGTTACAGCATATGCCAGAGATATTTGCAACTGCTTTCTGTGAACATACAAGTCTTTTACATGATAGAAACGTGCTACAGACCTTGCTATCTGTTTTACACCTTCAATATCATCACATTTAATTGCTAGGTATTGAACCTCATATCTCTTTGGATACAAAACTAAATCTATTACTTTTATCATGACTCCATTAACTAATCCTTCTTCAACATTTAAATTATGCTGCAAAATCACCCTACAGTTCTTACAAACACGTAAACAGTTTTCAAATCCAGCAGTTTTGGAAACAGACTTTTCCAAAGAGTTGCATTTTGATTGTAGTTTTTCACTCAACAGTATTGTCACTCCTTGGTGTTCAATTTAATCAATTGATATCAATTGCAATATTTGTTCTTTCCCCAGTTGTAGTAATTCTTCATTAAAAGAGGTACATTCTTTAAGAGTAGGCATTAAACACAAAATGGATTTTCCTTGCTTAGTAAATTCAAACACTAGCTATGCTGCAGATATTTTTTAAGGAAACATGTTATTTATATCAGGTTTCCAGGCAACATTTCCCTTCTTTTGATAGTATTCCTACTCTAATATCCTCCTGACTATGTTCATGTTGCATATCAGATGCTTGACACATGCTTCTAATAAGTTCTTTGCGTTGGAAATTCAACCAAATGTTAACATTTCAAATGCTTGCTAAAGATTTACAGGTTTTTTTCATGTAGGAGAGCTTAAAGACAGACCTTTTCATGGGGGTCAATTGTAATAAATCACCAAAAACAATTAGATGCTTTCCTCCAAAAAGGACATCACACTCTGTCTTCAGTATCTGTTACATCCTTAAATGTACAAAGGCGAATATTAAGTTTGAGACCATGCTCACCTCAGCGATGATAAAAAAAATCAATTTCTTTAACACTCTTCAAATTTCATGACAAGCTTCTCCAGATAACTTTTGGTACTCCAGTTTGTTGTTGTGTTCAACAGGGAGCAGAAATAGATGATGTAAGGTAATTCCTTTCACATTGTGTGCAGCCGATCCACTAGGGGCTGTTACTACACATGATAAAATAGAGTCTGTAGTCTTTTGCAGGTAAGTGGCTAGAGTTTGTATTAAACAACTTTTTCCAGTGCTAGCTTGTCCGCTTATATACAAAAGAACTGGCTTAAAACTTGAACATTTACAATGATTCTTTTCATGGAGGAATCCATGTTCTTCTTTTCCTTTAACTTCCATGTATATTTCTTTCTGCTCTTCATTGAGGTGTTCTACTAACTGTTCCAAGTCAACATTTTCTTCTCTTGCTTGTTGCATTGTTGTCTCCACTTCATTAATCGATATGGCAGCTTCATTTTGGATTATGGGCTATCCAAGCGGATCTTGATTGAGAGGTCCCGAACTCTGGCTGCTTTGAGCACTATCCTTTGCTATGTCAATATCAATTTGATTTCTTCTTTTAAAATTTTCAGGTAGTTCAGAAATATTGGACAGTCAATGGTATCCTTTACAGCATTGAAAGAGCCTTCATAGTAGTCATATTATCAAAGTAACTTTGTTTCAGA
The DNA here is from genome assembly GCF_031143425.1 of Pleurodeles waltl. NCBI lineage: Eukaryota > Metazoa > Chordata > Amphibia > Caudata > Salamandridae > Pleurodeles > Pleurodeles waltl. The sequence goes on along the minus strand of NC_090444.1, from coordinate 630,567,407 downwards.
ACACCAAGTTTTGAATAGTTGGTGAAGTGCTAAATAGAAAAAAAAAAAATTCTTAGCAGTTTGACAAGTAATCTTTCTACGGTCCATTAAGTTACCTTTTGCATGCCAGACCAAACAACCGTCGCAACCAGCTACACCATATTTATTTTCATAAATGTTTTCTGAAATGTTATTTTTGTACCTATAGTGCTACAGAATATTATGGAGACACATTTCTTTGAAGTGTGGTCTTCTTCTTGAATAGTAGGTATCCAGCATATTTGTTTTTACGATATCTGTAACCTCTGACTCAAACTCTGCTAAGTACTGAATTTCTGCATAACATTTTAATACTCAGTTTTGCATGTTGGCAAGGCCTAGTCTAACCCAAACAATTCCTCTAGACTTTGAGAACAAACTAGCTAAACTCAATCTATAACAGCACTCAAATAATCTTATCTCTCTATGTGAGAGCATTTTCAAGCAAGAACTGTATAATTTCTTTGATAGAGATTTTTTTACGAAATCTCCTCCCATGTTTCCATGATCTCTGTTTTCTCTGACTTTGTGATGTATGAAGTGAATTAGCGAGCAACAGCAATGGAATTGTCACTAACAAACTGTATGTCCATATTTGCCTTCTATAATTTCAGGATGACAGGATTACAATCATTGATATATTTGGAGGACTCAGATCTTTTCAGTTTATATGTATTTGTAGTGATTTTCTTGTCAGTGTGTGTCTCACTGCAGATAAAAAGCTGTTCACTCTTCCTTTTGAAATGATTGGCCTTAGAAATCCAAAAGACACCTTGTATAAAATGTCCTTTACATCTGTGGCAATACTTACCACATCTATGTGTTTGGAACCGAACAACTTGCTGCCACAGCGTTTTGTTATTATTCTCCTCTGGAATACTATATGTGACATACTGTTCTATAAAGACAGTACACACTCATCAGTATCAGTTCCAAATTGTGGTGCATCCTTTCTCCATAAGAGCTTATGTATATGAGGAGCACCTCTTGCCTGGTATTTCCCCCTGCAAAAAAATCTGTGACTTTTCCAAGAGGAGGATTTGTTTTTTGCATATAAAACTCATCATCACTTGAAACTTGTAATTAAAATTCCTATATACATTAGCAGGATCCAGAGAGCAAAGACCTCCTGCTATCTTCAAATGTATATCTTTAATATTAGAGTTTGCTTCTCTTAGAAATTGTAGTACATCATCCCATGCATACTCTGCGCATTGAAGCGTTACAAACCAAGTGAGTGTAGTTTTGGAGCACATATTTAAGTTTTCCATGATGATGCTACCAGTATTCATTAGCCCCACGTAGACACCTCATTAGAATAATGAAGTTGTACTCTAGATTTTCATCTTTAACGTGTATTCAATGAACAAACAGGCTTGCAGAAAGATTTTGCAGATTGACTCCTGCCTGTCTTAAGAATCTTGTTCACAGCATAAGAGAGTTCTGAGAAGTCACGCTCAAATAACAGACGGAATATTTTGGGAAAACATTGTCGAAACCTAGGGTCTTCGGAATATAATCTTGTTGACCTATATTCAGCTGCTAGTATGTGTATAGGTCTCTCATCATAGCACCCAACTACTCCTGTGGGAAACAGCTGTGGCAAATTGCATGCCTCTAAACGTTTTCCCCCCACACTTCTTAGAGCTCCTCTAGCTTGTTTCATTTGAAACAGATCAATATCATCCCCAATGACTTCTTTAGAATGTAGTGGATGAATACTATAGTGCTCATGTATTTCTTCTGAATTTTACTTATCCACTTTTTCTACTTGTCCACTTAATTGCAGTATGTTATCTTTGATACAACTTACTTCTCCAATAATATCAACATGTTTGTAAAAACATTATTATTTTCTTTCAAGTATATTGTAGCTTATTTTACTTTATTTACATCCTCTAATTCTTGTCAGACTTGTTTTACTTTTGGTGAAAACTCCATTAACTAGAATAATGAGTGGTTCATCTACATCCTTTTCAACACCCACAGTATCAACATTTTTCTTAAAATTGAGTGGTAAATACACAACTCTTCCGTTAAGTCCTTTCTGTAGTTCTGTTGGTGACACTTTCCCTGTTTTGGCTCCATTTGAAAAATAGCTGGAAATGGGTGCACAGTTTGTATTAGAAATGATTCATACACATTCAATTGAATTTGGAACTGGCACAAATTCAAATTTATTATGAATTGTTCTAGATGGCTTTATACCATTCTCTGATTTGTTACAATAATACTTATAAATATATTGTTTCTTTTGTGTCTAAATTAAATTGTTCTTCTACAAATACACATTCAGAAAATTCCTTCCACTCATCATTGATTTTTTCTTCAGTTTTAGAAAATAGAACTACATTATGAGTTTTGTTTTTGTAATGAGTGCAGCGACTACAAATACAAACATGCTCAGGTTTCTCAGAATACAGTGTATTGAACTTTTTTTTATCTCCTGTGTAATTTTTTCAGTACTTATCTGTGTATTTAGTTATTATACAGCTCTCAATAGTTCCTACTCATTTTCTCCATTTTCTTCAGACTCAAAGAAATGGAACTGAATATCTTCAGAAACGTTCTCAACCTCTGCCACACTACCATATTCTATTCAAATCTCCTTAACATAAATCTAGACTTTTTACATAATAAAGTCTCCTAGCTATATTGAACATTTTGAATGATGACAGCTAACATTCAAAAGTGATGAAAAGTGCTTCTACACACTTTCATTGAGAGAAATGCCAATGAATGACCTTGTAACTTAGTGTATTTTCTAACTTTGCATGAATCTAATTCTTGAAGCATCTTAATTTTCTGTTTGAGACTTCAACATAAACATTCTCTTAGAAAAATTTTCAATGTATCAATTGATTCATGACGGACAGTACAAATACTGCTATACTACCACTTGTACACAGGACTTTGTTCACACCTTCCTTGAACTTCTTTAGCTATCACTTGTTCTACATTCCCAGGAACCATTTGTTTGTTTTCTACGGGAGTGCTATCCTTCACTTCATCGCAACACCACTTGTGTCAACTACATGCACTAATGTGTTCTCTCGCGAGTAGCTCTCTTCATTAAAAATGGTTCTGTGCTAGATGTGTGTATCCATTCACCTTCAAAAATGTTACAAAAATTACTTTTGTTAATAAGCCTTTTCCTTAATGTTGTCTCCTTTTCAAACAAATGCTTTGTCCACTATATTTTTTATATAATTATAGCACTTCTCTTTCTATACTTCTTCATCTTTTTCAGCAAATTTTGTATTACTCTAGTTCAATTTTTTTTTACTATTATCTTCCTTAAACTGTTCTCGTCAACTCCTCCCCTTCCTGATTGCATTTTCTACTTTTACCAGCATGTAATCCTTCCTCCTTATCATTTGATTTACAACTCCTCTTTTCTTTGGACAATTTGTTATCAGTTTGCAATTTTCAACATTTTTTTTCAGAAAGTCCTTGGTGCTCTTACCAGCTGTTCTTTTTTTTGTCCACATTGTCCACCTTCTCTGGCTGTTTTCTGTCAGTTTGAATTAAGTAGTATTATTTCATGGGTTTCCTTTTTCCTTCTCTTTTATTAGGCATTCTTATCCTTCTTTTTCCAGTACAACTGAATATCTGGAAATCAAATGTAAAATAAGTTTACCTCTACAGAAAACAGTATACAATTATATACTAGAACCAATTAGCTCTGCCAGTGTGTGCACTACTAAATACATGTCTTAGTAATTATTTAATGGAGTAATACTTTTTTGGCACTAAAAGTAGAGTTTAAAACTTTACAAATGTATTTTTAATGTCAGTCAAGGAAGGAATACAATTGCACACTCAGTCTTTGCAGTAGTAGGGTGAAATCATGTTTTAAGGAGCAGCTGTCTATATGGCTGAATGGTTTGTGTCAGTACCTGGCTACATATCCCACTGAGTGTATGAGATCCTCATTAGTCTGTCGTCAGATGTTTAAGTAAATATGAGAGTATATCACTGGCTCTTTTGCTAACTCTATGAACCTGTAAATGTGTCTCTAAGTGACTCTATAAATAAGTTACTTGTTGTGTTGGTAAGTACAATAGTATGTAACTCTGTGTGCAATTCACTCTGATACTGCTGGCTACCTAAGTACTCCCTAGGTGTGTGCTTGAATTTCTAGGTAACCATCTCACTATCTGTCTAAAATCACTATAAAACGATGTGCATCACTGTAGGACTGGATGTGAGACTGTCTGTCTAGATGTGAGATTGGGTGTCAGAATCTCTGGTTGTGAGAGTGGTTGTGAGAGTGTTTCAGCATGAGACTGGTTGTGACAGACTCTTTCTAGGTGTGAACTGGGTGTGACAGTGTCTGTCTTGGTGTGACAGTGTCTGGCTGTGGGCATGGGTGTGAGACTGTCTGTTTTGCTATGAGAGTGGGTGTAAGAGTGTCTGTCTGGGTGTCAGAGTGGCTGAAGAGTAAATGGGTGCAGGAGAGGGTGTGCGACTCTCTGTTTTGGTATGAGACTGAGTGTGAGGGTATTAATCAAGGTGTGAGAATGGGTGTAACAGTGTCTGTCTAGATGTGACAGTGGGATTTGATAGTGTGTGTCTGGGTATGACAGTGCGTCTGAGATTCTCTGTATGAAAAACTGGGTGTAAGAGCATCTGGTTGAGTGTGACACAGGGTGTGACAGTCTTTCTCTAGGTGCAACCATTGGTGTTTGAGGGTTTGCGTGGAAATATAGAGTGGTTGTGAGAGTGTCTGTTTAGGTATGACTGTGAGTAGGAGATGGTCTGTATATATGTGAGAGTGGGTGAAACAGTGTCTGTCTGGGTGTGACACTGCTTTTGTGAGCATGTCTCTGTGAGAGTGGGTGAGAGAGTGTCTCTCTGGGTGTGAGAGTGTGTGAGGTGATATTTCTGAGTGTGAAAGTGGATGTTAGAGTGTGTCTCTGGGTGGGACAGTGGGTGTGTCAATTTAACTACCTTTTTGTTAATAGCTATATCGTTAGAACAATAGCCTGCACACTGCATTTATAACTGAGCACAGGACTCTGCAAGTGCATCTGTAAGTCAGTGAGTCTTAGAATGATATGTATGATTTTTTTAACAGAAACCACCCTGCTGTATCATCTACCTACATAGTAGCTGAGTGCACCATTTTGTGTAGTAAAATGATACTTTGAGGATTGTTAAGCAGCCTTTTTAAATGGAAAGTCAACCTTCCAATAAAAGTGCACATTTACATTCTGCATTAGTGGGCCCGACCCCATGTTTTAATTAGATTAGTGCTGGTTTTCAATAGGTGAGTAGGATCAGTCTGTATTCCTCTACATATGTGAGAGAGTGTAGAAGTACATCTATCAGCATTCCATCATATAGTTAACTAAACCTGGCTACATGTCTGAGTGAGCGTATGAGTCCCTTTATGGATGTGCCGCCAGAGGTTTAAGTAAACATGCTGCCCACAGGGATATGTCACTGTGTGTGCAACTGGCCCTAATACTATTGGAAACATAAGTGGTGTCTTGGTGTGTGCATGCATGTACAAGCAGCTCTCTAAGTGAATGACTGAATATGTCAGTGGCTCTATCCTTTTTTTATTAACTATATGAGTTGCAGTATGAGTTAGACACTACATATAAAAGTGTCTCTGCAACTGCATGTCTAACTCAAGCGAAACTTAGAAGAACATGTTTCATCTTTTTAAATATAACGCTATCTGGTCTATGCCCTACTTGCAGCCTATCTGAGAAATGAACATTGACCACTAAAATGACAATTTATGGACTGACAAGCAGCCTTCCTAATGGGAAGTCCAGCTCACAGTATATCTGAGTGAGTATATCAGTACCTGTATGAGTTTCCCACCAATATTTGGGTATAATTCTCTGCAAAGCCACAACTCAGTTAAACTTAAAACAACATATTAATCTCTTAACAACAAACTATCCTGCTCTATGAGCTACCTATAGCCTATATAAAGGTTGACCCTTCTGTGGTAAAAAGGAATTACAATATTTCTTTCCTGATTACTATACCTTTCTTTAATGTTACCATATAGATATTATTTATATCCCTTTGCAGTGCTTTTGAACATACTAATCATGCTCATACATCTAATATGCAATTATCCCTGTAGTAACTCATTTTAATGTAAACGATATTATACTACACATACCTCTTAAGTATGTTTCTTGCTCTGTATATTTGTCTCTCAGAATTAGTTTGAATTTCTTCACACTTAAAATACATAGAAACCAAGTAGAAGAATGGCGTACCACTTTCAAGTAAGTGAACCTTTAATGCCAACCTTTTCAACTTTGCTTTCAAGGTTACTGAATCACAAAGCCAATCAGAATCTCTCTTTCAAATGTAAGTTATGCTATACATCTTCTGACTGGATATCATACACTCTTCAAAAGATAGCTCAATTCCATACCAGTATTCGCCAAATCCGCAGTTTCACCGCAGTGCTCAGCACCGCCCCCAGTGTAACTCCACAGATGGAGCTGCAGATCCATGCGGGAGGATTAAATGTATTTTTAGTATATATTCTAAAATAATGCTACACATATTCCTCTTTGAATAAACACAGGTATTGTCACCTGAATGTACTTTAAAACACTTTTTCATAGTGGAACTGTAGCTACCAAGTCACAGTTTAGTCTTTTTCAGAGCTTCCCCCCATGCTCCACTAGCTGTGCTACCATGGTAACATACTCTTGCAGCAGTAGGTCACAAGTTCATAGCAGTTTCTGCAAGCACCATCCTTACATTTAGATGAAAAATAGCAGGTGTGGTTGACATTTTCAAATAATACACATATCACAAACAGCAACAGTGTTTCTGCTTTCACAAAAGCCAATCGCACATCTATTTTCTTTTCTCACAATATCGCTATCTTCCTTTATGTACCAGCATAGACAGAAGAGCTAATAAAATCTGTTGGTTCAAGTTTTAGCTAGTACCCTCCATTTTCAACTACATTTCTCTATTTCATTTCAACATTGCCTCATTTAGCTGTAGCCGAGTCTTCTGTAGTGCTCCAGCTTCCATCTGGAATGCCCAGACTGTGGATTGTGGGACACAGCTATGTGTTTTGGCTTAGAGAGAGTGCAAGAAGGAGTAACATTGACAGGGACCTGGGTTTATCTAATGTGGATATATCTTGGGTTGACCAGAGAGGGTTAAAGTGACATCAATTTCTCCCTTTGGTTCAAAGCATTATGGGTTGCCAACATCCAGACCTTATGATTGTGCACTGTGGTGGCAAGGACCTGGGCACAGTTACAGGGGTTGAACTGGAAATCCTAATGAAGGATACCTTTTGAAAATTAATGGTACTTTTCCCAGACACTGCCTTGGTTGTTTCTAACATTTGCCAAAGGCAGAAGTGGGAGTGGTCAACTGAATTTTGTCCACACAAAGACAAACCAGCAAACGTGAATACAACTTTTTCTGTATTCCTCAGAGACCATAACATGGGCTCTATGTTCAACAATAATTCACGGTTTGATATGGATGGTATATATATTGACAGGATGGAGTTTACCTGACATCATAAACACAAAGTCTCATTTAAGAGCCAATCCTTTTACCATACACATATTAATTTATGTTTAAATACTTTTTTTTTAAATTGCATCCAGATCTGCGGATCAATCTGTGGATCTTAAAAACAAAAACCAAAAGAGTTTTCCACATTCTCGTCTCAATAATTTCTAATGTGCCACATATATCTGAACCCCTCTGGTCAGGGAACACCTACTCTGACCCCTTCATATGTATTTCTGCCCACATTTTTGCTCCGGGACCCTTTCCCATTACTATAAAATGGAACCCACAACTCTCCATTTCAGGTCACAGCCAGCCTCAATGTGTCTGTCTGGGTGTGAGAGAGGATGTGAGAGGGTATGTCTTCCTGTCACAGTGGCTGTGTGAGTGTCTCGGTTGCTATGATAGTGGGTGTGAGAGTGTCTGGATGTGAGAGTGGATATGACAGTGTCTCTCTGGGTGTGACAATAGTGTGAGAGTGTCTGGGTGTGACAGTGAATGTGAAACGGTATGTCTTGGTGTGACAGTGTCTTTTGGTGTGCAAGTCGGATGAGAGTGTCTCTGATGGTGTGACAGTGGAAGTGAGTGTCTGTCTGGTTGTGACAGTGGATGTGAGAGTGTCTCTCTGAGTGTGGAAGTGAGTATGAGAATGTCTCTCTGGGTGTGAGAGTGGATGTGAGTGGGCATGTCTTACTGTAAGAGGGGCTGTAAGAGTGTGTCTGTTGGTGTGACAGTGGATGTGAGAATGTCTGTCTGGATGTGAGAATACCTCTCTGGGTGTGACCCAGAGTGTGAAAATGTTTATCCAGATGTGAGAGTGGGTGTGAAAGTGTCTGTCTTTGTGTAAGAGAGGATGTAAGAGTGTCTGTATGTGAGAGTGAGTGTGAGAGTGTCTCTCTGGGTGTGAAAGTGGATGCCAGAGTGTATGTCTTGTTGTGAGAGTGGGTGTAAGAGAGTCTCTTTGGTGTTACAGTGAATGTTAGGGTAAATGTCTGGATGTGAGAGTAGGTGTGATTGTATCTGTTTTAGTGGGAGAGTGGGTGTGAGAGTCAATCAATCAATCAATTACCACACTCACCACCTGGACCCCCACCACACACGAAGAAACCGAAAAAACCATGAACTCCATCCACTCCGAATACCTCTCCGACCCCTGTCCACATCGCATATACAACAAAGCCAGCCCAACCATCGCCCCCATACTCCGCGACTTAATCCATTACTCTTTGGACTCCACCACCTACCCAGACCCCTTGAAGCACGCGGAAATCACCGCTCTCCTAAAAAAAAAACAAAGCTGAGCCGGAGATCCTCTCTAACTATCGCCCCATCTCCCTCCTCCCTTTCCCCGCCAAGGTTGCCGAGAAACTAGTCAACGCCCGCCTATCCCACTTCCTCGAAGCAAACAACACTCTTGACCCCTCACAATCCGGGTTCCGCAAGAACCACAGCACGGAAACCGCCCTCATCGCATGCACTGACGACATCAGGATCAAAGCCGACAAAGGCGAGACCGTTGCACTCATCCTCCTAGACCTCTCCGCAGCCTTTGACACCGTTTGCCACCACACACTCCGCACACGCCTCCACAACATAGGAATTCACCACAAAGCCTTAGACTGGCTCACCTCCTTCCTCACCGACCGGACCCAGAGAGTCCGCCTCCCACCTTTCCACTCCACCACTTCCAAGATCATCTGCGGAGTCCCCCAAGGGTCCTCCCTCAGCCCCACACTCTTCAACATCTACATGATCCCCATAGCCAACATCCTCCGAGCACATGGAATCACTATCCTCTCCTACGCAGCTGACACCCAACTCATCCTCTCCCTCACCCGCAACCCCACCACCGCCAAAACCAACCTACACCCTGCTCTCCTCAACACCGCCAACTGGATGACTACTAACCACCTCAATCTTAACTCCAACTAAACCGAGATCATCATCTGCGGCCCCAACAAAACCACATGGGACGACTCCTGGTGGCCCACCGCCCTAGGCCCCGCACCCACCCCCACAAACCACGCTCGCAACCTCTGCATCATCCTAGACCCCTCCCTCTCCATGACAGAGCAAATTAATGCCCTGACCTCCTCCTGCTTCAAATCACTCCGCACTCTAAGAAAATCCTTCAAATGGATTCCCCCAGAGACCAGAAAGACAGTCACCCATGCACTCATCAGCAGCAGACTAGACCACGGTAACGCCCTCTATGCCGGCACCATTCTCAAACTCAAACGCAAACTCCAGAGAATCCAGAACACAGCCGCACGCCTCGTCCTTGGCCTCCCCCGCCACGAACATATCTCACCACACCTCAAATCCCTTCACTGGCTCCCACGCTCACAAATCCCTCCACAACACCGGCCCAACCTACCTCAACGAAAGAGTGAACTTCCACACTCCCACACGCAACCTCCGATCAGCCAACCTCGCCCTAGCCACAGTCCCCCGCATCCAACGCACCACCACGGGAGGCAGGTCCTTCTCCTACCTCGCCCCCAAAACCTGGAACTCCCTCCCCACCAACCTTCGCCCAACCAAAGACCTCCTGCTCTTCAGAAAGAGCCTCAAGACATGGCTGTTCGAACAGTGACCCTCCCTGCCCCCCTCCCCCTCCTTTTTTGATCCCCCCCAGCGCCTTGAGACCCTCACTGGTGAGTAGTGCACTCTATAAAACATTTTGATTGATTGATTGACTCTCACACCAAGACATACCGTGTTACACCCAATCTCACATCCAGATAGATACTATTACACCCACGAAGAGAGACACTCTTGCATCCACTCTCAATCTCCAGACATACACTCTCACACCCACTCTCACACCAACAATGACACTGTCACACCCACTCTCAGAACAGCCCATATCATATCACATTCACTCTCACACCAAGACAGACACTCTCACACCCACTGTCACATCCAGAGAGATACACTTACACCCTCTCTCTTACCCAGATAGACACTGCTACATGCAGACTGAGATCCATACCGGCACTCTCACTCCCACTCCCACACAAAGACATAACCTGTCAGACCCACTCTCATACCCAGACAGACACTCTCACACCCACTCTCCCACTAAAACAGATACAATCACACCTTCTCTCACATCCAGACATTTACCCTAACATTCACTGTAACACCAAAGAGACTCTCTTACACCCACTCTCACAACAAGACATACACTCTGGCATCCACTTTTACACCCAGAGAGACACTCTCACACTCACTCTCACATACAGACACTCTTACATCCTCTCTTACACAAAGACAGACACTCTCACACCCACTCTCACATCTGGATAAACATTTTCATACTCTGGGTCACACCCAGAGAGGCATTCTCACATCCAGACAGACATTCTCTGGGTGTGAGCGTGTCTGTAGGAATGTCTGAGTGTGTGTACTAATATTTTATCTATTTTTTTTACATGTTCCAAGATCCGTGGATCCATCCACAGGGTTTAGCGCGGGACACTGTGTGAATCTGCGGATGGATCTGTGGATTTCGCAAAACGTAAAAAAATACTTTTTGCAAATTATGTATTCCTCAGGCACATTTACATGTTCCCTCTGGAGTGAGTGAACTCCTACCTTAACCCCTTCATATGAATTGCAGCCCACCTTTCAGATCCGGGGTCCATTTCCAAGGAAACAAAATGGCAGGTGCACTACTGGGTCTAAAATGGATGGAGGTTGCAATGAATGTAAAAGGGTCAGGTTAGAGCTTCTCTGACCCCAGAGGGATCATTTAAATGTGCCTGAGGAATATAATTTGAACAAAAAAAATGCATTAAAAGTATTTTTTCACGCTTCCTCGAGATCGGCTGATCCATCCACAGGGCTCAGCGAGGCCCCCTGTGTGAATCCGCGGATCTTGTAACATGTGAAAAACAATACTTTTTACATATTTTTTACAAATTATTTATTCCTCAGGCACATTCACATGATCCCTCTGGGGTCAAGGAACCTCTCATTTCCAGCACAGGTTTGTGTCCAAAATTTTAACGCCGGCTACCGCCATTCCAGTGTGCCAGCTGGGCGTCATATTTAAGGAATTACGGTAGCCAGCACTGCAGCCTGGTTAGCGTCAACATAAATGACTCTAACCGGACAGTGGAGGCGTAGGGAAGACTGGGGGTTGTGCATCAAAGAATGGTGCAAGTCAGGTTAGAGTAAAAAAAAGGACTCTAACCTGACTGGCGTCATTTTTTGACGCACAACCCCCATGGAAATGACTCCTGTCTTAGCAAAGACAGGAGTCATGCCCCCCTGCCCAATGGCCATGCCCAAGGGACTCCTGTCCCCTGGGCATGGCCTTTGGGCACAGTGGCATGTAGGGGGGCCCAAGTTAGGCCCCCCTATGCCAACTAAAAAAAATAAAAAATACTTACCCCTACTTACCATAGATGGGTCTCCCCATCCATGGGTGTCCTCCAGGCGTGGGCGAGGGTGGCAGGGGGTGTCCCTGGGGGCAGGAAAGGGCACCTGTGGACTGCTTCCATGGTCAGAGACCATGGAAATGAGCCCACCGGTCCCTTAACGTCTGCCCTGACTCAGGAGTTAAAAGACGGTGCAAATCCGGCTGGGCGCCATTTTTTAAGGCCCGCCTCCTCATGTGCGTCAAAATGACGGGGGAGGATAAATAAGTCATTTTTGCACGGGAACACCTACCTTGCATGTCATTGGCGCAAGGTAGGTTTTCACGTGCAAAAAATGACTCAAACTCCAGAAATTTGCCGCTGGACGGGTCTAGCACCAAAACATAAATATGGAGTTAAGTTTGTGGCGAATTTGCGTAAAAAAAATGACGCAAATCTGGCGCAAACAGAGTATAAATATGGGCCCTTATTGATCCACATTTCTGTAGAGCCTGGAAGTAAGGCTCCTCATTCAGGCCACAAAACAAGATCATACTTCCCCCTAGTCAGCCTTCCATATGGACACTTATATTCCGTCTTCTAAATTGTAGACATCTGCTTAATTGTATTGGTATGTACTGTTGAGCATCACTGAAGTAAACTATTTACAAAGCAGAGAAACTGGCCTACAGTAGATAAGTGCTGAACCAATCCTCTAATGTTCATTAATATAAAATGTGATGGAACGTATGCTAGTGTAACTTAATGTTTAAAATAAATAGATCTACAAACCAGAGAGATTAAAACACCATACATTAGAAGAAACAACACTGGGAACCCTAGTTTTGGATTAGTACACCTGAAATTTTCAGGTTCGCCTATTTCCAATAATATATTATCATAAATGTTCCCTCAATCATGTTACTTACACTTTCTACTGATACACCACCACTTTTGTAGGGCTTCTCACAGTAATAGTAACTTGTTTTTGTACAGCACTTCAATCCGCATTTTTGAGTGCTCGGAACAACGGGCCATACTTATCACCCCCTCTGCATCACTCTTTTGCATTGACATTGATGAAGCCATGCCAGGCTCCCTTGCATGGCTCTGCGTGGCTTCATAAATCTCGAGTAGTGTAACACAGCGCAAATCACTGTGTTACATTACTCTGTGTCAGGGAGGCATTTCCATGGGTGTTGCATGGGTGTTCCCATGTAACATCCATGGATTTTGATGCATTCCTAGATCTAAAAGAATATGTAAACCTGGGATTGTGCCAAGAAGATATGCCTCCCCAGGAGAGACGTAACAAGGAGAAATATCTTTATTTCCATATGTTTTTTTCCTGTTTCTATGTGTGCTGCAGATTGCAGCACACATAGTAAGAGGACAAAGCTTCTCAGGATTGTTTTTGTGCAGGAAGGTGTCCCTTCCTGCACAATCCTGCATGCAACACAGGTGCAAGGGTGCTTGCGTTAGCATTAGGCAGCCAAAAGAGTGGTGGCGCAGGGCGAAAAGCAGGAATGCACAGTATTCTTTTAAATAGGACAAGTTCCTGCTATTTCCCTATCAAGCAATGCAGCTCAGCAAGATGACTTGCTGCGCTGCAGGGCGTGACTATCCACATAAATATACCCCAACATGTATTACGATCACCTATTCCTCTACTTACTGATCGTGAAGAATAGAAGGCTCAATGTGCCATTTTGCAATTCAAGTTCATGACTTTCAGGTCACTAAAGAAGTTAGCAGTAAGTATTAACTCCTTGAACAAATTTTCTGCCTACTCCTCACAAACTGGCTAGACTCGCACATGACAACGGATTGCCCAACATTGTGCTTTCAGAATAACGAAATGCTGCTCAGGGGTGACTGGACACCGTGATGAAACAACATATAATTCTGGATTCCTACTGAACACTTTTCCGTCCTAACACTCTAATCTCAATGGTCTGCAAGCTTTGAGAGGGTGTTCAATGTTTATTTTCATTCTCGATCTTCTGGGAGCCTTTGCCACGTTAAACAATTGCCTTTTTTTCGACTTGATCCTCAACTTCGGCTCAGAAGTAAGATCCTGATATGGATGCTATATTTTGCTCAAGAAATCTAATAGTACATTATCTTACCTTCTTCTGGCTGGGAATATGTCTTATTTAATAAATGCTTTAGTTCTCTAGGAGTTTTCTTCTGTGGCCCACGTATTAATTTAATTCTGGAACAGTTGTCTACAAGGTCTACTGGCACCAATTGTCTAACATATACATAGAGCTTCTTTGGCTTTACTCAAAAGATTACTACTCTCTCACCTCATGCTATTGGCTTTTCAGTGTATAGGTCCACCTCCTACTGAGCTTCTAATTACAACAGATGAGGAACTATCTTACACTTCTAAAGTATATTGAATCATCACACGTTGAATTATTTATCTCATATTTGCGCTGTATACAAGAAGCAATCCTTTATTTGCTTGTGGTCTCAGCTACAGATGCCCCCTATGTCACACAAAGCATTGTATACTGTACCACAAAGAGTCATTGCTTTCATGTCAAACCCAGTTCCCTGTATTTTATTGGTAGCCTTCATTTCTATCTTGTGTTTTCCCTCCTTTGGGAATAGCTTTTTTACCCTAGCTTTGTCTAAGTAACCTCCACTGCTGCCATCATGGAACTGAGTTTTCTGTGTTTTCCTAATTTCTTTGCTTGATTAACATTTCATGGGAGTGCATGTCTTGTTTTTCAGAAAACACTCATGCTCCTTACTTTGACCCAGCCGAACTTGCCCCATCTCCCCGCCCACCTTTCCTCCCAGTGCTCCCCGGCAGCATAGAGGCACCGCCTGGCAGCCTTGTGCATTCTCTGCATGTTCTGCTTACCTTGTCGCTAACTTTCTTCCCAGTATTACTGTTTGGCATGCCATGCACTAGATGACGGCCTTGAAAAACCCTGATTGTAGTTTGGTTGCACTATCTAGTGCTGCCACTTTCTAGGGTCGTAATAGCTACTGGCTTTGCCACTGCTGGAGATTTTAAAACTCCACCAGCATGGGCAAAGCCAATAGCAGCGACATGCCATTTTAAAAGGATTGAGAACAATGAAAAGATTGTTTTCTATTCTTTCAAGATAGGTTCCTCATATTATCTCAACTCAGCAATTGGCGATTCACGTGTTGCACAATGTTGTAGTCTTGAAAGTATAGAAAGCAATTGCGTTCTCTACTTTTAAGATGGCTGGTCGGGCATTGGCAAATACAACCATGTCACTAGCTCAACACTGGCAAAGTGTGACTGATTTGTATTGCCAATGCTTGTTTAATCACTGCAGCAGGCATCTTTTAAATGTTTTAGTCTGTACTATGGCCCTCATTATGAACACAGCGTTGTTTACCACATAAAGAACATTCTGCTGGGCCGGCCGGTGGAAGCATTGTTTCCGCTCGCCGGCCCAGCAGAATGCATGGCTGGGACATTGCCGGTGGCTCCACATGGAGCCGCCATCAATGCCTCTGTGCAGCGGGTGCAGCTGCACCTGTTGCGCAGATCACTGCCCGTAAATCGGGCAAGTGCATGGGCCCCCAGGGGGGCCCCGGAGCACCCCTTCCGCCAGCCTTTCCCTTTTGG
The DNA here is from genome assembly GCF_031143425.1 of Pleurodeles waltl. Taxonomy (NCBI): domain Eukaryota; kingdom Metazoa; phylum Chordata; class Amphibia; order Caudata; family Salamandridae; genus Pleurodeles; species Pleurodeles waltl. Next base: position 630,551,879 of record NC_090444.1, on the reverse strand, counting down.
GGGAACCCGCCACGGAAAGGCTGGGGGCAGTAGGAATCATTATCCAAGAGGCAACAGCGCTGCCCTGTCGGATAATGATTCCTTCCACCGTCAGGCTGCCTGTTGAAGGCAGCCTGGAGGTGGAGGAGGGCCGCCTATTGCGGCCCTCCATGTGTTGATTATATAGCGGTTCAGTCCGCCATGCTGGTGGCGGTCTTTTCACCCGCCGCCGGCATGGCGGGCTGAACTGCTGGGGTTCATAATGACCCCCTTTGTCTTTACACACACGCACATCCACACACATATTCACTCAAAAGGAAGCACAGTTCAGCTGCTTAAAGCTTTAAAAACATTAACAATACCAATAAATCTAGCTTTAATGCGGTAACAAATGGATACAGAGGCATGCACAAATGCAGTTTTGTAGGCATTGTGACATTAAAGCCAGACCTATTGGCTTTGACAATGCTTGTAATTTAGAACGTACTGGAGCAGAAGTAAAGTTTATTCAGTAATCTGATAACACTTGGTAATACCGAAGAGCCACATATATTGGAAAGGCTGAAACTTAATTGGAGGATATTGAGAACTGGATGGCAATGCATTTTCCTATCTTCAGTAAACCATGACAGTGAAATTAGGTATTGCGTCTTTAATGTCAGAGTTGAACTTTTAGAAAATGACAACGAAATTACCCAGAGACCACCAGCATGTATTTTAAACACTGCAGAAGCATCTCTTGATTTCCTACGAGACGAAGTCGTAACCTTCCCAAAACAAATCTACACAATTTAATTTTTGTTTCACGTTCTTCTTTTTTTATAATGCAGTTATGGCCTTTTCAGAGCGCTTTTAGGGGATTCACAAGGAGATTGCAGTTAGAGGCAATACTTTTTATGATAGGATAGTTATCAGCCCTGTTACCAAGGTAATGTGACCTATTTGTTATGATACGATAAATTGACTTTTATACATGTTCATTATAGTCAGGAAGAGAAAGCTTATCCCTTAGGCTCATATTTATTATGATGTGAGCAATGGAGCACCGTGTGAAAATTTGAATTGCTATGTAGTGCAAAATAAGTGAGGAAACGTATGCGGTGCCAAATCTCCAAAGAGTTGTGTACCAATGATGTCATCATAGGTGTTTGTGCAAAAAAAGAAAAAGACTTTTGGAGCAATGCTAAGCATTGCGCTATGACACAAAGGCCAGAGAGCGGTGCCTTGCATGGAAAATGGACCAGAGGTACATCCTTGAGTTAGTTGATTGGCTTTGTATTAAATCCTTAGGGGTGTTTGCACTTGTCTCCTCCCAATACGTCCTCTTTATATATATTAATTAATAGGGGATTTATCCTGCACAATGGAAAACATTTAGCAGTATGAGTGACCCAACTTTTGGCGCGAATTAGGTTTGCTCAAGGAAATTGATTGGTCGTGCCATTTGCACTGTTTCCAACAAGCTCCACAGCTCATTGTCACAGGAGCATCCAAACTATCGTACATGAAGGCTAGAGGTATTGGGGCACAATTACAAGCCCCGTGGCACAAGGCAGCGCAGCAAGTGACCTTCCGGCACAGAAAAAATCCAGAAAGGCATTTTCCACTCTCTCTGTGTGCTGCAGACTGCAGCACAAATGGAAGGAGGAATCAAGGAGACATAAAGATATTTCTTCTCGCTGTGCCTGCCCTGGGGAGGAGTACAATTTTGAAGTTTTCCCAGGTTTACAGAGTGTTGTAAATCTGGAAACGTGTAAAAACCAATGAGTGTTGCTTGGGAACACCCACCACAATGCTCATGGTAGCCTCCCTGATGCAGTGTAAGGCAACACTGCATTGCCTTACACCATATCTACAAGGTCATGAAAAGCCACACAAAGTGGTTTTGCGTGGACTTGTAGATATGGGGCTGCCCTATGTACCACTGGTGCATCACAAAAGTGACGCACCAGTGGCACGTGGGGTTTGTAAATTTGACCCATAATGTGCAGAACAAATGAAAATGAAAGTGTCAAATTGGAGAGCCAACTGCAGTGCACCAAATGGTTACGGTCAGGTTGCTGCTTGCGGTGGAGGCATAACATCTCTGTAGTGTGAGCTTAATGAATCTTCATGTGATGTAGCTGTTGATTTGTCTTTTTCAGTGTTATGAGATTTTCATGCGCAAGAGTTAGCATCTTGTATTAATGCATTTTAGTGACAGTTAAGCATGGATGCTTTTATACAATTTATGTCATGTCAACATTACCAGTGGTGTAGCTTAGTCAATAATATATGGGGTTTTGAGTCTAAGATGTCCCCCCCAAAAAAGGTTTACCCATCTAAAAAGGATAGAGCAGCCTGGGGCCACTGGTCTGTGGTACTTGACAATGTTAGGAGCATTAGTTTTCAGTTATTTGGAATAGTAAGGTCAATCAGTGTAGGGATTCAGTGAGATAGTCTGGACTTTGTTAACCCCTCTATTTAAGCTCTTCCTCGCATCAATGTAGGGCAGTGAGGTCCAGGGGAGCATACTAGCTTAGGGCCTTACCTAACATCAGCAAATTAGGCTTAGGATGGGCAACATTTTAGTAGGCCAGTCCCACAGCATACCACACTTGGAAGATATCCGGTGTGAGGATTGTGGTGTATGGTTGTGTGACCTTAATACAATTGGCAACATAGTCTTAGGTCCAGTGTCTCTCATTTGCAGAAACCTTTAGCTCAGCCCTGGATATCTGTGGCTTCAAGCAGCAAGGCTTTAACAAAGTACCTAATGTAAAGCATTTAGAGGCATCAAACAATGAAAATAAGAAAGTCATAGAACAAAAAATAAATCTGACCAATTTATAAAAACAAATTATATTTTAATTAATTTTTAGACATTATTATGAGCAAAATACACCAGAGGGTTCCAAAGATATAGATTTTAAAGGAAAACATAAAGCTCATTTTTTAGTCCAAAGTGCAAACAAACATTGGTAATGCCAAAGTATAGAAACATTTGAAAAGTTTGAAAGAGTTGTGTTTGACTACTTCGGCCTGTGTGAGGCAACCGCATCTGGCAGGAAGAAGGAAACGGGGGTACTAAAGAGCATTTGGACAGTTACCTGGACACAAAGCAGTTCCACACTTTACATCAAAACCACCGTTAATTTTAATTAAGTGCTCCTGATGCTGGGGATGCAGGATGCTGAAGATGCTCTAGATGCTGTGCGGTCAACAGGGATGTTCTTGTGTTTATTCCTCAGTCCACAGATGAGATAGGGTGACTAGCCACAGAGGTCAGGGTTCCTTAAAGTCCTCTTTGAGGCAGTAGAAGGCCAGCTGCTGCTGTGCTATCAGTGTCCGTACACAGCAAGTCCAGATGTATCCATTGGAGGAGGCTTGTGTCCCTTGGGGTAACCAGTCCAGACTCCGACAATGTTCCTGGATCAAGTGGACGTAGGTGCAACATTTGGGCATCAGCAGTTGGTAATGACTCCAGGAATGTAGCTGCCAACATGCTGGATGGGGCTTCTGCAGTTTTGATCGCCCTGGTGCTGGTTACAGGGTGTCAGCTGACTGACACTTAGAGTTACGTCTTTGCTCTGAGGCTCAGGAGTGTCTTTTCCTTGAGCCAGGAGCCACAGGTAGAGTCCTTTCTTGCAAAGTGCAGGCATCAGCGGGGCAGTCCGTCTTTGGTCCTTTCTCCGGTTCTGGCATGATCTGACATTCAGGGTACAGGGGTGCCATATTTATTCCCAGAAAGTGCCCTAGAAGGATGATGCAATCACTAGCCAATGGGCTACCAGGATCCCTCCCTCCCTGTGTTGACTTACAGCTATGTGTGACATCTAGCAATCCCAGGGTGCACTATTCTGCCCAATCCCAAGATTCCTAAAGGCTTATTTGTATGTTAGGAGCTTGGTTGCCCACCTTAAATGCATGGCTACCTGTGGGCTACACACTCATGGGAAAACCGGTTTGGGCACTGGTCTTCCCTCTCTGTTCCAGCCGCCAGTCTCTCTAGTTGAACAAAGGGGCAAACCTTCAGGACCGTGGTCACCATTTGCCCACCAAAGGTGGTCTTGCCTTTGGAACTTGCCTTTTTGGCCAAGACCCTGAGTAGCTCCCTGCAAGGGGGAGGTATAACCTCCCTCAGTAGCATGGTACCATTGTTCCTGAGCCTGGGAGTCATTCACAAGACTCCCCAGGAGGGCAGAAGGTTGTTTGGTCATCTACAACTGTGTGAGGCCACTGGACGAACTAGACAAACTGGGCAACAGCGTGGCAACGTTCTAAAATTTGCTTTTCCATTAATGTGACATTACATTCAAATTGAGCATCAAGTTGAATTTAATGCCATGATTAATTTGGTATCTTGAAGTACCTATTTTACTAGTCCCATTCAGAAGTTAGGAGGAATGAGATGTCAGCCAGTAATTCTATGTTAGCAAATAGGGCTACTAACTCCATAGCTATTAAAGGAAGCGGTGGCTTTATCATTGGTTTAAATAGCAAAGCTGAACTAGCAGTTTTAAAACTGTTCTTCTCTGTTGCAGTGGCAGGCTGGGAGCCATTTTGGACTAGACACACACAGGATGGCACAAGCAGTGCTACAGCCCTGGGGGGGACACTTTGTCTTACAAGCCCCAGGTACCAATGGTACCATTTCTAGAGACTTAGGAGTAAGTCAGTTTATAAAGCCTGTTTCCTCACACGAGGAGTCAGAGATCACAGGCTTGGTGAAAACTGCCAACTACAAAATAGTTGAAAATGCTGGAGAATACCTAGAAATGTGTAAGGGAAAAAGGCACTTAAACCTCCAGGGGTTTATGAAGCCGAGGCCAATGCCGTTGCACAGAGAGTGCCACCAGCACCCTCGCAATGCGCACTGTCGGCCCTACGAGACAGTGAGCATTCCAAGGGTGTGGGGCAGGGGGGCCCTGCACTGCCCACAACGTGGTTGTGGGCAGTACAGGGGCCTCTCTGTGGCCCAAAGCATTGGCTTTCCACCAGCCTTTTCATGGCAGAGACCCTGCCATGATAAAGCTGGCAGAAAGTGGACTTGTGATCAACTCTGCGGAGCTGAACTAAGCGCCACACTGTCGGGAACTATGTTCCTGGTGGTGGTGGCGGTCTTACCTCCAGGGTCGTAATATGGCTGTTGGACCGCCAGGAGTGCAGCGGTCCCACTGCCATCGGTAGTCTAGCGGTCTTGAGGCCACCAGACTCGTAATGAGCTGTTTAAACTTTCGGTCTACACCTAGACCAAAACTCTAAGTTTATGGCTTTTGGTATTCCCAAAGGGTATTTACAAGTAGTATCTTTACATCCGCTCTTGGGGTGGAAATTCCACTCCCATTGCAGAGAGTACACTCCGTTCTACTTGGATCTACAATAGCACATTGCCTGGCTTGAAATGGTTTTTAAGTTTTGAGCTACCCTTTCTAATTATGGGGTTTTGATTACATTTTAAAGGGCTTATTTACAACCCATGTGCGCTGCTGGTGCATCACTTTTTGTGATGCACCCAGGACACATAGTGCAGGCCCGTATCTACTTTGTGTGGCTTTTCATTGCCTTGTAGATATGGTGTAAGGCAATGCAGCACAAGTCACTGTGTGGCCTTACTCTGCATCAGGGAGGTATTCCATGGGCATTGCAGTGGGTTTTTCCATGCAACACCCATGGGTTTTGGCTCATTCCCAGATTTACGAGAATATGTAAACCTGGGAATGCATCAAAATCTTACGCCTCCTCAGGGCAGGCTTTACGAGGGAAAATATCTTCATTTCTCCTCGTTTCCTCTTTCTATCTGTGCTGCATTCTTCAGCAGATATAGAAAAAGGAAAAGTTTCCATGGATTGTGTTTGTACAGGAAGGTGTCCCTTCCTGCACAGAAACAATCCTATCTGCGATGCAGCCATTCTTGCACCATGGCGCAAGGGCGCTTGTGTGGGCACTAGGTAGCCCAATGTGCACCAACACAGGGGTAGAGGCTAGAAATGTACAGTATTTTACCTCATTTCTGCCCTTTCCCTGCGATGGTGGGCAGCGAAGCAAGGTCATCTGCTGTGCTGCCTGTGACATCAGCTTATAAATAAGCCCCTAAGTGTTTGTAGATGTAGCAGGTTTAATCTACCTACCTCACACGTCATAAAATTACAAATGCAATAGGGACGTATGTGACCATTGTTTTGTGCACTCGACAGAGAGGCCAAGGAAGTCTGAACACCATCCATGAAGTCTGAAGATCTTTATGACACACGGACAGGCACTGTGAGAAATTCAGACTGTCTTCAGCATCCTCCCCAAAGCTCTCACTCGTGCCACACCATAAACCTTCAGTCACAACCAGAAGTAATCCAGACACCTAAAGGTGACTCTCTCTGTTCACAGAAATTAGTTATATGTTCTTATGACATCAGGGGCTTCCTAGAGAGGAAGGAGGTAAAGATTACCCCTAGGTTCTTCACCACTTCACTTCGTCTTCCTAGGTTGGTTGGCTACAAACCTTGACAGAGAGCCTCCACTTCCAAGATTTCTGAATTTATCGGATTAATTTCCAGAGAAGTTTTACTTATCAGTCTCTCAATCAAGATCACACCTTTAGAAAAGCTAACAATTGTCTCTTCGGGAGAAGGGGGTAGTCTAAACAGCATTTTGTCTTTAGTGTAGATTAAGAACTTCATTTGCAGACTGCAATCATGCTGGTCATGAATTTGATAAAGGTATTGAACAACAGAGGTTTGCAACCCTGACCTTTGCGGCATTCCAAATAACATCCAAAGTTAGCTGGATCGTACCATAAAAAGTTCTTGCTCCATACTTATGTGCGTAGAGTATAGTCATGTGGGTACTCTCTAAATATAATGAAAAGAATGCAATGAGGGAACTTTGCTAAGGCCCCCGTAGTGCACTTCCTCTCAGTCCTTTGGCCATGAATAGGTTGATGAAATTGGAATGCACCTACGAACTTTGGAGTAGTACTTGACCTGATAAAATATGAACAGCCGGAACCAGAACTTTTCCTTTATGTTGAAGACGGGCCAAAAACCCAGACATATCTCTGGAAAATTCACAAAAATACTAGAAGTGGTTGCACACACAGCTGAAAATAACTTCTTAATTTACGAGTTACTGAAAATATGAAATGCATTTATCAGAATGCAATGGAGAACATTTGCTAAGATGTCCTCAGGGTGTTCTCTTCTGGAATCTCCCGATATAATATAATTGTTGAAGATCCACTATCCATATTCTGGGGGTTCGAATGGGGATGGGAGTGAGGGCTGTGTGGGTAACAAACTCCAGAATCTCACCCACAAGTTTAACTATATGTGTGTCTCAGTGATCCGGTCTGCAGTGGCTTTATTCACAAAGTTAAACCAGAGATTCATTCTCTTGATGTTTTCAACTTGGAATTTGAGGCTCACTCCTCCTTTTGAATGAGAGCACACTGAAGTACTATCAGTCACCTCCAATCTCCGCAGACCTTGCAAAAGAAGTATATTGGGATGTGCTATTATTTGGTGAGGTGGCTTAAACATGTACACTTCATAGCAAGGGGACTCTGTCCAGAAAAGCTCCACAAGTGACGTAAAGAATGGAACAGGGCCTCTCCCAGACATTTCAGACTCCGATGGGCGACAGATGGGCCTTCCCTTTAAATGAATGAAATGTGTTTTATAAAATGCACTGCTAACCCAGGGGGTGTCCTAGTGCTAGCCAGAAACTAAACTGAAAGAGAAAGGAAAAGACTTACAGGATAACTTACATTGAGGAAAACCACCATATTTTTGACAGCTTCATAAACACTACATTGTTTTCCTCTAATCTCAGGAAAGGCTGGAGCTTGTTCCAGGCTCTTGCCACTAAGACGGCGAATCATCTGTCACTTTTAGTGGCAATATGAATTTTGGCACATGTAGCAAATTAGTATTTGTAGATATTAGAGTTCTGAGAGTGCTATAGTGGGTGAACATCTGAAAGGATCAGTGAGATGAAAAGCTCTAAAGGCTAAAACCAACAATTTGGACAAAATATGTCGATATAGAGTCCCTGCAACGCAGTTTGAGCACAAGTCTAACTGTCACATTTTGTATACTTGCATTTTGTTTATAAGATATTTAGAAAGTCCTAAATATAGACTATTATAATAATCCAATGTAGAGGTGATCAATGCATGGACCACTGTCTTCTGAGCTTCCAAAGACAGGAAGTTCAAGAATCTCTTCAATGATTTTTTGCAGAAAATAGGTCCATACCAACACCAACATTTGAGGCTGAAAGAAAACATCTGACTGAAGAATTTCAGTTTTATCAGTATTACATTTTAAGTGATTGTTATTCATCCTGGAAATGACTTGAGAAAGACACAATTTAAAAGTCAATACAGCACCTAAACTCTGTTATCTAAAGATAACGACAATTAGGTGTCATCAGCACAGGAAATGACAGATTCAATGGGAAAACTCAGAGGAGCCTTATAGATATTAAACAAAATCAGGTCCCAGGAGGAGCCCTGGGGGACCACATATCTAAGCATCCTATCTCCTGAACTGAAGTGTGTGACTTACTATTTTCTGTTATGGAAGAAAGATTAAAACCATCGAAAGGCCTTTCCACAACTACTCAGCACAACCATGCACTGAAGCAACAGTTCATGGTGTCGAACGCCGCCGACAGAACAAACAAGAACAAGACGACGTTCAGGCCCTTGTCTAACATTATTTTGATGGATTCTGAAACTTCCAGGAGGGCCGACTAATGACATGCCTAGGTCTAAAAGCTGATGAGCAAGTATGAAGAATGTTGAACCTTTCTATATGTACCATAAGTCACACATTCATAATTTTTTCTAAAATTTTGACCGAGTCGTGCAGTCTAAAATTTGTTGTGCCAAAGTCTTTTTCAACAGAGGTTTTACCATAGGCTGTTTCTAGGATTTGGGGACTTGAGCATTTGTTAAGGGGAACTAAAAAGTAAGATAAAGACAGGATTAATAATACTGAGAGCTTTTCCCAAAATTGCTGGTGGACATAGATTAAAAGGGGACTGAGATTATAGTTCCTAATGGCCAAATCTGATTCCTGTAACGTGATTCATTTAAAATCAGCCCACGTACTATTGACTTTTGAGAAGGATGATACAGGTGATATTTTTTATTCAAACCCTTCTCGTTATTATTGGTAAATGTGGCATGAGTGACTTCTATCGTTTGCTCAAAAAAGTCAGCCATGTTATCATATAATTCTTTTGAAGGCAGAATTTCCGAAGTGCAGGCTCTCGGATGAAGAAACTCCTTAGCAGTTCGGAAAATCCCTTATGGAGAATTTCAATCCTTCGCTATTTTGGTGGCAAATAAATGTATTTTGGCTTCTTTTAGGAATTTATTATATGTCTTAATGGCTGCTTTATATGTGTCCTTCTTCTCGGGATGATAATAGATTCTCCATTTTCTTTCAAGCCTTTACAGGGTGATTTCTCACTGGCGAACGTTGGCAAAAACCCAAGAAGAGGAAATAAACCCGTAGTTTTGCAGGGCTAAAGCGTCATCCGCTTCATTTAACCAGCTGTTTACCTTCTCTACATCCTCCTCCAAGTTATCAGCAAGAGAGAGAGTGGGTAAGGACTTTATGTGGGCTTTTCTGGGCCACAGTGCCTTCTCCCTGGCCACGGCTCAGCATTTTGATTTTAGATGTTAAGCACTGCCCATAGGTAGCTAAAGGGGAAATAGATTGTCTGGATCAGTTTGGGGATAGATGAACTGCAGAATCCTCTTGGGCCAAGAAAGTAGATTGTCGCTCACCTCAACCCCAACTACTTCACCTTCCCCTCAGGGGGACAATGAAGTAAGTAAGGCGGGAAGGGAGGTCCACCTGTGTTGGACTCGGACAGAAAATAGGCCCAAGCACCAAAATAAAGGTGGCTCCATTGGTGAATTGGATAGCTAAACAGGTCAATTATGAACGTGTAAAAACACATCATATACATATTTTGCTACATATGAGACATTGCATGCATTTGTGCTTGCTGCATGGAATATTTGCGGTAATATCAGGGAAATCAACAGTAAAAAAGCAGCCCACCAGACCAAAAAAACAGGCCCATAATCAGCCCACAAAATGGGACCACACTGACCTGTCCGACCAACCGTTTGGGCATTGCCCTATAGAACAGTCCAACCTGAGGCACATAAGCAGCAGCAGAGTCCCGGAGACAGCAGAGAACATAAGGAGAGCACACCTGTCATGCATTTCTGTATGTATTTTACATGTAACGTTCAAGGACTTGTTTATAGATAGGGTTCAGGATGCAAATGCCTACTGATCTATAGGTTTCTAAGCATGAACACTAGCTCACTGATGACAGACTTTACCACTGCTGACCAGTGTACCATCATTGTAATATACATCCCGTTTGCCAGTAGTTGTTGTGACAACCTGTGCTGCAGAAAAACGTAAGACCTCAGTAGCAGGATAAGCCACTCGTCAGTCATTAGAGGTGATATTTCTGTAACGCCCACATTTCAAGCCTAGATGCTTGCGTAAAATGGAATTAAAATCAGACATCTGTATATAAGGGAAAATGGTGGACAGCATTCAAGATGAATTCGATATTGTAAGTGGAAATTATGTGCAGGGTATCGTGTAAACATATGGTAAAACAATTGGCAAGAGAACTGAAGTGAAACTAGGGGCTCTAGACAAAGTACGACTAAAAACCCCTGGCCCTAAAGGCAGATCTTTGAAGGCAGAAGTCTGTGGCTGCCTAGAAACAGACAAAGATGGCTGCACAATAGTAAAAGGCTACCATGCCAAGTCCAGTACCTGATCCAGAGATAGTACAACAAGTAGCAGTCGGTTTCTTCTGAGCTCTGTCCCTAGCTTGCCTTCATAATTAATTGCACAGCAATGTCTTATGGGTGGGATAGTTCATTGGTTGAAACTTGTATGTGACGTGTTTGATTCCTGGGTGGTCAACTCAAACTTTGAACATTTTGAGACCACATAAAGCAGCACCTCTGGCTTGATTAATAGTGGACCACATTAATGTAGCGCTTAACAATCAAGAAGCAGGAACAACCTCTTACAGATAATCCATAGGACTTGTATATTTGTTCACATTTAATATATACAAAACATGCAGGTGCGGGGGGACTCGGCCAGCTACTGAGGAAGATGGCCACTTTCTAAAGCAGCTCCCGACATTCGTCAGCCTAATCCCCATACATCTGTACCATTATCTGATCCCTGGTGCAGCAACGCATAGGATTTAAAGGCGGCGACAGATGGGATACCCAAAAAAATAACTGCATGACTCCAAGGTGCCCTCAAGACATAGATTGAGGTGCAGCCTGTGCACTAGATTGGAGCTGCAGGCGTCCATGCAAGGCCGGGAGCCGTAGTGGAACAAGTGTGGTGATGAGGCTGGTGGACATGCCTGCTCTCCCCAACTCAGAAGGTACGCACAGCAGTACACTGCAGTCCCCCGTCCAGACTCACTGCAACACTAATTAAGGACAGAGTGCTCTACGGGGGGCGGCAGTGAAAAGGAGACAGACCGTTGATCAGCCAAGAACCCCTTGGCCACCTGTATTAATACAGGTAGCCAAGAACCCCTTGGCCACCTGTATTAATACAGTGCATCGTGGATTGGTACTGGGATCATTTTGGGCTCTAGGGTTTAATACTGCCAGTGCCTTGTGCTTTAGCCAGCTTAATGCTACCTGAGGGCTCCATCATTTTCACATAGCACCTCAACTGCCCCTGCAGTGGGAGGCCCTAATGGTTCACCAGACTATTGGGGAGATATGGCTATACTCTAATCCATCTTTGTTTCTCCTGTTGCCTCTGACCCTGAGCAATGGGCTTCATGCCACAATCTGCAATTGGCAGCTGAGAGGTAGGACAATCTGGACTCTCTGGGGGACCTCAATTTTTGGAAGGGCAGCTTTTTCCTTTGCTTTAACCCAGTGTTTTTACAGATCGGGTTGAGAATTGATGGAGTGTTGGAGGTAGATTTCCTCCCCCTGTGCTACAGCCCTGAAAACGGACACTGTTAATAGCCACATTATCCAAGTTCAGCACATGGTGCGGTGCAGTGTCCCATGACTGGGACCAAGAACCCTGCAGAGGTCTGTAGGAATGGGAACATGAAAACCAACAGGCCGCAGGGTTGATCTTCACTATCTCCTGGCAGGTGGCAGCGTGGACTGAGGCAACCTACTCCTGTGCTCTCATGTTTACAATGCCTTGCAAGTGATCACCACTCTCATACAACAAACAATATTGGCTGGCGGTAAAGGGACCTGCAATACGCACCAAACCACACTGGAAAAATACTCACTACCTAAAAAGTCTGCTGACACAGCTGGGTCCCACAAAATGCATCCCCCGGAGGAGCAGCCACCCCAGGAGTGGGGGCCTCTTGCTCTCTACAACATTATGGAAGCAATCCAGGGGGTCTGTACTTCCTTGAAGGGCAGCATTGACTCAGTAACTATGGAGGTTACACTAGTCAGAGCTGACCTCCGCAATGTGAAAGCCAGTCTGACTGATGTGGAAGACACAATCACCACTCTCAGAACAGACAATGTGACCCTGAAAACCAAGGTCAGTGAGCTACAAGCCCTCATAAAAGCTTTGCAGGACTAAGTGAAGGAATTCCAGGGCCGCTCAAGGTGCAACAATGTTTGTATTATTGGGTTCCCTGAGTGCAGTCTGTGGATCTCTTTGTAGAAGACCTGATACTCAAACTGTTGCAACCTAGGGGCCTCTCAAACTGTCTTTCAGTACACCACGCAAACTGGGCGCACCATCTCGCCCTGTCATAGCACGTTTGTTCAACTCCTGGGACCATAATGTCATCTTGCAAATGGCTCTTCCACTTACCTATGAAAATACCTTCATCACCTTCTTTCCACATTTTACACTAGAAGTTCAAAGACAGACAGCGAAGGCGCAGCTTTCTGGAAGACAAGAAGGCCTTAAGGGAGCAAAAGATAAAATATTCAATGATTTTCCCGGAAAAACTGAGAGTGGCGGCAGAAGGCAAGACCTGTATTTTGTAAACCCAGCCTACGGGTGGGACAGATTGGAGTGCTGGAGAACTTTAGGCATCTCTAAATCATGACCGTGATTGGAACAGAAGCAGCATAAGGCTGACACATCTGTGCCACCAGGTGAAACCAAAAGTTTGCAACAATGCCTTAAATCCTCACCAGAACAGACATCCTGATCCGGAGGGACACAAGTTCATACTAAAGGAAGGCCAAGGGGAACCCCTCCATGCTGAGGTGTGGGCCTTCAGCTATATGAGACTAAACTGTTCTGCGTATGCTGTTAGTGCTCTATGCACCCAACTATGAACTGCAAATATCATGGGGTTGGAGCAGTGACTGAGATATGGGATGTAACTGTGGTAAAATGTTTCCTTTTTTCCTAGGGAGATGCGGGTGGATGAATGCTTAGTGTTAGTTACAGCCACCCATTCATAGTATGATGTTATGGGGCGTCAGGCGCTCTGCAGAGTTGGGGAGGTGGGCAGTTTGAGTTTTGCCATGTTGTTTATGTTCTGTTTTTATCATGCCACTTTTTTCATTACCCACTGAAGATGGCAAACGGTCCACTCCCAAAGGGGGTGGCGGGCAGTCCCCTCTGTCAACTCCCACTTAGAATGAGAAAGTTCAGCACACTAATTCAAAATCCCATGTTTACATGGCCACCTTAGTTATGGAGTCAGCCATTAAAATTCTCTCCAAGAATGGACTGGTGGATAGACTCAAGCGTAGAGTTGTTCTGCAATATATTAAGAAAAAATCCCAAGAAATATTACTGCTTCAGGAGACTCACCTCAAAGGGAGTGTATGTCAGGCCTTGAACTGATGGCGATTGCCCACACAGGGTACACTACTGCCTTGAGAGGAATGGGCATCTAGATGCAGAAAACATTACCTCTTACTGTCCAGCACACTTGATTAGACACTCAGGGCCACTGCGTGGTGATAGTTGGAATGTGGGAGATAAACCAATTAATATAGTATAGTGTACATTCCTCCAAGGCTACATGCAAATACAATACATTCTACGATCTGAGTACATTACATATACGCTTTCCAGAAGGCTTACTGCTGATGGGGAGTGACTTCAAAATTGCATTTGATGATGAAACCGATCGCTAACGGTGCTCCCATAATCCCAAGACAAAACAATATACCTTTCTTTCAGGAGCACATGTTAGCCTTTTTCACTTTGACTATGTCCTTACACAAGTACACTACACCTCCCACTTCAATGAGGTCCGCCACTTAGCTAGAGGATTCTCGGACCATTCTCGAATATGGGCAGTGTAGGGTCTTCCAGATCAGTGAATTCTCTGGAGTATAAAACTCAATCCTTATTATCTCAGGATACCCCATATAGAAAGAGTCTTTGTGAGACTACAGAAAATTATTTTTATTGTAAACGAGCATTCAGTAGACACTGCACAGACCCTCTGGGAAGCATACAAAACTGTGATAAAGAGACAGGGACTCTCGTTGATCACAAGGACCATGAAGGAATAAGAGTTTTCCGACTGGAGGCACTAGAGCGTGAAATCGCAGAGCCAAACTTGCTACCCAAGTAAAATGGGGCATTAAACACACACTAAGCCTAAAGCAAAGAGAATATAGGGACATAGCGACCAATGCCACCAGGACCAGTCATGGTACAACCCAACACCACCTTCATGAAGTCAGGGACAGAGCTGGGAAACTCATGGCATGGCTCGACAAACGTGGGAGGGCAAATCTCGGGGCCCTAGAGATACAGACAAACACTAGTGAGCAAGTGAAAGGGAGACATGAAGTGGCAAAGGCCTTTTCCACATATTATGCCCAACTGTATTCTCTGAACACTACTTCTACAGCAGGGGACTACAGCAAGCTGTTGGCTGACTTACAGCTCCCGTGCCTATCGGGTGAGGACAGGGCATTACTAGAGGAAGACCTCACTGAGGAGGAATACATGAGTTTAACTCAGGTTAAGCAATGGGTCCCAACAGGATCCATATTGAACTCTATTAATTAACAGCTGTAAAAATCACCCTGTATCTGCTGAGAATGTTCAAGGAAAGTCGCTATTTGGGATTCTTCCCAAGGATCAGCGGCTGGTCAATAATGTCATCCATAAGGATGGTAAACCACCCGAAGATTGCGCCTCCTATAGGCCCGTCTCCTTATTGAATGCCAAGTCAAAATATTGGCTAAAGTTCTAGCTATTTGCCTCATGCAAGTGATCACGTCCCTCACCCACTCTGATCAATCCAGCTTTATACCGAGAAGAAACACCACTTGTGACCACTTGTGACCTGCGGTGCCTTCACAGTGTCATGGACCAAGCCACATCCACGTGCGAGGACTCCTTGGTTCACTCGCTTGATGCTAGGATGCCCTTTGACACAGTCAAATGGCCTTACATGTTTGAGATGTTGCACAAGATGGGCTTCAGCCCACAATATCTGAGCTGGATAAAGCTCCTTTATGTGGAGCTCTTGGCCCGGATCACGGTTAATGGAGGGGTGCGCCCTACATATCGACTACACCCTAGCATCCGTCAGGCCTCTCCACTCTTGCCCTTAATATTTGCTCTCATTCTTGAGCCCCTGGCTGCCAGGATCCGGCAGGATCCTCTAGTTTTGGAATTACAATGGTCAGAGGACTGGGAGGACAAGATCTCACTCTATGCGGACAACATATTGCTTTATTACTCTGACCCAATCCAGGCACTTGATAGGATTCTGCAAATATTTACCCAATTAGGCACCTACTCAGGGTATATCATCAACTGGAAGAAATCCCTAATATTGATTCTTTATGGTGATGTGCCGGCCTTGCCCCGGGACTGTGAGGCTAGTGGAGTCCGAGACAGATTCCAGTATTTGGGAATATATGTTACCATTGACCCTAACAGGTTCTATGCCAACAACTTAATGCTGCTGCTTACAAGCCTTAAACAAGATGTTCAACACTGGAGGGCACTGTCCCTCTTGCTCCTTGGAAGGGTGGCTCAATTCAAAATGATGGCATTGCCTTGCTTTCTCTACGCACTGCACAATACTCATTATCTAGTCCCAATTCTTACTTTAAGAAAATTGAAAGCTACGTGTATTGCTCTGGAATGGGGCCCCACCACAAATTGCCATCTGAAAGCTGACAGGTTGTTGATAGGATGGTGGCATTGCCCTCCCAGACAACCAGAGGTACTACCAGGCCGTACAATTAACATCGGTTCACTATTGGAGGCATCTTCCGAACACCTAATCTGTGTACCAGATGGATAGCTATGTAATGCACTCAAGAGCTCATCTAAAGGCCATATATGGCGGAATATGCCCCACAGTTTTTGTGTGCCTCGCAGCAGTGACATTGAAAGTATGGCACATAGCACTCCCAGCACTAGGATGGACAGACAAGATAACGCAAGCTGCCCCTCTCTGGAACACAGTGAGCATAGGTATTCTGAGAGCACAGCCGGGCTTTGCCAAGTGGGATCATTGGCCTGTCAAGGGTGGGAGAACGTTGTATACAGGGGGCATCATCCCTTTTAAAGACCTGCAAAGTGAATACCAGCCAGCAACTAACAAAACTTACTTTTACTTACAAATATGCCATGCGTTGCAAAAGGCACTGCCAATGGGCACAATACTCCCAGAGGTTCCCCACTTGAAGACAGATTACTTGACACATATATGTCCTGCAAAGCAATCTTAGTTACCTATCACAAAATAATACATAACTTACCTGAGGCCCTGGTTCTCCTGAGGACACAATGGGTGTGATATTTGGAGGGCCTTGAAGATGATGATTGGCAAGAGGCTCTTGTATCCCCCAGGGAGATGTGCATACAGTCGAGATTCCATTTAGTGCAACTCAAAATCCTACAGAGGGTATATTTCTCAAGCATTACCTTGGTAAAAATGGGCAGAGCCAAGGATGAACAGTGTTGTAGACACTGTGGTCAGACAGGCAATTTGTTTTCCATTATACTGAGCTGGCCCGTATTGCAACATTATTGGGCGCTGTGCTTAGTTGTATGAATACTGGTTGTGCTCAAAATTTGGAGTCTGCCACCAAATGGTGCCTCCTCAATATCTGGGACACATCGGATCTGACCCGCATGGAACGGATTTGGGTCACCTGGGCACTGATTGTAGCAAAGCACAATATTGCATCTTTGTGGAGGGGCAAGGCAATCACCACAATTGAGAAACTGGAAAACTGACATGGATTGGTACAGCCATGCTGAAAAGGTGGTGTACGAAGGAAGGGGTGTCCCCGCAAATGGCCAAAGATATGGGAAAGATGGATTGAATACAGAGGCAACTCCTGTACAGCTATTACTGAGACTGGCACTGAGTTATTGTCTGTTGAGCAGCTGGTTTCACCGGGAACCTTTGGGCGGGCGGGGGAAGACAGGCAGGGAGGCACATAGGCGATTGTGGGATAGTGGATCAATGTTTCTATCTATGTATGTCCCTGTATGGCAGTGTACTGTTCTTTTTATTTTTATTTTGCTGTATGGCCTTGATGTTTATAACAATAAACAAATCTTTAACAAAAACGTGCATGAATAAAGCCCATGATAATGTTGCCTAAAGTCTTAACAACCATCAAGAATAACCTTTCCTGATTTCTTTGCATACTAAAAATATTACTCCACAACTAGAATATCTTTCAAATGAAAAATTGGTCTAATAGAATAGGAAAGGGGGCCTATTCGAGATGTTTTTAATGTAAATTAGTCAAAACATCAAAAAATGAAGCAAGCTCAAATAAATAATAATGGGTTGTGAATGTGCCAAGAGGACATGAACTCACATAAAGAACATTACAAAACATAAAAGGAAAGGGAAGGGAGAATGAAAAATCTCTACAGGAGAGGGGAAGCCCTCATTGGTATGTATCATAATTTTTTTTAGCATTTTCAAATACATGTTTTGATCGTTTTGTTGGTGATTTTTGTGTTATCTTCTGAACTGCTAATTTAGTTAGGATGTTCATGTTTTAGCAAGAAAGGTATCAGTTTTCTTGTCTCGGCTACCAAGGATAAATTGTATGCTGTGCTATTGTGCCATTCCCTCCAAGGAGGGAGAGAAAAGCTTGCATCATTGTGATTGTCTCTCCCTTGGTAGCAGTGGGTTTACACAATTACTTCTCTTTTGATAAACAAAAAGTCCCAATTTACAAGAACAGGAAATTGCCAATTGCTCAGAACTCAGCAGTTCAAACATCCTCTGCCTTACGTTGCTTGCTGCTTTTAGTATTATACTTCTGGTATAATATCTCAGTTTAGCGTGCCTTTATTATTTGATAGTATATAATGAGTGGATTCCATTCTCGTCTTTTTCTTTGTTGGACTGTCTGCATATTCTATTTTTCTGCATCAATGGGGGATCTCTCTTTAGTTCAAACGCACATATCAATGTATAAAATTTTCAGAGATCTCAGTTCTGCAATCCTGGGATAGTTCAACAGAGACCTGTTTAATGTGAATTAAAGTTAAAATTGTTGCTTATGACAACCTCCACCAATCAGTGTTTTTTTCATCCTTTTAGTTCCCCAACAACATTTCTCGAGCAGCTTTTTCTGATATCATTTTCACCTTGTATGATATTGTGCATTTACGCTTTATTTATGGTTATCTCTCCATTGTCCTGTGTGTTTCCTTTGAAAAGGCCCAGCTTAATTGCTAAGCCTCTGGCAGTGGCGAGTCATACTTTAGTATGATTAAGGTAAAACAAAATTAAAGTATATTTAAGAAGCAAACCTCTTGGCTCATTTTTAAATATTCTGTTCATAATCTGAAAACATGTCTGATAAACAGAATTTCCTGTGCTGCTGGGTCATCAAGGCATATTGAAAATATGTTTGACCACTATCATGAATTTAGGGCATTGCTCTTTCCATAGACATCGGTTGCATAGTTTCCTACATTTGCATCCTGGTAGTTCGGGCTGGACTGTTCCTATTGGTGCAGGGTCAAAACTGATTTTCATATGGCTGGGTGAAACTAAGGAGGCATGGTGGGCAAAAGAATGATGGGTTGGAATGCTTCCACGAGCAGTCACCAGTGATCAGGCATATTATAATCATTTCTACCATCACCTTTTGTGTGTGAGGATTTGGGTGTACTACATAATATGACTGTGGGGTCTTATCATTCAGTACACTCTCAAATACCATATTGAGTCTAGTCAGGCTGGTTTACATAACCTTAAGCTGAACCCTGGGTAGGTATGGCTGTGAGAACCAAGGCTTGGCAAAAAAACCTAGCGAAAAGCATTTAACAGCACCAAACAATGAAATAAGAAAGTCACACAAAATGAACGAATTCAGACATCAATTAATAAAAATAGATTATATATTTATGAATTTGTAGAAACCTTGATGAACAAAATCTACTGGAGGGTTCAGGAGATACAGATTTTAAACAATACTATTACGCTTAAATACAACTGCAAAGGAGCATTGTTCAACAAAAAATTGATAAACTTTTGAAAAGTTTGAAACAGTTAGTTTGACTATTCTCACCCGGGTTGGATGACCAATTAGGGGAGAACAGTGGACATTTTGGACAGTTACTTGGCAAGCAGAGCATTTTTAAGGCAAGTTCTAAACTTTACAAGACGACCGCCATAGACATCAATGGAGTGGTCCTGATGCTGAAGATACAGGTAAAAGATGCTCAAAGGATGTTCTGGTTGTAGTGCGGTTGACGGGGATGTCTTTGTGGTTGCTCCTCGTACCACGGGTGAAGTGGTGTGACTTTGGCTTCAGAGATCATGGCCCCTCAATGCCCTCTCTGTTGCAGCAGTGAGCCAGGCAGTGCTGGGCTACTGGTCTCCTTGCACCATGGTTGGGGGCTAGTGTCCCTTGGGTGTGATGAATCCAATCTTGGACAGCAGTCCCAGATCGGGAAGACCTGAGTGCATCTTTTGGCTATCTTGGATCTCTCCTTTTGGGCACCTGGCAACTGGCATTGGCAAAATGCCTGCATGGCTACCAACTTGTTGGCTTGGCCTTCTTGTTTTCCTGGAGCTGGTTCCAGGAGATCAGCCAACTGATCCTTGGAGTCACTGTTTTGATCTTGGGCTGGAAATTGACTTTTCTCCGCGTCAGGAGCCACAGACACAGTCCAAACTTCTCTAATCCAAAGTGCAGCTGGTGTAGTCCTTCCAACAGTGCAAACTCTCTTTTTGCCATTCCTAGGGCAGCTTGGCACTTCTTCTTCAGTCTTCTCCCAAAATAGAAAACATGATCTGAGGCACAGGGTGCCAGGGGTGCCATATTTATCCCAGGGAAGAGGCTAGATGGGGACCATGCGGTCACTAGCCAATGGGCTACTGGGTCCCCTCCTACCTTGTGACATGTTTCCTGTGATGTGTGGCATCTGGCCATTCCAGTGAACAACATTCTTGTCCTTTTCAAGATGGCAAGACCCTTCTTCAGTCACCAGAAGCTTGGTAGCCCTCCCTAGAGAGTGGGTTCCAAGAGGGCTACACAACCACAGACAAATCAGTTTGGGGATGGGTTTTCCCTCTCTGGCCCTGTCTCCATTTTGTCTGCAGGAACAGAAAGCATCCTGCTGAGAGGTGTTATCAATACTTCCCTCACAAAGAAGGCTTCACCTTTGAAGCTCACCTTTTGGGATAATACCCTGAGTGGCCATTTTGGGAGAGGACGTAACCCCTCAGTCTGCGGCAGCTACCTATATTTCTGAGCCTGGGAGTCGTTCATACATCTCCCAAGGTGGAGGGAAAGCTCTCTGTGTACCAGGGCCTTTGTGAGGCTACTGGGCTGACTGGAGTACAGAGTGGCAACTTTCTAAAAGTTGCAAACTTTAATTGTGACAATAAAGGGCATATTTATACTTGTTTTACGCCGAATTTGCATCATTTTTTTAACGCAAATTCGATGCAAAACTAACTCCATATTTATATTTTGGCGCTAGACCCAGTGCTTGAAATGGAAAAAATAAAGTGCAGGTACTCTGTGCTGGAGCACCTGCTTGTTTCTGAGAAGTGCCGGTACTGTCCAATTAAAAGTATTACGTTTTTCTTGAGATGTGCCGGTACTCTCCCTCTCAAAATAAAAAAGTGCCGGTACTCAGTACCGGACAGTACCGGCCCATTTAAAGCACTGGCTAGACCCGTCTATCACCAAATTTATGGAGTTAAAGTCATTTTTTGGATGTGGAACCTACTTTGCGTCAATGAGATGCAGAGTAGACATTTCCGTGCACAAAATGACTCTATGGCCTTAACGCCATATTTATCCCCCGTGCTAAAATCACGCACATGAGGGAGGAGGAGTCAAAAAATGGTGCAAAGCTTTCTTTGCTCCATTTTTTAATGCCTGGGTCAGGGCAGGCGTTAGGGGACCTGTGGGACTATTTCCATGATGGAACACCATGGAATAAGCCCACAGGCACCCTCCCCAGGCCCCAGGGACACCCACACCCACACCAGAGGGACAGCGGAGGATGGGGGGCCCCATCTTAACTAAGTACAGGTAAGTATTTATTTTTTTAAAGTGCCATTGGGGGCCTAAAATGGCCCCCCCTACATGACACTGGGTGCAATGGCCATGCCCAGGGGACCCTGGTCCCCTGTGTTGGCCATTGGGGTGGTGGGCATGACTCCTGTCTTTTCTAAGACAAGAGTCGTGTGGTAGGGATGGTTTTGCGTCAGAAAATGACTCTAGGCAGGTTAGAGTCTTTTTTTTTTACTCTAACAAGCCTGATGTCATTTTTTGGTGCAAACCCCCCTACTTCCATACTGCCAGCCCCACCAGACTAATGTCATTTCTTTTTACGCTACCCTACCCTTTGCACCGGCTTGCACCATTGCATAAATATGGTGCCTGGGTGGTGCACAGAAGTGGTGCAAGCCAGTGCTAAACATTTTGGTGCAAAACTGCGTTAGTGCAGTTTTGCACCAAAAAGTATAAATCAGGGCCTAAATTCGACCTATGCAAAAAGAACAGATGATGGATGGAATGCTGAACAGTGCAAACATTCACCCCCAGTCACAAAGATCTGGGTTTCATCCACCATTTTTTTGCTCACCACACCACCCCAGTTTGGATCCAGCCATAAGCAAATCAGTCTTGACCCTGTTCCTCATGGGAACAGTCCAGCCCGAACTATCAAGCCAGGCCCTCCCTGGACCAGAAAGAAGCATTCTAAGACTGGTTTCAGGGTATCACCCTTCCTCGGGTAGGCTAGCTTGAATCTAGTGGCACAGTGAGCACAGGACCCACTTCTGGGCATACCCTTCCCAATTGCGGTCTGTGATGCTATTAATTGTGTTTGACCAATGACTTTGTGTTTCACCACTGTGCATATTAGTTGTTCAATGTTCACCAGTAGCACATTACATTTGGTATTTGGGTTAGCTGCCTATTGGCTTTAATATTGCATTAGCCATTACTTTCTGTATTCAGTTTAGCTGCCTATTGGCTTTAACATGGCATTAGACATTACAATTGGTATTTAGGTAAGCTGCCTTTTGGCTTTAACTTGGAGTTAGACATTGCAGTTGAGACATTGCAGATGAGCTGTGTTTTTCCAAGCTGTGTTTTAACACATGATAGACCAAGCTGTGTTTTTCACACCAGACCCTAGCTGATAAGAGCGCGTAGATTTTGTGTTTACCTCTCAGTCTAGTCTGAGAACGAGTGAAGTTTGGAGAATTGGCCACTCTCCAAGTTTATTTGGTTCTCACACTGAGTTTGCTTTTAACGATGGCTCTGGGCAACAGCGAGGGAGAAATATCTTGACTTCAGACAGGAACAGACGTCAGTAGCCTGTCCCCGTTTGGGTAGAAAATCTCGTTCTCGCAGTTGAACCAGAGTCATCAACTTGCAGGCCCCAGAAAGATAAAGCAGAGTTATCGGCCCTATGATGATGCAATTTTGACTTTTATGCTTTGCTTTGAAGTTATGCTATAATATAATCACATGTATTTGCTGTGTGCATTGCAACTGAGAAGTACTTTGATATATTTTGCTTTCATTGCTGCGACTACTTTTAAACGTGTGCTTCCAACCTACTCATTTCGTCTTTCAGGAACCTCGTGGTGAAGTAATAATGAAAATAACTGTCTTCTTCAAACTATGAAGTGCATTCCAGAGAGGTTTTGTAAGCTCGGTCATAAGATAAAAGAAGGAAAGCAGAACATTTTGGCGTGAGTCGTCAGTCTGGGAGTCAAGTTGGAGATTGGAGGTGCACGATTTGAAAGTGTCATTGTTTTTTCTTGTTTAGAGAATTAAAGAAGCACGGCAGACCATGTTTGAAAATTCATGTGAAGGTAAACTGCCTTATGGTTCTGTGAGAAACATGTTTTCTTGTTTATCAGGACTGTATGAGTCTTGGGATGAGTGCTTGGAAGCATATTTAGAAAATGTGCCTTTTGAAAGAAATGATGTTCCTTTTGTTCTTGACAGAAGGGTTTGGATACTTTTGTCTGCTTACAGAAAAATGCAGGAGAGATGTAGGCAGTTAGAACATGAAAATAAGAATTTACGTGAGCAAAGTAGCCAGAACACATTATTGCAAGATAATGCTGAAATCTATGAAACTTCTGTTTTAGAAGAATCTGGATTTTCCCATTCCAGTAATGAGGAGGTTAAAACAGGTGTGGGCCAGTGTGAGCAGAGCGTAGATCTGCAGAACAGCCCACAGTTTTTGGCAGTTGAAGTGCATTCCTTAACAGATAACATTGAGAACAGAGTTAGGAATGTGATTTTCAGACCGCTTTTGCAAAGTACGATGTTTAAAATTAATTCAGACAAGGCAGAAGTACTGTCGCAAAATGTGCAGTTATTAGGAATTCAGTGGAATCCAGAAAATAGACAGATGTTGTCACAAGTAAAACAAAAGATTTTAGAGTTTCTTACTATTTGCATTAAGCAAGAGACATTAGTTTCATGAACTTGTTTTATTTTTGGAAACAGTATAACCCTCATCTGAGTGAAAGCTTAACACTTTGGTACAAAGTAACTAGGAAAAAACATGAGCAGCTACACGCTTTTGATGTGGCAAATGAAATAATTCAGACTTTAGGTTTCTGTGCAGTGCAAAAGGGAAACACTGATTTACATGTAAATCAGGATCAGGGGAGGACAAGAGTGCCCCTGAAACTTTGGAGTAAGCTTTTGACTTGTTATTGGGCTCTAGTGAATACTGAACAAATGACATTAAATGATAATGCAATTTTGAAACCTGAAATATCAAGCATGCAGTGGGTGATGAGTTCACCTAAATCTCACCGTTTAGGACAGGCACAGGAGGCTAGTATCATACACTGGATCTGGTACATGCAAGACAGGGCTAGAATCACTGCAGCCCTACATGAACAGGTGTCACGAGCCCTTCTTCAGGATGAGGAGAGGGTGCAGGGATTACCACAGGTAAAAGAGTCACCAATGAAATTGGGTGCACCATTTGAATTTGTGTCCCCTGAGGATAAAAAGCATGTTTGTTTGACTATTGTTTCAGATTTGTACAATGGGTGTCAGACTTTAAAGCAAGATCTGCTTGAGATGTGTCATTTTTACACTGATTCTTGGTTCACTGCTGGTGGTTTAGCCGTTTGGTTTTCCACATGATTTGTACATAACTGGTTCAATTCCCTTGCAGATGTTAAAGAGAAAAAATCAGAGAGAGAAGTGTCCACCCAGAATTCTGGGTTAGTGGGGATGGCTAAGTGGGTGCACCAGAAATGTGGACATCTGGGAGAAAAAGCTACTTACAGGTGGGCAGAGATTAGAGAGATGCACATTCCCCTAGATTTGATAAAAACTGTGATTTTGCAATGTCCTATTTGTCAGCACGCACAACAGCAATCTGTCCCACAAACAGTCAAAGATCAGTCGGGGAGAGGAAAGTTACCAGGACAGATAAGGCAAATTGATCAGGTTTTAGGAGGAGTGATTGCTGCAGATTACTGAGGAGAAATCAAAATTATGCTGATAACTAGAAGAGAATCTGAATCATTCATACAGATTGGAGACAGAATTGCCCAACTTGTCAAAAGTGCAGTGAATGGAGGTTTGGTAAAGAAGGAGTCTGCCCCAGCCCTTCTGACAGTGCAAGGAAAGGGAAGCTGGGATGCAGCAGATAAAAACCTCAGTCCTACGGTGTGGGTTGAAGCCCCAGGTGACCCTTCAGAACATGCAGAAATTATAACAAAAGGCCCCAAGATTATAAAACAAGGAAAGAAAGAAGGAGGGCACATTTCAGATGACAAATGTTATTTGCAAGAAAAGTAATACTTTTTTCTTTTGCAGATCCTACCATGACTCGCCACTGACCATGAGTGTGCTGTGTGGTCTCCCTTCGGGTGTGTGCGTATGTGGTGGGGGAGGGGAGGGACCGAACCCCCAACCTGAACCTGATTGATGAAAGTACAAACCCCATGGATCCATTTTGCGCAACTGGCACCTTCAGTTCAAGTTCTAAATGGGATCAATATAAAGTTTGTCAACTTGTTTGATTACATTCTTCCACTGGAACTAAGCAACCTTATCAGTTAACTGTCTGTGTTTTTTCGTGTGGAACTCTGGCTTTCGCTTACATTCCAGCAAACCTTTTAGGTGGACCGTGTACCTTTACATGAGTAGAACTCATGCTATATCAAATTGCTATTTTAGAGACACTATTATCTCAATCAGAGTATATAAGTTTCAGTCTTTTCATTGTAGATGTATCTTATTTGAAAGGTTATGAGATCAATATGTTAATCCACTTCCATTGCTTTACAGTGATTGCTTTTATCATTAAAATCTGATTTGCTTATAATGTTTTTTTGTTGTTGATGTTTTTGTTTTTTGTTTTTGTTTGAAATAAGAGGTATGTAAACAAAAATTCATTGGTCATAGGGTGGAGTGTGATGCTATTAATTGTGTTTGACCAATGACTTTGTGTTTCACCACTGCACATATTAGTTGCTCAATGTTCACGAGTAGCACATTACATTTGGTATTTGGGTTAGCTGCCTATTGGCTTTAACATGGCTTAGGCATTACATTCTGTATTCAGTTTAGCTGCCTATTGGCTTTAACATGGCATTAGACATTATATTTGGTATTTAGGTTAGTTACCTATTGGCGTTAACGTGGAATTAGACATTGCAGATGAGCTGTGTTTTTCCAAGCTGTGTTTTTCCACATGATAGACCAAGCTGTGTTTTTCACACCAGACCCTAGCTGATAAGAGCGCGTAGATTTTGTGTTAACCTCTCAATCTAGTCTGAGAACGAGTGAAGTTTGGAGAATTGGCCTCTCTCCAAGTTTATTCGGTTCTCACACTGAGTTTGCTTTTAGCGATGGCTCTGGGCAACAGCGAGGGAGAAATATCTTGACTTCAGACAGGAACGGACGTCAGTTGCCTGTCCCCGTTTGGGTGGAAAATCTCTTTCTGGCAGTTGACCCGGAGTCATCAACTTGCAGGCCCCAGAAAGATGAAGCAGAGTTATAGGGCCTATGGTGATGCAATTTTGCCTTTTATGCTTTACTTTGAAGTTATGCTATAATATAATCACATGTATTTGCTGTGTGCATTGCAACTGAGAAGTACTTTGATATATTTTGCTTTCATTGCTGCGACTACTTTTAAACGTGTGCTTCCATCCTACTAATTTCGCCTTTCAGGAACCTTGTGGTGAAGTAATAATAACAATAAATGTCTTCTTTAAACGAAGAAGTGCATTCCAGAGAGGTTTTGTAAGCTCGCTCATAAGATAAGAGAAGGAAAGAAGAACACGGGGACAAATGCTAACAGAAAAGATGATGGACGGAATGTTGCACAATGCAAACATTCACACCCAGTCATAAAGATCTGGGTTTAATCTATTGTTTTTTTTGCTCACCATGCCACCCTAGTTTGGACCCAGCCATATGCAAATCAGTCTTGACCCTGTTCCTCTTGGGAACAGTCCAGCCCGAACTGCCAAGCCAGGTCCTCCATGGACAGGAAACAAGCATCCTAAGACCAGTTTCAGGGTATCACCCTTCATCAGCCAGGCTAGCTTGAATTCAGTGGTGCTGAGAGCACAGGACCCATGACTGGGCATACCCTTCCCACTTGGGGCAACAAATGCGAAAAGAACAGATGATGGAAGGAATGCTGAACAATGCAAACATTCACACCCAGTCACAAAGATCTGGGTTTAATCCATCATTTTTTGCTCACCACACCATGGGATTGGCATGGTGAGCAACAAAAACTGATGGATATAACCCAGATCTGTGACTACGGGTGAATATTTGATTTATTCTGCACTCCGTCCATCAACTGTTCTTTTTGCATTTGTCGCCCCAAGGGGGAAGAAAAGCCCAGATATGGGTCCCGTGCTTACTGTGCCACCAGATTGAAGCTAGCCTGGCTGAATAGGGGCAATACCTCGAAACCGGTCCCAGGATGCTTATTTCTTGTCCAGGAAGGACCTGGTCTGACAGTTTGGGCTGGGCTGTTCCCATGGGGAACAGGGTCAAGATGATTTGCATATGGCTAAGTCCAAACTGGAATGGCATAGTGAGCTAAATAAACTGATAGATTGAGCCCAGAGCTGTGACGTGGGTTGAATGTTTGATTTATTCTGCATTCCGTCCATCAACTGTTCTTTTTGCATTTGTCGCCCCAAGTGGGAAGGGTATGCCCAGACGTGGGTCTCGTGCTTACTATGCCACCAGATTCAAGTAAGCCTGGGTGAAAAGGAGTGATACCCCAAAATGGGTCCTAGGCTGCTTTTTTCTGGTCTAGAGGGGACCTTGTCTGGCAGTTTGTGCTTAACTGTTCCCATGGGAACAGGTCAAGACTTATTTGCATATGGCTGGGTCCAAATTGGAAGGGCATGGTGAGCAAAATAAATGATTAATTAAACCCAGATCTGTGACTGGAAGTGAATTTTTTATTTATTTTGCATTCCGGCCATCAACTGTTCTTTTTGCATTTGTTGCCCAAGTAGGAAGAGTATCCCCAGATGTGGGTTATGTGCTTACTATGCCACCAGATTCAAGCTAGCCTGGCTGAAGAGTGGTAATACCCCGAAACTGGTCCCAGGATGTTTATTTCTGGTCCAGGAAGGATCTGGTCTGGCAATTCGGGCCAGACTGTTCCCAAGGGGAACACAGTCAATACTAATTTACGTATGGCTGGGTCCAAATTGGAATGGCACGGTGAGCAAAATAAACTGATGGATTAAACCCAGATCTGTGACTGGGGGTGAATGTTTGAATTATTCTGTATTCTGTCTATCAACTGTTCTTTTTGCATTTGTTGCCCCAAGTGGGAAGGGTATGCCCAGACGTGGGTCCCGTGCTTACTGTGCCACCAGATTGAAGCTAGCCTGGCTGAATAGGGGCAATACCTCGAAACCGATCCCAGGATGCTTATTTCTTGTCCAGGAAGGACCTGGTCTGACAGTTTGGGCTGGGCTGTTCCCATGGGGAACAGGGTCAAGATGATTTGCATATGGCTAAGTCCAAACTGGAATGGCATAGTGAGCAAAAGAAACTGATGGATTGAACCCAGAGCTGTGACGTGGGTTGAATGTTTGATTTATTCTGCATTCCGTCCATCAACTGTTCTTTTTGCATTTGTCGCCCCAAGTGGGAAGGGTATGCCCAGACGTGGGTCTCGTGCTTACTATGCCACCAGATTCAAGTAAGCCTGGGTGAAAAGGAGTGATACCCTAAAATGGGTCCTAGGCTGCTTTTTTCTGGTCTAGAGAGGACCTGGTCTGGCAGTTTGTGCTTGACTGTTCCCATGGGGAACAGGTCAAGACTGATTTGCATATGGCTGGGTCCAAATTGGAAGGGCACGGTGAGCAAAATAAATGATGAATTAAACCCAGATCTGTGACTGGGAGTTAATTTTTTATTTATTATGCATTCTGGCCATCAACTGTTCTTTTTGCATTTGTTGCCCAAGTAGGAAGAGTATGCCCAGATGTGGGTTCTGTGCTTACTATGCCACCAAATTCAAGCTAGCCTGATGGATTAAACCCAGATCTGGGACTGGGGGTGAATGTTTGAATTATTCTGTATTCTGTCTATCAACTGTTCTTTTTGCATTTGTTGCCCCAAGTGGGAAGGGTATGCCCAGACGTGGGTCCCGTGCTTACTGTGCCACCAGATTCAAGCTAGGCTGGTTGAGGAGGGGTGATGCCCCGAAACCGGTCCCGGGATGCTTGTTTCTGGTCCAGGGACGACCTTGTCTGGCAGTTCGGGCTGGGTCCAAACTGGAATGACATGGTGAGCAAATAAACTGATGGATTAAACCCAGATCTGTGATTGGGAGTGTATATTTGATTTAGTCTGCATTCTGTCCATCAACTGTTCTTTTTGCATTTGTCGCCCAAGTGGGAAGGGTATGCCCAGACATGGGTCCTGTGCTTACTATGCCACCAGATTCAAGGTAGCCTGGATGAAAAGGGATGAGGCCCCAAAACCAGTCCCAGGATGCTTGTTTCTGGTCCAGGGAGGACCTGGTCTGGCATTTCAGGCTGGACTGTTCCCATGGGGAAAAGGGTCAAGACTAATTTGCATATGGCTGGGTCCAAACTGGAATAGGATGGTGAGCAAAAATAACTGATGGACTAAACCCAGATCTGTGACTGGGGTTGAATGTTTGATTTATTCTGCATTCTGTCCATCAACTGTTCTTTTTGCATTTGTTATCGCAAGTGGGAAGGTTATGCCCAGACGTGGGTCCAGTGCCTACTGTGCCACCAGATTCAAGCTAGCCTGGCTGAAGAGGCATGATATCCTGAAACCCGTCCATCAACTGTTCTTTTTGCATTGAATTTGACCTGGGCATCAGCTCGGGTTCAATGCCACAATTGATTTGATACCTTACATGACCTTGTTAGGTAGTCCCATTCAGAAGTTAGGCTGTGGTGCCAGCAGTTAAAACCTGTGTTAACCAATGGGGCTACTAACCTTTCCACAGCCAAATGACAATTTCAAATTTATGGTGTTAAAGCAAATGAAAAATATGTGTTCTACTTAATAATATACTGCTTCCTTGCTCTAAGTCCTTCCTTAGGAGAGACTCTTGTATTGTTAAGGGAAGTGGTTAGTTAAATGGCAAAGTCGAACTAGCAGTGAAAACACTGCTCTTCCAGTCTGCAGTGGCCTGCCGGGAGTTATTTTGTTCCTTGACATATACAGGGTGGCACAAATATTGCAGCTCTCTTAAGTGGGCATTCTGTCATACATGCTCTGCGTTCCCTGGGTACCATATGCTATGGGCTTATAAGTCCTTGCTTATAAGTCCTTGCTAATTGGTTATATCTAATTCACATGTGCTTTGTATAGAGATAGAGCACTAGCACTGCAGTCTGGTTAGCAGGCCTCAGTGCACTCTCAGAGTCGAAAAACCAGCAGCATTAGTCTAAAATGTGGGGTAGAACATGCAAAAAGAGCCATTTCCTTATATTGTGTGTTTTATGTACTTCCGTAAGTGGTCCTGTGATCACTTTGCAACTGAAACAAAGTATGTTCTGTTTCAAGGAGGACCTGGCCTCACGGTTTGGGCTGGACTGTTCCTATTGAATCAGGGACAAGACTGTTTTGTATTTGGCTGGGTCCCAATTGAGATGGCACTGTGAACAAAAGAAGAATTGGTTAGAATGCTACCCTGAGCAATTGCCATTGGTTATATGTATTGCATGCATTGCACCCTTCACCTTTTGTGTGTTTTATGTAACACCCTAAGTGGCAAGAGCATGCCTAGATTTGGGTCCTATGCTTACTGTACCACTGGAACCAAGCTACACCCAAATGAAAAGACCCAATCAGAAACTGGTCTAGGGTTGCTTGTATTCTGGTTCAGGGAGAACCTGGCCTGCCGGTCGGATTGGACTGTTCATATTAGAGCAGATTATAGACTGATTTTCATATGGCTAGGTCCAAACTGAGGTGGCATGGTGGACAAAAGAACAATGGGTTATAATTGTGTCCTGAGTGAATGCCAGTTTTTAGACCTATTGCAAGCATTCCTCCCATCATCTTTTCCACTCTTGCGGCCAACTTGTACTGAAGTACAGACTTGTGCAGAGCCCTAGACTCTAGTGATTGGAATACACACCTTGGAATAAGTGTGGATGTCTGCCCTCCTAAAGGATAATTCAGTTGCACCTGAGAGCGGAAGGGTGAAAGTGCTATTAACAATGACCACTTGGCAAGCAGATGCAATCTCGTAGGAGTCCAGAACATTGGGAATTTGAGACACTTTTGGAAAGCTCTGTGTAATGAATTAATTAAAAAAAGATGTTACCACAAAAGGCACAAAGAGGAAGAATACACCTTATATTTCATTCTTTGTTGTAACTTATTAATGCATCCAACATGTGTGTGATTAACATTTTCATAACTGAGGTATCATGCACTTCTTGCATTCTCATACTTATCATTTAACAAGACAGAAGACCTCACCCATTTATAAGAATGTTACCTACACACTGTCCTTTCAGCTACAATTATTGACATTTTTGTGACACTAGACATCTATGAGTCCTGCATAGTTGATACTTACATGAGACACTTTTGCGGTCATTCTGGCTTTCCCGCTGGGCCGGCGGGCGCCTGCCAACGGAGCGCCCGCCGGCCCAGCGGGAAAGGCCCTGCAACATAGAAGCCGGCTCCGAATGGAGCCGGCGGTGTTGCAGGGGTGCGACGGGTGCAGTTGCACCCGTCGCGATTTTCACTGTCTGCTAAGCAGACAGTGAAAATCATGCGGGCCCTGTTAGGGGGCCCCTGCACTGCCCATGCCAGTGGCATGGGCAGTGCAGGGGCCCCCAGGGGCCCCACGACACCCGTTCCCGCCATCCTGTTCCTGGCAGTAAAAACCGCCAGAAACAGGGTGGCGGGAAGGGGGTCGGAATCTCCATGGCGGCGCTGCTTGCAGCGCCGCCATGGAGATTCAGCCCAGACAGGGGTAATCCGGCGGGAAACCGCCGGATCCCCTTTTCTGACCGCGGCTTTACCGCTGCCGTCAGAATGGGCAGGGAAGCACCGCCAGCCTGTTGCCGGTGCTTCCGTGGTCATCCACCGCCAGGGTTGGAATGACCCCCATAATCTGGATAAAGTTAAAACACAGCAGTGGGGCTGCAGTGTGAGCTTCAGCAAGAGGAATAGCTCAAGCCTTTGTTTTATTATTATGGTATGGCTTGACAGCACAGCTATTGCCAGAAAAGTATGCAAGAACACCAGGAGCAGGGCTTTGGCTCCACCCAGATGTTGGGAGCCTGTAGTACATACTTTGATTGGGCAGAAGTTATATGCTTCCACAAAAAAGTACTCTCCGCATAGCTTTGATGATTTTGTTCATTTAACTGACTGATGTGAACTTTCAAGGGCGCACACATGGCATTCAAGTGTCTTAGATAACTAGGGGCCAGATGTAGCAAAATGAAAAATTGCGACTCGCATTTTGCGAGTTGATGCGACTCGCAAAATGCGAGTCGCAATTTGTAATGCCAGAAAAAAAAAAAAAACGATTTTGCGACTCGCAGCCGGACTCGCAACGCAGTGTGCGAGTCCGCAGATTGCGAGGTCGCTTTTTGCGAGTGTGCAAAAAACGAACTCGCAATTAGCGAGTAGGTGTCGCAAATTGCGATTACCTTAAAAATTTATTGCAGGTGCAGCAGAACACTCCAGAAAGCACACCAGAACACCCTGGAAACACTTCCTGGCACATGATGATGACATCACAGCCAGGAAGTTTACAAATACACCTGGGAGGAGGTAGGACCACACCCTTTTATAACTGCCAGTCTTCACACAGAACAGACAGCAGCTGCCATGGAGGGAACCCCACGAAAAAGAAAACTCAAATTTTCAGAGAGGGAGCTGGAGGTGCTGACAGAGGAATGCTGTCAGCACCATGATGAGCTTTTTGGGAGAGCAGCATTCAATGTTCCTGAGGCCACAAAAAAAAAACTCTGGCAGGACATTCAAGATAAAATCAATTCCCTGGGTGTGAGCCACAGGACAATCGAGGACATTAAGAAGAGGTGGTATGACCTCCCCTCCCGGACCAAGGAGAGGGTGGCTGAAAGGCTCCGGGAGATGAGAGGCACTGGAGGGGGACCATCATCTGTGCCACCACCCACACCCCTGGAAGAAAGGGTGGAAGAAACATTTGAGCAGGAGGCAGTATGTGGATTTGGGGACTTGGACACCTCAGAGCCCAGCACATCAACCGGTGAGTACCATGTGATAAGCCTGTACCCCTATCAATGTCATACCCCAGCCACCATGTACACAGGTGCATGCACAACCAAAATAGCTCCATTTCAGGGTAGAAATTGCCAGAATGATGCATTATGGGAAATGTAGTCAAATAGTCAGTTCATAGGCAAATGTTTATTAGGATGTGTGCAATAGATAGTAGACACTGACAGTCTGTTCCCCATGTCCCACAGGTCTCCAGCAAGACACCCCCAACACCCCAAGCACCCAGGCCCAGGAGGACACCCCAGGACCCGCCAGCACCCCCACCTGCACGGTCAGCAGCATCCCTGCAGTAGTAACACCTGCTGCAACAATCACGCCAGAAGCTGCCCCAGCAACAGGCAGGGAGGACACAGGTGGGAGCACAGGGCAGCCACCGCTGCGCAGGCGTCGCAGGGCAAGACCATCTGGGCTGCAGTCTGCATCCTGGATACTTCCTCCAACCACCAGTGAGGCACATCTGCTGCGTGGTCAGCGCCTGCAGAACAGAATATTGGGCAGGATTAGTGGTGTGCTGCACCGTTTTGTGCGAAACAACCATGCAAGCATGCAGCACCTCAACAGACGCATGGACATGATGTGCCAGAACACTGGGGACCTTGCCCATGCCATTAGGGAACTGGCGGGAGGACTGCTGGCCCAGGCAGAGGCTGGGCAGCGCAGAGATCGCCAGATAATGCAACGACTGGACAGGATGGCCACATCGATCGGCAGGCTCGCCATTAATATAACAGGCCTGTCGAGGAGGACAGTTGGGCTGCAAGTAGAGATGGGCCATTTTGCTGGGGATGTTGCCAGGGGCCTGGGACGTCTCACCCACATAATTGAACTTATGGAGACACGGGAAATGTCAAGGGCCACAGGGGAAACCCCCCAAGACAGTGAAGAGGGCTCAACAGTGAGCAGTGTCTCTGCCACTGACAGCAGGGTGCTGAGGAGTGGTAGGCAGAGCACCACGGACGCAGCAGGGACCAGCCAGGCTGGCAGGAGGGGCAGGAGATCATAGATAACACCCAGGACCATTAAATGTGGCACATGGCGTTAATGTGCCACATGACTGGTTGGCATTTTCCTGCCCATGGACAATTTCGACTTGTATATAGTTTCTTAATTGCAGTAATAAAACAGTTATTTTTGTTCCACTTAACAAATGGAGTTTTTGGTTAATAGGTGAGTATGGTGGGAGTTGACACGTACCGTCCAAAATATTGTGTTGCAATGTGGTCCCGTCTCAGTCTGCCTTGATTAGCTATACTCCGATCCCCATGATGGCGATGTGGTTGTTCTTGCTCTTCATCATCAGGATCTGGGTCTGCAGGGGTGAGAGGTAGCCCACGTCGGGTGGCTATGTTGTGGAGGATGGCGCATGCGACCACAATTTTGAATGCGGTAATGGGGGTGTATTGGAGGGCACCTCCACTGCGGTGGAGGCATCTGAATCTTGCCTTCAGGAGTCCGAAGGTGTGCTCGATGAGGTTCCTGGTCCTCTTATGCGCACTGTTGTATTGCCTCTCTGATTCAGTTCAGGGTGTTAAAAACGGAGTCATGATCCAAGGCCTGGGAGCATAGGCACTGTCACCTGTTGGGCACAAAAGTACACTGTTAGGAAGTCCAGATAGTCGTGCACAGTGACCTGTGTGTATGTCTGCAAGTGTCTGTGGCTCTACCTAGGAGGTAACCGTCTCCGAATTCCCCACGTTCCAGGCGTTGATGTATCCCAATATGCCTAAAAATGTATGAGTCATGGGTACTGCCTGGAAACTTAGCTACGATGTCGGTGATGACATAATGGGCATCACAAACAACCTGTATGTTGAGTGAGTGGGTACACTTCCTGTTGCAGAAAATGTGTTCCAGATTAGCAGGGGGGCATATTTGAATGTGTGTCCCATCTACACACCCTATGACATGGGGAAAGTGGGCAATGCGGTAAAAGTCCAGCTTGGTGCTGTTCATTTCTGCCTCATTCCTTGGTAAGTATAAGAAGTGAGACATGTGCGTAACTAAGGCATCTAGGAAGGCCCTGAGGAACCTTGACACTGCACTTTGGGATACCCCACCTGCCACAGCAATGACCCCCTGATAGCTCCCTGAGGCCAAGAGGTGCAGTGAGCATAGTACTTGCACATGCGTAGGAATGGCGCAGCCACGCAGAGTCTGGTGTTCTAGCTGTGGTTTGAGTAAATCTATGAATTCTAGAATGGCTGCGCTGCTAAGGCGGTATTTGTCATAGATCTCCTCTTCAGTTTGCTGAAAAAGAGTCTGCCTGGTTCTATATATCTTCTCCTGTCTGTGGCCCCTCCTCCTCCTCTGCTGGGCTGCGTAGACTCTCCTCCTCACTGCTATCAGGTATATCTCCGTCATCTTGAGTAACCCAGATGGCTTCTGGGTCCCCTTTTATACTTTGGTAATGGTTACCACCTGCTCTGAGTTAGTGGTAAATGGGACATGCAAACTGGGCTTTTTGCGACTAGTCGCAATTTGCGAGTTGCAATTGCATAAGGTTTGCGACTCACAAATTGCGACTTGCTATTTGCGGGTTGCAAAATGGGGTTGCAACGGATGCGACTCGCAAACGGGTCCCATCGCTTTTTGCGAGTCGGAAATGGGCTTTTTGCATCCCATTTCCGATTTTGCACTGTCGCAAATTGCAATTCTGCCCGTTTGCGAGTCGCAAACCTTTGCTACATCTGGCCCCAGATATTTTATGATCTTTTTCTCTGGCAGCAGTACAGATAGTAGGAGGGCAGCCATTAGGTCAGGCTTGACAGTGCAGCTGTCACATCACTTTTTAACCTACACTACTACTATTCTAAAGCCATTTGCTTCTATACAAATATATATCCATTCCCATGCTATCTACATTTATTGCTTCAATTTATCATACAATATTATTTAAAAGCCAGACCTGTTGGAATAAACAATGCTTCTTTAAAAACATTCTATATTACAAAAGTGAGCTCTAAAATGCCTGGGGCCAGGGGCAAGAAGCCTTCCCTGCCATCTCCTTGTGATTTCCCTGAGGAACTAACAACAATACAAAGGATTACCATAAAAGCTCTTCCTTTGATGTGTATTCCCTAAATGTTAGTTTAAGGAACGAAAACCATTCATTTACTGAGCAAAGTAAGACATGTATCTGTGCTCCTCCTAGCAACAGGCAAAACTGCTCCCAGCACAGGAATCATGTCAATAGGGGCGAGTTTGAAAAAGAACCCTAGGCTCTTTGCAAAGAGCCAATGCTAGGCCCATCATGCAAGATGGGCTCCAAGGAAGCTTGCTTTAAACTGTGACAGGAAGTGCTGAAGAAAATGGTAGGGTAGTTGCCATGACTGGGTGTAGAGAATATCCAATCACTGGCCACAACACAAAATGACAATGGCCCCTCATCATACCTCTTCAGAACATACCTTGAAGAACATTTTGAGAGAAGTAGAAAAAGATTATGCAGAGGAGAAAGAACAGAAGGAATTCTGATTCCATTTGGGACCGAGGGGTGGGACCTGCTCTCTATCAGGCAAGTGGTCAGTATCCTATTGGTG
Organism: Pleurodeles waltl; assembly: GCF_031143425.1. Lineage (NCBI taxonomy): Eukaryota > Metazoa > Chordata > Amphibia > Caudata > Salamandridae > Pleurodeles > Pleurodeles waltl. Next base: position 630,515,108 of record NC_090444.1, on the reverse strand, counting down.
TTACAGGGACACAAAAGGCAGAATTGATCGAGCTGTTCTCGGCTGGACCGTGACAGAGCCCTGGGTTGAGTGAACCCTAGTTTATAGAAGCCTTCCCTCCAGTCTTGGAGGTTGTAGGAGAGACCTGGAGAGACATTTCCAGCATCAAGAATGTTTGGGGATTTGCATGGGCATTTAGACCCTTTGGGGAGACTTGCTACATTCTCTTTTCAGTGGCTATGGCCTCTGCTCCCTTTGGGAAGGACCACTATTCTTGTTTGGAGATCCCCACTTGCTTGTCATATATCTCAAAGCCTTCAGAGAAACAATCCTTGTGGGGGTGGTTGTTATGTAGGCTGGAGAGTTTACTGTGTGTGTTTGCTGTGCCTGCTCAGCAAATATTTGTGTTTTTTTAAAACAAACACCTGAAGTAAAAATATATTTTAGAAAAATAAAAAATAAATGGTTCTGATGCTCAGGGAGGTTATGTGCAGGGAATTCTAGTGACAGTCACCCCACCCCACCCCAAATAGGCTGAAAAATCAGTCACCATGATCAGAAGGTTCTGCGGCAGATGAGCTGCCAGAGCAGAGGTTTCCAATGACTGAGGCAGCTGAGGCTCCACACAAGAATCCTTTCAATAACCAGACCTCTAAATAGAGAGAGAGGAACCACAGGACAGATGATAGGGTCACTGCCATTTGTTGGCAAATGTCTCACTTTAGCCAAACTCTAACTAACCCCCTTAGTCATTTTATGAACTCCAGAGGCCCAGGACACGCAGTTCAGGGTAGCCAAAGAAGCAAACGCTCATCGTACAAAAATGTCAAGTTCATCCTGCTCTGAGCTTTTTGCAACATAAAAAATGGCTTCAGCAGGACCTCTTAATGAAGGTATAAATCCGACCTGCATGATTCCTGTGCAGCTACAGAGTCCACCATTGCCCTGCAGGAGGACTTTGAGAACTAAAAAGAGTGACTTAGGCCTTTCTTAGAGTTTGGCGGATAGGGTACTCCATCAAAAAAGTTTTGATGTGCTGTCTGTCATATTTACAGCGTCCTTGACTAAATCACACCTCTAATATAACAGACAGGGGGAGGACATCCCCACTGTTTTTTTATGGCGTACCTCACTGACACTCTAAATAAGCCCCAAAGTGCAAACCTGTGCGAGGCAGCTAATTATTCCAGTGGTGGAAGCAACCTTAGTGGCTAAGAAATCCTGCTTTTCCCAGCTTGGACCTTTTGGCATCACAACAGCAAATCTTTGGGTGTATAAATGCAAAATGACCTTTTGTGATTCAGAAATGTCTTTCTAAATTGAGAAAGTGATTTTGTGACTCATTTAGAATGACAGTTAAGAGTTGGGCCTGAATAGGTCCCACCCTCCTATTTTGATTCACAATGTATGTATCAATGTTTTGTAATTACAATTGTGGTTCAATTCTATTGAAAAGTTACCAAAGGAGGAAGTAAGTGATTCACAAGGGAAAGCTTTCCCTGTTGGATCAATTACCCTTTGGGAATCGTTTTTTAAGACCACGGAGGAAAAATGCAGTGGTCCACTGCCTGATTCTTTCGATGTTTTCCCAAGCAGAAACATTTCTTAAGCAGTGCCTGTTCCATTATGGAACATGGGCTATTAAAAAAAGTTCCCATTTGGTGATGTGAATTCAGGGATGGAGGTCTGCACTCTCTTGCATGCCAATATGATTGTGTTTTGTAGCTTTTGGAAGGGAAGTACAATTAGTGGCATTCCTAATTAGTATTTATTAGGCAGGTCGTTCTATGACACCGTGCAAACTGGAACTTTGTGAGTAACTTTTTAGAACATAGGTTAATTCATAAAATTGCACACAGGCCGCAAAAAAGTTAGGCAAAATTTGCACCCAAGAATTTGTGACACCTGTCTATTTGTTCATCTGGCAAAGTCCCAGGAAAAAACTTTGACAGGTGTGGTCTAGGTTTACCAAACGTTTGCTCTTTTGCAGTTGGCCTGAAATTGTGCTTCTGTCCTGGTCTACAGCACTTTGACTTTCGATTTGCACTTTTCGGTTTCTTGGTATTATTTTAAAAAGGCATATATCTCTAGTTTTCCCTATTCGTGTTTAATCATATTTGTGTCATTTATCTTATTAAATCATTTAGATTTTTCTAAACTGGATTGGGAGATGTATTTTGTTATGTTCTTATATTTAATGTTGTTTGTCTTTCAGACTCGATCTAGGATCTTCCTTTTTTCTTCTTGAATTTTACTTTGTATGGCATTACCAGTATATTGGAGTAGGGTGGGATATTTACCGCATGTGGTAAATACCGTTAGCCCAGAGAGCAGTATTTGCCACGTGTGGCAAATACTCCTATTCTGAGTTTTTAAACCGAAACTTGGCCAGCACATGGGGAATCGTTTTTAAGGCACTGGTTTTCCCATGTTTTGCCTTTTTTATCAGGACTTTTTTCTCTGAAAAATGTTGCCAGGTTTGACCTGCTGGAATTCTCAGTGGAGAACTGCGAGGGTGTGATAAATTATCGCACAGCTCGTAATTCCTATCCCTGTGCAAACAAGTGTTTGCACAAAGATCGAAATTTAGGGCCACACCTACAAACCTTTGGAATTCTGATTTCCTAATTGCGATTCAATGCAAATCACAATTAGAAAATCGCAATTCCAAATGTTTGAAGCTCTACTGAGTTTCTTTTGCGGTTCCCAGTGAGTCGCAAGTAGCCCTACCTCATTAATATTAATGAGGTAGGTCGTAATTTGCGACCTATTGGGAATAGTAAATCACCGCAGACCACCACGTCTGTGATTGCTTTTAGGTAAAACAATTGTTTTTTTATAAACATAGCACGTTTTCATTAAAGGAAAATTGGATGCATTTAAAAAGCAAACAATGAAACATTTAAGTTTAATTTTTTAAGTGTAGGCTGTGGTCTGTGGGGCCACTGCCTGCTCTTAAAAAAATGTTTTCGCATGCAATGGGGACCCTTTCCCATTTGCGAATGGGTTCCCACCAATTTGAAACTGGTGGTAATTGCGATTGTTTTGAGACTGCAATCACAATCACAAAGCAATCATACATACCATTGCAAGTCGCTATTTGGAAGGGACTCCCTTGGCATCCCCATTCCTAATAGAGAGTCACAAACCCATTTTGCGATTAGGTAAATGGATTGCTGAATCGCAAATTGGGCTTTGTACATTGGAGAATACATTTATTTGGTGGTAAACAGCCCGATTCTGTAAATTGGGCCGTTTGAGATCAAAGAAAAAGCTCGTAGACCTTATGCTTTAGTTTGTTGCAACAGAAGGGAGTTTCTCACGTTTCAGCGACATTGTTACACTGACGAGGAACCATTAATAAAAGAAGAATACAGAAAACTTATTGAGGAACAGAGATGAGGAAGTTTTACTTTGAGAACTTGATTTCGTCAATATTGGAGACATATTTTTAGTTATTAATGATCTGTAATCTTATTTAGAGGAGGTTCTACCAAAAATCAACAGATGCCCCATCCATCAAACTTGTAGTTCCCTTATCTCATTTAGGGTCACATTTACAAGCCCCTTGCGCCCCTTAGCACTGCAGTAGTGTCCTTTTTATCTACGCTACGGTGGCGCTAAATAGGCCCTCACCCTACATTGTATTTACAAAGTGGCACAATGGTACCATTGTGCCACTTTGTAAACCCTTGCACCACATTATTTCTGCGCCAGTTATAATGTACTGAAAGAGAGACGCTCCCTCACAGGGAGGCCCAAAAAATGGTGCAGTGAAATCTCCAAGTCACCGAACTCTGGTATCTGATCGACACCGCCCAACCAGGCATCGCCTTCCTTATCAAGACCTGGACCAACCCCACCTCGGGACCAGACATAGCCATCACCATTCCCGATTGGATACAGTATCCTAAGGAGGGACCTTCCCACCCGGGCGTAGGACTCGCAATCGTACACAAGTCCTCACAACGTGTCAAGGCCATCCCAGAGGAACAGTGCACCACTATGGAACACCTTCACTTCCTGGTCCACTTCAACCACAACTCCTCCATCCGCGGCACCCTGGTGTAGAGGCCTCCCGGCCCCCGCACACCATTCATAGATGACATTTTACACATCGCTACCCCCAGGCCCTGGCGTCAGACAACTACCTCCTCCTTTGTGACCTGAATTTCCACCTCGAGGACCGTGCCGACCCAAACACCACAGCTCTGCTCGACAGCCACACCACCCTCAGCCTCAGACAGCTGGTCTCCACACCCACACACATCGCAGGACACACTGGACCCCATCTTCACCTCAAGCAACTGGATCACCATCAATACCATATCTACCTCAGACTGGACCAATCACCATTGCATACACTTCACAATCACTGCACCCTGCACCTGCACCCCCAACATCCCCCACAGGAAATGGAACAAAATCATCATTGAGCGAATCACCTCATCTCTCCAAATACCTCCCTCTTCCCTCCGATGACGCCAACACAGCAGCGCACAATCTCAACACATGGATCACCGAATGTGCCAACACTCTAGCCCCCCTCAGGCTGACATCGGCCAAACCCGTACCTAAGAATGTCAGCTGGTTCACCACCCAACTCCAAGAATCAAAATGTACCTGCAGACATTTAGAGAAAAAATGGAGGAACAGCCAAATAGCGAAGACCTCATCTCCTTCGGAGCCCAGCACCGAAACATCAAGACCGCAAGGAAGGACACACTTTGGGATTGCATCAACTCCTCCACACACAACTCTAAGAAACTCTTCTGGGTCATCAACGAGTTCACAAATCCCCCCTTCGAAGCCACCAGCATTACCCCATCACAGGACCTCTGTGACAAACTTGCCACCTTTTTCCACGACAAGATCCAGGACATCTACAACAGCTTCCTCCCAGAAAATTCTGGCACTGGAATCTGTGACTGACCCACTCCCCCCCAGAACCCACCCACAGCTGGTCCACGCTCACCACGGGGGAAACAATCAGCATCATGAACAGCACCCACTCCAGAGCCCCGGACCCCTGCCCACATCACATTTACATCAGAGCCAGCACGTCCATCGCCTCCAAGCTCCGAAATTCAATGAACTGCTCCATCAACACTGGCACCTTCCCCGAAGACTGGAAACATGCCAAAATATGCCTGCACGATGGGGCTCTGCACCGGGGCCCCTGCACTGCCCATGCAAAGTGCATAGGCAGTGCAGGGGCCCCCAAGGATGCCCTGGGGCACCCCCTCCCCCAGCCTTTCCCTGGCGGGATAACCCACCAGGAAAAGGCTGGTGGAAATGGGAACATTATCCGCAGGGTAGTGGAGTTACCCTGGTGGATAATGTTTCCACTCACTGCCAGGCTGCCTGACGGCGTAAGCCTGGCAGTGAGTGAGGGCCGCCGATGGCAGCTCTCACCCTGTTCCGAATATGGCGGGTTGGCCCGCCATGCCATCTAGCGTATTCAGGCGCCAATGCCGGCATGGTGGCTCAACCCACCATTTTCGGAATGAGGGCCTTTGTTGCTGAAGCAGCACCATAAACATGTTGGGAGCTGCAGCACCTCCGCCATGCTGGTGGTGTCTTGACCAGGTAATTTAAAGACAAAGGGCCTGATTTAGATTTCGGTGGATGGGTTACTCCATCACAACGGTGCCGGATAGCCTGTCTGCCGAACTATAAATCCCATAGGATATAATGGGATTTATAATTTGGCGGCCACCCACCCGCCATAATCTAAATCAGACTCAAAGATATCTGCTGTGTTTTTGGACATTTCCTCCTGAAACACCTACCAACTACATGGGGCCTACTCCTCCAAGGGAAAATGATCCATGATGCTAGGTCCACTAAGGAATGTCGTTATTGGAAACTTGTCTTCATTGATGGAGACATACCCCTACCCCAAAGAGATTTCCCATTATGAGGAACATGAAGGAATGTCTGCAAATACTCAATGTTCTTTCTGGTGCCTGGATAACATCTAACGTTTTCCTTCCTGAACTATTGTGATTTACATGGCCAACCAACAGAAAGAATGCCAGTGAAATGATTTTAAAGGCGTTGCCCTAATTTGATCAAACCCTTCAATGTTGTTTCTATTGGCATCTCATCCGGCTTAAGGGGGTTACCAATTGTGTAGCTTGCAATGTCACATTCAGTGGAAATTCCATATTCCCACTCACTCTAAATGAAGTGGGGAAAAATGAGTTATGCTGAGGAGACACCAACCAATCCTAGGCAAATGTTCCATTGAATACACTCAAGATATACAAACATTGACCCGATATATTGATGATCTTTCCATCGTCCGGAGTTCCACCAAAGAGAAACTAGGGCACTATATTACATTTTTGATTGATAACCACTGGGGCTTAACCTTTTTTAGGTCGATATTTAATCACAGTATAAATTATCCTTCCGTATACATTCACGTATTGAGTAATATACTCACTACGTCTTCCTACAGAAAACAGCCCACAATTCATTTCTTCTGACAGCAAACCTGTTATACACGCTGTAATATAAATACTATTCTATGTGGTGAATTTATATGAATTTGAATTGATATGTGTCTAGAGGAAGTGTACCTCGAATTAGAAAAACATACAGTGGGCTGACAAAAAGGCTCATACAGTTTAAGTTAAGAGTGGTAGTTACTTTCATAAAGGACTTGCTGAAGCGAGGGAGAAGAATGATCAACATAATGACCACAATCCCCTCTAATCTCCCTATTTGCTTGCCTCTGCCCCACCCCATGCTGGACCAAGTGCTCTGACTAATGGTTGCATTCTTCTCAGTTCAGGCTCCCGCTATTTAAAATGCCGCTCTCTGTGATGATTTTGCACAAGTGGAGCAGCTTGCTGCATAACTTGTCAAAAGTAAAATAAAGGTGAAGCTTAGAGGTGGCTAGTTTGTTTTATTAGTCACCTTGTGCCTTTACCCTTGCAAATCTTGGAACAGACTCGCATTCACTGAGGTGCCAGGTTGCAGATTTAGGCCAGACCCCCAGCATTTAAGCAATTTTTCAAATCTCAATGTTTCCTCTAAGTTAGCTAAAGCGCCCAATATCTCTGCGACTAGAAAATGAAACACAAGCACATTTTGAGAATCTGTTCACCATATTCTGCTTACAGATAATGAGCTTTCTCCCTGATGGGTGTTACACTTTTATTTAAGGCTTGCCTGTCAAAGAAAGTAGAACTGAACCCTGTGAGCACATACCCAGAATACAAGCTCAGTGAGAACCAGTGGGTAGTATTTTTACTGCAAGACAATGGCGGATGGTGACATTTGAAAGTGGTGGGCATAAAAGTGAAGGATGTGCCCTGTGGCGAGGGAGCATAGAGAGCGAGGCGGACCGTCACAAGGGGGATTTAGGCGGGGTTCTGAAAAAAGGATGGGCAAATGGTGCATTTTCAAGCAAATTTGAGGAAGCCAGAAGGCTAATAAAGCAATTGTGAAAGTGTAGTTATGACATCTATAATAGAGATGTCATATGATAATGAGGTAGGTAGCTGCTCATTCAGTGTACCCAGAGCCTTTCACTTCACAACCCCCAAACACACAATACACCAACTCACATGTAAGGACTGCATTTTTATTTAGTTTTGCCTTCTCAATATTTTGGCAACTGTACACCTCTTTCACACACAGTTGCACAGAATCACAATTGCATCTGGAATAAGTGACCACTGTTCTGTTTGTTCAGCAGAGAGGCCAAGGACTGGATGACCAAGTATTCTGAATGCCATTTTGACCCACTGACAGTTACTGTGAGAAATTCGCACTGCTTTCAGCCTTTACTCCAGAGCTTTCGATGATGGCATTGACAGTTCAAAGTATGTACTGCACAAGAACAATATTCTACACAAAAGAAATACAGAAATACACCATCCTGGAAATAGTGAGTGCTCTTAAGGCATGCAAGATTAAGTAAAACATTTGAAATATAAACAGGGGCTAAATCATTGACTTGGAATACCTTAACGTTTTATACAATCATTTTTTCAGAAATTGATCAGTGTTATTTGACAGTTGTGGGTGGGTGGATTGGTGGATGCGTGCATATACGTATATATGGATGGATGACTGGTGATGTGGATGGATGGGTGGGTGAGTGGAAAGATGTGTTTGAGGAAGATGGACGAATTAATGGGGAAAACTGCTGATGGGTTAATGAATGGATGGGTTGTTTATGGATGGATGGGTGTATGGTTGAGGTTGTAGGGTGAATGACTGGATGCACAAAGGAAGAGATGGATGGGTGAATTGGATAGAAGAACAGATGGTGTTGTGGAAGATTGGGTAACTTGGTGAATGGAAATATGGCATGGATTGATGAGTGAATGGATGATCAAACAAATAGTTTTGGTGGCAAGATTGATCGACAGGATGATGGAAGAGGTGGATTCATGGATGGACCCCTAATGAAAAGGGGAGTGTCACACAGGGGTAGGATGGAGACTGGGAGATCCAGCCACGTGTCATGCGGGGTACAGAAGGAGACAGACCCAGACAGTGCCACACAGGGGTAGGATAGAGACTGGGAGGTTCAGCCTCATGCCCTGCAGGGTATAGAAAGAGTCAGACACAGGTGGGGGGCGGGTTGTAATGTCCCCCGGAGCAGATGGCATGTCAGTGTGTCCAGCAGTGCCAAGACGTTCAAAGGCCATATGTGCCCCTCGTCCCAGAGAGAAGCTAGCTCCCAGGGTGTCCAAATGTGAAGGGATGTGCATGGGCCACCTGATTCCCTTGTCAATGGAAGGCAGCTGGCTCCCATCTGCACTTATGGGACCGGGGAGATGTAATACCCCCGGAGCAGTTGGCACATCAATGTGTCCAACAGTGCAAGGACTTACACAGGCCACCTGTGCCCCTTGTCCACAGAAGGCAGCTGACAGTCTCAGTGTGTGCCACAGGACACAGACGACTGGTGAAAGGACGTGCATAGACCCCTCCTTGGGCAGCCCATAGACCATAAGCACTACTTCCAATTCAGCAAGCGCCGCCACCAGAAATGGGTCACTCTGATTACCAGGACACAACTAATGACTTTAGCCTCGATCTTCCCGATTCTGACATTTTGTACAGTGGCTCTCTTGTTCAGGCTCCTTGTAAGGAAGTTTACATCCTGAAATGTTCCCTTGCAGGCAGAAACAAGGCCACTATTGTACCTCATTAAACACAGCGAAGGGGGGTTGAAATGGAACCCAGAAGTACACACCAGTCTGAGGGATCTGAAAGAGGTGGGTCACATCTCAGCACAACTGAGAAACAAGCCAACCTAGAGGGTGAGGGGGCGTGTGTGCGGCATTATTTAAGTTGAATACATGCTTTAAATGTGTGCGCCAAGCAGAATAGCCTCTGAGCTGTCAATGGACTGGCTTGGCCTGTTCAGGCCCCCATAAGAGGCCCAAGGCATGACGGGATAACAATGATGACTGCCCACGCAAACACCAGTCACCCTCTACGAGGAAACACACCGGCTCTGACAGACACACCAACACACACTCACGCTATCCTACACCGCAACTACACACAGAGGTGTATGGAATGTACTCTGAGACTTGTGACCTTAGGCAGGTGCGCATGTAAATACACACTCATACTTACCCACACATACTTACACACACTCAGTAATGCACGTGCACACAAAGAGTAAGACACATAGGCCCTCATTATGTCTTTGGCAGTAAAAACTGCCTACTGCCGCGGCGACTGCTGACAAAAGACCGCCGCTACCATCCATCTGCCATAATATGACCTCAGACGGATTTCTGCCACAAGAAGGGCGGAAATCTGCCTGTGGCAATACTGGTGGACGGTGGTAAGGTGCCGTGGCTACCACCAGCAGCGCCACGTCAGTAGACCACTGCCAGCCATATTATGAAAAATAATACGGCCTGGTGGTGTTCTGCTAGCGGGTGCCACCAGTAGTAGCAGTGCCCCGTCCCATCCCCTGCCTCAAGACCCCCTGGATGTAGGTAAGTCGGAATCCAACAGGGGAGGGGGGTGTTGTGTGTGTGGCGGTGTGTGCATGTATGTGTGTGTGTGCATGAATGCGAGTGTGTGTGTAGTGTTGTTTGCTTGAATGTATGCATGTGTGCAAATGCATGTATCTGCGTGTCAGTGTGAATGTGTGTACGGATGTGTGCATGAAAGAATGGATGCATGCATGTATGTCTGTGTGAATGAGTGTGTGTGTGTATGGGGGAGGTTGGAAGGAAGAGAGAGCGTGGATAAACGAGAGGTGGGGGCATCTGCGGTGTGTTGGGGGGAGGGAGCCTCCTATCAGTGACAGGGAGGGAATTCCCTGTCACTGATAGCGCCTACCGCAATGGTTTTCGTGGTGTTATGAAGGCCACAAAACCATGGTGGTAGGCAGGGCCATGATACCGCCGGTGGTACAATAGCGGCCGCCGGGCTGGAGATTCTTATCTTCAGGCTGGCCGGTGCTACCGCCATGGCGGTCGGAGTGGTACATTGGCAGGTTGGCTGAAGCCAACCTGTTGGCAGTACTACCGCCACATTATCTCTGACCGCCGGGGTCATAATGACCCTCATAATAATTACGTTGTGCAGATACATCTACAGGCAGTCACGCTTTTCTAGACAGCAGCTACACACAAAGGTATATGGAATGTGTGCTGAGACTTGTGATTTTAGGCAGGTGCATGTGCAAATACACACTCATTCTTACATGCACATGCTTACACACACTCAGTAACACATGTGTGCACACAGAGTAACACACACACTCATTAACACACACAAACACACCTACAGACACTCATGCTTTCCTAGACAGGAGCCACACACAGAGGTATATGGAATGTGTGCTGTGACTTGTGACCTTAGGCAGGCACGCATGCAAATACTCATGCATAGTGGCATGCACATGCTAACACACACAGTAACATGTGTGCATGTGCACACAAAAAGAATAACACACACTCAGTAAGAGGCACACACACAGACAGAAACACCTACACACACTCACACTATCTTAGACAGTAGTTACACACAAGGGTATACGGAATGTGCACTGAGATTTGTGACCTTAGGCAAGCATGCACGCAAATACACACAGACACATACTAACCCCTAATACTAACGCACACACACAGAAACACACACGTGCATACCCACAGTAACACACACACTCACTAACACACACATGCATGCTATCCTACACATAAGCTACACACAGAGGTATAAGGAATATACATTGAGACTTGTGACCTTAGGCAGCGCACACACAAATACACACACACTAACATGCACCTACTAATACACAAACAGTAACACATGCACACACACAAGGAGTAACACACACACAAACACACACTCAGATATACACACAGAGACTCTGTCACTGATTTATTTTCTACTCAGACGAATATACACATGTTTGATATAAGAATGGGGCAAAACACTCTGCCTACAGCATACCAAAACCAAGAACACATACTCATTTTCACGTGTTGACTTCCCCCACAGATGGGGCAGCTGTAATTCACAAACACAAGTTCAGTTTAGGGGCACAAACACCTCAATTTACAAGTGTAAAACAACATGCCACGGTAGTTGTACTTGGATAGCAGCATTTCTAAGCTCTGAGCAGGTCCTCCACTGAGATGTTGAGGAAGGGGGGGGCTGATGCTTAGCCATATCTTCGTCAGCTGCCTCCATATATCAGTGAGTGGGCCCCACATGATGTCATAGCTTCTGCAGATCAAGCCACAAGTCATTGGACTCAAATGAAGTGTGAATGGAGTGTGTATTAATGGCGCTGGTAGGCCAGCACTGTGACACCGCCTCTTAAGGCTCCCATTCAGAGATGAGAAGTGGGAAGAACACTGGTGACTTTGAGCTGCCTCTGGGTGTTCATGGAAATTGTAACCAACTCCGCAATTCCCAGTCCCACCCCCTTCCTCTCCTGAGCCAAACTAGACGCAGCTCCCTTGCTGTTTATGCTAGTAAACAGCATTACAGCAGTTCGACAACTGGCTCGGTCGGCTGCTGCCAGCACTCCTTAGGAGATTTAGGGGCTATGGCTTAAATACCCCGGGCTCCTAACATTACGCTGGTAGAAGAGGGTTCAATTGCGCATGTCAGGCTGGGCGCATCAAGGCACCCATCTAACCTAACACGCGAAATTCACCATAATGCCCAGCTCAACCTATGTGCCAATTATTCAATTAAGCTACACCCCCCTACCCATGTCCGTCCACTCTCACTCATGGCAAAATGCAAACTCCGCTGAGGCCATGCCATAAAAAAGGTAGTGTGCTGGCACAGCGGATAAAAATGGAAACAGAACATTTAATATGGGGCCCAGTGGCAAGACAACAAACAGGGACCAATGCCCCCATGCCCTAATAAAGAAACCACCGCTACTGCAAGATAAATGCAGCTTACCTCTATTGGTTTCAGAAATGCCTTGGCACATTACATGATGTATTATCTATGACTGCCATAGAGATTTCTTAGTCAGAGGCACCTATCTCTAAAATATTTCCAGTAGTCACAGAAATGTGGACTGTACACCAATACAGTTACAGTTCACTGGAGGAAAAACACAGGGCTTGAAAGAAAAAAAAACTAACTGGACCGTACAGGAATTATTTGATAGAAAAATTACAAATCATGGGGTTTGCAACTGCTAAAATGATGTATGCCAAAGTGAGAAAAGTCCCTTATTTGTGCAGCCACCCCAATTTTGTTGCTGAATTCTGTTGCCGTTTTTTAGACTCTGCACTCTGAGGTGCTGCTCTTCAGAGTCCATTGATGTGCTCTGATCTCCGGAACATGTAAACATTGACTAGTCCTAGAATGTCACATTTCAGTCCCCTCTAAGTATATAGCACATAGTGTAGAAACTACACACATGGCATAGAAAGATTAATATCACCAGTGGACTGTAACACTTACTGGGCCATCTACTAGTGTGACAAGTAAAAAGTTGCTTCAGACCTACCAGTGTGGCCTGACAGCTGCAATTCAAACTTTCAATCTGACCTACCAAAATACCTTTTTGATAGGTGGAAAACCTTCTTTTTAAATTTAATGTCACCCCTTTGTAGGCCTGGTACCCTTTTAAGGTGGGGTTCATGGTATTTAAACATGGGACATGTAGACATTTTATGTTACCATATCCCTACAGTGACAAGTCCCCAAAAACTATTTTCACTTTGGAAGGCTGTAGCTGTTGTATGAGAAATCTAAGTACAGGTTAAAATATTAATACTGCTATCTCGAGTTTGTGACCAGCTAGAAAAATGATTCAGGCACTGTTTGTAAAATATATTAAAAGCAGAACTCAGTGGTGAAGTTGGAATTTTAATAAATATTTCGGAAAAGTAACTTTTAGAAAGTACAATATTCTCTACCTGAAGCTCCATGCAACCAATCAAAATTAGCGCTCTAGAAGCTGGCAATCAAGTGTTTGACATTAGTAAGGTATACAATTACTACCAGGAGCTACAAAATAGACTACTATGAATGACAGATTGACCCCAAAGGGCAGGGGTGATTCCTCTGAGCTCAGCTGAACCTTCAGGGTTGGGAGCTACTACCCCTCCTGTTGGCACACTGGTGCAAAAGCCTCCCTGACAGTTTTGTCTGAGGCACATGTAAAAACCCTTTTGCTCTTGAAAGGGACCAAACTGGGTCAGAACACAATTCTTGTGCATCCCTTTTCTGGTTGCTGAAGCACTGTATTTTTCCACCAGATTTCTGTCTCCTGTGTTGTTGTGGGTCCAGGGCCTGCTTCAAACTGGATTTTCATGTTAGATGAGGGAGGGCACTGGTGATGGCCTTTACCTGATACCATGAAAGTCTCTAAATGCCTCCCCTGAGGTCACTAAGACATTAGCAATGTGCTCCTGAGGGTGTTCATCACCAGAAGAAAGTTTGGAAACTTTAAAAAACTTTTCCACCACTGTTTCAGTGGAACTAGCCGCAAAAAATATTATGACAAATGAAAATTGAAAATGAAAAGTAAAATACTTTCCCATAACTAAAAAGACTTTTCTTGCCATGTAAACTGAAAAGTCAAAGTTTGACATAAGTGAGCTGACGGCCGCCATCATCGCAAAGCAGACACACAAAGGCAAATAAAAGGTCACTCGTAGTGAAGCGTAGCGTAAAAGTGCAATTATCCATGTAACCAGCAAAAGTGCAATTATCTATGTAACCGGCAAAAGTGCAATTACCTACGTAACAGTATATATGTTATGCAAAGTGCTTGACTACTGCCCAGCAAGATCGAACTGCTAAATAAAGAAAAAAAGTAGTCCAGAAACCGGACGCAAAACATCAAGCCTTGTATGTTTTCAGTAGTTGGTTGGTGCACTCGAGGAGGGCTAAACACCGGAAATGGCATGATGTATGCATGCCTTTCACTAATGAAAGCAAGCGGAACTTAAGAGGCAAGCCCATGAACCAGTGAAAGTCACTGACGTGACATGGGCGTGGTTAGAAGCCCAAAGAGAGATTACAACATGGGACAGAGCGCTTCGCGCTCACCCCTAAAAAAGGGACTTACAAACTTTTTTTACTATTTGACTTTCATTGGGATCAATCAACTTGATGTATCTAACCCAAGTTCTATCACAGCTCATTTTAAATTTCACCTTGGTTCTGGTCTGCTGTAACCATTTGCTTTCACTAGGCACTTTATTTTCCTTGGCCTTCTTGTATAGAAAAGAAGGAGAAAGGGCTTGTTGGCACCTAAAGTGTATCAAAAGATCTAAAATTGGTGCCCTCGCACACCCAAGTGGGTGTTATGCTTCATCAGAAGGCTAGCTCCTCGTCGGGCTGGCACTTCAATCCCTGACGGGCCCCTCGAGAGGGCTCCTTCTAAGAGATATTTTGTTTCTCAATGTAATGATGAATGTGTGTGTGAGGGTGTAAACTGTGTAGCGTGGAGTAGGTGAAAAGAAGTGAATTAAAACTGCCTCAGGGATACCTGACTAATATTAATAGAATGGTTCCCTAGACTGAGCTAAAAACAATGGAGCAAGTGCTATCATGAGGGCTCAATGTACCAAGATAACCTTAGTGTATATTATGTAGGGTCAAAATGTTTCATGCCTGTAGGTCCAGTCAGATCTATTGCATTACTTCAGGACCAGAAGAATCCCTACCCCACACCTAATTGGGATTTGAAATGACAGGTATTTCTCTGACAAATAAATATCTCAATGAAGTATAAATACCTCAATGAAATATTATCCAATCCTATTGGATTATTTTTTCAGGCCACTTAGGTCAAAAACAGCATCATGGTTGCCTGGATAAACAGAGTTGGGGTAGGTCACAGGCGATCTCCTCATTGGGCCACCTTTATTGCAGCAGTGCGCAATAAAGGACCTAAGGTGCCTGAAAACTTAATTGAATAGGGTTGGATAATATTCCTTGACTGTAACTACAGTGGTCATGCTGTGTTCATCGCAGTGGGTCACTAGAGTTAGTATGTCTCGCGCATGCTGCTCCAAGGGTGGGTTATGCTTCTATTTTAACTTTTATATTATGTGTGTTTAAACTTGCTGCTTTAGAGCTCAAGAGATATTTGTATGATGCAGTTTGCTGTTGTGTATTACTTGTGTATTCGTTTTATGGTCTTGCGACCAAAATAAAGAATCATTGAGTGAGTGAGTATTGATCTAATCATCATTTGGAATTTGCCAAAGAGAAACTGTTTCAGTATATTCACCTTTTGGCTGATAAGTCTAAGAAACTGGAATATTATTTGGGGTGGGAAATGGCCCACTTCAAAAAATAATCACAGCTACCACTGTCAGGGTGAAGGCTCAAATCAATAAATTAACCTGAGCTCCACCCATGGTAGCTATGGAACAGAGCAGACAAGCAAGCTTAACTTACAGCAATGTGTAAAGTATTTTTGCGGCACCAAAACAGTGATAAAGTTAAAACATTAAACCACAAAAAAGCAACAGCCTCCAATTCAATTATTCTGGCACAAACTGTTATCCATGCTGTACCAACAGTACGCTATATGGGGATTTATGTGTATATAGAGGACATTTTAGAATTAACACAGGTGATAGTTAAAAAGGTCAGGCATTTTTGATAAAGGTCTTGCTCATACCTCTGCTCCACCCATTGCTGGACCTTGCACCGACACTCGTTAATTCTGCCCAGTCCAGGCTCTCAATTTATAGCTCTGTACTGCCCTTTGAAGTCATGTTTCCAAAGTAAAACACTCTTCCTCGCAGCATCACTAGTAAAAACTAAAAGGAAGGGAAAACTTTAAGCGACTAGTTGGTTTAATTAATTGCTTTGTTTCTTTGCCCCTATACATGTCAGTAGCAGGCTGTCATACACTCAAGTACCAGATTGTAAACCATAAGCGAAGAGTGAGAGATGGGCTGCCCTCATGTATTATAAACGTGGCCAGGGCACAGGCAGCTGAAACTTTACCTTATATTCAAAGTATTGTCAGGTTATATGAAGCTCCGCCTAAAGTACAACATCACTCCAATGAATACATGAAATCATGAATTTTTCACCCAAATCGATTATTATTAATTTTTGTATTACTTTTTATATCCCACATTAGGCCTGTGACATGGCTAGAGCGTGTGATACGGCACTTGACAAACACAGACCTGCCAGCCTTCGAACATTTTCCACAGTGTGATCCTTCACCTGATTCACTGGAGAGGGTATAGCAGCACGGGCGGGGATGCATCCTGGGAGTTGAAGCAGGAACCATCATGATTACAGCTGACAGCAAAAATGTCCCTGTACTTGCAGCATTGCACAGAAAGGCATGTGAAAGCCTAAGAAATCCCTCTTAAAGCAAGGGGTCAAGAATTGCTTGAAACAATCGCAGAGATCTCTCTAGTATAGAGGGTTGAAAGTTAGCGTTAACATAAGGAAACACGAGCCAATGAAATGCCCAATGGATAATGCAAGGGTCCTTAAAATATATTTCACAAATGGGCACCCACTGTACTAGCTAAGCTCATTAAGATATGGGCAGATATGCATGCATCTAATATGCAGACCCAGTTAATGCATGCTGCCGAAGGATCTGCTGCAATCTAAAACCCAAACCTTTAAGAGCTCTGTTAGAAATGGGGTTTTTGGTTGGCAGTTAGGTTGCCCTCTGTCCAAGCAAGAACCCTCACTCTAGTCAGGGTAAGTCACACACAATCCAAAATCAGCCTGTGCTCACCCTCCGGTAGCTTGGCACGAGCAGTCAGGCTTAACTTAGAAGGCAATGTGTAAAGCATTTGTGCAATAAATCATACAACACCATAGCATAACACAACAAAAATACACCACACAGTATTTAGAAAAATATATAATATTTATCTGGGTATCTTCAGGTCAAAAGATGCAATATGAATTTGTAAAGATATCACTGAAAAGTGATATAAAGTGTCTTAAGTCTTTAGAAAGTAAACAGAGTCTCTTTCAAACACAAAGTACCTGGTTTCTGGTGGGAAATCTCCTCAGAGGGCCACAAAGGAAGAGGTGCGTGGAAAAAGGGTGTGTGCGTCGATTTCTCCCCAGCACACACGGACTTGCGTCATTATTTTCCACGCGGGGAAGTCGGGCGTCGTTTTCCGGCGCGCGGACAGTCTCTTTCTGTGGGTCGCGGGGATTACCAGATGTCCCGGGTCTGTGCGTGGATTTTCCTGCTTGTTTTCCGGCTGCGCGTCGTTCTGCGGGGCTGCGCGTCGAAGTTTCGATCTCACGGCAGGCGTCGCGTCGATTTCTCCTGCGGAGTCGGGCGGCGTTGTCCTTGCGAGGCCGTGCGTCAAAGTTTTGATCTCACGGCAGGCGTCGCGTCGATTTCTCCTGCGGAGTCGGGCGGCGTTGTCCTTGCGAGGCCGTGCGTCAAAGTTTCGGTCGTCCCGAAGGCGTCGCGTTGATCAGCGTCGGTGTGCGGCGTTTTTCTTGCCGCGGAACAAGCTGTGCGTCGAAAAGTTCGGCGCACGGAGCGTCCAAGAGGAAGAGTGAAGTCTTTTTGGTCCTGAGACTTCAGGGAACAGGAGGCAAGCTCTATCCAAGCCCTTGGAGAGCACTTTTACAGCCAGGCAAGAGTTCAGCAAGGCAGCAGGCCAACAGCAAGGCAGCAGTCCTTTGTAGAAAAGCAGACAGGTGAGTCCTTTGAGCAGCCAGGCAGTTCTTCTTGGCAGGATGTAGTTTCTGGTTCAGGTTTCTTCTCCAGCAAGTGTCTGATGAGGTAGGGCAGAGGCCCTGTTTTATACTAAGTTGTGCCTTTGAAGTGGGGGTGACTTCAAAGAGTCTCTAAGAAATGCACCAAGTTCCCTTTCAGCTCAGTCCTGTCTGCCATAGTCCCAGTAGGGGGTGTGGCAGTCCTTTGTGTGAGGGCAGGCCCTCCACCCTCCCAGCCCAGGAAGACCCATTCAAAATGCAGATGTATGCAAGTGAGGCTGAGTACCCTGTGTTTGGGGTGTGTCTGAGTGAATGCACAAGGAGCTGTCAACTAAACCTAGCCAGACGTGGATTGAAGGGCACAACAAGTTTTTAGTGCAAAGAAATGCTCACTTTCTAAAAGTGGCATTTCTAGAATAATAATTTTAAATCCGACTTCACCAGTCAGCAGGATTTTGTATTACCATTCTGGCCATACTAAATATGACCTTCCTGCTCCTTTCAGATCAGCAGCTGCCACTTCAACAGTGTATGAGGGCAGCCCCAATGTTAGCCTATGAAAGGAGCAGGCCTCACAGTAGTGTAAAAACGAATTTAGGAGTTTCACTCTACCAGGACATATAACTACACAGGTACATGTCCTGCCTTTTACCTACACAGCACCCTGCTCTAGGGGTTACCTAGGGCACACATTAGGGATGACTTATATGTAGTAAAAGGGGAGTTCTAGGCTTGGCAAGTACTGTTAAATGCCAAGTCGAAGTGGCAGTGAAACTGCACACACAGGCCTTGCAATGGCAGGCCTGAGACAGGTTTAAGGGGCTACTGAGCTGGGTGGCACAAACAGTGCTGCAGGCCCACTAGTAGCATTTAATCTACCTGCCCTAGGCACATGTAGTGCACTCTACCAGGGACTTACAAGTAAATTAAATAGTCAATCATGGATAAACCAATCAGTAGTACAATTTACCCGGAGAGCATATGCACTTTAGCACTGGTTAGCAGTGGTAAAGTGCCCAGAGGTCAAAAGCCAACAACAACAGGTCAGAAAAAATTGGAGGAAGGAGGCAAAAAGTTTGGGGATGTCCCCGTCAAAAAGCCAGGTCCAACATGACCCCCTACCAGCCTAAAGCCAGGGGAGAACAATCACTATCCTGATGTACTTCCCTGTTTGAGGCGACAGAACAAGGACCCAGGCCCACAACAGCAGGGGCATGCTCCAGTTCTTCGCCTTCCTGACTCCAATTGGATCACTCTGTCCATACTCTCAGGGCCCACTAAGCCAACCCATGGGGAACATTTCTCCTTACCTGCGGATCCCATCTGTGCAGCACCTAACCTTACTTTGCTCACAGATGTATCCCAGGAGCAGGATAGTACCACCATGACCAACACAGTGGTGTTGCCCACTCTACCCCTGGGGTGTGACACTTGTCCCCTCCCCAGGGATAACTCTGTCCACCCGGACAGCAAGCCACAGTGATTACTGACAGCTGCCAGGGATGAGAGCCAGGCCCCAGGCCTCTCAAAGCTCTCCAACCACTGTGGCTGTGGAGAGTGGGGGGCGGTAGCCCCAGGTGCTGGGCACCCTTTAACCACTCTCCCTTCCACCAGGTCAGGGATGACAGCCTGAACCTGGTCCTCCCCTCTGGGGCTTTGTACCCTCCCTCCTGGAGCGGTACCCCCAGAGTCCAACATGGTCAGGGTGCTTACAGAAGTCACCCTGTACCATTCCTCCACCAGTGCAGGGCTGTCAACCTGCAACTGGCCCCCCAACCTGGGGCCTGTACCTTCAGGTTGGACTAGGGCCCGGGGTGAGGCTTCCCTCCCCCTGCCCTCCCTTCTGGGGTCCAGCACCCTCCAACTAGGAGTGGCCTCCTCAGAAGACAACATGGTAGGGGCACTGTTATCAGTAGCCCCTCCCTCCAGGTCCGGGGGGACACCCTGAACCTGGTCTTCCAGCCCAGGGTCTGTACCCTCAGACTGGATCACTGCCTGGCAAACCAGGACTTCCTGGGAGGCACACCTACCCCCCACCAGGTCAGAGTTTAACCTCTGCACCTGACCATTCAACTCAGAGTCACCACCCTGAAGTTGAACAATTGCCTGGCACGCCAGGACTTCCTGGAGGGCACACTGACCCTCCACCAGGTCAGAGTTTAACCTCTGAACTTGGCCATTCAACTCAGAGTCACCACCCTGAAGTTGAACAATTGCCTGGCACGCCAGGACTTCCTGGAGGGCACACTGACCCTCCACCAGGTCAGAGTTTAACCTCTGCACTGGGCCATTCAACTCAGAGTCACCACCCTGAAGTTGAACAATTGCCTGGCGCACCAGGACTTTCTGGGAGGCACACCTACCTCCCACCAGGTCAGAGTTTAACCTCTGAGCCTGGTTCCCCAACCCAGGGTCACCACCCTGAGGTTGGGCAATTGCCTGGCACGCCAGGACTTTCTGGGGGGCGCACCTGCCCCCCACCAGGTCAGAGTTTAACCTCTGAACCTGGTCATCCAACCCAGAGTCAACACCCTGAGGTTGGACAATTGCCTGGCACAGCAGGGCTTCTTGGGAGGCACACCTACCTCCCACCAGGTCAGAGTTTAACCTATGAACCTGGGTATCCAACCCAGAGTCACCACCCTGAGGTTGAACAATTGCCTGGCATGCCAGGACTTTCTGGGGGGCACACCTACCCCCCACCAGGTCAGAGTTTAACCTCTGAACCCGGTTATCCAACCCAGAGTCAGCACTCTGAGGTTGAACAATTGCCTGGCACGCCAGGACTTTCTGGGGGGCACACCTACCCCCCACCAGGTCAGAGTTTAACCTCTGAACCCGGTTATCCAACCCAGAGTCAGCACTCTGAGGTTGGACCACTGCCTGGTACACCAGGACTTCCTGGGGGGCACGCCTACCCCCCAACAGGTCAGAGCTTATTCCCTGAACCTGGTTAGCCAACCCAGAGTCACCACCCTGAGGTTGAACCATTGCCTGGCAGGCCAGGACTTCCAGGGAGGCACACCTACCTCCCACCAGGTCAGAGTTTAACCTCTGAGCCTGGTTCCCCAACCCAGGGTCACCACCCTGAGGTTGGGCAATTGCCTGGCACGCCAGGACTTTCTGGGGGGCACACCTACCCCCCGCCAGGTCAGAGTTTAACCTCTGAACCTGGTCATCCAACCCAGAGTCAACACCCTGAGGTTGGACAATTGCCTGGCACAGCAGGACTTCTTGGGAGGCACATCTACCTCCCACCAGGTCAGAGTTTAACCTCTGAACCTGGGTATCCAACCCAGAGTCACCACCCTGAGGTTGAATCTTTGCCTGGCATGCCAAGACTTCCTGGGGGGCACTCTCACCCCCCACAAGGGACACACCGTCCCCAAGGGCCACACAAGAGTCTGGTTGGCGCAGGTCTCCCGACCTCTGCCCATCCGGCAGAGTCTGGGTTTCCCCCAAACCAGAAACGGTTTCACCTGGGTCATTCCTGGGGGGCTCTGCTCTCAGAGCTGTCCCCTGACTCTCAAGGTCCTCCACTGGGGTCTGCAACCCCCTCTCAACCCTATGTCTGGACTTCTGCACCCCCTCACTATGAGGGGTACTGCCAGACAGCAGAACTGTTGGGATGCTGGCTACAGTCACCCCCCCAAGTTCTTCTGACACTGCGGGGCTTCCCTCAAAAGGTGGCCCCACGGTACAGGCTAGGCTTCCCTCCTGGTGTTCCCTCATGGAACCCTCTAGGACCTGGGACCTACCTGGGACACTACAATCCTTTCCCACCACACTCGGTTGGAAACCACCTAGACCACTCCCTTCAGGAGCACCCCCAAATGCCTCTTCAGACTCTCTGGTACTCACCCAGAAGTCTGCCTCCATTGTAAGCTCCCTGGGGTCAGAGAGCTCACACTCCACCTGGTGTTGGCGTAGCTCTGGAAAATAAGGACCAGACATATGCTCTCCAGCAATTACATCACTCTGCCCTTCACATGTATTAACCACAGTACCCTTCACCCAACCACCCAGTAACTCAACCTTGGAAAAGCACTCTACTTCGCCCTCCTGAGACTGGTGAGACAGTATCTGTCTGTCCCTGACACTCAACCCAAACTCTTCTGGGATGTCTCTACACTCTATATCCAGGACGTCCACCAGGGGGGAACCCTTTTCTCTGTCACTCTCTGCTAGAGTCAGTAAAGTGTCCCTCCCCCCAGTAGGAATATGACTCCCTGTGCCAGTTCCCCAATCCTTCTCAGGGACCCTGTGCATAACGGGAACTACCTCATACCCTTGAACCGCCTGGGGTGTGTCAACTCCCTTCTTCAAGTTGGGCACCACATCTCTGGGCTTGTGCCCTTCTTCAGCAGTACTGGATGCAAGATTTTTGCTGCCACCATCTGAACTGGACTCAGCCCTTCCGGCCTCCAGTTTCAGCTCTTTACAGCTCAGCTCTTGAGCTGCAATCTTTTCTTCTTCCAGGGCTAAGAGACTTGCTGCCTCAGCCCTTTCAAGCTGCTCATCTAGCTCTTCTAGACACCGCTCTAGAGCTAGGAGCCATTCATCTCCCACTGGTTCTCTTTCCTCATCTGAGTAGTCTTCCTCCTCATGTGAGCAGTCTTCCTCCTCATGTGAGTAGTCCTCCTCCTCATCTGAGGGGTACTTAGTCATTTGGTTTCTTGCTGCCTCTCTCTCTGCCCATCTTTCCTCCCCCCAGACTATGTAGTGATGGAGCATCTCCGCCTTAGTAGATCTCCTTGCTACAGGAAGGCCCCATTTTCTGCAAAGCTTCCTTAGGTCAGCCTTAGTGAGGTGGTCCGTACGAACAAAGAATGAGTAGGTACACAATCCCATTTTGATAAGATCTTATCAGCAAAAACCAAAATCCAAAGTCCAAAATATCAATAGTATATCCAGGAGGACATCAGAGAACCAAGAGCCAAAAAAGATGAAAAATCAAGTTGACCTTCAACTGTGGGTAGGTAGTGAAATGCTTAGCTACTGTATGTCACTGCACAAACACAAGTCCTATCCTCACCGCTGATCACCAATGTTAGAAATGGGGTTTTTGGTTGGCAGTTAGGTTGCCCTCTGTCCAAGCAAGAACCCTCACTCTAGTCAGGGTAAGTCACACACAATCCAAAATCAGCCTGTGCTTACCCTCCGGTAGCTTGGCACGAGCAGTCAGGCTTTACTTAGAAGGCAATGTGTAAAGCATTTGTGCAATAAATCATACAACACCATAGCATAACACAACAAAAATACACCACACAGTATTTAGAAAAATATATAATATTTATCTGGGTATCTTCAGGTCAAAACGATCAAAGATGCAATATGAATTTGTAAAGATATCACTGAAAAGTGATATAAAGTGTCTTAAGTCTTTAGAAAGTAAACAGAGTCTCTTTCAAACACAAAGTACCTGGTTTCTGGTGGGAAATCTCCTCAGAGGGCCACAAAGGAAGAGGTGCGTGGAAAAAGGGTGTGTGCGTCGATTTCTCCCCAGCACACACGGACTTGCGTCGTTATTTTCCACGCGGGGAAGTCGGGTGTCGTTTTC
Source organism: Pleurodeles waltl (assembly GCF_031143425.1). Classification (NCBI taxonomy): domain Eukaryota; kingdom Metazoa; phylum Chordata; class Amphibia; order Caudata; family Salamandridae; genus Pleurodeles; species Pleurodeles waltl. Next base: position 630,491,413 of record NC_090444.1, on the reverse strand, counting down.
CGGCGCGCGGACAGTCTCTTTCTGTGGGTCGCGGGGATTACCAGATGTCCCGGGTCTGTGCGTGGATTTTCCTGCTTGTTTTCCGGCTGCGCGTCGTTCTGCGGGGCTGCGCGTCGAAGTTTCGATCTCACGGCAGGCGTCGCGTCGATTTCTCCTGCGGAGTCGGGCGGCGTTGTCCTTGCGAGGCCGTGCGTCACAGTTTTGATCTCACGGCAGGCGTCGCGTCGATTTCTCCTGCGGAGTCGGGCGCCGTTGTCCTTGCGAGGCCGTGCGTCAAAGTTTCGGTCGTCCCGAAGGCGTCGCGTTGATCAGCGTCGGTGTGCGGCGTTTTTCTTGCCGCGGAACAAGCTGTGCGTCGAAAAGTTCGGCGCACGGAGCGTCCAAGAGGAAGAGTGAAGTCTTTTTGGTCCTGAGACTTCAGGGAACAGGAGGCAAGCTCTATCCAAGCCCTTGGAGAGCACTTTTACAGCCAGGCAAGAGTTCAGCAAGGCAGCAGGCCAACAGCAAGGCAGCAGTCCTTTGTAGAAAAGCAGACAGGTGAGTCCTTTGAGCAGCCAGGCAGTTCTTCTTGGCAGGATGTAGTTTCTGGTTCAGGTTTCTTCTCCAGCAAGTGTCTGATGAGGTAGGGCAGAGGCCCTGTTTTATACTAAGTTGTGCCTTTGAAGTGGGGGTGACTTCAAAGAGTCTCTAAGAAATGCACCAAGTTCCCTTTCAGCTCAATCCTGTCTGCCAGAGTCCCAGTAGGGGGTGTGGCAGTCCTTTGTGTGAGGGCACGCCCTCCACCCTCCCAGCCCAGGAAGACCCATTCAAAATGCAGATGTATGCAAGTGAGGCTGAGTACCCTGTGTTTGGGGTGTGTCTGAGTGAATGCACAAGGAGCTGTCAACTAAACCTAGCCAGACGTGGATTGAAGGGCACAACAAGTTTTTAGTGCAAAGAAATGCTCACTTTCTAAAAGTGGCATTTCTAGAATAGTAATTTTAAATCCGACTTCACCAGTCAGCAGGATTTTGTATTACCATTCTGGCCATACTAAATATGACCTTCCTGCTCCTTTCAGATCAGCAGCTGCCACTTCAACAGTGTATGAGGGCAGCCCCAATGTTAGCCTATGAAAGGAGCAGGCCTCACAGTAGTGTAAAAACGAATTTAGGAGTTTCACACTACCAGGACATATAACTACACAGGTACATGTCCTGCCTTTTACCTACACAGCACCCTGCTCTAGGGGTTACCTAGGGCACACATTAGGGATGACTTATATGTAGTAAAAGGGGAGTTCTAGGCTTGGCAAGTACTTTTAAATGCCAAGTCGAAGTGGCAGTGAAACTGCACACACAGGCCTTGCAATGGCAGGCCTGAGACAGGTTTAAGGGGCTACTGAGGTGGGTGGCACAACCAGTGCTGCAGGCCCACTAGTAGCATTTAATCTACCTGCCCTAGGCACATGTAGTGCACTCTACCAGGGACTTACAAGTAAATTAAATAGTCAATCATGGATAAACCAATCAGTAGTACAATTTACCCGGAGAGCATATGCACTTTAGCACTGGTTAGCAGTGGTAAAGTGCCCAGAGGTCAAAAGCCAACAACAAAAGGTCAGAAAAAATAGGAGGAAGGAGGCAAAAAGTTTGGGGATGTCCCCGTCAAAAAGCCAGGTCCAACAAGCTCCCAAATACAACGCAATTCTTACAATATTCCATCAGAGATTAAACTGGCCTGGAAAGTGGTCCAGAAAAGGGAAGTGTTTTCCACAGTTTCATTACAATGTGATGCTATTAGTTTGTGGACCATATAATGTCGCTACAATAGCCACTTAATTTTTACCACTGACAAAAAAGTTGGCAGAATGGGAGGGTGGAGAGGTTTTGGGTGGTGAGATACCTAATCATGAGTGCCAATAGCTCTAGCACCAAAAATACTGGGAGCCCCCGAATGTGACAATCCACCATATTTATATTTTTTTTAGCGCCGTTTTTACGCAGCGTTTTTGACGCAAAAGCGGCGCAAACTTACAAAATACAATTGGGGCATATTTATACTCCATTTGCGCCGAATTTGCGTCGTTTTTTTCGACGCAAATTCGGCGCAAAACTAACGCCATATTTATACTTTGGCGTTAGACGCGTCTAGCGCCAAAGTATGGGCAAATAGCGTCATTTTTTTGCGTGAACGCCTTCCTTGCGTTAATGAGATGCAAGGAAGGCGTTCCCGTCTAAAAAAATGACGGCGACGCAAATGCGTCGTATTTATACTCCCGGGCAAAAATCACGCCCGGGAGTGGTCGGGTCAAAAAACCCCGCATTTGCGCCACTTTTTAACGCCTGGGTCAGGGTAGGCGTTAAGGGACCTGTGGGCTCAAAATGAGCCCACAGCTGCCCTCCCATGCCCCCAGGGACCCCCCCTGCCACCCTTGCCCACCCCAGGAGGACACCCAAGGATGGAGGGACCCATCCCAGGGACATTCAGGTAAGTTCAGGTAAGTATAATTTTTTTTTTTTTTTGGGTGGCATAGGGGGGCCTTATTTGTGCCCCCCTACATGCCACTATGCCCAATGACCATGCCCAGGGGACATAAGTCCCCTGGGCATGGCCATTGGGCAAGGGGGCATGACTCCTGTCTTTACTAAGACAGGAGTCATGTAAATGGCGTCTGGGCGTCGTTAAAAATGGCTCAAATCGGGTTAAGACGATTTTTTAGCGTCAACCTGACTTGCACCATTTTTAAGACGCCCTAACGCCATTTTTCCCTACGCCGGCGCTGCCTGGTGTACGTGGTTTTTTTCCACGCACACCAGGCAGCGCCGGTCTGCTTGCGCCGGCTAACGCCATTCAATAAATACGGCGCCCGCATGGCGCTTCAGAATGGCGTTAGCCGGCGCAAAAATTTTTTACGCTAAACTGCGTTAGGGCAGTTTAGCGTCAAAAAGTATAAATACGGGCCAATTGTATTTTTAAAGTTTGCGCCGCTTTTACGTCAAAAAATGACGCAAATACGGCGCTAAAAAAGTATAAATATGGGCCTCAGTCTTTTCCACGTTCAACTTCAAACCATGTTTCTGATTCTCCCATTTAGAAGCCAACGGCAGAAAAGCAATTTTTAAGGTTGTCTTTCATTACCAGAGGGCTCATCTAAATGACTAATTAACTGTGACTAAACAGCGTAGGTCTTAATGTGAACTTGTGTCAAATCTAACATCGTATAAAGCTGCTAACTGTACTAGCTGTGAAAGGAAAATGCATTATTAAGGGTGAAATGCCAACAGTTTGAAAGCTTGACTTGAACTAGTAAGGAAACGTTTTGTTTAACTACTACCAAGAAGACTTGAACTAGTAAGGAAACGTTTTGTTTAACTACTACCAAGTAGGATATGAAATGCAATAAATTAAAAATATTTCTCTATGAAAATCTGGTGGGCTTTCTTCGGGACATAAAAATATTCCCTAGCAAAGGCTTCTTTTCCATCTAGAGGACAATATGTGCAAATGTTATAACAAAAATGGTTTTGAAATTGGCTGTGCTGACAGCAGCAGTCATATAAGCTTTAGCTTTCAGTCAAAAGAACATGTTGTGACTGACTTTGTATTAAAGACCATCACCGAGCCAGTATCAAGAACAAGCAAACGTAAATATGTGTGTCTAGCGAATAACAATCTACTATGTACGCTTTGCGTGACGTCCCTCCCATTTGAAGCATTATTTCTAAACTCACAATTCAGCTGATGTCGGCACATTTTGATCGCTGAGGAACTTCGTATATTCCACTCATTTGTTCGAACTCATTTGTTCCCAATGAAACACGGGACAGGGAATTCAGGGACTTTGGTGTTTATTATCAATTACACTCATTTGTTTGAACTCACTCGTCCACAATGAAACACGAGGCACGGGATGAATTTACCATCAGTCACGTGTCTGGTTCAGGCTGCGAGCTTTGCCAAATGCTGCAGTGCAAGGTGTTGTCAGTATAGTCAAACAGACGCATATTTGTACATAAAAAGCACATGAACACTTCGTCCATGGCATGTACCCGAAGCTACACGTACCTGCATGCGGCGCGCATGTCTGTTTAAAGTGCGGCGTACTCAGTCACAAGCTCCGTGGCTTGAGGGCGCTGGATTGTAGTATATATTTAAATATTTGCCCAACGATAAACAGTAAGCTTGAGTTTACACTTTAAGTCAGTGTCAGAGGCAGACCAGGGCAGACTAATGCTGCTGCAGTGCATGACGCGCTGGCGCTCGGCTCCTGCTTGTTTCTCCTCTGACTAGAGCCTGAACGTGCTGCACACTATGGGGTGGGCAAACTTGTACCTTCAGCTCATTGGTCCAGCACTTCAGATATGGTGAAGCATCTGCACAGCAAGGAGGGATGACATTGAGAAAGACTATTCCCAAGCCCTAAACTCACGGTGTCACCGGTGATGCTCAGCTGCCGCCTTTACGCTGAGGCAGGCACCCTGACCAACCTGGACTGTTTCTGATGCTGCCCCATGTACAGCACTGCCTCTATAATGTGGGCAGCACCGCCGAAAGTGTAATACACGCACTTGTACATTGCAGCAGTGACCCCGCGGCCACCAGTGGTGCTTTTTCCCGCACACATTGAAAAATGTAGATAATTTGAGCTGGAAATAGCATTATATTGGATATAGGCTCTTCACCGGAAGGCTGTGTAAAGTGTGCTGAGATCAGGTGATACACTGTGCCACCTTGTGAGTTGGCAGGTCTGCAAACAACATATAGGAATTAAAGTACGTTTGAATCATATCTCATGAAAAAAAACACAAGTTCAGGCTACTAAAACTCATCAAAAGGTTTCAGGTGTTGATAGAGAAGGGAGCAATGGAGGTGACAGGTAACTCTTCGTGTTGCGCACCTGCTACACAGATTATTTGAATCAAAGTAACAAGAGCAAGCCGGCCGTTCCTGGTTGAGGCTATGTAACTTTAGTACATAAATATTATTGATAATAGCCCAGTCTGTGCTAGGAACCAAAGCAACCATTAAAGGCCAGCTATGGAGGGCTATACGGCTATTAGAACATTTTGCCACTACAGGGCAGAATGTTCTAATAATAAATAAAACAAAGGCTTCATGGAACTCGAGGGGATTGAATGCAACAGATGTGAAAGACAACATTGAAATGTTGAAGCACTGGGTTTCGACTGGCCATTAGAAACCTAGAGCACTCCATTGTTTTCAATGGAGCTCCCACCATTCCAATGTTCCAAAAGTATATAAATATTACGATAATAGCCCAGTCTGGGTTGGGAAACAAAAGCAGCCATTGCAAAAATCTTCTAAACAGCCCTGCTCCCTTCTCTTTCTCTCTTTCCTGTAGCTACCAAACCTCCCCACCACCTTCCTGCCAAAGTGCTTGGTTTGTGAAAGAAAGAGTGCCAGTGCCCAAAGCTCTGCTAGAAGCTGGTGGCATCATAAGTAATTCCAACATGCTTGTGTTCTAAAACCAGGTATACTTTTGCTACTTAACAATAGGAGAACTGGCATCCCCATTGATATGGCAAGATAGCCAAGGAGGCTAAGTCTCACTCTACAGGCAACATCTGTGCTGCAAAGATTTCACTAGGGAGAAATGGTGGACCAATTCAATCTTTCTGCCTTTTGTAGGCAATTGTGTGAGTAATGTGCATGGGTAACAGAGACATCTATTATTTGAGGAACTACTAGCTGTGTCCTCTGTGGTACCACTTTGTATGTAAGTACACTCACACCGAGATTTACAAAATCTCACGCAATGCAGTGCAGCAGACGAAATTATTGTACTGCATTTTGTGAGGAGAGAGCAGAAGAGTGCCATATTTGAAGAGATTTTGACCTCTCCTTCTCTCTCACTTGCTCCAGCGCAGACATTTTCTGCTGATTGCCAGGCACATACTTTGGGGCCGTAGTCCAAGGGTGTCTGCATTGGTCTGGCATAGGTTTTGTACTGCAAAGATACCCTTACAGTACAAAATATTATGCTTAGACTAACTTGAAAACAATTCCTACCTTGTATATGTGCTGTATAGTGCAGCGCACATGCAAAGTCAGAAAAGAAAGGAGAAATTGAAGCATTTCTCACCTATTGGATATGGGTGCTAATTTTTGAGGTTTTTAGGCAGAATATCAGAAACAAAAATATTGTGGGACAAAATATTGTGGCAAGAATATCGAGGACAAAATATTGCGAAGGTAAAATTCAATAGGTAAGCAAAGTTTTACTATATATTACTCCACATATATCTACCTTGGGGATAAATATATCTTCAAGGTAAGTGGATGTGCAGTTAGGAATAGTAAGTAAATCCAGACTTACCTATTTGCACTTACCTCCTCGATATTTTGATCCTCAATATTTTTGACACAATATTCTGTCCACACTATATTTCCTTTACCATGCATGGTAAGAATAGATAAATACAAGTATAGGTAAGTATGTGTGCGTGTGTTTATGGGTATTTTTAGGGTTTGGGGTGGGTAAGGGTATTGGGTTGGAAATGTATTTTAGGGTTTAGGGGTGGGTAGGGGTATAGAGTGATAAGGGAATTTTAGGATTTTAGGGTTTAGAGGTGGGTAGGGGCATAGAGTAGTAAGGTGCATTATTATATATATCTATGTATCTATACATATATAGACGTATATATATATATAGATGTATATATAGATAGATAGATATATTTCACTTACCTTATTTATACTTACCTGCACGGTAAAGGCATATGCGTGGTGTAAAGGCATGTGTTGTAAAAAAATGCATATTTACAGCATATGTTTCACAACCATAAACAGTGATTTATTACGTACGATAATTTGTATTAATTTGCCATTAGTTCGCCAAAAGCCTACCTTGAAATTCATATTGTGGTTTCTTCAACTATGGTTTGAAAAAGCACTACAAAAGTAAAACTATATATTTATTGTCTTTGCATTCATGGGACACAACAGCTTTCATTTAATAAGAAATCAGATTTCTACAGCTTTGCTTTGTAGCAAGGTACCTCTTAGCATTTTGGAAAACAGTCCGTACCTCTGCAACTGCAGCTTTGCTACATGAAGACCTTTGCTCTCTAAAATACCATGTGAAACCATTCCTCTCATCTGAAAAAGCTGCTTTCCTTTGTTTCTCTTAATTCAGAACTTCAGTATGTGACCTTTCCGGTTTTGTTATACCCGAAATCTTCCTAATTATTCAGTATAGTAACATGAAACAAGTTGGACCAATAACAATTGGCACTTTCTCTGGAATTGAGATTTACCCAGACATTCTGAAGGTTTTCTTAAACTGCTGTAGTTCACTTCCACTATAAGCGTCTCTGAGTTCAATAATAGCTGACACAGAAGGCAGATTGGTGAAGTAACTGAGAAAGAGCATAGCTTGGCTGTGCCACTATGTCTCTGGAAAAAGAGCATAAAAGGGTGGTCATTTTCTGGTGGTCACAATTTGGTGGTCACATTTTATATAAAACTTAGCATGATTTATAAAATTTCTGCACTGCAAAGCATATGACTGGAGTGCATCTTTGGATATAACTTTCAATTAACATTTTATGAATATCTATTAGAGACTAACATTTCAACAGTATTATTTTGCATAATCATTTTGTACATTCTTATGGGGCATATTTACAATTCTCTAGCGCCACCTTGCGCCACATTAGCGTCATTATTTTTTACGTTTATGAAGCCCAACAAGGCCGAAATACCCGCGTCATAATTACAGAGTAGCGCAATGCATGCATTCGCCACTCTATAACCCTTTGCATTACATTATGCCTGCGCCAGGCATAATGTATGCAAAGGGGGCATTCTCCTATTAGGGGGCAGAAAAAAAGGCACAAGGAAATCTATGAGATTTCCTTGCGCTATTTTGTATGGCACGTTTAACACCTGCTCAAAGCAGGCGTTAAAAGGGGCTTCCATTATTTAGAATGGGCCCCTATGTACTCTGCAGGAGTAGCACCGACATTTTGGCGTTACTCCTGCAGAGTACATCAATAGCGTCACATTGAATGACGCCATTGCCCCCTACCTTGAGCCATGGTGTGCTGTATTTGGCTTATATTTGTCTGATGGCTATATGGGGTGGTGATGGGGGGTAAGGGGTGCAGGAAAAGTGGCGCTGCACTTTTTGCAGAGCCACTTTCCATAAATCTGCCCTATATTGTAAGGAATTCATCTAACCTGGAAGTATATTTGTGTTTTATTAACTTGCCTGGAGTGATGGCCTACACAAATAATTTTCTTTCTACAGTTAACTTTCAATGTGGAGTTGTTTTTCTTAAATGTTTCTTTCAAGAAGCAGGTGTTCTGAGCAGAGACAGAGTCAGCAAGAAGCTTAACGTATATGGGAGATAGGAACGCCTGAGATGAAATATGCAAGGACGTAGAGAGGAGTGTTCTAGAAGATTGGCGGTCAGAACTCTTGAATTTGCTAAGATCGAAGAGTATCAAGATGGGATGGGTTTTGGAAATTGTAACTTCCAATTCATTTTAATTAGGGTTTCACCGAGAAGCTTCAACTGTGATGTCATCGTCTTGGGAAACTGTGATTTAGGGAAGGTTTAGTAAGTGAGAGATTCAGACCCTTTCCTATACTTAGAGCTGAATGGACCCTTCCGAGGTACTGACTTCATATTTTCTTTGTGGCTTCATGCCATCACACCTCTCTTGACAGAATACTCTACTGAATTTCTGTTTGCAGACCTTTCTCAAATACTCATTTAATATTAGAATTGTCAGGTCATAGTTTAAATGGTTAGGCAGGAGAACTTGGGTCTGGTGACCAAGAACTACATGTGCTTTCTGAGGTAATCAAAGTTTTAGTCTTGTATATGCTAACTAAGTTTAACATTATATGACAGTTTGATTCTCCTCTGGTGATTTTATACATTTACACTATGGTTTTGTGACTCATTTATGTAACGTTGACTTTGAGTCCATAATAAAGCCCTTTTAACCATATGAATTGACTCCGAATGTTATTATGTGACATTTGGGTTGTACAGAAATCATTTAGTAAATTTGATAACTGTCACTTTTCACCCCTCGGAACTAAGAAGCAAAGATTCATCGGACCCCAGAATTAGTAGAAGGGCCCCAAGCTCTATCAGATGGTAGCAGCAATGGATGGTTCTCTTTCCGAAGTGGAGAGAACTGTAACCGTGTTATATAGTAGGTAGTCCCCAGTGCCCAGTTTCCAGTGTCCATGCCCAGAGGTGGAAAATCGGTAGAGTCGTAGAAGAGTGGAAGAGAGTTGGTCTGGCTGTGGTCTAGTGAGTATTAACAGGATGCGGAGTGCAGCAGTTTGCGATTAGATTGCAGTGATTGTGAAGATGGATGGTGTTTTGCAGATATGTTTTGAATGTTGTGTGAGTATGGTGAGTTATAGAGGAGTTGAAATGGTCATCAGGTCTCACGTGGCCTAAGATTCTGGGATAGTTTAAAAGGTGCAGAAGATACCACATTATATTGTCTGCTGAAGATTTGCGGTCATTGTGGGATGCCATCAATGGCCAGGTTAAATAAGAAGTTCACTTTGTGATAATGTGGTAGAATTGGTGTAGTGTATCTTATTGCGCAGAGAGAAACTGTAATGGTTCAGATGTTACCTCGCAAGTTGAGGTCTCATCATAAGTAATTGCAAACATTCTTGTGTGATTGAAACTGTTGATTCTTTAGTAAAGCAGACAAAAGTTCATTATGTTGTATTTTGTATGTGTTTGTTGTTTTGGAGAAAGTGTGCGTGCAGATTGTAAAGGAGGGCGAACTGCAGCGAGGAGTGAGAATTACGTCACAGAGTGCCGCACTGACCTAGGTCAGTTGGTGTGATAGTGGGTTGCCATTGGTGGGTGGCGTGAAAGGTTGCAGTGCTATGATTGGGTGTTGCAGTAGAGCAAGAGATTGTAGATATGGCACTATTTTTAATTGAACTGAATTTTTGCAACATAGTTTGGAAAATGAAATGTTTTAAGGTAATATGAGACATGTTTCGACGTCATATTTATATCAGTAGGGAGGGAAAAGTGGCGCCTCCCAAAGGTACACAAGGTCATTATATGATGACAAATGTAGGGCTTCACAAATTTGCTTGACTTAATCAATGGTGCAAGATCACAGAAAAGCATGGTCCATTGAGATTCCCGCAATATGGTACATTTAATTTGCCAAATGTTGAGAGTTTGAGGAGAGTGCTATAAGAAATTAAGCCACCTCTTAGACCTGCATAATATAAAGTGCGCAGTGCTTAGGAATGTGCTTCTCATGCAAAAGATAGAGAGAAATACCAAGGTAGGGTAAAGAAAACTGTGTGGAGTTATGCAGACGCTAGATGGGACACTGACCAGAAGAGGTGGAGAACAGACATGATAGAGTGAGTCAAGCTGTATCCAGCCTTCTGATGCGACTGAGGGAGATGGGGAAAGGAAAACAACTTGAAAACTGAAAGAAAAGAAACTAAAAGAGACATGAGTATGGATAGTGATGGGGATTCTGGAGTTAGTCTTCTAGACGTGTTACTTTCAGAACGTCCATCACCTAAGAATGAAAATAGAGATGAAAGTGGAAATCAGAATGTTGGTGGCAGTGATCCAGTTGCTTTTGCGACTGCCCCAAAAATGTGACCCCTAGTTTGGTGTTAGGTCCGTCTACTGTGATGCCTTGTGGGTTGCGGAGAGGAGAACAAAGAGAATGTGTTCCCATTGCTCCTACATTGAGTACTGTGGATGGTTTACAGTTCCAGTCACTATTGGTCCTGTGGTTCCTATTTAGAAGACCAAAGGTCCTGGGAGAAATATGTATCATCTGAATGTACCTGGGAATGCTGGAAGACAGAGTGGAGTCTCAAATGTTTCGAGTGCCAGGGATGTTGTTCCTTTAATTCCAATTCATGCTAGTACCCCATGTGGGGCTAGCCAGATACAACAATGCAAAAAATCAGCATGTGCTTTCAGAGGGTCATGTCAAAAGATGCCTACTCAGACTACTCATATCACGGAACCACCTTTGAATCAAGGAAACGAGTCCCCCCCAAGAATTCCTCGGATTACATGATCTATTAGTGCCAAGGAAATAGATGAATGGGTACAATTCTTTAATGGAAATGCTCCATCTAAGGAGAGTACGAGTACAGAGGTGAGCGAGGGAATGCTTCCATCACCCCAAAGGGAGAAAATTTTAGCTGCGACCAAATCAGAAGCCGAGCTGGTTTTGATGATTGTTGGAAATCTTGAGTTGGAGAGGCTAGATACATATCAAGAAGATGAGCTAGCTTTCATTTGTAGGGACATTACCAACCGAGCGGGCCAGGTTCATCATAAATTTGCAGAATTGGCACAAAATTATGAGGTAGATCTGAACAAAACAAAAAACTTGCAAAGATGCTCTCTGGTGTGTTTTAGTAACAAAGATATCTCTGAGATGAGGATGCCAGGATTGAAGACCTAGATTATGGAATTTACTCATAACACTAGGATGGGGATAAATTGGATAAGTGGGAGACCAAATGGGCGAAAAAAAGAGCTGAAGAAACCTTCAGGTGAACCACCTTCAGCTGGTGCTGAGGGAAGCGTTGAAGCTTTCCCTTTGAGGCAGGTGCCTAGTGGAGGTTATGCACACATGCCATGGAGCAGGAGTGATCTTGCATGATTTACCAATGACTTCCCAAAATTGTGAGAGAAGCCAGTTGAATGGTACAAACAGTTTGAAAGGTTTGTGAAGAATTCACAGATGTTGTGGGTTGATTTAAACATGTTGTTTGACATTGTCGCTCTGAGTGAATATGGGTGGAATATAAGATAGCTGTTCACTAGCCTGAGAAGGAACCACCTAGGAATCTAGTATCTAAGGGTCCCTCACCATTGGTTATGAAAAAGTACCAGGAGGTCATAACACTTCTGAGAGGGAAGGTGCCCCCTCAGGATGTTGATTGGGTCAAAATTGACAGCACAACTCAAGAATCAAAGGAAATGATGCATGCCAATTATGAGAAACTGCTGCAGGCATTCAAACAGTATAGTGGCATGGAGTCTTTAGGGGCAAAGGATATGAGGCATTTTGGGTTGAGGTTTGTGATGTGTTTGCGACCAGAGATTAGTTTGATGATTCAGCAGCATTTGATCTGTTGGCAGAATAAGTCCATTGATGAGATTTTGTGTTATGCAAAAAAAAACAAAATAGAAATAAAGCATAAAAAGCTCAAAGAGAAGCTGATGCTTGCTCAAATGAAAGCAGCTCAGAAGGCTGGCCAGATGCCCATAGCTGTGGGTAATGCAGGAGCAATGCAAGGTGTATATCAACAATCACCAAATCCAAAACAAGGGAGAGGTTGAGATGTCCCAATAGATCCTAGAATAGGAGTGGATGTAAATAGTTTAAAGAGGTCAACCCCTTGTCATGTTTAATTTTGTTTAAATCCTGCTAATCAAGCTCAAAATGTAGGGTTTGTACATTTGCAGAATAATCATTTTAACCAGATGCAGGGAGTTTAAAGGCCCAGGAGTCAACATTCCAATGTGCCTCAAGGCCCAAACCCTAAAGTCCCTCAACCTCTTATGCCACAGCAAAATGCTACTGGCATACACCAACATCCAAATCAAAGTATGAGGATGAATGCAAATGGAACCCAGAATGGGATTCCATTCCAACAGTATCCTTTGTTTGATACAGGTGAAGGAAACTGATCCCATCAGTTAGCCTGACAGTGCCTGAGAGGGGAGTTAGAATGCGTACTGGGTGCAGCCATAGAGGTAGACCAGAGAGAACCAGTCATAGATAGTGAAGTAGATGGCCACCCTGTATCATTTTTGGTTGACAATGGTGCTAACTCTTCTATTCTGAGAACTGTAGAAGTTCTAAAACTACTTCTCTCTGGAAAAAACAATCCTAGTTGTTGGTATGGAAAATAAACAGATGACAGTTCAGGAAACTGCCCCAGTTTCCATTAAAATAGGATCTTTTAAAGACATGCACAAGTTCATATTATGTGACCTCAGTCCAGTAAACCTCTTGGGAAGAGATTTGTTGTTGAAATTGAATTGTGTCATTTATTGTACTCCAGCAGGAATTTAGGTTCATACTCAAGATGAAGAGGCTACCTTTAAGTTGATGAAAAGGGAAGCAATTGCACATTACTGACTCTGTTAACAGTTGATGATCTGCCCTTGGATTTGAGGGGAACTGTTAAGCATGAGGTGTGGGATTTTTCAGGGAAAACAAATCGGACAGATAAAAGGTGTAGAACCTGTCCGAATCACTGTCAAACCAAATATTGAGTTTCCAAAGACTCCGCAATATAACCTGACCCCTGAAACGATTGCTGGAATAACTCCTGTAATCGAGTCAATGATTCAGCAGGGAATTGTAAAGGAGATGGGAAGTCCTTGTAACTCTCCCATCATGGGTCTTCAAAAACCAAATGTAAAGTATAGGATTGCACAAAATTTGAGGAAAATAAACAATATTGTTGTTCCCTGCTACCCTGTGCTACAGAATCCAGCCGTGATATTGTTAGACCTGACAGCCTTAGAGTAGTCACCCCTAGCTTTTTGTCTGCCTCCATCCACTTTTTGGACACTGTTTTGCTGGTTTTAGGACTCTGCACACTTTACCACTGCTAACCAGTGCTAAAGTGTATATGCTCTCTCACTTAAACCATGTTGACATTGGTTATACGCAATTGTCTTATTTAATCTACCTGTAAGACCCCAGTAAAGTGCACAACATGTTCCCGGGGCCTGTAGATTAAATGCTACTAGTGGGCCTGCAGCACTGATTGTACCACCCACATAAGTAGCCTCTTAACTATGCCTCAGGCCTGCCACTACAAGGTCTGTGTGTGCAGTTTCACTGCCACTTCGACTATGTAGAGAAAAAGGCAGGACATGTACCTGTGCAGTTTATATGTCCTGGTAGTGTAAAACTCCTACATTTATTTTTACACTGCTGTGAGGCCTGCTCCTTTCATAGGCTAACATTAGGGCTACCCTCACATACTGTTTGAGTGGTAGATTCTGATCTGAAAGGAGTAACAAGGTCATATTTAGTATGGCCAGAATGGTAATACAAAATCCAGCTGACTGGTGAAGTTGAATTTAATATTACTATTTTAGAAATGCCACTTTTACAAAGTGAACATTTCTCTGCACTTGAATCCTTTTGTGCCTTACAATCCACGTCTGGCTGGGTTAGTAGACAGCTCCCTTGTGCATTCCACTCAGACAAACCCCAAACACAGGATGCTCAGTCACACTTGCACACATCTGCATATCGAATGGGTCTTCCTGGGCTGGGAGGGTAGAGGTCCTGACACTTGTCAAAGGACAGTAGCCTGCCCTCACACAAAGGATGCCACACCCCCTACTGGGGCCTTGGCAGACAGGATTGAACTGAAAGGGGACCTTGAGCACTTCTAAGACACTCTTTGAAGTTTCCCACACTTCAAAGGCACATTTGGGTATTTAAGCAGGGCTTCTGACCCTACCAACTCAGACACTTCTGGACAAGATACCACTGGAAAAGAATCCCTGAACCAGAACCTGCAACCTGCCATGAGGAACTGCCTGGCTGCCCAAAGGACTCACCTGACTGCTTTACTGCAAAGGACTGCTGCCCTGCTGTTGCCCTGCTTCCTTTCTGCCATCTGGCTTTGCTGAGAAGTGCTCTCCAAGGGCTTGGATAGGGCTTGCCTCCTGTTCCTTGAAGTCTCAGGACCAAAAAGAATTCATCCTGCAAAAGAACTCCTTGTGCGGCAACAATTCAACACACAGCCTGCAGGAAACAACGCACAGCCTGTATGGCAGTGAGAAAATCACGGCACGCCGAACCAGAACGGCGTAGCCCGGCTCCCTGAAGTGGAGATCAATGCAGCACCAGCGTTGTGACCGGAACTTCGACGCACGGCCCACGGAATCAACGCAAAGCCGAGCCGGAACGATGCAGCCCGACTTCTTGAGAGGAATCGACGCAAGCGCCAGCCGTGCAGCAGAAATTTCCATGCTTCCCCCACCGGATTGACGCAGCTCCTGTGACTTCATCCTGCATGCCCAGGATTTCAACGCATCGTCCCCGGGGCGTCCAAAAACCCCGCAACCCGAAGAGGATCCCAGTATAGGTGCCAGAAATCGGCGCAAAGTCTGTCCTGTGTGAAAACTCAACGACGCTTCGTCGGTGTGCGCCTGAAAAATCAACGCACACTGCCCCGTTTTCCACACATCTTCTCCTCTGCGGCCCCTTGCGGAGAATTCGAACACAAACCAGGTACTTTGTGCTTGCAAGAGACATTTGTTGCTTTTTAAAAACTAAAGACTTCTTTTATCATTTCCTACAGTGATAACTCAAAGTGTACTTATCAAATCTTAATTGTTTTGACCTGCATTTATCCAGCTAAATATTCTATATTTTTCTAAACCCTGTGTGGTGTATTTTTGTGGTGCTATACTGTGTTATTGCATGATTTCTTGCACAAATATTTTACACATTGCCTTCTACGTTAAGCCTGACTGCTCAGTGCCAAGCTACCAGAGGGTGGGCACAGGATAATTTGGATTGTGTGTGACGTACCCTGACTAGAGTGAGGATCCTTGCTTGGACAGGGGGTAACCTGACAGCCAACCAAAGACCCCATTTCTAACAGATATTGTTTCAGATTCCATGTGAGGCTGAGTGATTTACTGCCATTGACCTGTGTCCGGCCTTCTTTTTGATACAGCTGCATGGGGCAGTCAGCTCTTTTTTTTGTTCCAGCTCAGAAACAGCACCTTAACATGGTGTTGTGTCTCACAAGGCAATACTGAGTCTCTATGAATCTTAAATCAGATTCTAGAGGAAAATCTGGAATCCCTGATTTTGCTTTGCAACTCAGTCTTGATTCAGTACATCAACAACCTTATTGTGGCGTTGAATACTCAAGAAGCATATAAACAGGATACTACTGAATTGTTGAGCCACCTGCCTGAGAATGGACATAAATTGCACCTTGGGGAATTGCAGTATAGTTAAAAACAGGTTCAGTGTCTTGGACATCAAATTGAGAAAGAAGTGAGAAAGGTGACTCAAGAGACGATTTCAGATGCACAAACATTGGTCCAGCAGCTACACAGAGGGATGCCAGGATGTTTTTGGGAATGGTGGGCTACTTTAGACTGTGGATACCCAACTTTTCCTTAGTTGCTAAAACTTTACAGAGGTTGACGCACAAGGATATGCCTGATGTGATACCATGGAACGAGTGTCTTGTCAGGTTCCTTGAGCTGAAAGAATCTGTCTGTCATGCTCCGGCCCTGGGAATGCCTAATTATAAAAAATATTTTGTACTTTTCTGCAGTGAGAGGCAGGGCTGTGCTTTCTCTATTTTGGATCCTGTTGTGTCTGCTTTTCCTGGCTGCCTGAAAGTGGTAGTTGGAGTTAGTAGTGCAATTGAGAGGTGTGAAAATATTGTTGTGGGTCATCCATTAATTGTGTACATCTCATTCAGTTGAGCTATTATTGACGAGGACATGCACTCAATATCTTATCAGCAAAAGACTTACAAAGTATGAGGAGGTGACTTTGCTGCAGAAAATGTAACAGCCAAACTATGTGGAATTCTAAATCCTGCTACCTTATTACCAATAAAGAGTCAAGGGTCAGATGAAGATTGTTAGGGAGACCACAATAACCTTGATGTCACTGAACTATGTACCAAACCCAGAACAGACATAGAGACAAACCATTGCCTGAATTTGATTATGTCCCTTATGGTGATGGTTCGTATTTGAGAGACAGTTGGCGAAGTTTGAGGGCAACCTATGATGTCTGTTCTCTGTGTGGAGGTATTGAAGCTTCTTGGCTTCAAGGAATATTTTCTGCCCAAGTGGCTGAGTTGATTGCTCTTACGAGAGCATGCTGCAATTCTGATCAATTGAAGGTGACAATCTTTACTGATAGTACGGCTTTGGTGTTGTTCATTATTTCAGGCAACTCTGGTCCCAGCAAGAAGTTAAGACGTCCTCTGGATCGCCAATCTGGAATGGCAAACAGGTGAAAAATCTCCTTGACGCACTATAATCGCCTTAACAGGTTGTGGTGGTTAAGTGTTCTGCACACCTCTCTGGATTATGTGACTTTGGGCAATCGGTATGCCGACTAGATTGCAAAGTATTGTGCACACAATATTTGTGCATTTAATAGAGAATTCATGAACGAGGGTATGGATGAGACTAGCTTTAACCTCTTGTTGACAACAGCTGGCACCTGGGATGTTACAGTAAGAGGTGTCTGAGGAAGAACAGCAAGGTTAGGTTAGAGCTATATGTGTCAAAAGAGATGATGACAATGGATTCAATGGATGGAAGACCAGTGTTGCCAAATAGATTGTTACCACCTATGAAAGACATTTCTATGGCCCTGCTCACATTGGTAGAGAGGCTATGGTGAGGTTGTTCAGGCAAACCTAGTTCAATCCTAAATTCAGATTGATGGCTGAAGCGTTGTGTCACAGGTGTGTTGTGTGTCAATAGAACGACGTTGGGAAGAGGACTGCAGTTACGCTGAGCCACATAAGGAGATCGAAAAGACCTTTTAACAGAATTTAGAAGGATTTCATTAAGATGCCTGTTGTAATGGACAGAGGTATGTTTAGGTCATTGTGTGTGTCTTTTCCCATTAGGTTGAAGCATACCTGACTAGGCGAAATGATAGTCTTACTGTGGCAAAACTGTTGTTGAGAGAACTTATCCCAAGGTTTGGCTTCCCAACCTTTTTGGAATCACATTAAGGAACTCATTTCAACAACGAGGTCCTAAAATTGTTATGCGCTGCATTACAGGTGGATCAGAGACTACATTGCAGCTATAGACCTGAGGCTTTGGGTCTTGTTGAATAAGTGAGGGGCCAACTGAAATCGAAATTGCCAAAGGTGTGTGCTTCAACATCTCTAAAGTAGCCTGATGCTTTGACTCTTGTGTTGATGGGTCTTCAGAGTGTGCCTGATTGAAAGACTGGATTGCCCCCCCACAAAATCTTAATGGGGAGGGCAATGAGACTGCAAGCGATTCCTGCGCATGCACTTGTGAATATAACAGATGACATGGTCCTAGACTATTGCAAGGGTCTACTTGATGTGGTGCATTCTGTGTCTCATTACATAGGAACAGTCACAGCCATCCCACAACAAGAACAGTGCCTGGACCTCAGTCCCGGTGACTGGGTCTTGGTGAAGAAACATGACAGGAAGACATGTCTGGAACTCCCTGGAGTGGGCCTTATCAGGCGATCTTGGTGACGACTGCTGTCAAGTGTGGAGGTCTCCCCAACTGGATCCATGCTTCTCACACTCAGAGGGTGGAATGTCCCCTCAGTGAAACAGAGCTTGTTCCAGAACAGCCAGTAGTGTGTGAAAGACAAATAAAGCAGGTCAACAGAACTGTTGGGGACCAAACTGAGCATGAAATAGCACTTGATCAAGGAGAGGAGGGTCTAGAGCAAAACATGTCTGACTCTGAAACAGAGCTGATCAAAGTTTGCCCTGAGGTGCAGGAATCAGACTCAGAATCAGACCACAGTGAAGGAACGAGTGGTACCAGAAACCAAGTAGAAGCCGGAGACCGATGGCCTAGACGACAGGAGCGTGAAGTAGTGACATTTCCTAAAGAATGTGTGCCATCAAGGTTTGCTAAGGAAATAGAAAGTTCCGATCTGAGCGAAAGTGAGGATGAAGGTGTGAAAGAGAGAATGGCAAAAAGAGCAAGGGTACCAAGTCGTAGGCACTCTTCACCACAATGAACCTATTTTGCAATGACTCAGACCAAGAATTCTGGGACTGTTGGCATCAGCATACTGGTTCAGTTGAGCCTCTGTGAACAGGACATTGTGATTGAGCTGTATTTAGAACTTGGAATGTCATTTGGAAGCGTAGGTTGTGCTCATATTAGAGACATTAATATTGATTGGGATCAAGAACTTGGGAAAACACCTAGGTCCCAGTAGAAGAATGAGGGTTGTCATTTAGCAGATTAAGGTAAAGAAGCCTACTGAATGACTATTGAACTTTTGAACTTTTGTGCTTTATTTTCCAGATTGGATCGATATAATCAACAAAGAGACATTTGTTGCTGCCAGCCTTTGATTGATAATGGATCTGATTCTAAAGAAGTAATGGAAATAAATCAGAGAAATAGGCATAGATGTAAAATAAGTGCTTTACTGCTTGTTTTGCTTCTCATATTAATTAATTAACATTGCTAGTAGGAGTGTTTTCCCTCACCAATCCTGTAGAGGGAGGGATGTCTTCTGATATTCCTTCTGGAGTTGTTAGTCCTGGGAAAGGCAATAAATTAGGTGAGAAAGCATTACACATAGATGCATCTAAAGAAGATTATTCTGCAAATGTGTATTTCCGCTTGCTATAAGAATATGTAGAGACCATGACGGCAGAGGACTGCCAAGTATGTATTCAGTTACCTGTATCTGCTTCGGAAGGTAATACTTATTATCACATACCTATCAGGTATGGTATTTCATGTAGTCTATTGTTGAGTTTATTTTATGAGACAGGACATTATCAGTTTTATTTTCCAAAATATGATATGGTTGTTTTGGAAATTCCTATAGTTGAACATTTGAACAGATGTTCACCCCCTTTGGAAATAAAAATAATTGCAAGGTTTTTCAAACCTGTTTCCACCTTAGATACTGTATATGCACATAGAAACAACTTAACTTGTTTTCTATCAGAAGTAGAAAATAAGTTTTTGAATTTAGTTGAAGACAGGAGTAGAGAGTTGGATGCCGGATCACAGACAGATGAGTTATTTCAAAGTCAGAATAGATGAACGAAGGAAGAAATGGAACATCATTAGAAAATTAGCTGCTTTAGCTTTAGATTGGGAACACAAAGGGAGATTGTGCATCTGGATGGAAATGTCCACCACTGACAATGTGTTCATGGGAAAGATTGAATGTGAGCACACATTTGAAGTTCGAGGAAATTTTAAGTTGTATTTGTATGGGGAAGACAAAGTGATTCCTGGTGTTTATTTTTTTTGTGGCAAGCTCACATATTTTAGACTACCGAAAGGATAGTATGGTATATGCTGTTTGGAAATAGTTTTCCCTACAATTTATCATGTGGATCACTTTGATAATCCTGTTTGGAAAAAGGGGTTTAGACCGAAGCAAGGTGTGAGTGCAGAAGTAGTAGGAGACATTTTTGGTGCTATGATTCCATCAGTGGGAGTGATTTTGAATGATCCGAAAATCCGGAGGCTGTCTACTATTTTGGACAAACTAGCCAGTAGTACTGATGGAACACTATTGGTTGTCAATACCGAAATGATAGCTATCAGATCAATGGTTTTGCAAAATCAACTTGCATTAGACATGTTACTCGCAAATGAGGGCAAAGTCTGTTGGATGCTGAATGTTCAATAATGCTGCACTTTTATCCCAGATAAAAGTGAAGATTTGCAGAAGTACTCAGAATATTTCAGGGTTATTCAAAGATTTGAAGAATTTGGACACAACAGGTGCCTCTGAGTCAATTGGGAGTGGATTTTCGGCTATAGGCAGATGGTTTGATAACCTGTGAACTGGAATATTGGGATTTGTGTTGAAACCATTGTTGATTCTTTTGATTGTAGCTATTATGTTTGCGAGATACTAAATATTCCAGAGAACAAAAGTTCAAAAAGGCAGGAAAGGAAAGAGAGCAGAGATTGAACAGGAAGCTAGTCAGTGTAGATATTCAATTATATGATGCATTTGGAAGAATCTAGGCAGAAGTTGTTCAAAATAACTAGGTATTAGAGAGTCTCATTCAAGAATGAAGTGGGATTTGTGGTGACTCTAAAAGTCATCAGACAGAGGGTTGAAAGAGCGTACCTTGTCTCTGGAAAAAGAACGTAAAAGTGTGTTCATTTTTTGGTGGTCACAATTTGATGGTCACATTTTGAATAAAAATGTTTTATACAATTTCTGCACTGCAAAGCAAGTGAGTGGAGTACATCTGTGGATATACATCCAATTAATGTTTTATGACAATCTATTAGAGACTAACTTTTTAAAAGTATTATTTTGCATAATCATTTCGTATATTCTTACATGTAGTGTTTAGAATTCATTCAATCTGGAAGGATATTTGTGTTTTATTAACTTGACTTCAGTGAAGGCTTCACATATAATTTTCTTTCTACAGTTAACTTTCAATGTGGACTTCTTTTTCTTAAATGTTTCTTTTTAGATGTAGGTGTTATAAGCAGAGATTGAGTCAACAAGAAGCTTATTGTACATGGGAGATAAGAAAGCCTGAGGCGAACTAAGCAAGGACGAAGAGAGGAGTGTTCCGGAAGTTTGGCAGCCATAACTCTTTTGAATTTGCTGAGACCAAAGAGTAACACAATGGGATGTATCAGTGTTTTGGAAATTGTAACTTCCAATTGATTTTAATTGGGGTTTCATTCGAGAAGCTTTTACGGTGATGTCATTGTCTTGGGAAACTGTAATTTACAGGTACAGACCTCATATTATTTATGTGGCTTCATGCCATCACATCTCTTTTGACAGAATATTCTACTGAGTTTCTGTGGTGCAGACTTTTATCAAATACTCCTTTATTATTAGAAAAGTCAGGTTTTAGTTTAATTGGTTAGGCAGGAGAACTTGGTTCTGGTGACCAAGAACCACCTGCTTGTTTTGATCATGGGGCAATCATAGTTTTTATGCTTGTATATGCTAACTCAGTTTAACGTTGTACGACGCTTTCATTCTCCTTTAATGATTATATATATTTTACACTATGGTTTTGAGACTCATTTATGTAATGTTGACTTTGTTTCTATAATAAAGCCCTTTTAACTCTTATGAATTGACTCTGAATGGTATTATGTGACATTTGAGTTGTACAGAAATCATTTAATGAATTTGATAACTGTCACTCTTCATCCCACAGAACCGAGAAGCAAAGATTCATCTGATCCCAGAATTATTGAAAAGGCCCCAGGCTCTATCAAGTGTGTGTGTGTGTGTGTACCTGTGTGTGTGTGCGTGCATGCACGAGTGCATCAAGAAGCTGAGGTTAGAGCTGCAAGTGCAATCATTTTATTGCTCACATGCCGCAGGGCACTAGTACCTTTGAACTACTCCCCTCATTTCGCACCATTGACCTCAGCGATCACCCACATTTTTCAGGGCAGGCAATTAAAATAGGTTAAATTTCCTAACCTAAGGGCAATTATACCTCAATGAATAGCCTATTTGGGGCATTTGAGGCGCCTTAGATATATAATACAACCAATAATTCTCTTTTTTTTTTTGTCTGTGCGTTACAAGTCATAAAGTATCGAACTACTGCTGTGCCAACATCCTGCACTTCATCTATTAACAAATAAATAATTTCTTCCCCTCTAGTTTTGATCTTGCGTTTTACCAAGGTTGTCTTACAGGTATCTAGGTCAGTTAGTGATTAGCCAGTTTACTGACTCAATCCCAGTGTTAATGTCCCCGTCTCCTTAACACCAATGGTACACAGTTCGAAGATGCTTTAAATACTGAAATGTTCCTGAAAGTCTTGCAATCCCTTGCCTACAGCATTGCAGGCCTTAACCAGCTTTTTCTTAAAAGCCAAGCAGAAGCTGGAAAGTGATGTTTTTTTCCAGAGCAATTACATTTTACCTTAAACAGGTTCTGTAAAAATCGAATTTGTCAGAAAAATCATCTAGGTTCAGGATGTCTAATATATATTTTGATCATCAAAATAAAAAAAATGTGTCTTCATCAGCTAGTGCTGCTAATTCATGTCCAGCGAGAAGATGGACTTCGAGTTTAACAATCCCCATATAAGAATCATTTTGACCGAGAATGAGGCAATGTCCAAATGCAGCAAACCACAGCCCTTTCTTGAGCTGTAAAACTTTCCTTATGTTGCTTCAAACTACACCACACTATTCCAGTAAACACCAATCAAATTAGAAAAACAGCAGGCCAAAATGTTTGATTGAATTGTTTCTCATGTAGCGCTCTACAGAGCAGTTGCAGCTCTCAGAGGTTAAAAGGGGCGGGGCGGCGTGTTGTGGGCGGGATAATAATAAAATAAAAAATTAAAATAGTAAAAAAAAAACTTACCTGCATGAAAGCAGCGTTACGATTGGCTGGAGCACCCAGCCAGGGCAACACAGTGCCGGGTTGGAGAAAGGACAGTGTGCATGTGTGTTTGGCTGGCCGGCCAAACACACATGCAGACTGATTGGGCTGCACAGTGTACTCCCCCTCGTCCCCATCATCCCCCATGGCCCCACTCCTTTAACAAAGAAACAATATTAAACATAGGGTCATACTTAAGAGCCCCTAGTGCCTCCCTGCACCACAATTGCATCATATTTTTTTACACAAATGTGGCCCAACAAGGCAAACAATGCTGCGCCATATTTGCAAAGTGACACAATGCATGTGCCACTTTGTAAACCTTTGGGCTACATTATGCCTGCGCCAGGCATACTGTATGCAAAGGGGGCATTCCCCCATTAGTGGGGCCAAAAAATGTCACAAGGATATCTAAGAGATTTCCTTGTGCCATTTCTTTTTGGCACTTTTAATGCCTACTGAGAGCAGGCATTAAAAGGAGGCTTCCATTGCTTACAGTAAATACAATGTATTGATAATATTTGCTTATCTGTTTAGGAAATTAGCAATTAATATATACGAGGAGTTTGTTTTTTTGGTACACTATTGAAATGTTCGTAGCATTTAAAGTTCTGTATTTCTATAAGAGTATGTTCTTGGAAATAAAACCTTTTATACTATTGATATAAATATGACTGTACGCCTACTTTTTCATCCATTATTTCTCGTAATCGCATCTAACCTACAGCGCCTTCACACTTAAGTGCAGCAGTGTGATTAAATATGTGACAGGTAGGATACAGTAGTCGACAGTAACTTAAACCTGCTATTTCGTCTCCCCTGGTAAAGACAGTGAAAATTATTTTAAGCTTCCTAAAAAAAGACGCTACCATTGTGTCTTCTCTTTATTAGTAAACGATTCATGCCATGCGAATTCCAGGAAGACAAAAAATAATGAGAAGCCATTTGAGTATTAACATTGTTGATGAAATGTTCTTAACACTAACGAAGTAATGAATTCAAATGTTACAAAAGAAAGTCTGTGATCTATTTCATTTCTGCAATAAACGTGGCTGGTTAGAATGATGGAGGCAGAACAATATAGTGTAATTAGTCTGTAATAAGAAATTGCTCTTTAAGGATGTGGAAGGAGATTGAAAAATAAGCTTTTGATATGTTGCCCATTCCTGCACCTGGCTGCTGTATGGCGAGATCATGTCGCCTTCGTGAGCCCCTAAGAAAACTATTTGGGCCTAGACACTGTGACATTTTCCTACAAACCGAATTACTGTAAAAAGTCATAACGGCCTTTGAAGCAAAGGGCAAGCACCTGCTGCAAAGATCATTCCTCTGCACTTAAGGGAAAGACGGGTTATTTTATTTGACAGCTATTGTTTAGTTTCATGTCAAATAAATACATGCTGTCCATCTCATGACTCTTGTGAAAATTAACAATATATTTTCAATCTAATAGTGTTCTACTGTAAAGTTGGATGAACAAATACAGTATTAAAAAAGTGTAATACATTCACAAATTTACATGGAACTAATATATTGACATTATCTTTTCATTAGCTGAGAATTAAAAAGTACTTGCTTTGGTTTCTGGAGTCGACCCAAAAGTCCATTAAAAATCTGTTCATGGGACAGTTAGACAGTATTTAAAATAGCTCCACTTTTCCCATATTTCAGCAATTGCCAATCCTGGCAAAGTTCGGTTCTTCTAGAGGAACTGTCCTTTTCCATTTCGTAATTCACACTTAGCATATAGGAATTTCTTTATACCTCAGTCTCTTTGCAATGAGAATTTTGGATAGGTGAGAACCCAAATATATAACCTTGTCAACACTATCACATCTATAAGGATCTCACCACTTACTTGCAGAGCTCTTTTTACACAGGAATCTAGATCTATTACATGGGCACACTTCATTTCTATCCAATTAAAGATCGAAACCTTGAAAGCATGAAAGTTGCAACACTTAGGGCCTGATTTATATTTTTTGGTGCAAAACTACACCAACGCAGTTTTGCACCCAAAGGTTTAGCACCGGCTTGCACCATTTCTGAGCACCAGCCGGGCACCATATTTATGGAATGGTGCAAGCCTGGGCAAAGGGTAGGCTAGATTTTTTTAAAATTACGTTAGCCAGGTGGAGCTGGCGGTATGGAATAAGGGGGTTTTGCACCAAAAAATGACATTAGGTAGGTTAGAGTTAAAAAAAATTACTCTAACCAGCTTAGCTTCATTTTCTGACGAAAAACCATCCATACCACATGACTTCTGTCTTAGAAAAGACAAGAGTCATGCCCACCACCCCAATGGCCAGCACAGGGAACCAGGGTCCCTTGGGCATGGCCACTGCACCTAGAGCCATGTAGAGGAGCCCATTTCAGGGCCTCCAATGGCACTTTGAAAAAAAGAAAAAAACTTACCTGTACTTACCTATACTTACCTGGGATGGGGTCCCCATCCTCTGCTGTCCCTCTGATGTGGGTGGGGGTGTCCCTGGGGCCTGGGGAGGGCACCTGTGGGCTTATTCCATGGTGTTCCACCATGGAAACAGGCCCACAGGTCCCCTAACGCCTGCCCTGACCCAGGCGTTAAATAATGGTGCAAAGTAAGCTTTGGCGCTAGACACGTCTAGGGCCAAAGTTCTGGAGTTAACGTCGTTTTCTGGATGGGAAACCCTACCTAGCATCAATGAGATGCAAGGTAGGCGTTCCCGTCCAGAAAAGGACGATAGGGCCTTTGTGTCATATTTATCCCCCATGCTAAAATCCAGCACGGGGCCTTAAATAATGGTGCTAAGCTTGCTTAGTGCCATTATTTAATGCCTGGGTATGGGCAGACGTAAAGGGGACCTGTAGGAATATTTCCATGATCAGAGATGATGGAAAGTGCCCACAGGTGCCCTTCCCTGGCCCCAGGGACACCCCCACCCACACCAGGAGTACACCTAAGGATGGGGACCCATCCCAGGTAAGTCCCGCTAAGTATATATATATTTTTTTATCCAACAACGCTCAGGCCCCAGACTTGGGGCCCCCTGCACAGCTCTGCCCGCAATGGGCATGCCCAGGGGACATCTGTTCCCTGGGCATGGCCATTAGGGTGGTGGGCATGGCTCCAGTCTTTACTAAGACAGGATCAATGTCCAGGGGTATTGTGCGCCAGAAAATGGTGCTACACTGCTTAGAGGCAATTTTTCTGCCTCTGAACAGTGTAGCGCCAAAATTCAGCGCACCAGCCCCAGTTTCCCCTATGCCTCCCCAGCCCTGTTAGCGTCCTTTCCAAGGACGCTGACAGGGCATTAGCACTGGCTAGTGTCATTCCATAAATATGGCGCCCCCTGGCCGGCGTCTTGGAATGGTGCTAGCATTTGAAAAAGTATGAATCTGCCCCTAACGCCATAAATTTGGCACTAGACAGGTCTAGTGCCAAAGTATAAACATGGATGTAGTTTTGCAATGAATTTGTGTAAAAAACAATGATGCAAATTCAGCGCAAAACAAATATAAATATGCCCCTTAGAGTTGAAGGGCATATGCATAACCCTTTTAATCCTACATACATTCTCTGAAAAATGGAATTCCAGATGCCCTGCTTATGTTTCCCTCGCCTTGTGAGGTTGTTTTTTACGAAATCATGGAATTTTTGCCATAAATCCATTGCTAGGGCAAGAGAAAGTATTTATTAAAAAAATGGCATGAAATTGAAGGTCAAGTTTTGCTGCACGTCTCAAATAATAGCAGTTTGTCCCAGCCACATATCTTGTCCATTTTCTTAGATTTTTTACTTAACGTTGAGGAATGGGGATTGTCAATTCTTCTGTCAGGGTTGGATTCTCCCAGATGAGTGGAAAAACTCATGATTTGTTAAACTGACAGTCTTAAACTAAAGGACATATCATTTTTCTTAAATAATTTTGAACTGTTGAATTTAGATACAAATATATGTAGCCTGCAATATTTTGCCATAGTCAACAGGGTGGTTATGCTATATTGATGACTCATTTCTGGAACAGAGCCATTTTTCTCTGCAGTATAATGGAGAGGGATGCAGCTAGGTAAACTGTAGAGGTAAAGTGATTTCTTCTAATATGTTTCCTATGTTTTTCCAATTAGCAAACCAGAAGCCTTCCCTGCATCTGAAAACCAGACTGCAAGAAATGGGTGAAAGTCTGATGTGTCATTTGTTGGAAGTAAATTTTAGAGGCAAGTAACCAGTCCAGATTAAGGCCCATATTTATACTTTTTGACGCTAAACTGCGCTAACGCAGTTTAGCGTCAAAAAGTTTTGCGCCGGCTAACGCCATTCTGAAGCGCCATGCGGGCGCCGTATTTATTGAATGGCGTTAGCCGGCGCAAGCAGACCGGCGCTGCCTGGTGTGCGCGAGAAAAACCACGTACACCAGGCAGCGCCGGCGTAGGGGGAAAATGGCGCATGGGCGTCTTAAAATGGGGCAAGTCAGGTTACGTCGAAAAAATCGTCGTAACCCGACTTGCGCCATTTTTTTTCGACGCCCATCCCCCATCAACATGACTCCTATCATTGTAAAGATAGGAGTCATGCCCCCTTGCCCAATGGCCATGCCCAGGGGACTTCTGTCCCCTGGGCATGGTCATTGGGCATAGTGGCATGTAGGGGGGCACAAATCAGGCCCCCCTATGCCAAAAAAAATTATTAAAAAAAAATAAAAAAATACTTACCTGAACTTACCTGAATGTCCCTGGGGTGGGTCCCTCCAGCCTTGGGTGTCCTCCTGGGGTGGGCAAGGGTGGCAGGGGGGGGTCCCTGGGGGCAGGGGAGGGCACTCTGGGCTCATTTTGAGCCCACTTGTCCCTTAACGCCATGCCTGACCCAGGCGTTAAAAAGCGGCGCAAATGCGCCGTTTTTAGCCACGCCCACTCCCGGGCGTCTCTTTTGCCCGGGAGTATAAATACCACGTAAAGGCCTGGGAGTCATTTTTTAGACGGGAACGCCTCCCTTGCATATCATTAACGCAAGGAAGGGGTTCACGCTAAAAAATGACGCACATTCCGGGAACTTTGGCGCTATACGCCTCTAACGCCATAGTATAAATATGGCGTTAGTTGGCGTTAGTTTAGCGTCGAATTTGCGTCGAAAAAAACGACGCAAATTCGGCGCAAACGGAGTATAAATACGGCCCTAAACCTGGATTGATTAGAGTCCCCGAGCCTGGTTAGGACATTTGCAAAGAACAATCTTCATAAACAAGCACACTGATCACTTTGGCTTAGAACCCTTGTTCCCAGGGCACCACTTCACCTGATCATCTCCAGGCTGCTTAACTTCAAAGATAGAGACACAGCACTGCACTTCGCATATGAGAAGCAGACACTGACACATGAAGGCAATTCCATCGCAATATTCCTGGTCTTCACAATGACACTACAAGAGGTGCACCAAGAGTACTTGCCCCTGAGATGTAAGTGATGGCAAGCAGCCAGAACCTACGCTATGCTCTACGCAATACATCTCAAAATTACAAATAGGAATAAACCTCATGTGTTCTTCAACCCAAAAAACACCTCACAAATTGTAAAACAATGTATACTTACTTCCAGGACAGAATGAGCTAAGAAAAGGAATGTGTCAGAAGCAATTCTAAGCAATGAGGAATAACAAAAGTACCTAGGCCGTTGCCCTAAGATGTAGGCTGCCTGCACTATAACAAAGACATTAACTCCTTCAGAACCACCAAGGTTGGCTGTGTGCACTTAGAGCTGGGGAATGCTTCCATCTTAGTGACAAGATGGAAGTGGTCATTTGGAGATCCCCTGGGGGGAGCCCCCTTGCCACGACTAGTGGCAACGGACACTTCATGTAGGACGAGCCACCCTCTCTCAGAACATTTTACCCACAAAGCACCCTCAACTCACGAGGTGTTGGTTAGCCAGCTTTCACGATTGTCTCAGGGATGATCCTCTTACAGTTTGTAATGTTTACTTTCCAACAGTTGCTCATTTGTTGTTTGTTTTGTTTAAGTTGGTAGAGGGTAATTCGCTGACTGGTTGGGGTGGCTAATGTGGGTGGGAGGAGAGAATTTGGATACATACAAATGTGCAACACCAAAGGAATGGCACTAACCAACATGCTCACAGACACACAATGTTAGATTCCTGGTTGATGCACCAAGTTTCTCCTGTCAGCTGGGGCGTGCCCTGCGTGAATAACCTGTAAAGGACAAAAGTAATACCCAACCTATGTCGATCTGATTAATACATGGAATGTCTGAGGGTTAAATAAACCCTTCAAAATGCTGCTTGTACTGACATATTTAGATAGACACAAGTTTGACATAACCCTACTGAAGGAAACACACTTGGGTGTGGGGAGGATACTTTTTTCTCCTTTACATTGAACGGCTATAGATCACTGGCGAACTGTTCCACTTATGACAGAGGAGCTGCAATTCTAGTTAAGTAAGGTACTCAATTCCAGCTCCTATAGAATTCAAATAATACATAAGGCAGATATAATATCATTTAAGTGCTCATAGGTCGGAAGAAGCCCATTACTCTCATCAACAGCTATGGCTCGTACTTCAATGGTCCAAAATTCCTTAGGAAAAAATGGTCTGAATGCACTGAACTCTGCCTTCAAACTATACTATTGGTATGGGAGACTTTAGTCAAGTATTAGATAGATAGCTGATTTGCTCCAATGTCGACACCCATGGCCACCATATGGCGGCCATGGCATTGAAGGGGAATCATAGAAGAGGTAGACGTGACAGACATATTAAGGCCCAGGTTACCCAAAGGGCCTGCACTATGTCTCTACTGCACACAGGTCCTGGGCTTGAGTAGACTATTGGGAGGGTATGTGTGACATCTGTAGCTGGGCCGACATGGTCAACCAATTGCCAAGCACATTGTCAGACCACTTGCAGTGAGGATGAAGATAGTCCTACCTGCACCCAAACACCATGCTTTTATCCCGTCCTCCTTGCTAGATACTGTTTTTAGATACGAAGTCCAAATTAAAGGGCTTCTTCAGAACCAATGAACAGGCTGTAACTTCGGTAGGCACACTGTGAAAAACCTTTTACGGAACATATGCGAGGCATCTACCTGGCAAAATAATACAGGAATGACTAAACAAACTTGAACGCGCGCTCAAAACTGCACACATGCATCGGCAGAAAGCTCCATCTCTTGCTCAGATGAGAAAACTACTAACCAGAGATAAAGAGGTGGCTGAACAAGAAGTGAACCATGTACATAAGCAGAATGCTGGCCTTCGTCTATCGACCCCGTCGGTCCTAACAAGACGCTTGGAGCTCTATTATACAGTTCTGTCACCATCACAAAAAAACAAGGATATGAAGGAACCACTACAGGGCAACTTGTAAACACATCTATGAGCTGACAGCGACAGTGAGCAGCTCTGCAATTGTGCTGCTTTCACAGATGCTGGCCTCTTAGCGCCAATGATATCAGGAGGCACAGAGCACGGATGCCTTTAGCGAAAAAGATGTCTATTCCTTTTGGTCCACATATTTCAGACGTAGATATATGGTGGGGGTGAGTTATGGGGGATATTTTGTTTTGAATAAAATACTGTGGTAGTAATTTTGTGAGGATAAAACTGCTAAAACACAAGTCTGAAACCAATTTAGAAAAACGAAGAAAAAGTTAATAAATAAATTGATAGCAAAATGACAAAAAAGAACTAGATACGGAGACATTAATTTTTAGTGTTTGAATTAAAAAATAGCACCAAAAAGCATTACTCTTTAAAACTGCTGGTCTTCTGGTTGCTCATGACCGGCACTAAGGTGAAAGTCAAGGCTGACCATGAAGGAGTGTGGTTTGGATGCAAGGGTCGGATTTATTTGAGAAGCAGGAATCTTCACTGGACTAAGCCAGCAGGCTTTGCCCAAGGATGAGCTTGCACAGTGCTTAATTTGTAAATAAAAAGGTGCTGGTTCCCAAAGCCTTCCTCTTAAACATGCGGCTGCTGCATTTAAATGTGCGAGCACGTAATACTGAGAGAGCGTAATCCGGAAGCCATCTCGGGCCTCTTCAATCCGTTTAGAGCCACTCCCCTCCCCTTCAGCTCACTCTTGCAGCTTTCTGCTTTCTAACTTTGTGACGCTTTTTCGTTTTTCTCTTCCTCCGTCTTTCTCATACGTGTCTTTTGCTCGCAGCAAATGCTTGAGGCAGAGGAATAAGGCTCGGCCCTCAAAAATAAGTGCCGGTGCTTAGCACCGGAAACAATAAGAACAAATTAAGCACTGGGCTTACCGATGAAGGAAGGTTGAATGATAAGGTTTCATTGAAGACACTGATGAAAGTGGGAAAAGGTCAAAGTAGGAAAAGTTCACGTTTTGCTCCCAGACATAAGTGAGGTGGAAGCTGCTTGCATTTTTGTTGCTTTTGCACGACAGCCTGATAACGTGCTCCTTAGAAGCTTTAGAAATTCAGTTTTTATGCTTCTATAAAACTGTGTGTGTTAGAAATGGGTCTCTAGTTGGCAGTGGTTTGAACCCTTTCTAAATTGGGACCCTCATTCTAGTCAGGGTAAGTGAGTCACATAGCTAAGATAATTCCTGTTCACCCCCTTCATAGCTTGGCACGAGCAGTCAGGCTTGATTCAGAAGTGATGTGTGAAGTATTTTTACCCACACAGTAACACAGTGACAACTCCACAAACGTACTCCACACCAGATTAGCACAATATCCACTATTTATCTGAATAAAACAAGACCAAAATAACAGAAATCCAACATCCACAAGCAAAGATACACATTTTTAAAGATTAAGGCCCTCATTACAACCCTGGCAGTGGGTGATAAAGTGGCGGTAATACCACCAACAGGCTGGCGGTAATTACCGC
This sequence comes from Pleurodeles waltl, assembly GCF_031143425.1. Lineage (NCBI taxonomy): Eukaryota > Metazoa > Chordata > Amphibia > Caudata > Salamandridae > Pleurodeles > Pleurodeles waltl. The sequence continues at coordinate 630,459,453 of NC_090444.1, read as the reverse complement.
CAAATATGACCACTGCGGTGAGAACTCAGATAGACAGCCACTTTACCACACCAACCACCAGGGCGGAAACAACAGCCACCACAGCAGTAGCCGCCTACAGCCAGGCAGAAGCCAATGTCCCGCCCACCGTATTAAGACCCTGCAATCCGCCACCTTTTCCGGGGTGGTACCAAGGACATCAAAATCCTGGCAGAAACACTGCACAGAAGTGAAAGGACTCACCATTGGAGACACAGGGAAGAACCACGCTGCCATGGAGCCCGAGCTGCATGTCTTCCCAATGATTTTCTACGTACTGCTCCACCACGAACACCAACGACGGCGATGACGACGACGTTGAGTACAGCAGCCTAGCACACAAGGGAGGGGAGAGAAAATAGAGAGTGACACACACACACAATACCCCCACCCCCAACACCATACACACAATCAGCTACAATAATAAAACATATATACCCCGTACCTCGGATGAATAATGCAAGGACAACAGGAATTTACTAAAGTGAGTGTAATAAGATCAACACAGTATAAATAAGAAATATGCAACGTACCTGGTATATACAAATTTACAGTTCAAGGGACACTGCCCAGTCCTCAGTATGCATGGGCCACAGAGCCACAGACCGAAGTCCAAGGCCCCACTTGTCACCTGCACCAACACGGAGAGAACACTGCAGGGGTATCAGCTGGAAAATAGGCAGGCACCTCAGGGGGACGGGGAATGAGGGGGGCACCTCAGAAGGCAGATGGAACAATACCACTGGTTCTGGAGGGGGCAACATGCCCTGTGCTTTGTCCTGGGGAGTGCAAGGCCACAGTCTCTCAAGTGGGTGATTTGCCCACATGCTCTGGAGGGGGCAACATGCCCTGTGCTCTGTCCTGGGGAGTGAAAGCCACAGTCTCTCAAGTGGGAGACTTGCCCATATGCTCTGGAGGGGGCAACATGCCCTGTGCTCTGTCCTGGAGAGTTCAAGGCCACAGTCTCTCAAGTGAGTGACTTGCCCACATGCTCTGGAGGGGGCAATATGCCCTGTGCTCTTGATCCTGGGGAGACTGGGGATGGTGGGTGTCTTACCCACTGGTTCTGGAAGGGGCATCGTGCCCTGTGCTCTTGATCCTGGGGAGGATGGGGTTGGTGGGTGTCTTACCCACTGGTTCTGGAGGGGGCATAGTGTCCTGTGTTCTTGATTCTGGGGAGTGCAAGGTCACAGTCTCTTAGGTGGGTGTCATTCCCACTGGATTTGCAGGGGGCAGGCCGCTCAGCAGTCCATGGATGCAGGATTACAAACCGTCCGCCAGCAGTGGGTGACGGCTGCCCAGTGGTGGTAGTGGTGCTGATGCTGCTGGTGGGGGGAGGCTCCAGCCCATCCCCTGCAGCCTCGGAAGGCTGCCCAGTAGTGGTGGTGGTGCTGCTGCTGCTGGTGGGGGGAGGCTCCAGCCCATCCCCTGCAGCCTCGGATGGCTGCCCAGTGGTGGTGGTGCTGCTGGTGGGGGGAGGCTCCAGCCCATCCCCTGCAGCCTCGGACGGCTTCCCACTGGTGGTGGTGGTGGTGCTGCTGCTGCTGGTGGGTGGAGGCTCCAGCCCATCACTTGCAGCCTCAGACAGCTGTCCAGTGGTGGTGCTGCTGCTGTTGGTGGGGGGAGGCTCCAGCCCATCCCCTGCAGCCTCGGATGTCTGCACAACCATGGTTGGTGGTGGGGGGTCCATCTGGGTCCCTGCCCCAGGCCCCTTGTCCTTCCTGCCTGCTGGTGCTGGCTCCTTGCCCTTCCGGCTCCTGGCAGCAGCTGGGGCTGGCTCCTTGCCCTTCCTGCCAGCAGCTAGGGCTGGCTCCTTGCCCTTCCAGGCAGCAGCTGGTGCAGGCACCCTTTCCTTGAGGCTCACCCTCTGCACAAGTGCCCTGGATCCTTTCCCACTACGAGTGGGAGTGGAGACTATTGGGCCCATGGACTGGGGGGCTGAGGTGCATGCCTGGGTTTTTGCCACCCTGGCAAAGGTGAAGGATGGGGGAGGGTTAGGTAAGAGGTCAATGGTGGAGAGGAAAAGCTTCTTAGGGACATTGGGGCGGGAAGAGGGAGAATGTTTGGGAGTGGAGGAAGAGGGAGTGGTTGTAGGAGGTGTCTGTCTGCTGAGTGTGGGTGCAGGTGCATGGGCTGGATGCTGTTGTGAGGTGGGTGGCTGTTGGGTGTCTGAGTGCTTGCGTTTGTGTACTTTAGGAGGGGGGCCGACACAGTGGGAGAGGACACAGGGGATATGTGCATGGCTGTTCAGAAGGTGTCTGCCAGTACGGCGTGTGTATTGCTAGGTGTGGTGGTGATGCTGGTGGTGGATGAAGATGTAGTGCATGCAGGTGTGAGTGTAGATGCAACTGAGAGGGAGGTGGAGAAGGAGGAGGACGGGGAGACAGTGGAAATTGTGGATGTTGGTAAGTCTGCACCTGGATGGTGTTTGTGTGAGTGCCTGTGGGATGATATACAGTGCTTGTGTTTGCAAGTGCCACTCTTGTGTGTTATCTTGTGTGCATGTTCGTCTGCCTATGTGCTTGGGATAGTTTGGGGTTGCCGAAAATGGGATTGGGAAAGGAAGTTGGAGGGGGGAGGGTGGAAGCAGGGATAATGGCTGCCATCAGAGAGGAGGCCTGAGCCTGAATCAATGTCTGTTGGGCTGTCAAGCCAGTGTGAATGCCCTACAGAAATGCATTTGTTTGTTGCATTTGGGCTGCCAGCCCCTGGATGGCATTCACAATGGCTGACTGTCCTACAGAGATGGATCTCAGGAGGTACATAGCCTCCTCACTCAGGGCAGCATTGCTCACTGGGGCAGGGCCTGAGGTGCCTGGGATGAAGGAGATGCCCACCCTCCTGGGTGAGCGGGCATGGGCAACTCAATGAGTAGCTGCTGGGAGGGTGGTGCTAGTACGGGGGTGACGGATGTATCTGTAGCTGTGGTGGTCACAGAGGTGTCCGCCACCACCAGAAGGCTTCCATCGGAGAAGGTATCTCTGTCTGAACTGTCCCCTCCAGTCTCCGCCGTGGTGCTCCCCTCACCCTCCGTCCCACTGGTGCCCTCACTGTCAGTGGACTCGGCCACGTGGGTCCTGTGGGATGCAGCTCCCTCCGTCGCCGGTGCCTCTGACCTTCCGCCAGATGATGCTAATGCACATAAGGACAGGGTGACAAAACAAAAAGGGTGGAAGAGACAAAGAATACACCTGGTCAATGGCTGCACCAACACCACAGTAGGCGTATACACAACTCTAACACACAGAGAACATCCCTACACACTATGCAGTGCACTACCAGTTATTTTGCTAGCCACCAAGGCACGGGGATGGGCACACACCGCCAAATGCAGCACACCTGGGACCCACGCAGCCCTGACCAGTCGTGGATGCCTACAAGCCAGGTAGCAGGATTATCCCTTTAGGACCCTTGCCACCAGGGAACCTACTCTGCAATGTCAGCCCTGGGCTAGGGGCACCCACTGACACACATCTCCCACCCGGTTACCACCCTACCATGCGTCAGTTGTAATGATGGGCACTGTTCTCAACCCCTTGTGGCTGCTGTGATGCCCTCAAGCGCCCATCCAGCTCTGGATAGGCCACAGCCAGTATGTGGGCCATCAGGGGGATCAGGGATCGACGGGCACCCCTTTCTCATTGGAAGGCCATCCCCAGCTGGGCCTCCGCCATCTTCCGTACCCAGCATCTCAGGTCCTCCACCCGTTTCCAACAGTGGGTGCTCTGTCTGCCAGAGACCCCCAGGGTCCGCACATCCTTGGCGATGACACACCATATACCCTTCTTTTGATGGGCGCTGGCCTGCAGAGGTAATGCAGACAGGAAAATATTATCAGTCAGACAGTCCTGCCTGTTACCCTTCTGGCCCACCATACCCCTTCACATCACCATTTGCACACACATGGCCCAGCTCACAACCAATACGCCGCCCACAGGACATCCACACACCCCTCCTTACACGAGGCCTTCACACACACCACTCCATGCATTCATGTCACATGCATCGTGCTCACAGTGTACTCACTGTTGGTCTGGTGGCCCATACACCAGTCCATACTTGGGTAGGACCCCATCCACCAGTCGCTCCAACTCCGCTGAGGTGAAGGCAGGGGTCCTTTCCTCAGTCATACAGGCCATGGTAGGTGCCAGACACAGGTCACAGCAGCACATGCAGTGTAGGTCCTCTCCTGTTGAAGGTCAGGTAGCAAGTGAGAAATCAGATAGAAAATGGTGGTCGCGTCCACGGCGGTGCATACCGTTACCACCGGCGTAGATTACCATTGGCCACTGTACCCCATAGGGCCCCATGTAAACCAATGTGGAGTTGCATGGCGGTTCCCAACCACCTCACGTAACGGCACTCAACGTCAGCGGAATTACCTCACTTCCACCTGTCCCTCCACACAGGACAGGCGGACACCATTTCAGGGGAGGGCAGGCCCTGGATAATAACTGTGTCACAGTTTAAATATGGACATACAGGACAACTCCCACTTACCCATTACAAATTGACATCATGCATTGTACTGTTGTGGCTCCAATGTTCAGTTTGTGACCAACTCAACACTCCTTTGTCCCTTTGATTGCTACCGCTGCGGATGACTAGGCGATGGAGACATACCGCATGTACAGACCCCTGGTGGACTTGGCAACACTGAAGGACAGGCACATCATCCACACCTATAGACTTGACATGGCCACAATCACAGAGCTGTGTGCTCAATTGGAGCCTGACCTGATATCAGCTATCCATCACCCCACTGGTATCCCCCCTCTTGTGCAAGTTCTATCAGTGCTCTATTTCCTGGCAACTGGTTCTTTTCAAGTGACAGTAGGCTTTGGCAACAGGAATGTCACAGCCAATGTTTTCAAAAGTGCTGACAAGATTGTTGTCTGCCCTGATTAAACACATGTGCAGCTACATTGTTTTCCTCCAGGTAGAGGATTTGGCCACAGCGAAGGCTGACTTCTATGCAATGGGACATAGCCCCAACATAATTAGGGTGATTGATGGAACTCATATTGCATTTGTCCCCCTTCGTCACAATGAACAGGTGTTTAGAAATTGTAAGAGTTTCCATTCCATGAATGTACAGATGGTGTGCTTGGTGGACCAGTACATCTCCCATGTCAATGGTAAGTATCCTGGGTCTGTGCATGATACCTTTATCCTGAGGAATAGCAGCATCCCGAATGTGATGGCACAACTACAGAGGCACAGGGTGCGGCTAATAGATGAGCCCTGGTTCCCTCCCAGTAGGTGTTGGTATATGGGTATGGTGTGGGCCATAATGGATAGTGTGTGGCTAAATGTTGTCCCTCAATATTTGCAGGTGACTCTGGTTACCCCAATCGATCATGACCCCTGGGAAGAATGCCAGGACAAGGGCAGAAGAACGTTACAATGAGGCACATGGGCGAAGAAGAAGGACAATCGAAAGAACCTTTGGCCTCCTGAAGTCCAGGTTCAGGTGCCTCCATCTAACAGGTAGATCCCTGTGCTACTCACCCAAGAAGGTCTGCCAGATAATCGTGACATGCTGCATGTTGCACAACCTTGCCTTGATTTGCCATGTGCCTTTTCTGCAGGAGGAGGAGGCTGTAGATGCCTGTGTGGCAACAATGGACCCTGTAGACAGTGAGGATGAGGAGGCAGGAGATGAGGATGAGGACAACAGAACAGCAGTGATATGACAAAATGTCCAATGACTCACAGGTAAGACAGTGTTACTTCACATTTCACTGTCATTATTTTGTATATCTTTGGCACTGGCATGCTGTTATTTCCTATTTCTGTGCCCACGTACTGTACCCTTTGACAATTCATTTTACAGATGTTGGTGCCCCACTATCGCTCCTGCTGTGATCATTGCAGCCAAATACAGGTCTTTCCTATGTGCACAATTACTGTACAGTTGAATTACAATGTGTGAACCTGGTTAAGCGAATACATACTTAAAAAATGTAGCATACTCCATACTTGTTTTTTTCCCAAGGGTGTTTATTGAAGTGCTAAGAAGAAGAGGGGCACGTGCATTGGGATGGGGTGATGATGGAGGAAAGTACAGGCTATTGTTCAAGTCTATTTGTAGCACAGGTGCATTTTCCAAGGGGACATAGGAAGGGGAGCAATGGCAATTCAAGATGGACAAGGTGACTGAGTGGGACACAAGGGTGACAATCTGGAGGAGAGTCTCATTTCCTTGTGGGGGTCTTGACAATCGTCTCTGGCTTCTGCCTGGATGGCAGGGAACGTTTGCGGGGTGGTTCTCCTTCTTTAGGGGGAGGGGTGCTGGTGGCCTGTGAGTCCTGTGGCGGGCCTCCTGTCCACTAGCAGAAACGGAGGTGGAATGCAGTTCAGATGTCTGGCTAGTGGTAGGGGCCCGCTGTTGTGAGACTGCCTCCTTCATAATGCTGGCCATGTCTGCCAGCACCCCTGTAATGGAGACGAGGGTAGTGTTGATGGCCTGCAAGTCCTCCCTGATCCCCTGGTACTGTCCCTCCTGCAGCCGCCTGTTCTCCTGCATGTTATCCAGGATCTGGCCCATCGTGTCCTGGGAATGTTGATGTGCTCCCGGGATCTCAGTGAGTGCCTTCTGGAGAGTCGGTTCCCTGAGCCTGTCTTCCGCCTGGCGCACAGCATTCCTCCCAGTTTCCCTGTGTCCTGCGCCTCTGTCCCCTGAACCGTGTGCCCGCTGCCAGTGACCCCAGGTCCCTGATTGTCTTGGGAGCGAAGTATGCCCGGGGGTCCCTGTACAGGTGGATACACTGCTGATTGACGTGACCTGGGGACAGCGGTGTGGGTACACTGGGTGGGTGCTGTGGTGGTGTTTCCAGATGGGGGAGACTCTGTGGTGGTGTGTGACTGGGCCAGGGTAACCGACTGTCCAGAGGTCCCTAATGGGCCAGGTTGGTCATCCAGATCCAGGCGACCAGAGTTGCTGTCATCACTGTGGGCCTCTTCAGTTGGGGTCCTGGATAGTGCTGGCACCTCTTCTCCGGTGACATTGGCTGGGATACCTAAGGGGATGTAAAGTATGTGTTATTGTTTCTGTGTGTGACATATTGTGCATCGGTGGGTTGCTTTATTTGGTTGTTTTTGCCCTGGCAGGTTTCACTTGTGTATGTTGGTTTATGGTGGGCTAGCTGATTCTCTCTAGTGTGCATGCTTTGGTGATAGGTGTCCATGCAGGGCTGTGAGTGATGTCCATGCATTGGTAGTGCATGCAGGGCTTGGTATTGGAATGAGTGGGATGTGATGGTGGGATGTGTGGGAGGTGGTGGAGTGATGGGAGCGAGGGTGAGGGTATGTGATGGTATGCAGGTAGGGGGTAGTAGTAGTATAGAGCTGACTTACCAGAGTCCAGTCCTGCTCCTACTCCGGCCAGGCCTTCAGGATGCATGATTGGCAAGACTTGCTCCTCCCATGCTGTTAGTTGTGGGGGAGGAGGTGGGGGTCCACCGCCAGTCCTCTGTACAGCAAGCTGGTGATTGCTGCAATGGAACGTACCTTCCCCAATAGGTCATTCCACCTCTTTCTGATGTCATTCCTAGTTCTTGGGTGCTGTCCCACGGCGTTGACCCTGTCCACGATTCTCTGCCATAGCTCCATTTTCCTAGCTATAGATATCTGCTGCACCTGTGCTCCAAATAGCTGAGGATCAACCCTGATGATTTCCTCCACCATGACCCTTAGCTCCTCCTCTGAGAATCAGTGGTGTCTTTGTTGTGCCATGGTTGTTGTGTAACATGTGTAGGTGAGGGTGTGTAGGGTAATGTGTTAGGGTGTGTGATGTGGGGTGCGTGAGTGGTGTATAGGTGTCAGTGGTATGTGGCTCTGGTTGAGTCAGTGGTCTTGCTGTCTCTCTCTGGTGGCAATTATTTGTAGTCGCAAAGGGTTGTGGGTAATGTGGGTGTGTGCTTTATAGTGATGTGAGTGAGTGGGTGTTGTGTGTGTATGGGTGTGTGGTATTTAAATTGACCAATGTAATGTTTTGTATGTGTGTGTATTTTGAGCGCGACGGTATGTACCGCCAATGGTTTACCGCGGTTGAATGTCTGCTGTGGTGATTCGTGGGTCATAATTGATGGGCGTAGTTCTGTTTGCATAACGGTGTGGTTTTGGATACTGCTAGTTTATCACTGACCTTTGATGTGGCGGACTTGTGTCTGTGGCTGAATAGTGACGGATTGGTGTGTGTGTGTCATAATATGGTGAACGGATATCTGCTGCGGCGGCGGTATGTTGCGGCAGTCCAAGTGTGACGCCACTCGCATGGTAGTATAGGCCAGTCACAGACTCACACAGACTCCAGACACAGTACCTTTGGAAAATGAGGAAACAAAGATTTCACATGGAGTTGGTTCCTTACTGCTACCGGGGAGGTGAGGTGTCAGTTACTTACTGCTAGGCAGTGGAGGTGAGGCGTTGGTTCTGTATGCTTTGCAGGGGAGGTGATGCAGCATAGGTGGTGAAATGTCGGTTCCTTGCATTCCGGCAGGGTCGATGAATCCAGCAGGTCAAGATGCAAGGCATTGACTTTGTCGTGTCGCGATCACGGGGCAACAGGTGCTGTGGCTGAGTTGGGTGTCCCGAACTTCGCGGACACAGCACTCAAAATTCATGCTGTGGCAGTACCTCAGAGGCACTGCGGCAGCATCAGGGCTGCGGTGTCGGTCACAGTTGTTTCACTCAGCGGGGACCACGGCTTCGGTGCAGGCAGCGGCACGGAGTTGGACAACGGCACTAGCTCTGAAGTCACCCTGGGGTCGATATACTTGGTTTGTTCTTGGTTACACCAGAACTCACTCCCAAGGGCCCAAAAACTGGACTGGACATCACTTCACCACTTGGTGGGTCAGGACTCTCAGCAAGAGAGCCCGGGTGCTGGTAGATGAAGTCTTTGATGTCCCTGAGATTTCTAACAGGAGGCAAGCTCAGTCCAAGCCCCTGGAGGGCCTTTGGAAACAGGATGTACAAAGCAAAGTCTAGTCCTTTCAGTCCCAGGACAGAGGCAGCAAACAGCAGGCCAGCACAGTAAAGCAACAGGCAGAGTGGCAGTCCCTCCTAAGGCACCTGGCTCTTTTTCCTGGTAGAATGTCTTCACTTCAGAAGTTTTCTAAAGTTGTGGTCTCAGAGATCCAATACGTATACTCATTTCTGCCTTTGAAGTAGGCAAACTTCAAAGGAAAGTCTTTGTAGTGCACAAGACCATGCCTTTCCTGCCCTGGCCCCAGACACAGTCCAGGGGCTTGGTGACTGCTTTGTGTAAGGACAGGCACAGCCCTATTCAGGTGCAAGTGTCAGCACCTCCCACCACTCTAGCCCAGGAAGACACATCAGGATATGCAGGGCACACCTCAAATCCCTTTATGTGACTGTCTTGAGTGAATTCACAAACAGTCCAACTGTCATCCTGACCCAGACGTGCATTCCACAGCCAGAGAGAGGCACAGAGTGGTTAAGCAAGAAAAAACCTACTTTCTAAAAGTGGCATTTTAAAACTTACAATTTAAAAACCCACTTCACCAAAAGATGTATTTTTAAATCGTGAGTTCAGAGACCCCACACTCCAAATGTCTATCTGCTCTCATTGGGAAACTGCACTTAAAATATATTTCAAGGCAATCCCCATGTTAACATCTGGGAGAGGTAGGGCGTGCAATAGTGAAAACCAAATTTAGCAGTATTTCACTATCAGGGCTTGTAAAACACATCAGTACATGTCATATCTTTCAAACACAGTGCATCCTGTCCAGGGGGATCCTTGTGCCTACCTTAGGGGAGACTTCCATGGAATAAAAGAGAACCTTTGGGCCTTGCCAGGTTGAACTGGCAGTTCAAAACTGCGCACACACACACACACACACACTCTCTCTCGCTATCTCTCTCTCTCTCTCTCTTTCTCTGCAGTGGCAGTTCTGAGACATGTTTACAAGGTTACTCATGTAGGTAACAGAATCAGTGCTGCAGGCCAACTAGTACCATTTGATTTACAGGCCATGGACAGACATAGTGCAGGTTACTAGGGACTTACTAGTAAATCAAATATGCCAATCATGAAAAAAACAATCACCAATACAATTTAGATAGAGAGCACTTGCACTTTAGCACTGGCCAGCAGTGGTAAAGTGTCTAGAGTCCTAAAGTCAGCAAAAATGAAGTGCAGCCCACAGTCCAAAAACAGGAGGCCAGAGGCAGACATACAGGGGAAACCCTGCAGAAAGAGTCATTTCCAACTGTGTTTGAAATTGTATGTTTTAGCACCAGGGGGAACCCAATCAGAAAGCTGCCTAGTATCTATGGGTAACCAATCAGGCTAATGCCTTGTGCTTTTGTGGACAGAGCTACTAGAGCTCTTGGCCACAAATGACTGTAGCAGCACGGATGCTGAACCACATACTCCAGTTTCTCTGCATATGACTCCAAAACTTATCAGCTGACAATCACTTATTTAAATACTCGCTCCTTGGTAAAACACCAAACAGAGATTTGTATACTGCTAGACACTGAATCACCAGACATCCCACTACTGACTGAAACATGGCTTACTGAAGAGCCTTTCCCCGATGTTCTCACCTTCCTGCCTGACAGCTACTGCATCTTGCAAACTAATCGAACTGAGGGGAAAACAGGGAGGGGGGATAGCCGCAATTATAAAAAACCACACTAGGTTAACTAAACTGACCTCACTAAACAGTAGATAGCCTTGTAATCAAGATGAAAAAACTCTAAATTTCCCACTCTTATGCTTCTTTACCTACAGACCACCAGATTATATACAGCACTTCCCACATCTCTTTTATGAGCTACTATTGCCCCTTCGGCGTCGACCATACTAAAATCTTATTAGTCGGTGACTTCAATTATTGGGCCAACAATGACAAGGGAGGACAACTAGCTACAGATTTCTACGACCACCTCAGTAGCTTACATTTTGCTCAACATTTGCTATCTCTCATCCATATAAAAGACCACATGTCAGATCAAGCCTGGACCACCCATTTATCCCTGTCTAACCTCACAGTCTCCCCATGCTTGTGACCCAACCATTATCTAATTAAACTCTTGTTAACCGAACTGCCCCTACTAAAACCACCATCTCTCCTATGTACCCTTGCAAGGAACTGGTCACGGGTTGATCTGATTCTCTTCTGTGACTCCCTGGAGACAACTTTGTCTGAACCAAAAGACAATATTGACCTGTGCAGAAAATTGATAGCTGACTGGCCAACGAAAGCCAATGACATCCATGCACACACATGACAAAACAGGCTAGACGCCATGATGCTGCCAAATGGTTTACATATGATCTAAAAACAGCCTAACTAGAGTTATGCAGTTATGAACGTAAATGGAGGAAAAACAACTCCTCAGAGTAAAAGGAAATTTATGGGAAACACCTTACAGAATACAAAAAGCACATTCTACAAGCCAAATCCACCTATTTTACAAACAAAATCCTCTCATACTCAAATAAATCAAAAGGGATTTTTGGTATCACCTCTGAGATATCTAACTCAGACAGAGTCACATTACCCATCACTCCTTCTCAGTATCTCTGTGACGCACTTTTTCATTGATAAAATAAAGATCATTAAAGAAACCATTCCCACAACCATGTTGGAAATCAAGATTACTCAGGAAGACATGAACCCCGTCACCCTCTCCTCATTTCTGGTCATCAGTAAGGACTGCTTCAAGGAACTGTTGATTAAAATAAAATCAAGATCCCCAAATGACTTCTGCCCAACAAAAGTTCAAAAAAAATTATTTTCCAATTTCCCGGAGCCAGCCCTCTCACTCCTCAATCATTCTATGAGTTCAGGGATGGTGCTCAGCATATTCAAGGAAGCCATTGTGGTACCCCCAAAAAAAGGGAAAAGATCCATTAACAGTGAAAGATTATGGCCCAATATTTTTACTGCCTTTTCTGACCAAAGTATAGAAGCGCATGTAGCATGAAACTTCTGCAGCTTTTTAAAAGAGACTAAGGCCCTCGTTAAGACATTGGCGGTAAAACCCACTCACTGCCATGTTGACTGCCGCCAACATACCGCCGCCGCAGCGGATATCCGTTCACCATATTGCGACACATACAAACCAATCCATCACTATCCAGCCACACACCCAAATCCGCCACACCGAAGGTCAGTGATGAACTGGTGGTATCAAAACCCTGCACCGTTACGCCAACCGAATCATGCCCACCACATTATGACCCACAAATCACTATGGTGGACACACACTCAAACAAAACAACACCACATTGGATAATTCAAATAACACACACCTGACACCCATACACACACCACGACCACACACCCATATCAGTATAAAACACACACCCACATTACCCACAACCCTTTACCATTATAAATCATTGGCACAAGACAGGCACAACGACTACAGACAAAACCAGAGCCACACACCACCTACACCTATACACCACCCATGCACCTCACATCACACACCCCAACACATCACCCTACACACCCTCACCTACACAACTCACACAACGCCCATGGCACCACAAAGACACTCCAGATTCTCAGAGGAGGAGCTAAGGTTCATGGTGGAGGAAATCATCAGGGTAGTGCCACAGCTATTTGGAGCACAGGTGCAGCAGATAGCCATTGCTAGGAAGATGGAGCTATGGCAGGGGATCGTGAACATTGTCAACAGCGTGGGACAGCACCCCAGAACAAGGCACGACATCAGAAAGAGGTGGAACGACCTATGGGGAACGTACGTTCCATTGCAGCAAGACACAAACTCTCTGTACACAGGACTGGCAGGGGACCCCCACCTCCTCCCCCAAAACAAAAAACATGGGAGGATAAATGTTTGGCAATCATGCATCCTGAGGGCCTGGCCGGAGTAGCAGGAGGACTGGACTCTGGTAAGTCAGCTCTATACTAATATCACCCCCCTACCTGCATGCCATCACATACCCCCACCCTCACCCTCACTCCCATCACTCCACCACCCCCCACCATCACATCTCATTCATCCCAATGCCAAGCCCTGCATGCCATACCAACACATGGACACCACTCCCAGACTTGCATGGACACCCATCACTAAAGCATGCATACTACAGAGAACCAATCATCCCACTATACACCACAGTACACAAGTGAAAGATGCCAGGGCAAATACAAAGAATGAGGGCAACCCACCGATGCACAATATGCCACACACAGAAACAATAACACTGCATTTACATCCCGACAGGTACCCGACCCAATTTCAGTGGCAAAGAGGTGCCAGCACTATCCAGTCCCCCCACAGAAGAGGCCCACAGTGATGACAGCAACTCTGGTCACTTGGATCTGGATGACCAACCTGGCCCATCAGGGACATCTGGACAGCCGGTTACCCAGGCCCAGTCACACACCACCACAGAGCCTCCCCCATCTGGAAACACTACCACAGCACCCACCCAGCATACCCATACCTCTGTCCCCAGGACATGTCAATCAGCAGTGTGTCCACCTCTACAGGGACCCCAGGGCACACCTCATACCCAAGACAATCATGGACCTGGGTCAGTGGCAGTGGGCACAGGGTTCAGGGGAAGAGGCACAGGACAACAGGGAAACTGGGAGGACTGATGTGCGCCGGGGAGGACAGGCCCAGGGAACCGACTCTCCAGGAGGCACTTGCAGAGATCCTGGCAGCATACCAACATTCCTAGGATACGCTGGGCCAGATCCTAGACAACATACAGGAGAACAGGCAGCTGTAGGAGGGACAGTACCAGGGAATCAGGGAGGACTTGCAGGCTATCAACACCACCCTGGTCTCCATAGCAGGGGTGCCGGCAGACAAGGCCAATATTATGAGGGCAGTAGTCTCACAACAGTGGGCCCCTGCCACTAGGCAGACATCTGAACTGCCTTCCACCTCCGCCGCCGCTAGTGGACAGGAGGCCCCTCCACAGGACCAACAAGCCACCAGTACCCCTACCCCTGCAGAAGGTGAACCACCCCGCAAACGTTCCCTGCAATCCAGGCAGAAGCCAGAAACTATTGCCAAGACCCCTGCCAGGCAATGAGACTCTCCTGATTGTCCCCCTTGTGTCCCACTCAGTCACCCTGTCCACCTTGAACTGCCATTGCTCCCCTTCCTATGTCCCCTTGGACAATGCACCTGTGCTACAAATAGACTGGAAGAATACCCTGGACTTTCCTCCATCATCACCCCATCCCATTGCACATGCCCCTCTTCTTCTTAGCCCTTAAATAAACACACTTTGAAAAGTATGAAGTATGTCAAATGTTTTAAGAATGTATTAGTTTAACGAGGTTCAAACATTGCAATTGAACTGTTCAGTAATGTTGACATAGTAAAGACCTGTAGTTGGCTGCAGTGATCACACCAGGAGTGAAAAGTGGGTCACCAACATCTGCAAATGAGTTGCCATTGGTTCAGTGAGTGGGCATAGAAGTGGGAATTGACAGCATGCCAGTGCCATAGGTAATTAAAAAAATGACAATGAAATGTGAAGTACCACTGTCTTGCCTGTGTGTCACTGGAAATATTGTCGAATCACTGCAGTTCTGTTGTCCTCATCCTCATCCTTTGCCTCCTCATCCTCACTGTCCACAGGGTCCACTGCTGCAACACGGCTATTTCCAGCCTCCTCCTCCTGCAGAAAAGGTACATGGCGTCTCAAGGCAAGGTTGTGCAACATGCAGCATGCCACAATTATCTGGCATACATTCTTGGGTGAGTGGCACAGGGTTCCCCCAGTTAGATGGAGGCACCTGAACCTGGCCTTCAGGAGGCCAAAGGTACGTTCCATAATCCTTCTTGTTCGCCTATGGGCCTCACTGTAACGTTCTTCTGCCCTTGTCCTACCATTCCTCACAGGGGTCAGTAGCCATGATAGGTTGGGGTAACCTGATTCACCTGCAAATATCGAGGGACAACATTTAGCTGCACACTATCATATATGGCCCACACCATACCCATACACCAACATCTACTGGGTGGGAACCAGGGCTCACCTATTAGCCACACCCGGTGCCTCTGTAGTTGGGCCATCATTTTTGGGATGCTGCTATTCCTCAGGACAAAGGCATCACGCACCTACCCAGGATGCTTAGCATTGACATGGGAGATGTACTTGTCCGACAGGCACACCATCTGCACATTCATGGAGTGAAAACTCTTTTGATTTTTGTACACCTGTTCATTTTGACGGGGTGGACAAATGCAATATGTGTTCCATCAATTGCCCTAATTATGTCGGGGATATGTCCCATTGCATAGAAGTCAGTTTTGACTGTGGCCAAATCTTCAACCTGGAGAAAAACAATGTAGCTGCACATGTGTTTAATCAGGGCGGACAACACTCTTGTCAGCACTATTGAGAACATTGGCTGTGACATTCCTGCTGCCAAGCCCACTGTCACTTGGAAAGAACAATTTGCCAAGAAATGGAGCACTGATAGGACTTGCACAAGAGGGGGGTTCCCAGTGGGTTGACGGATAGCAGATATCAGGTCAGACTCCAGTTGAGCACACATCTCTGTGATTGTGGCCCTGTCAAGTCTATAGGTGAGGATAATGGGGGTAATTCTGAGCTTGGCGGGCGGCGGGAGCCGCCCGCCAAGCGGGAACCGCCAAAATACCGCAGCGCGGTCAAAAGACCGCCGCGGTTATTCTGAGTTTCCCGCTGGGCTGGCGGACGACCGCCAGAAGGCCGCCCGCCAGCCTAGCGGGAAACCCCCTTCCATGAGGATGCCGGCTCCGAATGGAGCCGGCAGAGTGGAAGGGGTGCGACAGGTGCAGTTGCTTGGCAGACACTGAAAATCTTGGTGGGGCCCTGTTAGGTGCCCCGCGACACCCGTTACCGCCAGCCAGGTTCTGGCGGTCAAAACCGCCAGAGCCAGGCTGGCGGTAAGGGGGTCGGAATCCCCATGGCGGCGCTGCCTGCAGCGCCGCCATGGAGGATTCCCAAGGGCAGCGGGAAACCGCCGGTTTCCCGTTTCTGACCGCGGCTGTACCGCCGCGGTCAGAATGCCCATGGATGCACCGCCAGCCTGTTGGCGGTGCTTCCGCGTCCCCGGCCCTGGCGGTAGTCTACCGCCAGGGTCGGAATGACCCCCAAAGTGCCTGTCCTCTATTGCTGCCAAGTCCACCAGGGGTCTGTACATGGGGGTATGTCTCCATCTCCTATTCATCCATAGCAATTGCAGTCTAAGGGACAAAAGAGTGAGGAGCCGATCACAAAATATACATTGGAGACACAACAGTACATTGCATGATGTTAACAAGTAATGGGTAAGTGGGATTTGTCCTGTATGTCCTATTTTTAACTGTGACGCAGTAATTACCAGTGCCTCCCCCCCCCCCGAAATGGTGTTCATCTGTCCTGTGTGGAGGGACAGGTGTAAGTGAGGTAATTCCGCTCACGTTCTGCGCCGTTGCAGGAGGAGGTCGTGAACCGCTATGCAACTCCTCATTGGATAACATTGGGCCGTTTGGAGTACAGAGGCCAATGATGATGTACGCCAGCGGTGACGGTATGCATCGCCGCGGACGTGACCGCCATTTTCTATCTGATCACTCACTTCCTGCCTGACCTTCAACAGGAGAGGACTTACACTGCATGTGCTGCTGTGACCTGTGTCTGGAACCTACCATGGCTCGTGTGACTAAGGAAAGGGCCCCTGCCTTCACCTTGGCAGAGTTGAAGCTACTGGTGGGTGGGCTCCTACCCCAGTACGGACTGCTGTATGGGCCTCCAGACCAACAGGTGAGTACACTGTGAGCACGATGCGTGTGGCATAAATGCATGGAGTGGTGTGTGAAGGCCTCGTGTAAATGTCCCCTGGGCGGCATGCAGCTTATGTGCTGGGCCCTGTGTGTGCAAATGGTGATGTGAAGGGGTATGGTGGGCCGTAAGTATAAAAGGCAGGACAGTCTGACTGATGCCATTTCCTGTGTGTATTTCTGTGCAGGTCAGTGCCCATCAAAAGAAGGGTATATGGCGTGCCATCGCCAAGGACGTGCAGACCCTGGGGGTCTACGGCAGGCGGAGCACCCACTGTCAGAAACTGTGGGAGGACCTGAGACACTGGGCACGGAAGACGACAGAGGCCCAGCTGGGGATGGCCTCCCAACGACTCAGAGGTGCCCATCGAACCTTGACCCCCGATGACCTGCATACTGTTGGTGGCCTATCCAGAGCTGAATGGGCACTTGAGGGCATCACAGCAGCCACAAGGGGGTGAGTACAATGCCCATCATCACTACTTATGCATGGTAGGGGGTACCCGGTTGGGGGACGTGTATCAGTGGGTGTCCCTAGGCCAGGCCTGACTTTGCAGCATAGGTCCCCTGGTGGCTAGGGTTCAGAAGGGAGATTCTTGCTACATAGCTCGTAGGCATCCCAAACTGGTCAGGGCTAGGTGGGTCCCAGGTGTGCTGCACTTGGCGGTGTGTGCCCCTCCCCATACCTTGGTGGCTAGCATTATCACAGGTAGTGCATTGCATAGTGCGCAGGGCTGTTACCTGTGTGTGAGGGTGGTGTGTACGCCAATGGTGGTGTTGGTGCAGCCATTGACCAAGTGTATCCTTTGTCTCTCCCCCCCTTTTTGTTTTGTCATCCTGTCCTAATGTGCATTAGCATCATCTGGTGGAGGAGCAGAGGCACCGGTGATGGAGGGAGCTGCATCCCACATGACCCAGGAGGCAGAGTCCACCGACGCTGAGGGCACCAGTGGGATGGAGGGAGAGGGAAGCACCATGGTTGATAATGAAGGGTACATTTTGGACACAGATTTCTTCTCTGATGGAAGCTCCCTGGTGGTGGCGTACACTTCTGTGCCCACACCAGCTACAGGTATAGCCACCACCCCGTACCAGCACCGCCCTCCCAGCAGCCCCTCATCGAGTTGCCCGTGCCCGCTCACCCAGGAGGGTGGGCATCTCGTTTACCCCAGGCACCTCAGGCCCTGCCTCAGTTAGTCCTGCTGCCCTGAGTGAGGAGGCTATTGACCTACTGAGATCCATCTCTGTTGGGCAGTCAACCATTGTGAATGCCATCCAGGGGCTGGCAGCCCAAATGCAAAAGACAAATGCATTTCTGGAGGGCATTCACACTGCCTTGGCAGCCCAACAGAGATCAATCCAGGCTCTGGCCTCCTCTCTGATGGCAGCCATTGTCCGTGTTTCTACCGTCCTCCCTCTAACTACCTCTTCCCAATCCCATTCCCCTCAACCTCAGCCTTTCCCAATTACACAGGCAGATGAGCATGCACACAGGACAACACAAAATAGTGGCACAGGCAAACACAAGCACCACACACCATCCAACAGGCACTCACACAAACACCACCCAGACGCAGACATACCAACATCCACTGCCTCCACTGTGTCCCCCTCCTCCTCCTCCTCCACCTCCCTCCCATTGCGTCTACACTCACACCTGCATGCACTACATCCTCATCCACTACCAGCATCACCACCACACCTAGCAGAACACACACCTCACTTGCAGACAGCTCTACAACAGCCATGCACACGTCCCCTGTGTCATCTTCCACTATGTCTGTCCCCCCTCCCAAGGTACACAAACGCAAGCACTCAGACACCCTACAGCCACCCACCTCACAACAGCAACCAGCCCATGCACCTGCACCCAAACACAGCAGACACCTCCTACAACCACTCCCTCTTCCTCCACTCCCAAACCTTCTCCCTCTTCCTGCCCCAGTGTCCCTAAGAAGCTTTTCCTCTCCACCATTGACCTCTTCCCTACCCCTCCCCCCATCCTTCACATCTGGCCAGGGTACCAAAAACCCAGGCATGCACCTCAGCCACCCAGTCCATGGGCCCAGTAGACTTCACACCCACTCGTGGTGGGAAAGGATCCAGGGCACCAGCCAGCCTCAAAGAAAGTGTGCCTGAACATGCTGCTGCCCGGAAGGGCAAGGAGCCTGCCCCAGCTGCTGCCCGGAAGGGCATGGAGCCTGCCGCAAGTGCTGCCAGGAAGGGCAAAGGGCCTGCACCAGCAGGCAGTAAGGACGGGGGCTTGGTGCAGGGACTCAGACAGAGCCCCCACCACCAACCATGGTTATGCAGCCACCCGAGGCTCCAGGGGAAGTGTTGGAGCTTCCCCCCACCACCACCAGCAGCAGCACCACTGAGCAGCCGTCATCTCCGGCGTACTTTATTTAGTGCTGCCTCCATGGGCTGCTGTGCGGACTGCCCCCTGCAAAGCCAGTGGGTTTGACACCCAGCTAAGAGACTGTGACCTTGCACTCCATAGGATCAAGAGCACAGGGCATGCTGCCCCCTCCAGAGCCATTGTGCAAGTCACTCACTTGAGAGACTGTAGCCTTGGACTCCCCAGGATCAAGAGCACAGGGCATGTTGACCCCTCCAGAGCCAGTGGGGTATTCACCCACTTGAGAGACTGTGGCCTTGCACTCCCTAGGACCAAGCACAGGGCATGTTGCCCGCTCCAGAGTGTGTGGGCAAGTCACCCACTTGAGAGACTGTGGCCTTGCACTCCCTAGGACAAAGCACAAGGCATATTTCCCCCTCCAGAGCATGTGGGCAAGTCATCCATTTGGGAGACTGTGGCCTTGGACTCCCCAGGACCAAGCACAGGGCATGTTGCCCCCTCCAGAGCATGTGGGCAAGTCACCCACTTGAGAGACTGTGGCCTTGGACTCCACAGGATCAAGCACAGGGCATGTTTCTCCCTCCAGAGCCAGTGGGGTATTCACCCACTTGAGAGACTGTGGCCTTGCACTCCCCAGGACCAAGCACAGGGCATGTTGCCTCTCCAGAATCAGTGTTTTTGTTCCATCTGAGGGCTGAGGTGCCCTCCCCGATCCCCGTCCCCCTGAGGTGCCTGCCTATTTTCCAACTGATGCCCCTGCAGTGTTCTCTCCATGTTGGTGCAGGTGACAAGTGGGGCCTTGGACTTTGGCCAGTGGCCATGTGGCCTACGCACAATGAGGACTGGGCAGTGCCCCTTGAACTGTACATATGTATATACCATGAGATTGACTTTTCGTATTTGTACTGTGTTGTTATTATTACAGTCACTTGATCACATTCCTGTAGTCCTTGCATTATTACTCAGGGGTACGGGGAAATATGTTTTATTACTACAGCTGATTGTGTGTATGGTGTTGGGGGTGGCGGTGTGTGTTGTGTGTGTGTGTCACTCTGTTTTTCCTCCCCCCTCGCTTGTGTGCAATGCGGCTGTACTCACTGTGGTCGTCTTCGCCTGCGTTGGTATTCCTGGTGGAGCAGGAAGTAGAATATCATAGGGAATATTTGAAGTTCAGGCTCCATGGAGGCCTGGTTCTTCCCTATGACTCCAAAGGTGAGTCCTTTCCCTCCTGTGATGTGTTCCCGCCAGGCTTTTGATGTCGTTGGTACCGCCCGGAAGAGGTGACAGATTGATGTGTCTTAATATGGTGGGTGGAGCTTAGACTTCCACCTGGGTGTAGCCGGCTACTGCTGTGGTGGCTGTTGTATTCGCCCTGGCTGTCAGTGTGGTAAAGTGCCTGTCCATCTGAGTTCTCACCGCCATGGTCATAATTTGGCAGTAGTTACTGCCAGCCTGTTGGCGGTATTACCACCACTTTATCATCGACCGCCAGGGTTGTAATGAGGGCCTACATTCTTGGCCCAATGTCAGGCTGGTTTTCTCTCAGCCCACTCTACAGAGGCAGTCATCATCTCGGTAATAGAGTACTTGCCTGAAGAATGCGATAAAGGCATCATCTAAGCTCTGGTAATTCTAGAGTTGTCTACAGCCTTTGACACGGTGGATCACAAACTACTAGTGGACCGTGTGGAAGCCGCAGGACTCCAGGGTTCAGCACTTGATTGGATCATCTCCTTTCTAAAAAATCATGTTTACAAAGTCTGCAACAGTGGTCTGGCAGAGGGGACAGGCATCAACTACCCCCAGGTATATACACACCAATGGCTCTGCGGTAAGGAAGGTGTAACTTTGCATATTTCAGTCTGGCTTTTGTGTAGATGAGTTTCGGTACCGGTATACACTGTGACCATTGTTTATCTGTGAGTGTGGTGTTGAGGGTGGCATCCTAGTAAGCCCGAAGGGAGTGGAGGGGCACATCCCTATGAATGCATATGGAGCTATAAAGATATCCAACAGCCGAAAGTCCACCGCCATGTGTCAATAGTACCTAGAAGAATAATGAGGTCTCTGGCTCATCGTGCTTTTTCCTCCTAACCTTGTGAAGTTGTCAAGTAGGTGTGGCGTAAATAAGGAAGGAGACTGGTGGATTACCATAATTGTCCACCAAACTCTCAAACATGCTAAGAATTTTGTCAGTGAAAGGATTGCCCATGAAGTAAGGCCAGCTCCCGACCAAGTGGTCACATCTGGCTTCGATCGAAGCTATGAGCAGCCCGGCAGCACCCAAAAGGGTAGGTCTGGCACATATGGGGTGAGAGGTGAAAGGACAGTTTTTAATCATATATGTGGTCCAGAACGCCTTAGTCACCCACTTAAGTATGTTCCCTCCCCACAGGATCCTCCCTGTCAGAGCCCAGCAGCCATAACAGCACCTGGGACAATGCTGCACTATCGAACCGATACCCTAGTTCAGATATATATTTGCCCTGACAGCCTGCGACTGAGTCATTGCAGCTATGCAGTGGTGTAGTGATTTTCATAACTTGGGGCACCTAGTCCAACCCCTTCTAAAGGGGCATACAATTTATCACATGCCACCCGCTACCCGCCTCCTGCCTTTGCCCCTTATCAGTGTCAAGAGTGGGTCTAGTTCTGCAAATAGTCTTTTAGGTAACAGGACTGGGATGGCAGAGGAAAAATATAATTGCCTGGGCAATATCAGCATCTTAGATATGGCAATCCAGGCTGCAAGGGAAAGAGGTAACGACGTCCAGAATAGTATGGAGGACTTCACACCAGTCAGGGTTCTGCCCACGTTGCCATCCACCAAGTCTTTGTCGGAGTGCTAAGCACGGATTCCTAAATATTTAAATGAGTCACAAGGCCAAGGGTGCAGAGTACATGATAGCCCTGACCTCTGAGTCTCAGATGGGGCACTCAGTAGGAACGAATGAGATTTGTCCCAAATCACTCTAAGTCTGGCAGCTTTGTCAAACTGACACAGGAGGTCCATAAGTCAAGGGAGCACAGTGGAATCATCCCCAAGGTTCACAAAAGCATCAACTAAGCACAAAAGTACGTGCCAACTTTCTTCTGTTCAGATTCCCCATTCTGAGGCTCACAACCGGAGAGTGCATGCAAGGGGTTCCATAGCTAGTGCAAACATTTTTGGGCACCCTTTGCGGGTACCACATTCAATATTGATTGAGTCGGATATAACATGTCCGGTTTTCACCGGGTGAGTGGTGTGTTGTATAATAAAGCAATCCATTGGAGAAATCTGGAGCCCATCCCAAATCTCGTAATGACCACTTTCAGGTAATCCCACCCCAGGGTGTCGAAAATCTTTTTGTTCAGCAATGCAACACAGGGGCTCATGCCAGATGACTGCACCCAGTCCATCACCATTAGCAAGCGAGGCAGGTTCAGGAACGTGTTCCTGTCAGGTATAAACATGTGCACTACATGTTGAGCTATGGGTATCAGCCGATTGACCAACACCTTTCTGACGATCTTATATTCTGTGTTCAATAAAGAGAGGGGGTGATATGAACCCAGTAGTAGGGCATCCCTCTCTGGTTTAGGTGGGACTACCAGCACCTCCTCTCAAAGAGAGAGGGAAAGGATATTGACAGAGTAGGTTGAGTTTAAGACCTTCAACAAGTGCGGGGCAAGTTAGGAGTTAAAAGTAGAATAGAATTTGACAGTCCAACCATCCGCACTGGGAATTCTCCCATGCACCATCTGTTTGACTGCTTCAGAAGTTTCAGTTTTTGACAGGGATG
This sequence comes from Pleurodeles waltl, assembly GCF_031143425.1. NCBI lineage: Eukaryota > Metazoa > Chordata > Amphibia > Caudata > Salamandridae > Pleurodeles > Pleurodeles waltl. The sequence goes on along the minus strand of NC_090444.1, from coordinate 630,436,503 downwards.
ACTCTAGATCCACCCGTTGGAATGCCTGCACATGTGGGAGGCATAAATTATCCAGGAACAACCTGATCAATGCTGAATCTGCCGACTGCAGGGCGTATACAGCTTGGCATAGTTGGAGCAAAAGTGTTGTTAATGACATCTTGGGTGTTAAACAGAAGACTGGCCTCACCCTGAATAGCAGTAATTGGGGCCCTTGGGGAGGTAAAGCGAAGGAGCCAGGACAAAAGTTTGCCTGCCTTATTGTCCTCTACGTGTTTTCTTGTCAGATAACCTCTGGAATCCACTTTGCCTAATGTCTCTAGTGTTGTCCTGTGTGTGAACCTTACTCGTGCCAGCAGGGTGGCGGCTGTCTGGTCTGAGGGCAACATCAGCCCATATCACTGAATGTATGTTTCTAGTGTGAGGAGTTGCCCAAACAACGTTAGCTTGGTGCCCTACACTGTCATAGTTACGTGCCCGCGAAGGACAGTTTTGAATGTGTCCCAGTCGGTGTTTGATGCTGTGCCCTCGTTGTTCTTGAAATATAAGGTGATATGGTCTGATAAAGTGGTGTGAAATGCCGTATCCTGCAGGGCATCCGTGGGAATGTACCAGGTGGGTATTTATAGGCGACCTTGGCTCCATGTCAATTGGAGTTGTAAGGGCCAATGATCTGAGAAGGTGCACCCCAGGTATTCAGCCTGAGTGACGTTCAAAGGCACCTCAGGGCCACAATTGAATCTTTTGCTTGGTTGAATGTATGGAAACTAAAATTAAAAAGTGTTTGTTTGAGACAAAAATGTGTGTATTTTCAGAACTCATAAGCTGATATTTGGAGAAAAATGGTTGGGTTTCCAAAAGGTATTTAAAGCTTATATTTGAGTGATAAATCATGTGGCTTTTGGGAGACTTAATACTAACAGTTTTATCATGGTTCTCTTTCATTGCAGCTATGGCTGTTATGTATTAGCCATTTAAAGGCATTCCAGATTGACAAAGTCTTTTTTTTTTACTGTAGTGTTGGTTACCCTCCTGATGCACGGGGGTGATCACAACTAGTAATCTTGCATATGGTGGTCACTAAGGTAATCCTGTCTGGTGTGGCCACTGTTACAAAATTAATAGTAGCTCACAATGATTTTCATTGAAGAAAAGTAGCTCTTACTACAGGAAAGGTTGGAGACCCCTGCTCTAGCATATCAGGAATATGGAGTCCCCACAAATGTGCCTCGGTAATGCCTGCGTATACCCCGTGGAGCTGGGGCGGTAAAATGGGTCTTCTGGAGGAGTGCCACATTAATTTTGCATTAGGGTTAATCTTAATGTACACAATATCTTTTTACTTAACTAGCCAGTCCTTTAACATTCCAGGTCAGAATCAGGTATTGTGCCTAGCCATTTAACCATTAGCTGCAGTTAAACATTAGACAAGAGGTGAATATCCCCCTTACGGTCCCCTGATGTTCCACCCCCAAACCCCATCAGTCCGCACACTAAAACATTCAACAAAAGAGAACTTATAAAATAAAACAAACAAATTATCATCAAACACCACCTCCCAGGCTAGTACACCAACGAGTGCCTGGCTAATAGCATTTCCATGCAAGAAAGAACAAAGTTATATATCAGTCAGTTTCCATATCCCTACCAAGATGTGGGGCAATTGCAGGGTGCCAATAACAGCAACACGGGATAAAGTTACTCACAACTCTTACTCACAGTACCATTATTATGCAACCTCTGCACATCTTACACAGTGTGGTACTCAGGGAGGCATAGAGGAGGCAGCTTTGAACCAATCTGTTAAAAGAACTCTCATAGCATATCTTCGGCATTTTAAGGGGTAACAACAGGACATCCCCCAGCAATGTGTCAACCAATGTCAGGCCCGTGTCCGATGGCTCGTCATTGAGTCTCAGCGCCACTGAGCCAGTGGGAGAAGGGTCCACCATACACTGCTTCACCTAGGGACCCCCAGGGCTCTTCCTTTAGCAGCATGCTTCTTGATGGGCCCACCACACAGTGCCTGGTGCGAGGCTTGCAATGTTGTTGCATCTTACAATCAGTGCTTGGATCCATCTTCTCTGAAGGGGGAGCGGCGATGTCTTTGCATTCCAACGATGTCTAAGAGTCCTCCGGAGTTGTGCAGAAGGTGCTGCTGTCCCCATATATTATCCTGTGGTTGGGAGGGAGCTGCGGAGCATATTTGATGTTGTGGTCTCAGAGACATTGCACCTCCTGCTCGAGTGACTTGCAGGATATGATCCCTGTCTCTGTAGTTGAGGAAGTGGGCAACCACTGGCCACAGGGGAGCACCCAGTGGGGGTGGCTTGCCCATCACCCTGTGGGCACATTCCACAGAGAAGAAGGTTGAGTGTTTACCTTGTAGGATTGTGGTAGTAAACCACTCCTCGAGGTAAAGTTCCATACTGCGGCCCTTACGTTGTTGTGCCAGGTCCTGCCCTCCTGATCATCAGCACATCTTCTGAGGTAATGAACTTCATCCTGCAGGGCCTTAATGCATGCACTACTGTCTGTGACGGTCAGTCTGAGGGAGGCCAGAGTTGACTGTATTCTCAACTCGCTCCTTCAACTTTTTATCATCTTCCCTCGTCAACCCTATATTGATCGTCAAGGCATCAATCTTTTTTTTTTAATATCCAGCACGGCAGTCAGGATTTTGTCAAACCTACGGGAGTGAATAGCCAGCTTGTTCTCTAGTGTCACTTCGGTGCGGTACTGCCTCCTTTACTTCCATTCCACTTGCCCGGTCACTAGCCAACCCTGTCGCTGCCCTGTCCTGCTTTGTACAAACCATGAGGGTGAGTGTCAGTACGAAGAGTAACCTATTCAAGGCCGTCACGGAGGTCAACTGTTTGTCGTCTCACCAAAGGCCTTTGTTGGTGTATCACACGGGGTGTAGTGGATTGTAGTGGTCAGAGCAGATGGGGAGTGGAGGAATGTAATTGCCTTCCAGTACCCCGACTCCCTGAGGTGGCCCCAGCCAAACTTTTCTGATTCAAAGTCTCACACCAACATTCCAGAGTTCCAGCTAAGCAAACTTGTCATGGTTAGGGGGAGGGCAGTAAGAGCACTGCATGTTGGTTAGCCTCCACATCAATTTGCCTTCTCGCTCAATTGGCTTCATTAGGCAGTAAGAGGATAGGAGGAGGGCCCACCATGTCCCTGCCTATTCAGGGCCTGCCCAGGAGTCATGTCGCAGGTGTCAACCACTAGCGCCGAGGGACGGGAGTGGCCTGCTTTGTCTCGGGGTCTTGGGTAGAAGAAAGGAGAATAGCATGGTAACTTTGACACCAGAGGGTGGAAGACAGTCTATATTTTGATGGGTCCCTATGAGGCACACTCACCCCCTGGTGTATCAGACAAAGTCCAGTGCCGCTGCACAGGCTCAGCGTCTGCTCTCAGCACCATCAGGGATCATAGGCCACAGTCGCGCTCACCCCTACAATGGTGGTGCCTCATGGTCACGTCTGGGAGAAAGGAGCACATGCTGACAGCCGTGACCCCATCAGTCTAGGGCCCCTTCAGGGATGCAAGCAGAGTGTGCGCCAAGGGGTCTCCTGCCAGGCAGCCCAGGAAGACACCCCTACTTTAGGTGTGCCGCATGTTGCTTCAGAGGGGTCACGGCTCAGCAGCCCATTGCAGCTTCATCCGAGATCATGGGATGCTGCTGCATGCACTCCAACTGGGTGCACCTTCTGAGGTCCGGGTGATGGAGTAGAAGGCTCCCGCACTGCCAGCAGACAGTGCCACAGGCAGCAGGGAGCCCCTGAAATGGTTCATGATGCTGTGGTTCAGGCCGATGATTGTGGAGCTCCGCATTGTGCCACTCACCTGGTTGCTATCTTGGCCATGCCCCATCAGGGGAGTAGCTCAATCAGTAACATTGGAGAGGTATGAATCTTACATTTCCCAACTAAAAATGCAATGGTCTGTAGGTTGGAGGGGTGAGGTGACCAAGGTTCAGGATGGACTGTTTCCATGAAGAACAGGGTGAGTACTGATTTGCATTAGGTGGGCTTCTATCTATAGTGATACAGTGGCTGAAAAACAATGGACTGGAATGCCACTAGTTAGACTACTTGCAAGCATTTATCCTATCACCTTTTGGGGTTTTTATTGCTAGAAGTATGCCTGCAAACTTGAGATTGGCACAGCTTTCCAAGCCTACCACTGCTAATGTTTGTGAGTTCCAAACAGTAGTAAACTTGCACCCATTCAAGGATTACTTTGATGGGTGAAAATGTTCTACTTTTTTTGTAAACCAGTCACTATGTATAGTTAAGATCCAGATCCAAAAAACAACCTCTTAGGATGAGACAAGACAAATCGCACACAGAGATAGCACACACAACTCTGGACCTTAGGCCCATCTACCAAATCAAGGATACATTTTGAGCAGTGTCACACACTAAACACCCCTACTGAAGCTACACTTCTGCCCACCTCTGCCTGGTAGTCCTACCTGGACCTCATGACTATGTTAACATACAACAGAATGGTCTGGAGTCCCTGCAATGGGATCACATATATTGACTGTATTTTCACTGCATGCCCTGTTCTTTATTACTACTACAAGAAGCCTTTATGGTAGAATTGTCAAATCGGTGCATGTAAGCAAGATTCCATGTTTCTAGTCGTCACCTTTTATTATTCAATCATGTTATCAAGTGTCCGACTGCCTCATGTAATAAGCCCGAATCTCAAAAGGAGGAGGATTCACAAGAAAATAAATAGGGTGAGCCAAGAAATGGATCTGCCTTGGCTATAAACATCTTTGCACGTGCTGAGCCATAAAAGGTTTTGCATGTATAATGTGCAACAAACATAGTGGAAAAATAGGCATGAATAGGTCAGGGGTTACAAATGTTTCCACTCAGAGGGTACCCGCGCAGTTTGGGATGGACTGCTCCAATTAGAGCAGGACCAAGACCGATTTGCAATTGGCTGATTACTGACTGAGGAGGCATCATGGGCAAAAGAAAGATTGCATAGTTGCCCATAGTAATTACCTGTCGCTGAGATTATTTAAAGCAATCTACCCATCTCACGTTTTTGTTTTATTGTATATTTTGTAAATGCACTATATTTCCATCTTGCGCAGGCACGTCTGAATTTTAGATGTTGAAATATGTGCTCCATCACACGTTTTGTTTTCCTAAATTCACTATGACTAATCAGCAGCCTCTCTGTTGCTGGGTGCAAGGAAGGTGTGAGAATGCATGCACGTATCTTGTATGCCATCTTGGAAAAACCGGTGGTTACATGTGTGAGGGATTGGCATTGACATGTCGTCAGCATTAATGGTTATTCAGCAGCAAGCAATCTTATGTTAACAAGCTCCCGTCTTTATCGCTGTATCTGAAAAAAAAATTGTCATGGTCACTGCTTGAATTTCTGAGAACTATGGCCAGATTTACAAGGCCCCAGCGCCTCCTTGTGCCACACTAGCGTTTTTTTTTTTTTAGGCTAATGTGGCTCAAGCAGGTAATTTTCGACATGCCATATTTGCAAAGTGTCGCAATGCATACATTGCACCACTTTGTGACCCCTTGCTTCACATTATGCCTGCGTCAGGCATAATGTATGCAAGGGGGCGTTCCGGCGTTAGGAGGCCCACAAAAATGGCACAGTGAAATCTACAAGATTTTACTGCACCATTTTTGGCATCATTTTTAAAGCCTGCTCAAAGCAGGCGTTAAAGTGACACTCTCATTTTAATCAAAGGGCCTCCTTTCACTTTGCTGTACTAGCGTCAACATTTTTGACGCTAGTGCAGCAAAGAGCCACAACAGCAGAAAAAAGGTTGACACTATTGGCCTAATGTGCGCCATGGTGCACCGTATTTACAATGCGGTGCACCCATAGTGTGGTTAGGTGGGGTAGGGGAGATGCAAGAAAACTGACACATCAGTGCTGATGCGCCAGTTTCTTGTAAATATGCCCCATGTTAGTTATGTTACTTAGGAATAAACATTACCTGTTTTCTAAAAGAATGCGTACCCTGCCTATCCCTGTAGATGTTTTGCTTGGCAGATGTGGGAAACCCAGGATGTGTGCGTCATCAATGACACAAATCATATTTTAAAAAGGGACAATGATCTAAAGGTCAGCCTTCAGACTTTGTCGCTCTGCAGCATTGTCTGGAAAGTGTACGTATGGGTGGGTTGTTGAGAGCTCTGCAGATATGAATTTGTGGAGTACCCATGAAACTGAACTCTGTAATATAGCAGTAACCATGGCAACTAATAGCTGATATGTTCCAGTGGGTAGGAGATGCTCTGCAGTGAATACTTGACCGGTGTTAGTAGTTCTTGACCCCTCTGTGTTTTATGTATTTGCAGTGTGCATGCAGCTCATTTAAAATATCTAGTAGTACTGCATTAATGATTCCATACGTCCTGCATCAGTGGTTCTTAACTGAAGGGCAGTGGACTCCTGGGGGCTGTGACAATTTCTAAGGGGATTGCGACTGTGATCATCATTATCATTATTCTTTTAAAGTGCTAAAGACCAAAAGAGTCAGCTGACCGCAGGAAGTTTACAAAATGTAATAATATTAGAGATCTGGGGCTACATGTACGTACGTTTTACGAATCGCAAATTGGTCATAGTGCTATTTGCAACTGTGCAAAAAGCGAAATGGTATGTACCAATGCCATTTCGGAGTCCCAAATAGCGACGCGACCAATTATGGAATCGAAAAAATTTGAGACTCGCGATTGCAACTCGCAATTAAGAAATCTCAATTTGTGAGTCGCAAACCGAATGTACAAGGCAGTCGCAAATTGTGAATAGTCGTAAAAAGCCAGTTTTGCACACCCAGATTAGCACTGATTCCAAACAGGTGGTAACCAGAACCAAAGTATAAAAGCAGACAAAGAAGGCATCTGGGTTACTCAAAATGGCTGCACTCTGCGTGATTGCATGGAGGAGGCGAGTCCAGACTGCCCAGCAGAGGAGGAGGAGGCGGAGACAGGAGAGGATATACAGGACCAGCCAGACCATATTTCAACAAACCGAGGAGGAAATATATGACAAATACAGACTGAGAAGCGCAGTTATCTTAGAGATTGTTGAACTGCTGAAACCTCAGCCAGAACGCCAGACCTTGTTCAGCTGCTCCATCCCCACACATGTGTAAGTGCTCTGCTCACTACACCTCTTGGCCTCGGGTAGCTACCGGGGGGGGGTTGCAGTTGCTGGTGGGGTGTCCCAAAGTGCCCTGTCACATTTCTTTAGACGGTTCTTAGATGCCCTACTCACACACATGTCCAGATACATATACCTACCCAGGAATGAGGAGGAAAAACACAACACCAAATTGGACTTCTACAGAATTGCCAACTTTCCCCATGTAATAGGGTGTGTGGACAGGACACATATACCCATTTGCCCACCTGCAAATCTGGAATATGTGTTCCGCAATAGGAAATGTACTCACTCGCTCAACATCCAGGTCGTATGTGATGCCCATAATGTCATAACTGATGTAGTGGCAACATTTCCAGGGAGCACACATGATGCATCCACATTCAGGAACAGTGAGATACACCAACGCTAGATCGTGGGGAGTTTGGTGAAGGATATTTATTAGGTACTGTGTAGTACACACCACTGTCATAAATACATATCAGTGCATAACCATGTGAAGCCATGCTCATATGTGCTGTTTTGTTCCACAGGTGACAGGGCATATGCTCTGAGGCCATGGATACTCACCCCATAGCTAACACCTGCCAATCAGAATGAGAGGCGCTACAACATTGGACATCGGCGAACCAGAACCGTTATTGAGAGGACCTTTGGCATGTTAAAGTCATGTTTTCGATACCTGCACACAAGTGGAGGTGCACTCCTGTATGCCCCAGAGACTGCTTGCAAGATTGTGGTGACATGTGCCATCCTACACAACATAGCAACCAGACGTGGGCTACATCTCACCCTAGATGACACAGATTAGGAGGATGAGAAGCAAGAGCCACCACAACGACAGCCTGGGGTTGGTAGCATCGCACTGGAGGGCAGACTGAGACGGGACCGCATTGCAACTCACTACTTTGGCAGGTACGTGGCAACTGTTACAGCACTCACAAATATAAGACACACATAGCAAGGTTGAGCAAAAAAAAAATTCCTTTAATGTCAGGAGTGTATTATTGAAATGTTGACGTATAGCTAGCAGTAAAGAAGTAAAATGTAACAAACTCAGACACATTAATATCATGTGCCTCAGGCTAAACCCTGGTGGACATCATCACACCCTCCTACGGCTACGTCCACCATGGCCCATGCATGGTTGGTCCCCTGATGTCTGGCGGGCACTGCTACTACTCAGGATGAGTCTGAGGCAGAAATGCTGCTCATGCTTGAGATGTCCTCACTGTCCTAAGGGGTGTCACCAATACCTATTGCTCCCTGGGAGGTCTGTATGAGGTCAACTGCAGCACTGATGCGCCCTAGTTCCCTTGCCATATCTCCATCAAAATGGCCTAGTTCCACCTGTAGCGTGACAGTGCGCCTTGACAGGCAGGTAGTTGTAGTGGCTAGGCAGCCAATGGACTGACTGAGCGGGTCCAAACGTGCAGCAGTGTTGCGCTATCTGTGCCTTACATGGGCCCGATACGCAACCATTTCCCTACACAGGTCATTGATGGCGGTGGTGAGGTTTACCATGTTGGTGTTCATGTTGGAAAATTGTGATTCAATATTGGCAAATCCCTGTGTGAGGGTCTGTTGCATTCTGTGCAGGTTCCAGTTCATCATCCGCGTTTTTTTAATTTGCAGGCGGTGCCAGCTCACCAGGAATGCCTCTAGTCCAAGGAATTGATCAGTTGTGACATCCTCCTCACCTGCATTCTGTGTTCGACGACGCCATCTATGCCCAGACCCAGCTGTTCGCAGTGGCCGACTCACACCCATCTGTGGCCCCGGTGTCAGGTTTCCTGCTTCAGTGTCCTCATCTGTCCCTTCGGTGGTCTCACGTGCATGGTGGACAATCAGTGTGGTACTGCACTCCCCTGCAGATATGCTGGCTGCCTCGTCTGCCGTCATCTCCCTCCACACTAGGGTCATCGGTGGATACTTGAGGGAGACCTGTGGGACACAGGGAATACACTGTCAGGTCCTCTCTGATGTGTGGAGTATCAAAATAAATATTCCGAAACAGTTGGACTACTGTACTACATTGCCCATAATGGGCTGTCCTTGAGATTGCAATATAGGCAGGGAACAAACTTGGATGATGTATGCTTTTGTGGACTGTGGTTGTGTGCATGGTGCCTTGAATGGTGTAAATAAGAGAGATTTGCTACTTACTTTTGGAGGTTCCAGGTGCTGAACTGTCCAGGTCCCCAATTTGTACGACAGCCTCTTGCTCCAGAGTGGTCTCCACCATGCTCTCTATAGCTGTAGGAGGTGGTATTGTGGATGGTCCTTCACCTGTTCCGTTCGCCTCTCTCATCCGCTCTGCCACCCTTTCTTTGGTTCCGGACCTGAGGTCGTACCACCTTTTGCCTCTCAATGGTGAGATGGCCGACTCCTATCGCATTGATCTTGCTCTGTATGTCCAGCCAAATCTTATTTTTGTGTATGTCAGGGACACTCATTGCTGCCTTGCCAAACAGGACCTCATGGTGGAGGCAGCACTCCTCAGTCAGGACCTCCAACACCTTATCAGAGAACTTGAGCTTTCTCTTCCTCCCTGCAGTGGTTGCCTCCTTAGTTTGAGTTGCCATGGCTCCAGTTGCTCCTCTCAGCTGGGTGTGCCTCCGCTGTCTGTGCTGGCTAGACTCCTCCCAGTTCCATGGGTGTACTTCCTGGTTCTGATGTCATCAACCAGCACCAGGAAGTGTGTTTTCTCTTTTCTTTTGCACTCGTTCGCTAATTGCGACACAGTCGCAATTTGCGACACTGTGACACACCCATGTGCAATTTAGGAGAATTCACAAATTGCGATGCGACTCGGCACCAAATCACTAAATGGAATTGCGATTTTTTCTTACACCCCGTTTTGCAAGCCGGAAATTGCGATTCACATTGAGTCGCTATTTCCGACTCGCAATTTTTAAGCTTCGTACATGTAGCCCTTAATGAAGTATATATACTTAAAAAGGTAAAATGTGAAACTGAAAATGATAACATTTTTGCAAATGTGAAGGAATTTGAAATTGGTGGCCGTAAAATTTTACTTGGCATCCTTAGCCTTAGCTGGAGCTATGGAAGCAGCACTTGTTAAGTGAGAAGAACTTTGGGACATATTTATGAGAGGCTTGTGATGCTGTTCCACCACTATTAGTGGTTCAGACCTTCCAACAATATCTATGAGGCCACGCAAAGCCACTTTGTGTGGCTTTGAATGGCCTCATAGGTATGGAGTAAGGCAAGGCAGTGCAAATCTCTGTGTTTCCTTACTCATTGTTAGGGAGGTGTTCCATGGGCGTTGCAGTTCGTGTTCCCATGCAATACCCATGGATCTTGATGCTTCCCCACGGGAGGCCAACAAGGAGAAATATCCTTATTTCTCCTTGTTTTTTCCCTCTTTCTGTGCATTTTGCAGCACGCATAGAAAGAGGAAAAAGCCTACCAGGATTGTTTTTGTGCAGGAAGGAGTTCCTTCCTGCACAAAAACAATCCTACCTACAATTTTGACACCCTTGCACCTTACTGCAATGGTGACTGCACTGGCGCTAGGTATCCAAAACGACACTAACTCAGTGGGAAAGGCATAGATGCAGTGCATTCCTGGTGTTTTCCTTTGATGCATGCAACACAACAAGGTGACTCACTGCGGTGTCCTGCACCAAACAGTCGTAAATCTGCCCCTTGGTATGAAAGATGGTGGCTGAAGCATTTGAAGCATTAACATGGGCTGACAAAAAGAGAGAAAATATTAGGAACTGAAACGTCAAATTCATTTGCTAGAATCTAGTATTAGTATATTACTGGGTCTTCTAGAAATAAACCCATATTTTGAAAAACTCCAATGTTCCAATTCAAATTGAAATTTCAATGTTTGCATTTTTTTTGTGAATTAAATAAAATGTAATTATTTGTGTATTTGATCAACCTTTTTCTGTATCTGTGTGTATTATTTTGAGGTTTGAACCATATCATTTTCTTAGTCCAGGGTCCTCAGCTTCCATTAGTGATTCTGTGATGGTTCAAAGAAGTAAAAAAGTTGAGAACTTTATAGGTAAATGGTCATCCTTTGCCTGTATATTTTCTCCCTCCTTTACTGCACTGACACACTACACAAAAACACACTTCTGCACATCTTAGGCACAGGGCCAGTGAAAAGTACACAACATTGTGTCACACAACAGCAACAATGCAGCAGTTCAACTGACACCATCACACTGTACAAGTACCATGGACTGTCATCAGATTCAGCACACATATGTATGAATGTGACATGGAACACAATCACCCCTCCCATTAAAAATTCCTGTAAACTAACACAATGCACTGATACCGCAATTGCATTAACAATCACATATCCATACTGTCAACATCTACCCTTGCCCTGGGTGATACCAGCACTGCCTACAAAGTCAGATTTTGCAAATAACAACAAATGGATCAGCAATCAGGCTGAAACACACACAACTGTAGGCAGACAACACAAATTACTCAAGAAGAACATAAAGGTAGAAAAGGAGTTTCAGGTCAAATGTGTACCCAACAAAATAACTACTTGGGTTTATTAGTGCAAAATGCATAAGAACAAAGACCATTATCCAGTCCAAGTAATGTCCATGCACATGGTTGTGCCCACACTTGACTCCAATCACTGGAAGGGAACCTTCAGGAAGGGGCATCAAGTGGACAGGCATGCACCTCAGGGATCATCCGAGGAGGTGGGGTCAGATTTGGAATGGGTGGAGTTGGGAGGAGTGCACTGTTTCTTAAGGGGGTGGGCTTCTTCTTGGGGGAAGGGGTATGGGTGCTTTAGGTGGGAAGGTGTGACAGGGGAGGACTTGGATGTGGAGAGATGGGTTAGGATGTGTGTGGGGGGCCTCTTGGGTTTGGGAGGGGGTGCAGGGGACAATGAAAAGGGCAAGAGAAAAAGGAAACTCTATTTTGGAACATGGGATGGTCATTGGAATGGGTTGGGGATTTGGAGGTTGAGGGAGCGGTCATCTTGTATGTGGGTGAAGATGTCTTGGGTGTGTGCATGTGTGAAGTATGCTACTGTTTGGGTGGTGCAAGTCTTGAGGGGTTAGGGGGTGGAGGTGCTGGGTGATGGAGTGATGGATGTGTGTGTGTATATTGGGGTGGTGTCTGTGGGTATGCTAGATGTTGTGGATGTTTGTGTGTCTGTTGGGGCAGTGTCTGCAGATATGCTAGTAGTGGTGGATGTTTGTGTGTCTGTTGGGTGGCATCTGCAGGTTGATGTATGTGGTAGATGGTATTGGGGTAGTGTCTGCAAGTATGGTGGGTGTAGTGGATGTGTCACTGGCTGTTGTGGTGGTGAATGTGTGGTATGCCGGATGTGATGTGTGGGTCAGTGGGTGTGGTGGGGGTGTCTGCTGAAGTGATGGCTGATGTTGTGTTTGTGGGTGTATGTTGAGTACCTGCATGCCAGTGTGTCTTGTGGTGTTTTTGTTTATGTGTGTTGCTTGTGTGTGTTGCGGTGGGTGCTTGCAGATGTGTCTATGTGCTTGGATAGGTAGGGGAATGGGGGATTTCGATTGGGAAGAGGGAGGTGGAGAAGGGGCAAGTAGGGGGTGACTGGCTGCCGTCAGTGAGGAGGCCAGACCATAAAGAGGTCTCTTTAGGCCAGATATGGCACTATGAATGCCAGCCAAATGGGTGGGGAGCAACAGGGAGGGTGGCGATGATGTGTTGGCTCTCATTGTACCAATGAGACTGCTGGATTCAGGCGGCAGCTCACCAAGCTGTGGGGAACTTAGTCCAGTTCCACACCTTGTGAGAAATGCCGGCCTAACCCTTTCGGCCAGCTAGCAATACCTCACCAACACCTGGAAGTGGAAGTGATTTGTGGAGTCATTCTGACTTCTAAGGGAAATCGTGGTGCAACAGATCTCATCCTTTTCTCTCAGTTACCTTCATCTCACACAGCAAAGACAAACATAAGCAAAGACTGGTTTAATAAACATTATTGCATCAACATCGTTCTAGATCAAATAGTATATACTGCAATGATTAGGATGATAAAACATAATAATATGCAGTGATGTGAAAAGTGAAACATAAGAAAAGTCCCACCATAATGTCAGAATGCTAGGTGTTTGATTCCTACCTATGCCACTAAAGTAGTATATTAGAGCACAGCAGTTTGCCCTAATCTGCCCTTCAGAATCCCCTGAAAGACACCATCCCCCACACCTGGATTTAGTAGTAGCAAAGAGGCCAGTTAGTCTACTGAGCATCTCCACTCATGTGGGAAGGGAAAGATGCCAAGTCTCAGCAGACAGCTGCAATGAAGCAACAGCATGCTGTAGCATTCTTATGGCTGGATCTTTCTCTATAACATACAGGGGGCACAGAGATGTTTTATGATAAAACAACTAATGTTCTAGGAAAACTGGCCTAATGTAAAACAGTATGTTTCTGTGAAGTGGCAAAGATTGGGTTGTTCCACTTTGAGCCGGCAACACATTGGAGATAGCCTTGAGCAGAGCACAGAACGAGAATGTCAAAGTACAAAGAATGGAAACAGTTTCTGTGCTAGAAGTATACAAGATAAAGGAAAATAAAACATCACCGCAGAAGAGATCTTCTGCACAAAAATTAAAATGAATAATATGAGTTACAACTACGCTAAAGGGCACAGGCTGCAGGCCTATGGCTACAATAATGTCCCCCTTAAGGCAGCTAAGGTACCCTCATGACAGCGATAGAACTGGGGTGGAGGAAAAGATGGTACAGGAGTAGGTCTCGATGGGTCCGCCATCACTAGGGAGTGGCCATTGGAGGTTGAATCCAACGATGAGGATATAGACCTGGTCTCTTCCGTGGCACTCCCCTCACCCTCTGGATCACTGGGTCTCTCCGTGTCAGTGGAGTCTTGACCGGAGGTACCGTGGCCTTATGCTTCCCCACTTTGCTGTGCCCTGTCTCCTTCACTTGCCTGGGATGATGCTGCAAATACAAATAGGAAAAGGGTCAACACATGTTCCTGATCACACTTGAACAACAGCTCTGATTAGCAAACATTACCATGATGTCAACTAGGCCCCAACAACAAACTCCACCAAAGTGGCCCCTACATGTGCCATACCATATGCATGCATGTCATCTGAACTGTCAACAGTTGCCCACAGGAAAATCTGGACCGCAGACAACTACAATTACATGGCTGAATTGTACAATCACAGTAACCATTGAACAACTGGGAGACATCATCACCTTCAATGCTTTGCCTCATGGAGCATAGCTCAGTTACTTGTTGTTATACAATAGTAGCCCAATGCCAACTTCATTCCCACAGATTCCACATAAGGTCATGCAGACATTTCTTTGTCACATACATTATAACACAACAATGTGAAATGATGCTCCCAAAACATGCCATGTTGCTGACTACAGTACAGTAGCCTGGAGAAGGTGACATGGAATTACTCATGTCACACTGGAAACACATTGATAATGCACACTTCACCAAGTGAAATTTGTCTCAGTGGAGTCATGAAGGGAATACTAATGTTGCCCAGATATGCCACACATGAAATTAAAAGTTATAGACATAGGCCCTCATTAGGACTTCGGCGGTCTTTCAAAAAGACCGCCGAAGCCGCGGGAGCCAACATACCGCCAGTGCTGGCGGTATGGCTGGCCCCCTATTATGACTTTTCAGATGGACCAGCAGAAAAGTCACATCAACATTGAAGCCGGCTCATAATAGAGCCGACCGCAATGTTGATGTGCTGCGGGTACAGCAGCACCCGTCGCGCATTTCAGTGCCTGAAATTTGGGCCGTGAAATGCACGATGGGGCTGTGCCTAGGGGCCCCTGCACTGCCCATGCCAACTGCATGGGCAGTGCAGGGGCCCCCATGGGCACCCCAAGTCCCCCTTACCACCAGCCTTTCAATCGTGGTGTTTACCGCCATGGACAGGCTGGTGGTTGGGGACTCATAATCCCCAGGGCAGCGTTGCTTCCAGCGCTGCCCTGGGGATTATGTCCGCCCAGCGGAAGCCTGGCAGTATAGTGGAGGGGCCGGCAGTATGGCCGTGGCTAATCCGCCACATTCATAATACACTGGTGGAACACCGGCAGCCTGTTGGTGGTATTGCTGCCAGTGTTCCGCCGGCCGCCAGGGTAGTAATGAGGCCCATAATGTGCAAATTGACAGGGAGCTATGTCCTTAAAATCCACAACACAATGAATCAGCCAGTCCAAGGGAAAACACCACTAATGTCTTGCACCCCTTACAATGGCATACTCTGATTGCATCAGTAGACACCATTAGTACTTTGTATGTTGGAGAGCCCCAGACGTTTGTAAGTACTTGTAGAAGGACCTCAACATGTTGCCCAACGGGAAGATACATCACTGGCTCCATTTTGGTCCTGCAAACCCAGGTGGATGAATGGTTGTACCCAACCAGATGCTATTCCAACATAACTGCAAGCCACTCCATGATACATGTCAACAGTCATGTTACAAACCTTCCCCATTACACATGTGCAGTGCATTTTGCTACATGATGCCACATCAATGGCCTGGAAATGCACATTGTGGCTAAAAGATCTAGTCCTGCACGTTTTGTCCATCATTGCTACTGCAATTGTATATGCCAAATGACATGCAATGACAGATGAGGGTATGCGTAAGCCAATAATCAATGGTGACACACTCCTGTCTGTGGCACCACATGAAATGTAGCCCCATTACAAATGTCTTATTCCACACACAGGTTGGCATGAACGTATATATGAAGGAATACAGAGATCATCCCGTTAACACAGGTAGACCATGCAAGAAACAGCAGCTTACACATGTTTTTCAAAAGAGAAAGGGACACGTGCTGATATGTAGGCACAAGGAATGTTCCAACAGTGATGGCACATAAATCATGTCAATGGACATTCTCCACTTACCAAGGGAAACTATTGATCTATAGCTGCACCCAGAGAACAATGGGCCATATTTATACTTTTTGACGAAAAACTGCGCTAATGCAGTTTTGCGTCAAAAAAATTAGCGCCGGCTAACGCCATTCTGAAGCACCATGCGGGCGCCGTATTTAATCAATGACGTTAGCCGGCGTTAGCCGCCGGCGCTGCCTGTTGTGCGTGGAAAAAAACAACGTACACCAGGCAGCGCCGGCGTAGGGGGATATGGAGCTTGGGCGTCAAAAAATGGGGCAAGTCAGGCTGAGGCAAATTTTTCGCCTCAACCCGATTTGCGCCATTTTTTTCGACTCCCAACCCCCATAGAAATAACTCCTGTCTTAGCAAAGACAGGAGTCATGCCCCCTTGCCCAATGGCCATGCCCAGGGGACTTCTGTCCCCTGGGCATGGTCATTGGGCATAGTGGCATGTAGGGGGGCACAAATCAGGCCCCCCTATGCCACAAAAAAAAAAAAAAAATGGCTTACCTGAACTTACCTTAATGTCCATGGGATGGGTCCCTCCAGCCTTGGGTGTCCTCCTGGGGTGGGCAAGGGTGACAGGGGGTGTCCCTGGGGGCATGGGAGGGCACCTCTGGGCTCCTTCAGAGCCCACAGGTCCCTTAACGCCTGCCTTTTCCAGGCGCTAAAAAACTGCGCAAAAACGGCCGTACGTAATTTTTTTTGACCCGCCCACTCCCGGGCGTGAATTTTGCCCGGAAGTGTAAACACAGCGCACATGCCTCGGAGTCAATTTTTTAGACGTGAACGCCTACCTTGCATCTCATTAACGCAAAGTAGGTGTCCACGCTAAAAAATTACGCAAACTCCATGGACTTTGGCGCTAGATGCGTCTAACGCCAAAGTATAAATATGGAGTTAGTTTTGCATCGGAATTGCGTCAAAAAAAACGACGCAATTCCGGCGCAATAGGAGTATAAATATGCCCCAATGTATCCTCTGTTACGTGTATGATGGCCAACCTCACATTACAGACAGTAGTGAGATACCAGCACTCTGTCACACGCTGAAAACAAGTCGCCTCTGGGTGGCAGATGCCAATATACTTATTTGACCAGACACATGGCTGAGTACAGTGATCCATCACTTCCTTACCTTTGGCCTGTAACACTGAGGAGTAGTGGCCTGTTGCATGGAATTTAATCCCACTACAAAAACAAACATTACTTGATTGATCAATGTACACAGCCATGAGTTGTCCCTGGAGAGCAAATTGTTTGTGGATTGTAAATAGTTGTGTCCTAGGTCCCTGGGCCAATAGGCAAGGCACATCAGTATGCGCCACATTACATATCTACACAAACAGTTACTCATTTACTGTGTCACACATGGCTCATCTCAAATCGTCAGGGGGAGATGTCAGAATCAGGTCCTCCCACCTCTTGCTACAGTGGGCGCTCCGTCAGCTGTAGACCCTTAGGGTCTGCACCTTCTGGGCGAGGGCTCTCCATATCTCCTCCTTCTGATAAGCTTTAACCCTGCATGGATGCAAGAGACAAATCAAGAGCTTACAATCACAAGTTTTCGCCCAAATGGTTGAGTCACACACGTCATACACAAGCTAGAGATGTTCAATTTGTTAACACACCACGAGTGTAAAGCACATACGCCAATACCAGGGACATGACTACGACATTCATGTCCATCTGCAGACTAACCTACTAACCTGCTCAGGGCCTACAATAACTAAGCAAGCCTACTGACCTCAGGCAGCGAATTTTCCAGCAACATGGACTGTGATGTGAGACACAATGAAACACTACACACGTGTGGCTTCTGAAGGGTAAATTCCTTAGGCCTGAATGGACCAACACATTCACACTCTGCAAGATTGACGCTCTCATACAGTCCCTATAAGCAACTTCCATAGTACAGACTTCACCATTATGCTTGAGTGACAATGAAGGGGCTGGCATGGTGGGTACAGAAAGTGTATTCATTGTGCATGTGTGGACCTGTGACCTACCAAATGCAGACTCATGCCACTTCAGGGGGTGGGTTCTGTAGTATGTACCTGTACCACAGAACACTCCCTTATATATGCATCTATCATACAGAGATGGCATCCCAAATACAAAGGTATGCATTGTACAATTTCTACTATCTGACTGAGCTACTGACTCACATACCATGGCTCCCAGGAATAAAAAGACTGTCTGCACTGTGTCATTAGTGCAATAAGCCTGTGCATGACAAATCTGACTTCTGTGAAGGTAACAACAGGGCTGTGGGAGTAAGGGATCTGTCATGAGTCAAAGACTCACATTGACAATGATGCTAAATGCACATACAGTCTACTTCTGGGATGTCCCTCAGTACTCATTCCTAATCTAGTCAATGGAATGATGCATTCAGGGCACGTGTTGCCACTAGAACATCATACTGTGCACATGCCAGGATCTGCTGGTGTACATGGACTGGGCACAGCGCCACGGTTGCATAGCCACAGTACCTCTCCTGCAGCCTGGACTAGGTCCCATACTGGGAGATACAAATGACAGGCCCGGCCTCTGCAGGCTTAGCATCTAAACTTACATGACACTCACACTTCCATCACTTCAATGCATAACAGTACATCATGGGGCCATCAGCAAATTGGCGTGTGGTTTGTGTGGCAACCTGAAGGGCAGAGTGAGTCAGGATGTGGATTCTAGACAACAGTTTGGCAAGGCCAGATGTGAGTTGGAAGGTCTGTGGTGATATACACATTGCTTAAAAGATCCTCAAATAACTCATACAAAATGCATACACAGCTCATGCTGTCATGCACATACATTTTGTCCAACATTTATAACAATCATGAAGAAAGAGTTGTCATTGGTTGGCAGTAAAGTCTCCATGCCTAGCTATGTGCATCCAACACAAAGAGGATCTAGGACCTCAAAAACCTCACACAACACAATGTGACTGAACTTAACATGTAGCGCTGGCCACCAATACCTGCACCATGTACATCTTTGATGCCACACAAACTGCAACAACAGGCACACAAGAAGTCTTACTGGCACACAGGGGCACATTGTAGCCTGTGAGGAGGTAAAGCATGGTGTCAAACAGAATCATTTGTGCTAATCAGATTCTTACCTGCTTCTCCGGTGAGCCATACAGCTTTCCATACATAGGTAGGACCTCATCAACAAGCCTCTCTAACTCCTCTGGAGAGAAGACAGGTGTCCTATCACCTGCTGGATGTGGCATGATTACTCCCAGAGGCAGCACACAGCAGCTCTGGTAGTGGAGGAGTTGCTGGCAACACTGTCAGGAGTCAAGTGAGTGAATCTGCACAACATGGCGGTCATGTTCTCCGCATACGTGGTCATCACCATTGGCAGACACAGCATTGCGCCACAACCGCTACAGGCAACAATGTTAGCCTATGGCTGTGTCCGACACAGTTGGAACTGGCTACCACCCTGACGATTTCCGTCAACAGTCGCAGGCAGTTCCCAATGTCTAGTGGAGTAGGTCAGGCATCCGCCATTTTGGCCGCCCGAAATACAGAATTTGGCTTTGTAAACTGTGTCACACCTACAATATATGTGTTGTAGCATCACAAACATCCTTATTCTGTCTTGTCATGCAGGTCCTTCTACACAACCATCAGTATAGTGTGTTGCAGGACACAGATGGCATTTGACAGTGGTGCACCGTCCACCACCATCAATGGTCATTTTGGCAGTCAGAATATACAGTTACATTTCAAAGGACAATTGTGTAGCACATGGATACTCGCAAAAATGTTCCCAACGGCTGAAAGGTTTGGTTTGTGGTGTGACCAAGAGCCACACTGATTGTACGGTGGGTGTGGGATAAGTGAAGCAGGTACATCTACTGGCTGACTTGCACAATATGAAAGCAGAAAACCTTGGATGAATCCCAGCATCCCCACTTAACCAAACTGTGTGATTCTAGGTACTTTATTTGCTTCACTTTCCCTTCTTTTCTTCAGTATCACATTTTAGAGGACCTTGAAATACATGGCTTTAGGATGTGCACTGTATGAATCCTTGTCTTGTGTATGATTTAATAAAATATAAAGTTATCCATGTATAATAGCAACCCAGGCCACCCAAAGAGTGCACATACCAAGTGACTTGCCTCTCAGTTCACTACTGTGATGGTTGTCAGAGTGGGTGGAAGGAAGCAAGAATGTTTCTTAAATTCATGTTTAAAAATATCACTTTAAAAATAAAACTTCTAAATGCACTAATACAATCTGGTGTACTAAGGTGAAACAGTTCTGCCTGTTAATGATATACACTTTCTAATTTTGAAGAGTATCCTATTTTCATAGGTTTATTGCAAAATGTCTTTAAAAATAAAAGTGTCCCTAACATTGTGGTGCATTAGACCTTTGTTACCTCCTTAATTTAAGTTTAATTAACCTGAAAAAAGGATGCTTGCCTGTCTAACATCTTTTTAATGTTAAGTCTAATTCAAGTAACTGGCAGTCCACCTAGGCTGTTAACTTAGGTGGGCACATCTTGTTACAGATTTGGCATGGGGGAACAATTCCATGATCTTAGACATGTTACATGGCCATATTCAGAGTTACCATTGTGAAGCTACATATAGGTTTTGACCTACATGTAGTGCACGCGTGTAATGGTGTCCCCGCACTCTCAAAGTCTGGGGAAATTGCCCT
Source organism: Pleurodeles waltl (assembly GCF_031143425.1). NCBI lineage: Eukaryota > Metazoa > Chordata > Amphibia > Caudata > Salamandridae > Pleurodeles > Pleurodeles waltl. The sequence goes on along the minus strand of NC_090444.1, from coordinate 630,415,758 downwards.
GAACTATGTGGGGGTGCCTTTGCTAGTGCATGGGTGCCCTCACACTTAGTAACTTTGCACCTAACCTTCACTAAGTGAGGGTTAGACATATAGGTGACTTATAAGTTACTTAAGTGCAGTGTAAAATGGCTGTGAAATAACATGTGTGTTATTTCACTCAGGCTGCAGTGTCAGTCCTGTGTAAAATTTGTCTGAGCTCCCTATGGGTGGCAAAAGAAATGCTGCAGCCCATAGGGATCTCCTGGAACCCCAATACCCTGGGTACCTAGGTACCATGTATTCGGGAATTATAAGGGTGTTCCAGTGTGTAAATTACAATTGGTGAAAATGGTCACTAACCTATAGTGACAATTGTAAAGGCAGAGAGAGCATATGCACTGAGGTTCTGGTTAGCAGAGCCTCAGTGACCCAGTTAGTCACTACACAGGTACACACATTCAGGCCAAAAACTATGAGCACTGGGCTCCTGGCTGGCAGGATCCCAGTGAGACAGGCAAAAACAAACTTACATACATGTAAAAATGGGGGTAACATGCCAGGCAAGATGGTACTTTCCTACAGTCATCATTTAGGTATGTGGTCCAGCAGATGTGACAACATTATTAGGGGTACAGCCAGCATCATCTCCCCACGTGTAATCCAGGATTTGGGCAATAGATTCACAGGCAGTGTATGGAGTAAATTGGACATGATGTTGCGGTCCAGAGAGAGGTATCGTACACATAGGTAGATAAGTAATGCTTTTACCTTTCACAAATGTGCATGTGTTAGCCCTGGTTTGTGTTCTGTATTATGCTTACAGTGACTCCCATGACATGACACATTTCATAATTGAATAAGTATGTAAATTGCTTGGGACACATTGAGGAACTGCCTTTTTTTCTTTTGGCCCACATAGTTATCCTGGGAGAAGAAAGATCAGACACCCTCCAGTGTACCATCCACTAGACTTGCAGAACACGGAGAACAGACATGTCATTCTGATCAACCATGGATCTATGTTGTCGGTTGGAGCCAGATCCAATGCCAGCCATATGTCATCCAAATAGCATACCATCGATAGTCGAAGTCATGTCAGTGTTGCACTTCCTGGCCACAGGGTCCTTCTAAAACACATTGGTCCTTTCTGCTGGGATGTCCCAGCCTATGTTCAGTTTGGTGTTGAATGATGTTCTCTCAGCACTGTTGAAACACCTGGACAGCTACATTTGTTTTCCTCAATTTCAGGGCTTTGCCCATGTGAAAGCAGAGTTCTATGGTTTGGCAAAATCCCAGATGTTGTGAGAGCCGTTGATGGAACCCATGTAGCCCTGGTTCCACCCCATGGCAATGAACAGGTCTATCGTAACAGGAAGAACTTCCATTCCATCATTGTCCAAGTAGTGTGTTTGGCGGTCCTCTACATTTCCCATATATGTGTCCTGTACCAGGCTTCAGTCCATGATGCCTTCATCATGCACAGCAGCTCAATTCTCAGCTAATTACACGACTGTAACCAGAGAGGGCCTGGCTGTTTGGTAGGTCACATATATCATGTGTGTTTGTATGCTATGTCTGCTGCTAGTGAGACGTTGCTCTATACTGATGGTTGCATGCGTGTCCACATTTTCTTACAGGGGTTTCTGCCTACCCTAATCATCCCTGTTGTTGACACCAGTGTGTAACCCATGTATACCAGGGGAAGTCTGCTTCAATGAGGCACATGGAAGAACACGCCATGTCGTGAAGCGGGCTTTGTGGCTCCTGAAGGCAAGATTCCGCAGCATAGAAAAATCTGGTGGAGCTCTTCTCTACTCACCCGCCAAAAGTGGGAAGGATCACTGTTGCCTACTGCATGCTCTACAACTTTGCCCTGAGGAGAAACATCCCAAGCATCCCTGATGAGGGGTAGCTGACAGTCAACCGGATGAGCCTCCTGAAATGCCAAGTGTGGATGTCAGCGATGAGGATGAATGTGGAGACATGCGGGCATATCTCATGAATCAGTACTTCCCTTGAGTGTAAATATGAGATGTTCTGTGATTACTGTGACTACATTGGGTATTTTAGGATTCAGGATTTGTGGAAAAGGGTATCACGGTCACCATGAGACAGGGCATCTCTTGTGATACATCATACGGCCAAGGTTTGCTGGCTACATGAGACTTGAAGATGTGACTCTCTTGAGGATCTCCTTTGTTTGGGGCATTCACATTGCACTGTCAGAGATACAACAGAAGATTAAAATTAGTTTAGTGTCTCATGTATGCCTTTGTCTGTGTAACCTCCTTGTATGTCATGTTTTCCTTCTAGGTCTTTACACCATGCCATCCTCATGTGGGTATTACAGAGTTGTGTTGTTGACAGGTGGCTGTAGCTGGTCTGACATGTGAAGGGGACATGGAATTGATCCAGGTACTGTTTGTCGCAAATTTGGGTTGTGTGAGTTCCAAGCCTAGGCTGCCTGGACAGTTAGAGGGCAGTAATCTGAGCTACAGATTAGACCTGTTTGGCCAGGTATGTTGATCCAATTGTTTCATGTGTGCGATCATGCAGCTTGCTAACATGTCATCCTGTGCAATCCATCCATTCTCCCTTCACACTGTGTTGCCCTGTATGTGTGATACTGTATGCCCTGTATGTAGCTGTCAATGTGTATCCCCATTAAAGGCTATAGTGCCTGTGCCACAACACTGACATAGGTATGGAACATGCTGCTAGATGCCTTACCATTTTGATAGGATGGGCCTCTGACTAGGTACTAGTATACTGTTCTCTGTCTGTGTCATGTGGGTATGTTAAGTTGGATGCACACGGATTTAGTATGTGATAAGGGTCAAGCTGATGACAACATCTACCAATCTGTTTGCCTATTCCACAGGGCAAGGTCTGTCTCCACACTTTCTCCTGTGGCCAGGGGGATAACTAGCCAGATGCAACAATGTTTTCTCATTCCTGGCAATGACAGTTCAGACATTGTTGCTGCCTTCGGGCTGTACAGTGTAAATAAACATTTTGGTGCGAGTGACCACTTGTGTTGTTGTGTTGCTTGTAATTCTCAGTCTGACACTGCCTGTGACATATCCTTCCTTACATTACCATCTTAAGAGCACCTCATTTACATCACATGTACTTCACATTCTACATCCCACATAGATGAGGAACCACTATTAGACATTGATTGTCTACTAGCTGCACTCTGAACATAACGGTGGAAGTAAAGTTAAAAAGAGAAGTCATACAGTGAAGGGATTAGCCATGATGGATGTAATCATTAGAGTAGCTGCCACAACATTTGAAGGCCAAAGGCCAGTCTCCTACTATCTTGGAAAATGGTTAGCATTTGAAGAACAGTCAACAGAGTGAATCTGGTGTGCACAAAGGGGCTCCATCAGGAAGCGGTCACTTCCTGGCAGTGGTTGAGGTCTTGGCATCTGCACCTCCGTTTGGGTGTAAGACCCTGCTTGGAGGGGGTTCATCAGCTACAGAGGCAGGGGTGTCTGAGGCAGGTCCTTCTCCTGGCAGGGCTTCCCTTCCACTGTCTGCCATAGAGATTGAAGGGGCAGATGTTACAGGGCCAAAGGAAGGGGTTTGGTGTTGTTTTCGATCCCTGCTCAGGATGGTGTTGATGTCCCTAAGGAGGGAGGTCAAGGTGGCATTGTGGGTCTCCCACTGCAATATTTCCTGGTGTTAATCCCTCTGCAGCTGCTTGATCTCCCTGAGATTTTGGGATTGTTGGTCGGCTCCAAAGACTTGATGGTATCCTGGCCAGACCCATCCCCAGCTGCCTCATGTCACTGGCCCACACCACCACTTCCATGCACCCTACCACCACGTGCCTGCACCCTTGGCACAGTTTCACCCCTACCACTGAGTCCAACATTGTCAGAGGTGTCTGGATGTGGCTCAGGTATCTGGAGTGGGGGGCACGAGATTGTAGAATCTGTCCTCAGGACCCAGGTTTGGGCCACTTGGTTGCCAGAGATGTTGATGAAACAGGGCTGGCAGTATTCAATATGGTCAGGGTGAGGTTGACAAGTGTCATCTGACCAGGTTCCCCAGATAGGCCAGTGCCATATTCAATGTCCACATATCCAGGACTGAGATCCTCTCTGAGGGCTTCATCCACGGGGTGAGTGGCAGTCTCTTGAATGGTGTCTGTGTAGCTAGTGGCAGGTAGACCTGTTGAAGTGAGAGACAGAATATCACAGGTTGTATTGTGATACAACGTACATAGGTCATCCTCTCAGGTGAGTTGACTTTCAGAGCGAGTTGATCTACAAGGATGATAGGACACATGCACAGTGACCATGTGAGTTACTTTGAGTAGACAGTGCCTGCTGACCTTAGCATTACTGTATTTGTCTGTCCTACCCACACACTATCCTGTTGATAGTACAAGGCAAGGGCTGAGTAGAGGGAGAATGGTCCTATTGGCAGAGAAGACAGTATTGGCTGAGTGTAGTCGCATTCCCAGTGCCTGCTGAGCTTGGCATTGCTGTCTTTGTCTGTTCCACCCACACACTGTGCAGTCTAAATCCCCTCAGGTGGCTACACTCCAAAGTGGAGTTGACAAAGGAGGTAATTGTGATTGGGCTACACTGTTCATGTATTTGCGATGGTAGGATTGTGCCTGGTGGGATTTGTAGTCCTGTCAACCACTGTATTACACCCACTATACAGAGTTGTTGTTCCCCCAGGTGTGTGTGATTGACATGTTGGAGGCCAAACAGGAGTTTATGGACTAGTGGACACTGGACTAGTGGGTTGGGTGACACTGGGTAGGGAAAGGTGCTCAGTGAGCATGAATGCCAAGACAGTTTGGTGTAATTTTTTATTGGTGTAAATTATCCAACCCAACTCCCCCAGGTATTCATCTCAAGCCCTCTGGATGCAGGATGGCCAAGACCTTCTCCTACCATGATGTGAGCTGTGGGGGAGGATGTCGGGGACCATAGCCAGTCTTGTGGACTGCCAGCTGGTGGCTGGATACCCTGGAGTGTAACTTTCCCTTCCCCCTGAGGCTGTTCCACCTCTTCCTGATGTTGTCACTTGTGCACGGATAGCTGCCTACAGAATTCACTCTATCGACTATTCTTTGCCACATTTCCATTTTCCTTGCAATATTAGTCTGCTGGACCTGGGCTCCAAAAAGATGTGGCTCTACTCTAATACTATCATCCACCATGACTCTTAACTCATCATCTATGCAAGGGGGGATGTTTTTGTGCTGACATGGTGGTGGTGAAGAAGTGATGCAAATGAATATTTGTGTACATGCTGCGTGGTGTGCGGGTGACAGGGAGCAACTAGTGTGATAGGGTGCAATCCTGTATGTTGGGGGCATTCTGAGGATGTGTGAAATGTGCTTTGTGAGAGATGATAGAGTGCCAAATCTATGGTTTGGTTTCCTCTATTGTTGCTCTATCTTCTGTGTTGAGATGCAAAGGATTATGGTGTGTGAAAAGGTGTGTTTTATAGTGTGGTTGGTAGGTGTGTTGAGTGTGTGAATGTGTGTCAGCTGTGTGATTTTCAAATCAATCCAATGTGGTATAGTGCATTACTGTGGGGACCGCCGACTGCCTTGGCGCACATCGCCACTGGAAGACTAGCATGGTGATTTTTGACTTGTAATAGGTTAGGTTGATTGACGGGCTGGAGGGGCAGGTGATCAAACCATCTCTTCCTGCCCTCCAGAGTCCTAGCAGTGTCGGGATTTGGGCTATCTTTAGGCAGTGCAGGCTGTGTAACTTGTAATATGGCAATCTGTATGACCACCAACATGGCAGGTTTTTGGCAGAACTGTATCCAGCATTTGTTAGACTGAAGTTATGTTATGTTATGAGGATTTCTAGTGCACGCCACCATCCGGGAAGGTATCCTGATGCTGAGAAGGTGTGGTGTAGCCTCACCTAGAACCACTGGCGGGACTAATCAAAGAGGCAGGGCTTCAGCTTCTTGTAAAACTCAAAAACTGTTAAGGAAGCTCTGATGTGTAATGGCAGGTCATTCCATGCTTTTTGAGTGATGTACGAGAAGGCCCGATTGCTGGATCTGTTTCTGTGTATGCCTGGGATGTGTGCTAGTAGAAATGTGGCTCACCTAATGTGACTGGTGGGTTTTTGAAAGGCGATATGGCTATTTAGGTATGCAGAGTCAGTGATGTGTAGAGTTTTGTAAGTGTGCCTGGGGAGTTTGTACTGTGCTCATGTTTCTATAATGAGCCAGTGGAGTTCCTTGAGGTATAATATAATGTAGGTGCTGTGGGGGATCTTGAGGGTATTAATATATGTTTCAAGACTACTTTTGTTTTTAATATAATTCTCAATAATACAGGTGTCAAAAATAATGTTTTTTAATTATCTTTATGTGCTTTAGTTCATATACTTATTTTTTGTGTTATTATTGTTTGCATAATTGTTAGTAACATATTTGAATATAGTTTGGCCTTTTAAGTGATTTATAGTTTTTAATTTAATTGCTAATAGTAATTTGAAGTGCCATAGTGAGTTAATAGGTTTGTAGGCTATAGGGGAGGAAGGTAATTAAGTATAATTATTTAACAATTAAGTTAAATTAATTGCTAAATATTTAATTGATTAATATTTATGTAAATAGTGTAGTAATCGCATTTTAAACATATATTGGGTTCAGGTTGCTGGGTTTGTAGTGGTATAGGGGTGGGATGCTAATTAAGCGATAATTATTCAACAATTAAATATTAATATTTTTTAGTTTTACTCAATTAATAATTTGGTAATTATGTCAATTGTGTAATAATTATATTTTTTATTTGCAGGTTGTTGGGTTTGTAGTGGCACAGGGTGGGAAGTTATTATTAAAGTAATAGATAATCATGAATTATTTATTTATTCAAAATTATTTAATTGATTAATAATTATGTTAGTTGTGTTATACTTATTTATTTCAGTTATATTTTAAGTGTGGGCCACTAGGTTTGTGGGGGTGTATTGTGAGTAGGTAATTAAGTAATACATTTTGTGCTGAGAATTCATTATTAAATTGTTTACTAATCACATAAATTCTTTAAGTTTTTTATTTTTATATATAATTAGTTTTTTAGCTAATTAATAATTTTCCTATTAAGAGTTTTATATGTGTTGTAAATTAAAGGAGTTATTTAGGTATGTTTTGTTTTTAAAGAAGTACTTTCCCTACTGTTGCTCTGACTGGAGTGGGAAAATTACATTTTACTTCTCCAAAGTCCAAAGCTTTCCTACTGTTGTAGAGAATGGAGTGGGAATAGTAAATCTAATCCCGGCGAAGTCCAACGCTTTCCCTATTTTTGTACAGATTGGAGTGGGAATAGTACATTTTACACCTCCGAAGTCCAGCGCTTTCCCTACTGTTGCATAGATTGAAGTGGGATTAGTAAAACTAATGCCTATGAAGTCCAATGCTTTCCCTACTGTTGTACAGACTGGAGTGGGAATTGTAAATTTTACCCCTCCGGAGTCCAACGTTTTCACAACTCTTGCATGAACTTGAGTGGAATAGTCACTCTTATCCCTCTGAAGTCCAACACTTTCCCTAATGTTGCAGAGGGTGAAGTGGGAATAGTATATCTATTATTGTTAGAATTTTCCGAATATTGTTTGAATATGTCTTAATTATTGTTTGTATATTTGTACTGTTAAATTATTAGTTTTCATATATTTTATTGGTTGTACATGCTGGAGTGTGAAATAGTTGTAAGCAGCACCATATGTATCTCATCAGGAAGTTGGTTCAACTGTACTTTACCAGGATTACCAAGGGTTTAATGAATTTCAGTAAATCAGTGACATCTTCTGAATGGATAATACATACTGGATTGCTAAATAGTTGAATACACTTTATTAGGTATTATACAGGTACTTCCCTGGGATTTCCAGCTTTGATGAATTTCAGAATGTCCAGTTAGAGCAATTGATTGGTGGCAATAATACAATTATTGAAAGGTGGCAAAATAGTCTTTCTTTCCCTTTTTATCTGTAAAATTCTGGAAGTATTGCTCACAGTCTGGTTTTTATGTTTACTGTTTAGTGCTGGTAAAAATAGGTCTGATCCCCTTTAAATAGACACTGTACAATGCACCTCTATGGGCCAGTTGAAGGTTTCGGACAAAATGTGAAGGCTGTTTGTTTTCCCAGCGCTTGCACTTTACATATGGAATTGTAGAAATAAAAGGATAATTTTCTGACTTCACTGGATTGTGCCATTTCCTGCGTTGTTTGCCTAAGGAGTGGATTTGTTATATGGAATTTTATAGGCGAAAAGTATATATATGTATACATATATAAATACATATGTATATAAAATACATTAGGCCAGACCACAAAGCATTTTACTGGTAAAAAGCTTTTTGAAATTTACTTACTCTATTTTATGAGTTGGTAACCTTTTATAGACTTGCAAAATAGGGTTTGCGATTTGGTATCAGGAAGGGGAGTGTAAAGGGCATCCCTTCTTAATAGCAACTCGCAGGGACATGTACGAAAGTTTTGGGCCCAGAATGTGGTCCCAAAATATAAACAGATTACCACCAATTTCAAATTGGTGGTAAGGGGGCCTCTTCCCCTTTGTGAATGGAGGTGCCAACATTTTTTCAGGGCAGACAGTGATCCTATGGACCACTGCCTACTCTAAAAAATTACAACAAAACCTTTCATTTTTTGTGTGAAATGCATCCCATATTCCTTTAAGGAAAATGGGCTGCATTTAGAAAAAACTGCTTTATTTTAAAAACAGTCACAAACATGGTGATCTGCTGACCCCAGTAGGCCACATCCCTTTGAGTTCTGGTCATTTCCAATGGGTCACAAATTGCAACGAGCCTCATGAATATTAATGAGGCTTTTTGCAACTCACAATTTGCAAATGACTGAAATTCACAAATTGCGAGATGCAAACTCTGATGCTCGTACATCTAGCCCTTTGTCCTTTTCAGACTCAGCGTGGATGGCACTTTGCTAATCCTATGCTTAAAAACTTTGCTAGAAAAGCAGACATTGAGGTGTTGCTGGTGTTGTAGGGTACACTAATTGAAGATGATCTCCACTAAAACTTGGGAACTAACCAGACTTCTCTGATTCCTTTTGGCATCATTTATGCAGCATTTTAAGTGTGAAAGGGTATTGTTTTGACCTGTACTGGGTGCTCCCTTGTGTCTAGATAAAGATAAACCTCTCTGAAGAGCTATAAAGGTAGTGAAACACATGTCAGAAGTTGCTATTATTCATTCCAGGTTGGCTTGGATAGAATTTTATCAATCCAAATCTGTAATACCATGCTGGGACTGGTAAGAGGCTTTTGTACAGCGCTGTAAGGATGGTACTGAGCTAATCCTATGTTTAAAGACTTTGCTGTACAAATGGCAAAAGACTTTGGGCCTCATTGCGAGTCTGGCGGCCCGAGATTGGCGGTCCTCCAGACCGCTGTATTATGATGTTACCTCTGGACTGGCAGGGCAGTCAGTATGGCGGCATTGGCAGCACTCCTAAAGAGAGCCGAGGCCAATGCCAGCTGCACTTACTGTGCTGCCAGCATAGTCAGAATGCACACTGTCTGCTATGACAGACAGTGTGCATTTCGACTGTGCGTGAGAGGGAGGCCTCTGCACTGCCCATGACATGGGCCTGGGCAGTGCAGGGGCCCCTCTGTGGCCCAGCATATGCATTTCTGCTGGCGTTTTCATGGCAGGATTGCCGCACAATGAAAAGACTGGTGGAAAGGCAAGTCATGATCAGCACTGTGGTGTCGACATCAGCACTGCTGTGCTTGAACATGGCTTTCACGCTGCCAACGCATTGGGATCCACAATCCAGGCAGTGGTCTTGTGGCAGTCCGATTGCCAGCATCCTAATCTGGTGGTTGGACTGCCAAGGTTGCAGTGGTTGGACTGCCACCGTGGGTACGGCAGTCTTCGGACCACCATACTGGTAATCAGGCCCTTTGTCCTTTCTAGCTCTGCATGGATGTCACTGTGCTAATCCTATGCTTAAAAATATAGAAAAACAGACATTTGAGGTGAGCAATTTTAGAGTTTAACTGGTGTTGTAGGGTGCTCTGACAGGAGCGGCTTTCCACCAAAACTTGGGAACTACTCAGTGTTCTCTGCTTCTTTTCTTGCATAATTTATGCAGCACTCAAAGTCTGAAAGAGTATTGTTTACTTAGCAGTCTATCTATCTATCTATCTATCTATCTATCTATCTATCTATCTATCTATCTATCTATCTATTTATATATATATATATATATATATAAATATATATATATATATATATATGTAAAAAGAGAGAGAGAGTGATAGACCGATATAGATATATTTATCATCATATATATATGTAGATAGATTAGATAGATAGGTAGATTTTTGCATATATATATATATATATATATATATATATATCTGTATATATACACACACACATACATCTATAAATATATCAATAAAAGATTCTTTACTTTTCTTTCTTATCCAGAAAGGACATAAACCGCACTCAGAGGTCACTCTGCTGGCATATAATTATTCTGAAAAATGCTTGTTCCGGCAGTAAAAAGCTCTATGCGTTTCAGTCTCACCAACCTTGTTCACAAGCATATTTGCACAGTCCGTCACCAGTGTTTATATATAGTTACTATTACTTGAACAAACGTTTACCATTTAAAAAAAACAGGCTTGTGTTACTTGTCTAAAAAATATTAATGTAAGAGAAAGAGATAACTTTTAAAATGTCTAAAATTGTCAAGCAACAATTTGATATTATGTTTTCAATTACTTTATGCTTCATTTAATAACTTTGTTCTTTTCCCCAATATTCCAGTCTGTTTGTGGTGCATTGTGGGTTATGTAGTGCCAAATGTATACATTTATTTACTTTTATGAGAGGGCTTTAAGTTCCCCTAAATATTGTATTTGCGTTCGCTTTACGTTTGCTTTATTATTGTATTTTCAATAGCTTTATAATTCATTTATCCGCTTGGTTCTCTTCATCAATATTCCAGTTTGTTTGTGGTACGTTATGGGTTATGTGGTGCCGTACATATGTTTTTCTAACAGTACACAACAAATAACGTAAAAAAATTAATACAATGTTAAAAAAATATGTTTTTAATAAGTGTTACTTTTGTATACATTTACACACACGTGTGAGTATTTATGTAAGTACAGATTTTTATATAGTATTTAATATCAGATCCGTTTATTTAATTTACATTATATTGTTATATGTTAATAGATTTCATATTTACTATTTTAATATATATACTAAAAAACAATATTTTGGTCCATCACATGCCATTGGTCCAAATGGGGGCTGTACGTCTTTCATTATACAATAATAATACCAGGACTCATGGTATGTCTCAACAGGTACATGTATGCCCAAACCTTAATGCAGTCTGCATACAGATATGTAATACCCAACATTTGTAGAGTGTTTGTAGTAGAGAGAGTTGCCTAACTGCAACTCCCAGGAGGCACAGTTTCTCTAACTGCAGCCGCAAGACCAATGTTCAATTGTACAAATACCCCCCTTTGTTAATGCTTAATTGAAGTGTACTCACCTGGGAGGATATCATTTGCATAGTGTGTGCAGGTGAGAGAGTGACATGACTGCAACTCCCAGGAGGCCCTGTTTATGTAACTCCAAACATCAGCACAATATGTGATTTTTTAAATATCCTTTTTGTAATCTCTCAATTGAAGTGTTGTCACCTGGGAGGACAACATTGGTATGGTGTGTGTAGTACAGGGAGTGACATGACTGCTGAGGCCAAAAGGCTCTGTTACTGTTTCTCCACTCAGAAGCCCAGAGTTTCTCTTCTCCAAATACCCTTGTTTGGTAACTCACAAATTAAGTGTACTCAATAGGAGGGATAGGGAGTGACATGACTGCTAAGGCCAGGAGGCCCTGCTATTGTAATTCCAACCAACAGCACAGAGTTCACTTGTCCAAACACCCCTGTTCCTCAACTCTTAATTGACGTGTACTCACCTGGGAGGATACCATGTGTAAAGTGTGTGTAGTAGAGAGAGTAACATGACTGCAGCTCCCAGGAGGCCTTGTGTCTCTAACTCCAAACACCAGACCCGGGTAGACTTGCCCAGATACCCCTGTTTGGCAACACCCAACTGAAGTTTACTCATTTGGGAACATACTATTTGTCAAGTGTGTGTAGTAGAGTGACTGACCTAACTGCGACTCCCAGCAGGCCCTGTTTCTGTTACAACAAACACCAGTTCACTTGTCCAAAGACCCCTGTGCGTTAACTCTCAATTGAAGTGTACTCACCTGGGAGGATACCATTTGTCAAACATTCAGAAGTAGGGGGAGTGACCTGACTGCAAAGCCCCATAGGCCATGTAACTCATACTCCAACCACCAGCACAGTGGTCACTTGTCCAAATACCCTTGTTTGTTTGTCAACACTCAAATGAGTATACTCACCTGGGAGTGATCAAGCACAGATCATGCCTAAATCAGAGTAGTAACTGTCAACATAGCTCCATCTTGTCTTGCTAACCCAATATGAAATTTTTGAGGACAGGAATGACACTTTACCCAGTGTGAATAACAAGTATTCATAAGGCCTCACCAGATTGGTACTGGCAGCAGACACATTCATACTGCAGTGTGCACATGATTACTTCAGTCACATATACAACAAAGTCCTGGGTTTGCCTGCATCACACTCAACTAGGCCTCCAAATAGGCAATGCCATATCTTGCTTATCAACTGTTTTGTCTGCACTGGTGGCAAGATGTCATTTTTAGACCATCCTGAAAAGTGCAAATGATCTGCACATTTCAGCAGATGCTTTAGTCAAAATGAATTAGCAAGCTGCACACATGTCATGTCACTACACCCAGTACCATGGTTACTTGCCATAATAGGCTTAACTGTATCTGAAGTGTACACAGGGTCTCTGCTTACTATAACTCAAAACCGTTGGAGGTAGATTTCACAATACAACCAGTAATATTGTACGTTTTACATCAACTAGTCGAGCTGCCACTGGGCCCACAGAGGCCACAGAACAGACTGCCACTATCCCCTGGATGAATCCCTCAGTAAAGAAGACACTCTTGGACATGTAGGATGGTTCTGGCCCAACTGTTCAACCTAATCAGAAGGCAACAGTGAGTCTCACTATGCCCACAACTTCACCTCCCAGCTCTGTTGCCTCAACATCACAGGCAACCATTCGCACCCCCCAACCTGTGTACCTAGCACAGTGTCTACCATCTTGTGCCACCCAGTCCTGGATCCTGAGTTCCAGCGCAACACTTCCAACAATGAGGGTTTAGGACCCAGTGAGAGAGAACACCCTGTGGCGAGGCCACAGGTCCTAGGTATAGGATGAATGGAAGGAATGCTGTGGGCCAGTGGGGTAGGGCCACAGGGGCTGATTGTGGCCAGGACACCATCAGCCATGTCCCATGGTGTGACAGGCCAGGTATTGACCGAACTCCAGGAAATCAAGCAGCTACAGAGGCATGGGGAACGGATGGAGGCCCATAATAATAACATGGCCTCCCTAACAGGGGTGCTGAGGGACATACATACCACCCGGAGCAGGGCTTTTCAACAACATTCTACCCCTTCCTTTGGCTCATCAACACCTGGCACTTCAACATCGGTGCCAGCCACTGGAAGGGAGGCCATGGCAGAGGATGACTCAGCCCTAGACACCCCTTCCTCGGTAGCAGCAGATCCCCCCCCATCCCAGCAGGGACGTCTAGCAAAGAATCGAGGAGATGCTGATGGCAAGACACCCACCACTGCCAGCAAGTGCCTCTTCCTAAAGGACCTCCTTTGTGTGCCACACATTCACTCTGTTGACTGATCCTGAACCACCTACCATTTCCAATGGGAGGAGTACTCTGCACTTTGGACTCCCAGTGGTGTGGCATCTACTCCAATGATTTCATTCACCATGTCTGACCTCTTCCCTTTACATTTTTGTTTCTTTCTGTCACATATTTATTTTCTGTATTACCATTATAATAAAATCACTCATCACAAACTTCTTGCTTAAATTGCTTATGTGAGAGGATGGTTCTGACCATCTGGTCCACCCTGATTTTTTGCTTTTTGACCTCCTGTTTTTTTTACCCTTTACTGTGAGGGAACCTCCTAGTCAGGGACTCACCCACAGTAAACGCATGGTAAAATGGACTAGGCGCATGACCGCTGGTGCCGCCTTGCTAAGAAAAGGCTGCTGTGGCGTAGCACGAGTAGGAGGCCCCGGGCTGGTTACACGTGATCATGTGTGCACACATGTGTGCACCCATGTAAGGGCTGCGAGGGGAGGGTTCCTGGCGTGAGCAGCCCAAGAACTGCACTTAGGGAGCCTGGTGCAGAAGGAACTATGCAGAGTGTGCGGTGACCTGGAGTAGGCCTCATGAGATGGGTGCACACAGATCAGGGATAGTCAGTGTGCTTACTGTATTTTTACTGTATGATCAATTCAGTACATGTCAACATCAGTGTGCTTACTGTAGTTTCACTGTAGGGACACTCCATTGAATGTAAATGGGAAAGAGTAGCCTACAGCATAACTCAGGTCCCCTATGGCCCACCGGGATGAGAGTCACACCAATGTACACTGTAACTTGTATGAAAAGAATGATGCAGTAGGTTACAAAAGCATAGTTGTACAACTTATGGGTCATCCAGGAATGTAATCTTTCTCTGACTCAGCTCAGGATTAGGGTCAATTACTGCTCTATTTAGCTGCCTGAGCAGGGACTTGCATCAATCATCCAACTGTCAGCCCCTGACACGAAATGGGTGGAGAAGCCCTGAAAGAAATGTTGGGAAATAGGGTGTGAGTTTCAGAGCTGATGTGGCCCTAGTTACTGGACGATGCCATTTTGAGGGTTCCCAGAAGACTATGCAGGAAGGAGAGGACAGGGGGCAGGAACAAGGAAGTGATGTGGCACATCTGGATTGGCCAAAGATGAAGGTCTGCTAGACACTTCCGCCCCCACTTAACAGGTCCTGCACAGGGGAGAGCTCTCTCTCTTGGCTGTGCTTCATTGCTGGACACAGGGTCTGCAGATGGGCAACTGGAAGGAAGAACCCCTTAACTGCCCCCTGGGGTAGGGACTCTGCCCCTGAAGGACTTCAGTCCCAGCGAGGCACATGCCAGGGCCAGGTAAGCTGGACCCCTTACTCCCCCTGAGGACTAGTTGGGGGAAAGGCTGGGCTAGGTCAAGGGGAGTGCACTGCCCAGAAGAAAAAAAGGACCCCCAGAAGGAAGGCTGGCACAGGGAGTCATTGAGACTGGCTCTCTATAATCTGGGACCTTTCTAGGCCAGGAGGCCTAACGGAAGGGCTCCTGGTGGCAAGGCCTCTTCACCAGTAGCAAAACAACACCAGAATCATTAAAATTGGCCCTCGGGCCCCAGATATCTGATGGAGAAGTCTGTGACCTTCGGCCTCTTTCAGGGTAAGCAGCGAAGCACGTGGAGCTCTGCTGCTGCTCCAGTCTATGCCCCTGGGATGGCCCAGGGCCTGCCCCCAAAACGAAGTAAATCCGGGGGCCGCTGTCACAGGCCCCATGAAGAGGAGGTACGAGGGCCATGGACCGGGTCTCCGTAGTGAAGGAAGGCAGGGAGCAACATCACACTCCCCGAGACAATGGCAGAGGGGGCCCTCGAACCCTTCCTGGGGTCCCGCCAGAAGGAATAGTCGGGGCCGCCATTGAGTCCCCCGTGAAGATGGTCGCCGGCTGAAGGACTGCCGGCAGCTGAAGACCAAGTCGGGGAACGCTGTTGAGCTCCCTGTGAAGATGGAGACAGGGTCCTGGACCCCATCCCAGGGCCCCACCAGGAAGAGAAAGTTGGGGGTGTTGTTGCGCCCCCGTGAAAAGTGTCAAAATGGGCTCTGGACCCCATCACGGGGCCCCATGAAGAGGCCAAAGGCAGGGAGCACAGTTGCGCTCCCCAGAATAATGAAGAGGGGCCCCTTTACCCCATCCTGGGGCCCCTATGGGGCAGGAGAGGAGAGGGGAGTGCCGTTGCACTCTTCCAGGCAGCCTCAACGGCCGCCACAACATTACACATCTGCCCGCAGGAGCAGGAAGACACCCAGAGAAGAGAAAGGTCTCAATGTAGCACCTGGAGGAGCTGGCCATGCAGAGAGCTGGCGGGAGCGGGAAGCCACTTCCCAACAGCACTCACCTGACGAGGGTGTCTTGGTGGGACCGAACAACCCCCAGCAAGAGGGAAGCTGGGATTGTGCTCCCCTCACTGCCATCCACTGAAATTGCTGCATAACAGGGGTAGCCGGATGGGACCAGACAACCCCCAAACACATGGGCAGCCAGGGGTGGGCTCCTCACGTTGCCTCCAATGAAGACACCCACAAAAGGAGAGGAATGCAGCACGCGAGGCCGCATGACTGGAAGCAAAGTGGCTCTCCCTGGCACAGCGGGAGAGCCGCTCATTAGGTATGCATATGTCCCACAAGGCCTTGCAAGGCCCAACGTCATTCTAAGTTGTGTACTCTGCTCGTGGTGGCCCCAGGAAGATGGGGTCACCATCACCCAAGCGCCCATTGCTAGGGGGAACTGCAGGAACAGCCTAGGGTCCCTCCAATGCAACATTTGTGTCCCCACCCTAGGTTGAGTGGGATGAAGGAAATATAAACCCCCCCAAGGGTTACAAAAAATGTAAATCACCAGCATCTTGGAACTTTTGTTTTTCTGTTTGTGTGACTGCATTCTCTAGGGGTGTAGGATGGTATTACCAGGGTAACTAAAACATAATTTTTATCTTTTAAAGTGTTTAAACCTGTCTCTATATGTCCCATGTTGATGCTGATTTGAGTAATGAGGCTAATAGCCCCTCTCTCACCAAGTAGATGTACTCATTTGCCATATTTTGGTGCTCTCACTCTACATTACAGTCAAATGTTGCATCGGGATAACAGGGATTGTTTTGCCTTGTGGGTTGTTGGATTATATTTCCCCTCGTGGGAGACATGAGAGATTACACAATGTCGTCTAAGAGTAATTCTATCAATTTGTGTATATTTGTAAATTGTTGCAAAGTATTGGGTAGTGTGTGTTACAAATGTACTTTTACTTTATCAAAAGAAAAAGCACAGACTGGACAGCCATTTATTGAGTGTCATGCTTGTGTGCTCATGATTGGGGATTACTAGCCCACACCACTCCTTTAAGTAAGCCTTGTACTGCTCTGCAACACTACCCTATGAGAGTCAAGCGCTACAATGGGGTGTTTGGTTCCCAGTGGTGGTCTTGTGTGGACTCATTACTTGTGCAGGCCACACGACTAATGACCCACCTTCCAACAGCTTAAATTTCTCATTTAGGTATTTAGAGATGTAAGGCCATGTGGACCATACAATGAAGATGCAAGCTACTTGTGTAAGCAGGGATGTGTTACAGGTACACAGTGTCAAGCTCAGGATTATAACCATTACACATCAACACCTACATACAAGTGTCTGGTCAGCCCAGAAATGTTATTACAGTGTTCAGCCCATAGGCTTTGAATTTGTCTGGACTATTTGAAATCAAGAATGAGTGGCTCATACTGAGTAAATTAACATATTTACAGGTACAGACAGACCTCCAGACCATGGAAGGAAGGGATTTGTCAGACATTGTTCTGTAGAATAGGCAAACATTAAAGTGGTTGATGTCAGCAGCTTGAGCCTTCTCACATACAACACCAAAGAAATCCAACATCACATAATCCAAGAGACAGACAGATGGCAATACAACAGTCCCTGATCACAGGGACATCATAATCCAAATTCTCATACTTCTGGTGGTATGACAAACATATGTCAGTGTTGTGGTACAGGCACTGTGGGCTGCAATCATGAAACACATCTACAGCTATATAGGGGTCATACAAAAAGAATGTTTAGCCAATGTGAAGGAAACATGGCTTGGTCAAACGCTTGGACTACATATTTTCTGACCACATGATGACACATATGATGCATCAGGCCCACCACAACACACAAAACAAGACCAATGGGCACTTCTGTACCTCCACCCAAAAATTGTGCAAGCTGACTTGATACAGGTCACATATATCCACACTCTGCAACCTACATTACCTGGAACAATCCATGTCCACTTTGTATGTCAGAACAGCATCAGATACCTGCGAATGTCACAACTCTGAAATGCCCACATGAAGATGTCATGGTGAAGGTACCAGTACAAAGAACAAGCTTGAAACCATACCTATGACACAAGTCACATGGCAAGCAACTGGAAAACAAAGTATCTTGCAATTAAACTGACACAAACAAAGCAACATCATCAAGGTGAGGATGTGTCAAATGTTACCTTATCAAGCATTCTTTGCCTGAATATTACAGAGTATCAGCTCCCTAGCTGTTTTCAAAATGCTCAATTCCACATATTCTGACAACTACAGTTCATTGTACAGTCACAGTCATTACATCACAAGACATGCTTACACTCTTGAAAAGTAGCTGTTGATGAGATCTTCTCACAAGTCAGATCCTTCCTCTTCACCACTGTCATTATCACTTGTCATTTCAGAAGTCTCACCGGGTGGCACTGCAGGCTCCCCCTTCTCTGAGATGTACAGGATATTCCTCTGCAGGGCAAGGTTGTGGAGCATGCAGCATGAATAGTGATCTCACACACTTTTACAGATGAGTAGTGGAGGACCACACCACTCCTGTCCAGACACCTAAACCTGGTCTTCAGGAGCCCAAATAACCACTCCACTGGCTGCCATGTTCTTCCATGGGCCTCACTAAAGCAGACTTCCCCTGACGTAGTTGGATTCTTCAGTGGTGTCAACAAGCAAGGACGGATGAATATGTGGAGTCTCCTGTTAAGGAATGGGACATAGGTGCAACAATGAGTCACTCGTGATTTTAGAACCTGACATTGCACACACACAATCAGGACAGATGTGACTTACCAACCAGCCAGGCCCTCTCTGGGTGCAGTTGTGACATCAGCTGGGGTACGGTGCTGTTCCGCTTTATGAAGGAATCATGAGCTGATCCTGGATAATGGACACACACATGTGCGATGTAGAGATCTGCCAAATAGACAACTTGCACGTTGATAGTAGTTCTTTCTGTTGCAATAAACTCATTCAGTGGCCTGCAGTGGCACCAAGCCAACATGTGTGCCATCAATGGCCCCCACACATGTGGGAGGCGGGCAAAACCATAATAGCCAGCCTTCATATTGATTGGCTAAATTCTCATGTCGGGGGAACCTGATATAACTGTCAATGTCTTTCAACATTACTGAGAGGAAATCCTCTAACACCAGACTGAACATAGGTTGGGACATACCAGCAGATAGGGTCATTGCAAGATTGAAGCAACTACATCTTAGATAATAAGGTATGTACTGCAATAACTAAGACGATAAAGCATGACAGGGTTAAAATTGTGACAAGGAGAGTAAAACACAAAAATAACGCTACAATGTTGTCCCTTTAGGTTTTAAGAATAGTTCCTACCTAGACCATGCTGGAGCACAGCATGTTAAGCTCTAATTCTGCCTTTCAGGTTCCCCCTGGGAAGACATCATCCCTCATACCTGAGCAAGAGGCCTGTAGTCTACAAAAGCAGCTGCAGTGAAGCACTCAGCAATCAGCATACAGTTGTGGTCATCTGGCTGGAATCTCCCTCTAACGTACATGGGTCAAATTAGTGTTTTTATAATAAAACAGCTGATGTTCCCAGAAAGGATCCCCACACAAGAGAGTGTTTGTTTCTGTGAACATTAGAGATAAAGCGTACCACTTTTGCCGGCAACCTATCTTACTGCAGCCTTGAAAAAAGCACAGAGTGAAAGAAATGTCTTGTTAAAGAACGCAGTGCTGGCCTAGGCAAAGAACAACTAGATAGAGAAAATAAAAGAAGACCGCAAATGTGGCTATTGTTAAAATAATAAAAACAAATCTGAATAAAATATATCTAGGTTAAAGTGCACAGAGGCAGGCCTAGTTTGCTAAAATAATGTGTATAAAACAATAGCTAAAATGACTACACAACAAAATCTCTGTTTGTATATTGGCAACTGGAGTAACATGTATTCCCAGTGGTCAACATACCTGTAGCACCTACAACATTATCACAGCTTCAATACTGAGATAGCCTACACTGAACTATCAGAGGAAAGTACATGGGTTCTGTCAGTACTTACCCCCATGTGCCTGCTGTGCTGCTCTCAAAGGCCCATCCACCTCAGGGTAGGCTGCTGCCAAAATGCGGACCATTAGCAGGATTAGTGTCCAACGGGCACCCCTCCCTCATTGGGAGGTCATCCTCAGTTCGGCCTCAGCTTCCTACAGTGGGTGCTCCACTGGCTGTGGACCCACATGGTCTTCACTTGCTTGTCGATAGGACGCCAAATCCCCTTCTTCTGATGGGTGTTGACCTGCATGGATGAAACAGACAAAAGGAGAAAGTCATGTCCATATGCACCATACCAAGAGGAGTGGACAGTACACATCAGTCACAGCAAGTTGGCATGCATTCCCATCCTCTCAGCTCACACGCCTTCACAATAAATCATCTGCATGCATCAACACCTTCACAAGTTTACATTAATGGTACACCACAACTATCACACATTGGTATGACACTGGGCTCACCTGCTCGACTGGTGCACCATATAGCTATCCGAACACGGGTAGGACCTCCTCCACTAGCTTCTCCAGCTCTTCAGGAGTGAAGGCAGGGGCCCTATCATCTACAGGGTGTGGAATGATAGCTCCAAGAGGCAGTAAACAGCAGCTCAGGCTGTGGAGGTCTAACTGGAAGCAGTGTCAGGAGTCAAGTGAGCAGTACTGCAGAAGATGGCGGTCATGGTTGCCACGTAAAGGACCGTCATCGCCATTGGCCCAAGTCCACCAAAGGCAACAATGTCTATCAATGGCAAGTTACACCGTGCTTCTGACCGCCTACCGCCATGACGACTTCCGCTGGCGGACTTAGGTCTCTTCCACCTGTCCACTACAGTAGGTCAGGCGCCTGCCATTTTAAGCACATGTCATGCATGGAAGTGTTTCCTAATCTGCGTGATTTACTTAACCCCCTAAGGTGCTGTACATCTGTACATACTGTCCTCATGTTTGGGTAACATATTGTGTATCTATGCTGTAAATGCTGTGTTGTTTTAGGACATGTGGTGAAAGCTATGTACAGCTACTCAGAGGTTCCTATTGGTCAGGAAAATGTTGATAAAGTGTAACAATATGTGTGAATTGTATAACAGATTAATCTCAGACACATTGGCAGTAACAGTTTTTCATAAATTCTATCCCATAATTATAGTTGGCAATGTGCACCAGGGAGGGTGTAATCGGATGCATAAGTATGTTCAGTACTATAAATGTCAGATGTAGTAGCCATCATCTACAGCTGTTAAGTGTGAGGAATGTAATTAACTGTACATGATGTGTGAATTTTGCATTTCTCATACTATGTTTACATTTTTTTTACATAGTTACCCTGCCATGAGGAGAGTAGGACAACTACCAGTGTACTGTCCACTAGTAGACTTGCACACCATGGAGGAAAGACATGTCATTCAGACTATCATCTGAATTGTCATACCAACATGGATCTTTGCAATCAATTGGAGCCAGCTTTGATGCCTGCCATTCGCAATACCTATTGCATGCCTCCTATTGTTCATGTTTTGACAGTGCTACACTTCCTGGCCACAGGGTCCTTATAAAACACAGTGGCTCTAGCAGCAGGGATGTCTCAGCCCATGTTCAGTCTGTTTTTGAAGGATGTACTGTGTGCATTGTTGAAACACCTGGACAGCTACATCAGGTTTCCCCACTGAGTGGATTTGGCCTATATGAAGGCAGACTTTTATGAGATGAGACAGATTACACATGTGGTTCGGAGCCATTGATGGCACCCATGTAGCCTTGGTCCCTCCCGGTGCAAATGAACAGGTGTATAGGAAGAGGAAAAACTACCACTCAATCAACGTTCAGGTCGTGTGTCTGGCAGACCAGTACATCTCACAAATCACATCCAATTATCGATGTTCTGTGCATGATTCCATCATCATGATAAGCAACAATGTTCCACTGCTAATGACACGATCCTACACAGAGAGGGCCTGGCTGGTTGGTAAGTTATCATTGAACTGTGTGTTTGCGATTTATGTCTCCTGCCATCACAATATAGCATGTCACACATACATGTTTGTGTTGTTCTCACATTGTGTTCACAGGTGACTCTGACTATGCAAACCTTCCTTGGCTATTGACACAAGTGAGGTACCCAATCATGCAATGGGACGTCTGCTACAATGAGGCCCACAGGAGGAAAGGCGTGTAATTGAGCGGACTTTTGGGCTCCTGAAGGTAAGATTTAGGTGCCTGGATATATCTGGAGAAGATATCCTCTACTCACCCCACAAGGTATGTCAAATAATAGTTGCCTGCTGCATGCTCCACAATCTAGCCCTGAGACATCAGATACCATTGATAGCAGATGAGGGGGAGGCAGCTGAATCTGTGGGTGGAAATGCTGATATACCAAGTGATGAAGAGCCAGAGGAAGATGATGAAGGAGACTCTAGGGCAGATCTTCAACTGACAGACAGGTATGTGAAGTAGACCTATTGTTGTGATGTAGTTGCACAACCAGATGTAGATGGCTGGCATCATACCTCTTTTCTTGCATTATCTGTGGGGGTCTAGTGAGTTAAAATGTCTATGAGTGTGTTGTGAATAAAAACTGAAAGTTTGTATTGTGTATAGGACAGGTTGTTCTGCAGTTTCATGTATTGTTACAGCAGATGCTCACATACACTTCTGGAAATGACTTCCTATCCTTTTTCCCTTTCACTCACAGATTTGCCTAGAGCCCGTTTGGCTCTGCAAACTTGGCTTGAGAAATACTGTGTCCAAAGCAGGTGGGAATTGCTGACACACTTGCGAAATGTACATAACAGATATCTGGTAATATCAGTGTTGTTTAAGTGGGGTGTATCCTTGATTGTTTAACCTTCATAACACTGGGGTGGAAAACACTTTAACCATTTCTTTCCCCTGTGGGGTAGAGGAGGATATCAAATGGTGTATTATGTGTCTGGAAAAGTGTCTGGCACATTTGTAAAGGTTGGATCATAGCCTCTCGCTTCACAATGGGTGGAGTACTTTGTGATCGACATTAAACCTAGCTGGCATTTTGTTCTTACTTTGTAGTCCAAGGTGCATTTCACTGTAGACTGACATAGGTGAGTGAATATCCTACAGGTATGGGACCAATGTTAGTGAATGGGTTCAGTACTGGGTACCTCAGTTATCATCTTTGTATGTTCCATGGGATATGTGATTTAGAAGCTCTGGTATGGGCACGTGACAAGCATATACCAGGTGATACAGAGGACCCGTTAGTGTGCCCCTGCTTTGTAGGTAGATTATTATGAGCCTGACTTGTGTATCCTGTGTACTTGCATTGTATGACGCCATTGCATACATCCTGATGGTACTCTCAGTCATGCTCTATGTGCTGATTGCAATACTAGCTATAATTTTGTGTAGACCTGGATATCAAGCTCTTTGACATCTGTCCTGTAACATTTCTGTTGTACTGAGTCCCTGTTTGATGTCCATTACAAAGGCTGTTCTATACAAGGGAACATGACTACACCAGAGTTGACATGCATAAGTATTGTACATGGATTATAAAAGAGGCATACACAGGACCTGTGTTTAAGTGTGATTTATTGTGCATATCAAATGGAAATCTGTAACAATGCTACTAAAATAAATGAACATAACAGTGATGGGTGAAGTCATGGTGGATGATTTCATCAAGGTAGCAGCTACACCAGTTGGTAAAGCGAGTCCAGTGTCCTTGTACAATGGAAAAATGGAGATAGGTTTCAAAACAGTCAACAGGATATATCTGTGGCACACAAGGGGGGCTAATCAGGAGAGTTTCACTTCCTGGCAGTGGGTTTGGTCTTGGCATCTGCTCCTGCTGGATGTCTGGGTGGACATCCAAGTTTGTGGGGAGTTCTTCAGCTACAGAGGGAGGGGTGTTGAGGCATGACCTTCCCCTGGCAAGGCCTCCATTCCACTAGCAGCTGTAGATGTTGAAGGGTCAGGTGTTTCATTGCTAGTGGAAGGGGCAAGATGTTGTGTAGAGAAAGTAATCAGGGTGGTAATGATGTCCCTCAGCACCCTTGCAATGGTAGTCATATGGGCATTTTGTGCCTGCCACTGCTGCATGACTTCCTGCTGGTGGTCCCTCTGCACCCTTTGATTTTCCCCCAGCATAGTGATGACTTGGCCCATCCTGTCTTGACAACATTGGTAGGCTCCCAAGCCTTGGGAGATGGATTCCTGGTCATTTGTTTTCCTTTGAGGGCCGATCCTCTGGCCCACACATTATCCCTCCCATGCACCCTACCCTTAGCCGCCTGTGCCCCTGGCACAGTGTGCCAGCTCCCAGGGGTTGCAGTCCATCATTGTCAGGGTTGGGCAGGGTGAGGCTGAGAGTCGTTGACTGATTAGGTGTCCCAGATGGGCCAGGTTGTTTGTCAGTGTCCAGACATCCAAAGGTGTTGCCTGCACTGGGGCCTTTAGCCAGAGGAGGACTGACAGTCACTGGTATCCTCTCCATGGTGGCAATGGTGAGGTTACCTGTGGAGGGAATGAGACACAGAGCTCAGGTTAAAGTGTGATTTGTTGCATTTGTGTGAGATGCAGCCAGTGCCTTAACATGATTCCCTGCAATGACATTGACAGTTGCTGCACAGCATACCTTACTTGTACATACAACTATGTGACTTGATTTTCATACTCCATGTTAAGAATTGTTAGAGTAGGTTGGTACAGATTGCACTGCAGATGGGATCTGATATTGTCTGAATAATGACCACCATGACCCTCAACTCGTCATCAGTGTAATGTGGTTGTTTTTGTGGGGACATGGTAGTGGTTGTGTAGAGGGTGTGTGTGTGGGTGTTGTGAGTGTAAGGGTGCAGGTCTGGGTAATTGGTGAGGTGTGGGTGCTACGATGTGAGTGGGAGATGGTTGTAGCGGATAGTGTGTGCTAGTGATTGTATTGCTGAATGAAATGTGTATGTGTACCTATAGTGTACAAGTACAAATTATTTTCTTTTTGGCTTCTCTGTATATGTATATGCCGTTCTGGATGCAAAGGATTGTGTGCTGTGTAGGGGTGTGTTATATAGTGTAGTGAGTAGGCGTGTCTAGTGTGTGGATGTGTGTCAAGTGTGGAGTATTCAAACTATCCAATATGGTGTTTCGCACCGTTAATAGTTTTCCACCATGGAAGGACCGCTGTGGAGATTTGTGGATCCTAATTTGGTGGGTCGAATTTTGTCAAGCTTCCTCTCTTCCGTCCTCTATTGTCCTGGCTGTTTTGGAAATGTGGCTGTTTTTTTGCAGACTTCACAGTGTAACTCTTAATACGGCAGTCGGATCACTGCCAACATGGTGGTCTTTTGGGGGCTGCCACCACGGCGGTCTTCCCAAAAGACCGTCAAACTTGTAATGAGGCCCTTTGTGAAAAGGGCATACATGGGGGGCAATTTACAATTGTAACTTCAGTCTAACAAACATTGAGGTCAACTCCAGGCCAACGATATTTGGGTACAGTGTGCATATTTGAGGGGAAGGGGGGCATGATCAGATTTACTATTCTGACTGCAGCCTATAAACATTGGAAACAGTGCATAAAAGAGGAGAAGGGGTAGATTTAAAAGTGTAACTCCAATCTAACAAATGGTGGGGAAAGTTCATAAATTGGGGAAAGGGTAGATGTGGGTCATACATATTATCCTTACTCTTATCTAAAAAAGAATTGGAGAAAGTGCAGAAATTGTGAGGGAGATCAGATGTACTAATGTCCCACAAACACTGGAGAAAGAGTATATATTTGGGAGAGAAGAATATATTATTGGAACCCCATTCCAAAAAACATAGGAGACTGTGCATGTAATTGGGGAGTGGGTCAGCATAACTATTCTAACTACAATCCAACAAAAATTGGAGAAAGTGCACACATAGGAGTAGCAAATTTACTATATTAGCTCCAATCCAACAAACTTTGGGGGAAAGAATGTATATGGGGATAGTGGAAGGGGAGACAGACTTAGGGCCTTATTTAGAGTTTTGTGGATAAAATGGAATTGTAATCCTGCAGACGGGATATCTGTCATGTAAGTGACTAAGTAACCCCATCCCGCGAAACTCTAAATCAGGCCCTAACTTTTATAACCATCATTCAACACAAATTGTGTTAACTGCAGATGGGTGGTGGGTAGATTTGCTATTCCAAGTCCATTCCAACAATGTTGGTGAAGGACACGTATTTGACTGGAGAGTATGATTTATTATTCGAATTCCTCTCCAAGAAACACTGAGAGGGGTTGGGCAATGAGTTGTGGAGGATCAAATTTAGTATTGTTTCTCCTGTTCAACAAATGTTGGTGAAAGTGCATATATTTGGGAGTGGGGGCAGTCAGAATTATGTTTCTAACTCCGGTCCCACAAATATTGGGAAAATGCTTATACTGTGGTGAAGGCGCATCTTCTAGCCCAACTTGGTTCTAATAAACATTGGGGAAAGACATTAAAAGTAAAGGAGGGTCTGATTTACTATTTTAAATTCAACTTGACAAACATTATGGAAAGTGTGTTAATGGGGGGAGGATCAAAAATATAATTCAAACGCCAATCTAAAATATATGTGAGAAAGTTATGTACATTGTGGGGGAGATCAGATTTACTATTTTAACTCCAGTCCATCAAACACTAGAGAAAGTGTATATGTCTGAGGGATTTCAAATTCACTTCATACAAATACTGTAAATACTCACTGAATGTTTCTTAAAAATTAAATGAGAAAATCCTAAAATCCCAAAAATCTATAGAATATCCACAAATTAGAAAATGTATTATTTTAAAATATTTAGAATTGAACAGGATTGTTTAAAAATGCAATATTTCAATAAAACATCTTATAAGAAGGTGTACTTCTCAGAATCACATATAAAACACACAAACCTAAATATAAATCTGTTATGATGTCCAAACGTTGTTTAACAGCCCCCCAAAATATATATTTTTAAATTGTATATGTTTACATTTTTAATGGATAACAGAATAATAATGCCTTTAAAATAGGCCCACATATTTTCAAAACATACCTTACAACCAATTAAAAAATGAGTAAACCTTCTTAAAAACATATGTGAACAACTATTAGTACATTTTCATCTTAGTTGAACCTAAAAATAATTTTCAATTAAAACGTGCTTGATTAATACATTAATCAATTAATTTTTATTTAATACATATTTTATTTGAAAGACTACTCACATAAATCAGGAATTAACCAAACAACCCAAAATTTAAATGCAATGCATAATTTTATTAAACAATTAAACAAATAAATAAAAATTAAACATGTAACATAATTGAAGTATTACACAATTAATATTCAATATTAAATCTGCAAATAAAAAAACACTACCAAACCAATACCTCGGGTGATATTTTTGAGTTGATGTTTAACACAAACACACTTTGGGGGTCATTACAACCCTGGCGGACGGTGTTAAAGCGGCGGTAATACCGCAAACAGGCCGGCGGCACAAAAAAGGGAATTATGACCGTGGCGGAAACTGCCAACAAAGACAGCCACTTTAACACTCCGACCGCCACGGCGGTACAGACAAGCAGTGCGGCGGTCACCGCCAACAGACAGGCAGAAGACAAAGTACCGCCCACAGTATTACAACAGGCCAATCCGCCACCTTTTCCGGGGCGGATTCACCGTGGATAAAAACACGGTGGAAACAGCCATTTCAATGGGAAAACGCTCACCTGAACAAACTCCACGAGGAAGGAGGGCACCATGGAGCCGGAACTCCAAATACTCCCTGCGCTTGTCTTCCTGCTCCTCTACGAACATCAGCAACGGCGGCGCCGAAGACAACGGTGAGTACTGCACCTACGACATAGGGGCGAAGGTGATGCCCACCCTCCTGGATGAGCGGGCATGGGGCGAAGGCTGAGGGGCTGCTGGGAGGGCAGTGCTGGTAGGGGGGGTGGCGGCTGTACCTGTAGAAGTGGGGGGCACAGATGGTGCCGCCACCACAAGGGAGCTCCCATCAGAGGACGAGTCCGTGTCGCTGTTTGCTGATCCGCTGACTGCCGTGAAGCTCCCTCCGTCCCACTGGTGTATTCGGAGTCCGTGGTGTGGCCCTCCATGGCCATGTGGGACGCAGCCCCCTCGTGCTCCGGTGCCCCTGTACCTCCGCCTGATGATGCTGATGCACAAAAGAACAGGGAGAGCACAAAAAGGGGTGGGGAAACAGAAGAAAGACAGGTTGAGTGCATGGCTTACCGCTAACGTTGGCGGACAATACAGACACAGCTGCCCCCTGCACTACGCTGTGCTCTTGGCCTCTACAGATGCAGTTCCTGGGATATGGCCTACTTGCCTATGAGTGTCATCTGCCCACATAGATGACACAGGGGCATGTATACCTGTGTTTGGCACTCTACAGAGGTGGGGTGGAGTGGCACATTGCCTGCATTATGGAGGGGCCTAGCCTACGGAACTCGCCCTGGCCTAGGGAAACCCACAGCCCTCCTCCCCCATCCAGACCCCTCCACTGCGTGCAAAGTCATGCAAATGTGAGTGTACTCACCTCCTTGTGTCTGCTGTGATGCCCTCATGTGCCCATCCACCTCGGGTAGGCCACCGCCAGGATTCGGAGCATCAGGGGGGTCATGGTGCGACGGGCACCCCTCCCACGTTGGGAGGCCATCCCCAGCTGAGCCTCCGCCGTCTTCTTGCTCCAGCGGCGAATGTCCTCCCATCTTTTCCGGCAGTGGGTGCTCTGTCTCTGGTGGAACCCCAGGGTCCGGACGTCTTTGGCGATGGCACGCCAAATATCCTTCTTCTGGTGGGCGCTGACCTACATGACATGTACAGGGAAAGAAGAGAAGTCATTACCAACTACACCATCAAAGTGAGTGGCCCACATCCCTTGTGGCACATGTGGCACATGCATTCACAGTCCTTCATGCTCGCATAACTCTGCCCCCTTCCTACTTACAACCAACCCTCTCCACCCAGGCATAGCCCATACAACTTGCACCCTATGTACTCACCTGTTGGTATGGAGGACCGTAGAGTAGCGTGTACTGGGGGAGGACCCCGTCCACGAGCTTCTCCAACTCCTGTGCAGTGAAGGCAGGGGCCCTTTCCCCAGACACAAGTGCCATTGTCTCTTCCAGACCAAGGTCACAGCAGCACTTGCAGTGTAGGTCCTCTCCTGTCGAAGATCAGGTATCGATTGATTGAACAGATAGAAAATGGCAGTCACGTCCGCAGCAGTGCGTATCATCACCGCTGGCGCACTTCGTCATTGGCTCCTGGGACCCATAGGGTCCAATGTTAACCAATGCAGCATTGCGCCACGGTCTTCGACCGCCTACCGCGACGGTGTACAACGCCAGCGCAGTTACCTCACATCCCATTGTCCCACTTTAGAGGTCAGGCATCCGCCATTTCAGCGGCCCACATGGCTTAATTTACAAATGCGTCACACATACCTAGGACTGGACTGAACACACATACAGGAAGATTTTTGTATTTTGTCTCATGTTCTGTGTAGCTGTGGGTACATACCTCAGAATTGGTTGACTCTGTGGTCGCTGTTGTCCTTCCTAGGCACCGTCAGCTGGGACATGTGAGGAGATGGCGGAATCTTCCGGTGTACCGACCACTGGTGGACCTGTTGGCAATGGAGGAGCGGCATGTAATCATCACCTACAGGTTTGACCGTGCCACAATCCAGGAACTGTGTACCCAGTTGGAGCCAGATCTGATGTCACCAATCCGCCATCCCACAGGAATCCCCCCTCAAGTGCAGGTGCTGTCAGTACTCCATCTCCTAGCAAGTGGGTCATTTCAGAAAACAGTGGCCATGGCATCAGGGATGTCCCAGCCTATGTTTTCGAACGTATTGTCCAGAGAGTTGTCTGCCCTGCTGAAACACGTGAGGAGCTACATCGTTTTCCCTCAGGTGGAGGATTTGGCTACAGTGAAAGGTGACTTCTATGCCCTGGGACATATCCCTAACATCATAGGTGCCATTGATGGTACCCATGTGGCTTTGCTCTCCCCCCCCCCCACAGGAGTGAACAGGTGTACAGGAACCGGAAGAGTTATCATTCGATGAATGTACAGATGGTATGTTTGGCAGACCAGTACATCTCCCAGGTAAATGCTATGTTCCCTGGCTCAGTGCATGACGCCTACATCCTGCGGAATAGCAGCATCCCTTATGTGATGGGTCAACTCCAGAGGCACCGGGTGTGGCTATTAGGGGACTCTGTTTACCCCAACCTGTCATGGCTATTGACCCCAGTGAGGAATCCCAGGACCAGGGCAGAGAAACGCTACAATGAGGCCCATGGGTGGACTAGGAGGGTGATCGAACGCACCTTCGGCCTCCTGAAGGCCAGGTTCAGGTGCCTCCATATGAAAGGTGGTTCCCTATTCTACTCACCAAGGAAGGTGTGCCAGATCATCATCGCCTGCTGTATGCTGCACAATCTTGCTTTGCGACGCCAGGTGCCTTTTCTGCAGGAGGATGGTCCAGATGACGGTGTTGTGGCAGCTGTGGAGCCTGTGGACAGTGATGATGAGGAAGCAGAGGAAGAAGACATTGATAACAGGGACTCTGTCATACAGCAATATTTCCAGTGACACACAGGTGAGAAACAATTTTTTACTATTATATTTACTTTCACACTTCTACCTCTATCCTGTCTGTCAATTTGAAGCAGTATTTGCTAACTGAGTGGTACATTTCCATTACGGTTTCACAGGTGTGGTTACCAACAGTGCCATCTGCTTGCATCCTTCATGGGCTTGTGATGTGTTACATAGGTATGTTGACATTACATTTTCGAACGGATTTTGTCATTGTCATAGATAATACACATTTACAAAATCACAGACTGACTCCAGATTGTTTTGTGGTTCAAGGGTGTTTATTGAAGTGCTAATTATTGGAGGGGTGGCAAAATGGTGATGGGTGATGGTGGAGGAATGTCCATGGCAGAGTCCAGTCTATTAGTCTCACAGGTGCACTACCCATATGGGCATAGGAAGTGGAGCTGGGGCAGTTCCAATCTGGACAGGGTAACAAAGTGGTACAATGGGATGACAATCAGGGTGGTCTCATTTCCTGGCGGGGTCTTTCCATCTTGCTCTGTCCTGTTCCTGGATCTCAGGGACCGCTTGCGGGGTGGTTCTCCATCTGCAGGGGGTGGGGTGCTGGTGTGGTGGTCCTGTGGCGGGGCGTCCTGTCCACTAGCGCCGGCGGAGGTGGTGGGCAGTTCATCATCCAGGCTAGTGTCAGGGGCCCCTTGGAGTGCCACGGTATCCCTCATGGTCTTCTGTATGTCCTTCAGCACCCCTACAATGGTGCCCAGGGCGGAGCTGATGGTTCTGAGCTCCTCCCTGAACCCCAAATACTGTTCGTACGGCAGGCGCTGGGTCTCCTGAAACTTGGCCAGGATCGTAGCCATCGTCTCCTGGGAGTGGTGGTAGGCTCCCATGATGGAGGAGAGTGCCTCGTGGAGATTGGGTTCCCTGGGCCTGTCCGCCCCCTGTTGCACAGCAGCCCTCCCAGTTCCCCTGTGTTCCTGTGCCTCCGTCCCCTGGACGGTGTGCCCACTGCCACTGCCCCTAGGTCCCTGTTGTTGTTGGGGTGGTGGGTTATCCTGGGTTCCCTGTAGTGGTGGACACACAGCTGATTGACGTGTCCTGGGTACGGAGGTATGGGCCCGCTGGGTGGGTGCTGTGCTGGTGTTACCAGAGGGTGGAAGGTCTGTGGTGGGCTGTGCCTGTGCGAGGGGAACCAACTGTCCCGAGGCCCACGAGGGTCCGGGCTGGTCATCTGGATCCAGTTGGCCAGAGCTGCTGTCATCACTGTGGACCTCTTCTGTGGGTGGGGTGGAGATGTCTGGACCCTCCTGTCTGGTGACGTTAGGTAGTGGTCCTGCAGGGGTGTAAAAGCATGATTATTGCATCTGTGTGTGTCATGGTGTGCAATAGGTGGGTGAGCGTGTACCCCAGTGCTAGCATTCCTGTGTTGGGGCTTGTGTGATGATGGTTGGGGGGGTGTTATGGGTATGTGCAGTGGGCATGCTTTATTGAAGTATGTCCATGCTTTGTTGTGTCATGTAGGGCTTGGTGTTGGGATGGGTGGTTTGTGTTATTAGTACATTAGTGAGGAGTTGGAGTGATAGGGGAGGGGGCGAGGGTGGGGGTTTGTGATAGCATGCAGGTAGGGTGGGGGATATGATAGTTAAGATTAGACTTACCAGTGTCCATTCCTCCACCGACTCCTCCGAGGCCCTTTGGATGCATAATGGTCAAGACCTGTTCCTCCCATGTTGTTAGTTGTGGGGGAGGGGGTGGGGGTCCGCCGCCAGTCCGCTGAATCGCGATGTTGTGCCTGGAGACCACTGAACGCACCTTCCCCCGTATGTCGTTCCACCTCTTCCTTGGGTGCTGTCCCACTGCGTTGACCCTGTTGACGATTCTCTGCCATAGCTCCATCTTCCTAGCTATAGAGGTGTGCTGCACCTGTGATCCAAATAGCTGTGGCTCTACCCGTACGATTTCCCCACCATAACCCTGAGCTCCTCCTCTGAAAACCTGGGGTGTCTTTGGCGTGCCATGGGGTGGTGTAGGTGATGTGTGTGCGGTGATGAGTGTGGTGATGTGTAGTGGTGTGTGGTATTTTGTGCGTGGATGTTGTGTGGGTGATGGTGTTGTGTGCCTCTGTGTGGTGGGGTTGCCCATTGCTGTGCTATCTCTCTGTCGCCTTCGTCTCTAATTTTTGGTCGTAGGGGTTTGTGGGTGATGTGGGTGTGTGTTTTATATTGTGTTTGGTGTGTGGGAGTGGTGTTTGTATGTGTATCAGGTGTGTGTATTTGGAATTGTCCAATGTGGTGGTGTTTTGTAGATGTGTGTGTATTTTGAGCGCGGCGATGTGTACCGCCAATGGAATACCGCGGTTGAAAGACCGCCGCGTGGATTCTTGTGTTGTGATAGCATGGGCGTGTTTCTGTTGGCGTGACGGTGGAGGATTCGTTTTCGCCAGTTTATCACTGACCTTTGGTGTGGCGGACTTGTGTGGGTGTCTGAGTTTCGGCGGATTCCGAGATGTGGGTCATAATAGCTGTAGTGGAATTCCGCGGCCGCGGCGGTGTATTGGTGGTTTCTGCACGGCGGTAAGCAGCTTTTACCGCTAATGTTGTAATGACCCCCGTTATGGCTTAATGTGATACTCACTGAACATGACCATCACAATGGATAAGCAGAAAATTCCGGTAGGAAATAGTTTAATGTGGCATAAACATTTCATGAAAACAAACAATAATACAGAAAGTACATAATATAAAACACCGAACAATGCATCCGTGATACAATAAGAAGGTAAGATTACATCAAGTTAAAACATATCACATAAACACTTGTTCACACAAAAATGTATTACTGGAGAAGAGAGCACTTATTAATATAAAAAACAGCTCTATAATTATTAACATTTTGCATCATTGTCTGCTGGGAGTGTGAGTCACCAAAACAAATTTATTTGACAGTAAAAGATGTATGAAATTCACTTTAAACCTTGTAAGTTCTGCTTGCAAACATTATTAACTAAAGAGAGAGAAAACTGCAATGATACACCATTATTTATGAGCCAGAAAGCCCACTTAGAGGGATTACATATTTCGTTCTCTTCTCTCGGTAATAATCAGTGAGATAAAATTAATTCCTTGATGTTGCACAGAATTATGAATGCTCCCAAGATTGTTAAAAACATTCAGATTGCAATTTCAGTGCCAACAAATGTAATGTTCCCCAGCAAGAGAAATTTGTCAGGCCTTAAGATGTTATAAATAATGTCCTGGGAAATGTTTTCAGATTTGCTATTTTAAAGTGATGCCCATAAAGTAAGGAGTGACAAATGGATTAAATCCTCAGGATATCCCAGACACAATTCTGTATGACAAATAAAGGTAGATAACTCAATGGGTAATCTCAATATTCACACACAACGTGGTTTTCCTCTGTTTGGCCACAAGGATAGCTTTTTATACAATTAGGTGGTTTGCTACCTTTTTTTGTCATGTTGTTAGTGACTACACTTAGGGACATGATAAACTGCAGTCTTCTGGTAAATAACAAATTAGCATCCAATGCACAGATGCCCTTCTTGACTCGTATCATACAGTGCTTAACCTATGCCCCTCAAAAGTGGCATAAATTGTAAGTATGACATTAACCCAGAAGGAGTTCTTATGTTGGATGCTGTTCTCCACTTACAGGTTGAAATAACCACAAACATTTTGTCACCTGAAATGTGTTTTGCAATTACATGGGTTGACAAAGAAGATGTAACAAATTAGCCATATAAAACAAAGGTAGCTGCATCCAAATTGTCCATTAAATTATCATAGGAGTTAATGAAAGATTTTGTTCTAGCCATTAGGATGGCATCATTAGTGAATAGAAGCACAGGAATAATCTTACATTTAAGTCTGAGATAAATACTTGTCCCTGACAGAAGTTCAAAAATCATTTTGAGTCTGGAAACATTCAAACCTGCCCATGAGGTCTTGAGTGCATCAAGTGTTTTATCTTGAATGATTAAGGTATTTCCTATAATTTGCTAATGTAAACAAAGGACAAATTGCTTACATGATCTTATCAATTGCAATGATATTTGATATTAATAGTTTCATGAATTATGTAATTTAGAGGACTCTCTAAAGAAACCCACTTTGAAACAATGCTCAAAATGTTGTCTCTTAAATTATTAAATAATTTGCTAATTTCACTAAACTTCAAACATGTAAGCACATGTGCAGCTATTTGAAATGCAGTGAACTTTATTGGAAGATTTCAACTGTTACAGTGATTATGCCACTATTATATATATGTGTTTACATGTTGAGTGTGTATACCTTTGTTAGCTGTATATTATGGTAATATATTATAAATAGGCAGTTCTGCTGGTGTGATAATCAATCTTGAGGTTGAGCAGTTTTTAAATGTCACCAAAACTCAATGACTTGCTTTGCTTAGATATTAGTTATACTACATGTTTCTGAAATAAAAATGTATATTGAAAGAAGTAGTATATGATACTTGTATGTGGTATTATTTGATAAAAGCCTCTAGGCTTCTCATTGGTGGGAAGTCATTATTCAAGAACATACTGCCATTTCTATAAGTTATGTAAAATTAATATTTCATGTCATTGCATTATTCCTCTGAGATATTGGCACCATTGAAAACATCGATTTTCAATATTCATGGTTTGCAACTTGTTAGAAATTGGGTTACTGGTTGGGCGTGGTTGAAGGCAACCACAATCCTTGTCTGGGTGAACCACAAAACTCATTAAACTAACCTGTGCTTAATCCTCTTGTAGCTTGGTACAAAAGCAGTCGGGCTTAACTTAGAGGCAATGTGTAAATTATTTATGCAGTACACAGAAAGTATTAAAACAAAAACAAAATACAAGAAAAATCCCAAAGTAGTTTAGATCTGTAGAATACATTTGAATAAATGGAATGATACCAGGATGGAAAATCCAAAAAAGTAGAAAAGGAGATATTCAGTTTTAAGTTTTTAGTGAAAACAGCACTTAAAAGCTTGTAGTCATCTGGTCACGCTAGACCAGGAGAAAGCCACAAGTTCAGGCCGATTACAATGGAGTATTGGACAGGGACCAGGTTAGTCAGCTGAAGAGTTAGGCCATGATTTATACTTTTTGACGCAAACTAGCGGTAGCGCAGGTTTGCATCAAAAAGTATACCGCCGGCTAGTGCCATTCCTGGATGCCAGCCGGGTGTCATATTTAAGCTATGATGCTAGGCAGCAGTAAGGCCCAGTTAGCGTCAAAATTATTGATGCTAACCGGGTGGGGGAGGCATATCGGAAAATGGAGGTTGTTAGTAAAAGAATGGTGCTAGTCAGGTTAAAAAATTACTCTAACCTGATTAGTGTCATCATTTCAATACACAACCCCTATGGACATGACTCCTGTCTAAGTAAAGACAGAAGTCCTGCCCCCCAGCCCAATGGCCATGCCCAGAGGACTTAAGTACCCTGGGCATGGCCATTGGGCACAGTGCCATGTAGGGGGGCCCAAGTTAGCCCCCCCCCCCCCCCCCCCCCATGGCATTTTGCAAAAAAAATAAAAATACTTACCTTGTCTTACATGGGATGGGTCCCCCATCCTTAGGTGTCCTCCAGGTGTGGGTGCGGGTGGGTGGGGGTGTCCCTGGGGGCAGGGAAGGGCACCTGTGGGATGGTTCCATGGTCTCTGACCATGCAAAAAGGCCCACAGGTCCCCTAATACCTGCCCTGACCCAGGTGTTAAATAATGGTGCTAAGCAGGCTTAGTGCCAATATTTAAGGCCCTCCTCCTCCCATGTGCAATTTTTGCACGGGAGGATACATAAGGAGCTAAGGTCTTTGAGTTTTTTTTTGCCCGGGAATGCTTACCTTGCATCTCCTTGATGCAAGGTGGTTTTCCCCAGGCAAAAAATGACTTTAACTCCAATATTTTGGCACTGGACATATCTAGCGTCAAAATATAAATATGAAGCTAAGTTTGCGCCAGATTTGCCTAAAAAAAATGACGCAAATCCAGTGCAAACAGAGTATAAATATGTCCCTTCCATTCTTAAGTTTGGTGCAAAGAGTTCTGTTCATGTTGGAGGAGGCTACAAGGAGCTCAACTTTAGGATTTTCACCTTTTTCTTCTGGGACGAGCTTCCACTGATGCCAGTGTAGGGGTCTAGGACCTGGGGGAACCCTCTTGGGATCAAGGCGCACTCCACCAGAGATTATCAGAAGGCCACAGGTATGTCCAAGAAGGTCCAGGCAGGTCCTGTTGTAGATGGTCAGCTGGGCAGTTGCAAGGAAACTTCTGGAAACTTACTGTGTCCCTGTAGCTCACACAGGCAGTGGGCCAATTGATCTTTGGAGTCACTCTGGGTAGCCTGAGATAAAGGCAAGCAGGCCCAGGCTTTATTCAGACAGCAAGGCATTCCTACAAGCAGCAAAACAGTGCTTCAAGCAGAAAGGCAATCTTTCTGGCAGCAGGAAAGTCTTTCTGAATCTTCCACAGGTCCAGAAGTGCACTGAAGAAGGGTCCTGAAGGTCCTAATTTTATACCTGGTAACCAGCCTTTGTGCTGGTGTGGGGGTGCTATTTGTATAGTCAGGGATCCAAGTTGTCTGTGGTGACAAAAGGGCAGGGCGTTCCTGGTGTAAGGTTCCTTTGTGTGTGCTGAAGGGAAATCTCTTTGAAGTGTAAATGGGTCAGGGTACAGCTCCAGCCCAGTCATCCTGCCAGAAAGGCCCTTTCCCCAGCTACACCCAGGTCCTATTGTTCAATGTCTAGGCATAATATACATTCTTAGTGGGAGAGCCATTAACAGGCACTAGCAGCTGGAAACTCCTAGAAGGCCTCAAAAAAGTTTGGGCAGGAGAATGCAAAGTTCCATAATATGGCATTTTCAAAATTGTAATCTAAAATCTGACTTTACCATTAAAGAGAATTTTAAATTCCAATTAATTTGAGCGTAAAAAGCATATCTCTATCTACTCACAATATTGCTTAATAATTGAAATAAGGTAAACTAGTGTTAGCCTACTGGAGAGATAGGCATTACTGAAGTGAAAAACGACTTTAGAAGTAAACACATACCTACTTTCAAACCACCAACCCTAAGATTCTTACAGGGATAGGAATTATTCTGCCTGAATTATGTAAGAAGTGGAGTTGTTGCATCACGACTACTAGGCCTGACTGCAGTTTTTAACACAATTCATTGCCCCTACTTTCTGATGAGACTAGAGGAACTTGGCGTTAACAGAACAATCCTGTACTGTATATCAACCTGCCTCTCTTGGATTTCTATAATCATATTGTTGACTTTCTTCATACCTCCTCAGAACCAGATGATGGTATACCTCAATGTTCAATATTTCCTCTCTCTTCTTCAAGTGAGCCACCTTTTCCGCCAGTCCACAACCTGCTTTCACTGTAGGTTTTCAACATTGGGAGGTAACGTTTCCACCTGGACTAACCTGGTCCTTGTAGCCAACCTGCACTTCATCACACCCTTAAATCTTACCATTGGCCTAGTCGAGTTCAATCAGATGACTGGTTGACATTAAAGTTTTTTGGTGGTAGCTTTAATTAAAAGTTTACAAATTCATGTCACAGCTTTCCTTTATTGGATTTTTGACACTACTGTGTCATTTTGTTCAATAAAAAAATCTCTAATTTTATCAATTGGAGTTGAGTTTTCATTGTGTTGGATTTTTGACTTTTTAACTGTTTTAGTACTTCAGAATGCTTTATACATTTTGTTAAGTTAACTTTGTCTGAGCTGTGTTATAGCTACCAGGGTTTGAGCTTCAGTTTAAATTACTGAAACCTTTAATGGACCTAAAAAGAACAGTGGCATTATTAGTTGTGGTGGACTACCATCCATCCCTCCCCATTTAATAATCCACTTTCTCACACCTAATAGTGCTCTGAGGTAACAAAAAATCTATTGTCCGAAGATATAATGTTTCTTATTTGTGTAGCTGTTTAGGCCACCATAAGCCTACCTCAAAGTGTTCAGGTCACCGCAGGCATGGGATATTGAAAAGAGGACCAAGAGGAAGAAGAGAAGCCAAGGAGGCATCTTATAAACAAGTACTGAATGAAGAAAATGAAAAAATAATACCAAGCAAAAAAGGGGAGGTGGAAACAGTTGAGGGAAGAAGTTGAGTTTGACAGCTCAGTGAAGATTTGGGAAAGGCAGAAAGCCAGAAATATGGGTAGTTATTA
The DNA here is from genome assembly GCF_031143425.1 of Pleurodeles waltl. Classification (NCBI taxonomy): domain Eukaryota; kingdom Metazoa; phylum Chordata; class Amphibia; order Caudata; family Salamandridae; genus Pleurodeles; species Pleurodeles waltl. The sequence goes on along the minus strand of NC_090444.1, from coordinate 630,376,816 downwards.
GGACCGATGACAGAAAGCATGTGGGAGTTACACTGTTAACCACACACTTCAGAGTACCTACAGTCAGATCTTGGTTGTCTCACTAATAGTTAAATGTAGCTGTGGACCCAAGTTAAAGAAGGTGAGGGTGAGGGAGGCATGGAGAAAGGGTGTCTGGGAGGATAGTGATCAATAGGGCTACAAATAGTATGAATTTAGGGAGTGGGAAGAAGTATGCTGAATTTGCAGGTAGGATAATGTTTATAATGAAAACATATAACAGCAAGTATTTACTAATTTAGAGTAACTGCTCACTTCTCATGAGAGCTTGTACCTCTGAAAATCAAATAAGGTGGGGACACATATTGAATAGACTATATATTGTACCCAGTTCTCATCCTTCACCCACATTGAGGACCCCAGTATGCAGCACACATTACCATAACACCAGTTTGTTGAAAACTGTTTCCAATTATATTTCTGATTTAGTCCAATCACTCTTGCTAGCAACCAATTTTAATGACAGCTTTCTGCAAGGACTTTTGCTATGCTATTACTCAACATTGTCCCTAGAAGTCTTATTTTTATTCGTTGATTCCTTTGCCTCACACAGGCACTTTACTAAAATAAACTTGTGATGCCGTCATAAACATTCTGTATAGTTAGGGGCATATATCCAAGGAGCTGGCTTAGGGCAGCACGACAAGCCTTTCTGCTGTGTTGTTCTATGCCAACTTGAAAGGACAGAAAGGTACCTTATTTACAAGATACTGTGCATTTCTGTCCTTTGCCCCCTTTGCTGGAACAAAGATTGCTGCCTAGCGCCAATGTAGGCACCCTTGCACCATGGTGTAATGGTGTCTGCGTTGTTGGCAGGACTGTTTTTGTGCAGGAAGGGACACCTTCCTGCACAAAAACAAATTCTGGGAGGCACTTTCCTCTTTCTATGTGTGCTGCAGAATGCAGCACACACAGAAAAGGGAAACAACAAGGAGTACTAAAGATATTTCTCCTTGTTGCCCTTGCCCTGGGAGGCGTACAGTTTTGACGTATTTCTAGGTTTACACATTCTTGTAACCATGGGTATTGCATGGGAATACCCATCTCAATGCCCATGGTACGCATCCCTGGCGCAGTGTGAGGCAATGCATCGCTGTGTTGCCTTACACCATATCTCCAAGGCCATGAAAAGCCACACAAAGTGGCTTTGTGTGTCTTTATAGATATGGGCCTGCACTATGCACTGCCAGTGTGTCACAAAAAGTGACATACCAGCACTGCATGGGGCTTGTACATATGTCCCTTAAGTTGTAATTCAATTATTCATCATGCACTATTACTAGATATTTCCCAAAAATATATCACTTTTAAAAAATATTCTGCTGCTAACGATGATTATGTGTATGTTTCAAATTTGGGTTTTGATTCGTTGTTGAGGGGGCACTTGGATAATCACAGTCTTTGGTCAGTTTCTCGCTTACAAGTGTGTTTCTGCAGCCAGCCAACATCCTTCCAAATGTGCATTTTTGGTACTTGCACCCAAGCAGATCAATGCTGGGAGTATTTGATGAGGCTTGAAATTGGTAAAAAATGTAGAACAATGGACTGCAGTTTCAACATGACGTGTGTTAAAGAGTGTAGACATGAACCATCCTTCACCTGACCACAAGAGAGGTGTCTCCTGTCCAAACGATCCTGCAACCCGTGTAGAGGTAACTTGTGCTGGTAAATGCAGTATGAACAGAAAAATAACTAACGAAGTGGGGTTAACCAACAGCGTTTGCTGTCATCTTCCAACCTTGCTCTGGGAAAGGGAGCCCAAATATCATATAAACAATTGTTACAATCTTTTTTTAAGGTGAGAGCAGTATAACTGTCCCAATGTGTTTTAAAATGCATAGTTCCCCAAAGCTTTCCCCAGAAAGCTGAAAGTGAAATTACATATCCTCCCAGGTCTACTAACCCCAAGTGCAACAATATGTTATACACGTAATTTCCTCTTAAGTAGTTTCTAAAAGAAGAACCCTCAGCCCGCAGCAAATTGCCTTTAGTTTTATGATGCTGACACCAATATTACTGGCACTATTATCACATTTTAATCGGAAAACTGAAGGTCGTCTGACGTCTGCACAACTCCATACCTCGAATGCAGAAGGAAACTAAAGTGCCTTGTTTTGCATTCAGTTTAAAAATACACTTTCTCATTTTAAAGCATGATTTCAGCATTCACAATCTGTTTTGAAGTAGTCAGCACTATTCAGAAATAATGTTAATCTGACATGATTTGCTTTCATACATACACTTTCCATCCAAAACACCAGAGCTGCAGCTAAGATCCTAATTGCATGTGTTCGCCGTTCGGCAGAGCAGTTTTCTCCCAGCCAACAATAACTTGGGAGCAATTAACGCAAAATGTGCTATCATCAACTTGCTCACATTCGCAGCTGCACAGCTGATCGTGTTTGGCAGCATATTTACATTTATAGCAATATGGTTAGAGGGTAAGTTCACTTCTGAATTGTGAGACATTTGTTTAGTTCATTATTTCTGTGTCTCACAAAAACTTAACGACATCTTTCCAATACGTGATCCCTGGCAGCACCTGGACAGTTATAGAATGCAAAGCCAGTACCGCTGAATTCTCCTTCCATGTCTGTACAATAAACAAAAAAAACGATGACGCTCAGTCGAAAAAGGGCAAAATTCAGGTTCTTGAACTCTTATAAATACACATTCTGAATATGTATTACACATTAGTAGTAATGGTATAAATTCATACATCTTTTACAGGGCCTGACTAAGGTAATAAGGGATTAGCAGAAGCACCAATTATGTATAAATACTGTACAGTACGTGAAGGTTTCGAGCCCAAAAACTGCATTGTGTACTACGTTAAGTATTACGGCATTACAGCGACACTACCCACATACTAAAAAGCAATTCACTAACCTACGGCTGAAGGCTTCCCCCTCTCCTATCTATTCTGTGCTGAGATCTTCGCATGTGTAATGTAGTAAATGTGGAAGGGACTTGAGGAGTAGTGGGAAATTGGAGAACTATTGAAAAATGGGTTGGGTTAAGGGCAATTTCAGGAGGTGATTGGGAGAGTCTAGTTAACACAAAACATACACCAGCAAACTGCAAACGAACAAGGCCCACAGTATACTTTTGACAATAATACAACCCTAAAAGTATCAAAACAGTCTTAAATGCACTCCAGCCCATCCTTGGAGTTAGTAAAGCATCACACACGGCCAACTACTGGTACTGGAACATACTCCCAAAGAAAACAATGCCTCCATTGAATTAAACTAATAACCATGGGACGTAATGGTTAGTTAATGAAATGTAGTCGACATTTATATATCCAAATATATATATATATATATATATATATATATATATATATTATAGACACCGATGCACCCACACATAGATCCACTGAGACATTCAAACACCCACACACAGACAACTTAGAGCCTGATGCACTCACACACAGATGACTCAGACACTGAGGCACCGACTGACTGACCAACTCAGACCCTCACATATCCACTCACAGACCCACTCTGACCCTCACACACCCAGTCACAGACCCACAAAGGCACTGACACATCCACTCACAGACCCAGACACTGAGGCACCCAAGCACAGACCCAGTGAGACACTGATGCACCCACTCACAGACAAACTCAGACCCTCATGCACCCACACACAGACCCGCTCAGAAAAGACAGACCCACTCACTGTCCCACACTGACACACCCACTCACAAACCTATTTTGACCCTCACGCAACCACTCACAGATTGACTAAGACACTCACGCAACCACTAACAGACCCACTCACACCCTTATGCACCCAATCACAGACCCACTCAGACACTGACACACCCACTCTCAGATACACTCAGACACAGATGCACCCACTCACAGACCCACTCAGACCATCTTTCACCCACTCACAAACCACTCAGAACCTGATGCATCCACTTTCACGCCCAGACAGACACTCTCACACCCAGAGACACCCTGTAACACCTATTCTCACATGACGAGAGACAAACTGTTCAGTCGTGAGCAGCACGGGGTTGGGTGGTTATAGGGGTTGGCCTCCTCGGGCCTGGCTGCAGGCCAGGCCCTGCAGCCAACTCATGCTGCACATGGCTGAATGCCGTACGCAGTGTGGGATTGAGTTGCTATAGGGGTTGGTCACAGGGCCTGCCTCCAGCTAACTGCGGCTGAAGTGGTTGGATTAACTTATAGTAATGAAAATTACGTTACATTAAAAAAAGTGGAAATTCATAAAAAAAAACGAAGGTTACAGGGATGTCATAGTTAGGAAATAGAATTCAACAAAACTTAGAAATTCACTTAAAAAAACTAAAGGTTACAGGGGTGTTATAGTTAGGTTCTGAATTTACTCATACAAAACCATAGAAATTCAGCAGTTATAGTTACAGTTCTTTCAAGTAACTATAACTCACGCCCTCACCATGCACTGCTAATTACCCCACAAATTTCAGCACTCATGACATCTTTGCTAGCATCTTTGATGATGACACTGTAACATCTGCAGTAAAATTATTGATCAGATAACTGTGCATGGCAGGGGCGTGAGTTATAGTTACCTTAGGGCGAGTTATAGTTACTTAAAAGAAATCTAACTATAACTGCTGAATTTCTATGGTTTTGTATGAGTAAATTCAGAACCTAAATATAACATTCCTGTAACATTTGTTTTTTTTAAGTGAATATAAAGTGAATATAAATATATATATATAAAACCTAGTGACGGTCGCCGCTAGCGAGTTAGAGTTTGGTCCTAGTTCATTTAGAAAAATTATTTTTTTACTTGCCTGTATCTTTGGCGCTGATGAATATTCACAAACTTTTCCCAAGAAAATACAACGCTTTCTTCAGCTACTGACTCAAAGTTTCCAGGTGAACCGTCAGGTGGGGGATGAGAAAATGGAGGAGGGTCCCAAAATACTTTTCTCCATAAATTTTTCTAGTGGGATTATGAACAGAAATACAGCCCGAACCACTGAACAGAATTACACCAAATTTGGCAGAAAGGTAGCTCTTGAGCCAGATAGCACTCTATGTTTTATTTGGTGTAAATCCATTCAGTATTTTTGAGATATTAAAGAACATTCAAATTTGTATATTTAGCGACATGAAGGATCTGCAAACAATTCGGATCTCGTGCTGAGATGGCTGCATGACAAATTTTATAACATCAATAAAAATATCAATGAAGCATTAGTACTCAAATTATTGAAGGAAAAACTGTGCATGGTAGGGGTGCGAATTATAGTTACCTTAAGCTTTGAGTTACAGTTACTTGAAATAACTCTAACTAGAACTGCTGAATTTCTCTAGTTTTGAGAGAGTAAATTCAGACCCTAAGTATAATGACCCTGTAACCTTTAAATGTTTTTCAGTGAATAGGTTACAGGGACATTTTGTTAGACTGACATTTCACTCAAACAAAACCAGTGAAATTCAGCAGTTATAGTTACCTGAGCTAACTATAACTTACGCCCCTCAATGCTCTGCTTATGACCTTATATATTACATCACTCATGACATTGTCAGTGGCATCACTGACGACGTCACTGATGACATCTCAAATGACATCACTGATTACATCATCTGTTGAGTATGAGTGTTTTCTAAAAGTTTATGAGTGATAAGTATATACACCAAGGTACTACACAAATTAAAATAGTATACCTTCTGTACTACTTCTACTGAGTGATCCTATTTCTAACATATATTATGTGAGTGGCTGTGTGACTGTGTGTATCTGTGTGTGAGTGGGTGTCTGAGTGCCTGTATGGGTGCGTGAGTGGGTGTGTGAGTGCCTGTATGGGAGTATAAGTAGGTATGTGAGTAGCTGTGTGGGTAAGTAAGTGGCTGTGTGAGCGACTATACTGGTCATTGAGTGGGTGTGTCAGTGGCTTCATGGGAGAGTGAGTGGCTGTGTGGGTGGCTTTATGGGTGGGTGAGTGGGTGTGTAAGTGACTACGGATAAGTGAGTGGGTGTCTGAATGAGTGAATGACTAGCTATGAAAGTGGCTGTATGGGTGAGTGAGTGGCTGTTTAGTTAAATGAGTTGGTGTGTGAGCAGATGTATTGTAGAGTAAGTGTCTGTGAATTGATGTATGGGTGAGTGAGCGGATGTGTGAGTGCTTGTCTGGAGGTGTGAATGGTCATGTAAGTGGTTGTGTGGGTGTGTGAGTGCTTGCATGGGTGAGTTAGTGGCTTTGTAGAGAGGCCATATAGGTGAGGGTGTGGGTCTGTGAGTGGCTGTATAGGTTAGTAAGTGGGTGTGTAAGTAGCTGTATGGGTGAGTGTGTGGCTCTGTGAGTGGCTGAGTGGGTAAGTGACTGGTTGCATGAATAGAGTTATGGGATGGGTGAGTGAGTGGTTGTGTGAGTGCCTGTATGAGTGAGTGAGTGGGTGTGGGAGTGGCTCTATGGATGAGTGAGTGGTTTTGTGAGTACTTTTATGGGTTGGTGAATGTGTATGTGAGTGGTTGTGTGGCTGCATGAGTGGGTGTATGACAGGTTGTATAGGGGTGTAAGTGGGTGTGTGAATGCTTCTGTAGATGATGTCATCAGTTATGTCCTATGAGATGTCATCAGTGATGTCACTGACCTTGCCATAAGTGATGTAATATGTGAGGTCATAATCAGTGAAATGTGGGGCGTAATTTATAGTTAGCTCAGGTACCTATAACTGCGGAATTTCACTGGTTTGGTATGAGTGAAATGTGAGCCTAACTATAAACTCCCTGTAACCTTTGTTTTTTTTTGTGAATTTCTAAGGTTTTTTAAATTCTATTTCCTAACTATAACATCCGTGTAATTTTTGTTTTTGTCAGTGAATATGTATATATATATATATATCTATCTATCTATCTATATATATATATATATATATATATATATATATATATATATAGATATATATATTTAGATATATTTATGCCACACATACCACACAAAACCACAAATCATGTAATTTTCTTCTTGTAAATGATGTCAATGGCTATCATAAGATATGAAGAGTAATCATATATGCACACCTGACTATGAATGGTTATGGACAACTACAAAAGTATAAATGAGGGAAGGGACAATGTGATTGTAATTTGAGACATTCCAAGGGATTGTTGCTGTTGTAGCAAATAAATCTTGTTGTTTTCCTTTTATTAATGCCATCTGATAAAAATATTTTAAGATGGACATATGTTCGATACAGATATATTTATGTACGTTGGGTAATTTACCATGATGTGGATGTAATTTCCTTTATTCTCTTTTTGAATAATCAATATGATCACATGTCCAAATCATTTTTCTGTGTGAAAACATTTTCGGTGTAAGACTATAACAGTAAAAAATGGCAGTCATTTAGAAACCCGAAGAGTGAAAGTTAAAGATCTAGTGGTAGCTGTTTTTTAATTGGTGGTGGGACAAAAAACTTCACTGTTTAATAGACAATCGTTAAACTCTATGGCCAGTTGCAGGCTCCAGCTGAAATGCGTCACAATTTTTCATTGCACCTCACAGTTTATGGCTATGATTTAAAATAAAAGCTACAAGAATTGGAGACTTGGTAGTGCTGCCTGCTCCTTCTATGACCCCCTAGGCACATGGCGGCTGGGAGGAAGAAGTGGAGGATATGTTGAGTGCATATATATATATACACATATATAAATCCTTAAAAAAAGCAAAGGTTGCAGGTACGATATAGTTAGGCTCACATCTTAAACATACAAACCACAGAATTCACCTGTTATAATTAGAGTTATCTGAAGTATCTATAACACGTGCCCTAATGTAACTATGACTTTCTCTCCCGCCATGCAGTTTTTTCATCAAAAATTTTACTGCAAATATTTCATTGATATTATCATTGATGTTATCAAAGATGTCATGGATGCTGTAAATTGTGGGGTAATTAGCAGTGCATGGTGACGGTGTGAGTTATAGTTACCTTAGGGCACGAGTTATAGTTACCTGAGATAACTTTAACTATTACAGGTGGATTTCTATGGCTTTGTATGTTTAAAAGGTGAGCCTAACTATAACATCCCTATAACCTCTGGTGTTTATATATATATATATATAGATATATATATATATATATATATAGATATATATATATATATGTATATATATATATTTTTATATATATATATATGGAAACAAATAAAATATATATATATATATATCTATCTATCTATCTATATATATATATATATATATATATATATATATATATATATGTATATACATGTCAATACAAATATCTGGTCAAACAAATACACTAGGACACTGCAAGGGTTGCTCTTCCCAATGCATTTTTGGCCCAGCCAGGCCTTGATCACCGGCTGGACCGAAATGCTTTTGGGGAGAAGCCTCTATTAAAGTACCTGAGAGGAACCCTTGCTGTGTCTAAGTGTATCTGTTTTACTGGATACTGTGCGGTGATGTTATGTGGGCTTCCAGACCCTAAGCTTGGGATGCCGTAGTGAGTAGTGAGCGAAGGAGTAGCGGCATTCTTTTCATGTCTGGCATATATATATATATATATATATATTTTGGGATGCCGTAGTGAGTAGTGAGCGAAGGAGTAGCGGCGTTCTTTTCATGTCTGGCATATATATATATATATATATATATATATATATATATATATATATATAGTGCAATAAATAGCTTCTCCACTTCTTCCTCCCAGCCAGCCACCATATACCTGAGGGAGGTGGGGTCGTAGAAAGAGCAGGCAGAGGCACCAAGTTTCCAATTCTTGTATTTTCTATTTTTAATTACAGCCATAAATTGTGAGGTGCAAGAAAAATTGTGATGCCTTTCGGCTGGAGCCTTCAACTGGTCATAGAGTTTAACAATTGTGTACTGTCTATTAACTATAACGTCCCTGTAACCTTTGGTTTCTTAAGTGATTTTTTATGTTTTTTTTAATTCAATTTCCTAACTATAACGTCTATATATTTTTTTAATGTATAGTAATTTTCATTGCTATATGTTAATCCAACCACCGCTGTGAATGGCCTTTGGCCTTGCACGGTGGCGGTTGGCTGCAGGGCCTGACCTGTGTCCAGGCCCTGAGGCCGTCCCCTATAAGCATCCAACCTTGCACAGTGCATGGGCTTCGGCCATGAGTGCTAGTGGTTGCCCCAAGGGCTGGCCTGGAGCCCGATCCTGTGGCCAACCCCATGCTCCGCATGGCCCTTTGGCCATGTGAGACAGAAGTTGGTGGCAGCCTGTCTCTCTGGGTGTGAGAATAGTTGTGAGAGGGTGTACAGTATCTGGGGGTGAGAGTGGCTGTGAGAATGTCTGTCTGGGTGTGTGAGTGGGTGCATCATTGTCTTAGTGGGTGCTTCAGTGTATGTGTGGGTCAGTGAGTGGGTGCATGAGGATTTCAGTGTGTCTGTGAGTGGGTCTGTGAGAATCTGAGTGGGTCTGTGAGTGGGTGCATGAGTGCCGAGTGGATCTGTGGGTGCGTGAGGGTGTGAGTGGGCTGTGAGTGGCTGCACAAGGGAGTGAGTGGGTCTGTGAATGAGTGTATCAGGGAGTCAGTGGATCTGTAAATGGGTGTGTGAGGGTGTGACTGGGTCTGCCAATGGGTGCCTCAGGGTGTGAAGTGACCTATGAATGGCTGCATCAATGTGTTACTGGGTCTACGAATGGGTGCGTGAATGTCTGATTGGGTCTGCTTGTGTAGGATGTGACTGGGTCTGTGAATGGGTGCATGAGGGTGTGAGTAGCTCTGAGAATGGGTGCATCAGGGTCTGGCTGGATCTGTGAATGGGGGCATGAGGTTGTGACTAGGTCTGTGAATGGGTTTGTGAGAGTGTGAGTGGATCTGTGAATGGACACATGAGGGTGTGACTGGGTCTGCCATCTGGTGCTTGAGGGTGTGAGTGGGTCTGTGAGTAGGTGCATCAGTGTCTGAGTGGGTCTGTGACTGGGTGCATGAGTTTGTCAGTGCTACTATGACTGAATGAATTAATGTATAACTGACCCTCTCAATGGTTTTTCTCTCATTGCTGATGTTTGCGACTATGTTGCGATGCTACATGTGGTCGCACTGAACACCGCGATGTATTCATGAATATTGTGAGCCGTGGAAAAAAATAATTGTAAGGTCATAACTTGACCTACAAAGACCATGTCCCATTCCCTAAAATGGCAGGCACAACTTTCTAGTCACGTTGCATACATCCAATCACAGCATTCTTGCTGCGTGCGCATTTGCGGATATGTCGCAATCGTGAAAACGATAAATTTGTGACCAGAGATATCCAAATATATTTTCCTTCAATTTCTCAAAAACTACTGAACGGATTTACACTAAATAAGCAAAAGCACATTCTGCATACCAAAAGCTAGCTTTCTGCCAAATTTGGTGTAAATCCGTCCAACGGTTAGGGTTTTATTATTATTCAAAGGTCCTATGGGAATTAACATGGGAAACGCAACTTTTTTGCCCCTTTCTCGGTCCCCTCTTGACAGATCACCCCAAAACTTTCCGTGCACAACAAGAATTACAGTGGCACTTTTTTGGGAAAATGTCATGAAGATTTGTCTGATAATACTAAAGATATAGGCAAGTCAAAAAGCGCTTTTTCTATAGAAACATGGTCCTAACTATAAGTACTACTACTTTAACAAAGGTTAAAGTAACAAAGTAATGTCATAGTTAAACCAAAGTTTGAGGTAACATTATAGTTAAGTGAATATGTTATTACATTAACGTTTGGAACTAAAAAAAACACAGAAATTCACCAGTTATAGTTTACAGATCCAACTATAACTTGCACCCCAGCCATGCACTGGTTATGATCTCTCATATTACATCACTTATGACAGTTCCATGACATCATTTGTGACATCAATGATGACATCTCAAATGACATCATTGATAATAACACTGATGACATCATTGTCAACACCAGGACAGTGCGCGCTCTACGGGCATCTAGAATGCAAAAACCCAACACTCGCAAGATAAAGTAATTTATGCATTGTGATGATATGTAATTGTTTAACATTTTGCATTGCAGAATTCCATCCAAAAGATTCAATTTTAAGGTGCTTATAAATACTATACATTTACAATGTGTTGCTGCAGACATTCAGAGTGTGTTAGGGTGTGCTCCCTTTCCAGGGCCTTTTGGAGACTTTCCCTGCAACATGCCTGGGAGTGGTTTTGGGCTGGGCCAAGACTCTATAAAAGAGAGCCAGACCAACTTCCAGTGCTCACTATTCAGAGGTCCTGGTGCAGAGCAGCAGCTTCTTCCTGAGCTCCTGTCCCGGCGGCCTATTTGGATTTTCCAGTCTTCTGCACTCATCTCTCATTGGTGATCACTGTTTCCAGGCGATAAGACGGTGTTTGGACAATTCCCAACACCGTAATTGAGAATCTTCATATTCTTGATTTTAATTCTTAAATGAATAACAGATTACTTGTGCGCTGCCATTTTTTTGACATTTGTATGGTGGTTTGCCAGTAGGGAGGACGCGCAATTTATTCCATAAAGATTTGACTTCGTTATTACATTATTGTTCATTGCGCGCTCATATTTCTTGACATTTACATGATGTTTTACGAGTTGGCAAGACGTGCAACTCGTTTCATGAGCATTTAACTTTGTTGTTCATTGCGCGCTACCTTTTCTTGACATTTACATGGTGGCATTCGAATCGGCGAAACGCGCGATTCACTTCTCGTGTGTAATTCATGCTGTTCATTGTGCGCTAAAATTTTCTGGCATTTACATGGTGGCATTCGAATCGGCAACACGCGTGATTCTTTCCTTGAGTGTTTTTTCATGTTATTCATTGTGCGCTACCATTTCTTGGCTTTTGTATGGTGGCATTTGAATCGGCAAGAGGCGCAATTCTTTCCTCGTGTATAAATAAGGTAAGTTACTGTGCGCTACCATTCTAAGACATTTTCTTGGTAGCATTTCAAGTTGACACGTCGCGTGATTTATTCCTTGAATCTACGTTGTGTGATTTCATGGTGCACAAAGCTTTATGGTGTTTAATACTCATATAAAAATCTGCAGTGTGCGCAATTTACTTCCCAATGTTTTTTCTGAGATGAACACAACACAATACCAGAGTTCTAGAGGTAATTCTGTGTGTTCCTGATATGTATTCCTAAAAGGAGATTCATATGGTTGTTTAGAAATTGCTCAGAGTGTTTCCTGATTCTCATGCTAAAGAAAGTACTTGAATCTGAAAGTCCTATTTAACTTTTCCTATTTCCTCGTCAGGTATTCGGTCATCTAAAGCCTAGTCAGTTTGAGGATTATTCTAGGGTTGTTCATGTTTTTCGGAAAAGACGAAGCTTAGAGTTGTAGCATGGTACTGATTTCATGAGATGTAATTTTGATGTTGTGTTTTAACCTTTTGCTTCCTACAGGTCTCCTTCCCAGCTGTTCCCGTCCTAATCCCCTTTTCCCCACTTGGACTCTCTTAGACTCTGTGATAAATCTAATCAGAGTATTGGAGCTGTCTTGTGGTGGAAGTGTTGGGAACGTGCACGGACCCCGAGGATCTGGTGACTCTGACAGAATAGTGAGCCCACAAATTATTATCCTCCTGGTTTATGCATGTTCTCAGCATGACCACACTGGACGAGCTAGTCAAGGCTATCACCCAGCTCCAGTCAGAAGTGGTATCATCAAAGAATTTGACAAATAGTCTAGCTGAGAGGGTGAGTCAGTTACAGAATAAGGTTGAGAAGAAAGAACAAAGTCCCACAGGTGTGTCTTGGCCAGGTACTTCTTCCCAGACTTCTGGAGGTAGTCCGACTAACATTTCCCTCAATGTTCCTTCAGCCATTCCTTTAGCTCCCCCAGAACGCTTCTCTGGTGATCCCTTGAAAGCGCAATCTTTTCTGGTTCAAGTGGAACTTCACTTCACCTGCAGACCACATACTTTCCCCGATGCCCAGTCTAAAGTAGCTTTCTTGTTGTCATATCTGTCTGGAGATGCAGCTACCTGGGCTATTCCTCTTGTGCGTAAAAATAGTCCCCTTTTGTACAACTGGAAAAATTTTGTTCATGAATTTGAGGGAGTTTTCGATCGTAGAACTGTAACACAGTCAGCAGATTGTGAATTATTAGACTTACGCCAAGGGAATCAGGACTTAGGGGGTCATTCCGACCCCGGCGGGCGGCGGAAGCCGCCCGCCTGGCGGGAACCGCCAGAAGACCGTACCGCGGTCAAATGACCGCGGCAGTCATTCTGACTTTCCCGCTGGGCCGGCGGGCGACCACCAGAAGGCCGCCCACTGACCCAGGGGGAAAGCCCCTACAACAATGAAGCCGGCTCCGAATGGAACCGGCGGAGTTGAAGGTGTGCGACGAGTGCAGTGGCACCCGTCGCGATATTCAGTGTCTGCTAGGCAGACACTGAAAATCATTATGGGGCCCTGTTAGGGGGCCCCTGCACTGCCCATGCCTGTGGCATGGGCAGTGCAGGGGCCCCCACGGGCCCCACGACACCCGTTCCCGCCATCCTGTTCCTGGCGGTTTTTACCGCCAGGACCAGGATGGCGGGAAGGGGGTCGGAATCCCCATGGCGGTGCTGCGAGCAGCGCCTCCATGGAGGATTCTTTGGGGCAGGGGCAAACCGGCGGGAAACCGCCAGTTGCCCTTTTCTGACCGCGGCTTTACCGCCGCTGTCAGAATTGCCCATGAAGCACCGCCAGCCTGTTGGCAGTGCTTCCGCGGCACTCTGCCCTGGCGTGTTTTCAACCGCCAGGGTCAGAATGAGGCCCTTAGTGTCATATTTAGCCAACTTTAATCGGCTGGTCGCTGAGACATCCTGTCCTGAAGAAAAACAAGCGGCCTTGTTTTACAGGGGACTCAAAGAGGAGCTAAAAGACATCTTAGCGCGATTTGACCCACAACCTGCAAACTGTCAAGATTTAATAAACCTTGTCTTGAGGCTTGATCATCGTTTAAATGAACGAAAAAAACGCGTAGAAAGACTGAAAAACATTCTTGGCATGCTCATGATAACAAAGACTCAAGAACTCCGAGAGAAAGAACGCCGGAACCGATGGAAATTGGAACCATCAGGAGACCTTTGACCAAAGACGAAAAGGATCTACGCAGAAAAAATGGGCAATGTCTCTATTGTGGGCGGAAAGGTCATTTCGCCAAAGATTGTCCAATCAAAACAAAGAGCAAGCGAGGCCCAGTTCAGAAAGTTACAACCAATGCATCAGTCGAGTCGGAAAATCTAAAGCACCCAAGTTGCAGAGAAGGGTTGCTCTTGGGTGTCACCGTGGATCCTTCACAATCCAAACATCTAAAATTGGGAATAAGAGTTCAGGTCAAGAAAAAGACCTATTTCAAGAAGGCTGTAGTCGACTCTGGGGCTACCGGAAACTTTATTGACACCCAATTGGTTCGTGCATGGGGGATCTCATGTATTGAAAAGAAGACTCCAGAAACCATCCAGGCAGTTGATGGAAAACTCTTGACTGGAGGTCCGATAACTCTTCAGACTGTCCCCTTGACAATAATTTGTGAAGGTAAAAATCAAAGAAAGAAACATAAAGAGGAACTCATCCTTGACGTGATCCATGCTCCCCAGTATGGGATCATCCTTGGCTTGCCATGGTTAACTCATCACAATCCAGAGATTAATTGGGCTGAACGAAAGATCGTGTTCTCATCAGTGCTATGTAAAGAACATTGTCTCCAAAGGACTCAAGAATCGGAAGTTCGCCATTCTTACATAGCTACCGCCGCAGAGAAAGAAGTTCAGTTGCCCAAACAGTATTCGTCTTATGAAGATGTATTTGATGAGAAGGAAGCAGAGAACTTACCTCCTCATAGATCTTATGACTGTCAAATTGATCTAGTCCCAGGGGGAATACTTCCCAACTGTCGTGTGTATGCCCTGTCAGAACATGAAAATCAACATTTACGAAAATACTTGGATAAATTCTTAGAGAATGGTTTCATCCGCCCCTCTAAGTCTCCCACAGCTTCTCCTTTGTTTTTTTTTACAAAAGCGAACGGAGAGCTTCGAACTTGTATCGACTATAGGGGCTTGAATAAAATCACCATCAAGAACAAATATCCTTTGCCTCTTATTCCGGTCTTACTGGAACAAGTAAAGAAAGCAAAAATCTACACGAAGCTTGATCTTCGAGGTGCTTACCATTTGGTTAGAATGAGAGAGGGTGACGAATGGAAAACGGCATTCAAAACAAGATATGGCCTTTTTGAATACACCGTCATGCCTTTTGGTCTGTGCAATGCTCCAGCAGCATTTCAATTTTTCTTAAATGACGTTCTTAGAGAGTACCTTGATATCTTTGCCATAGTTTACATTGATGACATTTTGATCTACTCAGACAATGAGAATGAACATGTTCAACATGTCAAGAAAATTTTGGCAGCCCTTCGTAAACACCATTTATATTGCAAGCTAACCAAGTGTGAGTTTCATGTTACCACAGTTGAGTTTTTAGGGGTTATCCTTACCCCTCAAGGTATGGTGATGGCAGAAAGGAAAGTAAAAGCCGTATCTGAATGGCCCATCCCAAAGTCTGTACGTGATGTACAATGTTTCCTGGGCTTTTCAAAGTTTTACCAGAGGTTCATCAATCATTTCTCCCAGACAGTGGCTCCAATTACTAAGTTATTAAGAAAGAAAGAAAAATTTGTATGCTCTCCAGAAGCAGACCAAGCCTTTTCAACTTTGAAAGAAGCTTTCTTCACTGCCCCAGTCTTGACTCATCCAGATGTGGATCGACCTTTCATAGTGGAAGCTGATGCTTCAGATGTGGCGATAGGAGCAGTCTTGTCACAACGAAACAAAGACACTGGTCAGCTTCATCCTGTAGCTTACATGTCTCGGAAGTTGAACGAAGCCGAACAGAACTATGTCATTGCTGAAAAAGAGCTTCTGGCGATTTGTGACGCCTTTAAAGAATGGAGACATCATTTGTTGGGAGCTAAATATACTGTCACAGTATATACTGATCACCGCAATCTTCAATTCATGAGTTCTGCCAGACTTTTGACTCCTCGGCAATTACGCTGGATGCTGTTTTTTGCCGAGTTTGATTTTGTGGTAACCTTCCGGCCTGGTAAAGATAATCTCAAAGCTGACGCCTTGTCCCGCCAAGAGTCTACCACATTGCCTGCAGTTCAAACCTCCAGAGCTATCATTGCTCCTGACAAGGTTCTATGTATCATAAAAACAGAAGATTTCTTTGAAGACATCTGCAATTCATTCACTGTTGAAAAATGGCAGGCGTGGGCCCAAGCAGATCCGAAAAGATCAATCAAGCAAGGATTACACTTTTACGATGCTCGTTTGTTTGTCCCCACTACCAAACTTCGCAAGATAGTGTTTCATTGGTTGCATGTTATACCTACAGCAGGTCACATCTCTTTAGACTTTATTACAGGTCTGCCAGTGGTACAAAAGCATTCAGTAATTCTGGTGGTAGTAGATAGTCTCACGAAATATGGACATTTCATTGCCTGTAAGAAATTACCCACCTCTAGTGAACTGGCAACTATCTTACTGAATAGAGTGGTTCGTTATCATGGACTGCCAAAAGTGATCCTCTCCGATCGGGGATCGCAATTTGCCTCCAACTTCTGGAAGACATGGTGTAAAACACTCCAAGTGACATCTACCCTATCTACTAGCCACCATCCTCAAACAGATGGTCAAATGGAGAGGCTAAATCAGACTTTGAAGCAATACCTACGTGCTTACACTGAAAAAGCACTTAATTCATGGATATCAATACTCTGGTTAGCTGAGTTAGCCTACAACAACTCCTTCCACACTTCTACTGGCGTTACACCCTTCTTTGGTTTGTTTGGCTATCATCCTGACACCTTGCCCATCACAATTCCTCAAGAAAGCTCTCTCACTCCAGCTGTGTCAGAAATCATTCAACATTTGCATCAAACTCAGAAATCGATTCAACAACATTTAGAAAAAGCCAAACAAAAATACAAAAAGCATTATGACAAGAAACATTGTGAGGGACCGCAGTATCAACCTGGTGACAAAGTGTGGCTTTCCACAAAACATGTAGACTTCAAGACGAAGCACATGTTCAACCCCAAATTTATAGGTCCTTACACTGTTCTTCAGCAAATCAATCCTGTGACCTATAAACTACAATTGCCAAAATCATTACGGATTCATCCAGTGTTCCATACTTCCCTCTTAAAAAAGGCAGTCCAAAAGGTCCGCCCTCATCCAGCTCCTGTTCTAGTACAGGGGGAAGAAGAATATGAAGTCAAGAAAGTGTTGGACTCTAAACTGAGAGGGCGTAACCTATGGTACTTAGGGGCATATTTATACTCCGTTTGCGCCGGAATTGCGTCGTTTTTTTTAACGCAATTTCGACGCAAAACTAACTCCATATTTATACTTTGGCGTTAGACGCGTCTAGCGCCAAAGTCCATGGAGTTTGCGTCATTTTTTAGCATGGACACCTACTTTGCGTTAATTATATGCAAGGTAGGCGTTCCCGTCTATCGACTCCGAGGCAAGTGCGTCGGATTTATACTCCCGGGCAAAAATCACGCCTGGGAGTGGGCGGGTCAAAAAAAATGACGTACGGCCGCTTTTGCGCTGTTTTTTAGCGCCTGCAAAAGGCAGGCGTTAAGGGACCTGTGGGCTCTGAAGGAGCCCAGAGTTGCCCTCCCATGCCCCCAGGGACACCCCCTGTCACCCTTGCCCACCCCAGGAGGACACCCAAGGCTGGAGGGACCCATCCCAGGGACATTAAGGTAAGTTCAGGTAAGTTTTTTTTTTTTTTTTTTTTTGTGGCATAGGGGGGCCTGATTTGTGCCTATGACAGAAGTCCCCTGGGCATGGCCATTGGGCAAGGGGGCATGACTCCTGTCTTTGCTATGGGGGTTGGGAGTGAAAAAAAATGGCGCAAATCGGGTTGAGGCGAAAAAAATTGCCTTAACCTGACTTGCCCCATTTCTTGACGCCCAAGCCCCATATCCCCCTACGCCGGCGCTGCCTGGTGTACGTCGTTTTTTTTAACGCACACCAGACGGCGCCGGCGGCTAACGCCGGCTAACGTCATTCAATAAATACGGCGCCCGCATGGCGCTTCAGAATGGCGTTAGCCGGCGCTAATTTTTTTGGCGCAAAACTGCGTTGGCGCAGTTTTGCGTCAAAAAGTATAAATATGGGCCTTAATCTCATGGAAAGGTTATAGCCCTGAAAGTAATTCATGGGTTTCCGCATCTGATGTTTATGCTCCAGTACTTGTGAGACGCTTTCATCATCTCAATCCAGATAAACCAGGCCCTAGAGCGCGCCTGGGAGAGGGGAGTACTGTCAACACCAGGACAGTGCGCGCTCTACGGGCATCTAGAATGCAAAAACCCAACACTCGCAAGATAAAGTAATTTAGGCATTGTGAGGATATGTTATTGTTTAACCTTTTGCATTGCAGAATTCCATCCAAAAGATTCATTTTTAAGGTGCTTATAAATACTGTACATTTACAATGAGTTGCTGCAGACATTCAGAGTGTGTTAGGGTGTGGCCCCTTTCCAGGGCCTTCTGGAGACTTTCCCTGCAACATGCCTGGGCGTGGTTCTGGGCTGGGCCAAGACTCTATAAAAGAGAGTCAGCCCAACTTCCAGTGCTCACTATTCAGAGGTCCCGGTGCAGAGCAGCAGCTTCTTCCTGAGCTCCTGTCCCGGCGGCCTATTTGGATTTTCCAGTCTTCTGCACTCATCTCTCATTGGTGATCACTGTTTCCAGGCGGTAAGACGGTGTTTGGACATTTCCCAACACCGTAATTGAGAATCTTCATATTCTTGATTTTAATTATTAAATGAATAACAGATTACTTGTGCGCTGCCATTTTTTTGACATTTGTATGGTGGTTTGCAAATAGGGAGGACGCGCAATTTATTCCATAAAGATTTGACTTCGTTATTACATTATTGTTCATTGCGCGCTGATATTTCTTGACATTTACATGATGTTTCACCAGTTGGCAAGACGTGCAACTCGTTTCATGAGCATTTAACTTTGTTGTTCATTGCGCGCTACCTTTTCTTGACATTTACATGGTGGCATTCGAATCGGCGAAACACGCGATTCACTTCTCGTGTGTAATTCATGCTGTTCATTGTGCGCTACCATTTTCTGGCATTTACATGGTGGCATTCGAATCGGCAACACGCACGATTCTTTCCTTGAGTGTTTTTTCATGTTATTCATTGTGCGCTACCATTTCTTGGCTTTTGTATGGTGGCATTTGAATCGACAAGACGCGCAATTCTTTCCTCGTGTATAAATAATGTAAGTTACTGTGCGCTACCATTCTAAGACATTTTCTTGGTAGCATTTCAAGTTGACACGTCGCGTGATTTATTCCTTGAATCTACGTTGTGTGATTTCATGGTGCACAAAGCTTTATGGTGTTTAATACTCATATAAAAATCTGCAGTGTGCGCAATTTACTTCCCAATGTTTTTTCTGAGATGACCACAACACAATACCAGAGTTCTAGAGGTAATTCTGTGTGTTCCTGATATGTATTCCTAAAAGGAGATTCATATGGTTGTTTAGAAATTGCTCAGAGTGTTTCCTGATTCTCATGCTAAAGAAAGTACTTGAATCTGAAAGTCCTATTTAACTTTTCCTGTTTCCTCCTCAGGTATTCGGTCATCTAAAGCCTAGTCAGTTTTAGGATTATTCTAGGGTTGTTCATGTTTTTCGGAAAAGACGAAGCTTAGAGTTGTAGCATGGTACTGATTTCCTGAGATGTAATTTTGATGTTGTGTTTTAACCTTTTGCTTCCTACAGGTCTCCTTCCCAGCTGTTCCCTTCCTAATCCCCTTTTCCCCACTTGGACTCTCTTAGACTCTGTGATAAATCTAATCAGAGTATTGCAGCTGTCTTGTGGTGGAAGTGTTGGGACTAGACACCTAGGGGAACCCAGGAAGGCATAACTCATGGTGCTCTCACCAAGTTCTGTTGCCAAGAATCCTTTGCATGCCTTACAATTTGGCAAAGAAAACACTTTTTCCTCACATTTCGGTGATAGTTCTGGAATCTTAGGGCAGCCACAAACTTCCTTCTACACAGCATTCCCCTACATCTCCGGATAAAAATGGTACCTCACTTGTGTGGGTAGGCCTAGTGCCCATGACAGGAAATGCCCCAAAACACTACGTGGACACATCAAAATTATCAATTACAAAACTACCTGTTTTTACGGGTGGGGGGGCACCTACTTTTTTGATCCCGGGCCCAGCCATCTAGGGAAACCTACCAAACCGAGACATTTCTAAAAACTAGACACCTGAGTGAGTCCAGAGGGGTTTGACTTCAGTGGATCCCCCAGTGTTTTCTTACCCACAATCCTCAGCAAACCTCAAATTTAACAAAAAAAATCTAATTTTCCCACTTTTCTGTGTGGGATCACCGCACCAGCACAAATTTTCTATCACCCAACGTTCCCTTCAGTCTCTCGATAAAAATGATACATCACTTGTATCGGTGGGCCAGGTGCCAGTGACAGGGAAGAGCCAAAAACATGTCGAAATTGAGGGGGAACCAAAGCGCGTCCACAACAGCAGTTTATAAAAAAAGCATTTTTAGGCTGACAAGTGGGGCACAATTTTTTTCGGTATAGATGCGACAATGCTGGGTGGTAGGGATTTTGTGGATTCCTGCAGATTCCGAAAGGTTCCATTACAAAAATGTGGGGAAAAAGTGTGATTTCAAGCTAAGTAGGAGGTTTGCAGGGCATTGTTGGTAGGAAAATCTTGTGGGATGCATGTGAAGCACGCCACCCTGGACTCACCCAGATGTTTAGTTTTTAGATGTGTCTAGATCTCGGAGATTTTTGTAGATGGCAGCATCCCAAAGTCTAAAAAGTGCAGCCCTCACCATTCTAAGTGGGACAATTTTGAGAGTTAGCCAAGCTCTCATGGCCCAAATGTTAAATCAAAACCCCAAATAATCAAATGTTCTCTTGCTTGCCATTGGGATCATATCTTTTAGTGTGCGTGGGGAGAGCTGAAAGACTGTAACCCCCTTTCAGTTGGGTTGGGGGCATAACCATGCCCATACTGGTTGGTAGCCACCACCCTACTATTTTTTATGTTTTTTAAATTACCTGGCATCTAGTAGGCTTTCTGCCCCCTGAGGAGTGAATGGAGGATAATTGCCCTATCTGCCCACCGGTGGGCAGAACAACTTTGTCCCCATTTATTTGGGGTTGGGGCATGGCCATACTCCCACCCTCTTTTTTTTAAAACAATTGTTACCTGGTGTCTAGTGAGCTTTCTGCCCTCTTTGAGGGCAGATGTGCCTTACAAAAATAGGCCGATCTTCCCCCAAGGGGGGCAGAAATGGCCAACAGTAATGTGCCCGCATGGGCAGCGACCCTTGCCCAAGGGGATGCGTCCGAAACAAAACACACATACAAACCAATCCCTGGTGCCTAAGTGGTTCCTGCCCTGCTTGAGGTTTGATGGGCCTAATAGAAATTGGCCCATCTGCCCCCAAGGGGGTCAGAAATGGCCTAAAATGAAATTGCCCCCCAGGGGAGAGACCATTGCCTAATGGGTTGCTCCCCATCTGTAAAAAAAAAAAACATCCCTGTTGCCTAGTGGTTTCTGCCCTTCTTGGGGGCAGATCGGCCTCATTAAAATAGGGTGATCTGCCCCCACGGGGGACAGAAATGGCCTAAAATAAAATTGCCCCCCAGGGGAGCGACTCTTGCCTAAGGGGTTGCTACCCTTGTGTGAAATTGTCTTAAAAAGAAAATCATGGTGCCTAGTGGTTTCTGTCGCCCTTGGGGGCATATTGGCCTAATTAAAAAATGCCCCCCTTTGAGAGCGACCCTTGACCAAGGGGCCGACACCCTTGTTTATTTACATATTGTAAACAAACTCCCTGGTGTCTAGTGGGCTATGCGATCGTGCTGCAGGAATGCTTAGGGAAACATGAAAGGAAAGGAAAAGCCTTTCCTTTCATTTCATGCCTCTCCAATCTCCCCCACCCTCCTAGAGGAAGAGAAATGAAAGCATTTCTCTTCCGATCTTCCAGCGCAATGGGGGCAACCTCTGATGAGGTCAGTGTGTGATTGTGCACTGATGTCATCAGAATTCATTGGGGGGGTTGAGGAGGGGGAAGGGGTAGTGGTTCTCCTTCCATCCCTGTCCTGGGGAGGGGGGTGGGAGGCCCACGGGGGAGCCCTAGTGCTCCCCGTGGGCCAGGTGCAGGACATAACGGTTATGTCCTCAGCACAGCAGCACTGCAGCCGAGGACGTAACAGTTCCGTACAGGGCACCCAAGGGGTTAATACGAATGCAGAATATTACTAAAAGTCTCTGCATGCATGGAATGTATCACATCCGGATTCCAGCTCATCACTTTCTGTTATTTTATGACAGTCTTTGAATAACATATAAACACTGTAAGCAATGTAATTTTACTTCACTTCTCTCTCCTCTGCACTATTTGGCACAAGGAACACTCCATGACTGCCAGATCTGACCTGTGGACAATGTCATTGCTCCTCTATTGTACCAAATGAAATCCTCTGCTCAGCTTACAAATTAGTGCTGTAAAGGCGCATATCTGCGTTAGGGCAGATGGGGACATATGTCACGGTGTGCGATTAAGAGGATCATATTAGTATTCCACCGCAAATGCCTGGAGTGGTGACAACATTTGGATTTTTAGGCCTGCTGTAGGCTTTGAGCAACTGTGCAAGCATAGAATCAATACACCTGAAAATCGCAGAGAATAAAGGCACAGGAAACCAGAGAAGTTGGCTTACACACTCCACCCAAAACAAGTATAGTCCTGAAAATTTTGTTAAAGCATAGCAAGCCTGAAGATTGGTAAAAGTGCAACACAGGTTTTTGATTTGGCAACGGTATGCTTGAACAGAACAATACATTTGTACTACTACAAAAATGAGAAGACGGCTACAACTGATTCTAAGTAACATCAAGTAGAGAGAAAAACCATGCATAGAAAAATTACGTTTGTAAAAGTAAATGTAATTGTTCCACAACACACATTTCTCATCAGAAGAAATGCTGAAAGACTGTGACTCAACCACAAATGATAACTTGATGAGCAGCCTTTTTCATTTTAAACATATATTGCATTTGGAGCAGCCAGTATTAGCACCTTGAAAAGAAGCAATTCTCACTCACCTCATGCGCAAGATTGTGGTACAGGCTCTCCCAGTAGAGAGGGGGATCTCTGTGGTGTGTAGTACCAGTGCATGCAGCCCCATAAAGCGCCTGAACTTTGTGCTCTGAGAGTGTTCTTTCTCCATGCTGCCTTGGAACGGTTCCCACAGACTGACAAAGCACAGGGGTATGTTTCCAAACAGGAAAAAGAGCTGGTGATGGTACAGCCAGTGGAAACAGAAAACGGACGACAGAGGTGAAGTCATAGCAAATGAGAATACACTACTTGAAAAAGTAAAAGTAGACAAAACCAAAACAATGCAAATCTTTACTTAGGAATGAGATTGAACTAGGAAGAGGACACTTAGGCTCTCATTGTGCGATCTGCTGCTAGGGATTGCCCTGCAGCACCGGCAATCCATTAATTACATTAGCATGCCTTGGTTCACGGGTAACACATGCTATGGAGACAGGGATCTGCAACCCTCTGACACCCAGATGGTCTCCAGGCACTGAAGAATGAGGAATGTACACCATGAAGGGATTTCCTGGAAAGTCAGGAAAGCCACATCGCCCCCAAGGAGGCATCTTTAGAAAAGGGCGCTGGAGGAGGGGAAGGGTAACCCTTCCAATGAGCACAGGAGAAATAACAAGTGAACAGTAGTATTCCAGGTCCCCTGGCAGTGGACTGCACATGTGTTTAACAGGGGAAAGTTGGGGCAGTGTCAGACCTGTGTGGCTAGTAAACGGGAGCCAAGTGAGCCTGCCAGAGGAAAGAGGGCTGCAACTGCACTGTGCTCAAGTGGCTGAGAGGGAGCAGAGCACTAACACAACTGTGTCATTAAGAGGAGGTGGGAGGAAGGAATCCTATGTAAAAATGCAAGCATTTATGACGTCAAAGCTGAACACCGGCAAACAGTAACAGGAGCTGGAAGCTAATAAAAAATAGTCCTCCCAAAGACCAGATAAACAGACAAGGCGTAATGACAGGGTACTTGGGGCCACATGTACAAATATCAGGTTTTGCGACTCGCAAATAGCGAGTTTTCGCAACTCACTATTTGCAAGTCGCAAAACCTGATGTACAACAGTGTCAATGACACTGTTTGCGATTCCCAATAGTGTCGCAAATGACCTACCTCAGAAATATTCAAGGGGTAGGTTGCAATTGCGACCCCACTAGGAATGCCGCATTCACAGTGATGGTGGCCTGCTGGGGATAGCAGACCACCATGTCTGTAACTGCTTTTAAATAAAGCAGTGTTTTTTTTTTTAAAGCAGCCCTTTTTCCTTAAAGGAACACAAGATGTATTTAAAATAAAAAATACAAAGTTTTCTTTTCATTTTTTCAGATCAGGCAGTGGTCCGTGGGACCACTGCCTGCTCTAAAAAATTATTTTCACATCCATTCACAAAGGGGAAGGGGTCCCATGCAGACCCCTTCCCGTTTGCGAATGGGATAGCACAACTTGAAATTGGTGCTAACTGTAATTGTTTTGTGACCGCATTCACAGTCACAAAACAATCATACATTGCACTGCAACTCACAATTAGGAAAGGAACGCCCCTTCCTAATTGCAACTCGCAAACCCTTTCTGTGATTCGATAAATAAATTACTGAATCGCAAAATTGGTTCTGTGCATCGCAAAATGCTTTTTCCTTGTTGCAAACGGCCCGATTCTGCGAATCAGGCTGTTTGCGACAAGAAAAAAGCTTTGTATATCTGGCCCTTGGTCCCTGTTCTGTGGGAAGAATGAAAGACAAAAAGGAGGGACAAAGAGGCAGGACTGACTACTAGCAAGCAAGGATTTTTTAAGGAACACTGAATCAAATAAATGAAAAGCAGGGGGATGGCTTTAAGCACAGAAGAGAAGTATACTAAAGTATACAAGAGATCGTAAGCTGAACCTTAAAAAAATAGAATGGCAGCTGCCATTTTGATATATAAATATGTATGTGTATATATATATATATATATATATATATATATATATATATATATATATATATATATATATATATATATATATATATATATATATATATCAAACCAAGGCCCTTTCAATATATGTTGAGGGGGCATTAGTAGAGTCCCCCTCCCAGCTCATTTAGGGTCATGAAAACCCCATAACTGAGTGCTGAGTATACTTAAAAGGAGGGGCCCAAGCCATTTTAGCGCCAGAGCCCAATGTGTTAATTAAGGGGAGGGGGCATGCAGACCGAGCATCCCCCTCCGGAGCCTTAAAAAGGCCCCAGTGACCACATCCGCCAAGGCCATAATACAACTTTAAATACGGGGTTGTGCTGACCCTTCTTTGAGCCTTTATTGGTCCCAGGAACCCCATCCACAGGCCCCTCTCAGTGAATGTGTCCAGGGACCCCACCCCGGGACACAGTAGTGTCCCTGCCTGCACTACTGTGGGCAAGGAAACACATGTTTGTTTCGGTATGGCGGAAGCATTTGCAAAGCTCCCACAACAGAGGAGCAAACACAAAGTATGCTCCCTAGTCGGAGCTTTAAAAATGCTCTTGCCAGCTGGGAACAGACTTGTGATTTACTGATGGGGGCAGAGAAAGACAACAACATATTTCTCCTGCCTGGAGGTAGCAATATAAATAGATGCTCCCTCTAAGTGGAAGCAATGCCAGCTTCTGCACCATGTTGGTTGCTGGCTGCGGCCATGTGGGGCTTGGGTCTCCCTTAGTGGCCCCCAATGGTGTGCTTGGTGGGTACCTGGATGGGGACCTGGGCATGCACATATTAAAAACAAAGGCCGCAAAGGAGGGGGTTGCTGGGCTAAAATAGTCTCAGAAATGGTGGGTCATGCGGCTCCCCTTTTAAAAACGGCTGTCCCCAAGGGATGGGGTCCCCGGACCCTGAGACGTCTCAGGTAGTGAGCTGTGCAAACCTCCCGCATTTTAAAAGGTATGGCCCCAGGGATGGGGTCCCGAGGGCCTATGAAGAACGCTTTTTATATACATTTTGGACCTCATGGATGTGGTCTCTGGGGCCTAATTAGGCTCATGGAGGAGGGTCATGCACCTCCAACTTTTATTAAGTACTCGATCCCTGGGGGATGGAATCGAATCCCTAGAGTATAATAAGGCTCAGAGAGGCAGTCCACACGCCCGTCCTCTTTTTAATTACATTTTCCACTAGGATGTCCCCAGGGCTCAAAAAGGGTTGGTCAAGGGGACCTCACACCCCCTTCCCTTTTTATTTGGCTTTGGCCCCAGGGAATGAAGCCCTCAGGTCCCAACTATGGGCAGCTTTTATCTGTATCCAACTCCTCACAGTCAGTGAACCTACACTGAGAAATGAAGTAGAAATGAGAAGAAAAGTGGGTACTGTTAGCACTGTTTGCTCTACGGAGAGAGTTTACTCTGTACCACACTGTTTACAGACTGTGAAATATATCACAGAGTATTAAAAAGTATCTACTAACAGCAGTGTACACTCTATGCAAAACATGTCCAAAGTGCGACTATTCTCTTAAAGTAACAAAGGTCTGAATGTGCTAAAGATCATACTATGTGCCATGCTCATACTGTGGTGGAATCATTATATATAGCCCACCTTATGAAGCACAACAAGCACATGTATATAGGTTATTACCTGGTGCCCACAGTCTTCTATGTTATGTATAAATTGTCCTACTGGGATAATTCTGTCTAATAACTCAAGGTTGCTAGCAATACTTAATATGTAGAATCTGTGTCCTGTTAGAAACATTTTCTACAGAGCCAAAAACTTGTATAGTACATGCTTCACACAAGTCTTCAACTGCACCTGAACTCAGAGTTACTGTTCAATACAAAGATTTAAAAAGTGTTCATTACCTCTAAACACCCATGTTGCATAAGGAGCACATGCATTTTGTTAACACCTACACCCATTATCACACTTACACCCATTAGCTGGACACAGGGTGTACAATATCAGGTAGAAGTGTAATATGGTAGTTACCCGCTGTTATGTAACCTATAGAACAAACTAGCAAACAATTTGGGTTATGTCATAAGTGATGTCATCAATTATGTCATTTGAGGTGTCAAGGGATGTCATCAGTGATGTCATAATTGATGTCATAGAACGTGTCATAAGTGATGTAATATGTGAAGTCATAAGCAGTGCATGGCAGGGGTGCAAACTATAGTTATCTCTTCTAACAATAACTGTAAATTTCTGTGTTTTTTTGGTTCAGAACTTTACTGTCATCACTGACATATTCACCTACGTATAACATTACTTTAACCTTTTTCTTGGAGTGGATTTCTACGTTTTTTTAATACAGGAACAGATCTTATTATCGTACCTAACAATAACTTACACTTTAACCTTTGTGGGGTTTTTCAGGGAATTTCCAGGGTTTTCTTCAACATAAAGTAATAGTTTATTACCATATGTCAAACCAACCCCCAGCCTCACATGGCCTTAAGGGGGTATAGCCACAAGGCCTGGCCTGTTCCCAGGACCTATGGCCAACCCACCTGGAGGCAGCTGAGTCCCCCCCTGAGGCAGCCAACTCCACATTGCACATAGCCTTTCATTATGCAGAGTGTGGGTTTGGCCACAAAGCATGGCTTGCAGCCTGGCTCTGAATTCAACTCACTGCAGGCAGCCACCCATGAACCCACATGATGCATGGTGTGGGGTTAGTCTTGCAGCCAGGGCCTGTTCAGAACTACTTGCAAGCAGCTGAACCGATGCTGTGCACAGGTTTCAGCCATATGCAGCAGGGTTTGGCCACAGCACTTGGACTGCCATCTGGCCCTTTGGCCAAACCACCTGCAGGCTGCCAACCACACACTGCGCACAGCCTGTGGCATGCGGAGCGAAGGTTTGGCCTTCAATCCCCGGAAGCCCCCTCCCATGGTGCCAAAACATATATGCTGAGGGGGGACATTCAGCTGCCTCCCCAACACTTAAGTGACCTGAAGACCCTATCCCCTGCGGCCAGTTCAATAAAAAGGGGAGTGGGCATGCAGCCCCCCCTCCTCGAGCCTAGTTAGGGCTAGGGGATCCCACACCTGGGCCAAGCACTTAATAAAGGAAAGGGGCTGTGCAGCCCCTCCCTGAGCCTTATTAGCCCCCAGAGACCTCATCCTCCAGGATCAAAATGTAAATAAAAGATGTGGGGGCTTGCAGCCTACATTCCTGAGACTTTTTGGGTCCCATGGACCACATCCCTGTGGCCAAATCTAATAAAAAAGGGCAGGGGCATGTGCCCCTCCTCCCCGAGCCTTATTAGTTTCCAGACACCCCAACCTCAGGGCCGAAATTTAATTAAAAGGGCTACTGAGGTGGAGTACTTTCTACTGAGTAATTAGAGAAGACTACCTCGTTGGGTGAATGTCTGGTGCATACTCTACACTACAGCTGCATAAAGGACAATGAGGTCATGTCTACAATGACCTTGAGTATGTGTAATTTTCACAATGTGATTGTTCCTCATGTGTTTTCATGCAGAAATCAGTGACAAAATGAATACTCCTATAGAGAAAATGACAAGACTGCAGACAAAGATTTGAATCCCCACCAAACAAGGTTACTTCCTTTATATTATATGCAGTAAGTGCTTCTTTGTTTGGTGGAGACATCCTTACATTCCTTTCCATCAAGAACGTGCCATCAGCATCGGTGGGTAATACTCTTGGGTCACTTCGGTAAGTTGACCGGTCCAACATGGAAAATGGCAGGAAGGCGTTGCATACAACTAATGGCAAAGAGACTGGGCTAAATAGGTGGAGCTTGGAGGTGATGAGGCACCTTTGCATTCTCTGAAGCAATTAAATGGGAAATCCCTAGACTTGGACTCTACTCTCAGACCAGGAGAAGACAAAAAAGAACCCACTCGTCTTGGGCAATCACTACAGAAGAGATTGCTCTCCAATTAATTAACGATGCATCCAACTCCATCTAGGATTTCAGATAATTTTTCAATGTGTAATGGTAAAGAAAAGACACTGTCCATCAGCCTCGAAATGATGGGAACACCGTTGCATACTACTAATGTTGAAGGGGCAGGCCCAAATGGGTGGAGTTCTGCATAGTGGTGAAGTGTGTTAGGTCACACTGTTTGCGCTGATATGTAGCGCTGGGTGTTTGTCCCAGACTGTGAAATCAGTGCGAATGGCACCACATGCAATGCAAGAGGGTGCTGCTACTTTTCTGCTGCTCTAGTAGATTTTTCACTCGAGCGACAGCTTCATCAACGTGAATGGAAGGTTTCTCAATGCGACTTGTAGTAACCATCCACAACCGCCCGCATTGAGAAATCTCATCAGAAGGTGGTCTACAGTAAGATTTTCCTTGCTTACGCTTGCAGAAGTATTGTTGCAGAGAGCGAGCGAGGATAAAACTCTGTTCTGCTACACAGAGTTTTTCTGAACTCTGCGCTCTAAGTGGATCGTGGAGTGGGTAAAAACTAAACATTCTCTGCGATTGTAGCGGAGTTCACCACCCACCCCTACTCAGCAGCAATTAAAAGGGAGAACCATGGACTCTACTGGACTCTACACTGGGACCAGGAGACAACAATAAAAGAAACCACTTATCTTGGAAAGTCACTACTGAAGAGATTGTGCTCCAATGAATTAATAATGCATTCACCTCCAACAAGGATTTCAGATTGTTTTTCAAAGTGCATTTGTAAAGAAACCACACTGTTCATTAGGCTGGGTAATGGTGAGAACACTGTTGCATACTACTAACAGGAAGGGGAGTTTGTAGGTAATTTGGCACCTTTGCTTACTCAGCAGCAATTAAAAGAGAGAATCATAGACTCTGCTCGTAGACCAGGAGACAAAAAGAAAGAACTTACTCGTCTTGGACACTCCTAACGAAGAGATTGTGTCCCAGTAGATCAACAATACATTCACGTCCTCAAAGATTCAGATCGTTTTTCAATGTACAATTGTACAGGAAACACACTGCCCATTTGCAAGAAGAGAGTTTAGCAACACGGTTTCCCTCCCCAGCCTCATTAGGCCCTGGAGACCCATCACCCAGGGCTATACTTTTTTCAAAGGGTATGGATGTGGCACGGGCTAATGCAGGCTGTGGGGTTCTGATGATGGTCTTCCTGGGACACAGCAAGTGAGCCGGCCTTGTCGGAATAGGGTCCTGTGGCTTTTGAAGGCTCAGAGGGGGTGGAGCGGCCTCCCTCCTCTTTTTCGAGAAATTTGCACAACTATGATATATTAGAAGCACATACATTTTGTGAACACTTTCACCCAATATCTGGACACAGGCTGCAAACAATTAGGTAGAAAAGTAATATGATACTTACTCACCACTATGTAAGCTATAAATCAAACTAGCAAACTAATTTGACGAATCTATGAGTGATGTCATCAGTGATTTTATAAATGATGTCATTTAAGATATCATTGATGTGATAAATGATGTCCTAGAACATGTCATGAGTGATGTAATACATGAAGTCAAAAGCAGTGCATGACAGGTGTGGAAGTTATAGCTAGCTCCACTAATTATGACTGGTGAATTTCTGTGGTTTTTCGTGATCAAAACATTACTTTGGCACTGAAATTTTCAGCTAACTATAATGTCACTTTGACCTTTTAACAATATGATCTTATTATCACGCCTAATTATAATGTCACTTTAACCTTTTTTCAGTAATTTTTCAAACTTTAAAAAAAAACAAAATTAGATATTATTATTACAACTAACTATAACGTCACTGTAACATTTTTTTCTGTGAATTTCAAAGATTTTCACTAATATAAATTAAGATATAATTACAATTCTTAACTATAACTTAACTTTGACTGTTGGCTTTTTCAGTGAAGTTCTAGAGTTTTTTAGAAAAATGTATATTATATTACCGTGTGTAAAGCCAACCCTCCCCCCCTTGCTGGGGGATGGGGTTGCACTGCCCCCTCCGCAAGCCACTATTGGCCCGAGGACCTTGGAGCTCTTTGTTTTCTTTTTAAAAGGGGAGGAAGTGAGCCCAGCCCTCATCTTCAAAGAACTATTGACCCCAGGGATCACATTCCTGGGGCTTAGAAATATATTATTAGGTGAGGAGGATGTGTGTCCCATCTCCCTGAGCCTTAAGAGGCTCTGGGGAAACCATTAACTGGGGCCAAATACAATAACATTAGGGGAGGGGGTTGTGTATCCCTACCCAGCCCAAATGGACCCCAGGGGTCCCATAACCCAGGGTTATATTTTAATTAATTACAGGGGAAGAGGGTGCGTGGCCCCCCCTCCTTGAGCATTAAGAGACCAAATAAATTACTATTAGGTGAGGGAGTACATGGCCCCCCTGCCCAAGTCCAAATTAACTCCGGAACCCTATCCTCCAGGGCCATACTATAACTATAGGGAAGGGAGGTTCTTGGCCCACCCTCCCCTAGCTTTAAAAGGCCTCAGGAGCCACATCTCCTATGGACGGTTTACATAGGAGTACAGGCAGAGGTACAGAACACAAATGTGCACCCAGCCTGTGAGAGCATGTTAAAATCTCCCACTGGTGGGGATAGACCAGACTTGCATGTTTGCTCCCATCTTGTAGGAGTTTCAAAAATGCTCCCACAAAACCCGAACAAGACACAGTAAGTTAGCTGTCCCCGGGGGGATGAGGACCCCGGGTCCTATATAGGCTCAGGTTTTGGGGCCTAATGGTCCCTCTCCCTTTAAACTATAATTCAGCCCAGGGGGATGGGTTCCTGTTGCCTACAAAATCTACTTGATTGGAAGCAAATATACTTGAGAAGCAGCCCTCTGACCATGACCCCCTGCTTTAGAAAATGGTGTTAGTGGACACCAAAGCTTGCTCACATTTCTGGAGACTCCACATTACGAGAGTAACATGGAGTCACCAAATTTTGCTAATACTGCAGGTGGAATGAAACATTCTGCCCACCTCTAGTGGGGACATTGCCCCATGTCCCACCCCCCACTGTTTACACTATTATTCTCTGGTGTGTAGTGTGCTTTATAAAGCTAGAATGATGTCTGAGTGAGCTCTCCCTTTTTTAATAAAATAATATCCGCATGGGTTTAGTGAGCTTTCTGCCCCTCTAGGGAGGAAAACAGGGGTATATCCTTAAAGTGTGTCACCCAGGAAAACTGAGAGAGTTCTGGAGCCATTATGGGGAGGTGGCATGATCTAACGCTATGGTGGGTCACCCCTACCCCTTCTTCTTTGTTGCCCAATTTTTCGCTGGTGTTTAGAGGGGTGTCTGCTTCCTGTGCCATAGATTGGAGGTAAACCCCCCAAATCGGCCACCCAAGAGGGTAGAAAGAATGTTAAGGTAATTTTGTGGTGGGGGCACAGTCCGACGCCTTGATGGGCTACACCCCTTATTTTTTAATAAATATTTTCCCAGGGGTCTAATGGACTTTCTGCCCTCCAGGGAAGGGCCGAAAGACTGTTGGGCTATTTTTGGGGGACGAGAACAGCTCTATTCCATGCTGAGTGGCACTCATCCCCGACAATGGAGGAGAAAAAGGCTGTTTTTTTCTTGGGGTGAGCATTTACCTATGTCTGGGTAACCACATGATTCATTGGTGAACCCCTGCTTGGGGATCATGGTCCTCGTGTGATGCATAAACAGGGCTTCAGTAGGGAGAGATACAGCTGGAAAGAAGACTTTGTCTATTTTCCAGCTATATGACTCCCTCTTAGATCAGCGTGGTGCACCAGTTAAAGCAAAACCTGTCAGTGCCTAGTTTCGCTTTCAATCATTGTCACATTAGAGCTCCATGCTTCACAGTGATTTAAGAAAGAATAGTGTTGGGCCCGTACAAAGCTTTCTTCTCAGATTTAGAGAAAAGCATAAATGTTATGGGTGAAATAATTGAATTACTTTTTCTGGGCCGCATTACTTTCCATTTCATAGTTCTTTTGATCATTGCACCACTGCAGACAGGGACCAACCACATGCAAATCAGTCTTCCTTCTATTCCAGTAGGGACAGTGCAGAGCAAATTCCCAGGCCATGTTCCTTCAAAGGGGATAAAAGTAGTGTTACATAGAGTGGAGCAGATCTGCAAATTCATAGAGCAAGTGGTCTATCTTGGCTCTAAGAGCCAGAGCACAAGTACAGCCGTAAAACGATTTGGCATGTGAATCTTGAAACAAATGACAGGGATAAATATGATCAACAGTAGTTCAAATAAAAAAGCTGTTTCTTCAATCTTTGTGTTTCAGTTACGTGCATTAGATTATATTACTGTGTTGAGTGACAATTTTCAAAGCACACATTGATGCAGAAAAGTTGATAGCATGTTTTGTCTTTTATAAACTGCACTCATGAGGTAAAGTTATGTGCCTGACATGCTTGCCTGCGGTCTGTTTTGGTTCAAGAGTCCCAGGGTTTGAAGGTCTGGCCAAGAGCCAGATACTCACCAAGCCAGCCTCGAGCCAGCCTATCTTGACCACCTCCAACGGCAAAGTGAGCAAAGAAAAATGCACTACAATGCAGACCAGAGTAATTACTACTGACTGAAATATATCAAATATTTTACCTATCACTTTTAGTTTTTCTTTGGTTCTAAGATAGGCCCTGAGGGCCTCATTACAATATTGGCGGGCGGCAAGCGCCGTCCTCCAAGTTGTAACCGCCATGCGGCCGCCAATGCGGCCGCACTCAAATAGTGCCCATTTTGTCATCCCCGCTGGGCTGGCGGGCGGAAACCAAGTTTCCGCCCGCCGGCCCAGCGGGGATGTGGGCCGCAACATGGGAGCCGGCTCCAAATGGAGCCGGCGGTGTTGCGGCCGTGCAATGGGTGCAGTTGCACCCGTCGCGCTTTTCACTGTCTGCATTGCAGACAGTGAAAAGCTGCATGGGGCCCTGTCAGGGGGCCCACGACTCCCCGTTCCGCCAGTCTTTTCCTGGCAGTTCAAACCGCCAGAAAAAGGCTGGCAGTCGGGGACTCGTAATCCCCAGGCGGATTATCACCGCCGGGGCAAAAGTGGCGGAATACCGCCGGCCCGGTGGTGCGACCGCGTCACTTCCGCCGCGGTCGTAATACACAAGGAAGCACCACCAGCCTGTTGGCAGTGCTTCCGTCATTTTAGCCCTGGCGGTCTCGTACCACCAGGGTCAAAATGAACCCCTATATCCTTTAGGTGCTACATAAAGATTGATAAAATATATGGCAATACACACATTTATACTCATGTATCAACATCCCTTACACCAAAATGAATATTTTAAGATAACATGCAGATTTTGTACATTATAGATTTAATGATACATAAAGATGAAAAATTAATAGAATCAAACATGACACCCCCGGTGTGAAAATGAACAAATTTTGCATCTCTATATTTGTTTAATAAGTTGCTCACTTTAATGAACAAAGTCAGCTTTCATTGTAAATTGTAAATACAATAGAAGTTCCCCTTTAAAAAATAAAGCTGTAAACTCGAAAATCATATCACCTATTAGGCAGTGGTGACTGGTGACATTTGAAAGTGGTAGGGCGTAAAAGTTGATAATGCTTTCTTTGTAGCAGGTGAAGTGAGCAAGCCTAATGAACAAATATGAGGTTCAGAAAGAGTCTTCCTCCCAAGAAAACAAAATGAAAATATGGACAAATGGTGCATTTAAAAGCAAATAAACGTATTGAGAAAGCAAGGTTTATAAAGCCGTGCGAATGTATAGCCTTGAAATATTAAAACGTTAAAAACTGCCTTATATCTTACTGCAATGATAGGTTCAACAGTTATTTTAATGTGAAAATTGTACAGCATAACAACTTCACACCCTTTAAGGTGTGTGATTGTGTAGTGTCTTGTACTGCATGTAGCATCAACTTTGGAAGAAAATGTTCTAACCAGGCATCAGGAAGCACCCACAGCTGCTGGTTGCAATCAGTCATACAGAAATATGTGCAGACAGGTCTTTAAGTGGGTTGAAAAAAATGGGACCTCTCTAAAATGGGCATGTCAAATTAATTTCTGTGACTCCCTTAGTGTGCCACCTGACCTGTATTTTTGTTGCTCTCTGAGATGTTGTTGCATCCAATAATATATAACACAACAAATGACATACACCTCAAACTTGTCAGTTCTATTGCCTTTGTCAATGGTTGTTATCTGTTTAAGATAAATGAGTAACAACAATGATTTCTTATAAATCATTAACATTAGTAATGTTTCAATTCTGAAATTGTGAGACTATGGCGGTCATTATGAACATGGCGGTTTGGCTCGCCATGCCAGTGTTGGCAGGTGAAACCCCCAGCCGGCATGGCGGGCAAAACTGCCACATAATGAACCCGATGAGGGCCGCCATCGGCAGCCCTCACTCACCGCCAAGCTTCCTCCGTCAAGCAGCCCGTCGGCGGGCTGAAACATTATCCGACAGGGCAGCGG
This sequence comes from Pleurodeles waltl, assembly GCF_031143425.1. Taxonomy (NCBI): domain Eukaryota; kingdom Metazoa; phylum Chordata; class Amphibia; order Caudata; family Salamandridae; genus Pleurodeles; species Pleurodeles waltl. The sequence continues at coordinate 630,341,242 of NC_090444.1, read as the reverse complement.
TGCTACCCCTCGGATAATGTTTCCTAAGCCTCCAGCCTTTCCCTGGCGGGAAACCCGCCAGGGAAAGGCTGGCGGAAGGGGTGCACCAGGGCACCCCTGGGGGCCCCTGCACTGCCCATGCACTTGGCATGGGCAGTGCAGGGGCCCCGGTGCAGTGCCCCATTGCTCAGATCACTGCCCGATTGCAGGTGCACCCGCAGCAGAGAGGCATTCGCGGCGGCACCATGTGGAGCCACCGTCAATGTCCCGGCCAGGCCTTCCTGTGGGCCCACAGGACGGTTCTTTATGCAGCTGGTGGGATCTGGGGACGCTGGCGGTCAGTGTTTTGACCGCCAGCATGAACAGGGCAGTTGTTACTGCAGTGTTCATAATGACCGCCTATGATTTTAAGATATTGATGCCTGTGGAAAGAATATGGCCTTCAGCTATGTGTGTGTTATGTTAGTAATGTATGCCCGTTTTACTCAGCACATCTCATCCATCTGCATGTTTTCAATCTCCTCTCTTTCCTCTTCAGCACCCTCCTTTCACTGTCGCCTGAATGCACTTCCTTGCATCTCCCTCGTTTTACCATCACAAACATACACTGCAATCATACACAGTTGAGCACTATATTTCCTTTTGCTTTTGCCTTCTAAATATTTTGACCTCTTTGCACAACCTTCACACGCATTAACACAGAATTTCTATTGTAGCTGGAATACATGACCATTATTCTGTGTGCTCTGCAGAGATGCCAACACATTGACTGGCACTTTGCTTTGCCTTCAGTCTCAGCACCAGCGCTCTCAATCAAAGCCCCTCATTGTTGATTGTTCCAGGCTAGTGAAGCATGCCTTGTGGTCGCTAACAGAGGTCTCAAGAACAGGCAGAACCAGTAATCACATCTTGAGGAGGACAGTTAATTCTGAACTTTTGCCTGGCTCGGAAGTAGCTGGAATAAGTTCAGGGGAGAAGGATGAGCTAGTGCATGCGATTATCTTTTTAGAACAAGGGCTCTAGCCTGCACAGATTTTTTATTGTTGAAATGGGGCCACGCAACGAGGAAATTAATCCGTCCATTCTGCTTGTTTGCAGATTCCTGTTTAACCCCTTCGCTCCTGTGCCAAGTCTTTTTTTGGTTATTTGTGGTAGTTCGGGCTTAGGCCCTCATAAATTTTTGTCAACATAAGCTTCTACGCCAAATGTGTGTCCTTTTCTCCAGCATCCTAGGGATTCTCAAGGTACCCAGAATTTGTGGGTTCCCCTGGAGGAGACCAAGAAATTATCAAAAATACAGCTAAAATTGTGTTTTGTTCAGAGAAATGTGAAAAGGGGCTGCAGAAGAAAGCATGTTGTTTTTCCCCTGAAAATGGCATCAACAAAAGGTTTGCGGTGCTAAAATCCCCATATCCCAGCATTCAGGAACAGGTAGACTTGAATCAGAAAACTACATTTTACAACACAATTTTGACATTTTACTGGGACATACCCCATTTTTACTATTTTTTGTGCTTTCAGCCTCCTTACAGTTGGTGACAGAAATGGGTATAAAACCAATGCTGGATCCCGGATAGGTAAACATTTCTGAAAAGTAGACAAAATTCTGAATTCAGCAAGGGGTCATTTGTGTAGCTCCTTCAAGGTTTTCCTACAGAAAGTAACAGCTAAACTAAAACATATTGAAATTGAGGTGATAAAAAGCCATTTCTGTTCATTTTTTCTTCTATAACTTTTTTCCAGCTACGGCAGATTTTAAAAAGCAATATACCGTTACGTCTGCTGCACTCTTCTGGCTGCTGGGATATAGAGGGCTTATAGGTTAATCAAGAACCCTAGTACCCAGAGTCAATAAACGAGCTGCACCTTGCAATGAGTTTTCATTGTATACCGGGTATACAGCAATTCATTTGCTGAAATATAAAAAGTGAAAAATAGGTATCAAGGAAACCTTTGCATTTCCAAAATGAACACAAGATAAGGTGTTGGGAAGCAGTCGTTATTTGCACATCTCTGAATTCTGGGATCCCCATACTAGCATGTGAATTACAGGGCATTTCTCAAATAGACTTCTTTTTTACACACTGTCTTACATTTGGAAGAAAAATTGTAGAGAAAGACAAGGGGCAATAACACTTGTTCTTCTATTCTATGTTCCCACAAGTCCCTCAATACAAATGGTACCTCACTTGTGTGGGTAGGCCTAGTGTCCGCAACAGAAAATGCAACATGGACACATCACATTTTTACATTGAATTCTGACGTGTTTTTTAAAATGTTTCTAGCTGTGGATTTTACCTCTAGCTCAGCCGGCACCTAGGGAAACCTAGCAAACCTGTGCGTTTTTTAAAACTAAACACCTAGGGGAATCTAGGATGGGGGACATGTGGGACTCTCACCAGATTATGTTTCCCAGAATCCTTTGCAAACCTCAAAATCTGGCAAAAAAGCACCTTCCCCTCAAATTTCAGTGCTGCAAAGTTGTGGAATCTTAGAGGAGCCACAATCTTCCTTCCACCTAGCATTCCCTCAAGTCTCTCAATACAAATGGTACCTTACTTGTGTTGGTAGGCCTAGTGCCCAGGACAAGAAACACCCCAAAACGCAACATGGAAATATCAAATCTTTCCATTGAAAACTGGTGTGCTTTTTGGAAAGTGCCTAGCTATGGATTTTGCTCTCTAGCTCAGATGGCACCTAGGAAAGCCTACTAAACCTGTGCATTTTTAAAAGTTAGACAACTAGGGGAACCCAGGATGGCATAACTCGTGGTGCTCTCACCAAGTTCTGTTGCCGGATCCTTTGCAAAACTCACAATTTGGCAAAGAAAACACTTTTTCCTCACATTTCGGTGATAGAAAGTTCTGGAATCTTAGGGCAGCCACTAATATGCTTCCACTCGGTATTCCTCCAAGTCTCCCGATAAAAAGGGCACCTCACTTGTGTGGGTAGGCCTAGTGCACGGTACAGGAAATGCCCCAAAACACAACGTGGACACATCAAATTTTTCTTATGAAGACTGTTCTGTTTTTTGGAAAGTGTCTAGCTGTGGATTTTGGTCTCTAGCTCATAAGGCACCTAGGACAACCTAGCAAACCTGGACATTTCTGAAACCTAGACACCTAGGGGAACCCAGGATGGCGTAACTTTTGGCGCTCTCACCAGGTTTGGTTACCCAGAATCCTTAGCAAATCTCAAAATGTGTCAAAAAACACTTTTTCCTCACATTTTGGTGCTGCAAAGTTCTGAAATGTGAAGGGAGCCACAAACTTCCTTCTACCCAGCATTCCCCCACATCTCCAGATAAAAATGGTACCTCACTTGTGTGGGTAGGCCTAGTGCCCATGACAGGAAATGGCCCAAAACAGTACGTGGACACATCAAAATTATCAATTACAAAACTACCTGTTTTTATGGGGGGAGTGGCACCTGCATTTTTGGTCCCGGGCTCAGCCATCTAGGGAAACCTACCAAACCGAGACATTTCTAAAAACTAGACACCTGAGGGAGTCGAGGGAGGTGTGACTTCAGTGGACCCCCCAGTGTTTTCCTATCCAGAATCCTCAGCAAACCTCAAATTTAACTAAAAAAATCTAATTTTCCCCACTTTTCTGTGTGGGATCACCGCACCGGCACAAATTTCCTACCACCCAATGTTCCCCTCAGTCTCTCAATAAAATTGATAAATCACGTGTCGGTGGGCCAGGTGCCTGTGATAGGGAAGAGCCAAAAACATGTCGAAACTGAGGGGGAACCAAAGCGCGTCCACAAGGGCAGTTTGAAAAAAAAAATTTTTAGGCTGACAAGTGGAGCACAATTATTTTCAGTATAGATGCAACAATGCTGGGTGGTAGGAATTCTGTGTATTCCTGCAGATTCTCGAAGGTTCCATCACAAAAATGTGGGGGAAAAGTGTGATTTCAAGCAAAGTAGGAGGTTTGCAGGGCATTGTTGCTAAGAACATCTTGTGGGATGCATGTGAAGCACACCACCCTGGACTCACCCAGATGTTTAGTTTTCAGATGTGTCTAGTTCTCATATATTTTTGTAGATGGCAGCGTCCCAAAGTCTAAAAAATGCAGCCCTCACCATTCCAAGTGGGACAATTTTGAGAGTTAGCCAAGGTCTCATGGCCCAAATGTTAAATTAAAACCCCAAATAATCAAATGTTCTCTTGCTTGCCCTTGAGATCAGATCTTTTAGTGTGCGGGGGGAGAGCTGAAAGACTGTTACCCCCCTTCAGTTCGGTTGGGGGCATAACCATGCCCATACTGGTTGGTAGCCACCACACCACTACTTTTTATGTTTTTTAAATTACCTGACATCTAGAAGGCTTTCTGCCCCCCCCCCCCCGGGAGTGAATTGGGGGTAATTGCCACATCTGCCCACCGGTGGGCAGAACAACTTTGTCCCCATTTATTTGGGGTTGGGGCATGGACATACTCCCACCATCTTTTTTGAAAAAAAATCTTCCTTGGTGTCTAGTGAGCTTTCTACCCTCCTTGGGGGCAGATGGGACTTACAAAAATAGGCCGATCTTCCCCCAAGGCGGACAGAAATGTCCAACAGTAATGTGCCCGCATGGGCAGCGACCCTTGCCAAGGCGATGCCCCCCAAACAAAACACATACACAAACCAATCCCTGGTGCCTTAGTGGTTTCTCTCCTGCTTGGGGTCAGCTGGACGTAATAGAAATTGGCCCATATGCCCCCGGGGGGGTCAGAAATGGCCTAAAATAAAATTGGCCCCCAAGGGAAAGACCCTTGCCTAAGGGGTCACTCCCCATCTGTAAAAAAAAATAAAAAAAAATAATCCCTGGTGTTTAGTGGTTTCTGCCCCCCTTGTGGGCAGATTTGCCTAATCAAAGTAGGCCGATCTGCCCCCCAGGGGGCAGGAATGGCCTAAAATAAAATTGCCCCCGAGGGGAGCGACCTTGCCTAAAAGGGTCGCTACCCTTGTGTGAAATGGACGCAGAAAAAAATAATCCCTGGAGTCTTTCTAATGGTTTCTGCCGCCCTGAGGGCAGGTTGGCCGAATAAAAATAGGCAGATCTGCACCTAAAGTGGGCAGAAATGGCCTAAAATAAAATTGCCCCCCAGTGAGGCGACCTTTGCCTAAGGGGTCGGTCCCCGTCTGTAAAACAAAATCCCTGGTGCCTAGTGATTTCTCACCCCCTTGGGGGCAGATCGGCCTCATTAAAATAGGGTGATCTGCCCCCACGGGGGACAGAAATGGCCTAAAATAAAATTGCCCCCCAGGGGAGCGACCCTTGCCTAAGGGGTCGCTCCCCTTGTGTGAAATTGTCACAAAAAAAACCTTGGTGCCTATTGGTTTCTGTCCCCCTAGGGGCATATTGGCCTAATTAAAATAAGCCGATCTGCCCCCAATTGGGGCAGAATTGGCCTTATAAAAAAATGCCCCCCATTGGAGAGCGACCCTTGACCTAGGGGCCATTCCCCTTGTTTGTTTACATAATGTAAACAAACTCCCTGGTATCTAGTGGGCTATGCGATCGTGCTGCAGGAATGCTCAGGGAAACATGAAAGGAAGGAAAAGCCTTTCCTTTCCTTTCATGCCTCTCCGATCTCACCCTCCCCCCTAGCGGAAGAGAAATTAAGGCATTTCTCTTCTGATCTTCCAGCGCAGTGGGGGCAACCTCTCATGAGGTCAGCGTGTGATCGCACACTGATGTCATCAGAATTCATTGGGGGGGTTGGGGAGGTGGAAGGGGAAACGGTTCTCCTTCCATCCCTGTCCTGGAGAGAGGGATGGGAAGCCCACGGGGAGCTCTAGTGCTCCGCCGTGGGCCGGGTGCAGGACATAATGGTTATGTCCTCAGCACAGCAGCCCCGCAGCAGAGGACGTAACAGTTCCATACAGGGCACCCAAGGGGTTAATACGAATGTGTAATATTACTAAAAGTCTCTGCATGCATGGAATGTATCACATCCGGATTCCAGCTCATCACTTTCTGTTATTTTATGACAGTCTTTGAATAACATATAAACACTGTAAGCAATGTCATTCTACTTCACGTCTCTCTCCTCTGCATTATTTGGCACAAGGAACACTCTATGACTGCCAGATCTGACGTGGACAATGTCATTGCTCCTCTATTGCACCAAATGAAATCCTCTGCTCAGCTTACAAATTAGTGCTGTAAAAACGCACATCTGCATTAGGGCAGATGGGGACATATGTCACGGGCGTGCGATTAAGAGGATCATATTAGTATTCTACCGCAAATTCCTAGAGTGATGACAACATTTGGATTTTTAGGCCTGCTGTGGGCTTTGAGCAACTGTGCAAGCATAGAATCAATACACCTGAAAATCGCAGAGAATAAAGGCACAGGAAACCAGAGAAGTTGGCAGACACACTCCACCCAAAACAAGTATAGTCCTGAAAATTGTGCTAAAGCATAGCAAGCCTGAAGATTGGTAAAAGTGCAACACAGGTTTTTGATTTGGCAACGATATGCTTGAACAGAATAATACATGATTGTACTACTACAAAAATGAGAAGACGGCTACAGCTGATTCTTAGTAACAACAATTAGACAGAATGAATAGAAAAATTAAGTTTGTAAAAGTAAATGTAATTGTTCCACAACACACATTTCTCATCAGAAGAAATGCTGAAAGACTGTGACTCACCCACAAATGATAACTTGATGAGCAGCCTTTTTCATTATAACCATATATTGCATTTGGAGCAGCCTTATAGTATTAGAACCTTGAAAAGAAGTAATTCACACTCACCTCATGCGCAAGGTTGTGGTACAGGCTCTCCCAGTAGAGCAGGGGATCTCTGTGGTGTGTAGTACCAGTGCATGCGCCCCATAAAGTCCCTGAACTCTGGTCTCTGAGAGTGTTCTTTCTCCATGCTGCCTTGGAACGGTTCCCACAGACTGACAAAGCACAGGGGTATGTTTCCAAACAAGAAAAAGAGCTGCGGGGTGGTGCAGCCAGAGGAAACAGAAAAGGGACTACAGGTGAAGTCATAGCAAATGAGAATACACTACTTGAAAAAGTAAAAGTAGACAACAGACTAGTCTTACAGCAAAAGGCGAAACCAAAACAATGCAAATCTTTACTTAAGATGAGATTGAACTAGGAGGAGGACACTTAGGCTCTCATTGTGTGATCTGATGCTAGGGATTGCCCTGCGGCACCGTCAATCCATTAATTACATGAGCAAGTCTTGGTTCACGTGTAACACATGCTATGCAGACAGGGATCTGCAACCCTCTGACATCCAGATGGTCTCCAGGCAATGAAGAATGAGAAATGTCCACCATGAAGGGATTTCCTGGCAAGTTGGGAAAGCCAAGTCGCCCCCAAGGAGGCATCTGAAGAAAAGGGTGCTGGGGGAGGGGAAGGGTAACCCTTCCAATGAGCACAGGAGAAATAACAAGTGAACAGTAGTATTCCAGAAAGAAGGCTGCGACTGCACTGTGCTCAAGTGGCTTAGAGGGAGCAGAGCGCTAACACAACTGTGGCATTAAGAGGAGGTGGGAGGAAGGAATGCTATGTAAAAATGCAAGCATCTATGACGTCAAAGCTGAACGCCGGTAAACAGTAACAGGAGCTGGAAATAGTCCTCCCAAAGACCAGATAAACAGACAGGGCGTAATGACAGGGTACTTGGGGCCACATGTACAAATATCAGGTTTTGTGACTCGCAAATTGCGAGTTTTCGCAACTTGCAATTTGCAAGTCACAAAACCTGATGTACAACAGTGTCAATGACACTGTTTGCGATTCCCAATAGGGTCGCAAATGACCTACCTCATAAATATTCATGGGGTAGGTTGCGATCCCACTGGGAATGGCGCATTCACAGGGATGGTGGCCTGCTGGGGATAGCAGACCACCATGTCTGTGACTGCTTTTAAATAAAGCAGTGTTTTTATTTTTTTTAAATGCAGCCCTTTTTCCTTAAAGGAACACGAGATGTATTTAAAATAAAAGTTTTCTTTTCATTTTTTCAGAGCAGGCAGTGGTCCGTGCGACCACTGCCTGCTCTAAAAAAATATTTTCGCATCCATTCACAAAGGGGAAGGGGTCCCATGGGGACCCCTTGCCGTTTGCGAATGGGTTAGCACAATTTGAAATTGGTGCTAACTGTAATAGTTTTGTGACTGCATTCACGGTCACAAAACAATCATACATTGCACTTCGACTCACAATTAGCAAGGGAACGCCCCTTCCTAATTGCAACTCGCAAACCCTTTCTGCGATTCGGTAAATAAAATACTGAATCGCAAAATTTGTTCTGTGCATCGCAAAATGCTTTTTTCTTGTTGCAAACGGCCCGATTCTGCGAATCAGGCCATTTGCGACAAGAAAAAAGCTTTGTACATCTGGCCCTTGGTCCCTGTTCTGTGGGAAGAATGAAAGAGAAAAAGGAGGGACAAAGAGGCAGGACTGACTACTAGCAATCACGAATTTTTTTAGGAACACTGAAACAAATAAATGAAAAGCAGGCGGATGGCTTTAAGCCCACAAGAGAAGTATACTAAAGTATACAAGAGATCGTATGCTCAACCTTAAAAAATAGAATGGCAGCTGCCATTTTGATATATCCATATATTATATAGATATATATATTTATATGTTGAGGGGGCAATAGTAGGGTCCCACTCCCAGCCCATTTAGGGTCATGAAAACCCCATCACTCAGTGCTGAGTATACTTAAGAGGAGGGGCCCAACCCATTTTAGACCCAGAGCCCAATCTGTTAATTAAGGGGAGGGGGCATGCAGACCGAGCATCCCCCTCCCAAGCCTTACAAAGGCCCGGTAACCGCATCAGCTATGGCCATAATACAATTTTAAATACTGGGTTGTGCTGCCCCCTTCTTTGAGCCTTTATTGGCCCCCGGAACCCCATCCACAGGCCCCGCTCAGTTACTGTGTCCAGGGACCCCACCCCTGGATACAGTAGTGCCCCTGCCTGCACTACTGTGGGCAGGGAAACACATGTTTGTTCCGGTATGGCAGAAGCATTTGCAAATCTCCCACAACAGAGGAGCAAACAGAAAGTCTGCTCCCCAGTGGGAGCTTTAAAAATGTACTTGCCAGCTGGGAACGGACTTGTGATTTACTGATGCGGACAGAGAAAGACAACAACATATTGCTCCTGCCTGGAGGGAGCAATATAAATAAATGCTCCCTCTAAGTGGAAGCATTGCCAGCTTCTGCACCATGTTGGTTGCTGGCTGGGGCCATGGGGGCCCTGGTCTCCCTTATGGCCCCCAATGTTGTGCTTGGTGGGTACCTAGGTGGGCACCTGGGCATGCACATATTTAAATCAAAGGCCCCAAAGGAGGGGGTTGCTGGGGCAAAATAGCCTCAGAGACGGTGAGTCATGTGGCTCCCCTTTTAAAAACGGCTGTCCCCAAGGGATGGGGTCCCCGGACTCCGAGAAGTCTCAGGTAGGGAGCTGTGCAAACCCCCCCCCCCAATTTTAAAAGGTATGGCCCCAGGGATGGGCTCCCAGGGGCCTATGAGGAACTCTTTTTATATACATTTTGGTCCTCAAGGATGTGGTCCCTGGGGCTCATGGAGAAGGGTCTTGCACCCCCAACCTTTATTAATTACTCGATCCCTGGGGGATGGAATCGAATCCCTAGCCTCTAATAAGGCTCAGAGAGGCAGTCCACGCGCCCGTCCTCTTTTTAATTACATTTTCCACTAGGATGTCCCCAGGGCTAAAAAAGGGTTGGTCAAGGGGACCTCACACCCCCCTTCCCTTTTTAACTGGCTTTGGCCCTCAGTGACCAACTATGGGCAGCTTTTATCTGTATCAAACCTGTCACAGTCACTGAACCTACATTGAGAAATGAAGTAGAAATGAGAAGAAAAGTGCGCGCTGTTAGCACTGTTAGCACTGTTTGCTCTACGGAGAGAATTTACTCTGTACCACACTGTTTACAGACTGTGAAATGATCATGAGAAATATATCACAGAGTATTAAACGTATCTACTAACAGCAGTGTACACACTATGCAAAACCTGTCCAAAGTGTGACTATTCTCTTAAAGTAACAAAAGTCTGAAGGTGCTAAAGATCATTCTACTTGCAGTGTTCATACTGTGGTGGAAACTTTATATGTAGCCCACCTTATGAAGCACAACAAGCACATGTATATAGGTTATTACCTGGTGCCCACAGTCTTCTATGTTATGTATAAATTGTCATACTGAGATGGTTCTGTCTAATAACTCAAGGTTGCTAACAATACTTAATATGTTTTATGTAGAATCTGTGTCCTGTTAGAAACATTTTCTACAGAGCCAAAAAACTTGTATAGTACATGCTGAACACGTCGTCAACTGCACCTGAACTCAGTTACTGTTCAATACAAAGATTAAAAAAGTGTTTGTTACCTCTACACGCTCATGTTGCATAAGGGGCACATGCATTTTGTTAACACCTACACCAATTATCACACTTACACCCATTAGCTGGACACAGGTTGTACAATATCAGGTAGAAGTGTAATATGGTAGTTACCCGCCGTTATGTAACCTATAAAACAAACTAGCACACAATTTAGGTCATGTCATAAGTGATGTCATCAATTATGTCATTTTTGAGGTGTCATGAGATGTCATCAGTGATGTCATAAATGATGTCATAGAACGTGTCATGAGTGATGTAATATGTGAAGTCATAGGCAGTGCATGGCAGGGGTGCAAACTATAGTTAACTCTTCTAACTATAACTGTGAATTTCTGTGTTTTTTGAGTTCAGAACTTTACTGTCATCACTGTCATATTCACCTATGTATAACATTACTTTAACCTTTTCTTGGAGTGGATTTTTAAGTTATTTTAAAAACAAGAACAGATCTTATTATCGTACCTAACAATAACTTACACTTTAACCTTTGTGGTTTTTTCAGTGAATTTCCAGGGTTTTCTTCACTATAAAGTAATAGTTTATTACCATATGTAAAGCCAACCCCCAGCTGCACATGGCCTTAAGGGGGTATAGCCACAGGGCCTGGCCTGCTCCCAGGACCTGTGGCCAACCCACCTGGAGACAGCTGACACCCCCGAGGCAACAAACTCCACACTGCACATAGCCTTTCATTATGCACAGTGTGGGTTTGGCCACAAAGCATGGCTTACAGCCTGGCTCTGCATTCAATTCACTGCAGGCAGCCACCCATGCACCCACATGATGCATAGTGTGGGGTTAGTCTTGCAGCCAGGGTCTGTTCCCAACTAATTGCAGGCAGCTGACCCGATGCTGTGCACAGGTTTCAGCCATGTGCAGCAGGGTTTGGCCACAGCACTTGGACTGCCATCTGGCCCATTGGCCAAACCACCAGCAGGCTGCCAACCACACATTGCGCACAGTCTGTGGCTTGCGCAGCATTGGGTTGGCCTTCAATCCCCGGAAGCCCCCTCCCATGGTACCAAAACATATATGCTAAGGGGGGGACATTCAGCTGCCTCCCCAACACTTAATTGACCTGAAGTCCCTATCCCTTGTGGCCAGTTCAATAAAAAGTGGAGTGGCCATGCAGCCTCCCTCCTCGAGCCTAATTAGGGCTAGGGGATCCCACACCTGGGCCAAGCACCTAATAAAGGAAAGGGGCTGCGCAGCCCCTCCCTGAGCCTTATTAGCCCCTAGAGACTTCATCCTCCGGGATCAAAATGTAAATAAAAGATGTGGGGGCGTGCGTCCCACATTCCTGAGACTTTTTGGGTCCCAGGGACCCCATCCCCTGTGGCCAAATCTAATCAAAAAGGGCTGGAGCATGTGCCCTTTCTCCCCGAGCCTTATTGGTTTCCAGACACCCGAACCTCAGGGCCTGAAATTTAATTAAAAGGGCGACTGAGGTGGAGTACTTTCTACTGGTTAATTAGAGAAGACTACCTCGTTGGGTGAATGTCTGGTGCATACTCTACATTACAGCTGCTTAAAGGACAATTATGTCATGTCTACAGTGACCTTAAGTATGTGTCATTTTTACAATGTTATTGTTCCTTAAGTGTTTTCACACAGAAATCAGTGACAAAATGAATACTCCTATAGAGAAGATGTCAAGACTGCAGACAAAGATTTGTATCCCCACCAAACAAGGTTACTTCCTCTATATCATATGCAGTAAGTGCTCTTTTGTTTGGTGGAGACATCCTTACATTCCTTTCCATCAAGAACGTGCCATCAGCATCGGTGGGTAATACTCTTGAGTCACTTTGGTAAGTTGTCCGGTCCAGCATGGAAAATGGCTGGAAGGCATTGCATACAACTAATGGCAAAGAGGCTGTGCTAAATGGCTGGAGCTTGGAGGTGATGAGGCACCTTTGCATTCTCTGAAGCAATCAAAGGGGAGATCACTGGACTTGGACTCTACTCTCAGACCAAGAGAAGACAAAAAAGAGCCCACTCGTCTTGAGCAATCACTACAGAAGAGATTGCTCTCCAATTAATTAACAATGCATCCAACTCCATCAAGGATTTCAGGTAATTTTTCGATGTGCAATGGTAAAGAAAAGACACTGTCCATCAGCCTGGAAATGGTGGGAACACTGTTGCATACTACTAATGTTGAAGGGGTGGGCCCAAATGGGTGGAGTTCTGCATAGCGGTGAAGTGTGTTAGGTCACACTGTTTACGGTGATTTTTAGCGCTGGATGTTTGTCCCAGACTGTGAAATCAGTGCGAATGGCACCACATGCAATGGAAGAGGGTGCTGCTTCTTTTCTGCTGCTCTAGTAGATTTTTCACTTGAGCGGCTGCTTCATCAACGTTAATGGAAGGTTTCTTAATGCGAGTGGTAGTAACCATCCACGACCGCCCGCATTGAGAAATCTCGTGAGGAGGTGGTCTAGAGTAAGATCTTCCTTGCTTCCGCTTGCAAACTTACTGTTGCCGAGAGCGACCAAGGAAAAAACTCTGCTCTGCTATGCAGAGTTTTTCTGAAGTGGAGCGTGGAGTCGGTGAAAACTACACAATCTCTGCTATAGTAGTGGAGTTCACCCCCCCCCACTCAGCAGCAATTAAAAGGGAGAACCACTACTCTCCTACCAGGAGACAACAATAAAAGAACCCACTCATCTTAGAAAGTCACTACTGAAGAGATTGCGCTCCAATAAATTAATGATGCATTCACCTCCATCACGGATTTCAGATTACTTTTCAAAGTGCATTTGTAAAGAAAACACACTTTCTATTAGGCTGGAAAATGGTGAGAACACTGTTGCATACTACTAACAGGAAGGGGAGGGCAAACAAGTTGAGATTGTAGGTCATTTGGCACCTTTGCTAACTCAGCAGCAATTAAAAGAGAGAATCATAGACTCTGCTCGTAGACCAGGAGACAAAAAGAACTGACTCGTCTTGGACACTCCCTAATAAAGAGATTGTGTCCCAATAGAGCAACAATACATTCACCTCCTTAAAGATTCAGATCGTTTTTCAATGTACAATTGTACAGGAAACACACTGTCCATTTGCAAGAAGAGAGTTAAGCTACACGGTCTCCCTTCCCAGCCTCATTGTGCCTTGGTGACCCGTCACCCAGGGCTATACTTTTTTCAAAGGGTATGGATGCCGCACAGGCTGATGCAGGCTGTGGGAGTCTGATGATGGTCTTCCTGGGACACAGCAAGTGAGTCGGCCTTGTGGGGATAGGGTCCCTGTGGCTTTTGAAGGCTCAGAGGGGGAGGAGCGGCCCCCCTTCCCTTTTTTGGGAAATTTGCACAACTATGATATATTAGAAGCACATACATTTTGTGAACACTTGCACCCAATATCTGGACACAGGCTGCAAACAATTAGGTAGAAACTTAATATGGTACTTACTCACTACTATGGGGGGTCATTCTGACTCCCACCGGCCGCGGTAACCGCAGGGCCGGCGGGAGCCACCAGAATACCGCTGCGCAGTCAGAAGACCGCCGCGGTTATTCTGTGTTTCCCGCTGGGCTGGCGGGCGACCGCCAGAAGGCCACCCGCCAGCCCAGCGGGAAACACCCTTCCATGAAGATGCCGGCTCCGAATGGAGCCGGCGGAGTGGAAGGGGTGCGACGGGTGCAGTTGCACCCGTCGCGATTTTCAGTGTCTGCATGGCAGACACTGAAAATCTTTGTGGGGCCCTGTTAGGGGGCCCCTGCAGTGCCCATGCCATTGGCATGGGCACTGCAGGGGCCCCCAGGGGCCCCATGACACCCCATACCGCCATCCTGTTCCTGGTGGCCGAAACCGCCAGGAACAGGATGGCGGTATGGGGGTCGGAATCCCCATGGCCATGGAGGATTCCCCAGGGCAGCGGAAAACCGGCGGTACACTGCCGGTTTTCCGTTTCTGACCGCGGCTGTACCGCCGCGGTCAGAATGCAGATGGGAGCACCGCCAGCCTGTTGGCGGTGCTCCTGCGGTCCCCAACCCTGGCGGTCTCGGACCTCCAGGGTTGGAATGACCGCCTATGTAAGCTATAAATCAAACTAGTACACTAATTTGACGAATCTATGAGTGATATCATCAGTGATTTTATAAATTATGTCATTTAAGATCTCATTGATATGATAAATTATGTCATAGAGCATGTCATGAGTGATGTAATACGTGAAGTCAAAAGCAGTTTTTCGAGTTCAAAACATTACTTTGGCACTGAAATTTTCATCTAACTACAATGTCACTTTAACCTTTTAACAAGATGATCTTATTATCACACCTAATTATAACGTCACTTTAATCTTTTTTCAGTAATTTTTCAAACTTTAAAAAAAAAAAAAATGAGATCTTATTATTATTACACCTAACTATAACATTTTTTCAGTGAATTTTGAAGATTTTCATTAATATAAATTAAGATATAGGCCCTCATTACAACATTGGCGGTAAATCCCGCTTACCGCCATGCAGAAGACCGCCAACACACCGCCGCGGCCGCGGAATCCCGCCACAGCCATTACGACCCACAGCTCAGAATCCGACAAAATTCAGACACCCACACAAGTCCGCCACACCAAAGGTCATTGATAAATTGGCGATAACAAAACCTCCACTGTCACGCCAACAGGAATACGCCCACACTATCACGACCCACGAATCCACAAAGCGGTCTTTCAACCGCGGTATTCCATTGGCGGAACACACCACCGCGCTCAAAATACACACACTTTTACAAAACACTACCACATTGGACAATTCCAAATACACACACCTGATACACATACACACACCACTCCCACACACCCAATACAATATAAAACACACACCCACATTACCCACAAACCCTTACAATGAAAAATTGGGAAGAAGCAAAGAGACAGCAAAGCAAACACCACACCAGCATACAGAGGCACACAACACCATCACACATACACATCCATGCACAAAACACCACACACCCCTAAACATCACCCCACACATCACAACATACACCACCTCAAACATCACCCACACCACCCCATGGCACCGCAAAGACACACCAGATTCTCTGAGGAGGAGCTCAGGGTCATAGTGGAGGAAATCATCTGGGTAGAGCCACAGCTATTCGGATCACAGGTGCAGCACACCACCATAGCTAGGAAGATGGAGTTATGGCGCAGAATCGTGGACAGGGTCAACGCAGTGGGACAGCACCCATGAACACGGGATGACATCAGAAAGAGGTGGAACGACCTACGGGGAAGGTGCGTTCCGTGGACTCACGACACCACATTGCGGTTCAGAGGACTGGCGGCAGACCCCCACCTCCTCCCTCACAACTAACTACATGGGAGGAGCAGGTCTTGGCTATACTTCATCCTGAGCTTCTCGCAGGAGTAGCTGGAGGAATGGACTCTTGTAATTCAAATCTTTAACTACTTCATCCCCCACCCTACCTGCATGCTATCACATACCCCCACCCTCGCCCTCACCCCATCACTCCAACTCCTCACATATGTCTCACTATCACAAACCACACATTCCAACAACAAGCCCTGCATGCAGCAACAAAGCATGGACACCCATCACCAATGCATGTCCACTACAGATACCCACACAGACCCCTAAACAATTATCACACAAGGTCCTACACAAGAATGTAAGCACAGGTGTACAGGGTCACCCACCCATTGCACACCATGGCACACACAGATGCAATAATCATGCCTTTACTCCCCTGCAGGATCCCTTCCCAACGTCACCGGACAGGAGGTTCCAGGCATGTCCACTCCCCCCACAGAAGAGGCCCACAGTGATGACAGCAGCTCTGTCCAACTGGATCTAGATGACCAGCCCGGCCCACCTGGGACCTCGGAACAGTCGGTTCCCCTGACACAGTCACAGGCCACCACAGAGCTTCCCCACTCAGGAAACACCAGCATAGCACCCACCCAGCGGGCCCATACCTCTGTCCCCAGGACACGTCAAGCAGCAGTGTGTCCACCACTACAGGGAACCCGGGCTAACCCACCACCCCAAGAACAGCAGGGACCTGGGGGAAGTGGCAGTGGGCACACGGTTCAGGGGACAGAGGCCCAGGAAAACCAGGGAACTGGGAGGTCTGCTGTGCGACAGGGGGAGGACAGGCCCAGGGAACCCACTCTCCATGAGGCCCTCTCCAACATCATGGGAGCGTACCATCATTCCCAGGAGACGATGGCAACAGTACTGGCCAAGTTTCAGGAGACCCAGCGGCTGCAGAAGGAACAGTATTTGGGGTTCAGGGAGGAACTCAAATCCATCAATACCACCCTGGGCACCATTGTAGGGGTGCTGAAGGACCTCGTGAATACCAGGAGGGACACTGTGGCACAACAAGGGGCCCCTGACACTAGCCTGGACGATTAACTGCCCACCACCTCCACCAGCGCTAGTGGCCAGGAGGCACCGCCACAGGACCATGACACTAGCACCCCACCCCCTGCAGATGGAGAACCACCCCACAAGCGGTCCCTGAGATCCAGGACAAAGACAGAGAACAATGCCAAGACCCCCGCCAAGAAATGAGACCCACCTGAATGTCATCCTTCTGTCCCACTTTGTCACCCTGTCCATCCTTAAACTGCCCTAGCTCCACTTCCTATGCCCCTTTGGACAATGTACCTGTGAGACAAATAGACTGGACTCTGCCATGGACATTCCTCCACCATCACCTCTGCCCATTTTACAACCCTATCCACAATTTAGCACTTAAATAAACACCCTTGAATCACAAAACAAGCTGGAGTTAGTCTGTGCTTTCACAAATGTGTATTTGCCATAACTGAGGGAAATAGCAATGTCCATTGTAATGTCAACATACCAATGTCACACAGCTCTAGTCCATGAGGTAACATAGCAGAGGACACACAGTGGGACCCACATTTGTGAAATCGAAGGGGAAAGTGACAAATTAGGGTCCATACACTGGGTGAAAGTGACAGACAGATGATAGGTCGAACAATTTTATCAGATGTAGGAGGCAGTGATGTCTTCTTACCTGTGTCTCACTGGAAGTATTGCTGGATCATAGTGTTTCTGTTGTCTATGTCCTCTTCTTCTGCCTCCTCTTCTTCACTGTCCACAGGCTCCACAGCTGCCACAAGACCTCCTTCTGGACCATCCTCCTGCAGAAAAGGCACCTGTCATCGCAAAGCCAAGTTGTGCAGTATACAGCAGGCCACGATAATCTGGCACACCTTCTTTAGTGAGTGGTATAGGGAACCACCTGTCATATGGAGGCACCGGAACCTGGCCTTCAGGAGGCTGAAGGTCCTTGCTATAACCCTCCTAGTTCGCCCATGTGCCTCATTGTAGCGTTCCTCTGCCCTTGTCCTGGGATTCCTCACTGGGGTCAGTAGCCATGACGGGTTGGGGTAGCCAGAGTCACCTGCAAATGTCTAGGGACAACTGTTAGACACACACTAACCCTTAGGGACAACCCCAGACCCAGACAACTATTCACACTGTATAGGGTCCTTTTCCTCACCTAATAGCCACACACGGTGCCTCTGGAGTTGCCCCATCAGATAAGGGATGCTGCTATTCATCAGAATGTAGGCGTCATGCACTGAGCCAGGAAACTTGGCGTTCACATGGGAGATTTACTGGTCTGCCAAACACACCATCTGCACATTCATAGAATGGTAGCTCTTCCGGTTTCTGTACACCTGTTCACTCCTGTGGGGGGGGTACCAAGGCCACATGCATCCCATCAATGGCACCTATGATGTTGGGGATCTGTCCCAGGGCATAGAAGTCACCTTTCACTGTAGACAAATCCTCCACCTGAGGGAAAACGATGTAGCTGCGCATGTATTTCAGCAGGGCAGACAACACTCTGGACAACACATTTGAGAACATAGGCTGGGACATCCCTGATGCTATGGCCACTGTAGTTTGAAAATACCCACTTGCCAGGAAATGGAGTACTGACAGCACCTGCACTAGAGAGGGGATTCCTGTGGGATGGTGGATCGCTGACATCAGGTTGGGCTCCAACTGGGCACACAGTTCATGGATTGTGGTACGATCAAGTCTGTAGGTCACAATTACATGTTGCTCTTCCATTGTCGACAGGTCCACCAGCGGTCTGTACACCGGAGGATGCCGCCATCTCCTCACCTGCCCCAGCGGATGTGCTCTATGGATGAGAACAGCGATCAGAGGGTCAGCCAACACTGAGGTACCAAAAAAACAACTTTTTTGCACACATTTGTCAATCTGCTATGTGCCTGTCTTAGTGTATGCAAGGCCTAGATATGTGTGACGCATTTAGAATTAATGCCATGTGACCCCCTGAAATGGCGGCTGCCTGACCTGTAATGTGGGACAAGGGGATATGAGGCAACTGCGCTGGCAATCCTGCATTGGTTAACATTGGACCCTATGGGTCCGATGAGACAATGACGATGTACGCCGGCGGTGACGGTACGCACCGCCGCGGACGTGACCGCCATTTTCTCTCTGTTCACTCACTTGATACCTGATCTTCAACAGGAGAGGACCTACACTGCAAGTGCTGCTGTGACCTCAATCTGGAAGTGACGATGGCTCATGTGTCTGGGGTAAGGGCCCCTGCCTTCACATCTGAGGAGTTGGAAAAACTAGTGGATGGGGTCCTCCCCCAGTACACGCTACTCTACGGTCCTGCAGACAAACAGGTGAGTACACTGTGAGCATGCTGTATGGGCAATGCCTGTTTGGAGTGGTGTGGATGGGAGATGGGAGGGGGAATGAGGCATGCATGATCCGACGGTGAGTGTATGTGCGTCAGGGCAAGGGTGGGTCCGTGGGCCAATGACTGTGACGGTCCGGAGGGTTAATGTTGTACCTTTTCCCCTGTACTATTCTTGTAGGTCAGCGCCCACCAGAAGAAGGATATTTGGCATGCCATCGCCAAGGACGTCCGGACCCAGGGGGTCCACCACAGACAGAGCGCCCACTGCCGTAAAAGATAGGAGGACATTCGCTGCTGGTGCAAGAAGACGGCGGAGGCCCAGCTGGGGATGGCCTCCCAACGTGGGAGGGGTGCCCGTCGCGCCATGACCCCCCTGATGTTCCGGATCCTGGTGGCGGCGTATCAGGAGATGGATGGGCGCTTGAGGGTATCACAGCAGCCACAAGGGCGTGAGTACAGTCACATCCATCTGACTCTGCGTGCATTGGAGGAGTCTGGGTGGGGAGGTGGGCTGCGGGTTCCCCTAGGCTAGGGTGAGCCTTGTAGGCAAGGACCCTTTGTGAGGCAGCCTAAGTGGCACCCCAACCCCACCAGTAGTAAGAGCCATCTACACCTAGTCAGGCTCCTGTAACTTCCATGTGTGCAGCAATGGGGCATAGGCCATGTACCCCATGTCCCTGTGCATGGCGTAGTGCAGAGGGCTGCTGTGTCTGTAGTGTCCGCCAACAGTAGCGGTTTTGCATGTACTGAACATGCCTTTCTACTTTCTTTCCCCCCCTTTTTGTGGTCTCCCTGTTCTTGTGTGCATTAGCATCATCAGGCGGAGGAGCTGTGCCACCGGAGCAGGAGGGAGCTGCATCCCACATTGCCCTGGAGGGCGAGACTACGGAGTCAGAATTCACCAGTGGGACGGAGGGCTAGGGGAGCTCCACGGCGGGGACTGAAGCAGAGACCAGCAACACCGACTCCTCCTCTGAAGGGAGCTCCCTTGCGGTGGCGGGCCCCTCTGTGCCCCCCGCTTCTACAGGTACAGCCGCCACCCCACCTACCAGCACCGTGCTCCCAGCAGCCCCTCAGCGTGTGCCCCGTGGCAGCTCACCCAGGAGGGTGGGCATCTCCTTCGCCCCAGGCACCTCAGGCCCTGCCCCAGTCAGCCCTGCTGCCCTCAGTGAGGAGGCCATTGACCTCCTGAGATCCCTCACTGTTGGGCAGTCTACCATTCTGAATGCCATCCAGGGTGTAGAGAGGCAGTTGCAACAGACAAATGCATACCTGGAGGGCATTCATTCTGGTCAGGCAGCCCAACAGAGAGCATTTCAGACTCTGGCCTCAGCACTGATGGCAGCCATTGTCCCTGTGTCCAACCTCCCCCTCCAACTTCCTCCACCCAGACCCAATCCCCAGTACCTCAGCCTATCCCAAGCACACCATCAGACCAGCATGTACACACCTCAACACACAAGGGTAGCTCTGGCAAACATAAGCACCACACATCCCACAGGCACTCACACAAGCATCATACCCTTGCACACATACCAACATCCACTGCCTCCACTGTGTCCCCCTCCTCCACGTCTCCCTCCTCCCTCCCTGTCACGTCTCCACTCACACCTGCATGCACTACATCTTCAGCCACTACCTCCATCACCAGCACGCCTCTACCGCCACACACCGCTCACATGCAATCACCACCCCCACTACCATTCACACATCGCCTCAGCCAAGACAACAGTTGGGAGTGGCAAGACAGCTGTGCCACCATCCAAGGTGGGGAAGGGCCTGAAAAAGAAAGGCAAGCCAATGTCGCCGCCAACCTGCACAGCGGACCAGACCGCCACCAGCACCACCACATGCACCGCGGCCACGGGCACCGCCGCCAGCACCCAAGATACTGAGCCCTTCACCAGCACCACAGACACTCTGCCCTCCAGCAGCACCGCCGTCAGTGAGGCCGCCACCATCACCGCCGCTCATGACACCGCCGCCAGCACCAAGATCAGTGAGGCCAGCACCGCCGCTCATGACACCGCCGCCAGCAATGAAGTCAGTGAGCCAGCCACCAGCACCGCTACCCAATGACCGCCGCAAGCACCGCTGCTACTGAGCCCGCCGCCAGCATCGCCAGCGGCCAGGCCACATCCTGAGACAGTGGCACCACCGCAGACATGGCTGCCATCCCCAGTGGTAATTTGTATGTGGCTGGTGGTCAGTTCCAGGGGCCTGGGCAGCTTCCATGTTGCCCCACCGTCAGTGGAGTATCACATCCATTACCTCAGTCCTTGGCAGGATGAAGTACTCTGGGAACAAAGCCCCCTCCAGAACCAGTGAAGAAATACATCCACTACCTCAGTCCTCGGCAGGATGAAGCACTCTGGGCACAAAGCCCCTTCCAAAACCAGTGGAGTATCACATCCACTACCTCAGTCCTTGGCAGGATGAAGCACTCTGGGAACAAAACCCCCTCCAGAACCAGTGGAGAGATACGTCCACTACCTCAGTCCTTGGCAGGATAAAGCACTCTGGGCACAAAGCCCCCTCCAGAACCAGTGGAGAAAGGCATCCACTTGAGAGACTGTGGCTTTGCACTCCCCAGGATGCAGCAGTGGGCAAACCACCCAGTGGGGAGACTTGAGAGACTTTGGCTTTGCACTCCCCAGGATAAAGCAGTGGGCAACCCACCCACTGGAGAGACTTGAGAGACTCTGGCTTTGCACTCCCCATGATGCAGCAGTGGGTAAAGCACCCACTGGAGAGACTTGAGAGACTCTGGCTTTGCACTCCCCAGGATGCAGCAGTGGGCAAACCACCCACTGGAGAGACTTGAGAGACTGTGGCTTTGCACTCCCCAGGACAAAGCAGTGGGCAAACCACTCACTGGAGAGACTTGAGAGACTGTGGCTTTGCACTCCCCAGGATAAAGCAGTGGGCAAACCACCCACTGGAGAGACTTGAGAGACTGTGGCTTTGCACTCCCCAGGATACATCAATGGGCATGGAGCCCCCTCGTGGAGCTGGCGTTGTGCACTCATCCAGCTGAGGTGCCCCCCTTCCCTTCCCCCTGAGGTGCCTGTTTTTTTTCAATCTGATGCCCCTGCAGTGTTCTCTCCGTTTCGATCGGGTATCTTGTGTGTGCCTCGCCCATGCATTTTGGCCCCAGTGGTCCACAGACTATATTGCTGCAGTACCTGGACTTGAAATCTTGGTGTACATATTTGTTTATAGTGTATATATATTTCGGCTTAATGGATTTTACATGATTACACTTGTTCAACTAATTTCCTTTTCTCCTTGCGTTCTTCCGGGGGGGGTGGGGGGTGTAAATGTAATGTTTCAGCATGTATTGGTGTGTGTGTTGTAGTGTGCGAGGGCGGGGGTGGGGGTGTTGCGTGTTGCATGTGTGTGTCACTCTCTTTTCCCTCCCCCTCCCCTGTGTCGTAGGTGCAGTACTCAACGTGGTCGTGGCCGCTGTCGGTCGTGCTCCTGGTAGAGGAACAGGAAGACAATCGCAGGGAGTATTTGGAGTTCAGGTTCCATGGCGTCCTGGTTCCTCCTGGGTTGTGTAGAGGTGAGTGTTTCCCCTTCCAAGTCCGTCCTGTTTCCGCCATGTTTTTGTTTGCGTTGAATCCGCCCCAGAAAAGGTGGCGGATTGGCCTGTCATAATAGTGGGGGCGGTACATTGTCTTCCGCCTGACTGTTAGCGGTGACCGCCATGCTGTTTTTCTGTAACGTCGTGTCGGTCAGAGTGTTAAAGTGGCTGTCTATGTTGGCAGTTTCTGCCGTGGTCGCAATCCCATTTTTTTCTGCCGGCCTGTTGGCGGTCTTACCGCCGCTTTAACACCGACCGCCAGGGTTGGAATGAGGGCCATAATTACAATTCTTAACTATAACATCACTTTGACTGTTGGCTTTTTCAGTGAATTTCTAAAGTTTTTTAGAAAAATGTATATTATATTACTGTGCATAAAGCCAACCTCTCCCCCCCACTGGGGGAGGGGATTGCACAGCCCCCTCCCCAAGCCACTATTGGCCCAAGGACCTCAGAGCTCTTTGTTTTTTCTTAGAAAGGGGGAGGAAGTGATCCCAGCCCTCATCCCCAAAGAACTATTGACCCCAGGGACCACTTCCTGGGGCTTAGAAATATATTATTTGGGGAGGAGGATGTGTGTCCCATCTCCCTGAGCCTTAAGAGGCTCCGGGGAAACCATCAACTGGGTCCAAATACAATAACATTAGGGCAGGGGGTTGTGTGTCCCTAACCAGCCCAAATCGACCCCAGGGGTCCCATACCCCAGGGTTATATTTTAATTACAGGGGAGGAGGGTGCGTGGCCCCCCTACTTGAGCATTAAGAGACCAAATAATTACTATTAGGTGGGGAGTACATGGCCCAAGCCCAAATAAACCCCGGGACCCCATCCTCCAGGGCCATACTTTAACTATAGGGAAGGGAGGTTCTTGGCCCGCCCTCCCCTAGCCTTAAAAGGCCTCAGGAACCACATCTCCTATGGACGGTTATCATAGGAGTGCAGGCAGAGGAACAGAACACAAATGTGCACCCAGCCTGTGAGAGCATGTTAAACTCTCCCACTGGTGGGGATAGACTAGACTTGCATGTTTGCTTCCATCTGGCAGGAGTTTTAAAAATGCTCCCACAAAACACGAACAAGACACAGTAAGTTACCTGTCCCCGGGGGGATGGGGACC
Source organism: Pleurodeles waltl (assembly GCF_031143425.1). Classification (NCBI taxonomy): domain Eukaryota; kingdom Metazoa; phylum Chordata; class Amphibia; order Caudata; family Salamandridae; genus Pleurodeles; species Pleurodeles waltl. The sequence goes on along the minus strand of NC_090444.1, from coordinate 630,317,447 downwards.
CTGGGTCCTATATAGGCTCTGGTTTTGGGGCCTAATGGTCCCTCTCCCTTTAAACTCTAATTCAGCCCAGGGGGATGGGTTCCTGTTGCCTACAAAATCTACTTGATTGGAAGCAAATGTACTTGAGAAGCAGCCCTCTGACCATGACCCCCTGCTTTAGAAAATGGTGTTAGCGGACACCAAAGCTTGCTCACATTTCTGGAGACTCCACATTACGAGAGTAACATGGAGTCACCAAATGTTGCTAATACTGTAGGTGGAATGAAACATTCTGCCCACCTCTAGTAGGGACATGGCCCTAGGTCCCACCACCCACTGTTTACACAATTTTTCTCTGGTGTGTAGTGTGCTTTATAAGGCAGAAATGATGTCTGAGTGAGCTCTCCCTTTTTTTAATAAAATAACATCCGCATGGGTTTAGTTAGCGTTCTGCTCCTCTGGGGAGGAAAACAGGGGTATATCCTTCCAGTGTGTCACCCAGGAAAACTGAGGGACTTCTGGAGTCATTATGGGGAAGTGGAATGATCTGATGCTATGGTGGGTCGCCCCTACCCCTTCTTCTTTGTTGCCCAATTTATCCCTGGTGTTTACATGGATGTCTGCTTCCTGTGCCATAGATTGGACGTAAACCCCCCAAATCGGCCACCCAGGAGGGTAGAAAGAATGTTGAGGTAATTTTGTGGTGGGGGCACAGTCCGACGCCTGGATGGGCCACACCCCTTCCTTTTTAATAAATATTTTCCCAGGGGTCTAATGGGCTTTCTGCCCTCCAGGGAAGGGCCGAAAGACTGTTGGGCTATTTTGGGGGGACAAAAACAGCTCTATTCCATGGTGAGCTGCACTCATCCCTGACAATGGAGGAGAAAAAGGCTGTTTTTTTTCTTGGGGTGAGCATTTGCCCATGTCTGGGTAACTACATGTTTAATTGGTGAACCCCTGCTTGGGGATCATGGTCCTCGTGTGATGCATAAACAGGGCTTCAGTAGGGAGAGATACAGCTGGAAAGAAGACTTTGTCCATTTCCAAGCTATATCACTCCCTCTTACTTCAGTGTGGTGCACCAGTTAAAGCAAAACCTGTCAGTGCCTAGTTTCGCTTTCAATCATTGTCACAATAGAGCTCCATGCTTCACAGTGATTTAAAAAAGAATAGTGTTGGGCCCGTACAAAGCTTTCTTCTCAGATTTAGAGAAAAGCATAAATGTTATGGGTGAAATAATTGAATTACTTTTTCTGGGCTGCGTTACTTTTGATTCCATAGTTCTTTTGGTCATTGTACCACTGCAGAAAGGGACCAACAACATGCAAGTCAGTCTTCCTTCTATTCCAGTAGGGTCAGTGCAGAGCAAATTCCCAGGCCATGTTCCTTCAAAGGGGACAAAAGTAGTGTTACATAGAGTGGAGCAGATCTGCAAATTCATAGAGCAAGTTGTCTATCTTGGCTCTAAGAGCCAGAGCACAAGTAAAGCCGTAAAACGATTTGGCATGTGAATCTTGAAACAACCGACATGGAAAAACATAATCAACAGCAGTTCAAATAAAAAAGCTGTTTCTTCAATCTTTGTGTTTCAATTACGTGCATTAGATTATATCACTGTGTTGAGGGACATTTTTCAAAGCAAACATTGCTGCAGAAAAGTTAATAGCATTTTTTGTTTTTTATAATCTGCACTCATGAGGTAAAGTTATGTGCTTGACATGCTTGCCTGCGGTCTGTTTTGGTTGACGAGTCCCAGGGGTTGAAGGGCTGGCCATGATCCAGATAATCACCAAGCCAGCCTCGAGCCATGCCTATCTTGTCCACCTCCAACGGAAAAGTGAGCAAAAAATAATGCAGTACAATGCGGACTAGAGTAATTACTACTGACTGAAACATACCAAATATTTTGCCTATCACTTTTAGTTTTTCTTTGGTTCTAAGGTAGGCACTATGGCCCTCATTAGACCCCTGGCGGTCAGTGTTAAAGCAGAAGTAATACCGTCAACAGGCCAGTGGTAAAAAAAAGGGAATCACAACCATGGCGGAAACCGCCAACACAGACAGCCACTTTAACACTCTGAACGCCACGGCCGTAGAAACAAACACCACAGCTGTAATCGCCAAAAGACAGGCGGAAGACAATGTACCGCCCACTGTATTACAAGGCACCAATCTGCCACCTTTTCCGGGGCAGTACCAACGCCATCATAAGCACAGTGGAAACAGTCTTTGGAGCGGAAACCACTCACTTTTCGACACCCAACGAGGAACCAGGACGCCATAGAGGCCGAGTTACAGGTGCTACAAATGTTGTTTTACCTCCTCTTCTACCAGGAGCAGCAAAGACGGGGGCGACGAACACAGTGAGTACTGCACCCAGCACACAGGGGAGGGGGGAGGAAAAAGAGAGTGACACACACACACGCAATACGCAACACCACCACCCCCACCCTCACCCACAACACCATAAACACAAATACATGCCCGCAACATTACATATACACCGCGTAACCCTATGGAAGAATGCAAGGACAAAAGGAAATGATTGTAACAAGTGTAATCATCTAAAATTCAGATATAGAAACAGGTCTGTAACAGATCAGGTTATACAAATATGTACAGCAACTACACAAGTCCGGATAGTGTTCCATTCATTGTCCGTGGACCAGTGGTCCCAAAATGCATGGGCAAAGCCCACACATGATACCTGCCTCTAAACGAAGAGAACACTGCTGGGGCATCAGGTCGAAAAAAAACAGGCACCTCAGGGGGAAGGGGAGGGGGGCACCTCAGCCGGATGAAGGGATGACACCAGTGCTCCACAAGGGGACTCTATGCCCACTGATTAGTCCTGGGGAGTGCAAAGCCACAGTCTCACAAGTCTCTCAAGTGGGTGGTTTGCCCACTGTTTGGTCCTGGGGAGTGCAAAGCCACAGTCTCTCAAGTGGGTGGTTTGCCCACTGATTGGTCCTGGGGAGTGCAAAGCCACAGTCTCACAAGTCTCTCAAGTGGGTGGTTTGCCCACTGTTTGGTCCTGGGGAGTGCAAAGCCACAGTCTCTTTAGTGGATCCTTTTCTACACTGGTTCTGGAGGGGGCTTGGTGCCCAGAGTGCTTCATCCTGCCAAGGACTGGGGTAGTGGATGCTGTTCTCCACTGGTTTTGGAGGGGGCTTGGTGCCCAGAGTGTTTCATTCTGCCAAGGACTGAGGTAGTGGATGCTGTTCTCCACTGGTTCTGGAGGAGTCTTGGTGCCCAGAGTGCTTCATCCTGCCAAGGACTGGGGTAGTGGATTCTGTTCTCCACTGGATCTGGAGGGGGCTTTGTGCCCAGAGTGCTTCTTCCTGCCAAGGACTGGGGTAGTGGATGCTGTTCTCCACTGGTTCTGGAGGGGGCTTTGTGCCCAAAGTGCTTCACATGGTGTGTGGCAGTTCCCATTCCTGCACCTGGTTGTCAGAGCCACGAGATTTCCTGGGAACAGGTAGTATGATACTCCATGGAAGCAGTGACACACTCCACCCTGCAGTGACTCAGCCTGGCAACTGCTGGTACTGCCAGTGCTGGTTATGGTGCCTCATGGACGCTGTGCAGGGTCCCGGACATCTCCTGCAGCCTTGGACGACTGCCCATTGGGGATGATTTCCATGTCGGCTGTGGTGGCACAGTCTGAGTACGTTGCGGGGCAGGTGGCGGTGGTTGCGGCGGTGTCAGCAGTGGATATGCTGGTGGTGGTGCATGTGTCAGCGCCTGTGGAGGGAGACACCAGGACGTCTCCTGCAGCCTCGGACGGCTGCCTACTGGGGATGATGCTGGGGACTGGAGCAGAGGCAGCAGACGTGCAGGTGGCGGTGCAGTTGGCGGCGGTTGTGGCGGTGTCCACCGTAGTACGGGTTGCTGTTCTGGCCTGCAGAAGGGGTGTCACCAGTCCCTCACCCTGAGGCTCCGTGCCCTGAGCTGACTTCCCTTTAGCCTTGTGTCCCTTCCCCACCTTGGAAGTTGCTGCTGGGACCTTGGCACTGTCCTCTTTTGTCTTGGAGGAGGCCTTACTGCTTGGTTGGTGCAGCTTGTCCTTACGGCATGTTGTCCCCTTCTTCACCTTGGCAGGTGGCGGAATAGGGTGATCATTAGCCTCATTAGGTGGCGCACTGGCAGCCCTGATGGGTGGGACAGCGATGTTGCAGGACTTGCAGGAACCACAGTTCTGGAGGATTTCATGGCTGAGGTGCTGGGCTGGGATCTGGACATCCTGGCCCTAAGGGAAGGAAGGGGGGCAGGTGTAGGGAAGAGGTCAAAGTTAGCCAGGAAAGGTTTTTAGACACACTGGGAAGGGAAGCTGGAGGGGTTTGGGAGTGGAGGAAGAGGGAGTGGTTGTAGGAGGTGTACGTCTGCTGAATTTGGGTGAGGGTGCATGGGCTGGAGGCTGTTGTGAGGTGGATAGTTGTTGAGTGGGTGTGTGCCGGCGTTTGTCTAGTTTGGGAGGAGTACTCACAGACACACTGGGAGAGGACACAGGGGATGTGTGAATGGTAATGGGGGTGGTGATTGCACATGAGCGGTGTGTGGTGATGGGCATGCTGGTGATGGAGATAGTGGCTGAGGATGTAGTGCATGCAGGTGTGAGTGGAGACGAGACTGGGAGGGAAGAGGAGGACGTGGAGGAGGGGGACACATTGGAGGCAGTGGATGTTGGTGTGTCTGCATGGTGATGGTGCTTGTGTGAGTGCCTGTGTGATGTGTGGTGCTTATGTTTGCCATGTCCACTCGTGTGTTGATGAGTGTGCATGCTGGTCTGATGGTGTGCTTGGGATAGGCTGAGGTACAGGGGATAGGGTCTGGGTAGTGGAAGTTGGAGGGGGAGGCTGGACACAGGGACAATGGCTGCCATCAGTGCTGAGGCCAGAGCCTGAAATGCTCTCTGTTGGGATGCCACGCCAGAATAAATGAATGTTTGCTGCAAATGTCTCTCGACACCCTGGATGGCATTCAAAATGGTTGATTGCCCAACAGTGAGGGATCTCAGGAGGTCAATAGCCTCCTCACTGAGGGCAGCAGGGCTGACTGGGGCAGGGCCTGAGGTGCCTGGGGTGAAGGAGATGGCCACCCTCCAGGGTGAGCGGGCACGCGAAACTCGATGAGGGGCTTCTGGGAGGGCGGTGCTGGTAGGGGGGGTGGCGGCTGTACCTGTTGTTGCAGTGGGCACAGAGGTGCCCGCCACCACAAGGGAGCTCCCATCGGAGGAGGAGTTGCTGTCGCTGGTGTCTCCTCCTGTCCCCGTGGTGGAGCTCCCCTTGCCCTCCGTCCCACTGGTTCCTTCAGACTCCGTACATTCACCCTCCTGGGCCATGTGGGTTGCATCTCCCTCCTGCTCCGGTGCCACTGCTGCTCCCCCAAATGATGCTAATGCACACAAGGACAGGGTGACAAAACATAAAGGGGGGGGAAAGACAGAGGAGAGACATGGCCAATGCCTGCAACAACACCACCGTTGGCGGACACAACACACAGGGAGCAGCCCTATGCACTAGGCCATGCACTAACAGTTCAGGGGAAAATCACATGCCCATGGTGGACTGTGCCTATACCCATTTGCTACACACCTGGAACCCACAGGAGCCTTACTAGGTGTAGAGGGCCACTACCACTTTTGGGGTTGGACTGGCACTGATTCTGCCTAACAATGGATCTACCCTGGCACATTTGCCCTGCCCTGGGGGAAACCACAGCCCTCTTCTTACACCCAGAAACCTCATAAAGCGTGCAGAGTCAGCTGCATGAGGCAGTACTCACCCCCTTTTGGCTGCTGTGATGCCCTCAAGCACCCATCCAACTCCAGATATGCCACCACCAGGATCCGGTACATCAGGGGGGTCATGGTGCGACGGGCACTCCTTCCACGTTGGGAGGCCTTCCCCAGCTGGGCCTCCACCGTCTTCTTGGTTCAGCGTTGCAGGTCCTCCCATCTTTCGCGGCAGTGGGTTCTCCGTCCATGGTAGACCCCCAGGGTCCGCACTTCCTTGGCAATGGCACGGCAAGTACCCTTCTTCCGGTGGGCGCTGACATAGAGGAAATGTAAAGTAGGAATGGATTTTACTCCCCCGTCCGGTTATTCTTACTCATTGGCCACAACCACCCACCCTGGCCTACAAACACATACACTGACCATCCTCACATGCTGACCTCTGCCCGCCCTCCACCTGTAACTTCCATCTACGCCACTCCATACATTCATGTCCCATTCATCATGCTCACAGTGTACTCACCTGTTTGTCTTGTGGACCGTAGAGTTGCATGTACTGGGGGAGGACCCCATCCACCAGTTTGTCCAACTCCTCCACATTGAAGGCAGGGGTCCTTTCCCCAGATACTGTAGCCATTGTCGCTTCCAGACTCAGGCACAGCAGCACTTGCAGTGTAGGTCCTCTCCTGTTGAAGGTCAGGTATCAAGTGAGTGAACAGATAGAACATGGCGGTCACGTCCGTGGCGGTGCATACCGTCACCGCCGGTGTACATCGTCATTGGCTCCTGGAACCCATAGGGCCCAATGATAACCAATGCTGAATTGCGCAGCGGTCTTCGTGCGCCTACCACGATGGTGTACAACGCCAGCGCAGTTACCTCATTTCCCCTTGTCCCTCCTTAGAGGTCAGGCAGCTGCCATTTCAGGTGGCCACATGGCAGGCCAACTAACTGCGTCACAGTGCAGGAAGAGGGTCATACAGCGCTAAACACAGATTACATCACATTTGTTCTAAACACCCTTGTGAAACCTATGTGGTGTATGACCCTCTGCTCACCCTTCTCCTCCATAGGCCACGTCCGCTGGGGCAGATGATGAGATGGCGTCATCCTCCGGTATTCAGAACCCTGGTGGACCTGTCGACAATGGAAGACAGACACATCATAATCACCTACAGACTTGATCATGCCACAATCCATGAACTGTGTGCCCAGTTGGAGCCAGACCTGATGTCAGCTATACGCCATCCCACAGGAATCCCCCCTCTAGTGCAGGTCCTGTCAGTACTCCTTTTCCTGGCCAGTGGGTCCTTTCAAACAACAGTGGCCATGGCATCAGGGATGTCACAGCCAATGTTCACTAACGTGTTGTCCAGAGTGTTGTCTGCCCTGCTGAAACACATGCGCAGCTACATCGTATTCCCCCAGGTGGAGGATTTGCCCACAGTGAAAGGTGACTTTTATGCCCTGGGACATATCCCCAACATTATTGGTGCCATTGATGGTACACATGTGGCATTTGTCCCCCCCGCAGAAATGAACAGGTGTACCGAAACCGCAAAAGCTACCATTCTATGAATGTGCAGATGGTGTATTTCGCAGACCAGTACATATCCAATGTGAATGCCAAGGATCCTGGCTCAGTGCATGACGCTTACATTTTGAGGAATAGCAGCATCCCTTATGTGATGGGGCAATTCCAGAGGCACTGTGTGTGGCTAATAGCTGAGCCCAAGGTCCCAACACAGATCACATAGGTGTCTTGCTATGGTAGAGTCCCTAATGGTTGGTGTATGTCTCACAGTTGTCCCTCTATATTTGCATGTGACTCTGGTTACCCTAACCTGTCATGGCTACTGACCCCAGTGAGGAATCGCAGGACAAGGGCAGAGGAAAGCTACAATGAGGCACATGGGTGGACTAGGAGGATAATTGAGATTACTTTCGGCCTCCTGAAGGCCAGGTTCCGGTGCCTCCACCTGACAGGTGGCTCCCTATACTACTCACCGAAGAAGGTGTGCCAGATCATTGTGGCATGCTGTATGTTGCACAACCTGGCTTTGCGATGCCAGGTGCCTTTTCTGCAGGAGGAGGGGCCTGATGTTGGTCTTGTGGGAGCTGTGGAGCCTGTGGACATTGAAGAAGAGGAGGCAGAAGAAGAAGATATTGACAACCGAAACAATATCATCATGCAATACTTCGAGTGAGACACAGGTAAGAGACTGGCACTGCTCCTCTCATATCAGACTACTGTAGGACATTGCATGATTCTGCCTTTTTGCCTCTGTGCATGGACCCTGACAGTTCACTTTGGCTTTCCATTTTACAGATCTGCGCACCACTTTCTGTCTTCTGCTATGTTTACTGCTGCCCAACAACTGTCTAACATTGGTATGTGAAAATGAACATTGACATTGCTATTTTTCTGAAAGTTTGCAATAACACATTTGTGAAAGTACAGACTGACTCCAGATTGATTTGTGATTCAAGGGTGTTTATTTCTGTGCTAATAAGTGGATGGGCTGTGCAATGGACTGGGGTGATGGTGGAGGAATGTCCATGGTGGAGTCCAGTCTATTGACATCACAGGTGCATTGTCAAAGGGGGCATAGGAAGTGAGTAATGGCAGTTGATGGTGGACAGGGTAACAGAATGGGACAGAAGGGTGACTATCAGGAGAGTCCTATTTCCTGGCTGGGGTCTTGGCAATGTTCTCTGTCTTGTGCCTGGATCGCAGGGACCGTTTGCGGGGTGGTTCTCCTTCTGCAGGTGGTGAGGTGCTGGTGGCCTGTTGGTCCTGTGGCGGGACCTATTGCCCACTAGCGCTGGCGGAGGTGGAGGGCTGGTCATCGTTCAGGCTAGTGTCAGGGGCCCGTTGGTGTGCCACTGTGTCCCTCATGGTGTTGGCCATGTCTGCCAGCACCCATGCAATGGTGATCAGGGTGTTGTTAATGGACTTCAAGTCCTCCCTGATCCCCAGGTAGTGTTCCTCCTGCAGCTGCTGGGTCTCCTGAAACTTGGCCAGTACCGTGCCCATGGTCTCCTGTGAATGATGGTATGCTCCCATGATGTTTGAGAGTGCCTCATGGAGAGTGGGTTCCCTGGGCCTGTCCTTTCCCTGTTGCACAGCAGTCCTCCCAGCTTCCCTGTTATCCTGTGTCTCTTTCCCCTGAACCGTGAGCCCACTGCCAATGACCCCAGGTCCCTGATTGTCTTGGGTTAGTGGGTTTGCCTGGGGTCCCTGTAGTGGTGGACACACTACTGATTGACGTGTCCTGGGGACAGTGGCATGGGCCCACTGGGTGGGTGCTGTGGGGGTGTTTCCTGAGGGAGGAGGGTCTGTGGTTGTTTGTGACAGTGGCAGGGGAACCGATTATGCTGAGGTCCCTGATGGGCCCGGCTGGTCATCTTGATCCAGGCGTGCAGAGCTACTGTTGTCACTGTGGGCCTCTTATGTGGGGGGACTGGATATGGCTGGCACCTCCTGTCCGGTGATGTTGGGTAGAGGTCCTGTTGGGGGGTAAATGCATAGTTATTGTATCTGCATGTGCCCTCTTGTCCAATGTGTGAGTTACCCTGTACTCCTGTGGTTGGCTTATTGTCTTTGGCCTTGTGTGATTGTTAATTTTGGGGCCTGGGTGAGGATCTGTACTGGACATGCTTTGGTGATGGGTGTCCATGCATTGGTGTGACTTGCCAGCCTTGGGATTGGAATGTGTGGGTTGTGATAGTGGGGTATCTGTGGGATATTGGGGCGATGGGTGTGAGGGTAGGGGTAGGAGTTTTTGATGGCATGCAGGTAGGGTGGGAGGATATAGTAGTAAAGATATGACTTACCAAAGTCCAGTCCTCCTGCTACTCCTGTGAGGCCCTCAGGATGCAGTATTGCCAAGACTTGCTCCTCCCATGTTGTTAGTTGTGGGGGAGGAGGTGGGGGTCCACCGCCAGTCCTCTGTACTGCTGCTACCTGGTGTCTGGATACCCCTGAACGCACCTTCCCCCGTAGGTCGTTCCACTTCTTCCTGATGTCATCCTGTGTTCTTGGATGCTGTCCCACTGCGTTGACCCTGTAGACAATTCTCCGCCATAGCTCCATCTTCCTTGCAATGGATGTCTGCTGCACCTGTGATCCGAATAGCTGTGGCTCTACCCGGATGATTTCCTCCACCACGACCCTGAGCTCCTCCTCAGAAAACCTGGGGTGTCTTTGAGGTGCCATGATGTGGTGTGGGTGATGTGTGAGGTGCTGTCTGTTGTAATGTGTGGGGGGATGTGATAGGGTGTGTTGTTTGAGGTGCGTGGATGTTGTATGAGTGATGGTGCTGTGTGCCTGTGGATGCTGGTGTTGTGTTTGCTATTCTCTCTCTCTGGGCTTCTTCAAACAGGTCGTTGTAAGGGGTTGTGGGTAATTTGGGTGTGTGTTTTATATTGGATTGGGTGTGTGGGTGTGTTGTGTGTATGTGTGTCAAGTGTGTGTATTTTGAATTGTCCAATGTTGTGGTGTTTTGTAAGTGTGTGTGTATTTTGAGCGCAGTGGTGTGTACCACCAATGGATTACCGCGGTTGAATGACCGCTGCGTTGATTCGTGGGTCGTGATAGTGTGGGCGTAGTTCTGTTGGTGTGACGGTGTAGGTTTTACTATCGCCAGTTTATCACTGACCTTTGGTGTGGCGGACTTGTGTGGGTGTCTGTATTGTGGCGGATTACGAGATGTGGGTCGTAATACCTGTGGTGGATTTCCGCCACTGCGACGGTATCATGACGGCCATCAGCACGGCTACATAAAGATTGATAAAATATATGGCAATACACACATTTATACTCATGTATCAACATCCCTTACACCAAAATGAATATTTTAGGATAACATGCAGATTTTGTACATTATAGATTTAATGATACATAAAGATGAAAAATTACTAGAAGCAAACATGACACCCTCGATATGAAAATTAACACATTTTGCATCTCTATATTTGTTTAATAAGTTGCTCACTTTAATGAAGAAAGTCAGCTCTCAGAGTGAAGCTAAGTTAATTGTAAATACAATAGAAGTTCCCTTTTAAAAAATAAAGCTGCAAACTCGAAAATCATATCACCTATTAGGCAGTGGTGGCTCGTGACATTTGAAAGTGGTAGGGGGTAAATGTTGATAATGCTTTCTTTGTAGCAAGTGAAGTGAGCAAGCCTAATGAACAAACATGGGGTTCAGAGAGGGTCTTCCTCCCAAGAAAAAAAAATGAAAAAATGGACAAATGGTGCATTTGAAAGCAAATGAACTTATTGAGAAAGCAAGGTTTGTAAAGCAGTGCGAATGTATGGCCTTGAAATATTAAAACATTAAAAACTGCACTATATCTTACTGCAATAATAAGTTCAACAGTTATTTTAATGTGCAAATTGTACAGCATAACAACTTCACGCCCTTTAAAGTGTGTGATTGTGTAGTGTCTTGCACTGCATGTGGCATCAACTTTGGAAGAAAATGTTCTAACCAGGCATCCGGAAGCACCCACAGCTGCTGGCTGCAATCAGTCATACAGAAATATGTGCAGACAGGTCTTTAAGTGGGATGAAAAAAATGGGGCCTCTCTAAAATTGACATGTAAAATCAATTTCTGTGAGTCCCTTAGTGTGTCACCTGACCTGTATTTTGGTTTCTCTCTGAGATGTTGTTGCATCTAAAAATATAACACAACAAATTACATACACCTCAAACTTGCCAGTCCTATTGCCTTTGTCAATGGTTGTTATCTATTTAAGATAAATGAGTAACAACAATGATTTCTTATAAATCATTAACATTAGTAATGTTTCAATTCTGAAATTGTGAGACTATGTTTTTAAGATATTGATGCCTGTAGAAAGAATATGGCCTTCAGTTATGTGTGTGTTATGTTAGATATGTATGCCTGTTTTACTCAGCACATCTCATCCATCTGCACGTTTTCAATCTCCTCTCTTTCCTCTTCCGCCCCTCCTTTCACTGTCACCTGAATGCCCTTCCTTGCATCTCCCTCATTTTACCATCACAAACATACACTTCAATCATATACATTTGAGCACTTTATTTCCTTTTGCTTTAGACTTCTAAATATTTTGCACAACCTTCACACACATTTACACAGAATTTCTATTGTAGCTGGAATACATGACCATTATTCTGTGTGCTCTGCAGAGATGCCAACACATTGACAGGCACTTTGCTTTGCCTTCAGTCTCAGCACCAGCGCTCTCAATCAAAGCCTCTCATAAACACCTGCCACAAGTCAAAGTATGCAGTATGCAAGAGTAATAAAATGCATGGAAAGAAACACAGAACCAGACCATGATGAAACAGCTAACTGTCTGGGTGAATGCAATAATAAATAAAACGTGAAAAAAGAGAGGAATGAAATCACTGACTCACATTATCTTAACGTTTTTAACATTCTTTGTTCACAAATCAATTCATGTTTTTGGTATTAATTTTAAAGGCATGAAGATAGTGCCAGTTTTAAATCAAACAGCAGATAACTGCCTTTTGTGTAAGCACATATTTCTTTCTTCCAGCTGGACTCAGATATGTGGACAAACTTTGCAAGGGAAATCAGAACCATGCTCAACTTTTGGAACGATTTAGAGGAGGAATAAATGCAGCAGCTCCACCTCTGAAGGGGCCAGTGATCTGCAGCCAGGGCCTGGGGTGTCAAAGTGGGGGAGGTTAAGGTGACAAGGAGTCTCAGCACAATATAAATAACCCAATGTTGGACCTGGCCCTTTTTGCAGGGTCATCCCCAAACTTGTCATCTCCTTCCTCCTATTTGTTCTGACCAGTTTTAGTTGGTTTTAGGACTCTGTGCATTTTACCACTGCTAATTGTATAAATTGTATTGGTGATGGGTTTACCCATGACTGGCATATTTGATTTACTAGTTAGTCCCTAGTAAAGTAAACTAGAGGTGCTGAGGGCCTGTAAATCAAATGCTACTAGAGGGCCTGCAGCACTGGTGTGCCACCCACATGAGTAGCCCTGTAAACATGACTCATACCTGCCACTGCATTGTTTGTGTGTGTAGTTTTAAACTGCCAATTCGAGCTGGCAAGTGTACCCACTTGCCAGGCCCAAACCTTCCCTTTTTTAACATGTAAGGCACCCCTAGGGTAGGCCATAGGTAGCCCCAGGGGCAGGGTGCAGTGTATGTTAAAGGTAGGACATGTACTGATATCTTTTACATGTCCTGACAGTGAAATACTGCTAACTTTGTTTTTCACTGTTGCAAGGCCTATCTCTCTTATAGGTTAACATGGGGGCTGCCTTGAAATATATTTTAAGTAAAGATTCCCTTTGAGAGCAGATCGAGAGGTGGAGTTTGGGTTCTCTGAATTCACAATTTAAAAATACATCTTTTGGTGATGTTGGTTTTTAGATTGTCAGTTTGAAAATGTCACTTTTAGAAAGTGGGCATTTTCTTGCTTAAACCATCCAGTGACTCTGCCTGCTTGTGTATTCCCTGTCTGTATCAGACTGACAGTTGGGCTGTTTTTGAATCTCCACTAAACACTGACACAAAGGGAGCTGGGGTGTAGCCTGCATATCCTGGTGGGTCATCTGGGAGAGAGTGGAGGGAGGACCTGACACTTACACCTGAATGGCCTGTGTCTGCCCTCACACAATGCAGTATCCAACTCCCTGATGTGTGTCTGTGGCTCGGTCTGGGCATTGCAAGATACTGTGAACAACAGATACTTTCCTTTGAAGTTTGCCTACTTCAAAGGCAGAAAGGGGTATAAGTAGTGGACCCATAACCCCAGATTTTTAGATTGATTCTGGACTCAAGAGAAACCTCTGCCAAGGAAAAGAGCTGAAGAGCTGGAGGAGGAGTACTGCCCTTTGCCTGCGACTGTGCTTTGCGGGGTTGGCCTGAAGTTGCTGCTTCTGCCTGAAAGAGGACAAATACTGGACTTTGTGGTATATTCCAGCTTGTGAAGTGTCTCCAAGGGCTTGGACTGATCTTGCCTCCTGTTTTGAAGTATCAGGGCCCTCAAAGACTTCCTCTGCCAGCACCTGGACTCTCTGATGAGACACTTACTCTGCCACGTGGTGCCCTATCCAGTCCATGGGCCCTTGAAAAGTGAAGCTGGTGGAACCAAGGTGGAATCCATGCACAGGAGCCATGCAGGGAAAATTTGCGATGCACCACCTGCAACATGGCTGTAAAAACAACGCAGCACCTGCATCGCGGCTGAGAAATCAACGTACCTCTCCCATTGCACCTGGGAAATCAAAGCATCACCTGCATTGCGGCTGGAGAAACGATTGTGCACCTACTTGCAGCTGCTGAAATTGTCCCAAGCCCCATGCATCATGGTTCCTCATCGGCGTGCAGCCAGATTTCCCACACAAATGAACGAGAACCTGCCTGGTTCCAAGATGCCTGTCCGGAAATCAACGCATCGCTCTTGTGTGGGAGAGAAAACAAACGCATTGCCTATCTGAGCAGAGAAGAAATGTTGCACGGCCTCACTTGTGAGTAAGGAATCAACGCATCGCTGACTTTTCTGACACACACTCGCCAGTGCAGCTTTATTTTTGATGCAAACAAGGTATTTTGTGTAACATCAACACATCCATCGTTTTCTATTGAGTAAGACTCTTTTTAATTTAAAAATTCTTAACTTTACTTGTATAAGGTAGATTTCTGTTGTTTTGGTCTTGTTTGATTTAGATAAATATTGGTTATTTTTCTAAACTGGTGTGGTGTCCATGTTGTAGCGTTTTCACTGTATTACTGTGCATTTTGGTACAAATACTTTACACATTGCCTTTGAGAAAAGCCTGACTGCCTATGCCAAGCTACCAAGGGGGTGAGCACAGGTTGTCCTAGGAGTGTAACTCCCTTACCCTGACTAGACTGAAGATCCCTGCTTGGACAGAGTACAAACTGTCTGCCAACCAGAGATACCATATCTAACACCCAAGATTAGCATTATAACATATCCGTTACTGAGGACAAGGCACTAAATCAGACGTGCTTGCATTCACTCCTATTGTGTGATGAATGGGAAAGAGTGTGATTGATGCCTGTGAATGACAGATGCCTTCCCTGATGCAGGGATGAAGATTCCAATGATTGAAACCATGACGCTAAAAGTGTCACTGGTCTTTAGTGGATACCATTGTAGACCACAATGGAAATGAAGAGCTTCAGAAAGCTAAGCCCTGCATCGTGCGTCACAGTGCAGAAAAGTTGATTTACTGCCTGGCTTTCATCTCCTACTTCAAAGTGAGGCGGGGCAGGCAGCCTGGGACAGACAGTCTAGAGTTAAATACATCGATTTGTTTAGAGATACAATCACATATCTAAAGAAATGAATCTATCTTAATATTTTTTTTAATGTTGATGTGAAGGAATTTCAGAGGGGTGCAGACCCTTAGCCCTAGAGGAGAAACCACCCCTCCAATTAGGCCTTTCAACAGGAGCGTAATTATCACGAATGCAGCAGGTGTTGTGGCACCACGGCCAGGACAGTGAGGGGCACAGTGGGCCACAGACTGTAGCTGCTGGGAGAGTGCAATTTTACATTTGCATAATTAACCCATTCATGAGCAAAGTGTGATTTAAATTGCTAAATAGGTTGTGCTTAGTAATCATATTATTTGTAGCAGTTGCCTGCATTTAGCTATTAAGAGCAACACCTCAGTTACCATGTTATATACCTAAAGTTAACTATAGTCCTATTGACATTTTGGTGAGAAGCAAGCAAGACTGGAGCACTCAACTGGAGTGATCGAGCCTAGCCACAAGCTGTACACAGTTTGCAGATAGCCGTCTGGCTCGGCTCGAAGTGGAATCAAGAACTGAGAGCCAGGAAGCCGGGAACCACGAGCCGGATTGTGGCTGTTCCAAGGCCGACCCGAGTCCAGTGGCAAGGACTGCTGAAGCATTGGATTCTGTCGTCTTGGCATGAGGAGCTGGAGCCAGGCAGCCAAAAGAAGTTGGTAGACATAGGGGGTCAGAGGCACACTGAGGTGGGCAGAGGACAGAGTGATAAGGGCCACAGAAGTGGCTGGTTGTGCTTGTGCCCTCTATGATCCTGCAGCTGCTCGCCAGGCACAGCCCATCATTCTGCCATAGAGCAGTGCCATAGTTGATTCTTGGAGGTGGGCAAGTTGCAGAGGGAAGTAAGCACCAGTGCAGCTTGTGGACAGCTACGTATGCAGTGTGATTCACCTCCCTCTATCTTGGCACCCTCACACTTACATCTACTCTATTTGCTCATTGTCTCCCAACTAGCTTAAATCAGGCAGCCACAGATCGAGAGCAGGCACAGTGGGGGCTCAAAGCTTCATGTAGCAGCAGACTATATTCATCTTTACAAGGCTCTGCAAGGATCATTACAGCAATTCACTACGTTATGTCCCCCCCCATCCCTTACCACCATATGGACCAGGCTTGGTGCAAGCACTGAAGTACTGGAGCTCAGAGACCTTGCAGCCCCAGAGAGCACTAAGATACAGGGTGAGCAGAAGAAGGTTGGGTTGGGCAGATTGAGGAAGACAATACTGTTCTGGACTGGTCTGGAAAGCAGAGCCAGCTGGTGGTACCTTCCATAATCCTGCTTGAGCCAAATGCCAGTCAGAGCAGCTTGAGCAGCAGGTATCCAGGACAATGCACCCAGGATCAGCCATGGGTTCCACCCGAGACTAACATACAACTTTATATTGTGTATAGTGAGCCAGGCACTCCTCCAAACCACACTCCCCCAATCCTCGCACACACAAGCCACTATCAAGCACGCCCCAACTACCCTAGCCATCAAAGTAGTGACTCATCCTATAAACTCCTGTGCACCCATATGTGGATCAGAAAGGGCCATGGGGACAGAGAAAGACTAGGGTCATTAGCTCTGCTTTTCAAAGAGATGCCCACCTTACAATTAACTCAGGGAAAATCCGGGCAGCCCCACCCCAGGCTACTGCCCATAGGAGGAGAAAGCAGCAGCAGGAACTCTCAACTAGGAATGCCAAAGTTAAAACTGCCCAGGATTCTCCATGTTTATTATGCCCATTTGCCTGAATGTCTTCCAAAAGCACTGATCAGACAAACAAACTTGTTTTCCTTAAAGACCCATTGACAGTCATTTACTCCAGCACAAAGGACCTGCAAGGGCTGCCCAAACCCATTACTCCAACAAAATCAGCCTTTGCGAGTCAATGTAGTTGTGCCCAAGATGATAATGATCCTACCCTCCATAACACTGCATCTCAAGCATCAATGGCTAATTATTCAACCTGGGTAGGCAGCTTGGACCTTTAAGCTTTCAAAAAGGGGGAAGACGAGGATCATTGAAATCCATCTCTGCACCCTTAGAGTTTTACAATTTTAAGTGAACAGCCCACCACAATCGACACATAACTTAGTACTACAGAACATCAGAATAAGCAGCAACATCAGACAAATATGGAAAACCTTCAGACATTAATCATGTATGTACCCAAGATTCATTCAACAGCATGTATATTCAATCTAAAGATGTCAACAACTATATACCCAAATACAGTGTTAGTGCAAGCATCCCCAAATATCTCACCCAATATAGGGGCCCCACAGGAACACAGTTGGGTCTTATCACTTGCAGACTCAGATCAATGCCAGGACCTGGATTGCGTGCCCAGCTTCAGGGAGGAGAGAAATTCTATCCCAACAACTCAAATTGACTTGGATTACAGCACCAAAATAATACATATTCACCTTGATAATGATGCACAACATGACGAGATAGCATTATCCTTAAATCATTGCTGGACCACATGGTAGTAAAGCTACATGAAAGCATCACCGCCCCAAGTCAAAAACACAAGCATCATTGATCATCAAGCCCTTCATGTAACAACAGTCGAAAGATTAAAGTGTTGTGGCGCAGTCCATCATGTCAATCACAAACCAGAGAATCAAATGATGCCAGGTTACTAAGTTACTGTAGTCATCAGTGGACACACTGAATTATCAGTCAAAAAAACTGGATATGCAAGTAGACCTACTAAACATACTGGCAGGTTTCAATGCAGGGATAGAAACCAAACTGGCAAAACTGAATGACTTAATTACCCGTGCCCAGGCAACCTACTCCTTTTCACCTTCAAAATGTGCCTGTGCATCTCCAATCGATAAACTAAATACACTACCAAACATTTTTTCCATGCTGTTGCATGATATAAAAGCGATTACAACTTCACCAACTGCAAGACCACAAATAGTTCAGGATGCACAGAAAAAGATAGTAGCATGCAAGGAAGTGCTTGACACACCAGCCCCTTCGGTTCGGGAACTCTTGGCTGCATGCTTTAAAGGAGAATGCATCACCAAAGTGCCTACAACGAACTTTGCTTTCTGCCGGCCTTTTCATGGTGAGGTCTTCACCATGAAAAGGCTAGTGGAAAAGCAGAGTTGGGGGCCACAGGGTGGCCCCTGCACACCCACATCCATGGCGTGGGCAGTGCAGGGGGCCCCCTGTCAACACCCTTGGAATGTGCACTGTTTGCTATAGCAGACCGTGTGCATTCAGAGGGTGCTGTGTGCAATGGCATTGTCCTCATCTCTTTGGAGGAGCCGGGGCCAATGCCTTTGTACTGTTTCTGCCAGTCAGCCCAGCAGAAACATCGTAATACAACTGGTGAGGCAGCTGGCTTGACGGCCGCCTCTCCACTGCCGTATTGGAGTTCAGGTGGTTCAACCATACAGCTCATAATCGGGCCCCTAGTTCTTCAGCAAAAACTCATAAACACGTCAGCAGGTGTGTGGCTCAAAATGCCATGGCCACATGTCAGCTTTCAGAATCTACAATTGGATCTGCGTCCTACCCAACTGGCCAGACCTGCCCTGTTTTATGAAAAACAAGTTATTAGAGCAGAAGAAATACCAAGTAAACTCAGCTTCATAAGGGAATAGAGTTCCCTCCTGTACCCGAAATATGATTCCAAAGGGCCACATGGCATCATGAATAGAGGGAACATTCTGGAGTTCACTGGGAACCTGCTGGAACTTGCCCACTGAAGTTATCATCTCCATCACATTTATCCTAACAACCAAGGGTAGCCAAAGAGAAGTCACACTTGTCAAATAGGTTTCAGGTAATATAGCGGCAGCTGTATTAAAAGAAAAACCATACTTTGATGTATGGGGAGTAAATATCTTCCCCAATGCTAACCAGAGATATCCTCATTTACTGGAGACCACAGAAACCGTAAAAAACACACAGCCCAAAGCTAAGGTGTATTCATTTCTCAGAGGTGCACTCAGCAAGACCCCAACAAAATCTGGTTGCAATAAAGATTAAAACTCAAAAACAATATGTCCCCGGGAACAAAAGGATACCAATGATGATTGGCGATGGCTTCCCCTACCCCTGCATTCACATATAAAACCATGAACTCTGACAGCTAATCTCTCAAAAATCCGGTCAACAAGAACAACAAGCATTTGCAATGAAATGGGTCTCGCATTTGTTCAAGTTAGAGCTATTAGCGCTGTAAAGTCCTAACCAGACTTTTCTTGCCACATAAATTGAAAATGAAAAGTAATGCAGCTTTACATAAGTGAGTCAATTCAAAGTGCTACGCCATGACCGTGAAGGAGCACACAAAAGGAAACAGAGGTTTGCTTGCAGTCAAATGTATCGGCAGTTATGGAATTATCCATGTGACAAGGTCGATGTCACGCAAAGCGCTCGACTACTTCCCAGCGAGATCGAGATGCATAGGAAATAAAGCAGTCCAGAAGCCACGCGGAAAACATGAAGCCTTGTATGTTTTCGTAATTTACTAGCGTGCTCAAGGAGGGCTAAACACCGGAAAAGGCATGATGTATGAATGCCTTTCACAAATGAAATAAAGCAATTTTTAAAAGGTAACCCCACGAACCAAAGAAAGTGATGGGGGTGACATGGGCATGGATAGAAGCCCACAGAGAGATTCCAACAGCGGCCAGAGTGCTTGCACGCTCAACCCTAAAAATACTGTTGCATGTATTTTTCTTTTTAGTTACCAATCCAGCTCAGATTGATAACTAAACGAAAAAAATCAACCTCATCATTTTGTAGGTGCGCACATGCGTGGAATGCGTGCACATACAATGACAAGAGTAGGCACGTCAAATGCTTTTTTAAATTCTTTAGCTATGAGGCACAGAATAAGGGATGCTGTGCAGTATATCTAAAACGTTGTCAAAACCAATAGGTCTCAAAGGCAAGACTTATTAGCTTTGCAAATGCTTGTTGAGGGAGGCAGATGTGAAAACGTTGAAACTGCCTGCAGTTTCACATCCACTTCCTGACAGTGATGGCACTATAGGCAGCTCTCACTCCTGCCTGGTCTCTTACTGCCCACTTTAGCGAAATTATTCTGCTGTGCATGTTTAGAAAGCATAACTGCAACTAAATAACGTTGTTGCAGGTTAAAAAGCTCAGTCTGCCACTTGAAAAATGTATTGAAGTCCATTTGCTTCAGCTGACAGGGGTTCAATACTGACAATCTTGTGACTCAAGTTTAGTATTAATGCACTTCTTCAAAGATGACACAGGGCACCCTCTAGGACCCTTCCACTACCGCTGCCAGAGCTTACACATTAGTGTACCTTTGCTATTTTCCATGTACCCTGACGTTTACATGACACTGGCACTGCGTGGAGAGATGGATATGGGAAGCCCTGGAACACTCTGACAAGCGCTACTGTGTGACTAGCACCGTTGGATCAGCCCATCTCACAGGCTTTTGAGGCAGTTTCTAGACTGTTGCATTACGCAAAGGAGAGGGGGCTCGTTCTTTCCAATTATCTCATCAGATGCTTATATCTACTCGTGTTAAAGTGTCTTTGAATTGGCAAACTGAAAGAATGAAAATATCAGACATTAGCAAGCTGAAATGGGTCTGCTATCAGCGATGTATGTAGAAAGCACATTGGAGCCGTTATTTCAGCATGGTGAAATGTTTTAAAGTCTTCGCAAAATGGTGCTGAAAATAATGCCCTGGTTACCACTCTGTCAGCCTCCACGTGTCGCACCACACTGGACAACCAACAGCTCGCTTTCCTTTGTCCTATGGTCCTGCAGCACCTGCTGTTTTTATTTGACCATTATTGTCAGTCACTCAACAAATATCAGAACAGAACATGACTCTGACCCATTCAAGGCCTCTCTCAACATATGGTGGAGACTCACAAGACAACAGCTGTATTGCATGTAGTAGTACATTGCTAACATTTACACAAAAAATGTGTAAGCCCCCATACGATTGGTAGCTTCTAGGTTTACCTATCTGCTGTGCCTTATTTATCAGATCCACATTATTGTATGACTTCGTTTAGTATCAGCGTTGGCTAATTTGTTAAAAGTCAATCCCGATCCTAAGTATCTGCTTCACCTCTGCCTGATGCAGTGTCATCGTTAGAAGAGGCCTGGGGCGTTGACAGGCTGTCTCTTCCTGATTCTTTCTTCCCTGGCTTCCCACAGTCACCTGGTGGGTATATCTACTGAGTGAAGCAAGAATGAATGTGATCAGAGGCCGTAGCAAGTGTAAACACCTAACTGTACTTTTCTTGCCACATAAACTGAAAATGAAAAGCAAAACAGTTTCACATAAGGGAGCCGGTGGCAGCGTTGAGTGTGACCAAGACACACAAAAGAAAACAGAAGTTTGCTCGCAGTCAAACGTATTGGCAAAAGTGCAATTATCCATGTGACAGGTTCTATGTCATGCAAAGCGCTCGTCTACTGCCCAGCAAGATCGCGCTGTGTAGGAAATTAAAAGAAAAAGTAATCCAGAAACCATACGGAAAACATGGAGCCTCATATGTTTTCAGTAGTTGGCCGGTGTGCTCGAGGAGGGCTAAACACCAGAAAAAGCATGACATGTGCATGCCTTTCACCGATGAAATCAAGCGAATTTTAAAAGGCAAGCCCATGAACCAATGAAAGTGACAGGCATGACATGGGCGTGCTTAAAGCCCACAGAGAGATTACACCAGGGACACAGCGCTTTGCACTCGACCCTAATAAAAATGTGCTGGTGGAATATTGCTGGACTCAAATCAAGAATCGCGGCAGGCAAACCCCTGCATTTGTGGAAAAAATATGAAATCATTGACCTCCAGGAAATCTGAGCAACCGTATCCATCCCTATCTCAAGCTACGTGCAATTCCAAGGCAACAATTTGGAAGACCAGAGGGAGGTTTTTAGTTATGTGTTGAAGTTGCACACAGTCTGGAAATAATCAAGGGATCCAAGTTCTTCTGCTCAAGAACAGGCGCTCGCAGCGTTACCCACCTTTAAGCTTCATTAACGTGTAAATACGAACAAACACAGCCTCTAAAGAAAGAAAGAACAGCCAAAATAATAACGTTGGTCTGAGGCTACATGAAAATAATCCTCTACTCGGGATTTTCTTGACTGGCAACTTTTAATTATGATTTTAATTCACACACCAGACGAAAATCATATTTTAAGCATCCAAAACACCCACATGGAATTACCAAAGCAATGCCAAACAAACAGAAAGAACTTGTGGGATAAACAAGGTGAATATTAAGTCAATGAGTTGGAGTATCTAGGATTGAGAGTCCAGAATGTTAGAACGACGGTTGACACCGTGCATACATAGGTCTTAACTCGCAATCCACTCTTCATTACACATTCATCTCACTTAACTTGTACTCACTGCTAAAGGGATATAAAATAGCTCAACAGAGAGCACTCAGTTCCACCAACAGATAGAACTATGCGTAGAGATTCCAAAACTTTGACAAGTGGGCAATGAACAAGGCACTCTTCACACAGTGAATCATAGAAAGATAAAATGCTCAGATACAAGGATAATTCAGACAACAAAAAAAGTGGAATAAGCTTTTCAAGTAATCGAGGCCACCAACTGTGACCGAGTTCAATACTCGGAGGAATTCACAGGAAAGCTAGTCTCGTAACATAATAAAAAGGAAGATAGAAGTCTGTAAAATCAAACATCAAGATGGCAATTTCTGAAGCAGAATGTACCAAACTCCAGTCTGCAGACTGCGAAACGGAAACTAAACCAAGCACAACCAGATTTTGTGACCAGGCTCTCTTAATACAACACTTGGGTCAGATTAAGACAGCGAAAAAAGTGTATCAGCAGGAGAGATGGGAGGCGAGAAAGTTGCAATCAGACGCTTATTGGGTCAAGTTCCTCCATGACAGTCAACATAACAATTTAAAAAAGTTTAGAAACAAATAAATGAGATCAAAAGACCAACCTGCACCATAATTAATTGCAATATCCAGGAACACACTTGAGGCTCTTATTTAAAGTATGGTTTAGCTAAAACGCAAATAACAATCAGTCATACTACAGGCTCAACCCTTTGACTCCCCCATGTCAGGAGTACCACCCAGTGACATCTACAGCAGGGCAGAATACACCTTTGAGACCAGGAGGCACCATGGAGCTGCAGATCAAGTTCACATTCCAAAAAGCAAATCTCTTAAAAATCGTTTAATTAGGTAGGTGCCATGGGGCACCTGGTCCAAAAGGTGTACCACAAGCAATACACAAAGAAAATCCACAGTTTTTGACAGATACGTTCGCCACTCTTTTTTAATAATGTCCTTATTTCAGACTTTGCCCCTGATGCTTGGCATGGCTCCATCTTAAACCCAATACTCAAAGGAGGTGACAGGTCCAAACCGGAAAACTATTGTCTAATAGCGTTATTGGACACTAAGACCAAATATGTTGCTTCATTTATTTTGATCAAATTAAACACCCGGGCCTGCACATAAAATATCATCCCCGTAAGTCAGATGGATTTTAGGAAAGGGTCTGGGACAGAAACGAATGTCTTGGTGTTGACCCTTGTCATAGATAGGTTAGAAAAGAACAAACAACCATTGCATCTATGTTTTGTAGACATTAAGTTGACCTTTGACAGTGTTGACAGTGAAAAACTCTAGACGACACTTGTCAAGTGGGGTATTCCCCAACTGCTCCTGAGAGGGATACTATTGCTGTACTCTGGCACCTGGATATGAGTAAAACTAGGCAAAGGCACCAGACCTCCAGGAAAATAAGGACACATCAAGGCCTTAAACAGGGTTGTGCCCTCACGCTGCTTCTTTTCAATCTTTTGCCCTGTGTGACTGGGCCCACTGTGACTAAGCCACTTATTGTACCCAGACGATGTGTTTGCTGTGGTCAAACAAAGGGTGGTCTGCAGCATCTAATAGATGCATTCTCAGAATACGCCAAGGAGAACACACTGGGAATAAACTAATATAAGACCAAAGAAATTACAATTTTGTCCAAAAACATTCACACTAAAAGTTGGTTCCTACTAGGCCAGGGTGGAGCACATGGAGTTGTACTCCGCAGAATTCCGTGGAGTTGGTTAAAAACTTAGTGGGATTCCACTGAGTTCCGCATGTGACATAGTGCCGCTTGCCAGCCTGGCTTGATAATTTAAATTTGTGCACCCGATCTCAGAAACGCTAAGCAGGGTCGGGCAGCCTGACTCTGCTTAGCGCTTTTGAAATCGGGTGCAAGTACCTGCACAGTACTTCCTTTCACCAACTGTCCTCCTTCACAAATTTGCTTTGGAGGGCCAAGCACACCCCCAGTCTTGCACCAGCCTTGCAATCACTTCCTCTGCACTAACACACACAGCCTCACACCACCCTTTCTTTAGGGTCCAGCTCTAGCAGCAGCAAACCAGCTCACCAACAACAGTCTGGTATTTTCTCATAGTGCCTAGCCTTGCTTCCCACTGGGCTAGGCACTCTCTCAGGCCACACAGATATCTGGTGGGAACTAACACTCAGCAACTGATGCTCACCTGGCCTCCTCTTTCTCTGCGAGCCTTTGCACTGTACCCCATAACACCACTTCCTTTCTCTGGGACTCCAGGTAGACAGGTTCTTTTCCATGGAGCTGTGACAAGTTTCCTTTTTTCTGAGCACTCACTGCCCTGTCACATATGCAAATAATGTCCAGGTCCAGTGCCACTGGAGCACTGGACCTGGACATTATTGCATATGTGGTGGTGGTGGGGGGGTTCTCTGCTCAGAAAAAAAGGAAGCTTGCCGTCAGAGCTCCATGGGAAAGAACCTATCTCCCAAGACTCTCTGAGAAAGTTCAGGGAGTCTGTGGAGAAAGGTTATTTTCCGTGGAGCTCTGACGGAAAGTTTCCTTTTTTTTCAAGCACTCCCGGCCCATCACAAATGCAAAAAATTTCCAGGCTGGACATTATGGCGTATGTGGCGGGGAGGGGTTCTGTGCTCTGAAAAAAAAGAAAACCTGCAGGCAGAACTCCACAGAAAAGAGCCTGTCTCCCCAAACTCTCTGAGAAAGTTCAGGGAGTCTGGGGAGACAGGTTTTTTCCATGGAGCTCGGGCTCAAAGTTTGATTTTTTCCAAGTACATAGTCTTCCCCTAATGTCCTGGCCCAGTGCCCCACATGTGCACATAGAAGAAGCACTGTGGGCCACTCCACGCCGGTGAGCTCTGGAAAACTCAGTTAACTCCACCAGCGGAGCAGAGCTCACTGCCCACCCTGTAGTTCCTACTAGGCCTGCCACTGGAACAAGTAGAACTTTACAAATACCCAGGTGTCCTAGTAGACAGTAAAGGATCATTTCAGCAGCAAAAGCATGACCTTATAGGAAAAGGAAATACCCTCACAGTTACATTTTGCACTTTACCTAACAACTTAAATGGCCCTATTCTATCACCATTGCTGAATGTAATGGCCTCAATGCTGGTCCAAGCCCTCGCATATGGAGTCAATGCACTGCATGGTTGGAATATAGCTCTGCTTGAAGGTTTGAATAACTAAAACATACAGGCAGGCTTTAAAGATTCCATTACAGCATCGCCGTCTCAGATCCGTTTAGAATTTGGTCTAATAAAGCAATATATCACCAGGCGGTGCGCATTAATAAGTGCTGCTACAGGCTACAGCCCTGTGTGGTCTGTGATCAGAAGCTCCGTGGAGACTCCCTTCAACTCTTAGTTGGAAAAATGCATTGGCAAAATGGAAATCCAGTCTTTATGGGATGTGTCCCTAACTTACAAGGCTTTCAAAAAATATTAAATAAAGCAATGAAGACAAAGGGGGTCATTACGACCCTGGCGGTCAGTGTTAAAGCGGCGGCCAACCCGCCAACAGGCTGGCGGTCCAAAAAATGGAATTCTGACCCTGGCGGGAACCGCCAACACAGGCCGCCGCTTTAACACTCCGACCGCCACGGCGGCACAAACAAACAGCGTGGCGGTCACCGCCACCAGCCAGGCGGCAGACAATGTACCGCCCACCCTATCACGACTCACCAATCCACCACCTTTTCCGGGGCGGGAGCCCCGCCGATAAAAACACGGCGGAAACAGACATTTCCAATGGAAAACGCTCACCTCGACACACTCCATGCGGAATCGGGACAGCATGGAACCAGAACTCCACATCCTCCCAGCCATTGCCTTCCTGCTCTTCTTCCAGGATCACAAACGTCGCCGCAGACGACAACGGTGAGTACTGCACCTACGACACAGGGGAGGGGGGAGGAGGAAAGGTTACGGGCACACACATATGCCACACACCCACCCCCACCCTCACCCCCACCGAAATACCTACACACCAATGCAGATTAAAAAGTCAGAGTGACACCCCCAAACCCCCAAAACAAAAAAGCAAAGACAAAAGGCAATGATTGTAAAAATATAACTATATTATAGCAAGAATTAAGTATAGCGAACTTAGCAATATATAAAGAATTATTACACATCTAGAACTATATATATATACAAGTAGCAAAAGTCCGGCACAGTTTTGCAAAGTCCAAATGTCCGTGGGCCAATGTGTAGCAACACATGGGCAAAGCCCAGACACGAGATCGAGTCTATTGGAGAGAACACTGCTGGGGCATCACAAAAATCAAATACTGGCACCTCAGGGGGAAGGGAAGGGGGGGGCACCTCAGCCACATGAGTCCACGACGCCAGATCCACGAAGGGCCTCCATGCCCACTGTGCCATCCTGGGGAGTGCAAAGCCACAGTCTCTCAAGTCTCTACAGTGGGTGGGTTGCCCACTGTGCCATCCTGGGGAGTGCAAAGCCACAGTCTCTCAAGTCTCTACAGTGGGTGGGTTGCCCACTGTGCCATCCTGGGGCGTGCAAAGCCACAGTCTCTCAAGTCTCTACAGTGGGTGGGTTGCCCACTGTGCCATCCTGGGGGGTGCAAAGCCACAGTCCATCAGGTGGATTACAGAGTCCACTGGTCATGGAGGAGGCAATGTGGGCAGAGTGCCTCGTGAAGCCCTGCCCGACACAGAACCGGGCCTGCCAATGGGCCAGCGGTGCTTGACAGGAGGGCCCAGCGGAGCGGTGCTTGAGATGAGGGCACAGCGGAGCGGTGCTTGAGATGAGGGCCCAGCGGAGCGGTGCTTGAGATGAGGGCCCAGAGGAGCGGTGCTTGACAGGAGGGCCCAGCGGAGCGGTGCTTGACAGGAGGGCCCAGCGGAGCGGTGCTTGAGATGAAGGGCCCAGCGGAGTAGTGCTCGACAGGAAGGGCCCAGCGGAGCGGTGCTTGAGATGAAGGGCCCAGCGGAGCGGTGCTTGAGATGAAGGGCCCAGCGGAGCGGTGCTTGAGATGAAGGGCCCAGCGGAGCGGTGCTCGACAGGAAGGGCCCAGCGGAGCGGTGCTTGAGATGAAGGGCCCAGCGGAGCGGTGCTTGAGATGAAGGGCCCAGCGGAGCGGTGCTTGAGATGAAGGGCCCAGCGGAGCGGTGCTCGACAGGAAGGGCCCAGCGGAGCGGTGCATGAGATGAAGGGCCCAGCGGAGCGGTGCATGAGATGAAGGGCCCAGCGGAGCGGTGCTCGACAGGAAGGGCCCAGCGGAGCGGTGCTTGAGATGAAGGGCCCAGCGGAGCGGTGCTTGAGATGAAGGGCCCAGCGGAGCGGTGCTCGACAGGAAGGGCCCAGCGGAGCGGTGCTTGAGATGAAGGGCCCAGCGGAGCGGTGCTTGAGTTGAAGGGCCCAGCGGAGCGGTGCTCGACAGGAAGGGCCCAGCAGAGCGGTGCTTGACAGGAGGGCCCTGTTCAGCGGTGCTCCTCGCGGCGGGGCCCTGTTCAGCGGTGCCTGTCTTGGCGGGGCCCTGTTCAGCAGTGCTCCTCACGGCGGGGCCCTGTTCAGCGGTGCTTCTCATGGCGGGGCCCTGTTCAGCGGTGCTCCTCACGGCGGGGCCCTGTTCAGCGGTGCTTCTCACGGCGGGGCCCTGTTCAGCGGTGCTCCTCACGGCGGGGCCCTGTTCAGCGGTGCCTGTCTTGGCGGGGCCCTGTTCAGCGGTGCTTCTCACGGCGGGGCCCTGTTCAGTGGTGCCTGTCTTGGCGGGGCCCTGTTCAGCAGTGCTTCTCACGGTGGGGCCCTGTTCAGCGGTGCTTCTCAGGGCGGGGCCCTGTTCAGCGGTGCTTCTCACGGCGGGCCCTGTTCAGCGGTGCTCCTCACGGCGGGGCCCTGTTCAGCGGTGCCTGTCTTGTGTTTCGAGTGAACCACACCTGGCCAATACTTCCTGCTCAGTCAGCATTGGACCTTTCCGTTGCGGGCCCTCCTGTGATGGAGTCCTGGGGCCCTGGGTCTCCTCCGATACCCCCGGAATGGGGCTGGTGGGGCCCTCATGGCCAGGTCGGCTGCTCCCTGCCTTTTGCGCTTTGCTGCCCTTGCCCTCCTTGGCAGACTCTCCGTGGCCCTTGGCTCCCTTACCCGATGTGGCAGGTGACGGTGCAAGGCTACCCTTCTTTAGGGGCAGGCGTATCAGGCCTGTCGCGCCTGCCCTTCAGTTTTTTGCTCCTCTTCCCGGGGGGGTGGGGGGGGGGCTGGCTGTGCCTTTGCTGCTGGCCGATGTCCCTGCACAAGGAAAGGGCGGACTCCAAAAACCAGGCACGACGTTCTTGGGAGTTGCTGGGCTGGTGGTGGCTGAGGTGTTTTTGGAACTCTTACGAGATGGAGGGGATGGGTCAGGTGAGGAAAAGAGGTCCAGTTTATAGAGGATTAGTGTTTTAGGAGCCATGGGAAGGGTAGCTGGAGTGGGTATGGGAGTGGAGGAAGAGGATGTGGTTGTAGGAGAGTCAAGTCTGGTGTCTTTGGGTGCAGGTGCTTGGGCTGGAGGCTGACGTGAGGTGGATGGCTGTTGGTTGGGTGCCTGCCTGCGTTTGTGTGGTTTGGAAGCGGGGGTGACAGACACACTGGGAGAGGACACAGGGGACGTGTACATGGCAGTGGGGGTGGTGACTGCACGTGTGCGGACTGGTGTGGAGGGTGTGCTGGTGATGGGTGTACTGGCTGATGGTGGTGTGCATGCAGGTGTGAGTGTAGACGTCACAGGGAGGGAGGAGGGAGACGAGGAGGTGGGGGACACAGAGGAGGTAGTGGCTGTTGGCATGTCTGCATCTGTATGTTGCTTGTGTGAATGCTTGTGTGTTCTGTGGTGCTTATGTCTGGATGAGCTTCCCTTGGGTGTTGAGGTGTGTGCAGGCTGGTCTGTAGGTGTGGATGGGATAGGCAGAGGAACAGGGGAGTGGGACTGGGTGGAGGGAGTTAGAAGAGGGAGGCTGGAGACAGGGACAATCGCTGCCGTCAGTGCTGAGGCCAGAGCGTTGAGCGATCTCTGATGGGCAGCCTGACCCGAATGAAGGTCCTCCAGGTATGCATTGCTTTGATGCACCTCCCTCTCCACACCCTGGATGGCATTCAAAAGGGTAGACTGCCCAACAATGATGGTCCTCAGGAGGTCAATGACCTCCTCACTGAGGGCAGCAGGGGTGACTGGGGCAGGGCCTGAGGTGCCTGGGGCGAAGGAGATGGCCGCCTTCCTGGCCGTGCGGGCACGGGCCGAAGGCCGGGGGCTGCTGGGAGGGCGGAGCTGCTGCGCTGGGTGGCGGCTGTACCTGTAGTATCGGTGGGCACGGATGTTGCCGCCACCGCAAGGGAGCTCCCATCCGAGGACGTGTCGGTGTCACTGACGTCTGCACGGGTCCCCGTGGTGGAGCCCCCCTCGCCCTCCGTCTCACTGGTCATGTCGGAGTCCGTTGCATGGCCCTCCGGGGCCATGTGAGATGCAGCTCCCTCTTGCGCCGATGCCACTTCTCCTCCGCCTGATGATGCTAATGCACACATGAACAGAAAAACAAAGAAAATGGGGGGGGGGGGTGGAGAAATAAAGACAAGTTGAGTGCATGCATTGGGGACACCGTTGGCGGAGAGGACAGACACAGAAGCCCCCTGCACTACGCTGCGCACTTGGGGTACACTACTCATTCCCTGGGACATGCCCTACAAGCCTATGGGCGACAACTGCCCACACAGAATACACAGGTCCATGAATAGCGTTACTAGGCACCCTACAGAGGTGGGGGGCGGGGGCACAGGACCATACCTCACGGAGGGGCCTAGCCTACAAAAATCGCCCTGGCCTAGGGATACCCACAGCCCTCCTCCCCCACCCAGGCACCTCCACTGCGCGCAAATATAGTTGAATGTGCTGGTACTCACCCCCTTGTGTCTGCTGTGATGTCCTCAAGCGCCCATCTAAATCGGGGTAGGCCACCGCCAGGATCCGGGACATCAGGGGGATCAAGGTACGACTGGAACCCCTCCTAGGTTGGGAGGCCATCCCCAGCAGAGCCTCGGCGGTCTTCCTGCTCCCGCGGCGGATGTCCTCCCACCTCTTGCGGCAGTGGGTGCCCCGTCTGTTGTGGACCCCCAGGGCCCGGACGTCCTTGGCGGGGGCACGCCAAATATCGATCTTCTGATGGGCGCTGACCTATGTGACATGTACAGGGGGGAAAAGAAACATCATCACTTTTCTGCATGCTCGATGTGAGTGGCCCCCCCTCCCCAAACGTGCCATGTGGCACATGCTCTCATCTGTCGTGCCATGCATTCGTAATTCGCTCCCCTCCCCTCCATCGTACATCCACCCCACTCATCACAGGCATTGCCCACTATGCATTGGCCCCTGTGTACTCACCTGTTGGTCTGGAGGACTGTAGAGTAGCGCATACTGGGGGAGGACCCCGTCCACGAGCTTCTCCAACTCTTCGGAACTGAAGGCGGGGGCCCTTTCCCCAGTCGCAGCAGCCATTGTCACTTCCAGACCGAGGTCACAGCAGCACTTGCAGTATAGGTCCTCTCCTGTGGATGCTCAGGTCTCGTGTGATTAAGCAGAGAGAAAATGGCGGTCACGCCCGCGGCGGTGCGTACCGCGGCGGTGCGTACCGCGACCGCCGGCGCACATCGTCATTGGCTCCTGAAACCCATAGGGTACAATGTTAACCAATGCTGCTTTGCGCCGCGGTCTTCGTCCGCCTACCGCCACGGCGTGCCACGCCAGCGCAATGACCTCACTTCACATTGTCACACTTCACAGGTCAGGCAGCCGCCATTTCAAGGGCCACATGGCTTAATTCCTACTGCGCCACACATGGCTAGGCCTTGCATCGACACTCATACAAGCTATTCAATCCAGAGAGATTGGTGTACTGTGCAGGCTGTGGGAACTTACCTGTGGGTTGATTGACTCTGTGCTCCATGTTGTCCTTCCTAGGCACCGTCCGCTGGGACTTGCGAGGAGACGGAGGAATGTTCCCGTGTACAGACCGCTGGTGGACCTGTCGACAATGGAAGAACGACATGTCATGCTCACCTACAGACTCAACAGTGCCACTATACAGGAACTGTGTGCCCAGCTGGAGCCAGACCTGATGTCACCCATCCGCCAACCCACAGGGATTCCGCCTCTAGTGCATGTGCTGTCAGTACTCCATTTTTTGGCTAGTGGATCATTTCAAACTACAGTGGCCATTTCATCTGGGATGTCTCAGCCTATGTTTTCAAGGGTATTGTCCAGAGTGTTGTCTGCCCTAATGAAATACATGCGGAGCTACATCATTTTCCCTGAGGTGGGTGACTTGCCTACAGTGAAGGGTGATTTCTATGCCCTTGGACACATTCCCAATATCATTGGTGCCATTGATGGTACCCATGTGGCTTTGGTCCACCCAAAAGACAATGAACAGGTGTACAGGAGGTCTGTTTGGCTGACCAGTACATCTCCCATGTAAATGCCAAGTTCCCAGGGTCAGTGCATGACGCGTACGTCATGCGAAATAGCAGCATCCCTTATGTGATGGAACAGCTACAGGGACAGCGTGTGTGGCTAATTGGTGACTCTGGTTACCCCAACCTGCCTTGGCTATTGACCCCAGTGAGGAATCCCAGGACAAGGGCAGAGGAACGGTACAATGAGGCCCATGGGCGTACTAGGAGGGTGATCGAGCGGACCTTCGGCCTCCTGAAGGCCAGGTTTAGGTGCCTGCATATGACAGGTGGATCCCTAATGTACTCACCAAAGAAGGTGTGTCATATCATCGTGGCCTGCTGCATGCTTCACAACCTGGCTTTGCGACGCCAGGTGCCTTTCCTGCAGGAGGATGGTCCAGATGGTGGTGTTGTGGCTGCTGTGGAGCCTGCGGAGAGTGAAGAGGAGGAAGACGAAGAGGACGACACAGACAACAGGGACAGAGTGATACTGCAGTATTTCCAGTAAGACACAGGTAAGAATCTACTCCTGCATTTTATTATATCTGTAACAGTACTGGCTCTCTACTGTCTGACCTTTCACCCCAATGTATGGTAACTTAGTTGTGAATTTGCCTTCCTATTTCAGTGATCTGGTCCCCACGGAGTGCCCTCTGGTTTATTTCCCCATGGACTACCGCTGTGTGACACTGGTATGTTGTCATCACAATGTATTTGGACATTTTTGGTTGGTTATATCGAATACATTTGGTTAAAAAAAAAATAGCAGACTCCAGATGGTTGTTGTGCAATAATTGTGTTTATTGAAGTGCAAAAATTGGTGTATAGTTCAAAAGGGGTGATGGGTGATGGTGGAGGCATGTCCA
Source organism: Pleurodeles waltl (assembly GCF_031143425.1). Lineage (NCBI taxonomy): Eukaryota > Metazoa > Chordata > Amphibia > Caudata > Salamandridae > Pleurodeles > Pleurodeles waltl. Next base: position 630,284,774 of record NC_090444.1, on the reverse strand, counting down.
TGGCAGAGTCCAGACTCACGTTCGCACAGGTGCATTGTCCATATGCCTGTGGAAGGTGGAGCAGGGGCAGTTCAAGGTTGGACAGGGTGAACAAGTGGGACAGTGGGATGACATCCGGGGGGATCCATGTATGGCGGGGGTCTTGACATCCTACTCTGTCTTCTTCCTCGATCTCAGGCCTTTCTTGCGGGGTGGTTCATGTTCTGCAGGTAGTGGGGTCCGGGTGGCCCGTTGCTGTTGTGTCGGGGCCTCCTGACCACTAGCTGCGGCGGAGGTGGTGGGCTGTTCTTCCTCCATGCTAGTGGCAGGGGCCCTTTGGGGGGCCACATGGTCCCGCAATGTGGTGACAATCTGGTTGAGTGCCACCACGATTGTACCCATTGCGGAACTGATGCTGCGCAGTTCTTCCCGGAACCCCATGTACTGGCCCTCCTGCATGGCCTGGATCTCCTGGAACCTGGCCAGGACCGTCGCCATCGTCTCTTGGGAGTGGTGGTACGCTCCCATGATGGTGGTGAGGGCCTCTTGGACAGTGGGTTCCCTAGGCCTGTCCTCCCTCTGTCGCACAGCAGCCCTCCCAGTTCCCCTTTGTTCCTGGGCCTCTGTCCCCTGGACGGTGTGCCCACTACCACTGCCCCCAGGTCCCTGTTGTTGTTGGGGTGGTGGGTTGCCCTGGATGCCCTGTAGTGGTCAACACACCGCTGCTTGACCTGTCCTGGAGACAGAGGCATGGGCCCGCTGGGTGGGTGCTGTGCTGGGGTTTCCAGAGGGGGGTAGGTCTGCTGTGGCCTGTGGCTGCCTGAGGGGAACCGACTGTCTAGAGGTCCCCGATGGTCCGGGCTGGTCATCAGGTTCTAGGTCGACAGAGCTGCTGTCATCACTGGGGGCCTGTTGTGGGGGTGGGATGGACATTTCTGGACCCTCTGGGCCGGTGTGTTGGCGTTCCGTCCCTGCAGGGGTAAAAGAGTATGGTTATTGCTTCTGTGTGTGCCATGGCGTGCGATTTGTGGGTGCCCTTGTCCCCCAGTGCTGGCATTCCCTTGTGGGAGGAGTTGTGAGGGTGGTTTGGGGGGGGGATGGGTATGTGCAGTGGTCATGCTTAGGTGATGGGTGTCCATGGTTTGTGTTGGCATTCAGGGGTTGGTGTTGGTTTGGGTGGGTTGTGCTGGTGAGACATTAGCAGGGAGGATATGTGCTGGGGGGTTGGGGGTGAGGGTGGGGGTGTGAGTTGGCATGCTGGTGGTTGGGGGGGTGAAGTAGTTGAGATTAGACTTACCAGTGTCCATTCCTCCGCCTACTCCAGCGAGGCCCTCAGGATGCAGGATGTTCAAGACCTCTTGCTCCCATGCTGTGAATTCGGGTGGAGTGGGTGGGGGTCCGCCACCAGTCTTCTGCACAGCGATGTTGTGTCTTGACACCATCGTCCGCACCTTCCCCCGTAGGTCGTTCCAGCGCTTTCGGATGTCTTCCCGATTTCTGGGATGCTGTCCCACAGCGTTGACCCTGTCGACGATCCTTTGCCATAGCTCCGCCTTCCTGGCTATTGTGGTGTGCTGCACCTGTGTGCCGAAGAGCTGGGGCTCTACCCTAATTATTTCCTCCACCATGACCCTGAGTTCTTGGTCCGAGAACCTGGGGTGTCTTTGGGGTGCCATGGGGTGGTGTGGAGGAGGTGTGGGGTGGTGTTTGTGGTGATGAGTGTAGTGGTGTGTGGTGTTTTGTGCGTAGATGTAGTTTGGGGGATGATGTTGGGTTCCTGTGTGTGTTGTGGTTTGCGTTCCCTGTGCTCTCTCTCTGTGTATTGCGCCTTGTCTCTGAATTTCGATTTGTGGGGGTTTGTGGGTGATGTGGGTGTGTGTTTTATATCGTATTGATTGTGTGGGAGTGGTGTTTGTATGTGTCTCAGGTGTGTGTATTTTGAATTATCCAATGTGGCTGTGTTTTGTAAAGGTGTGTGTATTTTGACCGCGGCGGTGTGTACCGCCAATGGGATACCGCGGTTGAAAGACCGCCGCGTGGATTCGTGGTTCGTAATGGCATGGGCGTATTTCTGTTGGCGTGACGGTGGAGGTTTGGTCATCTCCAGTTTATCGCTGACCGCCGATGTGGCGGCCTTCAGTGGAGGTTCGGTTTTTGGCGGTTTGGCAGTTGTGGGTCAGAATGACCCTGGCGGGTTACCACGGCCACGGCGGTGTTATGGCAGTCTTCTGACCGGCGGTAACTGCCTTTTACCGCCAGGGTCAGAATGACCCCCAAAATCTCTCCTTGGGGACAAGTTGGCTTTCTCCAAACGATCACATGCTATGGTGATAATTAACACCCACAAAACCTTGAAACCCCCAACCCATTTTGACGCCCCTTACTCAGCATTTATGAAACAGAAATTCCTGGTTTTCGGACTAGGGTTGTTCTCATCATTAGTGGGGCAACCGCCCTAGATGACTAACATGGGAATAGCCTGCAGGTTGTGTGACAAACTAAAGAGGACTTAATCCACTTAGTTTGCATCTGCCCTAGACAAAAACAAGCACAATCCGAGCTATTGAAAAAATGTTTTAGGGATAGAGGAAGTCATACTTGCAGGCAAGCCATCATCGCTTGCCTAAACCCTGAGGACACTAACTTGAATTGCCAACTTGTGAAATTTCCAATTACTCATTGATACTGGTTGCGGTGCTCACCAGGACCCAATTTTAATTATTTTTAAAGTTTGAGTAAAACTGTACTGATTTTTAGGAATCATTTTGACATAGTTCTATTGTGTATGAAATGCCTGATAATTGTGATGGCTACAATTAATCTGTTGCAATAAACTTGAAACTTGGAAAAAACTTACAGCTATCTTGAATGTCGACTTTTACACATTTAAGGCTCAGAAGCCTGCACATTTCATTCTTGTTTGTTTTGCACGTTATGGCCCATATTTATACTTTTTGACGCAAAACTGCGCCAACGCAGTTTTGCGTCAAAAAAATTAGCGCCGGCTAACGCCATTCTGAAGCACCATGCGGGCGCCATATTTATTGAATGACGTTAGCCGGCGTTAGCCGCCGGCACCGTCTGGTGTGCGTTAAAAAAAACGACGTACACAAGGCAGCGCCGGCGTAGGGGGATATGGAGCTTGGGCGTCAAGAAATGGGGCAAGTCAGGTTGAGGCAATTTTTTCGCCTCAACCCGATTTGCGCCATTTTTTTTCACTCCCAACCCCCATAAAAATGACTCCTGTCTTAGCAAAGACAGGAGTCATGCCCCCTTGCCCAATGGCCATGCCCAAGGGACTTCTGTCCCCTGGGGATGGTCATTGGGCATAGTGGCATGTAGGGGGGCACAAATCAGGCCCCCCTATGCCACCAAAAAAGTAATTAAAAAAACACTTACCTGAACTTACCTTAATGTCCCTGGGATGGGTCCCTCCAGCCTTGGGTGTCCTCCTGGGGTGGGCATGGGTGACAGGGGGTGTCCCTGGGGGCATGGGGGGGCACCTCTGGGCTCCTTCAGAGCCCACAGGTCCCTTAACGCCTGCCTTTTGCAGGCGCTAAAAAACGGCGCAAAAGCATCCGTAAGTCATTTTTTTTGACCCGCCCACTCCCGGGCGTGATTTTTGCCCGAGAGTATAAATCCGACGCACATGCCTCGGAGTCGATTTTTTAGACGGGAACGCCTACCTTGCATATAATTAACGCAAAGTAGGTGTCCACGCTAAAAAATGACGCAAACTCCATGGACTTTGGCGCTAGACGCGTCTAACGCCAAAGTATAAATATGAAGTTAGTTTTGCGTCGAAATTGCGTAAAAAAAAACGACGCAATTTCGGCGCAAACGGAGTATAAATATGCCCCTATGTGTTTTTCCATTGCAGATGCTATGTTTTTCCAGGTGCCTTTTGCTAGCTAATAAATAGTTTATTATTAAGTATTAGACAACTGATAGTGAGGTTCTCATCGAAAGAAGAAGATGCTAGAGTGGGAGAGCAACTTGTGGGAAGAGCTGACTTTACTCAACAGTCTTTCCAGTGTAACTATTCAAGGGCATAGTCATACACAACCATTGCATTGCCCTCACAAAGGGTGGAGTTTATCAGCTCCCTGAAGTTGTAGTAATATGATTGGTTCCAGAGAGCCAGAAAAGCTGCAATATTGCAAAATGATGCCTTTCTTGACTAATAATAGTGTGTGTTCCTTAGACTAGAGAGGAGATACTTTGAACTGAGAAGACCCTTTTCACCTTTGCTGATCTACACAGCCCGAGTGCAAAGACTTTATGACTAAGCACTACTATTCTCTTGTTCAGAAACCTTCATTTGTTTTTTTCTGAAGCTGACATCTTACCTTATTTGCCTGCTCAAATGTCCTTTTCAGACTTACACCTACTTTTTAAAAAAACTATTTTTATTGGTATTTCAGCTTCACATTTCACAATCAAAGACTCATATATCAGTACCTGTATGTGCGGTACGCCTGTAGAGAATTAAGTCAACATAATCAAACAATAACTTTTGTGAATAGACATTGCTTCTTCAGGTCTGCGCCGCACACAGTGTGCGGTCATACAAGCAAATACATTCCATTGTACCCCTTACTTCAGGCTCCAAAGGAGCTAGTATTTAGGAAGCATCCCAGCATTGCCTCCCATCGGGGTGCATAACATAGCCAACATTGTAGTGTTCCTGTCTGTATGTATGTCAGAAGCCACTGTAATGATAAGTACAAAAAGGAACCGATAACCAGGAAAAAAATGTTTTTCCCAATCTACTGTCTCTGGGGAACTGCTGGTACGATCTAATGATGTGTGTGCGTTCGGAGGAGGCACGCATGACCACTCATGTGGAACAGAGTCAGTGCTGCACAATGGTCTGGACCAGTCATCACTGCCTCTGGGCAGGGGCCATGGGCACAAATCCCCTCGACATCAAGAGGGGCACCAGGCATAAGGGGTAGGGTAGCGCCTCTTTTAGCTGGGTGACTCCATGAAATATCACTCCATGTTCAAACATCCCCAGGGCCCTCTGCTATAGGCCCCTCAGGCCCTCAAATGTCTGTGTCTTACTTACCTGTGGGATTTCCCATGACTCTAGCACTTCCACCAACAGTCCAGCTATAGGGCACCTACGCATCCCCCTGGCCTCTTCCCAAAGTAGTGCCTCTCGTCCACCCTGGTCCAAGTGCTCACATCTTTCACCCACACTCCAGCCCCAAGTCCCATGCTAGACTTCCAAGTCATCACAATCCTCCTTTTGGCCAGGACTAAGGCCATATCTACAAACCTGTTGCCCACATTTCGGGACTTGGATCTAGGGAAGAGTCCTAAAAAGCATGCCCCCACTGTGCAATATATGGTGACCATAACCTTCCCCAATATACCTGCAAATGAGGGTGACCCCAAGTCATAGGGCAAAAATCAGCTTCAAGATGGGCACATCAGGGATATCCCTGCGGTTCCCCACTGTACATGGCGTGTGGCGTCAAATATGTGATATGGGTATAAAAAAACGGTTGTATTTCAGGTGTATATTCCAGGAAACCGCCTTTGAGTATGCCAATATCCAACCCCATTCCAGATCCAAGTATTTGTGACCTATCACAGCTGTCCATTTGGCCTTTAACATCCCATCTGGTTTCCAAACCATCCTGTATAGAGCCTGTTAGAAATTGGGTTTCTGGTTGTTTTAGGTACGCACTTTGTCCAAGGAAGAACCACAATTCTAGTCAGGGTAAGCCAGATACGCACCATAAATTAACCTGTGCTCACACTCTGTTAGCTTGGCACAGAGCATGCACCCTTTACTTAGGAGGCAATGTGTAAAGTATTTGTGCAACACTTAAAACAGTAGAACAGAGAAAATACCACACAAAAGGATACCACACCTGGTTAGAAAACTAGATCTTAATTTATTGAACAAACCGAGACCAAAAAGACAAAAAACAAATAAGTAGAAGTCGAGATATGAATTTTGAAAGAATATCTGCAAATATAGTGCTTAAAAGAATAAAGCGCCAACCAGGGCGATACGGTTTTGCCAGACTGGATTAAATCTGAAAAGTCAGGCTGACTGCAATGGAACGTGGGTTGGATATAGAGGCCAACCTTGGACCGGTGAAATCAGTTACATGGTTCGTGGTTGCGGCAGCGTCAAGGGAGATACAAGGAGTGATGTTAGGAGCAACTGAGTCGATGTGTCATTGTCGATCCTGGCGATGTAGGTGATGCATGGGTTCTGAACAGTGCAATCAGGGATGCATCACTTCCAAACCCCATAGGTGTAGCCGCACAGCCAGCAAAGCAATGTCTCCTGAAGTGGTGATGTGTTGATGTTGAGGGAGACACATTGGTAGCGACTGGCACACTGATGGCAATGCATGGATTTTACAGTTGCAGCACTTTATAACACTTCAAAGGGCCCAGGAGTGGATTGGCACCACTTGGCAGGGCAAGACTTACAGCAATCAAAGTCCAGGTGCTGTCGTAGTATGGAGTAAAGTCTTTGATAATCCTGAGACGTCCGAGCAAGAGGCAAACAAGTAAGCCCTTGGAGTCAAGTCCTTCTCACTCCCAGGCAAGGAGGGCAGCAGCATTAGAGCTGGCACAGAAAAACAGGAGCCCAGCAAAGTGCAGCAGAGTCCAGCAGAGTGATAGTCCCTTCAGCAGCACAACAGTTCTTCTTTCTGATAGAATGTCCTCAGATCCAGGAGTGTACTGATTTGCAGGGGTCAGAAGTCCACTTCTTATACTCAGTGGTGCCTTTGAAGTGGGGGAGAATTCAAAGAGAGGATTTGACATGCACAGAGTCCCTGTCCTTCCTGTCTGTTCTCCAGACACACCACAGAGGGTTGTGCAGCCTTTTGTGTGGGCTCAGGGCGCAGCCCATTCAGGTGTAACTGACAAAGCCTCTCTCCAATCATCCTGCCCAAGATAGGCCATCAGGATGTTGATGGTCCATCAGTCACACCTAAGCTCCCTGTATGTGGCTATCTGGAGGGAACACACAAGAGCTCAGCTTTCACCCACCCAGACGTGTATTCAGAGACAGGCAGAAGGCACTAGATGATTTAAAGTAAGAAAGTCAGAGTTACAATTTAAAACCTTACTTCACCATAAGATGAGATTTTAAATTGTGTTTGCAGAGACACCAAACATGGGAGTACCATTTATTTCCAATTGGAAATGACACTTATAAAATGTAATAAGGTAATCCCAATGTTAGCCTATGGGAGAGATAGTCATTGTAGTAGTGAAAAACAAATATAGGTGTTTTTCACTACCTGGACATATAGAACTAAAAGTACATGTCCAACTTTTTAAATACACTGCACTCTGCCCTTGAGGCTATGCAGGTCCTACTTTAGAGGTGACATACTTATCAAAAAAGGACTTTTGGGCCTGGCAAGACTTTTAACTTGCCAGGTCTATATGGCAGTTTAAAACTGCACACACAGGCTCTGCAATGGAAGGCTTGAATCTTGTTGAATGGCTACTGAAGTGGGTGACACAATCAGTGCTGCAGGCCCACCAGTAACATTTAATTAACAGGCCATGGCACATTTACTGCACTTAACTAGGGATTTATAAGTAAATTAAATATGCCAATTGTAGATAAGCCAATGTTATCTTGTTTTAGGAAAAGAGCACGTGTACTTTGGCACTGGTCAGAAGTGATAAAGTGCCCAGAGTCCTAAAGCCAGCAAAAATGAAGTCAGCAAAACAGAAGATCAGAAGGAAAAAAGTCAGGGGGAAACCACACCAAGAATGCCAGGTCTAACAAGAGCCTCCCCCAGCTGAAAGTGGAGAGAGCTACTCAACCCCTTGGGAGCTCTCTCCACTACAGTGGAAGAACCTGGAGAGACCTTCAGCATTGGTGTGGTCTGTTCAAGGATGGTGTTCCACTATAAAGTCCATTCCTTTTAGGGAAATGGGCCACCTCAACAGTTTGGGAATTCTCGCACATCATTTGCATTAGCTACGTGAGGGGCCTCTGGTCTGCCTGAACCCAGAAGTGAGTGCCAAACACGTATGGCCTGAACTTCTTCAGCGTTGAGATCAAAGTTTCTTTTGCGCTCCACCTCTGTTCCCTGGGAATTAGCCTCCTACTGATGTGGACTACAGATTGATCCGGGCCCTCTTCATTTAGCTGTAAGAGCACAGCTCCTAAACCATACTCTGAGGTGTCTGTTTGAACAATAAATTCTTACAAAAAGTCAGGGACCTTCAGCATTATTGCTGTGCACATGGCCTCCTTCAGGGTGTCAAAATCTTTCAGACATGCCTCCTTCCAAATCACCTGATGTGGCTGCTTCTGGGAAGTCAGCTCTGTCAAGGGGGCAACAAATGATGCCATACCCTTTGACAAATCTCATGTAATAACCAGTGAGGCCTAAGAAGGCTCTCACTTCTCTCTGGGTCTTGGGGGGTTTCCAAGAGAGGCAGCACCTTGCCACTTCCTGCTTGCTGACCCAAGTAGACCACAGAATCCTACCCTATCTGACACTTACAGGCCTTGATAGCGAGGCCTGCAGTCTGCAGAGCCTTAAGCACTTCCCTGAGGTGGCACAGGTGGCCCTCCCAGCTAGACCTGAAGACTGCATGTTGCCTAGATAGGTGGAACTGAAGTTCTCCAACCAAGCCAGGACCTGATTGACCAACTTCTGGAAGGCGGCTGGAGTGTAATTCAACCCAAAGAGCATAACCCAGAACTGAAAGTGTCCTTCATGGGTAGTGAACGCAAACCTCTTTTTTGCCTCCTGGGTCAAGGCAATCTGCCAGTACCTAGACATTAAGTCAAATGTGCTGAGGAACTTTGCAGCTCCTAGCCAATCTTTGAGCTCTGGGTATGTGCATCAGTTTTAGACACTGCATTGAGCCCCCAGTAGTCCACTCAGAACATAAGTTCAGGGATGACATCAGGAGGGGCAGTCTTGGGGACTAACGCCACTGGGCTGGACCAAGGACTGTTTGATGGCTCAATAACCCCTAATGCCATCATCTTGAGGATTTCCTTCTTAATGTTGGCTCTCACCTTATCAGACAGTCTGTAAGTGTTGTTCTCCCCAGGTGTGCTGTCCCTAATATCAATATCATGGTTACACATTGTAGTGAATCCTGTGGTAAGGGAGAACAAAGAGGCAAACTGCCCCAGCAACTGGCGGCAGTCTCTCTCTTGGTCTAGGGTCAATGTAGGGGAGAGGCTGACACCCTCCACTAAGCGATCCTGCTTCTTGGAAGACAGAAGGTCAGGGAGAGGTTCACTCTTCTCTTCCTTCCTATTATCTGTAACAGGAGCATGGTAGTTTCAGACCACTCAAAGTGGGGTTTGAGGCGATTAACATGAAGGACCCTCAAAGGGTTCCTATGAGCCTTGAGGACCACTAGGTACTGCACTCCTTCACCTCATAGGGCCGAGACCAGCAGTCTTGCAGAGCTCAGGACTCCATCGCCCACACTTTGGCCAGATTAAAACTCAGCCAGAGTGGCATTCTGGTCATACCAGTGCTTTATGTCCTCCTGGTTAGCTTGCTCCAGCCCTCCTTCACCAAACTGAAAGAACCTCTCACAGGGTGCCCATGCAGAAGTTCAAAGGGGCTAAAGCCACCCCCCTTCTGCAGTACCTCTCTGTGTGCAAACAAAAGACATGGCAGGAGGGTGTCTTACTTATGCCTCAAGGGTTCGGGTACAACCATAATCATGCCTTTGAGGATTCAGTTGAATCTTTCAACCAACCCACTGGTTTGAGGGTGGTGTGAAGTGGAGAACTTGTAAAGTACCCCTCACTCCTTCCACATGACCTTCATGTAATTAGACATGAAGTTAATACCCCAGTCAAATACCACTTCCTTGGGGATACTGACATGGGCAAAGATCCTCATTAGTGCCCTGGCCATGGCAGACACAGTCACTGTTCTCACAGGGATAGCTTCTAGGTACTGGGTGGTATAGTCTACCAAGACCAGAATGAATATGTTGCCCATGGCTGTCTTGGAGTCCAAGGGACCAATAATGTCAATGCTAGTCCTTCCAAAGAGGGTGCTAATGACCGGAAAAGTTTGTAGGGGTGATTTGTACTTCCTTCCTGTCTTGCCACTCATCTGGCAGGTAGGACAAGACCTACAGTACACATCTGAGGCCTTTCTCTTTAGAGGCCAATAAAAGTGGGTGACAAGCCTGTCAAAGGTATTGTCATACCCAAACGACCTGCCAGTCGCCCATCAAGAAGAAGCCCAGGTGGAAAGATTCAGTCCGCTCGCCGAGTCTGTGGAATTTGGAAACTCTGCGCTGTTTGGAGTTTCCAAATTCCGCCGTCCGGCATGTGTTGGAATATTTTTCCCATTAACATGCCCAAGAAATGCTTTTTGGCTCAACCTCGCAAGCGCCACAATATTCTCAGGCCACTTGTGAGCATGCAGCACTTTGCACCCCGCTAACACGGCTTCCGGCCACGATGGCGTCTTTATAGTGCTGCGGGTGCACCACAAGCAGATTCTCTATTTAAGAAGCAGCTAGATCTACTAAAAAGAGTTTTCAAGAGGATTTTCTACTCCAGCAGACCGTTCAAAATGTTTTTTAGTGCTAGAAGCCTTTTTTTAAAACTTTTTTTCCATCAAGAAGGAAGTGCCTCTGGGACTCCAACATCCTGTTGCTGTCCAGCAGGCTCCCTGCTATCAGTGCTTTGTCCATCTCCTGGTCACTTTTCATATGGATTTCTCAAATGAAGGATCACTCTCTTTGTCTGCTGAATATATACCTTTGGAGTTAAGGACTTTGTTTTTGTGCTATCACACAAGTAAGTTTAGAAATGATTGCATGAGGGTGTTGTTTGTTTGATATGGCAAGCACAAGTATTTATTTGTACTTCTATTTGATTTTTAAAGTTCATTGTGGTAGATGGCATGGAGTTTCAATAAGGGTGTAGTTATTTTTTTGCATTTTTATTTTTCACATTTTGTAAAGGAAAAATGTTGTACAGTTCAGTACCGTTTCTACATGTTTGTTACATTTACAATATTCATTTATTTTACTATTTGGCCTAGTCTGCCAATGGGCCATCCATCCAGTAGGTCCAGTGCTAGTCATCAGTGCATGAAATAACTATTTCTGTGCTATGTGTTTTTATAATTAGCATCATTTAGGGCGAGGGTGGCATTTGATTAAATCAAACATATTGGCTATTGTTTGTATTTCATATATTTTTTCTGCAAAAAGTGTCTATGTGGGGTAATATTTGATGCCATAGTCAGTTGAGTGTTGTTGTAAACATTTTATAGCTCAGTTAATTTTCGTGCTTGGCATTGCTGAATTATTGGTAGTGTTTTATTCAGTGTTACCATTCCTCCTTTGTCTGGCAAATGTGTGTGTGAGTGTGTTTACCATAGGCTACTACTTGTCTTTGTTCTCCATGCCATGTGGTCAGGGGCCATTTTGTATAGTCTGTCGCCTTAGGCCTGAATGTGTTCTTTGTTTTCCATGCCTCCGTGCTCGTTAGTTCCCCATGTGGCTGGTGGCCATTTTGTGTAGCCAAGGTGCTTTTGCCACAGGTTTGCATGTGTTTTTTGTTCTCCATGCCTCCTTGTTCACTGCCGTTGTTTGACCATGTGGCAGGCAGCCATTTTGTGGAGCCAGCCAGAATACTTTTGAAATAGGCTTGCATGTATTCTTTGTTCTCAAAGCCAGCCAGTATACTTTTGACATTGGCTAGCATGTATTCTTTTTTCTCAATGCTTCCTTGTTCTCTGTGGTTTTTTGACAATGTGAACGGAGGCCATTTTGTGTAGCCAGTCAGTGTGCTTTTGCCATGGGCTTGCATGTGTTATTTGCTCCCCATGCCTCCTTGCTCACTTTTGTTGTTTGATCGTATGGCCGGCAGTCATTTTGTGCATCCAGCCTGTGTGCATTTTGTGAAGCCAGCCAGTGTGCTTTTGCTGTGGGCTTGCATGTGTTATTTGTTCTACATGCCTCCTGGCTCACTGTTGTTGTTTGACCATGTGGCAGTCGGCCATTTTGTGCAGCCTACCAGTGTGCTTTTGCCAAAGGCCTGAATGTGTTCTTTGCTCTTCCTGCCTCCTTGCTAACTGTTGCTGTTTGACCATGTGGCTTGCAACCATTTTGTGCAGCCAGCTAGAGTGATTTTGCCATAGGCTTGCATGTGATATCAGTTTAATAAAATATTTGTGGCTCATTGTAGTATACGCATATTATGACTATGAATATGATTAATAGTGCTTTATATTACAAGCATTTTTTTGTATTTTTCACCTGCACCTTCTTGCCTCCCAATAGGTTTCTCATACTTCTGTAGTACATACATCAGCAATTATTATTATTATTATTATTTTTTTTCAGTTTTTTAAATTGATGTTTATACATTTTTTATTTGAATTTTATAATTTTAAGTTATTTACTTTTTATATAATTTAAATGTTTGTAATCTTTACATTTCCTTTTTTTTTTGCATTTTGCCTCCATCCATGATCCCTCCATCCTCTGACCGCCATAGGGACACAGCGTCAAAATAGCATTAATTTGTTTAGGTATTGTTCCTTTTCCCCATGTTCCCCCTTCCTGCCATAGTAGGTGTAGTGCACACACACCAGCATCATTCGTTTTTAAATAATTATTCTATTTCCCCCTGGACCCCTTTGCCTTAATTGTTTGAGGATTATTCCATTCCCCATGCACCTCCATGACTGACACAGGTGCCTTCTTTAGAACAGATGCACATGAAGCAAAGAACAATATCTGTATGTTGTGTTATCCAGATTGGAAATGAAATTTTATATTAAGGTGACATAGTTTGACTTTAAAACGGTTAGATATATTGTTGTTAATTGTTTAGGATAGTATCTTAAATGACCAAACACACCAAATTGTACTGTCTTTGTCTGTACTAATTCAAACTGCAACAATGTCACGTTTCACTAAATGTTTTCTTGCTTGTTTTTTTTTTTTAGGTGCACAAGAGAAGAGGCATCGCCAACAGTACTGTCAAACAGAAGACTCAACCAAAACAGGTGACGTCAGTCCTCTAATCTTTTCAGCTTGTGCAACTCAGTGCCATTGCCAACTGAGAGCTTTGAGATGGCCGCAAAGAAACGTGTTGTCAAGAAAGTGGCCAGTGAGAACAAGCAGCTTTCCACCACTGGTGTATTGACCACATACATTTTCCAGAGGCATGTGTCTGCTTCCCCAGCCTCTGAACCTGGGAGCATCACTCCTGCATCAATGCCACCTCCCCAACCTTAGCCCAAGCCCATGTCTGTCAGTGAGACAGCCACTGAAATTATGGCAATGCTAATGAGCAGTAGCGTGAATTGGATTTGTCCCTTTTGTAAAGTAGTATACAATCGATTCAGGAAACAGACAAGGTGGACAGTAGCCACAGTGAGCAATATTAGATCTTGGTGAAGGTGGAGGAAACAGGAGGTTCATCTTCCTGCCAAGCAAGAACCTCCTCTTTAAGAATCAATGGCTCACAGATCTCCAGTAATAAAAAAGAAGGGATCGCCACCATCTTCTCCAAGCACCCCATCTGATGATGATGATCTGGACATGGATTGGACCCCGCTAGAGTCCGAGAGACGCCAGGGGAGGCAAGGGAAAATAAAAGTTCCTGAAAGCCTTGGAATGTTGGAAGGGGATGAGGAGGATGGTAAAGAGCCAGTCATTGTTATGGAAGCTGGCACAGAGGAAACTGACATTACCCCTCCTATTCAACCTGCTTCAAGGAATGTGGAACAGGTACAACCTCCAGCACCAGCTCCCATATTTGCCAGGCTCCTCCTGTAATCTGCATCAACCTCTACCATAGTAGAAGCATGCATTGCAGAGAGGAATCCAATGACACACTAACCTACCTCCAGTTGCATTTTGCCTGACACAGATGTTACTGATTTTAGACGTTTTCACACAGAAAGTTAGCAAAGAGGACAGTACGATAGGGGCAAGTTATCCCGTTGTTGCATCTGCACAGGTTCACTTAAAATGATGTCTGAAGCGTTCGTGCTTGCAGGTGTGAATGAAAACACAAAAGCGCATGCCTTGGTTGAGAGCTTAATCCTTCCCTTGGCTATTAATACAAGGCTGCACAATTACATCATGTTGTCCAAAGAGTAAGTCTGTGCCACACAATTGTATCCACGGTACAAAAAGATTCTGGCTACTTTCATTCCTTTTTCTGAATGTGATCTTTCAAAATACAAGAGGAGGATTTTTGAGCAAGCTGGAGACCTTGAAGAAGAACAGCTGGAAATTACTAGAGTCCCATTCCCAGGCAGAAGTATTGGGGTGCCGTCCTCAACTTCCAAAGGGGGAAGTCTTGTCTCACAACAGTCAACACTAACAACAAGAAGGTGAGCAGCAATCACAAATACAAGGACAGAAAAATTGGCCCCAACCTCTGCACTGGCTTGGATCAAGTGGCAGGTTTTGAGTCCCTTGCAGAGGTAAAGGCAAAAGAGGTCACGGAAGTGGCAATACCAATAACCATTCAGAGGATGTTCCATGAGCATTTTGGATGACCCAAAAGAGGTCTACGGGGATTCAAACCATGGCAATAAGGTATCTGGCTTGTCCAGTAGTCATTGTGTCTGCCAAGCGTGTGTTCAGTGCAGCCTGTGCAGTTGTCTCAGTGAGAAGGACCAGTCTCTTGCCTAAAACATGGAGGGATTGACCAAGATCAAAATGAACCATTTCATACCACACAATTACACTGTTCCTGAAACAGCACAAGAAGAGTAGGCGGATGATTGATCAGAATCAAGTATGTTAGATGACCAACTTCTGGGTGACCCACCTGAGTCTGAGGATAAACTCTACTTCCCTACCTGAATATGCCACCATAGTACTTTTTAATTGTTTATTGTCCAACTTCTTTATTTACCAAAAAAAGACATAGCTAGTGGAACACTGTGTTTCTGTCTGATTTATGCTGCCCCACCATTTTTAGTCACATGTGTGGCTGAATTAGAGTTGGACCAGTATGCAGTGAAGAAGATTCTCCATTCCCTTCAGGACATTGGAGACAATGCCTGCCTCTCTCCTATTCCTATCTTTTTTTGCATCACCAAGCAGGGATGCCCCAGACTTTCATTGATTTACAAGACTCCCAAATTCAAGTGTGTTGCTTGCATCAAAGAGAAGATACAATTGTGTACCTACCACCATGCATAGATTGGAAGAGGTAATTACTAACTATTCCACTAATACGTGATGATATATTAATGATTGATTGTGAGTTGTGATTGATGATTTATGTGGTGGCAGACAGAGAGGGAGGGTTTTCAACTAATTAGTAAACTTGAGTTTGATGATTCGCAATGTTTGAGACCTGATGGATGATCATTTTTCTTGAATGTGATTGTCCAGTTCATAATTAGGGAAATGTACCTGTAAGGTCGACTCATTTTTAAAGGTTCTTTAGAGATCAGACCAGTCACTTTAGTTAACAAACACAAATCTACACAAAATCCTCCATTTCTGTTTCTCTGCTTGTTCTTCAACAGCAGTGCACCTCAGGTCTATCTCGCTCAGGTCGGGACTGGGAAGGAATTACTCGGATTCAGGAGGAGGATGGAAGGACTCAGTGTGTGACTACCTCAACAGCCATAAGAAGGAAGATATCGAAGTCAAACATTAACCTTGATAATAATGATTCTGAGGCCTTGTTCTCAGCTCTGTGGACTAGAGAGAGGTAGTTCGACTTGGGAAATGCTGCTGAGTGTGTGTGCTGCTGCCAAACATGAAACTCCTCAGGGTTTTTCTCTGCCTCTGAGTATTCTTGGTACACTCCTCATGAAGCTTACTTTCTTTCTGTCTCACTTCTTGACTCTACAATACAGTTTCTGTTTTACAATCCACAGTCCTTCTACTCTCCTGCACGAATGAAAGGGGAAAGCTGAGCTAAACATTCATTCTTACCTACCAGACCAGTTCAGCCAGGCAACCAAGAATGACAGGCACTCCAAGAAGAGTGCAGATTCACTGCACAATTTGGTAATACAGAATCATTTTTCTTTTAGCAATCAGATTTTTTTAGAACTCAGTGGGTTCACTTCACCCCAGACATAATTTGTATTTTTCAAACCTAGATGATAGAACATTCAGATATCTAATAATAACTTGGGTCTGTGGGGCAGAGGAACTGTCTGCAATACATTTAACTGAACTGTTTCATACTCATTTCTCCATTTCCTTTCACAACAGACTGATGTTGATGTGCTGCTCATCGCCCTGAGGAATATTGTTGCTGTGTTGTGCAGTGTTTGTCTTTGTCACACCTTTCCTCAAATCTCCTTTACCATCTATTCATCAAAGCCCTAACTCTCTTCCCCCTGGCTGTGTGATTTATTGAAGTGTGACTTAATGTACACCAAATGGATCAGACACTTGATGGGGCGGATGTGGTTAAATGTGACATCAACTCACTGCTGGATCTTCTATTATCTGAGCAATACCCTACACCAGCCCCCACTTACCCAACCATGCATAAAAGTACATCATTTGTCAATGTCAACATCATCATTCAGGCCTTTGTTATGTGTAAATGTTTATCCTTGTCTACTTCAGACTTAGAGTACACTTTTCTTGACTCCAGGATTTCCTAACTTTAGTTTTCACTCAAGTCAATGTTCTCCATTGCTCAGAATAATTTACTATTGATAGTTTTTGTTATAATATCTGGTATTCTTTGTTGTTTCTGGTGAAAGCATTCGGGTCTCAGTCTTTCTAAAGTTATGATATAAATGTACTACCCATTAACTGTGGGGTTTTTTCAATTTAGTTGCTTGTGATGGACAATCCTTTTGATTAATCCTACAGTTGGAGCTCACCTACGTGGGAGTGGGACCTCACTTGTGATGCCTTCCCTGTTACCACACTACCACTACCATTAAGAAGGCACCTTGGGAAACCTCCAGTAAGGTTTTGCAAGATTGAGAGAGGTAGCAGTCATTGCTTCATCCATTCAGGTAAGAGAACTATGGAGTAAAGTGAACTAGTTTAGTTAGTACATAACTAACTTCTACTGCAGAAAAGTAATTGTTCATTTAGATTTCTGTAGGCAATAAAGGGAATGGCAGACTACCACCCTAATGGTCAATATTGTTACAGAGGGTAGTAGGACAAGGGTATAACTAACTATAACTAACTGGCAGACACTTTGAGAAGCAGATTTAAAAAACAGGCAGCGCAAAAAGGCATCAGTGCAAAGTTAAAGTAAAATGCAACAAAACATCTTCAGGCATAAAGTATAATAGAAAATGTTCCCTTTACTAAAAACATACAAAAGTAAATCCAGCCTCTCCGCCCACAACAGGCCTACTCCTCCCCCAAAACAATATCTCCCAACCAATGTCCAAATGTAAATGTCCAGAAAAGTCCAAAGCAAAGTCCAAAAGAAATTGTCCTGCCCAAATCACACCCTCTCCACTGACAACAAAAATCCCTCCCACCAAAACAAAAATTTAAAAAGGACTCAGAAGAGGGCATTTTCCAAAATGGTCCACAGGTCTTAAAGCTAGGCCTTGAGGTATGCGATCTGATGGCTCAGGTGCACCAGCTCACTCAGCATGCGGCGTTGTAATAGGCAGCCCGAAGGAGGAGGATCAATGATGATATGGGCACACACGGCTGCCAGTTGCCAGCGGCGCTGGTGTTGACGATGACCTGGAGGTGCAGGTGGCTGACTAGAGGAGCTGTAGCCTGGGGCAGGGTCAAGTACCTCAGTATCCTCCTCCACTTGCTGTTGGCACTCTGCCCGTGTGGCCTCCAACCTCTGCCATTGGAGATGGGCTGCTATCTCCTGCCATGTCACTGTTGATGGTGGACAAGTAGGAGTAGCTATATCAAGAAAGAAAAAAAAAATTGTAGACAATACTCAGTGCAAATACTTTAAAAAAACATAGTGGCACAGTAGCAGTACATTGCTGGTCCCCTAGGGTCATTGGACTATTTGATGTGATTAAGAGAGCAACAGGGACATGATTTTACCCACACATGGCTCACATAAAAGCACTGACTAGCTGAAAGGAATTAAGGCAGCATGTAAAGGATTTCCTAAAAAGAACACATAGACACTTTGTGTGAAATAACTCTTATTAAAGGCACCATTCACTATGGAGTACATACAAGTATTCTATTTGAATGGAGGCATGCTAGCTAGCGCAGCGGGTACTAATTTGCTACTCTTGCAGTTTGCAGCTTGGACAGCTGCAATGGACAGTTATCTTACTTTGATTCCAATGGCCCTGCTCATCTCCAAATGCCTTTCGATTCTACCCTGTCTCCAGAGAGGCCCATGAATAATATATGTCTCTCATGTCATGTATAACATGAGGATAATAGATATCCTGTTTTCCGTAAGTAGATGGTGGGAAAAACGATGCACTGGAGTACAGGGAAAGGAATGGAATATATAGATTTATTGGACACATTCATCACAGAGTATCTCATTTGCAAAACTTGAAATCAAAAGCAATTAATCACACTTTACTTCTTGACCTTGCCCTCAAAAACAAATTATTTCAAACAAACACATTTGCGTGGTAGTAAGGAAAGGAATCTTGAATTACTCTACTGTATGGTAAGATAGAGGGAAAAGGCCAGGTAGGTAGAGGTTGTGTCAAAAGGCAACATTTTGAACAGGCATAAATCCATTATGGAAGCCATTAAAAAAACATATATGAACCACGTGGCCTGTAAAATGTGGCACATGCCTAAGATGTTGTTTCAATGTTTTTAGTAGGCTGGGGCAGAACTTAGGAATGAATAAAGCAGAAAAGTACTTGGAGGTGACTGGGTGGGCACTAGGAGGGAAGGGAAACACACCTTTATTTTCCTTTTGGTTTGCAGTGCATTGAAAGCTTTGTAAATGCTTCATTAACTGAAGCAGTCTCACATTGCACAGCCAACACTGCACTGCCGAATTGAACCATGCTGCAGGTAGGTCATGGCTCATGGGTTGCAAAATGCCATGGGGGGGGGGGGTCATGAATGGTTATCGATGGGATCTGTCTAGCTTAACAAATACATTGGGTATGCTAGTAATTGTCAATAACCAAGCAATGTGGCTTACCTCTGCCTTCCTGCCATCACAGGGTCCCCCGCTTCAACTGCTGAGTCATCCAGCACACTGGTCTGGCTACGGCACTGATGGTCTGTGCAGCTCGAAAAAATATTAGACATTTTAGATGCCAGAGACGCCTCCCCATTTTATTTTATTTTTTAACAAAATACAACCACAATACATCATTACAGTTCAAAAATATCACTTTAGGAATTGTGTTGGTTCCCACTGTTAGAAAAGCCAGATAGTCAAGCGAACTAAAAACATTATGTAATTGAGGGGCAGAAATATGATGATGTCTGTGAGTCATATGAAGCGCAAAGAAGGGGTAGAATAAATTAGTCAATGAAGGACATATGGTTTTGGTTGGCAAATGCAATGGATCTCTCCTCATGCTACTTTCCTGCCATGCTGCACTGTCATCGAAACTGCTGGCATACTGAATAATACATACAATACAACATTGGGGGGGAGGGGCACCATAGCCATGCCCACTTTCTCGTCATTTTAGTGTTTGAGCATGAGCAAGAAAAAGAAAGCCTTCTCAACAAACAAGCATAAAATATCTTGCTTTGGACTGCAAACTCTGCAATCTTTGTACAGTACCTAATCAGTTCGCTTAGGCCCATATTTATACTTTTTGACGCATAACTGCGCCAACGCAGTTGTGCGTCAAAAATTTCACCACTGGCTAACGCCATTCCAACGCGCCATGCGGGCGCCTTATTAATGACGTTAGCCGGCGCTGCGGACTGGTGTGCGTAAAAATAAATGACTCACACCAGGCAGCGCCGGCGTATGGGAAAATGGGGGTTGTGTGTCAAAAAACGGTGCAAGTCAGGTCTGAGGCAAAATTCAGGCCTCAAACCGGATTTGCGCCCAGGCGTTAAAAAACTGCGCCCATCAGGCTGTGCGCCGTTTTTTAAGGCCCACCCCCTCCTGTGCGTCAAAATGATGCCAGAGTATAAATAAGGGGCACAGGCCTTAAAGTCATTTTTTGGAAGGGAACGCCCACCTTGCATATAATTAACGCAAGGCTGGTTCCCCCTTCCAAAAAATGACGCACATGGTGGAATTTTGACGCCCGCGGGGTCGGACGTCAAAGTATAAATATGGGGCAGGGTTCGTGCCGATTGTGCGTCAATAATTTTGACGTACATTCGGCGCAAACAGAGTAGAAATATTCCCCTTAGTCCTACAGTACCAGTCCACAGGATATATAAGGTACGGTAGAGAGAAAGCTTAAGAAACAAGCAGAAGAACGCTATAGATGAGTACAAACAGGTCAGCTACAGAAACAAGAAATATAGAAAAGAGGATAATGAAGGAAGAGAAAACAAGAATTACCAAACATTAAATAGAATGAAGAGGATTGAGAAAAAAAAACAGTCACAGTATGAGAGAAACAAGGAAAAACTATTCTAAATGGGAAAGGTAAAAGTTAGGGAAATAAGTAATATTAACAGAAGAGCTTATTGGAGCCAGCAGATCAGTCAGCCACTGCCGCAGCACTGGTGCTAACGGTGGTCCGTCCTCCCACAGCAACACTGGAAGCCTCAGCTTGACCCTCAGGTGCCCTCTTCTTCTTGCCCTTGGGTGCTAATGTGAGAAATAAAGAAGATAACAAAATAGATTAGTGGTACAGTTAATCTCCTAGAAAATATCTTGACAGACAAGGGCAAATGCAGTAACAAATTGACATTGTACTTTTCTAAATCAGATCACCTTCATTACTAGTATCAAGTTGACCTATTCATAATTTCCTAAACCTTACCTAAGTCCTGTTCCTAATTTCCTAAACCACATTTAGAACTGTAAATGTATTGCAATGAATGTTCTTTGCTTCTCAACCCCCTTTGATGGACCAGCTCAGTCAGTTTTCCGTTTCAGTGCATAAATGCATCCCACACATCACTGGGAGATTGCTTGGGACTGTAAGAGCTACATAAAAAGAAAGGCACAGAGAATGTTAGCTCACTGATATTACTACTACCACTATCTTAGTGACAGGACAGAGGAGTTTGCATGACTCCTTAAATATTTAGCCAAAGCGAGAGACTACACCGACAACTACAGCTAGGTAGCACCAAGCACCTGGGTTGCTCAGATTGGATCACATACTATTTGTAATGGTATGTGAACTTAACTTACCTCTGAGTGTGAGGAGCATGCCATTTGAAAAACAAACTAGCATTGTAGGACACAACAAATACATAATTACTCACCAAACCTTGCAACCTGGATGTCCAGCAGGTTTTGCTTCTTTTCGAGAATTTTGGTGCAACAGTGTGTCAACAGCTGCTGGGTGAGCTGAACTCGAATTCACCTCTGCACACACTGGGGCACCCTCCCCCAAGCAGCTGGTGCTCCTGCAGGCCTTACCCACTCGCCAGCCTGTTGCCTGCTGTCAGCATAGAGGGGAGATGTTGCTGCATAAAACAAACTAATGTAGCCACCTCCACTTCATAAAAATTGGTATGAGGATGCATCCCCTGGAAGCACCAACAACCTCAAGGTGTTTGGTTAGCACCTGCATTAGCGCTGCCTTGCCCCTGCTTTGCCATGGGGCTGGGTGGGCAAAAAGAAATAGGAAAAAGGAAGGAATAGAAGGGAAAAAATCAGGAAGTAAAGGGAAAACAAAACAAACATTGGCAAAGCCAATAGGTCTCGCTTAAGGGCGAGCTATTGTCTTTGGCAATCGAATGGGGTTGGTGAACAGGAGTGGTGCTAGGGAGTGGTGATTCGGGAGGGCAGTTGGTAGTGGTGAATGGGAGGGTGGGTGTTGATGTTGAACAGGAGGGCGGGTGGAGGTGTTGAATGAGAGGGCGGGTTTGGGTTGTATATTTCAGAGGGTGACCAGGTTTGAGTGTCGGCATTGCTCAGCATTCTGTGACGCTGGAAAAATCACTTAATCTTCCTGTGTCTTTAAAACATTAGTGTGTCATTGTGTAACATAACTGGTGCTCATTGTGTAAAGAGCTCCAGTACCTTCAGGTCCAGTTAACGCTAAATAAATATGCAAAAAAATAAAAATAAAATAAATCTCACTGTGCCTTAAAAAGAGGAAAATCCTCTGGCCCTCACAGCACTCCATGTTCTTCCCCGCCCTCTGTGAGATGTGTTTCCTGGAGCACAGCAATGTGTACCCCTCTGTATTTGAGATACTGTTGTATGTTGCTTGAACACCAACCCAACCCCCCCTTATGTTCCATGTCAGAAACATAAGGACAGATTGTGTGTCACTCAAGGTGTGTGCAGTGTGAAACTTGCCCAGCTACTGCCCCAGCATCCTCCCCTCCACGTACCCATAGCTGTCTTCCACTGTAACATGTACAACAGTCCCCAAGACAAGAAACAGACAAATCAACTCAAAAATCCCCAACCCAAGAGCAGTCAAGCAACAGCTGGCCACGCAAACTTCAGTGATGAACTCTATAGCACAAACATAATACTACTCGATCTCAGGAAAAGGCCCAGTGGATGGGGAAGGGGTGCACGTGTAGGCCAGATCTGCACCAGCCTTGGAGTGTAGTGTCATCCAATGTCTGCAACAGTTTGAAATCTTTGAACAGCAATATCTCCCAAGGTTGAACCCTGGGAACACCCGGCGCAGGCCCCCACCACAGGCAGCATCATGGCACCATAACTAGGGCCAGGACTGTGAAATCCATAGTGCCACCTTGCACCACATTAGCATCATCTTTTTTTTTACGCTAATGTGGCATTAGGTTGGTAAAAACACTGTGCCATATTTACAAAGTGGCACAATGCACTGCATGCACTGCACAGCAGGCACACATGCATTGCACCACTTTGTAAACCCTTGCACCACATTATGCCTGCAACAGGCATAATGTATCCAAAGGGGGCATTCCAGCATTAGGAGACCCAGAAAAATGGTGCAGTAGAACCTCATAGATTCCACTGCGCCATTTCTATAATACTTTTCAATGTCTGCCTAGGGCAGGTGTTACAATGAGGCTCCCATCGTTTTCAAGGGGCCTCCTTTTACTTTGCATGATTAGCGTCAATATTTTTGACAGTAATCCAACAAAGCACAAAACTAGTATCAACATTTTTTATGCTAGTTCCCTAAACTGCGCCATGGTGCACCGTATCATAAACATGGAGCACACATGGTGCCGTTAGCGGGCGCAATGGGGCGCAAGAAAAGTGTCAATTCATGACATGATGCGCCACTCTCATAAATTTGGCTATCCTCATCTTCGAACAGTGGTGGGTAAACACAGCGTGGCATTGAGGGCCCCCTCCAACCACGCTGGGGGAAGAGGTCCTCTGCAACAGCATAGACAAATGCGAGCTGGCGCCAGCAATGTTTCTCGGTCTCCAGGTGTGGAATGGAGCCACGCAAGTGGGAGGCCATCTCTGTTAAAGGCAGCGTTGTCGGAGTCCAATATCACCTTCTGACTTACACCTACTTAATCTAGGCTCGGAATTTCTGGATATGGTATATTCTTTATGTAATTCTTGTTAACATTCTATTTTTCTTTATTTTGAAATTTTAACCATTAACCCATTTAAACTTGCAACAATTATGCTTAAATTTGAATCCTTAATGGATTAATTATTTCTCTTCAACAAAATTGAATGTTCCTTTCAAACTCATTACAAATGTCTTTGTCGTGTCCTGTGGAACCGCAATGATTTTACTGCTTATGGAAATGTATTTAAATGCTAGCTGCTAAGTACCTCTCCTCATCGACTAACAAAGGTCCATATCGTCAGTGGCAGGATTTTATGACGATTGCACTCGTATACTAAGATTTCAAAAACTCTGCTTCATCACTGTTTTCTGTTGCAAAACTAGGCAATTGTGGCATTTTCCATAATTGCTCCTGCTACGTCACTGCCTTTTGAAATTGATCAAAAGATTTCTTAGGAAAGTTATGAATCGGTCGCTGATCAGTAATGGATAATATGAGTTAAGTGTTTGGAAAAGTCATCTTCATGTTGTGAGAAATATTTTTTGTGTGTGCATGCTGTAATCTAATTGAAAGTATTTGTTTTGTGATTTTGACGCACATTCGGCCAAAACCCTGCCCCATATTTATACTTTGACGCCCGACCCCGCGGACGTCAAAATCCAACCATGTGCGTCATTTTTTGGAAGGGGGAACCTGCCTTGCGTTAATAATATGCAAAGTAGGCGTTCGCTTCCAAAAAATGACTTTAAGGCCTGTGCGCCTTATTTATACTCTGGTGTCATTTTGCCGCACAGGAGGGGGTGGGCCTTAAAAAATGGCGCACAGCCTGATGGGCGCCGTCTTTTAACGCCTGGGTCAGGGCAGGCGTTAAGGGTCTGGTGGGCTCGAAAGGAGCCCAGAGGTGCCCTCCCCTACTCCCAGGGACACCCCCTGCCACCCTTGCCCACCCCAGGAGGACACCCAAGGATGGAGGGACCCATCCCAGGGAAGGAAAGGTAAGATCTGGTAAGTATTTTTTTCCGTTTTTTAAAGTGGCATTGGGGGGGCCTGATTTGGGCCCCCCTACATGCTACTATGCCCAATGACCATGCCCAGGGGACATAAGTCCCCTGGGCATGGTCTTTGGGCAATGGGGCTATGACTCCTGTCTTTGCTAAGACAGGAGTCATGTCAATGGGGGTTGTGCGTCAAAACAAATGGCGCAAGTCCGGTTTGAGGCCTGATTTTTGCCTCAGACCTTACCTGCACCATTTTTTGACGCACAACCCCCATTTTCCCATACGCCGGCACGGCCTGGTGTGAGTCAATTTTTGGGACGCAGACCAGTCCGCAGCGCCGGCTAATGTCATTCCATCAATAAGGCGCCCGCATGGCGCGTTGGAATGACGTTAGCCGGCGGTAACATTTTTGATGCACAACTTCATTGGCGCAGTTGTGCGTCAAAAAGTATAAATATGGCCCAATTGTGTTTTGTAAGTTTGCGCCGCTTTTGCGTAAAGAAACTACGCAAATGCAGCACTAAAAAAGTATAAATATGGGCCTTAATGTTAGGGTACTGTCTTTTATACAGCGCACATTTCCCATTGAAATGGCCTCTTCAAATAAACCATTTCAATTTGCATCAGTAACGGCAATCGACATGTATTACATTTTTTAAAAAATATTACTAAATATGTTTTATCTTGCAGACTTTCCTTTCATACTTCTGTACCCCAGCAAGATTGGTTCACGTTATAAAATTAACCACTTTCCAGTCAATCAATCTTCGTGTGAAATAAACAGCAGTTTGTAAAAAGAATTTGCATGATACTTGACTTCTGTCTTTGAACTCATTTCAAATGCAACAAGCTTAAAAATAAACTTGCATGATCTTGGCTCATTCCACACTACAACTTCAGCAGGATTTTCCAGCGCACCTGCTGCTTTTACCATTCGGTAGTTTAACCTCCCTGTGGCTGCTCGTTTCTCTATTAGAATAAACAAAGGCATATTTGATTTGATAATGTATTACTGTCAAATTTCAATACAGTTTTCTGATTGGTTAACATAAATTTTAATATTTAGAAGTGGTCGAGTTCTTGACTTTGCAGGACTTTGTGGTGTTTTGCTCTTATTTGTGATATTTGTGTGTACACCTGTACCCATATATATTTTGTATATGCTTGAAAGACTTTTATTCAGAATTGCATACATGTCTGTGTGCGTGTCTACGCATGCGTGCATGTGTCACATGCATGCATGTCTCTGTACGTGTTGTCTTAGGGTTCATGCGTGCCTTCAACTATGTCTGCATATTTGCTTTTATGTGTAGCCTCTGTGCACGTGTGCTTCTAAGATTCTTTGGCCCATATTTATACTTTTTGACGCAAAACTGCGCCAACGCAGTTTTGCGTCAAAAAAATTAGCGCCGGCTGGTGTGCGTTAAAAAAAACGACGTACACCAGGCAGCGCCGGCGTAGGGGGATATGGAGCTTGGGCGTCAAGAAATGGGACAAGTCAGGTTGAGGCAATTTTTTCACCTCAACCCGATTTGCGCCATTTTTTTTCACTCCCAACCCCCATAGAAATTACTCCTGTCTTAGCAAAGACAGGAGTCATGCCCCCTTGCCCAATGGCCATGCCCAGGGGACTTCTGTCCCCTGGGCACGGTCATTGGGCATAGTGGCATGTAGGGGGGCACAAATCAGGCCCCCCTATGCCACAATTTTTTTTTTTTAAAACACTTACCTGAACTTACCTTAATGTCCCTGGGATGGGTCCCTCCAGCCTTGGGTGTCCTCCTGGGGTGGGCATGGGTGACAGGGGGTGTCCCTGGGGGCATTGGGGGGGCACCTCTGGGCTCCTTCAGAGCCCACAGGTCCCTTAACGCCTGCCTTTTGCAGGCGCTAAAAAACGGCGCAAAAGTGGCCGTACGTCATTTTTTTTGACCCGTCCACTCACGGGCGTGATTTTTGCCCGGGAGTATAAATCCCACGCACATGCCTCGGAGTCGATTTTTTAGACGGGAACGCCTACCTTGCATATAATTAACGCAAAGTAGGTGTCCACGCTAAAAAATGACGCTAACTCCATGGACTTTGGCGCTAGACGCGTCTAACGCCAAAGTATAAATATGGAGTTAGTTTTGCGTCGAAATTGCGTCAAAAAAACCGACGCAATTACAGCGCAAACGGAGTATAAATATGCCCCTTTGTCTCAGCATGCACCATAAGCAAGTTTTGCCAGTTCTTTGAACGTCTGTGTGAGAGATCTGTTTTGCAAGGTCCAATATAAGCCTCACAGTTTCACACTGCAGCCACCTTTCATGACACATCCGTTTTTCTTGTTTTCACATCATAACTGCCTGTGAAAAGTACTTTTGCGTTCACCTTGCTGTTAACAAAAAAAGTGAAATGTAATACTCCAGTCTATGCTGACACCTAGTGGCAAAACACAATGCATTTATTTCAATTATTTATTTGACGACATTTCCTCAGTTTTCTGTATGAGACTATGGAAGACATGTCCATGATCTTTGAATGCAGCATGTTTTACTGAAAATATGTTTTGTTAGACGTGGGTAATCACTAGCCAACCACAAAGGACGGCACCTTGCAGGCAGAAATTAGCAAGGAGTAGCAAAGCCTTTTGCATTGTGCTTGCACACACATAAATAACCCATTGAGAAACACGGTGAAATTGATAAAACAAATGGAAATAGAATAACATACCTAGGCATCCGTACATGCACAAACTAACTCAGCTTCAGGGAAGATTTTCAGGGCCCTGGGCAAAAGAACATTTCTTCCCTTCTGCTATCCCCAATGCCTTTTGTTGTGGTGCGATAACGCCGCTGTCAACAATGGTCTCAATGCTGCACCAGCCCTATCAACAATTAAACACACATTCTCCATACACACACACACATAGCCCAGAGCTACTTGGAGGCTTGAACACAGACCAAAGGGTACACAGGCACCAATACATACAAACATACAGGCACCCAAGAAGAGCCGCCATCAAACGGCCACTTCAGCCAACAGGTAACGGATGGTCTCATATCAGTGGACATAGATTCAGAAACAGAGAATCACACATCCAGATCCACTTTCACTCCCGTACAAAAACACACAGTCAAATGGTACATAGCCAGGTATGCATAGACAGACAGGTGTCAGAAGGACAGAGGGTGAATAGCGAAATGGACAGACAAATGTATGCCCAGATGGTGTTGAGGAAATTCAGAATCATTGGACACTTGGACATGGAGTTACTAACCTTTCATACAATGCAATACAGCTAGGCAAGTGGTGGCGCAGTTCAGACAAGCTAGCTCCAACCCAGGTACCTGGGTTATGGGTGAATTCATTTTGTGCACAAAAACAATCCTTAAAGGCAGAATTCTCTTTCAATGTGTTCTGTAGAATTCAGTACATGTGGGTAGAGGAAGTAATAAAGAGACATAAAGATATTTCTCTTCGGGATACCCTCTCGACTAGGCGCACCATTTTGCCACAAACCCAGGTTGAGTGGTTTAAGTAAATCTAGGTTTGTGGCAAAATACATGGGTGGTTGAATAGGAACACCCCTGCACCGCCAGTGTATCGCCTACCCAGTGTGGTGCACTCGAGCGTAAGGTGCTGTGTTAAGTTATTTTTTTCTACAAAGCCACACAAGGCAGTACAAATCGGCCCTTGTGTGGCCTTCTAAATCTCAACTATGTTGATGATGATGGCTGTGCCAAAAAAAAATGGTAGAGCCACAATGCAAGATGTTAGTAAATCTTGGCCTCCATAAGTAAACTTTGGCTGATATTTATACTTTTTCACGCAAAACTGCGCTAACGCAGTTTTGCATGAAAAAGTTTACAGCTGGCCTGCGCCATTCCAGGATGCATGCCGGGCGTCTTATTTATGAAATGGTGCAATCCAGCGCAAAGGGTGGGCAAACATCAAGGAAAATGACATTAGCCGGTTGGGGGGTGGCGGAATGGGAGAAGGGGGTTTTGCACCAAAAAATGATGTTAGGTTGGTTAGAGTAAAAAATTATGACTCTAACCAGCCCAGCTTCATTTCTAGATGCAAAACCATATCACATGACTCCTGTCTTATAAAAGACAGGAGTCATGCCCACCACCCCATTGGCCAGCACAGGGGTCAAGGGTACCCTGGGCATGGCCTTTGCACCCAGTGCCATGTAGGGGGCCCATTTCAGGGTCCCCAATGGCACTTCAAAAAAATAAACAAAATACTTACCTCTACCTACCTATACTTACCTGGGATGGAGTCCCCCATACTCCACTGTCCTTCTGGGGCATCCCAGGGCCTGGGGAGGTCACCTGTGGGCTTATTCCATGGTGTTCCACCATGGAAATAGGCTCACAGGTCCACTGACACCTGCCCTAGGCGTTAAATAATGACGCTAAGCAAGCATAGCGCCATTATTTAGGCCCAGATCCCTCCCGTGCACAATTTTTGTACGAGAAGATAAATAAGGTGCTAGGGCCTTAGAGTCATTTTTTGCCTGGGAATGCCTACCTAGCATCTCATTGACGCAAGGTAGTTTCCCGCTAGCAAAAAATTACTTTAACTCCATAACTTTAACGCTCAACGGGTCTAGCGCCAAAGTATAAATATGGAGTTCGGTTTACACTGAATTAGCGTAAAAAAATTATGCTAATTCAGCGCAAAGCTAATATAAATCTGGGCCTTTGTGCAGAGTAAGCCATATTTTAAGTGAAGAAGTGAACTTTCAAAGTCTTTTAATCCTAGGTCTCTCAATGGAAAAATCACCTCTACTGGGTGTTGGCATACTTTAGATTTCATTCTTATCCAATCGTTGCCTTCATTGCAGTGATTAGCTGCATTTAACAACAGCCTTTCACCCTCGGTGTGTGGGTAAATTGACAACTTCAATATTGATGTTAGGGTTGAAGTCAATAAAATGAAGGTTGGGGTTGGTATAAAGATGAGAAAAGCTTTGTCCCGGGCCGTAGCTCATCACTGAATCTCTGCCATCTCTTTGGGTCCTGGAGCGGACCGTCTGGTGCTAGATATGGTGAGGGCCTTTGACTCTTTGGAGTGGGGCTTTCTTTTTGCCTTTCTGTCTAAATTCAGCCTGGATCTCCAAATGCTTGGACTCATCAGGCTCTTTTACACTTCTCCGCTAGCTGAGGTCAAAATTGGCAGCTATATCTCTGAGCCCATACACAGTGGTTGGGGCACTCGTCAGGGTTGTCCCCTCTCCCCACTTATTTTCTCCGTGGCCATGGTGCCTCTAGCACACAAACTGGGAGCCCAAGGGCTCAACTGAGCTTTTCCACAGGGGGGCGGCATGCACGCAGTCTCGCTCTATGGCAATGACATGGGGGTTATTCTAACTTTGGAGGAGTGTTAATCCGTCCCAAAAGTGACGGTAAAGTGACGGATATACCACCAGCTGTATTACGAGTTCCATAGGATATAATGGACTCGTAATACGGCTGGTGGTAAATCCGTCACTTTTCTGTCACTTTTGGGACGGATTAACACCTCCTCCAAAGTTAGAATAACCCCCATAGTCCTTTATGTGCGCAATGTCTTTAAACCTTTGCCTGCGATTTAGCTCCTGCTCTGCTCCTTTTCTGTTGTCTTGGGACTACGTGTCAAATGGGGCAAGGCTTGCCTTTTCCCTCAGCTGACTAAGACAGCAGACCTGGTACTCCGGCTAAAAGAGACGGCGGTGTAGTGGCAACCAGACATGATCTGCTACCTTAGCATCTGGATCTACCACAACGCTGTGGCATTTGAGGACGGCAACACTCGGTTTCCTCTCTTCATGGGCAAATCTCTTTCTGGAACACTTTACAACTGTCAGTGGTGGGACGCATCTCCCTGTCCAAGATGGTGATGCTCCTACGCATACTCTATTATTTCACCAATGTCCCCACGGACCTGCATAAAGCCTTATTTATCCCATTGAACAAAAGCTGGATGACTTTATGTGGCATGTAAATTACGTTGATTGGCATTATCAAAATTGTACCTATCGCCAGACAAGGGTTGGCTAACAGTCCATCATTTTGAATACTACTACCTTGACCAAATTGCAGTGGATGGTGTGTTGGTTCACTGGACACAATCTAGACAACACAGTGACACAGGCATCTCCCCGAGAATGCTGGGTCACCTGTTGCACCTCTTCCACCCCTCGCCTGCATCCCTATTCTGCCTATGCATCTCCCATCTGTGGCACTGTGCTGCTTGCATCAGTGTTTGCGCCTCACCAACACCTTAGTGCCATACATACCCTTGCTTCCTGATGCTTGGAACCCTTAGAGGGCATACTTACCTCACACTGCCAGTTATTGCCCCTTGGCATGAAGCGGATATTCATACCTTAGGTGATCTTTTCTCTGACACTGTGCTTGTTCCGTTTGCATACCTGAGCAGCCATATGGGCCTCCCCCCTGGTGAGCTCCTCACCTATAATTCAAATGTGGACACAATATGATGGCACTGGAGGTCACTGCAGCCTGAACCGACTACACATCAAGTAATCTGATTACACCTCCTGGACACAGGATCCAGAACGCCACCTAGTCACATGGCTTACCAGAATGATGCTCAACCACAGCTGCTTACCTCTCCCATCACTCTGTGACCGGTGGGAGAGGACTTGTGCAGGGAGCGAAGCAACATGGAAAGGGCCTCAATCGTGGCCTATCCCACCACTGTCTCCAGGAATGTGCAACTTAGGCTCACACAGTTTGATATGTTACGCTGGGCATTCCTTACTCCCGCGAGGATTAATCGGATCTTCAATCAAATGGATGCCACCTGCCCTTGCTGCTTACACGAGGATGCAGACGTCATACACATGTTTTGGAGCTTCCGCACACTCACTGACTACTGATCATCCTTTACACCCTGCCTCTCCTGTTCTTCTGGGATCCCCTCTGTGTTCCTGGGGTGTCTGTGCTTTCGGCTTGTTTGCTCACACGAAGAGCAATAGGGAAGTTGTCAGGTTCGTTTATATGGCACTTCTCTTGGCCAAGAGAGGGATCACATGTGTCTGGAAGTCTAAGGAGCCCCCTCTTCCTTGACTCGGCCCACTCAATGGAGGTGTGGACGATGGTGGAGGAAACAGACTTGCACTCTGGGGAATTGCTGGGAATTCAGAAGGAATCAATCTCCCACCAGTGGGATGCCCTGCTTAAAGCATTCGAATATGGGGCATATGCTTCCCCATCATGGGTTGACACCCGTGTCCCTCTATCTGCTGCAGATACCTCACATGTTACAACACCAGCCAAGCCTCTTGTGAAGACCCAGACATTCGATTTCTCCCTCTCTCCCCTTCTCCTCTTCTCCTCTCCCCCTTCCTGTTTCCCTCCTCTCCTCTTGTCCCCCTAGTTCTGATATTTTACCACAATACTAGTGTTCCACCTGCACTCTTCTTTCCTTTTTTTGATCCTCTAGGGCTGACAGGTGTTCTTCGTGTGAACGGTGTGTAACTGGATGCCTTTGTTTGTTGTCTGAGTGTTCTTATGATGCTCTACCTTTGACCTACTTACCTTCTTCTTTCGGTAACTGTATACACATACACCTGTGTGCGTTACTGTCACCTCCCCCTTGTTATGAAATGTATACTGCTTGTGTCTTTCTATCGCCCTGCTGCCCATGTAACAAGCCACAGTTATGTACCGTCAAGGAGATGTTAATGTTTGAAAATGCCTAATAAAAACAAGTTTAAAAAAAAAAAGAACATAAAGGTCAATTTATAGGGCCAGATTTACAAGGCCTTGCACCCCTTAGTGCCACACTTGCGGCAAAAGTTTTGCTGCAAACGTGACGCTAACGGGCAACTACCATAGCACCATGTTTAAAAGGTGACACAAACTAGGTTTGCGCCACCCTGTAATCCCTTTTCGCCACATCATGAATAATATATGCATGATGTATGCAAAGGGGCGTTCCTTCGTTTGATGGTGGCTACAAATGGTGCAATGGAATCTACAAGATTTCTAGCTTAATTTTAATTCCTGCTTGAAGCAGGAATTAAAATGATTTCAATGGGCTTCAACACTATACTGAATTTGTGTCATTTTGTTTGCGCTAATCCAGTATAGCGTTACAACAGCATAAAAAGAATTGCACTATTGCCCTTAACATGTGCCATGGTGCACCGTATTGTAAATACAGCACTGCCATGGTGGCGTTAGGGGACGCAAGGAGGCCGCAATCAATAGTGATGAGCCACTTTCTTGTAAATATGGCCCATAGTTTGGGGGAGAAGGCGCTACACCACAAAGACTTTGGAGTACTCTCTCCACCAAAATGAAGGTCCGCCCACCTGACTTACAGATGGGCAGACCAAAATTATGTAGACAGTGGAGACTACTCTGTCTTCGCCACTTACATATTCCTCCAACCGCCCAGCAGAATGAGGACCATCAGAAGTTTGGCTACAAGCCTGCCCACCTGATTCAGAATGGCAGACACATGGCTATTTTTAACTTATACAAACCATTACCCAAACCATGAGAAAGAACAAATAACATTTTTTCAGTTATTCCTATGTCATGGGAGAAAACTCCCATGCTCATGTTGGCAGAAAAACATGACAAACTTGCAATGCATATATGGGAACTGCTGTGATGTCGGTTCCTCTAAATGCTAGAGATGTTTGCTGGTCGGGCGGACATCTCTAAATTTGTCCAGAAGAATACTTTTGCCATGGCAACGGTTATAACACAGTCTGCCAAACTCAAAATCGGACCTTCATTCTGCAAAGAGATGACATGTGAGAGCATTTTATGTGGCAAGTCATCATCTCACTTAATTCAAGTGAATGTTCCTTCTAGGGAGCTCTTAAGGGTCAAAAAATTTAGCTCCCAGGGATCCATAAAGAAGAAGGGAAGATAATACTATCTAGGTTCAAACAAAGGGTTACTCAAGCACATTTTTACCCCCCTACAGCCAAGAGAATGGAATTGAGGACTAGAGACAAATTTATTGTATAATAAGAAGGAACCAAAACAGGCTCATGAGATTATAACTTGCTTCCAATCAACTTTCATCACTAGGTCACTTGAGAATCAAAACTTGTGTTGAAGCTTTGGATGTACTTAGGGCCTCATTACAAAGAACTGGAGCATCAGCTCTGATGTGCCAGTTTCCTTGCGTGCCCTGGGCCCCCCCTAACAACACCATGGTGGCACTGTATTGATAATGCAGCACACCATGGCACTCGTTAGCATATTTGTGTCTAAATTTATGCCGCAGTTGTGGTGCTTTGCCGGACTAGCGTCAACATTGTTGACGCTAGTCCAGCAAAGCTCGAGGAGGCCCACTGAAAAGAGCCTAGTGTCAGTTTAGCACCTACCCTGGGAAGGCGTTAAAAAATGGCACTTGAATGGCGCAGTGGAATCTTGTGGATTTCACTGCACCATTTTTTTGGGGCATCCCTGCGGGGGAACGGCTCCCTTGCATACTTCACACCTGGCACAGGTATAATGTGGCACAAGGGTTTACAAACTGATGCAATGGTGACATTGCACCAGTTTGTAAATACGAGGTGGGATGGCGGGCTGTTTTGTGCCGGCATAGCGTCAAAAAAAGGACACTACGGCGGCGCAAGGTGCTTGTAAAGTTGTGCCACATGTTACTATAACATTTCAGCAACTGAGGTCTTTGAAATTTGTGTTAATACATAGTTGAAAAAGGAGGCCCACAAATGATTAGAACCACGAGATGGGTTTAGCAAATTTGGGAATTGTCAGGCATGCTGAATGAATTAAAACAAAAAAATGCAGTTATTACCAACAAGAAAACTAAAAGGTCAAAAACCTAACCTGCACATCGGACTAATGCATTTATATCTTGGAATGTTCTTAGATTTTGCAGTACTTGGGCATCACTATTTGTCGGTGAGAAACAGGATTTTAGAGCATATGTGTATAATTAGGCATAATGTGCATCTTATCCTGGGGTATTTGTCATATTTTTTACTATAGCATTATTCAAAAATTGCCCACTAGCACCGTATTGCTTACAAATTAAATATAGCACAAAGAATGCACGATGGACCTATAAATGCCACTATGTTACATAATATGGACATGTCTCCTCTACATATATGATTTTAATGGCACCTGCATTACAAATTAATAACTTGATGTTTTGTTATCTGTTATAACGATAAAGAGCGATTTTGATGCGTTGGGGCAGCTTTCATATTCTTACAGAGATTCAATATTATCTTAGTAGCATGGTTCAATTTATTTGCTTACATGTATGTCAGTGTCCTTCTCTTTATGTTGAAGACTTGTTATATAGACAAGATTTTTTTTATTTAAATAACAATGAATGATTTGGACACGCCGACATAATTATGAGCTGAATGTTCCTGAAAAGATTTCTCATGGGGTTAACTCACGCAGTGATAATAGTCTGAGGGCCAGATTCATACTTTTTCATGCAAAAACGCCGTTAGCGCTGTTTTGTGTGAAAAAGTATAGCCCCGGATAGCGCCATTCCAAGACGCCGGCCGGGCAGCATACTTATGGAATGGCGCTAGCCGGCACTAATGCCCTGTTAGCGGCCTTGTAAAGGACACAAACAGGGTGGGGGAGGCTTATGGGAAACCGGAGCTTGTGCGCCGAATTATGGCGCTACACTGTTTAGAGGCGAAAATATGCATCTTAGCAGTGTAGCGCCATTTTCTGGTGCACAACCCCCATGAACATGGCTCCTGTCTTAGTATGGCCATGCCCAGGGGACAAATGTTCTCTGGGCATGGCCATTGGGGCCAGCACCATGCAGGGGGCCCCAAGTCAGGGCCCCTGGGTGTGAAAAAAAAAAATACATATATACTTACCGGGACTTACCTGGGATGGGTCCCCCATCCTGTGGTGTCCCTCTGGTGTGGGTGGGGATGGGTGGGAGTGTCTCTAGGGCCAGGGAAGGGCATCTGTGGGCTCTTTCCATGGTCCATGGTAATATGCCAACAGCTCCCC
This sequence comes from Pleurodeles waltl, assembly GCF_031143425.1. Lineage (NCBI taxonomy): Eukaryota > Metazoa > Chordata > Amphibia > Caudata > Salamandridae > Pleurodeles > Pleurodeles waltl. The sequence goes on along the minus strand of NC_090444.1, from coordinate 630,249,307 downwards.
TAACGCCTGCCCATACCCAGGCGTTTTAAGCAAGCTTAGCGGCATTATTTAAGGCCCCCATCCCCGTGCTGGATTTTAGGACGAGGGATAAATATGGCGCTAAGGCCATATCGTCCTTTTCTGGATGGTAACGCCTACCTTGCATCTCATTGACGCAAGGTAGGTTTTCACGTCCAGAAAACAACGTTAACTCCATTACTTTGGTGCTAGACATGTCTAGCGCCAAAGTATAAATATGGAGTTAGGTTTGTGCTGAATTAATGTAAAAAAAAATGACGCTCATTCAGTGCAAACCAAGTATAAATATGGCCCTAAATTCTTTCAATCTGTTCATCTAGAATACAAACATGATGTTACACATGATCTCATTAGACATGCCACCAGTGATGTCATCAATAATGACATTGAACATGTCATGGGTGACGGACATGTGAGGTCTTAAGCAGTGCATGGTGGAAACACAAATTATAGTGAGTGCAATAAACTACAAGTGGCAAATGTCAGTGTTATTTTTTGTTTTGAAACAATAGTTTTTATATTACCATTCTTAAATTTAAACTTTGGGTCTTGCAGTGAATATATGTCTATATCTATATCTATCAAAAACATTTCTCCTGCAAAAGCATTCACTTCCACCCACAGGGTTGGTGCAGAGCAGTGGGTGCAAGAAACCACTGTACATTTTAAAACAATTTATCACAGCATATACTAAGGTGACGAAAAAGGGCTCGCACTCATTTTGCATGTCAAATGGAAGATTTATTCTAAAGGTGCTGAAAATAAACCCAACAAAAAGGATGCAGGGTAGAAATGCCCTAACTCTCTATCCTTGGTGCTGGAGTCCCATTTGACCCTACCACAGCACAAAGTATTTTTTAAAATTTTCAGCAAAATCCACTGTGGATCCATGGATTTTGCCAAATTGTTTTTTTTAAAACAAGCTCGGTCTCCTGAGCGTATTCTTAATTTAGTGCCTGGGTTGCACAGGCCCAGGGGACATGCCAAATAAAAAAAAAAGGAGGGGGGCTACACAGGGTCCCCCTCCTAGGTCTTTAAGAGCCCTGGGGACCTGCATCTCCCCGGGGCTACATATAAATGAGATACCAGGGGTTGCGGGAACCCTCCTGGTGACCAACACCTCCCTAGGGCTTTTTCCTAAAAAGGAAGGGTGCCAAGAACCTCTCCTGTTTCCACCAGTAAGTCCCACACAACGGTTTTGTTGAGAGCTTGCTGGCGGCCCTGCCCCCTTTCTCCACCATTCTGCAAACATACCTCCTGGTGCACAACTCTTTGGGATATGAACTCCCCTTGGATGCTGAGGGTCGTTGGGGGCCAAGAACCCCTCCTGTTGCCACCAGCAAGTCCCACACATCGGTACTGCTGAGAGCTCGTCGGGGACCCATCCCTTTCATCACCAGTCTTCAAACACCACTACTGGTGCACTATTGATTGGGGGATAAAGTCCCCTTGGCTGCTGAGAGTGGTTAGGGACCAAGACCCGCTCCTGTTACCACCAGTAAGCCCCACACAGTGATATTGGTGACAGCTCGTCACAGGCTTGCCCCCTTTCATGACTACTCTGCAAGCATGCCCCATGGTGCACTACATACTGGGGGATGAAGACCCCTAGACTGCTGAGTGTCGTTGGGGCTAAGACCACCCCTCCTGTTACCACCAGTAAGTTCCACACAGTGGAATTGCTGAGAGCTCATCGGAGGTCCTGTCCCCTTTCTCAGCCACTCTGCAAGCACATCTCCTGGAGCACTATGTATTGGTTGATAAAGTCCCCTTGGCTTCTGAGGGTCATGGGGGGCCAGAACCCCTCCTGTTAGCACCAGTAAATCCCACACAGTGGGATTGCTGAGAGCTCATCGGAAGCCCCACACGCTTTCTTCACCATTCTGCAAACACCCCTTCTGGTGCACTACTCCTTGAGGGATGATGTCCCTTGTATGCTGAGGGTCATTGGGGGCCAAGAACCCCTCCGGTTACCACCAGTAAGCTCCACACAGAGAGATTGCTGAGAGCTTGTCAGAGGCCCCACCCCTTTTCTCCACCCACTGTACAGACCCATTCAACCGCTTACACACCCACTCACAGACCAATACAGCCACTCACAAACCCACTCATACATCCACACAGCTACTCACAGGCCCATACAGCCAATTCACACTCCCACTCACACACCCACACAGCTACTCACAAGCCCACTCTCACACACACACACACACACAGACACACACACACACACACAGGCACAGACACACAGACACACACACATACACACACAAATATTTAAATTATGATTAAATCAAGCAATAAATCATTAAATATGTAATATGAAAAATACATAAATGTTAACACATACAGTATGGTTTTATAGTGCTATCTCGCAGTTTAGGTGAGATTTACATACCACTTGGCTCATAGTTTGCAAATGTCATTAGAACCCCTTGAGAAAAACAGAGACCCATATTACACAGTAACCTGTTCTCTATCTTTCTTTCTATCTATCTATCTATCTATCTATCTATCTATCTATCTATCTATCTATCTATCTATCTATCTATCTATCTACCTATATATCCAATCAAAACAAACCCAGGTTAAAGTAACTTTATTGTTATGTGAAATGTTTAGTAACAGCATAAGATTTTAAACTCTAAAAACCACTGAAATTCACCAATTATAGTTATCTCAAGTAACTATAACATGTGACCTCAGGTAAGTATAACTCGCGCCCCAGCCGTTCTCATCACCAATTTAACCCCTCAGTGCCCTGGACGCAACGGTTACGTCCTGGGCAGCACAGTTGAGGTGCCCAGGACGTAACTGTTACGTCCAGTTAGGGGCCCTCGGGGGAAGCGCAAGCACTCCCCCCGGGGGCCTCACACGCCCTCCCCTGGGCAGCGATGGAAGAGGAATCGCTTCCCCTTCCACCCTCCCCACGACCCTCCGTGGTGTCTGATGATGTCAGCGCGCTATCTCATCAGCAGCCTGCCCCTCCGCGCTGGAAGCTCAGCTTCCAGCGCCGATCGGAGGAGAAATGCTCCGATCACATGGAGGGGCCGAGAAAGGCATCAAAAGAAAGGAAAGGCCTTTCCTTTCATTTGATGTCTTTCTCAGCATTACTGCTGCCCGATCATGATGCCATCGGGCAGCAAAAATGCCCACTAGACACCATGGAGTTTTTTTGTTTTACTGAATAAGGGGAGCCGCCCCTCTGGTAAGGGCCTCTCTATGTATTTAGGCCATTTCTGCCCCCCTTGGGGGCAGATCGGCCTATTTTTTTTAGGCCAATCTGCCCCCAAGGGGGACAGAAACCACTAGACACCAGGGATTTTTTATTTTGCATCAATTTCATGCAAGGGGTGTGACCCCGTTAGGCAAGGGTTATTCCCCTTGGGGGCAAATTTATTTTAGGCCATTTCTGCCCCCCTGGGGGGCAAATCAGCCTATTTCTTTTAGGCTGATCTTCCCCCGGGGCAGAAACCACTTAGGCACCAGGAATTGGTGTGTGTGTTTTGTTTGGGGGGGCAGCCCCTTTGGCAAGGGTCGCTCCCCATGGGGGCACATTACTGTTGGCCATATCTGCCCCCCCTTGGGGGCAGATCGGCCTATTTTTGGAAGGCCCATCTGCCCCCAAGGTGGGCAGAAAGCCCACCTGAGACCAGGGAAGATTTTTTTTTTTCAAATAAAGAGGGTGGGGGTATGGCCATACCCCTACCCCAAATAAATGGGGCCAAAGTTGTTCTGCCAACCAGTGGGCATGTGAGACAATTACCCCTGATCCACACCCGGGGATGGCAGAAAGTCTACTAGACGCCAGGGAATTTAAAAAAAAAAATGTGTGGTGGTGGCAACCAACCAGTATGGGCATGGTTATACCCCCACCCCAACTGAAGGGGGTAACAGTCTTTCAGCTCTCCCCTGCACACCAAAACATCTTATCCCATGGCAAGCAGGAGGACATTTGATTATTTTGGGTTTTACATTTGAGCCATGAGAGCTTGGCTAACTCTCAAAATCGTCCCACTTGGAATTGTGAGGGCAGCACTTTTTGGACTTTAGGACGCTGCCATATAGAAAAATCCACAAGACCTAGACACATCTGAAAACTAAACATCTGGGTGAATACAGGGTGGGGTGTTTCACATGCATCCTGCATCATTTTATTACTCACAATGCCCTGCAAATCTTCAACTTTGCTGGAAATCACACATTTTTTTCCACATTTTTGTGATGGAACCTTCCGCAATCTGCAGGGATCCACAAAATTCCTACCACCCAGCACTGTGACATCTATGCCTAAAAATGTTTTTTTTTCAAATTGCCCTTTTGGACCCTCTTTGGTTCCCCCTCAATTTCGCCATGTTTTTGGCTCTATCCTGTCACAGGCACTTGACCCACCTACACAAGTGAGGTATCATTTTTACCGGGAGACTAAGGGAAACATTGGGTGGTAGGACATTTATCCTGGTGCAGTGATCCCACACAGAAATTTGGTAAAAATGCGATTTTTTTAGCTAAAATTGAGGTTTGCTGAGAATTCTGGATAAGAAAACACTGAGGGATCCACGCAAGTCACACCTCCCTGAACTTCCTCAGGTGTCTAGTTTTAAGAAATGTCTGGGTTTGGTAGGTGTCCATAGATGGCTGATGAGCCCAGGACCAAAAACGTAGGCGCCCACCCCCGCAAAATCAGGTAGTTTTGTATTTTATGATTTTGATGTGTCCAGATAGGGTTTTGGGGCATTTCCTTTCATGGGCACCAGGCCTACGCACACAAGTGAGGTACCATTTTTATCGGGAGACTTGGGGAAATGCTGGGTGGAAGGAAATGTGTATCTCTTCTAACATTCCAGAACTTTCTGTTACCGAAAGGTGAGGAAAAAGTGTTTTTTGGACCAACTTCTGAGGTTTGCAAAGGATTCTGGGTAACAGAACCTGGTGAGAGTCCCACAAATCACCCCATCTTGAATTCCCTTAGATGTCTAGTTTTAAAAAAATGCACAAGTTTGGTAGGTTTCCTTAGGTGCCGGCTGAGCTAGAGGCCAAAATCCACAGCTAGGCACTTTTGAAAAAACAGCTCTGTTTTCTTTGAGAAAACGTGATTTGTCCAGGTTGTGTTTTGGGGCATTTTCTGTCCCGGGCGCTAGGCCTACCCACACAAGTGAGGTACAATTTTTATTGAGGGCTTAGGGGAACGCTGGGTGGAAGGAAATTTGTGGCTCCTCTTACATTCCAGAACTTTCTGTCACCAAAATGTGAGGAAAAAGTGTTTTTGGCCACATTTTGAGGTTAGCAAAGGATTCTGGGTAACAGAACCTGGTGAGACTCCCACAAGTCACCCCTTCTTGAATTCCCTTAGATGTCTAGTTTTAAAAAAATGCACAGGTTTGGTAGGTTTCCTTAGGTGCCGGCTGAGCTGGAGGCCAAAATCCACAGATAGGCACTATCCAAAAAAACAGCTTTGTTTTCTTTGGGAAAATGTAATGAGTCCACGTTGTGTTTTGGGGCATTTTCTGTTGCGGGCTCTAGGCCTATCCACATAAGTGAGGTACCATTTTTATTGGGGGATTTGGGGAAACACTGGGTGGAAGGGAATTTGTGGCTCCTCTCAGATTCCAGAACTTTCTGTCACCAAAATGGGAGGAAAAATAGTTGTTTGGCCAAATTTTGGATTTGCAAATGATTCTGGGTAACAGAACCTGGTGAGAGCCCTACAAGGCACCCCATTGTGGATTCCCCTAAGTGTCTAGTTTTCAAAAATGCACAGGTTTGGTAGGTTCCCTTAGGTGCCGGCTGAGCTAGATGCCAAAATCCACAGCAAGGCACTTTACAAAAAACAGCTTTGTTTTGTTTGGGAAAATGTGATGTGTCCACCTTGTGTTTTGGGGCATTTCCTGTTGCGGGTGCTAGGCCTACCCACACAAGAGAGGGACCATTTTTATCGGGAGACTTGGGGGGACGCTGGGTGGAAGGAAATTTGTGGCTCCTCTCAGATTCCAGAACTTTACTACACCAAAATGTGAGGAAAAAGTGTTTTTTGACCAAATTTTGAGGTTTGCACAGGATTCTGGGTAACAGAACCTGGTGAGAACCCCACAAGTCACCCCATCCTAGATTCCCCTATGTGTCTAGTTTTAGGAAATGCTGAGCTAGAAGCCAAAATCTACAGCTAGGGACTTTGCAAAAACATGTCAGATTCAATGTAACAATGTGATGTGTCCATGTTGCATTTCCTGTCACGAGTATTGGGCCTACCCACACAAGTGAGGTACCATTTTTATCCGGAGACTTGGGAGAACACAGAATAGCAAAACAAGTGTTATTGCCCCTTGTCTTTCTCTACATTTTTTCCTTCCAAATGTAAGACAGTGTGTAAAAAAGATGTCTATTTGAGAAATGCCCTGTAATTCACATGCTAATATGGGCACCCCGGAATTCAGAGATGTGCAAATAACCACTGCTTCTCAACACCTTATCTTGAGTCCATTTTGGAAATACAAAGGTTTTCTTGATACCTATTTTTCACTCTTTATATTTCACCAAATGAATTGCTTTATACCTGGTATAGAATAAAAACCCATTGCAAGGCACAGCTCATTTATTGGCTCTGGGTACCTAGGGTTCTTGATGAACCTACAAGTCCTATATATCCACGCAACCAGAAAAGTCCAGCAGACGTAACAGTATATTGCTTCTAAAAATCATCGCAGGAAAACGTTACAGAGTAAAACATGGAGAAAATGTCTGTTTTTTCACCTCAATTTCAATATATTTTTATTTCAGCTGTTATTTTCTGTAGGAAACCCTTGTAGGATCTGCACAAATTACCCCTAGCTGCATTCAGAATTTTGTCTTCTTTTCAGAAATGTTTAGCTTTCTGGGATCCAGCATTGGTTTCATACCCATTTCTGTCACTAACTGGAAGGAGGCTGAAAGCACCAAAAATAGTAAAAATGGGGCATGTCCCAGTAAAATGCCAAAATTGGGTTGAAAAATTTGTTTTTCTGATTAAAGTCTGCCTGTTCCTGAAAGCTGGGAAGATGGTGATTTTAGCGCCGCAAACCCATTGTTGATGCCGTTGTCAGGTAAAAAAACGCAAGCCTTCTTCTGCAGCCCTTTTTTCCCATAAAAAAAAAAGAAATGTTTGCAGTATTCTGGCTAATTTATTGGTATCCTTCAGGGGAACCCACAAACTCTGGGTACCTCTAGAATCCGTTGGATGTTCGAAAAAAAGGACGCAAATTTGGCGTGGGTAACTTATGTAGACAAAAAGTTATGAGGGCCTAAGTGCGAACTACCCAAAAAAAGGCCTGGCACCTGAGGGGAAAAGGCCTGGAGGCAAAGGGGTTAGTGCAAATATTGCAGTGATATTATCTATGATGTCATTGAAAATGACGTGAGTGATTTAATATGTTTGGTAATTAGCAGTGCATGGCGAGGGCCTGGGGCCTGCATTATTTAAAGATACGTGCACCTACCTAATACTCATTTGGAACCGTGGGGCTAGGTCCCTATGGCTCCAGCCAGCACCCCACCTGCAGCAGGAGCCAGCAGTGCGCTCCCCTGCAGGGAGCAGCTACATATGCAGCTCCCTCTGAGCCAGAACAATATTTTGATGCAGGCAGGGAAACAGATCTAAAGTCTGCTCCCGGACTTTCCAAAGCTCCGCCCAGCTGGGAGCAGACTTTGGGGGTCATTACAACATTGGCGGTAAAAGCCGCTTACCGCCGTGCAGAAGACCGCCAACACACCGCAGAGGCCACGGAATTCGGCTACGATCATTATGACCCAATGACCGCACTCAAAATGCACACACTCTTACAAAACACATCCACATTGGACAAATCGATATACACACACCTGATACACATACACACACCACTCCCACACATCCAATACAATATAAAACACCCACATCACCCACAAACCCCTACGACCACAATTGGGACTGAAGGCCAGAGAGAGACACCACCATCTACAAACAAGCATCCACAGGCACTCAACACCATCACTCACATAACATCCACGCACCTCACACAACACACCTCTAAATATCACCCCACACATCACAACACACACCACCCCACACATCACCCACACCACCCCATGGCACCGCAAAGACACCCCAGGTTCTCTGAGGAGGAGCTCAGGGTCATGGTGGAGGAAATCATCCGGGTAGAGCCACAGCTATTCGGATCACAGGTGCAGCACACCTCCATAGCTAGGAAGATGGAGCTATGGCGAAGAATCGTGGACAGGGTCAACGCAGTGGGACTGCACCCAAGAACTAGGGATGACATCAGGAAGAGGTGGAACGACCTACGGGGAAGGTGCGTTCCGTGGTCTCAAGACACCACCTTGCTGTTCAGAGGACTGGCAGCGGACCCCCACCTCCTCCCCCACAACTAACAACATGGGAGGAGCAGGTCTTGGCTATCCTGCATCCTGAGGGCCTTGCTGGACTAGCTGGAGGAATGGACTCTGGGCAGTAAAACTTTACTACTCCATCCCCCACCCAACCTGCATGCCATAAAAAACCCTCACCCTCACTCTCACCCCCATCACTCCAACTCCTCACACATGTCCCAATATCACAAACCACACATCCCAACACCAAGCCCTGCATGCAACACCAAAGCAAACACACCCATTAAAAAAGCATGGCCACTGCACATACCCATACACCCCCCTAAACCATCATCACACAAGGTCCTACACAGGAATGCAAGCACTGGGGTACACGGTCACCCACCCATTGCACACATGACACACACAGATGCAATAATCATGCTTTTACACCCCTGCAGGAACCCTACCCAACGTCACCGGACATGAGGTTCCAGATATGTCCACTCCACCCACAGAAGAGGCCCACAGTGATGACAGCAGCTCTGTCCAACTGGATCTAGATGACCAGCCCGGCCCATCTGGGACCTCGGGACAGTCGGTTCCCCTCACACTGGCACAGGCCACTACAGAGCTTCCCCCCTCTGGAAACACCAGCACAGCACCCACCCAGTGGGCCCATACCTCTGTCCCCAGGACACATCAATCAGCAGTGTGTCCACCAATGCAGGGAGCCCAGGCTAACCCACCACCACAACAACACCAGGGACCTGGGGGCAGTGGCAGTGGGCACACGGTTCAGGGGACAGAGGCCCAGGGAAACAGGGGAACTGATAGGGCTGCTGTGGGACAGGGGGAGGTCAGGCCAGGGAACCTGCTCTCCACGAGGCCCTCTCCAACATCATGGGAGCCTACCACCATTCCCAGGAGACGATGGCAACGGTACTGGCTAAGTTTCAGAAGACCCAGCGGCTGCAGGAGGAACAGTATTTGGGGTTCAGGGAGGAGTAAAATCCATAAATTCCACCCTGGGCACCATTGTAGGGGTGCTGAAGGAACTCGTGAACACCAGGAGGGACACTGTGGCACAACAAGGGACCCCTGACACTAGCTTGGACGATGAACTGCCCACCACCTCCGCCGGCGCTAGTGGACAGGAGGCACCGCCACAGGACCACCACACCAGCACCCCACCCCCTGCAGAGGGAGAACCACCCAGCAAACGGTCCCTGAGATCCAGGACAAAGACAGAGAACGATGCCAAGCCCCCCACCAAGAAATTAGACCACCCTGATTGTTATCCTTTTGTCCCACCTTGTCACCCTGTCCATCCTCAAACTGCCCCAGCTCCACATCCTATGCCCCTTTGGACAATGCACCTGTGAGACTAATATACTGGACTCTGCCATGGACATTCCTCCACCATCACCCCTCACCATTTTACAACCCCTTCCAATATTGAGCACTTAAATAAACACCCTTAAAGCACAAAACAATCAGGAGTTTGTCTGTGATTTTGAAATAGTGTATTAGCAATTACAGTGGCAAAATGCTCTTTCAAATGTAATGTCAACATACCTATGTCATAGAGCTCTAGTCCATGGGGAAACAAAGCAGATGTCACACAGTGGGACCCACGTCTGTGAAATCGTAAGCGAAAGTGACAACTCAGTGACCATACACTGGGTGAAAATGACAGACAGTAGAGAGGTAGTAGATTTAAATCAGATGTAGCAGGCAGTGTTGTCTTCTTACCTGTGTCTCACTGGAAGTATTGCAGGATCACCGTGGTCCTGTTGTCGATGTCCTCTTCTTCTGCTTCCTCATCTTCACTGTCCACAGGGTCCACAGCTGCCACAAGACCTCCATCTGAACCATCATCCTGCAGAAAAGGCACCTGTCGTCGCAAAGCCAAGTTGTGAAGCATACAGATCTGGCATACCTTCTTTGGTGAGTAGAATAGGGAACCACATGTCATATGGAGGCACCAGAACCTGGCCTTCAGGAGACCGAAGGTCCGCTCTATAATCCTCCTAGTTCACCCATGGGCCTCATTGTAGCATTCCTCTGCCCTTGTCCTGGGATTCCTCACTGGGGTCAGTAGCCATGACAGGTTGGGGTAACCAGAGTCCCCTGCAAATGGTGAGGGACAACTGTTAGACACACACTAACTCATAGGGACATCCACAGACCCAGACAACTATTCCCACTGTATTGGGTCCATGTGCTCACCTAATAGCCACACCCTGTGCCTCTGGTGTTGCCCCACCACATAAGGGTAGCTGCTTTTCCGCAGGATTTAAGCGTCATGCACTGAGCCAGGGAATTTTGCATTAACATGGGAGATGTACTGGTCTGCCAAACACACCATCTGCACATTCATTGAATGGTAACTGTTCCGGTTTCTGTACACCTCTTCACTCCTGCGGGGGGGGTACCAAGGCCACATGTGTCCCATCAATGGCACCTATGATGTTGGGGATGTGTCCCAGGGCATAGAAATCACCTTTCACTGTAGGCAAATCCTCCACCTGAGGGAAAACGATGTAGCTCCGGATGTGTTTCAGCAGGGCAGACAACACTCTGGACAACACGTTGGAAAACATAGGCTGGGACATCCCTGATGCTATGGCCACTGTAGTTTGAAAAGACCCACTTGCTAGGAAATGGAGTACTGGCAGCACCTGCACTTGAGGGGGGATTCCTGTGGGATGGCAGATAGCTGACATCAGGTCTGGCTCCAACTGGGCACACAGTTCCTGGATTGTGGCACGATCAAGCCTGTAGGTGATGATCACATGTCGCTCCTCCATTGTCGACAGGTCCACCAGCGGTCTGTACACCGGAGGATGCTGCCATCTCCTCACATGCCCCAGCGGACGGTGCCTATCAAGGAGAACAGCGAGCAGAGAGTCAACCAACTCTGAGGTATGTAAACACAGCTTACTCTGAAAATATTAGCAATTCGAAATTTGCCTGTATGATTGTTTAGGCAAGACTAGATATGTGTGTATGCAGTCCAAAATAATGCCATGTGGGCCCATGAAATGGCGGCTGCCTGACCTGTAAAGTGGGACAAGGGGATATGAGGTAACTGCGCTGGCGTTGTACACCGTCGCAGTAGGCGGTCGAAGACCGCGGCGCAATCCTGCATTGGTTAACATTGGATCCTATGTGTCCCAGGAGCCAATGACGATGTACGCAGGTGGTGACGGTACGCACCGCCGCGGACGTGACTGCCATTTTCTCTCTGTTCAATCACTTGATACCTGATCTTCGACAGGAGAGGACCTACACTGCAAGTGCTGTTGTGACCTCAGTCTGGAAGACACAATGGCTCGTGTGTCTGGGGAAAGGGCACCTGCCTTCAGCACGGAGGAGTTGGAGAAACTTGTGGATGGGGTCCTCCCCCAGTACACGCTACTCTACGGTCCTCCAGACAAACAGGTAAGTACACTGTGAGCATGCTGTATGGGCAATGGCTGTTTGGAGTGGTGTTGATGAAAGATAGGGGGGTGAGAATGAGGCGCGCATGAAACGACAGTGAGTGCATGTGCGTCATGGCAAGGGTAGGGATGCGGGCCAATGACTGTGACGGTGCAGATGGTAATTACTTCTCTTTTTCCCCTGTACAATTCATGTAGGTCAGCGCCCACCAGAGGAAGGACATTTGGCATGCCATCGCCAAGGACGCCCGGACCCTGGGGGTCTACCACAGACGGAGCACCCACTGCCGGAAAAGATGGGAGGACATTCGCCGCTGGAGCAAGAAGACGGCGGAGGCCCAGCTGGGGATGGCCTCCCAACGTAGGAGGGGTGCCCGTTGCACCATGACCCCTCTGATGTTCAGGATCCTGGCGGTGGCGTACCCGGAGTTGGATGGGCGCTTGAGGTCATCACAGCAGCAACAAGGTGGTGAGTACACTCTCATTCTGCTGATTCAGCGCGCATTGTAGGTGTCTGGGTGGGGGAGGTGGGCTTTGGGTTCCCCTAGGCCAGGGTGAGTTTAGTAGGCTAGGACCCTTCTTAAGGCAGGCCCTGTGGAACCCCACCCCACCTGTGTACAGTGCCAACTACACCTAGTCAGGCTCCTGTAACATCCATGTGTGCAGAAATAGGGCATAGCCTTGTTACCCATGTCCCTGCGATTGAATAGTGGACTCCAAGTGCGCAGCGTAGTACAGGGGGCTTCTGTGTCTGTCGTGTCCGCCAATGGTAGCGGTATTGCATGCGCTCAACATGTCTTTCTTCTGTCTTCCCCCCCTTTTTGTGGTCTCCCTGTTCTTGTGTGCATTAGCATTATCAGGCGGAGGAGCAGTGGCACCGGAGCAGGAGGGAGCTGCATCCCACATGGCCCTGGAGGGCGACACTACGGAGTCTGAAGTCACCAGTGGGATGGAGAGCGAGGGGAGCTCCACGGCGGGGACAGGAGCTGACACCAGCGATACGGACTCCTCCTCTGATGGGAGCTCCCTTGTGGTAGCGGGCCCATCTGTGCCTCCCACATCTACAGGTACAGCCGCCACCCCCCTACCAGTACCACCCTCCCAACAGCCCCTCAGCGTTTGCCCTGTGCCCGCTCACCCAGGAGGGTGGGCATCACCTTCGCCCCAGGCACCTCAGCCCCTGCCCCAGTCACCCCTACTGCCCTCAGTGAGGAGGCCATTGACCTCCTCAGGTCCCTCACTGTTGGGCAGTCTACCATTTTGAATGCTATACAGGGTGTAGAGAGGCAGTTGCAACAAACTAATCCATACCTGGAGGGCATTCCCTCTGGTCAGGCAGCCCTTCAGCAAGCTTTTCAGACTCTGGCATCAGCACTGATGGCAGCCATTGTCCCTGTCTCTAGCCTCCCCACTCCAACTTCCTCCATCCAGACCCACACCCCTGTACCTCAGCCTATCCCAAGCACACCATCAGACCAGCATGCACACACCTCAACACACAAGGGAAGCTCTGGCAAACATAAGCACCTCACATCCCACAGGCACTCACGCAAGCATCAGACACATGCAGACACACCAACATCCACTGCCTCCACTGTGTCCCCCTCCTCCTCGTCTCCCTCCTCCCTCCCTGTCTCGTCTCCACTCACACCTGCATGCACTACATCCTCAGCCACTATGTCCATCACCAGCACACCCACCACCACACCCAGCTCACGTGCAGTCACCACCCCCACTACCATTCACACATCCCCTGTGTCCTCTCCCAGTGTGTCTGTGAGGCAACCTCCCAAGGTACACAAACGCAGCCACACACCCACCCAACAGCCATCCACCTCACGACAGCCTCCAGCCCATGCACCTTCACCAAAAGTCAGCAAACGTACACCTCCTACAACCACTACCTCTTCCTCCACTCCCAAACCCCTTCCAGCTACCTGTCCCAGCGTTCCTAAGAAACTTTTCCTGGCCAACCTTGACCTCTTTCCCTCTCTTCCCCCACCCGTTCAGTCTCCTAGGGCCCGACTCTCCAGATCCCAACCTAGCACCTCAGCCACAACATTGGTGCGACCAGTGGTGCCAGTAGTCACCAGATTCTGGAGTGCACCAGGCAGCAGGGCAGCCAGTGTGGCAAGGAGCCACAGCACAGACAGTCCCCCACCTGTCAAGCATAAAAAGTTGGCCAGTGCCCGGCGGGAGAGGGGAAAGAAATCAGCCACCAAAGCCGCTCCCAGGGGTACAGTTGGGAGTGTGGAGACAGCTGCGAGACCATCCAAGGTGGGGAAGGGGCACAGTAAAAACGGCAAGTCTGGGAAGATGAGCACGGCGGACAAGACCGACAGCAGCCCTGCTGCCCAGGACAAGACTGCCAGCAGCAGCCCCGCTGCCCAGGACAAGACCGCCAGCAGCCCCGCTGCCCAGGACAAGACCGCCAGCAGCAGCCCCCGCTGCCCAGGATAAGACCGCCATCAGCACCGCTGCCCAGGACCAGACCGCCAGCAGCAGCCTCGCTGCCCAGGTCAAGACCACCAGCAGCAGCCCCGCTGCCCAGGACAAGATCGCCAGCAGCAGCCCCGCTGCCCAGGACAAGACCGCCAGCAGCAGCCCCACTGCCCAGGACAAGACCGCCAGCAGCAGCCCCGCTGCACAGAACAAGACCGCCAGCACCACCGCAGGACATGAAGCGCCAGATTACAACGCCACTGAGGCCGCCACAGGCAGGATGAAGCGCTCTGAGCACCAACCCCCCTCCAGAGCCAGTGGAGAGTTACATCCACTACCTAAGTCCTTGGCAGGATGAAGCACTCTGGGCACAAGGCCCCCTCCAGAACCAGTGGAGACTGTTATCCACTTGAGAGACTGTGGCTTTGCACTCCCCAGGATTGAACAGTGGGCAAACCACCCACTTGGGAGACTTGAGAGACTGTGGCTTTGCACTCCCCAGGATTGAACAGTGGGCAACTCACCCACTGTAGAGACTTGAGAGACTGTGGCTTTGCACTCCCCAGGATTGAACAGTGGGCAAACCACCCACTGTAGAGACTTGAGAGACTGTGGCTTTGCACTCCCCAGGATTGAACAGTGGGCAACCCACCCACTGTAGAGACTTGAGAGACTGTGGCTTTGCACTCCCCAGGATTGAACAGTGGGCAACCCACCCACTGTAGAGACTTGAGAGACTGTGGCTTTGCACTCCCCAGGATTGAACAGTAGGCATGGAGCCCCCTCGTGAATCTGGCGTCGTGCACTCATCCGGCTGAGGTGCCCCCCTTCCCTTCCCCCTGAGGTGCCTGTTTTATTTCTATCTGATGCTCCAGCAGTGTTCTCTGCGTCTTGTTCGGGTATTGAGTGTGGGCCTCGCCCATGACTTTTGGGCCCAGTGGTCCACGGACTATGATGGTGGAATCCCTTGGACTTGTGTTCTTGGTGGATATAATTGTTTATAGTGTAAATGTATGTATATGTAAATATTTTTTTATTTATGTAATTAAATATATTACAATTATTCAACTCATTTCCTTTTGTCCTTGCATTGTTCCGGGGGGTTTGGTGGGGTGTAACTGTGATGTATCATGCTGTATTTGTGTGTGTGTTGTAGTGGGTGAGGGTGGGGGTGGGGGTGTTGCGTATTGCGTGTGTGTGTCACTGTTTTTTCCCTCCCCCTTCCCCTGTGTCGTAGGTGCAGTACTCACCGTGGTCTTCGCTGCCGGCATTCGTGCTCCTGGTAGAGGAGCAGGAAGATAAAGTCTGGGAGTATCTGAAGTTCCGGTTCCATGGCGTCCTGGTTCCTCGTGGGGTGTGTAGAGGTGAGCGTTTTCCCTTCCAAGTCCTGTTTCTGCCATGTTTTTGTTCATGGTGAATCTGCCCCGGAAAAGGTGGCGGATTGGACTGTTGTAATTCTGTGTGCGGTACATTGTCTTCCGCCTGTCTGTTGGCAGTTACCGCTGCGGTGTTTGTTTGTACCGCCATGGCGGTCGGAGTGTTAAAGTGGCTGTCTATGTTGGCGGTTTCCGCCACGGTCGTAATTCAATTTTTTTTACCACTGGCCTGTTGGCGGTTTTACCACCGCTTTATCACCGACCGCCAGGTTTGTAATGACCACCTTTGTGTTTGCTCTCCCAAGGTGGGAGTTTTTAAAATGCTCCAGTCCAGCAGGAATAAGCACAGCTTTTTCAGCTTATGTGCAGGTGCAGGCAGGAATACCGATGTGTCCTGGGGGTGGGTTCCCTGGTAGGCAACATGTGATCTGCCCCGGGGAGTTGGCACCCCTAGGGCCATTGATAGTTCTGTGAGGGAGGCCCCACCCTTACAAAACCTTGACAAATACAGTAGTCCCCATGGAATGGGGATCCAGGGGCTGAATATGGCTAGGGAATGGACCACCCCCTTGCCTAAAGGATACTCCAAGCCCCAGAAGACAGGGTAACCAGGGCTGCAAGGAGAGGGCCACATGCCCCCCTCCTCTTAACATATAATTTGGGCACTGGGGGATATAATCCTTGGGGCTAAAACTAGCCTGGGGAGAGGGGCTGTGTGCTCTCCTCCCCTTAAAAAATATGCCAAGCACTGGAGGATGTGGTCCCCAGAGCCACAATCAGCCTGGGAAGGGAGGGCCATGGGCATCCATTCTCCCCAAAAAAATAAAAACGTTGTTCCCCTGGGGCCCTGCTCCACCATGGAGGGTTTAAAAACGAAGCACAGGAGACTGTGCTTCTTTAAAAAAATACATAAATTGCACCAGATTCACTGACCCTTCACAAAATTGTGACCCCACCACCAGGCCTAGGGGTCAGAGTATTCCTACCCTGCCCATCTCTGTCTTTTATTTAAATCTTTTTTTGGTCTTGGGGCTGAGTCCCACTTCATAAGATGCCACTACTTCGTAGTTAAGGTGGAAGCAGCCAATTAGATCGCACTTTGAAATTTGTTGTCTCCACACATCCTAAGCAGCGTGAAATATACAATTATTTTTACGTTAATTTTTCCAAAACTACTGAACGGATATACACCAGAACACACCAGTCACTCTTAGTGGACCAAGATCTAGCTTTCTGTCAAATTTTGTGTAAATCCTTTCAGTGTTTTGGGCTGTAGCTGTGTCTAAAGTTCCTATGAGAAAATAAATAGGGAAAGCGTGTTTTGGCACCCCCCCCTTTTCTCTTGGCCCCTGCTTGATGGATCACCCTGAAACTTTCAATGCAAAACCAGTCAAAACAAATAGCACTTTTTTTGGAAAGTCTCATAGAGATTTTTCAAACAGCACTAAAGTTATTAGCAAATCAAAAAAATATTTTCTATGGAGACACAAACCTAACTATAAATACTCAGTTGATACCCACTCATACGTAGATATAGTGGCCAAAAAGATGTGCACCGTATGGGGTTGGGTGATTAGGGGGTTTGCAGCAGGGTCTGGCTGTAAGCCAGGTCTTGCAGGAAACCTCTGCTGCTCACAGGCAAAGGCCGTGCATAGTGTAAGGTTGGGTGCTTAGATGGGGTTGGCTTCAGGGTCTGGCCTGCGGCCCATCGATGCTGGGCACGGCCGAAGGCTATGTGCGGCAGTGGGTGCGTTAACATAGAGTAATGAAAATTACTGTACATTAAAAAGAACCAGAGAAAACCACTGAAAAAACTAAAGACTACAGAGATGTTATAGTTAGGAAAGCGAATTAAAAAAACATAGAAATGCACTTAAAAAAACAAAGGTTACAGGGACGTTATAGCTAGGCTCAAGTAACTATAACTCGGGCCCTAAGAAAACTATACCTCGTGCCCCAGCCATGCTCAGTTTTTTCGTCAAAAAGTTTATTGCAAATGTTTTATTGATATCATCAAGGGATGTTATCAAAGATGTCAGGAGTGCCGTAATTTGTGGGGTAATTAGCAATGCATGGCCAGGTCGCAAATTATTATAGTTATAGTCAAAGCTCCAGCCAAGTCAGAGCAAACGGCTATGTCTTGAGGGTGGGCACAACAGGACATTGCAGGAGCCGGCCTTGGGGGTGGCGGTTCCTATGGTCATGATCAGCTCCATGCAGGAATGTAAAATAGCCCCGGGAGGTGGTGGTCACCGGGGATGCTGGTGGGGGCAGCTGGTGGGGGCATGTGACCTCACACATTGTGTTAGTGTTAATTTAAACCCTGGTGAGGTGGTGGTCCCCAGGGCTTCAGGAGGGCTGTGTGGCCCTGCATTATATTTGATCAAAGCACCGGGGAGATTGCGGTATTGCATCAAAGCCCTGGGGTGGTGGTGGTCCTCAGGCTGAGGGGGGTGGCACGGTCCCCCCCACATTGTATTCCATCAAAGCACCAAGGAGGTGGTGGTCCCCGGGCTGCGGGTGGACACATGGCCACTGCATTATATTTAATCAAAGCTCAATGGATGTGGCGGTGTCCAGGGCTTTGGGGACTTACACAGCCCCCCGACTCTATTTGATCATAACCCCGAGGAGGTGGTGGTCCCTGGAGCTGCATGGGGCCGACTCTGCCCCCGCATTCATTATAAATAATCCCCAGGGAGGTGTCAGTCCCCAGAGCATCAATAATGCCCTCGGGGGCCCATGCAGTGCACTCCTGTGTTTGAAAATGCTTCTGGAACCTGGTCCACCTGGGGGTTTCATAAAAACAAGCACAAGAGTTCATGCTTGTTTTTTTTTTTTTAAATTGCTGTGAAATTTCACTGCAAAAGTTTAAGAAAAAGTGCTCTTTTGCCCTCGCAGGGTCCCGCTGGGACCACAGCACCAGAGCTAAGGAGTCAGGTTGTACCTACCCCATCCCTTTTCTTTTTTTCTCACTTTTTTTTTGCAACTGGGCTGAAGCAGAGTCCGAGGATGTCTGCCAACACTTACTGGTTTGAAGTGTTGGTAGCCAATAAGAGCTCTGTAGCTCCGTACACAAGCTGTTATTATTTGCAATATCATCTGGGAGGATCCACAGCCCTAGATGTAGAAATATATTTTCCCTTTAATATCTGAAAAACTACTGAATGAATTAACACCAAATATGCAAAATTGTAATCTGTGTACTGAACCCTACCTTTCTGCCAAATTTGGTGTAATTACATCCAGCAGTTTGGGCTGTAGTCGTGTTCAAAACTCCTATGGGAATTACCATGGGAAACGCATGTTTTTAGAATCCCCTTCTTTTTCTCAGACCCCACTTGACAGATCACCCCAAAACTTTCCATGCGCAACAAGGATCACTGGCACCCTTTTTTTGTAAAATTTTATGAAGATTCTGCAAACGGTGCCAATGATATAGGCAAGTAAAAAAACTTTTTTCTGTGGAAACATGGTTCTAACTACAACTACCTAATGACGACATAGACACACACACATATATGCACGAATATAAATATAAATAAATATATATATATACATATATATATATATATATATATATATATATATATATATATATATATATATATATATTTGCCAACAATCCTCCTGTTACATGCAGAAAGTTCCCGGACACCAAATGGAGGTCCCAAAAACTTTTATTCACCAATGCTTCCTCCCAGAACAACGCGTTTCAGCCGTAGCCTTGATCACGTAACAATTGAGAGTAGAAAACTGCTCTGGACCATTTAGATTATTAACAGTATTTAATATGTAATATTTAATATGTTATATGCAAAATGTAAGTTATTTGAATGATTATATTGAGAGTCAATGAATTTATGTACAAAGAGAGCAAATAATGTGGATAATTTTGTAATTGTAAGATCAACTTTGGTATGGCTTATAGGCCATTCTAGACATTCCAAGATGGTGCTGATATTTGCACACTGTGGGCTAGTTGGGTGACCTGATAGTCCTTCTTTTATTTTTGTCTTTATGTGTATGCTGGGTGTGGTATATAGCTGGTTTGTGAGACACTCTCAATTGTTACGTGATCAAGGCTACGGCTGAAACGCGTTGTTCTGGGAGGAAGCATTGGTGAATAAACGTTTTTTGGACCTCCATTTGGTGTCCGGGAACTTTCTGCATGTAACAGGAGGATTGTTGGCAATAATATGTGGATGGCTAGGTCCACGCCTGGACCGCTACTGAATTAGCAGCCTCGGATGTCTGGCAACATTGATGTTTTATATATATATATATATTGTCACTGAAAAGCAAGGGCTAAAGTATTGTCATAGTTTGGTGAATATATCAGCAATAGCACTAATGTTTTCATCTAAAATGAACACAGAAATTCACTGGTTATAGTTAAGAGAGCTATCTGTAACTTGTACCCCTCCATGCACTACTAATGACCTTACATATTACATTACTCATGACATGTTTTATTATATCATTTATGACATCACTGATGACATCTCAAATTACATCATTGATGACATCACTTAGGGGGTCATTCCAACCCTGGCGGTCGGTGTTAAAGCGGCGATCAAGCCGCCAACAGGCAGGCGGTAATAAAAATGGAATTCTGACCCTGGCGGGAACCGCCAACACAGGCCGCCACTTTAACACTCCGACCGCCACAGCGGGACAAACAAACAGCGCGGCGGTCACCGCCAACAGACAGGCGGCAGACAATGTACCGCCCACACTATCACGACCCACCAATCTGCCACCTTTTCCGGGGCGGGCGCCCCGCCGATAAAAACACAGCGGAAACAGATTACGAACGGGAAAACGCTCACACACTCCACGAGGAATCTGGACAGCATGGAACCCGAATTAAACATCCTACCAGCCATTGTCTTCCTGCTCCTCTACCAGGAGCACGAACGCCGGCGCAGAAGACAACGGTGAGTACTGCACCTACGACACAGGGGAGGGGGGAGGAGAAAAGGTTACGGGCACACACATACGCGACACACCCACCCCCCCCACGCCCCTAAATCCCTACACACCAATGCAGAGCAACAAGTCAGAGTGACACCCCCCAAACCCCCCGGAATAATGCAAAGACAAAATAAAATGTTCATTAAAATTGAAGTATATTAAAGCATATTTGAACTTAAGTGAAATATGAAATTTATCAAATAAATATATTACAACATGAACAATATATACATAGTCCAAAAGTCCGGCACATATTGGCTACATTCCATTGTTCGTGGGCCAATGTGCATAAACACATGGGCAAAGCCCACACACGAGACCCGATTCCATTGGAGAGAACACTGCTGGGGCATCAGATAATAAAACCACAGGCACCTCAGGGGGAAGGGAAGGGGGGGCACCTCAGCCACATGAGTCCACGACGCCAGATCCACGAGGGGCCTCCATGCCCATTGTACCATCCTGGGGAGTGCAAAGCCACAGTTTTCCAAGTCTCTACAGTGGGTGGATTGCCCACTGTACCATCCGGGGGAGTGCAAAGCCACAGTCCATCAGGTGGATTACAGACTCCACTGGTTATGGAGGAGGCATGTTGGCCAGAGTGCTTCGTGAAGCCCTGCCCGACACAGATCCGGCCCTGCCAATGGGCCAGCGGTGCTTGAGATGAAGGGCCCAGCGGAGCAGTTCAGAGACGGCGGTGCCCAGCGGAGCGGTGCTTGACAGGAAGGGCCCAGCAGAGCAGGTCAGAGACGGCGGTGCCCAGCGGAGCGGTGCTTGAGATGAAGGGCCCAGCGGAGCAGTTCAGAGACGGCGGTGCCCAGCGGAGCGGTGCTTGACAGGAAGGGCCCAGCGGAGCAGTTCAGAGACGGCGGTGCCCAGCGGAGCGGTGCTTGAGATGAAGGGCCCAGCGGAGCAGTTCAGAGACGGCGGTGCCCAGCGGAGCGGTGCTTGACAGGAAGGGCCCAGCGGAGCAGTTCAGAGACGGCGGTGCCCAGCGGAGCGGTGCTTGACAGGAAGGGCCCAGCGGAGCGGTGCTTCTCACGGCGGGGCCCTGTTCAGCGGTGCTTGTCTTGGCGGGGCCCTGTTCAGCGGTGCTTCTCACGGCGGGGCCCTGTTCAGCGGTGCTTCTCACGGCGGGGGCCTGTTCAGCGGTGCTTCTCACGGCGGGGCCCTGTTCAGCGGTGCTTCTCACGGCGGGACACTGTTCAGCGGTGCTTGTCTTGGCGGGGCCCTGTTCAGCGGTGCTTCTCACGGCGGGGCCCTGTTCAGCGGTGCTTCTCACGGCGGGGCCCTGTTCAGCGGTGCTTGTCTTGTGTTCCTAGGGAACCAGATCTGGCCAATAATTTCCGCTCATTCGCCATCTGACCTTTCGCTTGCGGGCCCTCCTGTGCTGGAGTCCTGGGCCCGTGGGTGTCCTCCGTCACAACCCAAATGGGGCTGGTGGGGCCCTCCTGGGCAGCTCGCCTGCTGCCGGACTTGTCCGCCCTGCTGCCCTTGCCCTCCTTGGCAAAAATTCTGGGGCCCTTGCCTCCCTTTGTGGATGGGCCAGGTGACGGTGCAAGGGTGGTGTCTTGGGGGCAGCCGTCTCAGGCCTGTCGCGCCAGCCCTTCCCTTTTTTGGTTCTTTTCCCAGGGGGTGGGCTGGCTGTCCCCTTGCTGCTGGCCGATGTTCCTGCCCTAGGAGCTGGTGGACTCCAATAGCCCTGAACGATGGTCCTAGTAGGTGCAGGGCTTGTGGTGGCTGAGGTGCTGATTGGAGTCTTATGAGATGGAGGGGGTGGGTCAGTTGTTGGAAAGAGGTCAAGGTTGGAAAGGAAAATCAATTTAGAAAGACAGGGACGGGTAGTTGTAGTGGGTATGGGAGTGGAGGAAGAGGATGTGGTTGTAGGAGAGTGAAGTCTGGTGTCTTTGGGTGCAGGTGCTTGTGCTGGAGGCTGTCGTGAGGTGGATGGCTGTTGGGTGGGTGGCTGCCTGCGTTTGTGTGGTTTGGAAGAGGGGGTGGCAGACACACTGGCAGAGGACACAGGGGACGTATAAATGGCAGTGGGGGTGGTGACTGCACGTGTGCGGACTGTTCTGGTGGGTGTGGTGGTGATGGACGTACTGGCTGATGGTGGTGTGCATGCAGGTGTGAGTGGAGACGTCACAGGGAGGGAGGAGGGAGACGAGGAGGAGGGGGACACAGAGGAGGCAGTGGCTGTTGGCATGTCTGCATGTGGATGTTGCTTGGGTGAATGCTTGTGTGATCTGTGGTGCTTATGTCTGGATGAGCTGCCCTTGGGTGTTGAGGTGTGTGCAGGCTGGTCTGTAGGTGTGTCTGGGACAGGCAGAGGAACAGGGGAGTGGGACTGGGTTGAGGAAGTTGGAGGGGGGAGGCTAGACACAGGGACAATTGCTGCCGTCAGTGCTGAGGCCAGAGCGTTGAACGATCGCTGATGGGCAGCCTGACCCGAATGAATGCCCTCCAGGTATGCATTGCTCCGATGCACCTCCCTTTCTACCCCCTGGATGGCATTTAAAAGGGTAGACTGCCCAACAATGAGCGTCTGGAGGAGGTCAATGATCTCCGCACTGAGGGCAGCAGGGGTAACTGGGGCAGGACCTGAGGTGCTAGGGGCGAAGGAGATGCCCGGCTTCCTGGCCGAGCGGGCACGGGGCGAAAGCTGAGGGGCTGCTGGGAGGTCGGAGATGGTGCGCTGGGTGGCGGCTGTACCTGTTGTTGCGGTGGGCACGGATGTTGCCGCCACCACAAGGGAGCTCCCTTCCGAGGACGTGTCGGTGTCGCTGACGTCTCCACGGGTCCCCGTTGTGGAGCTCCCCTCGCCCTCCGTCTCACTGGTGTACTCGGAGTCGGTTGCATGGCCCTCCGGGGCCATTTGAGATGCAGCTCCCTCGTGCGCCGATGCCACTTCTCCTCCGCCTGATGATGCTAATGCACACATGAACAGGAAAACCCAAAAAAAGGGGGGGGAGAAGAAAGAAAGACATGTTGAGTGCATGCATTGGCGGCACCGTTGGCGGAGAGGACAGACACAGAAGTCCCCTGCACTGCGCCGCGCACTCGGGGTACACTACTCAATTATTGTGACTTGGCCTACAAGCCTATGGATGACAAATGCACACATAGGTGAGCCCGGACCATGGATAGCTGTACTTAGCACCCTACAGAGGTGGGGGGCGGGGGCACAGGGCCATGCCTAACGGAGGGGCCTAGCCTACAGAAACCGCCCTGGCCTAGACATAGCCACAGCCCTCCTCCCCCACCCAGACACCTCCACTGTGCGCTAATATAGCAGAATGTGCTGATACTCACCCCCTTGTGTCTGCTGTGATGTCCTCACGCGCCCATCCAAATCGGGGTAGGCCACCGCCAGGATCCGGGACATCAGGGGGGTCAATTGGCGTGTTGCACCCCTCCTAGGTTGGGAGGCCATCCCCAGCAGAGCCTCGGCGGTCTTTCTGCTCCCGCGGCAGATGTCCTCCCACCTCTTGCGGTAGTGGGTGCCCCGTCTGTTGTGGACCCCCAGGGCCCAGACGTCCTTGGCGATGGCACGCCAAATGTCGATCTTCTGATGGGCGCTGACCTATGTGACATGTACAGGGTGGAAAAAGAAATATCATCACTTTTCTGCATGGTCGATGTGAGTGGCCTCCCCTCCCCAACCTTGCCATGTGGCACATGCTCTCATCTGTCGTGCGTTGCACTCCTCATTCGCTCCCCTCCCCACCATCTTACATCCACCCCACTCAACACAGGCATAGCCCATACTACGTGCTCCCTGTGTACTTACCTGTTGGACTGGAGGACCGTAGAGTAGCGCATACTGGGGGAGGACCCCATCAACAAGTTTCTCCAATTCCTCAGATGTGAAGGCAGGGGCCCTTTCCCCAGTCGCAGCAGCCATTGTATCTTCCAGACCGAGGTCACAGCAGCACATGCAGTATAGGTCCTCTCCTGTGGATGATCAGGTCTCGAGTGATTAAGCAGTTAGAAAATGGCGGTCACACCCGCGACCGCTGGCGCACATCGTCATTGGCTCCTGAGACCCATAGGGTTCAATGTTAACCAGTGCTGCTTTGCGCCGCGGTCTTCGACCGCCTACCGCCACGGTGTGCCACGCCAGCGCATTGACCTCACATCCCATTGTCACACTTTACAGGTCAGGCAGCCGCCATTTCAAGGGCCCACATGGCTTAATTTCGACTGCGTCACACAGGCCTAGGCCTTGCATTGCCACTCATACAAGCCATTCAATGCATAGCGAATCGTGTACTGTGCAAGCTGTGGTTACGTACCTGTGGGTTGCTTGACTCTGTGCTCCATGTTGTCCTTCCTAGGCACCGTCCGCTGGGATTTGCGAGGAGATGGAGGAATCCTCCCGTGTACAGACCGCTGGTGGACCTGTCGACAATGGAAGAAAGACATGTCATACTGACATACAGACTTGACCGAGCCACTATACAGGAACTGTGTGCCCAGCTGGAGCCAGACCTGATGTCCCCCATTCGCCAACCCACAGGGATTCCCCCTCTGGTGCAGGTTCTGTCAGTACTCCATTTTTTGGCAAGTGATCATTCCAAACAACAGTGGCCATATCATCAGAGATGTCTCAGCCTATGTTTTCTAAAGTTTTGTCCAGAGTGTTGTCTGCCCTGATGAAATACATGCGTAGCTACATTGTTTTCCCTGAGGTGGGCGATTTGGCTACAGTGAAGGGTGATTTCTATGCCCTTGGACATATCCCCAACATCATTGGTGCCATTGATGGGACCCATGTGGCTTTGGTTCCCCCCAGTGGAAGTGAGCAGGTGTACAGGAACAGAAAAAGTTATCATTCTATGAATGTCCAGGTGGTCTGTTTGGCTGACCAGTACATCTCCCATGTAATTGCCAAGTTCCCTGGGTCAGTGCATGACGCGTACATCATGCGAAATAGCAGCATCCCTTCTGTGATGGAACAGCTACAGAGACACCGTGTGTGGCTAATAGGTGACTCTGGTTACCCCAACCTGTCGTGGCTACTTACCCCAGTGAGGAATCCCAGGACAAGGGCAGAGGAACGCTACAATGAGGCCCATGGGCGAACTAGGAGGATTATAGAAAGAACATTCGGCCTCCTGAAGGCCAGGTTTAGGTGCCTGCATATGACAGGTGGATCCCTAATGTACTCACCAAAGAAGGTGTGCCATATCATCGTGGCCTGCTGTATGCTTCACAACCTGGCTTTGCGACGCCAGGTGCCTTTCCTGCAGGAGGATGGTCCAGATGGTGGTGTTGTAGCAGCTGTGGAGCCTGTGGAGAGTGAAGAGGAGGAAGACGACGGGGACGACACAGACAACTGGGACACAGTGATACAACAGTATTTTCAGTAGCACACAGGTACAAATCAACCACGCCATTTTACATTTACTTAAAGTCTCCTGCCTCTCTACTGTCTGAGTTCCCCCCCAGTTCCTGTTAACTGAGTTGTGACTTTCCCTTCCGTTTTCAGAGCTGAGGGCCCCACTGCGTGACCTCTGCTTTGTTTGCCCATGGACTACAGCTGTGTGACAGTGGTATGTTGTCATCACAATGTAACTGAACATTTTTGCACCGTTATGTCTAATACATTTGTTCAAAATACAAGCAGACTCCAGATTTTTAAGTGCAATAAGTGATTTAATTAAAGTGCTACATTTAGGAACATGATTGTAAAACGGTGATGGGTGATGGTGGAGCAATGTCCATGGCAGAGTCCAGTTCTCAGTCTCACAGGTGCATTGTCCATATGCCTGTGGAAGGATGTAGCAGGGGCAGTTCAAGGTTGGACAGGGTGACAATGTGGGACAGTGGGATGACATCAGGGGGTATCGTTTGCTGGCGGGGGTCTTGGCATCCTACTCTGTCTTCTTGTGAGATCTCAGGTTCCGCTTGCGGGGTGGTTATTCTTCTGCAGGAGGTGGGGTTCTGGTAGCCTGTCGTTGTGTGGGGGCCTCCTGTCCACTAGCGCCGGCGGAGGTGGTAGGCTGTTCCTGGTCCAGGCTAGTGACATTGGCCCTTTGTGGTGCCACATGGTCCCGCAATGTGGTGACTATCTGGTTAAGGGCCACGACAATGGCCCCCATTGCGGAACTAATGTTCCTCAGTTCCTCTCTGAACCCCATGTACTGTTCCTCCTGCAGTACCTGGATCTTCTGGATCCTGGCCAGTACCGTAGCCATCGTCTCCTGGGAGTGGTGGTATGCTCCCATGATGGAGGAGAGGGCCTCTTGGAGAGTCGGTTCCCTGGGCCTGTCCCCCCCCTGTCGCACAGCAGCCCTCCCAGTTCCCCTGTTTCCCTGGGCCTCTGTCCCCTGGACGGTGTGCCCATTACCACTGCCCCCAGGTCCCTGTTGTTGTTGAGGTGGTGGGTCAACCTGGGTGCCCTGTAGTGGTGGACACACCGCTGATTGACGTGTCCTGGAGACAGAGGCATGGGCCCGCTGGGTGGGAGCTGTGCTGGTGTTCCCAGAGGGGGTTAGGTCAGGTGTAGCCTGTGGCTGTCTGTGGGGAACCGACTGTCCCGAGGTCCCTGATGGGCCGGGCTGGTCATCTGGGTCCAGGGAGACAGAGCTGCTGTCATCACTGGGGGCCTCTTCTGGGGGTGGGATGGACATCTCTGGACCCTCCGTGGCGGTGTGGTGGCGTTCGGGTCCTGCAGGGGTATAAGAGTATGGTTATTGCTTCTGTGTGTGGCATTTCGTGTAATGGGTGGGTGGCCGTGTACCCCAGTGCTGGCATTCCCTTGTGGAGGCTTTTGTGACGGTGGCTTGTGGGGGTGATGGGTGTGTACAGTGGGCATGCTTTGGGGATGGGTGTCCATGCTTTGGGGACGCATGCAGGGCTAGGTTTTGGGATGGGTGGGATGTGATGGTGAGCCATTTGCAAGGAGTTGGTGTGATGGGGGTGGGGGTGAGGGTGGGGGTATGATTTGGCATGCAGGTGGGGTGGGGGGAATGAAGTAGTGGAGATATGCCTTACCAGAGTCCATTCCTCCGCCTACTCCTGCCAGGCCCTCAGGATGCAGGATGTGCAAGACTTCCTCCTCCCAGGCTGTGAATTCTGGGGAAGTATGTGGGGGTCCGCCGCCAGTCCGCTGTACCGCGATGTTGTGCCTTGATACCATGGAACGCACCTTCCCCCATAGGTCGTTCCACCGCTTCCTGATGTCGTCCTGATTGCGTGGATGCTGTCCCACAGCGTTGACCCTGTCCACTATTCTGCTCCATAGCTCCATCTTCCTGGCAATGGTGGTGTGCTGCACCTGTGCCCCGAAGAGCTGGGGCTCTACACGAACTATTTCCTCCACCATGACCCTGAGTTCTGCGTCAGAGAACCTGGGGTGTCTTTGGGGTGCCATGGGGTGGTGTGGATGAGGTGAGGGGTGGTGTATGTGTTGTAGAGTGTGGTGATTGTGGTGGTGTATGGTGTTTTGTGCGTGGAAATTGTGTGGGTGATGTTGTGATTTGCCTCTGTGTGATGGTCTACTCTATGCTGTCTCTCTCTGTCCTTCAGTTGCAATTGTGGTCGTAAGGGTTTGTGGGTGATGTGGGTGTGTGTTTTATATTTAATTGGGTGTGTGGGAGTGGTGTGTGTATGTGTCTCAGGTGTGTATATTTTGATTTGGCCAATGTGGTAGTGTTTTGTAAAGGTGTGTGTATTTTGAGCGCGGCGGTGTGTACCGCCAATGGAATACCGCGGTTGAAAGACCGCTGCGGGGATTTGTGGGTCGGAATGGTATGGGCGTATTTCTGTTGGCGTGACGGTGGAGGTTTGGTCATCGCCATTTTCCCGCTGACCTTTGGTGTGGCGGACTTTTGTTGGTGTCGGGTTTTTGGCGGTTTGCCAGTTGTGGGTCAGAATGACCGTGGCGGTTTACCGCGACCGCGGCGGTGTTATGGCGGTCTTCTGACCGGCGGTAAGCGCCTTTTACCGCCGAGGTCAGAATGACCCCCTTAGTTTTTGCACATATTGCTCTATAAATTAGTATGGTATTAGAGGCCTGAAAGTGAATATGAAATAGCTCAGAAGAATATGAAGCCTCATTAACGCCATCGCAGAAACAACTCCCTTAAGTGTAGAAAGCATGGGTAATCTTCCACTTTGACTCTATACCATACACTTAACAGGTAGCGCAGTTCACATTAACAACCAACCACAGACATATGGGAGCCACTCATTGCATACGGTGTTCAGTCTGTATACAACTGTTCAGAGAAAGCCAAGTTCCTAAAAATACTGAACGTCTATTCCAAAACAAATGTCCTACCATGGACATCTTTTATCTGTATCGTACCCCTGACAAGCACTGAACCTACAATGACAAATGAAGTTGATATGAGTAGAAAAGATGCTATTAAAATCAGTATTCACAATATTGACAAAGATTAGTATGTGGCACACTGTTTGCGGAGAGTGAAGCTTTCATGAGAAATACAAAACACAGTATTAAGAAGTATCTACTCAGAACAGCGTACACCCTATGCAGCACTTAGCAAGAAAGACACTACTCGCTTAAAATAGGCAACATCTAAAGGTGCTAAAGATTATACTACCTGCAGCCTTCCTACTGTGGTGAAAACTTTAATGATACACCACCTTCAGAATGTAAAACAAGCACATGTACATAGCTTAATACTGGGTGCACACAGTTTTTTATGTTACATAGAATTTGTTTTGCTGAGACAATTCTGTCTAACAACTCAAGGCTGCTTACAACTCTTAGGGACTCATTTACAAGGAGCTTGTCCCACCGCAGCGTCATGTTTTTGATGCAGTGACGGCGCAAGAACACCTCCTTACCCACAAAGTGACACTAGAGGCCTCTAGCATAATTTTTAGCTCTCTGTGTCATTTTTACACGCAAGGTAGGCATACTTCCTTAAAAAATTATGAAGTACTGATGCAGCCATATTTACAACCTTTTCGGAAAATGACACACCCGTTCAGAAAGTCACACAAAGTCTAAAATGCATCAAAAAATTAACACTTGGTCAGACCAGGCTTAAAAATGACGCATTAGCACAGCTACATAAGTAGAACAGAACCAAATTAGTCTGGCAAGCACCAGGACACAATGGACGAACTTCTCCTTCAGCTTGGAGCACCAAGAAGACCACCACAACCCCCACCATCACCACCACCTCCACCATCACCACCACAATCACCACTACCTTCACCACAGAGGCAGCGCAGGAGAAGGGAGCGCATAAATTGGCAGCGAACCTCACTGATTGGACTTGGGAAGGAAGAGGTAATCACCTATTACCAACTGTGGGAGAAGTCAATTGTACAGCTGCTACACATTATTGCTCCCAGACTGCAGGCAATGGTCAACAGGGTCACTATTATCACACCACAGACCAAGCTCCTGAGTGTACTGCACATGTTAGCCTCGGGGTCCTTCCAGACCACTGCAGCCAGAGTGGCAGGAGTTTCTAAGCTATCATTCTCAGCATTCCTCCCCTTTTTCTGGGATGCCATTATTCAACTCATACCCTTCCACATCCTCTTCCCCAACACCCAGCAACTGCAGCAGAAATCAAACAAGGTTTCTATGCCATTGCTGGCTTCCACATTTGCTGGGTGCCATGGACTCCAAGCATGTGGAACTTTTTCCTCCTACTGCAACTGTCCATCTATACCGCTACAGGAAACATACACACTCCATCAACGTACAGGCCATTGCTGACCATCGTGGGTTGATCCTAAATGTGGTGGCCAAATACCCTGGCAGTGTGCAAGATGCCTTCATATTCCGGGAGACCATCACCAGCCAACAATTCCAGAATGGAGAATATGGTAATGGTCTACTTATAGGTAAGTACCTAACACACACAATAACAAATATGTGCAAATCCTCCAACCAGGGGCAGAGGCCATAGAAATTTGGACATCGCTGAGGATTGAAGCTGCACATTGGTTAGGCGAGAAAGCGGGTGTCTCCTGTGAACTGCTGAAGGATCTCAAAATGGTTAGGAGGGTTAGATGGGTGGGGAGGGGACAGAAAAAGCTAGAAAGGTATTGTGTAATAATGTCTTTTAAATCACTGTGCCTGGTGGAAAGTATCCTAAAAAGAGTGGGCACGTGGGAGGTGAAGTCAAACATCATAAAGGTATTGCCCCTATCAACCTAATGGAGGATGGGAAGTCCCTGTCCATTTGTCTTGTTCAGGCATGAGCATCCTCCCGCCGAGTTATATGCATGAGCCTTACAGGGAATGGGATGGTTCTATGCTTGCTACTGGATCGGGTGCAGGCGCCCCTCTGTTTACAAATAACAATCGCTTCGCTTGATTTGAAGGTTTAAAAGGTGTAGATTGACTGGATTTAAGCACACTTACTGCACCAGGGGTCGGGGTGCCACCCCTCCTCAGTTCATTAGAGGATGTTTCATCAGAGTCTATCAACCTTGTTGATAGTGGCCTATTAGATCCACTGAGTAGCTTGCCAGTTGAAGAGCCAGGGTTAACCCATACCTGTCTGGAAGATCCTCCCGCTACTAGAACGACAGTTGAAACAGGCAGGATAATGGTAGCATTTTGGAATGTGGTAGGATTAATGTCTAAATTGGCAATAGCTGACTGGGGTGACTTTGTAATTGGTTTTGACTTTGTTTATTTTCAAGAAACTTGGGCAAGAAACCCAATCCACTTAAATGGCTACCAAACCTTTCAAACCCCTGCGGTGCCATGGAACTCAGGGAAAGTGAAGGGGGGATATGTACTCATATTTCAAATACTGTGAATGTTTTTAGCATAAGAATGGTAGCCCCACTGCCCTTTTACCAACTTATCACCATGGTATTCTCAGCTACATGTGTGCTGGCTCTGGTCAATTTTTATAACAACATCCCAAAGACGGAGGTTAACTCAGTTCTAAGGCAACTAAAAAAGGATCTCAAAGCTATTAGTAATGATAGCAATAAGGATGCAATAATCCTGTGGGGCGGGGATTTTAATGCTGAACTATGCTCTAAGGATGCTGCTAAGATTTGCGGTTTAAATGAAAGGGGCTTTGATGGATCCTCACACTTTACTCATTCCCCATACGCTGATTGATTGAATGAGCTACTGTTTAATATTTATTTGGCTTTTTGCAATGAGATCTGTTCCCCGTTAGTTCCATTTACTTATACATTTAATGGGCTAGGAAAAAATTTTGGTGATAGACTATATACCAATAATAAGGAGGCATGCCGACAGGGTCGGACATTTTATGACACACCCTATTGCATATAGTGACCATTACCCCTTATTTGGTCCAATGATGGGTTAGTACAGATGGTGCAGCCAAATCCCTGTATGGTGGGTCATGTGGAAATTGCAAGGCAAAACGGGTACACTTTGAGATGGTCCAAGATTGATCCCCAGGAGTTTCTAAAAAAGCTTATCTGTCGTAATAAACAGCATTTTTACCAATGCCTGGATACAGACACCAGGCCTAAGGAGATCATAGCTGGCTTCCTAAGTATTTCTAGGGACATTTAGGAGGGTCTGTGGGTTTCCAGCAGGGGGAGAAATATCAAGAAGAAGGGATGGTTTGATGGGGCATGTACTAAGGCTCATAATACCTTGAAACTACCATTGCATAAGAACTTACATTGTATTCACGAGATCCGGACTTCCAGGAACAACTATAATTTTGTTATAAGACAGAGAAAACTAGCACTGAAAGAAGGAATGTGGGTTAAACTTCAAGAATCTAGCCTAAGTAAAAGTTCAGCCTCCTTTTGGCATCTAATTAATTCACCTTATCTCAAGCCTGATGATGGTCCACACCTGGAAAGTACAATCAGCGGGGCTGATTGGATCTCGCATCTTACGGCCATATATTCTTGTCTCCCTGGCCAACCAAGTTTAGATGGCGGTGGTGCAGCTAGTAGTGGCTCCCCCGCTTTAGCTAATTTTCCAATTAATCTGGTTTTCACTCTAGGGGAATTTGTCAGGGCTGTAAATGTGAGTAAGGGTGGAAAGGCACCAGGCCCCGATTCTATCCCAATAGACTTGTTTAAAGTTGAAACCAGCCATTGGGGTCCTTTGCTTACCCAAGTGTAACACTTGCTATAAAGTTTGGTCTATTGGAGTCCTGGTCGGAAGCTCTTATAGTGCCAATTTTCAAAAAGGGGGATAGACATAGTCCAACTTAGTACCGGCCAATCTCGCTATTAGATTCTATGGCGAAAGTGGCAGGACACATTATACTGAAAAGACTGCAGGATTGGGCCTAGGAGAACAATGTGCTACCTGATATACTGTACAGGTTCCGCAAAGGGGTGGGGACCGTCGAGCAGAGCCAGAATTTAAAGACGCTGGCTGAGAAATACGGTACCATCAAACAAGGGAGATTATATTTGGCCTTTGTCGATTTGCCAGCCACATTTGACTGCATAATCCACAGTAAACTGTGATTTATAATGAAGAACCTTGGGGTGGATCTGACAATTATAGATTTTATTAGGCAAATGTATGAGGGCAGTAGGGCCAGAGTCCGGCATGGTTTACAAGGTAAGTGTACCCAGTCATTTAGAATAGAGAGGGGGATAAGACAAGGATGTTTCTTGGCTCCCTTTCTTTTCTCCTTATATATTAACAGCCTGGGTAGCACGTTAAGTGACCACTGTAAAAATATCTCCCAAGTAGGGCATCATCCTATTTCCACCCTGCTCTATGCAGATGACGCTGTGCTTCTGGCATGTACACCTTTAGCACTCCAGCAGTTATTAATGCACTTTGTATCCTACATGGAGGAGCTAGGATTACTTGTCAACAAGAGCAAGACTTTTGTAATAAGGCGTGAAAAGGCACTACCAAACTCTTATAATCTTGTGATAAATGGAACTAAAATTGACTATGTGAAGTTGGTCTCATATCTGGGGGTCATGTTTGATAGCGATGGGTCTTGTTTAAGGGCCACTAATACAAGGGGTCTTCATTTCCAGCGAGCTATTTTGGCATTGCGTAGTTTTGCAAATAAGCTTGGGAAAAAAAACCTTAGGATACTGTTGGCAGTGTACAAAGCGAAATGTATGTCTACTGCCTTGTACGGGCCATGCAAATTGCAGACCTCTACAGGTTGCCGAGAATGCTTTTTTGAAACACCTCCTCTGTCTTCCGCTGGGCAGCTCTTCCTTTGTTTGCCAAGATGAGCTAGGGTTTTTTTTCATCTCAAGCTTAGTTAAGATCCAGCCGATCCTGTTGTGGCATAGGATCTGGTCCTCTGAGTACACAAAACTAAATCAGGCCATTATTGCTGATTGCCTTTGCTCCACCCAAGTAGGAAGAGTACGGTGGTTACAATAAGCAAAGAACTTCCTGATTCACTTGGGGCATCAAGATTACTTTCTCAGACCTGAACTGTTAAAATCAGACTCAAGGAAATCCTTGAAGCAGGAATGTCTGAACCACCTGGAAGAGCTGAGGTTATCAGTTGAGCTGCCTAAACCAAGTGGGTAAAAAATCAACTGACTTTAAATTCATTTGGCATGCAAGGGTACTTCATCAATGTAAGTAATGATCACCATAGATTTATACTTACTAGGTTTAGATTGGACATTTTTCACCAATTTGGTAAGCTTTCCTACTATGAACAATTGGTCGAGACCATTGGAAAGATGCCCGTGTGATAATGTGTCCTCTCAAAATACATTTCATGTAACTCTCTTTTGTAATTTGTACAATTCACAAAGAAAGACCCATTTATTGCCATTGTTGAAAGCTATGAAATTGATTCAGTGCCGTCCAGCTTTTATATTTTACCAATCGCTGACGACCATGTACGTTTGTAATGTTATGTTCACATTTCTGTGGGCCATTGTTAGAATCGAAATTCGGGCCTTCTTAAATAGAATAAAATAGAATCGTTTTAACTGTATATGTTTTAATGTATTGATTTTATGTCATGCCTTTATGATTTTAAACCTAAAATCTAATAAAGCTATAATGAATGAATTAATTAACATAAATGTCATCCCAAGGCCTCCCCTCAGGGGTGGGGTGCGATGTAACTATGAGCAGGCAGGGACAGTTCAGAAGATGGTTTATAGGCCCTGGTGATGAGAAAACTGCACCTCAAAATGTTTTCTCAGTGTAGAAACGTATCTCCATAGGCTAACATGGGAGTCACTGATATAATCAAGAATATTGTTATGAAGGAGCACAATGAGCACAATGAGTCATGAAAGGACTTCAAAGATGGGTAATGAGAAATCCAACAACCTGCCACTGCGTGGAAAGAAGACATAAGACTTCCTTTCCTTTATTAAAAAACATAGACTGGTAGTGGCCTCGACTAGGATGGCAAGTGATACTGAAATGAGCCTACGTACCACACGCTGATGATGCTGATGTCACCCCTCACATGGATCATCTGGTGGCCCAAGCCTCTCAAAAATAACCATGAGGCAATGCAAAGTCCAGCTGTGTGGCCCACTGTGGACTCATAGCTATAGAGTAACTGAACACATCCCAGGAGGCTCACAAGAGTCACTCAGTGTAATGGGTGTATTGCAGGGATATTTTTGGGGCATCAGTGCTAAACAACCCACATGGATGACCAGGGTGACTAATGTAAACAGACTGATGTCAACATGGGGCTGTAGACAAGGCTCAGATAGCCACATAACCTGATGGCATTGTGTATCACAGTCCACTCACCACCTACATGCGCAGGTAACATCCATGTCTCAGTCCAACATGGCCAATGTGAGCTACGTTATGCCGTATATATTAAGAATGATGGGCCAAGGACACATCAATTGATACATCAATGTTCATGCTCTATTGGGGATGTCTAACAAGTTTGGGAGTGTGTCTGTTCCATATGAGTCCCATTACCTGTCACCATGTTACACTACATGGATATTGCATTTGTACACCTACTGCTATGCACAGACAACACTATCCTGTTGCAGAGTGTAGTAATGGTGTGATGATGTATGCAGCCTTGCTGTCAGAGGTCATGCAAAGGCATGTATGGTGTGGGAGCAGTATAGCATGAGGGGCATTCATGGGCCCCACAAATCATGTGAAATGGATAACCCAGTTAGAAGTAGCACCTTAAGTGCAACAGTAACAACAATACGTTCTGTATGGTATGGGACCTGCAGGTGCACAATAGCCTATTGCAAGCATTTGTGGTCCCCGAGGGTCCATGGCAATGCCCGAAGGGGCTGCGCATGTATGAGCAGACTTTCATGAACAAGCTATAGTGTATTGAGACTCACAGTGACTTTGACATTTACTAAGGTTGCACCCTCTTGTGCAGGGATGTGTGGGCATCTATCAAGAAGAACCCCACTATGATTAGGTCTATATGCTGTAAGAAAGATGTGGGGCCAGGGGCAAAGTCAGTCTACAAAGGTTCCCTGGCAGTGTGTTCCCTGATGGTAGCTCCCTAGAGTGTGGAACGTGGGCATGTGGCACCATCCATACATCAATTCACGTGTGTGTTGAGGCTATCATAAAAATTGCCTCCACAGGAGACTGTACCCCTCAACCCCCCAAGTTGACTGACAGCCTGCTTTCTGCAACTTGGGACCTAGCACAGAATTGTAGACATCTGTGGTGCCGTGAAGTGGGTGTGCTGACCACATTCAAGTGCTGTTTAGGGCATCCCTGGGGGTATTCTAAGCAATGAAATCAGGTGCCAATACATAGTTGGCACATGGGGCAACCATTACAAGTTGCGCTATTGCAAAAACATATGGATTGATCCCTATGTATAGTCTGCCCCTAGTAATGCATGCACTGTCACATATGTACACTCCAAACACACACATTGAACACATCGGAAGACAGGAACCCTGGTAAACCCAACTATACATAAGCAACAGAGCAATGATTATTACTCTTTTCATGCATACCACATCACACTATACATAAAAAAAGTTTTCCTCATTGCGCCAACAAAAATGATGCATGAGGCTAATGCATGCTTTTTCAGCCATCGCGCCAGGCAAAAATGACCCTTCAGACCCGACGCGTCAAAATTTCCTCATTGTGCTTTAACCTGCTTCCTGTAAAATCGAAGCTTTGGTCTGAAGCGTCAAAAAAATAACACTAAGGCAGAAAATATGACACATACACACAGGAAGTGATGCAATGGATCAGCCAAGCTGCAAACAAGGAAGTGTGAAGTTACTTTCACTTTCTCTTCAACTCACAGTCATTGTGTCTGTGCTTAGGAGTGATTGTGCGTGGTGTTGGTGGAGAGAGTTTAGCTGTTTGAGGAGTCTTTTGTGCTGTCTGCTGTCCCTGTTCTGTCCCTCTGTCACAATTCTCAGTTGTAATAGTTTTTTGTACTGTATTGTATTGTACTGTGTATTGTTGGGTATTTGTCTTTGGGGTTTTACAATTCTTGGGGGCAGTTGGGGGTAGTTTGGGTAATTTTTGGGTTTTAATCATGTGTTTTGGGCAGGACATGTCATGGAAGGGGAGGGGAAAAAGGCATGAGTGCTCAGGAGCAGGGAGTTTTCCTTTGGCTGCTGACACACTATCTGGCGAACATGATGGCTATGGGAGGACGTGTGATCCGGGGATACAGGACGGAGGCACGCAAGCTGTGTTT
The DNA here is from genome assembly GCF_031143425.1 of Pleurodeles waltl. NCBI lineage: Eukaryota > Metazoa > Chordata > Amphibia > Caudata > Salamandridae > Pleurodeles > Pleurodeles waltl. The sequence continues at coordinate 630,212,125 of NC_090444.1, read as the reverse complement.
GAAGGTCTGCTACCACATGCATTGGATCTTTCAGGTGGAGGGAACAATGCACCAAATCAAACACCGCTGGGCGGACGTCATCAGCAGGGAACAGGACATGCTCAAACATGTTGTCACTGAAGTTGGTGAAACTGTTGGTACGAACACATACATAGTGAATGCTTCTCTTATAGTGCACTTGCATTTTGATGTCTGGTGGCCACAGGGCATCATTAACTTTTTTCAGACTCAGGGCTGGGCCGCAAGGTATGTTGCTGCACTGCCCTGCATCCACAACAATAGCAGCAACGAGATGTATCTATGACATATGGCACATTGCTGTCCTTGTCCCTTGCCCTGCCGCACAATTTGCTGCTGAGCACAAAGGACACATGTGTCTGTCATGGTGCAAGGGTACATGGTTTACAGGGGTGATTGTTCATGTGAATGAAGAAGCTCCTTCCTGCACATACCCAATCATTGATGCAGTTTGTTGTTGGCTGTGTATGCTGTAGCACACAGACTAAGACGATACATGTGGCAGAAATAATGTACTTACTTTCCATTGTGCCACTATGATGCCACCCCTGAGTTGTTGTAGGTATCTGATGCATTTCCCGCATTGCGAATATGGGGTGGCATACTGTGCCACTGAAACTTCTAAAAAAATGATGCTCCAGTGTTGCAGGATATGGCTTGGCCTTGTAAATAAGGCCCATACTGGCAGTGGTCCATATATGTCAGTGCACAAATGCAATCACACAAGACAGATTTGTCATTGTCAAAGCATGACGCAGATGCTTCAGATAACTGGCCTGTCATATGCCTACAATAAGCAGTGGGCCTACCATACAGGGGGGACAGTTTCTCTGTTACCATCACACAGCACATGTTAACAGATGTTTTGTGTGCAACCTGAAGAAGTATGCTCCCTTACAATACATGGCCTGCTACCAAGTCATTTGGTAAATAGTGCTGCAGTTGGGTATGTGATTTTGCAGGAGCTGTCCTATTCGATGACATTCCAGTTTATTATGTCTCATGTACAGTTACCAATGTCTGTCAGATGAGGGGACAGGGATGTCTAACTAGTGAAGTACACAGCATAGTTGTGTCAGGAGATGAAAAGAGTAAGGCAGGGGCATAGCTAGTCCTGCCTGAGTGTGTTCTGTGAGTCATTTAGGTGCAGAGTGCCGTGACACACATGTAGGCTTGCAAAATGAGGAGGTAGTGAGTCAAAACAAATAGTTCAACAATGTGCCCAAGAGAAGTAGTTTACATTTCATGATATGGGTGTACATGTCTGCCTGCCGTACATATGTAAATTTTTGAGCCAGGTGAGATGAGCCATTTCAGTTGAGACAACAAAAAGGGTTTGATGTCCATTTGTAAGTCATGTGTAATGTTCACTATTTGATCATAGCGTTTTGTGGTCCAACATTCACTGTCCTATGTTGCATGTTATGTTTTACAGGTTGACCCACGCCTTACACCACTGGAGAGTTTGCGAGCTTTTGTGACTGTATGCCTAATGAATAGTTCAATGATTGAGTGTGATGTTGGATGAATTATGCAATGACATGGTCAATGTGCATTTAAAAAACACAATATGCAGATGTGACATACGCATCTGGACAGGAAGGTAGAGGTTGTGTTCTAGATGTGCATTTGCCTCTGACTAAGGTCAAGGAGGGTTTGAGGGGTCACATGGTTGCTAGTATGACCAAAGTTCAATGACAGCAGTGCCAGGATCTGTGAACATATGTGGTGGTGGATTGATAGTTGAACATGGCAGGGGATGTAGAACTTAACAAATGCATTTCAGATGTGCTGTTGTTGCTCACAGTGTAATCTATGTCCAATGTGTATGGCTCGCCCACACAGGGGGGATGGGTCACAACACAATAATGACAGTTAGCACAAGCCATGCAGGGTGGCATCATATAGTTTGTACATCATGTGCCTGCTGTCGGGGCCACAGGAGAATCACAGAAAATTATGTACTTCTAGGACTGATGGACTTATAAATAAGGTCCTATGTGAAGCAAGACAGAGGTCAAACTTCCACACTTGGCACTGCAGTTGAAGTGCCCGCTCATGTGGTGTGATGCCCCATACCCTATGTTGGATGGAATCAACATTGCTATCTCCTGTCATCCTCATAGACATAGCAATGTGTGTTGGAGCAGAGGAATGTCTGCACAGCAATGTCATGCAACATGCCAATGACGATCCATCCTCAGATAGTGCTGGTCATTATAGCCTGCAAAATTTACTGCAAACAGGATCACACTAGAAAAACAACTAGCCATTGCATCAAATGGTTGTGCAGAGTTTTGGTGTGCAGCAAGGTTACATGCATATCATACACATATGTACAGGCAATGGTCTGTGTAGTGGGACACATGCAGTTACTTGGATAGTATGCAAGAAGGCAGAGCACAGCACACCAAGTACTAACAGGAGTTAATATAAGAGTTGTTTGATGCATCTCTGTGTGATGTGAGTGTGCTATCCCTCCACTGTCACATATAGTACATGAAACATGTTGATCCTATGTAGCATTGTGTCTTGATATGTGTCCTTGACATATCAGGCATGCAATGTTATGACACAAAACATGTGACTTGCAGTCCTTGACTAACCTACTTTGGTTGATACCAATGATATCAAGGGTATTGTAGGATGCAGAAAGGACACTGATGGTCAATACAACATAGAAATTGTGACTTCCATGGTCACAAAAGAGCATTTATCCTAAGCATACCCAGTGCTGACATGGTCATACCTAGATGTTATGAGATGGTGTATTGCTATTATGCAATATTAGTTTAGCCTTGGTCATTTATCCATGGTATATTGTGTGATGATGGCTATTGTAGAGATAAATGAGCACTTTGACCTTCAAGATGCTTTTGTGACATGTAAAGTGCAACCTCTGAAGTCTGAAGAGAATGTTTGCATGGCATGGCTGATGTTCAGTTGCCAAGTTGACCTTTGTATACCATTTTTTTAATGTGTACTAAGTGAACATGACCCCAGCCGAGAAGAAGTGCCACTAGAAGAGGGTGGATCGGAATATACCAGATGCAGAAGGCCTACAAAAAGATTAGGAAGACCTACAACTGTGAGAAGGCATTGGGGACCTGGAAGGCATTTCCCCAAGGTCCTCCAACACTGGGACAAGTGACCACCAGCAAGGCTCACTGTGCAGACAAGGCTCGGTCTGCAGGACCTTCCATCACCACTAAACCCACATCAGCAGTCTCCCATGCTCATCCACCAGCACTTCCACATGACTTTGAGCAGGTTGTGCGTAAGGAATTGACCAATTCAAAATTGGGAGTCCTCGGACTAGAGCACAAACTGGACAGCGTGCACATCCTTCTCTGTGAAACAAAGCATGCAGTGCAGAGACACTGAGGGGCATGATGAGCCAAAGGACCCTGCCTTCCCTTCCTCTTGTAAATAGTTGTTTGAATTGTAGGTTTCATTAGATAGTTTTGTGTAGGTAAGTTAATATAGTGTAGGTTAGTGTTAGTATTTTCTAGTTTATATTAGGAGTTGTTAGAGGGAGGGGGTTGATCTATAATGTAAATGTTTTTGATAAAATTAGAAAAATAAAAAACAATAAAAAATACAAAAAATATATATATTTGTTTAGGCATACTGTTTAGTTCGTTTTTGTTGTCCCTGCCTGCAGATGTATTTTAAGCAGGGTTAGGGGGCTGTTGTTTATCATGTGTGTAGGAGGCTGGCCTGGTTTGTAGTTGGTACCTTGAGTACTTACACCTTATATCAGGTCCAGATATCCCTTATTAGTGAAATGTAGAAGTGTTCTAGCAGCTTAGACTGGTAGAGGTAGCTGTAGCAGAGCAGCTTAGGCTGAACTAGGAGACATGCAAAGCTCCTGCAATACCACTATAGTTACACACTACTTATACACAAGTAAAGACAATACTCAGGGGGTCATTCCGATCCTGGCGGTAAAACCCGCCAGGGCCGTGAACGACGGAAAGCACCGCCAACAGGCTGGCGGTGCTTTCCTGCCCATTCTGGTCAGAAAATGGGATCCGGCGGTTTCCCGCCGGATTTCCCCTGGCTGGGCTGAACCTCCATAGCGGCGCTTCCGACCCCCTTCCCCGCCAGCCTGTTTCTAGCGGTTTTTACCACCAGGAACAGGATGGCGGGAACGGGTGTCGTGGGGCCCCTGGGGGCCCCTGCACTGCCCATGCCACTGGCATGGGCAGTGCAGGGGCCCCCTAACAGGGCCCCAGCATGATTTTCACTGTCTGCATAGCAGACAGTGAAAATCGCGACGGGTGCAACTGCACCCGTCGCACCCCTGCAACACCGCCGGCTCCATTCGGAGCCGGCTTCTGTGTTGCAGGGCCTTTCCCGCTGGGCCGGCGGGCGCTCCCTTGGTGGGCGCCCGCCGGCCCAGCGGGAAAGTCTGAATGGCCCCTGCGGTCTTTTGACCGCGGAACGGCCAAGTGGCGCCATAAGTTTGGCGGGCAGCAACCGCCGCCCGCCAAACTTGGAATGACCACCTCAGTGTTACCAAAAATAAAGGTAGTTTATTTGGGTGACACAAGGCCAAAAAATATCTTAGAGGCAATACGTCTTCTGGAGGTATTATACACAATATATACATTAAACACCAATATAAGGTAAGTAATAAGACATAGGATAGTGCAAACAATAGGAAATGCTATAAAATGCAATGGGAGAATATAGGTCTAGGGGCAACACAAACCATACACTAAGAAAGTGAAATGCGAATCACAAATTCCCCCCTAGACAAGTGTAGTGTGTAGAGACTCGCTGGGAGAGTAGGAAAACCATAAAGGTGAGTAAAATACCCCACCCCAGAACCCAGGAAAGTAGGAGTAAAGAACTGCAAGTTTCCTTAGGACACACTACAAGTCGTGATTAGAGTTATTGCAAGAACCAAGCAAGCCTCAAACAAGAAATGGTGGATTCCTTGACATGAAGACCTGCAAAGAGAGGAGACAAAGTCCAGAAGTCGGAAGAAGTTCTGGGAACGTCAGGAGCCCCTGCCAACCTAGAAAAGGGTGCAAAAGAAGAGTCCCTGGTTGGACGAAGACTGTAGGAATGCACCAAAAGAAGAGGGCTGCGGGTTCCTGCATGATGTAATGGATGTCCCACAGAGAGATGTTGGATGCAGGTGAGTTTCGGCGCTGGATTCGTCCAACAAGCCTTGGATGAGCATTGCAGGATAGAGTACTGGGGACCTGGGCCAGGCTGTGCACAAAGGATTCTTGCAAATAGTGCACAGAGGCCTCAGGAGGTGAAGATGACGTGGTGCACAGGGGTACTGTTGCAGACGGGGAAGGTAATCTCTTATTTGCTCCAAATGTGGACAGCAGGACCTTAGGAAAGTCTGTGTTGAAGGGGTCCACCACCTGTACAAGGAGCACGCTTGTCACCAGGAGAGGAGTCCAAGAGAACCGGTCGTCGACTTAGAAGGTGCCTGCAAGAGCAGGGAAGTGACTCTGTCACTCCACAGGAGATTTCTTTGGTCCTTCTGGTGCAGGGTGAAGACAGGGAGTCTCCAGAGTGTGCACACAGTGGAAACTGTTGCAGTTGCTGGCTGGAGCTGAAGTTGCAGAGGAAAAGTAGCCCTTCTGGATACTTTGTTGCTGTTACAGCAGTTCCTGGAGCAGTCTGCGGTCGATCCGAGGTCAGAGGATGAAGTAGTAGTTGCAGAGGATTCCTGCTGGAAACCTGCAAGTCGAACCTGAAGAGAAACCCACAGGAGAGACCCTAAATAGCCCTGAGAGTGGGATTGGCTACCTTATCAGGTATGGACCTATCAGGAGGGGTCTCTGACGTCAACTGCTGGTACTGGCCACTCAGAGGCCTCCAAAGTGTCCCCACACCTTGGAAAACAAGATGGCTGAAGTCTGGGACACACTGGAGGAGCTCTGGGCACCACCCCTGGGGTGGTGATGGACAGGGGAGTGGTCACTCCCCTTTACTTTGTCCAGTTTCACACCAGAGCAGGGACTGGGGGTCCCTGAACCGGTGAAGACTGGCTTATGCAAGGAGGGCACCAACTGTGCCCTTCAAAGCATTTCCAGAGGCTGGGGGAGGCTACCCCTCCCCAAACTGTAACACCTATTTCCAAAGGGGGAGGGTGTAACACCCTCCTCACAAAGGAAATGCTTTGTTCTGCCTTCCTGGGACTGAGCTGCTCAGACCCCAGGAGGGCAGAACCCTGTCTGTGAGGTGGCAGCAGCTGTAGCTGCAGTGCAAGCCTCAGAGAGCTGGTTTGGCAGTCCTGGGGGTCCATGGTGGAGCCCCCAGGGTGCATGGAATTGGCTCCCCAATACCAGATTTGGAATGGAGGGACAATTCCATGATATTAGATACCTTACATGGACATATTCGGGGTTACCATTGTGAAGCTACATATAGGTATTGACTTATATGTAGTGCACGCATGTAATGGCGTCCCTTGACTCACAAAGTCTGGGGAATTGGCCCTGGACTGCGTGGGGGCACCTTTGCTATTGCAAGGGTGCCCTCACACTTAATAACTTTGCACCTAGCCTTCAGTAAATTAAGGTTAGACATATAGGTGACTTATAAGTTACTTAAGTGCAGTGAAAATGGCTGCGAAATAGTGTGTGCACTATTTTACACAGGCTGCAGTGGCAGTCCTGTGAAAGGGTTTGTCTGAGCTCCTAATGGGTGGCAAAAGAAATGCTGCAGCCCATAAGGATCTCCTGGAACCCCAATGCCCTGGGTAGCGAGGTACCATATACTAGGGACGTATAAGGGGGGGGGGGCAGTGTGCCAATTGAAATTGGTAAATTAAATCACTAGCCTATAGTGACAAATTTAAAAGCAGAGAGAGCATAAGCACTGAGGTTCTGGTTAACAGAGCCTCAGTGACACAGTTAAGTACTGCTGACAACACATACATTAGGCCATAAACTGTGAGCACTGGGGTCCTGACCAGCAGGATCCCAGTGAGACAGGCCAAAACATACTGACAGACAGGTAAAAATGGGCGTAACATGCCAAGAAAGATGGTACTTTCCTATAATGTGGTATTGAATGTATAGGATAAGTTAGGTTAACTTATGATAGGCATAAGTATTAAGTATGATTAGTTACTGTAGGTTAGGTTAAGATAGTTAAAATAAATCACATGAGCTGTCTACAAACATCGTTGAGCAGTTCATGTGACAATCTGGTTGCGAATGGATACACATCCCAAAACAGGTATTCATATCCAGTTGATCTGCATAGGTAAGCCATGGCATATGCATTGGTGGAATGTTGTGGGTCTTGCAGACACCCTAGTTCAAGGATTTTTTACTCACAGACTGATGCATGCCCCTTACATTCTCACACATGCCACTTTGGCAGGGCATTTGTTCATGCTTCTGCCTCATGACACCAGTGATGTCAGCCTGGAGGCCATTTAGCGGAAAGTAGGTGCCTCTTATTCAGACTGAAACACCTATGGACTGCTTCTAGGATGTCCACCATGGTCTCCATTCCCACCCACACCTGATCTGCCAGTTCACGCTGAACTCCTACTGCAGCCTTTTGGAATTACATTTCTGAGTCCTGGGAGTCCAAGGCTCTGGGTGGGCTGGCAGGTGGTGTATGTTGGATATTGGTTGGATCACCTGGAGATTCCACAACACTGTCAAGTCTCCCTGCGACCGTAGATGGTGTCTGTATGTTGCCCAGGATTTTCCCGAGGGTATCAGGATTGATTGTTTGCAGCTGGTCATTCACATCATCGGAAAAGTCCAGGACAGTCAGCTGGCCAGGAAGTATTGGTCCACCCTCCGCAGTGAGATAGAGATATGTAAATGGTGATTTCTGCTAGATGTTGACATGAGTAATCAGGTTGACATTGAAGGTTTCAATTGTAGCACTTTCCACCCCTCGTTTATGAGGGCCTAGTGGCAAACTGTGCACCAGAGTGTAATTTCTTTTGTGTTCATTGTGTGGCTTTTCATGGCCCTTTAAATATGGACCCCAATCTCACATGACACTGCATGTAAGATGCATTGTACGGGTGTTGCTGTGGGTGTTCCCACACAACAGCCATGGAATCCAAAACAATCCAACACATTTCCAGATTTAAATGTCTGAGCAAGCTTCCCATTCATATACCACGTCAGGTTGGCATTGAAGTAGCGCAACAAGTCAAATTTACATTTTTCTAGCAGTTTTTCCCACTTTCTCTGTGTGCTGCATTCTGCAGCACAAATTGAAAGAGGTATGCACCATCAATAATTGTTTGGAAGAGACACCTTCCTGCACATATTCAATCATCCCTGCAACTCAGGCACCCTTGCACCCATGCACCATGGTACGACACATCCCTGCGCTTTGAAAATGACGCTGCGCCACAGAGCAATATGACTTGCTGCACCACTCTGCATCATTTCCTCACATATGAGGCTCTCAGTTCAATATTGATGTGTAATGAACCCATTAGGCATGGGTATTGATGCACAGTTTCATAGTATCTTCAGTACAAATGGCAGCAATTCTATATTGTTCTCACAAGATCTGTGTACCTACTCTGATGGGATGGGCCCTGTTCCACTGGGTAGTTTAAGCTCACTGACATTCCCCATTTTGGATCATGATCAGAGTTATTAATCTGAACACTGTAACATGTCATGTGGCAGAGGCCCACCCCATTGTATGTGTACCTGACTCCTCTGATTACCCACTTTTGGGTCCTGGTACGCTGTGCAGTGCCATACAGTGATTCTACCCAGATTCTACCTACTTCTCACATGCCTACGACACATGGAATATGTGTGCCCATATAAAATGGTGCTACATTTTGCTTTGCAGTAGATAGCTATTGGTGCGGCCTCACCTTACATGGTAGTAGTGGTGTGACTAGTGGCAAGTACCTACATATGATTCCCATATCAGTGGGCCCACACACTTCAGCCTGGGTTCTTCCATGTGTCTTGTAATTTGTGATGGCTATGTTGTTCTTGGTATATTTTGTCAAGTCCGTCTTTGACATCCTACATCTTTCACATGTGGCACCATTAGCCAATGTTGCATTAGACTTCCTCCTGACATGTTCTACATGATCCACCCACTCGATATGACATGCAGGCTGTTATCCCCCAGTGGACAGCTTACTGCCATTCCCTCCCCAGGTGTGCCACAAGCACTGCACTGGCAGACCCAGTGGTGCATGTGTATTTGTGCAGCTACAATGCAGTACACATGCCCATTCCCACCTCCACAGTATACACAGCCTCCCCATTCAAACCAAATGTCATTTGGCTATGCACAGTCAGCACCTACATTGCACAGCAGTAGTAGTGGCCAACTATGCCCACACATCACCATTAGTTTGTACACACATGGTCCTGTGGTGCATCTCCTACATTCCCCAAATCCTCCAATTTATTATTTACAAGGAGTTCCTGTGGGCTCTTCTACGGTGGCTGATACCTGGGTGCACTCAGCCTGCACCCCAGGTCAGCTGAGTGCAATTTAGTTTCATGCAGGGTACTATAGACATGTCTCTTGTCATGTCCCTATGAGTGGATAACTCCAATGCCCACAGCTGGCCCCCCTCTCATTTGTCCTGTGACACAGGCATTCCATTCTGAGGCTTAAAAGTCTAGATTAGTGTGAATAGGCCCAAGTGAGACCGAGTAGCTACATGGTGCAAGGTATCCTGCATTGCAACAGTCAGGTTGTGCAAGGTAGCAGGATGCATGCTTGGTGTATAGTTCCAGTCCATGCTATTTGCAGTGTATCATAGGAGTTGTAGTCATTTTGAGTACTGTTGCATATTGCACTACAAGAGCCAGAATACAGAGTACAGTAAAAGTGGACTGATGCTGCAGTTCACACAATGAAGAGAGTCAGGTGACAGTTCTGGAATGGGCTGTGCAAATTGTGGGAGGTCAGTGTGCATTACATGTCTTTACTGTTGAACCATGAGTGTCCCAGCATTCTACCCTTTGACCTGCAGTCAGTGGTTTTTAGCGCTGGCTCCACTTTCCCTAGTTGCCCCATTTTCCTTTGCTGCGACTTACCCTGGGGTTCTTCTTGTTTGCCATATGCCGCACTGTCCTGTCCTGGGACTCCTGTCAACAACTCCTCAGGGATGACAGCTGCCACCATCTCCTCCAACTCATCTAGCTGCTTCTGGGACACAGAACTTCCACCTCCAGTCTGCAATGCTGCCTTGGGGTTGCTGACCAGTTTCTCATTTGTTCTGTGCTTGCAATCGTGCCAGCGCTTCTTACAGGCAATGACTGTGCTCTTAACCTCCGCCACACTGTTGAATTTGTCCACAATGGACTTTTAAATGGCCTCTCTCCTCCTTAATGGCAACTTTGAGGTGATGAAGAGCTGGCGGTGGTGCTCCGTCCCCTCAGTGATCAGGATGTTATTCTCCTCCTCACTGTACTTGCACTTCCTCTTCCCCTCCTCCTGGGAGTCTGTCTGGACATCCTGATTGGAAATGGGGTTGTTGGGGCTGTCCTGGAGTTTCTGGGTTCTCCATGTTTGCTTAGGAGTGTCTCCTGTTGTGCTTGAATTGCAGCATTTCCTGACTGTTTTTTTATGCTTGGGGCATGCAAAAGTGACGTTATTCTGCCTAGCGTCACTTTTGCAGCATTAGTATCATTTTTTGTTGCAACGCGATGTACAAGCTAGCGTCATTTTCTTATGCTTCCAGGATCCTAAAGCCATGGTGCGCCATTTTGTAAATATGGCGCTATCATAAAGTGAGGCTCTGTCGTACTTTGGCAGTAATTTGTTTGATGCTGTGCTGCAGCAGTGGTGCATCATTTCTTGTAACTGAGCCCCTTAGTATGTTGTATGTAGAATCTTTTCTCTGTTGCAAACCTTTACCACAAAGCATAAAAACGTCAGTGGAACATGGTGAACACAAGTTACCAGCTGCCACCTGCAAACATTTATAGGTTGGATGACAGAACCACACTTGCCAGAAAAAAGCATACCTTAAGAATGAGGTCAGAACTATAACTGCGTCCTTTTCATGCATGCCTTTATCAGGCACACCCTTACAATAAATTTTGTTGTAAAAGCATGCTTGGTAAAGGCATATGTGGAAACAGCATGGTTGGTTCTGTCATAAAACCTCCCTCCTAACCTAAAAAAGTACCCCAACCACCCCCCACCCACCCTGAGGCCCAAAACTACCCCCACCCCTAATAAGTAAACTACCCCGACATCCCTACCTGCCCTGAGTCCTAAAACCTTCCCCCACCCCTAATAAATTAACTACTCAACACCCACCACCTGCCCTGAACCCTAAAACTTTCCCCCACCCCTAATAACTAAACTACCCCAAACCCCCACCCACCCTAAGCCCTAAAAAATAAACTACCCTGACCCCATCCACTCCCACCACTAACAAATAAACTACCCCAATCCCCACCCACCCTAAGCTCTAAATCCACCCCATCGCTAAAAAACACCCCCAAATCCTGCCCCAACCCCACTTACCTCACCACGTCCTCACTGTGTCATCTCCTGTTCCCTCCTCCTCTTCTCCAACCCCCCACCCCACCTATAAAAAATAAACTACCCTGACCCCCCACCCACCTTAAGCACTAAATCCAACCCCACATACCTCACTGCGTCTTCTCCTGATTCTTCCTTCTCTGCTCCCAACCTTCCTTAAACCTTCCCAGCCCCTAAAAAGTAAATTACCCAGTCCTCCACCCACCCTAAGCCCTAAAAACTAAACCTCCCCAAACCCCCTACCCGGCCCCTAAAAAAAAAGTAGTCTGTCCCCCACACCCCAAGCCCTTGATCCTCCCCCACCCCTAAAACTACCCCCAACCCTGCCCCAGCCCCACTCACCTCACTGCATCCTCTCCCGACCTGCTAAATTGCTCTCTGCCTTTTTCTCTGCCATAGCCACGCATATGTGTAGTTTGGCACATGTATGGTTAAAAACCAGAAAAAGGAATGTTTTGTTCCAGGAAGTGTAGTTACACTTGCGTACAAAACATCCACCTTGTTTGCAAAGCGTTGTTTAGGACGTTTCCCACATTTATAACATGTTCAATACTTGTACACAGCTATGATGTATTAGGAGTACATGCATTTTGTAAACACTTACACACATTAGATAGACACAGGCTGTACAAAATTTAGATAAAGAAGTACTATGGTAGATGCACAAATCTATGTAAACTTTAAATCAAACTAACACAATCGTTGGATGATGCCATCAGTGATGTAATCTGTGATGTCATCAAAGTTATTTGAAATGTCATCAGTGATGTCATAAATGAAGTGATAGAACATGTCATGAGTGATGTAATTGAGGTCATAAGCAGTGCATGGCGGGGATGCAAGTTACAGTTAGTGCTGTTAACTATAACTGGTGAATTTCTGTTTTCTTTAGTTCAAAATGTTAATGCTATCACTGACATACTCACCTAACTGTAACGTTCAGTTAATGAATCAATCAATGACATTTGTACAGGCCACTGTTGCTTCAAATAGAAGTGTCCCAGCGCTCATGGCTTAAGAAGACTGACAACAAGAGGCATCTATCATTGAGGACTAATATTTGTCAAAAATAAAGGTTTTTAGCTCTTTTTTAAAGAGAGAGGCCGAAGGAGCCCTAAGGAGATTGATTGGGAGGGAGTTCCAAAGTTTGGCCATCAGAACGGTGAAGGAACTGCCTCCCCATCTGACCTTAGAAAATGTAGGTATCTGAATCAGGCAGAGGGTATTAGACCGGAGCAATCTGTGTTGCTGTTTACCTATTTCTCAGATGAGACGAAACTTCCCCTGCAAAAGCTCGAAACGCCAAAGTGAGAGTTTTAAATGTAACATGCTTACAAACTGGCATCCAATGTAGCAGCTTCAGAAGGGATATAATACACTCATGGAGAGGGACTCTACAGATACATCTTGCTGCTGCATTGTGGATGATCTGAAGTCCTCAGGTTAAAGAAACAGGAAGGCCCAAATAGAGATTGCTGGCATAGTCTAAATGGGAGTCTACTGAAGTGTGAACCACCGTTTTACGTGTGCTTTCAGGTACTAGGTGGAGCAGTTTCCTTAGATATTTATGTTTGATGAAGCACACAGGAAATACCTACATAATTTAAGTAGAAAAGGAGAGGGCAGAGTCAAAGACTATGCCTACATTTCTAGTAGAGGAGGAGGGAATGAGAGGGGGATTTAGTTCCTCTGGCCTCCAAAGGCAAAGTGGGGGGGAGCACTAGGACCAAAAAAAAAGAACTTCAGTTTTATCAAAGTTTAGTGTAAGAAAGTTAGCATCCATCCATCCAGCAGCTCCCTTAAGGCATTCCTTAAGTTTGTTGAGAGCAACATCTGAACGTTCCTGAAATGATAATAAGAGCTGGGAGTCATCTGCATTTATTATTCTACCTACACACTCCAGGATTCAATGAAACTAGATTTTAGATATAAACTAAAAAGAGTTTGGCTCAGGGCTGAGACGTTTGGAACTCCATATAAGAAGGGTTTTGGTAGAGATGAAAAAGGATGGAGATGCACCCATTGAAATCTGCGAGCCTTGCCTTGCATACCTGCACGTTTTAATCTGTCTAGAGGGGTGGCATGCAAGACTATATTGAACACTGCATATAGGTGCCCAGGTCCTTATTTATTTTAAAGGGGAGTTGGCCACGTAGCCCTCTAACTGAACCTTATTAGGCCCTGGGGACCCCATGCCCCAGGGCTTTTGTTTAGCAGGGGAGGGGGGCCACGTGTCCCTCCTCCCCATGTCTCATTAGGTCCTAGGGACCCCTAGGCCTTTTTTTAAGGGGGAGTGGGCTGTGTGGTCCCTCTCCCTGAACCTCACTAAACCCTTGGGGCCCCATCTCTGGGGCCACTATTTAAAATAAAGGGGAGAAGTACTGCACGGCCCATCTCCCTGAGCCTTATTAGGCACTGGGACCTCATCTCTCAGGGCTGTTGTTTTTTTTATAAAAGAGGAGGGGGCTACCTAACCCATGTTAGGCTCTGGAGACCCCATCCCCAGACCTACTTTTTCAAATAAAACAGAGGGGGGCACAAGTGTTCCCCCTTCCTGGGCTGATTTTGGTCCCAGGAACCCCATCCCCTGGGGCCCGGAGTTATTTTTATGGGGAGAGGGGCAAATAGAATTTGCTGCTGCAGAGAAGAATGCAGCAGGAGCTACCCCAAGGTCAGGCTGACCCTTAATGTACCTTTTTTCGAATCGGTGAGCAGGTAGGTCACAGTCTCTTGATGATTCTCAAAGCACTTTTTGATGGAATATTTTCAGTTTTTGCCTGTTTAGGTACCCTATATGGGCACCTTTAGCACCACTTACAATGGTCCAGGAATGGTGGGAAACCAACTGGAGGGCAGGCTCAATTAAGCTTTTTTTGCTTCACCAGTTAGTGGACTTTGTACGCGACACATTTTGAGAAGTGAAGATCCGTGCATTGTAGGTTCTTAGAAATTTCCTCCATTAGGACGCCCTTTGGGATGGACAATATAGAGATGCCTTCTATAAGAGTGCCCTGAAATGCCCTCATACCTTTCCTCAGTTATTGTATTGAACGTAGTTGTGGACATAGGCCCTCATTACAACCCTGACGGTAAATGCCGCTTACCGCCGTGCTGAAGACCGCCAACATACCGCTGCGGCCGCGGAAATCCGCTACAGCTATTACGACCCATAGCTTGGAATCCGCCATAATCCAGACACCCACACAAGTCCGCCACACCAAAGGTCAGTGATAAACTGGCGATAACAAAACCTCCACCGTCACGCCAACAGGAATACGCCCACACTATCACGACCCACGAATCCACGCAGCAGTCTTTCAACCGCGGTAGTCCATTGGCGGTATGCACCGCCGCACTCAAAATACACACACATTTACAAAACACAACCACATTGGACAATTCGAAATACACACACTTGATACACATACACACACAACAGGAGGAGCAGTGGTGTCGTGCGTTCATCAGGCTGAGGTGCCCCCCGCCACTCCCCCTGAGGTGCCTGTATATTTTCTATCTGATGCCCCTCCAGTGTTCTCTCCGTTTGGAGTCAGGTATCTAGTGTGGGCCTCGCCCATGCATTTTGGGCCCAGTGGTCCACGGACAATGATTTGTGCACTATCCGGACTTGTGTAGTTGGTGTACGTAATTGTATATACTGGATTTGGACTTTTGACTTGTGTATTTTTATTGATTACAATCATGACAATCATTTCCTTTTGTCCTTGCGTTATTCAAGGGGGGTGGGGGTTGTATATGTAATGTTGCAGCATGTATTTGTGTGTATGTTGTCGTGGGTGAGGGTGTGGGTGTTGTGTGTTGCGTGTGTGTGTGTGTGTCACTCTCTTTTCCCTCCCCCTCCCCTGTGTTGTAGGTGCAGTACTCACTGTGGTCGTTGCCACCGTCGTTGGAGCTCCTGATAGAGGAGCAGGAAGACCATCGCCGGCAGTATCTGTAACTCGGGCTCCATGGCGTCCTGGTTCCTCCTGGGGTGTGGAGAGGTGAGTGTTTTCCCTTCTGTGTACTGTTTCCGCCATGTTTTTATTCGCATTGGTTCTGCCCCGGAAAGGTGGCGGATAGCCGTCTTGTGATAGGGTGGGCGGTACATTGTCTTCCTCCTGTCTGTTGGAGGTGTCCGCTGCGCTGTTTGTTTCTACCGCCCTGGTGGTCGGAGTGTTAAAGTGGCTGTCTATGTTGGCAGTTTTCGCCACGGTCGTAATTCCATTCCAGGGTTGTAACGAGGGCCATAGTTCCCTCTAACATGCGCGCATGCACACTCGCACACACGGCCTTTCTCTTGCATGCTCACACTCTCCCAAAGCGTGCACTTCACTAAGAGGCCACTCGCCAGCGTCATATATGAATTTAACTCATGAGCGCCCCCCCAAAAAAGAAAGATGTTACTGGTGAAATGCGAGGAGCAGCAGTAGCACTTTAGCAAGGCTGATCAGAAGAGCAGCTGTTTTGTCATGGGCAAATTGAGTTAAAACATCAGAGAGCTAGTTTCTACATATGCTGCTTGGTCTGCGGTTATCGGGGTCTGCTAGATTTGTGGAGAGAGCGTTTAGCGTTATGGCCAGATTTCCCGTCTATGGAACCAGCGAAACTGCTTTAAATGCTGGCAAGCATTAACTTTGTCATTTTGTGTTGGGCGCCCTACAAATCTTCGGAAAGACATTCATAATATCTACAAGCTTGCATTTAGTAACTGAGCAACTTCTAATCTTCTAGTCTGTGACTGTGACCCAACTCCAAGCCTGGGACATCTGGTCCAGCGAGCCTGCATTCATTCTGATGGGGCTGTGATCACTCTGTCATTTTAGGAGATCCAGAACAGTAAACCTAGAGACCGTTCAGGATAATAAATAGCTAACTCAATTGCTCTTACAGCTTTCCCTTCTCTCCCAGTAAGACTGATAGGGAAGAGATGCAGCATTAACCCCTGTAAAAAGTTTTAGAAAAAATGTAATCACAGTGCCTATAAACAATTAATACGTCTTTGTGTATTGTAATAGGTGCTCATTTAAAGGACACCAGTGCCATCAGGCCTACTTCACTCCATATAAAACTGAAACAAAAACATAATTCATTGTCCTAACATTTATTTATTGTGGTTGAAGTGGCCTGCATTTTATCCACAGTACAGGTAGGTGACATTGTTATTTGATTTACTGTTTCTCAGATTATTTATGTTTAAAAACATTTATGCTCCAAATAATCTGATGTTATGTTCAAGCATTACACTTTCTTGAATTTTGAGGGCAAGTTTATCATATTCTAGCATGATTTTTGTTACATGATTTACATTAACCATAGGGCACATTCATTGCAAGTGGTGCTGCACTGAGTGCAGCACCACTTTCTCTACTCCCCTTTGCGCCTCCCTACCGCCACCATGTGTGTGCAGTATTTAAAATACGGTGCACCATGGCGCAGGGTAGGGGTGCAATAGCATAATTTTTCATGACGCTATTGATGTACTCTGCAGGAGTAGCGCCAAAATATTGATACTAAGAGGCCCATTATAAATGATGGAAGCCCTCTTTTAACGCCTGTTCTGAGCAGATGTTAAAAGTGCAATACAAAATGACACAAGGAAATCTCTTAGATTTCCTTGTGCCATTTGTTTCGGCCCCCTCTAATGGGTGAACACCCCCTTTGCATACATTATGCTGGTGCAGGCATAATGTAGCGCAAAGGGTTACAAAGTGGCACAATACATGCATGCATTGAGCCACTTTGTAAATATGGCACTAGGATTTTGGCCTTGTTGGGCCACATTTGTGTAAAAAAATGATGCTATTGTAGTACAAGGTGCGGCACTAGGGGCTTATAACTATGCCCCTATATGTTCCACTCTCTGTTGCTTTCTTGGCACGCCCACTTCTTTTCCCATGTGCTCCATCTGCTAGACTGCTATATTCTGAGGCCTGGGGCCAGTGCATGAAAAAAGCATAAAGCAGCAGCAGAAATCACAGAAGCTGCTGATGTCATAAAACATTTTTTAAAACATGGAAATTTAAAGCTGCACAGAAATGCAAAAAAGCACAATCTCAAACTGTTTGTATATGATGCTGTTAGAACTAGGCGAGTTAGGGGAATGAATGGCTCTATTAGGTTATTATTCTCTACATGCTGATCTTAGAACATTATGGGGGTCATTATGACCCGGGTGGGGTAATATGGAGGAAAGTACTGCCAACAGGCTGGCGGTACTTTCCTCCATATTATGACATTGGCGGTTTGGCTGAAGCCAAACTGCCAATGTACCACACCGACCGCCATGGCGGTAACGGCCACCGGGCTGGAGACATCAATCTCGAGCCTGGTGGCCATCACTTGCCCTCCTGTGGTATTATGACCCCTTCCTTACTGCCCCAAAAAACATGGCGGTAGGCATTATCAGTGACAGGGAATCCATTCCCTGTCACTGATAGGGGTCTTACCACCCCCCCACCTCCACAGATTCCTCTCCAACCTCCTTCCTCTCCAGACCCCCTTCAGACACGCCCCTCCCTTCACACATGCACACACGCATACATGCATGCACACACCCATTTCCACATTCATCCATGTATGCATACATCCATTCAGACACACTTGCAAACATAAATGCAGACATGCATTCACACAACTCAACATACACGCACTCACACCCCCAAACATGCACACACATACAACATGCAACACACATCCGCATACACACATGCACAGACATACACCCCCCCACCTTCCCACACAACACCACCCTCTCCTGTCGGAGCACCCACTTACCAGTGTCCAGAGGGTCCTCTGGCAGGAGATGGGAGGGACACTGCTGCCAGCAGCAGCGTCCGTCAGCAGAACACTGCCAGGCCATATTAATTCTCATAATACGGCCAGTGGCGGTCTACTGGCGTGGTGCTGCTGCTGGCAGCAGCGCCACCTTACCGCCATCCGCTGCCATGGCCACAGCCCGATTTCCACCATCCTTCTGGTGGAAATCCCACTGTGGTCATTTTATGGCAGATGGCTGGTAGCCGCAGCGATGGTCTTTTGGCAGCCGTCGCTGCAGAGGTAGGCGGTTTTTACCGCCAATGTTATAATGAGGGCCTATGTACTTTTTGCCGAATTCACTATGAAGCCATTAGGAAGACCTAATTGATGTGTGAACTTCAGTGCTGGAAGTAGAAACATTTTATGCAGTGAATACACACATTTGTGGTCGAGTCGTGTCAATAGAAAAGGGGTGCAGTCAAAAAGAACAGCGTCATAAAAACCAGAGTCTTGCTGTCAACTTACACTTTTTCTGTTTTTTTTAAACTCTGCTGCGAAGAAATTGGCAACAAAGTTAAATATCACAGTAAATCTGTAGAGCTTAATTGTTCACAAAGGCTGCATTATAAGGCACCTTCTGCATATATATTTGCGTGCCCGGCAAATCTCTGGCATAATAATATTGGCAAAAGAACTCTGGTGGTTAATGCCGTTGTTGGAGAGAGTTAAGGTTCCTCTGCTTACAATTTTGAGTCATAATGGTGCATAGATAGTGAGTGTGTCTCCTGCAAAGCACATTATTTATTTTCTGTAGATAGGTAAGTGGGTCCTTGCTTTTGACACAGATTATTTTATTATTTGCAGTTCATACATACATTGCAGTCCTTCTAATATAGTACAGTCATCTATGAATCACCATCAACTTGTTGCTTGCAAACAGCAAGTCATGGATTTAGAACCTTAGGGGTGGATTTAAGAGCCCCTTGTGCCATAATATTGCCACATTAGCATCATTTTTTTATGCGAATGCGGCGCTCTAATGGCAAAAATGCCATGCTGGATTGACAAAGTGGCTAAATGCATTATCGCACCACTTTGTAACCCCTTGTGCCACATGATACCTGCCCCCATTAGGGGGGCCGAAAAAATGGTGCAAAGAAATTTAAAAGATTTATTTGCATCATTTTTTCACAATTTTTTATGCCTGCTCAGAGCAGGCAGTAAAAGGGAGCACACCATTATTTATAATGGGCACCTTTGTACTGTTCAAGGTTAGAACCAAACTGTTGGTGCTAACCCTGAAAAGTACATCAATAGTGTCAAAAATGTTGACGGTATTGCCCACCTACCCTGCGCCATGGTGCGCACATGGTGGTGGTAGGGGGGCGCTAAATGTGGCACTGTACTGGGTGCTACGCCACTTTTTCAAAATCTGCACCTTAATGTTTTCTTTCTCAATTTTTCACATGAGGCTGCTAAAAAGGGTTCCTTTGTATAGTAATAAAGTTTTATAACTACAGACAACCCTAAGCACTGAGTTACATTTTAAATCCTGACTTCTTGCTTCTCTCAGCTATGCATTCTTAACATACAATGTCTACTTTTTTACAGTACATGCTATACATTCTTAACATACAATGTCAACCTTCTATATTACATGCATGTAGCCTATATACAAGGGGTAAACAAACTGAAAAACCTGCCTCTTAAGTACATGACTTGTAAAGTGATAAGCTATGTGGCTGTGTGCCTTTATTTCCCCTCCACTGCACTAGGATCTAGGTATTAGGCTCCAGGTGGCCCTCAGTCAGGATTCTTCTTCAACAAAAGGAGGGCTGATGGCCCTTTCAATTTGGCTTTTGTTTTTAGCCTAGCTGGAATTTTAAATATGAATACCCCTTCACTGCCTGCAGATTCCTGCTCAGAAAGGAAACCTGGCAACCTGTGGGAGCTGCTCAATGTGTCCCGGTGTCTGCTAGTTAACTGGGAAAGGTTTCAGCATATTTCACTGGGTCCTGCCCTGATCCCAGTTCCTGCTTTATAATAGCTGTCTAATTTTTCTGAGTGTTTGGATCAGCCTTGCTGTTCAATAAAATCTTATAATGATACAACCTTATGAGTGCTGTCCTTTTTTTAAAACCTAGGGTGTAGGTGCCACAGGAGTAAACAATTCATGTCATGGTGGTTTTTAAATACATTGTAAAACTCTCTGAAGACCCTATTAAATAAAGCTATATGTAAAATTCCCTGTTTTTTTCTCTTGCTGTAAACAAGAGTTGGGAGTGGTAACTGCCCCATATTTATATTGCTGAGCACATTGTTGGCAAGAATATTCAGTTTCGTGGTGCACATAGTCTTGACCATGATGCACAGAGATCTTGCGCTGCTGCACACTGAGGTAAAAAATTAGAGGTAACATTGGTTGTGGAACATATGGATTACTAGCTGCTTTCTTCTCAACAAAGCAGCTTATCCTTCTTCTTCATCTTTATGCAGAGGTAGCCATAGGATTGTGGGTCAGACTGTGGTCTCCTCTCCTTGGCCTCTCTTTCCACCCTTCCCTCTACATAGTACATATTAATTTGAGTGCCCTAAGGAAGGTGCAGAGCCACGTTTTGGTCGGGCACCGATACAGGCATTGGTGTCAACATTTTGAGGATCTGAATATTGGAATACATACAACAAGATGAAATTAGCATTATTATTGTGATTTAAAAGTTACATTTATTGGATATTTTAAATGGAAAATAAATGAAATGTCAAAGTGTTGAATGTATATAAGAGATCCTGTGTAATAAAATATACTAAATCAGCGCCATGTACATGTATGTGTGAATGTTGTCTAAGAAAACACTTGAGAAATGATATGCAGATCTCCCACTGTGTTCCCCTATGGTTTTTAATTTGTTGTGACATATAGGGGTGGGCGTAAAAAATCACTCTGCTCACAAGTTTTGGGGAACTCTGGGATATGCGAATGCCACGAAACGCTTAGGCCACTCGCGATCCCGTGCAAGAGTTTGCACTCTAGTGCAGATTTCACCATGACAGGAACTTTATCATGCCACTGCCAAGCGTGAGTGACTACGGCTGCACCTCGAGCAGATTCTGTACTTGAGAAGCAGTTAAATCTAATTGAAAATACATTTTCAAGTGGATAATTCTACTCCAATGGACTGTTCAAGTTGTTTTAAAGTGCGAGAAGCCTTTTTTCCCCTTTTCGTTCCAAATGAAGGAAGTGCCCCAGAGGCTCCACTTCCTGTCCAGGAGGCTCCATCCAGCGAATTGTCCATCTCCTGGTCACTTTTCACTTAGATTTCGAGGTGGAAGAATCACTCCCTTTGTCTGCTACATATGTATCATTGGATTTAAGGACTTTGTTTTTGTGATATCGCAAGTTCAAAAACTATTGTATAAGGGTGTTGTTTGTTTAACAGGGCATCCACCAATATTTCTTTGCACTTTTTGTTTGATTTTTAAACTTCATTGTGTTGGGAGGCCTGGAGTTTCAGTAGGGGCCTAGTTTTTTTGCATTCCATTTTTCAAATGTTGCCCAGTTCAGTACCTTTTCTCTATGTGTGTTACGTTTCCAATATTAATTTATTTTACTATGTGGCCTAGTCTGCCAAAGGGCCATCCAGACAGTGGGCCCAGTACTAGTCATCAGTGCATGACAGAACTGTTTCTCTGGTATATGTATTTTTTTATTAAAAACACAATTTAGGGGTAGTGATGGCATTTGAGTAAATTAAAAATGTGTTCTATTTTTTCTATTTCATGTTTTTTGTGCAAAAAGTTTATATGTGGGAAACTACGTGATGCCATAGGATAAGGTATGTTGTTGTTATTTTTTTATAGCTCAGTTAATTTTCTGTGTTTGGCATTGCTGAATTAACAGTAGTGTATTCTTCAGTGTTATCATGCCCTCTTTGTCTGGCCAGTGTGTGTGTGAGTGGGTTTACTATAGGCCCCCATTTGTCTTTGTTGTCCATGTCATGCAGCCGGGGGCATTTTGTGTAGTCGGTGTCCATGTGTCCTTTGTTTTCCATGTCTCCTTACTTGTTGGTTGACCATGTTGCTGGTGGCCATTTTGTGTAGCCAGACAGTCTGCTTTTGCCATAGGCTTGCAAGTGTTCTTTGTTCTCCATGCCTCCTTGCTTGCTGTTGTTGGTTTGACCATGTGGCAAGAGACAATTTTGTGTAGCCAGCCAGTGTGATTTGCCATGGGCTTGCATGTTTTCTTTGCTATCCATGCCTCCTTGCTTGCTGTTGTTGTTTGACTATGTGGTCAGCGGTCATTTTGTGCAGCGAGTCAATGTGCTTTTGCTGGGGGACTGAATATGTTCTTTGTTTCCATTGCTTCCTTGCTTGTTGTTTGACTATGTGGATAGTGGTCATTTTGTGTAGCCAGACAATGTGCTTTTGCCACAGGTTTGTATGTTTTCTTTGCTCTCTATACCTCCTTGCTTTTTGTTGTTTGACCATGTGGCCAGTGGCCATTTTATGCCGCTAGTCAGTGTGCTTTTGCCATAGGCTTGCATGTGTTCTTTGTTCTCCATGCCTCCTTGCTTGTTGTTGTTTGTTTGACCATATGACGGGTGGCCATTTTGTGTAACTAGCCAGTGTGCTTTGCTATAGGCTTGCACGTATTCTTTGTTCTCCATGCTTCGTTGCTGGCTGTTGTTGTTTGACCATGTGGTCAGCGGAAATTGTTTTCAGCCAGTCAGTGTGCTTTTGCCATAGGCTTGCATGTGCTGTTTGTTCGCCATGTTGCCTTGCTTGCTGTTGTTGGTTGACCATGTGACCAGCAGCTATTTCATGCAGCCATCCTTTATTTATTCCAGTTTTAAAAGCCATTTTGTAGGGAGATTTATAAGGGAGGGCTATAGCTTTTTGTTTCTGTTCATTTATTTTTACTTTTCCCGATTTCATTTTAATAATATGCTTGAGGATAATTGTAGTATATGTATATTATGAATTTAATTATGAGGAGTAGTGCTTTATATTACATGTATTTATTAGAATTTTTCACCTGTGCTTCATTTCCTCCCAATGTGTTTGTCATACTCCTGTAGTACAAACATCAGAAATTAATTTTAGTTTTTTTAAATTATTGTTTTATTTTAATTTTTCATTTGAAGTTCATGTATTTCAATTTTTAATTTCATTTTTTTGTAATTTTCATTTTGCCTCCATCTACCCCCTGACTGCCACAGGCACACCTCCGCACCACAGCATTAATTTTGTTTAGGTATTATTTCAGCATTTCCCCTTGGACCCACTGCCTGCCATAGTAGGTGCAATGCATACACACCAGAATCATTCATTTTTAAATAATTATTCCGTTTCCCCCTGCACCCCTTTGCCTTAATTCTTTGAGGATTATTCCATTCCCAATGCACCTCCCTGATGCCACAGGTGCCTTCTTTAGAATAGATGTACATAAAGCTAAGAGCAATATCTGTGTGTTGTGTTATCTAGATTGGAAATGAAATTTTATGTTAAGGTGACATAGTTCGATTTTAAAATAGTTAGATATATTGTTGTTAATTGTTTAGGATAATACCTTAAGTGACCAAGCACACCAAATTATATTGTCTTTGTCCCTGGACCAACTGCCTGCCATTGTAGGTGCATTGCACACACACCAGCATCATTGATTTTAAAGGATCATTCCATTTCCTCCTGGGCCTCCTTGACTGCCGTAGGTGCACACCAGCCTTCATTTTTTAAAGATTATTCAATCTTCCCATGCACCTCCCTTACTGCCACAGATGTCTCCCTTAAACTAAATGCACATCAAGAAAAGAGTTACATTTGTATGTTGTTATCCTGATTGGAAATTAAATTTCATGTTATGGTGGTGTGGTTTAACTTTGAAATGTTGGATATATTGTTGTTAATTATTTAAAATAATAACTTAATTAACCAACCACACTAAGCTACATTGTCTTTGTCTGTACTAATTCAAACTGCAGCAATGCCACATCTCACTACATATTTTTTCCTATCTATTTTCTTTTAGGTGCACAGGAGAAGAGACATCACCCACAGTACTGCCAGACAGAATGACTGTGCAAAGACACACAAGCACACAACATGTGACGTCAGTCCTCCAATCTCTTCTGCTTGTGCAGCTCAGTGCCACTGCCAACTGACATCCTTAAGATGGCCCCAAAGAAAGGTACTGCCAAGAAAGTGGCCAATGAGAATAAGCAGCTTTCTACCACTGGCGTTCTGACCACAACCTTTTTCTGATAACTTGTGTCTGCCGCACTGACCTCCTAGGAGGAAGTTGAGAGCAGCACTCCTGCATCAACAACACCACCCCAACCTAAGCCCAAGCCTGTGTCTGTCAGCGAGGCAGCCACTGTAATTATGGTGATGCCGAGGAGCAGTGAAGTTGAACTGGATTTGTCCCTTATGCAAAGTAGTACCCAGTTGTTTCAGGAAACAGAGAAAAGTGGACAGCAGGCACAGCCAGTAATAGCAGATCTTCATGAAGTTGGAGCAGAACAGGAGGTTGAGCTTCCTGCAGAGCAAGAACCTCTTCCTTTAGAAACATTGTCTCCCAGATCAACAGCAAAAACAGGAAGGGTACTCCACCATTGCCTCCAATCACCCCGTCTGATGATCTGGACATGGATTGAAGTCCCAGATATGACCGGAGATGCAAGGGAAAATAAAAGTTCCCGAAAGGCTTAGAATTATGGAAGGAGATGAGGAAGATGAAGAACCAATCATTGTTACAGAAGCTGGCCCAGAGGAGATCAACATTAGCCCTCCTACTCAACCTACATTGAGAGCTGTGGCACTGGTACCACCACCAGCTCCTATATTTGTAAGGCCCATGCTGAGACCTGCATTAACCCCTCCCTCAGTAGAAGTATGCACTGCAGAGAGGCAATTGAAGAGACACTCACCTACCTCCAGTTCTTCCTCAGGCATTGGCACTGCCCCACTAACAACGTTCTCCTCCCCAGTTTGGGACTCTTTTATGATTAGCAAGCAGAAGGATAACATTGCAGTATGTTTCATTTGCCATGTGAGTATCCATCAAGGTAAGCCTGGTTTACACAATGGCATTGGAAGCCAAACGAACGATATGAAAAAACATCACACAATCCAGCTTAACAAATTGTTACAAGTGATGGTGGTGAAAGTGAGGTGAGCAGGGAACCATCAGCTCCAATCAAGGTGGGAGGTGATGCAGAAGACGAGGCTGACAACTTTACGCAAAGCAGCCCTCTTCCCAGCAGTGGGCCAGTATCACCTGCTTCAGCAGCCTCAAAATGGCGCAAGAGTCAGATAGACTTGCCACAGCATACAGTGAGTACCCCAAGACGCACTTTGAGTTTACCACCACCTACTTCTTGGAAGTCTCCTTTATCAGTGGGCCCAGAAAAGAAGAAAATCCAGGCCACTATTATGGGCATGTTTAGGCAGGAGGAGCCCTACAACCGCAACCACCCAATTCCATTCCCAAATTTGAAAAATGGGAAGCTGGCTAAAATGTTAGCGCTGCACCTCCTTTCTTGTTCTTTGGTGGAAGGAGTGGGATTTTTAGAATTTCTGGCAGCCATCTGCCCGAAATGGAAAGGCTCTAGTTGGAACTATTTTGCTAGAGTTGCTGTTCAGCGCTCCATCACGATGTGCTGCAATTGGAAAAGCTTTGCAGTAAAGTGCTGTTCACACTATTCACCTGACAACAGACATGTGGACCAACTGATTACACATGTATCACTGCACTCTACACCTTGTTTGTGGGGATTAGGCAACAGCTATCTACAGGTCTCAGCTCTGAAGATACTTTTAAGGGCATTTGGTGGCATGCAACACTAGCAATGTTTGCCATGGAGCAATCCCATATAGCTACAGACATTTTGGAAGACTTTAACAGCAAGGTGTGTGAATGGCTGTGACCCAGAGGTCTCAGAATTGGATTTGTTGCCACTGAAAATGACGGTAATATAGTCAAGGCCTTGTCAGATGGTGGCTATTTCAGGGTCCTGTGTTTTGTGCATTGCATCAATGTGGTTGTGCAGGACTTTTAAAAAAAAGAAGACATAGTCAGCAACATACTTATCACCAGCAGAAGTATCTGCACTCATTTCAGCCATTCTTTTAAAGTCAGGAAGAAGTTGAAGATCGTTCAGCCTGCTAATAGAGTACCAGTTAAAGACCTCATACAGGCACACTGGAACTCGACCTATTACATGTTGCAGTGTCTGTTTGAGAAGTAAATACAGATTGATGACTACGTCATTTGAAGAAGAGGGGATGGAATTGGGAAAAGGATGACCATGGATGTGGACAGTTGGGGCCTAGTCATATGCCTGACACAGATGCTACTTTTGAGGTCTTCACATGGAAAATCAGCAAGAAGGACAGTATGATGGGCCAAGATATCCTGTTATTGCATCTTGGACAAGTTAAAAAAGGTGTCTACAAGTTTTGCACTCACAGATCTGAATGAAAATGCAGAACCGCATGCCTTGGTTGAGAGCGTAGTCCTTTGATTGGCTGTTAATATAAGGCTGCAAAAAGATATCATGTTGTCCAAAGAGTAAATCTGTGCCACACTGCTTGATCCAGGCTGAAAAAACATTCTGGACACTTTCATTCCTTTTTCTGAAGGGGATGTTTCAAAATACAAGAATAGATTGTTAACAAAGCCAGAGACCTTGAAGACGAATGACTGGAAATTAGAGTCCCTATCTGAAGTTCTGGGTGCCACCTTCAACAGTCAGAGGGCAGTCTTGTCTCACACCAGCCAACACCATCCACAAGAACATGGCTAGCAACCACAACAACAGGAACAGTATAATTGGCCTTAACCTCTGCATTAGCTTGGCTTCAAGTGGCAGGTCTTAAGTATGCACTGAAGGCATAAAGGGTAGAGCAAGTGACAACACCAATGACCCCGGCCAGAGGATGTTCCAGGAGTATCTGGATGACCCAAATAGGTCTATATGGATTAAAACCCATTAGTGTATTAGAAAGCAAAGGTGCGAAAATGGCAGGAGCTCAGCAGGCTGGCAATAAAGTATCTGGCTTTTCAGGTAGCCTGTGTGTCTGCTGAGCATGTGTTCAGTGCAGCTGGTGTAGTTATCACAGTGAGAGGGACCAATGTCTCTCCTCAAAATGTTGAGAGGTTGACCATGACCAAAATGAACCAACACTTCATATACCACACAACTACAGTGTTCCTGAAATAGCACAGGAGGAGGAGGATCTGTTAGACTCAAGTGTGTTAGCTGACCAACTTCTGGGCAAACCACCTGAGTTTGAGGCTGAGCTCTATTTCCCTGACTGAGTATGCCACCATAGTATGTTTTAATTATTTATTGTCAAACTTCCTTCTTTGCCAAAACAGAGGATGTAGATAGTGGAACATTATGTTTGTGTATGAGTTATGGTGTCCCATCATTTTTATGCTCATGTACGTCCGGTTTTGTAGTTGGACCGGTGTGCAGTGAATAAGCCTCCCCACTCCCTTCAGGACTTTGGAGACAGTGCCTGCCACCCTCCCATGCCTGTTCTTTTATTCATCACCTAGCAGGGCTGCCCAAGAAGATCATTGATTTACAACACTACCAAATTCCAATGTGTTGCTTGCATCAAAGAAGAGATACAATTAGGTACCTACCATTGTGCCTGGATTGGAACAGGTAACTATTGCACCAAGAAAGTGATGATATATTGTTGAGTGATTGTGAGTGATGATTGATTATTTATGTGGTGCAGTGAAGGAGGGTATTCAACTAAATAGTAAACTTGATTTTGTCGATCAGTAATGTTTGGGGGCTGATGGGTGATATTTGTTCCTGAAGGTGATTGGCCCTTTCAAACTTACCTAAGTTTACCTGCAGGGTCCACTTCTTTTTTCTGGTTCTTTAGAGTCCAGACATGTCACTTTAGTTAACAAACACAAATCTACACAAAATACTTCAATTATGTTTCTTTACTTGTTCTTCAATTCAATTACAGGTCTATCTCGCTCAGGTTGGGAGTGGGACAGAGTTACTCGGAGTGAGAAGAAGGCTGGAAGGACTTACGGAGGGACTACCACAACAGACCGAAGAAGGAAGTTATTGACTTCAAAGGGAAACCATGGTAATGATGACTCTGAGGCACAGTACTCAGCTCTGTGGATTGGAGAGAGGTGGATTGATTGGGGAAATGCGGATGAGTGTGTATGCTGCACTGGTCACTCAAACGGGAAACTCTTCTTATGTTCTTGCTCTGACTCTGAATCTTCTTGGTGCACTCACCCTGACGCTTACCTTCCTTCTGTCCTTGTCCTGGACACTACAATACAGTATCAGTTTTACAATCGGCAGGCCTTCTCCTCTCCTGCAGAAAAGGCAAAAGCTCAACACTCCTGCTTACCTAGCAGACTTGTTCATCCAGGAACCCAAGGGTGACAGGCATTCTGGAAGAATGAAGATGCACCAACCAATTTGGCAAAACAGCATCATTTGACATTTAACAATCGTTACTATTAGAGCAAGTTGGGTTCACTTCACTCCTACAAAATTTGTATTTCTCAAACCTAGATGACAGAACATTTAGATATCGAATAATAACTTGGGTCCCTCGGGCTGAATACTGTCTGCAATGCATTTAACTGAACTTTGTCAAACTAATTCCTTCATTTCCTTTCACAACAGGCTGATGATGATGATGTGCTGCTCATCGCCTTCATGAATATTGTTGTGTGTTGTGTAGTGTTCATCTTATTCATCTTAATAACATCTTTCGCCAAATCCCCTTTCTCATCCAATCATCAAACCCCTAACCCTCTTCCTCTGGGCTGTGTGATTTATTGAGGTGTGACTTAATTTACACCAACTAAGTGGGGCAGATGTGGTTAAATGTGGCATCATCTCACTGCTAGATCTTCTCTTACATGAGCAATAGCCTGCACCAGCCTCACTTACTCAACCATGCATAAAAGGGATCCATATGTTTTAGAAGAACATCATTCATCAGAGTCAACATCATCATGCAGGCCTTGTGTTACGCATACGCTTAACCATGTCCACTCCTGACTTTGAATACACTTTTCCTGACTTGAGGATTTTGTATCTTTAGTTTTCATTACATTAAATGCTCTCCCTTGCTCAGTAAAATAATATCCTATTGCTAGTTGTTGTTATAATATCCGTTATTCTTTGTTGTGTCATGGTGGTAGTAGTCTGGTCTCAGTCTGTCTCAGTCTGTAGTCTGGTCTCAGTCTGTCTCTGTCTCAGTCTGTCTAAAGCTATGATATAAATATATAGCCCACTAACTCTGAGTATTTCTTTCAGTTTAGTTGCCTGTGATTGATAATCCTTTTGATTAATCCTACAGTTGGGTTCACCTAGGTGGGAGTGGGACCTTGCTTGTCATGCTTTCCCTGTTAGAGCATTACTACCACTATTAAGAAGGTATTTTGAGAAACCCTGCAGTAAGGAAGAGAGAGAAGTAGCAGCCACCACTTCATCTATTCAGGTAAGAGAACTGTGGAGTGAAGCAAACTTGTTTTGTTAGTAAGTAACTAACTTCTACTATAAGTAGGTTCTTGTTTATTTAGGTTTCTGAAGGCAATATAGGCAATTGCAGCATACCCCCCTAATGGTCAATATAGTTACAGAGGGTAGTAGGATAGTGGTATAACTAACTATAACTAACTGATATACTCTTTGAAAATTGGATTGAAACATGCTGAGGCAGCAGTGCAAAATAAAAGTAAAACACAAAAAACTATTCCAGGTATAAGGTATAAGAATAACCCTCTATTAATTTCAGTTTCAAGAAAAGCCACCCTCTCCACCCACAACAGGTCCACCCCCCTCCCCAAACAAATCCACCCTGCCCCCAATCATTGTCCATAAAAACTAAAGTTCAAAGAGTACAACAAAAATACCAAAGTCCCTTTCCTAATGCTACCCTCTCCATGCAAAACAAATGTCCCTCCCACCAATACAAAGAAAACAAAGGGCTCAGAAGAGGGCATTCTCTATGAAGATCCGCAGTTCTTGTTGCTGGGCCTCAAGGGATACCGTCCGACTGCCCAAGTACATCAGCTCACTCAGCACATAGAGTTGGAAACAGGTGGCCGGGGAGGAGCAATAGTGGTAGGGGTGCGGGCAACAGCCAGCTGCTGGCGGCACCAACATTGAGGTGGCCCGGAAGATGGAGGCGCAGGCAACTGGATGAAAGGAAGTGGATCCTGGGACAGAGGAATGTGCCTCACCCTCCTCCATCTCCAGCAGTTGGTACTCCGCCCAGATGGCATCCAAACTCTGCCGCTGCAAACGGGCTGCTATCAGTGCGCTCTATAAATTCAACTTTCATTCACTCACCCTTTTTTATGCAGCCAAACACCTGACGTTCAGTGCCAGGATGCTCCTTTGGAAGTGGCAGTGTGCTCTATAAGCTCATCATTTATTCAACTCTTGCTGTGTTGGTGGTGGACCAGCAGGAGTAGTTATGTCAAGAAAGAAAAACTAAAATTCTAAACAATGTTCTGTGCAAACACTTGTTTAACATTATACAGTGGCAAAGTAGCAGTACATTGCTGGTCCCCTAGACCCATTGGAATTTTTGATGTGATTAGGAGAGTCCCAAAGACATGGTTTTACCCACACATGCATCACCTAAAAGCACTGACTGGCTGAAAGGAATTAAGGCAGCATAACACCAGATTAAAAAAAAACATAATGATTTATTTTTCATTGTAAAGGATTTTCTAAAAAAACAAGCAGACTCTTTGTTTGGAAAAATAAAAACAAATTATCTCTCATTAATGGATAAGACATCATCCACCATGGAGTACAAGTATTCTTGTTGTGATAAATTAATGGAGGCATGCTAGCTAGCGCATCGGGTACTACTTTGCTATTCTCTGCAGTCTGCAGCTGGGGCAGCTCAATGGACAATTATCTTATTTTAATTCCAATAGCCCTGCTCCTCTTCAAATGCCTTTCAATTCTACTCTGACTCCAAGCAAGCACATGAATAATATATGTCACACTCGTCATTTATAACAAATGATAGATACTCTGTCTACCCTATGTAAACGGTGGGAAAAAGGATGCACTGCAGTACATGAAAAGGAAAGGGATGTATAGATTTTCTTGGACATGTTCGCCACAGAGTATCCCATCCACAAAACATGAAATCACAAGCACCTAATCCCACTTTACTCACTTGCTCTGCCCTCAAACACAAACTATTTCAAACAAACACATTCACTTGGCAGTAAGGAAAGGATACTTGACTTACTTTACTGCAGGGTAAGTTAGAGGGAAAAGACCGGGTAGATAGAGGTTTTGCTATTGAATAGTGAGGTGTCACTGATCATCATGTGCCTAAGCTTTGGCTTAGTCAGTCACTGTAGTTGGAAGTTGATGAATGTTAAAAGGGAAACATTTGAACAGGTGTAAATGCATTAAGGAAGACATTAAGGGCCTGATTCTAACTTTGGAGGACGGTGTTAAACCGTCCCAAAAGTGGCGGATATACCACCTACCGTATTACGAGTCCATTATATCCTATGGAACTCGTAATACGGTAGGTGGTATATCCGCCACTTTTGGGACGGTTTAACACCGTCCTCCAAAGTTAGAATCAGGCCCTAAATGTATGTTTTTGGCCAGAAAAATGTGGAACATGCCAAGAATGGATTTTTCATTTTTTTTGGTAGGCTGGGACAGAATTTAGGAAAGAATAAGGGAGTGAAGTACTAGGATATGACTGAGTGGCCATTGGGAGGGCAACTGGAGGGAAGGAAAACACACCTTGTTTTCGTTTCAGTTTGCAATGCATTGAAAACTTAGTAAATGCTGCATTAACTGAAGCGGATGCACATTGCACAGCCAACACTGCCGGGCCAATTTGAACCATACTGCAGGTAGGTCATGGATTGCGAAATGCCATGGGCAGGGAGGTCATGAATGATGATGCATGTGATCTGCCTCACTTCACAAATACAGTGAGTATACTGGTAATTGACAATAACAAAGCAATTTGACTTACCACAGCCCATCATTGCCACTGCTAGGACTTCTCCTCCAACCGCGTGCACGTCTGGCCCAATGGCACTGGCCCTAGCACTGGTAGTCTGTGCAGCTAGAAAAAAACATTACACATTTTAGATGCCAGATACACAACAGAAATCCATCACTACAGTTTGGGTAGCAGTATCCTCTCTTCTATAGAGAATATCACTTTGGGCATTTTGTTGGTTGACAATGTTAGAAAAGAAAGGTAGTCAAGCGAATCAAAACCTTTTGAAACAGAAGGGCAGAGCTATGATGATTGTGATTTGAAGCACAATGAAGAGGTAGAATAAATTAGTCACTTTGTGTTGCTTTTGTTTAAACTAAGAGAAAATGATGCCAAAGAATGCAGCACTCTCAGTTTGAGTAATTAATTTATTAACGCACTTCCCAGATATCAAACAAAAGCACATGAATGTATGAAAATAAGCATTTAACTCAAGTGAAGGCACACAAATATATGAAAATAAGCATTTAACTCAAGTGAAGTAAAACATGTGTAGAAACAGAAATAATTGCCACATTTAAACAATCATAGTGTGTGCAATATATCAGCAGTGAATGTATGTATAAGCTAAATAATTAAGAAATAAAATGCATCACCATGGAGGTTAAATCCATCATCCTTGCCAGCACGAAGGCAGGGAACCCTCAACAGCTGAGGCAGGAGACCTCCGCCAAATGGGATTGTCCTGGGCAGTGCATCTATTAGCAGGTGAGTTCTTCCCTATTTTCATTTGAACATTAGTTTGCACAGCGGGGTCTGCTTTGAACCCATTCCTGTGAGAGTGTAGCCCTAACCTGTGAACTTTTTCAGATTTCCATATTTTCAAGAGGTGTTCGCTTCGGTGTCCACCAATGCCCAAATCTTTTGAACATTTTTATTTTTCCAGTGAATTTCTAAATCAACATGAGGTCTATTATTTATGCTAGCCCATCCTTGTACTGGAGTTTGGCCAATTTCCTGATCTGATTTAAACCTGTCGACTTTTGCCCAAGTCAAGTCGGGATATATGCTCTCATATCTGCGAGGAGATTCCTTTCCTTCTCTGTTTTCTTCAGTCAACCAGTCAGTATTCAAACCTTCCTCCTCCTTACCCCTTGGAAAGACATTTTTCTCCCTCTCTTTTCCTTCCTACTGCATCTGTGACTTGCTCTGATTTACTTTGTTTGCTACCCTGCTTATTCACCTTTCTGCTCCCCCTCCTTTCTGTCCAGACCTTGCTTGCGATACATCTCCCACAGACTCTTGGTATCTATCCCATCTATCTGTTCTTTGTTGACACCATTCTTCAGCAATGCCATAAACATATATCTCCTAGATACTCTGTTATCTGTGCATCCCTCAAACCTCAACACTCTTTCAGGCTTCATCCATTCTCCCAGCTCTCCCAACTCAAGACAGCCTCCAGAACATCCTTTAAAGGATTACCTGTCTGGTTGATTAATAGGGTCATTATCACATGATTGTAGACTGAGGTGCAAAGCAAATTATTTTATTTTGTACTGACACAGTTAATGGTCCATCCAACATACGGTGACCATCACCCAGAAAAATAGCAGTTTTCATTCCCTCTTCCTTACTTCTCTGCATCACATCTCTTACTGTATACCAGGGCTTATCATTATGTGGCCAGTCTGACTCTACAGGATACTTATGAATATACCCTATGACTGCTAACAGCAGTAGGGTGATCTATTGATTACCCTGATAACCCTAAAATGCTCCTGTACAGTGGGATCTGTGCTAAGTATACAAAACTTCCGGGCATTTCGTACATCCAGCATTACTCCAGATGCTCCTATGTCAAATAATCGCACAGTCCATGTAAGCATTGTTTCCCCAGATCTCTGCCTAAATCTGTCTATTATATCATGTATTTCCTGTTGAGTATAATCTTCTAGATTTCAGGTCCTGAGCTCGCCCCCCACGACCGCAGCACCAACCTGCTGCCTTCTGCCTCTGTCCCACGAGCACGCTGCCGTTTGCGTGTTCGAGGCCCTCCTCCACCCGCAGGCATCCTCCTGCGCCTCATCCCTGGTGGCTAGTGGGCTCACTTGACCCGTGTGCCGCTTCCGCCGTCCTGTAAGTGTTTTTTGGCTTTTTCGTTTTTTCAGCGCCTCGCCGCCGGCGCTTCTGCCCCCTTTGTGCCCCCCTGATTGCTGTCTCCCCGATCGTGTATTGTGCCATTATTGTATTTCTGATTGTATTTCTGATTGTATTTTCTCATTGTAACTGCTTGTAGTTTTGCTCGTTTTCAGTGTTTTTTGCCCCTTGTGCGCTCCCCGTTCCCTGCCGCTGCCTCCCTGCGGCCCCACCCCCCTCGCGCCCCCCATTTGCCGCTCCCTCCCGCCTCCCGCCTCCCAGCTGCTCCTCCCTCCCCCCTCCCTTCTTAATGGCTGGCGCTGCGCGTCGCGAGTGAGCGAACTCTGACCTGTTTCAGGTCCTGAGCTCGCCCCCCACGACCGCAGCACCAACCTGCTGCCTTCTGCCTCTGTCCCACGAGCACGCTGCCGTTTGCGTGTTCGAGGCCCTCCTCCACCCGCAGGCATCCTCCTGCGCCTCATCCCTGGTGGCTAGTGGGCTCACTTGACCCGTGTGCCGCTTCCGCCGTCCTGTAAGTGTTTTTTGGCTTTTTCGTTTTTTCAGCGCCTCGCCGCCGGCGCTTCTGCCCCCTTTGTGCCCCCCTGATTGCTGTCTCCCCGATCGTGTATTGTGCCATTATTGTATTTCTGATTGTATTTCTGATTGTATTTTCTCATTGTAACTGCTTGTAGTTTTGCTCGTTTTCAGTGTTTTTTGCCCCTTGTGCGCTCCCCGTTCCCTGCCGCTGCCTCCCTGTGGCCCCACCCCCCTCGCGCCCCCATTTGCCGCTCCCTCCCGCCTCCCGCCTCCCAGCTGCTCCTCCCTCCCCCCTCCCTTCTTAATGGCTGGCGCTGCGCGTCGCGAGTGAGCGAACTCTGACCTGTTTCAGGTCCTGAGCTCGCCCCCCACGACCGCAGCACCAACCTGCTGCCTTCTGCCTCTGTCCCACGAGCACGCTGCCGTTTGCGTGTTCGAGGCCCTCCTCCACCCGCAGGCATCCTCCTGCGCCTCATCCCTGGTGGCCAGTGGGCTCACTTGACCCGTGTGCCGCTTCCGCCGTCCTGTAAGTGTTTTTTGGCTTTTTCGTTTTTTCAGCGCCTCGCCGCCGGCGCTTCTGCCCCCTTTGTGCCCCCCTGATTGCTGTCTCCCCGATCGTGTATTGTGCCATTATTGTATTTCTGATTGTATTTCTGATTGTATTTTCTCATTGTAACTGCTTGTAGTTTTGCTCGTTTTCAGTGTTTTTTGCCTCTTGTGTGCTCCCCGTTCCCTGCCGCTGCCTCCCTGCAGCCCCGCCCCCCTCGCGCCCCCATTTGCCGCTCCCTCCCGCCTCCCGCCTCCCAGCTGCTCCTCCCTCCCCCCTCCCTTCTTAATGGCTGGCGCTGCGCGTCGCGAGTGAGCGAACTCTGACCTGTTTCAGGTCCTGAGCTCGCCCCCCACGACCGCAGCACCAACCTGCTGCCTTCTGCCTCTGTCCCACGAGCACGCTGCCGTTTGCGTGTTCGAGGCCCTCCTCCACCCGCAGGCATCCTCCTGCGCCTCATCCCTGGTGGCTAGTGGGCTCACTTGACCCGTGTGCCGCTTCCGCCGTCCTGTAAGTGTTTTTTGGCTTTTTCGTTTTTTCAGCGCCTCGCCGCCGGCGCTTCTGCCCCCTTTGTTCCCCCCTGATTGCTGTCTCCCCGATCGTGTATTGTGCCATTATTGTATTTCTGATTGTATTTCTGATTGTATTTTCT
Source organism: Pleurodeles waltl (assembly GCF_031143425.1). Taxonomy (NCBI): domain Eukaryota; kingdom Metazoa; phylum Chordata; class Amphibia; order Caudata; family Salamandridae; genus Pleurodeles; species Pleurodeles waltl. The sequence goes on along the minus strand of NC_090444.1, from coordinate 630,175,988 downwards.
CATTGTAACTGCTTGTAGTTTTGCTCGTTTTCAGTGTTTTTTGCCCCTTGTGCGCTCCCCGATCCCTGCCGCTGCCTCCCTGCGGCCCCGCCCCCCTCGCGCCCCCATTTGCCGCTCCCTCCCGCCTCCCGCCTCCCAGCTGCTCCTCCCTCCCCCCTCACTTCTTAATGGCTGGCACTGCGCGTCGCGAGTGAGCGAACTCTGACCTGTTTCAGGTCCTGAGCTCGCCCCCCACGACCGCAGCACCAACCTGCTGCCTTCTGCCTCTGTCCCACGAGCACGCTGCCGTTTGCGTGTTCGAGGCCCTCCTCCACCCGCAGGCATCCTCCTGCGCCTCATCCCTGGTGGGTAGTGGGCTCACTTGACCCGTGTGCCGCTTCCGCCGTCCTGTAAGTGTTTTTTGGCTTTTTCGTTTTTTCAGCGCCTTGCCGCCGGCGCTTCTGCCCCCTTTGTGCCCCCCTGATTGCTGTCTCCCCGATCGTGTATTGTGCCATTATTGTATTTCTGATTGTATTTCTGATTGCATTTTCTCATTGTAACTGCTTGTAGTTTTGCTCGTTTTCAGTGTTTTTTGCCCCTTGTGCGCTCCCCGTTCCCTGCCGCTGCCTCCCTGTGGCCCCGCCCCCCTCGCGCCCCCATTTGCCGCTCCCTCCCGCCTCCCGCCTCCCAGCTGCTCCTCCCTCCCCCCTCCCTTCTTAATGGCTGGCGCTGCGCGTCGCGAGTGAGCGAACTCTGACCTGTTTCAGGTCCTGAGCTCGCCCCCCACGACCGCAGCACCAACCTGCTGCCTTCTGCCTCTGTCCCACGAGCACGCTGCCGTTTGCGTGTTCGAGGCCCTCCTCCACCCGCAGGCATCCTCCTGCACCTCATCCCTGGTGGCTAGTGGGCTCACTTGACCCGTGTGCCGCTTCCGCCGTCCTGTAAGTGTTTTTTGGCTTTTTCGTTTTTTCAGCGCCTCACCGCCGGCGCTTCTGCCCCCTTTGTGCCCCCCTGATTGCTGTCTCCCCGATCGTGTATTGTGCCATTATTGTATTTCTGATTGTATTTCTGATTGTATTTTCTCATTGTAACTGCTTGTAGTTTTGCTCGTTTTCAGTGTTTTTTGCCCCTTGTGCGCTCCCCGTTCCCTGCCGCTGCCTCCCTGCGGCCCCACCCCCCTCGCGCCCCCATTTGCCGCTCCCTCCCGCCTCCCGCCTCCCAGCTGCTCCTCCCTCCCCCCTCCCTTCTTAATGGCTGGCGCTGCGCGTCGCGAGTGAGCGAACTCTGACCTGTTTCAGGTCCTGAGCTCGCCCCCCACGACCGCAGCACCAACCTGCTGCCTTCTGCCTCTGTCCCACGAGCACGCTGCCGTTTGCGTGTTCGAGGCCCTCCTCCACCCGCAGGCATCCTCCTGCGCCTCATCCCTGGTGGCTAGTGGGCTCACTTGACCCGTGTGCCGCTTCCGCCGTCCTGTAAGTGTTTTTTGGCTTTTTCGTTTTTTCAGCGCCTCGCCGCCGGCGCTTCTGCCCCCTTTGTGCCCCCCTGATTGCTGTCTCCCCGATCGTGTATTGTGCCATTATTGTATTTCTGATTGTATTTCTGATTGTATTTTCTCATTGTAACTGCTTGTAGTTTTGCTCGTTTTCAGTGTTTTTTGCCCCTTGTGCGCTCCCCGTTCCCTGCCGCTGCCTCCCTGCGGCCCCACCCCCCTCGCGCCCCCATTTGCCGCTCCCTCCCGCCTCCCGCCTCCGAGCTGCTCCTCCCTCCCCCCTCCCTTCTTAATGGCTGGCGCTGCGCGTCGCGAGTGAGCGAACTCTGACCTGTTTCAGGTCCTGAGCTCGCCCCCCACGACCGTAGCACCAACCTGCTGCCTTCTGCCTCTGTCCCATGAGCACGCTGCCGTTTGCGTGTTCGAGGCCCTCCTCCACCCACAGGCATCCTCCTGCGCCTCATCCCTGGTGGCTAGTGGGCTCACTTGACCCGTGTGCCGCTTCCGCCGTCCTGCAAGTGTTTTTTGGCTTTTTCGTTTTTTCAGCGCCTCGCCGCCGGCGCTTCTGCCCCCTTTGTGCCCCCCTGATTGCTGTCTCCCCGATCGTGTATTGTGCCATTATTGTATTTCTGATTGTATTTCTGATTGTATTTTCTCATTGTAACTGCTTGTAGTTTTGCTCGTTTTCAGTGTTTTTTGCCCCTTGTGCGCTCCCCATTCCCTGCCGCTGCCTCCCTGCGGCCCCGCCCCCCTCGCGCCCCCATTTGCCGCTCCCTCCCGCCTCCCAGCTGCTCCTCCCTCCCCCCTCCCTTCTTAATGGCTGGCGCTGCGCGTCTGCGCCGCTGGCGCGCCAGAGGCGCGCCAGAGGCAAGCCCGTCTGCGCCCGTCCGCGCCTGGACCGCGCCCAGCGCCACACCCCCTGGCCCTCGCGCCCCCCGCATCCGCTACTCGATCAACGAACTCCGCGCCTTCAACCCCGGCCCCTCCACTGAATGCTGCCGGGCATCCCCGAAGCACACTAAAGGACCTTTTTCCTGCCGTACCTGCAACTTCTCCTGCATCAGAACGACCAATCCAACTACTGAAACATTCAACCCCAACCACCTGAACTGCATCCTCATCAACACCCGCTCCGCACGAAAACACGCCATCGAGCTCTGGGATTTGCTCGACACCACTGCTCCTGACGTGGCTTTCCTGACCGAAACCTGGTGGAACGACTCCTCGTCTCCGGACATCGCCATCGCCATACCGGACGGCTACAAAATCACCAGAAGAGATCGAACCAACGGAATCGGTGGCGGAATAGCCATCGCTCACAAAGCTACCCTCAAAATCCACACCCACTCGGACGACACCCTCAGGACAGCCGAACACCTCCACTTCCAGATCCACACGGACCCCAACACGACCCTCAGAGGAACCCTCATATATCGCCCTCCAGGACCAAGAGCCCCCTTCAGCGACACCATCGCCGACCTTGCAAGCACCCACGCCCTCGCTTCCCCGGATTACATCCTCCTGGGAGATCTGAACTACCATCTGGAAAATGCCAACGACGTCAACACCGCATCACTGACCTCCAACCTCCTCAACCTCGGACTCCGCCAGCTAGTCAACACGCCCACCCACATCGCCGGACACACCCTTGACCCCCTCTTCACCTCAAGCAACCACGTTTCCTTCAGCCACACCTCCGAACTCCACTGGACCGACCATCACTGCGTCCATTTCACCTATAAGAAAACCACAGAGCAACACCGCATCCAGCTACCTCCCCACCGCCGCTGGGGCAAAGTCACCCAAGACCAACTGACCAGCACCCTCATCAACAACCTTCCACCCGACGCAACCGACCCGAGCACAGCCGCCATCAACCTCCATCAATGGATCCTCGACTGCGCCAACACCCTTGCCCCCCTCAAGAAACCCACCGCCACCCAAGGAAAGAAAAAACCAGCCTGGTTCACAGACGATCTAACCACCTCCAAAAGCATCTGCCAGAAGCTCAAAAAGAAATGGATCCAAGAACGCACACCCGACAACCTCGTCGCCCTCAAAAACGCCAACCGCGAACACCACCAACGGATCCGCATCGCCAAGCGCGCCCACTTCACCGAACGCATCAACAACAACGCCCACGACTGCAAAGAACTCTTCGGCATCGTGAAGGAACTCTCCAATCCAAAAGCCAACTCCAACGACATCCCGCCCTCCCAGAAACTCTGTGACGACCTCTCCACCTTCTTCCACCAGAAAATCGCTACCATCCACGACAGCTTCAACACCGGTCCACCGCCAGACCCCACCCCCGACGTCTCCTCCCGCGACTGCCGCCTCACCGCCTGGACCCACGTGGACGAGGCAGAAACCATAACAACCATGAACACCATCCACTCAGGCTCCCCCACGGACCCCTGCCCTCATCATGTTTTCAACTCAGCCAACGCCACCATCGCCCCCGAACTCCGCAAGATCATCAACCTCTCCTTCACTTCTGCCACCTTCCCGGACAGCTGGAAACACGCAGAAATCCAACCCCTCCTCAAAAAACCCAAGGCCGACCCCAACGATCTCAAAAACTTCCGTCCGATCTCTCTCCTCCCTTTTCCAGCGAAAGTCATCGAGAAGATCGTCAACACTCAGCTCACCCACTTCCTCGAAGACAATTCCATCCTGGACCCCTCACAATCCGGATTCAGACGAAACCACAGCACTGAGACTGCTCTCCTCGCCGCCACAGATGACATCAGACATCAAATGGACAACGGCGAAACCTCAGCCCTCATCCTCCTCGACCTATCAGCCGCCTTTGACACCGTCTGCCACCGCACCCTACTGACCCGCCTCCAGGAAGCCGGCATCCAAGACAAAGCCCTCCACTGGATCTCATCCTTCCTCTCCGACAGAACGCAGAGAGTCCGTCTCTCCCCTTTCCGCTCCAAAGCCACCAACCTCATCTGCGGCGTCCCCCAAGGATCCTCCCTCAGCCCTACGTTGTTCAACGTCTACATGGCCCCCCTCGCTCAACTGGCCCGCCAACATCATCTCAGCATCATCTCCTACGCCGACGACACCCAGCTCGTCCTCTCCCTGACCAAAGACCCGCTCACCGCCAAAACAAACCTCCACGACGGACTAAAATCCATCGCCGATTGGATGAACAACAGTCGCCTGAAACTCAACTCCGACAAGACGGAAGTCCTCATCCTCGGGTGCACTCCCTCGGCCTGGAACGACTCATGGTGGCCCTCCGTCCTCGGACCCCCGCCCACCCCTGCCAGCCACGCAAGAAACCTCGGCTTCATCCTGGACTCCGCCCTCACCATGTCCAAACAGGTCAGCGCCGTCTCCTCCTCCTGTTTCAACACCCTTCGAATGCTCCGCAGAATCTTCAAGTGGATCCCAACAGAAACCAGAAAGACGGTGACCCAGGCCCTCGTCAGCAGCAGACTTGACTACGACAACGCACTCTACACAGGCATCCCAACCAAAGACATCAAACGACTCCATCGCATCCAAAATGCCTCCGCCCGACTGATCCTCGACATACCCCGCCGAAGTCACATCTCCCCTCACCTAAAGGAACTCCACTGGCTCCCGGTAGACAAGAGGATCACCTTTAAACTCCTGACCCACGCTCACAAGGCACTTCACAACACCGGACCCTCCTACCTCAACACCAGACTTAACTTCCACACTCCAACACGTCAACTCCGATCCGCCAACCTCGCCCTCGCCATCGTACCCCGAATCCAGCGCAAGACATCCGGCGGCAGATCCTTCTCCTTCCTCGCCGCCAAGACCTGGAACTCTCTCCCCACATCTCTTCGCCAGACCCAGGACCTCCTCGCATTCAGAAGGCTCCTCAAGACCTGGCTCTTCGACCGCTAAATCAGCAGCGCTCCCCCCCCCCCTCTCAGCACCTCGAAACCCTGACGGGTACATAGCGCGCTTTATAAATACTATGATTGATTGATTGATTGATAGAGAGTTCATGGCTGCCCCCACTCCGAGGTACTGCAGTCCATGTTATTGCTTTTGTCTGTGTAAGGGCTGCGCATGAATCACTTTCTGTTCATCTGCCTCCCCCTAACCACCATTGTTTTGAAAAGACTCTCCGCCAGAGTCAGAAAAGTCAGAGGAATCCCAAATATTAGCATCCCAATCACCGGATTACAGTCTAGCCCTGCTTAAGCAAGCTAAATGAACTTTCTTTTTATGAACTCTTCCCCTGCGCTTTTTGTATTTCTACTGAGCCACATGCACTGCAGCCCTCTCTGCATCGGTCTGGTAAGTATCAACTCTATCTTGCAGTAATTTATTTTGATATGACAACATTGTCAAGGTATTTTTGGCTTTAACTAGCTGACCCTCTAATTGCTCAAGTTCCTGCTCTAACTGAACACATCTCTCATCCATTTTCCTATAGGCAGATAAAAGGATCCAGCCCCACCTGCCTAAAATAGATAAATCCCATCCCTTCTCTACTGGCACTTTTTGCAAACAATTTAATACCTTTGCTGGTTCAGCATTTATAATACATGTGTCCCAATTCTCACTCAACCCAGCACCGCAAGCCCACTTACGCGCAAGTGTTTTCTAAGGTGCTTTTTCCCAACCTGGCATTTCATTTGGCACATGGGAAAAAGCCTTTGGTTTTTGCCAAACATTTTCCACTTTTTAATTTTTCACTTTGAAATCCTGCAAGTGACGCCAAGGTGTATTGCTCTTACTCAATCTAAGGGACATATTTATACTCTGCTTGAGCTGGATTTGCATCATTTTTTTGCCACAAATTTGGCCCAAACCTAACACCATACAGTATTTATACTTTGACGCTAGACCCCGCTAACATCAAAATATCTCAGTGTGCGTCATTTTCTGGATGCGTGAATCCACCTTGCATTAATGACATGCAAGGTAGGCGTTCCTGTTGGAAAAATGACTTAAAAGCCCGTGCGTCATATTTATCCAACTGCGCAAAAATCCTGCACGGCTGGGAGGCAGAGTCGAAAAATGGCGCACATCCCGATTTGCATGAAAAATTAATGCCTCGGTCAGGGCAGGCGTTAAAATGGGGCAAACACACCAGTACTTAAGGAAAACACACAGAAGCAAAATCAGAGCTCCAAAAGGAAGAGACGGAGGTGCTATTCATCCAGCAGGCACGAAGACAAAGAGCACAAGACCAACAGCAGCAGCTTCCACCACACCAGCAGGGACCCCAAAGGCAGGAGAGGATATTCCGGACCCGGACAACCCTTCAGGGCCTCAGGGAACATGACATCATCCAGAGGTACAGACTAAACTGACAAGCCATACAGCAGTTGCTGCGCCACATTGAGCCACAGTTGGCACCCAGCTTGCAGACACCCCACATCATTCCGCCAGAGACCAAGCTGCTAGCTGTCCTCAACATGTTGGCAGGCGGCTCTTTTCAAACCACTGGTGCCCTGGTTGCCGGGATCTCACAACCCTAATTCTCTGCCTTCCTTCCCAAGGTACTGGATGCCATCATCTCCCTCACACCCCGCCACATCAGCTTCCCCAACACACAGTTGAAGCAGCAGGAGACCAAACAGGGCTTCTACCAAATCAACGGCTTCCCACACGTGCTTGGTGCCATTGACTGCACACATGTACCAATTGTGCCACCTGCTGCAACCGAGCATCTATACCGCAACAGGAAGCACACACCCCCGATCAATGTGCAGGCCATTGTGATCACCAACATTGTGGCAAAGTATCCTGGCAGTGTACATGATTCATTCATCTTCCACCACTGCACCATCAATCAACACTTCCAGGATGGACGATATGACAATGGCCTACTTGTTGATAAGTACAGAAACCTAGTTATATACACACTGCACAGCAACCCTGTAGGACACATAACACATACATCACTACATTGACACGTGGCCAGGAAGACACTGAGGGTGTGACACTGCTAGTCATGTTTGATATCCTGACCCAATGGGATACACACCTATGGACAAATGACAGATGCAAATAACAACAGATGCCACTCCAGAGACACAAGGGACCAATTTAAAACCACACAGTGACAATGACATGTCCTTAACTTGCATTACAACTTGGAAGATGAATCTTCCAATATCACATCAATAACACTCAATCACACACCATTCCAAGCAGTACGTACTGTGTAAAGGGTGTGTAATGTGTTTCGCTGCAGGGCAAACACCATGAGACACATAGCATGATGATGATGATGATGACTCGAATGAAGGAGACTTGGAATCATTGAGGCAGTACCAACATCTCACATCACTCCTGGGGTGACATTGCCCACTACCAATAAGGAAGTAGACTGTGCTAAGAACACATATTGATGTGACAATATTGCAAAGTGCACATTGCTACACATACAGATTGAGACAATTACACATATACACAACAGATGTACAGGCATATGGACCTTCTGACACTTAAACCTTCACCCCCACAACCAAGTTATCCAGCTTACCTGGAGCAGGTTCAGTAGTATAGGTACACTTTTGCACATGAGCTAACTTGGTGAGGGCACAAAAATAGGTTTGCATAGAACGTTTCACACATGGGATATTTGTGCATTGTCAATTTTCAACACTTCAGTGCTGCAAACATATGGAGATGTGTTGTACATTGTCACCTAGCCAAATAAAAGGGCTTCACTGTTGTTTTTCACATGCTATTACATATGTTGAATTGGATGGGATTGTCAGGCCACATAGTGCAACCGTGTTACCACCACAGTGGAATAGATTCTGTGTGTGGAAGTATTATGTCACCTCCAGTGAAGGCACATGGACACTTCTTTCACTTGACATAATGCATGGGAGATACACAATGAACTGCAAGTTTACAAATATACAGCTGATATCTGGTCAATCAGCCAAACACCAGTTTAGATAAACAACCAAATACTGATAGAACATCCTAGAAGCCTAGGATCCCACACAATAACACAAACACAGATGAGTCACAGACGACACAAGATAACAACTGCCATGCAAAGTGATGATGAAGGTGCAAGCAACATCCATATGTTAACACTCATTTTCTCTTTCAGCTGATCTGGGTTGTGGGATCCAGCCATGGATCATGACCCCATTTGCCAACCCAAGCACAGCAGCAGAGCATGCCTATAATGAGGCACATAGGAGGACACGCACCATAGTAGAGAGGACTTTTGGCATCCTGAAGTCCAAATTCCGGTGCCTCAACATCACCGGAGGCAGCCTCCTATATTCACCTGAAATGGACTGCAAGATCATTTTGACCTGTGCCATCCTGCACAACATTGTGTAAGGAGGAACATTCCCCTCTATGAACCAGACCCAAAAATGCCTGAAGAGGAGAAAGAGGAGGATGCTGTCCATCAACATGAGAGGGACCATCAAAACCCTGCAGCAGGATTGCGTCGGAGACAACACATTGTACAAAGCTTCTTTTAACTCTAGTCACCATCACCACTTTCTTACCATATGTCATGAAACACCTCACTTCATCACTCAATAATGGTCTGGGTAATTATTTATGCATCACATGATCCCTAGGAATCATAATCAGAGTTTAGCCTCATGGAGCATTGCAGAAATACAGATTAGGATACTGAAAAAGCCACATCACATTTGATGGGTATGAATGTACAGTCAACATCACACACAATGGAAATCACATATGTCCTGTCTATTTCACATGTGAAGGGCAAACTTAGAGGACCACAGCTATGACACACATCCATGTTGCCAAAATGGGCCATTGCAGCACATGACACACAACTAAGACACCATCAATCATAAGGTAAAAAAGTGTTTCATACATGAGGCAGTGGATGTGCTACTGCATTGGTAACAGGAATGTATGACCAGACCCTTGACAGCAGTAAGTGTGTCATCAGCTATCTTTGCAAGGAGCATGTGTGACAAGAAGTCCATCTTAGCTGAAAATGGATAGCACAGGTGCCCCAGGTATGATGAGCATTGCTCACAAGACATGCCCTGCGCAGTCCATCCCAGGTAATAAGTCCTGCCATTGCCATGTTTTCAGTCTCTGCCCACCCTTCTCTAGGGGGCCCTGTAAATGGACTATCTGTACCCTGATAACCTTCATCTACACACACCCAGACTCCCATTCTGATTCCTGTGTGCTTCTCTCTTCAGTATGGCATGCCATAGTCATAGTTCATCAGTCTGCATGGACTTCAGGTACGATAATGAACTGCCTGTTAGTCGGTAGGCCCTGTAATCACCTGTCAATTGCTTCCCATGTGAAAGGTACTGTTGGCCCTTTGAACTTGATTCTCAACTACAGGACTTGTGAGAGACTGAAGCTGCACACACCTGTGAGAACTTCCATGCAGCCAGCCATTTGAAGCTGTACTGCCGTTGATGCTGCCTGGAACTGCTTAGAAGCTGCCATTTTCTGAATATCCTTGCTGTGCATTGCCGTATAAATCACTTGTGTAACACAGCCCTTGGGGGATTGTGTAACATTGTAGCCCACTGCACAAGTACAGTTTTTAGTTCCCACAGTGTTGTTCCAGCTTTTCCCAGTCAGAGTCTGCTCACTGTGTATTTGCCTTGTTCATTTTTGTTCCTGACAGACCCTGAATCCTGTTAGCCTGACTGGTTCCTGTCTTTGCGTTACCATAAAGGTTCCCTGTGGCTACATTTGTCTCATAGTTTCTTTTCATGCCCTCTCTTTCCTCCCGGGGTATTGTGTCTGGTAGGTCTACGATGAATCCTCAAATGTATAGTATAGTTTAATCAGTTTACTTATCGCATTATGGTCTGGGACATGTATTCAAAATGCCTAATCCAGTCCCCATCCCTTGTCTGGGTTTCCTGTATTCATGAGTGCCAAACAGTGACAGTGTACTATGGTTGTATGCATGGATTTGGTACGGTGCCTTCAGCAAAACAAACAAGGTTTGCTAATATGTTTGAAAGGACAAAACATGTTTGTGCCTGACGGTCCACACACAGATTCACATCGGCCCCAACCTATTGATGGGGCTTGCGTGGTGACTAGCTGTGAGATTAATCAGCACAGAGGCACTGATGTTCCGTGTTTCCTATTACTGATTCATAAAGTTTGTGAGCACACCAAGCTTGCCCTGTTGTCAGCCTTATAAAAGTGCAGTGCCATAGCTGGACTATCCCCTTGTGTGTTATCAATTTATCTTTGGCTTTAGGTCAAATCTGCTTTGAAGGGTACTCTGTAAATGCATGGAATGCCTCCACAGACTCATGACTAGACCTGCACGTAACTGTGGCAACATGGAGGCCAATACTGACACAGGGTGCGCATGTCGACACACTTGAACTGGACGCCTTTGTGCAATGAACCAATGGAAATATGTGAACACATGCAGCATGGTCTGCTGGTCCTCCACTGCCACAGGAGAAACATTGGTCATTTATAAGACTCAAACTGTGGTGTACCATAACTTTTTTGGATTGGTGTTGGGACTCTGTGTCACACACACTGTACATACTTAGCGTATTCAAATGCCTGACTCATGGGTAGTATACAAACAAGTGACTAGGAAGTGGTATCCAACATTCCAGTACATGTGATGGCTTACCCTTGTAACACTGCCATTATCAACCGTCCTCTATCTATCATGTGCATAGTTTGTCATGGGAGACGTTTTGCCCCAAAGTCAGGGAAGTTCAGACAGCATAAGATGCTACGGGTATGACAAACACATATCCTGACTGATGTACCTCAATGATTGGCCTCTGATGGTTATCACAATAAGGGGACGCTCCCTCTCCTGGACACCGGAGGCTAATAGCCTCTTGTGATAGGGTAAGAAATTCTCCCCTTCTTGTTGTCCTTCACGTTATGACGTGCCATATCATTACTTATGTGAAGTATGCCTTACGCACCCAGTATTGCTGCGTCTTGCATGCTCCCCTTCACGTGTGTTGTGGATTGCTGTGTATTACTGTGTCACTTTGTCACCCCTAGTACCGGACTGATTAGTTTTACTTCCTTTAGGTACTCCCCAGGTGTTTCCTCGGCAAGGTAGGCCCCTCTCCGCCCATCCGGGTGTCACTTATTATTATTTCTATTTAATTGTTATTATCTATCAAACGCTTACCAAGCATGTATAGCAGGGATCCTTTGCCCTGATGAATGCCCCGAGACCTTCCATAGCTCAATTTTGAGGGCAGAAACATGTCGGCTTCTTCCTTTTAGATAGGAGACCCAGTGAGTCATCACTCTCACTTTGGTGTCCCAGTTTTCTTTTTAATCACATCAAACAGAACCTCCTATACTTACATAGGTATCTGTTTAGGTGTTTTTATTTCTTAGTCTAGCTGGATCCCTTTTCCAGAACCAGAATTTTGCGCACTCCCTCCTGTTCCTTTAACAGTGAGGTTGAGTCCGCCCAGGTGGCATTGTCCTACCTGGGTGGGGCTAGGTGGTCATATGATGAAGCATGACACCATAGAGTGTGTGAGACCACCTAGTCTGTAAAGGAAATTCCCCTTCCATTCCAAACACCTTGGTCCACCATTGGCTCGCCTCTAGTTGAGGCTCACGAGGGGCATAGTGCTACAAATGATACACTACTGACCTGCCCCCGTTACAAGAACCCCGTACTCCCAATTGTGTTTTTGCTCTGATAGTTATCCACATTTATGACACATGCATACAAGCACATTATGCAAAACACGTCTTGTGACGTTCACACAGAGGAACAACAACAATTGAAATAGCCAATTCACAGACATAAACACACAGGCCATGAGTGAATGTATTAAGTTGCATAGCCTTGCCATCCTCCATTGACGCACCACCTTCTCAAACTAGGGAATACCATTTTTATTCCAAATGTTTGGGTTGCTGTTGCGTTAGTTAAGAGTGCTAATCTGGCACAACAACATGAATATTATGGTCCGCAGTATTGTGGTCTGCCACATGTGCCCAAACACTAGAAAACACACAGCAGGCCGTAACAGCCTATCTCTGTATAGTTACAGCTTTCATGTCCATTAAAAATGAGAAAAATGACACAAACACAGTTAAAGACATATATTTTGATGCAAACGTGTCATAAAAAGACGAATATGCGTCAAAATATGCTGTATATGCGTTGAAAAATGATGCTCAGAGCCTTTATACATCCATTGGTCCCTAGCGGTAATTCCAACACCGCGCCCCATTAAATTGGTTATCCATGAAAAATATATTGGTCTTTGAATGCGGGGTAATTTTTAAGCATATGCATCAAAAAATATTTACGCAAAGCCCGTAAGCGTCATAAAAGTTTCCCGCATCATAAAAAAAACGCACTGCATTTGAGACAGGAAGTGATGTAATAGGATATCCTATTTACAGAAATGGTACAGTGGGTGTACTTTCACTTTCACTTTGCAGTCTGTGATTCTTCTAGACTGTGTGGCTGTGTTGAGAGTTGTGTCTGTCCAAAGAATGGGTGAGGAGAACTGGGGGCTTTCATTTGGCTGGTGTGCCACTTCCTACCCCTGATGTTAGAGGCTGGTGGCAGGGTGATACAGGGGTATCACACCGAGGCGAGGAGTCTCAGGTGGTCCAAGGTGCTGATCCATCTGAAAGAGAATATTCAACACCCAGCGCAACGACCACTAAATCAAACATCGCTGGGCTGACCTTGTGGCCAGAGAGCAAGACCTGCTAGACCACCTGGGTGTAGTGATTGGTGGTCCTGTTGGTGAGTACAAATCAGACTAATGTGCATATTTAAATGCTCTGTAGTAACAGTAGCAGATTTGTTGACATGCTGCATGAAATGTTTGTGGACATGTGGAATGCAAGTTAAATATACAGTGGCCCTGATTTATACAATATTTGCTACACATTGCTGTCATTTGTTGATGCAAAAGCTGCACAAACTTACAAAACATAACTTGATATTGTAAATTAGTGCTGGTTTGACGTCAATAGATTATGGTAATGCAGCTCAAACATATGTTTTATTCATGGCCTGTGAGTGTACCAGGAATTAGATGTATTTCACACGCTAAAGCAAGGAATGCATGTAGTGCCCAATTATTTGGAATACATGTCTGAACCGTATTCATGGCCATATGTACAAAGTTCTTCCTAACCTCTGGTAATATCTTAGGCTGATACTTTGACTTGCTTTGTGCAACATTTACATTTATTATGGATGGCAAAGTAATGCACACTGGATAATATCTAAATGTTTGGTGCTACTTTCCATAGCTGTAGCGTAAAAACATGAAGCAAATGCTGCACAATTTAAAAAAAGAGAATATCTGGCCCTATGTTCATTGTTCCTGTGTGTTTTGTTTTGCCTTGGCCACATTTGCTGGCACAGAGTTGATGCATTTGCCATCTGTGTCACTTTATAGCCAAGTAATTTTCATAAGTTCATGGGTCATCATGGGATCCCTAAACTTTGTGAATGCATGGTCACAAATTATTTATCTGCATGATGTTGTGCAGGAGACCCCTGACTGCTTCCATCATACATTTAAAGTGACGAAACAGTTTGCTAGTTTGCATTTGGTACACCCCTGCTGATCTAGTGCAGCATTTGTACCAAAAAATTAACTTCTCAGTATGATGGCTATCACATGAGTGGCTACACATGAGTGTATGCTAAGATCAGCAGACCAGCATTCCTGCGACTGCTGCCATTCACAAGGTGCACACAAATTGAGACCTATCTCAACAAGATTGCTACAGTAGGACATTTGCTAAACCATGTTTCAATTAGGGGACAGGTTCTGTTTGTTGTATAACCACAGATCACCCAAATTGGCACATTTAAGATGATTACTGTGGCTAACTGTGATTTACAATCCCTGATATAGGTACACAGGGCACTGAGTAACACATTTCAGGTGCAATGACTACACCTATGCCATGCATTCTGTCACGGATGATCAAATTAGACACTGTCAGCATATATTTGTTTGTTGTTTTGATTTAGATAAATGGCCAATCCATGTTTACCGTATTATTGTCGTCAAGTAACACACAGGATCCATACCATCATGGTGTCATAGGGGGCATATACTGCTCTGGGTACACTGGCAATGTGGCATATGTAACCTATAGACGACACAGGCCCACATATAATGGACCATAGAAAGCACAATAATTAATGAGCTAAACTCAACTCACATGAGCATCACACAGTAACTGATTGTCCCTTGATGCACAAGCCACAATGCCCGAGTGACTGGTATTGCAGTGCACCAGGAATGTGGCTTTGCATGTCTCTCATAACAACAAATAAATAAATGGAGTACCCTCTATGAATAATACAGCACAAATATGAGTAATCATGTTTGTCACCACATGATTGTTAGGGCCAGTGCATGTGTACATATGTGTGTCTATCACTCACTGGAGTGACAGGGTCAATACATGCTTGCAGTAGTATGTCTGTTTGGGTGTGTACATGCCTGAGGTGCTGCTCTATCATATAAAACGTCACACACACTGTGATTTGTTGTTCCAAGTTTTGTACCGTGAGCAGACATTGAGCCCATTTCACCCTTCCATGTTTTACAGGTGGACAAACCCCTACACATTTGAAGAAGTGGCACGATTTGTGGACCCAGACATATCCATTAAGTGTTGATATTTTAGTTCTGTGTTGTGTTTGCAGCTGTTGTGTGATCGACTCCTGTGTGTTGGACAGATAGCAAGGTATGATGTGCTGGCACATGATCTGATATGTGATTTGCCTGGACTCTGACATTTTGTTCCATTTTTGAATTGGACAATCAGTGGCGGAGAGTCATATTTAGGGATTCTAGTGCTGCCCTGTAGGCATGGGCAGGTGAACAGGGTGATATTTGTTGCTACATTTATGACAATGAAAAATTTGGAGGTAGCCATGTTCATGATTTAGTCAGCAAGTCATAACCTGGTTCACACAGACCAGTGGTGCCAAAGTATTACCCACAGATTTGAGCCTCCCTGTGAATTAATGAACATGTAGGACTGTATGTTTGACTTCCTAGCAGCACCTAGCTCCACATGTTGTGCTACGTTTATGTTGCACTTGAGTAGAATGTCATAGCTGTGCATGCAGCTCAAGCCCAGATGTTTGCTTGCATCTATGTGCTTGTTTTTGGAAAGGTATTAGTGAGATCAAATGATGTTGACAATTGTCCGCTATTAGGAACAAAATATGTGGATGTGATTGTCCAATGTTTGAGTCTCTCCTAGTTGGCAGACCTCCTTACCTGTGGTGGACTTACTAAACACATGGACAGCTGTCCAAAGCTTCCTGGCTGTCCTTGATGTTTGAAAGTATGAGTTGCATGTCCATCATCCCCTGAGGCACAGGGTTAGGATTATGAAATATGTGTACCTAGGTGTAAGGATCCCAGTGTAGTTGACAGACATGTAATTCCAACATTCATTTGTTCCAACCTAGGATACCCCCTCATGATTAGCAACTGCAAACCGTCCAGGCAATTCCATTCACAAATCACAGATCTTGTGGGCCTTGATTGTCATCCAGAAGATAGTCAGTAGTTGGCCTGTCACATGTGGAGTGCTTGCAGCATTTGTTATGTGACTAATGGCAGAACAATGATGCACAGATCATTTAAGTAGGTACACACATTTTTTAGCATTGCTGTGCTGTTAGATAGGAGATGTGTAGGCTGCGCTGGCATGTAAGTCCTCAGGGACAATCTATGATCTGTACTGTGATTTGGGCTGTTTAAGCTAATTTTGAGGAAGTGTTAGAATATCTTCAGTAGATGTATCACACAATGATGTCACTAATGTTTGTCTTTCTCTATTTTGACAGCTGCCAACATGGATGCCAATCAGATCCGAGAATTCCAGAGGCCGGCGATGAGTTACCGCCACATTCTAGATGTGGAGTCTGGGTCCAGCAAAATGGCACATCGTTATCGCCATGAGAGAGCCACAGGGGTCAGGAGGGCATTTGCCCAAAGGGGGACATCCTTGCCCACAACAGCCACCCCCACCAGCACAACGGCTCCAATGACAGTCACACCAAGGATGACAGCCACTGTTGCAGGTCCCTCTACCTCCTCAGCTCCAGGCCCACAGACATCAGCTCCTGCACCTCCCCCTCCAAGCATGGCACCAGCACCAGCACAACCATCCACTAGTGGCACACAAACAACCCCTGATGCAGTCATAGACAATGTGGAATTTATGAACATGAGACGTGGCATGCAACAGATGTTGTGCAGGATGGACAGGCTGCAGCAGGAGGTGTCCTACAATAGCAGGAGACTGCGTGGGATAAAGAAGATCCTGCGGAGGGCAAAATTGTGACTTTGTGACCCTAATCCATGTTTCCCTCCCTTCCCTCATCTTTCCTGGTTCTTATATTTAGTGGGTTTAGGGGGCATAATGTTAGGTTAGAATAGGCTGTTAGTTCAGTTAGTATAAGTGGGTTGGGGTGGAGGGTATTATATTTTTACATGTGTTTTGTTGTGGGTGGGGGATGATGTTGGGGTTTATGTGTATAAAAATAAAAAAAAGAAAGAAAATATATATAAAATTTAAAAAGAAACAAAAAAATATATATTTGTTTAGGATAAGATAGTATGTGTTTAAGTTAGTACATGTTGTCCTACATGTGTTCTGTCATTTAAAGGGGGTGGGGGGTTGATGTTTAGAGTGTTTAGCTAAATGTGATAAGTAAGTTTAGAATATGATAGTTAGGGCCAGTTGTGGGTAATGTGTAGTTAAGATAGGTTAGGTTAGTTAATGTGTTTCCCCTAGTTTTAGTATCCTTTTTTACTGTTAAATAAATATTTAGGTACTCCTTTACAGTATGTGTCATATGCTTGGGGTCAGGGCCTTGGCATCGGTGAACAGTGTCAATTTAGTATTAGCATTTGTGTTCCATCCTGCATCCAAATCCGATTATTGACATGGTTATTCCCAATTGCAATTGAGCTGTCACATTGGCAGCTACACCAAAGCTACTTCTCTAGGCATCTGCCATCCATTGCACCCACCACTCAAGGTTACTATGGTTCCCAATGTGTTGTTAAGTTTGGATGTGTGTTTTCAATCTTTCATCGTTTGAGACCAGATTTGGAGTCTTGGGCAATGTGGTACGTCTGCCTACAGCCTGTTGTTCATGTGAACCCTGATTAGGTGAGTGATGGTATAATCTCATGTAGTATTGTATACATAACTCACACCTATCATGTCTTACACCGTACTGCCAGGTTACATATTTGTCCATACATTCGTACACATCCATTCCTGCTGTATGGTGTGTGTGTGTGATGAAAGTTTATGGTCAGATGTCACACACATAAATATTGTCTAGAAGGGAATTTTGAACACATTAATTTTCTGCTTAAACATCCCTTGAAGCGGACTTTTTCAGTCCAACACAGCATTATACTGTTAGTTTTCTATTTACTTCAGAAATAAGTATCAGGAAGCACAGATGATGATACAACCCAGACCCCAGTGCATAGTTATCAGCCCACAATCTTTCAAGGCAGTTCTATTGACATTCTATGGCCATTGACATGTGACATACATCACTAATCTCCTACACGGTTGATGTGTCACATTACACAGCGACAAAGTGGTTGTGTAAGTGCTATTTATTTTAAAGTACTGTAGTGAAATATTTACATAGTCCAGGATTGTGAGTCCATTAGTGTGACACATTCCAATGTGATACTAGACAGGTGCAATGGGACATGTCATTGGACATGCTGGGGTGAAGTATCATACAGTGGAGAGGAACATGAATTGCCAATGAGGTAGTGAGAGACAATCACAGAGCAAAGTGTCAAGGTAAACAGTGGGCTGGTGAACAGTGCATGTGAGCAGCTGTTGCAAGACTGGCATGTTAACAAGCACAGGACCTAGGATATAATTTCCCATTTGGCATGGACTTCTGCTACCGGGTACTCTTACGGGTGAAGGTGATCTGTTCCACATCTTCTTCTTCTGATGTGTGTGTCGTCTCCTCTGCCCTTGGTGGTGGTGGGTTTGAAGGGGCAACACACACTTCAGTGTTTGAAGACGTGGGGTCAGAAATCCCGGTAGTTGCCAACTGTGGGGCTATTAAGGGCAGTACTGCAGCAAGGAGGAGCTGCTGGTTCTCAAGTATAGCAGCTACATCACTGTGGTAGGCAGCCAGGTTGGCCCTGAGGGGTTCATTATTGCATTTGTGCACGCAGTGAAAGGTTTGGTGTGCGAGGTGTTGTGATAACTCTCTTACTGCAGTGCTGATTTCCTTTACACTTTGTTGAAGTCCTTGCAGGATAGATGTTCATGCTTGCATGGCTGCTGACTGTTCTGCAGATTACATCATGCAAGAACGCACCCCCTCAAGGCTGGCTGCCATATTTTGCAGCCCCACCTGCACCTCTTTGGCCAGCTCCTGCTGTACTCCAACTACAGTCCTCTCAAAGCTGGTGC
Source organism: Pleurodeles waltl (assembly GCF_031143425.1). NCBI lineage: Eukaryota > Metazoa > Chordata > Amphibia > Caudata > Salamandridae > Pleurodeles > Pleurodeles waltl. Next base: position 630,157,090 of record NC_090444.1, on the reverse strand, counting down.
CAGTATCCTCAGAGTCCTCATCCGGGTTGGAGCTGGCAGGTCGTACAATAGGGGCGGTGGGTGATTCTTCTGTGATGGCTGCTACTTCTGTGCTCCTCCTTGTGACTGAAGGTGGGGTCTGGAGGGTTCCAAGGACATCTTGGAGGGTCTGCTGGCTAATGTTTGTCAGATCGTCATCCATGTCATCAGGGAAGTCCAGGACAGACATATCCCCAGCAGAGCCATCGTCCTCAGCAATGAGATATTGTACAATTAGTGTGTCTGTGTTTTGACATTTGTAATATGACGTGCCTGTCTTCCTATTAGTTGCACATTGTGATCTTGGTTCCTGTTCATTGTTCCTGTCATTAAGATTAGCAGTCTCCCAGGCCTATGCCCTACCTGCATGTCACATGTAGTGTGGGCAGTTTGGGGAAATGTATGCCTCACATCCTCTAGGTGCAGGTTCTGCCCAAATTGTATGTTGCCACCTTCCTGTCCTAGTCAACCCTCTGTCTACTTCCATTATCATGGTGTGGCCTTGCACTGGCTGTGGATGTTCTGATGGCACTTGCACCACACTTAACATTCTGGAACTGACCCAGTCTCTGATATTTCACATCTACCTATATGTTGCTGAGACCTAGCATATACTATGTATAGCATTGGCATGGCACAATACAGGTGTCAGCATTGGTAGTGTGTACTGCTGATGTTGGGCAATGTGTGCTACATTGGATTGCACTGATGGTCCTAGAAGTTTCCATTTCCTCTTATGACTGTGCGGGTGTGTTTCACTAGCTGGAAACATATGTCCTCCCCCTCAATGCTGTTGTCATAGCACTAAGACACTTGAGATGTTGCATGGTGGCATTGCAGATACTGTGACACAGGCACATGGTAGACCCTGACATGTGCTGCATGGGTATGACATTACTGCTGTGTACCACATAATGTTACGTACAATACCTGATGATTGGAGCATCTATAGACATGAGCATTTGACAGGATTTGCTCATTTATATTCATTACAGGGGATTGATAACATTGTCATCCTGAACCCTCTATTTTGGGTATGTTTGATCCATGGGCATGTAACTGCCATTACCTCCCGTCCCTCCCTCGCCTTCCTTTAACCAATGAGGCTTCCTGCCTCCCCATAGACCCTCCCTCCCCCTTTCAAACCCCCCACCCCCACCACCTCCTGTTCTTTTTTGTCTAGCCCCTGCTAGGCTTACCTTCTGCCTTTCCTCCACGGCGGGGCCTGGGGGTCATCGTTTCGGCCCTCCTTGAGGCGCGGAGCTCCTCGGGGAGTGCTCCGGCCGATCGCGTCTTGGTAAGGCAGGCAGGAATGCCTTGCAAACGCGTCCTGGGAGTCGGCTGACGAGGTCAGTTGGCTCTATGCGGCTGGGGTGGCTGTTTCCGGTTCCTCGGCCCACGGAGCCGCGCTGAGGTGCCTGGTTGGAATTTTCAGCATCGTGGATGGTAGGACGGGCGTTCTGCCCGCGTTTTAACTTATTATTTTAATTGATTGTGTAATTTTATTTGCTGATTCGTTTTTTGTAGGAGGGCCTTTCCCTGCTATATATAGGTGTTGGGTTCAGGTTGATGGCAGTTCTATTGAGGTTATCATGCCGAAGGTTCCTACAAAAGGTCACAGGATTGTTTCTTCTTCCTCCTCCTCGGGGAGGAGGGTAATGCTGCCATTTCTACGCCTGGGGGTCGCCAGGTTCCGGGTAGTTCTTCTGCTCCACTCATGTCAAGAGAAGACGTGCAGGACATGATTGAGGTGGCTGTCTCTCGGGCTCTCCAGGCAGGGGTGGCCAGGCCTAGTCGGTCTAAAGCGGCCCGTCCTCCTGCGACTGCGGAGAGATCCTCTTCGGGTGATGAGGAGGATGATGCTCCATCTACTTCTTCTGGGGGGGAATATGTCTCCAGGGAAGAGATGTGGGAGGTGATGTCACATGTTCGGGACAATTTAGGTTTTCCGGTGTTTCAGCCTGTGGGATCTGATTCACACTTGTTCCCTCAGTATCAGACGCCTTCTAAGTTTGCCCTGCCTTTTCAGGGTCCTGTGAAGGATATGGTGTTTCGGGAATGGAAGGATGTGGATAAGGCTCAAATGCCACGATTCCTTCAGAAACTTTACTTACTGGAAGGGGAGGATGTGCTACCTCCCTCTGTTCGTCTGGATTCCATTTTGGCAACCCTGATTGGCAAGACGGCAGTCAATCCAGAGGATTGTGTGCCTACTGATGCCACGGACCGTATGGTGGATTCTGGTCTCAAGAGGGCTTTTGCGGCAGAGAATCTGGCCCTGAGAGCAGGTATCTATTCGGCTTATTCTGCCCTAACGTTGGTGCAGGATTTTGATAAACTGGCGGCTGCTGTGCAGAAGGTTCAGAGTGCTCCGAACTTCTGGCTGTCATGGAGCAGCAGGCCAGGTTGCTGGCGGGCGTATCGTCGGATGTGGTCCGTACTTCGGCTCTGGCATCTGGGGCTTTGATTGGGGCTCGTAGGTCCCTCTGGTTGCGGTCATGGAAGGCGGATCCTGGAGAGAAGTCTGCTCTCCTGAGACTGCCTTTTGAAGGACGTAGTTTGTTTGGTGATCAGTTTCCTTCCATGCTTTCCAAGGCGTTTAAGGAGAGGAAACATGCCTTACCTTACAAAGGTGGTTCTGCTTCTGCCAAAGGGTGGAGGAAGCGTTCCCGTTCTTCTCCCAAGATGGATGCCAAATCTTTTTCTTTCAGGAAACGTAGTTTTCAGCCCCGTTTCTTCCCCTAAGAAGTCTGCTCCTTCGAACCGGGGTGGGTTCAAGAAGGGGTCCTGACAATCACTGTGGGCCTGGCATAGGGCAGGTTGGGGGACGGCTGAGGCACTTTCTTCCTGTTTGGCAGGAGAGTGTCAGAGATCATTGGGTGCTGGACATTGTGGCCAATGGTTACGCCATAGATTTCGATATGGTGCCTCCAGATTCCGGGGTTCGTCCCACTCCTCTGCCTGCGGTCGGGGCACGGAGACAGGCTTTGTTGAATGGGGTCCGAGACTTGCTTCTCAAGGGGGCCATTTCCCAAGTTCCTGTGGGGGAAAGGGGTCTGGGCACTTATTCAGTCTTGTTTCTGGTTCAGAAGGTGTCAGGGGGTTTTCGTCCGTCCTCAATCTGAAAGGAGTGAATGCTTGGATCAAGACGGTACATTTCCGCATGCTGTCCATTCAGACTATTTTTCCTCTGGTCAGTCAGGGGGATTTCCTGGCATCTCTGGATCTGCAGGATGCGTACCTACATGTTCCAGTGGCGAGGTCTTCTCAGCGGTTCCTACGTTTTGCAGTAGGCCTGGAGCATTATCAGTTTTGTGTTCTGCCTTTCAGCCTCAAGTCATCTCCCCGAATTTTCACCAAGGTTCTGGCCCCTCTGGTGGCTCTTCTGCATTCAGAAGGGGTGTTTATTCATCTTTATCTGGACGATATCCTAATCCATGCACCCTCACAGGTCCAGTTACGGAGGCATGTGGCCCGGGTTCTGGTAGTTCTGCAAAGCCACGGGTTTTTGATCAACTGGGGGAAGTCAGATTTGGCCCCTTCCCAAGATCTGGTGTTTCTAGGGGCTCGGTTTCTGACTCATCAAGGTTTGGTGACTGTGTCGGAAAAGCGGTTGTTTGTCCTCCAGTCCCTGGTGAGGGCGATCGTGTCGCAGTCTGCTCCTCGGGCGCTTCTATGGTTACGTCTGCAGGGTCATTTGGCGTCAGTGATTTTTCTGGTTCCCTGGGCGTGATTCCATCTTCTTTGCCTGATGAACTGGTTCCTGAGTCCGTGGGCTCCAAGGTCTGGTTCTCTGCTGACTCGGATTCCGGTGTCAGGGTTGGTCCGCAGGGAGTTGGGATGGTGGTTGGTGTCCAATCATCTTCAGGTAGGGTGTCTTTGTCTCCTCCGCTCCCAGTTGTGATAACGACGGATGCCAGCCTCTCCGGTTGGGGTGCTTGGATGGGGTCGGCGCAGATTCAGGGGTTTTGGTCCCCGCTGGAGGCCAATCGCTTGTCGAATTGGTGAGAATTGAAAGCGGTGTTGTTGGCTCTGATTCATTTCCAGGTCTCCCTGAAAGGAGCTGCGGTTCTTATTCGGACAGACAACTTGGTAACCAAAGCTTATGTAAACCGGCAGGGGGGGACCCGGTCGAGGGCTCTGTTCAGTCTGGCAAGAAAAATGTTTGTGTGGGCTCAGGAATGGGTTCCTTCACTCCGTGCCACCTACATTCGGGGGGGTGGTCAATGTTCGGGCGGATCTTTTAAGCATGGGGATTCCTTCCTCGCAACTTTTCTCCCTCCGGGGGTCGCTGTTTCTTCATCTTGTTTGCCTCTGGGGTCTTCTGGTGATGGATGTGTTTGCGTCTCCGGAGACTGCGAAACTCAGTCGCTTCTGCTCCCGGGTTCGTTGTCCTCAGGCTTGGGAGGTGGACGGAATGTCGTGTCCTTGGCCTCGGGGTCTTTTGTACGCTTTCCCGCCATTTCAGCTGCTCCGGGCTTTTCTGTTGAGAGTACGACATTCGGGAGCCAGGGTTATCTTGATTGCGCCCCATTGGCCGAGGGCGAATTGGTTTCCGTTGCTGCAGTTGATGGCATCCGGTCACATGTGGCCTCTTCCTCTTTTTCCGTCTCCCCTGGAGTTTCCTTGCCTCTCGAAGGGGTCGTTGAGGAGGTTGCACTTGACGGCCTGGAAGTTGAACGACGGGGTTTGACAGGTTTGGGGGTGCCAGTAGCTTTGAGTTCTACTTTGCTGGCTTCACGGCGGCGTTCCACTTTAATATCTTATGGTAGACAGTGGAGAGTATTTTCTTCTTGGTGTTTCCGGCATAAGTTGGATGCTACGTCCACTTCTATTTTTGATGTGATGCAATTTTTGCAGGATGGTGCACAATTGGGTTTGTCGGTGGCTTCTCTGCGGATGCAGTGGGCGGCTATTCAGGCATTTAGGGGTCCTTGGCGTAATCTGTCGGATGAGGGTCATTTGATGCCTAGGTTTTTTCAGGGTCTTCTTAACTTGTTTCCTCGCCCGGTGCATTCTTTTCCTTCCTGGGATCTTTCCTTAGTTTTGGATGCATTGACTGTTGCCCCTTTTGAACCTCTGGGGGACTGTGACTTGCGTCATCTTTCTTTGAAGACTTTCTTTCTGGTGGCCATTACTTCGGCCCGGCGTTTAGGGGAATTGGGGGCCTTGGCCTGTTCCTTTCCTTTTTGTAAGGTTTTTCCGGATCGGGTGGTGCTTGTTCCAGTTCCTTCTTTTGTTCCGAAGGTTAATTCTTCTTTCCATGCTCGCCAGGAGGTCATCCTTCCTTCATTTTGTCCAAATCCTTCCTCGGATGAGGAGGTTCGGTTACATTCGTTGGATGTGCGCAGGGCCTTGTTGGAGTATCTACGTGTTGTTGCTCCTTTCCGTAAGGGTGATTCTCTTTTTGTAAATTTCGGTCCGGCCCGGAAGGGTGAGAAGCCTTCCACGGCTTCTTTGAGTCAGTGGGTTCGCTCCTTGATTCTGTTGGCTTATTCATTGAAAGGGGTGGTTCCTCCCCAGGGGATTCAAGGCAGTTCTACCAGGGGTATGGCGGCTACGGTAGCTGACCTTCAGGGTGCTTCAGTGGTGGAAATTTTCAGGGCCGCCACTTGGGCCTCACCTTCAACATTTGTTTGCCATTATAGGCTGGCGGACTTGGGAAGTTTGGAGTCGGTATTGGGTCACTGTGTCTTATCCTCTATGATGTAATAGGGGGTAGGAACTCGATGGTCTTTATTGATTGTAATTACACTTATTGCAACTCAGTGTCCGTCTCCTGTTTTCTCTTGCTATGTCTCATTGGTAAAGGAAGGCGAGGGAGGGACGGGAGGTAATGCGTCCATTACTTACGATAATGGAATTACTCTTAGTCCTACTCCCTCATCTTCCTTTCCGTTCCCTCCCGCCGCCCGGTACGGACCGCCTGAGTTGCTGCTTGGGCTTGTTTTTGTACAGGAGGTGGTGGGGGGGGTTTGAAAGGGGAAGGGAGGGTCTATGGGGAGGCAGGAAGCCTCATTGGTTAAAGGAAGGCGAGGGAGTAGGACTAGGAGTAATGCCATTATTGTAAGTAATGGACGCATTAGCTACTTGACCTGCACACACAGCAGAGGTGGTAGTGGCAACTGTTGTCATTGGTAAACACAACTTACGGCTATGGCCTGAGAGTGGAAATTGAGCCATAGTTCATGTAGCGACAATACCAGCTGGTGTGTGACAGCAGGCCTGTTTTACGTTGTACCCTACCCTCCTGGACTGGCTTTGCTTTTCCAACATCCTTGGCATGGCAGAGTACCCCCATGCAAAGGTTGTTGGTGTAGTGATGTGCTGTGCCCCAGGTTTGCCCTGCACAGCCCATGCCCCTGTGCCGTGCCCATTTGCCCTTTCCACTACCTGATTATCATGACTGACATGCATTGTGTAGGAGGTATGTCCCCCCCACCTGCTTGTAATTAACAAATAGGCATTTTTGTTCACCATGCCACTTGCCCTGCATCTGTGTTGTATCCTGGTAGTCTGCGCTGTCCTGTCCTTGAATCCCTGTGACGATCTCCTCTGGGATGACGGCTGCCACCATCTCCTCCATGTGGTCCAGGGCCTCCTGCGGTGCTGGACTCTCACCTCCAGTCTGCAGTGCTGCCTTCCTGTTCCTTGCCATCTTTTGCTTGGTCCTACGCTTGCAGTCATGCCAGCGTTTCTTGCACTTGGTGACTGTTCTCCGTACTTCTGCCACACTGTTGATCTTATCGACAATTTGTTGCCAAATTGCCTCTCTCCTACCAATTGGCAATTTAGAGGTGACTAATAGTTGGTGCTGGTGTTCCGGTACCTCTTTCACCAGTATTTCATGCTCCTCTGCACTGAACCGACAATTCCTTTTCTTCTTCTCCCTCTCCTGGGTCTTGTGTGGGTCCTCCTGGCTGGCTCCTGGTCGGTTGTCATCTTCATGGCTTCTGGGATCCATTTTGGGGCTCCTTTGCACATTTTGCTGTGTTTGCGGCACTTTTTTATGCTATTGCGGGGAAAAATGGTATAGATTTGACACCCGGGTGGCGCAAGGAAATGGCATCAGCCGGCGTTAACTTTTTGACGCAAAACTGCATCTGCAAATTTGGCGTCAAAAAAGTATAAATATGGCCCTAAAAGTGCTGCATTCTTTGGCATTGTTTCCTTTTAATTTTAACAAGAGCAACACACACTTACACCAGCATATTTTTTAGTGAGTTATCCTAGTCAGATGTTTTTCCAAATTATTTTTGTCTTCTTTTTCTTTGCTTTTGTCCGCATGTTTTAGCCTGTTCTCACACATTCAAGTCCAAATTCGTGTCAGTGATTGGAATGGGTCAGCTCTGATACCTGAAATCTGAAATTTAAAGTTTAAACTGTATTTTGATGATTTACTGATGTTGCCATTAGCTGCTTTGAATTCTAACAATAATGTGCATATTGTATTGTTGTTAATCTACATTCATCTTTTGGAATGTCTAGCAGTATTGATGTTTAGCAGGCTAAATCTTTTCAGACGCCTTGGTCAACTTACGTTAAACGTATGTTTATAACTTATTTTTGTGCACCATTTATGTGACATTGGTTTTGGGATTGTAATAAAGCTTTGAAACGTGTTCAGTTCGACGTCTGATTTAGATTTTAAATTGTCCATGGTGTTTAGAATTGTTTATAGTATAATGTCATTGATTTGTGATTGAATGATTCTGACTACCACACTGTTCACCAAGTCAAAAGGTTCAGTCGACCTCTATAGGGGTGAGGTTGGTGATGGTATTCCACCCGAGCGCTAGTGGTTTATGATCCGGAAACTGGGGAGAAGGAAGTTTTCCCTGGGCCCGAGGGCGTCTGCACAACTTTGACATGGAAGAGACTGCTAGAGTTCCACCAAACATTTTTTTACTGTAGTGGCACCTGCAGGAAGTGGAGGAGCTCCCCCTCAACCCCCACCACAACTTTTTAAAAACAGTAAATCTCCTGGGTCATTGAATTCATGACCCCAGGAGACTAACCATATTTTTCTAAAGCACCACTAGCTAGAGCTCTGTTCCATTCAGCTGAATAAAAAGTCCTTCTTGTGGTTGTATTTACGGTTGCATTTTATGGGCTGAAAAATGCTGTTTCGCTAAAGTGGGTTTTAAATTACAGTTCATTTGAGTGGAGAGAGCATTTCTCTAGGTGGTCCCGAACTAAACTTACAAGGCAACCCAGTGTTAGTCTTTGGTAGAGACAGCCTATGACAGTGACAAGCTACTTTATGAGTCTTCACTGCCAGGAAATGCAAAACTTAAACACACATGTCTTACCTTTTGAATACGATTCTCCCTGGCCTATGAGTGGGTAGAGCCTACCTTAGAACTGACTTAAAAGTATTAAAAAGGAAGGTTTAGATCTGGCAAAAGGTTTATTTTGTCACAATGAAATGGCCGTTTTAAACTGCATTGTTTCTTGTAGTGGCAGAGACATGTTTGTCAGCTACTTTAGGGGGTGGCAAAATGACTGCTGCAGTCCATGAGTAGCATTTAATGTTCAGGTCCTGGGTACATGTAATGCCATATACTAGGGACTTAGAAGTAAATTAAATGTACCACTCAGGTGTAGGCCACATTTACTATGTTTAAAAGGGAGACCTCAAGCACTTTACCACTGGTTAGCGGGGTCAAAAGAACCCAGATTCTTAGTGCAAACTAAAACAGATACAGCAACGGAACTAAAATATCTGGGGATGACCATGAAAGGACGGCCAGGTCACACGCTGACAATGGACTATTGTTTCTGTCATGTGTTTGGACTATAGAGGGGTGGTGAAAGTGTACTGTGATTTGTGAATCCATAGTTGCGATCAGACCTTTATATCTGCTTCACTGGAGTTGATGCCTACTGACCCACTTGTGTAAAGTTCCACATCCATGAGCTAACTCAGGTTCTAGTGCTAACACCCCAAACATATGTTTTATATGTTTATGTATAGAGCCTGTGTAGTACATGTGCTGTGTGCGTGACTGATGCACAATAATGGAGGCCTGTGGGTTCCATTTTGGAAGATCCTTTGCACACAATGGAGGTGAGGTTGTTTTCCCACTCATTGAAAGCTTATTGATGACATTCCTGAAGAAGTTGGGAGGAGACGCAGATACTTAAGTGGGAACAGAGGAGACAAGGATCCTTTAGAAATTCACTTAGGCCTTTTGCTGAAAGGCAACACTGATTAGCCTGGGAGGAGACATAGATACTTAAGTGGGAAAGGAGGAGACAAGGATCCTTTAAAATTCACTTAGACCTTTTGCTGAGAGGGAACACTGATTACCCTGGTGAGTGTGAAGTATTGGACTGTGGTCTCTGTTTAAAAGGTTAAATAGACCCATTTAGGTGGGGTTAGGCTTCTGACTCCTCCCTGAGCACTGCTCAATGTGGCTGTTGATAGCCAGGTGCAGAAAGTTCACACCCCTTTGTGCCTTGGTTATGAGTGCTCACGGCATGCAACTAACCTGCTGTGTGGAACTTCACTCTACACCAAGGCTGTGTTTGGAGAGCAGCTTGGAAAGTGCACATGAATGGAGAACCACCGAAATCATTTCTGAAAGCGCGGACAGTGGATCCACATCTCCTGTTTGCTTTGACTTTATAAACATTGTACCTGCTGTCCCATTGTTGCTCCAGCTGCAAAGTCTTCCTTGACCATGGAAGAAAGTGCTTCACTGTGTACTCATAGGGCTGTTGTACAATCACAATCATAAGTGGTGTTATCTTGATAACCAACTTCCTAGAGATGATTGTACATCCCTTGAGTTATGCCTTAATGAAAGAAGGTGGCCCTCCGACCTGAAGTACTAGAAGTCAATCAGCCTGCTGAGAGAAGGAAGGAAACTTCCAACTCAGAAGGAGATGTGACTGTCCAGAAGCAGCTTGACCCCTGAAGTATTACTGTTTGCAAGAGAAGAAAGACTGCAAAGATTAATCTGTGTACCGTGAGGAGTGGGCACTGTCACTCCAATTTTAACAGATCTACATGACAACAGCAAACTACAGGTTGTGTTTGAGGCAGACTGTGCTGCTACAATAATGAGATGTGCCTGAGGAGGGCTCTGCCAGTTAAACAATAAGTTGTGTCTGAAGCATACTATTCCACTGTCATGACAATCTGTGCCTGAGATGGATTGTGCCGCTACAACTATGTACCGTTCCCGAAGTGGATTGTGATGCCACAACAGACTGTTCCCAAGGTGGACTGTGCTTCTAAAATGAAGAAATGTGCAGCATGCTTGACAACTCTTCTGTGGTCACCCTTGTGCCCTTGTGACCTATGACCCCTGGCAGCTCCATCACTGCATCAAATTTGAAGACGCAGAAGAGAGTCCATCTTCAGTGGGATGCCAGCGTCTGCAGCCAGAGCCACCCTGCATTGATGGCCATCTCTGCTGCTGTCGTTATGATCACAAGTTAAACCTTCAGCAAGCGTGTCTCCTGCAGGAAGGGGGAGCAAAGCAAGATGCATGCTGTGGGTCCCTAGTGGCATCAGAGTCTGAAGGTTACGCTGTGCTGAGACTATATAAAAACAGAATTGCTTAAAGAAACGTAAGTAACAAATGCACTAACCGAGGAGTAATCTGCACCTGAGCCTTGATATATGTCGGTGCAATAGTCCAAGCACCCACATAGTAATTGTACCTATTGCCTGTTCTGTGCAATATTACATTTCAAGTATGTATTAAAAATATTTCTTTACCAAAGTAAAGCACTGTTTTGGAGAAAATCAGTTGTTGCACTGCTGGTTGAATGTTGAGTCCTGAGCTTGGATATCCCCACACTTCCTCCTTGAGAGCCCTGTGACTGTTCACCATCACTGCCACTGAGAGTTACGTTCTGAAGTAGTTATACTTGGCACAGTTTGTAGTGACATGCTAAGATGGACCCCAGGACACTAAATACAAATGACCTCAGCCCCCATGGCTGAGGCCCGGTAGCCACTGATGTCCTCCCAAATTGTGTGTGACACGCCTCATACTCCTTAATGTAATATTTAAAGTATTCATGGCCTGTGATCTTCAAGACAGCCACATATGTCTGTAATGAGACCTAAAATGGTGAAGTGACTTTTTAGAATATTCAAACTTATTGAGTGCCTGTTTTTCTAACTGGGAGAATGATGGGGTCACTTCAAGGCAATCTACCCTGAATTTAGTTTTATTATAGAAAATACTTTAGCTGGCTTTTTATTTGTACTTGACTGTACCTGACTGAGATAATGGTAGGCTTTGCTAGAGCTCACCGATCTGCTGTTTGTTCTATAATTCTTGCACTAGTGGAGGCACCTTTGTGGCCCTCCCTTCTAGGCTGAAAAATAACCATCAACTCAAGAACTTGGCTGTTTTTCTGGCCAATGTAAGAACTATTAAAGGATTCAAAAAAAGAACCTAACCATGCTTTTCAGCACCAGGATACCCTCCCGGGAGATGGTGCACTCCACAAGTCTGCATAGTGTAACATATCATTACAAGTTTCAAATATTCAAGATACTAATTCATCACTTAGTCAATGATGGTGAAAACCACCATCAACATGCACTATAAGCTTCCACTTAAGGTCTGCTAACTGAAAGCGTGTTGTGGGGACTTGAAGCATCTATCTTAAATTATCAGCTTTTTCCAAATGTTTTCAAGGTTGTTGATCTGCCATACAGTCAGGGAGCTTGGACAACTTTTGAACTACATGGTTGTCTTGGATTCTCATTTCTTACATCTATGGGTAATCCCACCATTTCTACAAACCAGCTAGTGATTTGGTAATTGGAGGGTATTCACATTAATGATTTGATCATTCTTTTTTGCTCTGTTGGAGACAATAAAGTGACAGAAGGCTAATAATGCCTTTTGTTTGTCTTTTACTCAACCATTTCAGTGTTAAAATAACATTTTAGTCTTTCTTAAATTGTCATTGTATACTGAAATCTCAATTTAACTATGTAAATATTATGGTTACGTTGCAGTTTCCATAGTAAAGGCACTTTATTCAAATATATCTGTGGCACCTTTTAATAACTGTCTAAAATTTGGAGAAAAATTGCATGCTCATTATGGTTTTAGTATTTCAACTTGCTTGCATATCTGTTTACATGGTGCTAATGCAAAAGAGCAGCAGGAAAAAAGCATTAATTTTCTAACAAAGTTGGGGCATTACATTTGGCAGGCCACTAGCGCATTTAACTTAGATTATCATGTCAAGTTTCATACCACTACATCAAGGTGCGTCAAAGGTGTAGGGCAAAATCAAAAACTAGTGTTTTCCATGTTGAGTCCAACACTTATTTTGGGTTCATGGAACAGGGCACAATCTCCCATATCCACCACAGCAGCTGTTTCGGTAGTACAGGGACTGCATATGGCCCACATCCATTAGGAGTTGGTTATGTGGATATGGAGGTCCTGCACACAAAGCCTACTTTTCACAGCCGGCAAACTGGTTCAGTACCTATGTGGGGTGGAACACTCTCTGGGCCTGATTCACAAAGGTACGGATACGTTTGAATAAGGTTAAAATTTAGTGTAAGATTAGTACTTTTGGTATTCACAAATTTCAGGTGTAAACTTACTACAAATGTGTAAGCTACTAGCCTCCACTCTCTGAGCATTGCAATTGGCTTACTCTTGTATGGATGGGTGACATCCCTCCCTAAACACCTCTCTAATACTCCCTAAACCCCTCTTATTCCTCACTAATACCATCCCCTCTTGTAGTAAGTCTGCCCCTTCTTTAAACCACTCCCACGTGTCCCTCACACATTTACTACTAAAACCTATACTTGCATGTGCCGGATTTAGCAACTGGGACGAAGAACACCGCACACATAGGTATAGATAATGTTGAGACTCAAAACTCCGCATGGTAGTCTGTGAATTGCAATTTGTAGTACGTTTTGTAGTACTACAAAACATACTGCAAAGTGCAGTTTGTGAATTTGGCCCCCTGTGTCCAGTTTCTACATCTAACGGCCAAGGTTGAACAGTGGGCTCAGTAGATCTATGAATTAGGCGGTTGGTGAGAAATATCTTCAGGAGCTGTACTATAGTTCATGAACAGCTGGCATTTGGAGGTGCAGTTACTAAATGGAGTGTGCGGTAAAAAAAGGCTAGACCCATGTCCTGCCATTACTGCACTTGTCCACTTTTGAGGTGAGTAGTAAAAAATGCGTCCGGCAGAAGTGCACAATCAACCTCTTTAACTCCCAAACTAACTGTTCACCCCTGAAAGCCATGTGCAGCTCTTTGGTAGGTACAGGTGATAAACCCTACTGTGCACAGCTGAAGGTCGTGCACGGGGGTCATTTTGAACTCGTATTTTTGGGAGCCTCAAACATCTGGGGCAACTGTACTGGACCAAGTGCTGTGTGCATCTGACCAAGAATCTTTATTCCCAGACCAACTGTGCCTGGCTACAGGACACCCTGGATCAGGAGCATTTGAGAGAGCAGTCACTCAATCAGCTATGACTACAGTTTGGTGAGGCAGGCAGAATTGAGCAACTTAGGTTGACCTCGCCAAGGCTGTTGGTTTCTGAGTTCCGCAGTAATATTCCTGCTTTATAACATCTTTGCCCAGCCATATCTATAAAACGTCAACTTAACAAAGATCACAACAGAAGAAGCAATAATCCTCTTGTAAACTCAGAGTGGGTGCATTACTGCAACTATGTTATGCTGTGCTGTGCAAATGCACATTGACACAAAAGAATATTGGTCAAAAGGATTGCAGTTCCAATTAATAACTTGACAGGAACATTCTCTGCTTTTATGCCCCCCCCTACTTCCAAAAAACATAAAATAACTGCACCATGTAGATGTAGTATGTTATTGAATAATGTTTGCCTAAAAGTAGTGGTATTTCTATAGAGCAGGTCTATCTGAGGAGCAATAAAGTGCTGCACATCGAAGGGTGGGAGGGGGAGATGATTAAACACCAACAGCCAAATTTACAAGAAAGTGGTGCATCAGCTGAGATGCGCCACTTTTCTTGTGCCCCCTTTTATCCCCATAGCGACATCATGTGTGCGCCATATTTACAATACGGCGCACCATGGCGGACGTTAGGACAATACTGGTACTTTGCAGAATGAGGCCCATTGAAAGTAATGGGCACATCATTTTGATGCCTACTTTGAGCAGGCGTTGAAAATGACGCTAAAAATGGTGCAGTGAATTGTTGTAAATTTCACTGCGCCATTTTTACAGGCCTCCCCATGGGGGAACGCCCCCTTGCATACATTATGCTTGGCACAGGCATAATGTGGCGCAAGGGGGCGCAAAGTGGAAAAATGCAGGCAATGTGCCTCTTTGTAAATATTGCGAAGGGCAATGGCCTCCTTAACACCACATTAGTGTTAAACAAATGACACTAGTGTGGCATTAAGAGGTGCTTGGGCCTTGTAAATCTGGCCCCATGTTTAATAATAGAGGATGCAGGATGGGTGGACTGGAGGATCAGTCTGTACATAAGGTGAGATAAGGCCTCACTGTGCTACTAACCAGGGGAAGCAAATTAAACCATATGGCAGGTGGGAGCTTCAAATTTAGGGCCAGATTTATCAGACTTTGATGCAGCTCAACACATCAAGGCAATCTGCTGAGCTGTGTCAAAGGGAGAGGGCAGGAATGTGCCATATCTATTAAGATATGGCATACTCCTGTTCTCTCCTGTGCTGGTGCACTTAGTGCAGCCTAGCACCAGCACAGGCACCCTTGCGTCATGGTGCAAGGGTGCCTGCATTACATGCAGGATTGCGTTTGTGCAGGAAGGGACACATTCCTGCACAAAAAAATAAACCTTAAAGGCGGATTTCCTCTTTCTAAGTGTACTGCACAATGCAGCACACTTGGAAAGATGAAAATTTAGGAGAAATAAAGATATTTCTCCTGGTTGCACCTCTACTGGCAAGGTGTAGCATTTTCACACATTTCCAGATTTACCAGTCTTGATAAATCTGGGAATGCACCAAAATCCATGGGTAGATGTGTGGGAACACCTATGCTCTACCCATTAAGGGCCGTATTTATACTCTGGTTGCGCCGAATTTGCGTCATTTTTTTCGACGCAAATTCGACGCTAAACTAACGCCAACTAACGCCATATTTATATTATGGCGTTAGACGCTTCGGGCGCCAAAGTGCCCGGAGTGAGCGTCATTTTTTAGCGTGAACACCTTACTTGCGTTAATGAGATGCAAGGGAGGCGTTCCCGTCTTAAAAAATGACTCCCAGGCCTTTACGTGGTATTTATACTCCCGGGCAAAAATGACGCCCGGGAGTGGGCGTGGCCAAAAACGGCGCATTTGCGCCGCTTTTTAACGCCTGGGTCAGGGATGGCGTTAAGGGACAAGTGGGCTCAAAATGAGCCCACAGTGCCCTCCCCTGCCCCCAGGGACCCCCCCTGCCACCCCTGCCCACCCCAGGAGGACACCCAAGGATGGAGGGACCCATCCCAGTGAAGTACAGGTAAGTTCAGGTAAGTATATTTTTTGTTATTTTTCAATTTTTTTTTGTGGCATAGGGGGGCCTTATTTGTGCCCCCCTACATGCCACTATGCCCAATGACCATGCCCAGGGGACATAAGTCCCCTGGGCATGGCCATTGGGCAAGGGGGCATGACTCCTATCTTTACAATGATAGGAGTCATGTTGATGGGGGATGGGCGTCGAAAAAATAATGGCGCAAGTCGAGTTACGACGATTTTTTCGACGTAACCTGACTTGCCCCATTTTAAGACGCCCATACGCCATTTTCCCCCTACGCCGGCGCTGTCTGGTGTACGTGTTTTTTTTCCACGCAAACCAGTCAGCGCCGGTCTGCTTGCGCCGGCTAACGCCATTCCATAAATACGGCGCCCGCATGGCGCTTCAGAATGGCGTTAGACGGCGCAAAAATTTTTGACGCTAAACTGCGTTAGCGCAGTTTAGCGTCAAAAAGTATAAATATGGGCCTAAATGCCTTCCCAGGGCAAAGTAACAAACGACAGTGACTTGCACTGTTATGCGTTACTCCAGATTTGCCAAGCAAATGCAAGGTGGCTCCGAGCTGCTTGGTAAATTTGACTAAAGGACTACGCTGCTTTTGTGACACCATGTGTGAGGCACGGGCAGCACAATCCATTGATAAATCCGGGTCTCAGTGCTTGTTCTGGCACCCCGGGCAAAAACATTTTTTACTGTGGGTGAGTAAGCCTTGTATTGATCAAGATGGAGTGTCAGGCCTAGGTTGAACCTTAGCACGCTAAATATATTTATCTCAATATATAATATATAATACAGTCATCCATTAAGGTAGTTTATCCCTAGTTATCTTATTTGTTTTTGTTCATATTTCTGGTAAAGAAAAGGATAGCACACCACGTTCATTATCTGACATAATTGCTTGTGCCGCTTAAAGAGAAGAGAAAGCCCGCTTTCGATAATTCACAGGTAATAAGGGGTGTCTCCTTTGATGAAGGGGCTATTGAAAATGTAACTGCAATAAGAGTTAAAAACAGCCTGTTCGCCGTTCTGTCAGATAAACACATTGAGGTTTGTGTTGGAAAATGATCACTTCCTCCAGCCCGATATTAAATTGTAAGAGTTTATCAGGTTCCCCTTTTCGCAGGTTTGACCAACAGACTACTAGAAAGTGTATCTGTTTTGTTCTCGGAAATCAGTGACAATGAAGAGGCTTTTCTGATTTCGCATTAAAAAAATGAATGTGGTAAATGTCTTCCATGAACGACCATGCTAAATGTATACTCTTATCTTTCACACAAAATGTGGGAGACTTGCTCAGAAGCATAAAAAAACATACCTTTATTTTCTCTAGGAAAACGAAGACTGCGTGTTCACAAGAACAGAAGGCGGGAAGGTAAGGAAGTGAAATGGTATCTGTATTTCCTGTTACACTCCGCGTTTGAGCTCCTGTGGGCCTGACACAGAGGTAACAAGCCCGTGCTGATCAAAATGCAGTCCAGATCGGTGAAGACTACCCAGAAAAGCATTGTGAAGGGCAGTAAATGATAAATTGATTGTACTTTCAACTGCATCTCCCCGGTCTCATTCGAATTAAAATATCCCTGGTGTAAATTCCAGTTAACCAATTGCAAATGGATTGTAGTGCATGCTGTTTGTTGTATGTTTGCTATTACACACATAATGACTGATAGGTCACTTTGTTGTGCACTTATTTGCAACTAAATCTGTGAGTAAAAGTGACTGGTCCACATTCGTTGAATAAGGATCTGTGGACATTTGCACCCTCAGATTGAAATTACTACTGTAGAGATGATGAATCTATTGCAGGTTTGCGAACCAAGATCTATCGACATTTACACCCTTAAATATAACTTTCTACTGTGGGAATTCTGCAAGTACTGCAATATTTCTGGAGTCGTAAGTCAGCAGTTTGTGGTGGAACATTGATGTTCCCAAAGACGGAGCATTGGACATAGGGAAGTTGTTGCAAACTTACAAAGTTGTAACTTTGTGGGTATTTTGAATACTTTTGAATACTCGTTTAAATCTAATTGCACAGTTAACTTTTTTGTCAAAACAGGCAGGAGTGTGTATATCACGGACGTATTTTGAATAAATACCCACGTGCCCCCGTATTTTGTAGGAGCGTAAAGAGACTTTCTCATTGAAATAAAAATCTTTTCCAGGTGAAGAAAAATACAAGTTTATATGAATTTGCAAGTTAAACCTATCTGTAAACCAGTGGCTCTTAAACTTCCGGAAACTGTTTCACGGTTTTATTACTAGATTTAGGCTCATAACCGTAATGATTTTTGTGAAGTCATAAACAAATAAGCTTACAAAACTTAAATGCACTAGTTTAGTGTTTAAAGTTATTACTTTCGTTGTAACATGACCAGTTTATAAAATTATAGACGAAAAATTAAAGTTGATTCCAGCTGCGTTTGGTGACTGGCCTGTTAGTGTCTTTTGGTTTCAGTTTTTGTTTTATTCAGTACAAAAGTTTTCTATGATGGTACCATGTAGTGCAATGTATAACGTGCTGCAAGTGATATTTAGACCGGAATCCAAGTGCTAAAAAGATGAGTAAGTTGTATTTGTGCCCATTTGTTTCACCAGTAGGGCGAGCTCAATACAACTGCACTTGTTCATGTGTTTGCAGAGGCTCAAAAAAGTTAAAATAAGGTAATAACAAATGCAAAACAATCATGAAACTTTATTCCATTTATTTTACGTAAAGGTGTAAATGAAGCACACATCTCACCCAAGATCAAGCAAACATGTTGAGTGGCATATCTAGGTTGCCAAGGTCCCTAGTGCAAGCAAGGTGACTAGGTCCCCTCACTAGAATGACATCTCACTCTGTCGGCTGCCCCCCCACTCTCCTCAACTTCCTTCGAAAGAGTTTGTATCTGCCATATCAAAACTTACTACTATTCTAATACATACACTATTGTAGTTTCACCTTCCGCACTGCATTTCTGCAATCAAAGTCATAACCCTAAAAGGCATTACCAAATCTAATAGGTTTGACCCCTTTTAAAGTGCATGGACACAAATAAATAACATGCCGGGTCCCCACCCTCACATAGTCTCATCCACACTCTGCACTCACACAGGCATAAGCCTCACTATGCACATGCACAGGCATAATTTCCATCCTGTAGATCGCTTACCCTGCACTCACAAAGGACAATGTTAATCCTGCATTCACAAATGCACATCTCTCACAATGCACACACAAACACACTGCTCACACATAGGTACATCGCTACCTAGGAAGGAGCAGAGTTTGAACAGAGTTTGGACAGATGGTGCCATAGGAGAAATAGGTTGAGTATCTGTTGCATCAGTCAACTGGTGTAATTCAAAGCTCTTGAAGCAAGCTACACTGAAGCCGGAATGAAATTATGTAATCACCCACAAATCACACTTGGACCAGCACTGCAGACTATGTGAGTCTGATTGTTTCTGAACTTTTGCAGGGAAAAATCTTGCCATCACTGGTCAAGAGCATCACAGTCTTCCTGGAAAGATATGGAACAAGTGTGGATCTGCAGGACCAGTGAAAAGTTTCCTTTAAAGTCATGGAGCAAGTGTAGTACTACAATGCCAGTCAGTGTAAACTTACTTGAAACATGTGAAATAACTATGCTACAGCAGGGACAGTCAGTGCAGGCTTCCTTCAAAGACATGGAAACAATGTGGTACTGCAGGGTCAGTACAAGCTTCATTCAAAGACATAGAACAAGTGTGGCACTGCAGGGCCAGTGCAAGCTTCCTTCAAAACCATAGAACAACTGTGATACTCAGGGCCAGTGCAAGCTTCCTTCAAAAACATGGAACAACTGTGATACTCAGGGCCAGTGCAAGCTTCCTTCAAAAACATGGAACAACTGTGATACTCAGGGCCAGTGCAAGCTTCCCTCAAAGATTTGGAACGAGTGTGGCGTGGGGCAGCACCATTAAATGCCTCTCTTAGATACAACTAAAAAGCAGCATTTTGGAGTTGGTAGTAGTTTACATAACAGCAGTGGGTGTATGAGTGTGAACTTGACTCACACACAGGAAGATTTCCACACACAAAACAAGAACAGTACCGGGTAGGAGTACACACTTTCCTCACACCCATTGCAAACACAGCAACCTGGTCAGAAAAATGCAAGCTTTTGTCACATGAACAGGGAATGGACAGCATTTGCGACAGCAGTCCAAGTCTGTGTGTAGACACACACACACATAATGTACAGCGTAAGTTGCCCTCACATGCAGCACAGATACAAGATGGTCCTCAGTAGAGCAAGCTAGGATATCCTAACATATAAAACAGGTTTCACACTCGCGGCAACATCTAAATGTATTACAGGCACACAATACCCAGAGTAAAGTATAAAGAATAAAGGTGGGTGAACCCCTGAAGGCTTCACCCAGATGCTAGGCTTAGGTTCAGCTTGATGTCCTCTTAAGTCCTCAGGCCCAAAATGAACTGAGCTTTCTTGTGGCTCCTGTAGCCTACCCCACTCTAACCTGATGCAACCAGAATGAACCAAGGGTTTGCGCTGCTAAATTCATCTTCCCAGCTTTCAGGAACAGGCAGACTTGAATCACAAAAACAAATTTTTCAACATAATTTTGGCATTTTACTGGGACATACCCCATTTATACAACTTTTGTGCTTTTGGCCTCCTTCCAGTTAGTGACAGAAATTGGTATGAAACCAATGCTGGATCCTGGAAAGCTAAACATTTCTGAAAAGTAGACAGAATTCTGAATTCACCAAGGGGTCATTTGTGTAGATCCTACAAGGGTTTTCCTACAGAAAATAACAGCTGAAAGAAAAAAAACGATTGAAATTGAGGTGAAAAAAACAGTAGTTTTTCTCCACGTTTTACTCTGTAACATTTTCCTGCGATGTCAGATTTTTAGAAGCAATATACTGTTAAGTCTGCTGGACTTTCCTGGTTGCGTGGATATGTAGGGCTTGTAGGTTCATCAAGAACCCTATGTACCCAGAGCCAATAAATGAGCTGCGCCTTGCAATGGGTTTTTATTCTATACCAGGTATAAAGCAATTCATTTGCTGAAATATAAAGAGTGAAAAATAGGACTCAAGAAAACCTTTGTATTTCCAAAATGGGCACAAGATAAGGTGTTGAGAAGCAGTGGTTATTTGCACATCTCTGAATTCCAGGGTCCTCATATTAGCATGTGAATTACAGTGCATTTCTCAAATAGACATATTTTTTACACACTGTCTTACATTTGGAAGAAAAAAATATTGAGAAAGACAAGGGGCAATAACACTTGTTCTTCTATTCTGTTTTCCACCTAATCTCCCAATAAAAATGGTACCTCATGTGTGTGGGTACGCCTAGTGCCTGCAACAGGAAATGCAACATGGACACATCACATTTTTACATTGAAATCTGCTATGTTTTTAGCAAAGTGCCTAGCTGCGGATTGTGGCCTCTAGCTCAGTCGGCACCTATGGAACCCACCAAACCTGTGCATTTTTTAAAACTGCACACCCAGGGGAATCCAGGATGGGGTGACTTGTGGGGCTCTCAGCAGGTTCTGTTACCCAGAATCATTCGCAAACCTCACAATTTGGCAAAAAAACACTTTATCCTGACATTTCGATGACAGAATGTTCTGGAATCTAAGAGGAGCCACAAATTTCCTTCCACCCAGCGTTCACACAAGTCTCCCGATAAAAATGGTACCTCACTTGTGTGAGTAGGCCTAGTGCCTGCGACAGGAAATGCCCCAAAACACAACGTGGACACATCATATTTTCCCAAAGAAAACATATCTGTTTTTTGCAAAGTGCCTAGCTGTGGATTTTGGCCTCTAGCTCATCTGGCACCAAAGAAAACCTAGCACACCTGGGAATTTCTGAAAACTAGACACCTAGGGGAATCCAGGATGGGGTAACTTTTGGTGCTTTCACCAGGTTCTGTTACCTAGAATCCTTAGCAAAGCTCAAAATATGTGGAAAAAAACACTTTTTCCTCACATTTTGGTGCTGCAAAGTTCTGGAATCTAAGGGGAGCCACATACTTTATTCTACCCACTGTTCCCCCAGGTCTCTTGCTGCAGTGGTGGTCGGACTGCTGCATCACAAAGTAAAGTGTCTTTTGTTTTGCTCTGTTACAATCTTTGTTTCCATCACACTGCAGAATAAGAAAAAATGCTTCATTTGTGATTTGCTGTTTTTAATTTTGAAATATATGCGCAGCTCATTTAGAGGTATTTAAATGTAGCTGTGTGTTGGAAGAAAATGACATCTTACAGCCTTTCCTTTTTCACCAGCACGATTTTCACATATTTCACTTTACAAAATCCTCAATTGTGAAAAGTAAACACTGGTCTCTTTGTTAAAGAATAAGCAGCAATTTACTAGACTAGATTGGCATTTGACCTCTGTCTTCCGAAGTGCAGCAGTTTTAACAAGATAAAAATAAAATGTTAAGTCTTTAGTGCATATTGGCCTTGGAGCTCCAGCATGGTTATTTAAGTTCCCTCTCGGAGGTTAAGTGGTATTTGAGTCCCTTCCACGTCTGGGCCCCATGCATTGCACTGGCTGCACCACTGTTACATAATCCCCTGGATATGTTATTGGGAGGAGAGAGTTTTTTTATGGATGTGCTATTTATAACTGTGTCTAACTTGTCACTAACATGTGGCAATTGGATCAGGAATTGTAAATCTACACTCGTACAAGTACTATTACTGTGCATATGTACAATTTCCTGTGGAACGCTGTATTGCTAAATTGTGATTTTCTATTTAAAGGCTGCAGCCCAATATGCAAATGCCCATTTTTCAGGGGGGTTTCCCCCCTGTGAAACATATTTGTCCCCTTGTAGAAACCAATTCCTCTAGGACCTCATCAAGTTTGAGCGTGATCCATTCCACCCCTGGAGTGGGTGTTACTCCAACTTTGTTGGTTTAAATCTGTGACTTTTCCCAGGGTGGGAAAGGGTCAGGTAGCAGTTTTGTGGGCATTCGCAAATTTACAGGGCAAACCAGAACTTCTTCCTCCCACTGCCCACATGTGGGTGGGGCTAATACCTGAATTATTCCACTTATGTATGACATTCTGGTGTCTACTTACTAAGTATTAGAGCCATGTTTTCATCATCATCACAAAAGTGACACAGAATGAGACTAAGGGGGTCATTCTGACCCCGGCGGGCGGCGGGAGCCGCCCGCCTGGAGGGAACCGCCGAATGACCGCACCGCGGTCAAAAGACCGCGGCGGCCATTCTGGCTTTCCCGCTGGGCCGGCGGGCGACCGCCAGAAGGCCGCCCGCCGGCCCAGCGGGAAACCCCCCTCAACAATGAAGCCGGCTCCGAATGGCGCCGGCGGAGTTGTAGGGGTGCGACGGGTGCAGTGGCACCCGTCGCGATTTTCAGTGTCTGCAAAGCAGACACTGAAAATCATTATGCGGCCCTGTTAGGGGGCCCATGCCAGTGGCATGGGCAGTGCAGGGGCCCCCAGGGGCCCCACGACACCCGTTCCTGCCATCCTGTTCCTGGCAGTTAAAACCGCCAGGAACAGGATGGCGGGAAGGGGGTCGGAATCCCCATGGCGGCGCTGCAAGCAGCGCCGCCATGGAGGATTCCCTGGGCCAGGGGTAAACCGGCGGGAAACCGCTGGTTCCCCTTTTCTGACCGCGGCTTTACCGCTGCGGTCAGAATGGCCCAAGAAGCACCGCCAGCCTGTTGGCGGTGCTTCCTCTGCCCTCTGCCCTGGCGGTTTCACACCGCCAGGGTCAGAATGAGGGCCTAAATCTGTTTTCACTAATTTACTTTCCAGTGCAAAAGGCTGGAAAACCACTTAAAAGTAACCCAATCGTCAAGGGGGCGTTAAATGGGAGGTGCATGGGCATTTCCATGCAACCACCTAAGGATTTTGGCGCAAAACCTTATTTACTAAAAAAAAAAAGGAAACAGGGTTTTGCATAAAAAATAGCGTCCATTTCAACTAGGCGCTATCAAGAAGAAATACTTTTATTTCTCCTTTCTTTTCAGACTTTGCATGTGTGCTGCATTGTACAGCACACATACAAAGTGGGGAAAGCTTTAAAGTGTATCGAAGCATAGTATTTTGTACTGGAGGGTTATCTTACCAGTACAATACCTATGCAAATACTCACACAGACACCCTTGCACTATGGTGCAAAGGTGTGTGCGTGGCACACGGCAGCAGAATTCTGTGCCGGCGCCAGGAAGAGGGGAGAAAAGGGCCAAATTTCTGTTAATATTGCGCTCTCCTGCTCTCTCCTTAGTGCACAACGTAGCACAGCTTTTTGCCTGCTCTGCTGCATTGCGTGAGATTTTAGTAAATCTCTCCGTATCCCTTTGTGGGTAGACATCAGGAGTAAGTGCAGCCATTTACTTTAGAGCTGAAAATGTATTAGTGAATCTGGTTCCAGTGTTGAAATGTGCACCGTATACTTAATAGGTACTTGCATTTGTGCGTGGGCGTATATATGCAGGCATTTGTGTTTTCTGCAGTTACAGAGGAGGAGGTTGGTATCATTCCAAGGCCTATACCAGGACACGATGAACATTACCGATTTGACAATTAATTTTATATACATCACCTACATGCTGCTACTTTGCAGCGCTGTCAGTGGGGTAACCCAAAATTACGAGGCCCACAAGCAGAACGTGAAGAGAGAGCCCTTGGGGGCATATTTATACTCTGTTTGCGCCGGAATTGCGTCGTTTTTTTTTATGCAATTCCGACGCAAAACGAACTCCATATTTATACTTTGGCGTTAGACGCGTCTAGCGCCAAAGTCCATGGAGTTTGCGTCATTTTTTAGCGTGGACACCTACTTTGCGTTAATGATATGCAAGGTAGGCGTTCCCGTCTAAAAAAATGACTCAGAGGCATGTGCGCCGTATTTACACTCCCGGGCAAAATTCACGCCCGGGAGTGGGCGGGTGAAAAAAAATGACGTCCGGCCGCTTTTGCGACGTTTTTTAGCGCCTGGTCAGGGCAGGCGTTAAGGGACCTGTGGGCTCGGAAGGAGCCCAGAGGTGCCCTCCCAAGCCCCCAGGGACACCCCCTGCCACCCTTGCCCACCCCAGGAGGACACCCAAGGCTGGAGGGACCCATCCCAGGGACATTAAGGTAAGTTCAGGTAAGTTTTTTTTATTTATTTTTTTGTGGCATAGGGGGGCCTGATTTGTGCCCCCCTACATGCCACTATGCCCAATGACCATGCCCAGGGGACATAAGTCCCCTGGGCATGGCCATTGGGCAAGGGGGCATGACTCCTGTCTTTGCTAAGACAGGAGTCATTTCAATGGGGGTTGGGAGTCGAAAAAAATGGCGCAAATCGGGTTGAGGCGAAAAATTTGCCTCAGCCTGACTTGCCCCATTTTTTGGCGCCCAAGCTCCATATCCCCCTACGCCGGCGCTGCCTGGTGTACGTCATTTTTTTTCACGCACACCAGGCAGCGCTGGCGGCTAACGCCGGCTAACGTCATTGAATAAATACGGCGCCCGCATGGCGCTTCAGAATGGCGTTAGCCGGCGCTAATTTTTTTGACGCAAAACTGCGTTAGCGCAGTTTTGCATCAAAAAGTATAAATATGGCCCTTAGTTTCGCATGTCGCGCAGATATTTAGTGGTCTTGAACTAAATGGCTTCCACCTAAAGGTGTGAGGGGCCTCTGATGGGTTGGGGACCCCACTGCACGGCAGGGGCTGCAGAAGCCTGCGTTTTGCCCATTAGCCCCATGCAGTGACATAGATGTAGTTGTGTCGAATGATGAATAAACTAACTGCCGGTGCCGAATAGAGGCTTCAGAGAATTGATCACTGCCTGTACTAAGAGATGGGCCATGACACAGAATTCTTAAGTAGAGCGCACGCATTTACCTCCTGCTGGAAGGTGCTAATAACGCTAGCACCCTACAGTGACAGTGACGCAGGCCTCTTTAGAACTCTGTTGGAAATATCCGCTTTTTGACTACTTTTAGACAGGAGCATTTTGGCGAAAGGTCTCTCCTACCTAAGATTCAGAAAGGCTAGTTCAAGGCCTTTATGAATTATAAGTGTGCTCTGTGCATGGCTGATTCCATATACAAAGCAAGCATATAAATTGTTTTTTATTCAAAACGTGGTAATTGCAGTTGGTTCAGACATGGGACTCAGTGGCTTTTCATTAAAAGCACATTAAAGTACATTTAGGGACGTTTTTAGTATGAATGATTATGTAGCATGTACGCATATGAAACATGAAAGCAATATTTTATTGTATTTTTTAGACGCTTTTGTCGCTCTAGAGAACCCGAGCGAAGCGTATAAAAAGCAGCGTGTGCAGTTGTACAGCAGAGGTCGCTATTGCCTACAAGATCATATTGTGCACAAACCTTCCTGCTTTGTATTGTATTTACAAGAGAAGGCAGAGCGGAGCACGCTCATGATTCGATTTAAAATACCAATTATCGAAAATAAATAAAGGCCAAGATTTAAGAAAAGTGGCGATTCACATCGTGAAGCGCCACTCTTCCTGCGCCCCCCCCCCCCCCCCCCCGCACGCCAAAAATGTGTGTGCCGTATTTAAGATACGGCGCACCATAGCGGTATTAGGAACAATAGCTGAAATTTTCTGACACGATTGGGGGCTTTGCTCCATTAGCATCAAAGGATTAGCATCAAAGGTCTTGATGCTAGGGAGGGAGTTTTAAGAAAAGTGGCGCTGCACTCAGTGCAGTGCTACTTTTCTTGCCCTCCTTGGCACACCTCTATGGCCTCCATGGGCCTGATTTAAGAAAAGTGGTGCTGCACTTCTTTAGCGCCCCTTAGCGCCCCTCTAACGCCACCATGTATGCGCAGTATCTAAGATACAGCACTTCATGGCGGTAGTTAGGGAACTAGCCTCAGACCTTTTGACACTAGTTCGGAGCTTTGTCGGATTTGTGTAAACATTTTTGACACTAGCCCTGCAAAGCCCATTAAGGCCCATTGAGAACAAGGGTTTGCCTCCTTTTAATGCCTGCTCTGAGCAGGCGTTAAAAGTGCCCAAAAAAAATGACACAAAGAAATCTCATAGATTTCTTTGCGCCATTTTTTTAGGCCCCCTAATGGGGAAACACCTCTTTGCATAAATTATGCCTGGTGCAGGCATAATGTAGTGCAAAGGGCTACAAAGTGGCTCAATGCATCACTCTGTAAATGTGGCGCAGTGGTTTTGCCCTCTTTCGCCACATTAGTGTAAAAAAAATGACGCTAATGTGGCGCAAGAAGGCACTAGGGGATCTTAAATCTGCCCCTATGTCACCTAGGGGCAGATTTATGAAAAGTGGTGCTGCAAATAGTGCAGCACCACTTTCCTTGTGCCCCGTACCGCCACCGTGGCAGCGCTGTATTTAAAATATGGCACACCATGGCGGTAGTTAGAGTGACTAGCGTCATAATTTTTTACAACAGTCTGGCGCTTTGCAGGATTAGCGTAAAAAATTATGAGGCTAATCCCTCAAAGCACCCAGAGACCCATTGTGAACAATGGTGTGCCTCCTTTTAATGCCTGCTCTGAGCAGGTGTAAAAGTGCCAAAAAACTGACACAAAGAAATATCCTAAATTTCTTTGCGCCATTTTTACGGCCTCCCTAGCACTGGAACACCCCCCCCTTGCATACATTATGCCTGTCGCAGGCATAATGTGGAGCAAGGGGTTACAAAGTGATGCAACACTTCTTTGTGAATATGGTGTGGCATCGTTCCCCTTCCAACGCCACATTAGTGTAACAAAATTGATGCTAATGTGGCGATGGAACAGTGCAAGGCACGCATAAATCTGGCCCCAAGTGCAGGAGTTGTTGAGAGTTGAGGCTTGACTGAAGTTTATCTCTCGGTTTTGATCATATCGGCAAATTCTTTTTTTACCATCACTCATTCCACTCTTCCCACCCCTCAAAGTATTTTTTAAACTCAAACACATTAAATTAAAGAGACTTCTATCATTTATAATAGGACAATTAATTAGTCTTGCTGGCCGACAATAATTCACACTCAGCTGTGGAGTAAGCCATTACCACTCTATCACACTTCGCCCTTGTCCTCTCACTTTCATGAGTTCTCATTTTCTCTAATATTCGCCCACACTGCATTCTAAAAATAGTGAAAGGATGTCTGGTTCTCCAGGTAAAATGACGTTTTACCATTGAAGCGCTCTTTGCCTCCTCGTAAAACAATAGTTTTTTCTATCCTACTGCAACTGGTCGCTGTCGAGTTGTGTTTCTTAAAGTCTGCTGCCTTTTCTCACATTTTTGGAACCACCAGCCCGGTTTTCACTTCGAAATTCCCTCACATACCTTCACACCACTCTCACAATAACGTACCCTCTTTTTCACCGACGTATTTACTGTCAGTACACGTTTGCAATCTATTTTGACGTGTACCGTCGTATCGAGAGGTAGGTAAAAAATATTTTTGCTTTTCCTTCTCCACCGGTGGGTCCTGGTTTTCCGAACTTGTGGACCCCTAAGTCTGTTCGCCCGCTCAAAGCATCCCTGTATATCACTGTTTAGCCAGGGTGCGCATTTCTCGGAATAAAACATAATTGTTAGTGCAGTGTAATTCGGGACCAAAGTAAACCGAGAACCCGCCTGGCAGCGCGCTGAACCTTTTCCCTCTCAAAATCACACAAAAGCTTTATCTCGAGAAGCAGATGGCCCACATCACACAACGCCACTTTTCTCTTTCCGTAAAGAGTCGCCTGGGGGACTCGCAGGTTGTGTTAATTGGAAGTGCACCCATGTAGCATTCCTTCACATATGCGCATGTGTGAAAGGAAAAAGCAGAACAAGGGAAACCACGGGTTTTTGAAGATTTGAAAGTTGCCTCGGTTATGACAACTTGCTCATCGTTATCTTTGGATTAGCAGAAAAGCAGGAATAAAATGACTTCCAGGACAAAAAAAAACACAAACTGGCAAAATCAATAGGTCTGGGTCTATTCCGCGACCACATGTAAAAGCAAGCATTCACAAATACAGTTTAGGTGTGTGGAATGCACAAATGTTGTTCATCGCCTTAAAGCCAGAACTGTTGGCTTTGCCAGTGCTGGGAAAAAGTAGAAAGGATGGAGTTTATATAGGTGATGACAATCTGGGGCCCAATTTTAAGAAGAGCCTAGTGCCACATTAGTGTCATTTTTTGACGCTAATGTGGCGTTAGGTTGGCAAAAATGTGACACCAAATTTACAAAGTTGAGCAATGCATGCACTTTGTAAACCCTTGTGCCACATTATGCCTGCGCCAGGCATAATGTATGCAAGGGGGTGTGAGAAAGTAGCCTCTTTCTAGCCTTGTTACCCCCACTTTTGGCCTGTTTGTGAGTGTAAGTCAGGGTGTTTTCACTGTCTCACTGGTATCCTGCTAGCCAGGGCCCAGTGCTCATGTTTTCAGTATGTTTGTTATGTGTCACTGGGACCCTGCTAGTCAGGACCCCAGTGCTCATAAGTTTGTGACCTATAGGTATGTGTTCCCTGTGTGATGCCTAACTGTCTCACTGAGGCTCTGCTAACCAGAACCTCAGTGGTTATGCTCTCTCTTTACAAATTGTCACTAACAGGCTAGTGACCAATTTTACCAATTTACATTGGCATACTGGAACACCCTTATAATTCCCTAGTATATGGTACTGAGGTACCCAGGGTATTGGGGTTCCAGGAGATCCCTATGGGCTGCAGCATTTCTTTTGCCACCCATAGGGAGCTCTGACAATTCTTACACAGGCCTGCCACTGCAGCCTGAGTGAAATAACGTCCACGTTATTTCACAGCCATTTTACACTACACTTAAGTAACTTATAAGTCACCTATATGTCTAACCTTTACCTGGTAAAGGTTGGGTGCTAAGTTACTTAGTGTGTGGGCACCCCGGCACTGGCCAATGTGCCCCCACATTGTTCAGGGCCAATTCCCCGGACTTTGTGAGTGCGGGGACACCATTACACGCGTGCACTACATATAGGTCACTACCTATATGTAGCTTCACAATGGTAACTCCGAATATGGCCATGTAACATGTCTATGATCATGGAATTGCCCCCTCTATGCCATCCTGGCATAGTTGGCACAATCCCATGATCCCACAGGTCTGTAGCTCAGACCTGGGTACTGCCAAACTGCCTTTCCCGGGGTTTCACTGCAGCTGCTGCTGCTGCCAACCCCTCAGACAGGTTTCTGCCCTCCTGGGGTCCAGCCAGGCTTGGCCCAGGATGGCAGAACAAAGGACTTCCTCTGAGAGAGGGAGTTACACCCTCTCCCTTTGGAAAATGGTGTGAAGGCAGGGGAGGAGTAGCCTCCCCCAGCCTCTGGAAATGCTTTCATGGGCACACATGGTGCCCATTTCTGCATAAGCCAGTCTACACCGGTTCAGGGACCCCTCAGCCCTGCTCTGGTGCGAAACTGGACAAAGGAAAGGGGAGTGACCACTCCCCTGACCTGCACCTCCCCTGGGAGGTGCCCAGAGCTCCTCCAGTGTGCTCCAGACCTCTACCATCTTGGAAACAGAGGTGCTGCTGGCACACTGGACTGCTCTGAGTGGCCAGTGCCAGCAGGTGACGTCAGAGACTCCTTCTGATAGGCTCCTTCAGGTGTTGCTAGCCTATCCTCTCTCCTAAGTAGCAAAACCCTCTTTTCTGGCTATTTAGGGTCTCTGTCTTTGGGGATTCCTTAGATAACGAATGCAAGAGCTCATCCGAGTTCCTCTGCATCTCTCTCTTCACCTTCTGCCAAGGAATCGACTGCTGACCGCGCTGGAAGCCTGCAAAACTGCAACAAAGTAGCAAAGACGACTACTGCAACTCTGTAACGCTGATCCTGCCGTCTTCTCGACTGTTTTCCTGGTGGTGCATGCTGTGGGGGTAGTCTGCCTCCTCTCTGCACTAGAAGCTCCGAAGAAATCTCCCGTGGGTCGACGGAATCGTCCCCCTGCAACCGCAGGCACCAAAGAACTGCATCACCGGTACCCTGGGTCTCCTCTCAGCACGACGAGCGAGGTCCCTTGAATCCAGCAACTCTGTCCAAGTGACTCCCACAGTCCAGTGACTCTTCAATCCAAGTTTGGTGGAGGTAAGTCCTTGCCTCCCCACGCCAGACTGCATTGCTGGGAACTGCGACTTTTGCAGCTACTCCGGCCTCCGTGCACTTCCGGCGGAAATCCTTTGTGCACAGTCCAGCCTGGGTCCACGGCACTCTAACCTGCATTGCACGACCTCCTAAGTTGTCCTCCGGCGGCGTGGGACTCCTTTGTGCAACTTCGGGTGAGCACCGTTTCACTCTACTTTGTAGTGCCTGTTCTGGCACTTCTGCGGGTGCTGCCTGCTTCTGAGAGGGCTTTTTGTCTTGCTCGACGCCCCCTCGGTCCCCAGACGCAATTGGCGACATCCTGGTCCCTCCTGGGCCACAGCAGCATCCAAAAACCTTAACCGCATGATTTGCAGATAGCAAGGCTTGTTGGCGGTCTTTCTTCAGGAAAACACTTCTGCACGACTCTCCACGGCGTGGGGGATTCATCCTCCAAAGGGGAAGTCTCTAGCCCTTGTCGTTCCTGCAGAATCCTCAGCTTCTACATCCCAGTAGCAGCTTCTTTGCATCCACAGCTGGCATTTCCTGGGCATCTGCCCATCTCCGACTTGCTTTTGACTTTTGGACTTGGTCCCCTTATTCCACAGGTAGCCTCAACTGGAAATCCATTGTTGTTGTATTGCTGGTTTGTGTCTTTCCTGCAGAATTCCCCTATCACGACTTCTATGTCCTTTGGGGAACTTTAGTGCACTTTGCACTCACTTTTCAGGGTCTTGGGGTGGGCTATTTTTCTAACCCTTACTATTTTCTAATAGTCCCAGCGACCCTCTACAAGGTCACATAGGTTTGGGGTCCATTCGTGGTTAGCATTCCACTTTTGGAGTATATGGTTTGTGTTGCCCCTATCCCTATGTGTCCCCATTGCATCCTATTGTAACTATACATTGTTTGCACTGTTTTCTAATACT
Source organism: Pleurodeles waltl (assembly GCF_031143425.1). NCBI lineage: Eukaryota > Metazoa > Chordata > Amphibia > Caudata > Salamandridae > Pleurodeles > Pleurodeles waltl. The sequence goes on along the minus strand of NC_090444.1, from coordinate 630,125,559 downwards.
ATTACTGCATATTTTGGTATTGTGTACATATATCTTGTGTATATTTGCTATCCTCATACTGAGGGTACTCACTGAGATACTTTTGGCATATTGTCATAAAAATAAAGTACCTTTATTTTTAGTATATCTGTGTATTGTGTTTTCTTATGATATTGTGCATATGACACTAGTGGTACTGTAGGAGCTTCACTCGTCTCCTAGTTCAGCCTAAGCTACCATTATCTATCAGCCTATGCTGCTAGACACCCTATACACTAATAAGGGATAACTGGGCCTGGTGCAAGGTGCAAGAACCCCTTGGTACTCACTACAAGCCAGTCCAGCCTCCTACAGGGGGGAGGGGCGTTCCTCCATTAGGAGGCCCAGAAAAATGGTGCAGTGGAATCTATGAGATTTTTAACGCATGCTCAGTGCAGGTGTTCAATTGAGGCACATCATTGTTTATAATTGGCCTCTATGTACTTTGCAGGATTAGCTCCAAAAGTTTTGGAGATAATCCTGCAAAGTACCACAACAGCATCAGAAATTATGACGCTGTTGATCATAATGTGTCCCATGGTGCACCGTATCATTAATACGGCGCACACATGGTGGCGTTAGGAGGGGCGCAATAAAAGTGGCGCTTCATGTAATGAAGTGTCACTTTTCTTAAATCTGGACCTGAATATGTTAATTAGCGTGATAACTGAGTGTACTTTTTACATTTGAAATAATAGCTCTTGCATTCAAATCGGAGCACTTTCTGGAAGGTGCATTGATATACCAAGGCCCTGATTACAAGTTCTTCATAGCAGACTTTCCTTGCGGAATTCCAGTCTACATAATTATAAGTGGTCCGCTGTTCCTCTGGGTGTGTAATATTCCAACTTGTCAAGCAACATCCTCCATCCTCCCCTCCCTGCTCTCACACTCCTTTGTACTGTCTGCATTGAACCCACCTCTAACCAGAAATAACTTGTGGAAACTCAACTGGTAAATCTAGGCCTGCACAGTTGTTCCCCATTCTGAGGGTTAGTGCGAATTACATTTTACGTATTTCACAGAAACTCAGAATCTGGAAATAATTACCATCATTGGAGAATTTAGGTTATTGGATAAGAAAGTGAAGATAATTTCAGTGTCATGGGAAATGAGGTAGGATAAAGCAAAGGAACGAAAATAGGGATGTGGGAAAGTATAGATGGTCAAATAAAGGACAGCTGATTAAAGATCGGTTGTAGGAAATATGCCCAAAAAGCCCTATTCACAATTGTTTATGGGTATGTATTTGGGCTGTTAAAAATTTGCAAGTGGAAATGTTGACATCCTGATTTATAGATTTATTATCAGCCGACTTTTCCGTTCTTAAACTGGTTTTAGGAATACACACAACCAGCGTTTTGCAATGTGTGCCATCAGTCATAAGTTTAGAATATTTAGGTTGCAAACTGACAACCCAGCTCCTCATACTCTATTTCGTTTTTACAAAGTTCTTCATGTGTATTCTGCATGCAGTCAGTCCACAGGAGCATATTTACCGGGTCAGGAAAACGCCTCCCAATCTGTTCACAGACTTACAGACATACTGTATTAGGGTTCTGTGAATCTTGAAACAAGTGTGATTCTACACAAATGATAGTTGTAAACCTAAGATGCTTAGCAATAGTCATGTTACATGAAGGCCTAGTTTCCTATACGAACTTCTTTCTTGGTCAAGCCATCATTAGTCTTAATCCAAAAACACCTGACATCTAAAAATATAGAGCCAAAGAAGAGGCTCAATTTCAATAGTAGCGTAAGGGCCAGTTCCAAAATGTGTGTGCGTATAGTTGCAGCATGGATGCACAAAGGATAACTTGTGTTTCTAAACCCCAGAAGCAGGACTAACGGACTTTTTTAAACAGAAACGTGTACTTATCACAGTGTGGATAAACAGCTGTTGTGGATGTAGGGGGTTATTAGAAAAGAGGGGACGAAAGCCATAGAAAATTAAATGATCAGTGATACACTCGTATGTTTTTGCCTATTTTCAAGCAATTTACATGTTTTATCCCTTATGAAGGTACCCTTCATAAGGGCAGAATAAAGCGCCTTCACAATCTCGGAAAGGGATGGGAACACCTCTCCATACAATATATGTTCTACTGTATATCTTCATACAGCTGCTTCAAAGTGCCACCCAATATGACCACATGAATGAATGAATGAGGGTTTTTATAAAGCTCACTGTCACTCCCAAAGGAGCCTCCTAGCACTAAACGCAACAAACGTATGGATACAAGCTTGCATGGAATTTGCTAGTTGGAGTTTACAAGATCAATGAGTAGCAGAGAGCATCCAAAATTCTGAAGATTTAGGTTTTCAATTGTCTTCTGAACATTTCTTAGAAGTTTACAGATCCCGAATCAGTAGGAAGATTATTCCAGCCTTTTGCATCCAGGACTGTGAAAGACTTTCCTACTTTTGATTTAAGTCTAAAAGTGGCAATCTTGATTAGATTGGTGGTTGAGGACCTCAGAAGATGGGGAGTGGTATAATGGTTGACTCTTGCAATTAAATATTCAGGCCCGAGGCTCTATAAGATCTAAACATAAATGCAAGTGTTTTAAACAAAATCCTTTTATGGATGGGCAACCAGTACAATGCCCTAAGGGCAGCTGATGCCAAAGACTGGTGGGGCAGGTTCAAGACCAATCTGGCTGCAGAAGTTTGCACTGTCTGTAGCTTCTGGATGGTTCATTTAGATGAAACTATATACAGACTGTTACATTCATCTAGCCTTGATGTTATTAAGGCAACAGCAATTGTTTTCCTGGCCTCCAAGGGCAGAAGATCAAAAAACAGTTTCAAAGATTTTAGGTACCTTTCACTGTGGATGCTTATGGATGAAAAGACAAAGCGGTGTTATATTTGACTTCAAGGTTCCTGGCAACCTGATCTGCCGGTGGAGGTGTGGGTGTGGCAGTAGACCACCATAGCAGAGGATCAAAGGCATTAGCCCTCTCAAATAGCATAACTTATGTCTTGTTGGTATTGCACTTGAGATGGTTAGCTTATATCCACAGAATAACCTCTGTCAGGTAATTTTTGAAATTAAGATCAGAATCCAAAAAGGCTTTGTTCAGTGACAGAATTTGTTATCATCGTCATAAGAGGTAATCTCCTCAATGCCAAAGGAAGAAATCAAAGTAATCAGAGGGGCCATGTATATATTAAATAATGCCGGGCTAAGTGAAGAGCACTGAGGCACTCCTAGATTGACTGACTTTTCAGAGGAGAAAAAGGGGCCTAACATCAGTGTCGGTCTCAGATAAGAAAGATTCAATCCAAGCCCTGGCTTGGTGGGAGATACCGCTATCGTTGACAAGTTGAAATAGAATGTTGTGTGAGATGGTGTCAAATGTTGCAGATAACCTAATAATATCAATACTGCATTTTCCCTGCATCCACTGTCATTTTGAGGGTATCTGAAACCTCTAGCAGTGCAGTATCTGTCGAGTATCTTAGACGAAAGCCTCATTGTCTTGGATATACGATATTGATCTTATTAACTGACTATTTAGTAGCTTCTACAAAATTTTGCTTAAGGCTGGAACTAGTGAGATGGGCTGGGGGTTAGATAGCAAGGTTGTGTCAACTAGTTGTTTTTCCTGTAACGGTTTTACTACTGCTAATTTCCAATCATTGGGGACCTCGGCAGAAGACAGAGAGGTATTCAGAATATTATTGACTAATGGGTGTATGCAGTGTAAAACATTATGCAAAAGTAAGGGGGGCATGGATCATGAGTAGATCCTGATTTGCAAGCTAAAATTGCTTGAGAAGATTGTGCAAGTGAGATTTTCTGAAACACTATCAAAGAAGGTCTTTAACGAGGGGTGTTATTTGTTGGAAGGTTATTCAAAGGAAGGGTGCATTCTAAGGTCCATTGAATACTCTGTATGTTTTCCTCAAAGTATTTAGATATTTTATTACATAAAGCTTGTGAGGGTGGTATCTCCCTGGTGGTTGCTTTAGGCTGTAAAAATGATTTAGCAATATTGAAAATAGCTTTTTGATTTGATTGAGCATTATCAATCTGAAAGGAGAAATAATTATTTTTTGTGATCCTAATCTGAGCATGATAGGCTTTCAATGCTTTCAAGTCATCTCCAGTGTAGGCCTTCTGCCATTTTCGTTCCAATTGTTTACAGTTACGATGGTGCTGTTCTAGAACCGATGAGTAACATGGAGCTGATATCCCGGTTTTCAAGTTCTTTTTGGCAGTTGTTAGGGGAGACAATTTATTAATACTGTGCAATCCAGGCATTAAAGTCATAAACCCTTTCTGATATACCACCTCTGAGGTTAGGGGTTGTAGTAGATAACTCAGTGAAGAAGTTTAAATTAGTTAAAAGTTGTTTTGGCATTGGTGAACATTGGTACTAGAATCATAGGGGTACAATTGTTAGATTTCAACCCTAGTTTAAACATGATTAGCATATGATCAGACCAAGCCTGTCTTATCGGGGGGGGTCCGCTACTAATTTAGAGTTAGCGGAAAAGACTCCATCAAGGGTATGTCCAGGTATATATGTGGCAGAATTGGTCAATTGATTCAAACCCAGTGCACTTAGGATACCAATAAAATTGACTACCTTAGTGTTAGTTTTAGATTCCAGGTGAAGATTAAAATCCCCCAGAAGGGTTAAATATGCAAATCTCAAGATGGAATTGGCAATATTGTTGCCAAGGGAGGTTAAGAAATTTGCACATTACACAGCGGGACAATAGATTACACTGCCTGCAAACAATGTGTAGGGGTTAAGCTTAATACAAAAATCCAAACTTTCTGCCCCTTTGACAGGACCCATCTCAAATGTCTGACATTGAAACTCATCCTGAGTGACAATAGCAAAACTCTCCCCCTGACGGTTGAGTCTGTACTGTATACAAATGGTGTAACCTGATCGTAGAATCTGAGCAATATCAGGATTGCACCAGTCCTTAAGCTATGATTCAGTAATAAATAAAAAGTCTAGCTTGACTTCATTGACTAAGTCAATTATTTCTTGTGTATGTTTGCTTAAGGAATTTATATGGCCTCCTAAGAGAAACTTGACCCCAGATGATAAGACTGTATTATTGTGGGTGGTATGAAAGGTCGCAAACACAGTTCTGCACTTTGTGCAGGACAGTGGTCCCTCGATTAAATCAGGGGAAAACACCAAATTATAGTGCTTATCAGCCACATTTAAAGCTTTAAAGTGTCTGGCATCAGGTGCATACCTAGGGGGAAAAGGGCAGCATGACTGGTGCTGGTCGCATCCGGGTCTTGGACGGGCGTAAATGGGCTTGCCTTGCTGCACGCGTCCACTGCATCTGCCTCGTTAAATGAGGTAGGATGCACATAACTACAGCACCAGCTCCGTAAAGATTCCCACTAGAAATGGACTCCAGGAAGTGAAGTTAAAGTAAGAAGTAAGAAAGTGCCCTGTGTGCTTAAAAATTAAATTCACATTAACAACACTAAAAATATCAACCCAATGAATGTTCAGGCTCCCCCCACCTCAAAACAATATTGAAAACAAATGGCCCTCGAATGTTATTGAGTTAGTTCAGGCTCCCCCCCAGAAGGGTGCCAGAATGCAAGAAATGCCATATGAAAGGCCTTGTTGCTCATGATAAAGGAGACCCAGAATGACAAAATATAATTCTGCCTGAAATCGTTGCATTGGGGTGCCTCCTCCTTTTAATAAGGGTTATGGAACTGGTTCATCCTTCCATGACAATATTTCCCATATAGAGAAAAAGGTAATATGTGCAAATGCTTACTTTCTCATGATTTATACATATGGATGTCGAACTAAGTTTAACATGCTTGTGAGGAAATTTGGGAAGCAGAAGTTGTGAGAAAGTCACCCTTTTAGCATGTTCACCCCAATGTTTCTGACTGATAGTGGTGGTAACTGACCCTGACTGTGCACTGGGCTCTGCTAAACAGGCCCAGAGACAGTGTTCTAAATAAAAAGTATATGGATAAATGATACAACCTTATCATTCCAATTGACAGTGACAGTCCCTGTAAGTCTCTAGTAGATAATAGGGGATGGGGGATTTAAACTACCTAAATGTCCCTACTATGTAGTAGGGCAGGGAAGTATAGAGGCCCAGTAGATTTCATACACTGGAGTGTGCACTACTGTGGTGCCTGCTGTCATGTTAAAAAGCAGTTCTGCTTTGCCGACTGTCTTTAAATAGTAAAATGTGTGCAAATTCGACTTTAGGATTTAAGGTACTTCCCAGGTAAGTTACCTCCAAGGTCTCCCCTAGAAAGCTAAGGGGTGGTGTGCCATGTAACTATAACCAGGGACATTATAATATATGTTGTATATGCCCTGGTGAGGGAAAAACTGCACCTTAAATTCCCCCCATTACAGATACCTAGTTCCAAAGGATAAAATGAGAATACTTTCCCTAAGCATAAGTATGGCTGAATGAATGGTAATGATAAATCCAACACCTTGCCTTTGTTGAATTTGTCATAACTAGTACAGAAAATAAATTATACAACTTTCTTTTCTGTAAGCCAAACTCCAACCTACTAGTGGTCCCTCCTGATTGATCAGCCCTAACTGGATTAGTCAGACTGCTTTGATGAGGTGATAAGTGGCCTGCCCTGAGAAGAGGCTATCTGATGGGGGAGGTTGGCAGAATCTGAGGCCAGGCCAGGCTAGACCAGGAAGGGGGCTCGGTAAATGAAGCTGAGGCTTCAAAACAAAGCCAGTCAGAACGGAATGCATCCACGCCTGCCCTCTCACCCACTGCCCCACAGATAGATAGTGGGCTTAGGGAAGGAATGTGCATATGCCCAGATGGGGAGTTAATTGAAATGAGCTACACCAGGGGGTTGATTAAGCCAGGTCTTGCTCCTATGGAGAAAAATCATCCATTTTGCAATGTTAAAGTAGAGTGCTTTATGGGACAAGAAGATGCCACACTTTTGAGGAGGTTGTCAAGCTTCTGGGTGGCACCATGCAGCTCAAAGGACAAGGATGCCTTCTGACTGTCCCCCAGAATGATTGAATAAAAGTGGCTGATCTGCATTGTAATTCAGATCTGCTGCCTGAAACCAAAAGAAGAAGAAAGATTGCCCTGCTGGAACCCTGGTCTGCAACCCAGAGGACTGCATACTGAAATATTGCTCCTGTTGCACACTGGAACAACAGCCCAAATGACTTTCCCTTGCTTTTAAAAGGACTCAGGAGCGGACTCCCTGAAAGCAACAGGTTAAAAGAGTTTCCCTGCACCAGCTTCCAAAAAAGTCCCCAACCTGGAGTGTATCCAGTGGATCTGCAAGGATTTTGGCCAGGTGTGTTGTGGAGACTGAAGTCCCAAACTTCCAAGGACCATCTCAGGACTCCTAAATCCTTGGATTTGTGTTTTGGACACTTTGAGACCCAAAAAAGAACTTCTGGAAGGAGCTCCAAAGGTTTGTAGATGTTTGGAGCAACGTTTGGAAAAAGCTCCATAAGTGGGCCAACTCCCTGTTGTGAGTCAGTCCCACTGCATTCAACTAGGACATGGCCAAGATTTCAGATTCGCCCTTGGTGAAAGCTCCAGAGTGACAGACTTTCAGGATTTGACCGGGGCCTCATGGAAAAGCTCTATGATGACATCAAAATTGGCTTGCTGAGGAGGAACAAACGACTTTGAGAGGGAAAAGCTCCAGAAATGTTTCTAAGTGTAAAGGTAAAATTTTGACCGCAGCCTCTTACTCAGTGTATCTGAGCAGTGCTCCATCGCAGTCAGCCTCAAACGTTGACTTTGTCCCCGTCAAGCGTGACCAAATGTCCCTGGTTGGCGCTTTTGAGTTCTAAGCCCTAGAAAGCAACTTTTTTTTATTTAAAAATTAAAATTCATATCTCTAGTGCCCTATATGGGATTTTTGTCATCTTAGTTTCATTTTAAAGATAAAAATATTCCTATTTTTATAAATTAATGTAGGATTTTTATTGTGTGTTGTGTCTTACTTATTTACTGTATTGGTGTATTTTAATGCTTTACATACCTGTCCCCTAAGTAAAGCCTGCCTGCTTCTTGCCAAGCTACCAGGGGTTGAGCCAGGGGCTATTTTGTGACCTTGGTTGGACCTAACACTGACTGTGAGCATTATTGCTAGTGGTAGTGCATACTTACCTCTACTAATTGCCAGCCTCCAACAACAGTGGCTACAGAAATGTATAATTATCCCACTTTTCAATGGATAGCTTTGCAAGCCTTTGCTTAAATATTTTCAGCGTAAATTAAAGATTTGAGCTAATAGGACATTGTCAACCAGTTTACATAGTGCCTATGTAGAAACAGTTTGCGGTAGAGATGTGCTTCCACTTAACAGGGACTATTTAGCTACTTTATACAATCATTATATACAAATGATAAGCAAGGTCTGCAAAGTCATTTGCACTTGTAAGCTAGCTTTAGTATGGTGTAATCTTATTCATGTGTAAATCTCCTCACTGTGGGTGCAAGCGGGTTTTTTATGGCAGGGAGGACGCAGAAGGTTTGTGCACAACCACAAACTCATGTTTGTGGGCAGTACGTTAAGTGGGATGAAAAAGGTGTGGGGGTCTCTAAAAAGAGTGTGACCAAAGAAGCATGTCCAGGACTCCTTTCCAAGAGGTATGGTCTACTTAAATAAGAACATGGCTTAAAGCATGTAAACTAAAATGTGATTCACGCAGTGGATCCCCATGATTAGCAATTGGGCACATCTCTGTGAGCTTATTGTTATATTATCAAGACACACCAGCAATCATTTTGTTGTGAATAGATGGAATTTAAAATGTTTCAAGCCTGAAAAAAATGAGAATGTGAATTCAACTTTAGTACGGTCTGTGGGAGAGTAGTGATCTGCAATGTTTTTCAGTCACATCCGTTTCCCCCTTCACATCGCTTTCCTCAACAGTCTCTTGCAGTGTTTTCACCTACATTTTTCTTCAATCCTCCATCTGCATAGCTCAAACGCCATTTCTTTCCTCTTCGGCACCACCTTTTTACTTTCCCCTTCTACACGTACTGCCTTTCATCTCACCCGCTTCACCACCCCAACCAAACCATCTGTAAAAACAGCATTTTCTTTTCCTTTGACACTGTTCATATTTTGAAACCTATCTATCCCCTTCACGCGCTTTCTAACAATTACAGTTGGCACAAATGTCATAATTGCTCTTTGCCCTCTTCTGCAGGGAGGCGAGTGACTGGATGCGCAGTTAGTCTGCACATCTTCGTGACCCTCTGACAGGCATATGGAGAAACTCACACTGACCGCTCATTCAACTATGCCCCATCTTAAACACCCACCACAACCTCAACTCACCCAGAAACGAAGAGACGACTCAGTTCAAAGTATTAGCTATGCAAGAATCACGTGTTGCTCTGAAAAAATCTACAGAAACACAATATCCTGGAAAACGCAAATTCATTTAGTGAAGGCAAGAGGAAGTAAAATGTGAAATGGAACTGTAGAGCTGGCACAGATTAATTTAAGAGATTTTATAGTATTTTTTTGAGAAATTATCTATGTTTTTGCTTGTACAGCTATGTACAAAATACAGAGCCCCATTTCAAAGTCATTGTTTTAGGACCTGCCCCACTTAAAGCCCTCTTTCTATCAGGGAACAACCAGGGAACGATTAGAGATGTACTTCTGTCAAGAGCATGAGTAAATCAATTTCCAAGTTAGTGATGGTAAGGTAATAGCCCCGAAATTGATGTTGTTGCTGGGGGGAGGAAGTGTCTGGGGGTGGAGGGGTGCATGGGGCTCCAAGAGAAACAATTTCTAGTGAAAAAACAGAAATAATGAGCTAATGGCATGAATTTAAAGGTATTCTTGCGAGTGCAGATGTGCAGTGTTAGACCTGACAGCCTTAGGGTGGTCACCCCTAACTTTTTGCCTGCCTCCCTCCACTTTTTGGACACTGTTTTTGCTGGTTTTAGAACTCTGTGCACTTTACCACTGCTAACCAGTGGTAAAGTGCATATGCTCTCTCCCTTAAAACATGGTGACCTTGGTTCATACTCAATTGGCTTATTTAATCTACTCAGTAAAGTGCACTACATGGGCCCGGGCCTGTAGATTAAATGCAACTAGTGGGCCTGCAGCCCTGATTGTGCCACCCACATAAGTAGCCTCCTAACCATGCCTCAGGCCTGCCATTGCAAGGCCTGTGTGTACAGTTTCACTGCCACTTCGACTTGGCATTTGAAAGTACTTGCCAAGCCTTAAACTCTACATATAAGTCAACCCTAAGCTAGGCCCTAGGTAACATATATGGCAGGGTGCTATGTAGATAAAAGGCAGGACATGTACCTGTGCAGTTTACATGTCCTGGTAGTGTAAAACTTCTACATTCGTTTTTACACTGCTGTGAGGCCTACTACTTTCAGAGGCTAACATTAGGGCTACCCTCATATAATGTTTGAGTGGTAAATTCTGATCTGAAAGGAGTAACAAGGTCATATTTAGTATGGCCAGAATGGTAATACAAAATCCTGCTTACTGGTGATGTTGGATTTAATATTATTATTTTAGAATTGCCACTTTTAGAAAGTGAGCATTTCTCTGCACTTAAATCCTTCTGTGCCTTAAAATCCACATCTGGCTAGGTTACTTGACAGCTCCCTTGTGTATTTCACTCAGACAACCCCAAACACAGGATGCTCAATCACACCTGCACACACCTGCATACTGAATGGGTCTTCATGGGCTGGGAGGGTGGAGGGCCTGACACTTACATCTGAAAGGACAGTGGCCTGCCCTCACACAATGGACTGCCAAACCCCCTACTGGGACCCTAACAAACAGGATGGAACTGAAAGGGGACCTGGTGCACTTCTAAGCCACTCTTTGAAGTCTCCCCCACTTCAGAGGCACATTTGGGTATTTAAACAGGGCCTCTGACCCTACCAACTCAGACACTTCTTGACAAGATACCACTGGTGAAGAAAATCTAAACCAGAACCTGCAACCTGCCAAGAGGAACTGCTTGGCTGCACGGAGGACTTACCTGACTGCTTTTCCGCAAAGGACTGCTGCCCTGCTAGCTGGCTGCCCTCTGGCTCTGCTGAGAATTGTTCTCCAAGGGCTTGGATAGAGCTTGCCTCCTGTTCCTTGAAGTCTCAGGACCAAAAAGACTTAATCCTGCAAAGAACTCTTTGTGTGGCAAAAATTTTACGCACAGCCTGCATTGCAATGAGAAAATCACTGCACGCCGAACCGGAATGACGCAGCCTGGCTCCCCGAGAGGAGATGGATGCAGCACCAGCATTGCAACCGGAACTTCGACGCATGGCCGACTGGATCGATGCAAAGCCAGAACGACGCAGCCCGACTTCCTGCAAGAAGAATTGACCCAGCGCCTGCCGTGCAACAGAAATTTCCATGCATCGCCCACCGGATCGACACAGCTCCTGTGACTTCGTCCTGCACGCCCAGGATTTCTCTCCATAGTCCCCAGGGCATCCAAAAACCCTGCAACCCGAAGAGGATCCAAGTCCGCGCACCGGAAATCAGCACAAAGCCTTCCCTGCATGGAAAATTATCGATGCATCATCTGTGTGCGCCCGGAGAAACCGACGCACATCTCCCTGTTTTCCACGCATCTCCTCATCTGCGGTCCCTTGCAGAGAATTTGAATGCAAACCAGGTACTTTGTGTTTGCAAGAGACACTTGTTGCTTTTTAAAGACTAAAGACTCCTTTTTATCATTTTATAAGGGATATTCCAATGTGTACTTTTTGAATCTTGATCGTTTTGACCTGCATTTAACCAGATAAATATTATATATTTTTCTAAACATTGTGTGGTGCATTTTTGTGGTGTTATACTGTGTTATTGCATGAGTTATTGCACAACTACTATACACATTGCCTTCTAAGCTGAGCCTGACTGCTCAGTGCCAAGCTGCCAGAGGGTGGGGACAAGATAATTTGGATTGTGTGTGACTTACCCTGACTAGAGTGAGGGCCCTTGCTTGGACAGGGGGACCTGACTACCAACCAAAGACCCCACTTCTAACATGCAGTATTTGAAATATTCAATTAGATTTTCAAACCAGTTCTCCTTGTATACAGCTGCCGCAATAGCCTGCTGGGAATAACTCTGGAAGCTTTCTAAATTCTAAATATCCTTAAATCTAAGCCTGAAATTCAGAATAAACCTGAAGGTCCAGATTAACAAACCCTTTTGAGAATTGGGCCGATTAAAACTGCCAGTGAAGGGTGGATGTGATTTTAATGCATTTACTCTGTGTGTATGTGTGTGTGTGTGTGTGTGCATATATATATATATATATATATGTGTGTGTGTGTGTATGAATATATATATAGTAATATATATATATATTTACATATATATATATATATACATTATATATATATGACACAGCGCTCTGTGGAGTGTCCTGGTGCTCTGCACCCCAGGTTAGACTAATGACCCTCAGCATTAATCTTGATTAAAAAGCCAAGTTTGAATTGTTTTCGGAACTGGAAGGTGGCTGAAATGTTCTGTATCTCCAAAGAGAGTTTGTTTCAAGCTGAAGGTCCTAGAAAAGAGAAGAACCTGCTGCCTGACCTCGACTGCTGGATCCTTGGAATTTGGGCCAAAACAAAGGTTGGCATAACGCAGGGGTCTGGATCTGGAACAAAAACATATCCTTGTTTTAAGGTACCTAGCACCAGACTGATTGAGAGCTCTATGTACCAGCAGTATGGTCTTAAAAAGTATCCTCTTCCTTATAGGAGTGCCCTCAGATATGGAGAAATGTGTGTTCTCAAAGGGAGGCTGACAAGAGTCCAAGCTGCTGTGTTTTGGACCACCTGCAACTTACCAATCTGGTAGTCAGACAGGCCCAGATAAAGTGCATTACCGTAGTCAAGTCTACATGCCATTAAGGCCTGTACTACCTGTTCCTTTCTGAGAAAGAGAGAAAGTGCCGAAACTTCCTTAACACACAGCAGACCAAAGCAAGTTCTTACCACTGCATTACCCTGAGGCAGAAAAGAGAGCTCTACCATCAAACAATGCCTAAATTCTTTATACATATATATATATATATATATATATATATATATATATATATATATATATATATATATATATATATACATATATATATATATATATTTATATATATATATATATACACATATATATATATATATATATATATATATAAAGTCACAAGTAAGTAGTTATAGTTAGGATATACTTTCCACAGGAAAATCATTTTTGCTTTGCTCTGGTGCTGTTTGATGAATCTTCACAAAACTTTCAAAACTAGTTTGACACTCACTTCTGCTGCTTGGAATGTTTTGCGGGTAATTCATTAGGTGGGGGTTGAGAAAAAACAGGGGTAACAAAACACATTTTCCCCTTCAAATTTCTCATGGGGATATTAGAAAGAGTACAGCCCGAACCACAGGACAGAATTATGCCAAATTTGGCAGAAAGCTAGTTATTGGTCCAGAAAGAAACCTTTCTGTGATTTGGTTAAAATCCGTTCAGTAGTTTTTGAGTAATTAAAGCAAAAAGAAAATTGTATATCTAGGGATATGGAGGGTCCGTGGATCCAACAGATCCCACGCTGAGATCGGATTGGCTGCCAAATCTTCAACCAGGAAGTGTTGGTCACAATCTTAGGACTCAGACTCAGCTGAGTCCCCAAATTTTTTTTTTTTAAAGAATAGGGGGAAGGCTAGGAATACCCTTACCCATAGGCCAGGTGGTAGGGTCCCAGAGGCCAAAAATCATCTTTATTATCAATTTTACTGCAATTTTGTGGAGGATACGCAAATCCACAGTAAAATTAGGAAAAAAATAGCTCACTGTTAGGTGCTAGAAAGATTATTTATTGTTTTTTTGCTGTTGTTGTTGCTGCCTCTTCTGATGTCAAGGATTTTATTTGGTGCGTTTCTCACAAGTTGCTGTCTCCCAGGGACTGAGCACCTTTCGTAGCCGAGACTTTTCTTGTGCGCCCGGGGCTAGAGGAAGGGGCTGGGGAAGCAGCTCATCTTTATACATGTTACTGGTGGTGGGCAGAGAGGTCAGGGAGCAGAGTCTGCCCCTGGAGCCAGCAGAGCTCAGGACTCTGTCTATAAAGGGACCCCTTGGCTGGCTGCAGAGGAGGGCGTGGGGCACGCACACCTCAGCCATGCTGCGCAGCATGCTGCTTGAGCTGGGCATGCGCTGATGGAGCCCAGGAGTCCCTGGGGCCACTAACAGGGCCACCCCAGCTAGACGACCCAGATCCTAGGAGCCAGGACCGTCAGCCGGGCTCCACGTGTATGTGACAGGACAGCTGCCTGATGCCACTGCCACTCAGAAGCAGGGAGTGCCGCGATGCCACAGGTGGGCATGCTGTTACTGAGCCTACTGCTGCTGCGGAAGTGCATCTGCATCCAGGACTCCGGGCCAAGGCAGTGGCGGACCGCTATGTCGTGTACTAGAACAGCAGCAGCACCAGGTATGAGCAGGGACATCGTGCATAGAGCTTATTGCGCACACCAGACACTACATTGCACGCACTGATTGTATAGTATGCTGCTCACGAGAGGTAGGCATTCTGAGCACAGCATGTACTGCAGAAAGCATAGCAAGTTTGTGGATACTTTACTCTTGAGCCAATGCAATAGAAACAAAAATTAGCAGCCAAAGGTCTCTGGGAAATGTGAGCTGCTCTACCATTACATGAAAACGATCGCCCACAGTCACTCTTCATATTGATGGAAAACTATTCGACACTCTTTCCTCAAATTTTTAATACATAACTGAATTTTGGTAGATATATAGGTGTTTTTCAAGTTCAAGGTTCTAGATTATTTGATTAAGTCAGTCCATTTTTTCGCGCAGAGTTTTTCAGAGCATGGAGTGTGAGTTTACTGCCATCAAGAGGTGCAGGTGGCGGCTGCTAGAGGCTGAAATCCTCCAAAGCATTGTCAGCTAATCCATTCCATCCATCAGTGGGAAATTGGGAATGAAACATGATTTGATAGGTGACAACATAGACAAACTTAAAACATAGTCAGACCTTGGCGCTCCAGTATATACTGTGCAACAGGTTGCCCATTCTGCACCAACTACGTGTGTTGTTGTGAAAGCCATCTTTTCCTCTCCTGACATGAACCCTGAAGCACATGTATTGAATTTTAACTACATCGAACTAATGACATGCTGAAATGGGGCAGACTTTAATACCCAGATCACAATATGGAACACTGCTAGGCAGAGAGATATTGTTCAACCAAGGACTGATTGAGCCAATGAGTTCGGAGTTTGAACTATAATCTAAATAGGCTTAATTTTGAAGTCGTTCACGTTGTTGTGGATGGGTACAGCCTCCAGCGCACACAATACTTGGCCTTTGGCCAGAAATAGAGATCTGTCCTAATTTCACATAAGGTCAAAGATTGGACTCACTTCACAGATGAAGCTCTACAAATAAACCAAATCAATACTTTCTGTGTAGTATTGCCTAAAATAAACATGTAAAGACTAGTAAGCATGTGCCTTTTCAGTGTCTGCATTCCCCTTTTACATTGACACGCTTAACATTGTAGTCAGTCTTTGATAATGATCTTCTGTTCTTTTATTGTCAAGCATCTCATCCTTCCAGTGTAACCATTAGCACACTTTCATTGCCCTCTCTTTTGCATCCTTCTGCTCTCTCTCTCATTGTCACATTTCTGTTTCTTCCTTTGTCAACCACTCTGACGCATCTTACATTGTTATTCATTTGATCATTACTACTGCCCAGTGTCTAATCAATCTCTCCATCCCTAGAGAAGCTTTCCATTTAGATTATTCTTTATTAATAGTTAGTGATATGGTTAATTTCAACCCAAAACTTGTCCTAAACCTACGACGAGCCTAAATTCATCCCCTACATTTAAAACAAACGTCTAAACTATTTTGGTGCCTAAAACTAACACATACTAAGGACTAAACTTAAAATCAACACTGAAAACTAAAATGAAGCATACAGCTAATTTCTTCATTCAAAATTTCTAGGCTTATAATGAAGCCCAAGTACATAGACCAAAAGGCCTAAGCATAACCTCATGCCCATAAAAGAAACACTAAGACTAACTGCCTAGCTCTAATTCCTTATAGTATACCTCAATTCCAAAGATAGGCCTTAAACTCAGGGATAAAACCATGCCATAGCTTCTTAACGTAAATACTAAGCATAAACCATTAAGTTTAAATCACATCCTTTAACCTCCAACCAGAGATTAAGCATACATCTCTAAATTTATTGATGCCTACAAGACTTGGCATACATCTCTAAATGTAGGGAAAGGGAGAATCCTCTGCATAAGATACTTTTTGAGTTTTTCCTAAGTTGTATCTTGGTCTACATGAAATATCTGGATTCCTTAATATCTGAAAGATCCTGGGCATCACTTCAATGGTGTATGTATGCATCATTGCCTGCCTGGGTCTCCAGGGGACACACATACCAATTAATTTTGTTAACTAAGAGGCCTAATTGAGCACCAAATCTCTCTAGGTGTTTAGGATACATCAAGAGATCATCCAATGTATTGCAGAAAATGATCACATATCATCTGCATATAGGGGAAGTGGGTGCCATTGTCCCTGAAGGTCCACTCCCCTGTGTAATTCTTCTCTTCTGACTGTGGCAGCTTCCTCCTCGAAGCCAAAGAGCAGACAGAGGGAAGAGACGGCACCTTTGCCTTGGTGCCCACGGCAACCCCAGGCCTCAGAGATCTCTCTGCCATTTCACACTCTCAGAGTTGACTCCATATATAATAAACATAAATATGTTCTAAACTCCTCTCCAAATATCAATTTTCCATTACCACCTGGAAATAATCCCAATTCAGAGTATCGAAGGCTTTTTCCATATCTGTGGCTTCCACTGTGGGATCTCCAGCTCCCAATAAAGGGTTACTGATCATGTGGTAGAACCTGTGGCCATTTGGTGATTTGGTCCTGCTGGCATTGATGTCAGACTGGTCTGGGTGGATATGTTAAGGCAACAGTGAAGGAGTCTATTTGCCAATAATTTTTATGTTTTATAATGCAAATTTATTAGGGGTGGTAGGATTCCACATCTAATGGATCTCTACTTGTTTTCAGATGTGCTATTATTATTGCTTCAGACAAAGAAGAGGGCAATGAATTCACAAACAGACCTCTAACATGGGAGGTGCAAATATGTCATTATAAGTAGCATAAAGCTCTTGAGGCAATCATTCACTTCCTACGTTTTCCTGCCAGGTAGTGCCCCCCACGGCTGTGTTTACCTTCTCAATCATTAATTGTAAGTTCAGTAGTAGCATGTGGTTCTGGCAGGATCTCCTTTCTGCATGTTTTGCTGTGGATTTCAACATGTGGACTGCCTATTGCATATCAGACCTCTGTTGGCAGATTTCTTTGAATGTAAGCTGAAGATGATCCAGGGTTTTATTGTTAGCTGAACCCCTTTCCACTATCTTTTATTGATCTGCTTGTGGTAAGCTGATGTCTATAGTCCCTTTGTCAATTTATTTTCCAGTTCTCCAGTTCTTCACTAGACTCCTTTATGGGTATCAGGATGTAGTCCAGTTTATCTTGTGCTGACTCTTTCTCTTTTGTTAGTGACAGGTCGCCAGCAGTAGGGCCTCTTCAGAGGCAGACCCACCTCACTCTTCAGTGGTGTATGTCTGCTCATTTTGATAATTTTTATAAGTCATACACACCTTGTGAAGGCAGTCCTAACTACAAAATCATGGCTGCTGTTTGAGTTTGAGCAAGGTTATCATATTTACCCAGGATCAAAGCTGCCCCAGGATTTCACAAATTTAACCTGGGTCAATGAAGCATTCCAGTCATGCGATCTTTCTCCAAACCACCTACTGAAAGACACCACAAGGTTCAAAGTTTGTGTTCCCTTCCTCCAGATTCCACTTGGCCTGAGTCACTCTGTGACTACGTGAGCAGTTCACCCCTGACCAAGCACATACAGGGATTTTCCTCTACATGTGTAGTGTAGTGCTGCATGTATCAAGCATGCCACATACTGGGACTAATTCTGATTAGGGAATTTGCTGTACACTTTTGTCACATATAGACCAGTTAAGCTGAAGATTGCAGCACCCCAATTTAACAGGTGGACATTCCAATGCTCAAGACCTCTTATTGAACACTTTGCAGTGCAGTTTCTTTCCACACCCTCTCTCATCCAAGTGTCTCATCTCTGCAGGTCATCCCAGTGCTTCACAAGTCTATTCTTCCAAGCAGAGACTCGCAAGGTCTTGAGGATCTCTCACCCCACAGCACCCCCAGCCATGCTTGGCCTCTGTCAGTTGGGTTGGCCACTATATCTTCGCAAGGCCACTCCACCCTCAGTCCCTAACCCAAAACAGCAGATATCCTATTCAGCAGCTCTCCACAGCTTCAGGGGCTCATCCAGATTGGCACAATAGATAGCAACAGTATACCGGCAATCCTCCATGCCATTCAAGTAGAGCTACTTCCTACATTTAGGCCACGCCACCTGCTCCAGGCCATATCTGGTTCTGTATGAGGCCATGTGCCAGCAATCCCTTTATAACTTCCCATGTGCCATACACCATCCAGCAGTCTGTAACCGGGTGCTATCTTGGGGGGCCCAGTACTCAGAACAGGGAGCTTGCTAGGGCAGGATTCTGGTGTCAGTCTGCGGTATTGAGTGGGAGCCACTTCAGAGCATGGCCAGTTCCACTGGTTACAGTCAAGCCCCCCTTCTGCATTTCACTGTTATTTTAAAACAACAAAGAAAGGAAAATGTGTTGCCAGATTAAGCATTATAAGATGATCCACATGTTGAACAGTGCTTTTCTGTAAAGGACGCTGAGAATGATTTTAAGGAAATATGATTTAAGAGAGAAGCACACATTATGTAATATACGGAGTGGGTAAGGGAGAGGGGAAGAGTGATGAGAAGTAGATGGAGAGAGAAAAGAAAAAGAAAGTAAGAAGAATGACAGTGAGAAGAAATGAAGGAGAAGTTAGTATGCCAGAGGAAAAGAGGAGGTAAAAAAGACAGGTGAAAGAAGACAGAAGAGTAAGAAGGAAAAGACAGTCAAGTGGAGAGGTAGGAGGGAGAGGCAGAGAGATAGGAAAGAAAGGAGTGCAAGAGAGAAGAACTTGGTAGGTAAGAATAGAGCGGGGTTTGGAGTTTAGAATGGGAATCGACAAAAGAGAGAATGGGATAATGAGGAAATGGCATAGAAGATAGAATGTAAGAAGAAGATAGAATGTAAGGAGTGGAGGGAGAAGGAAAAGGAATGCAGAGGATGTAGTTGAAGGAGAATTGTGAGAGAAAACAAGGGGAAGAGAAAAGAGAACAGAGGGACATAGAAAGGTGAAAATGTGAAAGAGGCAAGAGCAAGAAATAAAAGAGGAGAGAATGAGAAACAGAAGAACAGATAGGGTGGAAAAGATGTTAAAGAGACCCAAACGAGAGAGACACAGTGGCAAAAGGAGACAGTTTATTCATTTAATATATCTTATCAGGCGCAGATTCACTCCAAGGAGCATATTTGCACTGAGAGGCATGCATCCATCAATAAAAACTGCAAACTGTTAGCGAGCTCCATAAGTATCCAAAGGATCATGCAGCAATAGTGAAGAGTTTGAACAGAGGAGCAAACCAGAAGTCTGTCTTTTTCTCTGAGGCAGCAGTTGTTATCATCATTGTAAACTCTGTTTAGGCATAAAATCTTAAGGTACATTCTCTTCTTTACAGGCAACTAGGATATGGTCCATCTAGCCTCTGAGACATGACTGAATATTCTAAAGCACACCACACAGTTTCCTAGTAGAGCTATACTGAATAATCAGTACTTTTGAAAACATTGTATCAAGAAGTCCTAGATAGAAACCTTTGAACTAGTCAACACATAATATGACTCAGGTAGAAATAATCTGGCCATATAAAACCTTGTAAAGAAGAGGAGGAAGTTTTCCCAACAGTTACAAAGAGAGGAAAGATGAGGAGGACACTGATTGATTTGTATCTTTAAGGAAAGATCTTTCTCTATCAAGATGTCCAGAGATTTAGCATAAATTACTGCCCTGGAAGTACACCTAAAAAAGGGGAGCAGTTGAAATCCTGACATCTGTATCTATTCCATTTGACTAGCGTATGAGTCTTCCATATAGTTCAAGAATTGTGCCGCCCACATAGAGCTGAACAGCAGGCACATGTAAGGTATGTAAAGGATCTAGGGGTAATGGGAGGGGAAGTGTATTAATACTCAGATTAAAACTATGACACATTAGTATTCAATATGTCATACAATTTAAAAAGTTTGAATATTTTTAAAATAATTTATGTTTATCCTTTAAAAAAATATATAAATTAACTTTTAGGAGTGGGATGTAAGGAATATAGGGGGAATGGGTGGGGAAATGTAATAATACACAGGTATCAACTATGATACCTGAGTATTAATTAGGTGATATAGTTTAAAACGACTTAGAATTATTAAAATAATTTATGCAAATTAATTTAACATTACATAAATAAAGTTGTAGGAGCGGATGTGAGGGATGTAGAGGTAATGAGTAGGAATGTTTATTAATACCCAGGTATGAACTTTCATACCGGAGTATTAAATATGTAATACAATTTAAAATGATTTCATATTTATATAATAATAATGAAATCAAATGAATTAAAAAATGTATTAATAAAGATTTAGCAGTCGGATGCAAGGGACATAGGGGTAAAGGATGGGGAAGTGTGTTAATACTCAAGTATCAACTATATTACCTGAACATTAAATATCTAATATAATTTAAGATGAATTTATGTTTACAAAATTATGTAAATTAGTTTAAAAGTATGGAAAAAGTATTAGGAGCAGGATGTCAGAGATATCGGGTAATGGGTAGCAAAGTTTATCAATGCTCAAACATCAACTATAATACCTGTGTATTAATAGGTATAAACTATGTAAACATATTTTGTGCTATTTGCTAATAAAATAAGTAGTCATTATTTTAAATGCAAAAATTAATATTTCTAAACACAGTGCAACAGGAATCTTATTCTTTTTAAATAGTGAGTACAACAAAACTACATGTAATGCTTAAATTATGTTTTGTTTAAAAAGACAAGTTTAAATGTAACAAACATTTATTTAATGATTAAACACATTTAAAAATATTTTAAAATATAGCGCCTGATTATAAGTTTGATGGTTGAACCACCCAAACTCCCATACGGCAAGCCGGCAGCCGCACCACCATTGTAATACTATGTTTCCTCGGGGCTGACAGGAGGAAACGTCTTATAATGTTCCTGCCAGGCTGACTGGCGGAAACAGTGTGGTAGCACTGGCCTTGGCTCCCTCAGGGAGGCCAATGCAGTCACATGCAGTACCCTCGGAATGCGCTGTGTTTGCCATAGAAAGTGCGCATTCCGAGGTGGCTGACAGGGGGCTCGCGCAATGCCAATGACATGGTTGTGGGTAGCTCAGAAGCCCCCTTGTGGCCCCAACTCTGCCTTTCCTCCATCCTCCTTCCTTTTCATGGCGGTGACCCCGCCATGAAAAGGCTGGTAGAAAGGAAAGTCGCGATCAGCACGACGGTCCCAAACTGGGCAGCGCTGTTGCTGACCATGACTTTCACCGCCGCCATCCCATCAGGATCTGTGATCCTGATGGTGGCGGCAGTCTCCTAATGGTCCGACCGCCAGGATCAGAATATGGCAGTCGAACCACCAGGATTGTGATGGTCTAACTGCCACTGCAAGTTCGGCAGTCTTAGGACCACCAAACTCCTAATGAGGCCCATAGTTTATTTTTAAAAGTATAAAACATAGGGATAAATTAGACATAATCATTTTACTATCATTATAAAACATGTCCCCATGATTTTCATTGAGTTCAATGAATAAAGTTGTCCTTTTTAGTTTTTACTTTTCCAGCCTTACGTAAATGGTTGAGTGTTTGTTTCTACAGTACGTGGAGTGTTGTGGCAAAAATCAGAAGCAAGGAAGAGCTATGGCCAGGTAAGAACAATAAATTTACTTTTTAGAACATATTGGGTAATACATTTATTTTAAGGAGAAACCAGTATTGCAGGTTGTTTTTTGTATTGGCACATGGAACAGTGTTATCTTTCAACATAGGCTGTTAAGAGAAAGTGAATACATTGAATTTCTTTCTTCTTAAGCCTATTTGAATAAAAAGCAACATTTTGCTTTTTAAAGTTTCATGTTTTTCCACATTATTAAACTGTGGAAAAAGAAGTCAATAGCTTCAAAGGGAAAACATCATTAAGCTCTTCAATTTGTTTTCTTCAAAATTATTTTTGGATTATTTCCATTTTTTTTAAATAAGTCACATTTATCAGGCACAATGGTTTTAAGATTCTAATATTTCAAGAGTTTTGAAGAAACCAACAAGAAAATCGGATTGCTCTTTTTTGGGGTTTGGCTTTTATTTTTTGGAATTATATGGAGTCATGGATAACCAGTAATTCTCAGTGAAAGGTTCTTAGAATATCACCAAGACATGAAGAATGAAGACAACTACAGGTAGGAGTTAAAAAATGTTTACAATTTAAAAAATAGTTTTTTAAAACAAATGTCAATTGAATTAAATTGTTAGGTCAAAATAGAAGAGTAATTTTGGCAGAGATTAGTAGGAATTAGTAGTGTAAAATGAATGCAATATTGTCCAGGTAATCTGGTGTATCTAATAATGGAAATTGTTGAATGTTTGCTACTAGTTTTTCTGACATCTCTATATTTTTTTACATTTGTGGGTTCAAACTACCAGACAATAATTGAGCCATTCTCATTTCCTTGGAACTTTGCTGTTTTTCTAAGATTTCCAGGAAATGATAGAGGTTGGGGTGATTTTTCCAGTTGATTGGTAGAAAGAACTATGCTAACCCTCAATGTCATTATTGGGGTTTGCACCTCCCTCTAAGCAGGTCAAGTTGTAGCTCCACCATTCAATATTAAACCTTGGTTTCCTTCTGTGACCTGACCTGCTTAGATCGCCAATCCATGTGTCTTCAAAGTCATTTATAAGTCAAGCCAATTTCCACACACTCAAGAGATACAAAACACAATGCAGTTTGTTTTCTATTTAAATTTGCAGTTTACTGTTTGACATGTAATCCTCAGCTAAAGATATCTTCTGAATTTCTCACCAGTATTCCTGTGAAAAATTGAAGAAGCATAGAAACATCCTTGGATTTGGGTGTTTGGAGACATTTTAGAAATTGTATTAATCATCCGTAACTAAAAGTCAATTATGATTTTCCTAAGACTTTTATTTAATGTGTTAGTTTTAACTACTGATTAAAATTCATTGTAGGATAAGGATTGTTTGTCAGGCAGTAAACCATAAACTAATGGGATTGTAGTGTGTTAATGTTTGCATCAATAGTATACATTTGAGTGACTGGCTGGGGAGATGACCTAAGTTTTATCAATCAACCAAATTTTGCTATTCTTTCTCTCTCTCTCTCTCTCTTTATATATATAAATATAAATATATATATATATATATATATATATATATATATATATATATATATATATATACACACACACACACACACACACACACACACACACACACATATATTACCATACATTACCCAGTGGCGGTTGCCACTAGGTAGTTATAGTGAGGACCATTTTTGCCTTAGACAGAACATTTATTGTTTTGTCAATAACTTTGGCGCCACTTGATGAAACGTCTTGAAATTGTCAAAACCTATACTTTGGTCAGTTCAGCTGCTATCTTGAAAGTTTCTGGGCGATAGGTGATTTTAGATTCTTTAGTCAGGTCTACAGTTCGAACCGCTGAATGGAATTACACCAAATTTGACACAAAGCTAGATTCTGTTCTGCAGATTACACTTTTGGTGGATCAAACGTCCCCGTGCTGATATCTGATTTGCTGCCAACACTTAAACAAGGAAGTGTTGGTATCCATCTTAGGACTCAGCTTCAGCCGAGTCCCAGAAAAAAAAAGCCCCCCAAAAAAGAAAAGGGACCAGGGTAGAGCACCCTGACCCCTTTGCACTGGTGCTGTGGTCTCTAAGCTACACCACCAAAAAAATAAATCTGAAAAATTAGCAGATGGATCCGCAGATTTTTCCGAGACTTTAAAAAAAACAAAAAAAACAAAAAAAACAGTCTCCTGCACTTTCTATTTTTTTTTTTGCCCCTGGGTGGGCCAGGTCCTGGGGGCATTTAGGGCTTAATAGAGGAGGGAGTGCACAGAGCCCCCCTCCCTGGGCTTTAATAAGCCCCAGGAACCATCACCTCCCTGCGGCGATTGAAGGAAAATGAGCAGGGAACCACCACCCCAGGGGCAAAATGCTTTTTTAAAGTGGTGGACGCCTTACGGCCTCCTCCATAGATTAGGTACGGGGGCCACTTACCACCCTTCGCAGCCCTGGGGAGCACCATCTTCCCGGGGCAGGTAACCAATAGGGGCACAAGCTAGAGTTACGTTGGGACTTGAGTTATAGTTACGTCAGATAACTCTAACTATTACAGGTGAATTTCTATTGTTTAGTAAGCTTAAAAGTGTGAGCCTAACTATAACGTCCTTGTAATCTTTGGCTTTTTAAGTGTGTGTGTTTGTGTATATATATATATATATCTTCCGCCCCAAAAAACAATATATATGTGTGTACCATAGTTAATATTTGAGCATTAATATACTTTCCCTCCCATTACCCCCATATCTCTTGCATCCTGCACCTAACACTTTTTTCATACCTTTAAATAATTGACTTAATTTTTTACATTAAATCATTTTAAATTACATATTTAATATTCAGGTAACACAGTTGATGCCTGAATATTAATACACTACACTAAAGATTAGTATTCATTCTACAAGGATCTCATTATCACAGAGTAGAAAAAGAAACATAAACAGTAAGTTCAGGGGGGGTAATGTCAGAGTACAGTTACTCTTTGAGCATTACTCACCTGTTTTTATTGTTGCACCATTCTTCTAAAATTTGGGATCGTGGGCATATCACTTGAAACATGCATGGGGATGTTCTGAGCTAACCTCTCAGAACTGAGCCACGGGTTTCACTGGAGCTGGTCACAAGAGACTTTGGGGGTTATTCCAACTTTGGAGGAAGTGGTAATCCGTCCCAAAAGTGATGGTAAAGTGACGGATATACCACCAGCCGTATTACGAGTCCATTATATCCTATGGAACTCGTAATACGGCTGGTGGTAAATCCGTCACATTTGGGACGGATTACCACCTCCTCCAAAGTTGGAATAACCCCCTTTATTTGCTGAATTATTTCCCTACTTCAATCTCCATTGTAGAGGCAGAGTGATTATACTCCGTGGTTCTTTATACTGTGGCACCAAGACTAACAGTGCTGCCTTTTCAATGGGATAAAAATACTCATCACACCTCCAGTGACTCCCAGGCTCAATCTCTCTTTACAATAAATATAACCACCATAGGTGAGGAGTCTATTACCACATTTTAATTTAACATAACTGGCTTGTCTTGCATTTTCCATTGTAAAAGGATCTGCAAAAGAAACAGAAAAATATACTGGTATGATGTTATGATATTGTTTATTATTTTCTTCTTTATGATTGGTTCTGCAGGGAAATAAAAACATGTAAAGTTAAATGATGAAGTCTGTTGAGAAAAAAGTTAATAGGAAAGAAATGTAGATATAAAATGCATTTTAGTTTCCTGTTTTCAAATGAGAATGTGGTTATTATTTTACATTTATATTTCATGCAAAAACGCTTCCAGGTTTATTGTTCCTTGTTTTTTTGTCATCAGAATTAGTATGGTGCTTGTGATTTGAAGAGGATTTTAGATCTAGTTTGTTTTTTGTTTCTTTGTAGTTAATCTAAATTTAGAAAGAGATTTAAAAATGATTTTCTACTTTTTATGCATTTTTGAAATGTATGTGTTTACTTTGAACTTTGAATTTGTTTACTTAGTTTTGGTGCTTTTTTTGGCACGGATAGATGACTTTAGGTCCCTTTTTCAATTAGACCAATATTTTTCACTTTCCATTGTTTGTTTCTGTGCTCTATGTTGTAACAAATGCACCTCAGACAGTGTCCAGCACCTTCCGTTAGTTCACACTTGGTGAAGTTAGAATAGTATATCTACCCCCAGACACTGTCCATCACCTTCCTTGAGGTAACATTTGGTGGGGTTCCAATAGTAAATTTGTCCCCCGGTCAATAATCAGCACTTTCTGTGAGGTAACACTTGGTGCAGTGCCCCCCAGTCACTGTCCAGCGCCTTCCATGAGGTAACAGTTTGTGGAGTTAAAATAGTAAATCTGCCCCTCCCCCAGTCACTGTCCAGTACCTTCCTGAAGGTAACACTTGGTGGATTTAGAATAGTAATTTTGATCTTCTCCCAGTCATTGTCCAAAACCTTTCCAGACTAGACAGTGATGTGAAACAAAAACTTTAAATGAGACTCTATTAACTATTCAGCAACGTTTTTGTTTTGCTTTTGAAAATGCTAATTAAAAATGTATTTTAACTATGATAAATAACAAATTTGTAGGGGCTGACAAATGGTTTTGCGATTATTATTTCCCAATGAAAAAATGTCAGATTATGTTGACAAAAGATGTTAAAATGTATTTGATTTTTATTATTTATTTATGACATATATTATTGTTTCTATTTACACTTATTGTGACTTCTGCTCTTTCTTGTGTGTGTGGTCACTTGTGAAGGCAGTGTACGATTGATCACAATAAGGTGGATGCTTGTTTTTATATGTTTTATATGGTATGACCATGATTGTCAGAAAAATAACTGCTGTAATATATGTTATTTGGTGAACAAAAATGTGACTAACCCTATATTTTGCCAGCTATTTTTGCTGTCTTCCTGAGCTTTTTGCGAGGACTTGTCCACCATCTTGGTTGGGGACAGATTCATAGGTTTTGTAGAAATGCAAATGGTCTTATTTCTACATTGTGTTTTATTATTATTAAAAACATTTGCATGGTGTTGTGAATTGTTGTGTAGGTTTGCATTATGATATAATAATGTTGGCAACATTTGCATAGTGTTGCGTTGTGTTGCATTGTTTTTTCAAAGGTATTTGTATGTTTTTCTTTTTTTAAAAACATTGCATAGTAAAAGTTTGCATCCTAAAGGCATGCCTGGTAAAGGCATGAATGGTAATGGTATGTTTAATATAATCCTATTTATGTTGGTGATAATGGCATGCGTAGTAAAGACATGCGTGGTAAAGGTAAATGGGTTGTGAAGGCTGAGGCCCTTATTACAAGTGTGGTGGTCTTGAGACTGCCACACTTGCGGTGACGGTCTTACCGCTGCGGGCCTGGCGGTAAAGGCTGCCGCATTACGAGTTCGGTGGTTTGGTCGAAGCCAAACTGCCACAACGCCACCAGTCCCGCCGGTGGGGTCAGACCAGCGTGGCTGGCGGTGAGCTCCTCCAGGCCGGCGACATGCCTGAGACTGCCCGCCATATTACAAGGCAGCAAACTGCCAGGCTTTCTGTGGTGGTTGCCCTGCCATGAAAACCATGGCAGTAACACACCCGGTGACAGGAATCCCCATTCCTGTCGCTAGCACACGTATCCCCACACATCCACACACTTGCAGACACCCCCCCCACATGTCCACACACTTGCAGACACACACCCCACTCACCAACACATCCTGACACACACACTTACCCTACCACACGCATATATCAAAACCCCCCACTCGCTCGCACACAGACACGCACCTCCACTCGCTCGCACAGACACACACCCCCTTTCGCTCATACACAAACAGACATGCATCCCCACTCACTCACACACAGACACGCACCCCCACTTGCTTGCATGCATAATCATACCCCTCTGCATACATGCACACACACACTCCTCCACCGTGTTCATGCACACACACACACCCCAACCCTCCGCATACATTCAGAAACACCCTTCCCACCCTCCGCATATATTCAGACACACACCCCCACCCTCCTCATACATTTACACTCACACCACCACCCTCTGCATACATTCACCCACACACAACCGTGCACGCATACAGTCTCACACACACACACACACATGCACACCCATTCCAACACACACACACATGCTTGCACACACACACACCTACCAAACAGTCCCCCCACTTTCCAGTCGGTCAACCTACCTGTGTGGGCCGCACATCAGTCCACGTCGAGGTGGTAGTCCAGGAGGAGGTGGATGTTGGTGGTTCCACCGCCTATGCCACACCAATGTGCAAGGATCAGCGTGCCATATTACTGCTCATAATATGATGGGCGGAGTCCTTCCGGCGTGGTGGTGCTGGTGTTGGAACCACCTCTCACCTGCCATCGGTCAGGCCAATGGTGTCAGATTTCTGCCTGTTTATGGGCAGAAATCCATAGGTGTCACATAATACAGCGGTCTTCGGGCTGCCAACACTCGCAGTCTTTTGGTGCCCGCTTCAACGGCGGTCTTCGCAAAAGATCACCAAAGTCTAAATGAGAGCCTTAGTGGTGAAGGCATGCATGGCAGAATCATGTGTTGTTGCATCATACAATAAATGTCCAGTTATGCTGCTCTCTGGTTACTCAACAAATCTTTACGTCTGGTGTTAGTTAAGACCTATTGATTTTGCTAAAAGTTTATGTAGAGAATAAAGGGGCTTTCAGCCAGCCCTCATCCACTAATCTGTTATGATGTAAATTCACATTTTTCTTCTGCTCACTACAGCATACATGATGGGGCAATGGGTCAGCCCACTTCAGCCACCGCCTGAGTGTACTGTGAGTGACAGAATCCAGCACTTGCCCAAGGAACACATCTACACACAAAATCGCCCACTTAGACTCTTAAATGCCAAGGAGTCCTATTGCAATGTGTGCTTTTCGTGACAAAAATATGTTTACTTCTAGTCAAAAGTGGTTAGGTTAATGAGGGCTCAGGAGCTTCCTGAACAATAACAAAACAAAACAATCATTGACAAAGGCCAATGCTGTTCCACCAGTTCCCATGGCTATTCCCAGGCTTACTGGTAAGGTTGTTCAGTGCCACTTTTGAAAGTATGTGTGAGTTCCCAATTCCCCCTACAAAACAAATGTGTTTCTCTAACTCTTCTTTGTAATAATTTTTTAGATTTAGATACATTTATTGTATAAATAGATGAGGTGAATCAAAACAAATTCCACGTGCTTGCATTGGACTATAAACTTTTGGAAAAGAGAAAATCTGTTCCCTCCCTCTACATATGCACATTTTGCGGAAATCCTTTTGGCTCATCCTAGCATATCCTGTTCTAGAATGGGGAGGAGTTGTGCTGTTTGATTCAAACCGTTGCCATGTTCAAATATAGTTAAATGTGTCCTGAAGAGTAAAACAAGGCTGCACAAGAGTTTATTACCCAAAATATTTTAGAAATAAGAGTACTGCTTCTAAGACATGAGATGAGAGTATTTTTCAACTGTTCAGACTTTGGGCCTCATTAGGAGTTCAGCAGACGGGTTAGAGGGTCTGCCTAACTTCCGAAGATGAGGTTGCCACAATATTGGCTACCTCCCTGCTGGGCCCATTAAGAGTTTCCTGCTAGGTAATCATGTGGAAACGTTGGTTTCCGCCAGCTGGCCTACTGGGAAACTGCCTACAGCATTGTCTCTGGCTCGTAATCGAGCCAGCTGCAATGCAGTAGGATGCAGGGTGCACCAGCGTCAGCGCGTCTGACCTTAATAAGTAAACTTACAAGGGGACAGCGAATAGGTCGATGAACCTTTTGACTCGCAATTAAGATGTTCTTACCATACCTCCAGTACACAATCAATAATCAATACACAATAGTCAATAATCATTAGCAATCAATAACAACAATAATCAATGGAGTCAGTAATTATCACGCACCATGACCCTTCAGTCATGAATAACCACACCTTTAGTAAAAGTTAGAATATTTATTCCCCTATATTAACAATGCTGAGGTCATGTAGATTAATCTCAAAATCAAATAAAAAACACATATAGAAACAATACTGACTGTCCAAAGTGGCGGAAGAAGCGCAATCTAATCAAAGCTTGAACTACAACACATTCTAAAGTATGGTGCAAATTAATAACAAAGTCAACTGCATCAAAGTAATCACATACATTAAGTTTAGAATTGAAATTCATCAAGCATTAATCCCTACTAGCATGATTTCAATAGTGGGGATCCTTAACTAACACCAGATTAGCATCAGCATGTTGGGTTTCATTCAAAACAATTTAGTAACACAAATTTGGAAAAACATCTAACTATGGCTCTATCAAAACAATGCAGTTGTTACCTAGAAAGAAGAAGCAAAAATGCATAATAATCAACACTCTATTGCATCATACCTATCCTCAATATGGATCAGCAAGCAGAGTCAGTCTTTGTCCTCAGGACATCAGTCGATCAGCAAGGCATCAGGATTCAGCATCAAAGTTCAGAAAATGCAAAGTCTCTAAGCATTAAAGATTAGCACACCTTTGTCAAGATGCACAAGAAAATAATAACCTTTCGGTCAGCAAGAAAATAGGCAATGGCGGTGTCTTCTCTCCGTGCAGTCTGTTAAGTCAAAACTACTAAAACTACTTCCCAAATCCCTATTGGTCAGTTAATCGCATGTTCCCACTTTGTCCAATAAAACTAAAACTCTAAATCTATGAATTCTACTATTACTCCATTCACACGTCATTGATTGGTTTGTCATGCATTGTCCTCATCATCCGGTTTGTCAGGTAAAATATTGTTGCAGCTTCCACTCCAGTCAGTATCTCCATTGTCCTCCTCCTGAGAAAGTCAGTCTCACACGCATTACACACAAAAGGTTACGTTAGCGAGAACAGCATCTTCTAGCATTCGGTTCTCATGAGAAAGCTTCCGTTATGAGCACATTTAAACAATACAATAGAAGTCACTGTTTAACTCTCTAATACAGCCATTTTATTAAACGTTAAGAAATACAGCTTTGACATGAGGCCTGGCAAGGTAGGCCAAGACATTCGCTAAGCTAAGGCTTACAATTAATAAAGCTGGAGCATAATGCACAACCCTTAATATGACATATTACTACATTAGTCAAACATATATTCAATACTTCACAATATTAATTCACTAGTAAGTACACCTTGTGAACATTGGTGGCCACTCTTCGTTATCACATTTTCAAATGTGTGCATTATTTTCTACCTTATTATATTTTCTACACAAATCGCTTATTCAGAATACATGAACATCTGTTAATAATTTTTATTAAAATACCTGTGCTAGCAATAGCACCCGCGGAATGCTCACTCTCTTCTAAGCAGACAGTGAACATTGCGAGGGTACTGGCAAGGCGGACCCCTGCACTGCCTATGCCAACTGCATGGGCAGTGCAGGGGCCCCCCTGGTGCCCCCTGCACCCGTTCTCTGGCAGCCTTTCCATGGCTGTGATACTGCTGGTGGAGAGTGAGGTCATAATCCCCAGGGCAGCACTGCTTGCAGTGTTGCCCTGACGTCCTAGTACTGCCGCGACTGCCAGACCGCCAGGATCTCTGATCCTGGCCGTGCTGGAGGTCCCTACGCGGCACGACTGTCATGGTTAAAATATGGCGCTCAGACTGCCGCATTGGCGGCGGTCCGACCGCCATCTGCGAGTCTGGCAATCTACTGACCACCAGACTCATAATGGAGCCCTTTGTGTCAAATTCAAAATTGAGAACATCTAATTCAGGGAGAAGAATGTGTGGTAGAAAGCGCTCCCTGAACACGTTTGTGAAAGAAGGGCAACCGTGTCAACTATATATATATATATATATAGTTTATTCGGTCCAAAATTAGACCATTAAAAACGTAAAAATGAACCATACATACAGAGAAAAAATAAAGATCATAAGCATCACGAAAAGAGGGAAACAATAACAGTTAATACACTGCTTGTCCAATGGACCAAATGTTAAATAACACTCCTCAATTGGTACCTACTAGCTTGTTGGATGCCATTTTACCGTGACTGTTTAAAAGAGGAACAGATAGTTTACCAAATCTTTTCTGGTGTTACCTGTAAAACTATTCTGGAGCAAGTTATACTTAAAAAATGGTTCATAATACTTCGTAGAATACTTCGTGCTTACAGTAATTAAAAACCAGACATTTAAAATGGTGCCATAGAGTTAACCTCATGTATTAAGTAAATTGTTCAGGGGAATTAGGTATTACCATTTGCAAAGTGCTATGTGCTAAGATACTGTGAATCGATTTAAAACAGGTAGTATACCAAATCTTTTCTAATGATACCTATAAAAACTATTCTAGAGCAAGTTATACATGAAAATGGATCATAAAACTTCGTAAAATACTTCGTGCTTGTGAAAATTTGAATCCAAACAGTTAAGAGGGTACCATAAAATTAGCCTCATGTCTTGAGTAAATTGTTCGGGGGAATTAAATCTTACCATTTGCAAGGTGCTATGTGCTAAGATACTAAGAATCAATTTAAATAAGAAAACCCAGTAAAAAACACAGACAAGAATAAAAATCTAATATCATAAATAAATCAACACAGATAATTATAGTAAAAATCCCTAGCTGTCAGAATATCCTCGTCCACTAACTGCTGGACCTCTCTTCAGCCAGTAGACTAGGGTCTAAAATAGTCCTGCTACGAATTGTCCATGCTGCTGACAGAAATTTAGAAACAGAGCTTACTATCAGCGTGGAAGTATCGTATTTACATAGTCTGTAGGCACTGATTCGGTTTTGTAATAACAATACTTTGCACAAGGGAATAATCCACTTTCCTCTAGGGCATTTATACAAGGGGCAAAAAAATAGGACATGTTCCGGAGTTTCCTTGCAAGAATGGCAGTTTATGCATTTATCAGACCTAGGACTATTGGTCGGCCAACGGGCCGTAAAGCTGTTAACTGCTAATGTTCCGTATCTGAACTGAAGGAATAAGGCTCGGGCACGTGCTGGTATGGGGAGATCCAGGAAGTTTTCGGGCCGGGGTTCGTGCTTGACCAGCAGAAACTCTGCTGTCAGCCAACCTGGCCCATTACAATGAAAGGACTCCTCGAAGATTTTCCCCCAGTATCGTTCTTTAATCAGCAATCTGGAGTTAGCAGGAATCATGTCAGGATTTTCCCAATAGTGGGGAAAGCCCAGCTTAACCCAGGCGGATTTCATCTCCCACAACCAGCGAACTTTTTCCCATCCCTGAAAAGGTGGTATAAGGTCTTTGATTGCTGTCCTAAAGGGCTCGAGTTCTTCCGTTTTCCATATTCGAACCCAGTATAGAAGTGGCCTTAAGCGTGCTGTATCTTTGATGCTATTTATACCCAGGTCTAATCTTAGGGGAAGCATCGGCATGCCCTTCCCTAGCCTTGATATGTGTCTGAAGAAATTGTTTTCTTTAGTTTGGAGGGTGTCCAGTTATCTGTATGAACCCCAAAGTTCCGCTCCGTACAGGGCAGCAACACAGATTTGGACTTTGTAGATTTTGAAAATAGGGATCAGAGGGGGGCTTACTGCAGTATTAGCCTTTCGTTCTAGCACTCCACTTCTTTGGCTGATAATGAGTGCCCCTTTCCTTATGGCTGCATCCCAGCTGCCCTTATCTGATAATCTAATGCCCAGGCAATCGTACTCTGTTACCCTTTCCAAAAGGACTGAATCCATCATTATATTTGCTTTTAACTTCTTTATCGGGGCACTATATATCATAAGTTTTGTTTTCTTAGAATTGATATCCAGCCCGTAATCTCTGCAAAATACACAGAACTGATTAACCAGATTTTGGATTCCCATGGGTGTTTTGGCCAGCAAGATAGTGTCATCCGCATAGAGCAGGCATGGCACTTTATTCCCGGCCAACTTAGGGGAGTCATTGGTGCAGTTTGCTAAATAGTTAATGCACTTGTTTATATATAGGAGGAAAAGGGTAGGGGCTAGGACACAGCCCTGTCTGACTCCTCATTCAATGGCAACTGGATCTGTTAAATCGCCATCCTTACCACTCCTAATTCGTGCATAAGCGTTCTCGTGTAGTCGGGCCATAAGTTTCAAGAGACCATTTGGGATGCCCATGTTGGCTAATGTCAACCATAGCTGGTTCCTGGGGACCAGATCAAATGCGGCTCTAAGGTCAATGAACACCACAAACAGGTTACCCCCTCCTGCTTCCACAGTCTTCCATTTGATTGTTAGGAATCTTAAGACTTGATCTATGGTACTGACTGCTGGCCTAAACCCTGCTTGCAAATTGGAAATGGCATTGGTTTCTAGAATCCATTCTTCAAGATGAAACAAGACTTGCTTTGCAATTTTTTTTTGAAAATTATCAAGTAAGGAGATAGGACGGTAGTTGGCAGAGTCAGAGGGGGTGCCTTTCTTGAAGATGGGAACTATCTCCGCTCCCTTCCAGGAGCTCGGGACAGGCGCTCCTGCAGCTACTGCATTAGAGACCAAGTTCAGGTATGGGGCCCATATATCTGGACTTGTCTTGTACAGGTCACCTGGGATTTTATCAAGGCCGGCGGCCTTTCCCCATTTCAGTGAGGCAATCGCAGCCTTGGTTTCTGCCAGGGTGAATTTGATTGGGAAGGTCTCAGAGGTCATAATATGGTTCAATTCCCTGGCAGTAACACCTGTATTCCCTGAATATAATCGGCCAAAGTGATCTGTCCACTCTACAGGGAGTATTGAGGCACCAGGCAAACGATTAGGTTCTTCACTGGCATCTGCCACCAGTTTCCAGAACTTCGAGGTATCATTAGCTTTTGCAGACTCCAGAAGAGAAGCCCATCTGAGTTCATCCCATCTCCTGCGGGCTCTACTTAGTTCCTGTTTGTAGTCTTTCCTTGCTTGCCTTATATGCTCTGTCTGGCCCCCTCCTAGAGCTCTCAATAGTTTGTGCTGTGCTTCCCTGCATGCAGCACTAAACCACCTTGCATTACACTTCTTTTTTGCTTTGCTGGCAATCTCTTTGGTGAAAACATATTTTAAAGAACTAAATAGTTGTGTATGGGCTGCTATAAGCCCTTCGCCATCTTCTAAAAGCAGGGGCATACACTCCATATGGTCAGCCAACTGGCTATACACGGATATCATAGTACCTGTGTCAGTGCTCACAAATTCCCATTTGACATTTCGTCTATTGTTTGTCAGTGCGAGCTGCTGCTCATGAATCTTGGGGCAAGGGGATTCAAGTAGAGGTAATAAACTCCTAACCGATAAAATCAGTGGCTCATGATCACTTTCCTCATGTTCTACAATCTTCATGTCAGCCATGTGACCCCACAACCAAATATCAAGCAAAATATAATCTATCTGGCTCTCCTGGGTTCCACGCCTAAAAGTAGGATGAAGGTCAAAGTCCGAGCGGGAATGACCGTTACAGGCCCGAAGACCATTTGCCAGTGTGATGTCCACGACTTGATGTGTTAATCTGTTCATTCTCGGTCTTTTGCTTGACACCAGTTGGGGGATACCCCAATAAGCATCCTCTTCTTTATATAGTTCCTGGGCCAACGAATAGGGCTCGAAGGTAACATTAAAATCCCCTGCGATAAGAATAAAATGGGAGAAGGTTTTACAGGAAAGAAAACTATCCAAAATAGTCAAAGCGTCTGACTCATATTTGCTACCCAGGCTCCTGTTATAGATGTTGATTATTAGGAGCGGTTTCTCCTTAAGGGATGGTATTGATAAACCCGTCAGATCGGGACAGCCCATATCTAGTGTTTCAACCCAGCATTTGAGGGAGCAGCTAAGCCATATGAGCAGCCCGTCTGAGGGCCTCCCGGAGTTCGCCTTACTTGCTGGAACCCAATAGCTTTTGAAGCCAATTCTATGTTTGGGCTCCAATGCCCACGTTTCTTGAAAAAGGCATATTTTGTGTTCATCTATAAATTTGCCCCATTCAGGGATACTCATTTTATTCTCCAGCCCTGCAATGTTCCAACTAAGAACTGTGTCTAAGCCGTCTATTTTATCTTGGGAGACTTTGGCCTTAGGGTGCCCTCTTGCAAATGAAATGCCATGGGGAGGTTTGATATCCCTTTCAATCATAGCTAAACTAGCCTCAGTTAGATTTTCCGCTGCTTTATCACCCACGATGTTACTCGCCCCATTTGGGTCGGGGCCTGGCATAGTCAGTTCGAATGCCCAAACAGGTGGAGTGGACCCGCGGTTACTGGGACCTGTTAAATCCGGGGCTGGGTTGATCTCATGCGCCTTACCCTTCTTACTTGCTCCCCAAGTACAGATCTCCATGCTCTGATCACAGAGGGAAAGAGGGGGACTGTTATTCATCCTAGAGAGTTCTTTCTGGGCTGGTGAGAGGATTAGTGTGGAGCCTCTGATGTCTATTGTAAAAATCTGATCAGCCTCAGGACTACCTAATCCTGTTTCTTGTGTTTCAGTAGTTCCGGCAATAGGATAATCTTTGTCCCAATTTCTAGTTCCTTGAGGCTTGGGTGGGCCATGCGCGGGGCTGATTTTTAGTCAATCGATTTCAGATAGAGATGGTGAAAGGGAGCTACGTCCTGATTGGGAGACAAGCTGCATCTGGGAACTAGTAGAACCTCTAGGTGGCATTAGCGCCCCCATGGTAGCTGGTGAAACTTTATGAGGGTAGAAAGCCTGGAGTCTACACAGAGATACTTCTCCCCCTAGAGGATTAGGTTTGCACACATTCAAAGAGAGCTGTTGAACAAGGGTGGGTGAATCAAAATTGACAACAATACAATCCCCTGTGCGGGGGTTCTTAAGTGGACCCACCCAACCCACCCTCCTCACCATTAATATTGAGGGTACCATATGGAATGCAAATCTGGCGTTACTATACAACCAATGAATGACCTTATTTTTCAGTTCTGTGAATGATTCGGGAATATTGTTTTTGAGTTTGGGGATACTCGTGATAACAAGAACTTATGGGCAGGCTTCCGGTGGTAGATGTAAAGTTCTCGGATTGGTTCCTTGGTCCCTATACATCCGATCTGTTGGTGAGTAGTTCTGATCAGGAGTATCTTTGTAGGATTTAGTTCCCATATTATTGGAAGAAGCAGCTCCTCCATTCCCCCTCGGAAAGGGAGTGGCAGTCTTAGAACACTTGACTTTTGAGATGTTAGCCAGCCTAACAGTTGGAGCCCTCACTGGTTGATACAAAGGATCCGGGCAGTTCACTGAAGAGTTGTGGTTCATACCCAATGGTAGGGGGAGGCTACTGGCGCTATTGCCTGGTAGGCTTGAGGGGGGAATTCGGCGGGAATACTGCAAGTCCGGTGAGAGAGGGGTGATCGTCTGCTTGGACTTGATAAAACCTTCTAGTTTCTCCTCAATGGCTTGTAAACGGGTTGTTATAGGGTGTAGCCTTTTGGAAAGCTCATCTTTTATGTGTTTGATTATATAATCAATTGCTGAACGATCATCGATGGATGCATGAGCTAATATATAGTCCTTGTTCCGAATTGGTGCGCCATGATTGGGGGAGCTCAAGATGTGGGCCCGTTTGTTCCTTAGATTTACCTCACCTCATTTTCTTTTACCCTTTGTGTCATGCTCTGGCTTGGGTGCAGGGCTATCTAGAAGTGACTGCATAAGTCCTGATGGCTGTGTGGCATTTTCCTGGGTCTCCTCAAAAGACTCTTGGGTGATTAGGGGTGAGATAGCCGGGGCAGGCTGTAAATCGGGTGGATGGAGGAATTGTGTTAGAGTTTGCGGTGGGGATACGGATAGGCAATTAGCTCCCGTCAGTGGGGGGGCAGTTAGACGGCGCTCCACCATTTCAATTTCCTTTTCTAATGCTCCAACCGCTTTTTGGAGAAATCCATCTAGGGTCTTGTTGTTACCAGCCTTTTCCAGGGGCACCCCCCCTTCCGTCTGCCCATCGTGGCTATTTGGACTCTTTTTGTCCAGCAGGTATTTTGATCAGCCTATTGCTATAGGCACTGTGCCTCCTCTGTTCCCACCCTGTTTCCACCCCACTGGGGCCTTGTAGGAAAGACTAGAACGTCAGAAAGGTTAAAATACTGCTCACCTATAGCGGAGTGTTATCCTCACGACAACGGTGGGTTCAACCGCTTGTCACCGATCCCAGTGCCAAGAGGAAAGTAGTGTGGCCCAGCCCAGCCTCCTCTGGTCGCCGACGGGCGCAGGACGGGCCTGCCCTTGGCCCGGGCTTTGCCCGGTCACGTCCCGCGAAGCGGGCGCGCAAAAGTTTTGAAAGGGGGCTCGTCCCGCCCCTACCGCCGTCACCAGAAGGCGCGTCCCGCCAGGAAGCGGGCGCGCAAAGGTTTTGAAAGGGGGCTCGTCCCGCCCCTACTGCCGTCACCAGAAGGCGCGTCCCGCCAGGAAGCGGGCGCGCAAAGGTTTTGAAAGGGGGCTCGTCCCGTCCCATCCGCCGTCACCAGAAGGCGCGTCCCGCCAGGAAGTGGGCGTGCAAAAGTTTTGAAAGGGGGCTCGTCCCGCCCCTACCGCCATCACCAGAAGGCGCGTTCCGCCAGGAATTGGGCGCGCAAAGGTTTTGAAAGGGGGCTCGTCCCGCCCCTACCGCCGTTACCAGAAGGCGCGTCCCGCCAGGAACGGCCGCGCAAAAGTTTTGAAAGGGGGCTCCTCCTGCCCCTACCGCCGTCACCAGAAGGCGCGTCCCGCCAGGAAGCGGGCGCGCAAAGGTTTTGAAAGGGGGCTCGTCCCGCCCCTACCGCCGTCACCAGAAGGCGCGTCCCCTCACCAGGAGGCGCGTCCCTGTGTCAACTATACATGGGCTCAGATTTTTCCATAAAAGTATTTTTGCACGACCATCCTTACATGAATAGTTCCGAATGGGTGTTACTTGCAATCATTAAAGACTCAAACTCAAATTTCAAGTTTAGGGCCTTATTGTCTTTGCTCACATAAATCTACGAAAATCATCATAGATTCTCATATAAATGTACTTCTGCTTATTCATTGGGATTTTAGACATCTGGGTGATCTTGAATGAGTATGGGTTAGAGTGCAGCGATATGAAAGAATGATGATACTGTCCTCTGCTGAGGAAAATGAATGACATAGCATAAAATGGGGAGGGCGGAGAGCACTGCTGGTCCACGGGTCGCACGCCATGCCAGGTATTCAGGTAATACACACACAAAAATATACATATAATAGATCAATATGTGAATCATTTCCAGTTGTTGTTTTGAAAATCTATAGTGTCCCTGGCCCTTGTGCAACAAGATGAATAGTTTTCAGATAAAGAACCCTAAAAAAGTCTATGTTTTAAAGGAATATTATACCACATGCCACTGTCTGTCCCGATTAGCAATCAAGATATTGATTAAGCCTTTCTTGTACTGTAGCAAGAGAAGTCATCCAACATGCCAGGCTTCTGTTTGTCCTTCCAGGAATTTAGGAAACAAGTCAGACT
Source organism: Pleurodeles waltl (assembly GCF_031143425.1). NCBI lineage: Eukaryota > Metazoa > Chordata > Amphibia > Caudata > Salamandridae > Pleurodeles > Pleurodeles waltl. The sequence goes on along the minus strand of NC_090444.1, from coordinate 630,086,133 downwards.
TCTTCTTTGTAGAAGGGGGGTAATGAGGTTGAACCACATCCACTATCAGTCACTGAGCCTGTTAGTAACAACACCCCAGGCCCATCAGCCTTGTTTCTGTTCACTGCCATAGTTCAACTTGAGATTGAAAGTACCCTACGTTTAAATTTTTCTGGATTCTGGGTATTAAGGCATTTCAATTGGCCAGGCCTTAAACTAATAAATGTCTATCATCCTGATCGTGAAGAAATAGGGGTACGTATGAATATCTATTTGTTCAGTAATTAATTTAAAATTAACTCTGTAGCAGTTTCTTAAAATAGGCACACACCTATGCTTTGTGTTAGCATACCCATTCATGATACTGCCTGTGGTACTTTTACATACTTCACATTATACATATTTGCATGAGGATGCATCAGCCCATAATTGGGACATCATTTTAAAAGTAGGTTAGTCACAGTTGACAAATTTCTAAACTAATCATATTAACAATACAGGCTACAGAGTTAATTTTAAATTGATTACTGAACATTATCAAATTCATCATTTATCATATCAAACATCAGATATCAAACAAACCACTTACTCTTAATATAAGTGAAAAAAGTTGTCCCTGCAAGCTAGTAATAGCAAAGTGATAATTTCAAATTTTGTATTTATGAAAACTAACTCAGATTATGATACTCCTGAAAAAACTGAGCATTGATTTTGGTCTCCGCTCTTAAATTCTAACACTATGAGTAACAATCTCATGTTACTTCAGGGGGAAACAATTCTTAAATGTAATGAAAATTTGTTGGTTAATGTGGTACCTAAATAAAACCTCATTATATACAGAACTTAAATACATAAATAAATTATTGAGATCTACAGAAATTATATTTCTATAGGAAACTTGAGGTCATCAACTGTCAACATCGTTTGTTGACTCTGTTCGAGTCCAATTAACAACATTTCTTACACACAACTTATGCAAGATAGACAGTGTGCAGTATGATAAGACCTAACGGGCTGGGTTTAAATCTGAGAGACACACAAATTATGCAAAATAGACAGTGTGCAGTATGATAAGACCTAACGGGCTGAGTTTCAATATGAGAGACCATTATTTTCAACATTTAATCTGGTGTTCATATCTGAGATGATCATAAATCAGTATGCCCATCAATTAATATTTTTTACCCTAAGGGGTATGTCAGAATCCTGTTGGCCAGTGGTACTGGGCCCAACCGTGGTGATTGAGGCCTTTTACTCCAGATGTCCTGGGGTCCGCCCTACTATTGACTCAGATCAACTGGGCCAAGCACCCCTTCTGCACCTGACTCCCAACTGGGCAGCGCTGGATGGACAGTCAAGGCTCCTTCTGGAGGGAAGTGCAGATACAGATGAGTGAACACAACTCATAACTCAATGTGCCAACAGTGCAAATAATAACTCAATGTCCAGTCAAGTACTTGTTTTTACATAAAAATAAATTAATTCTACACACACAAAGATAAACAACATTCAAAAGCAGTAACACAATCCCCCTTAAGATCAGAGATTTAGCAGTTGTTAGGTCACCCCCTGTCCTTCCACCTATAGTGCGATTTGTTTGCTGTTATTCTCCATTTACTGATGACCGCATCCAGAGAATGTAAGCTATGAGGCCATTCTCAAGAGTTCTCCCTTCTGATGCTTTTCTTATGTTCATTCACTAGAGACTATGGGGTTACAGCACCAATGGTGGTATGTTCCCCAAGGCCCCAAAGGCCCAGTTCTTGGCATTCACCACATCAGTGGTATGGAAGCCTTTAGTAGTCAGCAAAGTTTGGTTGTGCATGGTCACACACCACAGCACCTGGCATGTGTAGGTTCTTTCCCTTGAGCCATGCTAGCAGCTGGTTCTGATGATTGGGGTATATTGTGCTCCAGTGATCACACAGTAAATCACTTTTCCCTCCTCAGGGATGTGGGGTGGTTTCCTTGCTCTAACGGGGCTACGGCTCCAGTATTGTTCAGTTGGTCCTCGGGCCTCCTGCGGTGCAGTCCACAGAATACGGTCAAAGCAGCAGTGATGACCCTGACCCTGGCCTCAGTATCTCTGGAGACCCCTCCTGGCATACAGGGTTGCTGCCATGGCTCACAGAAGTCTGTTCCTGCTGACCCTAGGTTGGTGTCCATGGCGGCTCCTATTGGAATACTGTAATATTCCACCACATGGGCGATAGCCTGATAGATGTAGTAGTGGGTTTCTCCTACCTATCTCCTTGGCTGAATCCACAGTGGCCACTCCTGGCATGCAGGGTCACCGAATGAGTCTAGCACATGGGCTATGCCCCAATTAATCTGGGAGTTGGTTCCTCACACCTCTCTCCTTGGTTCAGTCCATGGCTGCCCTTCCTAACCTATATAGTTGCCGAATCAGTCCAGCACATGGGCTACGGCCTGATCGGTGCAGGAGCAGATCCCTTGCCCCTGGCACAGAGAGTCCTCACGTCAAGTCTCTTCTCCGGACCTCACTCCCTCCAATGTTGACCTCTCCCTCATGAGGCACACTGGTCGTGGCGAGCAGGCAGGCACTGGTGCTCCAGGCTCCAGGGCATGAGGTCTTGGTTTCCCTGGGTCAATTCAACCAGCAAACAGGTTAGCTGGCTTGTGCCCCTACTCCTATTTGTTCTTCCTTACTGCTGTATAGGTTTTATTGTGCTTGGTGTCGATGGTGCCTTTGGCTCCCATCTATCCAGATCCCATGCCTTTTACCCCACCAATCTCGCCCTCCTGCATCCTCTGCCAGCTCCTTCTACCTCCCAGGACTACTTTTGGAGGCCACTGCACAACCTCCATTTGAGTAGCCTAGGCCCCGGTCTGTGCACTCTATCCCCACTGCCTCGCACCAGCTCCCTGTGGTAACAGTCTTGCCTGCAGCCCATGAAAAAAACGGTTCAGGCCTCTATGTCAGCCTGTCCCGGCTCAGGGCTCCAGCGGTATCAGATGTGCATGTAACCACTACTTATAACTTTCACTTTGACCATTGTTGCTAATCCTTTTCTGGCTTTCGTGTTGCCTTATTTGGTTTTATTTGCTTGCCTTACTGCTTATTATTGCCTTTACTGCTACATAGGCTTTATTGTGCTTAGAGGTTGGCGGAGCCACTGTTTCGTGTCTCTCCCACTCCCTGCACCTTTTTTCCCAACACCCACACTCTTCCACATCTCCTGCTAGGCCCTCCCAGAACTATTTATGGAGGCAACTGCATTCTCCTGCTCACACTGCTGATTCACTGCCAGCCCACACACAGCCACCACCAACACCCTGACACTAGATCTCAACAACACAACCCTGAAACATCTCAGATGCCTCCTGATCAACACCAGATCACTATACAAACACACAACTGAAATTTGGGACACCATCTCCACACTCTCCCCGTCACCTTCATCACAGAAACCTAGATCACCTCTGCCTCGGCCGCAGACATTGCTACAGCTATGCCCCTGGCTTCATAATGAAACAACATGACTGCACCAATAGACATGGAGGGGACACTGCCATCATACACAAGAAATCAATCACCTGCATCGTCACTTACGACGCAAACTTGTCGATCATGGAACACATGAATTTCCAACTCCACATCAGTGACAACATCACAATTAAAGGCACCCTCACTTACAGACCTATGGGCCAGAGAAGCAGCCACAGTCATGACATCACGGAATTCATCACCCCGCTAGCCATTGAATCCGAACACTACATTTTTCTGGGAGACCTCAACTTCCACTTAGATAACACCACGGACACCAACTCCACTGACCTCCTGGAAAGACTACACAATAACAGCCTGAACCAGCTAGTTACCAACCCCATGCACAGAGCAGGTCACACACTGGACTCGATCTTCTCTTCAAGCAACAGAGTCAGATACAGCCACACCTCAGAACTCACCTGGTTGGAGCACTCCATCATACACTTCACCATCACCGTACCCCACCACACTGTCCCGAACCACTACAACGTCCCCCTCCCATGCTGGTCAAAGGTCACCCTGCAGCACTGAACTGACACCCTCAGCAACACACAACCCAACGCAACCTCTAATGTGAAACTGTCTGTACAGAACTTCACCAACTAGATCCAGCCAATCAGGTCGCCCCTCTCAAGACAGATAAGAACCACAAAACCACAAAGCAAGCTAGCTGGTACATACCGGAACTCAGGGAGGCAAAATGCAAATGCAAACAACTAGAGAGAAGATGGCGCACTAGTAAAAACCTCACCGGTCGAGCCACCTTCAAATCAGCCCTTAACGCCTACCATGGCCAGATCAAAACCGCCCAAAAAGTCGCCTAGCCCACTGGATCTAATCCAGCACCAACAGGATCAAGAAACCCTTCACCATCCTCAGAGAGTTTGCCCGCCCATCTGCAGTTGAAAAGTCCACCACTCCTTCACAGGACCTCTGCGAGGTACTGGCCGACCACTTTTACAACAAGATAGAAACCATCTACAAAAACGTCAACCCACAGCCCCCAGAATCCCCCTTTTTTCCTTCCACAACCACTGCCCACCAAACACTCTCCATATGGGAACAGCTCAGCACACTCAGGAGCTCCCATGGACCCATGCCCTCCAGAATTTTCAACCTTGGAAGTGATGAGATCAGCCACCAGCTGCCCACCATCATCAACACATTGCTCCCTACCACCATGTACCCTGAAGGCTGGAAGCACACCAAAATCAGAACCCTCCTTAAGAAACCTTCAGCAGACCCCAGCAAGCTGCTAAACTACTGTCCCATCTTCCTGCTCCCGTTTCCCACCAAAGTCCTGGAGAAGGCCATCAACCCTCAATTCACCAAACACCTGGAGAGAAACAACCTGCTAGACCAATCCCAATCAGGTTTCAGGGCCAATCCCAGCACCAAGACAGCTCTGATTGCCGCAAAGGATGACTGTCTCCCACCACACACTCATCAACCGACTACACCAGATTGGGATCATTCACGATGCATTCAGGTGGTTGGCATCCTCCTTCACAGATTGTACCCAGAGAGTCTGCCCCCCTTTACCTCACAAGCCAAGCACACATGTGTGGAGTTCCCCAAGGATCCTCATTCAGCTCAACCCTCTTAAACATTTACATGACACCACTAGCAGACATCGTCGGAGCGCTCAACACATCATCGTCTCCTACACCTCTGACACTCAGCTCATCCTCTCGCTTTCAACAGACCTCACCCAAAAGAAGACAAACTTCCATAACTGTATGAAGAGAGACTCCACCTGAACGAGGGACAACTGCCTGAAGCTCAATACAGACAAAATGGAGGTGCTGATCTTCAGAAGAGACTCAATGCTCTGGAACTACACTTGGTGACCAGAAGAACTAGAACCAGCCCCGATTCCGAAGGATCACACAAAGAACCTTGGCATAATCCTCGACAGTAAACTCTCTATGAGACAACAGGTCAACACGGTCTCCTCTGCCTGCTTCCACATGCTCTGAATGCCCCCACAACCTAGGACCCATCAACCTCAACCACTGCCTTCACCTCCACTAACTGCCCAGGAACCTCTGCTCTGCATACCTTGCCCTCATAAAAATACCTTGAATACGCAGCTGTTGTACAGGATGCTCCTTCTCACACCTCACCACCAAGGCCTGGAACACTTTCCCCCTTCACCTTTGCATCGCATCATCACTAACCCATTTCAGAAAGGGACTGAAAATCTGCCTCTTCGAATATCACCTGCAGCAAGTGCCTGGATTCCCACTTGGGTGACAAGCCACGCCATACAAATACCGACTGATTGATTGATTGATAGACCTGGTCACAGGCAGAAGTCTCTTCACCTCCTCTCACAGCCCATCTAGCTACTCGGAGGATGACGAATGTTGGACTTTTGGCCTTACGCAGGGTCATCCCCAGTCTTTTTGCCTCCTTCCTCCTGGTTTTTCTGACCTCTCGCTGTTGGCTCTAGGACTCTGAGCACTTTATCACTGCTGACCAGCGCTAAAGTGCAGGTGCTCTCCCATCTAAAGTTGGTATGATTGGCCTATACCTAATCGGCATATTTAATTTACCTATAAGTCCCTTGTACAGTGGTATCTCTATACCCAGGGCCTGTAAATTAAATACTACTAGTGGGCCTGCAGCGCTGCTTGCGCCACCCACTGAAGTAGACTTTCAAAACCTGTCTCAGGCCTGCTAGCACAGGGCCTGTGTGCGCAGTTTTCTGCCACAGGGACCTGGCATCTAAACTTACTTGCCAGGCCCAGAACTCCCCTTTTACTACATGTAAGTCACCCCTAAGGTACGCCCTAGCTAGCCCTATGGGCAGGGTGCCATGTATGTAGAAAGGCAGGACATGTGCCATATTGCATGGCCTGTCCTAGTAGTGACAAACAGCCTAACTTGGTGTCTCACTGCTGTGAGTGCTGCCTTCTCATAGGATTGCATTAGAAATGCCCTGCCTTATGTGTAAGGGGTATTGTCTGATTTATGAGGGGTAGCGTAGGCATGTTTCGTATGGTTGTGATGGTGATAATAAATGCTGCTTACTGGTGTGGGTGTATTTTTTATTACTATCACAGAAATGCCACTACTAGAAAGTGCGCATTTATCTGTGCTTATGACTCTGGTGTTTTGCAGCTTGACTCCAATCTACGTCTGGGCAGAGAGACAGTTGGGGCTTTGTGCATACTTTTCAGACAGCCTGTACACAGGGAGGGTGGAGGTGTCACAGAGGTGCATCTGCATACTGAATAGTCTTCCTGGTCTGAGAGAAGGGAGAGGCGGGGCACACCTACATTTGTAAAGGCTGTGCCCTGGCCTCACACAATAGGGTCGTTAACCCCTCCACTGATGTTTGGAGCCTGTGCTGAAAGGAGAGAGGGGGCACTCCCAGAACCAGTTGTAACTGGCTGGAACCTCCTCTCCCTACCATTGTAAAACACTGTAAGAACTGACTACAAGTTCAGGGGAATTTTCCCCACAATTTGAACACTCTTGGAAATTGAACCTGGACACAAGACGCTGCTGAATAGACTCACCAGGAAACCGCCTTGGACTGCTGCTGCTGTGCTAACTTGTGACCTGCCTGGTCACTAAGAAGAACTGCCTTCATCTGCACCCCTTGTGCTGGCCTGTAGCTGGACCCACCAGCCTTGTGCTCCTTCCTGCTTCATTGTTCCCAGGGGCAGGGTGCCGTGGCCCCTGACCCCTGTAACTTTTCCCTGCACAAGGAGTGCTGCCTTGATATCCCCTTTGCGCTGAGAGAGCACTCTTCTGTGCCCTCAGGCTCTTCGAGGCACCTGTTTCATGCTGGAATCACCGCCGCAACCCGGGCTATAAGTATGGCCTTAGCGCTTTGAAAAGCGCTTCCTGGATGGCCCCCATTAATCCCAGTCCCCGGAGGGGCCCGTCAATGGTCTAGAGGAGGTGCGTGCCACCCTCTTCCCCTCAAAAGGATGTCAGAGGCCCCCATTTTGCACATAGGAGCGCCGGGGGCCCCATTGTTCATCTTCTAGGCACTGGAGGTGCCTTCATCAAGCCAGGTACTGTTAAAGGAACAATATATAGAACATAAGTTCTTACTAGAGACTTCTTCTGATTTATATGTTGCCTACCTGTTTTTGATGGTGTTTCATAGGCATATGTAAATGTTCCTTTTATGGGCATGACTTGCTAATATGTTTCCCTAACTTGCCATATGTTTTCTAATGTTCCTACTATGGGCGTTTTATGATATTCTTATGACAAGTGTTCTAAGGTGATAACGTGTTTCCTGACTACTGCTTATGTTGCAGAATACTGAGTAACCTGTGTGTTATGTGTGACTACTGCTAATTTGCAGAGTAACTAATGTGTAACGTTCTGATAACTGCTAAGGTAGCAGGATAGTACTGATTTGTGATGTTTGGTCTGATAATTATGTTGTGTACAATACATTATATTTTCATATAATCTGGTGTTGTGTTTCCTTTGTGGTGGGGATATTGCGTCACATGTGTTATGTGTGTTGTGCAAACGCTTTACACATTGCCTCCAGGTTAAGCCTGACTGCTCGTGCCAAGCTACCAAGGGGGTGAGCAGGGGTTATCTTGGACGTGTAACTCCCTTGCCCTGACTAGAGTGGGTAAGTTCTGCCTGGCTGAGGTGCATACCCTAGCCAACCAGAAACCCCATTTCTAACATTGGTTGTCAGCGGTGAGGATAGGACTTGCGCTTGCACAATAGCATTGTGAGTCATTATTTCACTACAAAGATTGCGTTTAGACCATCACATGTTTGGCTTCTCTTAACTTTCTCTCTTTGGTCATTTTCCCTGTCTTCAGTTCTCACGCTTGGGTATTGTGGTTGTAACATTTGAGTTATTTGTACCTTTTCAAGATGGGGCTTACCTTTGATTTAGAGGACCTGCGGTTTTACATGCAGGAGGAATTAGAGGGGTTCTGTAGAGAGAGAGGGCTGCCTGTAGAAGGGGACCTCAGGAGATCTCTGAATTTCTTTGAAAGGTTTGTGACATATACCCAGGAAGGGAGTGTGCTTAGGGGGTACCCAGAGGATCCTGAGTGTAGCGAGGGTTCCCAATGGGAGGGCTCCCAGACCTCATCCCTAGAGAGTGGTAGAGAGACTGATCAGGAGGGTGAGAATGACCGGGTGGGGACGCCAGTTGACAGGGAAGGCCCCAGTGATAGTGAGTCCCTTGCTGGGTCCAGTGTAAGAAGCAGGGCTACCTCTCATTCCTTGACGCCTGATGAGCTAAGAGATAGGCGGGAAGAGAGGGACCTGAAGTTGCAGTTAGCGCGCCTAGCTGTTGTGGAGAGAAGGGCTGAGGTAGAGAAGGCCTTAGTACAGGAGAGAATGGCAGAGGCAGAGAGGGCCTTTGCCAGAGAAAGACTCGCTCTAGAGCGCAGTCTGAAGGTTCTGGACTCACCAGCACTGCAGGTGGAGTCCAGTGGTGGCAGCAATGTACAGTGCTGTAGAAAAGATGTTCCTCACATACCCATAGATCTGGTACCTAGGTTCCAAGAGGGGGGTGACATACGTCAGTGGTTAAAGGAATATGAGAGGGCTCTGGTAGAGCGCAGGATCCCTGAGAAGGATTGGGGAACTGGCCTAGGGAGCTTTATTCCTGAGGAGGGGAGGGATGCCCTACTGACTCTAGAAGAGAGTGACAGGTAGGGGTACTCCGCTGTAAAGAATGCACTGATTGTGAAGTATGGTTTTTCCCCTGAGGAATACAGAAAAAGGTTTAGGGGTGGTAAGAAACTGTCCCACCAGCCTTGGGAGGAGTTTGTGGAGGATTGCTGCATTGCACTAGATGGATGGGTGAAGGGTAGAACAGTAGCCAATTTTGCAGGGCTCTTTAATCTGATTGTCAGAGAGCACCTGCTTCGTTGTTGTTTTTCAGAGTTACGCCAACACTTGTCAGTGTGTGAGTTCTCTGACCCCAGGGAGCTTGCAAAGGAGGCAGACTTCTGGTTGCGTACCAGAGTGTCTGGTGTGGCATTAGGGGGTGTTCCTAATGAGAGTGGTCTAGGTGTTTCCCAACCAGGTGTGGTGGGAAAGGCTTGTGTCTCAGGTAGGTCCAAGTGTATTGGGGCGGGTAAGGCACCCCATGTCCAGTCTCAGATGAGAGGGAATGGGGTTGGGCTGAGGCCCAGGGTACCCGAACTCCAGTCCCAGGCCCTGGAGGGTTCCATGAGTGAACGCCAGGAGGTGAGCCTAGCCTGTGCCGTAGGGCCAGCTGTTCAGAAGGATCCCATTTTGTCATTAGGACTTGGGCGGGTGGCTGGTGATAGCGTTCCGCCGGTCCTGGTGTCTGGTAGTCTCGCTCTACAGCGGAGGAGGCTTAAATCCAGGCATAGTGTTGAGAGGGGGCTGCGGGCCCCAGTGGAGAACCTGGAGGGTCAGGGGCCAGCTCTGAGAGCAGAGCCCCCCAGGAATGACCTTGGTGAGACCATTTCTGGGCTGGGAGGAATCCAGTCTCTGTCAGATGGGCAGAGGTCAGGAGACCTGCGCCAGCCAGACTCTTGTGTGGCCTTTGGGGAAGGTGTTTCCCCGCTGGGGGTTAGGTGTGCCCCCCAGGAAGTCCTGGTGCGCCAGGCAATGATTCAACCGCAGGGTGGTGACTCTGGGTTGGATGATCAGGTTCAGGGGGTAAACTCTGACCTGATGGGGAGTAGGTGTGCTCCCAAGGAAGTCCTGGTGCGCCAGGCAGTGGTTCAACCGCAGGGTAGTGACTCTGGGTTGGATTGCCAGATTCAGGGGGTAAACTCTGATCTGGTAGGGGGTGGGTGTGCTCCCAAGGAAGTCCTGGTTCGCTGGGCAGTGGTCCAGTCTATGGGTGCCGTCCCTGGACTAGATAGACAGGTTCAGGGGGTAAACTCTGACCTGGTTGGGGGGGCGGTTAGTGTGCTCACCTCCCCGTGTGAAACTTCTGGTGGCTTCTCCCAAGGTGGGGAGACTCAGGACTCTGGAAGTGGGGTTCAGGGAGGGGGAAGCCCGCCCTGGACCCCGGTGCAACCCAAGGGTGTTGTCCCTAGGTTGGGTGGTCAGTCGCCAGGTAGTGATCCTGGGCTGGTGAGAGAGTTGTGCAGGGCTGCTGTACCCAGCACCCTGGCAAGTGTGGATTCTGGTGATACCCCTCCTAGGAGAGGAGGGTGGGATCCTAGACGGAGGGGTAGAGGGAGGAGAGCCTCACCTCTAGCCCCTGTAGAACCTATCGGTGGGACCCTAGGTTGGCGGATCAGTGGCAGGGTAGTGCCCCTGAACTGATTGGAAATGGAGTGGAGACAGGTTGCTTTGCACCTGGGGCTACCGACCCCCACTCGTTATGGTTTCAGAGACCAGAGGCCCCTAGATGGCCTGGGGCCTGGTTCTGCCATTGGCAACTAGAGAACCCCCGTGGGTTGGTCTAGGCTGCCTGGGAAGCATTGACAGAGAGATCCAAGTGGAGTCAGGAAGGCGTAGAACTGGAACATGCCCCTGCTGTTGTGGGCTTGGGTCCTTGTTCTATCGTCCCAATCAGGGAAGTACATCAAGGTATTGATGGTTCTCCCCTGGCTTTTGGCTGGTAGGGGGTTGTGTTGGACTTTTGGCCTTACGCAGGGTCATCCTCAGTCTTTTTGCCTCCTTCCTCCTGGTTTTTCTGACCAATCGCTGTTGGCTCTAGGACTCTGAGCACTTTATCACTGCTGACCAGTGCTAAAGTGCAGGTGCTCTCCCATCTAAAGTTGGTATGATTGGCTTATACCTAATCGGCATATTTAATTTACCTATAAGTCCCTTGTACAGTGGTATCTCTATACCCAGGGCCTGTAAATTAAATACTACTAGTGGACCTGCAGCGCTGCTTGAGCCACCCACCGAAGTAGACTTTCAAAACCGGTCTCAGGCCTGCTAGCGCAGGGCCTGTGTGCGCAGTTTTCTGCCACAGGGACCAGGCATCTAAACTTACTTGCCAGGCCCAGAACTCCCCTTTTACTACATGTAAGTCATCCCTAAGGTACGCCCTAGCTAGCCCTATGGGCAGGGTGCCATGTATGTAGAAAGGCAGGACATGTGCCATATTGCATGGCCTGTCCTAGTAGTGACAAACAGCCTAACTTGGTGTCTCACTGCTGTGAGTGCTGCCTTCTCATAGGATTGCATTAGAAATGCCCTGCCTTATGTGTAAGGGGTATTGTTTGATTTATGAGGGGTAGCGTAGGCATGTTTCGTATGGTTGTGATGGTGATAATAAATGCTGCTTACTGGTGTGGGTGTATTTTTTATTACTATCACAGAAATGCCACTTCTAGAAAGTGCGCATTTATCTGTGCTTATGACTCTGGTGTTTTGCAGCTTGACTCCAATCCACATCTGGGCAGAGTGACAGTTGGGGCTTTGTGCATACTTTTCAGACAGCCTGTACACAGGGAGGGTGGAGGTGTCACAGAGGTGCATCTGCATACTGAATAGTCTTCCTGGGCTGAAAGAAGGGAGAGGCGGGGCACACCTACATTTGTAAAGGCTGTGCCTTGGACTCACACAATAGGGTCGTTAACCCCCCACTGATGTTTGGAGCCTGTGCTGAAAGGAGAGAGGGGGCACTCCCAGAACCAGTTGTAACTGGCTGGAACCTCCTCTCCCTACCATTGTAAAACACTGTAAGAACTGACTATAAGTACAGGGGAATTTTCCCCACAATTTGAACACTCTTGGAAATTGAACCTGGACACAAGACGCTGCTGAATGGACTCACCAGGAAACCGCCTTGGACTGCTGCTGCTGTGCTAACCTGTGACCTGCCTGGTCACTAGGAGGAACTGCCATCATCTGCACCCCTTGTGCTGGCCTGTAGCTGGACCCACCAGCCTTGTGCTCCTTCCTGCTTCATTGTTCCCAGGGGCAGGGTGCCGTGGCCCCTGACCCCTGTAACTTTTCCCTGCACAAGGAGTGCTGCCTTGATATCCCCTTTGCGCTGAGAGAGCCCTCTTCTGTGCCCACAGGCACTTCGAGGCACCTGTTTCATGCTGAAATCACCGCCGCAACCCGGGCTATAAGTATGGCCTTAGCGCTTTGAAAAGCGCTTCCTGGATGGCCCCCAGTAATCCCGGTCCCCGGAGGGGCCCGTCAATGGTCTAGAGGAGGTGCGTGCCGCCCTCTTCTCCTCAAAAGGATGTCAGAGGCCCCCATTTTGCGCATAGGAGCGCCGGGGATCCCATTGTTCATCTTCTAGGCACTGGAGGTACCTTCATCAAGCCAGGTACTGTTAAAGGAACAATATATAGAACATAAGTTCTTACTAGAGACTTCTTCTGATTTATATTGCCTACCTGAGTTTGATGTTTTCACATATGTTTACGCAAATGTTCCTGTTATGGGCATGACATGCTAATATGTTTCCCTAACTTGCCATATGTTTTCTAATGTTCCTACTATGGGCGTTTTATGATATTCCTCTGACAAGTGTTCTAAGGTGATAACGTGTTTCCTGACTACTGCTTATGTTGCAGAATACTGAGTAACCTGTGTGTTAGGTGTGTCTACTGCTAATTTGCAGAGTAACTAATGTGTAACGTTCTGACAACTGCTAAGGTAGCAGGATAGTACTGATATGTGATGTTTGGTCTGATAATTACGTTGTGTACAATACAGTATATTTTCATATAATCTGGTGTTGTGTTTCCTTTGTGGTGGGGAGATTGTGTCACATGTGTTGTGTGTGTTGTGCAAACGCTTTACACATTGCCTCCAGGTTAAGCCTGACTGCTCGTGCCAAGTTACCAAGGGAATGAGCAGGGGTTATCTTGGACGTGTAACTCCCTTGCCCTGACTAGAGTGGGTAAGTTCTGCCTGGCTGAGGTGCATACCCTAGCCAACCAGAAACCCCATTTCTAACAACAAAGTTTTGGGGTTTCAGACTCCCCTACTTATAGTCCTTTCCAGACACAAAATTCAATTTAGTGTCTGTGTTTTTGAAGTCTTATGTTGGGCTTGCGCTTCTTTAAAACTCACACCTTTCCCCTTTCTTCATCCTCCTGAAGATTACATGTCACAGCAGCCAGGACTCTAAAGAGGATTAACCCACAACAAGGTTCATGAAAGTGACTAGATTTCACACCTTGATGCAGAATGCAGCACACACAGAAAAAGAAAAAAACAAGTAGAAATCAAAGTATTTCTCCCTGTTATTCCTCCGTTACGTCTCTCCTGGGGAGGCATAGGCTTTTAACACATTCACAGGTTTACAAATCCTTATAAATCTGAGAATGAGTCAAAATCCTTGGATGTTGTGGGGAAAACACCCACCTCAACACCAATGGACCACCTGTTTGTCACAGAGTAAGGCAACACAGCTACTTGTGCTGAGTTGCCTCACTCCACATCTACAAGGCCATGAAAAGCCATGCAAAGTGGCTTTACATGCCCTTGTGGATATGGGCTTTCAGCCTGCATTGTTGATGCATCAAAAAAATGACCACCAATGGTGCAAGCTGCTTGTAAATATTGTCCACAGTGTATTTCCACAGCACACTTACTGGCCAGCACTGTTTTACTCATGTAATATGCCACCACAAGCATACCCCCATGTAGCACACACATTCAGTCTGCAATCACTGTTCAATACTGCAATCTCTCTGTACTGTACCAGAATGTGTTATCTTAAAAGCACACTCTGCTAGCACACACATTAACCATGTGCACACTGTACCACACTTCAGTTTTTGTGTAGTGTATTTCTTGCGAGTGCAAATGCACTGAGCACAAGTTTCCACAATGCACTCACTTCCATCTCAACCTGCTATAAGCCATTGTGAGTTAAGCACACAGCAGCAGAACCTTTAAGAAGGTGTATGAACCTGTAGGCCACACTCCAGTGACATAGGATAAACTGGACCTGTACACTACTTCTGATCACTACATGGCATTCTGCCACCACCACACTTGTGCTGCTTAACTCCTGGTGAAGGCAGTAGCCTTCCACCCCTATGAAGGCAGTGCTTTGGGTGCCCCTCCTGGTTCAACAAGACCTCAAACCTTGATACAGGCCTATGTAATGGAGCACATGCATGATCCGTGTTCGCCTATGGCAAATAATCAGCATTAGGGATCCACACAACAATACAGTTGGGCACTCAGAGAAGGGGTACATGTCTTTCACCATGCCGAGGGCTTTTCTGTCGCAACAGGGTATGAATTAACATTCAATGTAAATGTTTTTATTTGATGTAGTTCCTTAATATGCTGGCCAGGTCAATTACTTTGCTTTTATGTATCAGGAATCCCTTTCTTTTGTTTGCCCACTTTTTTAAGGTGGAAGCACAATTTCTAAGAATTAAAGTGCTACTTTCTTAAGCAGTAAATGGGAGTGGAAATTTAATCTCAGAATCTATTAACCATTTCAGTAAGGAAGTAATGATCCCATGTCTAAATGTTGAATGGAGTTATTGAAATGCTTGTAAAATTGAACCAAAGAATTTAACACATTATGGAGCTGCTTACTTATCTGAACAGCAGGGAAACCAGAACCTCAAATTTTCTTAATAGCAACAAAGGAAAACCTTCCTCATTAGCCCTGAGGCAACAGACCACCTAATGGAGACCTCAACATTGAGACTGTTTTCTTTGCTAATAACTGTGTTGCTGTTTAAAGAATGCTTTGAAATTTTACCACGAGGTTAGGACATGGAGCTTGATTTTGGTTTGCAATATTTCATGCAGATCTATCAGCTGGGAAAAAGATAAGCGGGGGAAGAGGGGGTTAAAAAAGAAACATTTTCCATTTTAGCTCCCCAAGAAATTCTGTTGGTCAAAATTACTCCAAAGTATCCAAGAACTAGAACTTCACTCAAAGTAAACTTGTTTGTCGTTTGGGGTAAATATGTTCAGTAGTTTTTGAGATATTTATGTGACAACAAGGTGCTGGCTGGACTTGTAAAGTCAAATAACAATGCCCACCTTCATTTTTCAAACTATCATTCAGATGAGTTAGTGGAACATCTCCCTTCTCATAATTTTGTCTGCGCCTGGCGTGTATCTGTACAAAGGTAACAGGTTATCTAGGGCATGCAGACATTTTACCACCAACAAGGCAGTCATTTCAGTATCCTTTTCGATTGATATGATGTTAAAAAGTTAGCAAGATTCCGTAACAGATATGTGGCACTTCAACATAAGATTGAAAAGCTCATGAGCAATAGACCAGTCTGCATCACTGCATTTTTACTATTTAACAAAGAGATTTAAAAAAAACTCAACAAAGAGAACTGCCTTATATTGAATAAAGAGAATTTTGTTAAATTGCTGCAACTTCTGTTTGCATCTTGGACGGGGTAGACCATCCACTATAAATTGGTACATATATTTACTATGAAGGGGAGTTAAACCATTGGCTATTACTACCCACTGTTGTTCATAAAAAATGTAGTAATATGAAAAATGTAATTTAAAATATGTGATATTTTAAAAAAATGCTCACATTTTTTGTGGGCAAGACGTAGGCTGGCTGCAGTAACAAACTTCTGCATTTTCACTTATGCACTGATGAATATAACCTAAACAAGAGCATCTAGAAGGGGTACGTCTTTATTTTAATTGGTAACTATTTAAAATATATTTTACCTGCATAGATGCTAGGTGTGTCCAATAACATGACGTTTCACAGTTCACAACTCCACATGTTGATTTTTAGAGCTATGAGGAGCTATGCACAGTGTGTAGCTGTTTGCAGTTAAGAAATGTAGATATATGCCACTTGGCAGCCATCCACAATGCCCCTTGTTGAAAGCCCCAAGCCTCTGCTTAAAATCTGCCTGAGGAGTTGAAGCAGATTCCAAGCTCAGAGCATTATAGACGTCCTGCTTGATTGTGAATTTATCTTGAAAAAAACAAAAGACAACAGGTCTATGGCAAAGCAGGAACAATTTGTTTAATTTAACGTTACGGCCAGGAGAACAGTTACAGAACCGGGGTCTGAGTACTGTTTGGAAGTACAATAGCTCTGAGCAGTGTTTTATACATTTCTCTGAGTAACATAAAACAACTTGAACTTTCCTTTCTTGGTCAAGAATGTGAGCACTTATCTTGGGAGTCATAAATAAGGTCCTTATAACAAATGCAGATGGTCCTTGACCCTGCATGGACACAATGAAGTCCAGTGGATAAACTGGCCATATGTCCGGCCTAAGGGGCACATGATCGCTGTGTGTACTCTATGTGCTGTGTTCTGATTGGCTGAGTGTTCCTAACTACATGTGGCATCTGATTTTACGGTGTCTGGGAATGCACATATCCCTCCGGCTATGAGTGTTTTTTTGTGTCCAATTTCCTGGGACCATTGTGGTGTTGCTGCGCCTATCTATAGGACAGACCTGAGTTTCCTGGTCACATGTTGGTGTGCAGGCTACCTGCTGGCCCACCTGTGACTTATCAATCAGTAAGCTCAGGCCTAGGCCTCAGAGCCTGCCTGACCATGTACTTTGGAGTCTGGGATGAAGGAGAGTTCATGAAGGGTGAATCTGACAATTTTCTTATTATATGTAAATGTATCATAGTGTACATCAACATCAATTATTTCCACTATAAACACTGTGATGGACTGTGTGTGGCAGAATTGATCAAGGCTTTATTTACTAAGTATTTTAAGCCTTGATCAATAACCTCTTTCAAAACATACTTCTCTGGGTCTGTTGCAGTGATGAGTGAGTTGAAAAAGAAGGAAGGAATAATAAGTCAATGCAGACTGCCCGATGGCTTTCAAAGAGCCCTTGGTTTCACAGACTTCAGGAAAGAATTCATAAAACATTCAGGGTCTCATACTGGGTTGTATGACGGAACCATGACTACCTGAACAACCATTGCCATCACAACAACACCTGAACAACAAGAACGTCTTTACAACGGAAGCCTTTGCAATGACTTTCTGTAAACGAGTATGACTTTACCATGAATGCCTTTACCATGAAAATGTAAGTATTTTGAAGGGTAGGTATAAACCCCTTTTTTATATGTATATATACAGCTTTATATTTACCTGCAAATTACTTATATTTTCATGGTAAAGGCATTATTTGTGGTAAATATTTTATGGGTAAGTAGAACTCATATTTATATATATATATATATATATACAACACTTTCCTCACGTTTATCGGAAAGACAGCAGTCCACGAGCATAAAAGGCTTAAGTATTTTTTCATCAACAGGAACGCGTTTCGGCGTTGCCACCTTCGCCAACCTGGAAATCGCCATTTTGGCTACACTTAAATATCATCTGATCGCGATACACATTACCAAAACACCATGAAATTAAACCAAATTTCCAACATTATGATTTTTGCATTGCATTTGCAATATATCTTCCCATCATTACATATTTAATCAATTAGCAATTCCAAAAATTACTTACATTTGAATGTCTTACTTCAATTTATCTCCCTAACGATGTCAATAGGTTGCACAATAACCATACATTATCTACTGGGATATCATTATTTCAAATTCTTTTCTAAGAACTAGAAATCTAATCAACATCTCATTGATGATCCTGCCAAGAGACCTTAAATCATATTGCATATATTTATAACTAACCGTTACAATCATATAATTTTTACTAACGATGACAATAGGTTACAAAGCGATTGCTAGGACTACAATGGAGAGAATATCCGAGCTTGGGTATTATCGTCATATTTGAGTCAGACCCCGTAATTTCAAAAATCTGCACTCTTTTGGGTAATTAATAATAATGGGTCCATTCATCATCTCACTGATAAATTATTTCAACCTACTTTACCATATTACATTAATAAATATATGATAAAATCTCGATTTGATTTCATGTTCTTAGTCAAAATTACTAAATGTCCAATACTTGTAAAATACAACTTCTTCACTCGCTGGCATATGAGACATTACTGATACATATACTCGTAAATCTCTCAGTGGAGATGGTTGTACAACTCTTCACTACTATTCAACCCATGTGGTTCTTTGGTATCTAATGCTAATATGTACTTGGACTCAAATTTTCTTAGATTATTTTCTCTGTCTAATATATATATATATATATATATATATATATATATATATATATATATATATATATACATATATATGCATATATATATATACACACACACACACATGTATGCATATGTATATATATATGTATATATATGTATACATGTATATATTCACTTTAAAAAAACAAACGTTACAGGGACGTTATAGTTAGGGTCGCATTTTAAACGTACCAAACCATAGAAATTCAGCAGTTAAAGTTAGAATTATCTCAAGTAACTATAACTTATGCCCTAAGGTAACTATAACTCGCACCCCCGCCATGCACAGTTTTTTCTTCAGAAATATTACGTGATATTGTCAAGGATGTTATCAAAGATGTCATTAGTGTCGTAATTTGTGGGATAATTAGCAGTGCATAGAGAGAGCACAAGTTATAGTTACTTTAGGGCACGAGTTATAGTTACTTGAGATAACTCTAACTATAACTGGTGAATTTCTGTGGTTTGGTATGTTTAAAACGTGAGCCTAACTATAACATCCCTGTAACCTTTGTTTTTTTAAGTGAATTTCTATGTTTTTTTAAATATGATTTCCTAACTATAATGTTCCTATAATCTTAGTTTTTTTCAGTGAATTACTGTTTTTTTTTACTGCATAATAATTTTCATTACTATATGTTAATCCAACCATGGCAGCACTTGGCCACAGGGCTAGCAAAGCACCCAATCTTACACCATGCACAGCCTTTGCCCATGCACAGTGGAGGTCACCTGCAAGACCTGGCCTGCAGCCATCACCTCCACCACTCATCCCCATGCTGTGCACGGCCCTTTGGTCATGTGCGGCGAAAGTTGGCTGTGGCCTCTCTGCGTGTCAGAATAGGTATAAGAGGCTGTATCTGGAGGTGAGAGTGTCTGTCTGGGTGTGGGAGTGCATACATCAGTGTTTTAGTGGGTTTGTCATTGTGTGTGCAGGTTTGTGAGTGGGAGAATGAGGCTGTCAGTGGATCTGTGAGTGTTTGTATGAGAGTGTGAGCGGGTCTGTGAGTGGGTGAGTGAGGGTCTGGCTGGGGCTGTGAGTGGTTGCACAGGGCTGTGAGTGGTTTCACGAGGCTGTGAGTGGGTCTGTGAGTGGGTGCATGAGTGTCTTAGTGGGTCTGTGAGAGGGAAAAGGAAATTGAAAGAGAGTAAGTGAGAAGGAGAGAGTTTTTTAGGCTTTGATGTATGATATACTTAGGATGAGATATTTCTGCACACTTTGAAAAGAAAAATGTATTTGTTATTTAAAAAGAGTAAGATCACCTTTCTATATGAACCTTAAACATTTTAACTTTAAAAAAAAGGGAATTGAATCCTGCTGGACTCAAACTCTGAATGCTTAGTGTGAAGGTCTGTGAGCTATAGCTTTTACTTCATTCAAACAATATTCCTTAGCCCTTTATGGGCTATCTGGGACCACTGGGGAACCCTCCTAGGCCCCCCGTGGGCTCTGCATTTTTTTATTTTTATTTTATTACAAGCCTTTTACGAGCTATCTGGGACCATGGGAGAAGCCTCAAGGCCTACCCCGCAGTCCCATTGCTTCAGCAACCAAGGAGCTGCTTTAAGTAGCAGCTCCATGGTTGCTGAAGCAAACTTTTCATTTCTGCTCCCTGAACGCATGCCTTCATGCAGGGAACAGAGATGAAAAATCTGTTTTTTGACAGCTGGACCTGTTTGACAGGTCCCGCTCTCACAAACTGGAGTGTTTGCTGTGACTTCACTGCAACTTCATAGCTGCAGCCAAGCCACAGCAAACAGCCATGTCCCGGGGGTGGGCACACCAGGCCATAGCAGGAGCTGGGCCTGGGGGTGGTGGTCCCCAGGGCCATCAGTGTCTCCATGAGGTGGGCTGCGCTGCCCTCCCCCAATGTAGGCATAACCCCGGGGAGGTGGTTGTCATCAGGGCTATTGGGGGTCCAAAACAGACTCCCCCCTTTACATTATTATGTACCGCAGGGAGGTGGTGATCCCTGAGGCTGTGAAGGGGACACACAGCCACCCCACTCATATTTCATTATAGGCTGGGGGAGGTGGTGGTCCCCAGTGCGTCGGGGGCTGTGGGGCCCCGTTCATATTTCATTATAGCCTGTGGGAAGTGGTGGTCCCTGGGCTGTGGGAATGGCCATCAGGCCTCCCTTATGTTAAGAAAGCATTTTTGCCTTGGGGGTAGAGGTCCCCACAGCCAGGGGGGCCTTGTGGCCCCGTTGATATTTCATTATAGCCCCAGGGTGGTGGTGGTTCCTCGGGCTGTGGGGGATGCCATCGGGCCTCCCCTAAATTAGAAAAGCATTTTGGCCCCTGGGTGGTAGTTCCCAGTGTATGGGGGGTCGGGTGCCAGGTGCCCCCCCACCTATTGAAAACAAAAAGTGCCCTGAGGACCTTGTCCACCAGGGGCTTGGTTAACAGTAAGCGCAGGAGCCTGTGCTTGTTTTTTTATTTTTTCATTTTTACAACCCCCTCGTGAATTCACTGTAAAAAATGTTAAAAAATGCTTTTTAGACCTTGGGTGTCCCTTCTGGCCCCAAGAACCAGAGCTAAGGGGTCAGGGTGTTCAAACTCTGGCCCCTTTTGTATTATTTTTTTTCAGGGACTCAGGTTCAGCCGTGTTACAAGATGAAAGCCAACACTTCAACGGCTTCCTTGTTGAAGTGTTGGCAGCCAATCAGATCTCAGCACGAGATCGGAGGTGTTGCGAATCCTTTGCATTCCTTTATATACAAATTTGGATTTTCTTTAATTTCTCTAAAACTACTGAACAGATTTACACCAAAACAAAAAAAGGTTGCTTTCTGGACCAGGATCTACCTTTCTGCCAAATTTGGAGTAATTTTATCCATTAATTTTGGCGCTATCGCTGTTCAAAATTCATACAGAAAAATGAATGGGAAAAACGTGTTTTGGGACCCCCCCTTTTTCTCGCCCCCTCTGGACAGATCACCCTAGAACTTTCCAGACAGCAGCAGAGGTGACTGGCAAATGTTTTTGAAAGTTTCGTGAAGATTTGTGAAGCTCCCCCAAAGATATAGGCAAATAAATAAATACTTTTTATATAGAAACTAGGTCCTAACTTTAACTACCCAGTGGCGACCACCACTAGGTTTATATATATACATATATATATATATCACGAAACAAACATCCAAAACACTCGGGCCGAAAATACTTCACCCCGAGCGTGAAAAGATGAGTCTCATCTTTTCACACTTGGGGTGAAGTATTTTCGGCCCCCGAGTGTTCTGGATGTTTGTTTCGTGAAATATTTGGGGTTGCGACCCCGTCTCCGTCTGCCGCGTGTCGGCAAAGACGTTGCGATCTTCACTTCTCTTTATATATATACATATATATATATACCCACTCCAAAAGAAATATCAAACTCTGGCACTCCATGCAAAATACTGGTCTCTGTTTATTTAAAAAATTCCATAGAACCAAACATAGGGCGACGCGTTTCAACCATCACGGTCTTCTTCCTTGGCCCTTCTTACAAACATTCAAACCTATATATATATATATACCCACCATAAGTCCTAAAAATGCACTTTCCGCCCAAAAATATATATATATTAATCTTACCTGCAAAATACATACATTTTCTTTGTAAAGTCATTTGCGGTAAAGGAATACTCATTGTAAAGAAGGTTGTTGTGAAGACTTTCACTGTAAAGACGCTCTTATTGTTTAGGCATTGTTGTAAAGGCATTTCATTGTTCTGGTGTTGTGGTAATTGATGTTTACCCTCATAATGATTTCTTCTGTATAGGCCATGCTGAATCCTAGTAGCCAGACTTAAAAATGCAATCAGTCCCATTGACTTCAGCAGTGGGGAATTAGCAGGGATTCCATATTGAACCATTAAAGGTCCCTGAGAATGAGGAGTTACATGAGGAATTCAGTAATTCTGCATCTGATTTCCCCAGGAATTACTCATTCTTCTGCAGCTCTGAAGTGTTCAAATGGATCTTCTAATTCTTAATGCGACAGGCATACCATTTAGGACATTCAAAGGCCAGCACCTACCAAAGATCATCTTCTGCCCGGAGCACAAATTTTGTGAAGTGGCTGATGGCCATACAGTGACCTGTACACCTGCCCAGTTACTCCTCTTTCTCAACTCTAAGTTATAATATCACCATTGAGAGCCAGGGTCACTGTTGCCCTCAGGAGTATTGTGCAGCCTGGCTACCCCTGTGGCCTGTACCATTAGGCCATAGCTTGACTGGGTTATTACCTTTTCCACCCCTCTCATTAGCACAGGGCTTGGGTCATCCCACTGTCCCAAACACAACATTCCTGCTTTATCCCAACCAGAAAAAAAAGAAAAGAAACAACAGGGAACACAGAAAAAACAAAACAAAAACAGATCAAAACACTATCAGCTTCCAAAACATAAGGTTAACCATAACACAAACATTTGAATGGCTAGTATAGTTTGGAAAATGGTCCCAGTGAGCACCAGGACCCACAGCACGTTAATGAAACTGCTTTCAGGTTAATAGAAAATCTTTCAGCTTCTTGGAGATCGTCGGTCGAGCACATAGGTCCTATCTCTCCATCCTTTGAGAGTGGGATCGGGCTCCCTTCCTACACGCTCATCTACCGGTTGAAAAATGCTTGCCCCTGGGTCTGCACTACTCGTGTTCCCTCTCTGAGTCGTCTGTGAAGTCACCAAATGTTCATTTTGTTAGTGGGTGTATCAGAAACCCTCAGTGGTGATGGAGGGGAGAAATAATTGCCATCTTGCCAATGGCCCCTGTTGCCCTCACTCATGGTGGACTCTGTCTTGGGATGTGAGTCACGATTGCTCTCAGACTCAGGATCAGGTTGGTGATATTTTTAGAAGAATGACACATTCCTCATTATCCCCTTTCGTTGTCTCTCAGCAGTTATCATGGTTCCTCTCACCGCACTCACTCTCCAGGGCTCAACTTCAAAAGGTAGAAGAAACGTACTTCAAGCATGTTGATTCTTGACGAGTACTAGGTCACACCTTCTAAACTGGCACAGTTTAGCCCCTCTTCACATCTACATGCTCTCATTCCATCCATGGTGTTTCTGCAGTGCTCTCACAGCTTTCTGAGTGGTTTCAGATGTTTTTTCACATGTGAAATGGGATCTCTGAACTTTTGGTTGATACAGAAAGCACTCAGGGATACTGCAGTCTTGGCATGTGGAGTGAGGAGGTACTCCGGAAGAAAAGCATTTAGTGAACACTCCAGATTTTGGCCATTGGCCAATGCAGTTCTCAAAACTTTATTTAATGTCCTTGTAAAACATTCTGCCTCACCATTCGCTTGAGGCCAGTGAGGGATTATTTTTCTATGATGAATTCCTCTGGATGCAAGGTACTCTGATAATTCTTAGCTAGAGAAAGGGGAGCCATTGTCTGGCCTGAGTTTGTTCAATATTCGGTGTTTTGCCATGACTTTCTCCTCCCGGGGTATAGTCTGAGCTGTCGTTATTGACTCCAGAATCTCAACCGGGTATTTTGAGACATTGTCTATGATCACCAGCATAACTTGGCCATCGGGGAGATTCCCAAAGTCAGCACTCACTTGATGCCAGGGAATGGAACGTTTTGGCTCTGTGATGATAGGCACCGGAGGATCTGCCAGGCCAGCCACTTGGCACATGGAGTACTGCCTCACTTTGCGGTCTACCTGATCACCCAGGCCAGGAAACCAAACGTTCCTTCTGAGTCTTGATTTTGTTTTCACAACTCCTTGATGTGAAGAGTGAGCTAAGTCCACTACATTTTTCTGTAGCAATGTTAGGATTACTAGGCGGGCCCTCTTATTAGACACCCTTCAGGAGAGTGCTGACAGCGTTGACCATGCTTCATCTGTTCTATGTGAGGCACTGTGAGTAAGAGTGTGCCCTGAGGCTACAGCCCTTACTGCTAGCTGAAGGCAGTCATCTGACTAAGTGGCGGCTATGATGTCATCCAGAGATATAGGACAAGGCCTTGATCACTCCACCACCAAATGCACATACTCCTCGACGTCTTCAGCAACTACTTCTTCTCCGACGATGGCTGGTTGATCGTATCTTGAAAGATAGCTGGGTTTTGAGTCCCTGGGCAATAGTCTACAGTGAAGTGGTATCCCTGTAGTTGAAGGATCAATTTCTCTATCCTGGGGGTGGTTTCGATGACAATTCTGTGAACATAAGTATCAGTAGTTTGTGGTTGGTGTGAACTATGACCGTTGTCCACACAGATAAAAGTGGAAATGTTGACGCCCCCAGTGCATGGCAATGGCTTTCTTCTCAATGTGGGAGTAACGTTGTTCTGTGTCTGTGAAAGCACGACTGGCGTACGCAATAGGAATCCATTCGGCACTGCCCAGTCTTTGAGAGAGCATGGCTCCCAGACCCATAGGACTGGTGTCCACGGATAGTTCAGATTTGCTGTGACTGTCAAAATTCACCAGTGTGGTTTGTGCTGATAATGCTCGTTTGGTTGCTTGGAAGGCTTCCTCTTAGGAGTGTCCCCATTTGTCAGTTCTCGTAGAGGGGCTGTGAGGGTGATCAGATTTTGAAGAAATCAGCCACAGTAAGTGATCATTCCCAAGAAACTGCGCGCACAGTGATGTTGTTTGGGGCAGGTGCCGACTGAATGTCCAACACCTTGGCAGGATCGGGCATGACTCCTTGTTCAGCAAATCCGTAACCGAAGAAGGAAATTTCCTTTTGGAGAAAAGCACTTTTATTGGTGTAGTGTGAGGCCACTATTGTGCAGCCATTTGAATATTGCCCTCAAACTGTCAAGATGCTGTTCAACGGTTGGGGCATGTACTAGGATGCCATCACTGACATTGATGACACCTTCCAGACCAGCCAACATGCTCCTGATGGTGTCTTGGAAGACCTCCACTGCATGAAAACCCCAAAGCTGAGGTGCTTGTATCGTCTTAGCCCAACGTGCATGGAGAATGTAGTGATGGAATGGGATTCTGGAGCCAACAGCAGTTGATGGTAGCCTGTCTGGATATCCATCTTTGAAAACCATTTGAACCACTCACCTCTGCCACAATGTCATCTCCAGTGGGTGTCAGGTGGCATTCAAATTGAATGGCTAGGTTAGGGAGCCACATGTTGACATATAGCCTGACTGCCCCGGCTTCCTGGTCTTTCAGGCAATGACTAGGGGAGAAACTCAAGGAGTAGGGCCTTCTATATTTTCAGTGATGCCCACCTGTTCAACCTTCCTCAGTTCGTCCTCCGCCTTTGGATGCAAATGGAACGCTACTTGGCAGTATTTTAGAGCAACGGGTAGAATGGACTCATCTATATGGAGGTTTAGGAGATGGTCCTTGAGCCAGCAAATCCCTTGGAACCACTGTACAAATTCAGTCAGCAGGTCTTTTATACTCTTCACGTGCATGCTGAATGCGAATGTGACAAGGTGGAGTTGCTCTGCTGTGCGACAGCTCAATAGCATTCATGAGCCATTCGTAGTGACGTAGACTTTGGCACAAGTGGAGTGAGATTTGTAAAAAATTTCCATGGTGAAAACCTCTGCAAAGTGGAAGTGGGGTTGAGGAGCCATAGACAAAAACCTGAGTGGCGGTGGGGCGAAGGACAGGTTGCATGGGAAGAGTTTCCAGTAGGGAATGTGCCAGAATGTTTATTGAGGCCCTTGTATCAATCAGGGCCAGGACTTTGTGGTCTGACACTCGAACTGCGTATTTCAGAATTCGTCTTCGGGGAAAATCTTCTTGCTGCATGGCGTGTATGACATGAACTGTGCCCTCTATGTCCTCATCATCCTCTAAATATTCCTCATCCGTCGTCTGGGGTCGGTCTTCTTTTTTTGGGGTTCCTGCAGTCACAACTGCAGTAACAGGTTCAGTTTTGATGTGCCATTGAATTGCTGCTTCCATATGCGTTGCATGCATTTTTTAAAAGTTCTTTTGACCGCCCATCGTAAGTATGTTTGCCTTGGGTATCCACGGGACCTGTAAAATATTTTCTGATGCGCACCCCTATATAAACTGTCCTTGGTTTTCATCTTCAGCATCAGGTAATGTGCACGTGCTGGCTATTTCCTTTTGTCTTGCGTAAAACGTGTCCACCGATTATTCTGGAAACTGCCTGACTTGGCATTGGAGAAAGCGTTCATAATCAGGATTCGCAAGAAGCTATAAAAGGTGCAGTGAGGGCACATTTCTGTGTGGCATACTTATAAGGCGGTCCTTCTTCTACTACTGCCTTCCGTAGCTTATGAATGGCAGCACCCCGAGGGGCAGGAGCATGGGCCGGCAGTGATCATTTTCTCACGGTATTGCAGCAAAGTACGTTTTCAAGTCCCTCTACCCAGTCTTTCTATCGTACAGCTTGGGAAGATGGAGGGCCATCTATGATAAATGGCTAGAGGACAGACACCGAGGTCTTCTTGGATCACCTGGGATCAACATGCCTTATGGAGGAAATGGAGCAGTGCCTTTGCACCATGCCTCTTGCAATGCAAGGTGGTAGCACTGGGCGAGTATTATGCTGTAGGTTAAGTTGAAGCCTGCAGAGATGCCCTGGTCAATAGTCACACCTCCTCCAGGAGTTGGAAGTATGCAAAAAAAAAACAGTAGCAGGCATGCAGGGGACAGGCCGACACTCACCGACTTGATGACAGAAGCAGCTAAGCAGGTAGCCTCAACTAGACCAAAGTCCAGCCTTACGGACTTGTTTCGTGCAGGCCACGTGGGGGAGGTGGCAGCAGGACTCCCTCCGCTGGATGCTGCTGGATGTTCCATGTCGAAGCCAGGAGCAGCTGGCACCCGCTCCCGAAAACGGGGACAGCGAGGACACGAGAGGTTTGTGGGCGGGGTCAGCCAGGAAACACTGATCAACTCTTGGGTGAAGCAGAAGTGGTCAATGCAGCAC
The DNA here is from genome assembly GCF_031143425.1 of Pleurodeles waltl. NCBI lineage: Eukaryota > Metazoa > Chordata > Amphibia > Caudata > Salamandridae > Pleurodeles > Pleurodeles waltl. The sequence continues at coordinate 630,058,734 of NC_090444.1, read as the reverse complement.
ACCGTAGACGGCACAAACAGCTGCAGACTGTAATGCGAGTGAAGTCCTGAGGGCAGGAAGTGAACTTGGTGCGAACGTAGGTGACGATCTTTCCGATGCCAGCGGGAAAACTACGCGTAGATGAGGGACGTATCTTGCACGCTGGAGCACAGGCGGGGATTTTGCCTCCTTGTCTCCAAATAGTTGGGCATAAAGGCTGACGGGGCCGAGGTGCTCCACGGCCTGCTAATAATCACGCACACACATTCTATGTGGTTACAATCTCTCCCCAGGCACGGGCAATGGGTCTCTTTAAGTGTCTTCTATCCCAGTTTATGGCCTGTAAGATTTGGCCAAGGCGGGGTTACTACTTTTTCCACCACTCTCATTAGCTTGGGACGTAGCTCATCCCACTGTCCCAAACACAACAGGCAGAAGATGACTGGAATTGAAACACTTGGGGACCAAGGATAGATGTCAAGAAATTCCTTGTGACATAACCCTTAATCCTAGCTTTGATGCCAGCAGCAATTTGCATGCTCGGGTCGGATTTTAGAGCGAATACTTATAATGTGATAAGTGAAACTTCATATCCCGGTATTTAATGGGATTTTGCCTACACAGCAAGCACTGACTAAAACTGACACATATGCCAGGGCTAAAAAAATGTGATGATTTAAATGGTTGAATTAATCTGGGGCTCTATTCAGTGCATTTATTTTTGCCCATTGTACTTCTCTAGACATAGACCACTGTTAAGCAAATCAGAAAGAGAGTTACCAACCTCGGAGAGATGATAGTCTAGTTTGGCTGAGTTCGATAGAATAGACACCCAATTAACAAATGTCTGTATGAGAAATAGCCACAGATTTCAATTTTGCGCACCACTAAGAAAAACGTTCTGCTGTTTTTATCTTTTTGTTTTTAACAGCGTTTTCAAAGCTAACAAAATGAGCTTATTTTGGCTCAACACCGCGATCTCATCCGCCAGTTAATAGCGAATTACCATGGCGAAGCGCGTGCCTTGCAACGAGCAGAACTCTCAGGTACCTTGAGTGCGCTAAACTGCTCTCATCCAAAGCCTGAGCAGCCACGAGTTACACAAACATTAAACTACTGAACATCAGCCGCATTTTGTTCCAGCGTTCCCCACTTGAGATAAGAACCCTTGAAACTTCGACGCGGAGAGCTGTGGGCACAGCCAGGGGGCTGGTGTCACCTGCTGCTGCCTTGCGCGGCGCACACATCTGGCTCCATCCGGCGCAGCTCCGCACATCCAGTTTATCTCGCAGGAACGTCTATCCGTCCAATCTGCGCGCTGTATCCAGAAGCTGCTGCTAAAGATGCGCTGACTGAACAGGGTGCAAGTTCTGTTAGGTAATAAGGAAGGCGGGAAGTGTTGCTTTTCTCCAGAATGGCTTAACTGTCCGTGGAGCCTACCCTGTTCTTGTTCACTGGAGGGTGTCAGGTTGAAAATGATCAAACTCCCTCACAGGAGACTGAAAAAGCTCTTTCTCAAAAAGGTAAGGCACGTTCTTTTATTACGTTATTATGCATGAAGTTTAACGGAGCTTGGCTACCTCTGAATTAATTGCCTGCTTGCTGCAGTGTTTCTTTACAGTTTTACCGCGTTTTTTGTCGATGGACGGTGATGGAGATGCTTCCTCACGTCAGTCTGTGTTTTCCGTTTTGGTCCACTTCGCCTTTGCGGCTGATAGAGATGCACAGCAGGTGATTCTTTCCCAGACCCATGATTGCTTTTATCCAGATACAGATAATGCAATCCTTGTCGTTTTTAATGTACGCGTGCTGGGAAAAAGTCACGCTGGTCAGGGTCTGGTATATAAAACAAGGCACCTGTTGCTGCGCATAAGAGAACTCCTGCGCCAAACGAACAGCTCTGAAACAATTTTACGCGATTATTACTAGAAGCATTATAATTCAGAAAGTGAATATAGCGGGGCTGATTTAAACTTTTATTGATGCATAGAATAGTTTTAAAAGTGTACGTGTGTATTATTTTGTTGTCGTTGGTAATAAAAGGAGAACATTACTTATGTACTTGAGAGATTTAAACAAAACACCGGTCTGTTGAAAACATATCTTGCCCGTAAAACAGAGAGATTGTTGTAGATGTCTACTCAGGTTGCTGTGAAACACGAGCACTGATTGCAATTAGATAGTTTAGGCTTTGTTTACCTTTCATGAACAGAATTTTGATAAAATAACAGGCAGAGTTCTTGACCAGTGATTTTGTGGTTGTTACGGAATAACCAAGCATTAATCCGCAAACGCCATTATGAAGAAATTGTCCGTGCTCCAGTGAAATGTGCAAAAGGACCCTTCACCGACCCAGTGTGGGCAATTTCTTCATACATAGTTCTGAATATGGACATTTGGATAAATCTATATGTATATTTATATCTATATCTATGAAAAAGAAGACTACTTTATTGTTTAGTTAATTACAACTTACAAACAGTAGTAAAAATATAGATTTAGATACAGATTTTTTAAAATAAAAGTTAAACATTGCATAGCAACCTTTAATACATTGAGCTAAAAAACGCAACTTGCAATGTGCAAAAAAGAGCAATGTGTCATTAACTTCCCCAGGTCTTAGTTGGAAATCACCAAATGAAGCAGAAGAACCAATTATTACATTAATCTAAAATACACAGTGGTGAAGAAAACATTATGGGGGTCATTACAACCCTGGCGGACGATGTTAAAGATGCGGTAATACCGCAAACAGCCAGACGGACAAAAAAAGGGAATTATGACCCTGGCGGAAACCGCCAACAAAGACAGACACTTAACACTTCGCCCGCCACGGCGGTACAGACAAGCAGCGCGGCGGTCACCGCCAACAGACAGGCGGGAGACAATGTACCGCCCACAGTATCACAACAGGCCAATCCGCCACCTTTTCCGGGGCGGATTCACCGTGGATAAAAACACGGCGGAAACAGCTTTTGCTATGGGAAAACGCTCACCTTCTACACATCCCACGAGGAGCGACGACTCCATGGACCCCGAAATCCATATACTACCTGCCCTTGTCTTTCTGCTCCTTCACGACCAACAGCGATGTAGGCGCAGAAGATACCGGTGAGTACAGCACCTACGACACGGGGGAGGCAAAAGTTAGGGGGACACCTACCAAACACCCCCACCCTCGCATATTACAACATACACACCAATGCAGTCACAAACATCACAGTAACAACCCACAATTCCCCCGGAAGAATGCAAAGACAATGCGAAATTCGTTCAAACTTTGTAATGTGCCAATATACATGTCATACAAAAATAAACAAATATATGTATACTAAAATCACTCTTATTTACATATATACAATCCGAGAAGTAGTGCAGATATGTACACAACAATGTCCGTGCACAAACTGTCCAAAAATGCATGGGCGAGGCCCACAATAGATACCTGACCAAAATCGGAGAGAACACTGCCGGGGCATCAGATAGAAACACTACAGGCACCTCAGGGGGAAGGGAAGGGGGGGCACCTCAGCCATATAAACGCAAAGCCAGATCCACGACGGGGCTCTATGCCCATTGATGTATCCTGGGGAGTGCAAAGCCACAGTCTCTCTAGTCCATACAGTGGGTGGATTGCCCACTGTCACATCCTGGGGAGTGCAAAGCCACAGTCTCTCTAGTCCATACAGTGGGTGGATTGCCCACTGTCACATCCTGGGGAGTGCAAAGCCACAGTCTCTCAAGTCTCTACAGTGGGTGGTTTGCCCACTGTTACATCCTGGGGAGTGCAAAGCCACAGTCTCTCAAGTTGATACAGGTCCATACTGATACTGGGGGGTGACTGGTGCCCAGACTGGATGAGTCTCCCCTTGAATGGTAGTGTCCTGTCACTGTCCCAGCTGCACATGGGATAAGGATGCCTGATGTGGTGGGCCATTCATTCCTACCCGGTGCATTGCCCTCTTCAGCGGTGCTTTGACATGGCGGTCTTTGCCCTCTTCGGCGGTGCTTTGACATGGCGGTCTTTGCCCTCTTCAGCGGTGCCATGACATGGTGTTTCAGGACTGTTCTGCGGTGCTTTGACATGGTGGTCTTTGACCTCTTCAGCGGTGCCATGACATGGCGGTCTTTGCCCTCTTCAGCAGTGCCATGACATGGCGGTCTTTGCCCTCTTCAGCGGTGCCATGACATGGCGTTTCAGTACTGTTCTCCGGTGCTTTGACATGGCGGTCTTTGCCCTCTTCAGCGGTGCCATGACATGGCGGTCTTTGACCTCTTCAGCGGTGCCATGACATGGCGGTTTTTGCCCTCTTCAGCGGTGCTTTGACATGGCGGTCTTTGCCCTCTTCAGCGGTGCTTTGACATGGCAGTCTTTGCCCTCTTCAGCAGTGCCATGACATGGCGTTTCAGGACTGTTCTGCTGTGCTTTGACATGGCGGTCTTTGACCTCTTCAGCGGTGCCATGACATGGCGGTCTTTGCCCTCTTCAGCGGTGCCATGACATGGCGTTTTTTAGGACTGTTCTGTGGTGCTTTGACATGGCGGTCTTTGACCTCTTCAGCGGTGCCATGACATAGCGGTCTTTGACCTCTTCAGCGGTGCCATGACATGGCGGTCTTTGCCCTCTTCAGCGGTGCTTTGACACGACGGTCTTTGCCCTCTTCAGCGGTGCTTTGACATGGCGGTCTTTGCCCTCTTCAGCGGTGCCATGACATGGCGTTTCAGGACTGTTCAGCGGTGCTTTGACATGGTGGTTCTGATACGGACATTGGTGTGTGGCATGACGATTTCCACACTGGACATTGGTGTGTGGCATGACGCTTTCCACACTGGACATTGGTGTGTGGCATGACGTTCCATCATTGACCAGCAGTGCTGTGGCATCCTGGCCCCGCCTGGGCTGTGACTCCGGCGGTGGTCTCTGGACCAGTGACGATACTTGAGCCCTCCTGGGCTGTGACTCTGGCGGTGGTCTCTGGACCAGTGACGATACTTGAGCCCTCCTGGGCTGTGACTCTGGCGGTGGTCTCTGGACCAGTGACGATACTTGAGCCCTCCTGGGATGTGACTCTGGCGGTGGTCTCTGGACCAGTGACGACAGTGCTGGCGGTTGTGTCTGGACCGCCGGTAAGGATGGCGCACTTCTCCGCCGTGACACTCACAACAGGCTTGGCAGACTTCCTCTGGACCTTTCCCACCTTTTTAGGAGTTACAGCTGACTCACCAATCGCCTTCGATCCCATTTCACTTGTTGTCCCACCAGGAGTCTTGACAGGGTCCCGTCGTCCACTCTCTAATTTCGGAGCCTTTACAGGGGGTGGGCTGCCTGTGCCTTGGCTCTGGGTCCTACTGCCTGCCCTGGTGGACGGTGCACTCCAAAAACCTTGAACAGGCACCACTGGTCCTGGAAGCTTTTTGGCTGAGGCGCTACGACGGGACTGATGAATTGGAGGGGGGGGGGGCAAAAAGGTAAATTTGACAGAGGGACAGTTTCTGACGAACACTGGGATGGGTAGCTGGAGGGGGTCTGGGAGTGGAGGAAGAGGAGGTGGTTGTAGGAGGTGTCACTTTAGCTGTTTTGGGTGCAGGTACTGGAGGCTGTCGTGAGGTGGATGGATGTTGGGTGAGTGATTGCCGGCGTTTGGGTACTTTGGGAGGGGGCGTCACAGACACACTGGGAGAGGACACAGGGGACGTGTAAATGGCAGTGGGGGTGGTGAGTGCAGGTGAGCGGCGTGTGGTGCTGGGTGTCCTGGTGCGAGTCCTAGTGCCTGTAGATGTGGTGCATGCAGGTGTGTGTGTAGACGAGACTGGGAGGGAGGAGGGAGAAGAGGAGGAGGGGGACACAGTGGAGACAGTGGATGTTGCTGTGTCTGTATGGGTGTGATGCTTGTGTGAGTGCTTGTGGTGTGTGTGGTGCCTATGTTTGCCTGAGCTACTTGGGTGTGTTGACTTGTCTGCATGCTGGTCTGTAGGTGTGCTTGGGATGGGCTGGGATACAGGGCATTGGGTCTGGGTGGAGGAAGTTGGAGGGCGGAGGCTGGACACAGGGACAATTGCTGCCATCAGTGCTGAGGCCAGAGATTGCAGGGTTCGCTGAAGGGCAGCCTGACCAGAATGAATGCCCTCCAGGAATGCATTACCGTGTTGCAACTCCCTTTCTACACCCTGGATGGCATTCACAATGGTAGACTGCCCAACAGTGAGTGCCCTGAGGAGGTCAATGGCATCCTCACTGAGGGCAGCAGGGGTGACTGGGGCAGGGCCTGAGGTGCCAGAGGCGAAGGTGATGCCCACCCTCCTGGGTGAGCGGGCACAGGGCGAATGCTGAGGGGCTGCTGGGAGGGCGGTGCTGGTAGGGGGGGTGGCGGCTGTACCTGCAGAAGTGGTGCGCACAGATGGTGCCGCCACCACAGGGGACCTCCCATCGGCGGATGAGTCTGTGTCGCTGGTTGGTGATCCGGTGGCCGACGTGAAGCTCCCCTCGCCCTCCGTCCCACTGGTGCATTCAGAGTCTGTGGTGTGGCCCTCCATGGCCATGTGGGATGCAGCTCCCTCGTGCTCCGGTGCCACTGTACCTCCGCCTGTTGATGCTGATGTACAAATGGACAGGGAGAGCAGGAAAAGGGGGGGGAGACAGAAGAAAGAGAGTTTTAGTACATGGCATACCGCTACCGTTGGCGGACAAGACAGACGCAGCTGCCCCATGCACAACGCTGCGCTCCTGCCCTCTGCACATGCAATTTCATGGATATGGGCTACATGGCAATGCTGGAAAGCAGCGCACATGGATGCCACAGGGGCAACTATACCTCAACTTGCTAGTTTGCTGAGGTGGGGTAGAGTGCCACATGGCCTACATAACGGAGGGGCCTGGCCTAACTAACTCGCCCTAGCCTACGGACACCCACAGCCCACCTCCCCCACCCAGATCCCTCCACTGCACGCAAAGTCCGCAGAATGAGTTTGTACTCACCCCCTTGTGTCTGCTGTGATGTCCTTAAGCGCCCAACCAACTCCGGATAGGCCACCGCCAGGATCCGGAACATCAGGGGGGTCATGTTACGACGGGCACCCCTCCCACGTTGGGAGGCCATCCCCAGCTGAGCCTCCGCCGTTTTCTTGCTGCAGCGGCGAATGTCCTCCCATCTCTTCCGGCAGTGGGTGCCCTGTCTCTGGTGGGCCCCCAGGGTCCGGACGTCCTTGGCGATGGCATGCCAAATGTCCCTCTTCTGGTGGGCGCTGACCTACATGACATGCACAAGGGAAGAGGAACAGTCATTACCAATTGCACCATCAATGTGTGTGTCCCCCTCCATACTCTGACCATGTGGCCCATTTATTCCCATGCTTTACTGTAGTATGACTTCTGCCCCCTTCCCTCTTCCACCCAGCCCTCTCCACCCAGGCGTAGCCCCTACAACGTGCTCCCTGTTTACTAACCTGTTGGTCTGGAGGACCGTAGAGTAGCGTGTACTGGGGGAGGACCCCATCCACAAGTTTCTCCAACTCCTCCGATGTGAAGGCAGGGGCCCTTTCCCCAGACGCAGCAGCCATCTTCGCTTCCAGACCGAGGTCACAGCAGCACTAGCAGTGTAGGTCCTCTCCTGTCGAAGGTCAGGTATCTAGTGAATGAAGAGATAGAAAATGGCGGTGACGTCCGCGGCGGTGATGTCCGCGGCGGGCCGCATCATCACCGCCGGCGCACCTGTTCGTTGGCTCCTGGGACCCATAGGGTCCATTGTTAACCAATGCAGCATTGCGCCGCGCTCTACGACCGCCTACCGCCACGGTTAGCAACGCCAGCGCTGTTACCCCACAATCCCATTGTCCCAGTTTAGAGGTGAGGCAGCCGCCATTTCAGGGGCCCACATGGATTCATTTGCAACTGCGTCACACATACTGAGGCCTACACTCAACACACATACAGGAAGGGTTTATTGTCTGGTGTAGTCTTGTGTGTGACTGTGGGTACATACCTGGAAGAATAGTGACTTTTTCCTCGCTGTTGTCCTTCGTAGGCACCGTCAGCTGGGACATATGAGAAGATGGCGGAATCCGCCGGTGTACCGACCCCTGGTGGACCTCTTGACAATGGAGGAGCGACATTTAATCGTGACCTACCGGTTTGACCGTGCCACAATCCAGGAACTGTGTACCCAGTTGGAGCCAGAGCTGATGTCACCAATCCGCCATCCGACTGGAATCCCCCCTGATGTGCAGGTGCTGTCAGTGCTCCATTTCCTTGCAAGTGGGTCATTTCAAACAACAGTGGCCATGGCATCAGGGATGTCCCAGCCTATGTTTTCCAACGTCTTGTCCAGAGTGTTGTCTGCCCTGCTGAAACACGTAAGGAGATACATCATTTTCCCTGAGGTGGAGGATTTGCCTACAGTGAAAGGTGACTTCTATGCCCTTGGACATATCACCAACGTCATAGGTGCTATTGATGGGACCCATGTAGCTCTGGTCCCCCCGCAGGAGTGAACAGGTGTACAGGAACCGGAAGAGTTATCATTTGATGAATGTCCAGATGGTGTGTTTGGCAGACCAGTACATCTCCCAGGTAAATGCTATGTTCCCTGGCTCAGTGCATGACGCATACATCCTGCGCAATAGCAGCATCCCTGATATGATGGGTGGACTCCAGAGGCACAGTGTATGGCTATTGGGGGACTCTGGTTACCCCAACCTTTCCTGGCTATTGACCCCAGTGAGGAATCCCAGGACCTGGGCAGAGGAACGGTACAATGAGGCCCATGGGCGGACTAGGAGGGTTATCGAACGCACCTTCGGCCTTCTTAAGGCCAGGTTCAGGTGCCTCCATATGATAGGTGGATCCCTATTCTACTCACCGAAGAAGGTGTGCGACATCATAATCGCCTGCTCCATGCTCCATAACTTGGCTTTGCGACGCCAGGTGCCTTTTCTGCAGGAGGATGATCCAGATGACGGTGTTGTAGCAGCTGTGGAGCCTGTGGAGCCTGTGGACAGTGATGAGGATGAAGCTGAGGAAGACAAAAACGACAACAGGGAGTCAGTCATACAGCAATATTTCCAGTGACACACAGGTGAGCACATTGTCTATTTTACCATTACATTCACTTTCACACATCTACCTCTATCCTGTACCTCAAATTCACTCACTATCTGTTAACTGAGTTGTCCCCTTCCATTTCAGTTCCACAAATGTGGTTACCTACGTGTCAACTGTTTGCATCCTTGAAGGGCTTGTGATGTGTGACATAGGTATGTTAGCCTTCCAATGGGTAACCCATTATGCAACTGTAATTGATTATACAGATTTACAAATCATTGACTGACTCAATATCTTTTTGTGTTTGAAGGGTGTTTATTTAAGTGCACAAAAATGAAGGGGGGGTTGTAAAATGGTGATGGGTGATGGTGGAGGAATGTCCATGGCAGAGTCCAGTCTATTAGTCTCACAGGTACATTGCAGATCTGGGCATTGGAAGTGGAGCTGGGGCAGTTCCGATTTGGGCAGGGTAACAAAGTGGGACAGTGAGAGGACTATCAGGGTGGTCTTATTTCCTGGTGGGGATCTTGCCATCTTGCTCTGTCCTGTTCCTGGATCTCAGGGCCCGCTTGTGTGGTGGTTGTCCGTCTGCAGGGGGTGGGGTGCTGGTGTGGTGGTCCTGTGGCGGGGCGTCCTGTCCACTAGCGCCGGCGGAGGTGGTGGGCAGTTCATCGTCCATGCTAGTGTCAGGGGCCCCTTGGAGTGCCACGGTGTCCCTCAAGGTCTTTTGAATGTCCGTCAGCACACCTACGATGGTGCCCAGGGTGGAGCCGATGGTCCTGAGCTCCTCCCTGAACCCCAAATATTGTTCCTCCTGCAGACGCAGGGTCTCCTGCAACTTGTCCAGGACCGTGGCCATCGTCTCCTGGGAGTGGTGGTATGCTCCCATGATGGAGGAGAGGGCCTCGTGGAGAGTGGGTTCCCTTGGCCTGTCCTCCCTCTGTCGCACAGCAGCCCTCCCAGTTCCCCTATGTTCCTGTGCCTCCGTCCCCTGGACTGTGTGCCCACTACCACTGCCCCCAGGTCCCTGTTGTTGTTGGGGTGGTGGGTTAGCCTGGGTGCCCTGTAGTGGTGGACACACCGCTGATTGACCTGTCCTGGGTAGGGAGGTTTGGGCCCGCTGGGTGGGTGCTGTGCTGGTGTTACCAGAGGGTGGAAGCTCGGTGTTGGGCTGTGGCTGGGCAAGGGGAACCAACTGTCCTGAGGCCCACGATGGTCCGGGCTGGTCATCAAGATCCAGTGGGGCAGAGCTGCTGTCGTCACTGTGGGCCTCTTCTGGGGGTGGAGTGGTGTTGTCTGGACCCTCTGGTGTGGTGACGTTCCTTCGGGTTCCTGCGGGGGTATAAGTACATGATTATTGCATGTGTGTGTTTCATGGTGTGCAATGGTTGGGTGTGCGTGAACACCAGTGCAGGCATTCCTGCGTGGGGGCTTGTGTGCTGATGGTTGGGGGGTGTTCTGGGTCTGTGCAGTGGGCATGCTTTGGTGATGGGTGTCGATGCTTAGTTATGTCATGCAGGGCTTGGGGTTGGGATGGGTGGTTGGTGTAATGGGTAGATAGGTGAGGATTTGGGGTGATAGGGGAGGGTGTGATGGGGGTGTGTGATATCATGCAGGTAGGGTGGGGGTTATGATAGTTAAGATTTGACTTACCAGTGTCCGTTCCTCCAACGACTCCTCCGAGGCCCTCAGGATGCAAGATGGACAAGACTTGCTCCTCCCATGTTGTTAGTTGAGGGGGAGGTGGTGGTGGTCCGCCGCCAGTCCGCTGTACCGCGATGGGGTGCCTGGATACCGTTAAACGCACCTTCCCCCGTAGGTCGTTCCACCTCTTCCTGATGTCCTCCCTATTTCTTGGGTGCTGTCCCACAGCGTTGACCCTGTCGACTATTCTTTGCCATAGCTCCATCTTCCTGGCTATTGATGTGTGCTGTACCTGTGAGCCAAATAGCTGTGGCTCTACCCGGATGATTTCCTCCACCATGACCCTGAGCTCCTCCTCAGAGAAGCGGGGGTGTCTTTGGCGTGCCATGGGGTGTTGTGTGTGATGTGTGGGGTGGTGTATGTGTTGATGAGTGTGGTGAGTGTAGTGGTATGTGGTGTTTTGTGCGTGGATGTTGTGTGGGTGATGGTGTTGTGTGCCTCTGTGTGGTGGGATTGTCTAATCAGTGCTGTCTCTCTGGCCTTCTTTCAGAATTTTTGTTCGTAGGGGTTTGTGGGTGATGTGGGTGTGTGTTTTATATTGTGTTGGGTGTGTGGGAGTGTTGTTTGTATGTGTATCAGGTGTGTGTATTTTGAATTGTCCAATGTGGCGGTGTTTTGGAGCTGTGTGTGTATTTTGAGCGTGGCGGTGTGTACAGCCAATGGAATACCGCGGTTGAAAGACCGCCGCGTGGTTTCGTGGGTCGTAATAGCATGGGCATGTTTCTGTTGGCGTGGAGGATTTGTTTCCGCATGTTTATCGCTGACCTTTGGTGTGGCGGTATTGTGTGGGTGTCTGAATTTCGGCGGATTCCAAGATGTGTATCATAATTGCTGTGGCGTTCTACTGCGGCCGCGGCGGTGTTTTGGCGGTCTTCTGCACGGCGGTAAGCACCTTATACCGCCAATGTTGTAATGACCCCCTATGTACCGTTAGGTTGCTCGATTCCTAGTTGTTAACTTATAACTACATATTAAAGTCAGTAATCCTTTATTGATCACACTTAGCTATCTTGGACTCCACAATGTGCATGACTTAAGGAACTTCCCGGTAAACATTCCGTCTTTTCCCTGTAAGCAGGCAATTACGACACAAACATATATCATTCTCAAGGAAGTATTGCTTTAATTAGCTTCTCCCCTCCGTCATAATGGCGGAGCAGGTGCACACAATGTGACATATGTCCTCCTTGTGATATTTGCAGAGCTGGCATAAGATCTTGGTGACACATCGCTTCCAGATCAGGGAGTTAATTCGGGGTTGAAAGCCTCCCATCTAAAGAGTTAGTAACTTTAACTTAGATTTTAGGACAAATATGTCCCTTAAATAAGACTGTGGCCACAGAAGGCACTATTAGCCTATTACACTCCAAGCATGGGACCTTTGAGACCAAGCAGCTTTGTCGTCAAGAGCAGAGATCTTTTTCCCCAGAGAGTTATTGACCCTATTAAAAACCAGCAGGGTAACAGATTGGGACGAGGGCTCCTCTGCCTTAGAGCTAGTTGAGGCTAAAGTTGAATAGTTGTAGGCCTTAATATTTCTTGGGTCATAGCGTTCCACACAATACTGCTTAGGTCTGGTCTAAGGTAGTCTTTTAGGGTCGAGCCTGCGTCGCATGCGCTTGCGCATGCGTTTCGCTAGCAAGATGCTTTAGGAATTAATAAGGGCTCGGAGCCCCGTCCACGTGACATCAGTGTCTTTCATTGGTTCGTGGGCTTGCCTGTTAGAATCTGCTTGATTTCATTAGTGGAAGGCACGCATACGTCATGCCTTTACCGGTGGTTAGCCCTCTTCGAGCGTATTGACCAAGTACAGAAAACATACGAGGCTCGCTGTTTTCCATTTGGTTTGTGGACTACTTTTTCTCTATTTTCGCAACGCGATCTCGCTTGGCAGAAGTTGAGCGCTTTGCATAATATCGACCGTGTTACACAGTTAATTGCACTTTGTCCGGTTACTGAAACAAGTGCCGTAACCTGGCCGCAAATCTTTCAAAGTGCCAGAGCCAGGGCTTCTTAGCTGACATAACAGTGCCAGAATATACCTGGTGTGTTGCTCTCTGAGATTAGTACAAATTCAATATCGATAGCTGTTTGAAGTGTCCGCATAGAGACAGCTGTTAATAAGGGATCATATGTGGCCTAATGGCTAGAGAGCACCGACCTCGGAACTGGAGATTAGATTCGAATCCCGGTGTCGGATCAACATCCTTTGATTCTGCACAAGTCACTTACTCTCTCTGTACCTCTATGTCTTGTAAACAGTTGTGCCCCGCTCTCTTTGCACCACACATCTAGTTTTAACAAAGCCTTTTAGTTGCAGAACTACCGATACCGTATGTAGAGGCAAAACCTTGATTAGGTAAACTACAGCGTATGATATCAGCATTTGCAAAACATAGTGCGGGTAGAAGTTAAACAAGATTCCCAGTGGTTGCTTCTGCATGTCGGAGGTGGAAAGTTCATCCTGTTATTCTTTTAGGACAGTTAGAGGTCGCCATTATAAATGCAGAGGTTTAATTATTATAATGCAAGAAAAGGATAAAATGCAACAATGCTGTCTTGACATGAGTAGAAAAATATAACTAAACATACACATGTTGAAAAAGTGTGATTGTATAATGTATTATTTTTAGACATCAACAGTACCTTTAATGTATACATATGTTCAGATCTTCACTTTGTTTGGGCCAGGCAAAGTGTTACGAGTTGGAGATTGTTTACATGACAGTGTTAATGAAATAAGCATCATCTTAAGTGATTAATAACTACTGTCTAAAGCCTGCACTGTACACTCAAGAAGAAACAATACAAAATGTAATTGAGGGTAACCATGGTTCTACCCATTGCTGGAATTGTAAAACATTTACTCCGGGAACTCAGAAACTGCGGGCCAAAGAGTGGCAGAGGAAAGGAGGTGTAGTCATGAGGGCAGGGTCATGAAAAGTGAAGTCTGACTGCCAATTTACATATTTGTTTTAAAAGAAAATCTGCTGGAATGAACTTGGCGACAGGGTCAAATGTGAGAGTAAATCTGTTTCAGCTTAATTGGTCACAAAGAGGCTGCATTTAAAATGTCTTACAGGGTTAAGACACCTGCTGCACAGTGCTTGAAATGGAAACATAGAAGTGAAGGTACTCCTTGTTCCAGAGTACTTCTCTGCTGATGAGAAGTGCTAATACCTTTCCAGTAAAACCTTTGGAGCAGCACTGGGAAGTGCTGGTACTATCCCTTTCAAATAAAAGAAGTACAGGTACTGAATACCAAATAGGGCCTCCCCATTTAAAGCACTGCTGCTGCAGCGATCTTTGTGTGCCCAGCAATTTTCAGGGAATTATAATAGCAATAAGCTAACTCTGGTGGGTAATGCAGGTCCAGGAGAACTCTGGGCCATATTTATGGCTAGGTTACGCAGTGCAGCAGGTCACTTTGCTGAACTGTGCGGCTTGACAGGGAAAGGGCAGGAATGTGCTGCATTTAAAAGAATACGCCACATTCCTGCCTTTGTGCCGGCGCTGGTTCTGTTTTCACTAGCGAGACGCTTTAGGAATTAATAAGGGCTCGGAGTCTTTCATTGGTTCGTGGGCTTGCCTGTTAGAATCTGCTTGATTTCATTAGTGGAAGGCACGCATACGTTATGCCTTTTCCGCTGATTAGCCCTCCTTGAGCGCATCGACCAAGTACAGAAAACATACGAGGCTCGCTGTTTTCCATTTGGTTTGTGGACTACTTTTTCTCTATTTTCACAACGCAATCTCGCTTGGCAGAAGTCGAGCACTTTGCATAATATCGACGCTGTTACACAGTTAATTGCACTTTTTCTGGTTACGTACATGGTTTATGTCGCAAGAAAAGTCCGGTTAGGAGTTTACAACGCTATTAGCTCTAACACGAGCAAACACAACACCCATCGCATTGCAAATGCTTGTTTAATTTGTAACAATATTTCAGAAATGTACCTAAGCTAGTCACTGACTGTCTCCTGAGGCCGAATTCCAAGTGGATTTACGCTGGAGAGGCACTCGGTGGAATATTAAGCACATGGCGATATGTCCTTACAGCTTCATCAATTGTTTTATCCGCACCACCTCGCAGAGCCTCAATTCCATATATAAGCGGGGGGATGTCTTTAGCCATCATAACCGTCAGAAGGGGCTGAAAGTATAAACCTTTTAGAGTGTTCCTCAGGGAGCAAAAAGCAGAAGTTAGAGTGTTATTTCTTCTTCCCATAGCACCACATTGTTTGTCATGGGCTCCATTTGATTTGGAGTTAACACCCAAGTACTTGTATTCTGACTCCGACTCCAATACTAAGCCATCTAAGTAGAATGTCGGTGGAGGGCTTCTTCTAGCAGTTACTAACATTGTTTTAGTCTTAGCTCAATTAACCCTCTGATCGTGTTGAACCACAAACTGAACCATAGCAGAGATTAGTCACAGTAGACCAAATTTAGTACAGCTAATCAGAACAAAATCATCAACGTACAGCATATGAGATACACAGGAACCGGACATCTTAGGGGAATGCAAATTTAAGCTGTTAAGCAGGTTGGTAAGTTCAGCCAGGTATAGGTTAAAAAGATATGGGGCCAAGACACAGCCTTGTTTAAGGCCGTTGTTTGTTAGTATTTTCTTTGACAGAGTTAAGTCTTTACCCAACCTGACCCTTGTCTATGTATCAGCATACAATAGTTGGATAGCTCTTTAAAGAGCAGGGAGAATGTTTTATTTTTGCAGGTTAGACCATGAGATGTTACATTGAACAGCATCAAAAGCAGAGCTAAAGTCGATGATGCATAGATGTAGGTTGGATGAACGGAACCTGGCTTGTTCCATTAGCAAAGCTAACATGGAGATGTTTGTAGTAGTACCTGTTTTCTTAATAAATCTGGTCTGGTTAATGGGCACTAGAGAATCAGCTTCTGCCCAGTCTATCAGGTCAACAAGCAGGCTTTTTGCAAAGTATTTTGCCTCCTCATCCATTAAGGCAATCAGCTGATAACTATCAGCGGACGTCACCTTCCCTGCTTCATGAATTGGGAACAATATGGAGCCACACCAACTATCTGAAATTACTTCATTTTGTAGGACATGGTTGTATAAGCTTGCCAGGTGTTTACTCAAAAACTGGGGGTTCTTTTTCTAAATTGTTTGCGGAATTCCATTGGCGCCAGGAGCGCCATCCTTTCAACTACTGACAATAACCTTTTCCACATCCCCCCCACATAGAGATCTCACAGGGTTAGATTTCTCCACACTTGTAGGATTTTCCAAAAGCCCTTTTAGCATTGACCAGCCCCCACACGTCTTGGAGATATGTGGCCAAGGAGGCTTCAGAAATATTTGAAGTGATGGCAGGCTTCCACAAACCTTTCGAATGGTTGACCAAGCGCCAAAATCCTCTGGGGTCATTTGTCCTAAAAAACGCCTGAAGTTTACACCAGAACAAGTCCTTCCCAGCCTTTACAGACTCCCAAGTAGCTGTTTTGTAGAGCGGTCTCAGCTTAGTGAGAGTCTTAGTCTGTCGAGCTCATTAGAACTCTTCCGCTGTAATCAAATAGCTTCATTTAGTTTCTTCTTTGCAGTAATTAATAGATTCAAGACTTTTTCAGGCTAGACTCCTACTGCATCCTGTGCTCTAGAGGCTTTATGAGGTAGAGCTCCATCCTCCAGGACGTTAATTACAAACTCCGCCCATTGCTCTAACAGGTCACTAGCTTCTTCAGTGATGTGATCCCAAATATATACCTTGCTCTTGCTTCAGCACTTCAATAGAGCCTGATGACCAGTATAGCCTTCTATAATGAATTGTAAAAATTTAACCGATCTCTGGTTGAACTTCTTCATGAGACTGGCATGCATTATGTAGCTGAATCGTCTGCGGTATATGATCACTTTCCATTTGGTACCCTAGATCATAGTATGCAACTAATTGAAACAAGGCTAAAGATACAAAAATGCAGTCAAGGATTGAGTTACAAAAGGCTGAATGGAAGGAGGATTGTGCTGGAATATCTGGGCTAATACGGCCATTAGGGATTCCTAAGCCTAGATGCTCTACTTCATTTAGAAATTGTTGCCCCCCGATAATCTTTTCTCTGCACGGTTTACTGAGGTAAGGGGATTTGCCAAGTCTGTTCAAATATATCCTGAATTTGATTCCTTGTTCTGGGCTGCATTGACCCCTTGGGTGCCCTGGACATAACAGTTACGTCCTGGGCAGCACCCCTTAGGTGCCCAGGACGTAACCGTTACATAAAGATAGGGGCCCACGGGGGAAGCGCGAGCACCCCCCCTAGGCAGGGATGGAAGGAGAATCACTTCCCCTTCCACCCCTGCCCCCCAACCCCCTGTGGCGTCTGATGACATCAGCGCGCGATCACGCGCTGACCTCATCAGAGGCCTGCCCCTCCGCACTGGAAGCTCAGCTTCCAGCGCCGACCTGAAGAGAAATGCTTTTGCATTTCTCCTCCGATCACGTGGAGGGCTGAGAAAGGCATCAAAGAAAAGGAAAGGCCATTACTTTCTTTTGATGTCTTTCTCAGCATTTCTGCTGCCTGACCGCGATGTGATCGGGCAGCAGAAATGCCCACTAGACACCAGGGAATTTTTGTTGTTGTCGTAATTGAATAAGGGGAAGGGCCCCTTGGGCAAGGGCCACTCCCCAGGGGGGCAATTTATTTTTAGGCCATTTCCCCCCCGGGGGCAGATCTGACTATTATAATTAGGCTGATCTGCCCCCAGGAGGGGATAAAACCGCTAGATACCAAAGAGAATTTTTTTTTTGCTTCTTTTTTTTTAATGTATGTGGGGAGCGACCCTTTAGGCAAGGGTCGCTCCCTTGGAAGCAAATTTACTTTTAGGCCATTTCTGCCCCTCTGAGGGACAGATCGGCCTATTTTTATTAGGCCAATCTGCCCCCAAGGGGGACAGAAACCACTAGACACCAGAGAGTTTTGTTTTTTATTTGTGTTTATATGTAAGGGGAGCGGCCCCTTTGGCAAGAGCTGCTCCCCAGGGGGGCAAAATATTTTTAGGCCTTTTCTGTCCCCCCGGGGACAGATCGGCCTATTTTTATTAGGCCAATTCCCCCCCAGGGGAGCAGAAACCCCTAGACACCAGGGATATATATTTTATATGTTTCCTTTTTTATATATATATGGGGAGCGACCCCTTAGGCAAGGGTCGCTTCCCTGGGGGACAAATTGTCTTTAGGCCATTTTTGCCCACCTTGGGGGCAGATCCGCATATTTTTCTTAGGCCAATCTGCCCCCGGGGGGTGGGGGGGCAGAAACCACTAGGCACCAGGGATTTTGTCTTGTGCCAATTTCATGCAAGGGGATTGACCCCTTAGGCAAGGGTCGCTCCCCTGGGGGGGCAAATTTATTTTAGGCCATTTCTGCTCCCCTTGGGGGCAGATCAGCCTATTTGTATTAGGCCGATGTGCCCCCAGAGGGGGCAGAGACCACTTAGGCACCAGGGATTGGTGTGTGTGTGTGTATGTGTCTGTTTTGTTTGGGGGGGGCAGCCCCTTGGGCAAGGGTCACTCCCCATGGGGCACATTACTGTTGGGCATATCTGCCCCCGGCCTATTTTTGGAGGCCCATCTGCCCCCAAGGGGGGCAGAAAGCCCACCAGAGACCAGGGAAGATTTTTTTTCCAAAATAAGAGGGTGGGGGTATGGCCATACCCCCACCCCAAATAAATGGGCCCTAGTTGTTCTGACCATTAGTGGGCAGAGGGGGCAGAAAGCCTACTAGATGCCAGGGAAACAGAAAAAAAACAAAAAATAGTGGTGTGGTGGCTACCAACCAGTATGTGCTTGGTTATGCCCCACCCCAGCTGAAGGGGGTAACATTCTTTCAGCTCTCACCCAGCACACTAAAACATCTTATCCCACGGCAAGCAAGATGACATTTGATTATTTTGGGTTTTGGACCCTGATTCATACTTTTTGTGGCAAAACTGCACTAACTAACCACTATACTAGCCCACTTTATGCATCTCAACTATAAGCCACTCTACTTTATGCCATTCCACTCTATGATACTCCAATCTTGTAGATCCACTGTACACCACTTCAGTCTGTGGCATTGTACTCAATGCTATTCAACTTTACACCACTCCACTTCATGCCACTCCATTCTGCGCCACACCACAATACCATATTGCACCATACAACACTCCACTCTATGCCACTTCACTGGACTCTATAACACTGTACACTATTCCACTCTACACCACTCCCCTTTAAGCAATTCCAGTGTATGGAACTCCACTGTACGGCACTGCACTCTATGTCAATCCACTGTATGCAACTCCACTTGATGCTATTCTACTCTACACCACTCCACTCTATGCCACTAAACAGTGCTCTCTAACACTATATGCAACAACAGTCTACCCCACTACATTATACCCACTCCACTCTACAGTATTCCACTCTACACCACTCCACTGTACGCCACTCCACTCTACCCCTCTCCAGTCTATGCTATTCCACTGTAAGCCACTCCAGTGTATGCCACTCCCCTCTATGCTATTCTACTGTAACCCACTACACTGTACCTCACTCCACTGTACGCCATTCCACTCTAGACCACTCCACTCTGTGCCACTCCACTTTATGCCATACACTGTATGCCAATCCATTGTACTTTAGTCTACTGTATGCCAGTCCACTGTACCATACTCCACACCCTACCACTGCACTGTCACACTTCACTGTACACTATTTTACTGTACACCGCTACACTCTATGGCAATTCAGTCTATGCCATTCCAATGTATGGTACTATGCTGTACACCAATACACTCTACGCTATTCCACTGTGTGCAACTCCACTGTATGCCACTCTACTATATGCTATTCCACTGTATGCCAGTCAACTTTAGGCCATTCCACCCTATACCACACTATTCTACCCCCACTCTATGCCAGGTCACTCTGCACTATTCCACTCTACACCACTGAGTTTTATGCCCCTCCTGTCTGACCCCACACCATGCTACGGTATTCCACTGTGCACCACTTCAATCTATGCCACATCACTGTATGCCACGCCAGTGTATGCTACTTCATGCTTCGCCACTACACTCTACAGCTCTCCACTCTACCCCATTCCTCTGTACACCATTCCACTCTATGAAACCCCATACTATACTATTCACCTGTACACCACTCCTCTCAATGCCACTCCACTCTATGCCACTGTCCTCAATGCTATTCCACTCTATGCCACTCCACTCTGTGACGCTCCATTATATGCTACTCCACTGTACACCACGCCACTCTACACCCTCCATGCTACAATATTCAATTCTAAGCTGTTCCACTGTATGCCACTGGACACTACACCACTTTGCGCCACTCCACTGTACAACATTTGTCTCTATGCCAATTTACGATATGCTATTCCACTTTCTGCCACTCCAGTCCAGTCCACGCCATGCCACTCCAATCTACCCCACACCACGCTACGCTATTCCACTCTGGACAACTCCACTCTATGCCACTTCACTGTATGCCACTCTGCTCTACACCACTAGGCACTACACTATTCCATTCTACGCTGATCCACTGTATGCCACTTGACTCTTTGCCACTCTGTGTCACTTCACTCTATGCTAGTCCACTCTATGGCACTTCACTGTATGCCACTCCACTCTACTCCACTCTACTTTAATCCACTCTGTGCTATATCACTCTACACAACTCCACTCCATGCCACTCCACCATGTGCCACAGCACTGTATGCTATTCCACTGTATGCCACTCCACTCTACCCCACTCCAAACTACTCTATTCCATTGTACACTATTCCACGCTACATCACTCCACTCTGCACAATTCTATGTTATTCCATTGCATGCCACTCCAATCTATACCACTAATTGTTTACCACTCCACTCTACACCACTACATTCTGTGCCACTCCAATTTATGTTATTCTTCTCTGCGGCAGTCAACTCTGTGCCACTATACGCCATTCCACTCTATGCCACTTCACTGTTCACCACTTTGCTCTACGCCACGCCTCTATTCGCTATTTGTCTCCATGTCACTCCACTCCGTGCCACTCTACTGTACATCCCTGCACTCCATGCAGCTCCACTCTACGCTATTCCACTGTATGCCACTTCACTCTATGCCACTGTACGCTACTAAACTCTATGATATTCCTCTGTGCTCCACTCCACTCTATTCCACAGTATTGCCCAATCCACTGTATACTACTATAACCTATGCCACCCCAATCTAAATATTCCACTCTACACCACTCCACTCTATGCTACTCCACTATATGTCACCCACTTCTACGCTGTTCTACTCTACTTCACTACACTCTATGCCACTCCACTTTATACCACTATAGTGTATGCTATCCCACTTCAGTCAATGCTACTCTATTGTACCCCACTCAACTTTATGCCACTCCACTGCACATCACTCCACTCTATGCCGCTCTACTATACACCACTCAGCCGTACACCATTCCACCCTAAGCCAATCCACTCAATGTTATTTCACTCTATGCAACTATACCCTATACCACTACACTCTGCACCACTCTAGTCTACACTATTCCACTCTATGTCACTTCACTCTACACCACTCCATTCTACACCATTCCACTCTACGTCACTTCACTCCACACCACTCCACTGTATCCGACTGCACTCTACACCATTCCACTGTACCCCGCTTCACTCCATGTTACTCTACACATCTCCACTCCACACTATTGCATTCTATGCCACTCCACCATATGCCACTCCACTCCACTCTGTGACATTCCACTGTACAACACTATACTGTACAACACTGTCCTCCGCTGTACTATGTAACACTCCACTTAACAACACTCCACTCGATGACAGTCTAAAATTTTAAACACTTTCTTGTTACAAAATAAAGCTCATTGAAATTCAATGAAAAATCCAAATGTTAATTCTTTGTTATAGTTAGGAAAGCTTTCTATACACCGTGTACTTGTCTTGGCACTTGTTATCTTCTTTTGCACTTGATTTAATTGTTGTTCTGTTCCTCTGTTCCTGTCACAGGGTACTTGCGGCTGGTAGCATTTCTTGTAGCCACAGTGCTGTGGTATTGCTTTTTTGTTCAGACATACTCAAATAATATACAGTTGATGCTGGGGACTTGGTCCGAATCCTGGAGTGGTTCAGATCTCGGTTTTACATTGTCAGTTAGGACTTGTGTGGGTTTTTCATTTTCTTAGCTTGCGATGGCTCTGCCTTCCTGTCCTTGAGATGATGAGGCAGATTTGCCACTCTTTCTTTGCAACGCAATGCAGCAAGATAACTTGTGCTCTGTTGCTTGAAAGAGAGAGGGATATGTACAAAGAAATGGAGAATTTCTGCCACACTTTGTGTTTCCTAGTGCCAACTCCAACATCTTTGCATTATAATACAAGGGTGTCTGTGTGACGGGCAGGACTGATATGTCTTTCATGCCCATAGGTTCTACTTGGGTGGCTACTTCCCATCTGCTGATTTCACTTCCGCTTTTCCTTGTGCCACTGACTAGTGTCTGCCGTGGCCACTGTTCTGGTCTTCTGGTGGGCTCTTGTGTACTGCCCACTTCGGCTCCTTATATTAATGAAGTTCTCAAAGCACACTATACATGAGTAACAAAGTCCCAATCAGACAGTAATTGTTCCTTGTAGGGAAGTTTATTCTCAAGCGTCAAAGTGGGTGTAGATACATTCTTCTCAAAGCAGGAACCAGCGCGTATTTCACCCTATGGACTTTGTCAAGACTGAAATCACAGGACTACTAATGTTAAGTAACATCAAAAGTCTCTCCTCTCCTCAATGAAAAATAAAGCAGCCAAAGGGCACCTGGAAAGGCAGTGATATACGACATTTGTCACCACAAATACTTAAGCACCTTGTCCTTGCTTTCATTGTTTAGTGGTGCTCCAGAATTTTGATTCCATATTTGTGTTAGTGTGTTTTTAATTTGGCTCTTGCCTCAACTGTGACTGCTCTTTTCTTTTCTGCATCTTCACTGTGAGGAAACGGAACGAGGATGAGGACGTGGTGGTAATGTGTACATTACGTGATGTACTGTTTATGTCTAGTTGCCACTTATTAAATCCTTTCCTAGCTTCCCATACACCCCTGCAGGGTGGTTGTGGCATGTCATTTGTGATAATTTCCTGATAATGCTATTGCATTCCACTGAAACATTTTACTATTCTTCAACCTTGTAAGAAGGTTGAATCAAACTTGTTGGCACTCGGGCTTGGGATGTTGTCTGCAGCATGTGCATTAACCCACTTAGCTACATGATTACCATCTCACCGTCTGAATGTAATAACGAGCTGGCTGGGCAGGCTTTAAATGATGTTTTCAGGTCTGAGTCATAGCGGGGTGTGAGCTCTCTCGGCCAAGTGCCGGACTATGTACAGAATTTGAAGGATGTCTGACTTGAAGACACTGTTGCAGGATTCCTATTTGCAGTCCTTGTTGTTAATACGCCACATACGATTCCTCTCTCTTCCCCATTGGGCATAGAGAAGTGTTGCAGAGGATCAACAACATTTGAGCACTATCCTGTCATCATTCCTGTAGAGAACTGCTAAGACTGCCCAGAAGAGTCACATTATCATTCTAGTCACTAGGCAACTGGAAATGTGCAAGAGGATGGGCAAAGACCATCTCTGTGAAAAAGGGGCGTCGGCAGTGAGCGTCACACAACACGCCTTACTGTGTATGATTTCAGAACTGTGAACACTTCATAAGCAAATCAGCGCAATACCCCATTAACCCTAGGTCACGTTTTACATTATGGCGTAAAGTAAATATATTTTATGGAAGATGCCGAAGATAAAGACAACAGTCCTTTTTTAAATAAAGCACATAAAATATATTGTTCGAATAAAACCTTTGCACTGAAATGCAGATATGGAGGTATGCAGCATTTAGCGCTAGATACCCATACATTGAAGCCGCCTTCCAGCAATTTGAGGGTCGCCATACACGCAGACAAACATCGCTCTGCTGTCTTACGGCTAGGTTCGTGCTATATAAATAACACATGCATACATATATACAGTGACGAACAGTAGTCCTCCTTATGTGGTAACATTTGTCTCAAAGATGAAAAGAAGTGATAAATATCTCTGTTAAGTAAATAGCGGTCTGGCTGTTTGTCTATAGACCTTCATGTCCGAAGTTCAAATTCCTGCAGGACTGACTAGATTTTCATCCACACTAGGCTGATAACATGAGTACAAATAGATTGGGCAATCGTAACCACCATTATCAGGCACCATGGGGCCAGATGTATCAAAATGGCCCTTTGCGATTCAGAAATAGCAATTTTTAAGAAATCGCTATTTCCGACTCGCAAAGTGCCATGTATCACATTTGCGAATCGGTAATAGCGATTTCTTAAAAATCGCAAATGCTATTACCGAATCGCAAATTGCGATACCGGCCCCATTCGCACCTATGGGCCTGTTGGCCCATATCTGCGAATTTTTTGCATTTCCAAAATTGTAATTTCTGAACCAGAAATCGCAATTTTGGAAAAGCAAAACCCAAGGGTACTGGGGGGCTAAGGCCCCCTCTGCTGCACCCCAAATGTTTTTGGGGGACATGTAAGGTGCACACATGCCAAAAGGGCATGTGTGCTTTACATGTACAATTTAAATATGCATTTTAAATGCATTTTTAAATTTTGCACATGATTACCACCAAGGTCAACTTGGTGGTAATTAGCGATTCCTAAATGCAAAAATCGCATTTAGGAATTGCTTCATACATGGGCTAAGAAATCGCAAATAAGAAATCCTTATTTGCGATTTCTAATTTAGAGAGTCGCAATTTGCGACTCTCTAAACAGGGTCGCAATTTTAAGGAATCGCTATTTTAGCAATTCCTTAAAATTGCGTTCAGAATGTATTCCATATATTCTGAAATGGCATTTTGCATTCACAAACGGGCATTCGCACCGTTTGCGAATGCAAAATGCCTTCATACATCTGGCCCCAAGTACCGTTCGATTTTTATGAAGGGGTATAAATAAGAATAATTATTATTAATATATTTTGACAAGTGATATTTGAAATGAAATATACTGAGCCTTTTGTCCCTGTATTAAGGTGCAATACAAAATGTATTTGTCTGTATTTTATGAAACAAAAGAAAAAGGGGCCGGATGTAGCAAAGGTTTCTACCCATTCTGTGTCTATGGGAAAATGTGTTCGGACATATGGCCCCAAGTGTCTTGTTTGCGAATGTATGATACTTCATATCTTCGGTGATATTCTGCACGGTAAAGCCCTAGATATTCTAAAACTACCCTTTCTTAGGAGATACTGTTACATTTCTGATAACTAAAAATCAATCACAATATTGCGTTATTCTGTTTTACCCCAAATAAAGGTGACTTCCCCTACATTTATTTGGTAGGAGAATACTCACGTATGTTCCTCTAGAACTGCCTAAAGTTGGAACTGGTTGATACGAGTACCAAGAAAGAACATATCAGAATATTGTGCTGCCGAATGATTTTGAGCTCATGTATTACCCTAACTCCCCCGCCTTTTAGACAATGATCTGTACGAATGTTTTTTGTCCAGTTGCCAACAGTACATAATTTGCTCTACTCTCTAGGCAGCTCTTCAGTGGGGTTTCCTACACAGCACAGGTGAGATGAGATAGCCTCTTTTCCTCTGGGTCAGGTAAGGGCACATTTGTGAATGAAAACGTGTCATAACAACCTTCTCCTTTCTTAGTATTCTACAAAGAAACTTTACTGTGTAGTCAACGAGTTGGCTGGTGGAGTGCTTATCCGAAGTGGGAGAGACACTTGCAGTGATGGGAAACAGAAGATCGATCTGCTTCCCATCTGAGACAAGGACCCACACCTTTGCTTTTATGTGCATGGAACTCTAGAATATATATGGTGTCATGGAGCACATTCCCAAAAACGGAAGTGCTTTGTATTGCTCCAGGAGCAAGGGTAGCAAGAAAGAAAATAATATTCTGATTCAATTACAGATCACCATAAATATGCTAGATGACCCCATAACACACCTTGCTAGGCCCATAGCAAAGGGAGTATATCTGTACAACTGAGAAAGGACTGAAGGCTTACCAGAAAAGATGAATTCCTGCGAGCCTGCTAGAGGTGCAGAGAAGGTTGTCTATGTCCAGAGCTTTTTCCTCCAGTGCACTTGTTGGCCAAACCTCCTCTACGTGGCCCAGGATCAAAGTGCAAAACACTGTTTTGCAACATCTGAATCACATTTCTAATGTCTAATGGTGCAAGTCCTAACTGCTTATGCCACTGGTCTGACAAGTGTGGCAAAGGTATTAGGGAATGACCTGGGTAGATGGTATTTTAACTAAGGTACCATTTCACAGGGCCATAAGCTGTCCTCTCCACTCGCCTTTGGAGCATATCATTTAAATAATAGAAAATATCACATGAGTAAGTTTCATGTATTAAGATACCATTGTGTTTCAGACATGTGAAACCGTTCTACACCATATACAGAAACTCCTCGGAATAAACAACAGTGCTACATAATGGCAATATCAAGGCGATCTCAGGCACTGACTGACATTTTTATCACTGAAGAGATTTGTCAATAATTGCATTGATTATTTAATAGGAATTAGACAAAAACACAATCAAACCACGGCCCATGAGAAGTGTACAGAAAAATGCTTCTGTTAATCATTTTCCTGTTTGAGTTGTAGATTTAATGATCTGGGTGTTACTGCACACAGTTATGGAGGGTTGATTGTGGGGAAACAGTTGAGAACAAAATGGTGCACTCTAGTACAGAAACTCCAAAATTGAAATACTAGGCTTATCAGAATTGTATGGCAAACCTGAGTCTCATATCATGCACGTATCTCTTTTGCTATGTGTGGATCTCACAGAGAGCCATTGATCTGCATACCAGATTCTAAACCTGGTTATTCACTACCATGATGTACCATCAGCAGGAAACCAAATTTTCTTTTACAGAAAGGGAGGTGTTCACTTCCCCTGTCTTCCTTAGCATGGCCTGGGTCTCCAGAGACCAGAGCGAGGTATCAGAATAGGGGGAGGGGAGCAATCGTCTTCCTTTTCACGTGCATTCTCCTGCCTGTCCCAGGTCTCTGCAGACTCGACTGACTCTGGAAACTCCCAGCTAACACATGATCCGTCAGCACTGCTCTGAGAGTCCCATACTGAAAGGAAATTGCCGGCCCTGCAAACAGCTACTATTTCACATACCTAGCTCTCAGGTTTTTGGGAGCATGGCACTTGAAGCATGGCTTCAACTGGGCAGATGGAGAGAACTACAGAAGATGGTATGGGGAATGGCAAGAGATCAGACGTTGTCTTTTTGTACATTTTGTGATTGTAGGATAAGCCACACAGCATGTATGGGACCACACATAACATAAAATTATGGCCGGGTAGCTCTCAATTGTATATCATTTTCTACCTTGGAGACAGACAACTCAAGTTTATCTTTTGTTGTTTATTTTATGTCACATTGAACCCCTTGCCTGAGTACAGTCCCATTATTGACAGCACTCATATATAATTCTATACATGTCTATGCTCAAAAAAACTTTAACCTGAGCGGAAGATGATAGGCAAAGTATTCCACAACCCAGCCTCCTTTGTTGCTGCTCTTCAAACAGTTAAGTGGGTTTGATGTTGAAGTTAAAAACAATTTAAAACAATTACGGCCCACCATGAGGTCAGGGAGGAAAATTGGGCCCATATTATCCATAATAGTTGCTGACAGGCCGAGCAAAACAAGCAGTAATGAATGCAATTATATATACCAAAAAGCAGCAAAGACAAAATCGCTGGTCAGTAATGTTAGATGCAGTTGCCAAGAATAATGACAATTACATCTAGATATTAGTAGAATTCACTTGCACAGATACTGTGAACAAAATGGATATCCGTGCTCAGACAAGACAAGCGTATACAATTGAAACCGATGTAAAAAAGAATTCAGTGACTGATCCCTATATATGTTGTACATAGTGAATCTTAATATTACTACTTATTGTACAAGGGTTAGAGAGTTGTTCAGAGTAGGCAAATGTTTAAATGCAAAAGACCCAGATGAATGGATTAGCAATACCATTGACAAGATTCTTTCTGGTGGGTACCATAGCTGTTTCTAATCTCTAAAACAATATCCGAGACTAGCAGTATAAAACAGCAGAAAATAAGTAATTTTCATTTGATTGCCATTTTAAGCCCCCCTCCCAGCTTAAATATTTGCAACACTAATCTTGGATGAGCTGACCATCTGAGGAGGTGAGAATAATATAATACTACTCACACAAATGGGTTTTAGACGGTGGTTATTGGTGCCCAATGTTATGGCATTGGCACTTATGGCCAACCATGAAATGCTTGTGGTAACCTGCCCATGCATGGCTCATTTGTCAATTTCTGCAAAAGACTTGACAGCGTGGACAGGTCTCTATTCTAGGTAACGCTGCTTAAATATAGTGCCCTGTCCAACCTTGTATGTAAACTGTCTAAATTATATCTGGACAGTGGCAACTCCATTTAAATGTAGTAGTGGCACCGAGAATACACTTGACCACTCTGGACCTTTAAAAGGCTCCAACCTAGAGTATTAATTATTAGGCATCAATCTAAGCAATATTTAAATGGGCCTGGTAGGTCTAGTGACTAGCCCTTACTGGAAGGTTCTACACGACTGTCTGTGCAAACATGATAAAAACTATGTGCTTTTTGACAACACTGCTGCTGAGATGCAAAGCGATTTGAAAGCTCTCACACTATGCTACAGAAAACAAACTTCAAATAAAGATTTATAAACGTAAACATTTGAATTTTGAGAACATGGGTTTCGAGGCTATTAAACGAATGGTAATTAAATCTATAGTTCAGAATGATGCATATTAATGTCATGATCTTGTATGACCTGGGATCGCCGAGGCCGCATAACCAGATACCATATTGTCCACCCAGCCACACCTTAATTAGACAGCTACAAGCAATTCTTCTCTTTGGGTCAGTGGTCGTAAACCCCAGTGTTAGAAATGGGGTCTTTGGTTGGCAGTCAGGTTATCCCCTGTTCAAGCAAGGACCCTCACTCTAGTCAGGGTAAAGGAGAATCACCCTCAGCTAACCCCCGCTCACCCCCTTGGTAGCTTGGCACGAGCAGGCAGGCTTAACTTCAGAGTGCTAGGTGTAAAGTATTTGTACCAACACACACAGTAACTTAATGAAAACACTACAAAATGACACAACACAGGTTTAGAAAAATAGAAAATATTTATCTAAGCAAAGGAAGACCAAAACAACAAAAATCCAACATACACAAGTCAAGTTATTAATTTTAAAAGCAAAAGAGTCTTAAATCCTTTTGTAAACAGGTAAAACACTGTTAGGTTAGTGTTGAAAAGTACCTGGGTAGCGTCAAAATAACATGCACAGGCGAGTATGTGTCGAAAAAGGTAAGCAGTGCGTCGATTTCTCACGCACAAGCAAGATTGTACATCATTTCTCCTTCTCCGGTCGGGTCGGCGCATGTAGATTTTTCTCTCCACAGGAGAACGATGCGTCAATCCGGGGTGCACTCGGGTCCGGGCAAGCGATGTGTAGTTTTTCTGCGCCCAGCAAGGTTGCGTTGAAAATCCTGCTGCACGATGATAGCAAAACTGCGCTGTGGGGGTTGCGACGTTACCAGCCTCTGTTAACAATGCAGTGCGTCGATTTCAACCGCAGAGCCGGCGGCACGTTGTTTCTTCAGCCGCATCTCGGAGATTGCATGGGAAATGTCCCTGCACGGCGGTCGGTGCGTTAATTTTCAATCTTGGTCTGACAGCTTCACCTGTCAAGGCCCTAGGAACCGGATAAGGCACCTCTTGGCAGGGCAGGATTCTCAGCAGAGAGTCCAGATGCTGGCAGAGGAAGTCTTTGATGGCCCTGGACAAGCCCTTGGAGATTTCTTCACAAGCAGGAATGCACAACAAAGTCCAGTTTTTGTCTCCTTTCACCAGGCAGAAGCAGTAACTGCAGGATATCTCCACAAAGCACTGTCACAGGCACTTCTCCTCAGCTCTTCAGCTCTTCTCCAGGCAGAGGTTCCTGTTGATGTCCAGAAGTGATCTAAAGTCTGTGGTTTGGGTGCCCTTCTTATACCCATTTTGCCCTTTGAAGTAGGCTTACTTCAAAGGAAAGTCTCTCTTGTTTGCAAAACCATGCCTTGCCCAGGCCAGGGCCCTGACACATACCAGGGGGTTGGAGACTGCATTGTGTGAGGGCAGACACAGCCCTTTCAGGTGTGAGTGACCACTCCTTCCCTCCCTCCTAGCACAGATCATCAGGATATGCATGATGCACCCCAGCTACCTCTGTGTCACTGTCTAGAGCGAGGTGCAAACAGCCCAACTGTCAAACTGACCCAGACAGGGAATTCACAAACAGGCAGAGTCGCAGAATGGTTCAAGCAAGAAAAATGCTCACTTTCTAAAAGTGGCATTTTAAAACACACAATCTTAAAATCAACTTTACTAAAAGATGTATTTTTAAATCGTGAGCTCAGAGACCCCAACTCCACAGGCCTATCTGCTCCCAAAGGGAATCTATGCTTTAATCATATTTAAAGGCAGCCCTCATGTTAACCTATGAGAGGGATAGGCCTCGCAACAGTGAAAACCGAATTTGGCAGAATTTCACTGTTAGGACATATAAAACACATTAGTATATGTCCTACCTTAAACATACACTGCACCCTGCCCATGGGGCTACCTAGGGCCTACCTAAGGGGCGTTTTACATGTAAGAAAAGGGAAGGTTTAGGCCTGGCAAGTGGGTACACTTGCTAAGTCGAATTGGCAGTTAAAAACTGCACACACAGACACTGCAGGGGCGGTCTGAGACATGATTACAGAGCTACTAATGTGGGAGGCACAACCAGTGCAGCAGGCCCACTAGTAGCATTTGATATACAGGCCCTGGGCACCTCTAGTGCACTGTACTAGGGACTTACCAGTAAATGAAATATGCCAATCATGGAGATCCATTTACATACTCATTTTATTCAGGAGCTCTTGCACTTTAGCAATGGATAGCAGTGGTAAAGTTCCTAGAGTAACACAAACATCAAAAACAGAGTCCAGCACACATCAACAACCTGGGAAACAGAGGCAAAAAGTTAGGGGAGACCACATCAAGGATGCCAAGTCTAACATCCGGCCTTATTTATCCATGCACAAATTACATGAACATCACATTCCCGATTCCCATGACTATACACAGTAACCCAACATATTTTATAGGTTTTATTTACATTTGTTTATGCCTAATCTTAACAGAGATGTTAATAAATTAATTTTCCTAACAGTATCTCAACTTGTTTCTAGGGATGGGTGGCAAAATCCGCTCCTCTGGTGGAGTTCTCTAAGTTTTTGCTACTCCACGTGGAGTTTGGCAAAAAAACTCTGCCAACCATCGGCAGAATGTAGTTTGCTGGTGCGCTCGCGTTCACCCCTTTAGACTCTGTTCTCAGCTAAAAGAAACACCCACTGGAGACACTGACCCACTCACAGGCACTGTCTGCCCCTATTGTACTGTTTTCATCTTTCTCCACTCTCCTGTTAGAATGAATCGGAGGCCATCACAGAGGCAACAACGTACACTTACGCACAGCTTTGGACAGTGATTTCCGAGATCACTCACAGTCTGTTCCGGTGTAGCAAGGTAGTGTGACTGGAAGCAAAGTAGGTTCAACTATGGCTTTGCATTATGAGAAGAAAAAGGTTCACTTCTGGTGCATCAGTAGCTGTGGTCTCTTTGAACCAGCAAGGATGCTTCTGGTATAGGTTCGCCAACCCTTTCCGGGTGGGGGTGGGTCATATATATTTTTTTAACCAATTGAAGTGCTTACTGGGAAGCTTGGCTTTTCAACGCACGCCCCTCTGTTTCGCTTCTTAGATGTCAATCTTTTTTTAACATGCTGCCTGATAATCTTCTCTTGTCTTCTAAAATGGTCGAAAGGGAGACTGACACCTGTCAGACTTGGAGGGCAAGCACAGGAGGTGGTGTGTGCTTGAGTGGCAGGGCAGTGCGCGAGCCTGGTCATGCTCCGGTGGTGGAGGGAGGAGCGCATGGACACCTGTGGGAGTGGAATGCAGAGACCAGCAGAGACAGCCACAGTGAGAGGGCAGTGGCACCACCATGAGGGACTAAATAGGGGCCCAGTATTGCATCCTCAGGACTGGAGACCTGCACAGAGTCCACTGCAAACATGACATAATCTGCTAGGACTCCGCTGCCCACTGTGAACAAGAGGGATGCCTCCAAGCAGGTGAGTTGGGAGCGACATCATCCCAAGCCTCCTCCTGCATGTGGAACTCTGTGTTATTCCACACAGATTTTTGATGACTCTATGGAATTCCGTGCAGTAAAACTCTATGAGCTCCACCCAGGCTTACTTGTTTCCTGTGTATATACAAATTTGACCTTCGAGTGAGATCATGACTGGTCCCAGTGTCCCTAGCTCTGGAACCTCCTTTTCCCAGCCAAAGTGTACCGGGATGAGTCCCTCCTTAGGGGAAGACCCCACCCACCTGCATCCCCTCCTGGGGTATGCCTGTGCAGGTGGTCCATCTGCCTGCTAGGATACCTACCTAGGGAACCCACTACACCCAACATTATCCCCCCCCAGGACCTGTGCTAGCCTGGCGCCCATTGTCTATTGCACCTGCGTGGGTGGTTGACCAGAACGATTGGATGTCAGTAATCACTCTAAACCCCCTCGGGACACCTGCAACCTCCATTCGACTTGCTTCCAGCACCCCTTGAAGGGTCCCCTGACATCACTGTTATGTTTCCTAGAAGGAAAAGAATGCCTTATATGGACCGGAATGTCCCACCAATCATGACCTCACCCAACAAGGCTAAACAGCATTCCATAAATACAACATGGCAACTAGCTGAAAATAAAATGTAGTTAGTCGTGACATTTGATCACAGAATAAGACATTTTTTCTCAAAACATATCAAACGACTGAAGAAACTCTTGGAGATGTTATTCCCTCCCCAACATTACCTGTGCACAACTTACAGTCAACCCTACTCAATCCACTCAATCAAGAGATGATCGCTACAGGGATGGTGGGCAGGTGAAAGAAAATCCATTGTTGGGTCCAACAGGTCGTTGGGAGGTGAGGCAGTGTTGTTAGAGCAAGACGGCGGGCGAGAATCAGTGACCCGCTTGTGGCCTCGCAGCCCCATTTATGGGTGGAGCCGCCGCACCCTGTCGGGGATCAGACCCAAAAGCACTACGAGTGCTTCCAGAGCAACGTCCATCGAACAGTCAATTGATCTCCGCCTCACTGAGAGGTGGAGTATGCAATGCGCCATCATGCCCCAGCTCTGGCCATGGCCGACTTGCCATATATGCGGCTTCCCGATATGGGAGAAGCCTTGGCCATATGGCCCGAGATTGCTGAGGCCTCAGGAAGTGTGACACCTAAACCCCAAACCAGAGACCATCCTGCCCTCCCCACCACCCCACCTGAAGTAGACAGCAACACGCAATTATTCTCCTTGTGTTAGGGGTCATATACCCCGGTGTAGGAGGTTGGCCCTCTATGTAGTATACAAAACTAGGCACACTGTGCAGAGGGTCTGGGCAACCACACATTGGTTTACAGAAGTAAAAACTAGATCACCAAATGCTCTAATTTTTATGGTAGCTTGGTCGAGCAGTTAGGCTAATCTTGGAGAAGTGCAAAGCATTTGTGGTTCTCACAGTATCAATAAATCAAGACACACACTCAAAGAATAACTCAAAACCAATTAACAAATTTACATAAATACTTCAGATTGCTATAAAAAGTTTAAGACCAAGCTCATCAAAATCTGGTAAGTACTCTTTAAGTTATGAATTTTTGAAGTTTAATAAAATTAGTCTTTTTGTTCATAAAGACTCACCATAGGAATCAATGGTGGATATGCTTTAAAATTACATATAAAATCAGGCAGTGCGTTTAATAAGTTCATCGATGGCCACTATTGGTTAGCTGCAGAAATTCAGATAGCTCCCAGTTCCATCGGGACCAGCGAGAAGTGGTCCTTAGAGCTGGTGCCAGGCCACTGCGAGAGGACACTTGGAAAATCACTGCACAGGCGACTTAAAGGTAAGTCCGGTGGGTCCCCTTGGAGTGTCAAGGTCACAAGGGGTGGAGAACCCTTAGAACACAGCTGGATGTTCAGTGCAGGGCATATGGTGGCCGGGTGCAGAGCGAATCGGTGAGCCAGGAGCTGTGCTCCAATATGCCCTTTGGAAGCAGGTGGTGGGTCGCTTTGAAGGTTGCTTACAGGTCAGTGGGGGCACTCTTGTGGGAGGTCCTTGTGCTTTCTGAAATCCCTCAACTGGATCTTCCTCCTGGTCCTTTTACATTCCGGAGTGGCCTGTCCTTCTTGGTGTCTGATGTGAAGTGACCACTACCCAGGGTAATGGTATGGGTTGGCCACTGGAGGGCGCAGTGCCACCAAACTTGGCACACTTGCAGAGTTTGTCCTCACAGTCCGGGATTGTCGATTTCTGGGTGCAGCAGGCAGGGTTTGGCACCTTTTCTTTGTGCAGCAGGTCTTTAGTTCTCAAGCCTTGAGTCTTCTTTGTTGCTGGTCTTCTTGTGTCCTTAGAATCTGATTTATTGGTATAGGGATATCTACTAAATACTGTATTTGGTGGGCATTTTAGAGGGTACCTAGTAGTGACCAATGGGCTACACCCACTGAGTGACCACTTCTTTTGGGCATAGGTGACTTCCCTACACCTGATTGGCTATTATCCTTCCAAGCAAGATGGAGGAAAATGTAATGGAGAGGTCACCTCCCATGCAATGCCTTTGGGTGGTGCAAGCAGGGGCTGACCCCTCCTCCTGTCCTTTGTGTGTTGCCCAGCCACTGCGCCAGCCAAAAGTTGGGGCTTGCAATGGGGAAGGCCATCTGCTGCTAGCAGCAGGCTTGGTGGTTGAATTTCAAGGCCGTAAGCCCTTTGAAGCTCTTAGGCAGAGCTGTGAACATTCCTGGGTGATATGGGGTAGCACCTCTGCCCAGGAAGGGCTTTATTCTCTGGCCATAGAGAGCAATGGATCTCACCTCAGGGGTTCAGAATGCTATCCTGTGGTGGCAGGCTGGTTGTGACTGTCCAGCAACCATTCCAGGATAGTTGGCTTCTGCAGGGGTCACCTCTAAGGTGACCCCGGGTACATTTTGTAATAAATGCATTACTGGTACCAGTTTGGATTTGTCATTCTGAGTTGTTTGATGCCAAACAACCCAGGGTTCAGAGTAACCATCATGTAGCTTGGAAACTCGTACTGATCAGTGTCCAGCACATGCATTTAAACTGGCTGTTCTGTTCACTTACTGTGTCCCAGGTTGGGCAAGGACCATTCGGGGTATATTGCTCATGCAGCTATGCCAGCACATAAAGTGCACCCTTCCTTAGGGCTAGAACGCCTACCAGAGGGGTGACTTACCTATATTGCATGCAGTGTATAGTAGACAGGCACACAGGCTGTGCGCCATGTCGAGTTTGCATTTTGGGATTGCACTAGGACACTCAGCCTGCAATGGGAGTGCCGGGTGCATACAGATGCACGGCCCTTGAGGGTGGGGCAGTATGTGCCTCTGCCCTCAGGGGCCTACCCTTACTACCCCATGCCTCGGGTACCTAAGTACCATTACTAGGGACATTTAGTGTCAGCTAAAGGTGTTGGCAATTGTATTAATACCTTTGCAATTTTTGGAAAATAACACTGGCACTGGTGACCTGGTTAGCAGGATCCCAGTGCACTCCTTACCAAGTTGCATGCAGAAACCAGGCAAAAAGTGTGTGTGGGGGTGGGGGTAATGCAACAGAGTGCCAGTTTCCCACACTCGGCCGTAACTATTCATACACAAATTATACAAACATCAAATTCCCGATTCCCAAGATTATACTCAGTAACCCATCATATTTTACAGCTTTTTTTACATGTGTTGATGCGTAACCTTAGCAGAGATGCTAGTATGTTAATTTTCCGACCACATCTACATTTTTCCTGTGTATACACATATTTGACCTTTGAATCAAGTCATGACTGGTCCCAGTATCCCCAACTGTGGAACCTCCCTTTCCCAGGTAAGGTGTACCTGGATGAATCCCTCCTTAGTGGAGGTCCCCCCACCCACTCGCATCCTCTTCCGGGGTGTGCCTATGCAACAGGTCTGTCTGCCTGCTAGGATACCTACCTCACGCATGCCTATCCAACATTTTCCCTCTCAAAGGGCCTGTGCTAGCTTGGTTGGCCAGAAGGACTGATGTTAGGAATTGCTCACAACCCCTGCACACCTGCAACCTCCATTTGACTCATTATAGTTCACCTACTATCTTGCCTCCCCCAGTTCTCTCACACTTTCAAGGGTGATGAATTAACCAGGTTAAACGCTCTCAAGGAACATTTTATTACCAATCTCTGACAAGTGAACTCCGTCCTGTCGGAAAAAATGCTCACCTTTTAAGCAGCCATGAGGGATGAACATCAGTCTTGGTGACCTGAACAACTTACTGATTTTACTATTTACCATCTTCACTGAGTCGTTGAG
Organism: Pleurodeles waltl; assembly: GCF_031143425.1. NCBI lineage: Eukaryota > Metazoa > Chordata > Amphibia > Caudata > Salamandridae > Pleurodeles > Pleurodeles waltl. Next base: position 630,022,379 of record NC_090444.1, on the reverse strand, counting down.
AGCTCTGACTGACTTACCATCCCACCACTGCAACCATGGGATGATGTTGGACCATGCAAGCACAGCATGTGGAAATCTCCTTGTGAGCCATCAAATCTCAGAAATCACCAGTTCTAACAAACCCATCCTGCCACCAAGATGCACTATAATGACCCCAGGAGGCGTATACCTCTTGGGTAACAATATGTCCAGTGAAGATGCCAAATGGGCCAAACAGAGCCCTTCTTGACCACAAGAGGACGGGCGGTAACTTGCCTTAAGTGCCCTGGCAGTAAAACCACCTGTGAAATAAAAGTCCTTAAGGCAGTGCATGCACAAATGAACCAGCACTTCTGTGATCTCTGTTATTTCTGCATTGGCAGGGGCCACCAAGAAGTCAAGTGGAGGATTCCAATCCCTGCACCTTCCACTTGTGTTCACAGGAGAGAGAACAGGGAGAAGACAGGCACTAGTTGCAGGCCCTACAGCATGTGCAATCTAATGTAACACCAATAGCAATCTGAGGACCGCCAGCCAATTCTCTGAACTGTAGAGCCTGTGAGCTCCAATGCCACTGGAATGTCTCCAGGGTAATGAGGGGACAACATATATTACCTGGAGTCTTGGAGCATGGGATTGTAACTGCCAGAGAACCATCCAACTATCCAGCCACTGAATATTCACCTGCTGCAAACCTCCTAAATTCCTGTTTTTCTTGGCCACTAGTACACCTACCCTGAGGGCACCAAAGAAAGCGAGAGTGAATGCCATCCTAAAGAGGCAACCTCATCCGGACCTCTTCCGATGAACTACAAACAGTCCCCAGGGTGGACAAAATTGCAGCCAGCTTGTCTGTCTCATTGGGGATCCTGGAGTCTGGCCTGATCTCTTGTAGGTGCTGTCAACCCTTCAAAGCCTTCTGCACTAGGAAAGTTTTGGTCTCAACTTCATGCCCAAGCATCTTCGCAAAAAAGGATATTGCCACAATGTGGCTTTTAGCGCATGCCACTGGTCACCCCCACTGCCTTAAGGTGCACAGGAATGTGAGGATTGAAATGGAGGCAAACTAACCCCCATCCCTGTCTTGCCCCAAAAACTTGCAATATGTGTTCAATTCCCCCCATAGGCACGCCTTGTCCTGGGTGCTAGGCTGGCTGCTACAAGGTCCAGTAAGCTTGGTCACCAAGCCACCACAGTTGGTCCGGGAAAGGTGTATGCGACGTTGCCTGCATCTTGAAATGAGACAAAGCATCAGCAGCATTGTTTAAAATGCCTAAGACATGTTTGGCTTTAAACTGCACATTAAGCCTGAACACTGCAATACAATTTCTTTTAAGAATCCAAGAATCATTTTGCTGCCTGTTGGTTAATGCATTCTACCACTGTCATATTATAGGATGAGAATATAACTGACTGGTTGTGGAACTGCTCTGGCCAGATGGTTGATGTTGCCAGAATGGGGAAAAAGCTCAGGAAAACCAGTGTTGGTGATCAAACCGGATTGCACCCAATCACGGGACACCACTGCACACACCATGCAGGGGCTAGAATAGAACCAAAACCTTTGCTGCCTGCCTCATCAATGAAAAGGCTGGGCCACACCACCATCCCATTAAAATCCCACAGGAATGCCTCCCAGATCCTCATATCCTGCTGGACCTCACTGGTCAACCTGGTATGATGATGTTTCTCCTTTAGCCCAGACATGGCCTGGGCAATTGACTGAAAAAAGAGGAGGGCCATAGGGATGATGCGTAAGGTGAAATTCAACTGTCCTAACACCATCTGCAACTGATGCAGGGTGACCTTCTTGGCCCACAGACATGCCTTCAATGGTTGCGAAAAGAAGTTAACCTTCTCTAAGGGGAGCCGTGAGACCCCAGCAACAGAACCCAACTATGTGCCCAGAAATTCAATGGTAGTTTCAGGTCCCAATGTTTTTACTGAAAGTCAGTGGCTCCCCTAAACTCTCCCATTAGCTCATGGAAAGATCGCAAGGCCTCAGCACAAGCATCTGTTTTAGGAGGATCCAAGAAGAGAAAGTCATCCAGGTAGTGCAATACCTACTGATGCCCAACCACTGCCTAAAGACCCACTCAAGGAATGTGCTGAACTTCTCAAAATAGGAGCATGAGACAAAGCATCCCATTAGCATGCATTTATCAAAGCTAAATGAGCCCTCAAATTGGAAACCAAGGAGATAGAAATCCTGTGGATGAACAGGGAGCAGGCAGAAAGCACACTGCATGTCAGATTTTGCTAAGAGAGTGCCAGGTCCCAGCTCCTGTCGCCTCTGGGTTGCCTGGTCCATTGAGGCATACTTGACCAAGCACATGGCTCCATCAATGGCTGCATTCACTGATTGACCCCTGGATACCGATAAATTGTGTATTATTCTGCATTTCAAGGTTCCTTTTAGGGATCTAACCTAAAAGGAGCGCAGACAAAACCATTGAGAGGGACCGAATCAAACGTATGCAGTATCAATTGCTTCCTGTCATTAACCAGATTATGACAACTTGTGCGGAGGAAATACTTCTCCATACAGTGCTTCATAACAAATATGCTTTGAAGCAGTAGAGAGCAAGCGTTCTGCCTGCGATCATATTAAAAAATGGGAAGCAAGTGAGCAGTGAAATGATGCTGGTGGTGCAGGTGCTTATGTGATATGACACAATTAATTGGAGGTGGGCGAGCCAGCAAATTCATAAAGAGACCCAAACCAGAGCCGAGCCAGGGGTCTCGCTTGGCCCACAGAGCCAAACTACAAGTCAAGCTATCACACTTTGGGCCAGATTTACAAACATTTTCGCAGTTTGCATCGCAGCACAACCAGCACAATTTGTTTGTGTTATTTACCTTCCAATGCAAAGTGTGTTTTGTGCTGGACATTGCCTAAACGTAATGCAAAGCAGAGCAAGGGTGCATTACCTGAATGGTACATGGGCATTCCCCATGCAGCCATCCATGCTTTTGGGAGCAAAACCTTATCTACCAAAATTTGGGACAGGGTTTTGCGTAAAAAAATAAGGCCAACTGAAAGCAGGTGTTAAAAGGAGAAATGTTTTCATCTCTCTTTTCTTTTCTGACATTGCATGTGTGCTGCACTGTACAGCAGACATTCAAAGTAGGAAAAGATCTAAAAGTTGTCTTGGCATTCTATTTTGTAAAACCTTCCAGTACAAAACCAGTACAAAAGCTATGCTAGACTCACACACACATCGTTCAATTACGGAACAAAGGTGTCAGTGTGGTGCTGGGCTGCAACATTCTGCACCAGTAATACAGAGAAGGGAGGAGAGAGTCATATATCTGTAGATATGGGTCTCTCCTGATCCCTCCTTCTTATGCAGGGCAGCACAGTACTTTTGTGCTGCTGCACTGCATGAGAATTTTGTAAATCTTGCCCTTTGTGTTATGTAAACCATGCAACAATTATCATGTAAAACATGATCAAATCACTCTAAAATTTTAAGAATTGTTAATTCCTCAACATATGTTTCAAATTAGTACATTAGATAACAGTGCATTAAGTGAAATTTATTGAAAATAATAATTTCTAAGCATAAATTTAAAAATATTCAAGAATAGACGTCTGTTCCCTTGATGACATTGCCATGAGGCAGCCAAGAAGCAGCTTGTCATGTGAGTGTAAATATGTCAAATGTTGTTGCATGTGAAGCCACATTATTGCCTTACTTAACAGTAGTGACGTTTTTATATAATGAGCATCCTAAACTAAAACTGCGCTCAGATTGGTTACTCGAAGAAATACAGGTTAGTTGAAGTAAAATAATTGCCTAGGATCACACAATTTTATTAAAATAAAGAATACGTGCTTGAGCAGGGACAGCAAGATTACACATGCTGCAATTCCTTTAATCTTTCAATTAACACCAAAGTGTTCACTCCTTTTCCGAAACACATTAGTCCATTGTGTTCAATAAATGCAAATACCACATTAAGCCCTCATTACAACCCTGGCGGTCAAAGACCGCCAGGGCTGTTTTGACGATTGCACAACCAACAGGCTGGCGGTGCAATCTTGTGAATTTGTCGCACCGCCGGGACCGGCGTTTTTCCGCCACGTTGGTCCCGGCGGTTGTAATCCTCCAGGGTTTCCGCCCGCCGGCCCAGCGTGGATGTCGTAATGGCCACCGCAGGAGTGCAGCCGCATTGGCGGCCGCACAGCAGTTACAACTTGGCAGGCGGAGGTTGCCGCCCGCCAATGTTGTAATGAGGGCCTAAATCACTCTGAATTTTCATATGTAAAAAAATATTTTTTGAAAAAAGTACAATATGGAGCAAAGGCTGGCTTTTTTCCTTTTTATATTTCCCCGACTTGGCAAATGATGAGTGCGAGCGGATTTATTTGATACTGTGGCTTCAGCATTTTCTGCATAATTATTGTCACATAATTTGCAGACTTCACAAAAAAATGATGGGGTACTATAAAGTTTGGCAGACAGGGAACTCCATCACAAATGCAATGGAGTACTATGTTCAACAAAGTGATGGTCCCCCCTCCCAAATTAGGGTTGGGAGGATTGTCAGCTTTCCATTGACAGAGCCCCTATTGGTTCAGTCGATGGAATGCTACATGTGATGGCCTAAGACATCGCACACTCTGCTCAGAGTGAATGGTCTGATGTTTTTATTTTTCTGTCCATCACCACCAAGGAAATTTGAGGGACAGAAAATATAAACTTACCTCCCCACACCATGGGAGAGATCTCCCAGGGTAAGGGGTCATTAGTTTTTTGTTTTTCAATACCAAACTCAATTTTGGGAGTTCATTTTTTTAAAACAAAAAAATGTTACAAGTTTGGTGGACAAACATCAAAACCTATGGAAGACTTCTACCCAAAGTTTTGTACCTTGCAGGGAACTGGTGTGATGGTGGGTCCTTTAATGTACAGAGATGAGTTTTCGGTCTGCAGTCACCTCTGAATAGGATGGATTACCATCTGTGAGGGTGGAGGGCATAAAGTTGTCTACCACTATAAGGATTGTTGTCTGCCTGGGTGTAACTCTGACCCATGTTCATAACTCAAATGGAGGACAGTATTTCACCATAGAATATGCCCCACATTCGGCAATTAACTTTGGCACATAATTGGGCCCTCAATGCCATATAATCCCAGTAGCTCTCACAAAGATAAAGCTTTGCAGAGTATTTTCCATATTTCACAATTTCCTGCTTTTATTCCACTGCCTTATGTTCAATCAATAAATAGATTGCATATTACAATTGCTTTATACAGCAGTCTCCCTTTGCTCCAGGGACTTCTTCGATGTGATTTTACCGTTCTGCATAAAATTGCCTTGCACTCTGGTTTTGGTTAATTATCTTAATTAGAAAAACAAAATGAACAAATTCCATGGCATAAACCCTATATCCACATGCACAGAATGGAATGTACTATTAATGACTAAAGTTGAAGAAGTGGAGGAGCCTCGGGTAATTCATGGCCCTTTCCCTCACTCACAAAATGGTAATACATATATGGTAAAGAGGGAGATAGAGAGATAATGAGAGAGAGAGGGAGAGGTGCTGGGAGGTTTTGACCACCCCTCACATTCATAAGCATAAAAAAGGACTTGGAGAGATCTGATGGAAATTAGCACTCATTCATATTCCTCATTCTGTGGAGTTCATACTCACATACCAATGGCTAGACTATTGAAACAGCAGCACTGGTTACTTCAACTCATAATGTCCAGCTGATCTACATAGGGCTATATGACCTATAAAGGAGCGGACGATTAATTGATTTTAAGGATTTGCCCTTAAACAACATTAGGCTGCTTATATACAAAGACACAGAGAGGATGCACATGAGCTTAGCACCAGAAAGGCGATTGCTAGACCACGGGCCAATATCTCTTGTGTCAGAGTTCAAGCCCTCTCTGCTTTCATTATTATGAGAGAGACTTCAAAACTTAAACAAGCATATTTGAGCCCTTTATCACAAATAAGACCAAAGGTTTGCCTACTGCCATGTCTGAAATATTGTCATGTTGCAATACTGGGGCCCTAGTACAAGTAATATTTTAAATTCCACAGTTTTCACAAGATCACTGACACCACAGTATTTTCACTAGTAACCGCAACAAGTCAAAGACCCAAAACATTATTCATTTACTTTGTGCAGTTGGTATGCAATGGAAAAATTATAACTTTGTACAGATGAAGTCAAAATGAGAACTACAGAGAGGAAAGATGTGTCTTCCATCCCTTTAAAACTATAATCCTACATACTTTTCACACCCCATCTCTGTCATACTCTTTGCCCTCTCTGCCCACACTCTTAGTTTTTTCTTTGCTTTCCAACTCTTCATCAGCTCCTCTTCTTTTCACAGTCGCATCTGCATTGTCGCTCCCTGAACCACTGACTCTAGAGTTTGCCCCACTGCTCCACTTGTTTGTTTCCTGGCATGTTCATAGGGTGAAGCCCTTGTGGTTGTAGGTCAGACTATCATAGTCAGAAATATTGTCTGACATAAATATCATGTCCTAAATGTTGTTTACCAGAATATCGACCCATTGCATGTCACTTATCGGTCAATAACTCTGATGGGGTGTTATTTAAAAAAAATATTTTGGAAATATAATGATGATTTAGACTTCAGTATTCCAGTGCCACAGCACCCCTCCAAATAGAACAACCTAAATACGTGTGTGGGTACAAAATACAAGTCGTTTCTGCAAACATTGACTGGAAGTACTTATAAGTGTTAGTGTGACATCTTTTGAGGTGATTATCAGCTTTATAATCGAGCAGTGGCATAATGATTTAGGGAAAGGAAAGCAAGCAGGCCATTAGGAAGTTGACATACAGATTTAGATGTTGAAACCACAAACTCTTTGCTTTTTGGCATAACAAAAGTGCGGTCATAGTTTATGCCATTAGTTCTTTCCACATTCAACAAGAAACATTTAAGCACATCTGTTTTGTCGATAATTTGTCTCCTGAGACTAAGGAGGCAGCAGTGGATGCTTGTGGAGCTGCTAATAATGGCTCAAGGTACCTCAGCCTGCTAACATCAAGGACTTGTGTCTAACTGGAAGGACCTCTAATAATGCCCTAAAGTAGAGCAGCCTCCAGAAGCAAGGACTTTTGCCTCGAGGAGCATCTAGAAAAGGTTTAAGGAACTGCAGCCTGCATGAGGAAAGTGCCACTTGCAGCTTTGCAAAAGCCCATACAAATGCAAAACTTAGCTGAGGGTTTGTGTTTGCTTTATGTTTATGTAAATGGTATGCCTCTGACCACGACAGAGCACAAAAACAAGAACTATTCTTGCTGAGTGTGCACTATGAATATTCATTGTGAAAGCTGGTACTTGCCTTGAAACTTCAGTTACAACCCAAACCTACTGGGTTGTCAGAGCTTGTTCTACTTTCTCACAGGGCATCTTTAGTTTAGGACATAGGTTCTCGCAAACATTTTCCCTGGGGGACAATAAGTTTGGTCTGTGATGTGATCGAGGGCTGCATTGATGCCAGAGGGACGGAGTAGGGCAGGGGGAGTTGGAAGTTGGCGGTAAGGTGGATGTATGGGAAGCAAAGCATATACCTCTGGTGACTGAACTGCACAATGTGAAACCAGAAAACCTGGGATTAATCCCGGTTTCCTCACTTTATTAAATTATGTGGTCCTAGGCAATTGTTTTATTTCACTTCCCCTCATTTTTCTTCATTATCACAAATAAGAGGACATCAAAATAAATAACTCAAGGATGTGCGCTGTACAAAACCTTGTACTGTGTTTGATTTAATAGAGTATAATGCTGTTAATTTATAGTAGGAAAGAGTGCACTGCCTCTTTAGTTCACCTTTGCCCATTATTGTCGGGGAGGAGGCAAGAATGAATGTTTCTAAATTCATTTTTAAAAACGATTGCTTTTAAAATAATACTTCTCAATACACTGATATAATATGATATACAGGGAGTGCAGAATTATTAGGCAAATGAGTATTTTGACCACATCATCCTCTTTATGCATGTTGTCTTACTCCAAGCTGTATAGGCTCGAAAGCCTACTACCAATTAAGCATATTAGGTGATGTGCATCTCTGTAATGAGAAGGGGTGTGGTCTAATGACATCAACACCCTATATCAGGTGTGCATAATTATTAGGCAACTTCCTTTCCTTTGGCAAAATGGGTCAAAAGAAGGACTTGACAGGCTCCGAAAAGTCAAAAATAGTGAGATATCTTGCAGAGGGATGCAGCACTCTTAAAATTGCAAAGCTTCTGAAGCGTGATCATCGAACAATCAAGCGTTTCATTCAAAATAGTCAACAGGGTCGCAAGAAGCGTGTGGAAAAACCAAGGCGCAAAATAACTGCCCATGAACTGAGAAAAGTCAAGCGTGCAGCTGCCACGATGCCACTTGCTACCAGTTTGGCCATATTTCAGAGCTGCAACATCACTGGAGTGCCCAAAAGCACAAGGTGTGCAATACTCAGAGACATGGCCAAGGTAAGAAAGGCTGAAAGACGACCACCACTGAACAAGACACACAAGCTGAAACGTCAAGACTGGGCCAAGAAATATCTCAAGACTGATTTTTCTAAGGTTTTATGGACTGATGAAATGAGAGTGAGTCTTGATGGGCTAGATGGATGGGCCCGTGGCTGGATTGGTAAAGGGCAGAGAGCTCCAGTCCGACTCAGACGCCAGCAAGGTGGAGGTGGAGTACTGGTTTGGGCTGGTATCATCAAAGATGAGCTTGTGGGGCCTTTTCGGGTTGAGGATGGAGTCAAGCTCAACTCCCAGTCCTACTGCCAGTTCCTGGAAGACACCTTCTTCAAGCAGTGGTACAGGAAGAAGTCTGCATCCTTCAAGAAAAACATGATTTTCATGCAGGACAATGCTCCATCACACGCGTCCAAGTACTCCACAGCGTGGCTGGCAAGAAAGGGTATAAAAGAAGGAAATCTAATGACATGGCCTCCTTGTTCACCTGATCTGAACCCCATTGAGAACCTGTGGTCCATCATCAAATGTGAGATTTACAAGGAGGGAAAACAGTACACCTCTCTGAACAGTGTCTGGGAGGCTGTGGTTGCTGCTGCACGCAATGTTGATGGTGAACAGATCAAAACACTGACAGAATCCATGGATGGCAGGCTTTTGAGTGTCCTTGCAAAGAAAGGTGGCTATATTGGTCACTGATTTGTTTTTGTTTTGTTTTTTAATGTCAGAAATGTATATTTGTGAATGTTGAGATGTTATATTGGTTTCACTGGTAATAATAAATAATTGAAATGGGTATATTTTTTTTTTTTGTTAAGTTGCCTAATAATTATGCACAGTAATAGTCACCTGCACACACAGATATCCCCCTAACATAGCTAAAACTAAAAACAAACTAAAAACTACTTCCAAAAATATTCAGCTTTGATATTAATGAGTTTTTTGGGTTCATTGAGAACATGGTTGTTGTTCAATAATAAAATTAATCCTCAAAAATACAACTTGCCTAATAATTCTGCACTCCCTGTACTAAGGGGAAACATTTCTACATTTTAAAATGCACTTTTTGATGTTTGAAGGGACTATCATATTTTTACACTTTTGCTACAAGATGTCTTTAAAAGTGAAGATGTTCCTAAAGTTGAGCAGTGCAAGACTCCATTTTTAGGTTGAGCATAGCAGTGCACAAGTGCTGCTTTTCCGACGTGTTGTTATCTATTTAGGTTTTTTTGCCAAGCCCACTTCACGCCAATCACTTTCACTCATTTGTGGGCTTGCACTTCAAAAATTCTTTGTTATCATTGGTAAATGCTTTACGTTTGTCGTTCCTTACGGTGGTTTAGTTACCGCCTTGGACATTGACCCTGAGGGTGAAAATAAACATTTAAATAAATGCTTGCCTGTTTAACATATTTTTATTGTTAGTTCTGAGAGAAGTAAACAGCCATCCAGAGCTACTGTTGACCAGGGTGCCCAATCTAAGGTCAGGAGGGCCATAAGGCCCCCTTTGAGTATCAGTGTTTTAGGAGGATGATGGGATGAATGTTTTCTTTTTATACCCTAACAATGAATATCTGTGAGAAATGAAAGACTCCAGGAAACCTCTTCAAATTACTTCCTGCACATAACCTGCACATATCATGTAAAACGTTTCATGTACAAATCAGGTCTCTGCGTTTAAAATAATCCAAGCTCCAAATCATCCATGTTAAGCCAGTTTTGTGCTCAAGTACGCCATTCATAGATTAGTGAAGGAAGAGTGTGCAACTGAGGCTGTGCTTTCCCTGTGCGCGCCGTCGTTAGACAATGGATTTTCTGACGCTGTAATGATGCAACTAACATGGCGAGCACGGTCTGGGCTCGATAATCCATTTTCACGGCGCAGTAACGAAGGTTCCTAACACATTATCTAGCTAAAGCATCACATCAGTTATTGTGTTGGAAGACTGCAGTGGAAAATGTAAAGAACTCACATTTCCCTGAGTCACGAGTTGGCTTAAAACAAATTCGAGTAGATAAACTACCTAACACTTTCCTGTAGTCAAGATGGCATCCTGTAGATAAAAGGTTTACAGTTGATAGTATGTTGTAGGGCTACACCACTTGGGTTGACAAACTGGTGCAAACATTACATCTGCATTCAGTGTAAAATGTATTTTTGCTCTGCGCTTGAAAAAGCCAGTCAAAAATTGCACTGCAGTAGAGCAAACTCGTGAGATCTGCTTCCTTATTACCTACACAAAATCGACATTTGTATAACAAGTCCCGTGACAGGACAAGCAAAACTGCCTTCCAGGATCCGTATCATCAGCTTATGCCTCATGCTCGTGGTTTCAGCAATTAATTTAACTCAACTTTTCTTTGAGTTAGTGCGTTATCTTCAGATAATTCAGCTTGGAAACGGAGCAAAGTTTGCCTCCTCCCTGTTTCAAAGCGGTGCTGGCTATAATAATGCAATAACTTGGAGAAATACTGGGCTACATGAATCGATTTTACGAAGGCCATAAAAATAGACTCTCTGCGCTGAACCAACAAAGCCCATGACGGTATCATCCCCTAAAGTGCAAATACATGCAATTTGGGATTGACTATCCAAAGAACAGCAAAAACATTGTACTACAAAAATATTATGGCCAAAATACCAAGGACAAAAATATCGAGAAGGTAAGTGAATATAGGTAAGTAAAGATATACTGTTCTAAACTCCACATCTGTGTCTGGGCATTTAAAACACGCCAAGCCCCAAATCCTCCATGGTAAGCTAATTCTGTGGTCAGATATGCCGTTCATAAACCTCTCTGATCAGGACCTTTTCTTTTGTTGAGGCATGGATATCACTTTCCCTCATCATGAGGCTTCTAGACAGATCGTGGGGATGAGAATCATATTTTCTGTAACTGATAATATTTTGTTGTTGTTTTGTTTTATTTTATATCTGAAATTTGAAATGCATCATTGGGAAAGAGGAGTAGTCTTTGTTCTTATTGAAATAATTTTTGCCCCGAAGAAGCGACTGTGTCGCAAAACACCTGTTGACTTTTTTACCATTTGGTTAATGAACATTACCACATTTACTGTTTTGATGTGATGCTGAAATCGAAATGAATTCCACTTATTGATGATCATGGACTCATTGTTTTGAGGACTAAACTTTCACCCCACACCATCAAGATTGAATTTCCATATGGACAAAAGAAAGGTAGGGTAACCAGTTTTTTGGGAATAGACACCGGACTCATCCTTTATCCGAAGTGATTTTTGTACTATAGTTTCTTGTTAAAACTTAGCTTTGTGGAAATGAATGCACTCAATGTGAAGCCCAAATTCGCATTTATTGAGAGCAATTGGTACATACATCTTCCTCTTTCCTGTCTCCAACTGCCCACTCCCCCAGCTCACATTCCATCCCCGAATCTCCCCACCTCGTTGCTATGCTACTGTCAATATGTAACTTACATAGCCAGATACCACATTTCGCCTTTGTCAACCACCCAAACAAAATAAATTAAAAGCAACAACCTTGTGCAATTTACAATTTCAACAATATTACTCATCTATAACATGACCTAAATAACATACTATACTATACTTCTTCCTATAATATAAATATCAAGAATTAAATAAATTGCTAGAAAATCCTTCCTTACCCATCACAAACACTTTATATTTCATTTGAAATTTCACATTCCTTCCCAACCGGGTAAGTACACATTTCCCAACAGGAAAAAGATACCGCATACTCACTCTCCCTTGAATCAGACCTAATGTTAGAATTCCCAACAACGTTGCCATCATTACAATTTTCCTCAATCACATCTTCCCACAACCAATCATTTGTATGATCTCTGTTCAAATTCCTAGTTTCCTCCTACCCCTAATCTAAAATTTTGTTGCATCTTGACAGTCTACTAAAATGCCACACTTTCCCATCACTCAACCGTGCAGATTTGGAAAAAACACCTCCTTAACTTGCATGGGTTTGGTAAATTTACTACATCCTTTCCTAATTTTATGTCCTACTTTAAATCTCACCCACTCACCAGGTTCCAAGTTAACATCCTTCACCCCATGTTTCCTATTGTAATACTCCTTGTACAATATCTGCACGCCCTTTAAAGCTTTCCTTACCACTGAGGGAGACCACTTACTGCATAAACCTATATCCATCCATGCTTTATTATCTTTAGTAAACAGCTCCCTTCCTCTTAATATTTTAAAAGGACTACACCCTGTTAATGTTGGAGTGATTCTGTATGCCCAAATAGTTTTAGGTGCTTCTTTCTCCCAATCTAACCCTGCATTTATGGCTGCTTGAATACTTCCCATTATGACTCTATTAAATCTTTCTACTACCCCATTTCCAGCAGGATGATAGACTGGGGTGTGTTTCCCTTTAATGCCATTCCTGCTCAGGAAACTTTTATACTTTTCAGCTGTGAATTGTGGTCCATCATCACTGATTATACTTTTGAATAATTATCTATTACTAATATAATGCATTTAGCTACACCTCATTAATTCAAAATAGGACCAGCTATATCTATACTCAATTCTTCCAAAAGATTTTCTGGATTTGTATGTTCTCCCAATGGTGGTCTAAAATTAGATTGTGTCTTATCCACACTTGCACACACCCGACAATTTCTGACAATTCTCCCCACCCCATTATCAATACCTGGCCACCAATAAACTAATTTAACTCTTTTCTTTAACTTAACAATGCCATGGTGACCTTCATGGCAAATCTCTAATATCTTGCTTCGAAATCCCTTAGGCGGGACTAATCTTTCTCCTCTCAATATATAGCCCTTATCATTAAGAGATAATTAATCTCTTATTTCCGAAAGTTGTCTGCATTCGCCGTGCAAATTTACTTTTCTTTGTCCACTCTTTAGTTATAAACTGCTTCACTTGAGACAAACACACATCTTTACCATAGTTTGATTCCCATTCATCCTCTAAAATAGCTGTACAATTTTCGAAATCATAGCCACATTATGTTCATCCCATTCATTCTCCTCATCTATAGTATCTTCATCCAGTGGCAATGGTGATCTACTCAAATAATCAGCAACCTTATTTTTGTTACCAGGTATATATTCTACATCATATACAAAATCTAACAATCACAATGTCATCATAGCAATTCGTGGCGTAGCCCTATTTATGTTACTTGTTGTCTAAACTTTTACTAAAGGTTTGTGGTCGGTATGCAATTTAAGTCTGGAACCCCATACATACTGCCTGAATTTCTCCATACCACATACAGGTGCCAACATTTCCTTTTCAATTACTGAAAAGTTTTCTTCATACGGAGTTAACAAACGAGAAGCATATGCTATAGTGCATTCCTCACACAAATCATTTATCTGTGTCAATACCACACCTAAACCCTTCCCACTCCCATCTGTGGCCACAATACTATATGCATTGGTATCAAAACCCTGTGACGGTCCAGCAGAACATATATCAGTTCTATTGTTCTCAAAACACGTCTCAAGTTTCTCATTCCAATTAAACTCCTCTTTTAACCTCAGCAGTTGTCTCAACCCATGTGTTTTCATTGCAAAGTTCTGTACAAATTTGGAATAAAATTCCGCCAGACCCCGGAACGATCTAAGTAATTCCTTGGAAGTAGGAGCCAGAGCACTTTCCACAGCTTTAATTATTTTGTTCTTCGGAGAAATGGCATCCTTCCCCACTTCATGTCCTAGACTGCAATCTTGCATTTCTTCAATTCAGCTGTCACTCCATTGTCATTCAATGTTCTCAATACTTCCTCTAACTTGTTGTCATGTTCCACTTTATCTCTTTCCATTATTAAGATGTCATCTTGAAAGCATGTTACTCCATTAATCCTCTAAAACAATATGTGCATTAACCGTTGGAACACAGCTGCTGCTGACCCGAACGGCATGCACACACACCTGTAACAACCAAAAGGTGTGATAAATGAAGTTAGGCTTCTACATCCAGGATGTAATTCTACGTGATGATAAGCTGAAGTCTAGTCTATGGTGGAAAACCACTTCACACCCCTGGTTTCTGCCAAAAGTTAATTAATCTTTGGAAGAGGATGTTTCTCCACTACAGTGTTCTTATTTAAATCTCTCAAATCGATGCATAGCCTTAACTGTCCATTAGGTTTCCTTGCTACAACCAGAGGTGACAACCGTTCCTTACTCTCCACAGGTTCTATAATTCCTTCCTGTTCCAATTTATCTAATTCCTCCATTACTTCTCTTTTTATCCCCAAAGGTGTATTCCTTGCTTTGTGACATATTGGTATAGCTCCTTCCTTCAGCATGATCTTATGTACATATCCACATAAATTTCCTACCTTGCCAGAAAATACCTCAGGAAAGTTTTCCACCATTTCTTCTCGTACTGACATTACAGGCCCATTCACCTACAAGACTTGCTCTTTATTGTTGACATCCAGAGTTATGCCTAAGTTTCCTGGGTCAATCCATCCTAACCCTAAAGGCCCCCTTTCAGCTACATATAATTTCCCTTGAGACTTCCTTCCTTGAAATTCAAATGTGACTTTTTTATAACCCACCATAGGAATTGTTCACCAGTGAATGTAACAGGATGTACATCCATAGTATTCAACTCTTCTCCTAAAATGTTTGCAAACCTTTCCTTCCATACTGATGTTTGCACAATTTTGTATGGTGACCCAGAGTCAGCTATTATGTTAATGTCAACTCCACCAATTGTCATATTACACATGGGTCTCTTCTTGTTTACCCCAAACACATCTAGAATTGCATCATCTCCAATATTCAATATACTTTCTTCCTTATATGACTCATCTCCCCCTTCGACTTCATCCTTCTCATCTTCCAAAATACAACGCACAGTCTCCCTACTGTCTTTTCCTTTCCATCTTCAGCAAATCTTCTCAAAATGGCCCATAATTCCACAATATGAACATTTGCTTCTCATCGCTGGACAATTCTTATCTCTCGCAAAATGTCCCTTGTATCCACACCTAAAACATTCTTGATCCTTGATGTTCACCTTCAGTCCACCATTTCTCCCACTCCCTTTGAAGAACTTATCAGTAGAGTTCCCATTTGTCCTATATTTATAAGCATTGCTATTTAACACCTTGCAAACAGGTTCTCCTCCATTTTCCATCTTACGTGCAGCTTTCGCACATATTTTTGAGACCTCAGCTTTTTTTACTATGGCTATTATTTCTTTGAGTGTTGCTTCCCCACAAACCCACAATTTTTCTTGTATGCTGTCGTTATTGGAATGCATAAATATTTGATCCCTAATTAGATCTTCTTGTAATGCTCGAAATTTACATGTTAATGCCAATTCTTTTAGGCAGATACATAGTCTTCAATTGATTCTGTTATGTTTTGTTTCCTCTGAAAGAAATGATACCTGTCAATAGCCACACATACTGTAGGTTGATCGTAAGTATCTAAATCTTCTAAGGTGTCCTTGAATGCATCACCGGTCTCTTCCATTCTTTGTTTCTTCTCCATTTGGGTATATAAACGTAACCCTTCTGGTTCTAAACTATGTAACAATATTTTGTTATTCCTTTGAGAAGTAAATTCTTCTCCATACTCATCTTCAATTGCCTATAAATAGTTGCTAAAATACTCCTTCCAATCAGCCCATTTCCTTTTTGGTTCTCCAGGTTGTGGAAGAAATGGTACAGGTGGTGGTAAGCTTAAGTTCTGCATTTTTATTTAATATTATCCTTTCATTATTCCTTGCATATGTGTTTAATTCTTCCACAAGGTCCACAATTCTACACAGATGTTGTAGACATCTTCTGTGTGTGCTAAAAGGTAGCAATCCTGATGTATTGCAGCTGCTTAGTAACGCATGCCTACCAACGGCTAATGCGCTTTGCCACATACTTGCGTGCTTAGCAAGCATTCACGCGCTGCCCGTTGTGATCGCAATAAAGTATTTTAGTCGGTTTGTGGCTTATTTACCTTGTACACACGCTGCGAACTAAGGACCAATTGCTCCGGAGTTGGTTTCTTTTTTTTTTTCCTTAGTTCCTGGCATGTATCTAAAAATCAGTTTCAATCACAATGGCACTTCAGCATTCCACTTGCTCTCCACGGAAAGTGCTTTAAAATAGGTTCTCCCAGGTCCCTCGTCGCCAATTTGTGAAAATTAATGCACTTGATATGAAGCCCAAGTTCACATTTATTGAGAGCAAGAGGTACATACGTCTTCCTCTTTCCTGTCTCCAATGGCCCACTCCCCCAGCTCACATTCCATCCCCGAATTTCCTCACCTCGTTGCTGTGTTACTGTTAATACGTAACTTACGTAACCAGATACCACAATCTTAATGATATTCTGGAATCAATATTGAGGTGAAATACTGTATTTTGATGTCATGTTTTCAGTTAAATTCAGTCTGTGATAAACCCTTAGTCCTCTCCAGTTTCCTTTGGTTAGTTATTGTAGAGTGACCGGTCATGAGGTCTGATTCTGAGCAGGAACTGAAAGTGGTCAACTGGTCATCTATAACTATGAAAACAAACAGGTAACACAAATATTTGTAATACAGTGAAGGTTGTGTTACATCTGAATTTCTCACAATGGTTAAAACCGTGCATACAATTGCCTATTCCCGAATGTCAATTTCTCCAACCCTCTGGCTTCATAGGGGTGAACTCCCTATATTTAAATACTGGTTAATTTTGAAATATGTTTAGCATAATCAGAAAATCATTGTGTACTGAGTGAGCCCAAATGATCTCAATGAGAGTTGAGGGCAAGGCCCCTAAAAAGATGCTCTCTGATTAAAATACAGAGCCTTTTACGTGCAGCTCTATAATGTGAATTGTGATATTTTTCACTGCCAATGTATAAAATAATAATTTCTCTTCAGAAGCAAGTGACTAAGTGCTCATCAGAAATCTTTCTTCAAGTTTGAAACAGAGAGCAGACAATGTATCATCTAAACAGGCCCCTTTCACTAGGACTGTCTCTTTTCTGAGCTGATCTCTCTCAGAGGGCATGGTATTCTTTTGCTTGAGCTGACCCCTGTCAGGGAGATTTCTTAGGGACGTAGTTTAGTCAGTGATTTTCAGGAGCTGTGAAGCTCAAATTTCCCAACTAAAGAAGCAGTGGGCTGCAGGGTGGAGGGGGTGAGATGACCAACATTCATGATGGACTGTAAGTATGGTGGATGCAGTTTTAAAATACTTTTGAATGAAGGGTGGTGTCAATTCTGAAAAGGCCCACTGAGCATTATCTTTTGCTTTAGAGCAACTAACGATTAAAGTAGGGACTTTTGCTTCAAAACATCTGACAAATGCGCCTGCTATGCAGGTATTTTTCTCTCTGTGCATCAGAAACAGTTGAACATTTCTTCCTTCCTAGCCACTAGGCCTCTCATGGCAGTCCTTGAATGGAAACAACAGTAAACGTCACACCACCCTAAATAGGACAGATGATCTTCACTGTGACCTGATTGCCCAGTGGAGAACAGGCCACCAGGTCAAGTGTTCTTTCAAATGGAACTGGCTGAGAGGCCATAGACAGAAACCCAGAGTTTTCCCCAAATGGGAAAAGGTACCGCAAGTTTGGAGGGGCTGGACCTAGGCCAATTTATGGCTATAGTTTCACCCACCATTAAATTGAGTAAATAAAAAACTCATCCATGGCTGGTGCTCTGGCCAGGGTAGCTGCATATCTGTTTCCTATGAATCGGTATTGTTCTGCTACGGTTTCCAAACAGCTGTACCTTTGGGCTGTACATTTGTGTTTTCAAGCAGTGGCCATTGCTTAATAACTCTTATTTACAGAGCTCCAAACTATAGCCAGTGCTGGCCTGGGAACAGAAAGAAATTCTCAATAAAAGCCTAAGAGTTCGAGGAGAGAGTCTCCCCAGTCTCCCCAGTAGCACATTTTAATAATGAAATCTCCAGAAACGGTAACTAAAAAGCAGTAGGTTATACAGGTATTTTTAAAGTGAAGGAAAGGAAATATTCTTGTTACAGAAAATCGTGTCTGTGCCTATAAAAATGTGGGCCATATTTACTAAAAATTTATGCAACGCAATGCAGCTAGCCACCTTGCTGGGCCGTGCTGCATGAAAGGAAAAGGGCAGGAATGCACCGTATTTAACATTGTACAGCGCATTAATTTCCCAGTGGTGGCACACGTTTGGCTGCCTAGCGCCAATGCAGGCACCGTTGCATCATGGTGCAAAAGTGCCTGCGTTGTAGGCAGGATTGTTTTTGTCCAGGAAGGAATGCCTTCCGGGACAAAAACAGCCCTCATAAGATTTTTCCTCTTTCTATGTGTGCTGAGGAAGGCAGCAGACCTACAAAGAGGGCTGGCATTTGCAATGCAATAGTTCTTGCATTTGCAAGAGTTACAGCTATTGGCGTTGTAAGTGACAATGTCTTTTATTGATGGGTTTTGGTTTGGAGTGCAGAGGATGTAAATGGTGTGGAGTGGAAATTTGAAGTTAGTATTTTAATTGTTACTTGTGGAATTCTGCAATGTGGAATTGTGTGATGTTCATGTAGTGGAATTACTGTATGTGGCATGGTGAATGTATATGGGTGAGAGCTGCATAGAGTATATAGAATGGAAGATAGAGAGGGATAGGTAGTTTATTTAGGAACTGGTGCAAGCTTCTCTCACACAGAAGGTACAATGCAAGCATCCCTCACACAGAGGGTACAGTGCACGCTTCCCTCACAGGGAAGGTACAATGCATGCTTCCCTCACACAGAAGATACAATGAAAGCTTCCCTCACACAGAAGGTACAATTCAAACTTCCCTCACACAGATGGTACAAAGCAAGCTTCCCTCACAGAGTAGGTACAATGTAAGCTTCCCTCGCAGAGAAGGTACAATGTAAGCTTCCCTCACATATAGCAGATAAAGAACAGCAGCAGTGAAAGCTTCCCTCACACAAAGCACAGATTCACCACAGCAGCAGTGCAAGCTTCCCTCACACACAGCGGATACAGCACAGGCAGCAGGAGTGCAAGCTTCCCTCTCACACAGCATATACAGCACAGCAGCATTGCAAGCTTCCCTCGTAGAGAATGTACAATGCAAGCTTCCCATACACAAGGAAAAGATACAGAGCAGGCATCAGTGCAAGCTTCCCTCACACACAGAAAATGCAGCACAGCAGCAGTGCGAGCATCCCTCCCCGTCCTTGGCATTTATGAAGACCGTATCTTGTTCAAGGGACCCCCTATGATCAATGATAACCCCAAAATATTTGTAATCACTTTCAATTGCAACCGGCTTCCCATTCATACTCCAGGCTCTGTTTTTTAAAATTCTCCTGCCAATTTAGGTGTTCTTTAAAATAATTTAATGTTTACTAGAGATTGTGTAGGTTTGGAATACTTTCAGTAATCTTTGGATTTTTTGCATGTTTTACTCATTAATAATAGACTGTCACCGTTCAGGTGATTTGAAACAAGTTTGCCCCCCATTTTGGGGACATATGTGTTCACAAAATACAGCTTCCGCCACAAATCCAAAATTAATAAGTAAAAAATCAAGGGTGCTAAAGCACATCCCTGCTTCAGTCCAGACGGAGTGGATATTTTCCTGCACAGTCTGCCCCCATCACCTATCTTAATCTGCAACCAGGTGTCCACGTACAAAACTTGTATGACCTTCAATAAGTTTGGGGGAATACTCCACTCATCCAGTTTCCCCCACAGTGTCTCCCTGGGTATGCTGTCAAACCCTGCTTTGAAGTCTACAAAGCATGTGTAGAGTACAGTTTTTGAATAAATGTGTAGTCAATACACAGAGAAAGATCCATTAGATTGGGCAATGTCTCTGTACCTGGGCAGAAGCCACTCTGATTCCAGGGAACTACTGCAAGTTCTGATGACCACTTTTGTAGACCTTGTAACAGTAGGCTGGTGATATACTTGGCCTCATTATCCAAAAGGGTTATTATACCTGTAGATGCCAGGTTGGGCTTTTTTCCCCCACTTATAGAAGGGATGGATTAGCGATCCCTTCCGTGAACCAAGGACTTCTCTACGTCTCGCAACTGCCTTGTAAACCAGACATTGCTTGGACGTCCCAAAGTCAACATGAGCTTGGGGGAGGCAGATAGGGTCTGCTGCTCCACCAGCTTTCACCTTCATGAGTTGCTCTTTGGATTAGGTGGGCTGAATGCCTATTTTACCGTGACTGGCAAGAATGGCCTCAGTCGCTGTGGCTTCTGTTGCGTCTGCATTTGAGTGAATCTTCATTTGCAAACTTAAAGGCATTATTGGGGAGGGTTTCTGAGTGGGCCTGAAATGTATCAACTATCAGACATGCATTCTTAATGTCATTGGCTGAATGCAGAGTGTGGTATGTTGAGACAGGCCTCTTTTTGAATCTAGTCTACATTTGCCTGGACAGAATGGAGTGTATGTATTTCCCTGGAGAGCATGGCATGTATGTACATTACCCTGTAGTGATCATGGGAACTAGGTCTGACTGTACAGGAGCATGAAAGACCAACTTGTGAAGACATTCCTACCCAGTGCCAATTATGCACGTGCAACATTAAGGCATGTTAGCCGTGAATGACCGTGTACCAAAGTGGTTAGAGTCTATGCTCTAGTATTTTAGCAGCAGCCTTCACAAAAAGTAGCACCTTACTCGTCATTATTTAGGAGTCAATGTTTGTACTTTTAGTTGTGGTTTTGTGATTTTAGGGGCTACCCATGAACAAAGCTAACTTCTGTTTTAAGAATTACTGGATTTCAAGACCTATCGTCTGTTGGCAGTCATTCTCCTGAGGTCCGGGTATTTGACTTGAGAGTTTCCCATGTGGAAATTCCATGCGATGCCAGCTGCCCCGTGTGTCTGGTGTCAAGTATTAGTAAATGTTTGACATCAGGTTCCCTGTAGTGTGAATTGGTTGATATCTTTCTACTGGCCTCAGTTGGTTTGAACTGCTATGGTGGCGTAAAACCAATTTGTTTCAGTCAGTATTTTACTGGTTACGTCCAAATGTCCATGGTTGTTCCCTCAATTAGCTGTAGCCCGTTTCATTGGCATATGCCCACCAACCTATATTCTGTATGTGGCTCCAGTAAAAAGAATTTCATAATTGGCATAATGGATTTTATACTGGGGCAGATAGATTAAACGTTTTGGACTGTGGGTAATGCAAAATGATGCTTCCCCACATATCCCCCTGCAAAGTGAGAGGCGGGGGTCCCGAGTAATTCATATTTCCTGGATATTTATTGGCTTGATTTTGGGGTGGGGCTATGCCACAGGGGCTGCATTGACCTGCACTACGCCCCTGATTTCGAAGAGGCTGAAAGAACGTGCCGATTGAAGTGGCGAGGCAACAGTGCCATGGTACCCACATCGGGTGGCAGAAGAAGGGAGTGAAAGTGGGCTTGTGAGATCAGCTGTCGGAGTGACTTGGTGGTTTCATGATCTGGAGAGTGTGGGCTGGGTGAAAACACACACGTCCAACCTGGGCAGGAAGAACCAGGAAAGGGGGATTTGTGCCAAGGGAGCCAATGAATGCTCTCCAGAGCCAGGGAAGGGCTTCAGCTGTTCTCTCCAGCACCCCCTTCTCCATCCCTGTCATGGGTGGTGGAGTATGGGGAGGGAGGGTGCCCGCTCTGCCTGGCTTAGTGCTGGGGGGGCAGGGGCAGGCAAGGGAACGGGGCTCAGCCGGGCTTCCTTCTGCCGGAATCCCTCCTTTCTCTCCAGACTGGGAGGAGGGGACAGAAGGGATGGTTGACTTCTACTGGCTGCGGGGCTTGTATTGATGCAAGGAAGGAAGGACAGGAAGGACAACACGAAGACAGCAAGGGCAATTTCAAGGGACCCCTTTAAGAGGCACTTCAGTTATATCCTTGTGGGACCCAGACTTGCCCTTGCAGAGTTTTGTGTATGTTTTTGTGCCTATTTCTCATTTTCACAGTCTATTTAGTTTGTCTAAATAAACTGTAAGTTGCATTTTCACTGTATTTAAATGCAGGCTTGTGGGATCATACTCATACAAACATCACACCTGCAGTCACTAATCAGCAGAGCAATTCCATTGAAGCAGTTCTGATCAGAGCACAGCAGCTGGTCTTTTTCGGCTATGTCTATCTCCATTCCAAGCCAAGTGTGGGAGCTAAGATACAAAACAATGTGAGCTACATGGGAGGAAGTTGGGGGGACAGAAGCTACATAAAATGCAAGCATCTGCAGGCCTAAGCCCCCACAGAGTAACACAAGCTAGAAAAAAAGAACAAAATAGTCCTTCCATGAACAGATAAGCACAACAAAGTTGAATTATACCGTACTGCTCTGTGGGTGGACCAAAAGTATAAAGGAGGGACAAAGAGGCAGGACTGAATATTAGCAAACAAGGGTTTTTAAAGGACACTGAAACAAGCAAATGAGAAGGAGGAGGATGGATTTAAGCACACAGAGATGTATACTAAAGTATATTTGAGGTCAAACGCTTATGCTTGACCTAAAAAACAAGGAGATTTCAAGATATTTCTCCTCTTTACACTTCCCTGTGTAGGATTTCAATGCATTTCAAGGTCCACCACTAATGGTAAATCTGTGAATGCACAAGAATAAATGGTTGGATGCGTGGGAACACCCACACTCCACCCATGTAATACCTCTCTGAGGGCAGAGTAATGCAAGACAGTGATTTGCGCGGCCCTGCATTACTCTAGCTTTATCAATCCATGCAGGACCATGAAAGGTGGCCTTGTGTGGCTTGATAAATCTCACTTAGGTTTTGTGTCGCCCTCTTGCGTGGCTCAAGGGTAACACAAAACCTTAATAAATATGGGCCTGACTACACAGCAGACTAATGTGTGTGTTTCTGGGGAAGCAGGGCATATCCGATACACTTTAACCCCTGAACAAATGCCCACTGATTCCTATGCAAAATGAAATAGAACTTATTTTGAATATTGAGTCAGGGCACAATACCTATCACTCGTCTGTGCAAACTAATCCCCAATCAAAATGTATGTGCTAGAGAATACAAAATCTTTAGAGCTGATGCTGTTATCTCTAGGACACTGTCCTCCTATGCCAATTACTCTCAAACATATTTCTGAGTGCTGTTCAAGTATTAGGGGGGTACAACCACATTTATAAGATTGCTAGCCAGGTTTTTAGAATTTCTGCTCCATTTACAAACTTGCAATAGGGGGTCACTAATCTTCTACATACTCAGTCATCTCACTGTGATGGGGCAACTTACTGCGCGAAACAGCTGTTCGGGGTAGCATGGCTCATTTTTCAGGGTGGTTTGGTAGCTGATTACCTTCCAATGACTAATTTTAAAGACTGAGGTCCGATAAAGTAGAATTACCTGTGAAAATAAAGATGATTCTATGATTCCAGGCCCAAAATACCACTAGATGTGAAACACAATTAGATGTTAGATATGGGGTTTCTGATTGGCTAGGGTATGCACCTAAGCTAGGCAGAACCCATCCACTCTAGTCAGGGCGAGGGAGTTACACACCCAAGATAACCCCTGCTCACACCCTTGGTAGCCTGGCACGAGCAGTCAGGCCTATTCCAGAGGCACTGTGTAAAGCGTTTGCACAACACACAAAACACACATGACGCACTATCCCCACCACAAAGGAAACACAACACCAGGTTATATAAAAATAAACTGTATTGTACACAACATCATTAGACCAAGCACAACATGTCAGTAATACTCTGCTACACAAGCAGTTGTCAGAACATTATACAGTACTATTACTCTGCAGAAATCAGCAGTAGTCACATATAACACACAGGTTACTCATTATTCTGCAACATAAGCAGTAGTCAGGAAAAACATTACTACAGTAATGCACATGACAAGATCCTCATAAATGCCCATACCCAGAACATTAGTAAAGACATGGCCAGTCATAAACAAAGATTAGCATACATGCCCATAACAGGAGCATTAGCCAGAATGGCATATCATAAAAAGAAATAGGTTAGCATAACATTCCCAGCATGCCTATAAAAGGATCATCAGAAAAGTATATGGTAAGTCTCAGGAAACACCACATGAAGAAAGCCCAAAAAACTAGCACTGGGCCATTAAAATGGTACCTGTATGTTTATGTTCGAGGCACCTCAAGTGCCAGAAAGAAAACGGGGACCCCCAGTGCTTCTTGGTGCCAACGGGGGGGCCACCCCCTCTGCTTTTATACAGGGGCCCCTCCTGGGCCTGTGCCAAAACTAGGGCACTCACGGTCTCTGCGGGCCCTTGGGCCATGACTGGCCCTCCGGGGGAGCAGAGCAACAATAAAGGGTACAAGCGGTGGGGGGGGGCTCCGATGAGGCTTCCTCCCTGCCCATCCTCAGAGAATAGAGGAGGGCCTGGTGGAGCGGGGAGCCTCTGATGAGGCTTTCTTCCCAGCCCATCCCTGGAAGGCTAACTCGCCTGCACCCGATCTGGTGCACAAGTCACCTGCAGCCCACCCGGGGAGCAGCAGTGATCTGACAACAGTGGGGGTCAGTGGTGCTCTTGGGGCAGTCCTTGGAGGATGCTTCACCCTGGGAGCACCGCTAGGAGCGCCTCACTCCAATTTTGATCCTTCTGATGCCCTTGGGGCACAAAGCACACCGCGCTCTTCAGACGCACTCAGCAAAGGTGCGCGCCCAGGTTGCGGCAGTGAATTCTTTACAGTAAAGCGCTTTCAAGGCGATAGTGGTCAACAAAAGGAAAACAAATGCTCTGAAGGTGCTCTCCATGTAAAATGAAGCACTCGTCGTGCACTTTAAGCTGACAGTGGCAGGGGGCAGGGGCCACAGTACCCAGCCCCTGGAGAGACAAGGACGGAGCACAGGGCTGCAGGGCCCAGCAGCAGGCCAGCACAAAGGGAATGCAGACAGTGGCAGTTCCTCCAAATGACCCAGCAGGTCACAGGTCAGCACAGCAGCAGCAGTCCAAGGCGGTTCCTGGTGAGTCCCTCCAGCAGCATTCTGTGTCCAGTTTCCAGTATCTTAAAAGTGTCTCTAGTGCCTCCTTTTAATGGGGAAAACCCCCTGTACTTATACTCAGTTTTGAAAACCACAAGCAAAGAAGGGGAGAGGAGGTTCCAACCAGTTACAACTGGTTCTAGGAGTGTCCCCTATCTCCTCCAGCACAGGCTCCAGACATCAGTTGGGGATAAAGGAGCCTTTTGTGTGAGGCCAGGGCACAACCTTTATAAATTCAAGTGTGCCCCGGCTCCCCTTCTCTCAGCCCAGGAATACCATCCAAAATGCAGATGCACCTCTGTGACAGCTCCACCCTCCCTGTGTACAGGCTGTCTGAAAAGCATGCACAAAGCCCGGCTGTCACTTTGTCCCAGACATGGATTGAAGTCAAGCTGCAATACACCAGAGTCATAAGCACAGAGAAATGCTCACTTCCTAGAAGTGGCATTTCTGTAATTATAATAAAACAATCCACCTACATCAGTAAGCAGTATTTTTCACTATCATTACAACCATACCAAAGATACCTACGCTACCCCTCATAAATTAGACAATACCCCCTAGATATAAGGCAGGGCATTTCCAATACACTCCTATGAGAATGCAGCACTCACAGCAGTGAGAAAGCAAATAGGTTGATTTCACTACCAGGACAGGCCACACAACCAGGCACATGCCCTGCTTCTACATACAAAGCACCTTGCCCATAGGGCTAGCTGGGGCCTACCTTAGGGGTGACTTACATGTAGTAAAAGGGGAGTTCTGGTCTTGGCAAGTAAATGTAGATTCCAGGACCCTGTGGCAGTAAATTGCGCATGCGGGCCCTGTGCTAGCAGGCCTGAGACAGGTTTAAAAGTCTACTTCTGTGGGTGGCACAAGCAGCGTTACAGGCCTAATTTACAGGACCTCGGTGTAGGGATACCACTGTACAAGGGACTTACAGGTAAATTAAATGTGCCAGTTAGGTGTAAGTCAGTCATACCAACTTTAGGAGGGAGAGTACCTGCACTTTAGCACTGATCAGCAGTGATAACGTGCTCAGAGTCCTAGAGCCAACAGCAAAAAGAAAAAATTAGATGGAAGGAGGCAAAAAATCTGGGGATGAACCCACAAAAAGGCCAGGTCCAACACCATTCCAGTTTATACAATGATCCAGTATATAAAACACCATGCCCATGCCACTTTTCACAATGCACCAGTATATAAAACAGCACCATAACCCTGCCAATATCCAAATTTTTCCTGTATAATGTAGCAGAATAATTAGGTAGTTTTCCACAATGCCAAAGTATGTTAAGCTCCATAGCTAGTCCACATTTCAAAATACCTGTCAGAGTTTTTGTTTGGTTCATGCAGTGGTAGGGATAAACAAGTGCCGTCAAAGGTGTTATTACTGCTGATCTCCTAAAAACAAGACAATGAATACTCATTTTGTGGTGGGAAACTGATGTTCTAAGCCTTTTTGACTTTCTGGGTATTTATGGGTAAGCAGCTAAGATCCGCCTCAAAAGCGATGGAGCAGGAATGGCTGGGGTACAATAATCACATTCTATTCCATTCTATTTTATTCAATTCTATTCTATTCCATCCCAAAAATATATAAATATAACTTCTGTAGAATTGTTAATCAAACTGTAAGTGTCTCAACACTTACACAGTAAAATATTATATATTACTGCTACATAATGCAATGATAAGTATGTATGCACAGTATACTGTGTGTAATCAATAAGCAATCATGTACACCAAAGGCTATGTTGCAATAAGTAATCTGGGGGCACAATGGATGTTTATTACTGCTTTAGCTTCTTAAAGGCACTTTGGTATTATCGAAGAGACTGCAGATGCTTGTGCAGCCTGTTAGAAATGGGGTCTTTGGTTGGCAGTCAGGTTACCCCCATCCAAGCAAGGACCCTCACTCTAGTCAGGGCAAAGGATAAACACACCTGGTTAACCCCCACTCACTCCCTTGGTAGTTTGACGCGACAAGGCAGGCTTAATTCAGAAGCAATATGTAAAATATTTGTACCGACAAAGACACTAATGCAGTGAAAACACTACAAAATGGACACCACAACAGTTTAGAAAAATAGGCAATATTTATCTAAAACAAACAAGACCAAAACAACAAAAATCCAACATACACCAGTTAAAAAATGAATTTTCAAAAGAATAAGAGTCTTACTCCATAGAAAACAATGGAAACAATGATTTGTACAAAGTAGCAGGTTAGCATAAAAAATAAAGCCACATGGGCGAGCATGCGTTGGAAAAGTCAGCAATGCCTCAATTCCTTCCTCGCAAGGGAGGCCGTGCATCGTTTCTTTTCCAGTCGGGTTGGCGATGCATCACTTTTCTCCCTCTCAAGAGATCGATTCATCGATTTCTGGACAGGGAACCTTAGATCAGTGCAGAGTTGGGTTGACCTTGATACCCAGGGACAATGTGTGGAAAATGCAGTCTCATGGTGTTAGAAAACCATACTGCGTGGGGTTTGCATCGTTATCATCAGCTGCAAGCGGGTTTGCGCATTGTTTCTTCAGCCGCGATGCGGTAATGTCCCAGCCGTGATGCAGGTGGAGTGTCGATTTTAGCTGCGAAGCCGGCAGCATGTCATTTATCAGCCGCATTGCAGATGCTGCATAGAAAATTTCCCCGCACGGTGTTCTGTGCGTGGATTTTCATCTCTTGTTCTGCCAAATTCACCCAGCCTAGGGACTTGATAGTACACCACTTCGCAGGGAAGGAGTCTCAGCAGAGAGTCCAGGTCATGACAGAGGAAGTCTTCGATGGCCCTGAGACTTCAGAACAAGAGGCAAGCTTAGTTCAAGCCCTTTGAGATTTTTCTCAAGCAGGAATTCACAATAAAGTCCAGTCTTTCACAGGCAGAAGCAGCAACTGCAGGATAGCGCAACAAAGCACAGTCACGGGCAGGGACAGCACTTCTCCTCAGCTCTTCAGCTCTTCTCCTTGGCGGAGGCTCCTCTTGAATCCAGAAGTGATCTAATTTTCAGGGGGTATGAGTTGAATACTTATAGCTCTTTCTGCCTTTGAAGTTGGCAAACTTCAAAGGGGGTATCTCTTGTTTGCAAGACCCTGCCGTGCCCAGGACAGGTCCCAGGAACACACCAGGGTGTTGGAGACTGCATTGTGAGAGGGCAGGAACAGCCCATTCACATGTAAGTGACCACTCCCCCCTCCACTCTAGCATAGATGGCTCATCAGGATTTGCAGGCTACACCCCAGCTCCCTTTGTCTCACTGTCTAGAGGGGATTCCCAAACAGCGTAACTGTCAAACTGACCAAGATGGGGATTCCACAAACAGGCAGAGTCACAGAATGGTTTAAGCAAGAAAATGCCTACTTTCTAAAAGTGGCATTTTCAAACCAACAATCTAAAAACCAACTTTTGTGAAAGATGTATTTTTAAAGTGTGAGTTGAGAGAATCTACACTCCATATGTCTACCTGCTCTCATAGGGAATCTGCACTTTAATAATATTTAAAGGCAATCCCCAAAACACATCGTTACATGTCCCACCTTTAACATACACTGCACCCTGCACAGGGGGCTACCTAGGGCCTACTTTAAGGGTGCCTTACATGTATAAAAAGGGAAGGTTTAGGCCTGGCAAGTGGGTACACTTGCTAAGTCAAATTGGCAGTTTAAAACTCCACACAAAGACACTGCAGTAGAAGGTCTGAGCCATGTTTACAGGGTTACTAATAGGGTGGTACAATCAGTGCTGCAGGCCCACTAGTAGCATTTGATTGACAGGTTCTGGGCACCTCTAGTGCACTTTACTAGGGACTTACTAGTAAATCAAATATGCCAATCATGGAAAAGCCAATTACACGTACGTTCTACGCAGGAGCACTTGCACTTCAGCACTTGTTAGCAGTGGTAAAGTGCCCAGAGTATCAAAAACAGCAAAAACAGAGTACAGCACACATCAACAACCTGGGAAGCAGAGGCAAAAAGTTAGGGGAAAGCATACTAAGGATGTCAAGCCTAATACAGCCCATTCTATTGTATGGATTATTCTGCTTCACTGTTTGCACTGTCATAATTTTTTGCATGGGAGGAAGGCTGATTGCAAATGAGGAACAAGTTTGCCTCTGCTCCGGTTTCATCACAGACTCAGACACAAAACCTCTGTCAGAAGGTGTTTTGCCTGTGTACCAAACAGAGATGGTGCAAAGTAACTGCGCTACCATCAGGGGAAAGGAAGCACTTGAAACCCACCAGGAATCTCTCTGAAGGTGGTTGCAGGCACTCACTGCACCGACCTTCTGGTGATCTCTGTCATCCTTTCTAACACAGGCTAAGTTGCTGACTGTACAGTGAAAGGCGGACTGGAGACTTCTAGCAGCTGGTCTGTTTTTTATTAGTGCATTGCTTTCATGGCAGGTGCGCTGGGTACATTGTATGTACTGTATTAGGGTACACTGTTTCACCCTGCACTGGCTGCACCCGGTTAAAGGTGGTCCAATGTGCAAACAGTGACATTGAGTTTTGTATGTATAGCCTGCCCAAGTCTATCCCGGTAAAATGTTATCAGTGAATCCTGAATTCCTCAAAGGAGCCGGTGCCCTTAAAAAAAAAAAATGAGTTTACCATTTGGAAAACCTTTAAAAGGAGCAGGCAGCGGTCCCCTGGCCTACTGTCTACTCCCTCTGAGGCTGCCAATACCCATTCCCTTAAGGTAAGGGGTCCCTTGGAGCCCCTTCCCTTTTATAATCAGTAACCATCTTCTTTGAGGAGTTGGTACCTGGTAAATGATTTGCAATTTGAATTGCTTTCACAAACTATTAATACATAGGTAAATGTGTCACACTTTTGAGTCAACTCCCTTTCCATACTGCTCTGGTAATTGTTGCAAACCCCATTTTATGAGTCGGAAACGTTTTTCTGACTTGTAAAATTGGTGGTACATAACAAATAGATGTTTTTCAGTTGCATACCTAATGATTTTGCAAATTGCAGAGTTTGTGACCACAAAATTATTTTGTACATCTGGGGCCAAATGTATGACATTTTGTTTTGCGACTCACAATTTGCGATCCTTTTGGGAATCACAAATTGCAAGTTGCAAAACGAAATGTACAACAGTGTAAACCACACTGTTTGCAATTCCAATGAGGTTGCAAATGACCTTTCTCATCAATATTCATGAGGTAGGTCGCAATTTGTGACCCCCTTGGGAATGGCCGCACTCACAGGGACAGCCGACCACCATGTCTATGACTGCTTTTTAAATAAAGTAGATTCTTAAAGGAAAACGGGATGCATTACAAAAATAATGAAGTTTTTTGCCTGCTCTGAAAAACGTTTTGCGTTCTCATTCACAAAGGGGAAGGGTTCCACTTGCAAATGGTTATCATCAACCTGAAGCTGGTGGTAACTGCGAATGTTTTGCGACCACATTCACAGCCGCAAAGAATTCATACATGACAGTGCTATTAACTTTTAGGAAGGGATGCCCTAAACTCGCCCCTTCCAAAATACGATTTGCAAAAGCAAAATGTAATTCAGTAACAAGTTATTGTAGGAAAGTACCATCTTGCCTGGCATGTTACCCCCAATTTTACTGTATGTATGTTTGTTTGTGCCTATGTGTCACTGGGATCCTGCTAGTCAGGATCACAGTGCTCATAAAGTATGCCCTGTATGTTTTCCCTGTGTGATGCCTAACTGTATCACTGAGGCTCTGCTAACCAGAACCACAGTGTTTATGCTCTCTCTGCATTTAAAATTGTCACTGTTGGCTGATTGGCACACTGGAACACCCTTATAATTCCGTAGTATATGGTACCCAGGTACCCAGGGTATTGGGGTTCCAGGAGATCCCTATGGGCTGCAGCATTTTTTCCTTTGCCACCCATAGGGAGCTCTGACAATTCTTACACAGGACTGCCACCGCAGCTTGAGTGAAATAACGTCCACGTTATTTCACAGCCATTTTATACTGCACTTAAGTAACTTATAAGTCACCTATATGTCTAACCCTCACTTGGTGAAGGTTAGGTGCAAAGTTACTTAGTGTGTGGGCACCCTGGCACTTGCCAAGGTGCCCCCACATTGTTCAGGGAAAATTTAATGGACTTTGTGAGTGCGGGGACACCATTACATGCGTGCACTACATATAGGTCAACACCTAGATGTAATGTCACAATGGTAACTCCGAACATGGCCATGTAACATGTCTAGGATCATGGAATTGTCACCCCAATACCATTCTGGTATGGGGGGACAATTCCATGCATCCCTGGGTCTCCAGCATAGAGCCCGGGTACTGCCGAACTAACTTTCCGGGGTCTCCTCTGCAGCTACCACTGCTGCCAATCCCTCAGACAGGTTTCTGCCCCCCTGGGGCCTGGGCAGCCTGGTTCCAGGAAGGCAGAACAAAGGATTTCCTCTGACAGAGGGTGTTACACCCTCACCCTTTGGAAATAGGTGTGAAGGGCCTGGGAGGAGTAGCAGCTCCTGGCCTCTGGAAATGCTTTGAAGGGCACAGATGGTGCCCTCCTTGCATAAGCCAGTCTACACCGGTTCAGGGATTCCCCCCAGCCCTGCTCTGGTGCGAAACTGGACTAAGGAAAGGGGAGTGACCACTCCCCTGATCAGCTCCTCCAGTGTGTCCCAGACCTCTGCCATCTTGGATGCAGAGGTGTGAGGGCACAATGGACAGCTCTGAGTGTCCAGTGCCAGCAGGTGATGTCAGAGACCCCTCCTGATAGGTGCTTACCTTTCTTTGTAGCCAATCCTCCTCTGTGGGCTAGTTAGGGTCTCTCCTGTGGGCATCTCACCAGATAACGAATGCAAGAGCTCACCAGAGTTCCTCTGCACTTCCCTCTTTGACTTCTGCCAAGGATCGACCGCTGACTGCTCCAGGACGCCTGCATAACCGCAACAAAGTAGCAAGAGGACTACCAGCAACATTGTAGTGCCTCATCCTGC
Organism: Pleurodeles waltl; assembly: GCF_031143425.1. Taxonomy (NCBI): domain Eukaryota; kingdom Metazoa; phylum Chordata; class Amphibia; order Caudata; family Salamandridae; genus Pleurodeles; species Pleurodeles waltl. Next base: position 629,990,004 of record NC_090444.1, on the reverse strand, counting down.
CGACTTTCTCGACTGTTTCCTCATGGTGCATGCTCTGAGGGCTGTCTGCCTTCCCCCTGCACTGGAAGCCAAGAAGAAATCTCCTGTGGGTCGACGGAAACTTCCTCCTGCCAACGCAGGCACCAAACTTCTGCATCACCAGTCCTCTGGGTCCTCTCTCATCCTGATGAGCATGGTCCCTGGAACACAGGAGCTGGGTCCAAGTGTCTTTGACAGTCCAAAGGCCCTTCTGTCCAAATTTGGTGGAGGTAAGTCCTTGCCTCCCCACGCCAGGCAGTAATCCTGTGTACTGCATGAACTGCAGCTGCTCAAGCTTCTGTGCACTTTTGCAAGACTTCCTTCATGCACAGCCTAGCCCAGGTCCCCAGCACTCTGTCCTGCATTGCCCAACTCGCTGAGTTGGACTCCAACACTGTGGGACCCTCTTTTGTTGCTCTGAGTCGCCTGTCGTCCTCAGACCTTCTAAGTGCCTGTTCAGGTGCTTCTGCGGTTGCTGCCTGCTTCTGCGTGGGCTCTCTGTATTGCTGAGTGCCCCCTCTGTCTCCTCCTCCAAGGGGCAACCTCCTGGTCCTTCCTGGGCCCTAGCAGCACCCAAAATCCTCAACCACGACTCTTGCAGCTAGAAAGGCTTGTTTGTGGTCTTCCTGCATGGAAACAACTCTGCATCCTCCAGCACACCGTGGGACATCTTCTGACCAAAAGGAGAAGTTCCTGGCACCTTCCGTTGTTGCAGAATCTTCAGCTTCTTCTACCGGGATGCAGTCCTTTTGCACCTTCATCCGGGGTTTAGTGGGCTCCTGCCCCCCTGGACACTTGCGTGACTCTTGGACTTGGTCCCCTTCCTTCACAGGTCCTCATGTCCAGGAATCCGTCTTCAGTGCTTTGCAGTCAGTTGTTGTCCTTGCAGAATCCCCTATCTCGACTTTACTGTCTTTCTGGGGTAGTAGGGTAACTTTACTCCTACTTTTTAGGGTCTTGAGGTGGGGTATCTTGGACACACTTAGTATTTTTTTACACTCCCAGCGACCCTCTACACACTACACTAGGCCTGGGGTCCATTCGTGGTTTGCATTCCACTTTTGGAGTATATGGTTTGTGTTGCCCCCAGGCCTATTTCTCCCTATTGCATTCTATTGTGTTCTACATTGTTTGCACTACTTTTCTAACTGTTTACTTACCTGATTTGGTTTGTGTGTGTATATTTTGTGTATATTACTTACCTCCTAAGGGAGAATATCCTCTGAGATACTTCTGGCATATTGTCACTAAAATAAAGTACCTTTATTTTTAGTAACTCTGAGTGTTGTGTTTTCTAATGATATAGTGCTAAGTGATATAAGTGATATAGTAGGAGCTTTGCATGCCTCCTAGTTCAGCCTAAGCTGCTCTGCTAGAACACCTCTATTCTACTAATAAGGGATAACTGGACCTGGCAAAAGGTGTAAGTACCACAAGGTACCCACTATAAGCCAGGCCAGGCTCCTACAGTTATCGAATCACATTTTTCCTTCTGTACATGGCAAAATGCAATTTACCAGTCACAAACGGCCCGATGAGCCGGTTGCGACTCGAAAAATGTTCTGTACATCTTGCCCCAGGTCCCTTATTTCTTGTGCAAATACATACATATCTAGTATGCTTACACTTAAGAGATCTATGTCAATACAAATGTAGATTTCAAGGAGGTATAACAGGAAAGATGGCATTTTCGAGAGTTCATATAAGAAATAGGAACAACATTATCAAAAATGTCTTCGGTCCACCAGCAATATGCTCTCTTTTAACATATTTTCATCTCCTTTCACATTTTAACAGAAAAATTAGTAGAATTACAGAGTGATCAACACTGGCAATGTGAGTAAGAGTCTCTGTGCAGGCCTTTTATAGGGTGTGCACATTATCTCTCTGATTTGAACAAGACTTAAGAACACATCGCTAAACCTGTTGCAGTAACTTTATGAATAAAACATGTAAACAAAAAATTTAATTTTACTACATATTCCATAACCTTTCTCTTTTAGATTATTTTACTGGCAGCTAGTGGTAAGTGGATCACTGAAGGAAATCAGATATATTGTTTTACAAAATAAAGATTAATTTTCGTTTTTGGAATGAGAATGGAATGACAATGGAAAATCAGTAGTGACATGGCAACAAACTTAGCAGTTGGAAGCAATAATTTAGTCACCTAGCCCATTTGTGTATCCCGTTGCATGCATTTTTCCTCAGCAGAATTGCTTCTCCCTTGAAATAGCAAAGAAAGCTACAAAGCATATTTGTTCGCGCTTTACCATTGCACAGACAGTTTATGAATCAAGGCCATTTTACTTTGAAGATAGTTATATTGCTCCATTTGTGTTCCGATTAGGTTTTGTCAAAGGGTATCAATAAGTCCTTTTGTTAGACTACAGATGCAATATGATGTGCTAGTTGTAATTGATGGCCAGTATTTGCTCTTTGATGTATTTAATTTGATGGCAGACAGACAATTTAATTGCTCATTTATGGATTGTTTTGCTATTATCTAAATAGCCTTGTGCATTTATTTATTACTTTGTTGTCATGCTACCATGCTTTTAGATTTATGGCTTTTTATGCTCACACTGTAAAGATGCACATACACTTAAGCTTTTTGAACGATGCAACGAAATGCCTGTCCCTTTCTTAAAAGTACCTAAAATGCATAATTTTGCTATGTATACCTTGTACGTTCACCACTTACAACACAAACGTAATCTTCTGACTATTTTTCACAGCACTGTTCTTGAGGGTACAGCTTAACTCTGATTAGCTTCCACGGTGTTGCAGACCAAGACGTTGCTTCATTATGAGAAAGTCACTCAACTACTATCTAACATTTCCCCAACAAAAGCCAACTTTGCCACTGCTTGTTTTATGTTTAGGCTATAAAAAGAGATGCACTGCAATTCGAACTACAAGGACTTCCTTCTCCTAGCTATAAATCACAGGAGTAAGTATTATATGAAAAATAAACTACGTTTTGCTATATATGTAGTGGTATCAAACAGTAGTGTAACCATGCCTACAGAGACTAACCTCAATAGTGGAGCAGAAAAGCTCTGACCCTTCATAACCTTCTCTCACCTGCAGGGCCCTACTAGGACCTTTCCTCACCTAATGGGCTTGAAAAATAAAAAGAGTTAATCCTAACGATCCTCTATGGAATTTGTAAAACTCAATAGTTTGTTGTTTTGCCTACATTTTCATCTGCTGCACTCTGGTGTCCCTGACTGGGGTATGACTACAGCCCCCAGCTTTCCCCGCATACAGAAGGAGCCATACTAACTGAAACACGCTTAATTGTGTTGGTGGCTTCCCACAGCGTGGAATGCTTGCAGGACACGCCAGGGCATGTGTCTGGGCAAAGACAGGGCAAAAAGCGGCCCATCTTTGCCTCTCATCGCCTAGATGAGGCTGGGCCACCCCCAATTGTCTGTTGATATTGACAGTGCTGCTGAGTCTCTTAGTTTGATTGTTCAGTTGACTTGCACCTGTTATTTATGCCATCTTAACAGGGAAAATGGGCAAAAGGAAGTTAATTGGGAATAAAAATAGTACTGCCACAAAGCCACAGACTGGCTCCAAACTTGACTCATTCCTAGCTCACGCATTCAACGTAATTTCAAGGCAAATTGACTTGGCCAAGATAATCTTGTCTCTTGAACCTGGAGAAGGACCAAGCAATATTTTATTGAGTCTGGCAGTCCTACCCCTGGGTGTTCCTGATGTGGGCTCTTATAACTGTGGTGGCCTACTCTCCCTTGTGGAGACAGACTAAGCCCACTCGCTGATATCTAGTAGCTTTCCAAACAATTCTGTCCCCTTTGAACACTAGTGTTTGTAGTCTCTCTGCCAAAAAGAAGAGGAAAGGGAAACAAGGGTCCAGCCACAGGCCAGCAATGAGATATAGGCCCCTTAGGTCATCCCACTGACAGATCTTGCAATCTGGCTGGAACTGTTTTGCCGCAGCCAGAGTCAACATCTTCAAAAGCTTTTGGGGGAAATGGTGAGGCACAGAATTTTGATTGGGAATGTGCCTTGGAGAAGGTCAAATCCATTGTAGCCCCGTGTATTGCTCCCCTGGTGGATAGGATGCATTCCTTAGAGGATTCTATGTTGGATCTAAGAGCCAAATTCAATATCTTTCTGGTGCAACCAGTTCCCACTTTTCCCCTTTCCCAGCCATCTACTACTAATTGGGTCAGACCTAGAGACCTAGGCTGTGTCGTTGACCCTAGGCCTATACAGCAGGTTGGTGCGCCACTTACTGTCAGCAGTCAGGACCTATCTTTACAGAGTATGGGAAATTTTGAATCTTCAAGTTGTGAGATTGGTTGTGAAGGCCAATGAGGGCCCATTAGCATTGCCTCGCCCACCCCACCCCCAGCCATCCAACCCGGCTGGAATCCCCCCAGATTGCTGCCATGTGTCACTCTTAACTGGAGTGCTACTTCTTCTTTCTAGGGAGAAATCATTTTTATAGCTTATAAAAATAAAGCATGCCACTGGCTGACACAGCATACTGACTTCACCATTTCTGAGTATTATGACATCCTTTTTGTGAGGAGGCTTGGGTGGATTGACCCCTCAATAAAGCACATAGAACAGGGCTGTGTTATTATAAACTGCAAAACTATGGGCCTTGCACTGTGCCTAATTCAGTTTGGATCCAGAAAAGGAGTAAATAGGGAGCAGACGTCAACATTATTTCATCCAGGCAATTGGGTAGATGTGGGCCTTCCCTAGCTCAGTTTCATGTACCTTGGGTTTTTTGTTTCTCCACCTCAAATAGATTCCTTCTTCTGACCCCTCCTTCAACCCTTCACCCTACCTGGCAGTTGATGATTTCCCCCCATCACTCATTGTGTGAAGCCCTTAGCTCAGCATCTATTTGTGACCCTATGGTCCCCACTATCATTTCTACAAAGGTTGTCTCATGAAATCTTGCTGACATTATAAGCAAATTATCCTGCCCAGACTGGTACAACTTCAGTGACAAATTTGATATTTGCCTGTTCCAGGAGACTTGGGCTATGTCCCCACAGTTCTGTTCTGGATTTGTTAACTTCGACTGGGCTGCACTTTCTACAGGGAAAGGATTAAAACTAAAGTTATTGACTTTGCCTCCCAGATGTCTTGTGTGTCAGTCTACACTTTCCCTCTGTTGAGTCTTATCGTATATATAATGTTTAATGTAGGCATGGGGGTAGCAGAGTTCATCTACCCATCACTGACACTATTAACGCCCACCTGATAACTTTTCCTGGTAGTTATTTAAAGTTGTGGTGGGTGTTAGATCTGACAGTCTTAGGGTGGTCACCCCGCCCCAACTAACTTTTTGTCTGCCTCCCTTCATTTTTCTAACCCTGTTTTCACTGGTTTTAAGATTCTACACACTTTACCACTGCTGTCCAGTGCTAAAGTGCGTGTGCTCTCTCCCCTAAACATGGTAACATGGGTTCCAACCTAATTGGCATATTTAATTTACCTGTAAGTCCTTAGTAAAAGTGCGCTACACGGCCTGTAAATTTAATGCTACTAGTGGGCCTGAGAAATGATTATGCCACTCACATAACCATCCCTTTAACCATGTCTCAGGCCTGCCATTGCAAGGCCTGTAGGTGCAGTTTCACTGTGACTTCGACATGGCATTTAAAACTACTTGTCAGCCTTAAATTCCCCTTCTTCTACAGATAGTCACCCCAAAGTAGGCCCTAGGTAACCCATAGGGCAGGGTGCTATGTAAGTAAAAGGCAGGACATGTACCTATGTATTTTACATGTCCTGGTAGTGAAACACTCATAAATGTGTTTTCCACTACTGTGGGGCCTGCTCCTCTCACAGACTAGCATTAGAACTGCCCTCAAATACTGTTAAGTGATAGAAGGAGTAACCCTGTCATGTTTGTTATTGCCAGAATGGTAATAGGAAACCATACTTACTGGTGAAGTTGGATTAAATATTACTATCTTGGAAATGCCACTTTTAGAAAGTAAGCATTGTTCTGCACTTACTTCCATCTGTGCCTTACAGCCCTGACTCCAATCCACGTCTGGTCTGTTCTGGTTCACAGCTTCCCTTGTGCATTCCACTCAGACAACCATGAACACAGGACATTCAGTCACATCTGCATTTATCTGCATACTAAATGGGTCTCCCTGGGCAGTGAGGGTGAAGGGGCTCTCGCTTACACTTCAAAGGCCAGTGGCCTGCCCTCACACAAAGGGCTGCTATCCCCCCACATGGATCCTGGCAGAGAAGACTGGGCTGAAAGGGGAACTTGTGCACTTCAAAACCATTCTTTGAAGTTTCCCCCACTTCAACTGCATTTTTGGGTATATTAAGTGGGTCTGTGACCCCACCAGATTGGACAATTCTGGATCTACACCTGCACTCTGTCAAAGGAACTGCCTGGCTGCCCTAATGACTCATCTGGACTGCTTTGCTGAGAAGGAATGTGCCCTGCTTGTTGCCCTGCTGGCCTCTAACCTTTCTGGAAGGACTCTGCCTTTCCCAAAAGTGCTCTCCAAGGATTGAGATTGGATTGAACTTGCCTCCTGTTCTGAAGTATCAGGGAGAGCAAATACTTAATCTACTGGCTTTTAGCTAGTTTTCTGACTTCACTGATGCCAGGAATGACTTTGGCAACACCAGCACTGACATCGCAGCCTGCTCCCGCTCCATGGACATCGCTACACACAACGACCATGGCTTAAAACGCAAGTCCGATGTTACTGTGACACCTCTCACGTCACACAGGGTCATCCTGACACTGCCAGGTTGACACATCACGTCTTGACTGACTGAATCCATCGACCCTTCCGGATCACAAGGAACCGACGCATCTCCACCGAGGCCACACCAGCTTCCTCTGCAACCAGATGGAACCGATGCCTCACCTCCACCTGCCTCGTAGTGCGGAACCGGCGCCTCATCTCCCTGGACGCTGTAAGGGACTGATGCCGCACCGGACCCAGCAACGCCTCATCTCTCCAACTTTGCTCAACGTCTTTGCTTCTTCATTTTCAAAAGTTACTGTACCTGGTCCATGTGACTCCGTAACCGGTGCCTGTGGTGTCAGATTACTGAGAAACGACTCCATCAACGACACTTTAGTAGGATTTCATCTCTAAATATTCATAACTCTGCTTGTGTACATGGTCTTTTCATTGTTTCAACCTTATTTTACTCAAAAAAATATATTGTGCTAAACCTGTGTGGTGTATTTTTGTGGTGATTTCACTGTGTTACTCTATGAGTTATTGCACAAATTCTTTACATATTGCCTTCTAAGTTAAGCCTGCTTGCTCTGTGCCAAGCTACCAGAGGGTGTAAACAGAATAATTTTGGTTGTCTTGTGACTTACCCTGATAGGAACTGTGGTCCCTACTTGGACAAAGGTGTGTACCTCTGCCAACTAGAGACCCAATTTCCAACAGTGGGTGATTTCAATTGTAATTTTGAGCCACTCAGTTTTGACTCTGACTTCTTGATGGGAGAGGAGGATGAAGCATGGTCAATTCCTGCACTTTCTCTCCCATCCATCAAGAAGTGGACTGCCACTGGCTTGCAATTAAATGCCTTTACCTTGAATAATGGCTTTTGAGCTTGTAATGGGACAGCTTTATCTGATAAAGAGGGGAGCCATAACTTTAATTGCCGGGGCAGCACTAGCCACATCGATTACCTTTTGTTGGACATCATTTTACGGCCTATATTGATTGATATGCAGGTCCCCCCCAATAAGATAGTGACCATAATGTATTGGTTTTATTACTGAGATCTCTGGGTACCACTATTTCTAGTTATTTTACCAAATCCTTTGAAAGGAGACTTATAGGCTTAGATCTTCTCAAAACTGCCGTAGGTTAATGTGGTGCTCTGTGACTGATTTCCCGACAATACAGAAACAGATTTATGAGGTTGTCGCTATTGATTTGGAAGCTGTGCAGGCTGTGAGAGTGAACTCTTTGCACTCTGATTCCCTGGTGAGGGTTAATGACATCCATAATTCCTTGTTCTCCTCCCTTATGAACCTGTTCTTGATTGAGGCTAGGTCCCCCCCAAGAGGGCAAAAGTGGCATCTTGGAACACTAAATCATGTAGAGCTGCGAGGCACTCCCTAACACCCTAACTCAAGCTATTAAGGCAGGGGACAGTATTTTAATACATTAACCCAGGTCATTCTACAATGGCCCTATACTAAGTGCCAAAAAAGATTGGGAATTTGATAAATGGGAAGCCCTGTTAGCAGCGTTCAAAGGGAAGATCACCACCCCTTTTGGTGCATTCTTGCTAATAGGCATATGGAGACTAACTTTCCATTGAATAGTAACATTTCTGCAGCCAAAAAACTTTCTTTAAGCTGCATTCAGTTGATGTAGGCGTGTATCACTTTGAGTGTGAATCAGTTGGAATACATGTTTCTGGAAGGGAGAGTTCTCCAACTGATATCTTTCACTTCGCTAAGGGTGTGGGCAGTACTATAGCAGGCATCTCCCCTCATGGTGCTGTACTCAGGTTGGATGCCTGAGATTTTAGTCCAATTTCCACTAATGAAATTAGTAAAGCAATCAATTGGATTACCTCTAATAAAGCCCTTGGTCTAGACAAGATCTCTGGTGACCTCTTTAAGGAAGACAAGGACACCTGTTTGCTCTATTTTGCTTTGTATTTTCATGCGTTATTGGGTGGATCCCCTATGCCTCCTTCAATGGCTGGGGCTGAGATAATCCTGATTTTCAAAAAGTTTCTATGTTGCTTTCCACCAACTATAGGCCTATTAGCCTGATTCATAGTTCCCAGAAAAGTTTGAGTCGGATTGTGTTGAATAGACTACACGATTGGATGGAAGATGAGGGCCTGTTGACTCTCTTGCGAGTCAGCTTCAGGAACTGTATTAGCACCACTGATCAGGTGTTTTGCCTTCAATTAATATACTGGAAATACGTCACCATGGGGAGAGGCTATTCATATGCAGTCCTTTTGGACCTGCTGTCTCCTTTTGACCTTGTACTTAGGGAGTCTTTGTGGAAGGTCATGATGAATTTGGACATTCCAAATTATCTTGTTGATTTTATTCCCATGCTCCACTTCAATAATTTTGCCCAGGTCAGATGTGGTTCCCTAGGTGAATTGACAGCCCCCATTCCAGTCACTCAGAGGGAAGGCAAGGGTTTGTGTTAGCCTCAACGGTTTCATTCTTATACATCAGTGACGTAATTGCCCACCTGGGGCTGTGAGATAATGATGCCCGAGTCATGCTAATGGGAGGATTCAGGCTCTCTTGCTTGTAGATGACACCCTTCTAATTTCAAAATCCCCAGTGGGGGTCCAAAAGCTTCTGGACCGATTTGGAATTTTCTGTAAGCAGAGAGGCCTAAAATGTAATCTTACAACAGCTAAGTATATGGTCTTTAATCCCTGTCGGTCAGCTTGCTCTCATCCAACTGTAAATTGTGTACCCCTGAAGAGAGTTTGCACATTTGATTACTTAGGGGTTAATCTTACATAGAAGCTTGACTGGTCTCCCATATCCCGAAGTGTAGACTCAAGTTAGGGCAATATTCAGGGGAGTGATGAGGTTTCTAAGAGGTTCTACATTTTATCCAGCATCCCCATTTCCCCAAATTTACAATCTACAAGCTCCTGGAGTTTCATTATATTGAGGAGAGCTTGGGGCACAAGACTGTAAGCGATTTAGAGCTAATAGAGAATTGCTTCCTGCACCTCCTCACCAATCTCCCTGTCATCACTACACTCATTCCCCTCCTGTTAGACTTGGGCCACAGACCCCCTCACTACTCTAGTGGGTCTTAGACCATTATTGTATTGGTGGAGGATTTGGGCATTCCCAGAAGTCGTGCAATACTGGTTGGGCTTGGAGGATGAACTGAAGTTACCCAGGGCTTCTAGAATCTCATGGTTCTGGTTTATTAAATGCCGGCTGTCTAAGATAGGTTGTGGGAATTTCTGGTCTAATCCTGACGCTGCCAGTGGGACTTCGAAATCAACCCTAAAGGGACTTCATTGGTGTTTTTTTTATGCTTTGATTTTTAGAAATGGGAGGGTTGGAACACTAACTGTGGCTTTCACAAAAGGTTACCTAGATGAGATTGGACACTCTCTTGTCAAAGCATTGTACATAAAATTCCAGTTTGAGACCCTTCTAGTCTGTTCAGTAATGGTTAAGTGGCAGCATACCTTTTCAGAATCAAATGTGTTTTGCCCTCCTCACCCCAAGTATTAGAATCTATTGATCATGTTGTCATTTTCTGTCCACGTTAATATGGGTACAGGAGGAAATGGGTCTTGTCGCTTTGTCACAATTTGGGGCAATTGGGATCAGGAGTAGCAATATTAGCAACCTGTTGTATTTGCCATCTCCCATTTCTTGCTCAGCATGTGCAGGATCAGGCAAAAAAACTAGCCCCTGCCACAATGCTTCCATGAGATAGCTTTTGTTTTAGAACTAGGAGTAAATGTGATGTGGCTGGCATATATTACAAGGGGGTCCCACCGTTTTAGATATATGACTAAGGGCCAGATGTAGCAAAGGGTTTTACCCATTCTGTGTCTATGGGAAAATGTGTTCGTACATATGGCGCTAAATGAGGTCTCTTGTGCTGTCACTTCAAGTAACTTTATGCACGTCGTAATTATTCTGCAGCTCTAGGTACGTGATTGAACCATGCCTTTTCTGCTGTCATTGACTGAATTTGATGTAGTTTTATACATTTATTTTACTGTCTGTTTTAATAGTTTTCTTGTATTTATATTGTTTTGATGGGCTTTTATGGTGGTTACGCAGAATTAAGATTTGGGACGTTTGTCCAAAATAGCTTACTTAACCACCCCACACCCATTTGGGAGTACAGGTGGTAATGTCATGTTGACGTAGGATAGATGCTGTCTGTTGAGACAAAAACAAGGAGCACCATGGTAGCATGAGGAAATTTGGAGGCCTTTGTTGTAGTAGGGTCAATGACAAACACCCAAAGAGATAGACAGTATTAATGCCTACCTCTGATTTTGAAGCTCCAATCTTGAAACTAGGTAGTTGACTATAGGTCATAGGTGGCCACACCTATAAGTGCATGTTAGATAATAATAAGACACACTCCTCTTTCACCCTCATACTGCTCAAGAGCAACTATAATTTGGACCTGTCGACAAGACTAGGGGCCAGATGTATCATTTTTCCTAATAGCGATTACCGAATTGCGATTTTCTGCGAATCGCAATTATTTAATTGCTTTTTGAATGTATGAAACTCCAGGAGTTTTATTTAGCGATTCCTAATGGCTCGCAAATCGACCTACTTCATTAATATTCATGAGGTAGGTTGCAATTTGCTACCCATTGTGAATGGCTACAATCACAGGGATGGTGGCCTGCTGGGCTCAGCAGACCACCATGTCTGTAATTACTTTGAAATAAAGCTTTTTTTTTTTTTTTAATACACCCCGTTTTCCTTTGAAGAAAACAGGATGCATTTACAAAATAAAAATGAAGTTTCTTCTAATTTTTTTAAGAGTAAGCAAGGGTCCGTGGGTCCACTACCTGCTCTTAAAAAATGTTTTAGCATGCATTCACAAAGGGGAAGAGGTTCCCTGGGGACCCCTTCCTGTTTGTGAATTGGTTACCACCTACTTGAAGTAGGTGGTAAAATGCAAATGTTTTGCGACCGCATTTCGGTCACAAAACATTCCTACATACCTCTGCGATTCAGTATTAGGAAGGAATGCCCTTGAGACGCCCCTTCCTAATACCAAATTTGTATGTAGTCGTAATTCCAATTTGCAATTCGGTAACAAGTTACAGAATCGCAAATTTGGATTCATACATACCAAAATGAATTTTTGCGATCGCAAAAATGCATGATGCATCTGGCCCTAAATGCGGTCAATGGGTTGATAAATGTCAGGTGAACTTCAACTTTGTGACTTTGCCATATTTGCTTAGCCAAAGACATAACTTTACATATCGTTTTCTATTGGCCAATCCTTCATAGAAACTAAACTTTCACAAAGTCGAAATATTTGATTCGTTTTATGAAGATAGGGTTATGTGAGGAATTCCTAGGTCAACTTTGGTAGCTTAGGAACAGCAATATCTTCCTCAGACAAAGTAGTATGTGATACAATTGTCACACCAAACCAATATTACAGTTAAGAAATTTTTTAAAAGGCCATCCAATGTACCTAAAAAGAGTACAATTTAACAATGAACATGATGCACACAGAAAGGAAACTGGATGCATATATTAGGAGCTATTAAAAACAAAAAACAAATCATCACATAGGAAAGGAATGGGTGGTGCACAAGTAATCAGGCACTTTGATGAAGATGAAGGAATGTATTAAAGATGGGGGGTTGGGGATAAAAGTCCCAAGCCTGTTACTGATGTTAAAGTGGATTTCCCCCAGAGGACTCAAGGTCTCCATTCACAGAGTAGAGATTCTGTCTGCTGTTGAGAAACAGATAGGTAGGAACACACTGGAATGGAGCGGACTCACATCTGAGTTGCATCGGTGCTTTTCGGAGCAGCTAACGTTTTACTTTTTGAGTTTTTCTTGTTGAAGAAGGTGAAATGAGTTCCATATTTGTGTAGTCTTCAACACTGGTAATGATAAAAGTTGGTAACGAGTGAAGAATTAGAATTCAATGCCACTCATTGGAAGGAAATGTAGGATTTATGTAAATATTTTGACGCTATGGTCCGGACTACAAATCCTGCGGAATTAATTTAATCCATGCTTAAATCTTACTCCGTGGTTTTTTAGTGATTAGGGGCCAGATATACCAAAGGGTTTTTCCCATCTGTGTCCATGGGAAAATGTGTTCGTACATATGGCCCTAGATCTTTCCGCACATGCATTTATGGGGTGTAAAAAAAAACGACCATATTTTTCTGCACCAGCAGGCAAGTTTTAAGCCGATTTGTTTCTAATATGGCACAATGTCTCCTCTGCTTAAAAAAAAATATATATATATCCCTGCAAACACCCCACGAACTGGCCCCAACAAACATTTATCACATGCGCAGAGCAGGTAATACATGTATGTGTTAGAAACGCATAGGGCCATATTTATACTTTTTGACGCAAAACTGCGCTAACGCAGTTTTGCGTCAAAAAAATTAGCGCCGGCTAACGCCATTTCGATGCGCCGTGCGGGCGTCAAATTTATACTTTGACGCTCGGCGGCGCAACCAACAGGTGGAAGTCATTATTTCGTGACGCACACAGCGGCGTCAAGTCGTAAAGGAAACCTACGTTAACGCGACGCAAATGACTGTGGGTCGATTTACGACAGCGCAACCCGGAAAGCACTGTTTATTTTGACGCAATTGCGTCAAATTTACCCGCGAAAACTGCCCGTTCAGCAGAGGAGAGCCAAAATGGATCCCAGATGCCACAACAGACCCCAGGAAGATGACAGCAGACCAGGAACCAGCCAGGATGATCCATACCGGAACCAGGACATTTAAAAAAAAAAAAAAAAAGTGTCGCTTCAGTGCAGAGGAGCAGGAAATCCTGGTTAAAGAGGTGACGGAACACCAGCACCAATTGTTCATCACCTCTAAATTGCCCATCAGTAGGAGAGAGGCCATATGGAAACAAATTGTGGACAAGATCAACAGTGTGGCTGAAGAACGCAGGACAGTCACCGAGTGTAAGAAACGCTGGCATGACTGCAAACGTAGGACAAAAGAAAAAATGGCCAGGAACACGAAGGCAGCACTGCAGACTGGAGTCCAGCACACCAGGAGGCCCTGGACCACATGGAGGAGATGGTCGCAGCCGTCATCCCTGAGGAGATCGTCACAGGGATTCAAGGACAGGACAGCGCAGACTACCACGACACAACGCACATGCAGGGTAAGTAGCATGAGGAATTAAAATGCAACAATGATACATGCTACCGGAGGGGGGAATACCTACTACACAATGCATGTAAGTCAGCACATATATGAAGTGGCATGGGTAAAGGGGCACGGCAGGGGGGCATGCCCAGCACAGACTGAATCTGGGGCACGACAAAATACAGCACCAACAACAGTCCCATGGGGCCATCCTGTAATTACAACAATAGAGCCAAGGGAAAGCAGCGACAGGTGTGAAGGCCACTACGTCAAACTCACATCCAGGCACTTGTCTGTCAAAATCTATCCTACATCAACTAGGTCCCTATCAGTAATCCAGTAGCCAAAACAACAACTGCAATGTAACTGCCACAACAGTTGACAATAACACCTCTCATCTCTGTGCAGCTATAGTAGCAAATGGCAGGAACCTCTCCATGGAACATACATACCTAAATTAGGGGGTGAGGATGACATCTGCAACTATTTATAGAAATAAGACAAAGGCACTAGTACACTCAAATGCCAATGCCCATAGTTGACACATACATCAGCCAAAGTAAACAGCAATAGGAGCCACACAGCACTAAGGACACACACATGCTGCATACGTCAGGGTCCCTCACGTGCCTGGCTAACAAGGCAACATCACTAATGTCATACTGCTCAGACAACAACATTGAGGAGGGGACACAGGCAACTGGTCACTGAAACACACCTGCACAGTCTGACAACCAAATCGGACCTCGATACGATAAACAGGGCAATCCAATTAAACACACATGACCCAACATCATCTCCAAACATCAACAATGTTTACATCCATACCACATCCTAACATTGACATGCATAGGATATGCCACATCACATGTACATTTCGGGCAATGTGAATAAAAAGTGTTTGGGGCAGGTCCTGAGAGACAAGTGTGCTGCCAGGGCATTCACAACACCCACAGCCAGTCAAAGTGTAGTGTGGTAAGTGTTAGGTATACTTTGCACATTAGCTTCAGGCTTTAGGCCTTTGTGCACCTTGCCCTGAATGTACTTTTACCCATTTGCTCACATCTAAGAGCCTCTGAGCACTTTGCACTAAATGCTTTTTATTAGGCTTCCTATCAGTTATTTTTGCAAATAGCCAGTCCTACGGTGTTGTTTATTAGTCAAATCACACTGTTTTGTCTACTTCAGCACTGGAGTTCGCCAGAACATATTCTCTCTGTGCCCCAATCAAGATTACAGTCTGGTACATTGCCGATAGACGTGGTAGGGGTTAAGATTTGGCATTCCTGCGTAGGGACACTTTGTCATCACGATGACATATTACTTATACAATCACTTCCTTGTCCCAAGACACGCAAGAGGGAGTTTCCAAACAGAGAACCACAACTAGACGCTGCCTGCCTTGCTGCAGATGCAGAACCAGATCACAGGCCATTGCTCTGATATGAGGGATGATGTCTCCCCAGTGATTCAGACAGGCAAGCTCGAAGCTTAACATGCTGTGCTCTAAATAGAACAAGCAGAGGGATAGTAGAAACAGTTAGGCTCCATGATAGCTTTGTACTAATGTTTTACTCTCCTGCTGACTATTTCAATTCTACCATGTTGTATTGTTTGGGTTATTGTGGCTCACACCTAAATATCTACAAGTCAGTTGTACAATGAAATCATCATATAAAACAAATACTGTCTTTGTCTTTTGTGTATGAGATCATACTGGAAAAGAGAGAATTGTCTTGGATCTGAGTGACCACGACTTCCCTGAGAAGTTCCAAAGATGTCATGCGCTCGGATGTCTAATCATTCCTTTGCCGTGGGAGACATGAGGCACTGCTAGTTAGCCAGAGCAAAAAGAAAGAATCAGGGTGACAGAGTTAATTACAAGTGGGTCAGACTTAGTCCCCCACACCATTAGCTATCCTGCTGCCTAGAAAGCCAGTAATCTCATGTAGGATAATGAGAGCCCACCCAACAAACACGGAGGGACGAGTAGGACAAAAAGATGGCTATTCCTAAATTGTTACAAAGCAACACCTAGAGGCAATTAGGCAGACAAGTCTGATAGCTCTATATCATACATGTGACACACAGGTGGGCCATAGGCCTACAACAATGCCCATATGAAGGACAGCAGATACCAAGACGAAAACAGAGCACAAAGTTAAGGCATCCAAAGGCTTGTATCTTATTGCAAAATTGTCACAACACAGACACACTAATTGTACCCTGTTTCATTGCAGAGGAACATGGATCTCCTGCCGATATGCCTGTCCCTGATTTCCCTGATGACATGGATGACGAGCCCATAAACATTCCACAGGAGACCATCCAAATGGTCCTTGAAAGCCTCCAAACCCCACCTTCAGTCACAAGGAGGAGCACAGAAGAAGCAGCCACCACAGTAGAACCACCCGCCACCCCAATAGTAAGACCTGCCAGCTCCAACACAGCTGAGGACTCTGACGACACTGGCACCAGCTTCGAAAGAACCGTCGTTGGGGTACAGCGGGAGCTGGCCAAGGAGGTGCGGGTGGGGATGCAAACTATGGCAGCCAGCCTTGAGGGGGTGCGTTCGTGCATGATGTCTTCTGCTGATCAGGCAGCTGCTATGCAAGCCCTAACATCTCTCTTGCAGGAACTTGCAAAAACACAGAAGGAAATCAGCACAGCTGTCATCCAGTTGACACATCACCTACAACTGCAATCCAGTCAACGTGTGCACGAATGCAACATTGAACCCCTCAGGGCCGACCTGGCTGCCTACCATCGTGATGTGGCTGCCATTCTCAAAAACCAGTAGGCCCTCCTTGCTGCAGTACTGCCCTTAAGAACTCCACAGGGAGCAGCCCCTGGGATGTCTGCCTCCACGTCTTCTAACACTGAGGTGTGTGTTGCCCCTTCACAACCAACAACAACAAGGACAAACCAGGCAACACACACATCAGAAGAAGAAGACATGGAACAGATAACATTCTCACGGAAGAGTACTCGGAAGCACTAGTCCCTGCACCATGGCCTACTTTGACTAAGGTCCTACTTTTTGTCAAATGCCAGTCTCACTACAACTACACTCAATGACTGTTCTGCAATCCACTGTATGACTTGTCCCCATTGCCAGTGAATGTCTCTCTCCTACTATTTGCCAATTCCTGTCCCTCTGCACTGTCTGTGACATCACCCCAGCATGTCAGGAGCATCATCCACACCCCTTCTGTAGGATCACCATGTAAGAATGCACCAGAACGGACCCAGCAAACATGGACAATGGACATTTTTCACTACAGCACCTATAAATAAAAAGCACTTGCACACCTATTATGTCTCTGTGTTATTTCACACTTCAACTGTGCAGTACATAACTCCAAAGTGCCTGTGTGGCAACCATGTAGATTGTCAATACTACTGTCCTGATATCATGTAGTCTGAAACATCTGTGCAGTGGCCAGGATTGCATCATAGCCTTACCATACTGAGGAGAATAACTGATGAAGGGACTAACCACACACAATCATGCTGTGTTGGACAGAATGATGCACCATCTCTAGCTATTCTAGTCAACTAATGGTGGCTGAGAAATGTAGGCACCATGCAATACTAAAACATGAAATTATGCTGCAAAATGTAAGGAAACAATACCAAATTACACTGCATCAATCACCCTTTCTGAGTATACTTCCATGAAGGAAAGTCATGCTGAATGAGTACACAAATGATGTAGGTCAGCAATGAAAGCAACAAGACAAGAGTGTGAACAACTCCTCATCTACAAAGATCTCCCTGAACTTCACACTGCAGTCCGATCTATTAATTTACCCACAATAACAAGTCTGGAAGCACACTTTTTGAAGTAGGATACATACTCACCAACACAAAACCTTGGTGATCAATGCAAACTACCAATGGTCGGTCTCCCAAATGGTGGATACTTACCAAGTTAGCACACGGGTAGCTGGCATGTTAAACCTCAATTTCATGGGGATGGCGAGCATAGGACACAAATGTCATACAAAAACATTCACCTACACTGATGTCAAGCCCATGATAAAGTAGCACCTAACGCATCATGTAAAGGGTTAACTATATATTTATTACTATATATTAACACAACAGGCAACTAAGGGAAAGGTAATACCTACACTAATCTAACCTGACTACTACTAACCCACAACTGTCCCTAACTAACCTAAGCTAAACTTACTCTACACATGTAACGAAACGATCTAAACATCAACCCCCCACCCACCATTATGAGACAGGACACATGCAGGACAACACTTACTAACCTACACACATACTATACTATCCTAAACAAACATATATTTTTTTGTAAATTGTTGTATATTTTGTAATATTTTTTTTTTTTTGTTTTTTGTTTTTTACATAATAGGAATCCCAACATTGCCCCCCACCCACACAAAAAATAAAGATAAAAAGAATAAGGACCCCCCACCCTCTTCCTTAACACTAACTAAGCTAATTACCTATACTAACCTAATACTAATCCCCAAAACCCAACTATCAGTAGAAAATAGGAAAGAGGAGAGAGGGGAGGGGTAAAAGTTCAACAGGGCAAAAGTCCTAGAGGTTCGCCCTCCGTAGGGTCCGCCTGATGGAGCTGACCCTTTTTTTTATATAGGCCACATCCTGGCTCAGGTTGTCCACCTTATTGACCAGCTTGTCCAATTTTCTACTCAATGCCAGGAATGCGGCTGGGTCCACAGGAGGGGCTGATGTAGTTTGTGTGCCGGCCGAGGTTAAGCTTGTGCCAGGAGTTGACTGCCCACTGGAGTGTCCTGGTTGTAGAACACGGCTGGGTCCAGGTCTTGAGGATGAGCCAGGGTCTACTGTTCCCGACGTTGCTGGGGCCACTTGGGGCGACCTGGTGGATGTGGTGTTGGTGGCTGTTGTGGGCAATGTAGGCCGACCCTGTGGTGAGGCCCACCATGCCCCGGAGGCCCGATCCGATTGATATTTGCGGGCCATCCTCCAGTACCCAGACTGCACCTGCAGGATGTGCCTGTATCGCATGGCACGCCTCTCAAATTGGTGTCTATCTGCGGCACTCATGTTTGCAGCTGTGAAGAGAAAAGGCACATATTTTCCTTTGGAATTGCATTGGGGGGAATAGCACAATGGGTTATTTGTACATTACTAGTAATGTATTTGTTGCAGCAATTGTCACAACATAGTTCACTTAAAGGCTCAGAGGAAGTACATGTGAAGCCTGCATACATAAGGGCATCTCACACCTAGCATATCCATGTCTCTACATGATGGATGACATCACCCTAAACTACTCATCCAAATTATGCCTAAGGCATCTGACATTATGGATGCACCTCTTCCGCATACTGACTTCACTACATATGTCACTCTATGTGATAACTATTACAATCCTCACTCAATGCCATTTGTAATTTGTTGTGTGCTAATATTGAACCCATGGGCCATAACCGAATGTGGACACTAGGGGCCAGATGTAGGAATATGGAAAATTGCAACTTGCAATTTGCTATGCAGAACGGTGTCTCCAACACCGTCTGCGAGTCGCTATGGGGTCGCTAAGACCCACCTCATTAACATCAATGAGGTGGGTCCCAATTCGCGCCCCCTTAGCGACTATGGGCACTCACGGGGATGGAGGCCTGCTGGGAACAGCAGACCTCCATGGCCGTGACTGCTTTTAAATAAAGCTGGTTATTTTTTCCCAAGTGTAGCCCGTTTACATGAAAGGAAAACGAGCTGCACTTAGAAAAAAAAATAATAATCTTTAGGCCCGTATTTATACTTTTTGAGCGCCACATTTGCGCCGCTTTTTGACGCAAATGCAACGCAAACTTACAAAATCCAATTGTATTTTGTTAGTTTGCACCGCTTTTGCGTCAAAAAGTGGCGCAAACGCGGCGCTGAAAAAGTATGAATACGGGCCTTAGTTTTGGACTATTTCAGGGCAGGTAGTGGTCCCTTGGACCACTGCCTGTATTTAAAAATTTTTTTAGGTCCTCTCACAAAGGGGAAGGGTTCCTATGGGGACCCCTTCCAGTTTGCAAGTGGGTTACCATCCACTTCAAGTGGATGGTAACTGCGAGTCCCTTTGCGACCACGTACTCGTTTGCAAATGGAATTGCATACCACTGCGAGTCGCAAATAGGACGGGAACACCCCTTCCTATTTGCGAGTCGGATATGCATTTTGCAAGTATGTTCAGAATCACAAAATCCATTTCTGCATAGCAAACAGACGTTTGCGACTCACAAAGAGCAATTTATGCCATTTGCAACTTGGAAACTGTTTGCTACATCTGGCCCTAGGTTCTAAATAAAGTTGCTAAAGGTCACAAGTACGTGTAATACACTGGTTGCTACAGTCCTAGGTACCCTGTTTCCCATTAACATGGCAGTCTTTGAGGGTGGGGTGGGAAGAACAACCAACAATCCCATGTTCAATGCACACCCAGGAGTGTATAGAAAGGTCAACAAGTATGTGCCTTCACACACAACACCTATGAAGGGCTAGCAACACGTTGGAGTCAGCCAAACATTGTCACATCCAAGGTCCACACATGTCAAAATGCTCTGACTTAGGCCAACATCACATACTATCAGTGAGGCATGTTTTACAACACACACAGAGGAGCTAGAACACCCATTATCATGAGTCGACAGAACACCTAGGCCATTGCACTCTAGTCACACACACTTCTAGTTTAACTAGTGGAAGTACATGCCCCCGGAAGATCCAACCTACAGTGTACACAGAGCATCCTCAACTAGGAAGATGCACATTTCATCAAAGCCATTTGCCAAAGCTATCTGGGAGAATGTCTGTCTGATATGCAGACTCAGTTCAAGCCAAGTCCCAGAGCAAGTCTTACATTAACCAGTGTATTCGACATGACTCATCCCATTCCCCATTGCGGCCCAACTGGAATGACCTACAGCCCCTAAATCTGAGAGATGGCTAAGTATTGGTTTACAGTAACAGAAGTGATATTTGAAATCCCACTAAAGCAACAATGCCAATGAACGGCAGGCGCATCAAATCATGAATTCTGTTGAACACACAGTAGTCCATCATGCATCACTAGCAAGCAATAAATATAGCACTCAGGCCACACTCACTGTAGGTATCGGGGTCCTCAAAATGTGCCACCTCTCCCACGGTGTACGGTGCTGGTCCACCTGTAAAGCATGAAAGGAAGAATATACTCAGACTCGGTGCACTGACAAATTATTGCAGTTACTATGACACTGTGTGAATATGACATGGTAATGATACACTTTCCCACATGCTCATACTGCATGGATGAATTTTTATTCAACATTAACATTGGATGAGTCTCCTGCTACAGTTACACACCCTACTACACACATGCAGTGGCCAGGACAGTCAGGTGTTGTCAAAGATACCCCTCCATTAGTATGCCCAAACAATAATGGCTTGCATACACCTCATCATGTGCATCCCAGAGAGACATCCAAAAGCTGGTTACTTGAGGACTGCAAGACCCCTCACAATCAAACAGGCTAGGTGGACATTTTCAACACACAGCAACCAGACACACATGTGACATATGTGTGGACAACATAGCTGACTTCATGTGACGTGAAGGCACCACACATTTATAGCATCATCATGGGTTTCCAATTTTCTGTCTAGCTATGGCGTCCACATATGTAGGTATGTTGTTTCTACATGACTTTCTCACTGGCCTACCTGTAGAGTTCAAATAGAGGCATTAATGTGTTGCTTGTCTGACACAAATGCAACACTACATTACATACAGCTACAGGCATCTGGTATGTGTTGAAAACATGAGCCATCTGACTGCTAGCATTGGTCTTCCTACACATTGAGCTACAAATACACATTAGGGCCCATATTTATACTTTAGTAACGCCGCATTTGCATCATTTTTTGACGCAGAGACGGCGCAAACTAGCAATATACAATTCTCTTTCGTAAGTTGGCGCCGTTTTTCCGTGAAAATGCGGTGCAAAAGCGGGGCTAAAATGTATAAATATGGGCCTAGGTTTCCCTAGCGTTACACACATTCAGCTACTTATCTAGCAGATTGGGTAACAATCATCACATGTCCCCACACAGATTTCTATTATACACATGTAATTGATTTGTACTCACCAACATGGCCACCAATCCTGATTCCCAGGTGGTCCAGCAGGTCCTGCTCCCTGGATATGAGATCAGCCCAGCAGTGCTTTAATTGATGCTCATTCCGCATGCTCCCGTACACCCGGACAAGGTGATGGCGCACCTTCCCCCACCGGACTTTACGTGCCTCCGTGTGATATCACACGGCCCCCAGCTTCCAGCATGAGTGGGAGGAAAGGGCAAACGAGCCAAATGAATCCCCCCAATTCATCCTCACCCATCCTGGCAAGCCGAGGCCTACCTGACATATTAACTGACTTAAATGAGAAAAATGAAATAAACAAGTAAAAGTGGGAAATGGGGAAAGGTAGAGTAGTGAAGGAAAAAGAAAAATTAAGAAAAATAGCCCAACTAACCCCAAAGTTAAACTACCCAGAACAGACTCCCACAGACAATACAAACAAAAACAGGATTGTACAAAACTAGACTAAACAGACTGAGACAATATTAGGCAACAAGACTAGGATCACAAAAAGACAAAATACAAGGTACACAGGACACAAAAGCAGTTAAACACAGGACAACACCTTTCACACAACCACACAGTCTAGATAAATCTGAGACTGCAAAGTGAAAGTGAAAGTTAACTCCCAGTACAGATTTAGTAAACAGGATATCCTATTACATCACTTCCTGCATAAAATGGCCGCCGTTTTTATGTTCCCGTTATGTGTCATATTTTCACGCATACACAATGTGCGTCATATTTTTTGACGCATAACATTGCACAGAATGCAGTAAAAAAATATGATATGAAAAATAATAAATTCATAAGGTACATGACATGTCCAACATATTGTCCATGTTGCGTCAAATTTCCCACGCATACAGCATGGGCGTCATATTTTTTCCACGTACAGTAGTGCACAGAATGCAGAGTCAAAAAATATGATATGAAAAATAATAAATTCATAAGGTACATGGCATGTCCAACATATTGTCCATGTTGCGTCAAATTTCCCACGCATACAGCATGGGCGTCATATTTTTTCCACGTACAGTAGTGCACAGAATGCCGAGTCAAAAAATATGATATGAAAAATAATAAATTCATAAGGTACATGACATGTCCAACATATTGTCCATGTTGCGTCAAATTTCCCATGCATACAGCATGGGCGTCATATTTTTTCAACGTACAGGAGTGCACAGGATGCAGAGTCAAAAATTATGATATGAAAATTATAATTTAATGGCAAAATATGAGAAACATTTATGAAAATTTATATTTGACTCTGCATTCTGTGCACTCCTGTACTTGAAAAAATTATGACGCCCATGCTGTATGCGTGGAAATTTGAGGCATTTTTAAATTTTGTCTTCATTTTTATAAGTTGGGGAAGGAAATTTGTCATGGCCAAACGGTGCTATGTGAGCACCTTTGTGGTTAGCTATGACACATGTCCCTTATTGGATGTATAGAAGGCATTCACACTGTAATATTTATGATACCTTAAAAAATGTGTTAACCATATTTGTACACATATTTTGGGTAACTGCTGATGGCTATTTTGAAATGATGGATGGGATACCATGATGTATTCCTTCTCAAAAATGTGTCCACAATTATGATGGTAATGCTTTTATCTATAGTCCAAACAGGGAGTGCAATAGTCACTTACAGTTTTTATGGGGCTAACCATGTCCTATTATGATTTTGTGTTTCTGATTTTTGTTTTACTTTTGACATGTAGGCCACACATGTGCCTTATGCATGTGTTTAGTTCACAAGTACATGATTCTTGTATATTTGGGGGGCGGTAGAGGTGGACTTAGGCCCCCAGCACCCTAGGGTTTGCCCATCCAGATTTGCTAATGTATCCATGGATTTTATTTATTGTGTTATGCAAAACCTGCAGCAGCAGCCTAATGTAAGGCCATAGGGTATGAATCACTGTTAACCATTCATTCCTCTCATTTGCCCATTTGACGTTTGCACTATTGATGATTTGGAGCAATCTGGCATACCATTTTGCTATGACTATGTTTGCAAAATCTCAGTGTTCCTCATGTGCTGATGACAACTAGATTGTTGATGTATGTGGCCCTTTATGCATTACCTGGTTTAGTGGCATGTTACATTCTTCCTGCTAGGTTCAAACTGGGACACTACTGTGATGGGCTGCATTCAAATATTTGGTTGCTTGTATGACATATGTTTATATGTGTGTGCGAATGTGGATCCACTATCACCTGTCTGGGTGTATGTTGTCACTGTAACTTCAAGGTCTCCTCATGACTTAGTGGCAGCTAATGTTGTTCCAATTGGGTATTGTTTACATCACAAATTGAGAGAACCCATTGAGGACATGGTCACGTACACATGGATGACCCACCCTGTCTCTGAACACGTGTGATGAGACTTTCAAATGATCAACATTTTTGGGCTGGGTGAGAGACTGTCTCAGGTGTCTGGATCAGGCATGTGTAATTGCCACAATTGTACTCCTGTTGGCCTCTGTGGATGGTAATGTATCATGTAACATCCTACCCTCTGTGAATACATTTGTGATGTTTTTTTTTTTGGTGTGATGATTGTTATAGCATTATTGCTCAATGAGACGACATTCTTCTTCAGCAATTTCAAACTAAAGGTGGGCAGAAATGAATAGGCCAAAGCATGATGTGGTGTTTGTTATCTGTGTTTATTTACAATTGTGCAATAAGTGTTGTTAGAAGAAATTATGAGAAAAAATTATTGACAAGCTGTTGGCGCCTACGCACTCCTGCTGCCGTGTTAGGTTGTTCCCCCTCCTGTTGCAGGCCAGCATCCTCCTCTTCGTCATCCTCAGGCATGTCTGGGTCTGGTTCAAGGAGGGGAATGTTCCTTTTTACACAAATATTGTGCAATATGGCACAAGTGAGTATGATCTTACAGACCATCTCTGGGGAATAGAGTAGGCTACCGCCAGTTATGTCAAGGCAGCGGAACCTTGACTTTAGGATCCCAAAGGTCCGCTCAACAATGCTGCGTGTCCTCTTATGGGCGTCATTGTATGCCCGCTCTGCAGCAGTATTTGGGTTCCCAAATGGTGTCATTAGCCAAGGCTTGGGGTGGAAAGGGTGGGAAGGGAGTTGGGACTGGGTTTTTTTGCACTTTGGGATTTTTCTTTTAACTTTCACTGTGGACTTTTGTTTCTGTTGTTGTGGACTTTTGCAAGACTTTTGGAGACTGGCCATTTGTTTGGGGAGAGGGGTGGGCCTGTAGTGGGTGGAAAGGGTAGGTTTTCTATTTGTAAAAAAGGAAAAGGGATAATTTGTTTTACATCATTTATGCCTTAAATGTTTATTTTGGTGTTTTAGTTTGCATTGCTGTGTTTTAGTGAAGCCTTTTTTTAACTCTGCTAAAAAAGTGCATATCATTTACTTATACCCTTGCTCTACTGCCCTCTGTAACTATTTTGATCACTAGGGGATGATTGCCATTGCCTATTCTGCCTAGAAGATGGAGCAAGCACTGATACCTCAGTCTTCTAACTGCAGGGTTTTCCCAAGGTGGCATCTTATTGCAAGGGGTGGTAGTAGTAGTAGGAGTAGCAGGCTAGCATGCTAACAGGGAAGACACAAGATGCCTCTCCCACCTATGTGATCTACAACTGAGGATTAATCAAAGGGTTATCCATCATTGTCAACTAGATTGAAAGAAAACTGAGAGTTAGTGTGTCATAGATTATATCATAACATTAGGAAGACTGAGACCAGACTACGACAGTGACAGTATTTGACACACAACAAAGAAGACCTGATATGATAATAAAAACAAGCAATATCAACATCTGGCCAATGGGAAGCTAGTATGTAATAAAAGCTAAACGTAGAAAATGAAAACCACAAGTCAGGAGAAGTAGAATCAGTGTCAGGAATGGTTGGACAAGGTTTAGCATTTATGCAACACGTGCCACAAGGCCTCAATGATGATGTTGATGAGGCCGGTGTGGAATATTGCTCTCAGGCAATAGGAGGTCATGCAGTGAGTTAGTGTCGCTTTCACCACATCCGCTCCAGCAAGTGTGTGATGTATTAAAGGCGTAACATTAAGTCATACCTCAATAAATCACACAGCCCGGAGGAAGAGGGTTAGAGGCTCAATGAATGAATGGATGGGAAAGGGGATTTAGGAAAAGATAACTACAGAAAAAAAGCATGACAAAATTCCTCTGGGCGCTGAGTAGCACACCATTATCAATCTGTTGCGGAAGAAAACGATGAAGGGATACGTATGAGACAGTTCAGTTAAATGCATTGCAAACAGTCCTTCTGCCCCAGAGAGTCCCAAGATAGTATATTTCTAAATACCATATCTTCTAGGTTTGTAAAATACAAATAATGGAGGACTAAAGTTACCCTACCGAGTTCTAAACATTATGATTGTTGAAAGGAAAATGATACTGTATTGCCAAATTGTGCGGTGCATCTCCATTCTTCTTGGAATGTCTGTCACTCTTGGGTGCCTGGCTAGGTATACTGAATTGTTAAGCTTTCACCAAGCTTTTTTCATGCAGGAGAGGACTAGGAGATGGCCTGAGTATTGAAAAACAGTAATTGTATTATAGCGTACGGGAGAAGGACAAAAGCAAGCAAGGTAAGCCTCATGAGGAGTCAGAAATGTACCAAGAAGACTCAGAGGCAGAGCAAGAACATAAAGTGGGGTTTCACATTTGAGCCAGCAATGCAGCAAACACACACTCACCAGCATTTCCCAAATCAATACACCTCTCTCCAGTCTACAGAGCCAAGTGACTACTAGACCTCGTGGTCGTGGCTGATCATCGTGGTTTCTCTTTGAATTCAATAACTTTCTCCTTGTAGCTGTTGAGGTAGTCCCACCTTGTGTCCTTCCATCCTCCTTCCCCTGATTCTAAGGAACTCTGTCCTAGTCCCTCACTGAGTGAGGTAGACCTGTGTAGTGCAGTGTTACTGAAGAACAAATATAGAAACAGAATTGGATTATATTGTGTAGGTTTGTGTTTGGTAACTAAAGTGACTGGTCTGGTCTCTGAGAAACCAGAAAAAGGAGTGGACCCTGCAGGTACATTTCGCTAGGTTTGAATTGTCAATCACTTTCAGCAAGAAACGATTACCCACCAGCCCCCAAACATTGAAAATCATCAAAATCAAGTTTAAAACTTTTTTGAACTCCCTCCCTCACTGTTAGCCACTGCATAAATCAATCATCACTCATGATCACTCAGTATAATAGCACTCGTTAGTAGTTACCTCTTCCAATCCAAGCACAGTGTTTGATACAAAATATTATCTCTTCTTTGATGGTAGCAACACATTGGAATTTTACTTTGGCACTGACAGTCTAATAATCAATGATCTTCTGGGTCATCCCTTCTACTTGATACTAAAAAAGGATAGGCAATGGCATGTCAGGGAGACAGGCATTGTTTCCAATGTCCTGAAGGGAATGTAGGGGCTTCTTCACTGCACGATGGTCCAACTCCTATCCAGCCATATATGTGACTAAATAATTGTGAGGCAGCATAAATCAGACACAAACATAATGTTCCACTAGCTATTTTTATTTTTGCAAAGAAAGAAGTTCATTGAGAAATAATTTAAAAGTACTATGGTAGCACTGCCATTCTCAGTCCGGGGAGTAGAGTTCATCCTCAAGCTCAGGTGGTTCACCCAGAAGTTGGTCAGCAAACACATTTGATTCTGACCAGTCATCCTCTTCCTCCTCCTGTAGTGTTTCGGGAACGGTATAATCAGGTGGTATAAAATGTTGGTTCATTTTGATCATGGTTAATCTGTCTACGTTTTGAGGTGAGAGACTGGTCCTTCTCGCTGTAACAACTGAGTCAGCTGCACTGAGCACACATTCAGCAAACATGCTGGTTACAGGACAAGCCAGATACTTTATTGCCAGCCTGCTGAGCTGTGGTCTTTGGCGCATCTTCCCATACCATTACACCAATGGGTTTTGATTCACATACTCCTCTTTTGGGTCATCCAGATACTCCTGGAACATCATCTGAAGTGTCATTAATACTGCCACTTGCTCAACCTCTTTTGCCTTTGCCTCTGCATTGGACTTAGGACCTAGCCTGCCACTTGAAACCAAGCCAATGCAAAGGTTGGGTCCGATTTTTCTGATGCTGTTGTTGCTAATGCTCTTGTTGCTGGTTTTGGCTGCTGTGAGACAAGACTGCCTTCTCTGGAAGTCAAAGGTGGCACCCCAGAATTACAAAGTTCCAGCGACTCTACTTACATTTCTTTGGAATGAAAGAGGGAAGACATTTGTTTGTAGTGTGGGTCAAGTAAAGTGGCACAGACGTACTCTTTGGACAAAATAATGTCATTTTGCAGACTTGCATTACAAGTCAAGCAGTAGCTTAAGCTCTCAGCCTAGGCATGTGCTTCTGGGTGTTCACTCACACCTCTGAGTGCAAACCTTTCAGACTCCTTCTTTAGCTGCCCTGGCAACATATAATACGTTGAGTTGCAATGTGTTGGCTCTTCCTGTATCAGGGCTTTAACTGGTACTCTGTTAGCATGCTGAATAATCCGCAACTGCTTCTGGGCTTTAAAAGAATGGCTGAAATTAGTACAGATTTGTCTTCAGGTGGTCAGCATGTTGCAGACTATGGCCCTCATTACGACTTTGGGGGTCTTTTCATAAGATTGCCAAAGCCGCAGGCTTGCCATATTACAACTACTAAAGGATTTCCGCCACAGTTTTGGTGGAAATCCGTCAGAAGTCGTGCTGGCTGTTGGTGGCGCAGAGGCGCTTCCACTGCCATCACGCCACGCCAAAAGGACTCTGCCCGCCGTATTACGAGCAGTAATATGGTGTGGAGGTGTCCTGATGGCGGGGCGCTGCTGGCAGGGGAAGCGCCGGGTCCCTTTCCCTGGCAGAGACCTCCTCGCCAGACAAGGTAAGTAGATCATCCGACAGGGGAGGGGGGTGGAAGGTGTGAGTGGGTGTATGTCTGTGTGGAGATCTTACTGTTCATTGTACTTTTAGAAGAATCTCCTTTATGGAACCTAGAATGTGATGAGGTAGTAAGCTGAGATCAGGAATAGAATGGTGAGGGGAGAAAGGATCTAGAGGGAGAGGAGAAAGGCTGTGTTTGATAACTGCTGAAGGTGTTATGACTTCTCAACTACAATAAAGGAAATCTGAAAAAAAGACGAGGAATTCTGTGGAGTAATCCTTACATTGGCGACGAGGGACCTGTGCAGGAGACAGGCTAAGGAACACCTTCACTCCTGGATGACTTGAACAATTTGAACATTCTGGTCAACGTGTTAAAGGTACTTAATATTATGAAGTTATAAATTATTAAGTTGCCTTAAACTAAACTTTCTGAACAAGCAATTTTTTGTAAGCAAAAATCGCGTCAACACGCAATACTTTAAATACGTTTGGATCAAACAGAAACGGATTAACTCTGCGTGCGCTGCATCGCGCTGATTGTTTTGAAAGAGCACCATTGTGTCTTGCACGCGTCTTTTCCACGCGCAGGACGCAGCGCGTTTAACAATGGCTATGCGCGCACTGCCTCATGCTGATCATTTTTAAAGAAAAACAAAAGCACACTGTCAGACCGCAGCGCGTTTGACTCGCGCTTAACTCTTGCGCTTTACTTTTAATCGGACACGCGCTGACAAACAACTGACAGCAAGCAATTAAATTACACATTTTACCTAATCCTTTCACCAACGTCCGAGGAGAAGGAGGGAGTGGAAACTAAAAAAAAAAAAAGAAAAAAAAAAAAGGAAGTAAAGAAAGACTATTGGTTTTGAGGAATTGTGAAGAAAGAGGAACAGTAAAGAAAGACTGCTTCACAATCAGAGTAAAATAGAAGGAAGAGTGAAGGCAGACTATTCTTATTCCTTTTCTATATATTTTTTTTTTCAACTAAATATGTGGAAATAAATATATAACTTATACAAATGAGAATATATATATCCTATTGGAAAAATAACAGATATTTAGTGCTCAGAAAAAAAATACAAAATAGAAATGGGTGATCAGAACATATCAGCGCCCCCACCATTTCTGGCAACTCCAGGTGATCCACCAATTCCCTGGAAACAGTGGAAGAAATTATTTAACACTTATATGTTGGCAATTGGCAGTGATCGATATGCCCCTCCTAGACGTCAAGCTATATTATTGCATCACCTTGGTATTGAGGGCAGAAGGATATATGAGAATTTACCGGAGGTATCGCTAGGAATGGGAGACGGTCAGCCTACTAACGTCTTTGACATGTCTATACAGATGTTAGATACACAATTAACCCCAAAAACGAATCTTGTATTACAACGTCACAAGTTTTTTTCAAGAATACAACAAAAGGACGAAGACATTGCATCCTATGTAGCAAGTCTAAGTGGCCTGGGACTATCTTGTGAGTTTGATCAATTACTAGATTCCCTAATAAGGGACCAACTTGTGAGGTGTGCAAGTGATAAAAGAATACGTGAAAAATTATTAATGAAGGATCCGAACTTGGAAGAGGCAATACTGATTGCTAAAAAAATGGAGCATGCAGCTGTATGGCTGCAAGAAATGGATGTAAATTCAGTGCAAGTCGAACAAGGGATTGTGGCAGAAGTTAAGAAGAAAGAAGAACCTCGCAGCGCAGTGCAATGGAATAGATGTGATAAGAATGGTGATGATATGAGAATGAACAAAGAGGAGAAACGTAAAACACAGGAGTGGAGAGTTATAAAATGTTATTGATGTGACGCTCCAGGTCATATAGCTTCCAGTAAAACATGTGCTGCCAGGAATGCTATTTGTCGCAGTTGTGGAAAAAAGGGGCATTTTGCCAAAGTTTGCAGATTCAAATTTGGTGTTGATAACAAGATGGTTCAAGAAGTAGAAGACATATGCGAAACCATGGAAGACATAATCTTGACGGTCCATGGAGAATTGGCCTCTCACAACTGTGAGGAAATTTCACTTCAAAGAGTCAGAAAGGTGAGCACTGGAGCACTAGATAAACCGCACATCCAAGCAATGTTAGATAATGTTCCGGTTAAGTTATTAGTGGACTCAGGAAGCTTGTTCACCCTCATTTCAAAAGAGGTATTCGATTCTGGATGGGCAAATCCTTCCTGCAAAAACCTAACAATTCCTGATATAAGAGCTGTGGGATACGCAGGGAGAAAAATAGAGATTATAGGAATGTGCTGCATGACTATCTCCTTCAAAGAAAGGATTATTCAAGGGAAAGTGTACATCACAGACTTTGGAACGAATTTCCTAGGTTGGCGCCATCAGAAGGACCTAGGCATAATCTTGAACCCTAACGCGAAGGAACCTGTGTCACTCACCGAGGAAATAAGTAATGGTGTTGTGACCGAACCTATAGAACAAGTTTTAGTTGCAAAATATCCTGAAGTTTTCTCTTCCAAATTGGGTCTTTTAAAAAGGTTTGTGCAAAAGATTATAGTTAAAAGAAATACTACACCTATTGTACACAAAGTGAGGAATGTACCAAATTTAATGAGGGAGCCATTAAAACAGGAATTGGAGAAACTGTTGAAAGAGGACATTATCGAACCAATCGAGTCTTCGGAATGGTTGGCTCCGGTGGTGGTTGCACCAAAGGAAGATGGGAAGAGTCGCTTATGCATCGATCTTAGAGACCTCAACAAGTGCATATGGGTTGATCGGCAACCTCTCCCAAACATTACAGAGATGCTATCAGTGAAGGCGAAGGGCAATACGTTTAGTGTCTTGGACATGTCTTCTGCGAATCACCAAATAAATCTGCATGTTGACTCGCGGCATTTGACATCCTTTGTAACTCTGTTAGGAGCTTTTAGATATAAGAGGATGCCTTTTGGGTTTGCCTCTGCATTTGCGGTGTTCCAAAGGATAATGGAGCGAGTCTTTGGGGACATGAGTCGTGTACTATGTTTCCAGGATGACATATTGATCGTAGGGGAAGATCAATCTGATCATGATCTTTTATTTCATGAAGTGATACACAGGTTAAAGAGAAATGGCTTAACGATCAAGAGGGAGAAGTGTCAGATTCGTAAACGGGAAGTAACCTATTTGGGGCATACAATAAGTGAGCATGGGATTAAACCAAAGAAAAGTATTATCTCTGCAATTAAGCATGCTCCAGAACCTGGTTCTAAAGAAGAACTGAGATCATTTTTGGGACTTGCAGAGTATTGTTCCAAATTTGTTAAGAACTTTACTGAGATAATTGAACCATTAAGGAAGCTTATGAAAAGGGGAGTAGGGTATGAGTGGGATGAAAATTGTAAGTACTCCTTTCAAGAACTAAAGGACCATATCTCAAGGGTTCCCACTTTAGGAATATTTGACTCATGTGCCAAAACATTCTTAACTACTGATGCTAGTAATGTAGGTATTGGAGCTGTGTTAACTCAGGTTAAGGAAGGTGAGGAACGCATTATTGGTTTTGTGTCCAGGAGATTACAAGGTGCTGAGGTCTCATACTCTGTAATAGAGAGAGAGGCCCTAGCGTGTTGTTGGGGAATAAACCATTTTAAATTTTATTTGTGGGGTTTACCCTTTAAATTGAAGACCGACCACAAGCCACTAACCTATATTTTTAAAGGGGGACGCGGTCTGGAGGGTGGTATTACCCAACGAATTTCGAAGTGGTTGTTATCAGTATTGAACTACAACTTTACGGTGGAATTTGTGAAAGGAAGTAAGAATATTATGGCGTACTATTTGTCTAGAGCCCCCGTGGACAGAGGAGAGTTTCTGGAAGAGGAATTAAAAGATGTTGTGAGTTCTATTTTAGGAGAGATGGCTATAACAGCACAAGAATGGGAACAGGCAGAAGTCAGTGACCCCACGATGCAAGTTGTAAAGGAAAGAGTAGTTAATGGTTGGAAGAATAGTGATGAGCGGGATTGTGATTTGGTAAGGTATTTTAGAATTAGAGATCAACTGAGTATAATTAATGGAAGATTATTAAGAAGGGACCAACTCGTTCCACCTGTTAGTATACGTAAACACATTATAGAGATTACTCATCAAGGACATCTGGGCAGGGGAACGATGAAAAGGAAGGTGAGGCAGACATTTTGGTGGCCTGAGATGGACAAACAGGTGGAAGAAGCGGTAAAAAATTGTGTGGCGTGTGCCAACAGCGATAAGACCAAGGTGTTAAGGCATGTACCTCTGGCTCATGTGAAGTTCCCAAATCGTCCATGGGAAAAAGTGGCTGTAGATTTCATTGGACCTATATCCAGTCTGGGGCCGAGGTGTAAATACATACTTGTACTAGTAGATTATCATTCTAAATGGTTCATTACTAAGGTGGTTGAGCATGTGAAAACCTCAATAGTGAAAGAGTTCTTTGAGGAGGTATTCATGGAAGAGGGCATACCAAAATCTATTGTGTCCGATAATGGGGTGCAATTTATATCATCAGAGATGACTGACTATTTACAAAGAGTTGGAATTAAACACGAGAGAGTGGCACTTTTCCATCCCCAAGCCAATGGTCTGGTGGAGAGGCTAATAATGGAAAACATACAGTTATCCTTAGCGAATCAACTTCCATGGAAGAAAGAGTTGTGTAAGATGATATGTACCTATCGAACGACTCCCCATTCTATGACGGAAGTGTCACCTTTTGTATCGTTAAAGGGGAGGGAACCTGGTGTGTTGGAGTGTCTGGTATGGATGAAGACCAATAAGGAAGTGATGGTTGATAGAGAGTCAATAAGGGCAAGGGTGGAGAAAATGCAGGAAAAGTGTGCCACGCACTACAACAGAAGGATGAGGGTGAAATCTCGCATTATACAAAGAGGAGATTGGGTGGCAGTAAGGAAGAAAGGTATTGTTCTTAAAGAAGAAAGCAAATATTTTCCTCCTCAACGTGTGTTGAATGTAAAGAAAAATATGGTGGTTTTAGAAAATGGTTCTACATGGGAAATGTTTGCAAACTTAATCGTTGACATTTTCCTAATGCTCTATATCCTTGTACATAGTTGATCATATTGTATTCATGGTTCTTTTATTTTTATAATGAAAGGGGGGAGGTGTGTGGAGATCTTACTGCTCATTGTACTTTTAGAAGCATCTCCTTTATGGAACCTAGAATGTGATGAGGTAGTAAGATGAGGTCAGGAATAGAATGGTGAGGGGAGAAAGGATCTAGAGGGAGAGGAGAAAGGCTGTGTTTGATAACTGCTGAAGGTGTTATGACTTCTCAACTACAATAAAGGAAATCTGAAAAAAAGACGAGGAATTCTGTGGAGTAATCCTTACAGTCTGCTTGTGTGAATGTAATTGTCTATGTGTGTGTGTATGCGTGTTTGAATGCATGTGTGAATGCGTGTCTGTTGTTGTGAGTGAATGAGTGCATGAATGCGTGTTGGTGAATGCATGTATGTTAGTGTTGGTGAATACATGTATGTCAGTGTTGATGAATGCATGTATGCATGCGTGTTGGTGAATGCATGTATGCATGCATGTTGGTGAATGCATGTATGTGAGCATTGGTGAATGTGTGTATGTAAGTGTATGCAGGGTGCTTGTGGGTGTGTGTGTGCCTGTATGTGGGGAGGGTGGGGGAAGGGGTGCTGTCAAGGAAGGGGGGTTGGACGGGGTCATGGATTTGAAGGGGGGCTGGGGGAGTCATTTGCCGGCGGCAGGAAAGGAATTTCCTGTCGCCGGCAGCCTTTCTGCCAGGGTTTTTGTGGAGGTGCTACCTCAGTGGAAACCCTGGCTGAAAGGCAACTCGTAATAACATGGCAGCTTTCAGAGGACCGCCGACCCGGAGGTGCTGTCCTCCGGGCTGGCTGTCCTACTGCCCTGGAGGTACCGGCGGAGATGCAGTGGCTTGGCAGAGGCCAAACCACCACACTCGTAATGTGGCGGTCTTCATTGCCGGCTCGTAGGCAGTGAGACCGCCACTGCAGTCTGCCAGAGTCGTAATGAGGGCCTATGTCTTAATTTTTGAGAAAGTCTTGCACAACCAGGTTGATGCAGTGCTCCAAACACATTACCCTAAAATAGCCACCATCTGCCATGGCCTTGACTATGTTACTGCCATTGTTCATAGCAACAAATCCAATTTGGAGGCCTTTGCTCACAGTCATTCAGACACCTTGCCATTAAATTTGTCCAAGATGTTTGCAACTGCATGTGATTTCTCCATGGCGAACATGGCAACTGTTGCATGCCACCGCATGCTCTTACAAATTTCTTCAGGGTCAAGACCTGTAGATAGCTTTTGCATACCCCCCAAAAGAGATCCAGTGTGCAGTGATGCACATGTAATCAGTAGCTTGATAATTGATCCACATATCTGTCGTCAGATAGATAGTGTTCATAAAACATCCCTGCAAAGCTTGTCCAACCAATTGCAGCACATTGTGATGCAGGGCTGGAACACCAACTCTTGCAAAATAGGTCCAGCTTGGAAACATTCCATTTCGTGCAGATGGCTTCCACAAATTCTAAGAATCACACTCCTTCTACAAAATAAAAGGGAGGAGGTCAGCGCTAACATTTTTGCCAGCTTCCCATTGTACAAATGTACCATTTGGTGGTTGCAGTCATACGGCCCCTCCTTCCTAAACATGCCCGTAATAGTAGCCTGGATTTTCTTCTTTACTGGGGCCACTGACACAGGTGACTTTCAAGAAGTAGGTGGTGGTAGACTCAGTGAACCTTGTGGTGCACTCACTGTAGGCGGTGGTGTCTCCATCTGACTCTAAGTCTTCCTGTGCCATTGTAAGGTCACTGAGGTGGGTGATTCTGGTGCACTGCTGGGGACAGGGTTGCTTTACGTGAGGATGTCATCGTCTTCTTCCTCACCTTCCACCGTGATTTGACCAGTTGTAGCTGATGTTTTCTGGCTCTCCTCACCTTCACCTCCGCAACCACGTTCAGAATTTGTTTTAAGGTGCTCCTCCCACCGGATTGCATGATGTTTTTTCATGTGGGTCATCTGGTCTCGAGTACCATAATGTGAACCAGGCTTACCTCAACAAACACTCAAGTGGCAAATGGAGCATATTGGAATGTTCTCCTCCTGCTTGCTAGTCATAAAAAGGACCTAAACTGGGGAGGAGTACTAAACCACTGCCAGTGTCTGATGAACTTGAGGTAGGTGGGTGTGTCAATTACCTGCCTGCAGTGCATACTTCTACTGAGGTAGGGGTTAGTGCAGGTCTCTGTTGGGGCCTTACAAATATGCTGCCTGTGCCACATCCCTCGGACCAGGTTGGATAGTAATGTTAGGCTCCTCTGTGCCATCTTCCACAATGACTGGCTCATCATCGTTATCCTCCTCATCATCATCCCTTTCCATGATTCTTAGTCTTTCTGGAACGTTTATTTTCCCTTGCCTCATCTGGCATCTCACTGACTCTGCCAGGGTCCTCTCCATGTCTCTATCATTGTAATCAGAAGTGGTGCTTGGAGAAGACGATGGAGTAGTACTCTTCTTTTTTCTTGCTGGAGATCTAGGAGCCATTGATTCTAAAAGAGGAGATTCTTGCGCTGCAGGATGCTCGACCTCTTGCTCTACTTCAACTTCTGGAAGATTTACTATTGCTAGTTGTGGGTGCTGTCCATTTTGCTATGTTTCCTGCAACAATTGAGTAATACTTTACGAAAGGGACAAATCCAATTCACCATCACTGCTCATCAGCGTCACTATGATTTAGGTGGCTGACTGACTGACAGACATGGTCTTGGGCTTAAGTTGGGGTGCTGCTGTAGATGTGGGAGTGATGCTCCCAGGTTCCTTCCCAGAGGCCAGTGTGGCAGGCACACATCTCCTGAAAAAGGTTGTGGTCAGCACGCCAAGCTGCTTCTTCTCACTGACCACTTTCTTTGGAGCAACTTTCTTTGGGGCCATCTCAAAGTTCTCAGTTGGCAGTGGCACTAAGCTGTACAAGCAGAAGAGATTGGAAGACTGAAATAATGTACGAAGTTCTGCGGGTGGTCTGATATCTTTTCTCTTGTGCACCTAGAAGCAACCAAGGAAGAAAAACATACAGTTAGTGAAACATGGCATTGCTGCATATTGGAATAGTACATCCAAACGCAATATTAGTGAGGTTGGTTACTTATGTATTAAATATCAATGTAATCAAACATTGTAAAGTCAAACCACCCCACCACACCATAAAATTTCATTTCATATCAGGCAGCACAACATGCAAATACAGCTCTTTGCATATATCTCCATCTATTTTAAAGGAGACACCTGTGGTAGTCAGGTGCATGGGTAAATGGAATAATTCTTAAAAATCTATAGCGGCAAGGTGGTCCAGGGAAATGGAATAATCATGAAAAAATGACTGATTCTGCTGATGTGGCAGCAGTGCACTGTAGCCTGGGTATTCAGGAGGAAACAGAATTTATTATACACCTAGAGAAACCTAATGCTGTAGCACAGTTGTGTACCTATGGTAGATAGATGGATAGAGGAATGGATGGATCAAGGCAAACTGCAGAAATAAATAAATTGAAATAACAAATGTCAAATGTTTAAAAATATAAAACAAAAATTAAAAATTAAAATTAAAATTAAAATAAAAACAAGAAATTTAATTAAAACAAACAAAATTAAAATTTTAAATAAAAAATAAAAAATAAAATGAAAAAATGTGAAATAAAAATTAAAATATAAACTTAAATTAAACAAATGATCAATAATTGCTGATGTTTGTATGCAAGTCTATGGCAAAGGCACACTGGCTGTATGCACAAAATGGCTGCCAGCAACATAGTCAAACAACAACAAGGAGTGCATTGCAAACAAAGAACACATACAAGCCTATGGCAAATACACAATGGCTGGATGCACAAAATGGTTGCCAGCCACATGGTCAAACAACAACACATGGTCAAACAACAACAAAGAACACATGCAAGCCTATGGAAAAGACACACTGGCTGGATGCACAAAATGGCCACCAGACACATGGTCAAACAACAACTGTGAACAAGAAGGCATTGAGAACAAAGAACACAGCCAAGCCTATGGACATAGGCTACACAAAATGGCCCCTGGCCACACGGGTTGGAGAACAAAGACAAATGGTGGACAATGACAAAAACACATACACTTACAGGCTGTAAGGAGGCATGGTGATAACACTGAAGAAAACACTAACATTAATTCAGCAATGCAAAACACAAAAATTAACTGAGCACCATCCTATGCCATCAAATAATACCCCTGAACATATACACTTTTTGCAAAAAAAGGAAATCCAAACAATAGCAAACATTTTTAATTTAATCCAATGTAATCCATGCCCTAAAAGAAATTTTAAAAACACATATCACTAAAACATTTATTTCAAGCACTGATGATGGCTAGTACTGGGCCCACTGGCTAGATGGCCCTTAGGAAATCTAGGCCACACAGTAAAATATTATTGCAAATGTTACAAACATGTAGAAAAGGTATTGAGCTGTGAAACAATGTTCCTTTAAAAAATATGAAAAATCAATGAATGCTAAATAAATAATAACTAGACCCATACTTAAACTCCTGGCCGCCCACCACTATAAAATGTAAAAATCAAATAAAAGTACAAAGAAGTAATGGTGCATACCCAAGCAAACAAACAACACACTTATACAATAGTTTTTTAACTTCCTTGTGTGATTTCACAAAAACAAAGTCCTTAAATCCAAAGATATATCTAGGAGACACAGAGAGTGATACTTCTACCTTGAAATCCAAGGGAAAAGTGACCAGAGGATGGACAAAGCACTGGGAGGAGCCTGCTGGACAGAAACAGGAAGTTGGAGTCTCTGGACACTTCCTTCCTGTTTGGAAAAAAGACTTCTTACACTAAAAAGCAACTTGAAGGGTCCATTGGAGAAGAAATTCCACTTAAAAACCTATTCTTGACTAGATTTAGATTAATCTTGAATAGAAAATCTACTCCTGGTGCGTTCGAGAGCGGGACTGTTTAGGCTGCTGTTGTAGCCAGAAGCAATGCGAGTGTACACAAAGTCGTGCATGCGTGGCCGGAAGCAGCCCGATTGAACGCGAAGCCTCCACATGCGGGGGAAAGCAGCACGATTGAATCCAAAGTCTTGCACAGATGCGCTTGCCAGCATCCGCAGAGTATTGTGGCACTTGGGAGCGAGCACCTAAAAACATATCTCACATGCGCAAACAAACTTCACTCCACGCCGGAAGGTGGATTTTGGGAATTCCACGCTACTACAGATAGAGCAAAGGACCTGAATTCAGAAAACTCCATGAGCGGAGCTGAGTTCTCTGCCTGCTCCTAGGCATACAGTGGAATTGCATATAGTAGAGTGGAGCACAATGGAATGGCAGAGAGTGGAATAGCATATTGTGGATAAGTGTATAGTAGAGTGGCATACAATGGAGTGGTGTACACTGAAGTGGCATAGTGTGGAGTTGTGCATAATATAACATAGTAGAGTGGACTGCATACATTAGACTTGTGTACAGTGTAATTGCATAGAGTGGAGTAGTGTAAAGTGGAGTGTTGACAGTTGAGTGGTGTAGAATGTAATAGTGTATAGTGGAGTAGTGTACAGTGAAACTGCATATATTGGGGTGGGGTATATTGGAGTGGCATACAGTATAAAGGGTAGAGTGTAATAGCATACAGTGGTGTGGAGTGTTTTGGAGTGGCATGCAATGGAATAACTTCGAATTAAGTAGAATAGAATGGAGTTCCATACAAGTAGAGTGGAGTCTCATACAGGGAAGAGGCATAGAATGATGAAGTAGCGTAGACTGGAACAGCATATAATGGAGTGGCATACAGTGGCATGGCCTTGAGTGGAGTGCCATCAAGTGGAATAGTGTAGACTGGAGTGGCATATACTGGAATACCATAGAGTGAAGTGGTGTATAGTGGAGTGGATTACAGAGGAGTGGCGGACAGATATATGTGAAATATAGCAGCAATGTAGATATTGGTGTGAAGAGTAATGCAAAACAGTGAATTGCTCTGCCTTGTGTATCTCCGGATTTAGCCATCAACATAGGGCCACACTTGATGGCCTTGAGTTAAGTATTGCACTGCTCATGTGATACCATGCATAATGCAAGAGTACAGCAACACAGTAATACAGCAAAGCCTTAATTATATGCCAAAGGGTGTCTACACTTACACCTAGAATGAGGGGTAGCACTGAGAGAGCAGTTATGATAAGCACCTTTTCACCCACATGCAATGAGACACAGAAGATTATCAGAAACAATTGGCAACGTATAAATGATACATGTAAGGAAGTACCCGTGTTTGCAGATAAGAGCAACAAGAAAATCAGGAAATACATAGTAAGAGCACACAGGGATTCCCCTAGGAACAATGACATAAGGACCTTTGTGGGGTCTCCCAGCAGTGATTGCTATGTGTGGTTGTGCTATGTGTATGTTTACCACTAATACAAAGATCCCTGAAGCACCAGATTTGACTTTCACACTCAGGCCCGTATTTATACTCCGTTTGCGCCGAATTAGCGTCGTTTTTTTCGACGCAAATTCGGCGCAAAACTAACGCCATATTTATACTTTGGCGTTAGACGCGTCTAGCGCCAAAGTATGGGCAAATAGCGTCATTTTTTTGCGTGAACGCCTTCCTTGCGTTAATGAGATGCAAGGAAGGCGTTCCCGTCTAAAAAAATGACGGCGACGCAAATGCGTCGTATTTATACTCCCGGGCAAAAATCACGCCCGGGAGTGGGCGGGGCAAAAAACCCCGCATTTGCGCCACTTTTTAACGCCTGGGTCAGGGTAGGCGTTAAGGGGCCTGTGGGCTCAAAATGAGCCCACAGGTGCCCTCCCCTGCCCCCAGGGACCCCCCCTGCCACCCTTGCCCACCCCAGGAGGACACCCAAGGATGGAGGGACCCATCCCAGGGACATTCAGGTAAGTTCAGGTAAGTATAATTTTTTATTTTGTTTTATTTTTTTTGGTGGCATAGGGGGGCCTTATTTGTGCCCCCCTACATGCCACTATGCCCAATGGCCATGCCCAGGGGACATAAGTCCCCTGGGCATGGCCATTGGGCAAGGGGGCATGACTCCTGTCTTTACTAAGACAGGAGTCATTTAAATGGCGTCTGGGCGTCGAAAAA
This sequence comes from Pleurodeles waltl, assembly GCF_031143425.1. Classification (NCBI taxonomy): domain Eukaryota; kingdom Metazoa; phylum Chordata; class Amphibia; order Caudata; family Salamandridae; genus Pleurodeles; species Pleurodeles waltl. Next base: position 629,948,879 of record NC_090444.1, on the reverse strand, counting down.
AATGGCGCAAATCGGGTTGAGGCGATTTTTTTGCCTCAACCTGACTTGCCCCATTTTAAGACGCCCTAACGCCATTTTCCCCCTACGCCGGCGCTGCCTGGTCTACGTGGTTTTTTTCCACGCACACCAGGCAGCGCCGGTCTGCTAGCGCTGGCTAACGCCATTCCATAAATACGGCGCCCGCATGGCGCTTCAGAATGGCGTTAGACGGCGCTAAATTTTTTGACGCTAAACTGCGTTAGCGCAGTTTAGCGTCAAAAAGTATAAATATGGGCCTCAGTTTTCTATAACTGTGATACACAGAATGTATTTTATATCATCAGGTGTCCATGTATGAAAGTGTATGTGGGGCAAACTACACAGATGGCAAAACATCAAATTGAAGAACTCTGAAGAAGGATCATGTGTAACATGGAAGGAGCATCACTGGTACAAGACTATCAGGAACTACAGAGTACAGAGGATGAACTGTACTGGCAAGTGGCAGAAGTGGTGTTCCTACACAATCAACGAGGCAACATCAAACACATTCTTGACAGACAAGAGTGCAAATGGATGAACATGCTTAAAAGCTTACTTACCGGGTTGAATGATATCAATGAATTGTGACGCCTTTCAGTTCTCCCAAAATAACTAATTGTAATCTGATGGAATTGTGTATACTTTTAGTACATTTGGTAGTGATGTGTCTTTATAGAACATACCTTTTAGTTCTCCCATATTGACTAACTAACCCTTTGGAATTATTCACACTTTTCTTGCATATGGCAATTATGTGTATTTAGTGCCACTTGGTTGATTGTTTTATGTGCAAAGTGTACATTACCAATACAGGACTGAGTAATTATCATCATATGATTTATACTCTAATGATGAAGGCTGAGGGAGAATGCTGGAGAAGGCACTCTTTCTGTCTGTTTCCTGCTATATCCCTTCATTAAAGACAACAACGTTTTCTCCTTTCTCCCCCCCAGCCTCTCCCTCTACTTCAGGATGGCTTGATGCACCACTGGTAGGGCCAGATGCCTGACACACCATGCTTTGGCATGCTTTTTTAAAGTTTTTTCATTGGTTATAAATGGAGTATCCTATTCAAAATGGCTGCCGCATTTAGCGCCCTAGTGAACGATTGTCACTCATGGTAGATAAGCCAGCAACGTCTGCTGCGGCTTCCTTCTTTTGCAAGAAGCAGTTGGTGCTGGTTTGGGGGGGGGGGGGGGCAAGGGGAGATGTTTTTCATCATTGTACTGTGCATTAGTAAGTGTTGTCACCTAGCGCAGGACCTCATCACTAAATACAATTATGGGCAGTTAAGTTGACAGTTCATTGTTGTTGTTTTTTAGGAGTAAAGAGATTACGATCCTTACTTGGTGATAGGATTCAACATAGTTTCCTATGCATACGACACCCAACTTATCCTCTCATTTACGGATGACCGCTCCACCACCAGCACCAACTTCCACAGATGCATGACAAGCGTCACTGACTGGATGCAGAATAACAGCTTGTAGCTGAACACAGACAAGATGAAAGTACTGATCACTGGCACCAGGAACAACACATGGAACGACTCCTGGTGGCCGTCAGACCTAGGACATGCACCCTCTCCCTCCAGCCACACCAGAAACCTCAGATTCATCATTGACAACAAGCTTACCATGAAATCACTAATCAACGCCATGTCCTCCACCTGTTTCCTCACTTTGCACATGCTACATAAGATCTTCAAGTGGCTACACCTACACACAAGACGCACAGTGACACAGGCCCTCATCACTAGCTGACTGGACAGCGGCAAAACCTTCTACATACGAATCACTGCACACCTCCTGCAGAGACTTCAGACCATAGAGAACACCTCAGCCAGACTCCTCTTTGGCATTCCCCGACGAACCTACATCACATCCCACCACAATCAACTCCACTGGGTCCCCATACAGAAGAGTTGCCAATTCAAGCTGCTGACTTATGTATACAAGGCTCTACACAACCAAGGACCTGTGTAAATTAACCATCACCTGAACTTCTATCAACCGTTGAGAAGACTGCACTCCCTGCATCTACCGAAGCAGAAGTGGAGGACACTCCTTCTCTCACATTACAGCAAAAACCTGGAACAGCCTCCCCACACAGCTTCAAACCTTTACCTCACTTTTAGAATTCCGAATGGCTGTTCGAATAAGACTCTGAGACATTCAAGCTCCTGGACAACCTATTGGGTGATTACTGACGCTTTATGAATCTTGATTGACTGACAGGAGCTGATGAACTTCACTGCCTCATAAACACACATTGGATTGTTCTGAGACCTTTGTTTTTGTGACTGTGGAGGCATTCATGTATTTGTTCTTCTAGATACAATAGACTGTTCCAGTATAGGTGCGTACCAATGCATATTTTTGTGAGCATGATCTAGTGTGCACCAAACTATGGTAGATCCTAGGGATTTCCATGAGGGTTTTGCCAAGTCCCATATTTATGCCAGTATTTTATCTCATTGTATGTGGCAAATACAATTAGATTTTTGCAATACTTGCAGAGTGTTTGAACTACATGGAGGTAAAGTTCTATCCAGACACTGGTGAGCAACCCAAGTTTGAATGAGGACCACCTGGTCTAGCATGAGTGTTTGTGAGCTTCACTTGTAAATAAAACCATAGTGGATGCCCACTAAGCACGAGTGATTGCGGACAATGAGCTTCCAATATTGTTGGTAGTGAAGTTTTGAAGTATCCACACACTGTCTAAAGTCATACAGACGTCTTCGATTTATGGTGGCATATCAATGATCTGGAACCCTGCTGCTGTGGCGTTCCAACCATCACATTATGACCCTGGCTGTCCGATCATGAGGGTAAATCAAATCAAATCAAATCATTAACATTTATAAAGCGCGCTACTCACCCGTGCGGGTCTCAAGGCGCTAGGGGGGAAAGGGGGGGTTATCGCTGCTCGAACAGCCAAGTCTTTAGGAGTCTCCGGAAAGCGGAGTGGTCCTGGGTGGTCCTGAGGCTGGTGCGGAGGGAGTTCCAGGTCTTGGCCGCCAGGAAGGAGAAAGATCTCCCACCCGCCGTGGAGCGGCGGGTGCGAGGGACGGCAGCAAGTGCGAGGCCAGCGGAGCGGAGGGGGCGGGTGGGGACGTAGAAGCTGAGGCGTCTGTTGAGGTATTCCGGTCCCTTGTTGTGGAGGGCTTTGTGTGCGTGGGTGAGAAGACGGAAGGTGATCCTTTTGCTGACTGGGAGCCAATGCAGGTGTCTCAGGTGTGCGGAGATGTGGCTGTTGCGGGGTACGTCGAGGATGAGGCGGGCCGAGGCGTTTTGGATGCGTTGCAGGCGGTTTTGGAGTTTGGCGGTGGTCCCGGCGTAGAGGGTGTTGCCGTAGTCCAGGCGACTCGTGACAAGGGCGTGGGTCACGGTTTTTCTGGTGTCGGCGGGGATCCAGCGGAAGATCTTGCGGAGCATGCGGAGAGTGAGGAAGCAGGCGGAGGACACGGCGTTGACTTGCTTGGTCATGGTGAGAAGAGGGTCCAAGATGAAGCCGAGGTTGCGGGCGTGGTCTGCGGGGGTCGGTGCGGTGCCGAGGGCCGTGGGCCACCAGGAGTCGTCCCAGGCGGACGGGGTGTTGCCGAGGATGAGGACTTCCGTTTTTTCAGAGTTCAGCTTTAGGCGGCTGAGCCTCATCCAATCTGCGACGTCCTTCATACCCTCTTGTAGGTTGGTCTTGGCGCTGGCGGGGTCCTTGGTGAGGGAGAGTACAAGTTGGGTGTCGTCGGCGTAGGAGGTGATGATGATGTCGTGCTTGCGTACGATGTCGGCGAGGGGGCTCATGTAGACATTGAAGAGTGTCGGGCTGAGCGATGAGCCTTGAGGTACGCCGCAGATGATCTTGGTGGGTTCTGAGCGAAACGGAGGGAGGTAAACTCTTTGGGAGCGGTTAGCGAGGAAGGAGGCGATCCAGTCCAGGGCCTGGCCTTGGATCCCGGTGGAGCGTAGGCGGGTGATTAGGGTGCGGTGACAGACGGTGTCAAAGGCAGCCGAGAGGTCGAGGAGAATGAGGGCGACTGTTTCACCGTTGTCCATCAGGGTTCTGATGTCGTCTGTGACTGAGATGAGGGCGGTTTCCGTGCTGTGGTTGGTTCGGAATCCGGTTTGTGAAGGGTCGAGCAGGTTGTTGTCTTCCAGGAAGGTGGTCAGCTGTTTGTTGACGGTCTTTTCTATTACCTTGGCTGGGAAAGGTAGAAGAGAGATGGGGCGGAAGTTTTTCAGGTCGCTTGGGTCAGCCGTAGGTTTCTTTAGTAGGGCGTTGACTTCAGCGTGCTTCCAGCATTCGGGGAAGGTAGCAGAAGAAAAAGAAGAGTTGATGACGGTCTGGAGGTGCGGGGCGATGATGTCGTCGGCTTTGTTAAAGATGAAGTGCGGGCAGGGATCCGAAGGGGCGCCGGAGTGGATAGAGTTCATGATGGATTTGGTTTCTTCCGTGTTGATGTGGGTCCAGTTGTTGAGGGTGATGTCCGGGGAAGCGGGTTCAGTGGTGTATGGTTGGGTCTGGTGTCCGAAGCTGTCGTGGAGGTCGCTGATCTTGCGATGGAAGAAAGTGGCGAGGGATTCGCACAAATCCTGTGAGGGCGTGACGGCGTTGGCGCTGGCGCTGGGGTTGGAGAACTCTTTGACGATGCTAAAGAGTTCTCTGCTGTTGTGGCTGTTTTTGTCTAGTCTGTCGGTGAAAAAGTTCCTTTTGGCAGTGCGGATCAGGTGGTGGTGTTCGCGTGTAGCGTTCTTGAGGGCGGTCATGTTGTCAGCGGTGTGGTCCTTGCGCCAGGCCTTCTCAAGGGCACGACAAGTTTTCTTTGATTCTTTGAGGGTGTCAGAGAACCAGAGAGGTTTTTTGGTGTTGGTCTGTCGATGCGTGCGTTTGAGGGGAGCAAGGTTGTCAGCGCAGTTGGAGATCCAGTTTGTGAGGTTGAGAGCTGCGTCGTTGGGGTCGGTGGTGAGGGTGGGTTGGTTGGCGGCGAGAGCGGAGAAGAGTTGCTCTTCAGGGATCTTGTTCCACTGTCGACGAGGGATGGGTTGAGTGCGGAGGTGGGAGGTCTCGCGTCGGAATGTGAAGTGGACGCAGCTGTGGTCGGTCCAGTGTAGGGCAGAGGTGTGGCTGAAGAAGACGTGTTTGCTGGCGGAGAAGATAGGGTCGAGCGTGTGTCCGGCGATGTGGGTGGCGGTGTTCACCAGTTGTTTGAGGCCGAGGTTGGCGAGGTTGTCGAGCAGGGTGGTGGTGTTGGGGTCGTTGTTTTGTTCCAGATGGAAGTTGAGGTCGCCTAGGAGGATGTAGTCCGGTGAGGCGAGGGCGTGCGGGGAGATGAAGTCGGCGATGGCATCGCTGAAAGAGACGCGAGGTCCGGGAGGACGGTAGACGAGGGATCCTCTGAGGGTGGTCCTTGGGTCGGTGCGAATCTGAAAATGCAGGTGTTCAGCGGCGAGGGGGGGGTCTTCGGTGGAGGTGGTGACGCTGATGGAGTCTTTGAAGATGATGGCGACACCTCCTCCTACTTGGTTGGTGCGGTCTTTTCTGGAGATCTTGTAGCCTTCGGGGATGGCGGGGTAGCGATGTCTGGAGCAGAGGAGGCGTTCATCCATGTCTCCGTGATGAAGGCGACGTCCGGGGCTGTGGAGTCCAGGAGGTCCCAAAGTTCAACGGCGTGCTTGTGGACGGAACGAGCGTTGATCAGGATGCACTTGAGGTGGTTGATGGCGCGTGGGCTTGTGGTCGTGGTAGTTGCGTGGTGGAAGATGCGTTTGCAGGAGTTGCAGGCGAAGGGTCCATGGGTGCGTTTGGGGTGAGCTAGGAAGCAGGTTTTGGAGCGCCCTGGGTTGAGGGCGTGGAGGGTGGTGGGGTCGTAGCTGATCAGCGGGCTTGGGGGAGCTGGGGACCAGGGGTCGTGGCGCTGGGCGCGGGCCAGGCGCGGACGGGCGCAGACGGGCTTGCCTCTGGCGCACCTCCGGCGCGCCAGCGGCGTGCCCGCTGCGCGCGCCCGCTGCGCAGTCGCGCAGCGGCCGCCATAAGAGGTAGGAGGGGGGGGGAGGGGTCAGCTGGGGCGAATGGGAGCTGGGGGGCGGGGGCGTGCAGGAGGTCGCGGCGGGAAAGCGCGAGGGAGGGGGGGGGGACAGGTAGAGTGAGAGGAGCTGGGGGAGGGGGTTTAGGGTGGAGGAGGGTGAGTGTTAGGAGGTTTGGAGATTAGGGAGAGAGATAGGAGTAGGGTTGTGAAGATAGGGGAGGGGGGGTTGTAGAGGTGGGTGAGGGAGAGAGGTAGAGTGAGAGGATAGGGAGATAGGTAGTAGAGGGGGTGGCGGGAGGGGGGGAGAGATAGAGAAATAGATAGAGAAAATAGATAGAGAAGTCGATAGATAGGGAAATAGATAGATAGACAGATAGGTAGGTAGGAGGAGGTGGAGAGTGGGGGAGTTAGATAGTGAGATAGGGAGCTAGAGAGATAGGAAGATAGGAGGAGTGAGGGAGGTAGATAGTGAACGGGTTAGCTAGGGGTGAGAGAGGGGGAGGCGAGTGAGGGAGGGGGATGAGGAAGGAGCAGGAGGGCAGGCTCGGGGGAAGAAGACGGAGGAGGTAGAAGAGCCGAAGACAGGAGAACAGAAGACAGAAGAACAGAAGACCGGAAGAGCAGAAGACAGAAGAACAGAAGAACAGAAGAACAGAAGACAGAAGAACAGAAGAACAGAAGCACAGAAGATCGGAAGAGCAGAAGAACAGAGAAGAACAGAGAAGAACAGAGAAGAACACAGAAGAACACAGAAGAACCGAGAAGAAGAACACAGAAGCACCGAGAAGAACAGAGAAGAAGAACACAGAAGACCGGAAGAACACAGAAGAACAGAAGGGAAGAACAGAAGAACAGAAGAACACAGAAGAAGATTGCAGAGGGGGAGCGAGGAGGAAGAGACAGAGAGGAGGAAAAGAAGCAGGAGCAGGAGAGAAGGTGAGTGGCGCGGGGCAGGGCGAGGGGCTGGGAGGAGGGGGGTACTTACAGTTAGGTGGGTCTCAGGAGCACAGGAACTCGGGAACTTGGAGGAGCTGCAGCGGCAGGGGGAGCGACCTACCCTTGGGTCAAGGGTCGCTACCACTGTCGCGCAGCGGCCGCCATAAGAGGTAGGAGGGGGGGGGAGGGGTCAGCTGGGGGCGAATGGGAGCTGGGGGGCGGGGGCGTGCAGGAGGTCGCGGCGGGAAAGCGCGAGGGAGGGGGGGGGACAGGTAGAGTGAGAGGAGCTGGGGGAGGGGGTTTAGGGTGGAGGAGGGTGAGTGTTAGGAGGTTTGGAGATTAGGGAGAGAGATAGGAGTAGGGTTGTGAAGATAGGGGAGGGGGGGTTGTAGAGGTGGGTGAGGGAGAGAGGTAGAGTGAGAGGATAGGGAGATAGGTAGTAGAGGGGGTGGCGGGAGGGGGGGAGAGATAGAGAAATAGATAGAGAAAATAGATAGAGAAGTCGATAGATAGGGAAATAGATAGATAGACAGATAGGTAGGTAGGAGGAGGTGGAGAGTGGGGGAGTTAGATAGTGAGATAGGGAGCTAGAGAGATAGGAAGATAGGAGGAGTGAGGGAGGTAGATAGCGAACGGGTTAGCTAGGGGTGAGAGAGGGGGAGGCGAGTGAGGGAGGGGGATGAGGAAGGAGCAGGAGGGCAGGCTCGGGGGAAGAAGACGGAGGAGGTAGAAGAGCCGAAGACAGGAGAACAGAAGACAGAAGAACAGAAGACAGAAGAACAGAAGACCGGAAGACCAGAAGACAGAAGACCGGAAGAGCAGAAGACAGAAGAACAGAAGAACAGAAGAACAGAAGACAGAAGAACAGAAGACAGAAGCACAGAAGATCGGAAGAGCAGAAGAACAGAGAAGAACAGAGAAGAACAGAGAAGAACACAGAAGAACACAGAAGAACCGAGAAGAAGAACACAGAAGCACCGAGAAGAACAGAGAAGAAGAACACAGAAGACCGGAAGAACACAGAAGAACAGAAGGGAAGAACAGAAGAACAGAAGAACACAGAAGAAGATTGCAGAGGGGGAGCGAGGAGGAAGAGACAGAGAGGAGGAAAAGAAGCAGGAGCAGGAGAGAAGGTGAGTGGCGCGGGGCAGGGCGAGGGGCTGGGAGGAGGGGGGTACTTACAGTTAGGTGGGTCTCAGGAGCACAGGAACTCGGGAACTTGGAGGAGCTGCAGCGGCAGGGGGAGCGACCTACCCTTGGGTCAAGGGTCGCTACCACTGTCGCGCAGTGGCCGCCATAAGAGGTAGGAGGGGGGGGGAGGGGTCAGCTGGGGGCGAATGGGAGCTGGGGGGCGGGGGCGTGCAGGAGGTCGCGGCGGGAAAGCGCGAGGGAGGGGGGGGGACAGGTAGAGTGAGAGGAGCTGGGGGAGGGGGTTTAGGGTGGAGGAGGGTGAGTGTTAGGAGGTTTGGAGATTAGGGAGAGAGATAGGAGTAGGGTTGTGAAGATAGGGGAGGGGGGGTTGTAGAGGTGGGTGAGGGAGAGAGGTAGAGTGAGAGGATAGGGAGATAGGTAGTAGAGGGGGGTGGCGGGAGGGGGGGAGAGATAGAGAAATAGATAGAGAAAATAGATAGAGAAGTCGATAGATAGGGAAATAGATAGATAGACAGATAGGTAGGTAGGAGGAGGTGGAGAGTGGGGGAGTTAGATAGTGAGATAGGGAGCTAGAGAGATAGGAAGATAGGAGGAGTGAGGGAGGTAGATAGCGAACGGGTTAGCTAGGGGTGAGAGAGGGGGAGGCGAGTGAGGGAGGGGGATGAGGAAGGAGCAGGAGGGCAGGCTCGGGGGAA